>NC_047103.1:69675998-72231871 GCF_902500255.1 Thalassophryne amazonica
CAAGATCTTCCACCCTTCATTAGAATGGCCACTGTCAATGGGGTGGTTGCCTTAAGAAGAACAAAAAATTACCTCTGGGCAGGCAGAGCCCTGAAGAAACTATATCATGCAAAGAAAGGATTTTATCTCATGAAAAGGAGATATTACAATGGAGAAAAGTTGAGAATCACTGTGTGATCTGCTGCGAAGAAGTACCGCTGACGGTCCAATGGTCGGGACCTGGGATTAGAAAACCCCCAATTCCAAGTGGGGCAAACATGAGTTCAAGCAAATACTTCACAAGCCGGTGAAGGTTTTGGATGCACTAGTATGTGGGTTATGCCGACTAGCCCAGTTGCCAAGAATGGTCTTTTACACCCAGTGGGACATACGTGGAGACAATGTGGATATGCAGGTGTGCTCATGCTATGGAATGGACATGCGATCGAGTATTGCCTGGTGTGTAAAGCAAGAACTCATATGGGAAGACTACTGCATGTGGCAAGAGCAGAAGGATGGCAAGTGAGAAGGTTTTTGGACCCCCTGAGGACCTTTCACACCGATGAAGCCTGTTGGGCTAATCCTGCAGCAACAGTTGCACTTGATCAAGCTGAAGGGAATCAAGGCAGCGGTGACGTGAGTCCAGCGGCACCAAGTGTCTATTTGATGTTACAAACAACTAGAGCAGGAGGAAGTGACCAAGCTGCAGGAGGTGGTGAACGAAAGCCGTCTTTGTTGCATGAAGCTATACATCAAAGTTGGTCCCATGGTCCAGAGTATGGGCAAACCTATGACCCACCAATAGACACAGTGCAAATTCCACTGGTGTTCAGAGTGTATAGAGATCCAGAGCGACCCGGATATACAGACATGATGGGAGGACTGACCGATGATCAACAGCAAAAAGCCTGAGAAGAAGGATGGATCGGCCCTTGGGAACTGACAATTTGGGCCAAATTGATACAAGAAGTTCTAAAAAACCCAGAAATTCCACTGGAAGATGCAGAAGAGGTGCCACAAGAAAAAGGGGGCAGAGAAACCCTCATGTAATATTTTACCACTGGACTAGATGCCTGGGGAAATAAAGCAGCAAAACCGAAGAAGAAGTCAGCCGAGTACCACGTGACACCTGAAGAATGGGTGAGAAAGAGGAGGATACAATCTATGGGGGGAGTGGCTAGCAGAGCGGACACTCCTAGTAGGCCGGACCAAACACTTAGGGTGCGGCTCACAGTGCTGATGGTGTTGGTCCCCTATGTGGGGGTTTACTCTGTCGGGGCACATGTTGACCTCCTGGAGGAACAGCAGCAGTCGTTACACCAACCGACTCAAGGTGAGGAAAAATCAAGGAAGCCTCAGAGTCACTGGATGTTTCCCTCCATTTTCTGTGGGATAAGGAAGAAGTAAAGAGAAGCGGCTGTTTGCAAAATGTCGCAAGGACCAGATGTAAATAGAGTACCCATTATTAATAATCGAGGAAGACTTGGACCCTATATACAAAGTGGCATTGGTGCTGAGAAATTATACTTAAATTGGCCAGAAAAAGATTTTGAGGTAGAAGACTGGGAACTAGCATCTAACGGATATTATGTCTCAAATTATGAATATAAAAGAGATGCCGACTTAACAGAGACACAGGACAAAAAGTACTTACTGAACGAGTGCTTAGCGAGGAAAGTCTGCGGCATTGGTACATAATAGGACGCCGAAGAATACCCCAATTGGTTCCAAGATGTCCAGACACCTACCCCTAGATATTAAATGTGGTTTACCTACAACTCAAAGACCTGAGATTCACATTGAGATGGGGGATTAATTACGTTGAGCCACTCTAAGGAGTCTATGTTGAAATATACCTTAACCAGTGCTTGATCTGGACGACAAGCCCCAACATGCAACGTCAAATATACAGACGATGGCAAGACCCGAGATATCACGTTTTAGATAACCAGACATTAAATTTGAGAGTTATCGATCAACCTCGGGCCTGTATGAGCTGCCTACCCCCAACCATACCAGCAATTTTGTAAATCAAGACTTCTTCTACCTGTACAAAAAAGGAGTCTGGAACTGTTGTCAAGCAAGAAAGATTCAGCTTCAAATTGAGCCTAAGGATCAAGAAGAGAAGCCTATAGTTCCCCTTTATCTAGCCTTATCATAGACCAGGTATTCTGGAAAACAGTTTTGGCAGCATTGGCAAGATCTATGGAACTATGTACCCCCCACATCAGGTACAGAGGATCCCTGAAGGACCCCTCCCTAAACCTGACAGAATAATTGTTACGATGTGGAAGTGGGCGTGGAAAGTAATGGATTCAGAACTTAAGCACCCATCTCCCATCTACACTCATCTCTTTAAGAGACAACTGACTATTCCCTATGGTGGTGCATCTTGGGAGAAAAAGAAGGAGACCGATGGCGGAGTGACAACTCACTCTGAATCATGCAGCGGACCTTCAAACTGGATGAAAATAATGTAAATAGTCTACGATCCGGGCATGGAGGACTTACACCGTACTTGGAATTATCCTACAAGAAAATATGTTTAAACTGGCCACAAAAGGATTACAAAGAGAAAGGATGGTTGCTGGGAACAGGAGGATACTTTGTAGATAATGATTCATATAAAAGGACTGCTGACCTTGCAGAGCCTGGATTATACACTCCTCTGGAAGTTATCGTGGACAAAGTTGGACAACACTGGTATTGCCCTGGGGTCGGATGGAAGTTTTACCCAATTCCCCGGTGTCCAGACTCATACCCCTGCATCTTGAACGTAGTGTATGTACAAAAAAGGGGCTACAGGTTCAAAATGAGGTGGGGACCTAATTATGTTGATCCATTACAGGGAGTGTATTTGGATATTTGGCTTGGATCCTTCCAGATCTGGACCAGTAGTCCCTATATGTTAAAAAACCTCAACTACAAGAGGCACGTTCAACTTTCTGTTTGATTGAGAACCAAACTTTGCCAATATGCATGACGGTACAGTACCTTGACATCGAGAAAGGCGGACGTCTCCCACCTATTAGAAGTGGATGGCGAACCAGAGTACTAGTGGGGCTTTGGCAACCTATGACTTAGCATAAAGTCGGGAAGAGGACTATTCCGGAGATTGACTCCTCTATACTCTGTGATGGTGCAGTATGTCTACAGTGGAATGACATATTGGGATGCCTATGAGGATATCTTGCACCTACGTAGAGAATTGAATCCTGCATCTTCACAGTGTTTCTACACACCCCAGGGACCACCACCTGAAATGAAGGAGGTGACAGTCGTCACTTGGAAATGGGCATGGCGAGGACTAGATATTAGACTCCCATGGCCATCTCCCTTGTTAGTCACCCTTCTTCAGCAATGAGCATCAAGCGGTTCTGTTGTGAACACGAGACAAACAACAGCACCTAAGATAATCTATCTCCGAGATGGAAGAACCACGGGAAGACAGCGTGATCACCACGCAACCTCAAAGAACCAACGAAAGACCAAGAGAAGAGGAGTTTGGCATAGAAATGCCACTGCTGCAACGACCCCAAAAGCTGGAGCCGCTGCCACCAGTGCCAAGTTAATTCTACTATGAAAATGTTGGAAGAAAGCAACAGCAACAAAGCCAGCCACGAAAGAAAAAGTGCCTCCAATGTTGTAGTTGGATGGCTAGAGTTACAGCATTATTAGTCGGCGTTGCTGTACTTCTAGCTATCCTGTACCACTATGGTAGTACGCCCTGGACCTTAACCCATATCAGGGTCCAGTACGCAACAACTAAAACTTTTCAACAGACATGTTGGGGAGTTGAATCAAGAAACATCTACATGATATGGGACCAGAATTCTACAGAGAAATGGGCAAATATGAAGAACCTAACCCAGCAGATGCTAAAGAATGAGTGGCTGCAATACTTGAACGACAGTGGGGAATTTCCAACCGTCACCACCAATTACAACCTGACCACCGGAGCAGACATCCTTCAAAACCTACAAGTAAGGGATCAAGAGATTATCGTGGCAACCATCTTACGGTTAAAACAAAAAGAGCGAAGAGAAGTAGGCTGCACTTGGATAAGACCTGAACCTGGCGAGTCAGCCTGGTATTGCTCATGGAGATGCAGAGTACTACTAGGCTATCGAGCAGGATATTGGGAAAAAGAAGCTGTTTTTCCAGCATTACCAAGACATGATGTTTGCAGAATGATAATGCCTACCTGGAAACATTGGGGTAACTATAACCTCACCTGTGACAACACCCGCAGAAAAGTGCCGAAAGTGGATACTACATCTACAATAGTCTCTCCGTTGAATGACACTACCGGTATGGTAGCAGGGATACCATATTCCAAACCAACCGCCATCTCACCAGCAGCATCGGTGGGATCCACAAAGATATCACCAACACAGAGAAAAATCAAACCACTCCCTACATCGCCAACACAAGATACCCAGCAAGTATTAGAACCAAAAGTTAAAAGTATTGATAACGCGGCTAAAAATAGATGGAAGAAGATTCATGATTATTGTGTAAAAGAAAAAGTGGCAAAATTAGATAGATGTTATTGGAATCGACCTATTGATGTAAATCTCAAAATTACATGGTGCTTGCACCAGTTATCGATTTGATAAATAGGATTACTTGGAAACAGAAACAGGATGCAAACATGATAAATGGCTTAACGACACCTTTCCGTGGGTCTGGAGCATTCCACTGATACATTTTGAGGGGAATTTTCCAAAGGGATACACGCGGACTGGGCATAGTTTGCGGGGTCCACATAAAGCAAACTTCTATGTCCAAAAACTACCAAAGCCTGATGAGCTAAGGTCAGTACCTCAGGAAGATTTTGGCAAAATTGATCAATGCGTGGCGAATAAAACCTATGGAAGCTTACATGAGACAGAATACCATAATAATTTGGCTGAAGGTTCTGGTAAATCCCCCTGATGTCCCATAGACCAAATTAAGACAGGGAATTAGCTAAGATGGGTATATAATTGTACACAGACTGTGACAGATTCCAACCATTAAGGGGACCCTTCAAGCATGGCAGGAAGGAGTTAGACGTAGTAAGGACGTCACCTGGTGGGGAATGGAGAAATATGAAGTTGAAGATTGGGTATTCCCCTGTTTGGATCAAAGTAATAATTATTGGGTTAAATATCAATACATCGCCACGGTCTACTCCAGAGACAGAGCTACTTGGTCTAGTGTACTCTGGAGACCAAACCCTTATGTTACGCCACGACCCTGGAAAATGATTTGTAATAGACATAATACCACATGCACGATAAGCCTTGCCCGCCAAAATTGTAGAAATGTTCCTAGCTGGGAAGGATATTGTGACGCTTACTATGACGGCGAGTATGACACTTACGGCCATCAAACAGTTTGGGAGAAGAACAGTGCTGGCGTATGGATAAGAGCTTTTCCACCCAACGTTGGATGTGCCAAGGCTGTCCTGGGACATGGAATGTCGAAAAGGAAGCAGGTCCTAGGCCACATAGTGCCATTTGTTGGTGATGCTTTGATAATGCTTGAGGAAGGATACGCCTTCAAAAAAAGTCTATGCGAAGGACGAGAAATTGTCGGTTACGAATGGTTGGGACCCAATCGGATTTACAATAATGGTATGTGTGAATCACCTGCAGAGCATTGGTTGAGCTGTGGAAAAGGAAGAAGCCAGCATGAATGTTCTTGGTGGGAAAGAACGCAAATAATAGCTGGAGGAATCATTACCACTTTTGCTGCAGAGACCGGAGAAGTCATTAAAGAAGGTCTCGAAGTGGTGACTGGTTGGATTGGACATTTGTTTGGATATCTTTGGCCCTATCTGTTAATCATAATAGGACTTATTATTGCTGCAGTGATTGGATATGTTTTGTTAAAAGGAAGTTTCGCAGCCGCCCTGCGCTTGTGTGGGAGGAGCACACAACGCAGTGATATGGAGCCCCTCCTCCGTTAGGGGAGGAGCGATGAAGCCTATAAAGCCCGACGCCGAGACACGCCCTGTTCATTCTGACTTGGGGGAGTGAAGGAAGAAGAAGCATCTACATAACAGCATACAAACTTAAGGAGATAAGTAAAAAGAATAAGAGAGCACAATGTCCAACAATACTAGCAGCGTAAATGACACCATCTTCAAAGTAAGTAGAGTGGAGTTTATTGCACTACTGTTAGTATGGCTGCTATACTGCTGTGTCGGCCGTTGGGACTTACGACAACCACTGTGAATAGTAACGCTACTACATGGATGTGTCAGATTGGCGATCATCAATCTGCACTACGGTCAGAGTGACTTAGGGTTGTCTTTATTCATCACTCATGTCCTCGGTCGCTTTACTCTCCAGTTTGACTGTTGGGGAATATGGCAGTACACATCAATTACAATTTGGATGGTGATAGATATGACAGCAATCCTTTACGCCCCGGCAGTGATAGCTGACATTGTGTGCGAAGCTGTGATGGCCTTGACCCTATTGGCGTACATAGCTACGTTAACTGGAGCCGTACAACGCAGGAAACCCTGGCTCTACAAACTTGGACTTATCATAATTTGGGCCTTAGGATGGGGAATGTTATCAGCTTTATACTGGCTGTCCATGGTTAGTCAACTACTCCTGCTGTTATGGTTTATGACCTATGATGCTTGCTTCCCGCGTACGGCTCCTTCAGCTACAGCGGGAATGACAACGTCACCACAGTCCCACTCTCCTATGGTGATCATGAGGCGTCTCTGGCGTACATCTGAATAATCCCGACGAACACCTTTGCTTGCTTGCAATATAATAGTTAAAAGACTAATGTTTCCTCTTACACTATAGGGGGATATAAGATGTATTCATTGTCAAGCCACCCTGGAACAAGCGCTCTACTTCTGGGAGATAACACCGACTCTGTGGTGCCCGACGTGTTATGCCAACAACTTCCCTGTTCAAGTGGCACGGGGAATAGTGGGACGGAAGGATACTTCTTTTCTGCCCCAGGTACCATCAGAAGCATACTTAAAAATTGACATCGAGGCAGACATGATCTGGCATTCCCTCTTGATTGATCAAATACGAGCTTGACACTATAGTGTCTCCAGAGGGATATATGTATTGCCCTGTGTTTACCAAAATGTGGATGTATCCTACGGGAATAAGATTCTCCACAGCTCATCTTGCTGATGGCCGGATCGTGGCTATTGGTCCTTCATTACCACCAGTTCCACGTTCACCTCCACAGCACACTGCGGAGGTTGGGGTGCAAACCAAGGAAATGAACTGGTGTTTGGAGGCCCTCACGCAGGTGTTCCTGGATGAACACCTTCAACAGCCCGAGCCTGAGGATATTCTCGCTGAAGCTTCACCTCGAACGAAGGATACATCACCGCAGCCATCTACACCAGTTACATCGTGTTATAGACCCGTCACCCCCACTTCACCATGCGCACCATCGTTCCCTGACGGATTATCATCTCAGGAATATGAGGCAAATCCGCCTCCGTTGGGATTACCATCACAATCACCACTACGGGAAGAGCAGCCTTCTGACGGCGACGGCAATCTACAGGTGGGCGGAGAGGAGTATGTGGTGCTGGATGAGTGTCGTTCAACTCCAGCTCCTCCTGTTCTGTCTCCAATGGTGGATGAAAAGGAAGTGCTCACCCTTCATCCTGTCGACGACGACGAGGATGTTTTTATGGAGGTATAGAGAGATCGGCGGAGCTTCAAGTCATGGAGGGGGTGTCAGGAAAGATGACTTTAAGCTTGCTTTCAGCTTGTTTTCATCTTGGAATATAATACGTGCCATGGAATTAATATACATGCTGTTGGATTAAACTGCACAGTGTTTGGTACCTTCCAGAAGTAAGTGAGGTCATACCAGACTTTTCCATTGCAAATGGGGAGGCACACGGAATGAACTCGGTGGTGAAGACGAGGGAATATGTCTAAGAATGATTCTAACATGAGAAGTATGATCAAATGAAGTATTAATGTGTTAAAATTAAGAGTTGATTAGAAGATGTATGTTACAAAAAAGTGAAATGAATGATTATATGAGTTGTTTTTCATAAAGAGTGCAGAGTCAGAGAAAAAGAGGAAGTGAAGAAGATGTTGCAAGTGGGGCAAGAAAAGCTGATGTTAAACAACTGATCAAATGATTAAGATGTTGGTAAAAATGAAAGGAATAATAAGGAATGAGAATGTTTGTATATGATCATATGAATTGTTTTTATGTGAAAGAGAGTTGTAATGAAATGATTGAATATTTATTTATTAATATTTTGAAGAAATGATTTAAAAGAACGAATTCTCGGAAAAGCTGAAGTGTTAACAGAAAAGAGGAACTTGAGAAATAAGTTACTGGTAGGGGCTGTGGAGATTTCCAGTAAAGCAGAAAGAGAAGAGAGGAGGTTTTGAGTCAACAGCGTCCCCATGGTAACCAAGATCATCTGAGGACGACTGGAGTCAAGAACATATATAACTTGTTGAAACACCAGAAAACGGGGTTATTCTTCCAGGGAGAGGTGCTGTTGCCACTACTCCCCTGCTACGAGGAGATCACAAGACTTGACCATCTTGTGAGCAGCAATTGGAATCGTGGAGTGAGAGGATTGGAGCCATAAAAGTTCATTTGCGAGAGATTTCAACTCCCACTCAGGCCGACCAGTCACGGAGTAGCAGAACAATGGAAGATAACCACTGGCCTTAAGTCTGAGTGGGGAATGTTCAACGATTTCTCTCTCAAGGAACATCACAGCATACCAGAATGGATTAGATCAACTTTTATTCAGCATGCACATAAACAAAATACAAACAAAATAATCTCTTACTAACTAAACAAATCGAAAAAACAAGAAAATACAACAATAACTCAAACAGTTTCCCAGTTGGGTGTGACCGAAAGGGCGTGGGCCGAAGCAAAAGCTAATAAACGCCCACACCCTACACCAGTTACTATACACATTTAAATACACTCAGAACAAGGTACCAATCAGAAAAAATAGCGTAACTGAACACAACAAAACAATCAGTAATATAATGTGCAAATAAACAAAAAAGACCCATGAAAACAGTTAGCCTAATATGGCATACTATAGTAATTATGTTGTTTTATAAAGTCTTTTGACACCAACCAATGTATCAGATGATTTAATACTCTCAGAACAGTTATTCCAGATTCTAACACCTTTTAGAGAAATACAATGACTTTTAACAGCAGTTTGAATCTTTCTTCTCTCGAATATCAGTGTTCCTCTCAAATGATAACTGGACTCCCTCGTTTTAAAAAACTCCTGAACGTGTAGAGGCAAAAGTTCATTTTTAACTTTGTACATGGTCTATATTGTAAAATAATCCACCAAATCTTGAAATTTGAAAATACACAGACAAGCAAATAATTGGTTTGTTGGTTCGTAATATGTTTTTTTTTACTTATAACTCTTATAGCTTTCTTTTGTAACTGTTATGGTTCGAGCTGGATCGAGCATTGAACCCAAGAGCTGGGAGCAGAGATGAGGCAGAATATATCGGTTTATTTACAAGGGAGGATTATGTACGGGGAGAATGTGCTGAAGGCAGCCTACCTGAGTGGAGACCAGCCTGTTCTGTGGTGGAACCAGGGAGCCGCGGTCCTGATGGAGTCAACCCGGGGTGAAGTGGAACCAGAGCCAGGTGGCGGCCTACAAGCTGTCGACGTGATCTGAGGAGGAGACACAAATGGGTGAGTACTGAACTGAGTCAATTCCAAAAGGTAGAAAAAAATCACAGTCAGTTAGAAAACAGTTTGTTTTAGCTGAATCCAGAATGCTGACTCGGGGTCACCACAGCACATCCAAGGTGGATCTGCATGTTGAATTGGCACAGGTTTTACGCCGGATGCCCTTCCTGATGCAACTCCACATTACATGGAGAAATGTGAACCTGGAACCTTCTGCACTGAAACCAAGCGCATTAACCGCTTGGCCACCACCCCTGCCCATTCTAAAACCATGATTGTTCATCATATATTCGCTATACATTATTAATATATCCGTAATTCATACTGGGACATCAGTCATTTTTGGCCATTTTTGTTGCGGACGACAACGAATGCCCATACTTTGTATACTCAATTCAATTAATCCTCTCCCCAGTGGGATCGGGCCCTTACCATGGAAGGTACGCTGTGTTTCTGGCGACGATGGAGTGAAGAGCTGGGGTTCATATGCAGGTGCTGATGAGATGTGGATCAGGTGTGTCGATCAGCTTGAGGTGTGCCACCTGTGCAGAGGAGAGAGAGAAAAACAGCAGCAGCAGAAGCAGGGACAGGCAGCCCACAACAGTAACAAAAAAGTGGATTTATTTTTGTTTTATATGTGATTCCCCAAACCTTAATACAATGGGTCATATATGGGACAAGTAATGAATGATACAGCATGACCAACGAATGTTGGGGGTGAAAAATATACAATATACAAAATTGAAATAACTTTTGAAATTTTAGATTTAACATAATTTATGTGAGTTTTCCAACTTAATTTATCATCAATAAAAATGCCAAGAAATTTAGTTTCAGATACAATTTCAATTTCAACATTGTTCAATGACAAGTTTCTATTTAAATTCCTGGGCTTATTTCCAAATATAATACACTTTGTCTTACCACAATGAAATCACAATTTATTAGAATCAAACCAATTTTTCAAATTTAGAAATTCCCTCTCCTTCATTTCCAAAAGTTGTCCCAAATTGTCCCCACTACTGAACACAGTCGTGTCATCAGCAAACAAAATACAATGCACAGACTTTGACACCAAACTTATATCATTAAGATACAAGAAAAACAGCAACAGCCCAAGGACTGACCCCTGGGGCACCCCAGATGTAACCCTCAATAATTCTGAATTTGTCTCTCCAAAATGGACACACTGATACCTAATACATAAATAGCTAGCTAACCAATCCAATTGCAAGGGATTTAGGGATTCCATCATCTACAGTCCATAATATAATCAAAATAGTCCAACAGTTTAAGAACAATGTTTCTCAATGTTCACTTGCAAGGGATTTAGGGATTCCATCATCTATAGTCCATAATATAATCAGAAGAATCAGAGAATCTGGAGAATGTTCTACACGCAAGCAGCAAGGCCGAAAACCAACATTGAATGCACATGACCTTTGATCCCTCAGGCGGCACTGCCTTAAAAACCGACATCATTGTGTAAAGGATCTTACCACGTGGGCTCAGGAACACTTCAGAAAACCATTGTCATTTAACACAGTTTGTCGCTACATCTACAAGTGCAAGTTAAAACTCTACCATACAAAGCGAAAGCCATACATCAACAGCATCCAGAAACGCCGCCACCTTCTCTGGGCCCGAGCTCATTTGAAATGGACAGACGCAAAGTGGAAAAGTGTGCTGTGGTCTGATGAGTCCACATTTCAAATTGTTTTTGGAAATCATAGACATCGTGTCCTCTGGACCAAAGAGGAAAAAGACCATCCAAATTGTTACCAGTGCTAAGTTCAAAAGCCACCATCTGTGATGATATGGGGGTGTGTTAGTGCCCATGACATGGGCAACTTACACATCTGTGATGGCACCATCAATTCTGAAAGGTACATCCAGGTTTGAGCAACACATGCTGCCATCCAAGCAACATCATTTTTCAGGGACATCCCTGCTTATTTCACAAAGACAATGCCAAGCCACATTCTGCACGTGTTACAACAGCATGGTTTCTTAGTAAAAGAGTGCGGGTACTAGACTGGCCTGCCTGCAATCCAGACCTATCACCCATTGAAAATGTGTGGCGCATTATGAAGTGCAAAATATGACAACAGAGACCCCAGACTGTTGAACAACTGAAGTCGTACATCAAGCAAGAATGGGAAAGAATTCCACCTACAAAGCTTCAACAATTAGTGTCCTCAGTTCCTAAACTCTTATTGAGTGTTGTTAGAAGGAAAGGTGATGTAACACAGTGGTAAACATACCACTGTCCCAGCTTTTTTGAAATGTGTTGCAGGCATCCATTTCAAAATGAGCAAATATTTGCACAAAACAATAAAGTTTATCAGTTTGAACATTAAATATCTTGTCTTTGTGGTGTATTCAGTTGAATATAGGTTGAAGAGGATTTGCAAATCATTGTATTCTGTTTTTATTTACATTTTACACAATGTCCCAACTTCATTGGAATTGGGGTTGTAGAAATAACCAATGAAAGGTCTTAATTGAAAAATAAATCTATATGGCATGTGTTCTGAATGTCTTGAATCTTGAATGTCTGTTCTTAATTTAATGAGTTTTATGTCATGCTGTGGCATTTTATTGTCATTGTCATTGTTAATTGAAGGGTAAATATTTAGGAGATCAGTGAATGTTTTTGTTATGATCTGCACATTGTCCATCCATTACCCACACAGCATTTAATTTGGTGATACTGTGGCACTGCACTTTGCAGAAAATGCCCTGTACATTGTCTCTGACTACACAAAGGCCTCAGTCTTCAATTTACTGTTAAATATTACATTGCGACGAACCACCTCTTATCCACTGTGATCAAAGGATGAGTCATGACGGGTTAACTTATGAATTAATCTATTCTGCTGCCTTCAGGCATGGATGGAGACTCCAAACACTGTCTGACGTTTTTGTGGGTTGGTTTTAACTGTAGTTGTGAAGGTGCACATTGACTATCCGAACTTGAGGCCAGAGAGAGCTGAGGTTCACTGGTATGCTACTGAATCTGAATCCATATTTCAATCAACATAGGCTAAGGTTTCAACAAAGGGCAACAGTCAGCAACAATTACATTTGCATACATTTTAAACAGTAAAAGGATTGACACAGAAGGAAAATGTGCTATTTTGTACAGGAAGAATCTTGTATGACTGTAGGAAGCAGACAGTACTTTCCTTCTCTCTCTCTTGACCAGCCCACTCTCATGTTATGTTTTGTTTTGTTGTGATATTATCACAAACTGCGTCACATTGTTATGACACGGTCAAGTTTGGGTCATGATTTTTAACCTTAATCCTACCCCTATCTCTAACCTCCATACCCCACCCCCCACCCACATCACCCTAAATTTCATGATACCATCACGAGATAATTTTGTGATACCATCATAAAAATGTGATACATATCTTGACGGTATCATGAACTAATAGATTAAATCACTTTTCCTGATGCCATCTCAAACTTGGTGTGAGATTGGCTTACTCTTGACATGTGGTTCGCAGGCTATACCTTGGATGAATGAAAAGTATGTAATCATTCATAACACATTGATAAATTGATGGACCATTGACTACCATTTTGTCATGTGTGCATATGACCTCATACTGCCACCTATTGGGGGACTCCATAAATATTATTGATCTGAGGTGCTGTTAGAAGATGAATTCAAAATTGAAGATTTGTGTACAGGGCTTTTTTCAACACTGCTGTTGTTTTTTCAACACCTACTGGCTGTTTAGGTTTCGTTTTTTGGTGGGAGCCATTCAACATAGTCACTATATTATTATTATTATGTCCCCCAAGGATGTAATAAAATCATCGCATTTATTCATTTGTCTGTTTGTTAGCAGGATTACGTCAAAACTACTGCACCGATTTTGACAATATTTTCACCACTGATAGAGGGTACGTCATGGAAGAACCCATTAAATTTTGGAGGTGATCTGGATCTGGATTCTGGATCAAGATTTCACTTTATATGCACTTTGCAGGATTACGTCAAAACTACCTCAAGGATTCTCACCAAATATGCACCACAGATAGACATTAGGGCATGAAAGACTCCACTGAATTTTGGAGGTGATCCAGTTCCAGAATGGCAGACATCAGAAATCTTTGATTGCTCTTGTTGTTGTTGTTATTATTATTATTATTATTAAGTGATAGACCTGGGCTTGGTTGAGGTATTTGGTCAGAATCTTCCCCACCATCCAAAATTAATCTCTCCCCCTACACAGGGATGAGCGGATCATCAGGCCAAAAACATTTTAATTTGGAGATGGTACCAACATTGCTTTAATGTTCCCACAGCTTTACAGGAAAATCTTCCACTAAGCTGTTGGCACACAACAAATCTCTTTCTTTGAATTCAAATTACAGTAAAAGCCTCATTCCTGGGTAGTGACCTTGATGATGATTAAATGTTGTCCTGCTGACCCAGCATGGCTCTCTATTCAAACCTTTTTGAACTATTCTGCTTTCTGCTCAGTTTCAGCCTAAGTAAAGGTGTCACTTTTTAAGATATAATAAAGGAGCCTCAAACTGACAGAAACATTTTAAACCGTTTCACTTTTGTGATGTTGCTAAATATGTAAATTTTAATTGCAAAAGGTTATGGGAGCATCAGTCAGTCATATTCTCTGCAAGTTGACTGGCAAATTAGAGTGAAGGAGTGTAAGATACGAGGTCTGTCCAAAAAGTATCGAAGCTTTTTATTTTTTGCAAAAACCATATGGATTTGAATCACGTGTGATTGCATCAGCCAAGCTTGAACCTTCGTGAGCATGCGTGAGTTTTTTCACGCCTGTCGGTTGCGTCATTCGCCTGTGAGCAGGCTTTGAGTGAGCAGTGGTCCACCCCTCTCGTTGGATTTTTATTGCGAATAAATGTCTGAACGATTTGAAGCTTTGCTGCATCAAATTTTTCCAGAAATTGTGAGAGACCTCCAGGTGGACACCGTTCGGAAAATTTAGATGGCTTTCAGCGACGATTTTATTGGGATTACACAGATTAAGACCACCCACTGCGTCTGACAGTGCGGCGCGCTCCGAGCCCTGATTAACAGGCTCAAACCCCACTGAAAAGCAACCGGAAGCCGTCTGAAAGCCACCTGAAAGCCGTCCTGTGAGATCAACACGGAGGTGGTTTTGACTTGTGCCATGAGCGGCATGGTGGCGGAATCCTCCGCTTCTCTTTCCATGAAGAAAACTCCTGTAACAGTAGAATGTGCCGAAAAAGTGCTGATGTCCACGCCTTCTGCCTTTTTTGTGAAAGTTAGACGACGTCCCGGATCAACAAAGTCTTCACATTGGCGTGAAAAAAACTCACGCATGCACATGAAGGTTCAAGCTTGGCTGATGCAATCACACGTGATTCAAATCCATATGGTTTTTGCAAAAAATAAAAATGTCCGATACTTTTTGGACAGACCTCGTACAAACCTCTTTTAAAATTGATATTGTAAATTGAGGATGCTACATTTTAGCCCTGAGGTTGTCTTGTGCATTTTGTGTTTGACCTAATGTTGCTCTGGAGAAGGTAAGTGTTCTGTTAATTACCATATTTTGGAATTTTCCTTCTGAAATAGCAAATAAATTGGTACATTTCATTAACTTAAAGGATACTGTGGGGCTAAAGATCCTTCTGCGTTTTTAACTATTTCAGTACTGTATCTCACATGACACAACCACACATGATCTCATTTGAGTTACATTTGATTACTTTTGAGTAATAATTTCCACATAGTGTCAGGTTCATAAATGTTTGGACAGGTGACGTTTTTTGGAATTTTGCTCTGTGGACGACCACAATGTTAAAGCAATCAAGATGTGCTTGTTGTGTAGACATTTACCTTTAATTCAAAGTGTTTAATGTATATATCACATTAACTATTTACAGTAGAAATTGCAGCCATTTTTATCAATAGTCCTTACATTTTGAGAAGCCATTAGTAACTGGACAGTTAATTGGCAAGCATCCCCATGTCCATGTATGGACTGTTCCATTATTGTTTCATGGCAAATTAAAGATCTGCAGTTGATTCCATCTGTTGAATTTTGTAGCTCTCAACATGAGGTTCAAAGAGGTGTCGATGCAGGTGAGCAAAGTCATAGTCTACAAAGAACAAATTAAGATACCAGGCAGATTGGTGAATGATTTCCTTGGTGAGAAAAAGCCAATTCACAACATCAAGTAACTCAGGAAAACTCTTTAGGGGGTCATTAATGTAAACACAGAGAGTTCAACACAAAGTGCCAACAACAAGAAGGCCAAATTAGAATTTGCCAGAAAACAAAAAATTCCTGCCCTGGAAGAAGATTCTTTGGACAGATGAAACCAAGATTAACTGGTGTTATGAGCCAAAGTAAGGGCCCCTTCACACATAGTGCGAAGTATGGATGAAGGAAGGAATCATGTGCAAACCTTGTAATGTCGTCCCTGCCTCCAACGTCTCGTACACCTGTTACAACTATTTGCACACACAAGCCCCTGAAAGACAAAGTGTGCACTGTGCGAACCCATTGCATCCTGTCACGGCAGGTGCCAGCCAAATTCCAGGTGACACGTAGGAACATCTAACACCGCTCGCATGGCTCTTAGAAAATGTGTGGCCAGTCGTGGTCTTGGCACGACAACAGACTGCAGACAATCACTTTCGTACTCGCAGAGAAATTTGTCTAAGTCCCGCACAACTGTAGCTTTGGTGTGTGCACTGAACTGACAGGAGGTGTGTCCTCCCACTGAAGCGGCTGTGGAAATCTGTGGATCTGGACATTGCAGCTGGACAACACGTGCTTTGTTTAGACGGACATGGACAAACAACTACCCACTGTGACGCACGTGTCTGTTTCCTGTTATAAAGCGGACATAAATAAAAATATATATCATTGTGGAAACGTGCTGCAGTGAGCGAGTGCACGCACGGTGCGCACATGGACAGGCTGCTCCCAGGTTGAAATGGACCATCAGATCAGAACACGCAGCAGGCAATCTCACTCTCACATCACCTACATGAGCTCTGTTCCACATGACGGGGTGTCCTGTGGCACGTCGTCCATAAGACATGCACACGGCCAGCAGATATGGACATGAATGAGACGAGCGAACTGCTTCTGATTCATGTCATTTCATGACTGCACGTCTGTGACCATGGGTCATTTAAAAAGGAACAGATGGATCATATTTGTATTGGTCGTTTGATAAATGCGGTGTTTTTATATGGTGTGTGATTTTAATTTGTTTTTGTAATACTTCCATGTCCTTCTTGATATGAGGCAGATTCCCGCAGCTTTCAAAGAACAGCTACAACGCTCTGTGGCAATCAGAGCTTTTGGATGGTGCGGTTCACATGCAGTGGGTCATATATATATATATATATATATATATATATATATATATATATATATATATATATATATATATATATATATATATATATATATATATATATATATATACACAGTAGTGTTCAGAATAATAGTAGCGCTATGTGATGAAAAAGATTAATCCAGGTTTTTTGAGTATATTTCTTATTGCTACATGGGAAACAAGGTACCAGTAGATTCAGTAGATTGTCACAAATCCAACAAGACCAAGCATTCATGATATGCACACTCTTAAGGCTATGAAATTGGGCTATTACTTAAAAAAAAAAGTAGAAAAGGGGGTGTTCACAGTAATACTGTAGTAGTGTGGCATTCAGTCAGTGACTTTGTCAATTTTGTGGAACAAACAGGTGTGAATCACATGTCCCCTATTTAAGGATGGAGCCAGGACCTGTTAAACATGCTTTTCTCTTTGAAAGCCTGAGGAAAATGGGACGTTCAAGACATTGTTCAGAAGAACAGCGTAGTTTGATTAAAAAGTTGATTGGAGAGGGGAAAACTTATACGCAGGTGCAATAAATTATAGGCTGTTCATCTACAATGATCTCGAATGCTTTAAAATGGACAAAAAAACAGAGACACATGGAAGAAAATGGAAAACAACCATCAAAATGGATAGAAGAATAACCAGAATGGCAAAGGCCATTCACCCATTGATCTGCTCCAGGATGATCATAGACAGTCTGGAGTTACATGTAAGTGCTGTGACAGTTAGAAGACACCTGTGTGAAGCTAATTTATTTGCAAGAATCCCCCGCAAAGTCCCTCTGTTAAATAAAAGACGTGCAGAAGAGGTTACAATTTGCCAAAGAACACATCAACTGGCCTAAAGACAAATGGAGGAATAATTTGTGGACTGATGAGAGTAAAATTGTTCTTTTTGGGTCCAAGGGCCGCAGACAGTTTGTGAGATGACCCCCAAACTCTGAATTCAAGCCACAGTTCACAGTGAAGACAGTGAAGCATGGTGGTGCAAGCATCATGATATGGGCATGTTTCTCCTACTATGGTGTTGGGCCTATATATCGCATACCAGGTATCATGGATCATTTTGGATATGTCAAAATACTTGAAGAGGTCATGTTGCCTTATGCTGAAGAGGACATGCCCTTGAAATGGGTCTTTCAACAAGACAATGACCCCAAGCACACTAGTAAACGAGCAAAATCTTGGTTCCAAACCAACAAAATTAATGCCTCGCAGATGTGAAGAAATCATGAAAAACTGTGGTTAGTCAACTAAATACTAGTTTAGTGATTCACAGGATTGCTAAGAAAGCAGTTTGAACATAATAGTTTTGAGTTTGTAGCTTCAACAGCAGATGCTACTATTATTGTGAACATCCCCTTTTCTACTTTTTTTTTTTACTAATAGCCCAATTTCATAGCCTTAAGAGTGTGCATATTATGAATGTTTGGTCTTGTTGGATTTGTGAGAATCTACTGAATCTATATATATATATATATATATATATATATATATATATATATATATATATATATATATATATATATATATATATATATATACTCAACAAAAATATAAATGCAACACTTTTGGTTTTGCTCCCATTTTGTATGAGATAAACTCAAAGATCTAAAACTTTTTCCACATACACAATATCACCATTTCCCTCAAATATTGTTCACAAACCAGTCTAAATCTGTGATAGTGAGCACTTCTCCTTTGCTGAGATAATCCATCCCACCTCACAGGTGTGCCATATCAAGATGCTGATTAGACACCATGATTAGTGCACAGGTGTGCCTTAGACTTCCCACAATAAAAGGCCACTCTGAAAGGTGCAGTTTTATCACACAGCACAATGCCACAGATGTCGCAAGATTTGAGGGAGCGTGCAGTTGGCATCCTGACAGCAGGAATGTCAACCAGAGCTGTTGCTCGTGTATTGAATGTTCATTTCTCTACCATAAGCCGTCTCCAAAGGCATTTCAGAGAATTTGGCAGTACATCCAACCAGCCTCACAACCGCAGACCACGTGTAACCACACCAGCCCAGGTCCTCCACATCCAGCATGTTCACCTCCAAGATCGTCTGAGACCAGCCACTCGGACAGCTGCTGAAACAATCGGTTTGCATAACCAAAGAATTTCTGCACAAACTGTCAGAAACCGTTTCAGGGAAGCTCATCTGTATGCTCGTCGTCCTCATAGGGGTCTCAACCTGACTCCAGTTCGTCGTCGTAACTGACTTGAGTGGGCAAATGCTCACATTCGCTGGCGTTTGGCACGTTGGAGAGGTGTTCTCTTCACGGATGAATCCCGGTTCACACTGTCTAGGGCAGATGGCAGACAGCGTGTGTGGCGTCGTGTGGGTGAGCGGTTTTCTGATGTCAATGTTGTGGATCGAGAGGCCCATGGTGGTGGTGGGGTTATGGTATGGGCAGGCATCTGTTATGGATGAAGAACACAGGTGCATTTTATTGATGGCATTTTGAATGCACAGAGATACCGTGACAAGATCCTGAGGCCCATTGTTGTGCCATACATCCAAGAACATCACCTCATGTTGCAGCAGGATAATGCACGGCCCCATGTTGCAAGGATCTGTACACAATTCTTGGAAGCTGAAAATGTCTCAGTTCTTGCATGGCTGGCATACTCACCGGACATGTCACCCATTGAGCATGTTTGGGATGCTCTGGACCGGCGTATACAACAGCGTGTACCAGTTCCTGCCAATATCCAGCAACTTCGCACAGCCATTGAAGAGGAGTGGACCAACATTCCACAGGCCACAGTTGACAACCTGATCAACTCTATGCGAAGGAGATGTGTTGCACTGCATGAGGCAAATGGTGGTCACACCAGATACTGACTGGTATCCCCCCCAATAAAACAAAACATCAGATACTGACTGGTATCCCCCCCAATAAAACAAAACTGCACCTTTCAGAGTGGCCTTTTATTGTGGGAAGTCTAAGGCACACCTGTGCACTAATCATGGTGTCTAATCAGCATCTTGGTATGGCACACCTGTGAGGTGGGATGGATTATCTCAGCAAAGGAGAAGTGCTCACTATCACAGATTTAGACTGGTTTGTGAACAATATTTGAGGGAAATGGTGATATTGTGTATGTGGAAAAAGTTTTAGATCTTTGAGTTCATCTCATACAAAATGGGAGCAAAACCAAAAGTGTTGCGTTTATATTTTTGTTGAGTGTATATATATATATATATATATATATATATATATATATATATATATATATATATATATATATATATATATATATATTCACATAAGCGGTGCATTGTGGTCCCAGAGGTACCGGTGGTTTTATTTATTTATATATTTTTATATTCCACATAAGCGGCACAATGTGGTAGGTACTGGCTATTTTTTTACATTTCCTCCACATAAGCTGCGCAATGTGCCACAGCTGGCACTGTGTGTTCCTGCCCGAAAGACACCGGCACATGCATGAACTGTCGCACCGGGATCATGCACGCATGCCAGCCGGCTCAATGTTTTTTGTGGTGCGCTAATTTCGAACCGTTTCGCACTGTTTCACCATTTTTGTTCCAACGCCGTCCAAACATCGCACTATGTTTGAAGCGGCCATAAACCCTGTCATCTGCCAAACATAGTGGAGGTAGCTAAATGCTGCCAAAGTGATAGAAGGGTACTCCACAGTGGGGATCAGCAATGGGCATGAAGGGTCTAGATCATGCAGGTTTTCATGTCTTCTGATTTCCTCAGCAGGGGCCTCATGTACAAAGACCTGTGTGGACTTTTTACTGAAAGTTGTCATACTCCAAAGCCCTGAATCTGGCGTAAGCACAAATATATTCAGATTTATCAAAGTGTGCATAGGCATGAATCCACGCACGTTCGGTTTGTACATCCAGCTGAACGTGGAATTGAGCGTCGAACCATATATATATATATATAATATACTATAGATGACTGTAAATTACGTGGAGACACGCAGGAGTAGTTTTTTATTTGGTACCCTGTTAAAAAATGGCTTAATCATGAAACTGAAAAAAATGTTTGTGGGAGTAATGGAGCGTGTGTGTGAGGCCGACACAGAACAGCACACACACAGATGATAAATAGGTGAGACGTGCCTCCGCTGACAGTGTGACATTCACAATTTACACATGCGTTTATTAATACTGAACACAGGAAGCCTGTTGAGAAGCTCTGCAGCTCACCATCAAGAAAAAAATAATAAAGTTAACGATAATAATAAATAACATATTTAATGTGCATATGCACAAATGTTCCAGTGCTGGTTTACATTTGGATAAATTACACCAATACACTATTTACACAGGGAGCAGCCAACCATAGCTCACCATGCCAGCTGCCTGATGCACATTCGCGCACCACATACGATGTGAAAATGTGTGCAGTCAATAGCTCCAATTACATTGAAACCGGCTCTCGCTGCAAATGGCACTTTAAAGTTGGAATGTGATGTACCTGATGACTTTCTGGTGATTGCATTCCACACAGCTGGCACGGCTCAGCTCAAGGTTGACTGGCACACTCCTGACTGATCGGCCAGCTTACTCTGGAATGCCCGTTTCCAGGAAGTGCAGAGTGGGCAGCATTTCTGTGGACACAGACAACCGCCTGGCTCCTCACCGGATTGCACTTTGGGACGGCCGCAGTTCTGCGTGCAACTCCAGTAACAGTGGCCTTGGTAATCAAAATTGGTTCATGAGCCAATTATTGTAATTTGCAAGAAAATCCCCGCATTCCCTAAATACACGCGCATGTTTGATTCCACCATTTTCAAGGACCTCTGACACTAACACAGCCACTGTTGGTGCCATTTTACACATTACTTTGCACATGCTTTTATAGCCATCCATATCATTGTAAACGTGTTAAATGTTCATCAGTGTGTCTCTGATGTGCACATCACTCTGATGACTTCATGTTTTCACACTATTAACGGTTCCCTGCGTCACCTGTACATGTCGGAGATTTCACACGCCAGCCAGGATTTTTGCGTGAGGTACTGCACATTTACATACTCAAGTCATTTTTGATACATCTGCATGTGCATGTGGAGGAGACAGGTGTACACCAGGTTTTTGTGTGTACGCACGCTTTGTACATGAGGCTCCAGGTTTTTTCACCAAGATTAACTTGTGTTATGAGTCAAAGTCAACCCCGTCATCTGCCAAACATAGTGGAGGCAGGGTTATGACACTGGGGCATGTATGGCATTGGAACTGTGTCACTTGTATTTACTGATGGTCTGACGACTGATGAAAGTAGTACAATGAATTCTTTAGTGTATAGACCGATCCTATCTGCTCAAATTCATCCAAATGCTGCCAAAGTAATAGGAGGGTACTTCACAGTGTAGATCAGGGATGGACAGGTTTTCATGTCTTCTAATCGCCTGGTAATTTCACAGATTATCATGAGTTTAAGTTGAGTAAAGGAGCTCATCAGTAAAACCACCTGGTGAGGGGATCAGTTGCAAAGAATACCTGAACTGTCTTGGCTCTTCATGGTATAATGTTGCTCAACCCAATAGATAACCAAAACACTGATCCAAAGCAACACAAGAAATTGTTAAGGCAAAGAAATGCAATACTTTTCAGTCACCTGACCTCAAATCAACAGAGTATGTGTTCTGTTTAATGAAGACAAAACTTGAAAGAGGAAAGACACAATTACCAACTGAAGGAAAGGTGTGGCAAAACATCTCAAGCGAGGGAACTCAGAATTTGATGATGTTCATGGGTTTCAGACCTAGTCACTAGGTGTGTTTTCATTACAGTTTTACACTAACGTTTAGTGATGTTTTCACAATGTTAACAAATGAGACGTTTTCATGCAAGGTGGTTGCTGGGTTCAGTGTTCTCATGATAAACTGTCATTCTAGCAATGATCTTGTGAGAACTGTAACTACAACAGTTATGGCGACAGAATGGTAACGGCCACTAAATATTGCCATTTTTTTTAACTAATATTGACATAATGTCATGTCTTAAAATGTTTAACAAGCTCTCCAAGATCATGTGATGCTTTTTGTATGTTTTGTGACCTGAAGCAAGGCTTTTTTTTATTTGGTTGAAAAACCACCTCATACAAGTATATTATTATTATTATTATTATTATTATTATTATTATTATTATTATTTATTTATTTATTTATTTATTTTTGCAAAAGTCCAGAGTTTTTCAAAATACACATATTTCCATTAAGTGGTAATCACTATTTCAATTTGTGCAGTTTGGAGGGTAGTGGAAACTGACTGGAAAGGATTTTCATCAAAGTATGAACAGCAAATCTAATTTATGACAGTGTGTTCAATTGCATTTGGCCTCCAAAAATGTACTATGTATGAAATTCTATACCTATAGTACCATCAACGAATAAAAGCCAAAGACTTCCCTTGGACAAGGCACCAATCCAATTCAAGTTACTTCTCTAGCCATGGCTGGTACTCATTTACAGGTATTTTGTCCAAAGATTGACAGATAACATGATGGACAACCAAACCCAGGTCTAGACATTGGTCACTCAAGTCTTTAGCTCATTGAACTGCTTGCTCCATGCACTGTATAAAAAAGAGAAAAAAATGGCTATAATTCCTTCATGATATTTTAAGTTTAAATTCAAGATGAAAGTCTGCATTTTAGTCACACCATGAATGTGTCATTCAAATTTCACTGTGGTTGTGTACACACTCATCATTACAAAAACGTTGTTACTGTTTAGATAGTTATGTACATGACTGTATAACAGTCTTTGATGGCTCCCCTTCTCTAGTCTCTTGCATGGGTCAGCATCTGAAGGATCAAGGTCTATATGCTGCCCCCCCCCCCCCACCACCACCACCTGCAGAGGTCCAACAGAATCCCTACGACTTTGATCATGATATTTCCTCCTAATCCGGTTGAAAGTGTTAGGTGAAGACAGCCAGAGGCAATGTGTCTGCTCTGCCTAGGAGCAGACACCTGTTGCCTTTAAAAGACGAAGGGCATTAATTACCTCTCTTCGTACCGTGAACCCAACCTAGGTGCCCAATGTTGAAGTTAAATCTCTCACTGGATGAATCAGCAGCACCAGCTTTGCAGCAATCATGGATCCCTGTTGATGTGAGGAGGGAGACGCAGCTGGAGAGGTGGCGGAAGCTTCTATTCAAAACTCATTACTGATTAAAGAGACGGCATCATCTGCTCACACAACTCAAGTGGTTCAACAGAAAGAAGCTTTATTCAGCTTTACGTTTGAGTTAATTCACTACACTTTCAATCCTCGTATTATACATTTTGACTCAGGGAAAAAAAATAAAAAGTCTCTGCTGGATGACTGATGATTGCACCAAAAATAAAACTGCACACTTCTGAAAAACAGCAGCTCATGTTTCGACAACGGGACTCCAAACTGCCAATATCAAAGCACAAGATTAGATTAGATTAGACTAGGGCTGCAGCTATCGATTATTTTAGTAATCGAGTATTCTATCGATTATTCTGGCGATTAATCGAGTAATCGGAAGTACTTCTGCATTTTTAAACAACACTACGCCGAAGTGTTGGAATTTTGCTGAAATGGCGATGGGATGTGGCTTTCTGTTTTGTTTTCTCCAACTTGTAAAATGTAACCATTTTTAAGTTTTTTTTTTTTTTTTTTTTTTATGTTGATGGACTGGGTCCCTGTGTGATTTTTTTTTTTTTTTTTTTTTTATCCCTCTTTCTCTGCAATTCATCAGTTACATTTCAGCTGGAGGTTGAACATGCAGCCTCGCAGTCAGTTTTTTTTTATTATTATTATTTTATTTAAGTTACCATGTTTGTGAAGTGTTGTGTGTTGCCCAAAAAAGCAAAAATTAAAAAGTTAAACAGTGTGAGTCTGAGGGAAACACAAGAAAGAGTGGACTTCTGCTGTTTGTCAATGTAGCCGGGGACAGAGCTGTGACTCGTCCGGTCTGACAGCCCATCACACTGGGCAGAGACAGCAGCCGGCCACCAGGTCAACTCCCCACATAAAGCAGACCGTGTGTTTTTTTTAAAAATAGACAAACACACTGCTTCGCTTTAAATGCACAGTAAGTCTATTTCAGATGATCAGCGTGGACCATCTTTCTCTTAAAAGGCTTTATTTTACTCTGTGTCACGTTGGAAAGTGGTAGCTATCGCTGCTAATTTGATTAGCTGTTATGTTCCCGGTCTTTTTTTTTTTTTTCTGCAGACATTGCAGCGCCACAAACAGGCCTGGCATATGTACTGCAACGTTAAATGAAGCTTTCGAGGCACAGAATTTGCCTCGAACATTTTTTGTAATCGAATTATTCGAGTTACTCGAGTAAACGTTTCAGCCATAGATTAGACAGAACTTTACTGATGCCTTTGGAAGACTCCCTCAAGGAAACTGAGGTTCCAACAACATTAGGCATGTGGAGCTTGAACGATACAAATCGGTATCTAGATACAAACGTGTGCGATGCAAGTGCATTGTTTGATTCAGTGTGCATTGATTCATTTGATGGATTGAATCATGTTGTATCGCTCGATGCCTGCTTGCATTGATTTTTTTTCTGAGGCACATCGAACGCACCGGAGTGGCTGATGTTTTTCAGGGAATTTATCGAGAAAATTATTATTTCTCTACTTTGATTGCAGACTGCAACGCATCTGCTTGAAGCTTGAAGCAACGAAACAGCACTTTGACCCACTGTTTGCTGGTTCTCTGCTTTGCTAGTTTTGAGAAGCGGCAAGTCCACTGGCGTGAGCACCAGCCAGTATGTAAAATGAAGTTGTCCATCAGGTTAAAGAAATTATAATAATAATAATAATATGATAATAATAATAATAATATCCTTTGTTTTGTGTAGGACTAAGTGCACAGCTCTTTGGAGCTGCTCAGATTTCGGTCAGAATTAATAACTTCAGAGGGAATCACCGTTTTAAAGCAAATGACACCTCTTTCCAAATGTTACTATACAAACAATAAACCACAACCATCATGGGAGGTGATGGTGTAGTGGTAAAGGCATTGGACTTGACACCAGAAGATCCTTGGTTCAATCCCAGCCTGACTGGAAAAAATCACCAAGGTCTTTAATCCCCCATTGCTCCCAGTATGTTGTGAGCCGCTTGTATGGCAGCACCCTCACATCAGGGTGAATGTGAAGCATTATTTGTAAAGCGCTTTGAGCATCTGGTGCAGATAGAAAAGTGCTCACAAATCCAACAAGACCAAGCATTCATGATATGCACACTCTTAAGGCTATGGAATCGAGCTATTAGTAAAAAAAAAGTACAAAAGAGGGTGTTCACAATAATAGCAGTGTAGCATTCAGTCAGTGAGTTTGTCAATTTTGTGAAACAAACAGGTGTGAATCAGGTGTCCCCTATTTAAGGATGAAGCCAGCACCTGTTGAACATGCTTTTCTCTTTGAAAGCCTGAGGAAAATGGAATGTTCAAGACATTGTTCAGAAGAACAGCGTAGTTTGATTAAAAAGTTGATTGGAGAGGGAAAAACTTATACGCAGGTGCAAAAAAATTATAGGCTGTTCATATATAATGATCTCCAGTGCTTTAAAATGGACAAAAAAAAAAACAGAGACGCGTGGAAGAAAACAGAAAACAACCATTAAAATGGATAGAAGAATAACCAGAATGGCAAAGGCTCACCATTGATCCGCTCCAGGATGATCAGAGACAGTCTGGAGTTACCTGTAAGTGCTGTGACAGTTAGAAGACGCCTGTGTGAACCTAATTTATTTGCAAGAATCCCCCGCAAAATCCCTCTGTTAAATAAAAGACGTGCAGAAGAGGTTACAGTTTGCCAAAGAACACATCAACTGGCCTAAAGACAAATGGAGGAATATTTTGTGGACTGATGAGAGTAAAATTGTTCTTTTTGGGTCAAAGGGCCGCAGACAGTTTGTGAGATGACCCCCAAACTCTGAATTCAAGCCACAGTTCACAGTGAAGACAGTGAAGCATGGTGGTGCAAGCATCATGATATGGGCATGTTTCTCCTACTATGGTGTTGGGCCTATATATCGTATACCAGGTATCATGGATCAGTTTGGATATGTCAAAATACTTGAAGAGGTCATGTTGCCTTATGCTGAAGAGGACATGCCCTTGAAGTTTAGTTTTGTGATTCACAGGATTGCTAAAAAAAAAAGCAGTTTGAACATAATAGTTTTGAGTTTGTAGCGTCAATAGCAGATGCTACTATTATTGTGAACACCCCCTTTTCTACTTTTTTTTACTAATAGCCCAGTTTCATAGCCTTAAGAGTGTGCACATCATGGATGCTTGGTCTTGTTGGATTTGTGAGAATCTATTGAATCTACTGGTATCTTGTTTCCCATGTAACAATAAGAAATATACTCAAAACCTGGATGAATCAATCAATCAATCAATCAATTTTTTTATATAGCGCCAAATCACAACAAACAGTTGCCCCAAGGCGCTTTATATTGTAAGGCAAGGCCATACAATAATTATGTAAAACCCCAACGGTCAAAACGACCCCCTGTGAGCAAGCACTTGGCTACAGTGGGAAGGAAAAACTCCCCCTTAACAGGAAGAAACCTCCAGCAGAACCAGGCTCAGGGAGGGGCAGTCTTCTGCTGGGACTGGTTGGGGCTGAGGGAAAAAACCAGGAAAAAGACATGCCGTGAAGGGGGGCAGAGATCGATCACTAATGATTAAATGCAGAGTGATGCATACGGAGCAAAAAGAGAAAGAAACAGTGCATCATGGGAACCCCCCCACAATCTACGTCTAAAGCAGCATAACTAAGGGATGGTTCAGGGTCACCTGATCCAGCCCTAACTATAAGCCTTAGCGAAAAGGAAAGTTTTAAGCCTAATCTTAAAAGTAGAGAGGGTATCTGTCTCCCTGATCTGAATTGGGAGCTGGTTCCACAGGAGAGGAGCCTGAAAGCTGAAGGCTCTGCCTCCCATTCTACTCTTACAAACCCTAGGAACTACAAGTAAGCCCGCAGTCTGAGAGCGAAGCGCTCTAATGGGGTAATATGGTACTATGAGGTCCCTAAGATAAGATGGGACCTGATTATTCAAAACCTTATAAGTAAGAAGAAGAATTTTAAATTCTATTCTAGAATTAACAGGAAGCCAATGAAGAGAGGCCAACACGGGTGAGATATACTCTCTCCTGCTAGTCCCCGTCAGTACTCTAGCTGCAGCATTCTGAACCAACTGAAGGCTTTTTAGGGAACTTTTAGGACAACCTGATAATAATGAATTACAATAGTCCAGCCTAGAGGAAATAAATGCATGAATTAGTTTTTCAGCATCACTCTGAGACAAGACCTTTCTGATTTTAGAGATATTGCGTAAATGCAAAAAAGCAGTCCTACATATTTGTTTAATATGCGCTTTGAATGACATATCCTGATCAAAAATGACTCCAAGATTTCTCACAGTATTACTAGAGGTCAGGGTAATGCCATCCAGAGTAAGGATCTGGTTAGACACCATGTTTCTAAGATTTGTGGGGCCAAGTACAATAACTTCAGTTTTATCTGAGTTTAAAAGCAGGAAATTAGAGGTCATCCATGTCTTTATGTCCGTAAGACAATCCTGCAGTTTAGCTAATTGGTGTGTGTCCTCTGGCTTCATGGATAGATAAAGCTGGGTATCATCTGCGTAACAATGAAAATTTAAGCAATACCGTCTAATAATACTGCCTAAGGGAAGCATGTATAAAGTGAATAAAATTGGTCCTAGCACAGAACCTTCTGGAACTCCATAATTAACTTTAGTCTGTGAAGAAGATTCCCCATTTACATGAACAAATTGTAATCTATTAGACAAATATGATTCAAACCACCGCAGCGCAGTGCCTTTAATACCTATGGCATGCTATAATCTCTGTAATAAAATTTTATGGTCAACAGTATCAAAAGCAGCACTGAGGTCTAACAGAACAAGCACAGAGATGAGTCCACTGTCCGAGGCCATAAGAAGATCATTTGTAACCTTCACTAATGCTGTTTCTGTACTATGATGAATTCTAAAACCTGACTGAAACTCTTCAAATAGACCATTCCTCTGCAGATGATCAATTAGCTGTTTTACAACTACCCTTTCAAGAATTTTTGAGAGAAAAGGAAGGTTGGAGATTGGCCTATAATTAGCTAAGATAGCTGGGTCAAGTGATGGCTTTTTAAGTAATGGTTTAATTACTTCCACCTTAAAGGCCTGTGGTAGATAGCCAACTAACAAAGATAGATTGATCATATTTAAGATCGAAGCATTAAATAATGGTAGGGCTTCCTTGAGCAGCCTGGTAGGAATGGGGTCTAATAAACATGTTGATGGTTTGGATGAAGTAACTAATGAAAATAACTCAGACAGAACAATCGGAGAGAAAGAGTCTAACCAAATACCGGCATCACTGAAAGCAGCCAAAGATAACGATACGTCTTTGGGATGGTTATGAGTAATTTTTTCTCTAATAGTTAAAATTTTGTTAGCAAAGAAAGTCATGCAGTCATTACTAGTTAAAGTTAATGGAATACTCAGCTCAATAGAGCTCTGACTCTTTGTCAGCCTGGCTACAGTGCTGAAAAGAAACCTGGGGTTGTTCTTATTTTCTTCAATTAGTGATGAGTAGAAAGATGTCCTAGCTTTACGGAGGGCTTTTTTTAGAGAGCAACAGACTCTTTTTCCAGGCTAAGTGAAGATCTTCTAAATTAGTGAGACGCCATTTCCTCTCCAACTTACGGGTTATCTGCTTTAAGCTACGAGTTTGTGAGTTATACCACGGAGTCAGACACTTCTGATTTAAAGCTCTCTTTTTCAGAGGAGCTACAGCATCCAAAGTTGTCTTCAATGAGGATGTAAAACTATTGACGAGATACTCTATCTCACTTACAGAGTTTAGGTAGCTATTCTGCACTGTGTTGGTATATGGCATTAGAGAACATAAAGAAGGAATCATATCCTTAAACCTAGTTACAGTGCTTTCTGAAAGACTTCTAGGGTAATGAAACTTATTCCCCACTGCTGGGTAGTCCATCAGAGTAAATGTAAATGTTATTAAGAAATGATCAGACAGAAGGGTTTTCAGGGAATACTGTTAAGTCTTCAATTTCCATACCATAAGTCAGAACAAGATCTAAGATATGATTAAAGTGGTAGGTGGACTCATTTACATTTTGAGCAAAGCCAATTGAGTCTAATAATAGATTAAATGCAATGTTGAGGCTGTCATTCTCAGCATCTGTGTGGATGTTAAAATCGCCCACTATAATTATCTTATCTGAGCTAAGTCAATCAATCAATCAATCAATCAACTTTTTTCTTATATAGCGCCAAATCACAACAAACAGTTGCCCCAAGGCGCTCCATATTGTAAGGCAAGGCCATACAATAATTATAAAAAACCCCAACGGTCAAAACGACCCCCTATGAGCAAGCACTTGGCAACAGTGGGAAGGAAAAACTCCCTTTTAACAGGAAGAAACCTCCAGCAGAACCAGGCTCAGGGAGGGGCAGTCTTCTGCTGAGACTGGTTGGGGCTGAGGGAAAAAACCAGGAAAAAGACATGCCGTGAAGGGGGGCAGAGATCGATCACTAATGATTAAATGCAGAGTGATGCATACGGAGCAAAAAGAGAAAGAAACAGTGCATCATGGGAACCCCCCCACAATCTACGTCTAAAGCAGCATAACCAAGGGATGGTCCAGGGTCACCCGATCCAGCCCTAACTATAAGCCTTAGCGAAAAGGAAAGTTTTAAGCCTAATCTTAAAAGTAGAGAGGGTATCTGTCTCCCTGATCTGAATTGGGAGCTGGTTCCACAGGAGAGGAGCCTGAAAGCTGAAGGCTCTGCCTCCCATTCTACTCTTACAAACCCTAGGAACTACAAGTAAGCCCGCAGTCTGAGAGCGAAGCGCTCTAATGGGGTAATATGGTACTATGAGGTCCCTAAGATAAGATGGGACCTGATTATTCAAAACCTTATAAGTAAGAAGAAGAATTTTAAATTCTATTCTAGAATTAACAGGAAGCCAATGAAGAGAGGCCAACACGGGTGAGATATGCTCTCTCCTGCTAGTCCCCGTCAGTACTCTAGCTGCAGCATTCTGAACCAACTGAAGGCTTTTTAGGGAACTTTTAGGACAACCTGATAATAATGAATTACAATAGTCCAGCCTAGAGGAAATAAATGCATGAATTAGTTTTTCAGCATCACTCTGAGACAAGACCTTTCTGATTTTAGAGATATTGCGTAAATGCAAAAAGGCAGTCCTACATATTTGTTTAATATGCGCTTTGAATGACATATCCTGATCAAAAATGACTCCAAGATTTCTCACAGTATTACTAGAGATCAGGGAAATGCCATCCAGAGTAACGATCTGGTTAGACACCATGCTTCTAAGATTTGTGGGGCCAAGTACAATAACTTCAGTTTTATCTGAGTTTAAAAGCAGGAAATTAGAGGTCATCCATGTCTTTATGTCTGTAAGACAATCCTGCAGTTTAGCTAATTGGTGTGTATCCTCTGGCTTCATGGATAGATAAAGCTGGGTATCATCTGCGTAACAATGAAAATTTAAGCAATACCGTCTAATAATACTGCCTAAGGGAAGCATGTATAAAGTGAATAAAATTGGTCCTAGCACAGAACCTTGTGGAACTCCATAATTAACTTTAGTCCGTGAAGAAGATTCTCCATTTACATGAACAAACTGTAATCTATTAGACAAATATGATTCAAACCACCGCAGCGCAGTGCCTTTAATACCTATGACATGCTCTAATCTCTGTAATAAAATTTTATGGTCAACAGTATCAAAAGCAGCACTGAGGTCCAACAGAACAAGCACAGAGATAAGTCCACTGTCCGAAGCCATAAGAAGATCATTTGTAACCTTCACTAATGCTGTTTCTGTACTATGATGAATTCTAAAACCTGACTGAAACTCTTCAAATAGACCATTCCTCTGCAGGTGATCAGTTAGCTGTTTTACAACTACCCTCTCAAGAATCTTTGAGAGAAAAGAAAGGTTGGAAATTGGCCTATAATTAGCTAAGATAGCTGGGTCAAGTGATGGCTTTTTAAGTAATGGTTTAATTACTGCCACCTTAAAGGCCCGTGGTACATAACCAACTAACAAAGATAGATTAATCATATTTAAGATTGAAGCATTAAATAATGGTAGGACTTCCTTGAGCAGCCTGGCAGGAATGGGGTCCAATAAACATGCCGATGGTTTGGACAAAGCAACCAATGAAAATAACTCAGACAGAACAACCGGAGAGAAAGAGTCTAACCAAATACCGGCATCACTGAAAGCAGCCAAAGATAACGATACATCTTTGGGATGGTTATGAGTAATTTTTTCTCTAATAGTCAAAATTTTGTTAGCAAAGAAAGTCATGAAGTCATTACTAGTTAAAGTTAATGGAATACTCAGCTCAATAGAGCTCTGACTCTATTCTTATTTTCTTCAATTAGTGATGAGTAGAAAGATGTCCTAGCTTTACGGAGGGCTTTTTTATAGAGCAACAAACTCTTTTTCCAGGCTAAGTGAAGATCTTCTAAATTAGTGAGACGCCATTTCCTCTCCAACTTACGGGTTATCTGCTTTAAGCTACGAGTTTGTGAGTTATACCACGGAGTCAGACACTTCTGATTTAAAGCTCTCTTTTTCAGAGGAGCTACAGCATCCAAAGTTGTCTTCAAAGAGGATGTAAAACTATTGACGAGATACTCTATCTCCCTTACAGAGTTTAGGTAGCTACTCTGCACTGTGTTGGTATATGACATCAGAGAACATAACGAAGGAATCATATCCTTAAACCTAGTTACAGCGCTTTCTGAAAGACTTCTAGTGTAATGAAACTTATTCCCCACTGCAGGGTAGTCCATCAGGGTAAATGTAAATGTTATTAAAAAATGATCAGACAGAAGGGAGTTTTCAGGGAATACTGTTAAGTCTTCTTGTATAATAAAAATGTTATTGTGCTGTTTTGCACCTGTCTTAAAGTAACCCTGAGAATGTATTTGTTATTTAATTTTGTTTTAGCACTCTGGGGTCAGTCTGAACTGGGAGCGAAGAGCTGGATGTACTTGTTATTATTACACTGATAGCACGACTTTGTTTTTTGTAGCCACTAACGACTGGGAGTGAAGCATGCTGGGATCATTCGGAACTGGGAGCGAAGAGCTGCTTTTATTATGTCTTTGTAAGAGAGAGAAAATAACTTTCAGATGCCTGTTGATTAAAGAAATTATGTGCGCCAGGGAGGTTGAGTTGGCCACTCACCCTCCCTTCGCGGACACACTAGAAAAAAGGGAGTAGAACCATGCTTCAACAGAGTCTGCTGCGGGTTAACGTACGAACGCCCAGCCGGTTGACAGGCGCACTCTGCTGAAGGTGTTGGCTCTCCACCTTAAAGGCGTCACGGTAAGAGAAAAATGCGCTGCAACCACTTGTGTTTGATGTAACTGCTTTTGTGGGGAATAAATATACGCCTTTTTATTCTAGCAAAATGCAGTCTGTGTGATCATTTCTGTGTGCCGATCTGACCGAACCTTGTGTTTCAAAACATTTTTGGCGTTGTCGGCAGGATACGGTTATGCTCAGACTACACACAGAAATGTCTTGCTTTAGATTGGGAAAGAGAGATGCGGAGGTGGCATCTCAGCAGGAAGAAGTGGTCCCGGGGTGGGATGGGATCACTTTTAAGGAAATAGGCCAGCTTCTACGGCGACGTGGGGGACGCCCTGGGCCGTGGACTGGAGCGATTCCCACCGCGACTCCGCCAGTTTTATGTGAAATGTTAAAACGGGTGGAGGTTAAAGAGAAAGCTCCGTTGGGAGGTATTCATGAAATGATGTGGATTTGTGCAGAAGCCTGGAAAGAGCGGGTTTTAACTTTAGATACAGTCCGCTCATCAGAATGTGCTAAATCACAAAAGGTGACAAGATTAGAACAACAAGTGAAGCAATTGGAAATTCAAGCCGAAGAAATAGACGGTGTACCAACTTCCTTCTTGGCTGAAAAATGTAAACAAAAAGGATTGAAAGTGACTTGTGTGTCAGGGATGCGCCCTGATATGTTTGAATTGGCCTCATTGTTGAAAGAAATTGTGCAGGGAGAAAAGAAAGGAGTGAAACCTAGTGCCCCTCCCCTACAGGAGGAGGAGGAGGAGGACTCTGATGATGATCAGCTGCAAATAGCTGCAGTCCGGAAAGGAAAGAAAGACAAAAAGAAGGGGAAAAATAAAGAAAGGCGTTCTTGGAGCTTTGACCCTTGCGAGGAAGATTAGGATGATGGTCAAACTCTTGTGGCCCGCCGAGAATTAAAACAATGGTTCACAAGTGATATTAGACCCCATGTGTGATTGGAAATATTTTGGAAAAAATCAGTTCAAGTCACCTCGGCTTTAGTGGACACAGGAGCGGAGGCCTCATTGATTCATGGAAATCCAGAGAAAATGAAGGGACCTATAGTTCCCTTAACTGGATTAGGCGGACAATTGGTGTATGGAAAAAATATATCGATACCGCTTAAAATTGGAAATATGCCAATTAAAGTGTACACTGTAATAGTGACTCCAATTAATGAATGGATAAGTGGCATGGATATTTTAGCTGGAATGACTTTGCATTTAGAACAGGTTAAATTTCAATTTGGGATAGCAAACATAAGAATGATTCTGGTGGGAAAAGTAAAAATGAAACCTTTTCCCATTCCAGAGGCTACATGTGTGATTAATCAGAAACAATATCGTATTCCTGGAGGACAAGCAGAAATTACTGCAACCATAAAAGACTACTTGGAGGCAGGAGTTTTGAAACCAGTGACAACAAAATGTAATAATCCATTGTGGCCAGTCCGTAAATCGGATGGTACATGGAGAATGACTGTAGACTTTAGAGGTCTAAATAAACATACACCGGCTTTGACTTCAGCTGTACCTGATGCTGTGAGTATAATTGAACGAGTGCAACATCATAGTGGTACGTGGTATGCTGTTATAGATTTGGCCAATGCATTCTTTACCATACCAATCCCAGAGGATAGGATGGAACAGTTTGCATTTACGTGGGAAGGACGGCAATATACATTCACAAGATTGCCACAAGGATATTTACACAGTCCCACTATTTGTCATAGAGTGGTGGCGGAGCATTTGGAACAGTTCCAGGTTCCAATGAGAATGATGATCTCACATTACATTGATGACATTATGCTTCAAGGAGATACAGAAGCAGAAGTAGTGGAATATCTACCGAAATTAGTGACTCATATGAAATCATTTGGCTGGGAAATTAATCCAGCAAAGATTCAGGGACCAGCTCAAACAGTGAAATTCTTAGGAATAGTTTGGAATAAAGGAGAGAGGGAAATCACACAAAAAGCTAAAGAGAAAATAGCTAACTTTCCAGTACCTCACAGTAAGACAGATGCACAACGATATATTGGTTTATTTGGATTTTGGAGACATCATATTCCACATTTAGGACAGATTTTGCAGCCTTTATATCGATGCACTAGAAAAAAAGAAGAGTTTGTATGGGGAGAGGAACAACAATGCTCATTTGATATGGCAAAGGAAGCCATACAACAAGCTGTGTCCTTAGGAAAAATGCAATCAGGACCAGTAGAACTTCAAGTGTCTGCTCTAAATGATTATGCTAATTGGAGCTTATGGCAAAAACAAAACAGGATACGAAAACCTTTAGGATTCTGGTCGAGAAAACTCCCGGACGCAGGTATGCGTTATACACCTTTTGAAAAACAGCTTTTAGCATGCTATTGGGCGTTGATTGAAACTGAATCACAAACGGTGGGACATGAAGTAATGATGAGGACACAGATACCTATTCTCTCATGGGTGATGAGTAATCCCACCACTCACCGAATAGGGACAGCTCAGGAGGCTAGTGTGATAAAATGGAAATGGTATGTGTCAGAGCGTGTAAAACCAGGTGAAAAAGGGGTGTCATTGCTGCATGAACAAGTAGCTGATGCTCCTGAGGAAGATGAGGAACCTTTTGAAGTTCAACCATTGGAGGAATTTCCTGTTAAAGCAGGAAAAAGGTGGGATGATTTGTCAGATGATGAGAAAAGTCGAGCATGGTTTACTGATGGTTCCTGTCAATATCAAGCAGGAAAAAGGCGATGGAAAGCAGGAGCTTTTAACCCACAATTAGGTCAGTCTCTGGAAGAATTAGGAGAAGGAAAAAGCAGTCAGTGGGCGGAGTTGAAGGCTGTGCATATGGTGGTCATGCAGGGAGGACCACAGGGCCTCCATATTTATACAGACTCATGGTCAGTGACCCAAGGACTACTTACCTGGATGCCTACATGGCATGCCACTAATTGGAAAATACATTCTAAAGAAGTTTGGGGAAGAGAATTGTGGGAAGACATTTGGGAAAAGGCTAAAACAATTCCTATTACTGTGACGCATGTAGATGCACACACAAATGGACAAGACTCAGAAGCTTTATATAATAAAGCTGCAGATCAATTAGTAAAAGTAATGATTGAATTAAGACAATCCAGCCCAGGATTGGCTAGATGGGCTCATGTCAAAGCAGGACATTGGGGGGTTCAAGGTACCCTAAAATGGGCCAGAGATCGAGGTATTGATCTAAAATTGGATGATGTGAAAACAGCAATCACTGAGTGTGAACAATGTCAACACCACCGGAAGGGTGTTCCTCAACATTTGCATGGGCAGTTAAATCGTGGTAAAAGTCCCGGTCAAATTTGGCAGTTAGATTTTATTGGACCACTGCCCATGTCTAAGGGATGTAGACATGCATGCACTGCTGTAGATACATTTTCTGGGGTCTTGGTAGTGCATCCATGTAAATTTGCAAATCAAATGGCCACACTTAAGTGTTTGAAAATAATACAGCAGTATTATGGTTTGCCAGTACTCATTTTACAGGAAATAAAGTGAAAGAGTGGGCCCAAGAACATCATGTTGAATGGATTTATCATATTCCCTATTACCCGCAAGCGGCGGGGTTAATAGAGCGAATGAACGGGCTTCTTAAAGAGACCCTACGGAAGCTGTCAAAAGATCGCACTATGCGACATTGGAAACAGGACTTGACTACTGCTGTGGATCAGCTGAACAATCGACCTTTAGGGTCGGGATCCACACCCTTGATAAGAATGATTTCAGGAGAAATGATAGAGCATACTACAGAAAGCATCAAAATGTGGAAAATTGATCCACAAGCGGAACTACCTGTCAGAGCAACTCCAGGCTCAGCAGGACTAGACTTAAGAACATTGACTACTGTCACATTGGTACCTGATCAAATTCAAGTGGTAAAAACAGGGCTAGGCCTACAGTGTCCGAAGGGCACATATGGGCACATCCTGCCACGCAGTGGTCTATCACTTAAAGGGCTGACTATTCAGGCCGGAGTGATAGATGCAGATTATCAAGGTGAGATTGGAGTGGTTTGTCGATTATTTGGAGAACAACCCCTGATATTGAACAAAGGGGACAAAATTGCTAATAATTAAACCCTGTGAAATGGGGTTGGTACAGGAGATACCAAAACCCGTAGTAATAACTACACGAGGAACACAAGGTTTTGGTTCCTCAGATCAAGCAGGTGCCAAAGTTTGGGTGAAACAACCTAACGGACCGCCTAAGGCGGCAGAAATTATAGCTCAAGGGAATGATGCAACTGTTAGTATACTCTATCAGGGTGAAGAAAAATGGATAAATGTGCCTGTATCAAAGTGTTATGTAAGAGAAGACTAATCTTGTCATTCTACCCGTAGTTACACTTGTGTTGTCTAGGCTCGGATTGATGCCCTGCTGGGAGTTGCTGATCGGGCGATCGAGGACCACAAGAGGCGGGCGTCGCTATGGCAACCAGTGGAAGCCCCGGGATTGGAGGTGTCGGCTGCTGGGTCATACTCCTCCTTGTAGGTGGTGCCATGGTCTCCGGTTGTTGGGGAATGACGGAAGGACATCAAGTGAGAGAAGTCCAACCACGAGTGGAGCTCGTCTGGAGAAATCTCACTAAAACAAGTCAACAGGACAATTTTACTTGTGCCACAAGCAACAGTGAAGACAAAGGTATATTGGCAAGTTACCTTTCCAAAAATTCCAATTTGCAGAAGACGTCGAAGGGCGTGGTATGACACTCTATTAGGAGGAACAGGAACTGTCCTGGGGGTGTCGAATACAGTAGATAATGAGGTAACCAGAACAATGTTATCAAACACTGGGAAATACTCGTCCCAAGTAGTTCATCAGGTTGGAGAGTGGATGCCCACAGCATTGGTAGGACTAATTTGTGGCAAAAGAATTTCAAATGGCAATTGGCATTCAGCGTATAGTTACAACGGGGAGCTATCATGATTGGAGAAGGATTTGGAACATTAGCAACACCTTATGGTTAAAGCTACATCCAGAATATACACAATGTAATGAAACAGTATGTACTGGGTATTGGACCCAGTACAATGTGACACAACCAAAGGTTGTTTGTAAATATCAAGTGTTACCTGTGATAACGACTAATGGCTATTGGTTCTTGCATATGGATGGAGAGTGGTTAGAACCAAAAACTAATACGACTTTTGATACCAAAATGTGTGACAAAACAGATAAAGGTATGGCCTGTGTGCTGCAAACGGGATATGCCAATCCATGTCTAACCGACTCAGAGGTTGTACTTTGTGACTGGACTAGGGAAACACCAAGAGAAATGTTGTGGCAGATCGGCCCACATGCTCTGTGTGTTGCAACAATGAAAAATAATTCACAAGTACCTTCGGTTCCGTTTACTGGCTGCCTGAACAATGTGCACTTATGGCATTGGGGAGACCGGACGTATCGTTTGACTAATTATTCTGTATCAAGTCGGCTGACTTCGGTACAATGGGATGTATTGCATTCCCCATGGAGTCTTTCCCTGGAGCGTTTCAAATGCGCATTGGAACAATCTACGGAAATTCAGCAATTAATAGAGTCACATACGTCCAACATCTCCAGTCTCATGGTGTCTACATTGATAGCTAGTGACCGGGTAAAACATGTGGCAAAATTAGTACAGCAAGCATCAGCACATCATTGGTGGGATATCTTTTCAGGGATGTCTGTCACTGCCAGGAGTACCTTAGTGCCACCTTTGATACTATTAATTATAGCAATATGTGTGATGACTTTTTGTAACACTTTTACATGTATCTATGTTATACGTTTAAGGCGAGAGGTGGAATGGGTAATATTTCAACGAATGCGATGAAATTGACACTGTTAATTCATGATCCTTTTGGAGTAAACCAATATAATGTTACATTAGACCCCACAACATCGGGTTTTGTATGAGTATATTGTTTGGGACAGGTATAATCACGACTATATTACTCAAAATTTTGTTTGTGAATCACTGGAAGAAATGTGGGAAATGCTATGGCAGGACATAATCGCTGGAATAGGCTGGAGCCCAGCCTTACCTGAATCTGTTGGTGGTTACATAAATTGACTGGTGCAAAACACCAAGAGTGGAATGTATAATAAAAATGTTATTGTGCTGTTTTGCACCTGTCTTAAAGTAACCCTGAGAATGTATTTGTTATTTAATTTTGTTTTAGCACTCTGGGGTCAGTCTGAACTGGGAGCGAAGAGCTGGATGTACTTGTTATTATTACACTGATAGCACGACTTTGTTTTTTGTAGCCACTAACGACTGGGAGTGAAGCATGCTGGGATCATTCGGAACTGGGAGCGAAGAGCTGCTTTTATTATGTCTTTGTAAGAGAGAGAAAATAACTTTCAGATGCCTGTTGATTAAAGAAATTATGTGCGCCAGGGAGGTTGAGTTGGCCACTCACCCTCCCTTCGCGGACACACTAGAAAAAAGGGAGTAGAACCATGCTTCAACAGAGTCTGCTGCGGGTTAACGTACGAACGCCCAGCCGGTTGACAGGCGCACTCTGCTGAAGGTGTTGGCTCTCCACCTTAAAGGCGTCACGGTAAGAGAAAAATGCGCTGCAACCACTTGTGTTTGATGTAACTGCTTTTGTGGGGAATAAATATACGCCTTTTTATTCTAGCAAAATGCAGTCTGTGTGATCATTTCTGTGTGCCGATCTGACCGAACCTTGTGTTTCAAAACACTTCTATTTCCATACCATAAGTCAGAACAAGATCTAAGATATGATTAAAGTGGTGGGTGGACTCATTTACTTTTTGAGCAAAGCCGATAGAGTCTAATAATAGATTAAATGCAGTGTTGAGGCTGTCATTCTCAGCATCTGTGTGGATATTAAAATCGCCCACTATAATTATCTTATCTGAGCTAAGCACTAAGTCAGACAAAAGGTCTGAAAATTCACAGAGAAACTCACAGTAACGACCAGGTGGACGATAGATAATAACAAATAAAACTGGTTTTTGGGACTTCCAATTTGGATGGACAAGACTAAGAGACAAGCTTTCAAATGAATTAAAGCTCTGTCTAGGTTTTTGATTAATTAATAAGCTGGAATGGAAGATTGCTGCTAATCCTCCACCACGGCCCGTGCTACGAGCATTCTGACAGTTAGTGTGACTCGGGGGTGTTGACTCATTTAAACTAACATATTCATCCTGCTGTAACCAAGTTTCTGTTAGGCAGAATAAATCAATACATTGATCAATTATTATATCATTTACCAACAGGGACTTAGAAGAGAGAGACCTAATGTTTAATAGACCACATTTAACTGTTTTAGTCTGTGGTGCAATTGAAGGTGCTATATTATTTTTTCTTTTGAATTTTTATGCTTAAATAGATTTTTGCTGGTTATTGGTGGTCTGGGAGCAGGCACTGTCTCTACGGGGATGGGGCAATGAGGGGATGGCAGGGGGAGAGAAGCTGCAGAGAGGTGTATAAGACCACAGCTCTGCCTCCTGGTCCCAACGCTGGACAGTCACAGTTTGGAGGATCCAAGAAAATTGGCCAGATTTCTAGAAATGAGAGCTGCTCCATCTAAAGTGGGATGGATGCCGTCTCTCCTAACAAGACCAGGTTTTCCCCAGAAGCTTTGCCAATTATCAATGAAGCCCACTTCATTTTCTGGACACCACTCAGACAGCCAGCAATTCAAGGAGAACATGCGGCTAAACATGTCACTCCCGGTCTGATTGGGGAGGGGCCCAGAGAAAACAACAGAGTCCGACATTGTTTTTGCAAAGTTACACACCGATTCAATGTTAATTTTAGTGACCTCCGATTGGCGTAACCGAGTGTCATTACTGCCGACGTGAATTACAATCTTACCAAATTTACGCTTAGCCTTAGCCAGCAATTTCAAATGTCCTTCGATGTCGCCTGCTCTGGCCCCCGGAAGACAATTGACAATGGTTGCTGGTGTCGCTAACTTCACATTTCTCAAAACAGAGTCGCCAATAACCAGAGTTTGATCCTCGGCGAGTGTATCGTCGAGTGGGGAAAAACGGTTAGAGATGTGAACGGGTTGACGGTGTACACGGGGCTTCTGTTTAGGGCTACGCTTCCTCCTCACAGTCACCCAGTCAGCCTGCTTTCCCGACTGCCCGGGATCTGCCAGGGGGGAACTAACGGCGGCTAAGCTACCTTGGTCTCCAATTCGCCCAGCCTGGCCTCCAAAGCTACGAATAAGCTGCACTTATTACAAGTACCGTTACTGCTAAAGGAGGCCGAGGAATAACTAAACATTTCACACCCAGAGCAGAAAAGTGCGGGTGAGACAGGAGAAGCCGCCATGCTAAATCGGCTAAGAGCTAGTAGCTACGCAACCTAGCGGATTCCTAAAAACACACGAAGTGAATAATGTGTAAATAATTTAAAGGTGATTCAGCAGAAGGAGTGCCCCAATCAAGGCACCAAACAGGCCATGAAGCAGCACAGGCAACGCACGACAACAGTGGTGCTAAAATAAAATAAAAATCAACTAAACACGCTGTGGAGCAGCACAGATAACGCACGACAACAGTGCTAAAAGAGAAAAAAATAAAATAAAATAAAATAAAAAAATAAAAACGAAAGCGTTAGCAAGCTAGTTAGCTTGCCAACGCTGATGAAAGTTAGCTGATAAAAGTGCTCCGTCGCGATGTTTCGACCGTTAGAGGTCTTCCTTAGGCGTTGGAGCACAGTAAAAAAGTAAAAAAAAAAAAAAAAAGGTAAAAAGGTAAAAAAGTCTTGAAAAAGACTGTTAATTCAAGTCCAAAGCAGCAGGTAGCAGTCTCTGTGTAAACAGTCCCAACAATCAGGGATGCAGGAAAACATCCTTCCTGAAACTCAAAGTGGCTTCCGACCACCAAGCGGGCCAACAGACATGATCTTCATTGTCCGTCAACTGCAAGAAAAGTGTCAAGAGCAACACCAACCACTGTACCTCGCCTTTATTGACTTAACAAAGGCATCCCACAGCATGTCACACCCACTTGATTTTCAGACAAAAGGTCTGAAAATTCACAGAGAAACTCACAGTAACGACCAGGTGGACGATAGATAATAACAAATAAAACTGGTTTTTGGGACTTCCAATTTGGATGGACAAGACTAAGAGACAAGCTTTCAAATGAATTAAAGCTCTGTCTGGGTTTTTGATTAATTAATAAGCTGGAATGGAAGATTGCTGCTAATCCTCCGCCCCGGCCCGTGCTACGAGCATTCTGACAGTTAGTGTGACTCGGGGGTGTTGACTCATTTAAACTAACATATTCATCCTGCTGTAACCAGGTTTCTGTTAGGCAGAATAAATCAATATGTTGATCAATTATTATATCATTTACCAACAGGGACTTAGAAGAGAGAGACCTAATGTTTAATAGACCACATTTAACTGTTTTAGTCTGTGGTGCAGTTGAAGGTGCTATATTATTTTTTCTTTTTGAATTTTTATGCTTAAATAGATTTTTACTGGTTATTGGTAGTCTGGGAGCAGGCACCATCTCTACGGGGATGGGGTAATGAGGGGATGGCAGGGGGAGAGAAGCTGCAGAGAGGTGTATAAGACCACAGCTCTGCCTCCTGGTCCCAACGCTGGATAGTCACAGTTTGGAGGATCCAAGAAAATTGGCCAGATTTCTAGAAATGAGAGCTGCTCCATCTAAAGTGGGATGGATGCCGTCTCTCCTAACAAGACCAGGTTTTCCCCAGAAGCTTTGCCAATTATCAATGAAGCCCACTTCATTTTCTGGACACCACTCAGACAGCCAGCAATTCAAGGAGAACATGCGGCTAAACATGTCACTCCCGGTCTGATTGGGGAGGGGCCCAGAGAAAACAACAGAGTCCGACATTGTTTTTGCAAAGTTACACACCGATTCAATGTTAATTTTAGTGACCTCCGATTGGCGTAACCGAGTGTCATTACTGCCGACGTGAATTACAATCTTACCAAATTTACGCTTAGCCTTAGCCAGCAATTTCAAATGTCCTTCGATGTCGCCTGCTCTGGCCCCCGGAAGACAATTGACAATGGTTGCTGGTGTCGCTAACTTCACATTTCTCAAAACAGAGTCGCCAATAACCAGAGTTTGATCCTCGGCGAGTGTATCGTCGAGTGGGGAAAAACGGTTAGAGATGTGAACGGGTTGACGGTGTACACGGGGCTTCTGTTTAGGGCTACGCTTCCTCCTCACAGTCACCCAGTCAGCCTGCTTTCCCGACTGCCCGGGATCTGCCAGGGGGGAACTAACGGCGGCTAAGCTACCTTGGTCTCCAATTCGCCCAGCCTGGCCTCCAAAGCTACGAATAAGCTGCACTTATTACAAGTACCGTTACTGCTAAAGGAGGCCGAGGAATAACTAAACATTTCACACCCAGAGCAGAAAAGTGCGGGTGAGACAGGAGAAGCCGCCATGCTAAATCGGCTAAGAGCTAGTAGCTACGCAACCTAGCGGATTCCTAAAAACACACGAAGTGAATAATGTGTAAATAATTTAAAGGTGATTCAGCAGAAGGAGTGCCCCAATCAAGGCACCAAACAGGCCATGAAGCAGCACAGGCAACGCACGACAACAGTGGTGCTAAAATAAAATAAAAATCAACTAAACACGCTGTGGAGCAGCACAGATAACGCACGACAACAGTGCTAAAAGAGAAAAAAATAAAATAAAATAAAATAAAAAAATAAAAACGAAAGCGTTAGCAAGCTAGTTAGCTTGCCAACGCTGATGAAAGTTAGCTGATAAAAGTGCTCCGTCGCGATGTTTCGACCGTTAGAGGTCTTCCTTAGGCGTTGGAGCACAGTAAAAAAGTAAAAAAAAAAAAAAAAAGGTAAAAAGGTAAAAAAGTCTTGAAAAAGACTGTTAATTCAAGTCCAAAGCAGCAGGTAGCAGTCTCTGTGTAAACAGTCCCAACAATCAGGGATGCAGGAAAACATCCTTCCTGAAACTCAAAGTGGCTTCCGACCACCAAGCGGGCCAACAGACATGATCTTCATTGTCCGTCAACTGCAAGAAAAGTGTCAAGAGCAACACCAACCACTGTACCTCGCCTTTATTGACTTAACAAAGGCATCCCACAGCATGTCACACCCACTTGATTTTCAGACAAAAGGTCTGAAAATTCACAGAGAAACTCACAGTAACGACCAGGTGGACGATAGATAATAACAAATAAAACTGGTTTTTGGGACTTCCAATTTGGATGGACAAGACTAAGAGACAAGCTTTCAAATGAATTAAAGCTCTGTCTGGGTTTTTGATTAATTAATAAGCTGGAATGGAAGATTGCTGCTAATCCTCCGCCCCGGCCCGTGCTACGAGCATTCTGACAGTTAGTGTGACTCGGGGGTGTTGACTCATTTAAACTAACATATTCATCCTGCTGTAACCAGGTTTCTGTTAGGCAGAATAAATCAATATGTTGATCAATTATTATATCATTTACCAACAGGGACTTAGAAGAGAGAGACCTAATGTTTAATAGACCACATTTAACTGTTTTAGTCTGTGGTGCAGTTGAAGGTGCTATATTATTTTTTCTTTTTGAATTTTTATGCTTAAATAGATTTTTACTGGTTATTGGTAGTCTGGGAGCAGGCACCATCTCTACGGGGATGGGGTAATGAGGGGATGGCAGGGGGAGAGAAGCTGCAGAGAGGTGTGTAAGACTACAACTCTGCTTCTGCATCTTTTTAGTCACATAGCACTACTATTATTCTGAACATTACTGTAAATGCAGTCCATTTATTACTGACCAAAACCAAGGTTTTTTCCCACACAAAATGAGACGTCTTCCGTTTTTTATGAATTACATCCTGGCGTACAGTGCACCTGGCTGACAAGCTGAGCTTGGAGTCTATGGAGTTACATTTGTGTCAGTATCTGAAAGGAAATGCTGTTGACAAAAACTACAGTTTTTATTTAGTTTTATTTATGTCCAGAGCTCAAGGATCCAGTGATCAATTTCATATTTATTTACTTTAAGACTCAATAAAATGTTATTGACATAGAAAACCTGTAAAGCCTACTTTTAGTACACAGAAAATTCACAAAAGGTATTGATAATGGAATCTATAAAGAATCAGATCGATAAGCAGAATTGATAATGGCATCAGTATCGATAAAATCTTATCAAAACCCATCCCTAATCGTATCGCACCAAATCACACTGTATCGTATTGTGAGGAATTGAATCACCATCAAATACATATGAAATGGCATCGCATCGGGAACAGGGGTGAATCATATCACATCGTATCGTCAGTATCGTCATGTATCATCATGTATCATATGTATTGTATTGCTGGGAGTGTACCGAGGTGCGTATCAAATTGTCAGTGATGAGATTCACATCTCACACATGCCTAAGCAGAATTGTATAGCAGCACACAGAGTAAGAAGCACACAGAGTAAGAAGCACACAGTGTCAAAAGTGAAAGTAAAAAAGAAAAACAGTTTGCAATATGAATACACAATATAAATACCAGACATACTGATCAATACTGGTTTACTGGCTACTATTGTTCCTCTCATTCCCGACCTCTGTCTTCCTGTTACTCCTGAGTGAGGAGTTGTACAGTCTGATGGCCTGAGGGACAAAGGAGTTTTCAGTCTGTTGGTCCTCCACTTGGAACGGAGCAGTCTGTGGCTGAAGAGGCTCCTCTGGTTGCTGATGACGGTGTGCAGCGGGTGACTGGCATCATCCTTAATGTCCAACAGTTTGTCAAGACAGTTCCATTGGTCTAACTCAAATGTCTTTCTAAATTACAGTTGTCCAAATATCTGAACACAAATCATATCATTTAGCACTGTTTGTTCACATAGTTTTTAAAATGCAACACCCACATTACCAATTCGTAACCCTCATGTCGCACCTGTGAAAACTCGATTGGAAGAACACTTCAACCATGTGTCAGAGTCTAAAAGAGGCTTCAGCTGACTTATACAGGTGTTAGGCAAGAAGATGCGGCAGATAGAAAACAGGAAGAGGAAGTGTGAGAGCAGGATGAGGCTGAGCAAGATATGGAGGCCATCAAGGCTGAGGAAGGTAGAGATGAGGCGATATTCCAATGAAACACTGCAGCTTTGGTGGACCGTGTAATCACTCATGTCCTAACCATGACTGAAGCTGGACATCGAGTCCAGCCAAATTTGAGCCACTTCATAGTTGCCTCAGTTATCCTGGTACCTGGTCCCAAGTAATCCAAACTGCTAGTTTGAGACAACTCAAACTAGTGCCTTGAGACAACTCTGTTGTGATTTGCTCTATATTAAAAAAAAAAAAAAAATTCAAATTGAAGTTGAAAATACTCTAAGTATAACATTTTGTCTTAGATTTTTATGTAGCTACTGTATACCATAAAATGTGTATCCTATGAAATATGTATATACTTTTCACAGAACAGTAAAATGGCCAGTAAGAGGCGGCAAAGACACAACCATAACCAACATGGTTCTGGAAAATAATGCCGTCACCTTGACATAAATTAGAGACAGCGTCCTGAAAGAAAATGTCCATTTCACAAATACTGAGCAGGTAAAGCCTGTCCATTGTATTGCCCTTTCAAGATTCATGGACAGATGGACAGGGTGATTTCTATAACCACCCCTCGGAAAAAAAAAAAAAAAAATTACAACAGAGATTCTGGGTTTTTGAATATGCCCACAAGTCCACCACTGGGCCTGAACACCGGTCCAGCCACACTCCTCAGCAGCAACTTAAGCATGGTAGCCAGCCCTTTTCAAGATAGACAGCTCAGGTTTTTAAATACTTGCAAAAGCAATCCAATGTGGTGTGCATAAAACGGTGTCAATTTCTCAGTTTTGCAGATGCATCCTATGTTGTAGCATTCTGCCTTTCTACAATTTTTCCCCAAACACTTCACACAGGTGTGAGTGAGACCATCACACCCCTCACCAGGTGTTTCATTAGCACTGAAATATTATCAACCTATCTCAACCCCGCCTACACCTATACATCAATAACCCAACTCAAAGACACTCAGAACACTGACAAACATAGTACAGTCCATTCCGAGGCAGAGTTCCTGTCGGATCAGTTTTATTTTTTGACATAACAGTATCTTCCGGTGATTTTCCCTCTTATGGAAAATATGGTTCAGCATTCATTTAGATTTATTAAACTAAGAGATGACATTATGGTCCTAACAGTAAAAGTTGTCCCATAGAAAATAAAGATCCAGATGACTCTACATTATATTTACAGATATCCCACTGAAATAGAGACTAAATTTCAGCAGTTTTTCATAAGAAGGACTTGAAATACAAAACTCTTGTAGGAAATTTACATCATTATTTACTGCAGCACTGGTATAACTACTGCAATATGTATTATACTTTGCTAAACATACATATACAACATAAATGGCACAAACATACAACATACAAGACAAATGGCAGATTCATTGCATAAAAATTCACAACAATGCTTGCAAGTGTGCACACATTCTGTATCCTGGGTGTCTCCCAAATGGCCCAAATGTTTATGCTTTGAATGGGGACCTTTATGAAATTGTTCAGACTGAAAATGTAAGAACTTTATACATTCACAGAGTTGTCCTGAAGCCACTCCTTTGATATATTGGCTGTGTGCTTAGAGTCAATGTCCTGCTGAAAGATGAACCATCACTCCAGTCTGAGGTCAAGAGCGCTCTGGAGCAGGTTTTCATCCAGATTGCCTCTGTACATTGCTGCATTCATCTTTCCCTCAATCCTCAAAGGTTTTCCAGTTCTTGCCACTGAAAAACATTGCCACAGCATGATGCTGCCACCACCATGCCTCACTGTAGGCATGGTGCCTGGTTTCTTCAAAACATGACACCTGGCATTCATGCCAAAGAGCTCAATCTTTGTCTCATCAGACCAGAGAATTTTGTTTTGAGTCCTTCAGTGCCTTTGGTGCAAAGTCCAGGTGGGCTGCCATGTGCCTTTTATAAAGGGGTGGGATCCAACTGGCCAATACCATAAAAGCTGATTCGTAAATTGCTGCAGAGATGGTTGCCCTTCTGGAAGGTTCTCCTCTCCCCACAAAGGAATGCTGGAACTCTGAAAGTGAGACCATCAGGTTCTTGGTCACCTCCCTGACTAAAGCCCTTCTCTCCCAATCACGCAGTTTCGACGGACAGCCAGCTCGAGGAAGAGTCCTGGTGGATTTGCACTTTTGCCATTTATGGATGAAGCAGGCCATTGTTCTAATTGGGACCTTCGAAGCAGCAAAACATGTTTCTGTACCCTTCCCCCAATTTGTGGCTCCAGACAATCCTGTCTGGGAGGTCTACAGACAATTCCTTTTGGCTTCATGCTTGGTTTGTGCTCTGACATGGACTGTCAACTGTGGGACCTTATATTTAGACAGGTGTGCGCCTTTCCAAATCATCAATCAATTAACTGAGTCCAACTGACTCTAATTAAGCTGTAGAAACATCTCAATGATGATCAGTGGAAACAGGATACACCTGAGCTCAAGTTTGAGCTTCATGGCACTTATGTAAATGTGATTTCTTTTTTTTTTTTAATTTGCAAAAATCTTTTAAAAAAATTCACATTGTCATTATGGGGTATTGTGTGTAGAATTTTGAGAAAAAAAGGATTTCATCCTTTTTGGAATTAGGCTGTAACATAAAAATAAATGTGGAAAAAAAGGCAGCGCTGTGAATACTTTCTGGATTCACTGGAGGACTTTCCGAATCCATACTCAACATAAATGTATAAAATCGTGTCAATTATACATTCTGTACTGCAGTATGCATCAGTATTATAATGTTATTTTTTTTCCCTTGACATTTTACAAAAATTACATAATTTCCTAAAAAGCTGTGGCTGACGCATTTAACAACCAACAAGAGAGATGCAATCGGCACCCTGATCAAAAAGAAATAAAAGCTTCTCACTACATCACTCTCGAGGTTTGTTTTTGTCCCAGTCTTAACACATCTCATTTCAACCTCCATCAGGATGCACAGGTCATCATTATGTCATTCTCTCATTTGGACCACTTTGAATTCTCACCTCTTGTGTTTCACAAAGCACAATTAGAAAGAAGGAGAAGTGCAAAATTACTCTAATCATTCTCAAGGTCTTTTCCCCTTCACCTTATTGTTGGGAAAGTGTAGTGACACGGACCCACAACAGGGGGCGTAAATGAACGGACAATGGATAAGCCAAAAAGGTAACAATTTAATGTTGTGAATGTGCACAACGAAATACAGACAATCACAGGTTTTGACTTCAGTCAATATACAAAGGTGACGTGTGGGCAGGCTCGAGGATAGAAGACGTCTGTCCAGAGAAGAGCCGGGCCCCACACGATTTCCACTGCCAACGGATCTGAAGCACACCGGAGCCGCCAAGTCCTGAGTCCCCAGGTGGCCACCGTCTCCAGCTGTCAGATCTGGTACTGCTGGCAGGAGGCAGAAACAGTTAATGGTGGATGTGTGTGCACTCAGGAGAACAAAACGTGCGTTCAGCACCAAAAACGGCTGAGAGTTTTACCTGAGGTAAGATGATATCTCGGCAGTGAGTGGAGTTGTGGAGTTGCTGCCCGACTTTTATGGAGATGGTGGTGATGAGTGACAGCTGGTATAGATGAAGAGTGACAGCTGTCACTCCCGGTTGCTTCTACGAGGCGGTTGCGCCCTCTCGTGCCTGAAGCCCGCACTTCAGGCAGGGCGCCCTCTGGTGGTGGGCCAGCAGTACCTCCTCTTCAGCGGCCCACACAACACTTATCCCACTCAGTCCTGCAGTTTACCAATCTTGTATGAGTTTCATATGTGTAATTTCCTAAATTTATGACTTTAAAATGAATCTTGTAATTTAGGCTGGATCCCTTAAATGAGGCCTGCCCACTGGCATACACATTTAGTCACATCCCTTGTGATGTGAAGCAAGGCAGGGGTATTGCTTTTATTTATAAATTTAGGTTTACCTCATTACCTGTTGGGTTCACAAACATAATTTGTTTGAGCATCTGATTCTCCACTCTGCCCATGATGCTACATATTGCCAGGGTCAGACGTAGGGAAATCAGTCGTGTTATTTTGTAACTGCTTATAGGCCCACCGGCCCATACTCTGAATTCTTAGATGAATTTGGTGCGTTCATTTCTAATTTATTAACTAGTACAGATAACATTTTGATTATTGGTGACTTTAACATTCAGATAAATAAGCCCTCTGACCCCATCTGGAAATAAAAAAAGTCCCTTTGGCTGCTCCTTGTTTGCACTCAGGGTCGCCACAGCAAATCCAAGGTGGATCTGCATGTTGAATTGGCACAGGTTTTACGCCGGATGCCCTTCCTGATGCAACTTCACATTATATGGAGAAATGTGGCAGGGGTGGGATTTGAACCCGGAACCTTCTGCACTGAAATCAAGTGCATTAACCACTTGGCAACCACCCCTGCTGACCCCATCTGGAAATCATTTATGGAAATTGTGAATGCATTAGGATTCCAGCAATGCATTCAGGACTTGACCCACATTAGTGGAAATACCCTGGATTTGGTTGTCGCTAGTGGTATTGCTGTCACGAATACTGACATCACGCCTCTTGCATCGGTAGTCTCTGACCACTCACTTATTAGATTTACAGTTTTGCTGCCTTGTTTAGTGGAACAGTAACCTTGCGTGTTACTGTGGCGATGCATTAACTCCTCAACTATGACAGAACGCGAAGCTAGACTACCTGGTATCTTAGCTTCACATATGGAAAATGCCCAATCAGTAGGCAGTCTTGTGGATAGTTTAAATTCAGTGCTCAAAAGTACACTTGACAAGATTGCATCACCTCTGTTAAAACCACTCCTTCCTAAAACACAGTCACCTTGGTTCAGTGGTTACTTGTGTGACCTCAGGCAGAAGGCTAGAGGTTTAGAACAGAAATAGCGTAGCTCCAAATTAGAAGTATTCCACCTTGTGTGCCGTGATGCTATTTTAGACTATCAGCATGCATTATTGGCTACAAAGCGGACCTCTTACTTTGATTTGATCAATAAAAACAAGCATAACTCAAAGTTCTTGTTCGACACAGTGGCAATACTTATTCATGGACAGCCATCTGTAAGTCGCTCTCCCTTTTCAGCACAGGACTTCTTGGATTACTTTGAGAAGAAAATAGAAGACATTAGGTTAAGCATATCCCAGCATGCCTTAACCCAGCCACTACACCCAGCTTTTGAGGTGGGTGCTACCACTGAGGTGTTAGATAATATCTCACGAGGCATGCTGACAAAACTCGTAACATCTACAAAAAGCACAACCTATCAGGTTTTGACTGGCAGAGCAGGCTGGACACAAATGCAAGATGCAGGAACACAGCTCAGTAGAGTTAAACTGTTTACTGGGTTTGTTTGCTGGAGTCAGTACACAGAAAGGTACTCCAAGAAGAGCAACAGTAACAAAAACACCAGGCTTGGGCGTGGTCGAGGTACACAGGCAGGTAGTCAAAAACACAATGAAGCTGGAAGGAAGGCACAAGGCCCATCGATCTGGCAAGGGACAAGAGCAAACTGTGACGCTTATATAGCACCCAGGTGATTAGCTGCAATTCAAGAACAGGTGTGAGCTGAAACTTCCAGAACCACGGTGTGGCTAGACAGAAAGGAATGCCCACCGCCAAGAAACAAGAGAGACAAAAAAGAGCAGGACAGAGAAAACCCAAGCAGAAAGACAGAGCACAAAAATAAAAATAAAACAGAACAAACACAAAACCAAATCCAAATCAATCAATCAATCAATCAATCAATCAATCAATCAATCAATCAATCAATTTTTTTATATAGCGCCAAATCACAACAAGCAGTTGCCCCAAGGTGCTTTATATTGTAAGGCAAGGCCATACAATAATTATGTATAACCCCAACGGTCAAAACGACCCCCTGTGAGCAAGCACTTGGCTACAGTGGGAAGGAAAAACTCCCTTTTAACAGGAAGAAACCTCCAGCAGAACCAGGCTCAGGGAGGGGCAGGCTTCTGCTGGGACTGGTTGGGGCTGAGGGAGAGAACCAGGAAAAACACATGCTGTGGAGGGGAGCAGAGATCGATCACTAATGATTAAATGCAGAGTGGTGCATACAGAGCAAAAAGAGAAAGAAACACTCAGTGCATCATGGGAACCCCCCAGCAGTCTACATCTATAGCAGCATAACTAAGGGATGGTTCAGGGTCACCTGATCCAGCCCTAACTATAAGCTTTAGCAAAAAGGAAAGTTTTAAGCCTAATCTTAAAAGTAGAGAGGGTGTCTGTCTCCCTGATCTGAATTGGGAGCTGGTTCCACAGGAGAGGAGCCTGAAAGCTGCCTCCCATTCTACTCTTACAAACCCTAGGAACTACAAGTAAGCCTGCAGTCTGAGAGCGAAGCGCTCTATTGGGGTGATATGGTACTACAAGGTCCCTAAGATAAGATGGGACCTGATTATTCAAAACCTTATAAGTAAGAAGAAGAATTTTAAATTCTATTCTAGAATTAACAGGAAGCCAATGAAGAGAGGCCAATATGGGTGAGATATGCTCTCTCCTTCTAGTCCCCGTCAGTACTCTAGCTGCAGCATTTTGAATTAACTGAAGGCTTTTTAGGGAACTTTTAGGACAACCTGATAATAATGAAAAAAAGCAGTCCTACATATTTGTTTAATATGCGCTTTGAATGACATATCCTGATCAAAAATGACTCCAAGATTTCTCACAGTATTACTAGAGGTCAGGGTAATGCCATCCAGAGTAACGATCTGGTTAGACACCATGCTTCTAAGATTTGTGGGGCCAAGTACAATAACTTCAGTTTTATCTGAGTTTAAAAGCAGGAAATTAGAGGTCATCCATGTCTTTATGTCTGTAAGACAATCCTGCAGTTTAGCTAATTGGTGTGTGTCCTCTGGCTTCATGGATAGATAAAGCTGGGTATCATCTGCGTAACAATGAGAATTTAAGCAATACCGTCTAATAATACTGCCTAAGGGAAGCATGTATAAAGTGAATAAAATTGGTCCTAGCACAGAACCTTGTGGAACTCCATAGTTAACTTTAGTCTGTGAAGAAGATTCCCCATTTACATGAACAAATTGTAATCTATTAGACAAATATGATTCAAACCACCGCAGCGCAGTGCCTTTAATACCTATGGCATGCTCTAATCTCTGTAATAAAATTTTATGGTCAACAGTATCAAAAGCAGCACTGAGGTCTAACAGAACAAGCACAGAGATGAGTCCACTGTCCGAGGCCATAAGAAGATCATTTGTAACCTTCACTAATGCTGTTTCTGTACTATGATGAATTCTAAAACCTGACTGAAACTCTTCAAATAGACCATTCCTCTGCAGATGATCAGTTAGCTGTTTTACAACTACCCTTTCAAGAATTTTTGAGAGAAAAGGAAGATTGGAGATTGGCCTATAATTAGCTAAGATAGCTGGGTCAAGTGATGGCTTTTTAAGTAATGGTTTAATTACTTCCACCTTAAAAGCCTGTGGTACATAGCCAACTAACAAAGATAGATTGATCATATTTAAGATCGAAGCATTAAATAATGGTAGGGCTTCCTTGAGCAGCCTGGTAGGAATGGGGTCTAATAAACATGTTGATGGTTTGGATGAAGTAACTAATGAAAATAACTCAGACAGAACAATCGGAGAGAAAGAGTCTAACCAAATACCGGCATCACTGAAAGCAGCCAAAGATAACGATACGTCTTTGGGATGGTTATGAGTAATTTTTTCTCTAATAGTTAAAATTTTGTTAGCAAAGAAAGTCATGAAGTCATTACTAGTTAAAGTTAATGGAATACTCAGCTCAATAGAGCTCTGACTCTTTGTCAGCCTGGCTACAGTGCTGAAAAGAAACCTGGGGTTGTTCTTATTTTCTTCAATTAGTGATGAGTAGAAAGATGTCCTAGCTTTACGGAGGGCTTTTTTATAGAGCAACAGACTCTTTTTCCAGGCTAAGTGAAGATCTTCTAAATTAGTGAGACGCCATTTCCTCTCCAACTTACGGGTTATCTGCTTTAAGCTACGAGTTTGTGAGTTATACCACGGAGTCAGGCACTTCTGATTTAAAGCTCTCTTTTTTAGAGGAGCTACAGCATCCAAAGTTGTCTTCAATGAGGATGTAAAACTATTGACGAGATACTCTATCTCACTTACAGAGTTTAGGTAGCTACTCTGCACTGTGTTGGTATATGGCATTAGAGAACATAAAGAAGGAATCATATCCTTAAACCTAGTTACAGCGCTTTCTGAAAGACACAACCTGCTTATTTGAACCTATAACAACAAAACTGTTTAAGGACCTGTGGCCGATTCTTGGACCGACTATACTGGAAATTGTTAATTTCTCATTAACTTCTGGACTTGTTCCTAAATGTTTCAAATCTGCAGTGATTAAACCATTACTTAAGAAACCTAATGTTGACCCTAGTGTATTGAAAAATTATATGTCGATATCAAATCGATCATTCTGCTCTAAAGTTCTGGAAAAAGTGATTTCATGGTAGCTTGTGGACCACTTTACTGAGAAAAAATCTTTTTCAGCTGCAGTCTGCCTTTAGGAAATATCACTCCACAGAGACAGCATTCACTAAAGTAGCGAATGACCTTCTGCTTGCAATGGACTCGGACACCACTACAGTTTTGGTGCTGTTCGATCTCAGTGCTGCGTTTGATACCGTGGATCATCATATTTTACTCGATAGGCTGGAGGATCATTTTGGGATTACTGGAAGTGCCCTTGCATGGTTGGTCATACATGTCCAGTCGTTCACACTGTGTTTTGGACAATAACACTACCTCTACCTCTGCTGTATTTCTCTGACCAGGTCTGTGGGTTTCTGGCTGAGCCGACCACTTCAGCTTCACCCGGCCTCACTTCGAAAAGTTGTTGAAAAAAGCTCCTCCCTGCAGGGTGATATCTGTCATGCATTCTTCTGCTTTTTGATTCCTAATCTTGTGGTTATGACTCACACACTGTTTTGCTTTTTCCTGTCACAAATCCATAATAGTGACTGTCATCACTGTTCATGATGTAGGAATCTCTGACCCCCTCTACATGTCCAGACGTGTTGTTGCCACATCCACCCCTGCAAAAAATGTGAGTGGATATGACAAAATGATCGTCCTGCGCACATGGTGTGAAAGGCCCTTTACACTACGGTTGTGAGACTTGGACTCTAACCAGTGGCCTAATGTGATGACTGTTTCCTTTGGTACGAGGCATCTTCAGGGGATCTATGGGTACCATTACAGTGACTGTGTCAAACAAATACTTACTTACAGGGATACTCAAATCAGGATTATCACTATCATTGTGAGGGAGCATCAGTGATGGTGTTTTAGCCATGTGGCTTGCTTATCTGCTTATGATTCAGCACACAAGTCCCTCAGGGTTGAGGACCCTGTTGGCTCAAGAAGACCAAGGGAATTCCCATGTTTCAACTACCTGGGGCAAATAAATGGCTACTTTCAAGAGGTGGGAATGGACCAGTTGTGTGCATAGGTGCTTGCCATCCAGAACTAAAGGCAATTCTGTGGCATAGTGGATGCAGGAACATGCAACAGCAGCTCCTGTGCCTGACTAGGTACATACATGCCCTTTTATTTCCAAGAGTAAAAAAATAAGTGTCCCAAAGTTGTTACAATGGGTTAAACCACTTTTTAGTGCTCCTCATAGTTTAACTCAAGCTGTATGTTTCAGACTGGTTCCACTTTTGACTTAGGTCACCCTGTTTTACCCAGCTTGCTATCCTGTGACATTATTCTAGTGTAATTAATGAGATAGACTTGGCAAAAAGGCCTGCACTAAGACCAGCAACCTGGCACATTGTGGTTCCCAAAGGACTTCTGAATTCCCATTTACCCCTGTGAAATATTAGCTGCTGTTCTATTACATAATGTCTGTTCAGTGCAAGGCACTGGTAGCAACAGCTGAAAATTAAAATACAAAAAAAAGAGTATATTTGGTGTTGTAAGTAACACTGGAACCAAGGCTCTCAATTAATTGTACTTAAAATAGCACCTGAGCTGGGAATGAAGGGCTGGATGTACTTATTATTATAATATAACTTTGTTTTCGCAGCCTCTAACGACTGGGAGTAAGAGAACGTTTTGACTATTGTGATGTGGTGTTTAGTGTGAAGGAGTGTGGAAGACAGGACACTTCAGGCAGATGCAGAACAGCTGATACCTGCAACAGACGAACGCGATGTGCTGACCTGAAAGTGTTCTTCCTTACAGCTGCACTTATTGACGTATGCGTTTATGTTATGGGAAGAAACTTGTCTTGCGTCATCACCCCCACCCTTAGGACAAGTTTCTTGTTTATGTGATGAGGGCGTCTCTTAATAAAAAGAGCGGAAAAGCAGGACAGACTTTAGTGTAGCCTTGGTGTACAGCCTGGCCGCACTCCGCGCGTAAAATTTGACTTTCTGTCTCACTGGTGTTTCTTGACTCTGTCTTGTTAAAGGTTTTAAAAATGTTTGGAGGAGAAAATACCCAACAGTATCAGTGTATCATTGATATATTCAGCTCTGTGTTTATACTGATGTTCTCAATCAGTCAATCATAATATTTTATTTACATTTTAACAGCATCTGCAGGAGGGCGTGCGTGTGTGCATACATGAGCTTTTGAGCAGAAGTTATCTTTGACCACCTGTGATGTGCGGGCACACTGGCATCCGCGAGATGTCTTGTAAATCACTCCAGAGGTGATAACAAGGTTAGGAATGTAGCTTTTCCAGTTTTAGAAGTGTTTATGTCTCACTAGCTTTTACATAATATATGAGAAACATGTTAGATTTCCACAGAAGCAAAGTGGTTTTGAAGTGGATTCCACCATGTTGAATTAGCATCCAGAGAGAGACCAGCCAGTGACATCATGGTGCCTCTCTACTCTGACTGGCTGTCTCTCAGCACCCCACCCTCCCAAAAAAACTGATTTTCATGATTCATAGCATAAAAATAGGAAAGAATGTGACCTTTTCACCTCTTGCAATCAGTCAAGGTTAGCCATCTTTGATCTTGTCCAAGGTCTGTGTCCTAAGAATGTTCCCTGTGAATTAGTTTTTTTATCCATTTTTTCAAAAACAATAGAACAGCACCAACAACAATAATAACACAAACTAAAAACAAAAACAACAAACTGGGGGGAGGTTGTCCATATTATTTTGTTTTTTAAGTCCATTGCGGCTGGCATTTGTCATGATTCAGCCAGGTTGGGCCTGGCTGTTATTGTTTTGAAGCCTTTTTCCACGTTGTGTTCCCCTTCATCATAGTCATGCTTTTGCTGGTCTTGTTTTTTGTCTGGTTATTTTCCTTTAGTTATTTGTTGCACTCTGTTTGCCATTTATTTTGTGTTACTTTATTGTGCTTTAGTCACAGGGTTTTGTTACTATTTATTTTCAGTGCTTCTTTTCTGTATGTTCAATTTGTTATTTATTGCACCTTCTGTTTATGAGTTATCTTGCTCCTGGTTATGTTCCTTTAGTTATTTGGTGCACTCTGTTTGCCATTTAGTTTGTGTTACTTTATTATACTTTAGTCACAGGGTTTTTTGTTATTTACCTGCAGTGCTGCTTATTTGATTATGTTCCCTTCGTTAGTTATGGCATTTTCTGTTTATCTGTTATCTTGTCTATTATTTGCATTATTCTCTGTTTTTCAGTAGTTTATTTTGGCTGCTCTCAATTGTGATGTCTGTTACGCTTTTATGTCTGGTTTTGTTCTCATGTTCATGCTCTATTTTTGTCCTCTGTTTGATTTCTGTTCTGTTTGCCCTCGCGCCCATCTGTTTTGGTTCATTTCACTTCACTGTACCTGCCTCACGTCTTTCACTCACACTCTTGCCACTAGCTCATGTGTCTTTGTCTTTTACATCACTCCACTCTGTTTCCCTTCCTTCGCTATCTTGCACAGTGTTTACTCTTTAGCCAGAAGTCACACCCCTTCTAGATTGGTGCACCTTGTTTACACAACCTGTCCCTCACTTCTCACTAATTAGCCCACAAGTATTTAAGCCTCCACAGTCTCACGGCTCTCTGCCAGATTGTAGTCTTAGAACTCTTTCCAGCGCCATTCACAGTCTTGTTTTTGTCTTGTCTTGCCTTGTTCTGAACATTGCTCTGTACCTCGACCACGCCTTTTGCTTCATCCCGGATGTCTGAGTTTGCTTGTGCCCTTGAACCCTGCTCGTTTGTGACTTCGCCTCAGCCTAATCCTGTTTGTACCTCTGCCACGCTGACTAATAACCTGTGTATCGAAACCAAGCCTGGAATAAAGACCATGATTTCTCCCACACCAAAGCCTTGTCCGGGGGTTTGCATTGTGGGTCCAGCCGTCCCTGGTGACGGGCTCCTGCCCACCCTGACAGCATTTAGTCTTGAATGCAGGCCATTTCTAACATTTATGTTTGAAGTCCTCTTCTCTGAATCTTTTTATGATGTATATTTCTTCAACAATGTCCAGCCATTGTCTTGACATTGGTGGGTCGCTTTTCAGCCAGTTCCTTGTCAAGTCCTTTTTAGTAGCAAATGACACTATTTTGAAAAAGTAGCTATCTTTTGTTTTAATTACAGTGAGGAAAATAAGTATTTGAACACCCTGCGGTTTTGCAAGTTCTCACTTAGAAATCATGGCGGGGTCTGAAATTTTCATCTTAGGTGCATGTCCACTGTGAGAGACATAATCTAAAAAAAAAATCTGGAAATCACAATGTATGATTTTTTTTATAATTTATTTGTATGTTACTGCTGCAAATAAGTATCTGAACACCTACCAACCAGCAACAATTCTGCCTCACACAGACCTGTTAATTTTTCTTTAAGAAGCCCTCTTATTCTGCACTCTTTACCTGTATTAATTGCACCTGTTTGAACTTGTTACGTGTATAAAAGACACTTGTTAACATACTCAATCAACCACATTCCAACCTGTCCACCATAGCCAAGACCAAAGAGCTGTCTAAGGACACCAGGGACAAAATTGTAGACCTGCACAAGGATGGGATGGACTGCAGGACAACAGGCAAGCAACTTGGTAGAAGACAAGAACTGTTATGATTATTTATTAGAAAGTGGAAGAAACACAAGATGACTGTCAATCTCCCTCAGTCTGAGATTCCATGCAAGATCTCCCTTTGTGGGGTAAGGATGATTCTGAGAAAGCTCAGAACGACACAGGAGGACCTGGTCAATGACCTGAAGAGAGCTGGGACCACAGTCACAAAGATTACATTAGTAACACATGATGCTGTCATGGTTTAAAATCCTGCAGGGCAGCAAGGTCCCCCTGCTCAAGCCAGCACATGTCCAGGCCCGTTTGAAGTTCACCAGTGACCATCTGGCTGCTCCAGAGGAGGCATGGGAGAAGGTCATGTGGTCAGATGAGACCAAAATAGAGCTTTTTGGAATCAACTCCTCTTACCATGTTTAGAGGATGAGAACAACCCCAAGAAAACCATCCCAACCGTGAAGCATGGGGGTGGAAACATCATATTCTGGGGGTGCTCTTCTGCAAAGGGGACAGGACGACTGCACCGTATTGAAGGGAGGATGGATGGGGTCATGTATTGCGAGATTTTGGCAGCATGACAATGACCCCAAACACACATCCAGGGCAACTAAGGAGGGGCTCCGTAAGAAGCATTTCAAGGTCCTGGAGTACCCTGGCCAGTCTCCAGACCTGAACTCAATAGAAAATCTTTGGAGGGAGCTGAAACACCAAACCTGAAAGATTTGGAGAAGATCTGTATGGAGAAGTGGACCAAAATCCCTGCTGCAGTGTGTGAAAACTTGGTCAAGAACTACAGGAAACGTTTGACCTCTGTAATTGCAAACAAAGGCTACTGTACCAAATATTAACATTGATTTTCACAGGTGTTCAAATACTTATTTGCAGCAGTAACATACAAATAAATTAATAAAAAATCATACATTGTGAGTTCCGGAATTTTTCTTTTTTTTTACATTATGTGTCTCACAGTGGACATGCACCTAAGATGAAAATTTCAGACCCCTCCATGATTTCTAAGTGGGAGAACTAGCAAAACCACAGGGTGTTCAAATACTTATTTTCCTCACTGTATTTCACCAGGTATAAGTCCCAGATGTACAATCTGTGAATCCCTCTGTATTTTTAACTTTAAAATTCCCTTCTTCATTTGAATAATATTGTTCCAAAATGTTTGGATTGTTGCACATGGCCAAAATATATGGGAGTGATTGGCGTTTTCATGCCCACATCCACTCCAGAATTTCTGCTATTGTTGTAATTGTTTGGTCTTTATGTGTGGGATAATCAAAAAGCAACTGAGATTTTTCCATCAGAATTTTCACCATCATCTGGAATTAGCTGTAGATTGTTGTGTGTTGCTCATAGAAAACCAATCACTCCCAGACAGTGTTACATTGAGTTCTCATTCTCATTTTTAGTTGACATATAAAACATTTTTCCCATTACCCTTTTGGAGACAGCTATACAGTTTTGATACATATTTTGAGGGAATTCTTTTATATGCATGTCAAAAGTAAAATTGTGTCATTAATCCCTGCTAAGTCTGATGCACTTATTTTTCAAAAAACTTTTATGGTACAGATGTCTGTTTTCAGGTTTAAACTCTTGTTTGAGTTTATCAAAAGTATTTAAGGTTTTCCCTTCAACAAGTGTACATATACCAAGTGTGCCATCCCTGCTTCTCAAGACCAGGCACCTAAGTGGCTCTACTCTACTCTATTCTACTCTTCTTTTTTGTAGATATTTAGATATACTGTAGTATACACTAGTAGAGTTCTACTTTAGAATTGGAATATATTATAGAAGACATACCTTACTGAATTTTCATATTGCCGTTATTCCCCTCTCTGTCTATTTGATGATGTTGTGGTCTGCCTTTGCCCTTTCCCTGTCTGTCCTGTTTATGTGTTGTTCATCTGTTCCTCTCCAGGTGGCACGCTGCAGAGCCGAGGAGTACCTGCTACTCCTCGCACCTGACGCTCATGAGCTTCTGATCAGGAGCAGGTTAATTAAACCCTGGCTTTGAGCTCAGTCTTTGCCAGAGTCTTCCGTGACCTTGACTAGGCCAGAATCTTGATTCCTGAATGACTCCAGAACACTGCTTCATGACCTCGTCTACGCGGACACTTCCATGTGATCTGACATCTGAGCTTCCCACAGCTCCTCTCAATGTAACCTGGCCTCTTTTATTTTCCATAATAGAGCTTGTTGACCTTTTGGTGTTTCCAGACGCCTTCCTGCGTGGCTTTCACACTGCACTGCTCCTGGCTTCATTGCAAATTACCAGCACTACGTCACTGTGGAACTCTCTGCTGATCTCAGCCTCAGAGCGCGCTGCTCTGCCTCATTCAGCTAAGTTCCCACATGACTCTGAGTTTGTGATATTCCGCTCTCACCCTGCTCTTGTTTGTGACTGTGCATGACCAAGAACTGTTTCCAAGAACTGTATTCTTATGCAGAACTACTAATAACTTTTCAAGTTGTTTCTGAAGCCAAGTCCTGGTTAATTGGAACAGCCTCATAAGACACGCAGCTTCTGACCTTTGACCACTGAGGACAATTGATGAACTGTGAACATTTCCTGAACTGTGAGCATTCCTACTTTAAGCCTACAGTGAATTGTTTGTTGTTAAACCTTCCAGTGTTACAAGTGCATTCACTCACCTTCTGTTCTCCTCGTCCTCCTAGAATGTTCCTCATCCTCGGCTCTGTGTGTTCCACCTGGCTTCAGTTCCAATTCCATTATCCAGGGTCCCAACTCATTCTCAAACTCCCAAGCCTGGCTTGGTGTGACCTGCAGCTCCCTGATTTCCACCGCCAAAAGTGGGCCCTGTCTCTGCTCTGCAGGCATCCCCAGTGCAACACTTTCAGTTTATTTATTTATTGTAAATAAATCTCTTTTTGTTCACAACCAGTTCTTGTCCTTGCTCCCGGCATTTGAGTCCATAGCCTGTAACAGTCCGGTCCCTATCCGGACCTCTAACCACAACAGGTGAATGTGTCATCTAACACACTGAGGCCAAAATTAGGCATCAGAGATGGCCATATTAGTAATTTAGTATCTCCTTCCATTTTATTTTTCTTGACAATCTCAAACCAAGTTTTTAAAATATCTCTCAAAATAGTATTATTTTCCTTATGGCTTGTATATTCTTTCCCCACTAATTTGGCAAGAGGTGGCACCTTTCCTAAATTGAATTCAATACATTTCCTCTTTGCTTGATATCCAGGTGAACACCAGCATGCTATGTATCAAAACTGAGCCACACAATAATATTGTTTAACATCCGATGAGTCAAGACCTCACTGTCCTGTGTCTAACTGAAGAGTTAAAAGTTTTACCCTTGGTTTACCATTTGCCCAAATAAGATAGTAATGGGATTTTAACCGAGGATCCTCTGGTCTCAAGCCGAACGCTTAACACTTAGGAAGGGCCGAGAGGGTGCAGGTTTTCTTTGCAACCACCCACTCTACCAGGTGATTTCACTGATTAACATCACTTTGAGCAGGTGGAATCAGTTAATCAGTGAAATCACCTGCTGGAGTGGTTGGTTGCAAAGAAAACCTGCACCATCTCGGCTCTTTCTGGAACAAGTTCAAACCTCTGACCTAGGCAGTACAGTCATTTTTAATACCTCTATTCTCAAGCTAAAATCCTAAATTAGCCTAAACCAACGTGTTATGTCTTTCTGAATTTTATCATTCATAGTACAATAATTAAATTCATACAGGTTATTTAAATTCTGTGGGATTATTACACCTAAATAGTTTATTGATTTTGCATCCCACTTTAATTTATAATTACTCCTAACATGCTCTTCAGTGTGTAATTTAGGCAGCGTGCGTATGTTTTTTTTTTTATCTTCAGTTTATACTCTGACATCTCACCAAAATTTTCTAATATGGTCAAGAGTCTGGAGATTGATATATTGGGATTTTTTTAAAGTAGGTAACAATCAGTGGTGGGCACAGCTAACCAAAAAGTTAGCTTCGATAACAGATAATCCGCTAACTGAAAAGTTATCTTTTATAAAGCTAAACCAATAAACCACCCAAAAATTTACTGGAAACTACAGCTAACCGATAACTTCTAGTACTGTCTCCTGCACACTTGCGAACAAGCTCACTTTAAGTTTTAACACCACAGTCGCTTCTGGTAGCATCAAAGGCAACCACGAACCTAAACAGTAAATCAACACTTCTGTCATTGAGCGTCTTGCCCATTGCTGGAAACTCCTGTTCATTACATAGCTTGCAGCAGTGAAACACTTAAGAGGAGCAATGAAGCTCAACTCTCTATTCAATAGCAGTGTCGCCGTGAGACAGAGGTCTTGGGAAATAAAGCAGTGCTGACTTATGGTTTTGATTAATAAATAAAATTAATACCGATAGAATAACTCCATTAATGTCAATTCTGTCATTTGTACAAAGTTAAAATATGACATATATCTGTTAATGTTAAATAATGCACAAATTCTGAAGTTTTGTAACAGACAGATGCCAAAGATTATGGGTAAAATGTGCCTCCGCTAACACTGATTGGTTGACTCATTCATTCTATGTAAAAACCAACATGTTAATGTCAATACAGAGGAGGCATACTTGAGATGTTTTGTAATTATAATTCAAACTAGGACTGCAAGCATTCATGGATGGGCCCTCATGTCTACACCACTGCCTCCCCGAGCCAGTGTGATTTCTGTTCTGGGGCCGACCCTCATCACACATGTGAAGTTTCAAGTCAATGAGATAAAGCATGAAGGAGTTATCATGACTTGATGTTCCATGGCAAAGGGTCAAAGTGGCGGTGCCATAGCAGCCACACCCTTTCACAGAAAAAAGCTTTTGAATACTTTTGATCAGTATAGTCTCTGGATGATTTGAAAGAATTTTGGAGTGTACTGGACAAAATCCCTAGGAGAAGTCCTTCAAATATGTGTGGAAATCATGCCAAAATGACATGAAAATTAAAAATGGCCAACTTCCTGTTTGGAGTAGACCAGTTGTGCAAAAGCCTTTACTGTACATCTATGCAAGTCATACATGTGTACCAATTTTCATCTCCGTAATCTAAAAACCCCTATCGTGAGGGGTTTTTGAATATTGCAAGGGGGCGCTATAGATGCATTTTGCCCCGCCCATTGGCAATGTCCCTATCACATGTAATAGGCTGTCATTCTTGACCTGTGTATCAATTTTCATGATGATATGACAAAATTAAAGCCAGAAAAAGGAAGAACGTTCATGGCGAAGGATCGATATTCGGCACGCCGCCACATGCACACCATTACTTGTAGCTTCACGGCGTTCATCATGTACATTCACCAACTTGTTCTGCATGTTTTAGAAGTGGAATGAAGTTGATGGGGTTAACTATGTGACATCAGTACCTGTTAAGTATAATGTTCCATGGCAAAGGGTCAAAATGGCGGCATCATAGCGGCCACACCATTCGACATAGTAAAAGCTTTTGAAAACTTTTGATCAGTATAGTCTTTGGATGATCTGAAAGAAATTTGAAGTGCATTGGACAAAATCCCAAGGAGGAGTTCATTCAAATACAACGTGTGGAAATCATGCCAAAATGACATGAAGATTCAAAATGGCCAACTTCCTGTTTGGAGTAGACAATGGTGCCAGAGACTTTTTTGTACGTCTATGCAAGTCACACGTGTACCAATTTTCATCTCCCTACTCCAAAAAAAAAAAAGAAACCCTTATCGCGGGGGTTTGAAAGTTGCAAGGGGGGCTATAGAGGCATTTTTCCCCACTCATAGGCAATGCCCCTATCACATGTAAGAGGTTGTCATTCTTGACTGTATCAATTTTCATGATGATATGACAAAATTAAAGCCATCAAAAAGGAAAAACGCAGTTTCTTGGCGAAGTGTGGCGGCATGCCACCACACGGATGCCATAACACTGAAGAAAGGCTAGAAGTGAATGTGATGAAGTACAATGATCTGGAGGTGAAAAAGAGGAAAGGAGTGGTTTAAATACAAGCAGTGATGGGCAGGATGTGAGACACAGGTGTGAGACTCCAGAGTAGGGAGTGGCAAACAAGAGGGAACACCCGACACCAAGCACCAAAGTGAAAAACAAGATGAGCAGAGACACAAAAGCCAGAACAGAAAATAAAGGAAAGAAAAAAAAAATCAACAAAATACCAAAATCCCAAGCCTGACAATATTTAGGGCTCCTTCACACATAGTAGGAACAAATACAAATCAGGGAGACTCACGACGGAACAGCTCGTATGAGCGAACCACAAAAACATCAAGCCAACAGGCAGGCATGAACAAACCTGCTGCAATGGTTTCATGCACACGAACATGCATGACACCTTTGCAGCGAGAACACAGTTCCAGCAACTAGAGCATGTGTAACCACATTGCACAGCTGCTGTAAAAAAAAAAAAAATGCAACCCATGGGATTTGAACCTACAATTGACAAAAGCTCTGATTGCCAGCCAGAAACTTTACCACTGTGCTACCGTCGCTGTCCTGTAAAGGTGCGGAAAAATGCCTGAAATCAAAAGGACATAAATGTATTTTTTTAAAAAGAAAAAGCACTGTAATGACTGACCAAACTGCATTTGTTATGGCGTATTTCTGCTGATACATGACTGAAAGTGGCGTATTTGTGGCACTGTTGGCTTGTAATATGGTCTTGCGGTGCACCGCTCACAGGAGACACATGTCCTGTCAGACAGACTTGATATTCAGATCACCTGCTGTGTGTCCACATGATCTGATAGTCCATTTCAGCTGGAACAACCTGTCAATGTGCACGCTCTCCAGCCCATTGCAAAAGTGATATATGTTTTTATGTATTTCCACGTGAGGACAACAGGCAGAGACACAGACCTTACGGAGGAATGTTGTAAGTTCATGTCCTTCAAAACATGGTACGTCTTCTCCACCTGGGATGTCCAGGAGCACAGATCACGCTGTGAGCAGACACACTTCAGTGTCCCTATAGTGCCCACGCCAACGTGTCACTCTCTGTATTATGTGGTTATTCATTTTCATTATTTGTTATGTAATTGTGTATGTAGGTATTGTCGCAATTATTTATATAGCTGTCCTGGCAGTGGTTTCTGTGTTTTTGAACTACGCCATTTTTGTTCTACACATCTAGCCTTATGCTTGAGGTCATGCAAGTAATCATTGAACCAAGGTTCCAACCATTTCTTTACTTTGATCTGTTTTTGTCTGTTGGTTGCCTTCCCGTTTGTTTATTTTTTGTTGGACTTTTTCCTGCTTGGGTCTTTCTGTCTCTCTTGGTGGTGTGTGTTTCCCCTCTCTCTCTCTCCCCGGTCACGCCCTCCTTCTGGTGCTTTTCACGCTTACCTGCTCTCAATTTGAAGCTCATTACTTGGGTGTATATATACTGCTCATTTTGCTTTGTCTATTCACCAGATTGATGCACCTTGTGCCTTCTTTCCAGCTCTCGGTTTTGTATTCCATAGTCCTGCCTGCCTCATTGTGTTCTCGACCTCCTGCCCGTTTGTTCCAACCTCACTTAAGCCTGATGATTATTGTACTGCTGCTGTGTTTTTTTAACTGCCTTCCCATGTACTGACCATTGCTTACCACATCACTAAAGCTTTTCGACCAGAGCTGTTTGTGTGAGCCTTGCATTTGTGTCCTAACCAACCCACCTGTCAAGGTGACTGTGTTTTGGGGGTGGGGGTGGGGTGGTTTTAATAAAGGTGATGCAATCATGTTAAGTGCAGCTCTGAGCGCCGAGTTTAAACTATCCACAAGATTGTCTACTGAATGGACATTTTATCAGGCAGTCTAGCTTCAAGTTCAGTTGTAGTTGAGGACTTGATGTGTTGTGATCTGGGTTATTTGTGTTACATACAGTAGTGTTCAGAATAATAGTAGTGCTATGTGCCTGAAAAGATTAATCCAGGTTTTGAGTATATATATATTCAGAATAATAGTAGTGCTATGTGCCTTAAAAGATTAATCCAGGTTTTGAGTATATTTCTTATTGTTACATGAGAAACAAGGCCATCCAACAAGACCAAGCATTCATAATATGCACACTCTTAAGGCTATGAAATTGGGCTATTAGTTAAAAAAAAGAGTAGACAAGGGGGTGTTCACAATAATAGTAGCATCTGCTGTTGATGCTACAAACTCAAAAGTATTATGTTCAAACTGCTTTTTTAGCAATCCTGCGAATCACTAAACTAGTATTTAGTTGTATAACCACAGTTTTTCATGATTTCTTCACATCTGCGAGGCATTAATTTTGTTGGGTGGCTAGTGTGCTTGGGGTCATTGTCTTGTTGAAACACCCATTTCAAAGGCATGTCCTCTTCAGCATAAGACAACATGACCTCTTCAAGTATTTTGACATATCCAAACTGATCCTTGATACCTGGTATGTGATATATAGGCCCAACACCATAGTAGGAGAAACATATCCATATAATGATGCTTGCACTACCATGCTTCACTGTCTTCACTGTGAACTGTGGCTTGAATTCAGAGTTTGGGGGTCGTCTCACAAACTGTCTGCGGCCCTTGGACCCAAAAAGAACAGTTTTACTCTCATCAGTCCACAAAATATTCCTCCATTTCTCTTTAGGCCAGTTGCTGTGTTCTTTGGCAAATTGTAACCTCTTCTGCACATCTTTTACTTAACGGAGGGACTTTGCCACAGCACTTACAGGTAACTCCAGACTGTCTTTGATTATCCTGGAGCTGATCAATGGGTGAGCCTTTGCCATTCTGGTTATTCTTCTATCCATTTTGATGGTTGTTTTCCATTTCCTTCCACACGTCTCTGGTTTTTTTGTCCATTTTAAAGCATTGGATATCACTGTAGATGAACAGCCTATAATTTTTTGCACTTGCGTATAGGTTTTCCCCTCTCCAATCAACTTTTTAATCAAACTGTGCTGTTCTTCTGAACAATGTCTTGAACGTCCCATTTTCCTCAGGCTTTCAAAGAGAAAAGCATGTTCAACAGGTGCTGGCTTCATCCTTACATAGGGGACACCTGATTCACAGCTGTTTGTTCCACAAAATTGATGAACTCACTGACTGAATGCCACACTACTATTATTGTGAACACCCCCTTTTCTACTTTTTTACTAATAGCCCAATTTCATAGCCTTAAGAGTGTGCATATCATAAATGCTTAGACTTGTTGGATTTGTGAGAATCTACTGGTACCTTGTTTCCCATGTAACAATATCAATCAATCAACTTTTTTCTTATATAGCGCCAAATCACAACAAACAGTTGCCCCAAGGCGCTCCATATTGCAAGGCAAGGCCATACAATAACCATGAAAAACCCCAACGGTCAAAACGACCCCCTATGAGCAAGCACTTGGCCACAGTGGGAAGGAAAAACTCCCTTTTAACAGGAAGAAACCTCCAGCAGAACCAGGCTCAGGGAGGGGCAGTCTTCTGCTGAGACTGGTTGGGGCTGAGGGAAAGAACCAGGAAAAAGACATGCCGAGAAGGGGGGCAGAGATCGATCACTAATGATTAAATGCAGAGTGATGCATACGGAGCAAAAAAAGAAAGAAACAGTGCATCATGGGAACCCCCCACAGTCTATGTCTAAAGCAACATAACCAAGGGATGGTCCAGGGTCACCCGATCCAGCCCTAACTATAAGCCTTAGCGAAAAGGAAAGTTTTAAGCCTAATCTTAAAAGTAGAGAGGGTATCTGTCTCCCTGATCTGAATTGGGAGCTGGTTCCACAGGAGAGGAGCCTGAAAGCTGAAGGCTCTGCCTCCCATTCTACTCTTACAAACCCTAGGAACCACAAGTAAGCCCGCAGTCTGAGAGCGAAGCGCTCTAATGGGGTAATATGGTACTACGAGGTCCCTAAGATAAGATGGGACCTGATTATTCAAAACCTTATAAGTAAGAAGAAGAATTTTAAATTCTATTCTAGAATTAACAGGAAGCCAATGAAGAGAGGCCAACACGGGTGAGATATGCTCTCTCCTGCTAGTCCCCGTCAGTACTCTAGCTGCAGCATTCTGAACCAACTGAAGGCTTTTTAGGGAACTTTTAGGACAACCTGATAATAATGAATTACAATAGTCCAGCCTAGAGGAAATAAATGCATGAATTAGTTTTTCAGCATCACTCTGAGACAAGACCTTTCTGATTTTAGAAATATTGCGTAAATGCAAAAAGGCAGTCCTACATATTTGTTTAATATGCGCTTTGAATGACATATCCTGATCAAAAATAACTCCAAGATTTCTCACAGTATTACTAGAGATCAGGGAAATGCCATCCAGAGTAACGATCTGGTTAGACACCATGCTTCTAAGATTTGTGGGGCCAAGTACAATAACTTCAGTTTTATCTGAGTTTAAAAGCAGGAAATTAGAGGTCATCCATGTCTTTATGTCTGTAAGACAATCCTGCAGTTTAGCTAATTGGTGTGTATCCTCTGGCTTCATGGATAGATAAAGCTGGGTATCATCTGCGTAACAATGAAAATTTAAGCAATACCGTCTAATAATACTGCCCAAGGGAAGCATGTATAAAGTGAATAAAATTGGTCCTAGCACAGAACCTTGTGGAACTCCATAATTAACTTTAGTCTGTGAAGAAGATTCCCCATTTACATGAACAAACTGTAATCTATTAGACAAATATGATTCAAACCACCGCAGCGCAATGCCTTTAATACCTATGACATGCTCTAATCTCTGTAATAAAATTTTATGGTCAACAGTATCAAAAGCAGCACTGAGGTCCAACAGAACAAGCACAGAGATAAGTCCACTGTCCGAAGCCATAAGAAGATCATTTGTAACCTTCACTAATGCTGTTTCTGTACTTTGATGAATTCTAAAACCTGACTGAAACTCTTCAAATAGACCATTCCTCTGCAGGTGATCAGTTAGCTGTTTTACAACTACCCTCTCAAGAATCTTTGAGAGAAAAGGAAGGTTGGAGATTGGCCTATAATTAGCTAAGATAGCTGGGTCAAGTGATGGCTTTTTAAGTAATGGTTTAATTACTGCCACCTTAAAGGCCTGTGGTACATAACCAACTAACAAAGATAGATTGATCATATTTAAGATTGAAGCATTAAATAATGGTAGGACTTCCTTGAGCAGCCTGGCAGGAATGGGGTCTAATAAGCATGTTGATGGTTTGGATGAAGTAACTAATGAAAATAACTCAGGCAGAACAATCGGAGAGAAAGAGTCTAACCAAATACCGGCATCACTGAAAGCAGCCAAAGATAACGATACATCTTTGGGATGGTTATGAGTAATTTTTTCTCTAATAGTCAAAATTTTGTTAGCAAAGAAAGTCATGAAGTCATCACTAGTTAAAGTTAATGGAATACTCAGCTCAATAGAGCTCTGACTCTTTGTCAGCCTGGCTACAGTGCTGAAAAGAAACCTGGGGTTGTTCTTATTTTCTTCAATTAGTGATGAGTAGAAAGATGTCCTAGCTTCACGGAGGGCTTTCTTATAGAGCAACAAACTCTTTTTCCAGGCTAAGTGAAGATCTTCTAAATTAGTGAGACGTCATTTCCTCTCCAACTTACGGGTTATCTGCTTTAAGCTACGAGTTTGTGAGTTATACCACGGAGTCAGACACTTCTGATTTAAAGCTCTCTTTTTCAGAGGAGCTACAGCATCCAAAGTTGTCTTCAATGAGGATGTAAAACTAATGACGAGATACTCTAGCTCCCTTACAGAGTTTAGGTAGCTACTCTGCTCTGTGTTGGTATATGACATTAGAGAACATAAAGAAGGAATCATATCCTTAAACCTAGTTACAGCGCTTTCTGAAAGACTTCTAGTGTAATGAAACTTATTCCCCACTGCAGGGTAGTCCATCAGGGTAAATGTAAATGTTATTAAAAAATGATCAGACAGAAGGGAGTTTTCAGGGAATACTGTTAAGTCTTCTATTTCCATACCATAAGTCAGAACAAGATCTAAAATATGATTAAAGTGGTGGGTGGACTCATTTACTTTTTGAGCAAAGCCAATAGAGTCTAATAATAGATTAAATGCAGTGTTGAGGCTGTCATTCTCAGCATCTGTGTGGATGTTAAAATCGCCCACTATAATTATCTTATCTGAGCTAAGCACTAAGTCAGACAAAAGGTCTGAAAATTCACAGAGAAACTCACAGTAACGACCAGGTGGACGATAGATAATAACAAATAAAACTGGTTTTTGGGACTTCCAATTTGGATGGACAAGACTAAGAGACAAGCTTTCAAATGAATTAAAGCTCTGTCTAGGTTTTTGATTAATTAATAAGCAATAAGAAATATACTCAAAACCTGGATTAGTCTTTTTAGTCACATAGCACTACTATTATTCTGAACACTACTGTATGTCACAGAAGTGCTATCTGACATATGTTCATCTTAATTTAGGAGGACATCTGTGAAAACACTCATAGAATTGTTTGACTTTGGAGATGTTATGTAAAAGGTGATTTTACACAATATGACCTCTTTGATCATTATCTTACTGGCTCCAAGTTCATTTAATGTTTTAATCTGTCCATTGAGTATTAAAGCCTGGATGAAAAGCATCATGAATCAAAAATTTTAAACTGTTTTAAGCCTGTTGGAGGTCAGTGAAGCTGTAAATTAAAGCATCATTAAAGCCAAAACCTGTTGGTAAATCAATCAATCAATCAACTTTTTTTCTTATATAGCGCCAAATCACAACAAACAGTTGCCCCAAGGTGCTCCATATTGTAAGGCAAGGCCATACAATAATTATTAAAAACCCCAACGGTCAAAACGACCCCCTATGAGCAAGCACTTGGCCACAGTGGGAAGGAAAAACTCCCTTTTAACAGGAAGAAACCTCCAGCAGAACCAGGCTCAGGGAGGGGCAGTCTTCTGCTGAGACTGGTTGGGGCTGAGGGAAAAAAACAGGAAAAAGACATGCCGTGACGGGGGGCAGAGATCGATCACTAATGATTAAATGCAGAGTGATGCATACGGAGCAAAAAGAGAAAGAAACAGTGCATCATGGGAACCCCCCCACAATCTACGTCTAAAGCAGCATAACCAAGGGATGGCCCAGGGTCACCCGATCCAGCCCTAACTATAAGCCTTAGCGAAAAGGAAAGTTTTAAGCCTAAACTTAAAAGTAGAGAGGGTATCTGTCTCCCTGATCTGAATTGGGAGCTGGTTCCACAGGAGAGGAGCCTGAAAGCTGAAGGCTCTGCCTCCCATTCTACTCTTACAAACCCTAGGAACTACAAGTAAGCCTGCAGTCTGAGAGCGAAGCGCTCTAATGGGGTAATATGGTACTACGAGGTCCCTAAGATAAGATGGGACCTGATTATTCAAAACCTTATAAGTAAGAAGAAGAATTTTAAATTCTATTCTAGAATTAACAGGAAGCCAATGAAGAGAGGCCAACACGGGTGAGATATGCTCTCTCCTGCTAGTCCCCATCAGTACTCTAGCTGCAGCATTCTGAACCAACTGAAGGCTTTTTAGGGAACTTTTAGGACAACCTGATAATAATGAATTACAATAGTCCAGCCTAGAGGAAATAAATGCATGAATTAGTTTTTCAGCATCACTCTGAGACAAGACCTTTCTGATTTTAGAGATATTGCGTAAATGCAAAAAGGCAGTCCTACATATTTGTTTAATATGTGCTTTGAATGACATATCCTGATCAAAAATGACTCCAAGATTTCTCACAGTATTACTACAGATCAGGGAAATGCCATCCAGAGTAACGATCTGGTTAGACACCATGCTTCTAAGATTTGTGGGGCCAAGTACAATAACTTCAGTTTTATCTGAGTTTAAAAGCAGGAAATTAGAGGTCATCCATGTCTTTATGTCTGTAAGACAATCCTGCAGTTTAGCTAATTGGTGTGTATCCTCTGGCTTCATGGATAGATAAAGCTGGGTATCATCTGCGTAACAATGAAAATTTAAGCAATACCGTCTAATAATACTGCCTAAGGGAAGCATGTATAAAGTGAATAAAATTGGTCCTAGCACAGAACCTTGTGGAACTCCATAATTAACTTTAGTCTGTGAAGAAGATTCCCCATTTACATGAACAAACTGTAATCTATTAGACAAATATGATTCAAACCACCGCAGCGCAGTGCCTTTAATACCTATGACATGCTCTAATCTCTGTAATAAAATTTTATGGTCAACAGTATCAAAAGCAGCACTGAGGTCCAACAGAACAAGCACAGAGATAAGTCCACTGTCCGAAGCCATAAGAAGATCATTTGTAACCTTCACTAATGCTGTTTCTGTACTATGATGAATTCTAAAACCTGACTGAAACTCTTCAAATAGACCATTCCTCTGCAGGTGATCAGTTAGCTGTTGTACAACTACCCTCTCAAGAATCTTTGAGAGAAAAGGAAGGTTGGAGATTGGCCTATAATTAGCTAAGATAGCTGGGTCAAGTGATGGCTTTTTAAGCAATGGTTTAATTACTGCCACCTTAAAGGCCTGTGGTACATAACCAACTAACAAAGATAGATTGATCATATTTAAGATTGAAGCATTAAATAATGGTAGGACTTCCTTGAGCAACCTGGCAGGAATGGGGTCTAATAAACATGTTGATGGTTTGGATGAAGTAACTAATGAAAATAACTCAGACAGAACAATCGGAGAGAAAGAGTCTAACCAAATACCGGCATCACTGAAAGCAGCCAAAGATAACGATACATCTTTGGGATGGTTATGAGTAATTTTTTCTCTAATAGTCAAAATTTTGTTAGCAAAGAAAGTCATGAAGTCATTACTAGTTAAAGTTAATGGAATACTCAGCTCAATAGAGCTCTGACTCTTTGTCAGCCTGGCTACAGTGCTGAAAAGAAACCTGGGGTTATTCTTATTTTCTTCAATTAGTGATGAGTAGAAAGATGTCCTAGCTTTACGGAGGGCTTTTTTTATAGAGCAACAAACTCTTTTTCCAGGCTAAGTGAAGATCTTCTAAATTAGTGAGACGCCATTTCCTCTCCAACTTACGGGTTATCTGCTTTAAGCTACGAGTTTGTGAGTTATACCACGGAGTCAGACACTTCTGATTTAAAGCTCTCTTTTTCAGAGGAGCTACAGCATCCAAAGTTGTCTTCAAAGAGGATGTAAAACTATTGACGAGATACTCTAACTCCCTTACAGAGTTTAGGTAGCTACTCTGCTCTGTGTTGGTATATGACATTAGAGAACATAAAGAAGGAATTATATCCTTAAACCTAGTTACAGCGCTTTCTGAAAGACTTCTAGTGTAATGAAACTTATTCCCCACTGCAGGGTAGTCCATCAGGGTAAATGTAAATGTTATTAAAAAATGATCAGACAGAAGGGAGTTTTCAGGGAATACTGTTAAGTCTTCTATTTCCATACCATAAGTCAGAACAAGATCTAAGATATGATTAAAGTGGTGGGTGGACTCATTTACTTTTTGAGCAAAGCCGATAGAGTCTAATAATAGATTAAATGCAGTGTTGAGGCTGTCATTCTCAGCATCTGTGTGGATGTTAAAATCGCCCACTATAATTATCTTATCTGAGCTAAGCACTAAGTCAGACAAAAGGTCTGAAAATTCACAGAGAAACTCACAGTAACGACCAGGTGGACGATAGATAATAACAAATAAAACTGGTTTTTGGGACTTCCAATTTGGATGGACAAGACTAAGAGACAAGCTTTCAAATGAATTAAAGCTCTGTCTAGGTTTTTGATTAATTAATAAGCTGGAATGGAAGATTGCTGCTAATCCTCCGCCACGGCCCGTGCTACGAGCATTCTGACAGTTAGTGTGACTCGGGGGTGTTGACTCATTTAAACTAACATATTCATCCTGCTGTAACCAGGTTTCTGTTAGGCAGAATAAATCAATACGTTGATCAATTATTATATCATTTACCAACAGGGACTTAGAAGAGAGAGACCTAATGTTTAATAGACCACATTTAACTGTTTTAGTCTGTGGTGCAATTGAAGGTGCTATATTATTTTTTCTTTTTGAATTTTTATGCTTAAATAGATTTTTGCTGGTTATTGGTGGTCTGGGAGCAGGCACCGTCTCTACGGGGATGGGGTAATGAGGGGATGGCAGGGGGAGAGAAGCTGCAGAGAGGTGTATAAGACCACAGCTCTGCCTCCTGGTCCCAACGCTGGACAGTCACAGTTTGGAGGATCCAAGAAAATTGGCCAGATTTCTAGAAATGAGAGCTGCTCCATCTAAAGTGGGATGGATGCCGTCTCTCCTAACAAGACCAGGTTTTCCCCAGAAGCTTTGCCAATTATCAATGAAGCCCACCTCATTTTTTGGACACCACTCAGACAGCCAGCAATTCAAGGAGAACATGCGGCTAAACATGTCACTCCCGGTCTGATTGGGGAGGGGCCCAGAGAAAACAACAGAGTCCAACATTGTTTTTGCAAAGTTACACACCGATTTAATGTTAATTTTAGTGACCTCCGATTGGCGTAACCGAGTGTCATTACTGCCGACGTGAATTACAATCTTACCAAATTTACGCTTAGCCTTAGCCAGCAATTTCAAATGTCCTTCGATGTCACCTGCTCTGGCCCCCGGAAGACAATTGACAATGGTTGCTGGTGTCGCTAACTTCACATTTCTCAAAATAGAGTCGCCAATAACCAGAGTTTGATCCTCGGCGAGTGTATCGTCGAGTGGGGAAAAACGGTTAGAGATGTGAACGGGTTGACGGTGTACACGGGGCTTCTGTTTAGGGCTACGCTTCCTCCTCACACTCACCCAGTCAGCCTGCTTTCCCGACTGCCCGGGATCTGCCAGGGGGGAACTAACGGCGGCTAAGCTACCTTGGTCCGCACCGACTACAGGGGCCTGGCTAGCTGTAGAATTTTCCACGGTGCGGAGCCGAGTCTCCAATTCGCCCAGCCTGGCCTCCAAAGCTACGAATAAGCTGCACTTATTACAAGTACCGTTACTGCTAAAGGAGGCCGAGGAATAACTAAACATTTCACACCCAGAGCAGAAAAGTACAGGAGAGACAGGAGAAGCCGCCATGCTAAATCGGCTAAGAGCTAGTAGCTACGCAACCTAGCGGATTCCTAAAAACACACAAAGTGAATAATGTGTAAATAATTTAGAGGTGATTCAGCAGAAGGAGTGCCCCAATCAAGGCACCAAACAGGCCATGAAGCAGCACAGGCAACGCACGACAACAGCGAACGCACGACAACGGTGCTAAAATAAAATAAAAATCGACTAAACACGCTGTGGAGCAGCACAGATAACGCACGACAACAGTGCTAAAAAAAAAAATAAATAAATAAAAACGAAAGCGTTAGCAAGCTAGTTAGCTTGCCAACGCTGATGAAAGTTAGCTGATAAAAGTGCTCCGTCGCGATGTTTCAAACTCCTGCATTTGAGATCAAACAATGACAGTTATTAAAGCAAGTTAACTTTGGTATGAAAAGTATTTAACATGTCCTTTACCTCCATGTCTCATTCAGCAAGAGGAAACATTAATGAGGCTGTTTTAATATGAGAAACTAACCTGTGCACTGTGGCTGCGCTGATCACGTTATTTTCTTCCTGCTGTTTTAAAAAAAATTAAATCTGATCTGCTGCTGTTGTTTAAACCGTGCAAAAAAATGTCCAAAGGCGCAGACATCAATCCAGTTATTGCTCTCAAAATCACTTTATCTACAGACCAAGTCAGTGACACCTAAACAAAACAGAGCAAAGTTTGATTAATCATGATTTTTAAAAATACATTATTGTTTAAAGTAAAATAAATTATAACAATAGCAAATGGTTTAGGTGGCAGTAACATTCAGCAGAGTGAATAAAACCCCACCCGTCTCATCTGTAAATCCACTAATTAAGCTCAAAGTCCAAGGCTCCGAGCTTCTCACGGGGTTTGAACGCAGCATTGATGAATGCCACAACCCGCGCTTTTCAGTGACTACATTTACATGCAGCCAATAACCCTTTCATAACCGTAATATTAGCAATAACCCAGTTGCGCACTGCCATGTAAACACCCGCAAAAACCCGAATATGCTCATATTCCATTTTTTTAAAACCTGAATAAGACCCCTGGGTTACTCCTTTTCTAAACCAAATATCAGGTTATATAAACGCGCATCGGGATATCCCCATAGAAAGGAACATTGTTTTGTGTTCTGAGCATGTCCGATCCATAAGGAATTTTGGTCTTTTGAGTACGGCAACTACTTGGCTGCGGCACGCGCAACCCACCGGACACCACAGAAGAAGAGGTAAACAGCACATTGTGTTCTGCGTCCTTATCATGCGGGCCGGTCACGGCACCGGTCGGCATCACCGCGATTGCTCTCACTGCCTCCGATGCGCTTAATGAGTCTGCGGGCTCAGTAAACACCGCTGTGGGCCACTCATACCGCCCCCTCTCTGCTGTGTGGAGCTGCGCCAACTCTGGTAACAGGCCCAGAGACTACGCTTGCTGTTTTGATGCGGAGCGCTCCGGCATTTGCGGAAAAATCCACAGCGCTGCAGGGTCTCGGTATACCGCAGCCGCAGAGCTCCATGTCCATGACTTGGATTCTTTTCGGGTCCCACATCCATACCCCCGGAGGCAGGGAGTGAAGGGAGAGCATGCGCATTGTGTTCTGTGTGAGTCTGTTTATAATCTTCTCACCCAGAACAAAAAAGAGCGTGTTTACACATTAGAGAAAAGTGAGAAAATGTTAATGCCTGTTTGAGAAGTATATAAAGTGTGTAGTGAGGGGTTTTACAGCCTTAAAACATCTGTAATAATTGTAAAAAACTAACGCTGATTACTTCGAGGATTTCGCCTATTGTGGGTTATTTTTAGAATGTATCTCCCGCGATAAACAAGGGAGCACTGTACTTCATTAGTATCGTGAAAGACATGAATATATTGTCTTTTATTGACAGCACTAAGTACAGAGATAGCGACATTTACAAGAAGGTGGCCAAAAAGTTACGCAAAGCAGGATTTGCACGAACGCCAGACTAAATCAAGTACAGGTGGAAGACGTGTGTCACTGTTTAGATGGGGATATTCCAAATGATACCAATGACCATGTATACAGGAGTAACTCTGTCTGCTTAAGCATGTAAACGGGTTATTCCTAATGATTCAGAAACCGGAATATTGACCTTAACCCGAATATTAACGGCATGTAAACGTAGTCACTGTTGCATATGATGTAAAGACGAAATGTGCTGCATACACCCGGAACCCATAAAGATTGCATTTAAAGCTCCATTTTGTGAAAAGTATTGATTGAGGGTAAGTGAGAGATGTGGTGGAGCGATTTGCAACCTGAGTGAAATCGCCCCAGAATGTGTACGATCTGATTGGACAATGACATTCAGAGGCAGATCAAACAGTCTGGAACACTGATAACCACTGTAACAGGGACAGGCTCAGACAGAAAAAAAAAAAAAAAAAATCCTACTTTTCCCGTTTGGCAGTGCATTGCCCAAATTGCTCTTATGAACAAGCCACCTGTGAAAGATGACTTACTTACATAACTGTCAGGAGATACGCAAGCTGGTTCAACCTACCATCCCTGGTTCTCAAGACCAGGTACCTACTGTAAGTGGCTCTATTCTCTCTCTTTTTTTAAAATATTTAGGTGTACCTTAGTAAACACTAATAGAGTTCCACCTTAGATTTGGAATGTATAATAGAAGATATATCTTACTGAATTTTCATATCAAAATGATATATGATTTGACTATGATTTGACACGAAGTGCATCAGCAGTGAAAATTAAACAGTCTTAAACAAAACAGTAAGAATACCACACTCATTTTGCATTCATCGTAAGGTTAGGATATATGCCCTCCAAAAGTATTGGAACGCTTGGAATTTCACACATTTTAATTTGTTTATGCCATTTTAAATACAAGAAATATATATAAAAAAAAAGAACAAAAATTTCTAAAACTTTCTTCCTCAAACTCAAACTGAAAACAAATCTCTAAAACTTGATAAAAAAAAACCTGTAAATAATAATCAGTTTTATTGCCAGTTTTATTTAGACAAGTCAGTGGATGGAAACATGAACATTTCCAAGTCACTGAATATGTCTTGGACTTTATTTACCTCAGTTATGAAGAAATACAAAAGTTTCTGTCACCAAAACATCAAATCTAGGCTTTCATCTCAAATGTACTTTCTGTCAAATTGTAGCTGAACTATCGAGTCTTCTTTTTAAGAAAATCCTCCTCTACACCACTTCATCAGGAAGCTGGATTTCATATTTTTAATTCATTTATATCAAGTTGTAGAGTTTTGCTTTCAGTTTGAGTTAAGGAAGATCATTTTAGAAAACAAAAATGTATTTGAAATGGAATAAACAAATTAAAATGTGTGAAATACCAAGTGTTCCAGTACTTTTGAGGGCAAATGAGAAACTCTGAGGAGCAGCATCTTACATCTCATATATAGTCCAGCAGAAAAGAGAATATTTAGAGTGGAATCCTGCAAATGGTGATACAAACATCAAATTTGGCACAAATAATCTATAGACATGAACTCTTTTGAACAAACTGATTGGCCACTTGAATTTTCAATACGCAGCCAGGTAGGGGTCACTTGAAGAATTACACAGGGGTCAAAATTAAAAGATGCTCCAATCATATAGAAAACTACACCACATCATCAGAAAGATTCCAAAAAGGTATAGTTTGGACAATCTGTGACTCAATGTTATGGAGTTAGGAGGTAAAAGCAGCAAGAATGGTGACAGAGGTCAGTTTCAGTTTGTACAGGGGTCAAAAGTTAAAGTTGCTCCATTAATTTTGCTCCAGCTGTATTTGTGCTGAATTTGATGCTTGTATCACCATTTGAAGGATTTTTTCAGTTATCTCTTGCACTCATAAGCCAACAGTGCATGAATCAGCTGCTGTCTGTTAGCTTAAACGTGTATATAAGGCAACCCAAATTAAAGGAGAAATGCTGCTTTTAACAACCTGGACTTCATTTCTGGCATAAAATATGGTCATTTACTCACCAATATAAGTTTGGTGTGATTAGAATTCCATAGTTGAAATGATGTGTTCAGTTCAAATCTGAAGCAAACATTTTTCTTCTTTTATTAAGGTGGATTAGAACTTTTTGTGGTACACAGCACTAACTACTGGACAGGAGGAACCTAACAGTCAATGTGACACTGATTTCAAAATGCATGTCTTTCAATCAGACAGGTGGTGTCGTGACATGTCAATCATCTGTGTCCAATCAGATTTCAGGGGAGCCCAGTGAAACCCCGGCCTCCGCTCTACCTCTACCCATGCCAAGAAGTGTTCAAAATTTGACATAACCTGTTTCACTGTGACTGAAGATTTGGCACTTCCTGTTTGAGTGTGAGCTTGGCACTGAGTTCCCACGTCAATCCAGGAAGTGTTTGACATTTGAACATTTCCTGTTTTACTGTGGATTAAGAATTTGGCACTTCCTGTTTAGGACTCCCTGTACCATGAGCGAGCTTCGTGCCGCTGCACTTCACTTCACTCGTATTATCGTTGTGGCGGCCATAGTGGGAGGCTGCACAACTGAGCCAGGTCTGCTGCTGTTGGACCTGGTCTTGTGAAGTGTCTGTGACTTGTGGCAAAATATAAATAGAGTGAAACTGAATTAACATGAACATTCAAAAAATGCTATGACTTCACTCAGGCTTGTGTAAATTGTGTCTTTCAGCTTAACTCAGACTTCTCAGCTAAATTGGTGACTCATATCAATTTTCATAATTTAGTATAATAAAATGAATCTTGCAATAGGTCACTTTGACACAGTTTTAACTCTTTTTTTGTATGTGTGATTTCAGTTCGGAGAGAAAAACAAGAGGTGAAGCTTCTGCTGCTAAAATGTAGTTACTTTTGTCATGATACACGTCAAAGGGTTATGGAGGTCTAATGGTTTAGTTCAACCTGACCTTCAGTGTGATCACTGTAAAGCACATGTACTCACAATGTTCCAATATGCAGGGATAGTGAACAACTTCACAGGCATTAGTGAGTGTCTGTCAGTGTTTATTTTATGTATTTTACACAATATACTGCAGTGTATGCAAATAATAGATTGGCTGGAAATTGTTGCGCATTACTGCAGCATATGGCAATTGCTCATGTGTGACTGTGTACAAAAAAAACTACAAATTTGTGTGCAGATCTTCATCTGACCTGGCAGGAAAATTGGTTGGGTGAGTGTCTCCATATGTTAAACTTTTTGGATAAGATTGTTCGAAGGACAAGGACATCAAAAAATATTCCAAAAAACATACCACAGTATCTCCACTACATTTAAGCTACAGAGACAATGAAGAAGAAGAAAGGCCTTTATTGTCTTTGTACATAAATGAATACATACAACCAAATTTGTCATCTGCATTTAACTTTTCTGAATTTCAATTAGACACAATCCAATCAGTAGGAGCAGTGGGCAACCACAGTCCAGCATTTGAGGACCAACTCCAGATATAGAGAATGTGAAGCTTCTATGGATCACCTGGGCAGTGCAGGCTCGTTTGAGGGCAGGCATTAAGGGGTAAAATGTGACACATATGACGTAATTTCTCTACTTCCAGGGACAGAAACATCACACTTTCTCTGAGTTTTTATTGTGGACAGTCTAAGGCACACGTGTGCATTAATCATGGTGTCTAATCAGCATCTTGATATGGCACACCTGTGAGGTGGGATGGATTATCTCAGCAAAGGAGAAGTGCTCACTATCACAGATTTATACTGGTTTGTGAACAATATTTGAGGGAAATGGTGATATTGTGTATGTGGAAAAAGTTTTAGATCTTTGAGTTCATCTCATACAAAATGGGAGCAAAACCAAAAGTGTTGCGTTTCTATTTTTGTTGAGTGTAACTTCCCAGCAACATTCTGGAGAGTCTACAAATGAACGTACTTATGATGTTGTGATGTGTCACTGTCACTTTAAAGCAACCATCAGGGTGTGTTTGATTGTTAGCTGGGAGGCTAGAGTTTTAATAAAAGAAAACAGATAAAATCTAGGCTTGGTTCTAACAAGTGCCTTCTGGCAGACTACAGTTTAGATTTCACATTTTTTTTCAGAAAATCCTTCTCTGTGGCTCGGCCACACGCAAGAGGTCCAGGGGAACACACCACAATAGCAGAGATGATTGGAGAGGAACAGCTGCTTCTGGAAGTGGCCAAACTGCTTTTTTCTTTTACTGTGAAGCACAAGTCTACAACAGCGGAAGACACAGCACTGTTATTTTGAATCTATTTTTACCTCAAGCAGACTCTCTCTCACTCTCTGTCTCACTCCTGGCTCACCTAGACCTGTGAGTTCGCATTCATTAAGGGTACAGCCCTAAGTTTGTTTCATTTCTACCTCCACCACACCAGATCTTCTAGATCATCCAGCCAAGGTCTCCTTCATGTCCCATGATCCCTGCTGAAACAAAAAGGTGACAGAGCTTTGCAGTTGCTGGTCCTCAGCTGTGGAACCAACTGCCACCTGACATTAGAAATGCCCCCTTAGTCACAGTTTTTTAAATCCAGGCTCAAAACACACCTTTTTACTCTGGCTTTCCCCACATTTTAGTTGTCTTACCTTGTTATGTCTATAATTAATTGTTGTCTCTCAATGTCAGTTGAGTTTAGATTGTTGATTTGTAAGTGTACTTTTTATTGTTATTTTCTTACTTAATGGTTGACATACAGCACTTTGGTCATTGTGAGGTGTGTTTAAATGTGCTCAACAAATAAATTTTGCTTACTTACTTACAACCTCAATTCCTATGAAGTTGGGACATTGTGTAAAGACAGAAAGACAAGATATTTAATGTTCAAACTGATAAACTTTATTGTTTTGTGCAAATATTTGGTCATTTTGAAATGGATGCCTGCAACACATTTCAAAAAAGCTGGGACAGTGGTATGTTTGCCTCTGTGTTACATCACCTTACCATCTAACACAACTCAATAAGCATTTGGGAACTGAGGACACTAATTGTTGAATCTTACCGCGTGGGCTCAGGAACACTTCAGAAAACAATTGTCAGTTAACACAGTTCGTCGCTACATCTACAAGTGCAAGCTAAAACTCTACCATACAAAGTGAAAGCTATACATCAACAACATCCAGAAACACCGCCGCCTTCTCTGGGCCCGAGCTCATTTGAAATGGAGAGACGCAAAGTGGAAAAGTGTGCTGTGGTCTGATGAGTCCACGTTTCAAATTGTTTTTGGATATCATGCACGTTGTGCCCTCCGGACAAAAGAGGAAAATAACCATCCAGACCAGCGCAAAGTTCAAAAAACAGCATCTGTGATGATATGAGGGTGTGTTACACACACATCCGTGATGGCACTATCGATGCTGAAAGGTACATCCAGGGTTTGGAGCAACACATGCTGCCATCCAAGCAACGTCCTTTTCAGGGACGTCCCTGCTTAAATCAGCAAGTCAATGCCAAGCCACATTCTGCATGTGTTACAACAGCTTGGCTTCATAGTAAAAGAGTGCAGGTACTAGACTGGCCTGCCTGCCGTCCAGACCTGTCGCCCATTGAAAATGTGTGGCACATTATGGAGCGCAAAATACGACAACAGAGGCCCCGGACTGTTGAACAACTGAAGTCATACATCAAGCAAGAATGGGAAAGAATTCCACCTACAAACCTTCAGCAATTAGTGTCCTCAGTTCCCAAACGCTTACTGAGTGTTAGAAAGAAAGGTGATGTAACACAGTGGTAAACATACCACTGTCCCAGATTTTTTGAAATGTGTTGCAGGCATCCATTTCAAAATGAGCAAATATTTGCACAAAAACAATAAAGTTTATCAGTTTGAACATTAAATATCTTGTCTTTGTGGTGTATTCAATTGAATATAGGCTGAAGAGGATTTGCAAATCATTGTATTCTGTTTTTATTTACATTTTACACAATGTCCCAACTTCCTTGGAATTGGGCTCATACTTAAGGCCCCCTGACACTTGCACAACTTTGATGCACGTGCTTACGCACCCTGTGTCATGCAGGAGAGTAAACTCATTTTTAACGGGTGTAGACTGACTGCGAGAGGGGTGTTGGCACGTGCAATTGCGCAAAAAGAATTTTGAAATGTTCAAAAAAATCTTACTGAAATGTTTATTGGGTTTTACAAATTAATCTGTATTTGTAAATATGTCTTTTTTCATTTGTAAAAAAAAAGGCAATTTGAAAACTGAAAATTCTGTTTAAGTCCGTCATCACTTTTAGCGAATGTGTGGCTGATCACACTGCCATGAACACTGCCATCTACTGGTAGTAACTTTGTGTTATACCAACTAGCCAACCACTGACGTCAGGAAACTAATGTACCCATAATGCAATGCAGCATATGTGTCTAAATGCTAAAACCTTCAAAATTAGTGCATTACATCATCGACGTGATGTTAATTTCAATAACTTGTCTGCAATTAGTATGTTTAACTCAGCCACATGGGGTGTGCAGCCAGTACATTCTGAGTGCCGGTCCAAAGCCCAGATAAATGTGGTGAGTTGTGTCAGGAAAGGCATCCAGCGTAAAACAAGCCAACCCAACTATGCAGACTAAGAAACAAATTTCCATACCGGATCAGTCGCCTACCGCATGCTGGGTAATCGGGAGAGTCGGGAGTTCTCCCAGTTGTGAGGGGGTGTTAATATATGCATACATATATGACCACCACTAACTGTTAGGCTACACAGCAAGACACTTAGGCTGCTGTATCTTAAAGAGAAGACATTAAGTGTTATAAATGATTTACAATCATGAAAATTCACAAGAAAATAACTTAAGACTGCTTCTTTTGCAATGCTGTTATCTTTTCCAAAGCCTAAGGTAGGAACATACCATTACACGTTTAACACCCCTATGCATTCATTACAGTTAGTTCAGTCCAATCAAGCCCTGTGCGCTCAGATGGGACTTGCGCTACTAGCAAGTATAGGAGGAGTGACCCGTGAGTGAAAAGATGGACAGAAAAAAGCCAGGTGGAGCTGAAAAAGCTAGATTAAGAAAAAGAAAAGCTTTGGAGGAAGATGCTGCCAAGTGTGCAAAGCTCACATATACAACCCCTGGCAAAAATTATGGAATCACCGGCCTCAGAGGATGTTCATTCAGTTGTTTAATTTTGTAGAAAAAAAGCAGATCACAGACATGACACAAAACTAAAGTCATTTCAAATGGCAACTTTCTGGCTTTAAGAAACACTATAAGAAATCAAGAAAAAAGAGTGTGGCAGTCAGTAACTGTTACTTTTTAGACCAAGCAGAGGAAAAAAATATGGAATCACTCAATTCTGAGGAAAGAATTATGGAATCACCCTGTAAATTTTCATCCCCCAAATTAACACCTGCATCAAATCAGATCTGGTCATTGACATTGACCCTATGCCATGACATTGATCCTATGTGTCTTTTTGCAAGGAATGTTTTTGCAGTTTTTGCTCTATGGCAAGATGCATTATCATCTTGAAAAATGATTTCATCATCCCCAAACATCCTTTCAATTGTCCAAAATATCAACATAAACTTGTGCATTTATTGATGATGTAATGACAGCCATCTCCCCAGTGCCTTTACCTGACATGCAGCCCCATATCATCAATGACTGTGGAAATTTACATGTTCTCTTCAGGCAGTCATCTTTATAAATCTCATTGGAAAGGCACCAAACAAAAGTTCCAGCATCATCACCTTGCCCAGTGCAGATTCGAGATTCATCACTGAATATGACTTTCATCTAGTCATCCACAGTCCACAATTGCTTTTCCTTAGCCCATTGTAACCTTGTTTTTTTCTGTTTAGGTGTTAATGATGCCTTTCGTTTAGCTTTTCTGTATGTAAATCCCATTTCCTTTAGGCGGTTTCTTAGAGTTCGGTCACAGACGTTGACTCCAGTTTCCTCCCATTCGTTCCTCATTTGTTTTGTTGTACATTTTTCGATTTTTGAGACATATTGCTTTAAGTTTTCTGTCTTGACGCTTTGATGTCTTCCTTGGTCTACCAGTATGTTTGCCTTTAACAACCTTCCCATGTTGTTTGTATTTGGTCCAGAGTTTAGACACAGCTGACTGAACAACCAACATCTTTTGCAACATTGCGTGGTGATTTACTCTCTTTTAAGAGTTTGATAATCCTCTCCTTTGTTTCAATTGACATCTCTCGTGTTGGAGCCATGATTCATGTCAGTCCACTTGGTGCAACAGCTCTCCAAGGTGTGATCACTCCTTTTTAGATGCAGACTAACGAGCAGATCTGATATGATGCAGGTGTTAGTTTTGGGGATGAAAATTTACAGGGTGATTCCATAATTTTTTCCTCAGAATTGAGTGATTCCATATTTTTTTCCTCTGCTTGGTCTACAAAAGTAACCGTTACTGACTGCCACAATCTTTTTTTCTTGATTTCTTATAGTGTTTCTTAAAGCCAGAAAGTTGCCATTTGAAATGACTTTAGTTTTGTGTCATGTCTGTGATCTGCTTTTTTTCTACAAAATTAAACAACTGAATGAACATCCTCCGAGGCCGGTGATTCCATAATTTTTGCCAGGAGTTGTATTTTTTCAAGAAGACAGAGCGAAGAGGGAAATGGTAAATAGGGCCGGGCATAACAGGCTACATGCCTGTTGATGCCAGGATGTCAGCCGTATCAACATTGCGCCGCTTATGTTGGAATAAAAAAAAAAAAAAAAAAAAAAAACACCACCCACTGGACGCAAACTCGCACCTTTCAAAAACTCTGAGTGCCAGTCAGCAACTTTAACACTGAGCTACAAGGCTGTTCTTTGAAAACTGCAGGAATCTGCTTCATATTAGGAAGGACATGGAAGTATTACAAAAAAAAAAAAAATCACACACCATATAAAAACACCACAATTTAGCAAACGAGCAATACAAGTATAACCTGTTCTGTTCCTCTGTAAATAACCCATGGTTATTGACATACAGTCATGGAATGAAATGAATGAGAAGCAGTTCGCTCGTCTCATTCATGTCCACATCTGCTGGCATGTCTCCAACTGGCTGCACACGTCTTGTGGACGACGCGCTACAGGACACCGCTTCATGTGGAGAAGAGGTCACATGGGTGACGTGACAGTGAGATCCCCTGCTGCTGTTCTAATCTGATGGTCTGTTTCAACCTAGGAGCAGCCTGTCCATGTGTGCACCGTGCACGCGCTCACTCGCTGTAGCACGTCGCCACAGTGATATGTTTTTATTTATGTCCACTTAATAACAGCAAACAGACACACACACATCACAGTGGGCAGTTGTTTGTCCATGTCTGTCCAAACACAGTCATGGTGTCCAGCTGGGATGTCCAGATCCACACATTTCCACAGCTGCTTCAGTGGAAGGACACACCGCCTGTCATCTCAGCGCACAGACCAAAGCCACACTCGTGTGGGACTTAGAGAAATCTCTCTACGAGTTCTAAGTGCCATGGGAGCTGTGTTAAATGTTCGTGTATGTCACTTGGAATTTGGCCGGCACCTGCCATGAGAGGGTGTGATGGGTTCGCACAGTGCACACTTTGTCTTTCAGGCGCTTGTGTGCACAAATAGTTGTAGCAACAGGTGTAGGACGTGTTGGAGGCAGAGACAACATTACACGGTTTGCACATGATTCCTTCATCATGTGCACTAAGTGTGCACTCCTCCAAACTTCGCACTATGTGTGAAAGTGCCCTAAATGCTGCACCCAGTACTGTAATCATGAGCAGTGGTCGGAGCGAGCAAAAGCACATTCCATTTAGCACCAAAAGTGCATGCTAAAAAGAACTATGGCACGGTCAGTGAAACACAATGGCAAATGGTCAGAGGTGTCAAAATCCAGCTTCAGAAAGTAAAAGCCCAGCCACATATTTGTTCCATCTTCCCAATAAACCAGCTGACTGTAATTAGTTCAGCTTTTCATGCAGGTGGATGAGCTAATTATTGAGATAATCTATTTTAGGTGCACAAGAAGAAGCAACACATGGGAGGGTTTTTACTTTCTGAAGCTGGATTTGACACCTCTGCAAATGGTATAAATAATCCATGTCATGTGACATACAAGCCACCAATCAAATGACAAGGATCCACTCAGCCATTTTATACACACACACGCACACACACACACATATATATATATATATATATATATATATATATATATATATATATATATATATATATATATATATATATATATATATATATATATATATATATATAAGATTTTCTATTGAGTTCAGGTCTGGAGACTGGCCATGCCACTCCAGGACCTTGAAATGCTTCTTTCGGAGCCCCTCCTTAGTTGCCCTGGCTGTGTGTTTATGGTCATTGTCATGCTGGAAGACCCAGCCATGACCCATCTTCAATGCTGTTACTGAGGGAAGGACGTTGTTTGCCAAAATCTCGCAATACATGACTCCATCCATCCTCCCTTCAATACGGTGCAGTCGTCCTGTCCCCTTTGTAGAAGAGCACCCCCAGAGTATGATGTTTTCACCCCCATGCTTCACGGTTGGGATGGTTTTCTTGGGGTTGTTATCCTCTAAACATGGTAAGTGGAGTTGATTCCAAAAAGTTCTATTCTGGTCTCATCTGACCACATGACCTTTTCCCATGCCTCCTCTGGATCATCCAGATGGTCATTGGTGAACTTCAAACAGGCCTGGACATGTGCTGGCCTGAGCAGGGGGACCTTGCTCCCAGCCTTGTGCATGTCTACGGTTTTGTCCCTGGTGTCCTTAGACAGCTCTTTGGTCTTGGCTATTGGAGTGTGAGTGATTGAGTGTGTGAACAGGTGTCTTTTACACAGGTAACAAGTTCAAACAGGTGCAGTTAATACAGGTAAAGAGTGCAGAATAAGAGGGCTTCTTAAAGAAAAATTAACAGGTCTGTGTGAGCCAGAATTCTTGCTGGTTGGTTGGTGTTCAAATAACATACAAATAAATTATTAAAAAATCATACATTGTGATTTCTGGATTTTTTTTTTTTTTTTTTTTTTTTTTAGATTATGTCTCTCACAGTGGACATACACCTAAGATGAAAATTTCAGTCCCCTCCATGATTTCTTAGTGGGAGAACTTGCAAAACCGCAGGGTGTTCAAATACTTATTTTCCTCACTGTATATATGAAGAGTTCAGATGCAAAAACCCAGTATCTCTAAAACCATAAATTTTTAGTTGAGGCCAACATATACTTGGCTGTCAAGGGGACAATCAGTGTGCAAAATATAAAAGAATTTGAACAAACTGTTTTCATGTTATTGATGAAAGTCTGTGTATTTCCTTTAAATTTTTAAATGTTAAAGTCGACGGTTTCCTTTAAATCTCCATTTTCAACTGAATTTTTCTCCATTAAAAAAATACTTACTGGGTTTTGCATCTGAACTCTTCATATATATATATATATACATACATATATATATATATATACATACATATATATATATATATATATATATATATATATATATATATATACACACACACACACAAATAAAGTACAGTTTAAAAAGTGACTGTAAAATTTTAAGCAGTGATCGTGAAACACTGAGGGCACATTTAGGGCAGTGATTGAACATTGAGGACACATTTAGGGCAGTGACTGTGAACACTGGGAGCACATTTAGGGCAGTGATTGATCACTGGGAGCACATTTAGGGCAGTGATTGAACACTGGGGGCACATTTAGGGCATTGATTACACACTGGGGGCACATTTAGAGCAGTGACTGTGAACACTGGGAGCACATTTAGGGCAGTGATTGATCACTGGGAGCACATTTAGGGCAGTGATTGGACACTGGGGGCACATTTAGGGCATTGATTACACACTGGGAGCACATTCAGGGCAGTGATTGGACACTGGGGGCACATTCAGGGCAGTGAATGCGAACACTTGGGGCACATTTAGGGCAGTGGTTGAACACTGCGGGCACATTTAGGGCAGTGTTAACACTGGGGGCAGAATCTGAGTCTTTCATTGATGGAGGGAGATCATTCCACAAAGCAGGTTCATGATAAGAGAAAGCTATGTGACCCACAGACTTTTTATTCACCCTAGGGACACAAAGTAGCCCTGCAACCTGAGAACGCAGAGCCTCGACTAATACTTAGGGTTTAAGTAGGTCAAAACATTTAATACATTTTTGAGATCTGAATACACCTGAGGGATCTCCAAAGAGCCTTATTCTCCAGTCATTTTAGGGCTAAAATGTATGTGCCTTTGTCAGCTGTATGGGGCTCGAGTGCTTGCAACAGAATGTTTCTGAATGAATGAAACATATATATATATGACATATGCTTCCACAATGTGGGTGTTTTTGTGCATGTCTGGGTGTCTTACATGTGGCGTTTCTGCCATTTCTATCTCCAAGTTGACATTTCGGAAGAGCTCTTGAACCCTTGAAGTCTATAAAACATGTTTATGCATCCTGTTGGTTCTGCTGTTGCCTGCTTGGGGGCAACACATTTTCCTCAGATAGAGTGAAGCCACAGGGAGCCATTCACATTTTCTCCATCCTGACTTTTTCGCCTTGTGTGCCGATGTTCATTGTGTGTCCACCGCGTTTTAATGCACTGTTGTCTGGTAACAGCAAAGAGTTGTCTGAGGTATTGTGACTGATAAAAATACAGGTGTGTAGCTGGTGACCTCTGCCATGCAGTCAGACTATTTGAGCACCTCAGAGGGGGCATGTTAGCAAGAAGAAAGGCAAAACAGCTCCTGGCACTCAAACAGCAGGATCCTTTGGATTTGAATCGGTGGACATAAAGGCCATGATTGATTTTTTTTTTTTAAGTCCACACTTTCCACCATTTTTATTTATTTATTTTTTTACTTATCATCTTACATTACAGTTCATATTGGCTATCAGAGAAGTGGGTAAGTGTTTCACATGAAATTAAAACAGTCTAGATTGAAGAAATTAGCTGATACCTGAAGTGATGAAATACTACCATGCAGTGAGGGTGATAAGGCCTAATGGGTTCACATGGCATTGAAATAAAGATGATTTGGCAGTGGAAGAATACAGTATGGAAGGCATGATGACCTCTATAACACAGTTATAACTCCACTGTTGCCTAATGGACCTGAGGTCAATGGACACTTTAAGTAACAAGAAAAGAGCACCATCTGTGCATGCTTGACCCTGAAATACAATAATACCAACTAATAATACCAACTACAGCAGTAGTTATTAGCGATGTCCCGATTCAATGTCCAACCTCGGAATTCAGTCTGATCAAAATACGAGGTCTGTTAGAAAAGTATCCTACCTTTTCATTTTTTGCAAAAACCTGATGGATTTGAATCATGTGTGCTTGCATGAGCCAACCTTGAACCTTCGTGCGCATGCGTGAATTTTTTCACGCCTGTCGATTGTGTCATTTGCTGGTAAGCAGCCTTTGTGTGAGGATGGGTGTAGTCTCTCGTCGGATTTTCATTGCAAGGAAAATGGCTGAATGACTGGAGCAGCGTGACTGCATCAAATTTTTGCCAGAAACTGGGCGGCAGCCAGGTGGAAACCATTCGGAAGATTCAGACGGCTTTCGGTGACGATCCTATGGGCATCACACAGATTAAGGAGTGGTACAAACGGTTTAAAGACGTCCGCACAACGGTGGAGAGCGAGCCGTGCTCTGGGTGGCCATCAACATGCTGAAATGACCAGATCATTTCCAAAGTGAACGCTGTGGTGATGCGGGACCGTCGTGTGACTATCCGAGAAATTGTGGAAGAGGTGGACTTCAGCACTTTTTTGGCACATTCCACTGTGACAGAAGATTTGGCCATGAAAAGAGTTGCAGCGGAATTCATGCCAATGGCTTCGGCGCGAAGCTGCTGACAGAGCAAAAGCAATTCCGTGTTGAAGTCTCACAGGACATACTGGACTCCGAAAAATGATGCCCACCTCTTCCGCCATTCAGAAGATTCAGACGGCTTTCAGTGGCTTTTCAGTCATGTGACTATCCAAGAAATTGTGGAAGAGGTGGCATGTCACAGCATGTCCTGTGAGACTTCAAACCATTTCTTTTCTCTGGTTAAGATTTGAACTTCCTTGTCCTCAAATGTGTGATTAGTGTCTTTAAGGTGGAGATGAAGTGCAGACTGAGGTCCACCGGTGCCCTCTCTGTGGTGCTGGTATAGCCTTTTATGCAACGGCTGCTTAGTCTCACCTATGTAGTGTTCGTTGCAATTTTCCTGACATCTGATAGAATACACTACATTGCTCTGTTTGTAACTAGGGATCCTGTCCTTAGGGTGAACTTGTCATGGTTTTGGCCTGATCAGGGCGTTGAGCCCATTTTGTCCCCCTTTCTGTTGTTCTTTCAGCTTTAATTTATTAGTATTTATTTTCATCATGAATTATTCTGTTATGCTTTACGTGTCACTTTGTTTTCTCTGTTACTATTTACTTTTGTTCTAGTTCTCTGCAGTCAGTTGTGTTTACATTTATTGTTCATTATGGTATCACTTGCTTATTTTTGCTATTTGTCTTGCTTTAGTATGTATGCTCCATGTTTCCTGATTTGTTCTCATGTCCACGCATAATTCTAGTTATTGTCATAGCTATGTTAAATTCTGTTTTCTCCTGCTCATTATTCTGATATTCCTCAGACTCAGCTTATTATGTTCACATCACTGCATCTGCCCCATGTCTTTGTCTCTCACCTTGTTTATGTCTGCTTTGTGTTTTCATTCACTTCCTCTCTTGCACCAGCTCACGTCTTTGTGTATTACATCACTTCAGTTTGTGCATTTCCCTCCTCACTATCCTGACTGTGCATTCTTTGTTCACTAGCCATGCCCCCCTTTCCTGATTGTTCCTCACATGCACCTCATTGACACTGCCTGTCCCTCCTTTCATACTAATTAGTTCACATGCATTTAAACCCCACAGCCCTTCACTTCCCCACCAGATTGTTGTCTCAGTACACTTTCCAGCGCCCTTCACAGTCCTGTTTTTGTCAAGCCGAGTTTGTTGCTCTGTGTTTCCTTGACCATGCCTCAAACCAAACCTGATGCTGGAATAAAGACCATAATTTCCTCCTCACCTAAGCGTAGTCTGGGAGTCTCTATTGCAGGTCCAGCTGCTCCTGGTGACGGGCTGCCGCCCACCCTGGCAGTACAATCTGGCCAGAACATGGACTCCACAGGCTCCACTCCTGCCATGGACACTGCTGTTAAGCTCCCAGATTTAGAGGTGATTAAGGAGATTTTTGCAGACTTCTCTTTTTTTTTTTTTTTTTTTGTCTGTTTTCATGACTGTGACACTCCAAGAGAAATGTTTGATTATCTTGATCAAGCCTGGGATCTTGTGGATTCAAACCAATGGCTATTTGACTATTTCCCAGAGCTTCTGAGCCTGGATGATGTTTTTTTGTGAACAGAGGTGTCCAGATTGGATGAAGCACCCTGAGGCCTACCTGCCGTCTGATGACGACGAGTCAGACTGGACGGATGTTGACGAGGAAGAAGATTCTGAGCAGTTAGCACTCCAGGACACGGTTACATCCTTATTTAAGATACAGGACTTATAGTTTGATTATCAGGACTGCTACAGTAAGCAGGGCAAACTGTGCATTTTTACGGCACTCGACAAGATCTTTTTAGCTGAACCAGAGCTGTTAACCAGATTCCCTGAGCTAAGAGATATAAAGACGCAGTTTCAGCAGGGTTGGGTCCCTTCCTGCATTGAAGACCCCATGGACTTTTTGCTCGAGTCTGAGCTCACCGCCACCTGTTGTGAGGAACCGCGTGTCATAACCCTCTCAGACACCGCCCTCACTCCACCCAGACACGAAATAACACCTAAGAAAGCTGCTTACCTTCTGCCCTTTGTTCCGGTAATGCAGTCAGAAGATCCAGCCATGCTCCAGATTCCCTCAAACCCAGCACCACGGAGAACCCAAGCGGTGCCCGAGACGTCATGGCAAGATCCAGTTGGGCTGTGCATTCCGGTCACTGGTTCCACAGCATGGCTGCTCCCTGTAGCGCCAGTCCCCGCGCCTTGGAGGCTGCGTGTGCCACAGCCAGAGTCACATGCTCCAGCTACAGATATCACATCACCCAGGAACCCAGAGTCATCCATGTCCCCTGACAAAGTCAAGCCACCCATGTCTCCTGTGGGTCCTGCCATGGTTGCGGCGCGCGCCCCGCCTCCTGAAGTTGTAATCGCCATGGCACACTCCTCGCCATTTGCGGCAATATTTGACACAGCGCCACAAGGGCCAGCAGCAGCTACTTTCTCCTGTCCAGCCTTTCTGCCACCTGCAGCCTGCTCAGACACTGCTTCCACATGCATCACGGCCACCTCGCTGATGACGTTGTGCAAAGCTCCTGCCGTTTTGCCGCCTGTGTGTGAGACCAGCTCTGCTGTGGACCCACCTGCAGCAGCTGCTGAAAGAGCCTCTTCACTACCAGCAACAGCACCTGTGGGCATGACACACGCACCGCCGATCAGCCCGGCTGATCCAGCCGCTTTCTTGATGGCAGCAGCCAACCCCGCCTCCTCAGGCACAGTGGTGGACACCTCTTCGGTGCCAGCTGACTCCATCACTGCGTTCCCCACGACCGGCTTGTCTCTTCCTTCGTCATCTGTCTGCACCATCTCTATGTCATCAGAAGGTGACTCAGCTTCAGCGTGCATTGCTGCGACGTTGCTGGAGACGCCGCTGCGACCTGCAGCTCCTGAGTTCTCAGTTGAATCATCACCAGCGTTCACCGGTGGCTCCACTCGTCCAGCTTCACGGCAGACAGCGGCACCTGGGAGTGCATTTCACGTGCACACATGGCCAAACAGTGCCACCATTCCTGATCTTCATCAGCCTGCTCCAGCACCGGTTCTGACCACAACCTCAGAGAACTACGACTGGGGGACGGTCAGTGACTTTTCTTTTTCCATCTGGTTTATGATGCTGTGTTTACTTGCCTGTGACTCTGTCAGAAATCAGTTAAAAATACCGCTTCTGAATCTGAAACAGTTTTCATGTGAAGCTGTGGGAGGTCTGTTAAAAACGTTACGTCAGAGTATGAAATGTGTTTCGTGTAAGCTACTTATGCAATTACTGCTTTTCATGTGCTTTTGGATGAGCTCCGGTATTCCATTCTGGGGACTCTCTCCTGGTATTGGTCATCATTTTGTGGGAATGAACTCCACACGTGAGGTTGCACAGTTCAGTCTTGGGTTCCTGACTGCTGCTGCTTTTGATTTGCTCAGTGGAGTTTTTTTATTTCCCACATTTCGTGAGAAATGTGGTTTTCCAGATGTGCTCTTTTACTGGGGAAATTTGTTTTCCTTTGCAGTGTTCCCTGTCTTACAATGGTATAATTAACTTTTTGTATTTTTGGTTTAAGCGCTTTACTGTCTCATGGAAGCTGTTGCTAGGTGCTCTCTGTAGCACATTGATTGACTGGTTATGCTCTCTTTGAAACATACTGAATTGCTTGTTCTCAGACTCTGTTGAATGAAGTATTGCTGGGATTTGGAATTTGGAGCTAAGTTACACATCTCCACCTCATTGGGCATTTGGGATGGTTTGGGTATCAAATTCATTGTGTTTATGAGTTGAACATCCGATTGCCTCTTTTCATCTCTCCCGAGATGTCCTCTATCATGCTTTTACTAAACTAGTCCAGCTTCCACTAAGTGCGTTAAGTATCCGGGCTCCATACTCATTTGAGCCACTTGATATCTGGAGTTGTATTTTGGAGACTAAGGATGGTTTTCCTGATCATTGGATTTATGTGATTTTTGGGGTTCTATTATCATATCAGTCTCTATGGCTTCCCTGTCTGGTCTGCTCTACCTGTAAATGTTTGGTTCAATCCCTATGGGGTTTCCGGTGTTTCAGCCTTAAGGCGGCTCTCAAAGGTTCCTCTGACTCCGCCTTGAAGAACAGCATCCCCAAGAGTTGGTTCCCTGATTCGTTGGGGGTTGTGATGAGCCTCCTGCTCGCCCCCAGACCTAGTTGTAAGCCGGTCCACTGACTGGTTCCTGCACCAGGTGCCATTCTGAGTCCGTCACCCTGTTTTCCACCCGGAGTTTTCTGACCGCAGGTTCGGTCACAGGCTCGGGCACCCATGGGGCCTCTTGCCGTGTAGGCCTTTTGTTTATCACTCTGGTCTTTGTTTTCCCACCTCCTTCTCATTTCCCCCACCGCCCTCCCAGTCTCGGTTTGTGGTGTTGTGGACGTCCGGTGACAGCCACTTGGGGGGGAGGTACTGTCATGGTTTTGGCCTGATCAGAGCATTAAGCCCATTTTTCCCCCTTTCTGTTGTTCTTTTCAGCTTTATTAGTATTTATTTTCATCATGATTTATTCTGTTATGTTTTACATGTCACTTTGTTTTCTCTGTTACTATTTACTTTTATTCTAGTTCTCTGCAGTCCGTTATGTTTACATTTATTGTTCATTAAGTTATCACTTGGTTATTTTTGCTATTTGTCTTACTTTAGTATGTATGCTCCATGTTTCCTGATTTGTTCTCATGTCCATGCATAATTCTAGTTCTTGTCATAGCTATGTTATATTCTGTTTTCTCCTGCTAATTATTCAGATATCCCTCACACTCAGCTTATTATGTTCACATCACTGCACCTACCCCATGTCTTTGTCTCTCACCTTGTTTATGTCTGCTTTGTGTTTTCATTCACTCCCTGTCATGCACCAGCTCATGTGTCTTTGAATATTACATCACTTCAGTTTGTGCACTCCCCTCCTCACTATCCTGACTGCGTGTTATTTTTGTTCACTAGCCACGCCCCCTTTCCCGACTGTTCCTCACATGCACCTCGTTGACAACACATGTCCCTCCTTTCACTCTAATTAGTTCACATGCATTTAAACCCCACAGTCCTTCACTTCCCTGCCAGATTGTTGTCTCAGTACACTTTCCAGCACCCTTCACAGTCCTGTTTTTGTCAAGCCAAGTTTGTTGCACTGTGTTTCCTTGACCATGCCTCTTGCCTCATCCCATATGTTGGTGTTTGCTCGTGGCTCTGACCCCTGCTCGTTCATGACTGTGTCTCAGCCTGAACCTGCTTGTACCTCTGCCGTGCTGACTGATTACATGTGTACCAAACCTGATGCTGGAATAAAGACCATGACTTCCTCTTCATCCAAGCCTAGTCTGGGAGTCTGTATTGTGGGTCCAGCTGTTCCTGGTGACGGGCTGCCGCCTGCCCTGACAGAACTAATTTCTGTCTCAAGGTGTTAACAGGTTTAAAGTAAACTGGGATTTTTTTTACTGTCCGAAGATTCTCTGTAGTTTTTCCCCTACTCCTGCTAAATAAGGGAGAGGCACTCCTCTTCTTCTTGGCTACGTCTCCTGCCTGTCTGGTCTCTTTGTTCTTTGGGACTTCTGCACTTTGTTCAGGGACCAATGTGGGTACCCACATACTGTGAGGGCTTTCCGGACATGTTGCTGTTCTTTAGCCCTTCCCTCTGTAGTTGTGGGCACCTGTAGGGCTCTGTGTTGAAGAGTCCTGATCACCCCGAGCTTGTGTTCAAGGGGGTGGTTAGAGCCAAAGAGCAGATATTGGTCAATGTGAGAGACAGTGTAAACCCCCTGTCTGGAGCTGCCTGTTCTCTCCAATCATAACACCACAGTCCAAGTAGGCTAAATGGTTGTTTCTGGCATCCTCACATGTGAACTCGATATTGGGGTCCACTGAGTTGATGTGCGCTGTAAAGGCCTCCACTTCCTGTTTCTTGATTTTAACCCATGTGTCATCGACATATTTGAACCGGTGACTGGGAGAGATGCCCGTGAACGATGCCAAGGAACTCTTCTCCACTAGCTCCATGTACCCAACCCATCACACAACCATGGATCTGCTTGTAGGAATTCCCCCTAAACTGGAAATACATGGTGTTAAGACAGATCTCCAAGAGTTGGCAGATGTGGTCTGATGTAAGTTTGGTCCTTTCAAGTAGAGACGTGTCCTCCAGCAGCCTCTGCCTCACAACGGCCTCAGTAGTGGGGATGCAAGTGAACAACGTCACATCGAATGACACCATAGTTTCATCTACCTAAAGCTGAAGGTCCTTGATCTTGTTCACAAAATCTTGTGTGTTCTCCACATGGTGGTCTGAGTTACCCACTAGAGGAGCCAAAATCCACTTGAAGAGAAATCCACTTAAGAGAAAGAGAGTCCACACTGATCATCTGAAATAGACTTACTGTGCATTTAAAGTGAAGCAGTGTGTTTGCCTGTTATTAAAAAACACACGGTCTGCTCGACATGGTGAGCAACTATTGACCCGATGGCCGGGTACCCACAGTCGAAGCCGGCTGCTGTTCAGACTCGCACTAAGTGTTTCGCTTTTTCTGGGCAACACACAATGCTTCACAAACACGGTAACTTTAAAAAAAAAAAAAAAGTAACTGTGAGGCTTGCATGTTCAACCTCCTGCTTAAATGCATCTTCTGAATCACAGAGAAACAGGGATAAAAATAAATAAATAAATAAATAAATAAATAAATCACATAGGGATCCAGTCCACCAACCTTAAAAAAAAACAAAAAAACAACTCAAAATAGTTACATTTCACAAGTTGGAAAAAAAAAAAAAAAAACAGAACAGAAAGCCACATCCCATCGCCATTTCAGCAAAATGTCAAGACTTTGGCACAGGGACATTGCACCATTGCTTAGGGAGAGTCCTGGACTATTGATATTGTTTAAAAATGCAAAAGTACTTTTTATCTGATTACTCGATTAATCGCCAGAATAACTGATAGAATACTCGATTACAAAAATAATCGATAGCTGCAGCCCTACTACAGACTGTACCCTGGGGACGTCACTCCATGCATCTATGGGCTGCCCATAATCCACAAACAGGATGTGCCACTCAGGCCTATTGTATGTAGCAGATTCCATCACTTACAATTTGGCCAAGCACTACAATTACTACAAGAATTACCCCCTTGAACACAAGCTCAGGGTGATCAGGACTCTTCAACACAGAACCCTATAGGTGCCCACAACGACAGAGGGAAGGGCTAAAGAACAACATGTCCGGGAAGCCCTCACAGAATGTGGGTACCCATGTTGCTCCCTGGATAAAGTGCAGAAGTCCTAAAGAACAAATAAGTTTGTTAAAGTGAGTCACTCACTTAGCAAACTTAGCAAAAGTAATTTGCGATATTTTTCTCACCAGAGTTTTCCTGGAGGTTTACAATCTAAGGAATATCCGAGTGGAACAGCAGCGGCCATATGGTTTAGCACCATAACATTCTTTACAAAAGACCTGCATCTTCTTAAGTTTCCCATCTTTTTTAAAAACAGCCAAAGTATCTCCACACGGCTGATTTAAATGTTGTAGGTGTGTCAAAGAGCTTCAAGTCTTTAGTTCTGGGCTCTGGCTGGGCCTCTCAAGGACATTCACAAAGTTGTCCTGAAGCCACTCCTTTGATATCGTAGCAGTATGCTTAGGGTTATTGTCCTGCTGACAGATGAACCATCACCCCAGTCTGAGGTCAAGAGCGCTCTGGAGCAGGTTTCATGCAGGATGTCTCTGTACACTGTTACACTCATCTTTCCCTCAATCCTGACTAGTCTCTCAGTTCCTGCTGCTGAAAAACATTCACACAGCATTATGCTGCCACCACCATGCTTCACTGTAGGGATGGTGACTGGTTTCCTCCAAACATGACAACTGGCATTCACGGCAAAGACTTCAAACTCCAGGTGGCCTGCCATTTGCCCTTTGCTAAGGACTGGCTTCTGTCTGGCCACTCTACCACACAAGCCTGGCTGGTGGGTTACTGCAGAGATGGTTGTCCTTCTGGAAGGTTCTCCTCTCTCCACAGAGGAATGATGGAACTCTTTGTGACCTCTGTAACTATGGCCCTTCTTCCCACTCAGTTTAGATGGATGGCCAGCTCTTGGGAGTGTCCTGGTGGAGCTGAACATCTTCCATTTACAAGTGATGGAAGCCACCTTATAAGATCTTAAAAGCAGCAGAAGTGTTTCTGTACCCTCCCCAGATTTGTGCCATGAAATAATCCTCTCTCGGAGGTCTACAGACAGTTCCTTTGACTTCATGCTTGGTTTGTGCTCTGACATGCACTGCCAAATGTGGGACCTTATGTGTAGACAGGTGTGTACCTTTGCAGTTCATGTCCAATCAACTGAATTTACCCCAGGTAGACTCCAATTAAACTGTAGAAAGACCTCAAGGATGATCAGTGGAAACAGGATGCACCTGAGCTAAATTTTGAGCTTTGTGGCAAAGGCTGTGAATGCTTATGTACACATGATTTCTTTTTTGTTGTTGTTTTTCATTTTTTTAAGAAATGTGCAAAAATCAAAAAAAAAAAAAAGAGATGAGATATACTTTATTGATCTCACAGTGGAGAAATTATGTTTACACTCCAGTTACCTCAGACAGCAATTAGTCCACAATTTACTTGTTTACCATAATAATGGCACACATCAGAATTAAAGACAGCATATACACATTGGACATTGTTTATGGGCACTAAGTTTGAAGAAGTCCGTTATCCAAATTGAGGGAAGTGGGTGAAGGTCACGCAGCAACTTGTGTCATGATTGGGTATAAAAGGAGCATTCCCAAAAGGCTCAGCCATTCACAAGCAAAGATGGGGTGAGGATCACCACTTTGTGAACAACTGCATGAAAAAAATAGTCCAACAGTTTAAGAACAATATTTCTCGACATTCAATTGCAAGGAATTTAGGGATTCCATCATCCGCAGTCCATAACCTAATCAGAAGATTCAGAGAATCTGGAGAACTTTCTACACGTAAGTGGCAAGGCTGAAAACCAACACTGAATGCCCGTGACCTTCAGTCCCTCAGGCGGCACTGCATTAAAAACCGACATTGTGTAAAGCATATTACCGCGTGGGCTCAGGAACACTTCAGAAAACCATTGTCAGTTAACACTGTTCGTTGCTACAACCCCTGGCAAAAATTATGGAATCACCGGCCTCGGAGGATGTTCATTCAGTTGTTTAATTTTGTAGAAAAAAAGCAGATCACACACATGACACAAAACTAAAGTCATTTCAAATGGCAACTTTCTGGCTTTAAGAAACGCTATAAGAAATCAAGAAAAAAAAAGACTGTGGCAGTCAGTAACGGTTACTTTTTTAGACCAAGCAGAGGAAAAAAATATGGAATCACTCAATTCTGAGGAAAAAATTATGGAATCACCCTGTAAATTTTCATTCCCAAAACTAACACCTGCATCATATCAGATCTGCTCATTAGTCTGCATCTATAAAGGAGTGATCACACCTTGGAGAGCTGTTGCACTAAGTGGACTGACATGAATCATGGCTCCAACACGAGAGATGTCAGTTGAAACAAAGGAGAGGATTATCAAACTCTTAAAAGAGAGTAAATCATCATGCAATGTTGCAAAGGATGTTGGTTGTTCACAGTCAGCTGTGTCTAAACTCAAGACCAAATACAAAAAACATGGGAAGGTTGTTAAAGGCAAACATACTGGTAGACCAAGGAAGACATCAAAGTGTCAAGACAGAAAACGTAAAGCAACATGTCTCAAAAATCCAAAAATGCACAACAAAACAAATGAGGAACGAATGGGAGGAAACTGGAGTCAACGTCTATGACTGAACTGTAAGAAACCGCCTAAAGGAAATGGGATTTACATACAGAAAAGCTAAACGAAAGCCATCATTAACACCTAAACAGAATAAACAAGGTTACAATGGGCTAAGGAAAAGCAATCGTGGACTGTGGATGACTGGATGAAAGTGATATTCAGTGATGAATCTCAAATCTGCATTGGGCAAGGTGATGATGCTGGAACTTTTGTTTGGTGCCGTTCCAATGAGATTTATAAAGATGATTGCCTGAAGAGAACATCTAAATTTCCACAGTCATTGATGATATGGGGCTGCATGTCATGTAAAGGCACTGGGGAGATGGCTGTCATTACATCATCAATAAATGCACAAGTTTACGTTGATATTTTGGACAATTGAAAGGATGTTTGGGGATGATGAAATCATTTTTCAAGATGATAATGCATCTTGCCATAAAGACACATAGGATCAATGTCATGGCATAGGGTCAATGTCAATGAGCAGATCTGATTTGATGCAGGTTTTAGTTTGGGGGATGGAAATTTATAGGGTGATTCCATAATTTATTCCTCAGAATTGAGTGAGTCCATATTTTTTCCTCTGCTTGGTCTAAAAAAGTAACCATTACTGACTGTCACAATCTTTTTTTCTTGATTTCTTATAGTGTTTCTTAAAGCCAGAAAGTTGCCATTTGAAATGACTTTAGTTTTGTGTCATGTCTGTGATCTGCTTTTTTTCCACAAAATTAAACAACTGAATGAACATCCTCCGAGGCCGGTGATTCCATAATTTTTGCCAGGGGTTGTACTTCTGCAAGTAAAACTCTACCATTCAAAGTGAAAGCCACACATCAACAACATCCAGAAAAGCTGCAGCCTTCTCTGGGCCCGATCTCATTTGAAATGGAGACACGCAAAGTGGAAAACTGTGCTGTGGTCTGATGAGGCCACATTTCAAATTGTTTTAGGATATCATGGATGTTGTGTCCTCCAATGTTCAAAAGCCAGCATCTGTGATGGTATGGGGGTGTGTTAGTGCCCATGGCATGGGCAACTTACACATCTGTGATGGCACCAACAATTCTGAAAGGTACATTCAGGTTTTGGAGCAACAAATGCTGCCATCCAAGCAATGTCTTTTTCAGGGATGTCCCTGCTTTGTTCAGCAAGGCAATGCCAAGCCGCATTCCGCATGTGTTACAACAGCATGGCTTCGTAGTAAAAGAGTGCGGGTACTAGACTGGCCTGCCTGCAGTCCGGACCTGTCACCCATTGAAAATGTGTGGCGCATTATGAAGCACAAAATACGACAACGGAGATCCCGGACTGTTCAACAACTGAAGTCATACATCAAGCATTAATGGGAAAGAATTCCACCTACAAAGCTTCAATAATTAGTGTCTTCAGTTCCCAAATGCTTATTGAGTGTTTTTAGAAGGAAAGGTGATGTAACTCAGTGGTAAACATACCACTCTCCCAACTTTTTTGAAACATGTTGAAAGCATCCATTTCAAAATGAGAAAATATTTGCACAAAAACAATAAAATTTATCAGTTTGAACATTGAATATCTTGTCTTTCTGGTGTATTCAATTCAATATAGGTTGAAGAGGATTTCCAAATCATTGTATTCTGTTTTTATTTACATTTTACACAACGTCTCAACTTCATGGGCATTGGGGTTGTATATTGTATTGACCTGCTCTTAATGTAGTTATCAATCTCTGACTCTCTACCTTTTGACATCAAGCTGAACAAGTGTATTGGTAAGGTGGCTACCACCATACCCAAACTGATAAAGAGAATATGGCCCAAGAACAAGCAAACAGAGGATCCTGAGATTCAGATCTACAGAGCCTGTGCCATAAACACACTCTTGTATGGCAGCGAATCCTGGACAATATGGGCTTGACAAGAAAGTAAGCTGAACACATTCCATATGCAATGTCTGCAACACATCCTGAACATTACATTGCAAGACAAAACCACCAATAGTGCCATCCTCGAGAAAGCCAGAATCTCAAGCATGTATGCTATGTTTAAGCAGAGAAGTGTATATTGGCTCAGTCATGTAGCTTGCATGGATGATGCCAGAATCCCCAAGGATTTTGTGTACGGAGAAAACTGGCAAGGGGAAAATGCCCAGTAGGCAGAAGCCAACTTCCCTACAAATATGTCTGCAACAAGACATGAAGACCTTGGACATCAACCTGAACACCTTGGAGCTCACAGCCTCAGAAGGATCTGACTGGAGGCAGATTGTGCAGGGTGGGCTTTCCAAATCTTAAGAGGCACTTGTCCAGCACCTCCAGGCAATGAGGCAGAGGAATAAGTACAACAACTAGGACAACCAACTAGTATTGCACTTTGTCTGCATCCCATGTGGAAGAGATTGTCATTCTTGCATTGGTATGTCCAGCAAAACCAAACACTTTCAAATACCATCTATCCATACTGCAGCAGTGGGCAACTTGTTCCAGAAAGGGCCAAGAGGGTGCAGGTTTTCTTTGCAGCCACTGACTCCACCAGGTGATTTCACTGATTAATATCACTTTGAGCAGGTGGAATCAGTTAATCACTGAAATCACCTTGTGGAGTCAGTGCCTGCAAAGAAAGCCTGCACCCTCTTGGCCCTTTCTGGAACCAGTTGCCCACCTCTGATCCAGAGTGCAACAACCTCATAGTCTCCTGAGAGTGACAGTGCCAACATTACCCCTTGCTCACACTGCCTCCGGTGTTACCGTTGAGGGGTAGGGATACGGGACCCGCAGAGAATCCAAGTCATTAAAAAGATACAAACCTACAAACCTCTCTCAGTGGCCATGGAGCTCTGCTGGCTGCGCGCAGCAGACAGGGGGGCGATGGGAGTGGCCCGCTGCGGCATTTACCGAGCCCGCAGACTCGGTAAGCGCATCGGAGGCCAGGAGAGCAAGGTCTTAATGTGCTTGCAGTGTGTCCTGTGTAAGAATATTCATTGAGGAAAACCTGAGTATCAGATTGGGGCCCTGTATTAGCAGATACTCAGTATCAAATTATTGTGACTGGGGTAAGTGGAAAAAAAGAAGACTTGATGAGTTACATTGTCCAGCACATCGGTGCACTGCACAATGCATGGAGCTGCACACAGTTCTGGCACTTGCCTCCCAAGGACAGAGAATATCTGTGGTTCAAGGCCAACCATGCTCAGGCCCCATCAGCTGGAGTTGCATTTTTTTCATTACAGAACTAGCTTGGCACGCACATCTGCTAATTGTAATTTAACAATAAGACAGTACAGTAATGTTTTTTTTTTTTTACAATAATAAACTGCATATTACAGTAGGTACACTACAGAAAAACAGTACAGTAGCAATAACTCTAGCTGCCAGTATGCTAATGTAAATTAAAATGGAAATTTGTTACATGGGTATACATTATGTATGCTATTATCACAATAACAACAAAAAACCTCTTTCACCTGTTTGCATTAAAATGGATGAATTACAATGCTGTTACAAAAATGTTCACTTTGGATCAGAGTGACCTGGGGGCCAAAATAATTTCCCATCATGCACTGCTAGCAAGCTGAATTCTTCACATGGTAAATTGTGGTCATGTTTCCCCAGTTTGAGGAAAAAGGCAACAAAAGAAAAACCTTTGATGAGCCTTAAAAACTCCAGTCAGTATTGCTGGAATTTATTTTCATCGGGCAAATTTGCTTTTACTTTCTGTCAGATAATGAAATTATACCAGAACATTCTTCCCACAAACCATACTGCACTAGATGTAAATGTCAGTAGCTCCTGGATTTCTTCATTCACTCTGAGCAAACACCCAGGAGTGAAAGAGGCTGTATGGCATGAATTGATTGACAGAGTTCCATTACAAGGTCTTATCAGGTGCCTGTCTGCAATTATCCAGGTTCAACATGATGGTAGGATTTGATTTGTGCCGGGATTGTAGTCTCTGAGATGTGTGGAGAAAGGGGCACATCGCAGACCCCTTTGTAATTTTCATGAGCATGTTCTCCCTTGTGCTAAATTTCAGGCAGCAGTCATTGCTTTGGATGTCTTTTAAAGAGGAGATATTGAAAACAAAATCAGCTAAGGATGTAATAAAATCACCTGCATTTATTTTTCTCTGTCTGTCTGTTAGAAGGATTACATCAAAACTACTGCACAGTTTTTGACAAATTTTGAATGGAAAAACCCATTCAATTTTGGAGGTGATCTGGATCTGGATACAGATTCTGGGTCAAGTTTCACTTTTATGGGCTTTGAAGGATTATTGTTAGCAGGATTAGGTAAAAACTACTGCATGGATTTTGATATTTCAACACAGATACATATTAGGCCATGGAAGACTCCATAAAATTTTGGAGGTGATCTGGATCTGAATCCTGATTCTGGCTCAAGTTTCACTTCATATATATTTTTTGAAGGATTATGTGAAATTAAATGAACATTTCATTTCCAAATGATCATTTCCAAGTCACTATGAACATTTTCAAGTCAGTATGTCTTGGGCTTCATTTACATTGAATGGGAACGTCCCACTAGTCCAAGGATCCACTAGACCTAGTCCTAGGGTCCAGTAATCCGAGGATACACTTGTCCTAGTCCTAGGGTCCACTAGTGCTAGGGTTTACTAAACCTTGGGTCCACAAGAACTGGTTAGGGGTTAGGGTTAGGGTGAACTTTAAAATCAGTTTAGGAAAATTGTCAATGTGAGATTGTGGCCTGTTTCTGCACTGGCTGTTCCTGCAACATCAAATATTCAGTGTCTGCTACCTTCAACCCATTCGGAACTCCTAAAACCCAAACCTAATTTTATGCATCTTATATATATTACTCTGGAACCACCCCCAAATCCCAATAGTCCAAATGTCAACACCACTGAGGTCCTTAGTTTAACATAAGGCCACTGACCTCAAAATCGCTGTTGATAAATGATCTAATTATGGAACACCACAAATACATGATTTATGTGAAACCTGGCTTAAACCTACTGCTGTCCTCCCCTTAAAAAAGCCTGTCCACCTGCATACACATTTAGGGCCCCTTCACAGATAACACAAATGAGGCTGAATGGTGCACGAAGGAGGATTTAAATGCCACTCATGAAAAATCATATCCCTCAAATCCCTCGTACAGTCATCACCACATCCATTTGGGCACAGCACATGCGCTCTACATCCGTGTGTCACTTGCGCCAGAAACACATTCAAACTGCGGGCATGATGAGGTCAGACTGCCATCTGATCGTGCTTGTAACATTCGCACAGCATGTAGAATGCAGGTCAGACATATTGTGCTGCGGCTGAGGGGCTGCACAAAGTCATCGCGCCATCCACCCACGGTTGGACGTGGCTGAATGGTGTGATCAAGGCAGCCTTCACACCAGCGGCCGAATGACAGTGAATAGTGTGTGAGTGCCCATTTGACCCACTCTCGGCTGTAGTTGACCGGAGTCCAGGTGCCACCCACGAACATCCAACACCACTCATGTTGCACTTAGAAAAGGTGGGGCCATTTGCACAGCTAACACGAAAGTAGAGAGCAGGCAGACCTCTTTCAAGGTGGCTGCACAAATGGCCCCACATCTTCTAAGTGCCCCATGAGTATGCTGTGTCCCCCCGAGCAACACAAATGCCGCGCAAGCGTGGCATTCCCCCAGCAAAACAAATTGTGTACCAGTGTGCTGTCCCCCCTGCAAAAGAAATGCCGTGCGAGGATGCTGTCCCCCCTGCAACACAAATGGCATGAAAGTGTGCCATCTACCCACCTCTAGCAACACAAATGGTGTGCAGATGTGTTCCCCCCCAACCACACCATGATCCAGCATTGTCAAGGTACGGCTGAGGTGGCGAAGGCTCACACGGTGGCCGGAGTGCAATCGGTGTACAGCACAGTGCGCATCTGGACAGCTGTCATGTCCATGATGGAACAGCTGACTGCTGTGTCATCGCAAACCAATAGTTTAAAGCATAAATGTTAACATACAAAGTACATGAAACATGAAGTGGACCAACTCAGAATTAATTTGTGTGTTGGTTTGTGGATGGCAAAATTACACAATAGCACTGGTATTACTAATATGAGCAAGGGTGGTGGCCAAATATTTAGTGCACTGGTTTCAGTGTGGAAGGTTCCCGGTTCAAACCCCACTCATGCTACATTTCTCCCTGTAATGCAGAGTTGCATCAAGAAGAGCATCTGGTGTGAAACTTGTGCCAAGTCAACATGCATGCCCACCTCGGATCTGCTGTGGCAACCCCAAATGAAAACAAGGGACCAGCCAAAAGGACTTACTTTTACTGATACTATTAATATAAGGCTGTGAACACACAATGTCAGTCAGTGTATTAGGGAAAAATGACAAGCAACTTCAATATTTTGAAAAAAAAAAGATAATTGTTTTTTCTATTTTTTAAACCAAGCCCAAAAAATACTGTGACTTGTGATTTTATTGATTGATTGATTTTATTGATTAATTTATTTTAGTTTCTCATGTCATGTCATACCGCAACACAATGGGCAAAATAATAGCACTTCTGTATGTCCAGAGCAAATTATGTCAAAGTAAAATTCATAACCAAACAATAATACATCATGTTTCTGTCCACAGTTGTTAACTTAATGCTGCAGTCACGTCGGCAATAATGAGAGGTTGACAAAAAATTCCACCACCTCTGGTTGTAACAGTGGCATCCATGCACCGTGACACCACACACACACACACACACACACACACACACACACACACACACACACACACACACACACACACACACACACACACACACACACACACACACACTCATCTTCAACCACTTATCCAAGATGGGGTCACAGGGGGAATGAATGAATGAATGAATGAATGAATGAATGAATGAATGAAAACTGTTTATTTCGAACATTTGATACAACAACAATTACAAGATAGAACAGTAAAGACAACAACAAAAAAGTTCCTACTGTGTACCCAACATGTCCGAAAAGGGGTAGGGTGAAGCATCAGCTTATTTATCCCTACCCCTTCTTCCCCACAACCAGTAATACCCTTTGCCACATATACACATAGATTCCTACACACCTAAACCGATATCAATATATATATATACACATATATATACACAAACATAAATATACACCTACACATACCTACTTACATACAAAATACTATATATTTACAAGCTGAAGCAAAAAACAAAAACACCCTAACCCTCATTACCCTTCCTCCTCCCTATACCCAGAAAAAAACATATTTTTGTACCGCTGTTTGAACTGGTTCATGCTTGGACATTGCTTGAGCCCCACTCCCAATCTGTTCCACATCCTCACCCCACAGACCGAAATACAGAAACCTTTTAATGTTGTTCGTGCCCACTGATGCTTTAAATTAAATTTCCCCCTCAGACTGTAATCCCCTGATCTGTTAAAAAACATATTTTTAATATTTGCTGGAAGTAAATTGTTTATTGCTTTATACACAATTTGTACTGTTTGAAAATGAACCAAGTCTGTGAATTTTAAGAATTTGGATTGTAAAAATAGTGGATTTGTATGATCTCTATAGCCAGTATTATGAATAATTCTTATAGCTCTTTTCTGCATTACTGATAGTGATTGTGTTGTACCTTTATAAGTATTACCCCATACCTCTGCACAGTACTGTAAATATGGTAAAACCAGTGAGCAGTAAAGAATGCGGAGTGAGTTGTGGTCCAGAATATGTTTCGCTTTGTTTAGAACTGAAATGCTTCTTGACAGTTTACTTTGTATATGTTTTATATGAGTCTTCCAGTTTATCTTATCATCTATTATCACCCCCAGAAACTTATTTTCATGTACCCTTTCAATATCTACCCCCTCGACTTGTAACTGAACCTGTATGTCTGTATTACAATAGCCAAATAACATGTATTTTGTTTTACTTAAGTTTAATGATAATTTGTTTCTGTCAAACCATATTTTCAATTTTCCCATTTCTATACTGATCCTCCTCAGTAACTCCTGCAAATCCCCCCCTGAACAAAAAATGCTTGTGTCATCTGCAAATAATACTAATTTTAATATTTTGGAAACATTGACAATATCATTTATATAAATTAGAAACAGTTTTGGACCCAATACTGACCCCTGTGGGACGCCACAAGCATTGTCCAAGCATGATGATGTATATTCCCCCAACTTCACAAACTGTTTTCTGTTACTTAAGTAGCTTCTCACCCAGTGCAACACCAACCCCCTAATCCCATACTGTTCAAGTTTATTGATTAATATGTCATGATTAATTGTATCAAAAGCCTTTTTAAGGTCTATAAATATTCCAACTGAATGTAATTTGTGGTCTATGGCGTTTGTAATCTCCTCAACTGATTCTATTAATGCAAGTGATGATGAACTATGTGCTCTGAATCCATATTGACTATCAGTAAGTAATTTATGTTTATTTATGAATTTGTCTAATCTATTATTGAATAACTTTTCTAATAATTTGGAAAATTGTGGAAGCAAAGAAACAGGTCTATAATTTGTGAAGTGGTGTCTATCCCCAGTCTTATACAGCGGCACAACCTTAGCTATTTTCATTTGATTGGGAAATTTACCGGTTTGAAATGATAAGTTACAGATGTATGTTAATGGTTCTACAATCCATTCAATGACCTGTTTTACCACCACCATATCAATTTCATTTAAATCGGTAGATGTTTTATATTTACAATTATTCACAATGTCTATAATTTCATTTCCATCCACTGCTGTGAGGAACATTGAACAGGGATTTCTTTCTATGAGATTATTATCCCAATCCTCAGGTTGGGAATCGGGAATTTTTTCTGCCAAGCTTGGTCCAATATTTACAAAAAAATTATTAAAACCGTTGACTACCTCATCCTTATTTTCCTTCTTGACATTATTATCAATGAAATACTGAGGGTAACTCTGTTTTTTATTACCATTTTTGATAATGCTATTTAATATATCCCATATTCCTTTAATATTGTTTTTGTTATTATATAATATGTTACTATAATATTCCTTCCTACATACCCGTATAATATTAGTTAATCTATTTTTGTATTTCTTATATCTATTTTCTGCCTCTTTAGTCTTTAGTTTTATGAATTCTCTATACAGTGTATTTTTCTTATTACATGCATTTCGTAACCCTTTCGTCATCCATGGTCGAGCTTGGATTTTTTGTTTTCTGTAGTCTTGTTTAATTGGACAATTTTTATCATATAATGATGTAAATATTTGTAAAAAAGTTTCATATGCACTATCAACATCACTTTCACTGTATACCTTTTCCCAGTTTTGCTCCTGTAAATCCTTCTTTAGTGTGTTCATGTTTTCCTCTGTCCGCACTCGCCTGTATTTTATTTTCTCCTCTGGCTGATTCCGCCGATGGTTTCTATTATAAACGATGAAAACTGGTAGATGATCACTAATGTCATTGATTAATAATCCACTCACAGTGTTATTCTCAATATCATTGCTGAATATATTATCAATTAAGGTGGCACTATGGGATGTAATTCTGCTTGGCCTGGTGATTTTTGGATATAATCTCATACTGTACATTATACTGATAAATTCATCTGTTATTTTATGCTTATTTGGATTGAGCAGATCAATATTTAAGTCACCACAAATGAACACAGTTTTTTGATTAGTTTTTGAGAACATTTTTCCCATACAGTCAGTGAATGTTTCAATACTAGATCCTGGTGCTCTATATATACAGCTGACTAATACATTTTTGCTTTTTTCTTCACATATTTCAATAGTTATACATTCTAATAAGTTATCAATCACAGTTGTCATATTGTCTACTATTTTATAATCCATGTTCTTATCCACATACACAGCCACTCCTCCTCCACTCTTATTTTTTCTGTTTACACAATTAAATTCATATCCATCCAGTTCAAAATCCATTCCTTTATCTTCATTGATCCATGTTTCTGATATAGCAATTATGTTAAATATTTTTTTAAACTGACTTAAATATTCTTTAATGTTGTTAAAGTTTGCATATAGACTTCTGCTGTTGAAATGGATTATTGATAATTTGTTATCCGTTCTAATGATCCGATTAAACTGTTCATCTGTATAATAGCAACAACTGTCATTGATATTTGAGAAGAAATTATTGTCCGGGTCTATATCGTGCTCCAAGTCCAGTACATTGTGGTCTGTGTATTTAAATGTTCTCAGTTCTACTTTTCCATGATCAGCAATCCTTTGAGTTATATCCTTCTTGTCTCCAGATGTAGATGAATAGGTAGTAGATGAATAGGTTCCTCTGGTCTGTGTCATGGTGTTGTGATGTGTTTGTGTCCTCATACCTTATTGGTCATATTTGTCCAGATCCTCGCTTTAAGAAACACTATTGTTCATATTTGTCCAGCTCCTCGATGTTCCTTATTGCCATGACTTTTGCTTGTTCTGGTGATCCGTTCAGTTTGATGAATATTTTACAGTTTGAAGTCCATGTGTGCTGGATTTTTCCCTGTTTCTTCAAGAAGCGTGCTTTCCTGGCGATGTCGGCATTCCGTTTGGTGAGATGTTCATTGATAAATACGTTTGTCCCTTTCAGTTTTCTTCCTTGTTTTAACAGTGCTGTTTTGTGTTTTCTGTTGATGAATCTCATGATGACGGTTCATTTATCACCGTCATTTCTCCGGGGCAGAGGGTGGCACGCTTCAATGTTATTTAAATCCATTTCTATACCTTTAGATAGGAGGAAATCAGCAACCTGTTTTTCCACAGAGCTGACCTCCTGTTCACTGGGCTCCCCTCCGCTCTCATCTGTTACCGCCCGTGCGTAGGACCGTGGTTTGATATGAAGACCTGTGATGATGACGTCGTTAATTCTGGTGTACTGCTCCAATTCAGCCACTCTATTTTCCAGCTGCACCAGATGCCGGTCTTTCTCGGCATTCTGGAGCCGTAATGCCTTCACCTCCTCCACCAGATCCATAATTGATTTCTGTTGCTGCTTCACAACAGAAATCTCCTCTGATAGAAAGTCCAGAGATTTTTTAATATCGTCACCTTCCTCCGCTGTCAGAACCTTCTTAGGCCCCATGGTCGGCTTATGAGCAGCTTGTCGATCGCCGATGTTAACAGCCTGCGTTGTTTGTCACCGGGATGGATCTGCACTGCGCTGGTGCCGCGCGGCCTCGGTGTTTCCGCGCTGATGGATCCGCGGTGGCTGCACGAGGCCTCGGGGAAGCGGCACTCGTGACGCGCGGCTCTAATGACGCAGCGCGCGGCCTCAGTGAATTCACCACGTTGGGCGGGCCTCGGACGTTGTTGCTGTCCAGTCGCGGGGCTAAGTTGCCGGTTGAGGTGGTATTCCCACTGTCCGGGTTGGCAAACACCACCTCTGAAAACTCAGGTACAAACTTTTTGCAGCTCGCTCTGACGACACGCAGCTCTGACTGACTGTGACTGACATTATTCACAGCTCTTCCACCCACATAGGTAAGGGATGGAGCCTATCCCAGCAATCATAGGGTGTGAGGCATGGTACACCCTGGACTGATGGCCAGTTTATAGTAGGGCCCATGACAGCACATGCCAATAAAGGTTTTAAACTTTTGCTTCTTAATGCAGCAACAAGGACAAACCAGATGTTTTATCTTTAACAAGGAGGAAAAATGGGCAGTGGATGATGGTGTAAGTGCAGAGAGTCGCCAGGTTTTAAACAGGTAAATGAATAATTTGTGTGATATTTCAGAAAGGAATTAATGGATAATCATCACTTTCACAGCCAGTTTTGTTTTGATATGTCAGTGGATGGATATGAACATTTCATTTCTAAATTAACATTTTCAAGTCACTGTGAACATTTTCAAGTCAATATGTCTTGGACTTCATTTACGTTGAACGAGAACTTCCCACTAGTCCTAGGGTCCACTAGCCATAGTCCTAGGGTCCAGTAGTCCTAGTCCTAGGGTCCACTAGTGCTAGGGTCTACTAGTCCTAGGGTCCAGTAGTCCTGATTAGCGGTTAGGGCTAGGGTTTAGGGTCAACTTTAAAATCAGCTTGGGAAATTTTTCAATTTGAGACTGGCGTGTTTCTTCATACATGCCCATCAGGAGCTTGGAGGGATATGTTTTCAAACTTGTTCCGATTATTACATTGGAAAAAGTAAAACTGAGGATACCCCACTGGCTGTTCCTGGAACATCAAATATTCTGTGTCTGCTACATTCAACCCATGTGTAACTCCTTAAATACAAACCTAATTTTATGCATTGTATATATATATTACTCTGGAACCACCCCCAAATCCCAATAGGCCAAATATCAACACCACTGAGGTCCTTAGTTTGGGTCTCATTAACATAAGGTCACTGTCCTTAAAATCTCTGTTGACAAATGATCTAATTACGGAACACCACTAAGATATGATTGCTTTATATGAAACCCGGCTTAAACCTACTGCTGTTCTCCGCTTAAATGTGCCTAACCACCAGTGTACACATTTAGTCAAAGCCCTCAAGATACGAAGCAAAGTGGGAATGTTGCTCAAATTCATAAACCTGGGTTTAGCTTACTAGTTGTTGGGGTCTAAAGTAGAATTCCTTTGAAGATCTGACTATCTGTTCTGCACAGGATACTACATATAGCCAAGATCAGAAGAATAAAAATCAACCATGTTCTTTTTGTCACCATATATAGGCCCCCAGTCCCATATTCTGATTTCGTAGATGAATTTGGTGAGTTTATCTCTAATTTGGCAACCTATTCAGACAACATTCTGATTGATGGTGGCTTCAACATTAATGTAAATAAGCCTTCTGACCCCTTCTGCAAATCATTCATGGACATTATACAGGGTTCAACACACATTAGTGCAAATATCCTGCATGTGGATCCTCATTCATCGTATCACTGTCACAAATATTGACATCATACCTCTTGTGTCAGTGGTCCAGATCACGCACTTTACAGTCTCATTGCCATGTTTACTGGAAGGAGAAACCTGATGCAGAAAGCCTGATCTATGCAATTTTCTCTTCTGCACTGGACTACTGCAATGGTCTATTTTTTGGTTTACCGCAGTCCAGCATTAGGGGTCTCTAAATGGTTCAAAATGCAGCTGCCAGAATCTTGACAGGAAGTCGTGGTGGTGGTGGTTGATCGTGTGGTAGATGATCAAGCAGTACTCAGTGCGGACACTGGGTTGCGAGCCAACATCCCGCCTTTCAATACTATCTGCTGTTGCAATAAATGTGATCCAACCATGGTCTACTCCCAGGCACATGGTTCCCAGCTCATCTGTGTTACGGGGGGGTGGGGGGCACTCGGGCCATTTGGCTAGCAGTCTGGTTGTATTTTGGGGCTACTCTGGACATTCAGCTTGCATTTGGTGTTGCATTTGGCCCCCACTCAGGTGCATTGTGGCTCATCTGTGCCACAACCAGGGAATTCGGCCAGGTTCTGTATTGGCTGGCCATTGCGGCATTTTGGCTGACCCCATTCAGGTTCAGGTGTTTCGAATGCTGAGGCCGCAGTCAGACTACACTTTGACTGCCGTTTGAGCTTTTTCCACCTCAATCGTACCTCGACAATCGGGTGCATGTGCTCTACATTTGGCCTGGCTGCACGAATGCACCCAGCTGTGTGGGTTGCACTCAGATAGGTGTCCGTGGTGTTCAAATGCACCGCGACTTTGGCTGAAAGCAATCAAATTTTCATTTGGTCGGTATTCGGGCAAATTTAACCTCTAGTGTGACAGGGATTCTGACATTCAGGGTGGACACATGACTTTGCCCGCCTGTTTGACTGCTCTGCAAATGCTGTCTGATGTTTTCAAATGCACCATGACACTTGCCGAGTGTGGTTTGAATTATCATTGCTGGGATTCAGCCTCATTCTTGCAAGGTGTGATGGGGCATTACCACTGTCACCTGTGTGCTTGCTCTAGGGGTTGGTAAGGCTACACCTTACTCATCTGAAGCACCTTGAGGCAGCTTTGTTGTGATTTGGTCTAAATAAAATGAAGTACATAAATTGAAATTGAAATTTGGGGTTGTAATATACACCATCAAGTAATATAAAGGAGTTAGGACCAGTGGACCATATGACCAGTAAACCCTCCACTGTCAATCATTGAGAAATTCAGAGTATGATACTATGTGGTAACTCTGTCTGGATGTCCACCAGTAAAAAAATAATGATTTAATCCATTTTGATAATAAATAGAATATGTTAGAACAGTCATTTGGCAGGCAGCATGGTGGATTAGTGGTTAGCACTGTTGCCTCACAGCAAGAAGGTCATGGGTTCAATTCCCACATCTGGCCTTTCTGTGTGGAGTTTGCATGTTCTCCCCGTGTTTGCATGGGTTCACTCCGGGTGCTCTGGCTTCCTAAGACATGCATGTTAGATGGATTGGAAACTTTAAATTGTCCATAAGTATGAGTGTGGTTGTGAATGTGTTTGTTTGTCTATATGTGGCTCTGCGACAGACTGGCATCCTGTCCAGGGTGTACCCTGCCTCGCACCCTATGACTGCTGGGATAGGCTCTAGCCCCCCGTGACTCTACATGGTTCCACACGGCTCCACACAGTTCTCGTCTCGCTCGTTTTCCCAAACATCAGGCACATGCAGCAGGTGGAACACCTGCAGGAGCGCACTGAGGTGCACTGGAACAAGACTTTTAGCTGACTTGGTGTCACTGACCTCCTTCAGCATACTGCAGCAATGAAACTGAATGCGGTGCAGCAGGGTTTAATTGTGCGCATGTCAGATAAGAACACTGTCATGCTCTATTAAGGATCACCACTCATCAAGACAGATCAACACGCTCAGTTGCGACCTCCACAACATGAGGCGAAATGAGGGTGGTGTGTGACATTTGTGGAAGGTTTTTTGACAGCCAAAAACATGCTCCACGAATATCACACACCAACACGCACTATTAAGAAACCTATTCAGATGCATTAAGTCGCGTTAAGAATGTCAGGAATGTGCCAAGAATGATGCAAATATCCATCCATCCATCCATTTTCTTCCACTTTATCCGGAGTCGGGTCGCGGGGGCAGCAGTTCAAGCAAAGCCGCCCAGACCTCCCGATCCACACACACCTCCCCCAGCTCCTCCGGGGGAACCCCAAGGCGTTCCCAAGCCAGCCGAGAGATGTAATCCTTCCAGCGTGTCCTGGGTCTTCCCCGGGGCCTCCTCCCAATGGGACGTGCCCGGAACACCTCTCCAGCGAGGCGTCCAGGGGGCATCTGGAAAAGATGCCTGAGCCACCTCAACTGACTCCTTTCGACGTGGAGGAGCAGCGGCTTGACTCTGAGCTCCTCCCGAGTGACCGAGCTCCTCACCCTATATCTAAGGGAGCGCCCAGCCACCCTGCGGAGGAAACTCATCTCGGCCGCTTGTACCCGTGATCTCGTTCTTTCGGTCATGAGCCAAATCTCATGACCATAGGTGAGGATCGGAACGTCGATCGATCGGTAAATCGAGAGCTTTGCCCCCCTACTCAGCTCTCTCTTCACCACGACGGTCCGATACAGCGACCGCATCACTGCAGACGCTGCACCGATCTGTCTATCGATCTCACGCTCCATCCGTCCCTCACTCATGAACAAGACCCCGAGATACTTAAACTCCTCCACTTGAGGCAAGGACACTCCACCAACCTGAAGAGGGCAAAGCACCTTTTTCCGGTCGAGAACCATGGCCTCGGATTTGGAGGTGCTGATTTTCATCCCGGACGCCTCACACTCAGCTGCAAACCGCCCCAGTGCACGCTGAAGGTCCTGATTTGACGAAGCCAACAGAACCACATCGTCCGCAAACAGCAGAGACGAGATTCTGTGGTTCCCAAACCAGACCCCCTCTACACCCTGGCTGCGCCTAGAAATTCTGTCCATAAAAATAATGAACAGAACCGGTGACAAAGGGCAGCCCTGGCGGAGACCAATGTGCACTGGAAACAGGTTTGACTTACTACCTGCAATGCGAACCAAGCTCCTGCTGCGGTCGTACAGGGACCGGATAGCCCTTAGCAAAGGACCCCAGACCCCGTACTCCCGGAGCACTCGCCACAGGGTGCCCCGAGGGACACGGTCGAACACCTTCTCCAGATCCACAAAACACATGTGGACTGGTTGGGCGAACTCCCATGAACCCTCGAGCACCCGATGGAGCATGTAGAGCTGGTCCAGTGTGCTGCGACCAGGACGAAAACCACACTGCTCCTCCTGAATCTGAGGTTTGACCATCGGTCGAATTCTCCTCTCCAGTACTCTGGAATAGACCTTACCGGGGAGGCTGAGGAGTGTGATCCCCCTATAGTTGGAACACACCCTCCGGTCCCCCTTCTTAAACAGAGGGACCACCACCCCGGTCTGCCAATCCAGAGGCACTGTCCCCAATCACCACATGATGTTGCATAGGCGTGTCAGCCAAGACAGTCCCACAACATCCAGAGACTTAAGGTACTTAGGACGGACTTCATCCACCCCAGGAGCCTTGCCACCGAGGACCTTTCTAACCACCTCGGTGACTTCTGCCTGGGTAATGGATGAGTCCGCCTCTGGGTCCCCCATTTCTGCTTCCTCTTCGGAAGACATGACGATGGGATTGAGGAGATCCTCAAAGTACTCCTTCCACCACCCAACAACATCCCCAGTCAGGGTCAACAGCTCCCCACCCGCACTGTAAACAGTGCCGGTGGAGAGCTGCTTCCGCCTCCTGAGGCGTCGGACGGTTTGCCAGAATCTCTTCAAGGCCGACCTATAATCCTCCATAGCCTCCCCGAACTCCTCCCAGACCCGAGTTTTTGCCTCTGCGACCGCACGGGCTGTGGCACGATTGGCCTGGTGGTGCCTGTCAGCTGCCTCTGGGGTCCCACCTACGAACAAAGATAAGTAGGACTCCTTCTTCAGCTTGACGGCATCCCTTACTTCCGGCATCCACCACCGGGTTCGGGGATTGCCGCCGCGACAGGCATCAGAGACCTTGCGACCACAGCTACGAGCGGCCGCATCAACAATGGAGGTGGAGAACATGGTCCACTCGGACTCCATGTCTCCAACCTCCCCCGGGATCTGGGAGAAGCTCTCCCGGAGGTGGGAGTTGAAGACTTTCCTGACAGAGGGTTCCGCCAGTCATTTCCAGCAGACCCTCACGATACGTTTGGGCCTGCCAGGTCTGACCGGCTTCCTCCCCTCCCAGCGGATCCAACTCACCACCAGGTGGTGATCGGTCGACAGCTCTGCCCCTCTCTTTACTTGAGTGTCCGAGACACGTGGCTGAAGGTCAGATGATACGACTACAAAGTCAATCATCGACCTCCGGCTCAGGGTGTCCTGGTGCCACGTGCACTTATGGACACCCTTGTGCTCGAACATGATGTTCATCATGGACAAACTGTGACTAGCACAGAAGTCCAACAACTGAACACCACTCGGGTTCAGATCGGGGAGGCCGTGCTTCCCCATCACCCCCCTCCAGGTCTCACTGTATATGTTCATAATGCATCTTACCTATGTGTAAACGCACCTTATAGCTCAGTCACACAGCACTCAATGAAGGGTAACAAAGCCTGAATGAAGGGGAAAAAACAATTCATCAGAAAATGGTGACGAATGAGCCGACGAATTCCCATCACCGAATAGCCTACGAATCATGAGCATAAAAAGAACGAAGGATGAACAAGACAAAAACGAACAACAGCTGAAACCGAAGCCTCAACGCTTTGAACGACAGCTAAAAAACAGCGTTCACTCACCAGCCCGGTAGGTGGTGGTAAATGGTGCCGTCCACCATTGAATATGAACGAAGAAGAAGAAGACCACCGGAAGCATCTATTAAAGCCACTGGCAGCCAGCTTCTCCCCCATTTGTGCAGTACATCCAGGTGAGTAATTTGTTTCTCTTCACATCTTTGTCGTGAGCATGTCTGTACTTGTCCTGAAGAGCTGCACTGGTATCACAGCTTATTTTTAAGTTTATTTTTGCCGTGCCACTCTGTGTGTCTTTGCAACGGATTCGCGACATGCCAAAATGCCACTTTGTGACCGCCATTTATAGGCAAATTGCTTGTTTTTGTTTTCAGCGACATGGCATTAAAAAACGTTTTAATCTCATTGTGTTTTTACCATTTATTTTTGCTTGTTTTAATGCCGATGGTGTGCATCCTCGTTAAACCATCTGGCTAGCCATGCGCCAAAATGCTACTTTGGGACCCGACATTTATATGCAAATGCTGGCTCTTCAGGCCAACATGGCCATCATTTTCGTGTTGGGGGGATGTTCTCAGCCGCTGCTGAAAGTAGTTACTTTTAAAATTGAGTAATCAGTAAAGTAACTAAGTTGCTTTTTCAAGGAGTAATCAGTAATTGTATTACTTTTTCAAAGTAACTGTGGCAACAATGCTGATGAGTATGACTCTTGTTTTGTAGTTCTGAGCAGCATTTCTGAGCAATCATGCCCAGCAATAAGAGTTCCAGCAAGAGTTCCAAGGGAGAGAAGAGGAGGAGGGCTCCCCCGCCACAAGAATCTTCATCAAACGATGAAGCATCTTATCAGGTGAGGAAATGGTTTGCATGTTCCAGTTATGACTTCAACTGCTTCATCACTAACTAGTATTTTTTCAGGCCACAGCAATAGATGCTGGTGAAACCTCACCTGTTGCCACAAATCTGGCCACCAGCCCCAGCAGTGATTCCCCAAACAGCACCCGAGAGTAACTGTGTTGATTAAGTAATCTTATAATTAGATTTGTATCATTCAAGATTTGTCACTTGTAAATTAACTCTTTTTTTACTGGTTATTAGATTTGCATTTTCACGAGTTCTTCCGAATGCAGCCTGAGTGCTAACTGCAGCAAACCTGCTGCTAAGAAGCAGAATGCCCCCAGACAAGATTTCATGCTGACTGAAGAGGAGGAGTGGCTTGAGACAGCAGAGGTGGTTTAGAACTCAAAGAAGGCTGGTTATCATAAGCACGAAGTCAAGCAGGGACTCAATGAAGGGTCAGGCCAAAGTTGTGGACAAGACTGGTGAGAATTAATTCTCTTGTATTTTCACTTTGTCTGACTTTCTTTTAGCCCCAATGTATTATAGTATTATAGTATTTTGACTGTTTCAATTTGTTTTCAAACATTTTTTTACTTACAATATTTTAACATGCCAAATTGTGTACTTTTGTCTACTTGCAGCTGAACATCTGATTGGGTGGTTCAAGAGTGTCCGTGACACGAACACCTGACTGATGAAAAATGGCAAAGGGAAGTCGGGTGATGGAGGTGATGCTGATTGGACAGACCGGCATCGGTTCATCCTCTGATCCATGAAATTAATGGATAGGGTGGGTCGGCATTGGCCTATTCCGGTCAAAAGTGTAAGCATACACACACACACACACACACACTATAAAACCATAAAACTTGTCTGTCTGTTTCTGATTTTGTCTTTACAGGTGGAGGCTATTATCCAGGAGCACTCTGGCAACCTGGAAGCTGCTGCTGCTCAGGAGGCCGCAGATGTAGACTCCAAAGGCAAACCTAGGGCTTCAAATTCAGAGGCCTGAAGATGGCGGGGTGCCAAAGAGAGGGAGATGGACGAGATGCTAGAACTAATGCGGGAACTAGTGGACGAGGGTCGGGCCCGCATGGATGAGCTGCGAAAGTTCAAAGAGCACCCTAGGAACGCCTTCGCAGCCTATGTCCGGGACTCCTTAATGAACATGTCGGAATGGAGCTACAAAAGAGCGAGGGAGGAAATATTCCAGGTGCTTGTAAAATACAAAGATGGGACTGAGGAGGAAAGAGTCAAGCAGCAGCAGCAGCTTCAGCAGCTGCAACAACAGCTTCAGCAGCCACAACAATAGCTCCTGTCGCCATAACAGCGGCTCCTGTTGGCTCCTGTCCTGTCGGCTCCTGTCAACAGCTCCTGCAGCAGCAGCAGCAGCTCCTGCAGCAGCCACCAGCACAACAGCAGTTCCAGCAGCCTCCACTGCAACAGCAGTTCCAGCAATAGCCGGTTAGCCAGAAAATGGCATCATCTGGTGAGTAAAAACAAAAAATTAACTGAACTATTTTCTTTGTAAATTTTTGGTGATGATACATTAACTTTTTTTGTTTTATGTGTGATCAAGTGAATTCTAAAGATCCTGTGTTTGCTGGGCAATGGCTGCAGATCTCTATTTGGCCAGTAGATGGCAGTGTGGTCACACTTGTTAATACAGCGGTTGCTTGATGTCGCACGTGATGTCATTGCTGCGTGACAGCCAAATGCCTTGGCAGGAGACTGACAAAGAAGAGGTAAATATCTGTGAGAATCTGACACAAATGATTGACAAACCTGGAAACATTATTTGATATTAATACAATAAACATGCTTTGGTAGGGCAGCATGCATTTTCAGAGGCCCGACGTTCACGCCCAGTCTCCCAAAATGACAGCTATTCGCCCGAGTTAGACGACAGTCTAACAGTTAGACAGTGAACAGAGAGACTCAGAAAATGCGATTGACATAATCGCCCTCGTGCACTCCCAGGGGTGCACTGATTGGGATTTGCGTGCAATCAATGGCTCCTATTACTCTTGGGAAACCTAGGAGAAATTGTTATTGATAAGCCCCACTTTGCCTAATTAATGGACATGCATTAGACCTATTTTGATATTAGTAATTACCTGCGCTTGCATAAAACCCTTCTTTGATTTGCATTGCGGATAAACGGCCAGGGAAAACAAGAAATGCATCCAACAGTTTAGATAGCGCAAGTACTACCTTGCGAATCATACGACATACAGTATTCTTGCTCAGATGTTCAGCATCACCGATGGAATACATAAATTGTCTACTGGCAAAATATCTAAACGCAAGGCACATTATCTGCTCGATCGTCAGGGCATTGCTATGATGGGTGATGTTACAGACGTCTGGCCCGATCAGCTGACAAAGATAACGAATTCCCTTGGGCTGAGAATCTATATCTTTCATAGAGAATATCGTCCGGGTATGTCAGCGGACTCTGGCGGTCTTTAAAAACCCTCGCCCTGCGAAGAGAGCCCCTCACAATTTGTGCCCCAATATCAAACGGATCATCCAGGTAGGCCGGCATTGTCTTCGGAGTGATTGAAGGTGGATGGGCGGTACTTATAAAGGGAGTGGTTAAGCGAAAACCTCAAGCTAACCTAGAACATAACCTGCTCGGAGCAGGTTGGGCACACAGCGTAAATTGCCATGGCAGCATACCTCGGTCAAAACCTATCCACCTTTCGTAGTACGGGTTAACTGGGAAGTTACTCCACACGTCATCAACTTACTCCCGAAGTTACCCTGATAAGCCAGTAACCCCACTTCGTAGTACAGGCCCCTGTTGTCAAATTTTATCAGGCATAATATTGTAGAAAAATGTTTATGCTAAATGGAGACTTACCTGACTAAAATACACATACAGAACATCTGTAATCATAAATTGTATCACATCTAATGTACTTTGAATGAACATAAGTCCTTACAAAAAACAGGCTGTTCAGTTTACATGCATGTGTATATTTGGAAAACACAAAAATGTCAGTGTTCTGTTTTTTTTTTCTTCAGGTGATCATGTGAACACAGTCAGCCGATGCCACTCGTGATCGAGTCTCGCTGTTGCATGGAAATTTCTGCAGTCTTGGCGGAGATGCAACGTGGTGGCGAAAATCCTCAATGTGTCACACAGCTGGCTAGTTTCTTGATTGTGTGTTTGGATGCAGATGTCCTCAGAGTGGCACACTATGCCTACATGATGCTCCACAGTACGAGTCAGCACATGAAATAGTTAGAAAGTTTCATTTACATGGTTTATAGAAAAAAGTAAAAAATGTTCAAATACAAAAAGAATGAACTGTTGTTTTGAACATAAATCCATGCTAATTTTTGTTGCAGAAAGTATCATTATATCGCATATCGGCAATTTGTGTGGTTGTGCTGGGGACGCTTGGGAAGGCAAGAAGGGTGCCACTACCAGCTTGTGTTGTATTCAAAATAAGGAGTACTTTTCCATCACCATCATCCGATTACACTGGCTTCCCGTTTCCTCCTCTGGAGTGAGGGGTTGGGCTCATCGGTGGTACCTGGTCTGCTTGGCAGCATCAGTCTCAGCTTTGTCCGTTCACGTTGGCTGCTCAGTGGAGGAGGATCATTGGTGGGGATTTCTGCTGTCACTCATATAGACTGAATAAAATGTTTTTTTAACAAATTGTAAAACACTTCTCATTTGAATGAAACAATGTGAAACTTATGTGAAATTGTATTTTTATTCATTTTATCATGCTATATAAAAATATACAAATAACAATCCATTTTGTTTTTTTGTATTTTTTTTTTTTTTTTTCATTTTCCACATATCACATGTTGGATATGTGTCTAACCTTCTCACTGTGAATCCTCCTCTTTTCCACTAAGGAAAGTATATTCTGAACCGTGGTCTCTCTTGCTTTGTCTGCTTTTGTTGTCTCCCTGCATTTTCATTCAAATGAAGGGTTGCCACCAAAGTCCTAAAACAGAAGTTAAAACAACATTAATAAAAACATTGCTTATATACATTAAAAAATGCTGTTTGAAAGTTAGGGTGTTATTGAGATAACAGACATCTTACCTGCAAAGCTGGCCCTGATATGAGGAGACTCGATCACGAGTGGCATCAGCTGACTGTGTTCACATGAACACCTGAAAAAAAACCAGAACATTGACATTTTTGTGTTTTCCAAATATATATATGGATGTAAACTGAACAGCCTGTTTTTTGTTCAGACATCTGTTCATTCAAAGTAGATTAGCTGTGATACAATTTATGATTACAGATGTTCTGTATGTGTATTTTAGACAGGAAAGTCTCCATTTAGCATAAACATTTTTCTACAATATTATGCCTGATAAAATTTGACACAGATATAGAAGTAAAATTTTCTTTTATTTAGAAATCTTTTTCCCCCATCCCATGTGGGTCTACAGCTTTTCAGATAAAGATTTGCAATCATTTGCTTTGAATAAAAAGTGAAGAATTAGCAATCACAAGAAACTGACTTATAAATGATTAAATATATACAGAATGTACAGAAACTTTATTTTCAGTGATTTTAGAACAAACTCCTGAGTTTAAGCACGCTGCGCTGCTGAAATATTTTTTTTCATACACAAACACACCGTGCCAGGAATAAATGATCGTTTATAAGAAAGTGGTGAGTGAACAAACCATTCAGCAGCTTATATCGTCCTCCTCAACGCTGCTGCTGTCAGCTGACAGCTGCACCTTCATCCTCTTTCTGTCACGTTCGGCTGGAACATACACAGTTTGGAGCCGCCCATTATTTTTACTGTGGCTTCCTTTCATCAGAAACTTCCTCATCTTCTTCAAAAACAATCAATATGTCACTTAAATCTTCACTATAATCACACACTATGCCTTCGCTGTCCGTGTCTGCCATGTTGGTAAACAGAGCCGCGCTGCGAGACATCTACTCGAATGACATCACATCCGTCGCAGCGAAAAAGTAGGTCAACTCGGAGGTGGTAAATACAAATTCTCAGATGAGTAACAAAATGTCTAAATACTTGTTCAGTGTAATTTTATGGTAATAAAACAAAGACAACATGTAGAAAAAGCTTTTTTTATTCTTCAAGAATATGTAAAAACATAGCGTGGCATTCTTTTTAGTCACATAGCACTACTATTATTCTGAACACTACTGTACAATCCCAACACACACCTAATATGTGCACAAACACACAAACTATGTTCAATTACATACGCTGCATTTGTACTTAATTAATAAATCTGTAAATTGCCTGTATTAATAAACACAAACACGCACATGCAAATTTAATCAAGACACATAGCAATAAAGTATTTACACTTGCAGTCACAACATGCCAGGGGAATAGCAACAAACACACACACAGAACATCTCTGGAGGCCTCTAAACAGAGAGGAATGAATATACAGAATATAAGATGTAAATTTTTGTCTTGCTACATAAAAATGCAGTCTGCACAGACAAAATGCATTTCCATAATGACTCTGGCTCAGTGTGCATGTGGGGCGTTAGCTTTCCCTTGGTAAGTGCTGCATGCCAAATTAGCTGATGCTCCTGCTGTCTCTTTCGTGAACTCTTGGGGGTTTCGTCTGTCCACTCTGACATTAAATGCCACGGCTCTGAGCCGCACAGGTGGGCAACTTTATTCAACATTCATGATGTCTGTCCATCTTAATTGCAAGGTAGCTGACAGAGGTCTGCGAGTGTGCTACTTTTGAATGGCACTGAGTACATGTAAAATGTTTGCTGGAGGGACAAGGGCACTGAGAAATTCCCTTAGTTGTGATTAAAACTCTAGTGGACTCCTGTTCAAAATCAAGTGGAAATGTTGATGATTCACTCTTACAATTCAACAAGTACAATTTATGAAGGTATATTGTAGCAATATGGGAAATTAAAGGGGTAGTATTGTACAGAGCAGTTTAATTTACTATTATGGTAAAATGATCCTTGGAGTTCATATAAAACATCCTCAGAGGCCAATATTTTGAGTGTGCATATAAAAATTGTCATTGTGTGTGCAAGATTTACACCCTCATCACACAAAGCCAGAATGATGCCGATTGGCGTCAAAATGACGAATCGGTCCACATCCGAAAAGTGTCGGGTTTCAGTTCCAAAACATTCTGACAGCAGTCTGCAGAAGTCCACATAGTTGATCTCAGTCGGCCGGCTGTCCCGAGTGTGTTGCACGTGTTCAAAACACTTCAGGCACCATCGAGGTGGGGCACCTATCCAACGCCAGTCTGAGCGCCATCTGACCTCAATTTACATATTCTGAAGGTGGCAAAAACAGGATCCAAAACAATTTGAGCGTGCATGAGTGAACCTCAAGATGGATTAGGCATGTCAAAGCCTGCCGGCATGACCTGCACATGCCACTTATCCACTTATAATGTCCACCTCCACTGTCCAACCCCACCCCCGGAGCCCAAAGGAACTGTTGTGGCATGCAGCCACAACAGAACACAGCACAAACAAACCGAATGCACCATGTCCACTGTGGATCAATGTGTGGCACAGTGTACAGCATTGCAGATCTGGACAGGCTATTATATTGATAATAGACCTTACAGTACAGATAATATTCCTCCCCATGGACAACATAAATCATGTGAAATATTGTGCCCATCAGATCAGCGACACCACGGCGGCTGGCGGGCAGGTGCGCACACTGTCACACATCATGTCAGAAGCTAAGAGCTGAACGGATCTCACCGCTGTAATGTACAAATTATTGGCTGATCACCTTTAATTCTGTCGGACATATGATGTGGGACTGTTTCGCCATGACAACATATGAAACATGAATCTCACCTCCTGGAGCATTTTGCAGCGCAGTGCGCCAGGAGCCAGGACCACACAGCCTGTGTTGGAATGCTGGAAACAATGACGGCATAAATAAATCCCATGCGATAATCCAACCAGAAATCACGATATAGAGTTGCATTGTGGGAAAAAAAAGAAATTAAAGTCTGCTGGAAAGGCTGCATTTGATGAATAGTGGGAAAGCTCACTGCAAACTTTTAAGCAAAGGTGTCCTTTGACTCTCAGCAAAGGTTTGCTGCACGTGCGCACATGTGGATGTGCATGCACACACAGTGAAGTTTAGCTGGCAGCAAAATTCAGCATCAAAAGCTGCCCAGTGGCTGACAGTTGAGCACATGCATACACATGTGCCTTGCGCGCGCACACAGTGGCTTATTCAGCTGTTAAACACACACAAACACACACACACTGAGCAATCATTTCCTCATGTCAGCACTTCTACGCACACACATGCACGTGAATGTCAGCACATCAGTGAGCCTGGGAAAAAGAGGATGAGTGAAGGAGTGATTGAATGGGAGTGGGTGACTGTACAGATGCCAGCTTGGACACGGGTGGCGTGAGTTCGGTCCATACGTTGGTTGTTCTTTGATGTCCAGTACAGGTCCTGTGCAAAGGGAGAACAGAACGCTGCCTCCCACTCCGTCCGGTGTTTGCCATCCAGACATTTGGACATCAGGCAGTCTTCCGCACCTTTTATGGCCATCTGACAGCAATCTGTGTCATCTACATATGCTTTGGATGCGATGACACGGCTGACCACGCCTCTTTTCCTCTCAACTGCATCTGGATTATGACCATTTTCAGCTTTGGATTTCTCAGCTTTGGGTTCATTTAGCAGCGTGTCCTTGAAGAACTTCATCCATGTGATACAATTATCACATCTTTGTACCTTTATCATGCACATTCCCTTACACTCGACACAGTGCTTTACACAAAACAGCCAAGTGTCATTGTTCTCAAAAGACAAAGTTGTAATTTTCACATCCCGTGTGTCAGATTTAGAACCTGATTTACTAAGAACCCATAGAACAACTGTGAAATTGTGTGGGCTTTCCATACTGTTGCACAGCAGCCCAGTCTCATGTTTTTTTTTCGTGCTCCCGTGACGAAATGAGTCAGATTTTTGTGACTGGGCTTTTTTTAACTCACTATTACTAACCCTACTCCCACGCCCAACCCTAACCTTAACCATAACCTAATCTTACTCCTTCTCCCCACCCTAACCATAACCATCCCGACCCCCCCCCCCCCCCCCCCACACACACACACACACACACACTTCATTTTTAATTTCGTGCAGCCATCACGGAATGAATGAGAATGAATTTTTGCTGCCGTGACGAAAATGAGGCGCTTTTCATCACAATATCACAAACCAATAGATTAATATATATTTCATGCTGCTGAATCACGACTTGCCGTGAGACCAGGTTGTGCACAGTGGGTTGGAGAATTTTTTTCCAGGTAATTTACGAAGAATAATTGTGCACATGACAGTGGTTGGCAAAGTGATGTAGACAGCAGTTTGTAAACGATGATTTTGTGCACTAATGGCTATAAATTCAACATGAAATTCATTCATCCATTTGCAGGTGTGCACTGTGTGCTCAGTTATGCATAAACTCTGCCACATAACTGAGGGTGTTCATGCTCTGGCAATTAAAAAAGTCTGCTATTTCAAACACTTAATTACTGATCAATTCTTTGAAGTAAAATTTAAGCAAACTGGTATTTAAGCAAACTGGTGAATAATTATGCTACGTTCTGCAGGTGGAATGTGAACTATGCACACAGAACTGTTCTCTGTTCCCTTTACACACACAGAAATGGCTCATATCACCTGTGATAAACAGATAGACTCATGACACAGACAGGGTGGTGTTCTGTCGAGATGAGCACCCATAGCGTAAATACACAGACAGTTAGCTAACACTTCCGGTGCACCGGTCAAAGCACACAAGCGCTGGTAAGAAGACACTGCTGTTGTTGCAACATAGAGTCGAAGTTACACTGCAGTTACACTGTGGACAAAAACGGTATGTTAGCAGCTAAAAAGTCAGTATTTGTATTTATTTATTTTTCGTGTATTTGTTTTGTGTTTGTCAATGCAATACGGGTGAGCTGTAGCTCCAGCAATGGTTTACAATTATATAATATAGAGATAAACTGTGACTTCTAATATTGCAATTTACTGCATTTGATAAAGATGATGACAGTGTTTGGGGTTTTACTTTTTTTTGTGCTTTTGTTTTGTGTTTCTGATCCTGGGAATGTGTGGGTTATGTGACTTGACCTTTGAATTTACCCAGCAGCCCCTGCAGCACTTAAACTCAAAACTGGCTTATCAGTAGCTGACAGTGTAATCCGATGTGCGACTGAGTCCATACTAAAAGTTAGCGATTAGTGGTAGCTTTCTCGAATTTTTTTATTGGTTTAAAAGTTAACTTTTCAGTTAGTGGATTAATGGTTATCGACGCTAACCTTTCAGTTAGCTGTGCCCACCACTGACCTGCACTAACTACGTATAGACTGTGTATTGACAGGCGGGTTGGTCAAGGATGTTTGGACACAAATGCGAGGATCACACAAACAGCTCTGGTTGGTAAAAGACTTTTGTGTGGTGGATAGCAATGGTCGGAACACAGAAAGGCAGTCCAAAATGCACAGCAGAAGTACAAAAATCATCAGGCTTTGGTGAGGTCGGAAAATCGGGCAGGAGGTCGAAAAACACACTAAGGCAGGCAGGACTATGGAACATGAGAACAAGAGCTGGAGAGAAGGCACAAGGTGCACCAATCTGGTGAGGAACAAACACACCCAGTGAGTTTATATAACCCCAAGTGGTGAGTTGAAAATTAGGAACGGGTGTGCATGGAAAGCACCAGAACAAAGGCATGGCCAGAGAGAAACACCCACCACCAAAACCCAGGGACAGACAAGAGAGATAGAGACAGACAGACCCAAGCAGAAAAACCCAGCAACAGAATAAACACACAGAAAATCAATGAATCAATGAAAGTAATAAAACAGACCAGATGAAAATACAACAGACAAGCAAACAAAATCTCAAACGCTAATATGTATGGGGGAGCAGTTAGATTCCTCTTCTTTTTTCTTCAGTCTTCCCCCTGTACTACACATTACAGAAGGCAGAGTATGTCCCGTTTGAGCTACTGTATCAACATCGTGGTGCATTATGGCAGCCTCCATGAGTGGTTCTGCTCAAAAGCATATATGAAGAGCTAATTCTAAGCTCATGAAAACATATTGAACGTTGTTGCATGTAATTGCTATTGAATGAACAGATAGTTATGAATTTGATTCTCAGCTTCTCAACAAACACCCCACGAATAATTCACACTGGTCCTTTACAGGTTTTTTTTGTTGTTTTTTTTTTTGTTTGTTTTTTTCCAATTGCTAAGACACAATTGTGGAAACTACTGTGGTTTTATCAAAATGCTTAACACAATTCACAAAACCACACACCCAAACTGCAAAATACCAAAATTAAGCACTGTAACCAAAACTGCATATAGCATTGTCAAAATCAAACTTTTGCACCAAGTGGCACACACGTTATTATGCATATTACCAGATTTTTGTCGAACCAACTACACACTGTTGGGCATAATGTAAAGCACTCTCATCTTTAGTATGCTTGCCACAATACTAAAATAGTTCAACTTGTAGAAAATTCTTCAGATTGTTCACATGCACAGAAATATTTGCAGATACACAAATGCTCTTGAAACATGTTATTTTTCCCCAAACAGGACAGTGCAACATATGCACAGCAGATATATTTACTAGGGATGAGCGAGTACACCACTATCGGCATCTGTTCAAACATAAACTATCTGTATCTGTACTTGGAGTGGGCGGGGCCTAAACCAGAAGTGGGCATGTTTAACCGGAAATGGGTGGGGCTTACATGTGTATATTATTTTAAGTCTGAAATTGATATGGATTGATCAGTTGTTATATTTATTGTTTATTTGAAAATTATTTACAGAACAGCCTCATGATTCAATGTTTTTGATCACAATAGTAAAGGAACTATTTACAGAATAGTCTCAAAATTGAGATTCAAATCAACGATTTTGATCACAAAGGTAAGAGAACTATTTACAGAACAAGTTTTTTTATGAACTCAGAACATGAATATTCTTAAGTGTATGAATGAATATTTACAGAACAGCCTCAGAATTGAGAGAGACTGGCATCCTGTCCTGGGTGTACCCCGCCTCACACTCTATGACTGCTGGGATAGGCTCCACCCCGCGACCCTTAATTGGCATTTCAAGATGAGTGTGTGTGTGTGTGTGTGTGTGTGTGTGTGTGTGTGTGTGTGTGTGTGTGTGTGTGTGTGTGTGTGATAACAACAGTAAAGGAACCTTTTTACAGAACAAGTTTTTATGAACTCAGAACATGAATATTCTTAAAGTAGACCTGCATTGAAATAAATGTGGTCAGATTTCAGAAAGAAATAGCTGATATGTATTTATAAGACCCTTGTGAATGCAGTAAAGTAAATCTGTAAGCCCAAATTTGTAATTCAGCGGAGAAATCTTCGTTTAAAAATGACAAATTTGCAGCTAAAATTTAGCCGTCTGTGAAAACAGTTTGTGCAGCCGTATCATTTCCATGACGTCAGGGACAAGACGACGTGCTCCCGCCTTCAGTCCGATCCCACATTGAAATTGATTTTATCTGTTAGTAATGTTACTTATACACGTCCTGGTTTCAACATCCAAAAGTAAGCTGCAGTGAATGTGAGATACAGATCTGTGTGCTCAGATCAGCAACGACATCGACAGCGGGCACCGTTCTTCCTCTCCCGCTCTCTGCCTCCGCTGCACTTATTAAGTCTGCGGGCTCGTTAACGAGCTTGTTAACCGCTGACGCGGGCCACTCACACCGCCCGTGTCTGCTTTGCAGCCGGCATCACCTCTCTGTCTGCTGAATGGAGCTGCAGCACACTTGGCACAAGTCCTGCGATTACGCTCGCTGTTTTAATGCGAAGCGGCCGGTACACCTGTTGCTGCAAGGACAGACTTCTTGCGGCAAAATCCACAGCACCGCACGTCTCGGCAATCAGAGCCCCAGAGCTCCATGGACGCTGAGAGAGGTTTATATATTTTTAATGACTGGGATTCTTCCATATCCCGCGATGGTACCGGAGGCGAAAGACAGTAGATTTTCATTGCGTCACCACTCAGTCAAACAGGCGTATGAAAAAGTCCCCCAAAATAATTTTCAAGCACAAATAAAAGAAATGTGTACTCACCAAATGTGCCGCAAGACAATATGAAGTTTTAAAAAAAGTAGATCCTTCCGTATAAGACAAGAAAAAGGTGCAGATGCAAACTGACGTAAATCCACAGATTACAATTGGCGCAATGCATGCTGGGAGAGGGTCTTGTCCATGAAGTCTCGGCAGCGTCCATGATGAGAGGGACAATTTGTGGAGGGCTAAATGTTAGCTGTAAATTTGTCATTTTCAAATGAAGATTTCTCCGTTGAATGACAGATCTGGGCTTGCAGATTTACTTTACTACATTCAGAAGGATCTCATGTGTAAATGTAAGTCATTTTTTGTTCAAAAAATCTGACTGCATTTTTTTCAATGCAGGTCTCCTTTAAGTGTATGAATGAATATTTACAGAACAGCCTCAGAATTGAGATTCAATGTTTTTGATCAGAGAGACTGGCATCCTGTCCTGGGTGTACCCCGCCTCACGTTCTATGACTGCAGGGATAGGCTCCACCCCTCCCCTGACCCTTAATTGCTCTGATTTCATTTGAGAGTTGTTGCCTTCTTTGGCCATGAACTCCTCTACCAGCTCTACCCCTACCTCTCATCCTCCCTTTTCCTCTCTGTAACATTTTCCATTGTTGTTGTAAAAGAAAGAGGTGCTCACCTGTGGTCTTTTTATTGTGCTTATTTCCTGATTGGAGTGTTAATAATTAAGCATTCAGGTGTTTGCCAGGTGGAACATATATTGGCCAATTAGCTCATGTAGTGTCATTTTGAATGGCAGTGTTTTGAAATTGCAAACATGTGACTTTATGTCACATTATTGTGTCTTATGCAGAGAACCATGTTCAGTTCATTTAAGAAGTGCCATTATGAATTGCAAAATGTGTGTACAGCAGAAACTGTGTTTAGACTTTAGGAGACGTGAGAGGAGGTTTTGCTCTTTGTGTGTCAGTTAAAATAATTGTGCTATGGATGTCATTTTAGCAATTAGCAATTGGAAAAAAACTGTAAACACCAAATGTACTGGGGCATTGATTTTAAAATAACGTGTGGTCAGGAGCACGTTTGATTACTATCGAAGTGATTACTTCGTTAAACAGAACCCTGGTTGAGCTCAGGGCTTTTGTTCTATTTATAAAGTGTGACATTTAGATACACCTCAAATAGGTGAGGTCATATATGGTGCATAAAGGCATGTTCATTAGTGCTTTAGGGTGTGGAATCCTTTAATTTAGCGGGGAAATTAGTACAGAAAATCCACTATGGTGATAATGCATTTTATCTGCCAGAGAGGGAAATTCAACAAGTTGAGACTGTTGCCTACTTCTGTAGACGTGTCCATAAAAATCATAGAGGGATATGCTTTGCAAACTTAATAGCCATTACTACATTGGATGATGTTGAAATTGAGGATGACCCAGTGTTTGTTCCAGCAATATCAAAGATTTCGTGTCTGCTACCTACAATGCGCGTGGAATGTCTCAAACCTAAACCTACTTCTTGGCATCTTATACAACCCCTGGCAAAAATTATGGAATCACCGGCCTCGGAGGATGTTCATTCAGTTGTTTAATTTTGTAGAAAAAAAGCAGATCACAGACATGACACAAAACTAAAGTCATTTCAAATGGCAACTTTCTGGCTTTAAGAAACACTATAAGAAATCAGGAAAAAAAAAATTGTGGCAGTCAGTAACGGTTACTTTTTTAGACCAAGCAGAGGGAAAAAAATATGGACTCACTCAATTCTGAGGAAAGAATTATGGAATCATGAAAAACAAAAGAACGCTCCAACACATCACTAGTATTTTGTTGCACCACCTCTGGCTTTTATAACAGCTTGCAGTCTCTGAGGCATGGACTTAATGAGTGACAAACAGTACTCTTCATCAATCTGGCTCCAACTTTCTCTGATTGCTGTTGCCAGATCAGCTTTGCAGGTTGGAGCCTTGTCATGGACCATTTTCTTCAACTTCCACCAAAGATTTTCAATTGGATTAAGATCCGGACTATTTGTAGGCCATGACATTGACCCTATGTGTCTTTTTGCAAGGAATGTTTTCACAGTTTTTACTCTATGGCAAGATGCATTATCATCTTGAAAAATGATTTCATCATCCCCAAACATCCTTTCAATTGATGGGATAAGAAAAGTGTCCAAAATATCAACATAAACTTGTGCATTTATTCATGATGTAATGACAGCCATCTCCCCAGTTCCTTTACCTGACATGCAGCCCCATATCATCAATGACTGTGGAAATTTTCATGTTCTCCAGAAAGTTGCCATTTGCAATGACTTTACTTTTGTGTCATGTCTGTGATCTGCTTTTTTCTACAAAATTAAACAACTGAATGAACATCCTCCGAGGCCGGTGATTCCATAATTTTTGCCAGGGGTTGTATATGCTACTCTGGAACCACCCCTAAACTTAAACAGTTCAACTGTCAAACCCACTGAGGTCCTTAATCTGGGTCTCATTAACATAAGATCACTATCCTCAAAATCATTGTTGATTAATACTCTAATTATTGATCATCACTTAGATATGATTGGGTTATGTGAAACATGGCTTAAACCAACAGCTGTCCTCCCCTTAAATGAGGACTGCCCACCAGCATATACATTTAGTCACGGCCCTCATGATGCGAAGCAAGGGTGGAGTGTTGCTCTTATTTATAAATCTAGGTTTATCTTATTAGCTGTTGGGGGTCACAAATATAATTCGTTTGAGCATCTGATTCTCTGCTCTGCTCAGGATATTACGCATTGCCAAGGTCATAAGAATAAAAATCAGACGTATTACTTTGTCACTGTATATAGGCCTCCTGGCCCATAATCTGGATTCTTAGATGAATTTGGTGCGTTTATCTCTAACGTGTCAACTAGTGCAGATAACATTCTGATCATTGGTGACTTTAACATTCATATAAATAAGCCTTCTGATCCCCTCTGCAAATCATTTGTGGAAATTGTGGATGCACTAGGATTTAGGCAATGCATTCGGGACTCAATGAAATACCCTGGATTTGGTTCTCGCACATGGTAATGCTGTCACAAATATTGACATCATGCCTCTTACATCAGTGGTCTCTGATCACTCACTTATTAAATTTACAGTTTTGCTGCCGTGTTTAATGGAACAACAACCTTATATATCACTACAGCAATGCATCAACTCCTCAACTAAGACTGAATTCGAAGCTAGACTGACTGATGTCTTAGGTTCGCATTTGACAAATACCCAATTAGTTGACATACTTGTGGATAGTTTAAACTCAGTGCTGAAAACTACACTCGACATGATTGTGCCACCTGTGTTAAAACCACTCTCACCCAAAACCCAGTCACCTTGGTTCAGTGATTACCTCTGTGACCTCAAGCATAAGGCTAGAGATCTACAATGGAAATGGCATAGTTCAAAGTTAGAAGTATTCTACCTTAAGTGGCGTGATGCTATCTTAGACTGTAAGCATGCATTACTGGCTACAAAGCAGACCTATTACTCTGATTTGATCAACAAAAACAAGCATAACTCAAAGTTCTTGTTTGACATGATGGATTCATGGACAACCACCTGTAGTTCGCTCTCCTTTTACAGCACATGATTTCCTGGATTACTTTGAGAAGAAAATATACTCAACAAAAATATAAACGCAACACTTTTGGTTTTGCTCCCGTTCTGTATGAGATGAACTCAAAGATCTAAAACTATTTCCATATACACAATATCACCATTTCCCTAAAATATTGTTCACAAACCAGTCTAAATCTGTAATAGTGAGCACTTCTCCTTTGCTGAGATAATCCATCCCACCTCACAGGTGTGCCATACCAAGATGCTGATTAGACACCATGATTAGTGCAAAGGTGTGCCTTAGACTGCCCACAATAAAAGGCCACTCTGAAAGGTGCAGTTTTGTTTTATTGGGGGGGATACCAGTCGGTATCTGGTGTGACCACCATTTGCCTCATGCAGTGCAACACATCTCCTTCGCATAGAGTTGATCAGGTTGTCAATTGTGGCCTGTGGAATGTTGGTCCACTCCTCTTTAATGGCTGTGCAAAGTTGCTGGATATTGGCAGGAACTGGTACACGCTGTCGTATACGCCAGTCCAGAGCATCCCAAACATGCTCAATGGATGACATGTCCGGTGAGTATGCCGGCCATGCAAGAACTGGGACATTTTCAGCTTCCAAGAATTGTGTACAGATCCTTGCAACATGGGGCCGTGCATTATCCTGCTGCAACATGAGGTGATGTTCTTGGATGTATGGCACAACAGTGGGCCTCAGGATCTCGTCACGGTATCTCTGTGCATTCAAAATGCTATCAATAAAATGCACCTGTGTTCTTCGTCCATAACAGACGCCTGCCCATACCATAACCCCACCGCCACCATGGGTCACTCGATCCACAACACTGACATCAGAAAACCGCTCACCCACACGACGCCACACGTTGTCTGCCATCTGCCCTGGACAGTGTGAACCGGGATTCATCCGTGAAGAGAACACCTCTCCAACGTGCCAAACGCCAGCGAATGTGAGCATTTGCCCACTCAAGTCGGTTACAACGACGAACTGGAGTCAGGTCGAGACCCCGATGAGGATGACGAGCATGCAGATGAGCTTCCCTGAGACGGTTTGTGACAGTTTGTGCAGAAATTCTTTGGTTATGCAAACCGATTGTTTCAGCAGCTGTCCGAGTGGCTGGTCTCAGACGATCTTGGAGGTGAACATGCTGGACGTGGAGGTCCTGGGCTGGTGTGGTTACACGTGGTCTGCGGTTGTGAGGCTGGTTGGATGTACTGCCAAATTCTCTGAAACGCCTTTGGAGATGGCTTATGGTAGAGAAATGAACATTCAATACACCAGCAACAGCTCTGGTTGACATTCCTGCTGTCAGCATGCCAATTGCATGCTCCCTCAAATCTTGCGACATCTGTGGCATTGTGCTGTGTGATAAAACTGCACCTTTCAGAGTGGCCTTTTATTGTGGACAGTCTAAGGCACACCTGTGCACTAATCATGGTGTCTAATCAGCATCTTGATATGGCACACCTGTGAGGTGGGATGGATTATCTCAGCAAAGGAGAAGTGCTCACTATCACAGATTTAGACTGGTTTGTGAACAATACCTGAGGGAAATGGTGACATTGTGTATGTGGAAAAAGTTTTAGATCTTTGAGTTCATCTCATACAAAATGGGAGCAAAACCAAAAGTGTTGCGTTTATATTTTTGTTGAGTGTAGAAGACCTTACATTAAACATATCCCAGCATGCCTTAACCCAGCCACTACATCCTCTTTTGAGGTGGGCGCCATTACTGAGGTATTACCTCGATTTACAGAATTTGAGAGTATCTCTCTTGGCATGCTGATGAAACTCGTAATGTCAACAAAAAGCACAACCTGTTTATTTGATCCCATACCAACAAAACTGTTTAAGGACCTGTGGTCCACTCTTGGGCCAACTGTGCTGGAAATTATTAATCTTTCTTTAACTTCTGGATCTGTTCCTAAATGTTTCAAATCTTCGGTGATTAAACCATTACTTAAGAAACCTAATCTTGAGCCTAGTGTATTGAAAAAATATTGGCCAATATCAAATCTATCATGTTGCTCTAAAATTCTGGAAAAAGTGGTGTCATGGCAGCTAGTGGACTATCTTACTGAGAATAATCTCTTTGAAACACTTCAGTCTGCTTTTAGAAAATATCATTCCACAGAGACAGCTCTCATTAAGTGGTGAATGATCTTCAGCTTGCAATGGATTTGGACACCACTACGGTTCTGGTGCTGTTCGATCTCATTGCTGCATTTGATACCATGGATCATCATATTCTACTTGATAGGCTGAAAAATCATTTTGGGATTACTGAGAGTGCCCTTGCATGGTTGATGTCATACTTGACCAGTCATTCTCACTGTGTTTTGTACAGTAACACTACCCTTAACCTTAGTGACATGAAATTTGTGGTTCCACAGGGGTCCGTCTTAGGCCCCTTGCTTTTCTCCCTTTATATAGCACCCTTTTTGGCACATATTGCTGGATTTTGGGAGTACCTTTCACTGCTATGGTGATGATACTCAGTTATACTGTACATGCTGATAACTGCTGGTAATCTCATTCACATAAAATCCTTAGAAGATTGCCTCTAAGAGCCTCTCAGAGCCACTATTCTCCCACGATTTTTGAATAACTGGACTCCTACCAAAAAAAAAAAAAAATGCTGTATGGCTCATTATTCATCCTTCATTATTCGGTGGGACCAGGGCTTTAAGCCGACAAAAGCCAAAGTTAGTGCTACAGCCTTTAAACAGAAGACATCAGAGGGTTGATGCATACCCTGCACACTGGGATATCCAAGTTTATCTTTTGAAGACTTCCTGTATTCATGTATTACTGACAATCTTCTTCTTCTTTTTGTTATTATTATTACTTCTTTGTGACTTCATCATGAAGTCACTTATCTCAATTGATCACAAATATTTTACTGATCTCTTGAGCATTTGCTCAAATTTCTGGCCACATAGGCAACAAAGATATTATGATAAACATTCTTCGGGATATGCTTTGCTTAACCTTGACTTTGACCAACATCTTCCAAAAATTAATCATGTGGATACACTACCCCAATTAATATTTCTGCCAATTTTGGTGAGATTCTGTTTGATCATTTTTTTTTATTATTTTGCCCCCCCCCCCCCCCCCCCCCCCCCACACACACACACACACACACCCTCACACACACACACAGAAGCTAAATATAAATTAAGCAGTGTGCTTTGAGTGACACACCAACACTTTATTCATTCATTCATTTTAAGCAACAAGCCCACAACACCCCCACACTCCATCCCAACACCAACACCTAGGCTATTGACCTATTTCAGTTTGTTTGCAATTATGTGTCCTTTATTTCAGTTTAAACTGGTTTGGGAAAAAAAAAAAAAAAAAAAAAAAAACTACCAGCTGATTTTCAGTCATTTACCACAACTTTTCCACAGCTCACTCTGTTGTTCAGTTTTCAAAATCCAGGTATTTATTTGCACTCACTAATCTGCACAGATTTTCTAGCAATCCTCAAGGCATGACAATGAATCTGGTTCTCACTTAAACAGCTGTCACTCATAAATAATAATGAACAAGTCTTGCGAAAAAAAAAAGAAGCTGTTTTTTGCATTTTTCATTGTCTGTACCTGCAGAACCTTTGGCTACATATAGTTGTCTAAATTAATTTTTATTTCATGTTTTATTGACAAAAAAGTGAAAAACCTCCAAATTTTTCCACTTTTCTGGAAAAAATCAACAGCTCATCAAAAGTCATTTCCACCAGTTGTTACATAAAGTGGCACCTCATTGATAGTATTGTGCAAATGATGCAGACATATTCAAAAAGGAATAAAATATTTATCAACACCTGACAGTTGCAAAACAGCAATGTCTCATTTATGAAAGCGTTGCACTCACCTATGAGATTCCAAACATACTAATCAAGTTATAATGATTAATGTTCGATTTTATGCTCTTCGTACACTATTGCTTAAAGGGAAAAAGTGATGTTTTTTTTATCTAAAATGGGTGAAGTGAGAATTCTACAACAGCATGGACAAGGTGCAAAATTTGTCAATGAAGCTGCAGGGAAGGAAAAAAAAGATTGAGAGGAAAAAGGGTTCTTCAAATAAACCTCCGTAATTTATTGGTGGGAGATTTGCATAGTTTGATGACTAAGGATCCAGGGTAATTACTCACATGTACCTCAGGGCTTAATCTGTGATGAATATAAATCTGGTGACAATGCTGGCCAATCAGTTCTGTCTCAGGAGGTCAACAGGAACAGCAGCTCCCCCAGTTCAACCTCAGGTCCCTGTTGACTTAAACAGAGTGGCTCAAGATCACCAACAACTTTATGAATAATTTCTTCATTACTCTCAGAGGAAATAGGACATGTCTATACTACATATGTGGAGATTGCAAAAAGGAGATGCCATTAACACCTGACTTATTTCTGTACTTCACTCCAAAAATGATTTTGATGGTACTCACATTAAGCCTCATTCTCCAAAAATTTATATGATCAAATTTGATCGTCAAGAGTTGTTTAGAGCTTACCTTTCAGCCCCATTGGACAGTTCTTGTTTTTGAACAGCTAAGAAGGACAGTCTGGCTGTATCTTGTGAATCTACTGGGTAGCGCACACGCTAAACTGTTCTCACAAATTGATTTGGCGTGTGGCCAACCACACATTGCTTTGTTGCGAGCGCAAAGGAGCTGGATTAATGATCTACATTATGCAATTGCATGATGCAGACATTCTGTAAGAATTTCATGGCATCAACCAATCGGCATGTCATTGATCATCATTTTTAAAGAGGAGCGCAAGTAAATAGTGCTGGGGTATTAGATCCAGAGAGGATTACTGTTAAATGAACTGATCTGCATGGACAGAGCAAGCACATGAGTGTAATGCACAGAATCATCTGGGAAGTGACATAACAATGTTTCTGTGACAGCTGGATAAACACACAATGTTGCTTATTTTAATACCTGGTGCTCCAGTGTGTACGGAATGTTTACTGACCACTGTGCATGAGTAGTGTTGGGCAAATTACTTCCAACATGTAAGAAATTACAGATTACTAGTTACTGTTATTTCAAAGTAACAAGTTCCATTACAATATCACTGTCTCTGAATTGTAATGTATTATACTACTGGAGTTACAATCACAAAAATAATTGCGGAAGTAGGACTTGGCATTCTAAAATGCTAAAATGTAGTTTACTGCAGCTCATGATGCATCCAGTGGAGGGAGATGTGATGTAGCATCATGACTGTTGGCCCTTAAGGCTACTAATAACAATATAATTAATATACTTACCACAGTGAAGGTTCAAGGCACATTACAAGAAACAATCACAACCACAATCCAAAGGATCGAAGTCTGGTAAAATTTTGATACAAACTGTGTGAATGTTTAAAGTCTAGGCCAGTCCGTATTAAACACAACAGAGCAAGAGCTCATTATAATGTAACTTATAGCCTAATGACATGAAAATATACAATCCCTTTCATTTCCATTGTTTGATTCTCTTTCAAATCAAGACATTTACAGAACAAAGCTGGCATGATGGCCATAACTTTTGATTTATCTAGAACTATGACGTCTACTTGAATGATTAGCTCTCAGCCTCAAGGGCAACCTGGTCTCATGGCAAGTCATGATTCAGCAGCACGAAATATACATTAATCTATTGGTTTGTGATATTGTGATGAAAAGCGCTTCAGTTTCGTCACGGCAGCACAAATTCATACTAATTCATTCCGTGATGGCTGCATGAAATTAAAAGTGAAGGTTGGTTAGGGTGGGGGGGAAGGAGTAGGATTAGGTTATGGTTACAGTTAGGGTTGGGGGTAGGAGTAGGGTTAGTAAAAGTGAGTTAAAAAAAAAACTTGACTATATATATTAAAATTTGACTAATTTCGTCACAGGAGCACAAAAAAAAAAAAAAACGTGAGACTGGACTGCTCACGGGATATAGCTCGTTTTAGTCTATCTTCAATCAATCAATCAATCAATCAGTTTTATTTATATAGCGCCAAATCACAACAAACAGTTGCCCCAAGGCGCTTTATATTGTAAGGCAAGGCCATACAATAATTACGTAAAAACCCCAACGGTCAAAAAGACGACCCCCTGCGAGCAAGCACTTGGTGACAGTGGGAAGGAAAAACTCCCTTTTAACAGGAAGAAACCTCCAGCAGAACCAGGCTCAGGGAGGGGCAGTCTTCTGCTGGGACTGGTTGGGGCTGAGGGAGAGAACCAGGAAAAAGACATGCTGTGGAGGGGAGCAGAGATCAATCACTAATGATTAAATGCAGAGTGGTGCATACAGAGCAAAAAGAGAAAGAAACACTCAGTGCATCATGGGAACCCCCCAGCAGTCTAAGTCTATAGCAGCATAACTAAGGGATGGTTCAGGGTCACCTGATCCAGCCCTAACTATAAGCTTTAGCAAAAAGGAAAGTTTTAAGCCTAATCTTAAAAGTAGAGAGGGTGTCTGTCTCCCTGATCTGAATTGGGAGCTGGTTCCACAGGAGAGGAGTCTGTGGAACCACAAAAATTAACATATAGCTAAATGTAGTATGCAACTGCTAAGAAATAAAACACGGACAGGAGTAATGTTACTTGGCCTATATGTCTATATATACGGTTTATGCAAATGTTTGGGCACCCCTGATAATTTTCATGATTTTCCTTTAAGTCACTGGTTGTCTGGATCAGAAATCATATATGGATCATAAATATATCATATAGCAGATAAATATATAAAAATATATATAAATAGATATTTGAGAAGTGAAATGAAGTTCATAGGATTTACAGAAAGTGTGCAACAATTCTTTAAACAAAATTAGGCAGGTGCATAAATTTGGGCAGCCCAACAGAAAAAAAAAGGTTTTAGTCTTTTCAGCATTCTGCTGCAAGCAGGTGGTTCTATTTTTAGACATGCACAAATAGAGACGTTGGTGGAAGACATCAAATGCAATACACTTTTCATTAATGGTACCTGCAACATGAAACTTAACTCACTCATGGTAATGGCAACACAAGACTTATTTAAACTGACTAAACCAACTGAACTACAAAAACATAATAAATCAATAACACAAACAACACTGTTGAACTAACATTAACCACAATAACAACAACAACAGACCAAGTGCCTTGTTGTCCTCAACAGTTTTTCTGGGCTAGTTGCCTTTAACTGCTGGGAATCTTTGGAGCTCCTCTACTATCTCAAGTGCGATGTTTGTTTTATTTCCAAAACGGTTCTCCAGGACCTGGAATATTTCATCTGCTGTTGTGTAACTTGTAAGGCGAAGGTCTCATATTGTCCGTTCACTGTCCAGTAGCTGGAATTTTTTAATCTCTCTGGATCCAGAAGGTTCCCCCTGCATCTGGAGCACTTCCCAATCTTTTTTCCACCGGTGGAACTCTCGGTGGACACCGGTGAACTTTGGGAGGGAAGCTGGCTTTAATTTAATGGCTGGTGCGGTTGTGCCAGTGAGTGAAGCAGTACTTAATCTGCCAGTGCCTTCTCTGGCTTGTGTTTCTATAAAGTCTGCTCTTCTCAATATCAGTTTTGGCAAGACAGTTTCAAGGTTTTTGACACAGCTCTGGAACTGTTGTTGCTCTACAGCGGGGGCCCAGCACTTCCAATGTCTATGCACTACTGTTGCAGTTTTTCCAAGTGCGCTACCATAAAATCGTATACCTCTATGTTTTTCCTTGGATCCACAGCTCCCACATGGTCTGCTTGTGACTCTGCTGTTGTGATTGCTTGTGTCAGTTCATATTCCCCAAAATTCTCTTGTCTCTTGTATTAGGTTTTTTTTAGCTCTTGCAGTTTCTTCTCACACTCAGCGGCTGTTTTGTCCAAGTCAGACTTCTGCTGTTCGCTCAATGCTCTGTCTGCACTTTCTGCAGTATGTTGTCCCTCGACATCATTGTTGGCCTCTCGGACCTTGCCAGCTTCTGCTGTGAGCTTTACATAACTGTCTCTGAGCTCCACCTCAGACATCATAGTATGCATCCATAGAACATTATTAACCAGAGGGGAAAACTGACACTTTGCTGTTGTTCTAGCAGCTTTCAGCTGGTCCAGGTCTGCTGAATCAGCCATTTCCTGGAGGGGGGGCAGAGCAGGAACAGTCTTTTTTGTCTCTCTGGACACGTCCGGGTCAAGCTGGTCACTCTTCTCCAGTCCTTTAGACCGCGGTTTTTCACTGAAGTTGTGTTCTGACTTAGTTTATGCAATTCCCCACTTGAAAAGGATAAACCTTCTACATTGAATTTCAACTGGATTTCACTCAGTAAGCAGCCATAGAATTTGATTTCCCATTTATTACTGTTCCATGTTGAACAGGCAGTTAGGTGAAAAACCTCAAAAAGAGAACAGAAATACAAAATTACTTATTGTACATGAAAATAAACACATTAATCATAATATTACAAATATATTCCTGTCTTTTAAATAAAAATATTTTTATGACAGTATTTTTAACCAGATAGATTTAATATATTCTTGAAGATCTCGATATTTTATAGTCAAAGATTTCTAGCATTTTAGCCAGTAGTAAGATTTTAACAATATTTTTTAGTGAAAGATTTCAGCTACTATTTATAAGCCATATGAATTGTAGGATAACTTTGAACACATAACTTTCAACAGAAGGTTAAAGGTTTAGCAGGTAAAGCAAAAGGTTTAAATACATTTTTACCCATGCAAAAGTTTTTAAGTACATTTTTATATTTATGTCTTTAGCCAAGGTAACATCATGTATTTTAGCCAAGAGATTTCAAAACAGTTCATTAGTCAACTAAATTAATAAATCTATTTGTTTTAGCCAAACAGCATATTTTTCGCTTTGTTTTTAGCCAAGTAAATAGATTTATACTTTTAGCAAGAGTTTTTAAACTGTACATTTTTAGCTAAATTAAAACTTGCTTGGTATATGTAAATAGTTTTACGTTTCTACAAACTACATGACTTTTACCATTAATTTTAGGCAAACAGACTCTGTAGCTTTTATGTAATGTAGCTTTTAACTGCATCTTGTTTTAATTGTAGATTTTAACTACGCCTTGTTTTAACTGTAGCTTTCAACTACGCCTTGTTTTAACTGTAGCTTTTAACTACGCCTTGTTTTAACCCCAACTTGCACAAAGCACAGCAAACCACATTAACAAACAATTCAATCAAACCACAGTCTTTTAGAGTCCGTGTTTCCAGAACGTTACTGAATGCACCACACTGCTCAGGTACGTTTCACAGTCACAGGGTAATATGGCGCTTACTGGCTGTCTTTCAAACATTTGTAGAAAGGAATCATCTCTGCACAGTCACGCTGGTTTTATAGAGATTAATTTTCTTGCGCTACTATCTCTACAAGCGCTGTGGCCCCAATGCCCAACAGTGACAGGTCCATCATTTTAAACATACCGGGCACGCACAGATTGCTCAGCAGATTCGTTACACTTGGTATCCCCCGCTGATGGAAAGGGAGGAGGGACTATCAAGCAGTTCGCCAGCACACTAACACCAAAACCCTGAACTCCCATGGTGCATTGGAGCACAACATCCATTGTTTACTTGTAGCTAAAATGGCCATTTTCTCCAGAAATAATGGCCCGATCAACTTTTCGTTTTTGAAATGTTCATCCTTGACACAAAATACATAAGCATACCAAACAGCAACTGTCAGCTCCCCCGGTTTCTGCATGATTGAAGCCATACACACGCATGCATGCACACACACACACGCACACACAGAGGCCACTTAGCTATTATAATATAAATCATAATAATATTATTAATAATAATAATAATAATAGAACAACAATAATAATTTATTTTTTTTTAATTTTGAAGTACTAGAATGGGGTTATTATTATCACTATTACAACCCAATTTCATGCCATTTCATGATACCATCATAACAAGTAAATTAATCTAATAGTTTGTGATACAGTCACAAAATTCACCACATTTTCATGATGGTATCATGAAACAATGGGTGAAGCGGGTGGGGGAGGTCTGTGGGGATTATGGCTAGTGGAAAGGGTAGGGTTAGAAATAGTAAAATAAAATAAAATAAAAAAAACGCAACTTGAAAATGTCACTCATTTCGTGATGGGAGCACAATAAAACGTGAGACTGGGCTGTATTATTATTTTTATATGCAAATAATGATCTTTTTAAATGTCTTGAAAAGTGGACCTTTACCCAGCAAACAAAATAAAGTTCCCAAAACATTATGAAAATGTTTGTCAAATGTTATCAGATTGTTAACTGTAAAATTCTTGGAATGGTTTTAAAGAATGTTTCTTTTTGGTTCCCAAGATATTTGACGTTAGGCAATAATGACGATAATTACGTTAGGTCTAACATTCTTGCTTGGACTATAAAGGTAAAGTAATTCCCTTCAGCTGCTCTGTTGTTTTCATTACAGGTCACTACAACAGATCCAGCGTGGGTCTGTGTGTTGATTTTGCACAAGTTCTACACTGGATGCCCTTCCTTGCGCAACTCCACATTACATGGTGAAATGTGGCAGGTGTGAGGTTTAAACCAGAAACTTTCCACACTGAAACCAAGCTCACTAACCACTTAGCCACCACCCCTGCAACATTTTGCGATTCTTCCTACATATGCTATAACTTTTAAATTGTAGTTATTGCTTTAAAATTACAAAGCAATTAATATAATAACAATTTAAGCATTCATACTATGCAAAAGTCTCAAAACCTTCCCCAGAACTTTATCCAAAAATAAAGTCCCTACCCAGCAAGCAAAATAAAGTTCCCAAAATGTTCTAAGAACGTTTGTCATGTTATCCATCATCTGAATGTTTCAGAGGAAAGGTTTTTTGTTTGTTTGTTTTTTTTTATCCCAGAATGTTTGAGAGTGATGTTAGGACAAATGTCTTGAGAATGTTAGACCTTACATTCTTGAAATGTTTTTAAGGAAAGTTTCTTTTTGGTTCCCAGAACATTTGACACGAACGGCAGCACAAATGTTTTGAGAATGTTATGCCTAACGTTTTTAACTCACTATTACTAACCCTACTCCTACCCCCAACCCTAACCATAACCATAACCTAATCCTACTCCTTCCACCCACCCTAACTATAACCACCGCCCCCCCGGTTCACTTTTCATTTCATGCAGCCATCACAGAATGAATTACAATGAATTTGTGCTGCCGTGATTAAAATGAGGTGCTTTTCATCACAATAGCACGAACCAATAGATTTATGTATATTTCGTGCTGCTGAATCATGATTTGCCGTGAGACTGGGTTGTCCCAGAACATTCTGGTAACATTACCTAAAGTCAGAGTCTAGTCATTGAAATAAATTTGGAGTAAGAAAGATGGTGAGACTAGAATTAATATATTTGTCAAATTTCTCTCAACTATACACATATAAAAGGATGCAGTAACATTTGGAAAATGTTCTACAAATGTTTGTGATAACATTACCTAAATATAACCAATATATAACATTACCAAAATGTTACGTGTTAGCTCGGTTAAGGGGTTTGGGGAGCTTCTTCCCTCAGTCCTGAGATTCCGCCCCTGCATGGTCTGTGTGTGAACCAGAACAGATGTAAAGAGAAAAAGGGTGTGCTGGTTTGCATTTAAATCACTGTCAGCTCTGAGGATCTGTGCTATCAAACAGTGAGAAAGATGTGCACTATTGATGATCAAAAAATGACTCATTGCATATTCAGTGTGAAGCAGTGTGTTCGGGTATTTTTTTAAAAACAGTGCTGTGTTTTTCCCTGCAACAAACATTGGCTGCTACACAGTGGCATAACATTTGGTCCCAGTCCAAATAGAGTTAAATAATACTCTATCACAGTGCTAAATCAACTCTTATTGGAGTAGAAACACATGATTTCACAAGACAGTAGATTTGATTTCACTCTAGAATATAGTAAATTTTACTCAGCAAAATTTACTCTGTACCTTCACCTCACAGACGGATGCGAGAGGATGTACACATTTTTAATGAATCAAGTTTAACCAATTAACCAACAAAATGTAATTCTCTGGCCGATTCTTATTGGATTTAATCACAGTTTTTATCTATTCATCAAAAGGGCATACAGGGGATTTATCAATGCAGCTTTTGAGGAAATCACTGTGCTGCACTCCACAGCCCCACACAAGGCTGTTTCTGGTTTAAAAATATGCTGTAATGCACATGACTGAAATATGAGGTCTATTAGATAAGAAACCGACATTTTTATTTTTTTTTTAACTATATGGATTTGAATGACGTGCGATTACACCAATCATGCTTGAACCCTCCGTGCGCATGCGTGACGTCATTTCCCTGTGGGCAGGCCTTGAGAGAGATGTGGTCCCGCCCTCTCGGCTGAATTTTTTTGTTTCACACGCTGCTCAAGACGGCGCGCGTTGCTTTATCAAAACTTTTTCTGGACCTGTGAGGAATATCCGAGTGGACACTATTCCAGAAATTTAGCTGGTTTTCGGTGAAAAGTTTAATGGCTGATGAGAGATTATGGGGTGTTTCTGTCACTGTAAGGACTTCCCACAGAGCGGGACGTCGCGCAGCGCTGCCAGGCGCCGTCGTCGGCCTGTTTCGACCTGAAAACATCCTAATTTAAGGCTTAATTCACCCAGGATGTCGTGAGAGAACAGAGAAGATTCAGAAGAGGCCGGCATGAGGACTTTATGCGGACATTCCACTGTTTAAGGACATTTTTTAATGAAAGACGTGCACGCAAATTCGCCGAGTCGTTTCCATGACAACTCGGCAAATCTGTGTGCGCCGCGACAGGAAAAACACCTCCATGTTGAAAACCATTTGTAAAATTCAGGCGGCTTTTGATGGCTTTCAACAAGTGAGTAACTGAGAAATTGTTTAAGAGCTTGGGCAGGTTCCAACTTGCCCGTTAAGGTTTCCAATGGAGGTGTTTTTCCTGTCGCGACCCCCCGCGGTCGGGTCCGGCCCGACATGCGACTCTGCCCGCACATTCTTTCATTACAAAATGTCCGTTAACAATGGAATGTCCGAATAAACTCCTCATGCCGACTTCTTCTGAAAGTTCTCTGTTCTCTGACGACTTACTGGGTCAACAGAGCCTGAAATGTGGAAGTTTTCAACTTGAAACGGCGAGACGCTGCCGCCTCGAAGCGAAGATCGCCGTCAGGCGCCGTGGGCCATCCTTAAAGCGTCACTACCGGACCAAAATCTCTCATCAGCCGTTAAAAGTTTTACCGAAAACCAGCTGAATTTATCGAATGGTGTCCACTCAGTTGTGCCTTACAGCTTTTTGAAAATTTTGATCAAACAAAGAAGCAGTCTCTGAGCCATTCCTAAACAATGAAAAAATCGACAAGAGGGTGGGCCACTCCTCACTCAAAGACTGCCCACAGGCGAATGACGTAACCGACAGGCATGAAAAAACTCTCGCATGCCCATGAGGGTTCAAGCATGTCTGATGTAATCACACGTGATTCAAATCCATATGGTTTTTGAAAAAAATAATAAGGTCGGATACTTTTCTAATAGACCTCGTATGTAATGAGTATAATATTTCTGAAAATGTATTAGTAATGATTTACATTACTGCATTATAGTAAAAAGTAATCCATTACTATAGCTATGTCACTTTTATAACACATTACTCTCAACACTGTGCATGAGATATGCAAATGAGCTGCAGGTGTTCCACCTGCAATATAAGACATAGTACACGCATTAGAACTGACCCACTGCAAGCAGACATTTATAAAGCTACAGCTTTTCATCTCTCATGAAATGGAGTGATTCTTCTTAGGCTATTATAAGGTTGGAGAGTGTGATTTGTGTTTTAATGTGTTTTTAAATCAAAGCCAAAGTTGTTACACATCTTAGGGCCCCTTCACATATAGTATGAATGATAAGAGGGATAAATGATGAGAGGGATTCAATAAAATGCAGTGTTTTTATATGGGGTGGTTTTATTTTCTTTTAAAAACATCCATCTCCTTCTTATCAGGCATTTTCCTACAACTTTTACAGGACAGTGATGGTAGTTTCTGGCTGGCAATTAGAGCTTTTGGAAAGTGCAGGTTCAAATCCCGTGGGCGGCATGTATTTTTTTTTTTCATAGCAGCTGTGCAATGTGGTTACACATTGTGCAGCTGCTCCCACTGTGTTCCCGCATGCACGAAACCGTTGCAGCGGCATCGTTCAGGCCTGCCCGTTGGCTCGATGTTTTCGTGGTTCGATCATACCCAGTCCAATCCAATCCACCTTTATATAGCACATTTTACCAACATACAGTCTCCAAAGTGCTGCACAGAAAACCAAATAACACTAATTAGAAGACAAAGAAAAAAGAAAATACAATTAAAAACACATGTAGTAAAACAATTTCAATCAATAAGACATAAAATGCACTAAAACAAAATAGTGAGTCAGAGGACCACAAATTTTTATGCTGGGTTAAATGCCAGTGAGTAAAAATATGTTTTAAACAAGATTTAAAAACATCAATAGATTGAGCTGTTTTAATGTGTGGAGGAAGAGAATGCCACAATTTGGGGCCAACCACTGAAAAAGCCCGGTCGCCCCAACTTCTAAGCTTTGTTTTAGCAACTTGGAGCTGGAACTGGCTCTCAGACCTCAGAGAACGTGCGGGAACATAAGGCACAATGAGGTCTGCGATGTATTCAGGCAAACAAACAGCAAAATTTTAAAATCAATTCTAAAATGAACAGGGAGCTAATGCAATGCAGCCAAAATGGGGGTGATGTGCTCTCTACGATGTGTGCTGGTTAAAAGACAAGCAGCAGAATTTTGGACTAACTGTAAGTGTGACAAGTTTGCTTGACTAGTCCCAGTGTACAACGCATTGCAGTAGTCAAAACGTGTGGAGATAAAAGCATGGGTCACTTGTTCAAAATCACTGAGAGATAAAACCGGTTTAAGATGAGATAAAAGCCGAAGGTGATAAAAACTGGATTTAACCACGGCATTTATTTGCCTGTCAAGTCTAAAATCACCATCAAGTATGACGCCATGGTTGGTGGCAGCAGGCTTGATGAAGTGCATTTCCAGAGTCCGTAAATAAAAGTAAATCATTAAAAATCTTTAAAAGTGCTGTCTCTGTGCTAGGAAAAGGCTTATAGCCAGACCGAAAAATGTCAATAACATTGTGTTCCTGTAAAAATGACTGAAATTGTAAAAACACAACTTTTTCTCATTTTTTTGATAGAACAGGAAGCTTAGATATAGGTCTAGAATTTGCAACATTGTGTGCATCCAAGCTAGGCTTTTTCAAGAGATGTTCTATCACAGCTCTCTTATAAAAGACAGGCACATTGCCAGAAACAAGACTGCTATTGACAATATCTAAAACAGCATGCCCAATAGTGTTCCATACTTCTTTAAAAAGACGAGTAGGAATACAATCTGTGGGACAAGTTGATACCTTCAGCTGTCTCACAATCTGTCTAACAACATATGACATGTTCCGCCGTGATTCGCCCTGAGTTGTACTTATTCGTACAATGTGTGAAGGGGCCCTTAACAATCTGTAATATGTAAAATCCAGACTTCAAATCCAGAATCCTCCCCTGTTCATCACACAGCTGCAGCTGCAGGGAGGATGGAAAATGTGCAAACAGCATTTCATAAAGGAGTGTTTTCCATGAGTTGTATCTTTTATTATTTTTGTCTTCCAATCAGGTTGAAGCGCCTAATGTACTTATCACCATGTGCAGAGTGAAAATGTGTGGTGAACCTGCTTATGAAAGGTCCATCTGCAGCAGCCTTTTGACCTCCTTTGGATGGTCTCACGCCCTGTATCCATAGCCCTTTCTTAAAAGGAAAATATAAATTATCAGGATTTGTTTATGTGACAACAATAATCAGCGACTGACTATCATATAATCTACAGCAATTAAAAAGCACTCACCCTAAACCGGAACATAGCATCTGTCCAATTTGCAATCACTGGTAAGCTCTATTGCACTATACTGTATGTTGTGTTGCAAATAAGCGAAGTGCGCATCTCAGGCCGCGCGGTGCATTATGGGCAGGCTAAAGTTTTCAGCTACCAACCCACAAGCTATGCCGGCGGAAAGCAGCGAAGAGTGCTGTGATTTGGATCATTTCAACCGCTGGAAAGTTGACGATTTAAAGCGTTTTTGTAAGCTCCGCGGGTTGCCTGTTACAACCAGGACTACGTACGGCAGTGGACAGAAATGGAAAGAAGAGCTGGTTGTGCTTGCGTGTGCTGCATCTGTACAGAAAGTACCGTTAGTGCCAACAAAGGAGGAAGAGCACGCTGCTGTCGAAAATGACCCGTGCTTGTTGATAATTGGAGAAAAACAAATTTCTGACTCCTTGAGGGCAACTGACGGATGGTTAGACAAAGTCCAGAGACTGAATCTGTGAATATTGCAGAATATTTGCTAAGCAGGGATGAGAAATCGCGACTCCGCCAGCTTCATAATGACGACAATGACGGTGAGTCTCACATATAACCTCTTTGGTGTCACGTTTGTTTTGATAAGTTGACAGACATACATTGATATGTGCATGCATGCAGTTTGTTTATAGAACATGTCAATTTTACAATATTACGCGCCACGTCATTCATGGCGCGACATTACAGTCATACGCCGATGCACGAAAACAGCGGCACAGTTTAAGGATATTGACAAAATAAATGTGCAAGAAACTTACAATTTTAGTCCATCTTTTACGTCCGTCTGGATCTTTCTTTTCTGTGGCAAAATTGTGTAGAATGAACGGAGGTTTACAACCACATTTCTTCTTCTTTCCGTCTTTGTTGGGACTTAGCGGAGGTTTGCAATCATGTGTTTTCAGCCAACTTTCAAGCCTATAAATTCTGTTCGAGCATTTGAAAACAGCACAATGCGCCCCTGTCATTATTGTATGTGTCGCTTAAGGCTTAAAGCTTTTGAAACAATCCCTGTAAGCCTTAACTTTTACAGTCCGCTAATGCTACTGTATACGAAATTCAGTGGGAGCAGTGTGAGTGTGGTAGCTGGGATTTTTGCCACCGTTTGACCCACGCATGCGCAGATGCGATGCGCACTTCACTTATTAGCTCAGTGTAGACAAGAATGGCAAAAACAATGTTCTCATTCCATGTTTGCTCCGTGTGATTGGTTCTCTGACAATGCATTACAGTAACAAAACAGCACCTTTCTCAAAAGTCCAGGGATTTTCAACATAAAGTGCTCAGTTCAGCTCCACAAAAAATGGAAAGTACTCTGAAAAGACAGTGGGTTTGGCACTTTTTCTCAAGCAGCCATACACAGCCACATATGCTCTGTTCTCATTTACAGAAATTCAAAAAAGATACTGACACCCAGAAAAAACAAAAAAACAAAACCTAAAAACATAAATGCTATATGGACGCAGGGCCTAAAGTGCAAAAGCTTTGTTATGATAGGAATGTAAGAGTTTTATGTTTGACCAAGCCTCATTTTTAGATGAACACAGCCATGCATATATCGCCCCAAGTCCATTTCATATCAAATGGGCAAAGAGTGCTGGATGCAAAATGTCAACTACATTGGATGGAAACAAGCAGCGGCACCACTACTGCATCAGACACAATTCTGGTGGATGAGCAGGACATCTATATGTTGATCAAAACTCAGATTTTTTTTTCTTTTTCTAAAATCAATCCTGGGTAAAAAAAAAAAAAGAGAGAAGATACAAGACAAGTGATGTTTAAAAAATAGCAATATAAAATATATCAGCAATTACTTTGTCATATTTTCAGTTAACTATCCTCCAACTCCACCCCCCACCCAAGCATGATAAATTGACAACTGTGATTTGGTTAAAAGCCTATTAGTTTAATTTCCCAAATAATTTCCCATCCTACTGATGGGAAATTATTTATTAAATAACACACTTTAAAGCCCAAAATTATGTAATTTCACATTGTGGCTGATGTACATTTTAGTGTCATCAATGCTCTCAGAGTGCAACATGTATGCACAGTGCAGTTCAGTCTCAGTATTATGTCCCATTGTCCTATTTCTAGTGGAAAAAAGAAAACAGTTTTCAAATATAAATGTGAATACAAATACCAGACACACTGATCAATACTGGTTTACTGGCTACTACTGTTCCTCTTCTTCTTGCTCTCTTCCTGTTAATCCTCCTCTCCCTGAGTGAGGAGTTGTACAGTCTGATGGACTGATGGACAAAGGAGTGTTTCAGTCTGTTGGTCCTGTACTTGGGAAGGAGCAGTTTGTGGCTGAAGAGGCTCCTCTGGTTGTTGATGACAGTGTGCAGAATATGACCTTTGACCTCTTAGAATAGGTCAAGGTTAGCCATCTAAGAACTTGTCCAAGTTCTGTGTCCGAAGAATGTTCCTTGTGAATTTGTAGACCCTGGCAGTAATAGGAATGAACTTACTCTGAGCAGATAGATGCCCAGATTGACAGATGGATGGACAGACACAAAGTGTTTGAAATACCCGATGGCCATATTTTGGCCTCGGGAAAAATGACTGAATAAATTAAAAGTACATACAGTGCATCTGGAAAGTATTCATAGTGCGTCACTTTTTTTTTTTTTTTTTTTTACATTTTCTTATGTCACAGTCTTATTCCACAATGCATGAAATTCATTTTTTTTTTCCCCCTCAACATTCTACGCACTGAGTATGAGTTGTGGTAAATCACTCACTCATCTTTAATCCCTTATCTGGGATTAGAACATGGAGTGCTGTGGTAAATGTTACTTAAAAGAATTAATTGGCTAAGCAGTTAATGAAGAAACAAGGTTTAAGATCATGGTGCATTTCAACTGTAAATTAGTTTATCTATGTTTCTACATCTACTCTATGCTATAAAATTAATATGCAATGAAGGTTGAAGAATAAGATCTGATTAAATCCCCATATAGTACTATGCACAGAGGCAAAACTGTTGCATGTATTTCATGACATTATTAAAGCCATTCAAGGACTTCACTTCATTTTGAGTGAAAGCATGTCACATTTGATTGATTGGAATGATATAATGCTGCGTGCTACACAACTGTCATGGAAATAGGTTGACAGCTGGGGCAGATGCTTTATCAGACCCAGACAAACAGATTTATTTGTGGCACTGAGCCCATGATTGTATTAAAATGTGTGCTGAAGCCTTGAAAGACCTGAGTTTGAGAGTAAAATAATTTGTTGTCTTCCACTGTGACAGTGATGGCACAGATATGCAACTTGAAAAATGCACAGTGTACAGTACGTTGCCTACAGATGTACCTATGAGAGGACTTTTCTTCCTGGAGTTCAAATTAAGGACAGAAATTCAAATTGAAATGAGATCTCATTACGTATTGTAAGAAAATGGTAGCCCAGGTTTAAATGAATATTAGTGCATTTAAAATTAAAGCATTTCTCCCTAATTGCCTTTGCTAAAGATCTTATATTTTACACATGTGAATGCTCAAAAATTTTAAATGTTGTTTTAAATGTAGTGACAGGCTTGGGCTTGTCTGAGGTACTTAAATTTTGAGGGAGGTCCACAAAATGGGCAGGAGAAAATAAATAAATGAAATAAGTAGAGCTCAATCCTGGTCCTCAGGGGTACCCATCTTGTACTTAAGTCAATAAATAATTAACAAGTGTGTTAATTTTTAAAATGTTTTTAAGAGAAACCCCTTTTGACACTGGTGAGAAAAATGTAATTGTGTGGCCAGAACTTAATAAGTCATGGGCATAAGATCAATGACTCATGCCCATGCAATAATTAAATCAAGGCCAAGAATTAATAAGCCATGAAATATTTTGCAGCCAAAAATTAAATGATAAATCTGTTGTTGTTGTTGTTGTTGACAATACTGGGCATGCATGAATATATTTGATTTAATTTATTTGATTTTGGGATACATCGTTGTCTGTTAGGCACACTGTTATCATCAAAACACACTTAATTCAGCTGCTTAAAATGCACAAGATAAAATGCAAACGATATGCTGCACTTAAGGGATTTCATGTGTTCAACTGTATTTTGCAAACCTTAATATTATTTTAGCTGTCATTGCATTAAATAATTACATGATAAAATATAACAACATCCCATTAAATTCAGCATTGATAGACTTTAAAAATTCCATTAACAAGCTAAACAAATTATTACCATCACACTGTACTGCTTTCTTGTACAGCATGGCTCCACATATCTCTATGATGATGTTCAAGTTGTTTTACTACAGCATTTTAATAATTACATGCTAAAATCATACACATTTCTGCCAGGCATATATTATTTTTTTAGTTTTTAAAAAATATCTAAGTATGGTTTTTGAATTCAAACATAACAGAAGTACTTGGGAGTATGTTGTACAAGAATATTGGGAGATTTGGGGATAACAATTAATTTTTTGTGTTAGATTTTAAAAATTTGATTTCCAGAATTCCATCCAATTTCTATACCCGCTTGCTCTAATTATGGAGGGCTGCAGCCTATCCCAGCAGTAACAGGGTGTGATCTGCTGTACTTCCTGGACAGGACAGCAGTCTATCACAGGGCCATTATAGACAGGCAAACTATGGTGAATTAAAAATTTCGAGTTCACCTAAATGGCATGTCTTCAGATGTGGGAGGAAGCCAGAGCACCTGGAGGAAACCCACGCAAACACAAGGAGAACATGCAGACTCCACACAGAAAAGCCCCAGGTGGTAAGCAATCCCACAACCTTCTGGCTGTGAGGCAACAGTATGAACCACTAAACAATTTAGAGAACTGAATACCTTATTGTTATGCGTTTTCCATTATAATTTACAAATTATTTAAAAAACTGTAGTGAGAGAACCTTACTGAAAACTGACTTTTAAAAAAAAAAAAACCCTGAATGTTCATTTCAAGGTGTACAAAGTTTATTTGAATGTATCATGAAACAACTGTGTGTCTCAGAAGTGCAGATTTGTGACCACTTGTGTATTTTTGTGGCTGTACATTGTTACAGGCCCTTTCACAAATAACATTGATTGAGGCAGAATGGGGCATGAAGGAAGAGTCAAATGGCACTCGTGGGAAATCAGAGCCGCATTCGAACGCCTCATACAGCAGTCGCCACATTCATTCGGGCACAGCACATGTACTCTATATTCATGTGCTGCTTGTGCCATTGGAATAGTGGGCAAGATGAGGTCACACTACCATCTAATTGTGTTTGCAGCATTTGAACGGCATGTCGTACACAGGTCGGACATATCATGCCGGGGCTGAGCAGCTGCACAAAATCATTGTCCATGTCGAACCATGGCTGAATGATGTGATCGAGACAGCCGTCACACCAGCGGCCAAAAGGCATCGAATGCCGGACGAACGGCCAGTCGACCCATTCTCAGCCGGAGCCAGCTAGAGTCCAGGTGCCACCCATGAACATCCAACACCACTCAAAGGGCACTTGGAAAAGGCAAGGACACTCATGCTACCAGCAAACCAGAGAGTAGATAGCAAGCAGACCATTTTTGACCTGGCTGTGTGAATGGCCCACATGTTCTAAGTGCTCCATGAGTGTTCCATTACCAATCAACACACGTCATGCAAGACCCTCCCCCCCACAACACGTGGCGTGCGAGTGTGTCACGCACCCCCAAACCCCCACAACACAGATGTCATGAGGAGCATGTTGTTGTCCCACTCACGCCATGAGCGAACATTGTCAGGTGTGGCTGAGGTGGCTGGAGTCAGACTGCGATCGGACATATGTCACGCCATCAACAACATGAACAACTCACCATGCAATGCACATGCGTGGGCGAGCTCTCATGCTCTCGTCAGTTCCAGTTGATAGCCGCTCAGTGCACGCGACTTGTTAAATTAAAAACACAGACAACAGGACAATTAAATACATATATACAACAATAACTACATACAAATTACATCACAAATACATAAATAATCACATAACAAAGGAACAGAGAGTGACACTTATTCTTTGAGCTGAGTTTGTTCGGTAAGGTTGGCGTGTCCGTGTCAGCCACTGCTGTTGGGATCTGTGGACTTGTGAGTCACAGCTGGAGAACACACACCGTGCCATGAAGGATTTGACCTGACAACCCTCCATCGTGAGGCACATGCTTGGGCATGCTGTCATCACATGGAAATAAATACATAAAAACACATATTGCCTTTGCAATCGGCAGGAGCGACTGCATCAGCGCGCACAACATCAGGCTGTCCCATGTGAAACAAACCATCTGATCATGTGTACACTCAGCTGGCGATCTCAATGTCACGTCACCCACGTCGGCTATGGTTCACATGATGTGGTGTCCATCGGCGTGCTGCTCGCTGGACATGCAGGGCCAGCTGGACACGCGGCACCAGCAGACATGACAAGAGTGTACTGCTTCATTCATGTCATTTCATGACTTCAATCAATCAATCAATTTTTTTTTTATATAGCGCCAAATCACAACAAACAGTTGCCCCAAGGCGCCTTATATTGTAAGGCAAGGCCATACAATAATGATGTAAAACCCCAACGGTCAAAATGACCCCCTGTGAGCAAGCACTTGGCTACAGTGGGAAGGAAAAACTCCCTTTTAACAGGAAGAAACCTCCAGCAGAACCAGGCTCAGGGAGGGGCAGTCTTCTGCTGGGACTGGTTGGGGCTGAGGGAGAGAACCAGGAAAAAGATATGCTGTGGAGGGGAGCAGAGATCGATCACTAATGATTAAATGCAGAGTGGTGCATACAGAGCAAAAAGAGAAAGAAACAGTGCATCATGGGAACCCCCCAGCAGTCTACGTCTATAGCAGCATAACTAAGGGATGGTTCAGGGTCACCTGATCCAGCCCTAACTATAAGCTTTAGCAAAAAGGAAAGTTTTAAGCCTAATCTTAAAAGTAGAGAGGGTGTCTGTCTCCCTGATCTGAATTGGGAGCTGGTTCCACAGGAGAGGAGCCTGAAAGCTGAAGGCTCTGCCTCCCATTCTACTCTTACAAACCCTAGGAACTACAAGTAAGCCTGCAGTCTGAGAGCGAAGCGCTCTATTGGGGTGATATGGTACTACGAGGTCCCTAAGATAAGATGGGACCTGATTATTCAAAACCTTATAAGTAAGAAGAAGAATTTTAAATTCTATTCTAGAATTAACAGGAAGCCAATGAAGAGAGGCCAATATGGGTGAGATATGCTCTCTCCTTCTAGTCCCCGTCAGCACTCTAGCTGCAGCATTTTGAATTAACTGAAGGCTTTTTAGGGAACTTTTAGGACAACCTGATAATAATGAATTACAATAGTCCAGCCTAGAGGAAATAAATGCATGAATTAGTTTTTCAGCATCACTCTGAGACAAGACCTTTCTGATTTTAGAGATATTGCGTAAATGCAAAAAAGCAGTCCTACATATTTGTTTAATATGCGCTTTGAATGACATATCCTGATCAAAAATGACTCCAAGATTTCTCACAGTATTACTAGAGGTCAGGGTAATGCCATCCAGAGTAAGGATCTGGTTAGACACCATGTTTCTAAGATTTGTGGGGCCAAGTACAATAACTTCAGTTTTATCTGAGTTTAAAAGCAGGAAATTAGAGGTCATCCATGTCTTTATGTCTGTAAGACAATCCTGCAGTTTAGCTAATTGGTGTGTGTCCTCTGGCTTCATGGATAGATAAAGCTGGGTATCATCTGCGTAACAATGAAAATTTAAGCAATACCGTCTAATAATACTGCCTAAGGGAAGCATATATAAAGTGAATAAAATTGGTCCTAGCACAGAACCTTGTGGAACTCCATAATTAACTTTAGTCTGTGAAGAAGATTCCCCATTTACATGAACAAATTGTAATCTATTAGACAAATATGATTCAAACCACCGCAGCGCAGTGCCTTTAATACCTATGGCATGCTCTAATCTCTGTAATAAAATTTTATGGTCAACAGTATCAAAAGCAGCACTGAGGTCTAACAGAACAAGCACAGAGATGAGTCCACTGTCCGAGGCCATAAGAAGATCATTTGTAACCTTCACTAATGCTGTTTCTGTACTATGATGAATTCTAAAACCTGACTGAAACTCTTCAAATAGACCATTCCTCTGCAGATGATCAGTTAGCTGTTTTACAACTACCCTTTCAAGAATTTTTGAGAGAAAAGGAAGGTTGGAGATTGGCCTATAATTAGCTAAGATAGCTGGGTCAAGTGATGGCTTTTTAAGTAATGGTTTAATTACTGCCACCTTAAAAGCCTGTGGTACATAGCCAACTAACAAAGATAGATTGATCATATTTAAGATCGAAGCATTAAATAATGGTAGGGCTTCCTTGAGCAGCCTGGTAGGAATGGGGTCTAATAAACATGTTGATGGTTTGGATGAAGTAACTAATGAAAATAACTCAGACAGAACAATCGGAGAGAAAGAGTCTAACCAAATACCGGCATCACTGAAAGCAGCCAAAGATAACGATACGTCTTTGGGATGGTTATGAGTAATTTTTTCTCTAATAGTTAAAATTTTGTTAGCAAAGAAAGTCATGAACTCATTACTAGTTAAAGATAATGGAATACTCAGCTCAATAGAGCTCTGACTCTTTGTCAGCCTGGCTACAGTGCTGAAAAGAAACCTGGGGTTGTTCTTATTTTCTTCAATTAGTGATGAGTAGAAAGATGTCCTAGCTTTACGGAGGGCTTTTTTATAGAGCAACAGACTCTTTTTCCAGGCTAAGTGAAGATCTTCTAAATTAGTGAGACGCCATTTCCTCTCCAACTTACGGGTTATCTGCTTTAAGCTACGAGTTTGAGAGTTATACCATGGAGTCAGACACTTCTGATTTAAAGCTCTCTTTTTCAGAGGAGCTACAGCATCCAAAGTTGTCTTCAATGAGGATGTAAAACTATTGACGAGATACTCTATCTCCCTTACAGAGTTTAGGTAGCTACTCTGCACTGTGTTGTTATATGGCATTAGAGAACATAAAGAAGGAATCATATCCTTAAACCTAGTTACAGCGCTTTCTGAAAGACTTCTAGTGTAATGAAACTTATTCCCTACTGCTGGGTAGTCCATCAGAGTAAATGTAAATGTTATTAAAAAATGATCAGACAGAAGGGAGTTTTCAGGGAATACTGTTAAGTCTTCTATTTCCATACCATAAGTCAGAACAAGATCTAAGATATGATTAAAGTGGTGGGTGGACTCATTTACTTTTTGAGCAAAGCCAATAGAGTCTAATAATAGATTAAATGCAGTGTTGAGGCTGTCATTCTCAGCATCTGTGTGGATGTTAAAATCGCCCACTATAATTATCTTATCTGAGCTAAGCACTAAGTCAGACAAAAGGTCTGAAAATTCACAGAGAAACTCACAGTAACGACCAGGTGGACGATAGATAATAACAAATAAAACTGGTTTTTGGGACTTCCAATTTGGATGGACAAGACTAAGAGACAAGCTTTCAAATGAATTAAAGCTCTGTCTGGGTTTTTGATTAATTAATAAGCTGGAATGGAAGATTGCTGCTAATCCACCGCCCCGGCCCGTGCTACGAGCATTCTGACAGTTAGTGTGACTCGGGGGTGTTGACTCATTTAAACTAACATATTCATCCTGCTGTAACCAGGTTTCTGTTAGGCAGAATAAATCAATATGTTGATCAATTATTATATCATTTACCAACAGGGACTTAGAAGAGAGAGACCTAATGTTTAATAGACCACATTTAACTGTTTTAGTCTGTGGTGCAGTTGAAGGTGCTATATTATTTTTTCTTTTTGAATTTTTATGCTTAAATAGATTTTTGCTGGTTATTGGTAGTCTGGGAGCAGGCACCGTCTCTACGGGGATGGGGTAATGAGGGGATGGCAGGGGGAGAGAAGCTGCAGAGAGGTGTGTAAGACTACAACTCTGCTTCCTGGTCCCAACCCTGGATAGTCACGGTTTGGAGGATTTAAGAAAATTAGCCAGATTTCTAGAAATGAGAGCTGCTCCATCCAAAGTGGGATGGATGCCGTCTCTCCTAACAAGACCAGGTTTTCCCCAGAAGCTTTGCCAATTATCTATGAAGCCCACCTCATTTTTTGGACACCACTCAGACAGCCAGCAAGGTTCCCCAAGGTTCCTCACTTTTTCAGAGTGATGTATATGACACACCAGACTAGGTTAGGCGTTAGCTGGTCAATCTGATACTGATGTCTTGCTAGACCAAGAACCATACAGAGGAACAGAAGAATCATACTTTTAGTGTCCGTTTGATAAGAGGGATTACACATTAGAAATTGGGGTGGGTTTTTTTGGTGTGTGTGTGTTTTTTTTTCCTCCACAGCAGCGGCGCAATATGGTGTCACGCGTTCTAGGTGCTCTCACTGTGTTCATGCATGCACAAGCATGCATGAAACTGTCACCATGGTATTACGCATGCCTGTCACCGTATGTCACTCCCAACAGCAGGTAAAAGGTTTCGCAGTTTCCAATTTCATTTTTTGTTTGTGGTTTTATGGCCTGTTCATGCTTCTTTTGATTAACTTGATGTTATGTGTGAAGGGGCCATAAGATTAGATAATTGTGGCCATAAGATATGGCCACAATTTAGTTATGTTCCCAATTCACGGGCATGACATAACTATAGCATGGCAACAAAAGTACTAATTTGTGGTCACAAATTGTTATTACATGGCCACACATAATTTGTTTGCAGCCATGCAATAAAAATTCTATTTCTCTCAACAGTGTCACCAAGGATATCCTTCTTTTTATCTATATTATAATAGCCAAGTGGACTCTGGTATGCTTATGTATTTTGGGACAAGGATGAATATTGCAAAAACAAACTTGATAGGACTAATGTTGCCATTACCATGAATGGGAAGTGCAGTGCATTTGATGACTTCCTCCACTGTCTCTGCATGTGGGTGTTTAAAAATAAAAGCACTTGCTTTTGGCAGAACTTTCAGTTGCATATCAGCAGAAATATACTGTACCAAAAGCCAGTTATCACAGCACTTTTTTTCTTTTTTTTAGAAAATAGGTTTATATGCATTTTGATTTTAGCCATTTCACGCTCCTTTTACAAGGCAGTGATTGTAGTGCAGTGGTAATGTTTCCATCTGATAATTAGACCTTGCAGGATTGAATTCTGTGGCATTTTTTTCTTTTGATTTAACTAGGTTTATTTAGCTGTTGGCTTCTGTATTGCATCCACTTTTATTTTATTATTTATATCAAGCCAGTGATATTCACTAATTATACAGCTGGTTTTTATTTTATTTTCCTCCACATCAGTGGCCCGATGTGGTGCATCTCATCCCATGGAACACAGTGTGAGCACCTCCAGCAGCTCACACTGTGTGCCTGCTTGAAAGACACTGTCGTGTGCAAGAACCGTCGCACCGGGATTGTGCATGCCTGCCCAGTGGTGCAGTTTTTCATGGTTCACTCATATGAGCTGTTTTGCCATGAGTCGTACGTATTCCCACTATGTGAGAAGGGGCCCTAAGCTATAATTCATCAGCAGTAAGTCGACAGTAATGCAGAGACGTGCTCGCCATCCACTAGCCCTAAGCTTCACTAACATACCCAGGATGTAGGTAATGTTGATTAGAGACCTGTTCCATTGCTAATAAAATGAATTTAAAAGGATAGGAAGCATAATTCCATACTATATGCCAGTATGCTAGCCATACAAGAGGGTGAATACATGCGTCTTAAGTCTAGACTTGAATGTCTGTTCTGATGGTTTTATCTCCATAGGGAGATTTTTCCACAAACAGGTGCACAATAAGAGAAAGCTCTGTGGCCCACAAACTTTATATTCACCCTTGGGACACAAAGTAGTCCTGCGACCTGACAGCACAGAGCCTGAGCCGGTATGTAGGGTTTAATTAGGTGAGGTAAATCGGATGGTGCTCGTCCATGAATAATTATATAGGTTAATAGTAGAACCTTAAAATCTGACCTCACAGAGAGAGAAAGCCAGTGAAGAGACACCAACATGGGTGCAGTGTGGTTGGAATTGCTGCTTCCTGTCAAGAGTTTGGCCACAGCATTTTGACCCAACTGAGACCCCTAATGCTGGACTGCAGTAGACCAGAAAATAGAACATTGCAGTAGTTCAGTCCAGAAGAGACAAATGTGTGAATCAGAATCAGCCATAGACAGGATGGGAGGAATCTTTGTTATATTTTGCAGGTGGAAGAAAGCAGCCCTTGTAATATCTCTGATGTGTAGGTCGGTAAAAAGACAACATGGGATCAAAAATCACCCCAAGGTTCCTCACTTTTTCAGAGTGATGTATATGACACACCAGACTAGGTTAGGCGTTAGCTGGTCAATCTGATACTGATGTCTTGCTAGACCAAGAACCATCATTTCCGTCTTGTCTGGATTTAAAAGTAAGAAATTGCTGGACATCTAGCTTTTCATTGATGCAAGGCAATCCTTTAAGGATTTTGTGTATGAGATTATGAGTAGTTATTTGGATGTACAACTGAGTGTCATCAGCATAGCAATGACAGGTAATCCCAAAACTCTGCAGTATGTGCCCAAGGGGTACTATATAAAGGGAGAAAAGCAGGCGGCTTAAGATGGACCCCTGTGGAACCCATTATTTCATGTCACCAAGGTTGAAGTTACTGTTGTTGTATAAGACACAGTGAGAACAATTGGTTAGGTATGATGTCAACCATGCAAGGATATTCCTAGTAATCCCCAAATGATTCACCAGCCTATCAAATAGAATATGATGATCCAACATATCAAACACAGTGCTAAGATCTAACAATAACAGAACTGTAGTGGTGTCTGAATCCATTGCAAGCAGAATATAATTTACCACTATAGTGACAGCTGTCTCTGTGGAATGATATATTCTAACGTTGAAAATGGGGAGAGCTGATATTTGCTGTTTGGTATGCTTATGTATTTTGGGTCAAGGATGACCACCAAAATGGAATGTTGATAGGACTAATATCTTTGGAGAAACTACAGACATTGGCTAACAACAGTGAACAATGGACATTGATAATTACATTCTGGACTTGCATGCCATTCCAGCACAGGGCGGTAAATCATTTATATAATAAAAGCGTGCATGCGAGATTTTATTTAGTAAGTTCAATGTAAATACATAATATAATTGTAAATACAATAAAATGCATGAATGAGACAGGAAAGGGAAAACACTTATTTCCATTATGGTCCATTTAAAAATCAAATGACAAAATAGAAGTAATAATAATAATAACATTAATTATAATTATGCTGCTGATGATGATAGTGTGTATATGATAAAAAAGAACCTAAACAATTTAGAAATACATTAAGACAGTAAAGTAACATCAAAAAGTGACATAATTAACAGGAAATAAAAGAGTTGAGTTCTTCCTATGAAAACAGTTGAGGTCTAAGGTTCTAAAAACATTCTGGACTCACACACCATTCCAACTCATAGAAACTTTCCATAATTTATTACCACCCTTGAAAAATGTCAGCTGTTTAAACTCCTTTCCTCTGGTAGATGTTTCAGAGCTGTGTACAGCAAAACAGCGAGACACAGGAACAGTTTCTTTCCACAGGCCATCACACTGATGTGCAACTGAGCCTGACAAAAAAAAAAAAAATCACTATTTCATATACCTCTGTTGTGATGTGCCTTATTCTGTGCTGTTTGTCTGTTATATTTGTTGGATTGTATGCAGTTCTGCTATCTGCATCTCTTTCTGTATTCCAGGTGGGTCCTTCTGTGTCTCTGTCATATGTCCTCCATGTGGGTGGTTTCTGTGCCTCCACCTTGTGTCTGTCTTTGGGTTTTGCATTTGTGGGTTTATCTGTATTGAACCATGTCCCCTGACTCCCTGTCGTGATGGTTCCTAGCATTGTCTTTGTCCAAATGTCTGTGAGCCCTCATGTCTGTTTTACCATTTCACCCTCTCCTGCCTTTGGTTATTTAAGTATCCATTGTTTCGTCCGTAGTTATTATTGTATTTTGGGCTGACGTTCGGGACTCGGAGGAGCCGGCAGGCTTCGGGTCAGGGTGCATTTGTGCTCCAGTGGAGCCGTCCACCTCTGTCCCAGATGGCCTCACGGAGGAGCCATACAGAATTCCGCCTGTGGCAGAGGTGGGTCCCCAGGGGCTGTCGAGCAATCTGCTCATGGCAGAGGCGGATCTCCAGGGGTCATCTGGCAATCTGCCTGTGCCAGAGGCAGATCTCCAGTGGCTGTCTGGTAATCTGTCCACACCAGGTGCAGATCTCCAAGGGCTGTCCAGCATTCCGCCCACGGCTGTGGTGGATCCCCGTGTGCCATCCGGCTATCCATCTGCGACAAGGTTGGACATTGAGGGGCTGTCCAGCAATCCACCCACAGCTGAGGCAGATCCCTGTGTGCTGTCTGGCTATCCACCTACGGAGAGTGTGGATCTTGACCCGCCATCTGGCAATCCACCCACAGCAGGGACAGATCTCCAGGGGCCATCTGGCGATCTGCCCACGGCTGAGCCAGCTCACCAGAGGCCGTCCAGCAATCCACCCATGTCAGTGGCAGATCTCCAGGTATCATCTGGCAATCCACACCCGGCTGGGGCAGATCTCCAGGGGCCATCCGGCAAACTACATGCAGTAAGGGTGGATACCAGTCTGACATCTGGCTATCCGCCCACAGCAAAAGTGGACCTCGAGGGGCTGTTCGGCAATCCACCCCCGGCTGAGGCAGATCCCTGTGTGCCATCCGGCAATCCACTCACAGCTGAGACAGATCCCTGTGTGCCATCTGGCAATCCACATGTGTCAGAGGCAGACTTCCAGGGGCTGACTGGCAATCCGCCCACAGGCGAAGTTGAACATGATGGATCCTCCTGCTCAGTGAAAGACTCCAGCCAGCCTCCCGATGCCACTGTAGACCCAGGATGGTTGCACAGATGCTTTCCTGGCTCTGCTTTCAGCTCCAGCTGGCATCATGGTTAGTGCCGGACCCAACTATTGCCATCTGCTGGCTGCCCGGTCAACCTCCGGTCACTCCAGTTGATTGTACTTGAACATTTGACCCTTTGGGTGATCCTGTGCTGTTGAATTTGTGTCACTCCAGTGTTCCTGGTATGTTTATCTGCGGTTCTCACCTTCCAGCCCCAGCCTCCTGCTCTGATTGTGTTTTTTTAGTTTGTGGGTTTTTGGTTGTTTTCTTGTGTGGTGTCCATATTCTTGGCTGTGCCTGTTACTTTGTGTTTGTTTCCGGTCGGTTTTGGTGTTCAGTTGTTTTGGGCCATAGCAGTTGACTGTTGGGGGGGGGGGGGGGGGGGGGGGGGGCTTCATGTCCTGTTTTTCTGTTATTTTTGTGGGATTGCATTGAGTTCTGCCTGGTTTCTGTTGTTTCACTTGTGTTCATTGTCTGCTGTCCGCATCTCTTTCTGTATTCTAGGTGGCTCCTTCCGTGTTTCTCTGCCTCCACCTTGTGTCATGTCTTTGGGGTTTGCATTTGTGGGTTTATCTGTGTTGATCTATGTCCCCTGACTCCCCCTCGTGATGGTTCCTAGTTATTTAACTATCTGCTCTTTAGTCCCTGTAGTCAATGTAGTTGGTTTTATTGTATTTCATTCCTGTGTTCACTATTTTTTTTTCACGGTTGTATTTCTTTATCATCTGTAGTATGTCTTCTTGTTTTATTTTGGTATATGGCTGTTCTTGTTTGAGTTAAATTTCTTCCTGTGTCACTCCCCAGCTGTTTTTGTAATGTAATTTTGTTTTGTAATTTCCCACACCTGTCAGTCCTTTCTTCATTAGCTCCTCCAAGTATTTAAGCCTGTGTTTTTTCATGTTTGTTTGCTGGTTCCTTGATGTTGGTTATGTTGATTCTCGTCTGTACTTCTTTGTGATTCCAAGTCTTGTGAGTATGTGGCACAATGCTCTCTCCTCTAGTTCTGTACCTGTTCATAATTCAAGTTATAGTTATTGTTTGTCTTTAACTCACATATTTTTTTGTTCGTGTGTTGAATTGTCTGCCACGTTTTTTATCCTCCCCTCTTCATCACTGGGATTATTGGACTATTTTGTCACTGCTGTAAATACATCACTGTTGTTTGCACCCAACTCATCTTTGTGGCTATCCTGCATATTGGGTTGAATCAGACTTATATATATATATATATATACTCATATATACATACAGTATATACCACACATATATACACACACACACACACACACACACACACACACACACATATATATATATATATGTGTGTGTGTGTGTGTATATATATGTGTGGTATATACTGTATGTATATATGTGTATATATATGTATATGAGGTATGTCAGAAAAGTTCCAGGACTGGTGTCAAAAAAATTTATTTCAAATCAAAGCTACAAACTACAAGTTATCCCCTTCAAAGTAATCCCCCTGGAGTCTATTGCACTTTTCCATCCGTCACTGCCACGCTTACATGCATACTCCTGGAAAAATTCTTCTGGGATTCTGGGTAGCTCTGTCATCACGGCCTTTTTGATGTCATGTACATCTTCAAAACGGGTTCCCTTGATGATCCCCTTGAGCTTGGGGAAGAGGAAAAAAATCACATGGAGCCAGTTCGGGCGAGTAGGGAGGTTGCTCCAGCACAGTGATGTTCTTCTGGGCCAGGACGTCTCGGGTACTCAGGGCAGTGTGGGCAGTTGCGTTGTCATGGTGAAGCACCCACGAGTTGTCTTGCCACAACTCTTGCCTCTTCTCACGCACTGAATGAAGCCAACGCCACAGTATCTCTTTGTAGACATGATGGTTGATCGTCTAGCCCTGTGGCAAGAACTCGCAGTGGATGATGCCCCTCACATTGAAGAATGTGATCAACATGACTTTGCCTTTGGACTTCAACTGTCTTGCTTTCTTCGGCCTTGGCGAATTTGGGTTCTTCCACTGAAGGCTTTGGCGTTTGGTCTCTGGGTCGTACTCGAAGATTCATGACTCATCACCGGTGATGACTCTCCCTAACGAGTCTGGTTCGGTTTCAAGACACTCAAGGATGTCCTGACACACTTGCATGCAGTGATCTTTCTGGTCATCATTTTGAAGATGTGCACGACATCAAAAAGGCTGTGATGACAGAGCTACGGAGAATCCTGGCAGAATCCTTCGAGGAGTGCATGCAAGCATGGCAGAGAAGGATGGGAAAGTGCATTAGACTCCAGGGGGATTACACTGAAGGGGGTAACTTGTAGTATGGATTTGAAATAATTTTTTTTGTGACACCACTCCTGGAACTTTTCTGACATACCTCGTATATATATATATATATATATATATATATATATTTTTTTTTTTTTTTTTTTTCTTCTTCAGTTTGACACCACAATCCTGTCTGGACATGACTTTATCAAGCTTTAAGAAGCCTTAAAAAGCTTTAATTAACTCACCACAAAAACTTATAATTATTTATCATTACGATTATTGCTGAATCCTCCTGCTGTTGTGAGATCACTGCACTGCTGTTTTCATCAAGATAAAATCTCACCTGCTAAAATTTTACCAGATAAATTAATGTGGGGGCATTTTTTATATACATTCCAGGAAGGAAATGATTTGTTTTATGCCAGTATAGCAAGCAGCACCTTATCCAAATGGTGGGTGTAATCCAATCATGCCCACTACTAATGTCTTTACATTTCAGCAGCTGTGGTGCACTGGTGACACAATAAATATGGTTTGATGGAAGATCTGATTCGGCTTACTGTATATATTTAAAAACTAACTGGCTCACAACCACATCTAACAATGGCAATTCTGTATTTTATTTTATTAATGACAAGGTGCCGTGCATCCAGAATCTTTGTGGGGATGTATGTGTATATTTGACCCTGTGTGGATTAGAGATCCAAAATTAATTCAACTTGTGTATGCAATTCTTGTTTTTTAGTCATTAATGATGTATGCTGTGCAATCATTCCACCCTGCAGGCATAGACATTAAGTCAGGGACTTGTCCTATAAGACAAGTAGAATGAGAGACCCACTTGTCCTTTTCCTCTCTTGACTTGTACCATGTCAGCAGGGTTGGAGATGGTGGTTTAAGAAATTACATTGTTCTTCCTTGTGTAATGTCCAGAGCCTTAGGCGGGCCCCATAAGCTGAACTGTTCCCGATACTTTGGAATGCATGTTCAGCAATAAATTCAAGAAATTTCATGAGACTTTCATAAGACGATTTGTGCAAAAATTGTGAAATACATCACTCTGAGAATTTATTAGCAATGTTAGACATTGTTGTGACAATCCAGTAAATAATATACATCTGTCACCAATAGGAAGCCTATTATGTGGACAGCAAGATTCTTCAAAATTCAGTTGCACTAATAGAAAAATCACAGTTTGACATATTATTATGCAAAGCTTGACTAATTAAAGTGATTATAGCCAGTCATGTTTCTATACAGCAATTTTCAATATTTTTATAGAGAAAAAAGTCATATAGCCTGCATCCATCTGAGAATTACAGGCTATGAAATACAGTCGTATCAACACAAGTTAAGTATTCTCAGATATTCTACCACTAACAAAGATGCTCATTAGCAATAAGTTAATGAGTAATGAGAATAATGAACTTTTGTCTGTGGTCTTGCATGAGATCAAGGTGTCCAATGTTTTACAGAATATTTTAAAATACTTAAATTTTGGATTAAACTGCAACATGAACAGTATAAGTGAATAAAAAAATTCTTCTAATTGCCTGAGAAAAGGCATAAAGGTGATCTGAATTCATAAGGTTCTCTTTTTCCAGCAAGAGATGAGGATGTCCACATTGTCTGGTGAGAAGATGACAAGAATAATTTTGATTTCAAAACACAAAAATACATTCATCCCATTCATCATCCACTGATCAGAGTTCATTCAGGGCAGCACTTCTTATCATCACATGCTCGGAAGCAGTCGAGAATAACATGTTTTCTGGAGCTGGTGCCAGCTTGGCTACGCAAACGCTTTGAGCACAACGCTGGGTTTACTGCTCTCATGGCAGCACAGGGAAGAGACAGATACTTTGTCCTTAATGTCAATGGAGATTTTTTTGTGTGTGTACTTCTACCTCTTTGTGTGGAACACTAGGATGTAAAAGGCTCCACGTGCACACTACATCGGGAGCACGTCTCTCTCTGCAAGGCCATTTTTCTTAGTTTTTTTAACAGGCTGTGAGCATGGAGCTCTGGTATTTCTTCCAATCCGACTGTGATTTTTACAACTACATCAAAATTAACACAGTCATCATGTTAAAAACAAGTCACCATGACACAAAATCACACTTATGGAAATATTGCAATTAACATGCGTTACACCACAGAAAAATTGGACTTTTTAATTTTTTATTTATTTATTTTTTATTTAATCTTTATTTAACCAGGAGAGTCCCACTGAGATTACCAATCTCTTTTTCAAGGGGGTCCTGGCCAAGACAGTGGCACAGATCACACTAATTCAGGACATTACAAACAATTTCATAACAATTTCATAAGACTCTTTAAAAACATTTACAATCCATGGCTTTGGTTTCCAAACCTTTGAGCAAAAGTTTAAACTGGCCTATTGAAACCAGTTCCTTTAATTTCCAGTCTTTTTGTAAATTGTTCCATGTTGTGGGGGCAGAATACTGAAATGCCACCTTACCAGCTTCTGTATGGACACTTGGTACAGACAATAGCAGTGCATCTTGTGAGCGCAAAGAATACAGTCCAACTGCTTTTGGTTGAATATATTCACACAAATATGAAGGGAGCAGGCCCTTATAAATAAATGCATACCAGTGAGTGAGTCTACGATTCTCCAATGCTGGCCAGCCCACATGTGCGTAAAAATCACAGTGGTGTGTGCAAGGCTTACAGACTTGTCCAATTTGGCAACATTACAGGGGCTTTGTGTTGTCCGATCACATTTTCTATTTGGCCTGGACATTCAGACAGCCATTAATATAAAATGGCTGTCCAAGGCAAAAGAACAGTTTAAATAAATCATTAACAGCACAAAATTACCATGACATCCATGCCCTTGATGAGAGAATGTCAAATTCTGACCACAACTCAGTATGTGTGTGTATATACATATACTGTATAACCCCAAATTCAATGAAGTTGGGATGTTGTGTAAAATGTAAATAAAAACAGAATACTGTTGCTGTCCATTTGGCTGCTCCCGTTTTGTGTTCAGGGTCGCCACAGCGGATACAACCAGATCTGCATTGGTAGTCGGCACAAGATTTATGCCAGATGCCCTTCCTGACGCAACTCCAGTTTTACCTGGAGAAACACACGCAGCCACTGGTGTTCCAAAGAGGTATCCCATCCAAGTACAAACCAGGTCACGCACTGCTTAGCTTCTGAGATCTGACATGATCAGGCGTACACAGAGCAGATTGGCTGCAAATAAAAAGAAAATACAATGATTTGCAAATCCTATTCAAGCTATACTGAATTGAATACACCACAAAGACAAGATATTTAATGTTCAAACTGATAAAGTTTATTGTTTTGTGCAAATATTTGCTCATTTTGAAATGGATGCCTGCAACACGTTTCAAAAAAGTTGGGACAGTGGTATGTTTACCACTGTGTTACATCACTGTTCCTTCTAACAACACTCAATAAGCATTTTGGAACTGAGGACACTAATTGTGAGTGTCATGATTTGGTATAAAAGGAGCATCCACAAAAAATCTCAGCTGTTCACAAACAAAGATGGGGCAAGGATCCCCACTTTGTGAACAACTGCATGAAAAATAGTCCAGCAGTTTAAGAACAATGTTTCTCAGAGTTCAGTTGCAAGGAATTTAGACATTCCATCATCTACAGTCCATAATATAATCAGAAGATTCAGAGAATCTGAAGAACTTTCTGAACGTAAGCGGCAAGGCCAAAAACCAACATTGAATGGCTGTGACCTTCGACCCCTCAGGTGGCCCTGCATTAATAACCGACATCACTGTGTAAAGGATCGTACCGGATGGGCTCAGGAACACTACAGAAAACCATTGTCAGTTAACACAGTTCATTGCTATGTCTACAAGTGCAAATTAAAACTCTACCATGCAAAGCGAAAGCCATACATCAAAAACATTCAGAAACGCTGCCGCCTTCTCTGGGCCTGAGCTCAGTTGAAAATGGACAGATGCAAAGTGGAAAAGTGTGCTGTGGTCTGATGAGTCCACATTTCACATTATTTTTGGAAATCATGGATGTTGTGTCCTCTGGACAAAAGAGGAAAAAGACCATCCAGATCGTTACCAGCGCAAAGTTCAAAAGCCAGCATCTGTGATGGTATGGGGGTTGATGGTATGTGTTAGTAGTGCCCATGGCATGGGCAAATTACACATCTGTGATGGCACCATTAATGCTGAAAGGTGCATCCAGATTTTGGAGCAACGCCATCCAAGCAACGTCTTTTTCAGGGACGTCCCTGCTTATTTCAGCAAAAACAATGCTAAGCCACATTCTGCATGTGTTACAACAACGTGGCTTCGTAGTAAAAGAGTGCGGGCACTAGACTGGTCTGCCTGCAGTCCAGACCTGTCGCCCATTGAAAATGTGTGGCGCATTATGAAGCACAAAATATGACAATCAAGACCCCGGAGTGTTGAACAACTGAAGTCATACATCAAGCAAGAATGGGTAAGAATTCTACCTACAAAGCTTCAACAATTAGTGTCCTCAGTTCCCAAATGCTTAGTGAGTGTTGTTAGAAGAAAAGGTGATGTAACACAGTGGTAAACATACCACTGTCCCAGCTTTTTTGAAACATGTTCCAGGCATGAAGCGTCCAGCCCCTCTCCAGGAGTTGGGTACCAGAGCCCAAGCTCCTCCTCACACTCCTCAGCCTCCCCGGTAAGGTCTATTCCAGAGTACTGGAGAGAAGAATTCGACCGATGGTCGAACCTCGGATTCAGGAGGAGCAGTGTGGTTTTCGTCCTGGTCGCGGCACACTGGTCCAGCTCTACACGCTCCATCGGGTGCTCGAGGGTTCATGGGAGTTTGCCCAACCAGTCCACATGTGTTTTGTGGATCTGGAGAAGGCGTTCGACCGTGTCCCTCGAGGCACCCTGTGGGGAGTGCTCCGGGAGTACGGGGTCCGGGGCCCTTTGTTAAGGGCTATCCGGTCCCTGTACGACCGCAGCAGGAGCTTGGTTCGCATTGCCGGTAGTAAGTCAAACCTGTTTCCAGTGCACGGTGGCCTCTGCCATGCTGCCCTTTGTCACCAGTTCTGTTCATTATTTTTATGGACAGAATTTCTAGGCTGCCAGGGTGTAGAGGCGGTCTGGTTTGGGAACCACAGAATCTCGTCTCTGCTGTTTGCGGACGATGTGGTTCTGTTGCCTTTGTCAAATCAGGACCTTCAGCGTGCACTGGGGCGGTTTGCAGCCAAGTGTGAAGCGTCCGGGATGAAAATCAGCACCTCCAAATCTGAGGCCATGGTTCTCGACCGGAAAAAGGTGCTTTGCCCTCTTCAGGTCGGTGGAGTGTCCTTGCCTCAAGTGGAGGAGTTTAAGTATCTCAGGGTCTTGTTCACGAGTGAGGGACGGATGAAGCGTGAGATCGATAGACGGATCGGTGCAGCATCTGCAGTGATGCGGTCGCTGTATCGGACCGTCGTGGTGAAGAGAGAGCTGAGTAGGGGGGCAAAGCTCTCGATTTACCGATTGATCTACGTTCCGATCCTCATCTATAGTCATGAGATTTGCCTCATGACCGAAAGAACGAGATTGCGTGTACAAGCGGCTGAGATGAGTTTTCTCCGCAGGGTGGCTGGGCGCTCCCTTAGAGATAGGGTGAGGAGCTCGGTCACTCGGGAGGAGCTCGGAGTTGAGCCGCTGCTCCTCCACGTCGAAAGGAGTCAGTTGAGGTGGCTCGGGCATCTTTTCCGGATGCCCCCTGGACACCTCGTTGGAGAGGTGTTCTGGGCACGTCCCACTGGGAGGAGGTCCCAGGGAAGACCCAGGACACGCTGGAGGGACTACATCTCTCGGCTGGCTTGGGAACGCCTTGGGGTTCCCCCGGAGGAGCTGGGGGAGGTGTGTGTGGATCGGGAGGTCTGGGCGGCTTTGCTTGAGCTGCTGCCCCCGCGACCCAACTCCGGATAAAGCGGAAGAAAATGGATGGATGGATGGATGTTCCAGGCATCCATTTCAAAATGAGCAAATATTTGCACAAAAACAAAAAAGTTTATCTGTTTGAACATTAAATATCTTGTCTTTGTGGTGTATTCACTTGAATATAGGTTAAATAGGATTTGTAAATCATTGTATTCTGTTTTTATTTACATTTTACACAATGTCCCAACTTCATTGGAATTGAGGTTGTATATAAATATGTAGTGTCACAAAAAAAGTGCCACAAAATCAAATAAGTTTGAGACTGATCCAATGAGGATGCCACTTACAATTGAGCAAAAAATGAAACTGGTGAAATTCTGAGACCAAATCAATCATCCAAACCCAATGACAATATGAATGTTATTTTGCAGTTAGAGAAGCTCCAGACGCTAAGACAGTATGGAATAATATAAAGAAGTTTCAAACTGATAGAACTGTTCACAGTGTTAACAAAGGAAGATCTGGCTGAACCAGAGGAGTCAGAGCTCCAGAGAACATTGATGCTGGCCGACTGTCTGCTGGTCAATATCTGAAAAAAGCCTTGTCAGTGATGGTCCCAAGAGTTTGGTCTGACTTGAATGACCATAGTCTGTATGTTGAAACTGGACTTGGGCCTTTCATGCGTCGGAAGCATCAGAGGCGGCAACACTGAACTCTACACTACTAGTAGTGTAGAGTATTAATCTGCAATAATGAGCTTGAAATAGCGCTGATCAAAATAATGAGGATAAGATCTATATCGGATTCCTTATCGGGATGCAATGTCCGATTTCGATCAAGTCTAAAACCACGTGATCGGGCCCGATTTCCAATCATGTGATCGGATTGGGACATCCCTACTCATAAGTCTACATGGTACCAGAACACCCTAGGCCAAAAGTTGGTGATCAATTTTGTGATCATATCATCTGATCTGAGGGTGCAATGTTCTGGATACCTTCTGGTGGTGAGTTAGATCAGAGGGTGGGGGAGAACTTTGGACAGATCTGGTAAGCACAAATGGATAGTGAACTGGAAACACCTGGAGGAGCCCATTGTTTGAAAGATCTTCAACTCACACCTCTGGCAGAGCTTTTCTGGCATCCCTGTTGAGGTTGAGGGCACTGAACCAGAATGGGCAATGTTCAAAGCTTCCATAGCTGAAGCCACAGCAGGGAGCTGTGGTCTGAAGGTCTTAGGTGCTTCAAGGGGTGGCACACCTCAAACACCGGGGTGGACAGCTGTGGTCAAGAAAGCCACCTGACTGTGTTAGGATACTTCCGGGATATGTTAACTCAGAGGACTCCGGAGGGGCAGTTGCAAGGTACCGACAGGCCCGAAGGGCAGCAGCCTCTGCTGTGACAGAGGCAAAGCAGTGGGTGTGGGATGAGTTCGGAGTTACCATAGAGAAGGACTTTTGGTTGTAACCAAGGTGCTTCTGGTGGACCATCAGACACTTCAGGAGAGTAGAAGAGGGAACCATCCAAGCTGTCTACAGTAAGGTTGGGACTGTGATGACCACAACTGAGGATGCAGTCGGGTGCTGGAAGGAACACTTTGAGGAATTCCTGCACCAGACTGGAGTACCCTCTATAGTAGGGGCAGAGCTGGAAGCTGATGGGGGATCATCATCACTTTCCCTGGTGGAAGTCACTGAGGTAGTCCAACAACTCCACAGTGGCAAAGCCCTGGGGCTTAATGAGATCCATTCAGAAATGCTGAAGGCTCTGTGTGTGGAGGGAATATCTTGGATGAGATGTTTCTTCAACACTGCATTGAGGTCTGGGACAGTACCTAAGAAGTGGCAAACTGGGGTGGTGGTGTCCAAATTTTAAAAGGGGGACCAGAGAGTGTGTGTCAATTACAGGGGCATCATACTACTCAGCCTCCCTGGTAAAGTCTACTCCAGGGTCCTGGAAAGGAGGGTTCAACCAATAGTCGAACCTCGGATTGAAGAGGAACAATGCAGGTTCTGTCCTGGCCATGGAACAAATGACCAGCTCTTCACTTTCACAAGGATCCTGGAGGTGGCCTGGGAGTATGTATCACAATTTGGTGCTAGACAAAAACTAAAACATTCCCCAAAGCAGGTCAGCCCAGACATGAGTGTGGAAAGAGTTCAACAGTTTATTCACAAGAGGATAAGTTTAAACAGACACCAATGTGGTGACTGGATTCAACAAAAGATTATCTTCAACTCACAGAATGTGAGGATAGTCCATGAAGAACAAAAATACAATTGACCCACTAAATGTGAGGGGATTATGGGAGGTGAGGATAAAAAGGAAAAAAGGTCAACTTAACGTCATAAAATGAATCCAAAAACCAAAATCATGTACTCACTAACGATGATAAACACAGAAGGACACAGAAGAAGTTACCCAAGACATACACCATGCAATGGACCATCAAACTGAAGAAGACACGGGTGTGGTTTAAGTAGACAAATTAACGCACAGGTGTGGTGATTACATGTGATAACAGAACCAAAACACCAGAGGACAGTAGAGAACAGACTTCAGACAAAGATGGCTGGAACAAGTGATATTAACCCTCTCAGGCTCAAATTAATTTTTAGTAACAGGAAAAATCAGATATTTAGCTGTTGCAAATCTGCAACGCCTGCCTTGAGAGGGATAAAACAAAACACGAGGGCAGTAGAGAACATACTTCTACAAACAAAGGTGACTGGAACATATGATAATCTCTGAGTGGAAAAACAAATACTAAGTGATAACTGAAGGACTAATAATAAAGACAAACAGAGACCAAAAGGCCAAAGTATAATTGCAAATACATGCATAAGAAAGCGAAAGCACTAAAAAATAAAATGACAAAACAGAAGTAACAATTAAATAAAACAGCAATATTAATAGTAAGTAAGTACCAAAAATAATGATATTAATATATTAATAGTGTGTATATGATAACAAGAACCTGAACAGTTTATAAATACATTAAGACAGTAAATTAATATAAACCTAAAAATTATTAACAGGAGAAAAAAAAGGGCTGAGTTCTCCTAAAAACTGTTGAGGTCTCAGGTTCAAAAAACATTCTGGAGTCACATGCCATTCCAACTCATTAAAGAAACTTTCCATAATTTATTACCAGCCTTGAAAAATGTTAGTTACCTATTTTATGAACAGTATACAAGCTAGAGCCCATGGATCCCCACGAGCAAGATGCTAGTTATATTGGTGATCTTATTGTTATGTGTAATCCCCATGGTGGTAGTTGCGCACAAGCGGCAAATGTGAGTAGCACTGGTACATGTTGTTATCCAAAGCGAGAGCAGAGATTACAGCACACAAATGAAATTTGTCTCAATCAGGTGAATTTATGCTATGGCTGCTGGCATTGCTTACTTTGATATTAATACTTGTATGAATGTTATAGAGTTTAGAATAGAATAGAAAGCCCTTATTATGGAAAACAGAGAGTGAGATTGGAGAGAGCTTCTCTTTTCTCAGTGCAAACAGATCATGACATGCCGTGAGACTGGGTTGGTTATACCATATTATTCTCTGGAGTTGCCCAGGGTGTTGGAATACTTACGAGTCCCCGGGTGAGCTCTGAAACGTTGGAGTTTACACAGGTAGATGAGAGGGTTGCCTCCCTGCGCCTTCGGTTGTGTTGTGTACGCACAAACAACAGTTCTAATTATAAAATACTACAGGACAGTGGAATGAAATCTCTATGTTCAAATATAAGATAAAAATATATTTATTATATACTGTATATACAGTGACATGATAAAATTATGATAAAAATTACAAACCTACCCAATCTTTGTAGGTGGGAAAACTTACTTATTTGCTTCACTGTATATATATATATATATATATATATATATATATATATATATATATATATATATATATATATATATATATATATATATATATATATATATATATATAGTTGTGGACAAACGTTTACATACCCTGGCCTTCTTAAAAGTCCTCCTTCCTACTCTTAACAGTTTGGCACCTTAGGAATCTATTAAGGCCAAGCATCCTTTTTTAGGGACAGCACTGCTTGCTCCATATGGAGAGGGACCAAGAAAAGGTCGCCTAAAGAAAGCTCATCTCCTCTACACCCAGATGGCTAGCCATGGTCAACGGGCATCTTCTCATGCAGTCGTTCAGGAAGATGCTACAATTTAAATTCGAAGAAAGCAAGTCATAGTAAAAGAACATCCTTACCGAAGGGTAAGGGTTTGAACTTTGGATGCTGGAACAACCGAACTATGCTTGATCTAGCTGACAGCAGTCAACCTAAGCACCACTCCGCTCTTATTGCTCACGAACTGTCACGACTCGATGTTGACATCGCAGCTCTCAGTGATGTTTGGTTTCCAGAAGAGGGCAGCCTCAAACAATAAGGCTGTGGTTACACCCTTTACTGGTTGGGCAAACTATCAATAGAGAGGTGTCTTTCAGGAGTAGGATTCATGGTGAGAAACTCCATTGTCTGCAAACCTGAATCACTGCCAACTGGTTACTCGGACTGCATTTATATCCATGAGCCTTCGTCTACGAAATAAGCAACACATCATGCTCTTCAGTGTGTACACCCCCACTAGTGGACCCTGAGGAAAATGACAAGTTGTACTATGAGCTTCACAGACTCCTACAAATTAAACCTACTGATGACAAGATCTTGATTCTTAGCAACTTCAGCGCCAGAGTAGGCTGAGATTTAGAAGCCTGGGAAGGTGTCCTTGGAAGACAGTGTTGGAAACTACAATAACAATGGACGCCTATTGCTAGAGTTCTGCACTGAGCAATGACTTGCTATCACTAACATTTTCCAGCAAAGAGACAGTTTCAAAACAATGTGGATGCATCCTCAGTTGAAACAATGGCATCTTCTTGATTATGTCCTAGTGAGCCAACGTGACTTGAAAGATGTCTTACACACCAGAGTGATGCCCAGTGCAGAATGCCATACAGACCATCACCTTGTCTGATGCAAATTCAAACTTTGTTTCAGACCAAAACCAAAGACAAGTGTTATGTGCCGACGCGGGTTGAGGAGCGGACCTGCGTCTGACTGAACCCAGCGCTAAATAACCAGAAAGTGGTTCCAAAAACAAAACGTTTATTTCCCTTTTGTGCAATAATTGTGTACAACATAAAAGTGCGTTTGTTTGGCGGAGTGAAGGACGGCGCGCTCTGCAGCGCCCAAAGGGATCGAAGCCCGGCGCTTCTGGACTCAAATTCACCACCAAACACCCCCCAGGTGGACACGACAAACTGACTCTGTGAAGGATAGAAGAGGTGAGGTAAGTCAACAGCTACAACTAATATCCTTCAAAGGCACACGCTATCAGCAACACATTCAGGTCTGACTTTAAGCTTTATGTAAATGAGCAGCTTCTCACAACAGGTGGAGGATCATCAGTCCGCACACCACGGCCGTGAGAAGCGAGCTGCACAATTCTCATCAATATTCAAATATACTGCGTAACAAAATACCAAATTACTATTAACACTTATTCAGACAATCAATCACCTCTGATGTGTGCTGACAGCATGTGTCCCTCACCCGTCCTCCTTCACAGGCACGATGTGTCAAACCCAGGCGCGGTCCTCAGCATCTCACAAACGAACGTCACAAGGTCGAGTTCCCGGCAATTCTGCTTGAATCACTCATGGCTTAAATGCAGAATGCCATCTCATTATCCGCTTCAGCGGAAAGTCTTTAAGTCTGCACGTGAGCATCATCCACAGGTGCTGCGAGTCATTAGGCCTGCACATGAACATCCTCCACAAGTGCAGCCAATAATGTTGATGAGGGTGAAGGATTCTTCTGCCAGCACCTTCCCCACAGACAAAAACCAGTTTGCGTACCACCTGGAGGGCAAAGAAAAGAAAACAACACAAAAACATGCAGCCAAACCCCCCAACACACAACAGAAAAGAGGTCCAAGCAGGGTAAAATCAATGTCAGCAGTCTTCACATAGCTGATGTGAAAGCTAAATTCCAGGTAGGCTTACAGCGCAAACTTGAAGAATCATTCCACTCCTGTGAATCCTCCACAGAAACTCTGTGGGATCAACTGAAAATGGCCATGTTGGAAACATGGCAACTATGGGCAATTCTGTGAAGCATTGAAAGCAGTGTACATGAACACCAGAGATAATGGTGGCGTGCTGCGCAGCTCTGATGGCCAGGAGCTACTTAGAGACAAGCTGTCAAACCTCAGCCACTGGACAGACCACTTTGAGACCCTCTTCAGTGCAACCCACACTGTTCAGGATTCAGTAATCTACTGTGTAGCACCTGGTCTGCCAGGAAGTGGCACACTATGGACCTCTATATTCTCTCTAGGTTCAGAGAGATGGACCCCTAATTTAAACAATGAGAAAGCATGGAGTTGAAAGTTGACAATTTATTATCCCAGAACAAAAGAACCTTCCAGTGTAATGAAAATAAAATACAAAAAGAAAATAGAGGTCTTTCATAGAAAAATAAAATATATATAAAAAATAAAAAAAATAAAAGTGTCCCTTCTTCAGGATTGAGTTCAGTTATGCTTCACACATCTGTGTGATCAATGCTACTACTACAAAAGTCTACACATAGAGTGCAGAAGACGTAACCATTACTCTTTCTTCAGTCATATTCCATTAACACTACTTTTACTCTTCACACTGAATATCTTCATAAATATAACCAGATACACAATATATAGTGTTCAATCAATGTAAATGACCCTGTATGCATTTATAAACAGTGCATTTTATCATGATTATTCATAGTGAACATAAATGAACATAAATTCATTTACTTATACCCATTAAACACATTTATATTTTTAAACAGCTCTATTAATCAATTTTTATCTCTTAACTGTAGCACATCTCTTTTTTAACCACTTTAATGGAAATGAACAGTATAACACTACTCTTTTTTTTAACCTAATCAGTATTTAAAACAACTCCAATACAAGAGAACAATTTAAGCACATTGCTGTTTGTACAAAGCAATACTTGTCAAAACCTGGTATCTTATGAACCCAAAAATGCATCATATACTCTCTCTATTTCTCTCACTACAGTTGTAGTATTTTAGCTTAGTTAGCCACATGTTGGCACTCACATTAAATATTAAAGGCAATACATGAAGTAGCATAGTAGGTGCGGATGGCATTAGCATTGCGCTAATTTAAGCTAGTGATCTTTTTAGAGTCACTTTACTCTGTTCACAATGATACAGACACTACACAGTGGGTTGAAACATTAGGAAACATTCCTGTAACTCTGACTGTTTTAAGTGAAGTATTTCACTGTAAGGCTTCTTTTCACACAACCGGCTACATCATCAAGCTAACCACGAGGCTTAGCCTTTAGTGTGTAGCAACCATGCTTACTGGAGTTCTGTCAGAGGGCTCCCACAGTGAAATGACTCCTCTCATCCATGACAACTATACAAAAGACTTGCTCCTAACAAGCAGAAAACATATTAGACAGTGCTACGAGGTAATAAATCACGAATTTCTGACTTTTACGTTGTTTTTCTTACCAATGATCATCAGCTTGTTTTATAATGGTGCTCTATGTTCAGAATCTCAGGTCAGAGTGCCATGATGACAGTGAGTAAGGGTTGATTCGCCACCCGGTGGCAGTTCATGATAATACAACTAAATGACATAAATGGGTTTAGTAACCATGTGGGTTAAACTCTGTATTCCACAACTGCCAGTTAAAAAGGAACTTGACAAACCACCAACCTTTGAGGAGCTAGTCAAAGCCATTGACCATCTTAAGAGCAGTAAGGCAGCGGGAGTGGATGCATTCCTTCTGAGATCTGGAAGTATGAAGGTCCCACGTTGCACAACAACCTCAATGGACTCCTCAACTGCTGCTGGGAGCAGGGGAAGCTACCACATGATCTTTGCGATGCAGTCCTCATCACTCTATATAAGAACAAGGGTGTCAATTCTGTCTGTTCCAACTACAGGGGAATTATGCTTCTGGCCATTGCTGGCAAGATCCTTGCCAAAATCCTTCTCAACAGATTTATACCATCCATCTCCAAGACCACCTCCCAGAAAGTCAGTGTGGCTTCAGAGCCAAGAGAGGCATGACAGATATTGTGTTCCAGCAGCTCCAGGAGAAGTGCCATGAGCAAAACAAGGGTTTCTACGCCACTTTTTTTGACCTGACAAAATCTTTCCATACTGTGAGTGGGAAAGGACTATGGCTGATTTTGGAGCTTATCATCGTCATGCGTGTACCAGTTCCTGCCTATCCAGCAACTTCGCACAGCCAATGAAGAGGAGTGGACCAACATTCCACAGGCCACAATTGACAACCTGATCAACTCTATGCGAAGGAGATGTGTTGCACTGCATGAGGCAAATGGTGGTCACACCAGATACTGACTGGTATCCCCCCAATAAAACAAAACTGCACCTTTCAGAGTGGCCTTTTATTGTGGGCAGTCTAAGGCACACCTGTGCACTAATCATGGTGTCTAATCAGCATCTTGATATGGCACACCTGTGAGGTGGGATGGATTATCTCAGCAAAGGAGAAGTGCTCACTATCACAGATTTAGACTGGTTTGTGAACAATATTTGAGGGAAATGGTGATATTGTGTATGTGGAAAAAGTTTTAGATCTTTGAGTTCATCTCATACAAAATGCGAGCAAAACCAAAAGTGTTGCGTTTATATTTCCTCGTTCCAACCTCCAACAGTTATGTTTTCATGCCTGGTGCTCAAATTATTTTAAAGTAACACAATGCTAAAATACCCTTGGCAGTATGAGCATCGTCTTTTTTATAATTTGCAGTTGTTTAATTAATATCCCAGTGCAAAGTCTGTATCTAAGTACATTTATTGTTATTTACGTGAATGATTAAGATCCTATTGTCTTATGTACAATTTGTACATGTTTAATTAAGCCCCTCTATTTTGATACATGATAATTTCACAACAATCAAAATGAAAGTGTTTATCAGTGCATCATTGATCGAATCACCTCTGTATGTTTATATTGATGTTGTAGATTAAACTCAACCAATCATAAACATTGTTTTATTTATGTTTTAACAGCATCTGCAGGAGGGCATGTGTGTGTGCATACATGGGGTTTTGAAAAGGGCAGAAGTTAGCTTTGAACAACATTTTCCATTTTAGAAGTGTTTATTTTTCAGTAGCTTTTGCATAATATATGACAAAGAAGTTATATTTATAGAGGTTAAGAGGTTATACAGAAACAAAGTGCAGTTGGCAGCTAGCAAGACCAGCCAGTGACGTAACCAGGCCAACGCCCGCAAGATGTCTTGTAAATCACTCCAGAGGTGTTATCAGGTTACAAAAACAACTTTTTCAGTGTTAGAAGTGTTTACCTCTTGGTAGCTGGACATAATACATGAAAAACATATTATATTTGGCCAGAAACAAAGTGGTTTTGGAGCCCCGCAGAGACCAGCCAGTGATGTCACAGTGCTCCTCGACTCTGATGGGCTGTCAACCCCCCCCCCCAAAAAAAAAAAAAAAAAAAAACAGATTTGCATGATTCGTAGAATAAAGAATACAAAACAATATGACTTTTTAACATCTTAAAATACAACCCCAATTGCAATGAAGTTGGGACATTGTGTGAAATGTATGAGGATATAGGAGGGCTTCTTAAAGAAAAAAAATAACAGGTCTGTGAGAGCCAGAATTCTTCTTGGTTGGTAGGTAATCAAATACTTATTTCATGCAATAAAATACTAAATTATTTTAAAATCATACAATGTGATTTTATTATATTTCCTTTAGATTCTGTCTCTCACAGTTGAAGTGTACCTATGATAAAAAAAATTACATTCTTTCCAGGTGGGAAAACTTTCAAAATCGACAGTGGATCAAATACTTTTTTGCCTCACTGTATCCACCAGAAACATATTTGTGATTGATTGCTATGAATTCCTTCAAAAGCAAATCACCCAGAATTCAAACGATTAATTCATACCCAGTGAAAATCAACATCATTACAGACATATGTACCTTTACTTGTACTTTTTACTTGGTGTGTAAAGTGAGCAGGGTGTGCATCAGCCCTCTGACACCTTTCATTTTATTTGCATTAACCAGAACTTCAGACCTTACTCCGTTTTTCATTCTTGAATGAAGTAATTCTTGGGCTGTGATTGATTGCTGAAAATGTCTGCTTCATTCAAGTGTTTTTCTGACTTTCAAACTTCCAGTCTAAATGTGTTCCATGTTTGAATAGGCAGTGAATGACACAAAGGTTACATGGTATATGATGTGTGTGTGTGTGTGTGTGTATGGTCAAAGTAGCAAAACGTTTGAATGTGTGGAACAGGAAATTACAATGCCCTTCCATACGAGCCTGCGGGTTTCATAACATTCAGTCGCTGCTTTATATTTATCAAAAACACACTTGCTGAGAGGGACTTGACTTTTTGCTTTAGAAACATTCCTTGTCTTTCAAGCATGACATGGATGGCAGTGGAAGAACTCTTTCCTCATGTCAAGAACAGATGTTGTCAGGCAATCTGAATTGGCATTTTTCTTTTTTTTGTATCTGTGCTTTAGTGAAAAAGCCACCTTGTTTTTGGCAAGTGACTTGCTGATAAGTAAAGTGAATTGCAAAGGTATGCGCAACCCCAAATCAGACTACGTTGGGACAGCATGGTGAATGCAAAAACTAATCCTAATCCTGAACGAAAACCTTCTGCAGAGCGCTCTTGACCTCACACTGGGGTGATGGTTCTTCTTTCAGAAGGACAATGATCCTAAGCACAAAGCCAAGATAACAAAGGAGTGGTTTCAGGACAACTCTGTGAATGTCCTTGAGTGGCCTAACCAGAGCCCAGACCTGAATCTGATTGAACATGGAGAGATCTGAAAATGGCTCTGCACCAAGTTTGTGGCAGCAGTTTCAACAAGACTTGAGACTGTAATTGCTGCCAGAGGTGCATCAACAAAGTATTGATGGGGTGTGAATACTTATACACATGTGATTTCTTTTTTGTTGTTGTTGTTGTTTGTTTTTTTATGCAAAAATGTTGTCATGTTGTCAATATGGGTGTTGTGAGTAGAATTTTGAGAGAAAAAATGAATTTACTCCATTTTGGAATGCACTGTAATACATTCCTGTGATGTGACTTCATAAGCCATTTTTTATGGCATAAAAGACAATCTAAAGCCGAAAATCATTTATTGGTGTACAATTTATTGGTGTACAATTTATTGGTGTACAAGTCTTCACTTGCAATACAAACACCTCCTGGATGGTTCTGCCCTGCATGTCGATGCTACACTCATCTGACCTCTTTCTGGATGAACTGTATTTCATTACAGACAGTATGAACCCAATATACTTGCATATAATGTTGTTGTTTTTTTGTTTGGTTTTTTTTTTTTTTACGTCTGCCAAGGATGTAATAAAATCATTGCAGTTTATTTGTTTATTTGTCTGGTTGTCTGTCTGTTAGCAGGATTACGTCAAACTACTGCATGGAGTTTGACGAAATGTTCACCTCAGACACATATTAGGCCATGGAAGACTCCATTAAATTGTGGAGGTGATCCGGATCCAGATTCAGATGCATATTTTGGATCAAGGTTTCCGGATCAAGATTACGTCAAAATTACTTCACGGATTCTCATCAAATTTGCACCACAGATAGATACAGTTGTACTCAAAAGTTTACATACCCTGGCAGAATGCTTTTTTTGTTGTTGTTGTTGTTGTTTTTTTTGTTTGTTTGTTTGTTTTTTTGGGCCATTTTTCAGAGTATGAATGATAACACAGAAACTTTTTTCCATTCATGGTTAGTGGCTGGATGAAACCATTTATTGTAAAAACAAACAAACCAAAAAAAAAACAAAACAAAAAAAAAACTACTTTTTTATTTTAAATCATAATGACAACAGAACCTACCCAAATGACTGATCAAACATTTACATATTCCAGTTGTTAATACAACATCAATGACAGCTTGGGATCTTTTGTGGTTGTTGTGGATGAGGCTGTCTGTTGGTAAAGCTGACACTGAATATGTCTCAGATTTTATTTACATCAATTTTGAATAAATACAAACAGTATGGCACTCTATAATAAATCTGCTTGGAGTAGACAGTTCTCAAAAGTTAGGCTGTGATCGAAGAAATTGTGCACTGTTCAAATTTTACATTTGGCATCCCCTCTCTTCATAGCGATGTAGAGCAGAGAAGGATTGTCTTTCACCAAAACAGATCAAATCTAGGCTTGCATCTTTGATGTACCTTCTGGCGATTTTTAGCTAAACTTTTAGGTCTTCTTTTTAAGAGAATCCTCCTCTAATCCACTTCATCATGAAGCTGTATAAGTGGTGATACAAAATGCAAAACACTTCAGACTCAGACTCAGACTCACTTTTTTTGTCACTCGACCCTTACAGGCAGAATGAGATGCAGTTTCTCCAGGTCTTGGTGTAGTTAACTGGGACATTTTTTTTTTTAAACCTAACCTATTGTATAAACTTTTGCAATATAAACTTTTGCAATGTACAATATGCACACCCCGTGGCCATAGAATATATATACAAGGGACAGGGTCAGCAGCAGCAGCGTTAGAGTATTAAGAAGGTGATAACTGTCCACGTAGTGCAGTGTTCACAGTTTGGTGGTGGATGTTGAACTGTTCAACAGTCTGACAGCATTTGGGTAGAAGCTATTTTTCAGTCTGGATGTTTTTGCCCGGATGCTGCACAGCCTCCTTCCAGAGGGAAGGGGTGTGAACAGACTGTGCGCAGTGTGGGTGGAGTCTCAGAGGATGCAGGTGGCTTTGTCTCTACATCTGGAGATGTAGATGTCCCCAGTGGGTGGTAAGCTGCATCCGATGGTCCTCTGTGCAGACTTCACCACCCGCTGCAGCGCTTTCTTCTCCGCCACCGTACAGCCACCATACCACACAGGGAGGCAGCAGGACAGGGCACTCTCCACTGCACAGCTGTAGAAGGCCCTGAGGTCATCTGTGTTCAGTCCGGCCCTTCCCAATTTCCTCATAAAATAGAAACGTTGGTGCGCTTTCTTAATGACAGCCGTGGTGTTGGTGTGCCAGGTGAGAGTGTTGGAGAGGTGGACTCCAAGATACCTGATGGAGGAGACGATCTCCACCGCTGCTCCGTTGATGTAGAGGGGGGAGGGGTGGTGGGGGCTGACCTGCAGAAGTCAACAACTATCTCCTTGGTCTTCTGGGTGTTGAGGATGAGGTTGTTGTCTCTGCACTACCGTGTCAGGTTCTCCACTTCTCGCCTGTACGCTGTCTCATCCCCTTGGCTAATGAGCCCGATCACTGCTATATTGTCTGCAAACTTAACAACAAGATTCTTCTTGTGCTGGGCTCTGCAGTTAAAGGTCATCAATGTGTACAGCAGTGGACTGAGCACACAACCCTGGGGTGAGCCAGTGTTCAGGATGATGGTGGAGGATGAGGTGGTGTTGATCCTGACACTCTGTGGCCTCCCAGTCAGGAAGTCCAGGATCCAGTTGCACAGTGCTGAGGGGGCTCCTAGTTCAGCCAGCTTGGAAACCAGTTTCTGCGGGATGATGGTGTTGAATGGAGAAGTGAAGTCCAGGAACAGCAGCCTTGCATAGGAGTCCTTGTTCTCTGTGTGGGAGAGGGCCTGATGCATCACAGTGGAGATGGCATCAGCTGTGGACCGGTTTTGCCTGTATGCGTACTGATGCTTATCTACAGTCACATCAATGGTCTGCTTCAGAAGCCTCATCACCAGCCTCTCAAAGCACTTTGTGGTGATGGGGGTGAGTGCAACTGGCCTGTAGTCATTGAGGCAGGATGGTGCAAAGGTCTTTGGCACAGGGATTATCCTTGATGTCTTGAGGCACGGCGGAACTCTGGCTTGGGACAGAGAGGTGTTGAATATATCCGCCAGAACCTCAGACAGCTGGTGTGCACAGTCTTTAAGGACCCTCTCTGGTATTCCGTCAGGGCCCGGGGCCTTTCGGGGGTTGATCCTCTGCAGCACGTTCCTCACCTCAGCTGTGGTGATGTTGCTGAATGGGGGGTCTTTGGGGGAGGGAGGGACACGGGAGGGGGTGGTGGTGTTGGACGCCTCAAAACGCGCATAAAAGGCATTCAGAGTGCTGGGTCTGCAGAGCACTGTGCTACATTGATTTTGTAGTCCGTGATGCATTATTTGATGCCCCTACACATGCTCTGTGGGTTGTTTGATTGGAGGTGGCCTTGAACCTTGAGGGCATATGTGGACTTAGCTCTTTTTATTTCTGCTGATAGGTTCCTTCTGGCTGCTCTTAATGCTGTTGCATTGCTGTCTTTGAATGCAGCATCACGAATTTTCAGCATGGAGCGCACCTTTCCGGTCATCCACGGTTTCTGGTTTGGCCTGATGGTGATGGTCTTGGAGGTGGTCACATTATCTATGCCGTTCTGGATGTAGCAGTGCACAGTCGATGAGTATTCCTCCAGGTCCACATTGCTCCCTGTTGTTGCTCCCTGCTTTCAGTTGTTTCAAAATATTTGTCACAATCTTTCTGAATTTAATGCAGTCATTTATCACTTTAAGTAAAAAAAAAAGACAATCCTTTAACACAAATGGAATGCAAACTCATGCTGCTGGCTCAAAAGCCCAACACTATATACCATTTTGGCCACAGCATCTGGCATGCTGTAACAGGTCATAGCATGAAGTCATCATACAAACCAGAAGTGGAATTTAAAACAAAGCCTTCCCCCTAAACCTACAGTCGGGCAAATAAGTATTTGATCCACTGTGGATTGTGCAAGTTGCCCCACCTACAAAGAATGGAGAGGTCTGTAACTTTTTTTTTTTTTTAGGTGCACTTCATTTGTGAGAGACAGAATCTAAAAAAAAAAAATAATCAGAAAATCACATTCTATGATTTTTAAATAATTCATTTGCACTTCATTGCATGAAATAAATTTTTGATCACCTACCACCCAGCAGGAATTCTGTCTCTCACAGACCTGTTAGTTTTTCTTTAAGAAGCCCTCCTATTCTATACTCTTCACCTGTATTAATTGCACCTGTTTGAACTTGTTACCTGTACAAAACACACCTGTCCACATACTCAAAATCAGACTACAACCTGTCCACCATGGCCAAGACCATAAAGCTGTCTAAGGACACCAGGGACAACATTGTATACCTGTACAAGGCTGGGATGGGCTACAGGACAACAAGCAAGCAGCTTGGTGAGAAGGTAACAACTGTTGGCATAATTTTTTTTTTGAAAATGGAAGAAACACAAAATGACTGTCAGTCTTCCTCAGTCTGGGGCTCCATGCAAGATCTCACCTCATGGGGTATGGATGATTGTGAGAAAGCCCAGAACTACAGAGGAGAACCTGGTGAATGACCTGAAAAATGCTAGGACCACAGTTGCAAAGATTACATTAGTAACACACTACGCCACCATGGTTTAAAATCCTGTTGGGCACACTAGGTCCCCCTGCTCAAGCCAGCACATGCCAGGCCTGTTTGAAGTTCACCAGTGACCAATCCAGATGATCCAGAGGAGGCAAGGGAAAAGGTCATGTGGTCAGATGAGACCTTTTTGGTATCAACGCCACTTGTCATGTTTCGAGGATGAATTTTGTTTTTTTGCAATAACTCAGGTTTGTTTGGACCACAATGGATACACATTTTTGTCCTGTTTGTGGTTAAAGAAACAAACTTATCAAAAGCTTCACTTATCTTTGTGTTGCCATTCATGTCACTGGATCCTTGGTGTTTGAGATAAAGAGACACCTGAGAAGACCTTACAGAGTCATGACATCCTTGATCAGTGGTGTTTGACAATGCTATGCAGTGCATTTCTTTTGGCATGATTCAGTGCACAGATGAATCTGTATTGTTCATATGAAGTCTCAAATTGCCCTTTATCTTTCTTTCTTTCTTTTAATTTACCAACCATTTTGTCTTGGGGGAGGAAAAAATCATGCAATGACTCAGGCTTGTTTGAGCCACAGTGGATACACCTTTTTATCCTTAGGGAAAGAAGGCTGCATTTGACAGCCACATTAAAAAGAGTCTTTGAAATGAGACTGGCTTGTCACCCCACTATGTCATACACAGTCAATAAAGAAACAAACTTATCAAAAGCTTCAGTTATCTCAGTGGTGTCATTCATGTCACTGGATCCTTGGTTTTTGAGATAAAGAGACACCTGAGAAGACCTTATAGAGTTATGACATCCTTGAGCGGAGGTGTTTGGCAATGCTATACAGTACATTTCTTTTGGCATGATTCAGTGGACAGATGAATCAGTATTAAGGACCCCAGCAACTGGAAAAGGCCAAAGAGGCCCTCACGTGTAGCAATTTATCTATGTGGCTTCTTTGGGGAGATAGGGGTGGACTAGATGTTTGTCAAGGTGCTCGCCAATGAATACGCAAGACAGTTCTGGGTGATTCTATGGTAGCGGAATTACAACGATGGGAAAATCTGGCCATATTTTAGCTCCCCATTAAAAATGTGCTCCAATTGTAATTCCGTTACCATAGAATCGCCCTTCTGCAGTGTGGTGGCCATGGTAAGACATAGCACCATGTTCTCAGATCTGACATGTCACAGGTAGCTGACACGAACAGACTCAACAAGCTCATCAGGAGAGCTGGCTCTATCCTGAGGGTTGAACTAGAGTCTGTGGTGGAGGTTTCAGAGAGGAGGATGTTGAGGAAACTGCTCAGTATCCTAGACAGCACCTCCCATCCACTGCATGCCACACTGGCATCCGGTCAGAGCACCTTCAGCCACAGACTGAGATCACGAAGATGCACCACAGAATGCCACAGGAGGTCTTTCCTACCTGTGGCAATCAGACTGTACAGTTACCCCCCCCCCCCCCCCCCCCCCCGCAGGATGAATACACAATGAACAGAGCTTTCAGAGTTATTCAGTTATGTGCGGTATCGTCGAAGCTCTTGTGCAAATGTCTAAAGAAACAAAACATTGTTCACTGTTTCCTGTCACTGTTTCAGTACTCTGGGAAAATAATTTCCTTTGACAACTACAATTTTTCAAACAACTGATCTGTGCTTGTTGAAAACTTGGAACAACTTTAGCTTTTCATCAGCCCAGCAGGTGACATTATTGGATAATTAAGGACATACAACATCAGGTAACAAGTACAATGCATGCCATGTCAACTTTGATCCTGTGTGAGCCACTTCTCTTTGTATTTTTACCAGAAAGCTACTCAGCAGAATCGGATTGTTTCTGAATGACATATAACCATTTGACACACCTTTTGAATTTGTCCTTTGGCCTTACAAACATTGTCCCTCAGCTCTGTCTAGCAGAGAAAAACTGCAGATCCAAAAAATCAATTTAAGCTCACCTTTCTGTTGTGTCTGATGCTCTGGGGAGCAGGAAAAATGTCTAGCTGGAGTGTGTGGAAATTTATTAACCAGTTTTCTGTGAAACATAGCACAACCAACAGGCATGTACAGGTGTCATTTGTTAGCATGTTTTTATATGATATGAAATGATCCCATATGTTATATGACTCATATGAAAAGGAAAGCATTGTTAAGAAGTCATAGAACAACCACTCATGGCATAAGTCAGCAGAGATCAAGGCAAGTGGAATTATTGATTGTAAGGAGGCAGGTACCATCGATCGGTAGGTAGCACATAGTTATGCAAGATGATGCAAGACTGGCTGTGTGATGCCCCATGCTTGGTGGAACAACCTTCTTGACAGCTCCTGCCACCTCACATTTTCAAATTTTATAATTCAGTAGCAACTGGATTTTGAACATTTTCAAAAACCAAAAACAAACACCCTCATACCAATCTTGTTTTTCCTTCTGGAAACATAGAAATATAGTTAATGTCTTATAGTTAATGACAGGACCATTTCACAGGGCGGCGTTCCACTACAATCACCCATGATCCAAAAAAGTACAAAAATGGGATGAAGCTGCTTAATTTCCAGCCACTACAGCCTTGTCTCCTAACAGGCTGGCTTATAAGGTTCAGTCCTGGCAACTCGTCTAGGGTTGGAGGCATGTCAGCTGATCTGAGGAATCAGGCTATCTTATAAATTTCAGACCTGGCAACCTCACCAGGGTCAGAGATATGTCAGTTGGACTAAGAGGCAACAAACTGCCTTATAAAGTGCAGAACTGACAACCTACTCAGCGTCAGCAGTAAAGGTAACAAGGTGTCAGCACCACTAAAGAGGCCACCAGATGAAAGAAAGGAGCTGCAACCTCGGCCAGACATGATCGAGCTGTTCAACTTTGAAAAAAAAAACTGCAAAAAAACACTGCTTCAGCTTAAAATTTTCACCTTGATGGACCACGATCAAACACATTTCAAGCTGTTGTCACTATAAATGCCCCATTTAAAGAAGTCTGAATATGATTGAAGCTGTTAAGACTGCAGGCACCTGGAAGTTACCGCGTACGATCAACAATTATGAGAATCGGAATGAAATGTTTGAAATGTTCAAGCATTAAATCTCATGATGGCTAAGGCTCCATGAGGGCAGTGTAGCTAGATTTGCGAACTGGACACAACCTGTGGTCTGATCAGCCACAACTGGGTCACCTGGATGAGGGTGTATGATGTTGAAAAACCCAAAACATCCAGTGATTCCAGGAACATCAATGAAGATGTGTCCAGTAGTATCAGTACAATGTGTACAATCCCAATTCCAGTGAAGTTGGGATGTTGTGTAAAATGTAAATTAAAACAGAATACAATACAATTTGCAAATCCTCTTCAACCTATATTCAGTTGAATACACCACAAAGACAAGATATTTAATGTTCACACTTATAAACTTTATTGTTTTTGTGCAAAGATTTGCTAATTTTGAAATGGATGCCTGCAACACATTTAAAAAAGTTGGGACAGTGGTATGTTTCCACTGTGTTACATCACCTTTCCTTCTAACAACACTCAATAAGCATTTGGCAACTGAGGACAATAATTGTTGAAGCTTTGTACTGTAGGTGAAATTCTTTCCCATTCTTGCTTGATATACAACTTCAGTTGTTCAACAGTCCGGGGTCTCCGTTGTCGTATTTTGCGCTTCATAATGTGCCACAGGTCTGGACTGCAGGCAGGCCAGTCTAGTACCTGGACTCTTTTACTATGAAGCCATGCTGTTGTAACACGTGCAGAATGTGGCTTGGCATTGTCTTGCTGAAATAAGCAGGGACGTCCCTGAAAAAAGATGTTGCTTGTATACGATTCCTGCTTCATGCGCACTTTATGCGGAAATCGACCAAATTCGGATTATGTGTGAAAGGGCCCTAAATGTATCCATCCCCTGACTTGTTAAAAGAAAAACTGGTGTGAAAGTCGTGAGTTAATGTAAACTCATCAGTGAGTGCCAATAACCGTGTCAAGCATACATTTTATAATTCATATTTTATTTCACTTCACAAAAAGTATTTTGTTTTGTTGTTTCAGTTAAATAACTTTGGAAATTATTTCAAACATTTTAATTATGCTATATAATATATAGCAACATTAAAATGTATGAATAATTAATTAATTAATTAATTTATTTATTTATTTAAAATTATATATATATATATATATATATATATATATATATATATATATATATATATATATATATTTTTTTTTTTTTTTTTTTTTTTTTTTTTTCAGAAATCATTTTCAAATGTGAAATTAAATGTGAAATTATATAGCTTCTTTGCCCTTTAAAGCAGCCTCCATTAGTGGCACAGACCTTCTCTCCTAGTTAAAGGACATGTCGCACGGTTTTTAACATCCCAGTTAACAACATAAAAGTAGAAAAGGAGGACCACTGGTGCAACACAGAAGTCGGTGCAAAAACATTTATTAAGGTGCCAAAAACATTGAAGAGACTAACGTTTTGATGTAAAAGTTACATCTTCATCAGAATCCTTGAAAGACATGGATGGTACAGCCTTAAATACTAATCAGTACCAGGTGTCATCATGCGTAAAGGGGTGTTAACCACCCATCAATCAAGGCACTGCATCCCAATAGAATAAAAACAAGCATAAAATATATCAGGATCCAAAAGAAAAACTTAAAATTAATTCCTCATTTAAACCAAACAGTTCCAATGTACCTAATATATAAATGCTAAATTTCTTCTTCTTACCTTATAAGTAAGAAGAAGAATTTTAAATTCTATTCTAGAATTAACAGGAAGCCAATGAAGAGAGGCCAATATGGGTGAGATATGCTCTCTCCTTCTAGTCTTTGGGATGGTTATGAGTAATTTTTTCTCTAATAGTTAAGATTTTATTAGCAAAGAAAGTCATGAAGTCATTACTAGTTAAAGTTAAAGGAATACTCGGCTCAATAGAGCTCTGACTCTTTGTCAGCCTGGCTACAGTGCTGAAAAGAAACCTGGGGTTGTTCTTATTTTCTTCAATTAGTGATGAGTAGTAAGATGTCCTAGCTTTACGGAGGGCTTTTTTTTATAGAGCAACAGACTCTTTTTCCAGGCTAAGTGAAGATCTTCTAAATTAGTGAGACGTCATTTCCTCTCCAACTTACGGGTTATCTGCTTTAAGCTGCGAGTTTGTGAGTTATACCACGGAGTCAGGCACTTCTGATTTAAAGCTCTCTTTTTCAGAGGAGCTACAGCATCCAAAGTTGTCTTCAATGAGGATGTAAAACTATTGACGAGATACTCTATCTCACTTACAGAGTTTAGGTAGCTACTCTGCACTGTGTTGGTATATGGCATTAGAGAACATAAAGAAGGAATCATATCCTTAAACCTAGTTACAGCGCTTTCTGAAAGACTTCTAGTGTAATGAAACTTATTCCCCACTGCTGGGTAGTCCATCAGAGTAAATGTAAATGTTATTAAGAAATGATCAGACAGAAGGGAGTTTTCAGGGAATACTGTTAAGTCTTCAATTTCCATACCATAAGTCAGAACAAGATCTAAGATATGATTAAAGTGGTGGGTGGACTCATTTACATTTTGAGCAAAGCCAATTGAGTCTAATAATAGATTAAATGCAGTGTTGAGGCTGTCATTCTCAGCATCTGTGTGGATGTTAAAATCGCCCACTATAATTATCTTATCTGAGCTAAGCACTAAGTCAGACAAAAGGTCTGAAAATTCACAGAGAAACTCACAGTAATGACCAGGTGGACGATAGATAATAACAAATAAAACTGGTTTTTGGGACTTCCAATTTGGATGGACAAGACTAAGAGTCAAGCTTTCAAATGAATTAAAGCTCTGTCTGGGTTTTTGATTAATTAATAAGCTGGAATGGAAGATTGCTGCTAATCCTCCACCTCGGCCCGTGCTACGAGCATTCTGGCAGTTAGTGTGTCTCGGGGGTGTTGACTCATTTAAACTAACATATTCATCCTGCTGTAACCAGGTTTCTGTAAGGCAGAATAAATCAATATGTTGATCAATTATTATATCATTTACTAAAAGGGACTTAGAAGAGAGAGACCTAATGTTTAATAGACCACATTTAACTGTTTTAGTCTGTGTTGCAGTTGAAGGTGCTATATTATTTTTTCTTTTTGAATTTTTATGCTTAAATAGATTTTTACAGGTTATTGGTGGTCTGGGAGCAGGCACCGTCTCTACGGGGATGGGGTAATGAGGGGATGGCAGGGGGAGAGAAGCTGCAGAGAGGTGTGTAAGACTACAACTCTGCTTCCTGGTCCCAACCCTGGATAGTCACGGTTTGGAGGATTTAAGAAAATTGGCCAGATTTCTAGAAATGAGAGCTGCTCCATCCAAAGTGGGATGGATACCGTCTCTCCTAACAAGACCAGGTTTTCCCCAGAAGCTTTGCCAATTATCTATGAAGCCCACCTCATTTTTTGGACACCACTCAGACAGCCAGCAATTCAAGGAGAACATGCGGCTAAACATGTCACTCCCGGTCCGATTGGGGAGGGGCCCAGAGAAAACTACAGAGTCCGACATTGTTTTTGCAACGTTACACACCGATTCAATGTTAATTTTAGTGACCTCCGATTGGCTACACTTCCTCCTCACAGTCACCCAGTCAGCCTGCTTTCCCGGCTGCTCGGGATCTGCTGGAAGGGAACTAACGGCGGCTAAGCTACCGTGGTATGCACCCACTACAGGGGCCTGGCTAGCTGTAGAATTTTCCACGGTGCGGAGCCGAGTCTCCAATTCGCCCAGCCTGGCCTCCAAAGCTACAAATAAGCTACACTTATTACATGTACCATTACTGCTAAAGGAGGCCGAGGAATAACTAAACATTTCACACCCAGAGCAGAAAAGTGCAGGAGAGACAGGAGAAGCCGCCATGCTAAATCGGCTAATAGCTAGTAGCTGCGCTAAGCTAGCGGATTCCTAAAAACACACAAAGTGAATAATGTGTAAATAATTTAGAGGTGATTCAGCAGAGGGAGTGCTTTAGTTAAGGCACGTGAAGATTACACTGTGAAACAAATCGTTATCTAGTTAACTAGATCAATCTAACTGCGCAGATTAAACAGCTAACAGATACAGCAAAACACCGCTGTGCTCCGGGACAGGAAGTGATACAATACCGCAGTGAGAGCCAACCACCAGTAGAGGCAAGCTGCCTAAGTTGATAAAAGAAGAAATGAAATATTGCTTACCAGTATGGGGTGAGAGTAGCATTTTGCATTGGTGGAAGTAGAACATTGTGCACAACTACTGCATCTCACAAAGCTTTTGAGTGGACTGGATGGAGAGCCACGTAGTCGAGACAGTAGTGGTCATGTGTGAATGAATCAGTTGATCACGAATATTATGGGCAAGCCTGAATATAAACTTAGGCGGCTCAGCACAGATGTCTTTAAGTGTTGGATCACTTTTAAGGACATGCCAATATTTGTAAATAATGTTTTTTTATTCTTCTTGCTAGTGGAGTATAGCAAGTAGAAAAAATAACAATTTAGATGTTGAAGAAGATTTTGATTTTTTTCTTAAGTAATGAGGCACAATCAGTATGCTTTGATGATATCAGTTTTATCATAACTACGTTGTGTGACTGATGCGCTAAATGAACTAGTTTTGACATAAAATCAGTAGTAATACTACAGTTTCTTCTAACTCGCAAAAAAAAAAACTGGTCCAGTAGTATATTACAAACTAAATGAGGCGCATGGTTACTGTCTGCTCTCAATAAAGTGTTTCTTCTGAGAGGTTTGTGGTAGATGGTAGATTGTAAAAAAAATATTTCTATCTTTATAAATAGTAAGGTCTAAAAAGTCAATGGAGTAAAAGTTATACTTCATAGTAAAGGAAAGATAATCGGTAGTGGAATTTACATAATTTAAAAATTGATGCAACTCATCCAGTGTGCCGTTCCAGATAAAGAGGACATCATCAATATGCCTTTGCCACAGTGATATTTTAGAGTGAAAAAGGTTATTTTGAATATTGAATACATGTTTCTCTTTCCATAGACCCATCACCAAGCAGGCGTATGATGTAGCAAAGGAACTCCCCATTGCAGTCCCCTGTAGGGGTAAATAAAATTTCCCCTTTTTTCCTTTTTGCAACAACACAAAAGTACTCATAATTGTACATCTCTCTGCACGCATGTGCTAATAATTAGTGGTCGATGATGTATTTTATTCCTCTCACTCTGAGCGTGAGAGGAATTTTCTGTTTTCTGGTGCATTTCCGGAAAACGTTTCAGTCGACAATTCTCAGCATTTTTCAGCATGTGACAAATATTTTAGAATGAGCAGAAACATCCCGGTGACTGACAGACAGAGGGAAACTAACCTGCTCCATCCAAAAACTAAACTTCTGAGCTTTCATTCAAAAGTGATGTCTTGGATTTACAGACAGGAGATGACACACTTCACCCCAAAACTCTTAACTTTTTCAGAGTGTTGGATTTTGGAACCTAAAGTGTGGTGACATGCTATTTGTGTGGATGCTGGTTTGCAGAAGCTGTGTACATGGACATGGGGACATCTGGCACTGTTTTAACAGACTGCCTGGACACAGAGATGGATTTCTTACAGTGGAAAAAGTCAGAATACATTATTTCCAGGAGTTAATGGACATTATTTTATGTTCCACAAGCGTCAGAGAACTAAAGGTGGAGCTGCAGATGACAATCTCAAGCGCGTGCGTGCATGCTTCTTTGATCGTGTGGAGATTACATTTGGAATTAAATATATAACACAGTGAGTCTGGCATGTTCAGGATTTTACCCCTTTTGTGTTTTGTGGCAGGATTTTTTTTTTGTACTTTGAGAGAGTATGAATTTGGAGCTGAAATGTGTATGTGTGCTGCGAAGCTCTGTGTGTGTGTATATATACTGTGCAGCTGATGAGACGTTTTTTTTCCCCGGCAGCAGATTTTTTTTAGATTATATTGATAACAACACTCATAATTTATTGTGCACAAAGCCGAACCTGGAGCAGAAATTGTTATTGACAGGCTGCATTTATGACTCATGGCTGCAAGTCACATAAACCTTCTCGGAGCTGCAGCTTTTACTGTGACTGCATCAAAATTAAGTTTCACAAACGAGTCATCCTAACACAACATCACACTTATGTAAAATTTGGAATTAATCTGTGCTTCACTTCTGAATGTTAGCAGCTACATTCCATCGAAGTGCACGCTGGGACGCTTCTTGTAGCTATGTCACTTGTTGGAAACACCTGAGTACTCACAAGTACTTTGTTTTCGGATGTCTCCGTAGCTGTTCGTTGCGAATGCCATACGAGGTCTGTCAATAAAGTATAGGTCCTTTTTATTTTTTTCAAAAACTATATGGATTTCATTCATATGTTTTTACGTCAGACATGCTTGAACCCTCGTGCGCATGCGTGAGTTTTTCCACGCCTGTCGGTGACGTCATTCGCCTGTGAGCACTCCTTGTGGGAGGAGTCGTCCAACCCCTCGTCGGAATTCCTTTGTCTGAGAAGTTGCTGAGAGACTGGCGCTTTGTTTGATCAAAATTTTTTCTAAACCTATGAGACACATCGAAGTGGACACGGTTCGAAAAATTAAGCTGGTTTTCGGTGAAAATTTTAACGGCTGATGAGAGATTTTGAGGTGATACTGTTGTGTGGGCCGCTGAAGAGGAGGTACTGCTGGCCCACCACCACCAGATGGCGCCCTGCTTGAAGTGCGGGCTTCAAGCACGAGAGGGTGTCATAGCAACCGGGAGTGACAGCTGTTACTCGTCATCAGCATCAGCTGTCACTCATCCACATCATCACCACCACCTTAAAGGCCGGACTGCAACTCCACCTCCCCGCCGAGAAATCAGCTACCATTCAGGTAATTTTCTCTGCTGACTCAAAACATTAAGTATTGATCTGAACTTCTTTGCAGCCGTTTTCCTGGTGTGTCCTTATCTGTGGGATTGGCATTTGGTGTGACCAGCGACGGCTTCGCCTCACACCCCAAACCAGATAAGTGGTTAAACAGGAGCTGCACGAGTGTGTGATTGGAGGTGGAGGTGCTCCCTCCTAACTAAACACTGACTGTGGGATTACTGAGTGTGCGAACTCACACTCATCAGGACTGTCTCTGTTTTCTGCCAGCAGTACCGGATCTGACTGCTGAAGACAGCGGCCACCTGGGGCGCAGGGCTTGGCGGCTCCTGTGTTCTTCAGCTCCGTTGGTGGTGGAAGCTGTGTGGGGATCCGGCTCTTCTCTCGCCAGGCGTCTTCTATCGTCGAGCCTGCCTACACGTCATCTGGTGTATGATTGACAGTCCACTATATTGTTATTGTCTGTACGTCGTTGTGCGATTCACAACATTAAATTGTTACTTTTGGCTTATCCATTGTCCGTTCATTAACGCCCCCTGTTGTGGGTCCGTGTCACGACACTTTCACAACAGGATTTCTCAGCCAGCGTCATGGATCCTGAGGGGCGTCAACCATCGCTTGAACAGCCAATGGAAGAGTGAGGTGCACAGGCGCCAGCAGGAGGCGTGTTGGGTGAGCTGCAGCACATCTTAACCGCCTTTACCGCTCGGTTGGACTTAGTTACTGAGCAGAGCAGTGTTCTCAATCGTAGGATGGAGGCTCTCACCTCCCAGGTGGAAGCACGTGCTCAAGGCACTGCTGCAGCACCTCCTCCTGCTGCCCGTGTGCCAGAAACAGACATTCCGCTGGTCGTTCAACAAACCCCCCCACCTTCCCCTGAAGCATACATAAGCCCTCCGGAGCCATACGGAGGCTGTGTGGAGACGTGCGCGGGCTTCTTGATGCAGTGCTCGCTCGTCTTTTCACAGCGTCCCGTCATGTACGCATCAGACGCCAGCCGGGTGGCTTACGTGATCAATTTGCTTCGAGGAGAGGCACGCACCTGGGCTACGACGCTTTGGGAGCAGAATTCACGGCTCCTAACGGTTTATACTGAGTTTGTGAGGGAGTTCCGACAGGTGTTCGACCACCCTCATAGAGGCGAGACCGCTTCAAGTGTGCTGCTGTCGATACGGCAGGGGCGTCGGAGCGCAGCAAAGTATGCAGTCGACTTCCGCATCGCGGCAGCGCGAGCCGGCTGGAATGCTGTTGCGCTCCGCGCTGCCTTTGTAAACGGACTGTCTCTGGTCCTTAAGGAGCACCTGGTGGCGAAGGACGAGCCGCGGGATTTAGATGGGCTTATCGACCTGGTTATACGGTTAGACAACCGATTAACGGAACACCGACGGGAGTGAGACGAGGGGCGTGGTCAGGCACAAGCCGTCCCTCTTCCTCCCGGGTCCGAAAGGAAGCCGACTTCCCCACGCTCCACTGCCAGGGCTCTCCACGTGACAACAGCTCCCCCTGCTGACGTTGCTATGGAAACGAGCAGGGCCAAAAAACGATCAGATCAGAGACAAAGGAGGCTGATCCGTGGAGAGTGTTTTCTCTGCAGCTCTACCGAGCACACACAGAGAGAATGCCCCAAACGGTCAAAACAGCAGCACTCGTCCTTAGAGACTGGGCTAAGGGTGGGTCACAACACCCACGTGGGGAAACCCCGACGATCTGCACGAATCCCAGTCACGATCCTGAGTGGTGATCTAATCCCTTCACGCCCCAGCACTGGTGGACACGGGGTCGGAGGGGAATCTGCTGGATAGCAGATGGGCAAAGGAGGTTGGGCTCCCTCTAGTGGCCTTACCGTCACCATTGTTGGTGCGGGCGCTAGATGGCACCCTTCTTCCACTAATCACACACCAGACACAGCCAGTGACATTGGTGGTGTCTGGGAATCACAGGGAGGAGATTGTGTTTTATGTAACACCTTCTACCTCCCGAGTAATTTTGGGTTTTCCATGGGTGGTAAAACACAATCCCCGGATTAATTGGCCGTCTGGGGTTGTGGTTCAGTGGAGCGAAACCTGCCACCGGGAGTGTTTAGGATCCTCGGTTCCACCCGGTGTGACAGCTAAGGAGGAGGTTTTAGTCCCCCCCAATCTGGCGGCGGTGCCAGCCGAGTACCACGACCTTGCTGACGTGATCAGCAAGGATCTGGCACTCACGCTGCCCCCGCACCGTCCGTACGATTGTGCCATTGATTTGATACCGGGCGCTGAGTACCCGTCCAGCAGGCTGTACAACCTCTCACGTCCGGAACGCGAATCAATGGAGACCTACATCCGGGACTCGTTAGCTGCCGGGTTGATCTGGAACTCCACCTCCCCGATGGGTGCTGGTTTCTTTTTTGTGGGCAAGAAGGATGGCGGACTCCGTCCATGCATTGATTACAGAGGGCTGAACAAGATCACGGTTCGCAACCGATACCCGTTACCTCTGTTGGATTCAGTGTTCACGCCCCTGCATGGAGCCCAAATTTTCACGAAATTGGATCTTTGGAATACTTATCACCTGGTTTGTATCCGGGAGGGAGACGAATGGAAGACGGCGTTTAACACCCCGTTAGGTCACTTTGAGTACCTGGTCATGCCGTTCGGCCTCACCAATGCGCCCGCGACGTTCCAAGCATTGGTTAATGACGTCTTGCGGGACTTCCTGCATCGGTTTGTCTTCGTATATCTAGACTATATACTCATCTTTTCTCCAGATCCTGAGACCCATGTCAAGCATGTATGTCAGGTCCTACAGCGGTTGTTGGAGAACCGGCTGTTTGTGAAGGGCGAGAAGTGTGAGTTCCACCGCACTTCTTTGTCTTTCCTGGGGTTCATAATCTCCTCCAACTCCGTCGCCTCTGATCTGGCCAAGGTTGCGGCGGTGAGAGATTGGCCCCAACCAACGAACCGTAGGAAACTACAACAGTTCCTCAGTTTTGCAAATTTCCACCGGAGGTTCATCAAGGGCTACAGTCAGGTAGTTAGCCCCCTGACAGCCCTGACCTCCACAAAAGTCCCCTTCACCTGGTCGGATCGGTGCGAAGCTGCGTTTAGGGAGTTGAAACGCCGGTTCTCGACTGCACCGGTTCTGGTGCAGCCCGAACCCAAGCGCCAGTTTGTTGTTGAAGTGGATGCCTCTGACTCAGGGATAGGAGCCGTGCTGTCCCAGAGCGGGGAGTCCGACAAGGTTCTCCATCCATGTGCCTACTTTTCCCGCAGGTTGACCCCAGCTGAACGGAACTATGACATCAGTAATCGGGAACTTCTTGCGGTGAAGGAGGCTCTTGAGGAGTGGAGACACCTGTTGGAGGGAGCATCGGTACCATTTACGGTTTTCACGGACCATCGGAACCTGGAGTACATCCGGACCGCGAAGCGTCTGAACCCCAGGCAAGCCTGCTGGTCGCTGTTCTTCGGGCGTTTTGACTTCCGGATCACCTACCGCCCCGGGACAAAGAACCAATGATCTGACGCCCTGTCCCGGGTGCATGAAGAGGAGGTCAAGACCGAGCTGTCAGACCCCCCTGAAACCATCATCCCCGAGTCCACTGTCGTGGCCACCCTTACCTGGGACATGGAGAAGACCGTCCGGGAGGCCCTGACACGGAGCCCGGACCCGGGGACAGGTCTGAAGGACAAACTGTACGTCCCACCAGAGGCCAGGGCTGCGGTCCTTGACTTCTGTCACGGTTCCAAGCTCTCCTGTCACCCAGGGGTGCGAAGGACCGTGGCAGTGGTCCGGCAGCGCTTCTGGTGGGCGTCTATGGAAGCCGACATCTGGGAGTATGTCCAGGCCTGCACCACCTGTGCTAGGGGCAAAGCCGACCATCACAAGGCCCAAGGCCTCCTCCAGCCTCTGCCTGTGCCTCGTCGCCCCTGGTCTCATATCGGCCTGGACTTTGTCACGGGCCTCCCGCCGTCCCAGGGCAACACCACCATCTTAACGATAGTGGACCGGTTCTCCAAGGCGGCCCACTTCGTGGCCCTCCCGAAGCTCCCGATGGCCCAGGAGACTGCAGACCTCCTGGTCCACCACGTCGTGCGTCTGCATGGGATTCCAGCAGACATTGTCTCAGATCGTGGTCCTCAGTTCTCCTCCCAGGTCTGGAGGAGTTTCTGCAGGGAACTGGGGGCCACCGTCAGTCTCTCGTCTGGGTACCACCCTCAGACGAACGGGCAGGCAGAGCGGACTAACCAGGAACTGGAGCAGGCCCTCCGCTGCGTGACCTCCGCACACCCGACGGGGAGCTGGCTTGGACCGTGCGCCGGCTCCTGGATGTCCGTCGGAAGGGCCGGGGGTTCCAGTATTTGGTGGACTGGGAGGGGTATGGACCCGAAGAACGCTCCTGGGTGAAGAGGAGCTTCATCCTGGACCCGGCCCTCCTGGCCGACTTCTACCGGCGGCACCCGGACAAGCCTGGTCGGGCGCCAGGAGGCGCCTGTTGAGGGGGGGGTCTGTTGTGTGGGCCGCTGAAGAGGAGGTACTGCTGGCCCACCACCACCAGATGGCGCCCTGCTTGAAGTGCGGGCTTCAAGCACGCGAGGGTGTCATAGCAACCGGGAGTGACAGCTGTTACTCGTCATCAGCATCAGCTGTCACTCATTCACATCATCACCACCACCTTAAAGGCCGGACTGCAACTCCACCTCCCCGCCGAGAAATCAGCTACCATTCAGGTAATTTTCTCTGCTGACTCAAAACATTAAGTATTGATCTGAACTTCTTTGCAGCCGTTTTCCTGGTGTGTCCTTATGTGTGGGATTGGCGTTTGGTGTGACCAGCGACGGCTTCGCCTCACACCCCAAACCAGATAAGTGGTTAAACAGGAGCTGCACGAGTGTGTGATTGGAGGTGGAGGTGCTCCCTCCTAACTAAACACTGACTGTGGGATTACTGAGTGTGCGAACTCACACTCATGAGGACTGTCTCTGTTTTCTGCCAGCAGTACCGGGTCTGACTGCTGAAGACAGCGGCCACCTGGGGCGCAGGGCTTGGCGGCTCCTGTGTTCTTCAGCTCCGTTGGTGGTGGAAGCTGTGTGGGGATCCGGCTCTTCTCTCGCCAGGCGTCTTCTATCGTCGAGCCTGCCCACACGTCACCTGGTGTATGATTGACAGTCCACCATATTGTTATTGTCTGTACGTCGTTGTGCCATTCACAACATTAAATTGTTACTTTTGGCTTATCCATTGTCCGTTCATTAACGCCCCCCTCTCCGGCGCCGTCGTCAGCCTGTTTCAAGCTGAAAACCTCCACATTTCAGGCTCTATTGATCCAGGATGTCGTGAGAGAACAGAGAAGTTTCAGAAGAAGTCGGTTTCAGCATTTTATCCAGATATTCCACTGTTAAAGGAGATTTTTTTTAATGAAAGACGTGCGGACGAATTGCAGCGTCGGCTCACAGCCGCTGCGACACTCCGCCACAGGAAAAACACCTCTGTTGGAAGCCTTAAGGACAAGTTGGAACATGTCCAGCTGTTAAACAATTTCTCAGATACTCCACTGAAAGCCATCAAAAGCCGCCTGGATTTTACAAATGGTTATCAACACGGAGGTGTTTTTCCTGTGCCGCCGCACCATGCCGGCTGCGTCCTGACGCGCGGACCCGTCCGCACGTCTTTCATTAAAAAAATCTCCTTTAACAGTGGAATATCCGGATAAAATGCTGAAACCGACTTCTTCTGACACTTCTCTGTTCTCTCACGTCGTCCTGGATCAATAGAGCCTGAAATGTGGAGGTTTTCAGCTTGAAACAGGCTGACGATGGCGCCTGGGACCGCTGCGCTATGTCTCGCACCATGGAAAGTCCTTAAAGCGACAGTATCACCTCAAAATCTCTCATCAGCCGTTAAAATTTTCACCGAAAACCAGCTTAATTTTTCGAACCGTGTCCACTTCGATGTGCCTCACAGGTTTAGAAAAAATTTTGATCAAACAAAGCGCCAGTCTCTCAGCAACTTCTCAGACAAAGGAATTCCAACGAGGGGCTGGACGACTCCTCCCACAAGGAGTGCTCACAGGCGAATGACGTCACCGACAGGCGTGGAAAAATTCACGCATGCGCACAAGGGTTCAAGCATGTCTGACGCAAAAACATATGAATGAAATCCGTATAGTTTTTGAGAAAAATAAAAAGGACCTATACTTTATTGACAGCCCTCGTATACTTTATAACTGGTCACGGAAATACCCAAAGTAATCCCGGTGAATCATCGATACTAACAGCCTAAATCATAATTGTTATGATGTCGGTGTGACATGTCCTTTAAAGCAGGCCCTACTATTGGCAGCATAAAGCTGCTCTCCCTGCTAAAGCAGCCTATGTTAACTGCAGTGCAGCGCTGCTCTCTGACCTAAAGCAGCCTTTATTAGTGGCACTGCAGAGTTTCTCTGCTGGTCGGGGCTATCATCGTCTTGCAAATCTGATGAACACTGGTGATGTTAAGTTTTTGTAGCTCTTTGTAGAATGTTGTCATAGTTGAACCATAAACAATGGAGGAGTAGGAAGTAGAACACAAAAGTGATTATGCAAATGTGCAGTTCATCAGTGAAATCCCCTGGTAGAGTTGGTGGTTGCAAAGTAAACCTGCACCCTCTTGACCCCTCCTGCAATCAGTTTGACACCACTGGCTACTGCAATATGACATCTGAACCCAGTGTACTTGACCATCTAAATTTTTTGACCTCTGGCTGACAAAATGCAGTTGAAAATCCTTGTACTTGGCCTCTGTCTAAACTGATTTTTTTAATGCCAAATTTGGAGCCATTGACATACCAAGTTTGGTAGAAAACATCAAAAAAATCAAAAAACATCAACTTCAACTTATTTTCATTTATATAGCGCCAAATCACAACAGAGTTGCCTCAAAGCGCTTCACACAGGTAAGGTCTAACCTTACCAACCCCCATAGCAACAGTGGTAAGGAAAAACTCCCTGTGAGGAAGAAACCTCAAGCAGACCAGAATCAAAGGGGTGACCCTCTGCTTGGGCCATGCAAAAGACATAAATTACAGAACAATTCACAAAACGAATATACAGGAAATGCTGTTGGTGCACAGGACAGGAGGGTCACCAGCACAAATACAACTCCCATCTCTGGATGGAGCTGCACCTTAAACAGAGAGAAAAAACAGAATCAGGCATCAGAAAGACAAGAAATACTGTATAATTTGTCAGCATTAAACAACAAGAAAAACAGAAATACTAAGGTGATCGCCGGCCACCAACCCTAAACTTCACTAAAAGACCTAGAATTTAGGTAAAGTTGAGGCCGCGGCCCGCTCCAATTACCATTAACATTAATTTAAAGAGTAAAAAGTGTAAAATAAAACTGTACCAATATGCTAGCCATATGAAAGGGAAAATAAGTGCGTCTTAAGTCTGGACTTGAAAGTCTCCACAGAATCTGACTGTTTTATTGACGCAGGGAGATCATTCCACAGAACAGGGGCACAATAAGAGAAAGCTCTGTGACCCGCAGACTTCTTATTCACCACACAAAGTAGTCTTGCACCGTGAGAACGTAAAGCCCGGGCCGGTACGTAAGGTTTAATTAGGTCAGCGAGGTAGGAGGGTGCCAGTCCATGAATAATTTTATAGGTTAGTAGCAGAACCTTAAAATCTGATATCACTGGGACAGGAAGCCAGTGAAGGAATGCCAAAATGGGTCTAATGTGATCGAACCTTCACTAATGCTGTTTCTGTACTATGATGAATTCTAAAACCTGACTGAAACTCTTCAAATAGACCAATCCTCTGCAGATGATCAGTTAGCTGTTTTACAACTACCCTTTCAAGAATTTTTGAGAGAAAAGGAAGGTTGGAGATTGGCCTATAATTAGCTAAGATAGCTGGGTCAAGTGATGGCTTTTTAAGTAATGGTTTAATTACTGCCACCTTAAAAGCCTGTGGTACATAGCCAACTAATAAAGATAGATTGATCATATTTAAGATCGAAGCATTAAATAATGGTAGGGCTTCCTTGAGCAGCCTGGTAGGAATGGGGTCTAATACACATGTTGATGGTTTGGAGGAAGTAACTAATGAAAATAACTCAGACAGAACAATCGGAGAGAAAGAGTCTAACCAAATACCGGCATCACTGAAAGCAGCCAAAGATAATGATACGTCTTTGGGATGGTTATGAGTAATTTTTTCTCTAATAGTTAAAATTTTATTAGCAAAGAAAGTCATGAAGTCATTACTAGTTAAAGTTAAAGGAATACTCGGCTCAATAGAGCTCTGACTCTTTGTCAGCCTGGCTACAGTGCTGAAAAGAAACTTGGGGTTGTTCTTATTTTCTTCAATTAGTGATGAGTAGTAAGATGTCCTAGCTTTACGTAGGGCTTTTTTTTTTATAGAGCAACAGACTCTTTTTCCAGGCTAAGTGAAGATCTTCTAAATTAGTGAGACGCCATTTCCTCTCCAACTTATGGGTTATCTGCTTTAAGCTGCGAGTTTGTGAGTTATACCACGGAGTCAGGCACTTCTGATTTAAAGCTCTCTTTTTCAGAGGAGCTACAGCATCCAAAGTTGTCTTCAATGAGGATGTAAAACTATTGACGAGATACTCTATCTCACTTACAGGGTTTAGGTAGCTACTCTGCACTGTGTTGGTATATGGCATTAGAGAACATAAAGAAGGAATCATATCCTTAAACCTAGTTACAGCACTTTCTGAAAGACTTCTAGTGTAATGAAACTTATTCCCCACTGCTGGGTAGTCCATCAGAGTAAATGTAAATGTTATTAAGAAATGATCAGACAGAAGGGAGTTTTCAGGGAATACTGTTAAGTCTTCAATTTCCATGCCATAAGTCAGAACAAGATCTAAGATATGATTAAAGTGGTGGGTGGACTCATTTACATTTTGAGCAAAGCCAATTGAGTCTAATAATAGATTAAATGCAGTGTTGAGGCTGTCATTCTCAGCATCTGTGTGGATGTTAAAATCGCCCACTATAATTATCATATCTGAGCTAAGCACTAAGTCAGACAAAACGTCTGAAAATTCACAGAGAAACTCACAGTAACGACCAGGTGGATGATAGATAATAACAAATAAAACTGTTTTTTGGGACTTCCAATTTGGATGGACAAGACTAAGAGTCAAGCTTTCAAATGAATTAAAGCTCTGTCTGGGTTTTTGATTAATTAATAAGCTGGAATGGAAGATTGCTGCTAATCCTCCGCCTCAGCCCGTGCTACGAGCATTCTGGCAGTTAGTGTGACTCGGGGGTGTTGACTCATTTAAACTAACATATTCATTCTGCTTTAACCAGGTTTCTGTAAGGCAGAATAAGATGAGATGCAATGTCGGGAGCTCTGGCCCCAGGAATACATTTAACGTCTGCTGGCATCTGTAACCTGACTTTGCGGGTGATAGAATCCCCTATCACTGAAGTCCGGTGTTTCGGCCTGGAGACAGGAGTGGAAGTCACTCGTGGGCTCAGAGAATTCACATCTGGCAAATCCAAGGGGGAGAACCGATTCACAATTCGCACTGGCGAGTGTGATCGGGGTGCCACAACCGGGCACCAAGCCCTACGGGGCTTCCTCCGCCTAGCCACAGTCCGAAAGCCTTCCTCCACAGCCGGCGTTTCTAAGCTGATTCTAATGGGCTCACTAGCCGGCCCAACACTAACCTCATCTGGAGTGCCCGTAACATCTAACTCCACTGCGCTAAGAAGCTGCTCTAACTTACGGACACGGCTTTCTAAGAGAGCCACCTTATCTTCCAACATCACGCAGGATTTGCGGAGGGTGTAAAGTATAATAAGTAGTGTACTTTGTGCACTAAGAAATTCAAAAATATAGCCAAGCAAACACGAGCTAACCGATAATGGATAAGCTAACCACTCCTAAGGCTCACACAGACACAGATAACTGAATTAAAATTCACAGCAGTTACACTGAAAAACTAACAGAAGTTTTAAACAGGTTAAAAAAGCAGCAGCTATAAAATACACTAAACAGTTAATTAAGTAACAGGAGTGTAAAAAATGAAATGAAAAAATGATGAGATGGGTCAGAAATAGCTAACAGCGAATGCTAACTGCTAGCAAATTCTAACTGCTAGCGATTCACAACAGGACTGTTGTTAAATAACGTTCAGAGTAGATACAATTAATAACCAGAAGAGTGCTAAAATAAAATAAAAAAGAAAAGAAAGAAATAAAAGAAATAAAAGAAATAAAAGAAGCATATACAACCGTGTGAAGTTCAGAGTGGCGTCACAGCAACAAACAATTCATCAGAAGCAAGTTACCAGATCTGTCATGGTAGGAATAGGCCAACAAACAGCCAGGCAAGCAAGATATCGGTTTTGACATTGGCAAACGTGATCTCAATTCCCATATGTGTGTCAATTTCAATGCAAATCAGAGTCAATGTTGTTTTTCAGCTGCTCCCCTTTTGTTCGGGGTTGCCACAGTGGATTAGTACAGATCTACATTGGGATTTGGCACAAGTTTCATGCTGGATGTGCTTCCTGATACAACTCCAATTTTACCTGGAGAAACAAACACAGCCCCTGGTGTTCCATCTAAGTAGTAGCCATGACCCACTCTGCATGGATTCTGACATGTAACGATCAGGAATACACAGAGTGATAAACCAAAATGTTCAAATTTGTCCCCAATTCCCTTGACATTAATGATTAATTTTTGTCAAATTTAACTTTGCCCAGGCAATTCCAGAACCCACCGATATATATATATATATATATATATATATATATATATATATATATATATCTATCTATATATATATATATCTATATATATATATCTATCTATATATATATATATATATATATATATATATATATATATATATATATAGATAGATAGATAGATAGATAGATAGATAGATAGATATAGATATATACGAGGTCTGTTAAAAAGTATCCGACCTTTTTATTTTTTTCAAAAACTATATGGATTTGAATCATGTGCGCTTGCATCAGACAAGCTTGAACCTTCGTCCGCATGCGTGAGTTTTTTCACGCCTGTCGGTTGGGTCATTCGCCTGTGGGCAGGCTTTGAGTGAGCACTGGTCCACCCCCCTCGTCGGATTTTTATTGTTAGGGAAATGACTGAGAGGCTGCCGCTTTGTTCCATGAAATTTTTTTCAGAAACTGTTAGAGACAGCCAGCTGGAAACCATTCGAAAGATTCAGATGGATTTCGGTGAAGATTCTGTCGGCGTCACACAGATTAAGGACCATTAAAACTGGATTAAAAACAGCCCACAGCAGCGGAGGGTGCACCGCGCCCCGAGCGGCCATCGACAGGCTGGAACGAGCAGATCACTTCCAAATTTAAGGCTCTGTTGATGCAGGACGTCGTGTGACTAGCAGAGAAGTTTCAGAAGAGGTCGGGATCAGCACTTTATCGGCACATTCCACTATTAAAGGAGATTTTGTAATGAAAGACGTGCGGACAGATTCGCGCGTCGGGAGGCAGCCAGTCATGGCGCGGGACAAACAACACCTCCGGGTTGGAAGTCTCACAGGACAAGTTGGAACATGCCCAGCTGTTAAACAATTTCTCGGATACTCACTCGACTGAAAAGCCACCGAAAGCCGTCTGAATCTTACGAATGGTTTCCAACACGGAGGTGTTTTTTTGTTGAGCGTTTTTTTTTGTTGAGCGCGTCGGCTCCATGCCGGCGAGTGAAATCCTCCGCACGTCTTTCATTACAAAATCTCCTGTAACAGTGGAATGTGCCGCAAAAGTGCTATGTCCAGCTTTCTTGCCATTTCTGTGGTAGTCACACGATGTCCCGGATCAACACAGCGTTCAGTTTAGAAATGATGTGGTCGTTCCAGCCTGTTGATGGCCGCTTGGTGCGCCGCGCGCCCTCCGCCGCTGTGGGCCGTGTTTAAAAAGGTTTTAACACTCCTTAATCCGTGTGACGCCGACAGAATCTTCACCGAAATCCATCTGAATCTTTCGAATGGTTTTCAACTGGCTGTCTCTAACAGTTTCTGAAAAAAATTTCATGGAGCAAAGCGACAGCCTCTCAGCCATTTCCCTGACAATAAAAATCCGATGAGGGGGGTGGAATATATATATATATATATATATATATATATATATATATATATATATATATATATATATATATATATATATATATATATTCCCTTCGGCTGCTCCCTTGTTTGCACTTGGGGTCGCCACAGGTGGATCTGCATGTTGAATTGGCACAAGTTTTACGCCGGATGCCCTTCCTGACGCAACTCCACATTACATGGAGAAATGTGGCAGGGGTGGGATTTGAACCCAGAACCTTCTGAACTGAAACCAAGCGCATTAACCACTTGGCCACATATATAAAATACAAATAACACTATGTAACATAATTTTTGTTCCTGGCTTCTAAGTGTTATATTTCAACTGCTTATGTCTAAAGTCTATGGAAAAATGACTACATTAAGTTATATTAGACTCGGCTACACCTCGTCCAATATAACTTTTCTGAATCCAATATGTCTCTATGTTGGACGATTTGCCATCCATCGGTATGTTCTCCACCCCCCTCCCTAATTAAGCAAACAACAAAGAGTCAAGTCAATTAGATCAATTTATTTTGTTGTGAACAGCATATGATTGATTCTGATGCGATGAATGCTTCTAAAACGTCAGTAGTATGCTTGTCTGCCTTCTTAGTGTTTTTGGCATCCTTGGAGTTCAATATTTCCACCAGTTCCTCCTCTGTGAACTCAGCAAACCTCTCTGGCAGACGATTTTCTGCTGTTGTTGACATGTTTGTTGCCATTTTTTTCAACCAGCATCTGTCAGCTAGTTCCTGACCTTCGTATGCCACGCTCTGATTGGCTAGCTGTTGGCAGTAAACTCTAATGCTATTGGTCAGTGGGAATTGATCCAATATAACTTTTGGTCCTAGCCTTTTTGGATCCTTTTGGATCCAACATAACTTTCTGGCACCAAGCATGCCAAAATACAGGTAAATAATGGATGGATTGGCTATTGCAATCTGAGTGGAGAACATATATATATATATATATATATATATATATATATATATATATATATGTGTGTGTGTGTGTGTGTGTGTGTGTGTGTGAAGCTTGGTGCAAATCAGAATGAAAACATAAATATTGTCCTTTGACCCCATTGGCCTCGATTCCAGTGATTGACCTTTGATAAATATGATGTCACCTTGGCATCACTTTTTACCAAAATTGGAGCAACTTTATCTTTTGACCCCTGTACAAATTGAAATTGACCTTTGTCACTGTTCTTGCTGTTTTTACTCCATAACTCCAGAACATTCATTCACAGATAGTCCAAACTATACCTTTTTGGAATCTGTATGATCAGACAAATAATATGGAATACCTTTCAATATGATTGGAGCATTTTTAAATTTTGACCCCTGTGTAATACTTCAATTGACCCCTTCTTGGCCGCCTATTGAAAGTTCACGTGGGTACCCAGCATTTTTAAAAGAGTAATGTCTAAGGAGTATGTGTGCCAAATTTGGTGCTTGCATCACCATTTGAAGGATCCCTCAGTAAATATTCACTTATCTGCTGCACTATCACCTGCATCTGGTTATAAGCTCTGGTTCAGCCTTTCCACCTTCACCAGTAACTCAGTATTCACTACGTGGTACTTGGCCCCTCTACATTGTTTAGCAGAGCTCTAGTTGTGTATGTCCAGCTTCCTGACTCGACCTTGTTCTTTGTCTTCTAGTGTTCCTGTTTCCAGTCAGCTCCGTGGGCAGCCACCTGGGTTCAGTCTCTCCCCATCGCACCTATTGTGGTCCCATCTGTTTCTCCTGCCTCCAGCGTCTCCTGCACATCCCAAACTCTGTAACATCTTGTAAACCAATAAATTGTCACTTTGCTTGTCATCTCAGCTCCCTGCATTGTGGGTCCTATTTTGGCTCGACTGTAATATTGACCATTGTCAAACAAACCCTTACAATGGAATCCTGGGACTGATGGTCATCCACATATCCACTTTGGTTGGAATCAGCCAAAGAACTTGTAGGTGCAGTAGAACAAATAGAAAGATAAACCAAAAGTTTGACATTTAACCCCAGTGACCTTGATATTTGTCAAAACAAACCACTTAACAGCAAGTTATAATTGGTCCAATACTTCAGAAAGAGTAGTAGAATTAACATACATGTAAACAACATCTTATTGCACAGTGACAATCAAACATCCTAAACACATTTCCCAGATTAAGTATTAAAAGATTTTTCACCGAGCAAGTGAGGTTAATAATTCATTTATTATATGGCTGTTCAGAGCTGTGTTTTCATCTTGTTGGTCTTCATTTTGCATGTCCACTTTGAGCTTGTTTGCTGTTAATTCCTCCAATTCAACTCGTCAGTGTAATAAAATTTGCTCGGAGAATGGTCCTCTGTCAATCATAATTTCTTGCTCGCTTTTTGTTTTGCTTTATTTTACACCGTGAAAATTTGCAAATCTGATACACAGTCCTGGTCGATTGTTATCATAACGGTCTGATATGGGAAAATATCAGCTCAGAAATGAGCCACTCAGAGTGCACATATTGTCTTAGCCATATAATAATATGGTGTGTTGACTGTGGTGTTTGCGTATGTGTTATGTGTCACACAGTACACATGCTGCAGCACTTACCTCAGCATTACTGTAAAGAGAATCACAATGCATGTTAATTATGAAGACATACACAAACACCTTCACAGCCACATGCTGTGTCCCTGTCACTGTCATATGTCATAAAATAACCACTCTCATATGTCATAAAATAACCACTCCTCCAGTTTTTAGTTATCCTCTGGATTGGTATGTATGTGTATCTCCCTGCCCCTTTTCCCCTTCCACTCTCATCCACCTGGCTTGTCTCATTTTCTCACAATTTTAACTTCAAAACAGAAAGTTTGATTATGCCAAATCACTGCAAGTTCTAATGGTGCAGGCCTCCCAGTGAGAACAGCTGCATGGCTGTCACATTAATCCATGTTGCTTATGCAAATACGCACCCTTTTGAAAGGTTCTCCAGAAATATGATGTTATTTAGGCTGCCAATCATTGTTTACATAATTACGTCATTACGTATGTTCTTGAGGAGTTCTGATGAATGACAGGAGAATATAAGACTGACAGCCTGAAAAACTGAACACTGGAAAACTTTTTTTTAACTGCACAGAATCCTTCCTTCCTTACAGAATCCTTCAAGTTTATTGATAACACATATCAATAAACTTGGATTCATGGTGTTATCAGTAATGACACTGATGCATTTGCCCCATCAATAAGATATGTATTATGTGCCATTTATTCCAAAGTGTTCAAGAAAGCTCGCTGTGCACACGCTGCCACAAAGGGGCTTTGTTATTTTTCTAACAATTTCACATCCTATTTGTAAAATCATCATTCTTTGTGTCAGTTTTCTCCAAACAGCCTGTGTATCAGTTAGCTATGTGAGGAAAAATGTCACGAGACTACTCGGATGAAATGCTTAAACTCTTTTTTCTTTCTTCTTTTTTTTTTAAAGCAGTTTCATCTGAACACCCCAGCTGATAATTAAGGTGGCTGAGAAAAGCCACAACAATTCCATATTATTCCTGCATCAATCAAATTTGTTTTTGACCCCAGTCAAAAGATTAACCACAAAACATTGAATAAAAATATATCCTACATTGAAAAAAGTTAAACTTTGGCTTTAAGTCTAAAAAAATTAACATAGCACACTCCACGTAAGAGTATGAAAATCCTCCTGTAACAAACAAATGGTTAATTAGGGAGAGACAGATGCATTTTAAGGGGACACCAGCTATTATGGACTGCAGTTATATAGCATTTTTCCATTTGAATAAGGATCTCAAAGCACTTTACAAAGACGTTCACCCATTCACACACTCACACACCAATGTCAGGGTGCTGCCATGCTAGGTGCTCACTACACCCTGGGAGTAACTAGAAGATTAAGGACCTTGCCGAAGAGTGTGCAGTGATTTTCTGGTCAGGCTGGGGTCTCAAGCCCAACACTTAAACACTGGACCATCACCTCACCAGGAACCATTTTGGCCATGTGGCACGTTTCTCTGTGCATAAAGCAGTGGGTCTCACATGATGGTCCCAGCAACTGCACTTATACTGCTTTTAAACTTTTTCCATGCTTGAAGATTGTATAGTTTTGATTTCTGAACATACACTTCACCACCTCCTTGAACTTTGACAATTTTTTAATTCATATTGTTAATTACATGCAGTCTTTCACAAATGTACCTTTCAATTTGCCATGCAGAAAAACAAAAATCCAAGAAATTTAGAAAACGAGCTGTAATCTGTTTTTACATATTTTATGGCCTTGCCTTACAATGTAAAGCACCTTGGGGCAACTGTTTGTTGTGATTTGGCGCTATATAAATAAAATTGATTTGATTTGATTTGATTTACCCAAAGTAAAGATGTAATGATGCATTCCGAATGGGTTAAAAACAGTGGTGGGCACAGCTAACCAAAAAGTTAGCTTCAATAACAGCTAATCAGCTATATTTTATAAAGCTAAACCAATAAACCACCCAAAAATTTATCTGAGGCTACAGCTAACCGATAACTTTCAAAATTGAGTTTTAACACCACTATCACAAACCCATACAATGAATCATCACTTCTGTCTTTGTGCGCTGTGCCCCCTGCTTGAAGCTGCTGTTTACTACGTATTTTACTCTACCACAGCAAAAGGAGCCTGAGCACCAGGTTGCCCCCCCCCCCCAAAAAAAGTCATTAGTCCTACAGCCGTTCCACTGTGAGACAGAGGTCTTGGAAAATAAAGCAGTTTTGACTTATGGTTTTCATTCTGTGACCAGTTTGCCTCTGATTGCAGAGGACAGAGGGGTTTCTCCTGAAACCAGCTCCCCTCTATCTGTAGAGGAAAGAACTGTACATTTATTACAAAACATTTAACCGGTAGGCTCTAAAATCTTTGATATCAGACTTTAAAAAGGTTTATTAACTGTTAAAGCTTAATTCACTAAGCTAGCAATAATATGTTAGCAGTCTAAAAATTATTGGACCAATGATGGTTTTCAAAGTTATCTGAAGAGCTAATCCGATAATGAAAACATTAGCTTTGATAATTAGCGGTTTAGCAGAACTGTGCCCACCTCTGGTTAAAAATCAGTATACATGTGTGAGGATTCAAATCTGTTGAGATGAAAAATTAATCATGATGTTCTTTTACTCACACATGGCAGAGAATGAGGTAAAGTTAGTTTTAAGTTGGATATTTGACATCCATCAATCCATTTTCTCAACCTGCTTTTTCCAGTTAAGTGTCTCGGGGGAACTGGAGCCTAACCTATCTGTCATAGGCCAGGACATGAGGTACCCCTGGACAGGCCGACACATACATACAACCACAATGACACTCAGGCCTTCTTTCAATTTAAAGTCAGCATTTCACCTAACCTGCATGTCTCTGAAAGTCCAAGGAAGTCGGAGCTTCCAGAGGGAACCCAACCAAACACGAGGAGAACATTCAAACTCCAGACAGGAAGGGCCAGGTCAGACGTGAACCCATGCTAACCACTAAGCCACCATGCTACCAAGATATCTGAAAAAAAAAAGACAGATGTTTACCAAACATCTTCCAGACCACTGGGAGCATGACATTGAATTCTAAAAGTAGAATTCATATTTGTATATTTTATAGAAATAATTTTCTAATCCCTATGGTAAAAAAAAAAAGATTATGATTATTTTGACAAAGTAACAAAATGCTGGTCATAGTGTAAAGACATGCAGGTTTGGTGAATTGGTTTCTCTAAATTGACCTTAAGTATGCGTGCAATTGTACATTTGTTTGTCTCCATGTGCCCCTGCGATAGACTGCCATCCTGTCCAGGGTTTAGCCCCGTCTTATGGCAGCTGAGATAGGCTCCAGCCCCCTGTGACCCTTGATTGGAGTAAGCAGCTGTATAAAAATAATGAAAGATAAAATACCATTTCATTTGTACTTTTAAGAAGAGGATATGTGTTTTACATAGTTTATAGAAATAAAGGCATTTTTCCACTCATAATTTGCAGCTCATTAAGTAAAAAAAATGTGAGAAAATCATACGATGAACTCGGAATTGTGAATCATACTGAATCGTGAGTTGAGTGTATCTTAATATCCCGAACTCAATGTAAAAAAAATAAATAAAAATAAAATACACATTCAAGGCACACAGTGTACTTCCAACCAAAATCACACACTTGTGCTGTAATAATGCACTAAAGGAGGATGCTCACAAAACAGCCCGAACAGAAAAACAGCCAGAATTCGAGCTGCGCTGCATCCTGCCCCACGGCGAGACAAAAGCTGATCCATTGTCAGTCTACCTCATGTGATGTATCTATAATATCATATTTTCATGGCTGTTAGACCCCGTCCAGACAGTCACACTGTACTTCAGCACGTCATGGAGAGGCGCTGATGCGCAGTGCCTGTGATTGTAATGCCCAGAATGAGCATGATATCACAGATCCATTGTCAGCCCACCTGATGCGTCAGTGGATGTATCGCAGCGCATGTTGGACACAATGATACAGGTACATTATCTATCCCATAAGTGGGGATGACGTACCTGTAATCTCGAACCTATTATGGATGTGACAGCCGGTGCAGCACAGCTCTGAGACGCACTGACTGGCTGTGGTGTATTCAGTGTGTTTGTGCAATGCTCATGTCTAGTGCACGTAATGGCTGCATGCCACAGACTTTGCACATTACAACATTTCCTTTGCACTTCCCGAACAGGATGCATGGGCGGTCCGGCTCATCGGGGCACAATCGGGATATGCCGGCAGGATTTTCATTCATGCTCTAGTGTGACGGGGAGGATGGCAAGACATTCAGCCAGGAGTCGACATGCTCAAACAATTCGTACAGCCCCGCGAAGGCAGTCCGAATGCTTCCAATTGCATACAAATTGCCATACAAATATTACGACTGAAGTCAGATTGCCGTACGACTGCAACTGGACCGGCGTTCAAATGTTTTCCAACATGAGAGCAACACGAATGTACAGTGCATGTGATTTGGCGCACGAATGTGGCGTCTGCTGTAAGAATGCTCGAGTGAGTGCAGCTCAATTTTGCGTGACTGTCATTTAAATCCTCCTTCGTATGGCAATCGGGATCATTCAGGCTCATTCGTGCTCTCATGTGACGGGGGTATAAGCTATGTCTGTCATGTTTGTTGTAGCTGTTTTCTCAAGTGCAAACACAAAGATTTTGACTGGAGGTGATCATGTGCCTATACCCTGCAGATTCATCATGCAGAATTGTTGGCTTCAGCATCACCTCCAATGTTGTTTCAGCCATGTATGGCCTTGCCTTACAATATAAAGCGCCTTGGGGCAACTGTTTGTTGTGATTTGGCGCTATATAAAAAAAAAATTGATTGATTGATTGATCCTTCCTGTAAGATGTGGTGTTTGATGATTTGATAGATATACTGGTTGTTTGGATTAGATGGAGCCCATTTGATCTCTCTCGTGGCAGGTGGCAGCCAAAATCCAGGTCACACACATGAACATCTACACCGTTCGCTTGGCACTTACAAAATGTGTGACCTTTCACACAATTAGCATGAAAACAGACAGCAGACGATCACTTTCGAGCTGGATGTAAAATTTGTCTAAGTGGCCCCACGACTGTGGGGTTGCAAAAAGCAACCCACGTGGTGCATGTGTCTCGCACGTGTGCGCATGTGTCGCGCATGTTGCACTCCCCCCATCACATATGGAGTGCTGGGGGGGCACACTTGCATAAAATGCTTATATGTATGTACAGATCTGATCACATGGGGGCCAGACAGCCAGGTCTGATCGCACACAGCACGCAGCACACTGCCAGCGAGATGACTGATGAGTGTACACATTAAAAACACAGAAACGACCAACAGGACAAGTATACAAATAATTCTGACAATACCTACAGACACAATTACTGTACATAACAAATAACGAAAATGAATGACCACATAACACAGAGACATGTTGGTCTGGGCGCTGAACAGAAGGGGGGGGGGTGTCTGCTCACAGTGTCCCAGCTGGAGAACACATACCGTGTTTTGAAGGACATGAACTTCCAACATTCCTCCATGAGGTGCTTGTCTCTGCCTGCTGTCCTCATATGGAAATACATTAAACATCTTTCACCTTTACGCCTGGCTGCAGTGACTGCAAACAGTGCACCTCGTCCATGTCCTTGTTGATTTCAGGCATTTTTCCATACCATTTACAGGTCAGCGATGACAGCACAGTGATAAAGTTTCTGGCTGAAAATCACAGCTTTGCAGGTTCGAATTCCATAGGTGGCATGTATATTTCTTTTTTTTTTTATCACAACAGCTGCGCGATGTGGTTACACATACTCCAGCTGCTCATACTGTGTTCGCATGCACGAAACCATCACCGCAGGATCGTTCACACCTCCCCTTCGGCTTGATGTTTTTGTGGTTCGCTCAAATTCAAATTCAGTTTATTATTATACCCTTGGGTAAAATTAGTTTACAGTGAGTGAGTCATCTTGTTTGGTAAACACACAGCAAAACACAGAAAAAGACAAAGCGACAACAGTGCTAAAAAGCTAAAAGAACCACAAGGACGGCCCCAAAGTAGAATAAAAGCAACATGAGTTAAATCAGCAATAGATTAAAAAGTCTAAAAACATATCATACCAAGCCAAAAGGATAAAAACTAAATAAATAAATAAAAATAAAAATGTGCTGTTCATAAAAACAAGGTAAAAGAGACTATACAAAAAAAAATAAAATACATAAGTTATATTTAAGTTTCTGTTACTTGTTTACAGCACTGATGGCTGCTGGTACAAAACTGTTTTTGTAACATTTAGTTTTACAAGCTGGTACCCTGAACCTCCGACCTGAAGGAAGCAGCTGAAACTCACCATGAAGAGGGTGGGAGTCATCTCTCAGAATGGAACCAGCGATCCTCTGTACCTGTTTAGTATACAGGGATTCTGGCTGAAGCTGAGACTCTCCAATCAGCTTGCTCGACCATTTCACAATTTGGTTTAAACAATTTTTGTTTTTGAGGGACACGCTTCCAAACCATGAAACAAGACATAGGATAAAACTGATTCTATAAAAGCACGATAAAACAAGGTCAGCATGGTTCTGTTAATGTTAAAAGTGAACAGTTTTCTCAGACAATAGAGGCGCTGGCGTCCCTTTTTATACACAGCGTCACAGTTTGCCTCAAAGTTCAGTTTGTCATCAATGACAGTTCCAAGATATTTATATGTGCTGACACACTCCACTGTCTAACCTTTTAAAACTGTTGCCTCTTGACTGGGAGCACTGTTTTTGCGAAAGTCAATAATCATGTCTTTTGTTTTAGAAATGTTCATCTCAAGAAAAGACTTACTGCACCAGTCAAGAAAATCAGTAACAACTGGGTCGTGACTCCTATCACTGTCTTTCAGCAGGCTGATACGAGCTGTTCCGCCGTGATTCGCCCTGATTTGTACCTATTCGTACTATGTGTGAAGGGGCCCTAAGAAATATGTAATGCAAACAGTTTGATGATTAAAGATGGGCTGAACAGTTTGTAGCTTTCCTGAAAGAGTACATTTGTAAATTTGAGAAAAATCTAAAAAACAGATTGGTCACACAAAAAGGAAATTAGTCAGCAAAGCAGCTCAGTTTAAATGAAAAAAAATAAATAAATAAGATTAGAGCTGCTTTGCCACGCTTCCTGATGTGACTATCAGTGTCATAGCCCTTCGGGGTCAACAAAAGCCAAGTACATGCACACTGTTGTCGTACTTCAAAGGCAGTGGCAGGTGCCACTCTGAGTTTGCACAAATGCACCAAGTGCTTCCATGTTGCTTTTGACAGGATGCACTGAGTGAGACTTTCTCTGGGGGAGAAATACTATTGCATAGACCATGGAAGGGGCTGAAATGGTTTCCTGGAATTATCGGTGTAAGTGTTATGTGTCGGACGCGGTCGGAGCACCGACCCAGCATGAAATAAGCAGAGCACGGTTCAAAAGGTAACAGAATTTAATAAACATAACAGTGAGTGAAGTGTTAAACTAAAAATCCGCGGTCTGGTGAGGTGGAAACACGGCGCACTCTCAACAGCGCAAAACGGTCCGGAGCCACAGCAATTTGGACCCAGGGACCCCGCTGACACCCCCCAGGTGGCTGCGACAAACCAAGTCTGTGAAGAAAGAAAACATGAGGTGAGTCCAACTCCACACAGAGAGACACAACTCAAAGGTGCACGCAATCAGCAAACACTTCCTGGCTTAAATATATATATCAGCTTCTCACCCTGCAGGCACGGAACAACTCAGTTCAAATCTCCACTGCAGCAGAAGCTGATAAGACAATTAGCATAACGTGACAGCTCAATAACACAAGGTGTGAGGGACACCAAATCCACTGTCGTTACTTCATAAAAGTCACCAAAACCAAATTACCTCAGGAAGTGTGCTGAAGAGCATGAGACCTCACCCAATCCTCCTTCACAGTCTGTGGCGTCAAACCTGGAGCGGTCTCTGCGTCTGTGATGGTGAGATTGTTCTCCTGACGTCGATCTCACACGTCTGCTCACAAGGTCGAGTCTCTGGCAATCACACACTGTGCATTCAAGGTTTAAATGCAGCAATCTCTGATCAAGACAAAATACACCACAGCTGTGAGTCCTGATGACCTGCACGTGAAAACAAGCCTCAGGTGTTCAGGGTGAGGTCCTAATGCTCAGCCACTCAGTCCTGAATGCATACCACCTGGTGGGAGAAACAGAAAACAAAAACCAAGCCAGCCAAACACCCCAGCCCACAACAGTAAGAACAGGCATAATGAAGTTGGTCAGTGTAATTTCCCCTGGCTCTTTTAAGATTCTGCCCCTTACTAAAAATCAAACCATTGTACAACCCCAATTCCAATGAAGTTGGGACATTGTGTAAAATGTAAATAAAAACAGAATACAATATATTCAATTGAATATACCACAAAGAAAAGATAGTTAATGTTCAAACTGATAAACTTTATTATTTTTGTGTTTACTACTGTGTTACATCACCTTTCCTTCGAACAACACTCAATAAGTGTTTTGGAACTGAGGACACTCATGATTGGGTATAAAAGGAGCATCCCCAAAAGTCTCAGCCGTTCACGAGCAAAGATGGGGCAAGGATCTCCACTTTGTGAACAGCTGCATGAAAAAATAGTCCAACAGTTTACGAACAATATTTCTCAATGTTCAATTGCAAGGAATTTAGGGATTCCATCATCTACAATCCACAATATAATGAGAAAATTCACAGAATCTGGAGAACTTTCTACATGTGACAAGGCCAAAAACGAAATCTGAATGCCTGTGACCTTCGATCCTTCAGGCGGCACTGCATTAAAAACCGACATCATTGTGTAAAGGATCTTACCACGTGGGCTCAGGAACACTTCAAAAAAAACATTGTCATTTAACACAGTTCGTCGCTACATCTACAAGTGCAAGTTAAAACTCTACCATGCAAAGTGAAAGCCATACATCAATAACATCCAGAAACATCGCTGCCTTCTCTGGGCCTGAGCTCATTTTAAGTGGACAGACACAAACTGGAAAAGTCTGCTGTGGTCTGATGAGTCCACATTTCAAATTGTTTTTGAAAATCATGGACGTCGTGTCCTCTGGACAACAGAGGAAAAAGACCATCCAAATTGTTACCAGCGCAAAATTCAAAAGCCAGCATCTGTGATGGTATGAGGGTGTGTTAGTGCCCATGACATGGCCAACTTACACATCTGTAATGGCACCATCATTGCTGAAAGGCACATCCAGGTTTTGGAGCAACACATGCTCCCATCCAAGAAACGTCTTTTTCAGGACATCCCTGCTTATTACAGGAAGACAATGCCAAGCCACATTCTGCACGTGTTAGAACAGCGTGGCTTCATAGTAAAAGAGTGTGGGTACTAGACTGGCCTGCCTGCAGTCCAGACCTGTCGCCCATTGAAAATGTGTGGCGCATTATGAAGTGCAAAATACGACAACGGAGACCCCGGACTGTTGAACAACTGAAGTCGTACATCAAGCAAGAATGGGGAAGAATTCCACCTACAAAGCTTCAGCGATTAGTGTCTTCAGCTCCCAAATGCTTATTGAGGGTTGCTAGAAGGAAAGGTGATGTAATACAGTGATAAACAGACAGCAAGGCTTTAGCTTTACTGATAACTGGCCTTCGTTCTGGGGCCGCTGTGGCTTGCTGATGCCGGACGGCCTCCACCCTACTGGGGATGGCACCGCCATCTTGTCTGCAAACATAGATAGAGCTCGACAGGGAGGGTAACTTTAGGAATTTATACAGCAGGCCACAGAGCAGGTGATTAGAGACCTTGCAAGGCTTATGAGAAATGTCGGTGTGGAATCCATTAGCTTAGCGGGGAAATTAGTGCAGAAATCCATTATGGTGATAGTGTGGTTTATCTGCCAGGGAGGGAAATTCAAGAAATTGAGACTGTGGCCTGCTTTCGTAGACATGTCCATAAAAATCATAGAGGGATATGCTTTGCAAACTTAATACCCATTACTACATTGAATGATGCTGAAATTGAGGATGGCCCAGTGGTTGTTCCAGCAATAGTAAAGATTTCATGACTGCTACCTGCAACGCGCGTGGAATGTCTTAAACCTAAACCTACTTCGAGGCATCTTATATATTCTACTCTGGAACCACCCCTAAATTCAAACAGTTCAACTGTCAACCCCACTGAGGTCCTTAGTTTGGGTCTCATTAACATAAGATCACTGTCCTCAAAATCATTGTTGATTAATGATCTAATTATTGATCATCATTTAGATATGATTGGGTTATGTGAAACCTGGCTTAAACCTACAGCTGTCCTACCCTTAAATGAGGCCTGCCCACCAGCATATACATTTAGTTACGTCTGTCATGATGCGAAGCAAGGCGGGGGTGTTGCTCTTATTTATAAATCTAGGTTTAGCTTATTAGCTGTTGGTGATCACAAATATAACTCGTTTGAGCATCTGATTCTCCGCTCTGCTCAGGATATTACACATTGCCAAGGTCAGAAGCATAAAAATCAGCCATATTACTTTGTCACTGTATATAGGCCTCCTGGCCCATATTCTGAATTCTTCAATGAATTTGGTGCATTCATCTCTAACTTGTCAACTAGTGCAGATAACATTCTGATCATTGGTGACTTTACCATTCATATAAATAAGCCTTCTAATCTCCTCTGCAAATCATTTATGGAAATTGTGGATGGATTAGGATTTCGGCAATGCATTCGGGACTTGACGCACATTAGTGGAAATACCCTGGATCTGGTTCTTGCACGTGGTATTGCTGTCACGACTATTGACATCATGCCTCTGATCACTCACTTATTAAGTTTACAGTTTAGCTGCCGTGTTTAGTGGAACAACAACCTTGTATATCACTACGGCGATGCATCAACTCCTCAACTAAGGCTGAACTCGAAGCTAGACTGGCTGATGTCTTAGCTTCACATTTGGCAAATATCCAATCAGTTGACAGACTTGTGGATAGTTAAACTCAGTGCTCAAAACTACACTCGACATGAATGCGCCACCTGTGTTAAAACCGCGCTCCCCCAAATCACAGTCACCTTGGTTCATTGATTACCTGCGTGACCTCAAGCATAAGGCAAGAGGTCTAGAACAGAAATGCTGTCATTCCAAATTAGAAGTATTCCACCTTGCATGGCATGATGCTATCTTAGACTATAAGCATGCATTATTGGCTACAAAGCAGACCTATTACCTATTAATCTGCAGTAATTACAAAATTACTTAAGAAACCTAATCTTGACCCTAGCCTATTGAAAAACTATCGGCCATTATCAAATCTATCATTTTGCTCTAAAATTCCAGAAAAAAGTGGTGTCACAGCAGCTCGTGGACTATTTCACTGAGAATAATCTCTTTGAGCCACTGCAGTCTGCTTTTAGAAAATATCATTCCACAGAGATGGCTCTCACTAAAGTGATGAATGATCTTCTGCTTTCAGTGGATTCGGACATGACTACTGTTCTGGTGCTGTTAGAGCTCAGTGCTGCTTTTGATTTTCAATTTCAATTTATTTTCATTTATATAGCGCCAAATCACAACAGAGTTGCCTCAAAGCGCTTCACACAGGTAACGTCTAACCTTTCCAACCCCAGAGCAACAGTGGTAAGGAAAAACTCCCACTGAGGAAGAAACCTCAAGCAGACCAGACTCAAAGGGGTGACCCTCTGCTTGGGCCATGCTACAAACATAAATTACAGAACAATTCACAGAACAATTCACGGATGAATATACAAGAAATGCTATTGGTGCACAGGACAGGAGGATTGCCAACATGAATACAACTCCCATCTCTGGATGGAGCTGCACCTTAAACAGAGAGAAAAAACAGAATCAGGCATCAGAAAGACAAAAAATAGTGTATAATTTGCCAGCATTAAACAACAAGAAAAACAGAGAAATACTGAGGTGATCGCCGGCCACTAGCCCTAAACTTCACTAAAAGACCCAGAATTTAGGTAAAGTTGAGGCCGCAGCCCGCTCCAATTACTAATAAATGAATTATAAGAGTAAAAAGCATAAAACAAAACTGTACCAGTATGCTAGCCATATGAAAGGGAAAATAAGTGTGTCTTAAGTCTGGAATTGAAAATCTCCACAGAATCTGACTGTTTTGTTGAGGCAGGGAGATCATTCCACAGAACAGGGGCACGATAAGAGAAAGCTCTGTGACCCGCAGACTTCTTATTCACCACACAAAGTAGTCCTGCACCCTGAGAATGTAAATCTCGGGCCGGTACGTAAGGTTTAATTAGGTCAGCTAGGTAGGGAGGTGCCAGTCCATGAATAATTTTATAGGTTAGTAGCAGAACCTTAAAATCAGATCTCACTGGGACAGGAAGCCAGTGAAGGGATGCCAAAATGGGAGTAATGTGGTCGAACTTTCTGCTTCGTGTCAAAAGTCTGGCTGCAGCATTTGATACCGTGGATCATCATATTCTACTTGATAGGCTGGAAAATCATTTTGGGATTACTGGGAGTGTCCCTGCATGGCTGACGTCATACTTGACCAGTGATTCTCACTGTGTTTTGTACAGTAACACTACCTCTGACCTTAGTGACCTGAAATTTGGGGTTCCACAGGGTTCCGTCTTAGGCCCCCTGCTTTTCTCCCTTTATATAGCACCCCTTGGGCACATATTGCGGCGTTTTGGGATTACCTTTCACTGCTATGCTGATGATACTCAGTTATACATGCCGATAACTGCTGGTAATCCCATTCACATAAAATCCTTAGAAGATTGCCTTGCATCAGTGAGAGGCTGGATGTCTAGAAGCATCCTAATTTTAAACTCTGATAAGACTGGAATGATGGTTCTTGGTCCAGTGAGACATCGGCATCAATTTGACCAGCTAACACTTAGCCTAGACTCGTGTGTCATACATCACACTGACAAAGTGAGGATCCTTGGTGTAATTTTTGATCCTACATTGTCCTTTGTCCTCCATATTAGAGATATTATGAAAACTCTTTTTTTCCACCTGCGAAATATAGCGAAGATTCGTCCCATCCTGTCTATGGCTGATGCTGAGACCCTGGTCCATGCATTTATCTCTTCTAGATTAGACTACTGCAATGTTCTATTTTCTGGTTTACCGCAGTCTAGCATTAGGGCTCTCCAATTGGTTCAAAATGCTGCAGCCAGACTTTTGACACGAAGCAGAAAGTTCAACCACATTACACCCATTTTGGCGTCTCTTCACTGGCTTCCTGTCCCAGTGAGATCAGATTTTAAGGTTCTGCTCCTAGTCTATAAAATGTTCATGGATTGGCACCTCCCTACCTAACTGACCTAATTAAACCTTACGTACCAGCCCAGGCTTTGCGTTCTCAGGGTGCAGGACTACTTTGTGTCCCTAGGGTGAATAAGAAGTCTGCGGGTCATAGATCTTTCTCTTATCGTGCCCCTGATCTGTAGAATGATCTCCCTGCATCAATAAAACAGTCAGATTTTGTGGAGACTTTCAAGTCCAGACTTAAGACACACTTATTTTCCCTTTTGTATGGCTAGCATACTGGTATAGATTTGGTTTATGCTTTTTACTCTTTTAATTCATTTTGTTAGGAAATGGAGTGTGCCGCAGCCTCAACTTTACCTAAATTCTGGGTCTTTTAGTGAAGCTTAAGGCTCGTGGCCAGCGATCACCTTTGTATTTCTTTTGTTTTTCTTGTTGTTTAATGCTGGCAAATTATACAGTATTTCTTGTCTTTCTGATGCCTGATTTTTTTTTCTCTCTGTTTAAGGTGCAGCTCCATCCAGAGATGGGAGTTGTATTTGTGCTGGCGACCCTCCTGTCCTGTGCACCAACAGCATTTCCTGTATATTCGTTTTGTGAATTGTTCTTTAATTTATGTCTTTTGCATGGCCCAAGCAGAGGGTCACCCCTTTGATTCTGGTCTGCTTGAGGTTTCTTCCTCAGAGGGAGTTTTTCCTTACCACTGTTGCTCTGGGAGTTAGTAAGGTTAGACCTTACTTGTCTGGAGCGCCTTGAGGTAAGTCTGTTGTGATTTGGCGCTATATGAATTAAAATAAATTGAAATTGAATTGAAGTAAGTAAGTAATGTTTATTTATATCACACCTTTCACAGACAAGGAAAGTCACAAAGTGCTTCACAAAAGACACACACAGATAAAAATTCTGAGAATAAAATACAATATACATCACAATAAAATAACATTAAGACACATGCAGTGGTCATAAAACAGCCCTCTCACTGCTAAGGTTTGAAAGCCTGGAGAAACAGATGGGTTTTAAGTTTGCTCTTAAAAACATCAACAGAGTCCAGCGAATGAAGAGACAAAGGGAGATCATTCCAGAGCCCCGCCGCAACGACCTGGAAAGAGCAATCTCCTCGGGTCTTAAAGTGGGTACGAGGGACCCTCAGAAGGTTCTGATCCACTGACCTCAGGCTCCAAGCGGGAGTGTAGGGACATAACAGGTCTCTAACGTAGGGGGGAGCCTGACCATGCAAAGCTCTAAAAGTCAACACTGGCATCTTAAAATGGAAATGCAATGACACTGGGAGCCAATGAAGAGACTTTAAAATAGGAGAAATATGAGTCCTGTCTGAACAAGACAGCAGCCTTGCTGCAGAATTTTGGACCTGATGCAGACAGGACAGCTCCTTTTTGTTCAGACAGGAAAACAAACTGTTGCAGTAGTCCAAACGAGAAGATACAAACGCATGAATAATCAACTCAAGATCATCTTTTGAAATAATTTATCTGAGTTTGGAATTCTTCCTCAACTGGTAGAAACAATTTTTGGTTAGCTGCTTGGAATGATGCTCAAATGACATTTCTTTATCAAAGATAACACCTAGGTTTCTCAGGCTAGATTTTGCAGATGAGCTTAAAAGACCTGTTTAATCCCCAGAATGACATCATCGGGGGTAACCACCAGCACCTCGGTTTTATCCAAATTTAACTGCAGGGAATTTGTGCTGAGCCATTGTTTTATTTTCTCAAGGCAGTTCAGTAGAGAGTCCGATTTCTGGATCTCAGAGGCTTTAAATGAGCAGTAAATTTGGATGTCATCAGCAAATAAATGATAAGAAACATCAACGAACTCCTGGATAATCTTTCCCAAGGCGAAAACATAGAGCAAAAACAAAATTGGCCCAAAAACAGAACCCTGGGGTACACCATACGTCAAACTGGCAGAGTCAGAAATGATCTGATTTGCAGTGACACTAAAGCTACGACCTGACAAATGAGAGATGAACCATGCTAGAACGGTCCCTGACAAACTGACCGAATTGTGTAGTCTTGTTTGCAGGATTTTATGATCGACAGTGTCAAATGTGGAGAGATCTAATAGGATCTAATGCATTTTCCACAATCTGCAGACATCAAAATATCACTTGATACTTTGAGTAGGGTGGTTTCCATATAGTGATGCCTGTGGAAACCAGACTGATAGGTGTCAAACATCTTGGAAGTCACTAAAAAGGAAATTAGCTGATCATAAGACTGTCCAAGACTTTGGACAGGAATGGAAGTTTGGAGATAGGTCGGGCATTTTTCAGATCAGAAGGGTCCAGATTAGACTTTTTGAGAAGTGGTTCCACAAATGCATGTTTAAAAGAGCTGGGGAATACACCAGAAGACAGGGACCATTTATCAACTTGGTAACCCAGGGGCCAATGACATCAAACACATTAACAAGAAGTCTACATAGTAGAGCATCAGAAGGACATACAGAGGGCTTCATCCTGGTTATCAAAGCGGAGATATCAGCCTGTGTTACAGGATTAAAAAAGGACCATGTACGAGGAGCAGGCGCAACAACATCAGGGACACAGTACGTGTGCAATGCGAGATTAGCTTTGATGTCCTGAATTTTGCAGACAAAAAACTTAAGAAAACCATTGCTGTCAGCTTTGCAGGATACAGGTGTTAATGGAGCAACAGGACACACAATAGAGCTGATAGTGTCAAACAGCACCTGTTTTTTTTTTTTTTTTTTTTTTTATTTAAGATGATAAGCTGACGAAAATATTCAGATCTGGCATTTTTTTATCATTTCATTTAAAGAGGACATAGGTTCCCTGAGGTAAAACCTATGGACCTCAAGTTTAGAAGACTTCCACAAATGCTCAGCTTTCCAACATAGTCGCTTCAAATCTCGGATACAGTCATTAAGGATTTACGGTCTTCTTAGTCACCAAGTTGGATTTAAAAGGTGCAACCTCATCCAAAATGGATTCACAATGACTGTTGAAAGTGTGAAGAAGGCTGTCCAAATTAAGACACTCCATGAACAGCTTAGAGTCAAACCTGGCTGAGAAACCAGCTGCAGTGTTTTAAGTGATGATGTGCCTCGTGCCTCTGAGACCTAATCTCAAATCACACAGGCTCAGGATTGAAGGAAAAATCAAATAAAATACACCAATGGTCACTCATGTGAACATCCTCTATACAGAGGCTGGCAACATTAAGGCCAAGAGAAAAAAACAAGTCAAGAGTGTGACCTTTCTGATGTGTGGGACCAGAAACATGCTGCTCAAAATTAAAAGTCTCAGTCAATATTAAAAGTTCCATTGCAGTGGAAGAAGTGCTGTCATCAACATGAATATGTATTAAAATCACCAATAATTAAAATGTTTTCCAACTTTATTATTGATGATAAAAAGTCCTTTAAAAAGACAGCAGCATGTCCAGGAGGGCAATAAATCAGCACGCAATAAAAAGAGTCAGCAGAACCAACTTTAAACACCTGTGATTCAAAGGAGGAGAAGGTTTGAGTGTTCATCACTTTGCAAGTGAAGCTGTTCCTGAAGACCACCGCGAGACCTCCTCCTCGACGAGAGGGGCAGGGCATCCCAAAAACGGAGCATCCATCTGGACAGAGTTCATTTAAATGAATAAACTCCCCTTCTCTCTGTCATGTCTCCATAAGGAACAAAAAATCCAAGTTACGCCTGATAAAAAGTTCACTCAGGGAAAAAGATTTGTTTGCAATTGAGCGCACATTCAACAGACCCATCTGAGACGAGGGTGACATCACTGTCTTCACATCAGCCGGGTACAGTGGGATTGGACGAAGGCATGCTACGCGGCTATGCAGTCTCCAGTCACATCACGAAGCCACACGCCGGCCGACAGGTGCATACACTGGAAGACACAAAGGCGAAACTCTCCAGCAGTCCCAACTCCAGCATCCCACTTGCTCCGGAACACTGGCCGCGAAGATCCCGGCAGAGAGTGACGAGGACACACCGATACCACAGAGCGCCTCGAAGAGAGGAATCGCCCATAAACACCGGTGATCCAGCATGGCGGTCCACAAGTGCAAAACCCGTCTGCGCCTCACTTGGATGCCGAATCGAATGCCTCGCTTCATCCGCCTCTTCCTCCTGCCCACAGTTGAAACAGCAGCAAGCACTCGGGTGAGTCCGGTGGAAAGATAAACGGTGGAGGAAAAGTTTGGCTGTACTTTCCCCAGTCACTAAAAAAGGACTCAATCGACTCTTTTACAGCAAAAAGAGAGCCACGATTGTAACTCCTGAGAGCAGAGATGTGACCATAAGGTACTTGAACTGTTATGACCACATTCACTATAAAAACAAACAATAACAATCTATGAAGGAGGACGAGAGCAGTGGCATTGCCAAGCACAGGCACCATCTTGTCACCTATTTCAAAAGGGGAATTCCCCCTTTGAAATAAACATACCACTGTCCCAGCTTTTTTGAAACATATTGCAGGCATCCATTTCAAAATGAGCTAATATTTGCACCAAAACAAAAAAGTTTATCAGTTTGAACATTAAATATCTCGTCTTTGTGGTGTGTTCAATTGAATATAGGTTGAAGAAAATTTGCAAATCATTGTATTCTGTTTTTATTTACATTTTACACAATGTCCCAATTTCATTGGAAATGGGGTTGTATTTCTCATTTTGAATTTATTAAAGGTCACAATGAAAGCCAGGCCTGTGTCCCTCACAGGCAGTGTCCATCTTGTGAAGGCACATGGAGTAGCTTGTACAACAATTTTATACAATGTGGCTGTTAACAATGGGTGTGGTTTAGTCTCACATATCTAGTGTTACTGGCTCTCACCAACAGGGGAAGATCTCCCTGTGTCTGAAACTTGGACATATAATGGAAATGAAACTTAGCTTATATTTCTCAGAACTCCCAAATATACTCAACAAAAATATAAACGCAACACTTTTGGTTTTGCTCCCATTTTGTATGAGATGAACTCAACGATCTAAAACTTTTTCCACATACACAATATCACCATTTCCCTCAAATACTGTGCACAAACCAGTCTAAATCTGTGATAGTGAGCACTTCTCCTTTGCTGAGATAATCCATCCCACCTCACAGGTGTGCCATACCAAGATGCTGATTAGACATCATGATTAGTGCACAGGTGTGCCTTAGACTGCCCACAATAAAAGGCCACTCTGAAAGGTGCAGTTTTGTTTTATTGGGGGGGATACCAGTCAGTATCTGGTGTGACCACCATTTGCCTCATGCAGTGCAACACATCTCCGCATCATCCGTGAAGAGAACACCTCTCCAACGTGCCAAACGGCAGCAAATGTGAGCATTTGCCCACTCAAATCGGTTACGATGACGAACTGCAGTCGGGTCGAGACCCCGATGAGGACGACGAGCATGCAGATGAGCTTCCCTGAGACAGTTTCTGACAGTTTGTGCAGAAATTCTTTGGTTATGCAAACCGATTGTTTCAGCAGCTGTGCGAGTGGCTGGTCTCAGGCGATCTTGGAGGTGAACATGCTGGATGTGGAGGTCCTGGGCTGGTGTGGTTACACGTGGTCTGCGGTTGTGAGGCTGGTTGGATGTACTGCCAAATTCTCTGAAACGCCTTTGGAGACGGCTTATGGTAGAGAAATGAACATTCAATACACGAGCAACAGTTCTGGTTGACATTCCTGCTGTCAGCATGCCAATTGCACGCTCCTTCAAAGCTTGCGACATCTGTGGCATTGTGCTGTGTGATAAAACTGCACCTTTCAGAGTGGCCTTTTATTGTGGGCAGTCTAAGGCACACCTGTGCACTAATCATGGTGTCTAATCAGCATCTTGATATGGCACACCTGTGAGGTGGGATGGATTATCTCAGCAAAGGAGAAGTGCTCACTATCACAGATTTAGACTGGTTTGTGCACAGTATTTTAGGGAAATGGTGATATTGTGTATGTGGAAAAAGTTTTAGATCGTTGAGTTCATCTCATACAAAATGGGAGCAAAACCAAAAGTGTTGCGTTTATATTTTTGTTGAGTGTATATAACACGGACAAATACTTGATATCTAACATAAAATAAAGAATTAGCACGGATATTATCTAACAGTCAATAAATGTGCAGGGCGTGGTTGTCAGCAAAATTCCTCCTCTAAAATTCTGAAATTATGATAGGTACAGGTGTGGCCGAATGAACCTCCTCTTTTGGGAGATATTTGCATATTTTCATGCAATAATATTCAGTTATTCTCTTATACACTTTTTTTAAAAAGAATGTTGGCAGTCTGTGCTTGTTCAGGGTCAAACATGTATTGTAGGCCTTTGTTATCACAGGGCCTGGTGGCCACTAAGGCCACTGTTGCTTGCGTGATTGGCAAGTTTGTGAATATCTTTTTATCGTTTAAACCCCAATGCATCCACGATGGACCTCCCAAGTAATTAAATGAAGGTAGGAGCATCAATCCCTTGCTGTACTTTTTCAGGAAAGCTTCAAATTGTTCAGTCTGTCTTTAACTGGTCTTTTGGTGTTGTGCTCTCTCTGTCGTGCACTCCATGTGTGCAGTGTGATGCAGACTCTCTCTCTCTCTCTGCTTGTACAACCCCTGGCAAAAATTATGGAATCACCGGCCTCGGAGGATGTTCATTCAGTTGTTTAATTTTGTAGAAAAAAAGCAGATCATAGACATGACACAAAACTAAAGTCATTTCAAATGGTAACTTTCTGGCTTTAAGAAACACTGTAAGAAATCAAGAAAAATAATTGTGGCAGTCAGTAATGGTTACTTTTTTAGACCAAGCAGAGGGAAAAAAATATGGACTCACTCAATTCTGAGGAATAAATTATGGAATCACCCTGTAAAGTTTCATCCCCAAAACTAACACCTGCATCAAATCAGATCTGCTCGTTAGTCTGCATCTAAAAAGGAGTGATCACACCTTGGAGAGCTGTTGCACCAAGTGGACTGACATGAATCATGGCTCCAACATGAGAGATGTCAATTGAAACAAAGGAGAGGATTATCAAACTCTTAAAAGAGGGTAAATCATCACGCGATGTTACAAAAGATGTTGGTTGTTCACAGTCAGCTGTGTCTAAACTCTGGACCAAATACAAACAACATGGGAAGGTTGTTAAAGGCAAACATACTGGTAGACCAAGGAAGACATCAACGCGTCAAGACAGAAAACTTAAAGCAATATGTCTCAAAAATCGAAAATGCACAACAAAACAAATGAGGAATGAATGGGAGGAAACTGTAGTCAACGTCTGTGACCGAACTGCAAGAAACCGCCTAAAGGAAATGGGATTTACATACAGAAAAGCTAAACAAAAGTCATCATTAACACCTAAACAGAAAAAAACAAGGTTACAATGGGCTAAGGAAAAGCAATCGTGGACTGTGGATGACTGGATGAAAGTCATATTCAGTGATGAATCTCGAATCTGCATTGGGCAAGGTGATGATGCTGGAACTTTTGTTTGGTGCCGTTCCAATGAGATTTATGAAGATGACTGCCTGAAGAGAACATGTAAATTTCCACAGTCATTGATGATATGGGGCTGCATGTCAGGTAAAGGCACTGGGGAGATGGCTGTCGTTACATCATCAATAAATGCACAAGTTTATGTTGATATTTTGGACACTTTTCTTACCCCATCAATTGAAAGGATGTTTGGGGATGATGAACACAGACCTTGGACACATTCAAAGATGGCTAACCTTGATCTATTTTACAAGGTACAACCCCAGTTCCAATGAAGTTGGGGCATTATGTGAAATGTTAACAGAATACAATGATTTGCGAATCCTCTTCAACCTATATTCAATTGAATACACCACAAAGACAAGATATTTAATGTTCAAACTGATACTTTTTTTGCTTTTGTGCAAATATTTGTTCATTTTGAAATGGATGCCTGCAACACATTTCAAAAATGCTGGGACAAAAAAAACAAAAGACTGGGAAAGTTGGTGAATGCTCAAAGAACACCTGTTTGTAACATTCCACAGGTGAACAGGTTAATTGGATACAGGTGAGTGTCATTATTGGGTATAAAAGGAGCATCCCCAAAAGGCTCAGCCAGTCACAAGCAATGATGGGGCAAGGATCACCACTTTGTTAACCAGTGCATGAAAAAATCATCCAACAGTTCAAGAACAATGTTTCTCAACATATAATTGCAAGGAATTTAGGGATTCCATCATCTACAGTCCATAATATAATCAGAAGATCAGAGAATCTGGAGAACTTTCTACAGGTAAGCGGCAAGGCCGAAAACCAACATCTACATCTACAAGTGCAAGTTAAAACTGTACCATGCAAAGCGAAAGCCATACATCAAATCATTGTGTTAGTGCCCATGGCATGGGCAGCTTACATATCTGTGATGCACCATCACTGCTGAAAGGTCCATGCAGATTTTGGAGCAACACATGCTGCCACCCAAGCAATGTCTTTTTCAGGGACATCCCTGCTTACTCGTATGTTATATTCCTGGGGCGAGGCTGTCAAAAATATAATTCATCCTTGCAGTGTATTAAAATGTTATGATTGTGTGGATGAAATGGAAATGCTACTATATTACTACTACTACTACTACTAGTAGTAGTAGTAGTAGTAGTAGTAGTAGTAATAATAATAATAATAATAATAATAATAATAATAATAATAATAATAATAATAATAATAATAATAACAAGAGCAGTCAGAGATTTCTGATGTCTACCAATCCGGATCTGGATCACCTCCAAAACTCAGTGGAGTGTTCCATGCCCTAATATCTATCTGTGGCGCAAATATGGTGAGAATCACTAAGTAGTTTTGACCTAATCCTTCAAAGTGTATATCAAGTGAAATCTTGATCCAGAATCTTGATCCAGTCACCTCCCAAATTCAGTGGAGTCTTCCATGCCCTAATATCTATCCGTGGTGCAAATTTGGTGAGACTCTGTGAAGTAGCTTTGACACAATCCTTTAAAGCCTGTATAAAGTGAAAATTGATCCAGAATCTAATGGCTAATGGCCCCTTCACACATAACATGATTGAGGGAGAATGGCACACAAATCAGGATTTGAATGGCACTTGTGAAAATTCGGAGCCGCCTCGAATGCCTAGTGCAGCAATTGCCACAACCATTCGGCCACAGCACATGCTCCACATTTGTGTATCGTTCGCACCGGAAACCCATTCAAATGGCAGGCAAGATTAGGTTGCACTGCCATGTGATTGTGCTTGCAACATTTGCACGGCATGTATCATGTATCATGTATGTCAGTATGTAATGTCTGCCCCCAAGCAACACAAATGCCGTGTGAGTGTCGTACCCCCCCCCCAGGGGACATTGCCAAGGTGTGGCTGAGGTAGTAAAGGCTCAAACGGTGGCTGGAGTGCAGTGAGATCACTGTCCAGTGCAGTGCGCACATCTGGACGGCTATCATGTCCATGATGGAACAGCTGACAGCTGTGGAATGCCCATCATGGCATATCCAGCATGTCCTGCTGGAGGTGGAATCACCGGCCAGTAGCGTGCCCACACCACCACAACAGATCACACGCACATTCACCAAGGTGATCATCATGTCGCAGCTGATCACTGTGCAGTCGCTACTCACAGCTGGAAAATACATATCATTCCATTAAGAACATCACCTCTCAACACGCCACCGTGATTCACATGTGTCAGCAGGCTCTCATGGCATGATGAAAACTAAAAACAGCTCACCGACCCACTGTGCCACAGCATGATAAGTGATCGCAATGTCCATACAGTCCACACAGTCTGTCATGTGACAGTCTGACTGACAGACAGTGTGGGCAGCTCATTTGCCCCACATCCTGGAGCAGTGACCCCATTCATGTGAGCACTTTGCTGCCCCGGACAGGTGGGCATATTGCTCGTCTGTGATGTGATGTCCGTGTTGACATGATCACACATGCTCACACCCGCTACAGTAATGCATTTGTCAGGGGACCATGGTTGAAATTTAAATATGGTCATGGGTTGGATGTCATTCGAAATCAAGCAGTGAAGGAGCTGACCACGGTCCACGGCCAGTGACTGCGTTCCTGAGGCTTGCACCACTCCACATTTTAGACATCAATGCAATGCAAAGCTGGGGAACACATATTGTTACTTGTGCTCCAATCACCCATGTACAAGGCATTGTGGTGCACGCGTGTCTGTAAACGATGACGACATGGGGAAAAATAAAAACACATATCACCTTTGAAATGTGTTCAGCTGTGCCTCAGTGCACACTGAAGACACTATCAGCCAGGCTGCCCCATGTGACAATATCCCTCTGATCATGAGAACGGACAGCTGGATGTGCAGACGGACCCTCTATGAGGCTGGCTGATGTAAGTGCATCAGTTTATTCACGTCAGATCATTAATTTCTTGTTTATGTCCATGGTCATGGTTCATGAACATAAAGGAACAGAAGGATGATAATTATTGTATTGTCTGCTTTTTATAGCAGGAATGAAATATTTTAACAGTCAAAATGAAATCCATTTGTTTCCTTAAAACAAATTATTATTTATTATTAAAGCCCCATTTCCACATAGACAGTAAGAGCTCCCGGAAGCGTCCAGGAAGAGTTTTTGGCTGTCTTAAGGATCACACGCCATTGTTAACGCCGGCACTAGGGGGCGTGGTTTAGTTCCGGCTTTACCGGGAATCGTCAAAAAAATGATTCAACATGTCGAATAATTCCGGGAGCGCTCCCGGAGAATTCGCGTGACGATGGAGACAACACGAACAACGGCGTTTGATACTTTTTAATCACCGTTTCATCCTGCCCCTTCCAGTAGTGCCGCAGTTTACACTGCCGTAATTGGCGGCCGGCGTTGTATCCCTAATCAACGGCGTGTAAAATGGCGATAGAGCCCACATCAGCGTCCTCAAGGACGTTTTAACCGGCGACAGAGGCAGACAAAATGGCGGCGCTAGCAGACAGTACGCCGTTCTAAACGCCACCTCCCGGTTAACGGTGTTCCAAACGGCCGATAGGCGGCGGTCAATATAAAAATGCTAGCGCGCTGCATGCATGCTTCTCACTCGCGGCCAGCTCCAGATATTTTTGCAGAGAAGCTCCAGTATGCCTCCTAAAAGAAAATTGGCAGCGGCAAGGACTTACCAAGAGGTCTGGTTCAGAAGCAGAGGGTAGCCCTGTGGTGGAGACGGAGCAACACATTGAGGAGGGGAAAAGGAAGGAGAAGAGAAGGCTGAGTATGATCTCCCTCCCCCTGCAGTGACAGAGGCATGTATTCCTGCTGCTTCAGCCTATTATACTCTGGGGGCGGTGCCTATATGCAAAAGTTCCTGGAGTAACACAGGATTTGCCTGGATAAATCCAGAGGTACACAGGGCATTATCGGCGGCAGCAGAACACCGCCGTTCTCACGCGTGTCTTAACCTGCGATTGTAAAGGAAGGAACTGGGTATTAACCACCGTTGCCTGACGTGTGCCGGATGCTACGGCATTAAAACGCGCTTTATTCGGCGGATTTAGCAGCGTTTTATTCGCATATTTGCAGCTAGTACATCGGTCAAAACACCGGCGAAATGCTCCACCCCTTTCCACCGCAAAAACAGCCGGAACTACGTACTACCCGCCGACAAAACTGTCTATGTGTAAACGGAGCTTAAGGGTTAGTTGATATTTAGCACCCCCCCCCATATATGAAGCACCTCCTCCTAAGGACACTAGTGACTCCAATACAGAGGCTGACTCCAATACATTTCCTTCATGCATGCATGGCTTGATGCAAATTCTCGGCTGTATAGGGAACTACGAAATTTGGCTGTGATGGCCCTGAGAGTGGACAAGGAGACATTTGTAGGCCTGCAATAAACTGGCAGCCTGTTGAGGGTGATTATATTTTAAACAGTAGGCCTGTTACTGCCTCCTTCCTAGTGGTCACAAAAGGTGTACCTCAAGGTTCAGTTTTAGGATCCATTCTGTTCATAATTTACATAAGTGACTTGTGTGTAAATTTATTAAATGCTTATTTCCATCTTTATGCTGATGACACAGTAATTTATTGTTGTTCTAACTCAATTACTCAGGCATTTGAATTTTTGCAGTTAGCCTTCGATGTTGTCCAGTCTCACCTGTGGAAACTAAAATTTGTCTTAAATGTTGAAAAATCTAAAATAATGCTTTTTTCAAATTCATCGGTTTCTTCAGAGAGCGTACCATTTATTAAAAATGTCCAAGGACAAGCTCAGGAGCTCGTCACTATTTATAAGTGCTTGGGCTTAACTGTGGATGCGGAGCTCTTCTTTAAAGCTCATATTAGACATTTGACTTCTAAATTGAGAGTGAAGCTTGGGTTCTTCTATAGAAACAAGTCCTGTTTCTCCCTCGAAGCCTGGAAGCATTTGATAAATGCAACTTTCATGCCTGTATTGGACTATGGTGATGTTGTGTATTTACAGTGAGGAAAATAAGTATTTGAACACCCAGCGATTTTGCAAGTTCTCCCACTTAGAAATCATGGAGGGGTCTGAAATTTTCATCTTAGGTGTATGTCCACTGTGAGAGACATAATCTAAAAAAAAAAAAAAATTGTAAATCACAATGTATGATGTTCTAATAATTTATTTGTATGTTACTGCTGCAAATAAGTATTTGAACCCCGACCAACCAGCGAGAATTTTGGCTCACACAGACCTGTTAATTTTTCTTTAAGAAGCCCTCTTATTCTGCACTCTTTACCTGTATTAACTGCACCTGTTTGAACTTGTGACCTGTATAAAAGACACCTGTTCACACACTCAATCAATCACACTCCAACCTGTCCACCATGCAAGATCTCACTTTGTGGGGTAAAGATGATTCTGAGAAAGCTCAGAACTACACAGGAGGGCCTGGTCAATGACCTGAAGAGAGCTGGGACCACAGTCACAAAGATTACATTAGTAACACATGATGCTGTCATGGTTTAAAATCCTGCAGGGTAGCAAGGTCCCCCTGCTCAAGCCCGCACATGTCCAGGCCCATTTGAAGTTCACCAGTGACCATCTGGATGATCCAGAGGAGGTATGGGAGAAGGTCATGTGGTCAGATGAGACCAGAATAGAGTTTTTTGGAATCAGCTCCACTTACCATGTTTAGAGGATGAGAACAACCCCAAGAAAACCATCCCAACCGTGAAGCATGGGGGTGGAAACGTCATACTCTGGGGGTGCTCTTCTGCAAAGGGGACAGGACGACTGCACCGTATTGAAGGGAGGATGGATGGGGTCATGTATTGTGAGATTTTGGCAAACAACCTCCTTCCCTCAGTAAGAGCATTGAAGATGGGTCATGGCTGGGTCTTTCAGCATGACAATGACCCCAAACACACAGTCACACACAGGAGCAACTAAGGAGGGGCTCTGTAAGAAGCATTTCAAGGTCCTGGAGTGGTCTGGCCAGTCTCCAGAACTCCAAACCTGAAAGATTTGGAGATCTGTATGGAGGAGTGGACCAAAATCCCTGTTGCAGTGTGTGAAAACTTGGTCAAGAACTACAGGAAACATCTGACCTCTGTAAATGCAAACAAAGGCTACTGTACCATATATTAACATTGATTTTCACAGGTGTTGAAATACTTATTTGCAGCAGTAACATACAAATAAATTATTTAAAAATCATACATTGTGATTTCCAGATTTTTATTATTTTTTTTTTTTAGATTATGTCTCTCACAGTGGACATGCACCTAAGATGAAAATTTCAGACCCCTCCATGATTTCTAAGTGCGAGAACTTGCAAAATCGCAGGGTGTTCAAATACTTATTTTCCTCACTGTGTGTGCTTCCAGTACGTTTGCAGTCCTTTTCTCCAGTGCATCATTGTGCTCTGCTTTGAGTTTTCCCTCCCCCTTTTCTTGGAGTGCCCTCCAAATGGAATTGAAACTGCCTGGGCTGGTTTCACTGACAGCTTTCTGATCAATATTAAAAAAAACGACGAATTCTTTTGGAAAATGTATATGTCTTAAACCCTGTCTTAGACCATGAGCTTTATTGTGTTAGAGCTTGCATTGTCAGTTAAAATAATTATTGTGTCCATTGGTTTGCTGCCTGTGTTGGTATTTTATGGCAGATGTGTTTTATTATTGCTTTGCCTTGTTGGTGTGTGCTGCTGCCTTCTTGGCCAGATCCCCCCTGCGAAAGAGGTCTTGATCTCATTGGGTTTTCTTATCTGGGTAAATAAAGGTTAAATGAAACATCCTCGATATGTTATGCTGAGAAAGTGCTAAGTCAGATACGTATTTTAACATTTCACATGGCTGCGGCAGATAGATGATTATTTTAGAGATGTAGGAATGGCCCAGTTGTCTGCCTGGGTGGTGGCTATCCAGGACCCAAGGCAGTTCCATGGTGTTCTGGGTGCGCTGCACTTCTGCATCAGTCCGTGTTCCCGGCTTGATGTGATTAATAACAAAGGTTTTTATGATAAATGCCCCATAGTCAAACACATTTTGGTCAGTACTGCTAAGTTATTGTTGGTGTACTTCTTAACCTGCCCTCCTATATAGGTACCAACAGTCTAGTGATAATCATGTACAAATGTACTGCAATATTGCAAATGTTTTACTTTAACACCCTCAACCCATGTTTGGCTTTTGTGATGCCTATCAGCCACGTTTACTCCGGCTTTACTGGAGTAAAGCGGACTCTGAATTTACTGGCATCCTGCTAGTTGATGACTCATGACCCGTTCACGCTTTCAGCCATCACTGAGTTGTAGGGCTGAGCAGTTCCAAAAGGATTTTGGAAATGAAGAAATCATGCCTGGAGGTGAAGGAAGGCTGAATGTGACTTAAGTATTGAGACCGGATGGACTCGGAGCAGTGGAAATTTTCTGCGCAACTAACCTGAAGCTCCACCTCCAGATGGTCATCTATTGTCAACGCAGTTTATTGACAGAGCCATTGGTTTTCTGATTAATGGACCTCTCCACCATTGGCATTTACCACTGCCAACATCATTTTAATGTGTGCGTGATCAATAGCTCCATCAGCACTGAGAATATCCCGCTGTCAAGCTGCAGGGGGATTTGTCAGGGCATATGTTCATTTTAGACTGATCATTGTGAGGTCCAATAGGTCATATGGGTGCACCAAAGCATAGGCTATTCTTCAAATATGACATAATGTCTAAGAGTGAGTCTAGCATGGGAACAGATTTAAAAACATAGATTTAGAATATCTTAACTGTTTCTGCACATGCCAAGTAAACAGTTGTACTGTGTAATGTTATGATTATTTTACACAAGATTGTTTATTACTTACTCATGCCATTATTAATGTTCTAATAAATATTTTCATGAAAAAGTAGGTTTATGGCACATTATCACTCTTGTTACAACCTTAAAATTGAAGTTATATTAATATTTAGGGCACACACACAGAGATCATGTCCCACTTCAGCTTAATCCCACATAACATTGAACACTGTCAATCAGCTGCACCCAGCTAAAGTGCACATGATTACGAGTTACAAATGCTGTGGACTGTCCAAAATAAATAAATCCAAAATAAATAAATAAATATATTTTAATATATTTATTTTGGATTTCCAGTTTGGATTTCGAGTTTGTTGTTTATTATGTAAAATAAACAAGAGCAAGAGATTTCTGACATCCGCCAATCCGGATCCGGTGTCGCTGACCGAACAGCTGAGACTGACTGTGGTTCAGACCCGACCTGTAGAACTTACAACTGGATGAGTAAGGACTGATTTAAAATTTCCGATTGACTGACCCTATAATCACTGATATTATAACCTTGTTATAATATCATTCAGTCATAGGTGGTGCCCCCATTATTCGATGTAAAATTATCCACAAGTGATAATTTCAAGATATGCTAAAACACATCTTCCTGCTAGAGGATCACCTCCAAAATTTAATGCAGTCTTCCATGGCCTAATATGTATCTGTGGTGAAAACTTCGTCCAAATCCGTGTGGTAGTTTTGACATAATCCTGCTAACAGATAGACAGACAGACAAATAAATAAACTAATAAATGAAAATGTTATTATGCCCTTTGTTTTGTTTTTTTTTCACTCTGACTTTCACAATTTTTGGAGAACAATTTAGACTATTTTATAATTCTTTTCAATGTGGTCATAATTGAAAGAAGAAGAGGGAATTTTTGGGTAAAGCAGGAGACATTGTTGATGCTAACCCATGGGCTTTTCATTTTTGCCCAGAATTGTTTTTTGATACAAGGTCTGTTTGAGCAATGTGAACTCCTGGAATAGGCACGGGACTCAGTGGGCTTTTTTTAAGTCTCATGGACTTGACCATAAGCATCGAGACGTGGAGAAAGCGGATAGCCACTTCCTCCAGTACACTCAGCGCCAGTGGTGGGCACAGTTCCGATAATCCGACAGCCGATAATTATCGAAGATAATGTTTTCATTGACAGAATTGACAGTTATTCTATCAGTATTCATTTTATTTATACACCAAACCATAACTCAGCATTGCTTTATTTTCCAAGACCTCCACCTGACGGAAGCATTGTGATTGAGTAGAGAGTTGAGCTTCATAGCTTCTCTCAGCTTGTGTCTGTGCTGGAAGCCACGTAGTAAATAGGAACATCCAGCAGTGGGTAGGATGCTCAAAGACAGAAGTACTGACTCATTGTTTGGGTCTGTTGTCGCTTTTGATGTTTCCAGAAGCGATTGTGGTGTTAAAACTCAAAATCAGCTTGTTAGTAGTTGCAAGTGTACCGGAGACAATACTTGAATTTATCGGTTATCTGTAACTTCCAATACATTTTTGAGTGGTTTATCGGTTTATCTTTATCAAAGATAACTTTTAAGTTATCTGATTATCTGTTATCGAAGTTAATTTTTTGGTTATCTGTGCCAACCACTGCTCAGCGCATTCAAAACCATGATCCCTCTGCCCTGTCTTCCACTTTAGCCACACCCACTCGATCTGCTAATACAAGCGTGGACTCAAACTTAGTGCTCATCCAATCACTCATCACGGCCAACCAGATCCTGCTATCCACCGTTTTTTGTCAGTTGCAGAATAACACAGCTCTCTGCTCCCTCACTGTCACCATTCAGAAACTGATTCTGCTCTTTTTGTCTTTGTCCATGGTATGAACGATGTTGTGTGGAACTGCAGGACTGACAGATCCCAACAGCAAGGGGTGTGACTGATCATGAGATACAAGGCCTGATGCAGGTGCTGCATGCTGACAGTCTGTTTTCAAAGGTGACCCTGTCATGGAGACAGGCCCATTGACAGCGTGAGGAATGCTGGATGACCCCTGCCTGTGGTGCTGATGCCTGAGTGGACTTCTCTTCTATATATCATTATGTTGTTTGATTTCTTGTTTTCTGTTTCTTCAGCTTTGTAAAACTTGCAAAACCTTGTAACTGTTAGAATGGCCTGAGCAGTGGATCACCCCTTTGAGTCTGGACTGCTTGAGGTTTCTTCCTCAATATCATCAGAAGGAGTTTTTCCTTACCACTGTCACCTGTGTGCTTGCTCTAGGGGTTGGTAAGGTTCGACCTTACTTGTCTGAAGCGCCTTGAGGCAGCTTCTGTTGTGATTTGGGCTGTATAAACAAAATAAATAAAAAAGAAAAAAATGACAAAACTGTTAAACAAACTTCAGTCTCCTGCAATTGTTGCCAGTATGCTTGCCAGACAGGTTTTGATTTCCTCCCTCAGTCACACTATCCAGAGCTTCCCCACTGTGCTTTCATCATCAGTCACACCTCAGTCCAGTACTCCAGCTCCAGGACAGAGTTCTGGGATGTTGGTTCCAGCCCCACCTCAGGCGGGACTGGCCGGTCCTCCTCAGTCACTGCCCATGCCAGATACTACGCTCAGCACGGGCGGAGCTGGCACAAAAAAAAGGAAAATATTGGTCCAAGAAGGATCTCTGGCAAGCTTCAGAGGCTATGATTGGACCCTCCAGGCCAGAGGCCTCAAACGTGTTCCAGAAAGGGGCGAGAGGTTGCAGGCTTTCTTTGCAACCACCCACTCCACCAGGTGATTCCACTGATTAACATCACTTTGAGCAGGTGAAATCAATTAATCAGTCAAATCACCTGGTGGAGTGGGTGGCTGCAAAGAAAGCCTACACCTTCTCGGCCCTTTCTGGAATGAGTTTGAGACCTTTGCTCCAGGCTAACAGCAGGACAGGTCCATGCGGGGAATCCCAGATCCCCAGCAAAGCAGTCCCCAAGCTCTGGGGGTGGGGGTGGGGTGTGTGTGTGTGTCTACTATCATCTCTGTTTTATTTTTCAGGTCAATGGGTTTGTCTGACCGCATACCTGAGGAGGCAGAGGTTAAGCTCCCCACTCTGGTGCACATCAACGATGGGCCACTAATTCCACCACCTGGCCATACCACGGGAGATGTCACGGTGGTCGTCTCCTAATTGGCATCAGCATTGGGACTGGTCTTGGAGGAGCAACTTCATGGTGGGTGTGAGGCACTCTAACACTTCTGCCATATCTTCCAGATCATTGTACGGGTCCAGTAGTATACTGGGGCAACAGAGCCAATCTGCTCCAGTGGACGACTCTGAGGGACAGCTGGTCCTGGCACCAGAAAAACTGTCCCCACAAGAAGACGGCACAGAGGCCACCATCTACCCAATGGCCCCGGTAGCAGGGCCCATCCTGGTAGAGAGCCTGTGCTTCTCAATAGACCCAACTCTCAGCTCCAGGGTGGGAAGGAATCACCGTAATGCCATAGAAGGAGCACTTCATCTTTGTTCCTGTGTGTGTCACTACGGGGCTGTCTGCCTCCGCTTCTGAGGATGTCAGCCCCCGCCTTAGCATACATCACTACAGGCAAAGGATGCCTCAACAGCCAAGAATGACACCAGGGAGCTGGCAACTCCCGCTGCTGCAGTGATCAAGACAGAACTCTCTGCCTCTGCAGCTGCAGACGTTGCCACAGACCCAGCTGTTTCCATGCCTCTGGATGTCATCGGGGGTTCTTCTGCTACCACACAAGAGGATGTCAATATGGCCATGGCTGCTATCACAGAGGATGACATCACTGAACAATCCTCAGCCTCTCCCACTGAAGATGTCAGTGCAGCGGGGTTTGTTGCCCCCATCTCCGAAGACATCGCTGGGGTGGGGCTGGATGTCCCCACTTCCACAAACATTGGTGGGACCAGGCTAGATGTCCCTGTTTCCAAAGGCATCTATAGGGTGGGGCTGGACATCCCCTTTTCCTAAGGCATCAGTGGAGCAGGACTGGAAGTCCCTGTCCTGGGTACAGTGGAGAACTCCATTGGGCAGTGCAGCTACCATGCCGACTCTGCTAGGAACTCTGGGGGCCACACCGCCCCACGTCTGCATCCACTATGGCCTTCAGCTGGCCAGTGAGACAATGAGCCTGACCCCTGCCTCCAGCCCGGTGTGGGATTTTCATTGTGTGTGCATTTTGTTGTTTTCTTGGTTTGGGGTTCCCATTTTTGTCCCGTGTTTCTGGCTTTTTTATTTTCATCCTGTTGGTTTTGGGTGGGGAGCTTGTTTGAGCTATCACTGTGAGCTGTTTTGGGTGGTATTGTTGTGGTATCGACAACAACTGAACACAACAACTGGTGTTCAGTTGTTGGACTTCTGTGCTAGCCACAGTTTGCCCATCATGTTCGAGCACAGGGGTGTCCATAAGTGCACATGGCACCTGGACACCCTGGGCCGGCAGTCGATGATTGACTTTGTAGTCATATCATCTGACCTTCGGCCACGTGTCTCGGACATTCGGGTAAAGAGAGGGGCTGAGCTGTTGACCGATCACCACCTGGTGGTGAGTTGGATCCGCTGGGAGGGGAAGAAGCCGGTCAGACCTAACAGGCCCAAACGTATCATGAGGGTCTGCTGGGAATGACTGGCGGAACCCTCTGTCAGCGAGGTCTTCAACTCCCACCTCCGGGAGAGCTTCTCCCAGATCCTGGGGGAGGTTGGAGATGTGCTCCGGGAGTACGGGGACGGGGTCCTTTGCTAAGGGCTATCCGGTCCCTGTACGACAGCGGCAGGAGCTCGGTTCGCATTGCCGGTAGTAAGTCAAACCTGTTTCCAGTGCACACTGGCCTCCACCAGGGCTGACCTTTGTCACCGGTTCTGTTCATTACCTTTATGGACAGAATTTCTAGATGCAGCCAGGGTGTAGAGGGGGTCCGGTTTGAGAACCACAGAATCTCATCTCTGCTGTTTGTGGATGATGTGGCCCTGTTGGCTTCATCAAACCAGGACCTTCAGCGTGCACTGGGGTGGTTTGCAGCTGAGTGTGAAGTGTCCGGGATGAAGATCAGCACCTCCAAATCCGAGGCCATGGTTCTCGACCGGAAAAAGGTGCCTTGCCCTCTTCAGGTCGGTGGGGTGTCCTTGCTTCAGGTGGAGGAGTTTAAGTATCTCGGGGTCTTGTTCACGAGTGAGGGACGGATGAAGTGTGAGCTCAATAGACGGATCGGTGCAGTGTCTGCAATGATGCGATCGCTGTATCGGACCATCGTGATGAAGAGAGAGCTGAGTAGGGGGGCAAAGCTCTCAATTTACCGATCGATCTGCGTTCCGACCTTCACCTATGGTCATGAGATTTGGCTCAAGACCGAAAGAACAAGATCGCGAGTACAAGCGGCCAAGATGAGTTTCCTCCACAAGGTGGCTGGGCGCTCCCTTAGAGATAGGGTGAGGAGCTCTGTCACTCGGGAGGAGGTCGAAGTCGAGCTGCTGCTCCTCCACGTCGAAAGGAGCCAGGCGTCCAGATGCCCCCTGGACGCCTCGCTGGAGAGGCGTTCCGGGCACGTCCCATTCGGAAGAGGCCCCGGGGAAGAACCAGATCACGCTGGAGGGACTACGTCTCTCAGCTGGCTTGGGAACGCCTAGGGGTTCCCCCGGAGGAGCTGAGGGAGGTGTGTGTGGATCGGGAGGTCTGGGCGGCTTTGCTTGAGCTGCTGCCCCCGCAACCCGACCTAGGATAAGCGGAAGAAAATGGATGGATGGATGTTGTGGTATCGGTGGTTTTTGGATAAGTTCATGTCTGTTCTCCTTGTGCCCTCTCAAGTCCAGGGTCATGTCCTCATCATCTGTTATGTGTGTTTGACACACGTTTCACCCCTGCATCCTCACGTGCTAGTCTTGTTTTGTCCTCCTGTTGCACTATTCAATCCCCATGCATGTTGTCTGATCTTGTGTCTACCATCCTGCTCCGTGTTTGGTATGAGTCCTGTGTGCAGGGGGGTGGGCATGCGCCCTCCTTCTGTATGTGTGTTCAGCCCTGCATGTGTGTGTGTACCAGTCTTCCCATTAGCTGTGTGTGGGCATTTCCCCAGCTGTTTGTCTTTGTCATGGTTCGCCTGCGTTCTGTGTTTCCTGACACTCCCCAGTTCCTGATCCTGTCTGTCTCTATGCTTCACATATGTATTGTCTCGGTGGCCCCACGTCCTTAGTTCCTAAGGACTCTGTGGGTTTTGTTCTCAGTTGTTATTATTCCTTGTGGAGAGTTCATCTGTTATCTCTTTGTGTCTGCATTTTCTACTTTAGGATAATTGGGTATGGGTTATTGTCATAGGTTATATTCAGTCACTTGTGGATTTTTTGATATCTGCTGCCCCCTTGTATTGTGTTTGTTCCTCACGTGTTCCAGTCATCCTTGATTACTGCACCTGTTGTTTTATTAGTCTGTGTATTTAGGCCACTCCCTTGTCGCCCTTGCTTTGCAGGTCCATTGACAAATGTTACATGTTTCCAGTGTCATCTGTTGTCTCGTACACAGTAAATTTTGCAAAGTAAAATATACTCTGTCAGGATAATATTTGGGCCCAGTCCAGATTGAGTTAAATATACTCTATCACAGTGCAAAATCAGTTCTGTCACAGTGTAAAATCAACTGTATCATGCTGTGAATAACTCTTATTGGAGTAGAAAAATGTAATGTGACAAGACGTTGGAGCTGATTTTACTCTTTAATAGAGTAACTCTATTTGGACTGGGACCAAATGTTATCCTGGCAGAGTATGTTTTACTCCGCAAAATTTACTGCATACAGTTGTAAATATCTTGTTTGTTTTTGCACTCCTTTGGTAATGGCTGTTTGAGTATCTCCTCATCATCTCACTTCCCATATTCCTCCACTCTGTGTTACAGTTGGCATGGGTATTTTTGTTGTTACCTCAGTTTGTCTTGTTTCTCAGCATCACCTGTAAGATTAAAGAACTGCACCTTTTTGGAACATACCTCTCTGAGTTTGGCTGCCTGCTTCTGGGGTTCAAAATCATCTTTGCTCCAGGTCACTAATCACAACGGTCGAAGGTGTTCCGGTGTCGAGGTCTGATCAGTTCCCTTGCCTTCACTGTGCATGTGTCATTTTGGATTCACCGATTTTCTGACCTGATGTGTACACAATGAACAAATGACCTCAAAGGTTACATCACCTTACTGCCAAGCATAATTGATATCGTCTTCACCCTCAATAGACTTAACTATGCTCGTTGGGGGGTTATTTCAACCAGCTGAAGAATGCAGTGCCTCAAATTAAAAATATACTTCATGCAGGGGCTTTTTCACTCAGGAAGACAAACAAGAACAATTCCAGGGCAATAACTGACTTGACAGTAGAGCAGACTGTCAATTGAGATACTGTGTCACCAATGAGAGGAATTGTGGGGTTCCACTACTCCCGTAATGCCATTAAAAGATGGTACATTATAAAAACACAGTGAGGCATGTCTGTTACAGGCATATGACTGTATTGGAATCAGAAAAGCAACCTGCAATACCTTTACGGATGAGCAAGATCGAGAAGGATATGAAGCAGTCACTGAAGCTTGTGACTCTTTCTCAGCTCCAGCATTAACCTCTGCTTACCTCCTGAATATTGCCACAGGGAAGGCAGCATCAGATGCCACAAGGATGTACCTGAGTGGAAGCCTTGCTGCTGGTAATGCCCATCATTTAAAATTTGTAGACAAATGTGCAGCAAACAAGGAGAGGTTTCTGAAGATGATCCAGAGGAGAAAGGTTGCCCACTTTGTGCAAGAAAATTCCAAAATCACACACACACACACACACACACAAACACACACACACCAAATGGAGAAGGTGAGGGCAGAACTGAAGAGACTGCATCTGGGTAAGGCTGCTGGTCCAGAAGATATGTGTCCCAGTTTTTTGAAGGCCTGTGCTGACCAACTAGTTGAGCCACTCCAGAGACTTTTCAACTATAGTCTGCAGCCCTGAGGGTCCCGGTCCTGTGGAAAACATCATGTCTTGTGCTGGTACCCATGGCTGGGTGCCCAGCCGAGCTCAATGACTAAATGACTATAGACCATTGGCCCTCACATTGCACATCATGAAGACTATGGAGAAGCTGCTCCTTCACCACCTGAGACTGCAAGCACAACATGTTCATGATCCTCTGCAGTTCGGGTACAAGGAGCATATTGGAGTGGATGACAGTGTCCTCTACATGCTCCACTGGGCTCACACCTACTTGGACGAGCCGGAGAGTTACAGCTAATGTGGATGCGCTCTACAAGAAGGAACAGTTTGCTGTTCTTCTTAAGGAAGCTTAGGTCCTTTGATGTCTGTGGGGAGATGCTGCAGATGTTCTATCAGTAAGTGGTGACAAACATCCTCTCCTATGCTGTTGTCTGCTGGGGAGGCAGCATCGCAGACAGGGATGCCAAGCGGCTGGACAAGCTGGCCAGGAAGGCCGGGTCAGTGTTGGGAAGGATCCTAGTCCCAGTGGGGAGTGGGACTTCAACCTACCGACTTCAACCTACCATACCACTCTCCCAGCTTTTTTGAAACGTGTTGCAGGCATCCATTTCAAAATGAGCAAATATTTGCACAAAACAATAAAGTTTATCAGTTTGAACATTAAATATCTTGTCTTTGTGGTGTATTCAATTGAATATAGGTTGAAAAGGATTTGCAAATCATTGTATTCTGTTTTTATTTACATTTTACACAATGTCCCACCTTCATTGGAATTGACGTTGTAGACGTAGAGAGGGGGTGGGGTTGAGTCAGTGAAAGAGAGAGAGAGGCTGCTTTCTGTGAACTCAGAGAGGAGCAAACAGCTTTAATGATAAAATAGCCATAATACAACAAACATCAAAGATATATCGGTATTACTGTACTGTCCCACCCCCATATCCCCTTTTAAAATATATCTCATAACATTGATATAGCACCCAGCACTAATATTAGCTGACTTAAAGTTAGCAGAACTACATTTAGGTGATGCTAACTGGTCCACTAATGGTTTTCAAAGTTAGCTACAAAGCCAATCTGTGAACAAAATACTTAGAATTAATAATTAGCTGTTAGCTGATTAGCTGCCCAACACTGCTATAAACACTTTTATTGTAAATCTTCCATGCACCTCATGTGCCATAAAAATGAAAGATTGGGCCGGTAAACAGAATGTGCAATGTAGTCCTTAAGAAATGTATTCTTTTTTTTTTTTTTGCAGCACCATGCATATAGTAGAAAAGGAAAGGCCTTCACTCTCCTCACATCACCAGTCATATAATATAATGATGTTTGACATCAGACTGCTCTGATTGATTATGACAAAGACTTAATAAAAACAGGAAGCGCGCTGACAACAGTAAAGTTAGTAGAAATTTTAAGAGTTAAAAAAATCTACAGTAAAATCATATGGAGCCATATTCAGACCTCAGGGTTTTCTATCAATATTTCATGATCAGCAGGAGCAGGTTGGGATCCACATTGACAAGTTCGGCTGACTTACATTGCGAGAGGGCAAAACCAAGAAAGTATATTGTACACTGGATAAGAGCCTCCTTAAGGCAGCGGTCAAACTGATCTTCCCTAATCCCATCCCGGCCTGAACCCCGGCTTGTGTTGCCCAAAAATCAGACAATAGTGACTGCAGTACTGCCAGCCATGAACCTATGCAGGGAAAGAAAAACAACCACGGTTTGCATTGTGATGTGCTATATGTTCCTAAGACAGAGCATTGTGACATTTTCACTGTGTTTATCATTCTTTAAGCATTTGCAAACTCACCGTGCCATTTGAAGTCTTCATCATAAATATTGTAAATGTTCCACACTGGGCACAAATAAAAGAAGATACATGAAGTGACCTTCAGTGCTCTGTGAAGTGTTTTTGTTATGAGATTCCCTGAGATTGGCACAAAGAATGTGTTTAATATTGTGTGGAAGAAATGCTAGCATCAAAATAATATATCTGAATAAAATAATATGACCTTGCCCCTCAAGAATATGAAATGTGATGGTAGTTTTAAAGGCATTTTATTAGATGGATATGCTTGTTTGGCAGCAGTAGCCACATCTACGTACATGAAGTATTGATTGTGTATGTGCTTCTGTCATAAACAGTGACGGTACTTTTTTTTTTTTTTTTTTACCGAAGAGCACATTTTGAACTTCATAGTCATCCTGAGAAGTATGACTAAACAGAACAAGCTCAAAAGTGCTCAGACAGCACATCAACACCACACTCATATTTCTAGCTGGTACATGTAGAAAAATGTTGCATGTTCACAAATAATAAAATATTGAAAATCATTTTGTTGTAATTATTATCAATTTCCTGTATATTAGCATGGAGCCGCAAATTTGTTGTTTACCTCTGAATTCTTCATTGCATGATTTTAACCTTAATCACTACTCTTTCATATGAAAAATGTACCCTGCCATGTTTGACAAAAATTGGACTAAGCAGTCAATATATCTTGCTAACATACCCATACTGTACATACTTACATAGATACATACATAGAGATACGGGCAAGCACAAGAACATAAGTCTATGGCAGTTTCACTAACACACACACACACACGCACGAGTCAGTATTTTGCTTGTGCAAATTTATTAGTAAAAACTTTTTTTGCCAGCTGGATGCTGGTGGTGGAATAAATTTGATGTGATTTAATCTGATTTGGTGTGATACAATGCAAATGTATATAATTATTTTTATAATGTAAACATTCATTTTCCATGACTAACTAATGTAAGCTGGAAGTGTCATTGCTTACCTTCAGATACTGATTCAGTGAAAAACCAGTGCGTACCTTCTTCAGGTTTTTGCTAGTGTGTTGGGAGTACCTCTGGGGGCAGCACCACATACAACAGCAGACAGTGAAGCACAGAAGAAGTCAACCATTGTTATTGTAGCATAAATAACATAGCATAACTTTCCCATTCTAAACTGTATGACAGTATTAACAAATTGTGAACAGAATGTAAAGTTTACTTTTTATGCATTATGCACCTTAGCACTTTCAGACATATCAATTTACTTTTTACATCACAAAGTTATACATTCGTGAACAGTTGTGAAAGCTGTGCGTGGATCTTTGAACTTTTGAGAGTTTGAGGATGCAGAAATGTCAAAACAATATTACTTCAACTGATTTCTAATGTCAAAATCAGTTCATCAACTGGCTCATAGTACATTTAGATAAATTCAGGTTTCTGTGTATCGATGTTGTCTTTTATCTGTTACATTAAAATCAATTTCTGATTGGTACTGTAATGCTGATTATCTTCACTTTTAACACATTATTCATCATCTCTCTCATTTGGCTTTCTATGCACAATTACCATTTGTCCTTCAATGCATATGCCTCTACTTGCACCACTAAAACTTTTTAAGGGCTAGTACATCTTAGTAACCTGTGCTCTGCAATTCTGGTCTTTTTTTATTGTTCTCTCTTCCACTACCTCACCTTCCCCTGCTTCACTTTACACATCTGTTACCAGACTGCCAACCTCTGGGAATCTTCGTTCCTCTTAATATGCAGAGCGAATCTTTTTCCAATCAGTACTTCTGAAAGGTTGTTACTAATGGTCCCCAAGGAAGGGAATCCACCTTGAATACATAGAAGGCCGCTGCTGACATTGTGCAGGTAAACTGGGAACTGAGTGTCACATCTTGTTTTCCTGCTTGTCTCCGCCAAGGTTCAATTGCAAAATAATGCCTATGAAATAGAAATACAGCCACTTCATCCAGCTTTTATTGTCTCGCTGGAACTTTCAGAATGGTTAAACAAGTGCAACAACTTTATTGACCAATGCCCAAGGCAGTTGTGACATGGTTGTAACCACAGATATCACAAACATTAGCATATATTCTTGCAATTAAGAAGAAGCTAGTTTAATAGACCATCAAATTATCATATCAGTTTCTGGCACACTGTGATAACTTCCTAATGCTGCAGTGTGCTACAACAAGCCAGTTAAAAACTTTCCTATTTTTAATCTTTGACAAGCAGCCACCTGCACAATTAACTATGATGGGCAGCCACGGTCTTGATTTTGAGAGAATAGTTTGATTATTCTGCTGAGAGGACTGCGTGGGAGGGGTGAGGAATTCCATATGTTAGAATTAAAACCAGTGAAGCTGCGAATCAGAAACCCCGGGGCAGAAAGAGCTGACAGTGCTCGTCCACGCCCCTGGGGTTCTGTGGAACAGCAGAGTAAGGCAATAATCTAATGATAATTAAGGGATATAAACCATGTCATGCAGCCATTAGACCAAATAGCTGGCAGCCAATCAACTATGACATTAACGATGGAAAAAAAACCACAGCTGGGCGCTGTGGTTTGTTTCCTGTAGGAAGTGATTTTGTTTTTCAATGGAAATTACTATAAAAGGGGTTAACATAAAAATGCATGTATGAGTATGTAGATGTACAGTGGTAACATATGTCGATTAACTTTTGCCTGTTGCATCACCAGTAATACAGATTCGTGGAAGAATGTAACAGAGAAGGATTTTTGTAAAAATAAATAGGTGAAATTTCAGCTCCAGCTTGTCAGAAGGCATGTTTTTGTGCAAATATGTGCTAATTTTGAAATGGATGCCTGCAACATGTTTCAAAAAAGTTGGGACGGGGCAACAAAAGACTTGGAAAGTTGATGAATGCTCAAAGAACACCTAATTGCAAACAGGTGAGTGTCATGATTGGGTATAAAAGAAGCATCCCCAAAAGGCTCAACTGTTCACAAGCAAAGATGGGGCGAGGATCACCACTTTGTGAACAACTGCATGAAAAAATAGTCCAACAGTTTAAGAACCATGTTTCTCAATGTTCAATTGCAAGGAATTTAGGGATTCCATCATCTACAGTCCATAATATAATCAGAAGATTCAGAGAATCTGGAGAACTTTCTACACGTAAGCGGCAAGGGCGAAAGCCACCATTGAATGCTTGTGACCTTCGATCCCTCAGGCGGCACTGCATTAAAAACCAACATCAATGTGTAAAGGATCTTATCGTGTGGGCTCAGGAATACTTTAGAAAGCCATTGTCAGTTAGCACAGACCGTCGCTACATTTACAAATGCAAGTTAAAACTCTAACAGGCAAAGCGAAAGCCACACATCAACAACATCCAGAAATGCCACTGCCTTGTGTGGGCCCGAGCTCATTTGAAATGTACAGACACAAAGTCAAAAAGTGTGCTGTGGTCTGATGAGTCCATGTTTCACATTATTTTTGGAAATCATGGACATTGTGTCTTCCAGACAAAAGAGGAAAAAGACCATCCATATTGTTACCAGCGCAAAGTTCAAAAGCCAGCATCTGTGATGGTATGGGGGGCGTGTTAGTGCCCATGACATGGGCAACATAAACATCTGTGATGGCACCTTCAATGCTGAAAGGTACATCCAGGTTTTGGAGCAACACATGCTGCCATCCAAGCAATGTCTTTTTCAGGGATGTCCCTGCTTATTTCAGCAAGACAATGCCAAGCCGCATTCTGCACGTGTTACAACAGCGTGGCTTCAGAGTAAAAGAGTGCAGGTACTAGACTGGCCTGCCTGCAGTCCAGACCTGTCGCCCATTGAAAATGTGTGGCGCATTATGAAGTGCAAAATACGACAACGGAGACCCCAGACTGTTGAACAGCTGAAGTCGTACATCAAGCAAGAATCGGAAAGAATTCCACCTACAAAGCTTCAGCAATTAGTGTCCTCAGCTCCCAAATGCTTATTGAGTGTTGTTAGAAGGAAAGATGATGTAACACAGTAGTAAACATACCACTGTCCCAGCTTTTTTGAAATGTGTTGCAGGTATCCATTTCAAAATGAGCAAATATTTGCACAAAAACAATAAAGTTTATCAGTTTGAACATTAAATATCTTGTATTTGTGGTGTATTCAATTGAATATAGGTTGAAGAGGATTTGCAAATCATTGTATTCTGTTTTTATTTACATTTTACACAACGTCCCAACTTCACTGGAATTGGGGTTGTATATTTCCACCATTTCCCATCCAAAATGAAGGTATACCTTCGCAGGGCGTGGTTTGATGACATCAGTGCATATCCTCTATTAAAGCTAAAGCTCCATACGTCTTGCTCATCTTGTTTCTTTTCAACTCCGTTGTGGTGGTGTACAGAAGCACAATTACAAAAACGGTCACTGTCCTAATATTTATGGGCCTGTCTTCTTCTTCTTTCGGCTGCTCCCATGAGGGGTCACCACAGCAGATCAATCATTTCCATCTCACCCTGTCCTCGGTATCTTCCTCTGTCACACCAACCATCTGCATGTCTTCCCTCAGCACATCCATAAACCTCCTCTTTGGCCTCCTTTTTCTCCTTCTGCTTGGTGGCTCCATCCTTGTCATCCTTCTCCCTATATACCCTGGGTCCCTCCTCTGCACATGTCCAAACCATCTCAGCCTCTCCTCTCTGACTTTGTCTCCAAACCCTCCCTCTTAAGCTGTCCCTCTGAAATGTTCATTCCTATTCCTGTCCATTCTCATCACTCCCAACGACAACTACATCTTCAGCTCTGCCTCCTGTCTTTTTGTTAGTGCAACCATCAATCAATAAATTACAAATTGTCTAAACAGTAAAAAGCCAAGTTAAATCAACATGACATCACTACCCTTAACCCATAAACATCAGTTCTCCTCTGTATGCCTGTGCACAGTTCATTAAGGAGCTTGTCCGGCAGACTGTTCCACACATCTTGAACTACACAGAGTTCTTTTGTTTGTCTGTCTGTTTATTTAATCACAGATTCACTTGATGATGTTGCAACTGGGCCTCTGTGGTGGCTGCACCATTTACTCCATGACTCCTTGTTCTCCTTTTCACTGGCGGTTGTTCTTTTTGACTTTGGCTCCATGTTTGGGCTTCCCTACTGGTTTGGTATGACAGAAATGTTATTTGCCTGTGTTTCTAAGCATCAAGGAAATCTTTAATTCTGATGAACACATTTCCAATTGTACCATTTCCAATCCAGCTGCCAACCTCTGAAGAACCGGCACTATGCATCTCTGGTGCATGCAGATACTCGTTGTACTGCTGTCCAGCCCTATAAGACACAAAAACTGAGTTTTTGTTAAAGCCAAATATTCCACATTTTGACTCATTCAGCCACTGATGTTTTTTGTACTTTTGATTTTATCCCAGTTTTATTGCTCTGGTCACAGGTGTGTCACTTGGCCCCATTTCCTTGGTGGATGCATAGCTTCCATTAAGACTAATTCTGAAGCGAATTCCTCAAATTGTTGATGGTTTTACCTTAATCCAACGAGTTCCTGTCAAGTTTGAGCTGATGTGCAAACTGATGTCTTTCAAGGAGATTCTTTGGAAACTGATGTACGAGGTCTGTCCGTAAAGTATTGTACCTTTTTATTTTTTTCAAAAACTATATGGATTTCATTCATATGTTTTTACGTCAGACATGCTTGAACCCTCGTGCGCATGTGTGAGTTTTTCCACGCCTGTCGGTGACGTCATTCGCCTGTGAGCACTCCTTGTGGAAGGAGTGGTCCCGCCCCCTCGTCGGATTTTCATTGTCTGGAAATGGCGGAATGAAAAGGACTTTTTTTCCATCAGAATTTTTTCAGAAGCTGTTAGAGACTGGCACCTGGAAACCATTCGAAAAATTTATCTGGCTTTCAGTGAAAATTTTACGGGCTTCACAGAGAATAAGGACTTTAACTACAGGTTTAAGGACCCCTTTAAAGGACGGTCGGTGCCGCGCTGCGAGCTGCAACGATGCGGCACAAACCACTGGATCATTTCTAAGCTGATGGCTCTGTGGATACGAGACCGTCGTGTGCTCTTTCTCTGGTTATCACAAGAGCTGGACATCAACCATTTTCCGGCAGATTTCACTTTTAACAAGAGATTTTGTCATGGAAAGCCGCGCGGAGGCTTCGCGCGTCACGACCGATTCGCTGATGAAGCGAGACAAAGGAACACCTCCGTTTCAGAGTGTTAGAGGACAAGTTGGGACATGTTCAGCTCTCCACAAGTTCTTTTATACTCACTCGACTGGTAAGCACTGAAAGCCGAGATAGACATGTCCCAACTTGTCCTCTAACACTCTGAAACGGAGGTGTTCCTTTGTCTCGCTTCATCAGCGAATCGGTCGTGATGCGCGAAGCCTCCGCGCGGCTTTCCATGACAAAATCTCTTGTTAAAAGTGAAATCTGCCAGAAAATGGCTGATGTCCAGGTCTTGTGATAACCAGAGAAAGAGCACACGACGGTCTCGTATCCACAGAGCCATCAGCTTAGAAATGATCCAGTGGTTTGTGCCGCATCATCGCAGCTCGCAGCGCGGCGCACCGATAGTCCTTTAAAGGGGTCCTTAAACCTGTAGTTAAAGTTCTTATTCTCTGTGAAGCCCGTAAAATTTTCACTGAAAGCCAGATAAATTTTTCGAATGGTTTCCAGGTGCCAGTCTCTAACAGCTTCTGAAAAAATTCTGATGGAAAAAAAGTCCTTTTCATTCCGCCATTTCCAGACAATGAAAATCCGACGAGGGGGCGGGACCACTCCTTCCACAAGGCGTGCTCACAGGCGAATGACGTCACCGACAGGCGTGGAAAAACTCACGCATGCGCACGAGGGTTCAAGCATGTCTGACGTAAAAACATATGAATGAAATCCATATAGTTTTTGAAAAAAATAAAAAGGTACGATACTTTACGGACAGACCTCGTATATACTGGACAATCCCTGCATGATGTCCCCCACAGGTTTTCTTCAGACACCCAGAAGAGCTGTTTATCACACAATGTCATGCTCCTTATTATGCATAACTTTGTGATGTAGAATATCTTAAACTAAGAAGTTAAAAAATGATCCCACCGAGGATCACCCCAGTATTACTTGAGTCTCTAAATTGGACCCTCAACAAAGCTGTGATACCACCATCATGGAGAGAGGACATGATATCAGTTCTCCCCAAAGAAGGCAAAAAATAAAGAAAATTTGGAGTCCTATCACCCAATTTCAATACTGGACATCAATCACAAATTGTTTACACCCATAATTTCTAAGAGAATTGAACACTCTCTCTCTTAATTAATACATAAACTAGACTGGGTTTATAAAAGAACGCAAACACAAGATAACATCAGATGAAACTGTTGCATCATAGAGCAAGCTAATAAACAACATCTAAAGTCTCGCCCTGGACAATCTTGACATGGAAAAGGAGTTTGACAGGGTAAGCTGGGGTTTACTATGTAGCGTACAAGACCAGCTGGGTTTTAGTGACCAATTTATTAAATGTATACAATCTATATATCTGCCATCTGCCAGAATTAAGATCAATGGCCATCTGACTGGTAGTTTTAAGGTGTGTAGATGTACTCACCAAGGCTGTTGTCTCAGCCCCACAATTTTTGCAACATTTATAGAGCCTTTGGCTGAAACTATTTGACAAAACAAGAGCAATCAGAGATCCGACACATTGAGATTATCACGGCAGTATTACTGTTGTATTATGAATGCAGCACGCACGTGTTGCGCATGCACAGCATCTGCACTGCGTTCATAAAATAAGTGCACTCGGACGGTCGGCATCACTATTCACACCAACAATACAGCCTCTGGAGCAAGTGCTGGACTTGGACAAGTTGATCACAGAGTTAATGTTCATTTTGTCATGCGAGGGTTAACTGTTCATGAGTTTGGGGAGCGGGGGGGAAGCCGCTTGGGGTGTGAGACGGTGTTTTTTTTTTTTTTTGAGAGTTTCACAGAAAACAGACTTCAGCGTGAGTTGTGGCTAAACAGCAACTCTTCCTTTTGTTGGTGTTAAATAAAAGTCCTGGAGGAGACATGATTGCAGCAGCTATTACGTCTTTGTGGATCTACACAGCCGAACCAGCACTGACTGGCAGGTATGTCGCTTTCTGCCACATATAGTAATTTGGGTTTATGTGACGTGTTTGTTATGCATTCACAGATTGTCCGCAAATCATCTGCAAAGCAGATGTAATAAAAACGCTTTATTCGTGGCCAATCTGTATGCAGTCGCTACAACATATTTTAGTTTGTGATGTGGACATGATGGGCACGATATATATCTGTTTTACACACTGTCCCAGTCTGCTGCCAAGCCGCAAATCCCCGTCAGTTGCGGATATCAGCGGTTAACGACAGATATACAGCGCATAGAGTGAGTATGTATTGTGTATGAATTGAGTATGTATGGAGTATATAAGGCGGATGTTATCCGCAGGCAAAATTTTGTGCAGCTTAAAAATCCTGGAAACGGAAAAACGTGCCTCTGCAGATAATTGCGGACGTGTGCGAGTGTCGGCCAACTCATACAAGTATGTTTCACGCATACTGTGGATGTTAAGCGAATATGAGCCAATTTTGTGCGCAATCCATACGCAAATCCTCCTAAACGCCAGCGGGACAGGGCCCTAAATCTCTACAGCTTGATATAAATTAATTAAAAATATAAAAGCCAAGATGATTGGTTGCATAAGTAATCGGCTCCTTTGGTATAATACCTGTAAATAATCAGTTTAATTGCCAGTTTTCTTCAGACAAGTCAGGGGATGGATATATGAACATTTCCAAGTCACTGAATATGTCTTGAACTTTATTTACATCAGTTATGAAGAAATACAAACAGTATGGCACTCTATAGTAAATCTGTTTGGAGTAGACAGTTCTCAAAAAGTGAATGACTGTGCAAGAAGGAGGAGTCTCTGTTTTCCTCTGTTGGAAGCCTTAAGGACAATTTGGAACATGTCCAGCTGTTAAACAATTTCTCATATACTCACTCCACTGAAAGCCATCAAAAGCCGCCTGGATTTTACAAATGGTTATCAACACGGAGGTGTTTTTCCTGTGCTGCCGCACCGTGCCAGCTGCGTCCTGACGCGCGGACCCGTCCGCACGTCTTTCATTAAAAAAATCTCCTTTAACAGTGGAATATCCGGACAAAATGCAGAAACCGACTTCTTCTGAAACTTCTCTGTTCTCTCACGACGTCCTGGATCAATAGAGCCTGAAATGTGGAGGTTTTCAGCTTGAAACAGGCTGACGACGGTGCCTGGGAGCGCTGCGCGACGTCCCACTCCGTGGGAAGTCCTTAAAGCGACAGTATCACCTCAAAATCTCTCATCAGCTGTTAAAATTTTCACCGAAAACCAGCTTAATTTTTCAAACCGTGTCCACTTCGATGTGCCTCACAGGTTTAGAAAAAATTTTGATCAAACAAAGCGCCAGTCTCTCAGCAACTTCTCAGACAAAGGAATTCCGACGAGGGGCTGGACGACTCCTCCCACAAGGCGTGCTCACAGGCGAATGACATCACCGACAGGCGTGGAAAAACTTGCATGCGCACGAGGGTTCAAGCATGTCTGACGTAAAAACATATGAATGAAATCCATATAGTTTTTGAAAAAAATAAAAAGGACCTATACTTTATTGATATTTACGCAATATCTCTAAAATCAGAAAGGTCTTGTCTCAGAGTGATGCTGAAAAACTAGTTCATGCATTTATTTCCTCTAGGCTGGACTATTGTAATTCATTATTATCAGGTTGTCCTAAAAGTTCCCTAAAAAGCCTTCAGTTAATTAAAAATGCTGCAGCTAGAGTACTGACGGGGACTAGAAGGAGAGAGCATATCTCACCCATATTGGCCTCTCTTCATTGGCTTCCTGTTAATTCTAGAATAGAATTTAAAATTCTTCTTCTTACTTATAAGGTTTTGAATAATCAGGTCCCATCTTATCTTAGGGACCTCGTAGTACCATATCACCCCAATAGAGCGCTTCGCTCTCAGACTGCAGGCTTACTTGTAGTTCCTAGGGTTTGGAAGTGTTGGGAAAGTGTAGGAACACGGACCCACAACAGGGGGCGCAAATGAACGGACAATGGAGTAAGTCAAATAACAACGTTTTACTGTTGTGAATGTGCACAACGAATACAACCAATCACAGAAATGGACAACAGTCCATTCACAAAAGTGTCGTGTGGGCAGGCTCGAAGATAGGAGACGCCTCTCCAAGGTAAGACCGGAACCACACGGCTTCCTCCGCCACAGGACCCCGGGAATACTGGAGCCGCCAAGTCCCGAACTCCCAGGTGGCCACTGCCTCCGCGTGTCGGACCTGGTACTGCTGGCGAGGAAACAAAGTACAGTCAGATGGGGGCGCGTTTGCACCCAGGACTCCGAACAGCAGGAAAGTTACCTCCACCTCTCGTTGGAACAGTAATCCAAATAACTAGCTCAATCCAAAAAAGATACACTCTGTTAGCGTCAATACGTTACCTCTCCGGTAAAAACGATATCTCGGCAATGAGGTGGAGATGCCGTCCTGCTGATATACCCCACTGATGATTGCCGTCAGCTGTCTCAGGTGATGGGTGACAGCTGTCACCGAGGCTGCTCCCGTGAGGCGGCGGCGCCCTCTGGTGCCTGGAGCCCGCACTCCAGGCAGGGCGCCCTCTGGTGGTGGTGGGCCAGCAGTACCTCCTCTTCAGCGGCCCACACAACAGGACCCCCCCCTCAACGGGCGCCTCCTGGCGCCCGACCGGGCTTGTCCGGGTGGCGACGGTAGAAGTCGGCCAGGAGGGCCGGGTCCAGGATGAAGCTCCTCTTCACCCAGGAGCGTTCTTCAGGGCCGTACCCCTCCCAGTCCACCAGATATTGAAAGCCCCGGCCCATCCGTCGGACGTCCAACAACCGGCGCACTGTCCAAGCCGGCTCGCCATCGATGATCCGGGCAGGAGGTGGCACCGGACCGGGTGTACAGAGGGGCGAGGTGTGATGGGGCTTGATTTTTGACACATGGAATACTGGATGGATTTGCAGTGAGGCTGGAAGCCGAAGCCTCACTGCGGCAGGATTGATGACCTTGAGAATCTTAAACGGACCTATGTACCTGTCTTGCAGTTTTGGGGAGGCCACTTGCAGTGGAATGTCCTTGGTGGACAACCACACTTCCTGCCCGGGGCGATACGTAGGGGCCGGGGTCCGCCGCCGGTCTGCATGGGTCTTCGCCTTCATCCGGGCCCTCAACAAAGCAGAACGGGCGGCACGCCACACCCGACGGCACTTCCGCAGGTGGGCCTGCACCGAGGGCACACCGACCTCTCCCTCAACCACCGGGAATAATGGGGGCTGATACCCCAAACACACCTCAAAGGGGGAGAGGCCGGTGGAGGATGACACTTGACTGTTGTGGGCGTACTCGATCCAGGCCAGATGAGTACTCCAGGCCGTCGGGTGCGCGGCTGTCACACAACGTAGTGTTTGCTCCATTTCTTGATTGGCCCGCTCTGCTTGCCCGTTGGTCTGGGGGTGATACCCGGATGAGAGACTGACCGTGGCCCCCAGTTCCCGGCAAAAGCTCCTCCAGACATGCGAGGAGAACTGGGGACCACGATCGGAGACGATGTCTGATGGTATCCCATGCAGGCGGACGACGTGGTGGACCAGGAGGTCCGCTGTCTCCTGGGCCGTTGGGAGCTTCGGGAGGGCCACGAAGTGGGCCGCCTTGGAGAATCGGTCCACTATCGTGAGGATGACGGTGTTTCCCTGGGACGGCGGGAGGCCCGTGACAAAATCCAGGCCGATGTGGGACCAGGGGCGATGAGGCACGGGCAGCGGCTGTAGCAGTCCCGGAGCCTTGCGATGGTCGGCCTTGCCCCTGGCGCAGGTGGTACAGGCCTGGATATAGTCCCGGACGTCGGCCTCCAGGGACGCCCACCAGAAGCGCTGCCGGACAACTGCCACGGTTCTTCGCACCCCTGGATGACAGGAGAGCTTAGAGCCGTGACAGAAGTCCAGGACTGCAGCCCTTGCCTCTGGTGGGCCGTAAAGTCTGTTCTTTGGTCCAGTCCCGGGGTCCGGGCTTCGTGCCAGGGCCTCCCGGACGGTTCTCTCTACGTCCCAGGTGAGGGTGGCCACGATAGTGGACTCCGGGATGATGGGTTCCGGTGGATCCGACAACTCCGTTTTGACCTCGTCTTCGTGCACCCGGGACAAGGCATCCGATTTCTGGTTCTTGGTCCCGGGCCGGTAGGTGATGCGGAAGTCAAAACGGCCGAAGAACAGTGACCAGCGGGCTTGCCTGGGATTCAGCCGCTTGGCGGTCCTGATATATTCCAGGTTCCGGTGGTCAGTGAAAACCGTGAATGGCACGGACGTTCCCTCCAACAGATGTCTCCACTCTTCAAGAGCCTCTTTCACCGCAAGGAGTTCTCGGTTGCCGACGTCATAGTTCCGTTCAGCCGGGGTCAACCTGCGGGAAAAATAGGCACACGGGTGAAGGACCTTATCGGTCTTCCCACTCTGGGACAGCACAGCTCCTATCCCTGAGTCCGAGGCGTCCACTTCAACCACTAACTGGCGACTAGGATCGGGCTGCACCAGAACGGGTGCAGACGAGAAGCGCCGTTTCAACTCCTTGAACGCGGCATCGCAACGATCCGACCAGGTGAAGGGGACTTTTGGTGAGGTCAGGGCTGTCAGGGGGCTAACAACCTGACTGTAGCCCTTAATGAACCTCCTGTAGAAATTCGCAAAGCCGAGGAACTGTTGCAGCTTCCTACGGCTTGTGGGTTGGGGCCAGTCTCTCACCGCCGCAACCTTGGTCGGATCAGGAGCGACGGAGTTGGGGGAGATGATGAACCCCAGGAAGGACAAAGAGGTGCGGTGAAACTCACACTTCTCGCCCTTAACAAACAGCCGGTTCTCCAATAACCGCTGCAGGACCTGACGTACATGTCGGACATGGGTCTCAGGATCCGGAGAAAAGATGAGTATGTCGCCTAAATACACGAAGACGAATCGGTGCAGGAAATCCCGCAAGACATCATTAACCAATGCTTGGAACGTCGCGGGAGCATTTGTAAGACCGAACGGCATGACCAGGTACTCATAATGACCTAACGGGGTGTTAAATGCCGTCTTCCACTCGTCTCCCTTCCGGATCCGAACCAGGTGATACGCATTCCTAAGATCAAGCTTGGTGAATATCTTGGCTCCATGCAGGGGCGTGAACACCGAATCCAACAAGGGTAAGGGGTATCGGTTACGAACCGTGATTTCGTTCAGCCCCCTGTAATCGATGCATGGACGTAATCCGCCATCCTTTTTCCCCACAAAAAAGAAACCCGCACCCATCGGGGAGGTGGAATTCCGGATCAACCCGGCAGCCAAAGAGTCCCGGATGTAGGTCTCCATTGATTCGCGTTCAGGTCGTGAGAGGTTGTACAGCCTACTGGACGGGAACTCAACGCCTGGAACCAAATCAATGGGACAATCATACGGGCGGTGCGGGGGAAGGGTGAGTGCCAGATCCTTGCTGAACACCTCCGCAAGGTCATGGTACTGCACCAGCACCGTCCCTAGATTGGGCGGGGCTCTGACCTCCTCCCTGGCCTGGGAACTGGGAGGAACCGAGGAACCTAAACATACCCGATGGCAGGTCTCGCTCCACTGAACCACTACCCCGGACGTCCAATCGATCCGGGGATTGTGTTTCAACATCCAGGGAAAACCTAAAATCACACGGGAGGTGGCCGGAGTCACGAAAAACTCGATTTCCTCCCGGTGATTCCCAGACACCACCAGAGTTACTGGTGGTGTCTTGTGAGTGATTGGAGGGAGTAGGGAGCCATCTAGTGCCCGTACCTGCACATTCGAGGTAAGCGCCACCAGAGAGAGCCCTATCTCCCTAGCCCATTTGCTATCTAGCAAAGTCCCTTCTGAGCCCGTGTCCACCAGTGCTGGGGCCTTCAGGGTTAAATCCTCATAAAGGATTGTAACTGGGAGTCGTGTGGCGATGTGGGTGTGTCCCACGTGAACGTCTCGGCCCACCCCTAGCCCAGTTTCTAGGGGCGGGCGTTGGTGTTTAACCGCTCGGGGCAGTCCCTTACTTGATGCTCAATCGAGCCACAAACAAAACACGCCCCGCGGGCCAGCCTCCTTTGTGTGACCGGTGCCCTAAATGTTGCCCTACTCGTGTCCATAGCTTCGTCAGCAGGGGGGGCTGTAACCGCACGGAGCGCAGGGGCCGTGGAGCGTGGGGAGGGCGGAACGCGGTCGGAACCGGAAGGGAGAGGGACGACGCGTGCCTGGCCACGCCCTTCGTCTCGTTCCCGACGGCGCTCATTTAACCGATTGTCTAAACGTATAACAAGATCGATAAGCCCATCTAAATCCCGCGGTTCGTCCTTAGCCACCAGGTGCTCCTTGAGGACCAATGACAGTCCGTTTACGAAGGCGGCGCGGAGGGCAGCGCTATTCCAGCCGGACCTCGCAGCCGCGATGCGGAAGTCGACTGCATAGGCAGCTGCGCTCCGGCGCCCCTGTCTCATTGACAGCAGCACGGCTGAAGCGGTCTCTCCTCTATTAGGGTGATCGAACACCGTTCTGAGCTCCCTCACAAACCCATCATATGTCAGAAGGAGCCGTGAACTTTGCTCCCAGAGCGCTGTAGCCCAAGCGCGTGCCTCACCACGAAGCAGATTTATCACATAAGCTACTTTGCTAGCGTCAGTCGCGTACATGACGGGACGCTGTGCGAAGACGAGCGAACACTGCATAAGAAAATCCGCGCACGTCTCCACACAGCCTCCGTACGGCTCTGGGGGGCTTATGTATGCTTCAGGGGAAGGTGGGAGGGGTCGTTGGACAACCAGTGGAACGTCGTTGTTACGCACAGGTTCTACGGGAGGGAGAGCCGCAGCGGCGCCCGGAGGGCGCGCTTCCACCTGCGCGGCGAGAGCCTCCACCCTGCGGTTCAGGAGGACGTTCTGCTCGGTCATCAAATCTAACCGAGTCGTGAAAGCGGTGAGGATCCGCTGCAACTCACCGATTACCCCTCCTGCGGACGCCTGTGCGCCTTGTTCTTCCATTGGCCGTTCAACAGCCGGTTGACGCCCCTCGGGATCCATGACGCTGGCCAAGATATCCTGTTGGGAAAGTGTAGGAACATGGACCCACAACAGGGGGCGCAAATGAACGGACAATGGAGTAAGTCAAATAACAACGTTTTACTGTTGTGAATGTGCACAACGAATACAACCAATCACAGAAATGGACAACAGTCAATTCACAAAAGTGTCGTGTGGGCAGGCTCGAAGATAGGAGACGCCTCTCCAAGGTAAGACCGGAACCACACGGCTTCCTCCGCCACAGGACCCCAGGAATACTGAAGCCGCCAAGTCCCGAACTCCCAGGTGGCCACTGCCTCCGCGTGTCGGACCTGGTACTGCTGGCGAGGAAACAAAGTACAGTCAGATGGGGGCGCGTTTGCACCCAGGACTCCGAACAGCAGGAAAGTTACCTCCACCTCTCGTTGGAACAGTAATCCAAATAACTAGCTCAATCCAAAAAAGATACACTCTGTTAACGTCAATACGTTACCTCTCCGGTAAAAACGATATCTCGGCAATGAGGTGGAGATGCCGTCCTGCTGATATACCCCACTGATGATTGCCGTCAGCTGTCTCAGGTGATGGGTGACAGCTGTCACCGAGGCTGCTCCCGTGAGGCGGCGGCGCCCTCTGGTGCCTGGAGCCCGCACTCCAGGCAGGGCGCCCTCTGGTGGTGGTGGGCCAGCAGTACCTCCTCTTCAGCGGCCCACACAACAGTAAGAGTAGAATGGGAGGCAGAGCCTTCAGCTTTCAGGCTCCTCTCCTGTGGAACCAGCTCCCAATTCAGATCAGGCAGACAGACACCCTCTCTACTTTTAAGATTAGGCTTAAAACTTTCCTTTTTGCTAAAGCTTATAGTTAGGGCTGGATCAGGTGACCCTGAACCATCCCTTAGTTATGCTGCTATAGACGTAGACTGCTGGGGGGTTCCCATGATGCACTGTTTCTTTCTCTTTTTGCTCTGTATGCACCACTCTGCATTTAATCATTAGTGATCGATCTCTGCTCCCCTCCACAGCATGTCTTTTTCCTGGTTCTCTCCCTCAGCCCCAACCAGTCCCAGCAGAAGACTGCCCCTCCCTGAGCCTGGTTCTGCTGGAGGTTTCTTCCTGTTAAAAGGGAGTTTTTCCTTCCCACTGTAGCCAAGTGCTTGCTCACAGGGGGTCGTTTTGACCGTTGGGGTTTTACATAATTATTGTATGGCCTTGCCTTACAATATAAAGCGCCTTGGGGCAACTGTTTGTTGTGATTTGGCGCTATATAAAAAAATTGATTGATTGATTGATTGATATATATATATATATATATACGAGGTCTGTCCAAAAAGTAATGGACCTTTTTATTTTTTTTTTTAATCACGAGTGATTGCATCAGCCAACAGCAACAAAAAAAACTCTGTTGGAAGTCTCCCAGGACATGTTGTGGCATGTCCAGCTGTTACACAATTTCTCGGATACTCACTCAACTGAAAAGCCATCGAAAGCCGTCTGAATCTTCTGAATGGTTTCCAACACGGAGGTGTTTTTTTGTTGCGCGCCATGAGCGGTTCCGTGCCGACGCGCGAAATCCTCCGCACGTCTTTCATTACAAAATCTCCTGTAACAGTGGAATGTGCTGCAAAAGTGCTATATCCAGCTCTCTTGCCATTTCTGTGGTAGTCACACGATGTCCCGGATCAACACAGTGTTCAGTTTAGAAATGATCTGGTCGTTCCAGCCTGTCGATGGCCACTCGGTGCACCGCGTGCCCTCTGCCGCTGTGGGCCGTCTTTAAAAAGCTTTTAACACTCCTTAATCCGTGTGACGCTGACAGAATCTTCACCAAAATCCATCTGAATCTTTCGAATGGTTTCCAACTGGCTGTCTCTAACAGTTTCTGAAAAAAAATTCATGGAGCAAAGCGGCAGCCTCTCAGCCATTTTCCTGACAATAAAAATCCGACGAGGGGGGTGGACCAGTGCTCACTCAAAGCCTGCCCACAGGCAAATGACGCAACCGAAAGGCGTGAAAAAACTCACGCATGCGCACGAAGGTTCAAGCTTGGCTGATGCAATCACACGTGATTCAAATCCATATAGTTTTTGAAAAAAATAAAAAGGTCCGTTACTTTTTGGACAGACCTCGTAAGTGTGTGTGTGTGTGTGTGTGTGTGTGTGTGTGTGTGTGTGTGTGTGTGTGTGTGTGTGTGTGTGTGTGTGTGTGGTGCAAATTTGGTGAGAATACGTAAAGTAGTTTTCATGTGATCCTTCAAAGCCTATATAAAATGAACTCCTGTGCCAGAATCCATATCAAGAGCCAGATCACCTCCAAAATTCAGGGGAGTCTTCCTGGGTCTAATATGTAAATGTGGTGAAAATTTTGTCAAAATCAGTGCAGTAGTTTTGATGTCATCCTGCTAACAGTAACCCTTCAAAGCCAATATAAAGTGAAATATTGACCAGAATCTAGATCCAAATCCAGTCACTTCCAAAATTCAGTGGAGTCTTCCATGCCCTAATGTCTATCTGTGGTGCAAATTACGTGAGAATCTGTGAAGTAGTTTTGACATAATCCTTCCAAGCCTATTTAAAGTGAAACTTGATCCAGAATCCAGATCCAGATCTGGATCACCTCCAAAATTTAATAGAGTCTTTCACGGCATAATATCCATCTGTGGTGATGGACTAGGGGTTAAGCGTTGTGCTTGAGACCAGAGGATCCTCGATTCAAATCCCAGCCTGACCAGAAAATCATGAAGGGCCCTTGGGCAAGGTCCTTAATCCCCTAGTTGCTCTGGATGTGTAGTGGGTGCCTTGCATGGCAGCAGCCTGACATCGGGGTGAATGTGAGGCACTGATGTGTAAAGCGCTTTGAGCATTTGATGCAGATGGAAAGCGCTATATAAATGCAGTCCATTTCCCATTTATTTGTGGTGAAAATTTCATCAAAATATGTGAAGTAGTTTTGATGTAACCCTGTTAAAAGACAGACACACAGACAAATAAATAAACACAATGATTTGATTACCTCCTTTGGGGACATAATAAAGAGCTGGAAGGAATTAATATAGCAAAATAAAATCATAAAACTGGACTTTCTGGTGATGATATAAACTTCCTAAAATTTAGGACAACTATGGTCAGATGTCGGGTTATTACATACCAAGCAAGATAATTAGGCAGAATTATAAACTGTGAAGTGGGAAACTAAATCAATAAAATACCTGGGACTCTTCATCATCCAAGATATGAACAAACTATATGAAATAAATTATCACAAATTAAATATCATTAACGAGAAAGATATAACAATTTGGTCAATGTTTGTCTTGGATTTTGGTTCTAGAATAGAGACAGTGAAGATGAACCTGCTGCCAAGGTGATATGTATCTCTTTCGATTCCTACCAGTTGGCATCCCAGATTCTCAGTCCACAGCCTGGGGTAAGCTGATATCTCAATTTATATGGGCAGGAGCTTGGCCAAGGGTAAAATTCAAGACACTCCAAATTGATAAGGAATATGGTGAACTAGCTCTGCCTAATCTTAAATAATATTATTATGCTGCCCAAGTGAGATACATTATCTGTTGGTGCTCCACAGAGAACCAGACTAGATGGCAAAATGTTGAGTTAAACGTCAATCAACCCCAGACTGGCTAAGTGGGACTGACATAATGACAACATGATTTTTTTTTTTTTTTGGGGGGGGGTAATTTTTCAAATTTATTAATACAAAACTAAGAAAGAAATCACATGTATATATGTATTCACACCATTTGTGCAATACTTTGTTTATGCACCTTTGGCAGCAATTACAGACTCAAGTCTTCTTGAATATGATGCCACAAGCTTGGTGCACCTATCTTTGCTCAGTTTTGCCCATTCCTCTTTCCAGCACCTCTCAAGCTCCATCAGATTGGATGGGTGCATCGGTGTATTTTCAGATCTCTCCAGAGATGTTCAATTGGATTCAGGTCTGGACTCTGGTTGGGGCACTCAAGGAGATTCAAAGAGTTGTCCTGAAGACACTCCTTTGATATCTTGGCTGTGTTCTTAGGGTTGTTGCCCTGCTGAAAGATGAAAAGTCACCCCAGTCTGATGTCAAGAGCGCTCTGGAGAAGGTTTTCATCCAGGATGTCTCTGTACATTGGTGCATTCATCTTTCCCTCAATTCTGACTAGTCTCCTGGTTCCTGACCCTGCTCCCCTGATCACTCAGTTTAGACAGGCAGCCAGCTCTACGAAGAGTCGTGATGGATCCGAACTTCTTCCATTTATGGATGATGGAGGCTACTGTGCTCATTGGGGACTTCTAAGCAGCAGAAATGTTTCTGTACCCTTCCCCAGATTTGTGTCTCGAGACACTCCTGTCTCGGAGGTCTACAGACAATTCCTTTGACTTCATGCTTGATTTGTGCTCTGACATGCACTGTCAACTATGGGACAGGTGTGTGCCTTTCCAAATCATGTCCAATCAACTGAATTTACCTCAGGTGGACTCTAAAATAAGCTGTAGAAACAACTCAAGGATGATTAGTGGAACTACGACACACCTGAGGTCAATTTTGAGCTTCATGGCAAAGGCTGTGAATACTTATGCACATGCAATTTCTTTTTTTTTTTTTTTGCTTTATTATTTATTTATTTTTTATGGCAGCTGGTCTGCTCTGATCCTGTCAGATCTCAGAAGCTAAGCAGTGCAGGATCTGGTTAGTACTTGGATGGGAGACCTCTTCGGAACACCTTCCTTTCTGTGTGTGTTTCTCCAGGTAAAACTAGAGTTACGTCAGGAAGGGCATCCGGTGTAAAACCTGTGCCAATTACCAATGCAGATCTGGTTGTATCCACTGTGGCGACTCCGAACAATACGGGAGCAGCTGAATGGACAACAACATTATTTATTTATTTTTGTAATACATTTGCTAAATCGCCAAAAAAAAAATTTATTGTACATCTATAAAGGGTATTGTGTGAAGATCTTTGGGAAAAAACAAATTAATTTAATCTATTCTGGAATAAGGCTGTAACATAACAAAATGTGGAAAAAAGGGAAGCGCTGTGAATACTTGTAGGGTGCAGAGTAGTTACAGCTGAGGCATTTCTATGGTACAGAAATGAAAAAAAGGAATTTCAGCAGACGGTAATGGCTTGATGATGTGTTGACAACTGCATACAAATATACCACTGAAAAAAATTTCTGTAAATTGCATGCGTTTACATAAGTGAAATGGTATAAATTCACTGTACATTAATTTAAAATGGGAGCAGGAAATGAACATTCAGTTGACAGAGAGTGATTGGTACTCCATGTGTAAAACACAAAAATCTTCCACTTGGCAAGAATGAGCAGGAATCAAACAGAATCAGGCCGAACGGGTAGAAAAGCCACAATTCTAGCCACAGTCGGGAGTGACAGATATTCCAACATCTGTGTAAGAATGACGCTTGACGACTTAGAATGTGGGCGGATACTGCCTCGACAGATTTGTGCACATTCTGCATGCATCAGCCCTCCACTGCAGTCCAAATGTTTTGGAACACAGTACGAATACCTACAATGCTGTTAGATTGCAGTAAGAATATCACGAATGAACCTCGAATTCTGTACGACTGCGGTTCAAATGCCACCCTAAGTCTGGGTGGAGGGCAATTAAGGGGAGCGACATGGCAGAGTGAGCACTGCGGTCTGCTATCTTTTGGAGACCTGCCATGTGTCTCTGCTGGATGTCGAATGACATCCAACCTATGAACTCATGACATGTAAACCAGGGTCCACTATCACATCACTGTAGTGCATGTGGACCTGTGTGACCAGACTATTACAGCAATCAGATCACAGACGTGCACACATGTCATTACCGGTGTGGCAGTGATATCCCCCAGCCTGTGATTCATCACAGTACACCCACAATTAATTAGATGTATTAGGCCATATATTGAACATCATATGTAATCCTGAGATGTGTCACGGCAGGTGCTGATATGAAGCGGCTGCAAGCCCCTCCATCGCTCACTCTCTCTCTCTCTCTCTCTCTCCCACTGTTGCTCACCCCCTCACCCTGCCACTCATGGTCTTCTCCACCCCAGATATAGGTGTATGAACTGATCACACTGTGTGTGTTGTGCCAATCAGACAATGCTGCTGCACATGACGGACTCTCTCAACTGTGTGATCGGGTGTCATGTGCCCTGATGCACAGTGGACCATCCCGCCATCCGGCTGCTGCAAGCAGAGATGGGGCGGATGGTCCTGTGTGGAAGATCCCAGATGAATCTGTTTTTGGATATGATACTTTAGATCTCTGCTGCTGGTCCAGATGAGGCCAGAATTTATACATGTGCCCACCACACATGTGGCAGGCGCGTGTGTTGCAGGTTCCAGCCCGATCTGAACCAGCAGTAAGGATCCAAAGAGCCATATCCAAAAGCTCAGATTCATCTGAGCCATACAACATTTAAATAAATTACAATTACACTGACAACATTGGGACAATACAGAGCAGGGACTGTGCAATAATGTTTTGGGGTTTTTTTTGGGTTTTTTTTTAACCTATTAGTTTTACTATGTTTAATCATGTATTGATATTTAAGGCTGTATTATTTATTGCGACTGTTATTATTGTGTTGTGTGTGAGTGGGTGTGTGTCATCATGTGTGTGTGTGTCTGCGATGGGTATGTGTGTGTGTGTTGCTATGCCACTGTGATGAGTCTCTGGTAATTTCGTTGTATTACTTGTACAATGACAATAAAGCCTATTACTATTACTATTACTATCAGGGATCTTCCACACAGAACCGTCCTCCCTCATCGCCACTTGCAGCTGCTGGACACCAGACCTCTCCGCTGTCCAGTAAAGGGTTAATGTCCTAGAGGGAGTAAGAGGTATAGAGAGAGAGAGAGCGAGAGACAGAGGGCGGCAAGGCAAGCAAGCGAGTGGTGAGCGGTGTCTGGACGCAACATACATAGGGATTATGTATGTTCCATTTCTCTCAAAAATTCTTGAAAGGGTAGTTGTAAAACAGCTAACTGATCATGTACAGAGGAATGGTCTATTTGAAGAGTTTCAATCAGGTTTTAGAATTCATCATAGTACAGAAACAGCATTAGTGAAGGTTACAAATGTACAAATGATCTTCTTATGGCCTCAGACAGTGGACTCATCTCTGTGCTTGTTCTGTTAGACCTCAGTGCTGCTTTTGATACTGTTGACCATAAAATTTTATTACAGAGATTAGAGCATGCCATAGGTATTAAAGGCACTGCGCTGCGGTGGTTTGAATCATATTTATCTAATAGATTACAATTTGTTCATGTAAATGGGGAATCTTCTTCACAGACTAAGGTTAATTATGGAGTTCCACAAGGTTCTGTGCTAGGACCAATTTTATTCACTTTATACATGCTTCCCTTAGGCAGTATTATTAGACAGCATTGCTTAAATTTTCATTGTTACGCAGATGATACCCAGCTTTATCTATCCATGAATCCAGAGGACACACACCAATTAGCTAAACTGCACGATTGTCTTACAGACATAAAGACATGGATGACCTCTAATTTCCTGCTTTTAAACTCAGATAAAACTGAAGTTATTGTACTTGGCCTCACAAATCTTAGAAACATGGTGTCTAACCAGATCCTTACTCTGGATGGCATTACCCTGACCTCTAGTAATACTGTGAGAAATCTTGGAGTCATTTTTGATCAGGATATGTCATTCAATGCGCATATTAAACAAATATGTAGGACTGCTTTTTTGCATTTACGCAATATCTCTAAAATTAGAAAGGTCTTGTCTCAGAGTGATGCTGAAAAACTAATTCATGCATTTATTTCCTCTAGGCTGGACTATTGTAATTCATTATTATCAGGTTGTCCTAAAAGTTCCCTGAAAAGCCTTCAGTTAATTCAAAATGCTGCAGCTAGAGCACTGACAGGGACGAGAAGGAGAGAGCATATCTCACCCATATTGGCCTCTCTTCATTGGCTTCCTGTTAATTCTAGAATAGAATTTAAAATTCTTCTTCTTACTTATAAGGTTTTGAATAATCAGGTCCCATCTTATCTTAGGGACCTCATAGTACCATATCACCCCAATAGAGCGCTTCGCTCTCAGACTGCAGGCTTACTTGTAGTTCCTAGGGTTTGTAAGAGTAGAATGGGAGGCAGAGCCTTCAGCTTTCAGGCTCCTCTCCTGTGGAACCAGCTCCCAATTCAGATCAGGGAGACAGACACCCTCTCTACTTTTAAGATTAGGCTTAAAACTTTCCTTTTTGCTAAAGCTTATAGTTAGGGCTGGATCAGGTGACCCTGAACCATCCCTTAGTTATGCTGCTATAGACTTAGACTGCTGGGGGGTTCCCATGATGCACTGAGTGTTTCTTTCTCTTTTTGCTCTGTATGCACCACTCTGCATTTAATCATTAGTGATTGATCTCTGCTCCCCTCCACAGCATGTCTTTTTCCTGGTTCTCTCCCTCAGCCCCAACCAGTCCTAGCAGAAGACTGCCCCTCCCTGAGTCTGGTTCTGCTGGAGGTTTCTTCCTGTTAAAAGGGAGTTTTTCCTTCCCACTGTCACCAAGTGCTTGCTCACAGGGGGTCGTTTTGACCGTTGGGGTTTTTCCGTAATTATTGTATGGCTTTGCCTTACAATATAAAGCACCTTGGGGCAACTGTTTGTTGTGATTTGGCGCTATATAAATAAAATTGATTTGATTTGATTTGATTAATTATTTCGCAGTGCACAACGCATCTGCCTTCGGATCATGGCAGGTGTCACCATTCCACTTCTCACCCATGTCACACAGATGTTATGCCAGGCTGCAGCATGGCTGGTGGTCGCCGTGCAGTGGGAGGCATGTCTGGAACCATTCCAGTGGTGATTACTTACTTTATTTAGATTGTAGTGCCTTGGTAAAGGGTTGCATTGTCCGTCCTTCTCATCGTTGAGATGACGTATCAACCATTATATGGTTATTACAGCTGTGACACCACATTCACAAGTGCTGCACTGATACACGGCTCAGTGATGCACTGAGTCATAGTGCAGCCATCTGAATGGGGTGTTACAGCTATGATAACATAATATTACAGATACATCTTCTTACTCACGTGGTGGACAGACAATGTATCTGTAATATCATGCTCATTATGGACATAACACCGCGTTCACAAGCAATGCGCTGATGCACGGCTCTGTGATGCACTGAGTCATAGTGCAGCTTTCTGAATGGAGTGTTACAGCCATGGTATCATAATATTACAGATACATCTTCTTACTCATGACGTGGGCTGACAATGTATCTGTAATATCATGCTCATTATGGATGTAACACCCCATAAGCTGCGTTCATTGCTCTGCAGCTCACAGATGCATTAACTCGCAGTGACACACAGTGGTTTCAGTTTGATTGCTCAATGTTCATGTAGAGTTCATAAAATGAATGCATGCCACAGACAATGCACATTACGGTATTTCCTTTGCGCACCCCAAATGGGATGTGCCTGACTGTTTAGACTCATGTGTTTTGGTTATATACAAAATGGCAACCATTTTGGGACATAGTTCTTCTGACTTTTGAAGATATATTTCTTTGCAAGATCCCAGGATTGCGCTCCTGGGTTTGATACATGGTGCCATGTCTGAAACTGAGGACATTTATCTCTTTAAAATTTTGATACTAGTAAGCAAAAAGGCAATGACAAGGAGCTGGCTGAACATGATCCACAAAGTCAAGATCAAGAACTGACTTTTTTCTCCAAGGACTAAAACAGGAACCCATACAAAATGAAAGATGCGTTTCAGTTGTTATGAGATCAGATCAATAAGTCTGTGATATAGGTAGCCCCCCGTTCCAATTGTGTGTTCTGTCTCATATATGTTAGCTGTTATTTTCCTGTTCTGTATTACAAATTGAAAAATGAAAAAAAGATCCCCCCACTCCCAAACATTTGTGACAGAGGGAGAAACAATCTACATAGACCAAAACCATTTTTGCACCAGGCTATAACATGATTATTTCTGCTCTAAATTTGGACATTTTTAAAATGGGCTTCAATGAGAATCTGCTGACTTTTGGAGCCAGCCTTGTGTGGTCAGTCAAGGACCTTTTCTTTTTCTGAGTAACCTTCCTTTGCAGCAATCAAGCCACACCACTTGGGACAACCACAGTGGCTGTAGTGCCTTGTCCACCTGTTTTACATTTGTGTGTTTGTTGTTTTTTTAATTATTATTTTTGTTTGTTTGTTTTTTGCTTTCAGCTGCCCCTTGGGTTCAACATGGTATTTTCAGTAAAAACCTGCTTCAGGAGTTGGCACAAGCTTTATTCCCTTCCTTTTGCATTTCCATTTCAACATAAAGAAATACATGCAGCTCCTGGTGTTCCTAAGCGGGCTCCCATTCATGATTAGCATGGCTACACGTTAATAGTTGTAGCGGAAAGCTGTGATCAAACAGCCAACATCTTAAGCTTGCTTTAAGCTGAGGCCACTGGGTTTTTTCAAAGAAAGATAAACTCCATACAGCAGGGCCTGGTATATCTCCAGGTGTCAAAGAGGACACACTTTAAGTCCTGCTCAGCTTGGATCTGTCAACAAAACCCACCTTATTCAGGATTTAAAACTCCCCCAAAGTGCATTCCACACATAGCTGTGAATTCTTATCAATTCCCCAAACCAGACGCAACTCAGCACCCCTTTCACAGCTCTGCTAGATAAATATAAAATCTAACCATGGAACAAGAGTGACCCCTGAGGGATGATTTGGGAAGGACAGGATTGATTTCCTGCAAGACTCCAAACTCCTAACCTCATTTTAAAAAGGAAATTTCATTGTATTGTTGTAGCAAAAGAACAAAGAAAAAAAAAAGAGAAAAGGAAACATGTCACTCTTTTCTATTTACGCATGAAAGTATTATATTTGATGTGTTATACTCTGTTCATTGGGGAATGTTTACTTAGTGTGTTCTTATATATATGTGTGTGTGTGGTATATAATTCCAGGTAAACCAGTTACAAGATTTATTCTGCAGGACTTGGTTTGGTTTCAAAGCGGAATGTTTGATCCATGCTGATTTATATATATAAAACTAGACAAAGGAAACTCCAGAAACTACGTTACCCGGAATTCTTGGGGGTGGAGCTTATTAAACCTTTAAAAGAGGTTGCGCCCGGGAATTTGCTCTCTTTTCTCTCGCACCGGCCCATTTAACTTCCTTTTTTGAATTTTCAAATTAAAACCTTTTTCTTCTTCAAACTCCAAATTCCTTTCACAAAAATTTTTCTTCTAAAGTCAGCTATTTTTGCATTGAATTCTGATTCGACCAAGCTTCCAAAAAGAGGACAACGAAAGAAAAATTTTTGATTTTTGATAGAGAATAAAGACGCTTAAACCTTTATTCTGACAAGCCAGATTCCAGAGCACTGCAGAGAAAAACATCCAGGTCAGCTGAGATGTTCAACAGCGACTTGAACTGCTGCCGCGAAACCACAGCACAATAACAGAAACCATCCCCGCCACTGACGAGACCGAGCGGGTCGGACCGGCAGAGCCTTTTTGTCAAGGTCCCTGACGAAGCTGTGTGGTGGACAGGGCATCGGCTAAACCAGACGATTCCAGCATCGGACCTCACGGAGACCCGCTGCACTGTGCAAAGTAATACCGGGCTATGTTATCAGATAAACAGAGTGGATTTATTTAACTCTATTCAAAATCATTACTCTTCTCTCAGGTTAACAAATACAAAAGTAAATTACCTAATAAATTAGGATGAATCTTACTCCTAAAACTCCCGCTACGAAACCAAACTATCAGAACATCATATAGTCATTACTCATTGATGGTTGTAATCATTAAATCGATCACTGTGATATGTCCTGTTATTTAACTCCTGCAAGGGTTAAATAAATATCTTAAATGTGTGAAGTTGTCTGTGATTTTTGTATGGTTTTACAGTGTCAGATCTGACCTGCGGAGCTTATCCTTTAGAAACTGAGACTGATTAATTAAATTGAGACTAATCAATTAATTAATGTTTAAACTAAAAAGTAGTTATACTTTGAATTAAGTGGTGGCCCGAGATAAAATTATCCACAAGTGATAATTTTCAATATTCCAAAACATTATATTCATCCTGTGACTCTGTTCCCTACAGTATATTGTTGCCCCGTGTGAGGCGCACTTATCAGGTCTGAACCTCTGTGAGTCATACAGAAAATACAGTCAATTAAGTTGGAAGCGTATAGAGCAACTTAATCTGTCTTTATTCAACTGTGTGCGTGTGCATGTGAGAGAAAGAGAGAGAAAAAGAGGAAAAAGAAAGCGCTGTGTTATTTCCACATGAGAAATTCATGTTTAATGTGAGGCCTCGGTGACAGTTAAATTCTGTGCGTTTCCAAATTTAAACTGCTCACCCGGATACATATTGCAAAATTGCAAGATTCCAATTATTGTAATCACTGTATTCGTGACTCCAAGGGACTAGTTAAATTAGCTACTTAACCAGTCACAAAACCTGTGAGTCAGTCAGCACGTTGTGCTCTGATTTTCCAGCCACAGTTTGCGTGAGCTGAGATTTTGATGTTACACTGAGCCTATAGTCCAGAAAGGATTGCCAGTGGTTGCTTCCCTGACTAAGGAGACGTCCTGGTCAGAAGCTTGTTTGAGAGAAAAGGGAGGGGGACCCCCGTGTCCACCAGCTTGTGTTTTAAAAGTGCTGTATTGTTCCACAGGACCGCCGAGTCCGCCATTTTGCGAAAAACAAGCACGTTTTTAAGAATTTATTGTTGCTGAGTGGAAAAGCTTGAAGAGGAGGCTTTGCCTGCTTCAAACCCCCTGTGTGTGTGAAACACATCACGTCATCAACAGCTTGACGCACTGCCGTCAAACTGCGCTACGTCACACGCAGGACGTAAACAGTCACCATCTTAGCACCCACTCCGAACGGCTTAACGGCCCACGAGCGGTGTTGAAAATCATAACGATTTGTTTCATTAAGCATTACTTGGTGAACCAAGCTGCTTCTAATGGTCACTAACTGCATGAAACCTGCATGTTAATCAGTCCGTGTAATTTTGTTCAATCGATTTCCGCTGTTGGCGCGACGCGTGACAGTACGGGCCTGCTAACAGAGCGCCAACACTAGCTTCTACAGCCATGCTAACAGCCCCTTAACTCGGATTGAACACTAATCAGCCATCGGAAAGCCGGAGGCAATAGCATGCTAACAGGCCGTTAGCTGCTCTCAGACGCTAAGGCTCCAATCATTGAATTAACCCAGGTGCTAACCACTGCAGCTAATGCACCTGACCAGTTAGCCTAGCTTCCGCTAACAACATAACCGCATGCTATAGTAACCGGATAGTCTGCCAACTGCTGGTAACTAGCCTGTACTGCATGTAAATAATTTCCAGCGACTTTTTAACTTTTTCCTACCACTTAAAAGAATAACTACTATTAACTGAAACATTTATTATCAAGTCTTATCTTGCATAATTTTTCTTTTTAAACTCTTTTAAGTCGCTCCTCCAATTCTAATTGGAAATACTAATCTTTTATTCCACTGTGTTGATACTAATCAAGTACACACATATTTAATCTTGTTTAATCTTGTTTTCACAACTAGCTAATGAACTTTACAGTTTCAATCCTATTTAATTAGGATTAATCAGGAGATCATTTAATAACAATAAAGAAAAAATTTTTTTTTATTGTTTAAAACACTCCTACTTCATTACGAACACCTCCTTCAGGAGTGATTCATTTTTAAAGTGAAAGCGCTGAAGCTTTATCAAAGTGTAACCCATAGCAATTCTAAACAGAGAATATTGGTGTTACATCACAATAACTAAACAAAGAAAGTTCTACTTGTGTGTACATAACATAACGAATAACACTCCTCAATATTTTCCTTTTGCATTCATGTGAATTCTCCACTGCTGGTTTCACCTGCAGTTAACTCACTAATCCCTTTCATACTTCTGCAGCTGGATCATCTGTAAATATTTTATTATCGCTCATCTTGTTATTTTGTTGTTTTGTTTCTGGTGGACGCTGTCTAACCGTCATCCCAGAAAGCCAACATGGCCACGCCCAGTGACAACAAACCAAGAACTTCTACTGACCTGGAAAGCCAAGGTCGTAGCGACTCAGGTGAGCTTTTAGAAGAGGTCTTATCCGATCTGACCGCCGAAATATTGCCTGGCTACTTGCACGACATGCAACAAGCCACGCACGAAGGCATAGTTGTTGAAATGTCTGAACTCATCAGTCAGACATTAGCAGCAACTGTGGAAAAGAAAAACCTGGCTACAGTGCTTGGCAAGCTAGCCATTGCCACAGCCCTGAAGCTCAAAAATGCGGACTCACTCATGTACAAATCAGTTCTTTCTATAAAAACGCAGAAGGAACAAAATGTTGAATTGCATGAGGAGAATAAACTCCCGAGACAGCAATTAGAGGAAAAACAACAGGCTTTGACCCTTGCTGGAGAAAAACTGGAAGACCGACAGGCTTCCCCAGATCAGCCCAATGAATCAGATACCGCATTTGATCCTTGAGCTAAAGACCAAACCTTACTCCTGAAAGAAACTCTTCAGGAACATGACAATGAGATTAAGGAGTTACAAACTGAACTTAGGTCCGCGCATCGAGAACAAGGAGAAGCTCATGATTTACTCCAACAGGCATATGGTGAGCTTAAAACATTGAAGAGTCATGCTGGAAAGCATGAAGACATTTTGGAATCTGAAAAGCTGAAGACTCGCAAGGTGCTAAGACGTCTGACAGATACACAAACTCTTCTAGACGATACTCGAGAACGAAATGAGCACCTCAATGCTGAAGTGCAATCATTAAAGTGCGAACGACAATTAAACTCCCAACCACTGGGAGACCCTGAACAAAAAGTCATGTGGAAAAGCGGAACGCAGACGTTCACCACCACAGACCACAAGGAAGTGTGCCCTGAACCCCTGTCAGGACCCATGTCGTATCCCCAGGAGTTCCAATCTCCTTATCATGGGTATTGAGAGACATCGCCTCTCCTTCCCACTCAGATGCATCCTACCACAGTCCTTAATGACAGAGAGCTGGACAACATTGCACGGCTTATTAACCGTTTTGAACCAACTCCAGGAGGCTCCCCCGATACGTGCGCATTTAAACGACATACGCTATTACCTCAGGGATTTCACTCATGCTACCGGTGAACATTACATCTACCTCATCAAGTGGACTTCCAGCCGCGAGGCCAGCCGGTTTGTTGAGCGTCAACCTGCAGAGGTACGACAAGACTTTGCTAAACTTAGCTTAGCATTAGAAAAAGAATATTCGGATCACTCCGTTCGGACAGGCCTAGCCGCTGCTATGGTTGTCAAACAAGGCAGGCGCGAACCGCCCCAACAATACTACAACAGGCTTCTCTGTACCTATTTCGGCACCTGAAATAACCAGGTATGGAAGAGGACCTTAATTTTAAAACATTGTTCCTTGAGAACCTCCACCCTAACACAAGCCATCATCTGGGAATCCTGGGAGATCCCAATGAGGCTCCCATACAGTACCTGCGTGACCTTGCCACGAAAGGTTTTGCAGAACAAATTAAGAGAGGGTAAATCCGAGGAAAAAATGATCCTCAGCCTTAAAGCACCTAGGCCTACCCTCGAGCTTGAAGGCACCTCCGGGGGGTCATTTAATCCTCATACTGGCTCTGCCACCACCTCCTTCCGACAGATGAAACCATCTGTCAGAAGCTGACCCAAGGATCGAGGTGGACTACGAGCAAAACCGCGGTGGTCCCCACAAAACCAAAGTGACTTCGGAACCAGAGAGGGCTCAGAAACTGCTGAAAATTGGGGAAATAACTTCAAACCCAGACAGTGGGAGAAGCCCACCGCACGGGAAGATCACCCCAATGACCGACGTGAGTACCCAGGTGACCGATCCCAAGGATGGCAGGGTTCGAGACACCCACATCAGGGACCACCTGGGCGCAACAATAAGAGCATTTGGATCTGAGTCTCCCGAGAGAGAGACCTGTCCAAGCACTCAGGTAAGTATGCGGACTCAAGCCTCCACCAAGAAATCCGGAAGATCATGAAAGGCCTCCTCCAGGAATTTGAGGATGAAAAGGCCAAAAAGAAAGCTAACATGCTGTGTGTAAACTGCATAGGTCCAACCACCCACCCGGTGTCTTCACAAGCTCCGCCAGAGGTGTCTGAGGAAGACCTATACCAGAGTGTAGACAACCCGTTAGCGTCACCATCTCAGGATCCACATCCTGAGACACTGTACCTTTCAGATGGGGACCAAGAACCAGGAGAGACCAAGTCTGGTCCTCCCAGTGCCATCTTGGTAGTCCAGGTTGATCAGGACCAGAGATCACATGCTGATCCAGCGTCAGTTATAACTGGACAACCACCCATGTGGAAATTCTTAGGCAACCTCTCTGAGAAGGGGATTGCAAAGAAATTTTATTTGTCCATAATCCTGGAAAACTCACTAAGACATGAGGCTCTTCTGGACACTGCTGCCGATGTCACCTTAATGTCTACCTCACTGTTCAAACAACTGCAGGTAGCAGCTCGGCAGGCCAACAGAAACCTCAAACTATCGCCGTGTTCATTGGAGATCCAGCCCTACACGAACAACCCGGCAACATTGTCCTCAATGGCTCTGGTCAACATCACTGTTGGACCCATGAGTCTGGTACACCCCATGTACATATCAGCACTCGACACCATCCCCTTCCTCATAGGGAAAGATTTTCTCAACCGATTCGAACCCCTCATTAATTTCAAACGGTTAAAACTGTGGGCACAGGTACGTCACCCTCACCCGCCTGAGGTGACTCAACCAGCAAAGCCCCATTGTTATGCCATTGAGATCCAAGGTGATACAGAACCCCACATTATGTCTGCTGTTGACCCGCGGAATGCTTCATGGCCCCCAGATGCACTGCTGGCCGAGAAGGACACTTTCCTCTGTAAGCTGTCAGAGGACACTAATGCGAGTGAGTACTGCCCTCTGGTAGTAGATGGTCTCCATTTGGAAAACATACACACTACTGAAGTAGCTCTGGCTCTTTGGACCGAAAGATCGGCTATTAGTCAAAGTCTGTTTGACTCACTGAGCAAATCCAATCCAGACATTTTATATGTGGAAAAATCTTTCCATTTTCCAAAGGACCCTCTACCCCAGACCGTACTCAAGGCAACTGGAATCTGCACACTCAGAATGCACTGGAACCGACGAGAATTGAGCCACTCATTCTTAGTCATTCCAAACTTACCACGCTCTGTCTACATAGGAGGCGACCTCCTTGTCCGATTGGAGGTGCAGGTTGACAGAGTCAATCAGGTCCTCTGGTCCTTGACCAGAGCACGCGATGACCCCGCTTACTACGATCTGGAGTATCTAAGGTCTGGACAATTGATCCCTCATGCATGTCAGGTAGTGAGTGATGATCACATCATGATACCCGCCAACCTGAAAAATGCACCACTCCACCTCGTGATACGTCCAGGACAACAGCTCCAGAACTCACAGCCAGTCTTCCAGCCATCCCAGCTCTTCACCAAACTGGGACTATCTCTGGAAGCCACTCCACTTCTGAGCCTAGGAAGTCGGACAACCCGCTTGATGGTGCATAATGACACTGGCGAAGATATCCTGATTCCCAAAGCCACCCCACTGGGTTGGTTAATCAGCAATGAATTCCAGGACTTTGAGCTGAACATCCCAGTTCTTGGCCAAGTCTCTCCATCGCTTCTTCCCTGTTCACAACGGGGGGTTGTTTTTTCCAAACCCTCAGGAGCAATCGCTGTATTTCCAGCAAACATCTCAGAGGAAGACACTGTCAGCAGAATAGACCTTGATGACCCTGATCACATGGTCCTCCAGACCCTTACGGTCCTCACGGTCGACTCGAAAAACAAAACGAATGCTGGAAATGACACTGAACCAGCTCTGAACCTTAACCCAGGTTCTCATTCTGAGTTTGCATCTCAGATAGAACAAGTCGTAGCAGCAGCAGATGCCTTAAAGAATGATGAGGAACGAGGACATCTAAGAGACCTACTCTATAAATACCGAGCGTCCTTTGCTAATGATTCGTTGGATTGTGGACTCACCCACATCCACTCTGTGCGCATCCCAACTCCTCCAAATGCACCGCCCACCTTCGTGCGACAGTACAAAATTCCTCTGGCATCCTATGAACCCGTACAGGAAATCATAAATGACCTTTTGGAAAAAGGGATCATAAGACCGTGCAACAGCACCTATTCAGCCCCTGTATGGCCGGTAATCAAACCAAACGGTAAGTGGAGACTTACCATCGATTACCACAAACTCAACCAACAGGTGTTGCTATCTCGATGGCCGATGACTCGGTTAGAGCAGGAACTTCCTAAAGTAAAAGACGCAAAATACTTTTCCACGCTCGACGTGGCTTCCGGGTTCTGGACAATCCCTGTCCATGAAGACGATCGACACAAACAGGCATTCACCTTCGCCAACCGCCAGTACACTTTCACCAGGTGCCCATTTGGCTATGCCAACTCACCTGCAGAATTTAACATCTTCTTAACAAAAGAGAGAAGAGGTTCATTGGAGGTCTGCTAATGGCAGCCTCAGCTGTAGGATCCCTCTTCAGTTTTGGCTTATCAGCAGTTAACACCGTCACACTATCAACGGTAAAGAGACACGTTAGCGAGCTCCAAGAGGTAATCCCTGAAATACAGGCTCAGCTTAACATACAGAAAGAAGGTCTTGAGACCATCGGACAAACCGTACGAGACACCGTGGTAATCCTTAACACCCATACCAACGTGCTCAAAAAGACCGTGGGCGTAACTGACCAACTAACGTCAGTGTTGCAGGAAGACTATGCACACACACAGATGTTGAATATGCTCATGGCAGACATGATCAGGGACATCGGATCTTCCATTGACAGCCTCGCCGTCGGTAGGATTCCACCCTACATTGTCCCTTTAACCCTGGTCCACCAACCTCTTGAGTCTGCAACTCATAGTCTAGTCACGCCACTACAAGCTCACCTCGCGTACGCATTGGGAAGCTCAATCCCAATCTATGTAGATCCAGAGGATCTTGAAATGGTGTTTCTAATTAACTTACCGATTGTCACTACTGAAAACATCTACAGGCTCAAAAGTGTCATGAACGTAGGTCTCTGGCAAGGAGACAATCACCTTAAGATCCACACACCACCCGTAGTAGCTTTCAATGACGCTAATCCTGAGCTATACTTAGTGCCGAATCTCAAAATGTGCACTGTCACAAAAGACATCCATTATTTGTGTCCCAGCAAACCGTTCATTCAAGATGACACTGCCAGCATCTGCGGTCTCAAAACACTTACTGGGACAAATCGCTGTCCAACAACCATCACGCCATTCCGACAACTCACGGACACTCAGGTAGAGATAGTAGGACAAGGCTGGTTAGTCAACATCCCCGAAAAATCAGCCCTACTGGTGTACGACCGTCATGACACATCGACTCGTATCGAACTCCAGCGAAAAACTTTGTGGGTCACGGTACCCGAAAACGCCCTGCTCCGTATTGGTGAGGTATCTCTCTATCACCTGCATCCTGACCAATACGAAGGAGCCATAGAAGTGTCCGACTTTTACAATCAAACCGCTATTGAAATAGACCAACAGACTCTGGAGAAAATCCAGTATGAGGGTTCTCAAGTCATCGACATGGCCCCAATAGATAAAACTTTGAAAGAGATTCGAAATCAAGATCTCAAACGCTACCAAGCCCTATCGTATGCTTGGTCTACTGTTGTTTGAAGCCACAATCGTCAGTTACTTGACTACCCTCGGCTTAGCTCTATGGGCGCGCAGATACGCCAATACCCTTCAGAACGGTATAACCAGTTGTTCTTGAGCCCTCGCCAGACTAGACCGAAGAAAACAACATGCGGCCGAACCGTCTGAAGATATTGAAACTAACCAAAATTTGGACCAAGAACACAAAGCCGACCAGCTATCTGAGCTACTAAATTTGGAGTAGCCAAACATGCTGCGAATAATGTGAATAATTAGGCAATTGTAGGATGTGGTACCATAGTCAAACCACTTTAGCATGTAGTAGTCACCCTAAGCCACTCTGCTAGTCTGACATTAACCCTCCTCAGCCTCACCACCAGTGGAAGACATCACCCACTGACCATCACAGCCTTCCTCGTCTTGGCGATTCAACGTTGGAGACCCAAAGTCGAATCGAGTGGGGGAATGTAGCGGAAAGCTGTGATCAAACAGCCAACATCTTAAGCTTGCTTTAAGATGAGGCCACTGGGTTTTTTCAAAGAAAGATAAACTCCATACAGCAGGGCCTGGTATATCTCCAGGTGTCAAAGAGGACACACTTTAAGCCCTGGTCAGCTTGGATCTTGTTGGGTATTTTCTCCTCCAAACATTTTTAAAACCTTTAACAAGACAAACAGAGTCAAGAAACACCAGTGAGACAGAAAGTCAAATTAATCACGCGCGGAGTGCGGCCAGGCTGTACACCAAAGCTACACTAAAGTCTGGCCTGCGCTTCGCTCTTTTTATTAGTGAATCCCTCATCACATAAACAAAAACTTGTCCTAAGGGTGGGGGAATGACGCAAGACAAGTTTCTTCCCATAACATAAACACACACGTCAATAAGTGCAGCTGTAAGCAAAACAGTTTCTTTCTTTTACTCTTATCGTCGAAGGTCAGCACATCTCGTTCGCAGTTATCAGCTGTTCTGCATCTGCCTGGAACACTAAGCATCACATCACAATCAGAATAATAATAAGTACATCCAGCTTCTCATTCCCAGTTCAGATTGACCCCAGCATACTAAAACAAGGTTGAATAACACGTACATTCTCGGGTTTAAGTGCAAACAGCACAACACCGTTCTCATCAGAAAGAAGACAAAAGGTACAAATGTTTAACAGTGATAACATATATATATATAAAATCTTTAACATTCCCCTCCTGTTTATCACCTGTTAAACATACAGTAGTAGTTATCACCTAGCTTAGCACTTCTTTTTGAGATTTTCACTAAGAGGTTCATCATGGTATGTTCTATAGGCTTACACCCCAGAGGTGATGTCATCATTGTCACTATCATCGGTGTCTGGGTCATCATACTTCCATGGGTCTGGGTACAGGTCATGGGAGTCATTGTCCTCCTCGGTGTCGTCTTGCCCCAGGAGTGGATATGATGCTGGTCCCCCTCCTGGTCCTGGACTTATTGCTGCGGTTATCATTCTATTTACAAGGCCTCGGAGACATGGAATACAACAACATCCACACAATGTTAGAATTGCAGCAAATACTGCTATAGACACTAATAGTGAAGAAATCAAAGACCTCCATCTTCCCATCCCTTCCAGCCACCAATCCCAGCCTTCGGTGTTTACTCCACTGTGCTCTTTCATCTTCCTGTTCAACGTCCTCAGCCCGTCAATGGCTTGAGTGAGACTGCCGTCTGCAGCCGTGTTGTTGGGAATGAATGTGCAGCATTGTTCTCCGAACATGGCACAAACACCTCCTTTCTCCGCCAACAACATATCCAGAGCAATACGATTCTGGAAGGCCATAAGGGACGTGGCTTCTAACTGTGAATGGACAGCCTTAAATCCTTCCTCAGTCCAATTTCCTAATTTCTGCACATTGTAGTGGATGTAGTTTATTCTGTCCACGTTTTTATTAATTGAACACCACCAACAGATGGAAGATTTGAATCCAGCTGCTATTTGATCAACCAGTTTATACTCGTCAGGCACTCCTCTGGGGACTCCTATTGCGTCAATATATGTTGGATTTCCTACTCCTTTCCACTCTCTTTTTACTCTATGTCTGGCTATGCCTTTCTGCCAATCTTCAGGAATAAGAGAGGCTGCATATGTCGTAACGTCTTCAGGGGTCATGGGTATGGCTTCAACTGGTAACAATAATGATATTAATGCACAATAACCTGACACATTTCGTGGCAGTCTGTCAAAGATTCTGTTATCACCACACCACCACCATACATCACTCCTACCGACAGGTTTGAATGTGGGAGTACTATGGACCACATTCTTACACCAGGCAGTGTGGCTTAAGCTACCCAAAGTCTTACTTGTCCCTGTCAAGTGTACACATGTATGGTTAGCATGCCCAACTTTGCTTGAAAATAAAGGTTTGATCTTAGTCAATTTGGTCAATGGATAGATCTTGTCCCACTTAGAACAATTGTTGTTTGCCGCAATGTATGTCTGTGTCATAATAGTCAACAGACAGTCTTTGGGTAATGCTGCCGGTATTACCTGTAATATAGGTCTGGGTCCCATACATACAACACAGTCCTTCTTTGCTGCTAGTCCTGCTTGTTCTGCCATTAAAAGCCAATTGTTATTTTGTCCACTAATTCCTGTAGTTACTAGGAACCAGTCATCTGCCTTCATGTCTTTTGTGCCTTGTACGGACACCCCCTTTGCTTGTATGGGCACCCCCTTTACTTGTATGGACACCCCCTTTGACGTACTTAATTCGGTCAATATTGGTTGCTGTACTCTATCTGTTTCACAGAGGAAAAAATGGAAATACGGATCTTTTCCTTTTTTGTATACCCAAAGGAGGAACAACCAACAGTCTCCCTCTATATCAGGTGGGAATATGGTTCCTTTTTCTGTGGTATTCACCACTATAGACAGCTTATCATCTGTTTGATACATTTTGAGAATTTGACTCTGGTACTTAGCCCACTCGGTTTGTGCCCATCTTGGTGTCCATCTACTCCATTCATCGGCTACCAACGTTTCCCATCTCTTATCTTGTTGATCATTGGTCATATACCATGAGAAACTATTTCCGTAATTAGTCCCTCTGTCACCATCCCCACCATCCCATATTCCATGGGTAAGAGCACTATATGGTACAGAGATGACCACAGAAGCTTTTCTAGGAATGCAGGCTTGTATACCAAATCGGTACGCATTGTTCCTATCACAGCTATGTACTGTGGCATTTATTATCGGACTGGGGTCTTCGTTACTTCTTTTTGGTCTCTGCAATCTGCGGAGGTGATCCTTATTATCATGTCTCGTGCTTATGGCTTTTAATAATAAGCCCAATCCGAAAAAGAAAAGTAGCATAACAAGGACTGTCCATGGGGTCCAGAAACCCTCGTTCTTTTGTTTTTTTTTTCTTTCGCCATTTCTGCACACTACAGCACACCTATGTTCAGAACAGTGGCTTCTTAATGTCTTCTGCTAGCTTTCGTGTCTAACCTGGATCTTAACACCAAGCTCACACACTATTACTAGTCTTGTCCTACTGTTCTTACTGTTTGTCTGTGTCTGCAGAAATGACTTTCTTACAGTGAGTCAAATGAATCCATGTACTTCTTTCCCCAATTTTCAAGGCTGTGGGTGTTGTGAGTAGTACTTGATGGGGCCCTTCCCATTTAGGTGAATGCCAGTGTTTTCTCTTGATGCTTCTTATCAACACCCAGTCTCCAGGTACCACTTTAGGGTCCTCCTGTGGAGAAATGGGATCATCAGTGTTTGGAACTCTCCCTCGTTGTCCTTCTAACATTTTTCTCATGTAATCCGCCAAATTGGCTTCCTCAGGTACATCCCAAATTTGTCCATAATATGGCAATCGATATTTTCTGCCAAACAATGTTTCATACGGTGTTAACCCCATGGTACTAGTTATGTTTATATACATTTTTACCAAATCTACACAATGCGTCCATGGTCTGCCTGTTTCCTCCATTGTCTTTCTAAGTCTGTTTTTTACTGTTCCATTCATCCTTTCCACTAATCCGGCGCTTTGTGGATGATAAGCACAATGATTTTTGAGATTGACCTGTAGCGCTTCTCCTACGTATTGCACTATTGTATTAACAAAATGTGCTCCATTATCTGAATAGACTGTTTCTGGTATTCCAAATCGTGGAATGATGTCTTTGCACAATGCCTTAGCCACTGTAAGTGCATCTGCATGTTTTGTAGGGAACAATTCTACCCATTTTGAGAAGGCATCAATTATGACTAAACAAAATTCCTTCCCTTCATGTTTACTCAGCTGTATATAATCCATATGAATCACTTGAAAGGGATATTGTGGTGTTGGAAATTTGCCTCTTTGGGGTCTCAAATTGCCTTGTGAGTTGTGTTTTGCACATGTCATGCATGCTCTACAATGCTGTTTTGCATATGCATCGAACCCATAAAGACAAAAAATAGATTGCAATTGCGATATCATACCCCCTGATGAGACATGCGTCACGCCATGGCTCATAATAGCTGCCCATTTAAACATATTTTTTGGCAATATGGGTTTCTTTTGTGGTCATACGTACAAATCATTTGCATACGTAGCTCCTTTAGCTATCCACATTTGTTTTTCTCTGTCAGTTGCCTGCTGTTGCATGTCAGCAAGCAGTGTATGACCTAAATGCAAATCTGGAGTAGTTTCCTGTACAACAAAAATAGAAGAAGCTGCTGCTGCCTCTTTTGCTGCTCTGTCAGCAAAATCATTTCCTTTTGAAATACTGTCAGAGCCTTTGGTGTGAGACGCACATTTGCATATAGCAATTTGTTTAGGCAATTTCACAGCTTTCAGTAGTGCAGTTAGGAGAGTGGCATGAGTCACTGGCTTTCCAGATGATGTCACCATTCCACGCTCTTCCCACAGTTTTGCAAACACATGCACTGTGCTGAAAGCGTACTGGCTGTCTGTATAAATTGATACAGCCGTACCTTTAAACAGATAGCAAGCTGCAGTTAAAGCAACTAATTCAGCTGCTTGTGCTGAAAATGAGGATGGCAATGAAGCAGAATCCAATACTTCCGAATTTGTGACAACAGCATATCCAGATTGTGTTTGTCCATAAGCGTTTTTAGTGGAAGAACCATCCACATACACAATTGTACTGTTTGGGATGGGTGTGTCCCAGAGGTCTGGGCGTGCTTTCGTACAGACCGTAGCTACATCAAGACAATTGTGCGGCTCACCATCCTCAGGTAAAGGTATCAATGTGGATGGATTCAATGTTGTACAGCGCTCTACCGTAAGGTGTGGTTGTGATAATAGCAAGGACATACACGAAAGATGTCTTGCTGGGGACAAAAGGCTCATGTTTGTCTGCAACAGAAGTGCAGAGACTGCATGTGGAACTTTCAGTGTCAACTGATGGAATAGAAGAACATTACTGCTACTTTGAACAGCCATAGAGGCTGCAACAACAGCCTGTACGCATGGTGGTAAAGCACTTGCTACTGCATCCAATTTAGATGAGTAGTAGGCAACTGGCCTCAATTTTGAGCCATACACTTGAACCAAAACACTAGTCATGAACTTATTCTTACAATCAACTGTTTGAATGAATGGTTTACTATAATCTGGTAGTGCCCAAACTGTGGATGACACTAATGTTTGTTTTACTTTTACAAAAGCTTCCTCAGCATCTTTGTTCCATTCCAACACGGTTGACATTGAAATATCATCCTTGTACATCAAATCAGAAAGTGGACTAGTCAATTCTGCATAGCAGGGAATCCATGCCCTGCAGTAATTAGTCAGTCCAAGAAATGACATCATCTGCTTTTTGGTTTGTGGTTTTGGAGCGTGCAAAATTGCTTCCTTCCTGTCAGACAGGATAGTACGCCCTGTGGCTGATAATTCATGTCCTAAATATTTTACTTTATCCCTACACAACTGAACTTTGTTTTTACTCACTTTGTGGCCATTATCAAATAAGAAACATAATAATGCTACTGTGTCAGTTATGCAGTTTTCTCGTGTGTCAGAGGCAATCAAAATGTCATCAACATACACTAATAGTTGGCTATCTGCCGGTGGAACGAAATTAGCTAAACATGCTGACATGACTTGAGAATAAATAGTTGGACTCTCTGCGTAACCCTGCGGTAATCTGGTGAATGTATATCGTTGTCCTTTAAAGGTAAAAGCAAACCAGAATTGACTATCTGGATGTACTGGCACAGAGAAAAATGCATTACTTATGTCAATTACTGAGAAACTATTAGAATTTGGTCTCAGCGAATTTAACAAGGTGTGTGGATCTGGGACACATGGTGCTCTTTTAATCACAGCAGCATTTACTGCCTGCAGATCTTGAATCATTCTCCACCCCACTGAGGGCGGAGCCTTTTTTACAGGAAATATGGGTGTGTTACATGGTGAATCTGGACATGGCACTATTACTCCTGCTGTTAATAAATTCTCTATTACTGGCCTGATTCCTTCAATTGCATCAGGTTTCAATGGATACTGTCTTACACATGGTCTGTATTCTGTTTTTGGTCTTATAACTACAGGTTGTGCATTTTTTATCAGTCCTACGTCTGAAGGACCTGTTGTCCACAATCCTGATGGTACAGAAGAGAGAAGATCATCCTCTTCAGGACTCAACTGAAACACTCAGGATTGTGAAGTGGACACATCAATGTGTGTTCCAGCTGTCAGCACCAATGAGACATTAACTGGCACTTTATACAATTTAGTTGATGGACTGAACTCCGTTCGTGGTCCAACTCTGCTCCAATCAGTGGCTGACAAAGCTGTTATGACTGTCAGTCCCAATTCTTGCCATTCTGTCAAATATGGCTTACAAAGTGACACATGCAAAGGCATATCTGTGAATCTCAATTTTAAAATGTCCTCAGTGGCACCTGTCACTGTTATGACAGCTGTTGAGTTGCCATCATGAATCAAATCGGTCATTGTCAGCTTCACAGGTGAAATGTTTTACAATTTGTTTTCATAGTCACCATCCGGACCTGGAAGATCTTTATGCCACATTGTGACATGCAGGTCAGGTGGTGACATCTTTTGTTCAGGATTTTTTAGTAGGGCTGTCGCTTGCAAGACGACATCTTTACCCCATCCTGCAGCATCTTCTTCTGAAATGTCAAATGTATAGTAATAGTGGAATGTGGGGTCATCGCTTTCTTCTCTTACCATGTTAACGCCTCCTGTGCGTTCAACAACTAATTTCCCTTGTTCCACAATTATGGACAAGCCCAATGCAGTCAATCCGTCTCGTCCTAAAAGGTTAACTGGACATTGTGGCATGTTCAACACTGACATAGTACATGTCAGGCCAAATGGATCTGCCAACGTTATGGGTTTAGTGATAGGGACGTCTGATGTTTGTCCATTTGCAGAGCGAACCCTAAAAATTTCGTTGCTTAATTGATGGACAGGTATGTTGTCATTACATGTGGTTCTACATGCTCCTGTATCACAAAGGAATGTCACTGGTCGTCCATTTACCAACAAAGTCACTTCTGGTTTTGGTACCGGATTTCCCAGTAAGGCACACAGATCCATATCACAATCAGACTGCCTATCTGATGTGGAATCATGGATTATGGATTCTAGTCATTGTGGATACTGTGGCTGTGGAGGATTATTCCGTTGTGGAATTCCTCCTGCTGCTCCCTCAGTAGGTGGATTCGGACAATTTCTATACATATGTCCCTCTCTTCCACAGTTCCAACAAATTAGGGGACCCCGTGGTGGCCCTCCCTGTCTGTGCTGCTGTTGTGGTTGCCATGGTCCTTGACGTTGTGGCTGTCCACCTTGTCTATTTTGCCATGGCTTTTGGGGGCGTTTGCACTGCTTCTGCTGTCTTAAGTTACCCTGTTGGTAACATATTTCATCATCTCCGTGTGCTACATACACTCCTTTGTTGCTGTTCCCTGTCTTTTTCTGCTTTAAGACTCCTTCTGCATGACAGCAGTGTGTATGTGTTTCTTCCAATGTGCCTGTAGGCAATCCAATCCAATGTTTCTGTATCCAAGCTTTTATATCCTTATTGGAATGTTGGATCAGAGCGTTTTTCAATTGTTGTTCATACACTGGTGTTCCTGGCAATATGCCACTATGGACCCTAAATACACTCTCAAATCTGCATCTAAACTCTGTCCATGGTTCTCCTTCTTTCTGAGTTGTCCTGGTAATTTCAGTATAATTTATCTTTGGTCCTAACACACCTTTTGCACGTGTAATCATAGCTTCCACTCTTGTTTTCAAGACTGGATCATCATGTGGCAATGGTACGCCATCCTGGTCTGCAGGATTCCAGTCTCCGCGTACCTGACTCCATTTAGGGCCACATGCTTTCATCCACACCTGTTGGACTTCAGGTCCACTAAGGTGGTAAGAACTTCTAATGTTTTGTATATCCTGCATAAATCCCTCAATATCGACATGTGGCGATGGTATCATGTCGACTGCTGCTTTGATATCATCAGCATTCCATGTTCGATATACGAGCATGGTTGATCGATGTCCTGCTGTTCCTGCACGAGGATTTGGTACTTCTATCATAGGATAGGCACCTCCCTGGTCACTGTGTTCCACCATGGGAGGGGCTGTGGGCACTTTCGCTTGACTGCGTGTTTGTGGTTTTTCTGTTTTTTCTGGTTTTTCACTTTTTACCTTAGGTTTTACTGCCAAATCATACTGTGGTGGCGGTACATCGTCATCCTCTGGTAGAGGAGATAAGGGTGTTGTTGTCACCGACGATCCAGCCGGCGGTGGTTGCTGAGGCTGTTCTGGTTCTCTGCGCTGAATTATCACATCTTCTTCTGCCTTACCTACAGCTTTCTTTTTCCTTGCTTTCTCTAATCGTCGCTTCTCTGCTCCCTTCTGTCTGTTCTCTGCTTCCTCCTCCCAAAATGCCACTAAATCTGCCCCTACTTTCTGCATCTTTTTCTCATCACCTTTATGTTTCTGTTCTAACTCCTTCTTTAGCTTCTGTATGCTGATCAGGTTCAGTCGTCCGTCAAAGTCATGTTTATTTATCCAGGTCTCCAATTTCTTTGTTGCTTTTGTTTTTTTTGCTTCCATAAATTTCCAGTCGTCAGTTGATAAATTTTCCTTCTTTTTAGACGTCTTACCCCCCATTTTTATTATCCCTTGTTATAATTTGGACTTCAGACGGGGCACACCTAGGGTGTTCTAAATCTGAAGTTTTCACACTTTCTTTGGACGTGACAATTAATTTGCCGTCGTGTGGTTGATTCCTTTCACCTCCCCGTAGGAAGCGGAATCACTTGCCTGCTGCTTCCACACGCACGGTTGTCACTAACGTTGTCCAAAGTATTACACTTTCACACAGTTATTTACACTTACACAAAACACTATTTACACATAGAAACACTTTTAATAATCGTACGCGTATTCTTATGCCAGGGGAGCTCGCCCTCCCGTGAAATTTAACTAATGTCCTGCATTAGGGGACTCCGCCGTCCCTGCCAAATTTAACTGCTTTTTTACAGTGCACGTATTTCTACCCGGGATTTCCTTTACGTATTAAAACAGAGGAGTCCGTATCCTCCTTCCGGAATTTAACTACGTGCGTCCCTCGCAACCGTAGAGGAGTCCGCCCTCCTTACAGAGTTTAACTGTGTTTCATTAACAGACGATTCTGTATCATCGCTTACGGAGTTTAACTGTTTTATGCGATCACTTTTATCCCCTACCGGTACGCGTATATAAACAGAGGAGTCCGCACCCTCCTTACAGAGTTTAACTGCTTTGCATTAACAGACGATTCTGTATCATCGCTTGCGGAATTTAACTGTTTATGTGATCTGATCACCACTCACTCAGTACTGTTTACAAAGAAATTCTACTCACTGACTCGACTTCCTGTCTGTCTTCTTCGGGAAAATCTCGTCAACCAGACGATGCCAACGGTGGTCGACAATTGCAGACACGATCAATCGATCGGACCTTGGCCAAGGATTTACGTCTGGACTTGACGACCTCCGCTGGACACCTCCGGTATTGTTGAGATCCCGGACGTAGCCCCCAGTCAATGTTGGGTATTTTCTCCTCCAAACATTTTTAAAACCTTTAACAAGACAAACAGAGTCAAGAAACACCAGTGAGACAGAAAGTCAAATTAATCACGCGCGGAGTGCGGCCAGGCTGTACACCAAAGCTACACTAAAGTCTGGCCTGCGCTTCGCTCTTTTTATTAGTGAATCCCTCATCACATAAACAAAAACTTGTCCTAAGGGTGGGGGAATGACGCAAGACAAGTTTCTTCCCGTAACATAAACACACACGTCAATAAGTGCAGCTGTAAGCAAAACAGTTTCTTTCTTTTACTCTTATCGTCGAAGGTCAGCACATCTCGTTCGCAGTTATCAGCTGTTCTGCATCTGCCTGGAACACTAAGCATCACATCACAATCAGAATAATAATAAGTACATCCAGCTTCTCATTCCCAGTTCAGATTGACCCCAGCATGCTAAAACAAGGTTGAATAACACGTACATTCTCGGGTTTAAGTGCAAACAGCACAACACCGTTCTCATCAGAAAGAAGACAAAAGGTACAAATGTTTAACAGTGATAACATATATATATATAAAATCTTTAACAGATCTGTCAACAAAGCCCACCATAATCAGGATTTCGAACTCCCCCAAAGTGCATTCCACACATAGCTGTGAATTCTTATCAATTCCCCAAACCAGACGCAACTCAGCACCCCTTTCACAGCTCTGCTAGATAAATATCAAATCTAACCATGGAACAAGAGTGACCCCTGAGGGATGATTTGGGAAGGACAGGATTGATTTCCTGCAAGACTCCAAACTCCTAACCGCATTTTAAAAAGGAAATTTCATTGTATTGTTGTAGCAAAAGAACAAAGAAAAAAAAGAGAAAAGGAAACATGTCACTCTTTTCTATTTATGCATGAAAGTATTATATTTGACGTGTTATACTCTGTTCATTGGGGAATGTTTACTTAGTGTGTTCTTATATATATAACCACGCTGATGTATATATATAAAACTAGACAAAGGAAACTACAGAAACTACGTTACCCAGAATTCTTGGGGGTGGAGCTTATTATAAACCTTTAAAAGAGCTTGCGCCCGGGAATTTGCTCTCTTTTCTCTCACTCTTTTCCTGTCTTCACTTTTCCTCTCTCCACTTTTCTTGAGTCTAAAGACGCGCCTAAGCCGTCAATAGTAAGATTTATGACCCTTTGTTTCATGCCACGTTCTACTTAAGACTCATTCTTGTTTGGTGTACCAACAATTTAACTTCCTTTTACGAATTTTCAAATTAAAACCTTTTTCTTCTTCAAACTCCAAATTCCTTTCACGAACATTTTTCTTCTAAAGTCAGCTATTTTTGCATTGACTTCTGATTCGACCAAGCTTCCAAAAAGACGATGACGAAAGATGAATTTTTGATTTTTGATAGAGAATAAAGACGCTCAAACTTTTATTCTGACAAGCCAGATTCCAGAGCGCTGCAGAGAAAAACATCCAGGTTAGCTGAGACGTTCAACAGCGACTTGAACTGCCGCCGCGAAACCACAGCACAATAACAGAAATCATCCCCGCCACTGACGAGACCGAGCGGGTCGAACCGGCAGAGCCTCTTTGTCAAGGTCCCTGACGAAGCTGTGTGGTGGACAGGGCATCGACTGAACCAGACGATTCCAGCATCGGACCTCACAGAGACCCGCTGCACTGCGCAAAGTAAGACCGGGCTATGTTATCAGATAAACAGAGTGGCTTTATTTAACTCTATTCAAAATCATTAATCTTCTCTCAGGTTAACAAATACCAAAGTAAATTACCTATTAAATTAGGACGAAACTTACTCCTAAAACTCCCGCTACGAAACCAAACTATCAGAACATCATATAGTCATTGCTCATTGACGGTTGTAATCATTAAATCGATCACTGTGATATGTCCTGTTATTTAACTCCTGCCAGGGTTAAATAAATATCTTAAACGTGTGAAGTTGTCTGTGATTTTTGTATGGTTTTACAGAGTGTCAGATCTGACCTGCGGAGCTTATCCTTTAGAAACTGAGACTGATTAATTAAATTGAGACTAATCAATTAATGAATGTTTATACTAAAAAGTACTTATACTTTGAAATAAGTGGTGCCCCGAGATAAAATTATCCACAACTGATAATTTTCAATATTCCAAAACATTATTATATTCGTCCTGTGACTCTGTTCCCTACATGGTGCATGACTCTTCCCTACCCAGTTTTATTCCTCCTATATTGCTCAGCTTCCATAATTATATTCTTGATCATTAGTACCTGTTTGATATAACTGTATACTGAGGTACTGAATTTTATGGTTACAAAGTCATTGAATGTGCACAGATGTACCTTGTATAAGTGATGCTGTTTGAAATCCAAATGTGAACACAACACATATTGATATGACCTTGGTGGCTTTTGGTAGCATTTGGTTATGCACTAACAGCTGTTTATTACTAAAGGACTCAATAAATGGGCACAGAATCAGTAAATGTGACATAATTTAAGTAACTATATAGTTTGTAGTGTGCTGATTAATGATAGTTTTTCCTACTGTTTTCCTTTTATTATTCATAGATATAGTTAAACAAGCAAACAATAGTACACAATCAATTGAAAGCTAAATTTCAGTATTAAAAAGGCTCATTGAAGAGATATCATTATGCATTATGTCAGATTTGTATGTATCCATCCCCTGAATCCAAACCCCAAAACTCGTTGTAAATGTGTTGATGTAATCCTTGGGTTTGTCTAAAATACAAATCAAAGTAAGTTTTCTGATTTGGGGTTTTATATAACTGAACTAGAATAGGCTATTATGAAGTTAGTAAAGGGTTCAAAATGCTGCTGCCAGACCTTTGACACAAAGCAGAAAGTTTGACCACATTACACCCATTTTGGCATCTCTTCACTGGCCTCCTGTCCCTGTGAGATCAGATTTTAAGGTTCTGCTACTAGCCTATGAAATTGTTCACTGACTGGCACCTCCCTACGTAGCTGATTCTAATTAAATCCTATGTTCCGGCCTAGGCTCTGTGTTCTCACGGTACAAGACTACTTTGTGTCTCTAGGGTGAATCAAAAGTCCCCGGGTCACAGAGCTTTCTCTTATTGTGTCCCTGTTCTGTGGAATGATCTCCCTGCATCAATACAGCAGTCAGATTCTGTAGAGACTTTCAAGTCCAGACTTAAGACACACTTATTTTCCCTTTCGTATGGCTAGCATACTGGCATAGTATGTTACTATGCTTTTTACTCTTTAATTCATTTTATTAGGAAATGGAGCAGGCCGCGGCCTCCACTTTATTTAAATTCTGGGTCTTTTATTTAAGCTTAGGGCTAGTGGCAGGCGATCACCTTAGTATTGCTTTTGTTTTTTTTGTTGCTTAATGCTGACAAATTATACTGTATCTGATGCCTAATTCTGTTTTTTTCTCTCTGTTTGAGGTGTGGCTCCATCCAGAGATGGGTGTGCTGTCTGTTTCTGTAACCCTCCTGTCCTGTGCACCGGAAACATTTCCTGTATATTTGTTTGTGAATTGTCAGTAGTAGGGATGAGCGAGTACATCACTATCTGTAACTGTATCAGTACTCGTAGTGGGCGGGGCCTAAACAGGAAGTGGGCATGGTTTAACCCAAAATGGCTGGGGCTTAAATCAATACATTATTTCAAGTCTGAAATTGATATGGATTGATCAGAAGTTGCTATATTTATTGTTTATTTGAAAACTATTTACAGAACAGCCTCAAAATTGAGATTCAAATCAATGTTTTTGAACTCAGAACATGAATATTCTTAAGTGTATGAATGAATAACAGAACAGCCTCAGAATTGACATTCAATGAAGTACGAAATTATGAACTACTAAGTATGCATGAACAAGAGTTGTCATACTCAACACAACTTTCTTTTTTAATTTTATGATCAAACTGTGATTTTTTTTTTTCAGTTATTTATCTTTACTAGCAGGGGTGGTGGCCAAGTGGTTAATGCACTTGGTTTCAGTTCAGAAGGTTCTGGGTTCAAATCCCACCCCTGCCACATTTCTCCATGTAATGTGGAGTTGCGTCAGGAAGGGCATCCGGCGTAAAACCTGTGCCAAATCAACATGCAGATCCACCTTGGATTTGCTGTGGCGACCCCGAGTGCAAACAAGGGAGCAGCCGAAGGGACTTACTTACTTTAGTTATTTATCTTTACTACGTAATGTTCTTGGAATTTTTTTCCACACAAAGTTAAACAATATTGACTAAGGTGTGTGTGTGTGTGTGTGTGTATGTGTGTGTCTGTGTGTGTGCATGTGTGTGACTGTGAGAGGGAGAGAGAGGTTGTTCAACAGACCAGTTTATTTTTATGAACTGCAGTGAGAAAGTGTCAGATACTGCATGCAGCCATATTCAATAAAAATATTAATATAGGCTACTTTGTGTGTTCAGCTATATGTGTGTATGTGTGTAAGTGGTCTGTAAGACTGTTTATTTTTTAATGATCTGTGTGAACTTGGTGATTCATGCAAACATCCAGTGATGGCAAACAGGGAAATAATATGTGAGTCTTGTTCACTGTATTCTTCTCAAAAGCACCACGTTCAGTACAAGCAAAGTTTTCCAACTGACTGGTCTCTGTCTTGTCAAAAGCACCGTGTACGATACGAAACAAGTTCACCAAGTAATTTTAAATATCAGACAAACTGAAAAAGAGGCAGAATCCAGCCAAGCACAGAGAGAGATCCTGTCTGTGTGTGAGAAGCTGCAGAGACGTGTCTGCGTAGGGAGGGGTGGGCACTGTGTGTGACTGGCCAATCACAGAGCATGAAGACAGTCAGTTAGCAATGAGAATTTTCCTTCAGCACGAGCACAGATATTGATGAGTTTTATTCGGATCATGCTCGTGGTCGTCAAAAATGCTTTATACATACTGGATACTGCTCTGAAATGAGTATCCGGCTCAACCCTAGTCAGTAGCATGGCCCAAGCAGAAGGTCACCCATTTGAGTCTGGTCTGCTTCAGGTTTCTTCCTCAAATCAACAGAGGGAGTTTTTACTTACCACTGTCACCTGTGTGCTTGCTCTGGGGGTTGGTAAGGTTATACCTTATGAGTGTGAATCGCCTTGAGGCAACTTTGTTGTGATTTGGCACTATATAATTGAAAATAAATTAAATTAAAATATAAGGTAATGCAACAGGCAATTGCCAAACAAGTTATGTTGGACTTTATGTCTTGTCTGTTCTCTGTGCTGGGGTCACACCTTGAACTCTATCTGGTATATAATTTGACTTCGGTCTTATTTACAATAAGGTCAATAATCAGATTATTGCTGTCTGATTATTGGCTTGCCTCTAGTGGTGGTTGGCTCTCACTGCGGTATTGTATCACTTCCTGTTCCGGAGCACAGCGGTGTTTTGCTGTATCTGTTAGCTGTTTAATCTGCGCAGTTAGATTGATCTAGATAACTAGATAACGATTTGTTTCACAGTGTATGCAGAATTCACGGCTCCTTACCTCTTATACTGGGTTTGTGAGGGAGTTCAGAACAGTCTTTGATCACCCAAACAGAGGCGAGACTGCTTCTACGATGCTGCTGTCAGTGAGACAGGGGCGTCGGAGTGCAGCTGAGTATGCGGTCGACTTCCGCATAGCGGCTGCAAGGTCCGGCTGGAATACCGCTGCACTCCGCGCCACCTTCGTAAACGGACTGTCGTCAGTCCTGAAGGAGCATCTGGTGGCTAAGGATGAGCCGCGGGATTTAGATGGGCTTATAGATCTGGTTATACGGTTAGACAACCGATTGGAAGAACGTCGACGGGAGCGAGACAAAGGACGTGGCCGGGCACACGCCGCCCCTCTCCCTTCCCGTTCCGAAGCAGCCCCGCCTTCCCCACGCTCCAGAGCCCGAGTGCTCCATGTGACAACAGCTCCCCCTGCTGACGAAGCTATGGACACGAGCAGGGCCAAAATAAAATTAGAAAACAGAGGAGGCTGGCCCGCGGAGAGTGCTTTTTCTGCGGCTCTAACAAGCATCTGCAGAAACAATGCCCCAAGCGGTCAAACACCAACGCTCACCCTTAGAAACTGGGCTAATGGTGGGCCATAACACACACGCGGGTACTACATGAAAATCCGCACGAATCCCAGTTGTGATCCTCTGTGGGGATTTAACCCTTCAAGCCCCAGCACTGATTGACACGGGGTCGGAAGGGAATCTGCTTGATAGCAGATGGGCTACAGAAGTAGGGCTCCCTCTAGTGGCTCTTCCTTCACCAGTGAGGGTACGGGCACTAGATGGTACACTTCTTCCACTAATCACACACCAGACACAGCCCTTAACACTGATTGTGTCTGGGAATCACAGGGAGGAGATTGTGTTTTTTGTGACACCTTCTACCTCCAGAGTAATTTTGGGCTATCCATGGATTAGTAAGCACAATCCCCGGATCGATTGGCCGTCTGGGGTTGTGGCTCAATGGAGCGAAACCTGCCACCGGGAGTGTTTACGATCCTCAGTTCCACCCAGTGTGACTGCTAAAGAGGAGGTTCAAGTCCCCCCCAATCTCATGATGGTGCCTGTTGAGTACCATGATCTTGCTGATGTTTTCAGCAAAGATCTGGCACTCACTCTATCCCCGCATCGACCGTACGATTGTGCCATTGATTTAATCCCGGGTGCTGAGTATCCGGCCAGTAAACTGTACAACCTCTCACGCCCCGAGCAAGAATCAATGGAGACGTACATCCGGGACTCATTCACTGCCGGGTTGATCCGGAAGTCCACCTCCCCGATGGGTGCAGGTTTCTTTTTTGTGGGCAAGAAAGACGGCGGACTCCGTCCATGCATTGATTACAGAGGGCTGAACGAGATCACGGTTCGCAACCGATACCCGTTGCCCCTGTTGGATTCAGTGTTCACGCCCCTGCATGGAGCCAAAATATTCACTAAATTGGATCTTAGGAATGCGTATCACCTGGTTCGGATCCGGAAGGGAGACGAATGGAAGACGGCATTTAACGCCCCCTTAGGTCACTTTGAGTACCTGGTCATGCCGTTCGGCCTCACTAATGCCCCCGCGACGTTCCAAGCATTAGTAAATGATGTCTTGCGGGACTTCCTGCATTGGTTCGTCTTCGTATACCTAGACGATATCCTCATCTTCTCCCCAGATCCTGAGACCCATGTTAGGCATGTACGTCAGGTCCTGCAGCGGTTGTTGGAGAACCGGCTGTGCGAGAGTTCCACCGTACTTCTTTGTCCTTCCTGGGGTTCATAATCTCCTCCAACTCCGTCACCCCTGATCCGGCCAAGGTAGCGGCGGTGAGAGATTGGCCCCAACCGGCAAGCCGTAGGAAGCTGCAACAGTTCCTCGGCTTCGCTAATTTCTTTCCGAGGTTTATCAAGGGCTATAGTCAGGTTGTTGGTCCCCTTACAGCCCTGACCTCCACAAAAGTTCCCTTCACCTGGTCGGATCGGTGCGAAGCCGCGTTTAGGGAGTTGAAACGCCGGTTCTCTACTGCGCCAATTCTGGTGCAGCCTGATCCTAGCCGCCAGTTTGTTGTGGAAGTAGATGCCTCTGATTCAGGGATAGGAGCTGTGCTGTCCCAGAGCGGGGAGTCTGATAAGGTACTCCACCCCTCTGCCTATTTCTCCCACAGGTTGACCCCAGCAGAGCGGAATTATGACGTCGGCAATCGGGAGCTCCTGGCGGTGAAGGAGGCCCTGGAGGAGTGGAGACACTTGTTGGAGGGAGCTGTGGTTCCATTCACGGTCTTCACCGACCATCGGAACCTGGAGTATATCCGGACCGATAAGCGTCTGAACCCCAGGCAAGCCCATTGGTCTCTTTTTTTGGCCGTTTTGACTTTAGGATCACCTATCACCCCGGGACTAAGAACCAGCGGTCGGACGCACTGTCCCGGGTGCATGAAGAGGAAGTCAGAGCAGAGCTGTTGGATCCACCAGAAAACATCATCCCGGAGTCCACTATCGTCGCCACACTGACGTGGGACGTGGAGAACATCGTCAGGGAGGCCCTGACGCGTCACCCGGACCCCGGCGGTGGACCACCTAACCGTTTGTATGTCCCACCAGACGCTAGGACTGCAGTTTTGGACTTCTGCCATGGTTCCAGGCTCGCCTGCCATCCAGGGGTGCGGAGGACCGTGGCAGTTGTCCGGCAGTGGTTCTGGTGGGCGTCTTTGGAAGCCGATGTCCGGGAGTATGTCCAGGCCTGTACCACCTGTGCCAGGGGCAAGGCAGTCCACCAACCGGAGAAGGGACTCCTCCAGCCGCTGCCTGTGCCTCATCGACCCTGTCCCATATCGGCCTGGACTTCGTCACGGGTCTCCTTGCGTCCCAGGGTATGACAACCATCCTGACGATAGTGGACCGGTTCTCCAAGGCGGCCCACTTCGTGGCCCTCCCGAAGCTCCCGTCGGCCCAGGAGACTGCAGACCTCCTGGTCCACCACGTCATACGTCTGCATGGTATCCCTACGAACATTGTCTCGGATCGTGGTCCTCAGTTCTCCTCCCAGATCTGGAGGAGTTTCTGCAGGGAACTGGGGGCCAATGTGAGCCTTTCGTCCGGGTACCACCCACAGACCAACGGACAAGCAGAGCGGGCTAATCAAGAGCTGGAACAGGCCCTGCGGTGTATGACCTCCGCGCACCCGACGGCCTGGAGTCAACATCTGGCCTGGATCGAGTACGCTCATAACAGTCAAGTTTCATCAGCAACCGGCCTCTCCCCATTTGAAGCGTGTTTGGGGTACCAGCCCCCATTGTTTCCGGCTGTGGAGGGAGAGGTCGGGGTTCCCTCGGTCCAGGCCCACCTCAGGAGGTGCCGTCGGGTGTGGCATACAGCCCGCTCTGCCCTGCTGAAAGCCCGGACGAGGGCGAAGAGCCATGCAGACCGCCGACGTGACCTGGCCCCGGAATATCAGCCTGGGCAGGAGGTCTGGCTGTCAACAAAGAACATTCCTGTCAACACGGAGTCGCAAAAGCTGATGGATAGATATATCGGACCGTTTCGGATCACCAAAATCATCAGTCCAGCCGCAGTGAAGCTGAAACTCCCGGCTTCACTGCGGATCCATCCTGTTTTTCATGTCTACAAGATCAAACCATACCACACCTCGGACCTTTGCACCCCAGGACCTGCGCCGCCTCCTGCCCGCATCATCGACGGCGAGCCTGCGTGGACTGTCCGCAGGCTCCTGGATGTTCACCGGAGGGGTCGGGGTCTCCATTATCTGGTGGACTGGGAGGGTTATGGACCTGAAGAACACTCTTGGGTGAATAGTAGCTTCATCCTGGACCCGGCCCTCCTGGCCAAGTTCTACCAGCGAGGGGGGGGTCCTGTTATGTGGGCCGCCCGAAGAGGAGGTACTGCTGGCCAACGCCAGAGGGCGCCCTGCCTGTAGTCGGGTTTCAGGCACCAGAGGGCGCAGTCACCACCCAGGAGCCAGGACTACCAGCTGTCAGTAATCATCATCACTGCACCATAAAAGCCTGGAGGAGACACCACATCTCTGCCGAGATATCAGTTTACCACTCAGGTAATTCTCTCAGCCGTTGTTTCTGTGCCGAACGCACATACCTTGTTTGTTCTGAACTTTTTGCAGGAGTACCTGGAACTCTACTTACAGCTGGAGCTGGGTTTGTGGACGGTGGGGAAGTGACGATCTTCACTCCTCATTCCACGTACGTTAAGTAGTAGTTCAGGCTCTGCCGTTAACTGGTTACAGAGTTGGAGGTGGAGGTGTTCCCTCCAAGTGGATAAACATTGTGAGTTGCTGACTGCTTACTGGGTGTCCACACACCCACCATTAAACTGTTTTTGTTCCTGCCAGCAGTACCGGATCTGACAGCTGAAGTAGAGGCCACCTGGGGACTCGGGACTTGGTGGCTTCGGTGTACTGCAGGTCTTCGTTGGCGGCGGAACCTTCTGGGCCCCGGCTCTTCTCTGGATAGGCGTCTCCTACCCTCGGATCTGCCCACACGTCACCTGTTGTATTTTGTAATTGACTGTCTAAAAGCAGTATTCGACCTGTTGTGCACATTTGCCACAATAAATTGTATTTATTGGACTATCTATTGACCGTTCATTTGCGCCCCCTGTTGTGGGTCCGTGTCATTACACTTCCCCAACAGTGTAATCTTCACGTGCCTTAACTAAAGCACTCCCTCTGATGAATCACCTCTAAATTATTAACACATTATTCACTTTGTGTGTTTTTAGGAATCCGCTAGCTTAGCGCAGCTACTAGCTCTTAGCCGGTTTAGCATGGCGGCTTCTCCTGTCTCTCCCGCACTTCTCTGCTCTGGGTGTGAAATGTACAATGGTACTTGTAATAAGTGTAGCTTATTCGTAGCTTTGGAAGCCAGGCTGGGCGAATTGGAGACTCGGCTCCGCACTGTGGAAAATTCTACAGCTAGCCAGGCCCCTGTAGTTGGTGCGGACCAAGGTAGCTTAGCCGCCGTTAGTTCCCTTCCAGCAGATCCCGAGCAGCCGGGAAAGCAGGCTGACTGGGTGACTGTGAGGAGGAAGCGTAGCCCTAAACAGAAGCCCCGTGTATACCGCCAACCCGTTCACATTTCTGTTTTTCCCCACTCGGTGACACACCCGCCGAGGATCAAACTCTGGTTATTGGTGACTCTGTTTTGAGAAATGTGAAGTTAGCGACACCAGCAACCATAGTCATTTGTCTTCCGGGGGCCAGAGCAGGCGACATTGAAGGAAATTTGAAACTGCTGGCTAAGGCTAAGTGTAAATTTGGTAAGATTGTAATTCACGTCGGCAGTAATGACACCCGGTTATGCCAATTGGAGGTCACTAAAATTAACATTGAATCGGTGTGTAACTTTGCAAAAACAATGTCGAACTCTGTAGTTTTCTCTGGGCCCCTCCCCAATCGGACCGGGAGTGACATGTTTAGCCGCATGTTCTCCTTGAATTGCTGGCTGTCTGAGTGGTGTCCAAAAAATGAGGTGGGCTTCATAGATAATTGGCAAAGCTTCTGGGGAAAACCTGGTCTTGTTAGGAGAGACGGCATCCATCCCACTTTGGATGGAGCAGCTGTCATTTCTAGAAATCTGGCCAATTTTCTTAAATCCTCCAAACCGTGACTATCCAGGGTTGGGACCAGGAAGCAGAGTTGTAGTCTTACACACCTCTCTGCGGCTTCTCTTCCCCTGCCATCCCCTCATTACCCCATCCGCGTAGAGACGGTACCTGCTCCCAGACGGTACCTGCTCCCAGACCACCAATAACCAGTAAAAATCTATTTAAGCATAAAAATTCAAAAAGAAAAAATAATATAGCACCTTCAACTGCACCGCAGACTAAAACAGTTAAATGTGGTCTATTAAACGTTAGGTCTCTCTCTTCTAAGTCCCTGTTAGTAAATGATATAATAATTGATCAACATATTGATTTATTCTGCCTTACAGAAACATGGTTACAGCAGGATGAATATGTTAGTTTAAATGAGTCAACACCCCTGAGTCACACTAACTGCCAGAACGCTCGTAGCATGGGTCGAGGCAGAGGATTAGCAGCAGTCTTCCATTCCAGCTTATTAATTAATCCAAAACCCAGACAGAGCTTTAATTCATTTGAAAGCTTGACTCTTAGTCTTGTCCATCCAAATTGGAAATCCCAAAAACCAGTTTTATTTGTTATTATCTATCATCCACCTGGTCATTATTGTGAGTTTCTCTGTGAATTTTCAGACCTTTTGTCTGACTTAGTGCTTAGCTCAGATAAGATAATTATAGTGGGCGATTTTAACATCCACACAGATGCTGAGAATGACAGCCTCAACACTGCATTTAATCTATTATTAGACTCAATTGGCTTTGCTCAAAATGTAAATGAGTCCACCGCCGACCTTAATCATATCTTAGATCTTGTTCTGACTTATGGTATGGAAATTGAAGACTTAACAGTATTCCCTGAAAACTCCCTTCTGTCTGATCATTTCTTAATAACATTTACATTTACTCTGATGGACTACCCAGCAGTGGGGAATAAGTTTCATTACACTAGAAGTCTTTCAGAAAGCGCTGTAACTAGGTTTAAGGATATGATTCCTTCTTTATGTTCTCTAATGCCATATACCAACACAGTGCAGAGTAGCTACCTAAACTCTGTAAGTGAGATAGAGTATCTCGTCAATAGTTTTACATCCTCATTGAAGACAACTTTGGATGCTGTAGCTCCTCTGAAAAAGAGAGCCTTAAATCAGAAGTGCCTGACTCCGTGGTATAATAAACTCGCAGCTTAAAGCAGATAACCTGTAAGTTGGAGAGGAAATGGCATCTCACTAATTTAGAAGATCTTCACTTAGCCTGGAAAAAGAGTCTGTTACTCTATAAAAAAGCCCTCCGTAAAGCTAGGACACCTTACTACTCATCACTAATTGAAGAAAATAAGAACAACCCCAGGTTTCTTTTCAGCACTGTAGCCAGGCTGACAAAGAGTCAGAGCTCTATTGAGCTGAGTATTCCTTTAACTTTAACTAGTAATGACTTCATGACTTTCTTTGCTAATAAAATTTTAACTATTAGAGAAAAAATTACTCATAACCATCCCAAAGACGTATTGTTATCTTTGGCTGCTTTCAGTGATGCCGGTATTTGGTTAGTCTCTTTCTCTCCGATTGTTCTGTCTGAGTTATTTTCATTAGTTACTTCATCCAAACCATCAACATGTCTATTAGACCCCATTCCTACCAGGCTGCTCAAGGAAGCCCTACCATTAATTAATGCTTCGATCTTAAATATGATCAATCTGTCTTTATTAGTTGGCTATGTACCACAGGCTTTTAAGGTGGCAGTAATTAAACCATTACTTAAAAAGCCATCACTTGACCCAGCTATCTTAGCTAATTATAGGCCAATCTCCAACCTTCCTTTTCTCTCAAAAATTCTTGAAAGGGTAGTTGTAAAACAGCTAACTGATCATCTGCAGAGGAATGGTCTATTTGAAGAGTTTCAGTCAAGGTTTAGAATTCATCATAGTACAGAAACAGCATTAGTGAAGGTTACAAATGATCTTCTTATGGCCTCAGACAGTGGGCTCATCTCTGTGCTTGTTCTGTTAGACCTCCGTGCTGCTTTTGATACTGTTGACCATAAAATTTTATTACAGAGATTAGAGCATGCCACCACTCTGCATTTAATCATTAGTGATTGATCTCTGCTCCCCTCCACAGCATGTCTTTTTCCTGGTTCTCTCCCTCAGCCCCAACCAGTCCCAGCAGAAGATTGCCCCTCCCTGAGCCTGGTTCTGCTGGAGGTTTCTTCCTGTTAAAAGGGAGTTTTTCCTTCCCACTGTTGCCAAGTGCTTGCTCACAGGGGGTCGTTTTGACCGTTGGGGTTTTTCCGTAATTATTGTATGGCCTGGCCTTACAATATAAAGCACCCTGGGGCAACTGTTTGTTGTGATTTGGCGCTATATAAATAAAATTGATTTGATTTGTGTAACATTTTTTTTTTAGTTGTAGGTACAAATGTTAAAACTAGAAAGTGCCAGGTTTTATTTAATAGTTTTCTTGGATGCAGCAAAAGTGCAAGTTCACAACATAACTTAGCACTTTTTCAGAAAGTAAGCCTAGAACTACTTGTGTCCCTTGAATGAACTGATACAGTCCAAATTTTTGTGTATGTGTGGTGCAGCACCTTTCAATTGTTTAGTAGGTTAAATGTCAACTTGTACTGAGAAGTGTAAACCTGGTCTCACAGCAAGTCGTGATTCAGCAGCACAAAATATACATGAATGTATGTTTGTGATATTGTGACGAAAAGCGTGTCATTTTTGTCACGGCAGCACAAATTCATTCTAATTAATTCCGTGATGGCTGCATGAAATTAAAAGTGAAGCGGCGGGGTCGGGGTGGTTATGGTTAGGGCTGGGGAAGGAGTAGGGTTAGGTTATGGTTAAGGCTAGGGTCGGGGTAGGAGTAGGGTTAATAATAGTGAGTTAAAAAAGCCCCATCACGAAAATTTGACTCATTTCATCATGGGAGTATGAAAACAAAAAAAGTGAGACTGGGCTGGAAGTGTACTGTAACATAAGGTAACCCAAACAGACAAATACAGTAGTTTACATTTAGCTGTAGTGGTCCATAAGAGCTCGATACAGGCTTGTGTGGTTCCCATCACAAAGTCATGGAGACATACAGTATTTCTCCAAATAGGAGAAACTTTCACTGAACAAGATTTTTAAGATATATTTTCTTTCAAAAAGTAATTATATCTTACTAGCATTTTATTTCTGAAGTGAATGTGTCTTATGTTTAGATTAGATATTTTACTAGAAACTAAACAAATATTATTTGACAGGATTTTGTGTTTTTACAGTTTGAAAACTAAATAACTAACTTCAGAATTAAAAACTATAGCCGGGTCCTAAACTTTTCACTACACGATAAAACACAGTTGCAGAGAACACATGCAGTGTTTTTCTAAACAGCAGCTTAAAGTCACAGTCATTATCATCTATACAGTATTTGTTTTACACTCTGTACTGATTCTACTTCTCAAACAGATCCAAAAACCATCAGTGTCAGAGCACAACAGTGATTTCTAGCCTAAGAATAAAGTTGTATCTCACATTTGAACTCCATTTGTCAACTGTGAGGTGCTGTGAAGGATAAAAAGAAAAACATCAATGTAAGGCCAAAAAAAAAGCCTTACATGTCACATAACAGCAACAGAATTTGTCGATCATAAAGTACATTTCACTTTTGATTTTAATGGGTTCATCAGCTTCATGACTACTGCAACATATAAACATTTTTCTTTCATTTCTTTTACTCTCTCTCTCTCTCTCTCATCATTCCCGATGGAAGCTAAGTTTATGTTGGAGTTGCAAGGTTCCTTTTTCTCCATCCTTCAACATACTTTTCCTTTCTTTTCGATTCAACAGTGATACCAGCATCAGAAACCCTCTTCTTCCAGAGAACACGATCTCTAGCGTTCTTCTCCCAAGTTCCTTCATCTATTTCGCCATTCTTTAGGTAGTGCTTCAGGACATCTTTGTAGCGAAGTTTTTGTCCGCCACCTTTCCATTTACCTGATGTCAATTCACCATACAGGACAGCTTTTGGTAGTCGATCAACTGATATTCTCACTACATGACTAGCCCAGTGCAGCCGATTCTTGACTACAAGGCGTCCACACTCTGCATATTAGATCTTTGGAGAACTTCGCCGTTGCAGATACAATCTTGCCAGGATAGACATGATGTTTCTCAAGTGACGGAGCTGGACAGTTGTAACTTTCTTTACATGTCTTCTGTACAGAGCGTATGTCTCGGTGGAGTAAAGAAGACAGGGAAGAACAAAGACGCTATAAAGCTTGCATTTGGTTTCAAGCTTTATTCCTCTCTAAGACCACACCCATTCCTCAAGAGCTCCAAAAGAATTTGCAGCATTCTGAATGCATCTTGTTATCTCTAAATCGATGGAATTATCTGAAGATATCACGCATCCCAAGTAGGTGAAATTGCTGACTGATTTAACTGGTTTGCCATGTACATAGAGCTCACGATCTGAAGGAGAAGTGCAAGGTGATCGTTGGTAGAGAAACATCTGTCTTCTTGATGTTAATGGTAAAGCCAAATGCTACAGATGCTGCCACAAAGCGATCCAACATGGCTTGCAGGTCTTCAAGAGATTGAGCCACCAATGCAGTGTCTCACCAAGAGAGCACAACAGAGGGTGTACTTTTCTGCGGCAGCTAAGGAAGTTCAGCCTGCCAAAATCAATGATATGAACTTCTACACTGCCATCACTGAGTCCATCATCTCCTCCTCCATCACTGTCTGGTATGCTGCTGCCACTATCATCCATGCAGCAGAGAAGGTGATCAATTGCAATCTGCCATCCCTACAAGACTTGTCCACCAGGGCCCTGAGGTGAGCAAAGAAGATAGTGGCCGATCCCTCTCACCCAGGACATAAAATTTTTGTCACCTGTTAGATCCACCCAGTGTCACCCCTGTTACAGGAGGCACTGGATCAGCTCTCCTTCTAAAGGGTCCGACCCTCAATCCCCTGCGGGTATCACCCGAGAGGATTTAGATTGAGGGCTGTTTAAGCTGGTGGCGAGGAGACTCATTGAGCTGCTCACTGCCATCCGGACGTCCATCCCCGCTCGCGCAGACCTCGCACCCTGGCCGAACAGCCCTGGAGCCAGGATACAAAGCCAGCCATGCCTGTTCACGGCAGCTCTCCTCTAAGCGATCTGGGCTCTTGGAAATTACTAGAAAAGGTTTTAGTGATCCATACAGTAGATCCCAAGGGATGTGTTTCTTTCATGGAACCAGAAAAACCTTACAGAACCTGTTCATGTTAAACACACTTTACCTATTTAATTACCATTCCTTAAGAAGACCCCAAAAGTCCAATGTCCACACTTATGCTTTAACTGCAGTTGGAATATTTATTGCAGAGTTGGCAAGTGTAGGCATACAGATTAAAATCAAAATTCATATGATCAAAGAGATTAGTAAGAATAAAATAAAATAAAAAAACTGGTAAAAAATCAAAAATCAATTGTAGAATGCTGAGTTGAATGACTGATCCAAGGAAAACTTAACTTGATTTATAATCCAATATCCGAATGCTGAAAAAAAGAGAAAGACTACTTGGCCTTGTAGTCTTTTTGTCCTTTAATCCTTTGATGTAACAATAAACTTTGTACAAAGTCTTAATGTTCCTCGCCGGGCTGAGCCTGAGAGAAAATTTATCCTCTGGCTGGGGGGGAGGGGTTGTAGATGGTTATCTCCTATAGCCGGTTCCTCCTTTAGCATTTAGCTCAGCCAGAATTAAGCATGAGGTCTCTTTCTTGTGATGAAAAGTGATCAAATCCTCTCTCGGTTGAATTCCTTTTGCCCCGGAGTCTGCTGGTGGGTGTGGTCAATCCTCTCAGTAGGTCCAGGCAGAGGAGGGCAGAAGACTAACCTTCCCATTCCTTTTCTTAAATACCCCTTGTTTTATTGGGCGTGCACTATCTCATCTGCTCACATTATTTTCCTAATATGGTTATAAGTTGAACAGACTCTTCTCTCCTTCCTGTTTTGCTGGACATGTCTGGTCATGCTAACAGTCACATGAGATTACATCATCTCTTAGTCATAGTGGAAAGCACCGAATGTTCCCTGCTCCACTGGAAAGTACCCAATTTTCTTTCAGTAGAAACAGACATTCAACACTCATCCCACAGCATTACTTTAACACTCTTTCATCAGAAATGATTCGCAATCCATTTTTAATCATTTTGTATTATTATTATTATTATTATTATTATCATTATGTATTATTATTATCTTCATGATAACAATCATCTTTAATACTTTTTGTCAAGAGATTATCTTAATCACAACCTTTCTTTAATCATTTCTTCTTAATCATACAGATTTTAATCTTTTGTAGCGCCATGGCCTTGATTCGCCCCAGTTAAATAAATTACATTAATGCTGTCTCAACAACCTGAGTTTTCAACTGGAAACAGACTGTGCTATTCACTCACAGTTGAGAAATTCCTAAGTCATCTGGAGATGTTCAGATAAGTTGGTGACATCACCTGATGGTCCAACACTGCTTCACAGAGGAAAAACAAAGCTGTAATTCAAAGTTCTTCAAAGGGAAGCCCTCACCTTTTATCGGTTAAATTTCAGTCATTATGAATTACATGACATTATAATGGCTTCACATCAGAATCTGAGCTTCTCCAGGCCAGGAGAACCCAAATTTTAAACCCTCTCAAGATTGCAAAACGTCCCCCACAACAAGATGCAGCCATAAATCTTTGCGTCTCCACAACCAACTACTTTCTTTGTTTAAAGCAAAGGAAAAGACCTTTGGTTTGAAATAAAAAAATTAGATCAGTATTTTTTTCATTTATATCTAAAGACTTATAATGTTTATTTGCATTGATTATTCAAACAAAATGCTTTGCATGTAGTCATTACATTTATTGATATGTGTTCTTGCCACTGATATTTGTGTAAGTGTGACCTTTATGTATTATCTAAAATGTTGAGGTTGAAGTATTCTGTTTTAACCCAGATGATGTGTTTAAGTGACGAGGAATAATGTGTCCATTTGAGTGCCTGAGAACAAATAGGATTTCAAATTAATTAATGTGTTTAAATAGTTGAATCATTTGTGTCTGCACTGTGGCCGCATGAAGTTTCTGTAAAGTTACACACCCTAAATGGGTGGAGTTTGGTGACATCAGCCCCCCTTTAAAAAGGTAGAACAGAGTCTTCTCGTCCCTTCTGCTCTCCCTTCTCTCCTTCGCCTTCCCCTTCTCCCTTCTCTCTTCGGCCTCTCTGCTTTCTTCTTTGTAAACGCTTAATTTTTATTTTTGGGCCAAGGCCCCATTGCTAAGCTAAGCTAAGCTAGTTTTAACCTGACGTTTTAGCGTGCGTCAAGTCTTTTGAATTCTAAAGAGAACTTCTGAGCTGAGCTTTTCAAATTAAGAGTGAATTTACAGAAAAGCGACTTTTCCTTTTCATAATTTTCCAATGCAAAGTTTTGCTTTTTTCTAAATTCACAAAGACTTTAATTTGGCTCCAACAATTTTTTTAGCTACCAGACACCATTTTCAACAAACACCTTCTACCTTTGTGTTCCTGCAACCTGACAATGGAGCTGATTTCAAACCTGACTGCAAGCAGCTAACCATCGGAAAGCCAGCCAACACAAGCCCTGGGATCACTCGAGGACACCTCTGAGTTAACTCCTCCAACACAGGTGAGCTCACGCAGCCCAGAACATGAATATCCAGACGAAACAACTCTTCAACAGCAGCTAAGTGATCCAGGAAAAGGGTTTGTTGTCTATGGATACAAAGTGGCTAATTTTAATCCTTTGGCTCCTTTGTTTACATATTCATGCTTGTTTAATAGTTTTCTTAATAATTGGCTTCAAAATTCATCACTAAATTCCAATCAGTTTTAGTTACTTAAAGTTTTAAGCTCTCATGAGTGAATAAGAAAATTGTTTCCATGAATGAACTTATTAGTCACTGTCCATAAAATGCCAGTAAAATGTTAATTTCTTGTATAAATTATAAATAAATTGCAAATATTTCTGCCGTGGCTTATTTTGTGTACAGAAGGAAACTCTTGGTCAACCGTATCACGAGAATTTAGACTTCAGATCAGAGATTGATTAAATTAAATCGAGACGGCTTAATTCATTTGAAACTGATAATGTTTAAATTATAGTACATATGCTATAAAAATAATAGGTGGTGCCCCGAGTAATAATTAAATAATAAGTATTAAACCATAAATAATTTTTTTGGTGACCCGTTACATTGGGCCTCGTCCAATCTAATTCAGTTTGGGAGTTTAACTACTCATTCGCTATAAATTGCTACATATTAATGGTTCCCGTGTGGAGGCATAAAGATTATTCCACAAATAAACGTTACATGTTATGGTTCCCTGTGTGTGGGTGATTCAGTAATAAATTATTTTATGAAATGAAAATGTTACATATATTGGTTCCCTGTTGTGAGGCCTGAATATCTGTAAAGCAAAGTGTCTCCAATAAATAAATAAATGCTTCATTTTAAAATGTTTTTCATTGCATTTCTTGTTCACAAAATACATCACTTAGATTATTGATTACTAAACTTAATATCAGTATGTAACCTTTCTTGACACACCCTCCCATCTGGCAAACAGCTGAGGTCCATCAGGACTAAAACCTCAAGACACAAAAACAGCTTCTTTCCATCCTCAGTGAGACTTTCCATCCCCTGCTCCCCCACTCCCACAAAGTACAGACTGAAAGGTACTGTACATCTGCATGACTGCACAGCCCTATCCCACTATTTGACAGTAAACATTGTTTTGCCCATTTGTCTATTTGACTCCTTTACTTCCTACAGAAGTATTTTTTTTCCTTTTCTTTTATTGTTGTTTATGCACCAATGACATCAGATCAAATACCTTGTATGTGAGTACTTATTTGGCAGTTTATTTGATTCTGATTCTGATTACAGTATATTACAAAACATGACAAATCTTGAATTACTTTAATTTACCTTATTTTCACCTCTGCCACTTTTTACTGCAAGCAAATATTGGTGAAAAAAAAGCCATATCAGGCAACCCCTACCATAAAACGGCTAATACACAAACAGACACAGATAGCTGGGTCATCAGGTTGTTTGGAATCTATAGTCATTAGAAATCTGCTAATTTTGAACGAGTTTCAAAATATGCTCATTTAGTGCACCCCAGATGGCAGTGTGGGTATTTGAGTATCATATTCACACTTTTGCCATGTATTCTTGCATATCTCAAGATGATGTGTAACAAATATGGTGTTGAGTCTAAACTGCCGTACAGCCCTAGGAAATTTTGATGAATTTTTCACATTTTGCAACAACTGTGTTTTATACCAACTGTAGACATTAATAACCCACATGTTAATAGATTCACACATGTGACACTGGTAATTTTGGGGTAAGGTTTGGTGTAGAGTGGGAAAATTGAGTCAGTTTTGGTCTATCTAGTGTGATCTGCCTTAATGCATGTATCACTGTAGTGCATGTGATGTATGTGATCAGATTATTACGGACATTAGATCACCAAAGTGCACACCCACAGCCGTTATTACAGGTAATAGCCATGAGCCAGTGGTGCTTTGCAGTAAACCCATGATCAGGGGACCCCCCCCCCCCGTTGCATGCACGCCCTCACTCTCTCTCGCTTACCCACCAGACAGTCAGCCATTTATCAGACAGTGGGAGCAGTGTCCAGACATGCTCACGCATGTGCAGCAAAGCAAGCAGCTGATATGAGCACACACACACACAGGCAGCTGAGTGATCATTTAAGCCAACCTCACACACGTGCAGCAAAGCGACCAACTGATATGAGCACATACACATGCAGCTGAGTGTTCATTTGATCCAGCCTCATGCATGCGTAGCAGTGCAATCAGCTGATATGAGCACACACATACAGCTTATCGATCATTTGATCCAGCCTCAAGCATCTGCAGAGGTGCAATCAGCTGTTATGTGCTTACACATGGAGTTGCCACTCATCCAGCTGACATGACGCCTCACAGCACGGCCTGAGATGCTATGACTTGAGTGACACAAAGTGTTTTTGGTTTGATTGCCCAATGTTCACATCTGGTGCACATAATGATTGCATGCCACAGATTTTGCATATTACAATATTTCCATTGTGCACCCTGAATGGGATACACGGGGTGAAGTCTGGCTCATCTGCTGCACAGTTGTGATGTGCTGGCAGGATTTGGCGTGCCTGAACCATTTCAAGGTTCCCTTGAATGTGATCAGAATGCTCCGAATGCTGTTGAGTTGCCATTTCGAATGCTTACAATGCAGTCAGACTGCACTTCGACAACCTTTTGCACTTTTTTCACGTCGATTGCACCTCGAGAATTGGGTGCATGTGCTCTACATTTGGGGTGGCTGTGCAAATGAGCCCGACTGTTTGGAATGTACTCAGATAGCTTCTGAGGTTTTCAAATGAATCTTGACATTGCCTGAATGGAGGTGTGACAGAGGTATAAAGTTGGTACAAAACTCAGTTTTTGCAAAATGTGAAAAATACACAAAAATTTGTTAGGGCTGTAAGGAAGCTTAGACTCAACACTATATTTGCTACACATCATCTTGAGATACATAAAAATACATGGCAATAATATGAATGTTATGCTCAAATATCCACATTGCCATCTGGGGTGCAAGAAATATAATACTTAATTCCTGTTATAAAGAGCGGACGTAGACTCTGCCTAGTCGTACACCAGGAAGTAATGAAATGATGTGGATTACTGTCCCGTCTCATGAACACATTAGCCGGCATGGCGTGTCCAGCATGCAGTGTTCCGCTGGTGACCGCTTATGTGATATGTGTTTAATTATTATTATTTATTACAATGTGGGGAAATGCCACAGTGACATGCGACTCATGGTGATTTTCTGCATGGCACAATATTCACCAACGTTGCAGTGCTCTGACATGGCTGATGCGATATGTTTTAATTTATTTCCACTTGAGGACAGCATGCTTTTGTCCATGCTTCACAGTGAAGTTATGCCATGTCATATTGTATAAGCCAGTACAAGTGTTCCCCGGCTGTGACTTGCGAACACAGATATCTGAACAGATGTCAGTCGCAGGGACCCCCTCGTCTGCGGACATTGGTGCTGTGGGGAAAAAATAAAAACGACACACCATACAACAATACTGCAATTTATAATATTTAATTCCTCTTATCAAGCAGACAATAACAGTATGAACCTTCTTTTCCTCTGTATATGACCCATAGTCATAGACAGTGGTGGGCACACTTCCGATAATCCGATAACAGATAATTATCGAAGATAATGTTTTCATTATCAGATTATCTTTTTAGATAACTTTAAAAACCATTATCCGATCAATTATCTTCTGATTAATTTTTGTCCGATAACTTTTAAACCGATAAACAAAGTAAACAAAGCTGAACTGTGACAAGCATTTTTAAAATTAGTTCAGCACCTATCTGTTAAAAGTTTTGTAACAGACACACAGTTATAACCTCTGCAAACAGAAGAGAACTGCTTGTATGAAAAGTGTCTCAATCCTCTGCAGACAAAGGCGAGAAAGAAAAAAAAAAAACATTTCCTTTAACACCATACTAATATGCTGGCAATATCACCTAAGTCATCCAGAGGCATACATTTTTAACTTATGGTTCAAATTTTAACCAAACTAATTTTGGACAAGTTATTTAAAATTACTGTCATGTCTGAAGTTTTGAAAATATCAGATATATGTTTTAGTTTTAAAGTAATGTGCTAATTTTTAAGGTTTTGTGAGCACATGCTGTGCCCCGCAGTGCATTATGGGTAGGATGATGTAATCTCACGTTCACAACAGGACAAATGCATTTCAGACACTCTGTTCAGGCTCCACGGACAACAGCATTAAACTCTAGTACCTAAAACTCTTGAATATATTCTCTGCGTTTATAGACATTGGTTTTGTATTTGCGTTTGTTAAATTCCACGCATTTTAAATGTAGCAGACAGGGATTATCTGGAATTTTGTTTTCAAGGCCTCTACTGCCATCTACTGGCCAGTAGTGTTCATGGCAGTATTCGCCCTAAGTACTAAGCGTCTGGGAACCAGTAGATGGCAGTGTTCTATTTATTTTGACCCCGGTTATATCAGATGATTGTCAAATCAACTTAATGGCTTTGCAAATGGCTTTTTTTTTTACAAATGAAGTTTAAAAACAAAACAAAACAACAGCAAAATAATAATAATAATAACATTACAAGCCAGCTCTGCAGTGTTTGCACAGGCACAGTGCAAGCGTTTGGATGCTTGTAGCTTTTCAGCAGCAGGAAACCCTCACGACGGCCGACCACAATAATATATCAAACAGGTTTGATTCTCAGTCGACCATACGAGCTGCGCTCAGGAGGTGGTTGTCAGATGTTGACCGCAGCTTGATACTCCACGTACACTACACGATGCAGGACACACGATTAACCTGAAACTCGGTCCAAAAAATTCCTGCATGAAAAATCATCTCACAGTGTAAAGCACGTTTTACAACATCATAAAATGTGCGCACATTCTCTCCACATGCAAAACATTTTGCGATGACACTTGCAGGGCTCCGTAAAAATGCCTGTTTTTACAAATAAAAAAAATGGAATATTTTACAAAAGCACATTTATCTTTAAACACCAACACACGACAGACGTCACATTGTGTTGGTTTACATAATGAATGACTGAACCAATCAGTGTTTAGCAGAGGCACTTTTACCCAGAATCCTTTGCGATCTGTCTGTTTGTTACAAAACCTTAGAATTAGTGCATTATTCAACATTAAAAGATATATGTTATATTTTAACTTTGTACAAATGACAGAATTGACATTAATGGAGTTATTCTATCGGTATTAATGTTATTTATAAATCAAAACCATAACTCAGCATGACTTTATTTTTCAAGACCTCCGCCTGACCGGAGCATTGTAATTGATAGAGAAGTAGCCTTATGGCTGCTCTCGGGGTGCCTCTGTGCTGGGAGCGCTGTAGTAAACAAGAGCAACCAACGTTGAAAGAAAAAAGTGTGGTCTCATTGTTTGGGTCTGTTGTTACTTTTAATATTACTAGAAGCTATTAAATTTGTTTTACTAGTAGTTGTAAATGTGCCAGAGATAATATTGGAATTTATTGGTTATCTGTAACTTCTGATACATTTTTGGGTGGTTTATTGTTTTATCTTTATCAAAGATAACTTTTCAGTTATCTGATTATCTGTTATCAAAGTTAATTTTTTGGTTATCTGTGCCCACCACTGGTCATAGATGTACAATCATGAAATGACACAAATGAAGCAGTGCACTCCCATCATGTCCACATGTCCAGTGAGCGGTGCATGTGTCCAGCGAGCAGCGTGCTGAAGGAGATGCACTGTGTTATGTGGACCACAGCTCACGTGGGGGACATGACATTCAGATCTCCAGCTGACTCTTCACATGATCAGACGGTCCTTTTCACATGGAGCAGCCTGTTGTTGTGCACTCTGTGCAGCTGCTCCAGCCCGTGGCAAAAGTAATATGTCTTTATGTATTTCCACTTGAGGACAGCAAGCACACACATGCTCCTGATGGTGTAGAGTTGTAAGGTCATGTCCTTCAAAACATGGTATGTATTTTCCAGTTGTGACTTGCGGGTCCAGAGATCTCAACAGGCACTGCTGTGTGCAGACATGCCCACCTGTCCATTCAGCACACAAAACAAAGTGTCACTCTCTGTTTCTGTGTAATGTGATCATTTATTTCAGTTATTTCTTATGTAATTACCTCCGCCAAGGAGGTTATGTTTTCGGTCGAGTTTGTTTGTTTGTCTGTCTGTCTGTCAGCAGGATAACTCAAAAGGTTTTGAACGGATTTTGATGAAATGTTGTGGAGTGGTTGGAAATGACAAGAGGAACAAGTGATTAAATTTTAGTGGTGATCCGGATCACGGACCGGATCCAGGAATTTTTTAAAGGATTCTTCACCATTGCGGGATAGGGGGAATTTTGACATTGTAGTTTCTAATGCCACAAAAACAAGGCAGAAAGGCTTGAAAAAAATTAGGGTGTAACACAGTCAAATGTTCTATCAAACAACAAAGTTTGGTGATGATCGGATCCGGATTCCGGATCTGGTGATCCAGAATATGCATGGGGTGTTGCCGAACGACATTTCATTGTGTTCTTTATACAATGACAATAAAGCTTATTCATTCATTATTCATTCATTTATTCATTCATTCAAAATAGAAAATGTGTCAGTGTGAGGTGACAAATGAAGCTAGAGATGCACAACTAACACCAAATTGTAGCTGAATCTGTACTGATTCAGTAAGGTGTCATCAGATTTGCTTCAAATGTTATGGAGCTAGATCCAGAAGAAAACCGCCATTACCGAAAAATTGTTTTTATACAATAACTTTCGAACTAATAAAGACATAAAAGTGATTCCAAGTTCTAGTGGTATGTTTTCATGGTCAAGGATGTCAAATAGTATAAAGGAAAGAAAAGTGTATGTATCATAATTTTGGTTGTAACACTGAATTGTTGAATAGATCACTGTTTCCAAGGAGGGAATCTCTTTAGGGTCAGTATCCTATGGCCTTGTTAGTAAACGATGTCACATACAACACACTGCAAAGAGGAAATCCCTCATGACAAACTATACAGGGCTGGGGAGCACAATGAATTTATTAGATGAAGGACTATCATTTGGCATTATTATATTTTAGTGGCAATGAATATCACTATCCAGATTACTTCACTTAGCAAAAGCAAAGTGATGAGTCAGCAGTATACTCAGCAGTGGTTAAGTTCTGGTTCAGTGCACATCACTGAACAAGTACACAAGGTGCAAAACCCTCTCCCAGGTGTTGATGAATCACGCCTAGGATCCAGAAAACCCAGAGGCTGACATCAGCACCTTACTGTTGCATATATTCTGCTTTGGTGCACTTCACTGAATATATAAAAGGTGCACTTCATTATGTAGCACATGCAACACTTAAAAAATAGTTCTATTTCAGAATTTACTGTTATTTATTTAGAGAAGTGTTTCATAAATGTTAAAAAATTCATATATTTGCAGTTTAGTTGAATAATAAATTGAATTTTGTCTCCTATTTGTTTTTGTCTATAAGCACATGCAATATCAATATCTGTGCTCAGATGACAGTAGCTTCTGGGAAAGGTGCAAGTTGCAGTAAACTGTGATGCCAAGCGCTAAGGTTACATGCTATCCAGTCACAGCCAGTGGTGTAGTCTACGTGGAACGCAGGTAGACGCCGTCTACTCACCTAAAATGACTGTGAATTTCCGTGTGCCCACTTCAAATTGCCCCGGGGAACGTGACAGTGTAAATAAAATAAGTGCTTACTGACTGTAATTTTATTTTCTCCCTTTAAAAGACAGCCATCAGGCGTCCATCACTGCAGAGTGCACCGTATGTCCCACCCCCGCTTGCTCTGCTAGATAAGAGTTTTAATTGGCTCATAGACAGATGGGGGCGTGGCTACCAGCTAATCAGCGCGAAAGCCACACACAAACAAGAACAATGCTGGAGAAAGTATCGATGGTGATTATTACCCGAAAAAATGAAAAGAAAACAGGCCTCGGTTTTAGATTTTTTTTTTCGAAAACGTCCACCTGCTGCTTCAGGGCTGATTGATGAAGTTTGCACCCTGAGTGGAGGAGATAAACCTGGCGCTGTCTGCATTGCTGGTAAGTGGGCTAGCCTACGACAGCTAGTTTTTTATTTGTTCACTAAGCTAATGGGCCTTTCACACTGAATATGTCAGATGCATTAAAAAAAACTGTCTAAAAAGCATTATTTTCAATGAGACATGACAGAAACCACTGATCTGTACAAAATGGATCGGTGTAGAAATAAACCACTGATCTGTACAAAACAAACGTGTCACAGGACTGCTCATTTATGGAGCAGTTTTCTGAAGAAAAATCCTTGGAAATGTTTTTTGTTTTGTTGTTTGTTACCTCAGAATTTCTGATTACTGTTAAAAAAGTTTAGAACACTTGTAATTAAAATAGCTAAATAAATCAATAAATGGTTCTTTAGAAACCTTTCATCTGTAAATTAAAACCATCCGTTGTTTCAGATTAGATAATTTCTTGTTTAACATAAGGAACCTCGGATATTTATTTTTAGACAATATAACATGGAAATTTGTACATTTTTTTTAAGTCTTTTAGATTATTTATATCTCATTTCAACCAGAAAAACAGACACTGTAAATAAATACAAATGTTTATTATAAATGCAACAGGAAATAATTTAACAATGACTGCAGTGATTGTAAAGTAGGATTTCTGTGACATAAACCTCTTGATGAATTTTTTTAATGGTCATTTCAACTTGTAATTTTGACAAAATATGTAATTGCCTTTTAATGTTGTTATCAGGACAGAGTCATTTCTAAAATATGAATTTGAGCACAATGGGCCTCATGTATCAACGTTGCGTACGGCGATATTTGAGCGTATATGGGGTGTACGCCAAAACGGCTGTGGTACTTGGCATTTATCAACGTGGTCGTTGCCGTACGCTGCACTGAAAATATACACCAGGTCGAGAGGTGGCGTAAATTATTCACCAAAATGAACCAGCGCTGGAATCCACATAAAAATGAAGATGATCAACATGATAAACAGTGCCATTATACAAATCAATGCATATGTTACATAAATAACACTTTCCTGATTATACTACATAATAATCAATACAAATCCCGCTTTTGCGGGATTGTTATGGAGCACGATCCGTGGCCACAGCGCTGACTGCAAAGAAAGCGCTGCTCGCCCTTTTCTCGAGACTTCGAGCCTGGAGCCAGAGCAGCACTGAGCTTAACTTCATGTGGTGTGATCATTTTAGACTATGAAATTGATAATAACAACTGTAGTTTCGTCATTCCCTTAATTCGCACGTGCTGCAACCAGGTTTTGTCGTCTCCATTCGGTTGTCACAATAAAATAAATACAGAAATACATTTAAAAAATAAAGAAATCTGACAGATTAGGCGTGTCTTATTAATTGAGCGAGCAAATATCCACATGTCAAGAATTATTGACATGTGAAAAGAGAATACAGTGGTCCTTCGCTATAACGCCGTTCACCTGTCGTGGCCTCGGAGTCTCACGGAGTATTTAGTCCAATTTTGCATGCCTTTTTTTTTTTTTTACAGTGTTCTGTGTTCTGCGTATCTGTTTATAAGAATCTTGTTGCCCAGAACAAAAAAGAGTGCCAACAACTACTCATAACTGTGTTTGTCACACGGAAACAAACACCTGCAGCCAGGTGTGAGTGGGAAAAGGCGCGGCGCCAGGACGCAGAGGAGCGATCTGTGAAATACTGGTCAGTCACTATTAATAATTTCTTATGTGTCCGACCTCGTTCGTTGATCGTTAAAATTAATTTGTTAGTTCTAAATGCCATCATAATTATTTATAGGAAAACGTTCTATTTTTATTTCTCAAACAAATGTTTGGGCCTGAAACAGTTTGGTATTATTTTCTTACTAAGGTTTGAACTTTGAGAGTGTTTACACACGAGAGAAAAGTGAGAAAATGTTCATGCCTGATTGAGAAAGTGTATAAACTGTGTAGTGAGGGGTTTTACAGCTTTGAAACGTCTATAATAATTGTAAAAAATAACGCTGACTACGTCGCGGTTTCGCGTATTACGGGCTATTTTTTAGAACGTAACTCCAGCGATTAATGAGGGACCACTGTAACATTTTATTGATTATATACTACAAAACAATTGATACGACGGCCACTTTTGACGCTCTATTGGTACGCGTCGTGATTGGTGGAGTTCTTTTTCATTGCCGTCTTCCTGGCTTCCATGTCATAAAATGAGGGTGTGTCTGAAGCGGAGTCTGAATATTTATGGGCATGTTTATTATAATTACGATCGTTTCCACCCGCCGCATTTATCAAGATCACGTCAGGCGTACGCCGGAAATGGGCAGGTGCGCACTACTTGATACATGTCATGGTGACTTTGGTGTATTTCAAGTTTACGCTGTAAATTTACGTAAGTGCGCAACATTGATACATGAGGCCCAATAAGTGGAGAGCTTCTACTTGTGCAAATGTCTTTTGACTTTGATTCGTGGACATTTTTAATGATCCGTTCATTTATTGTTAAAATATAAAATGAAACAGCTTTTTAAAAAATAATAGAGTTTTGCCGGTAATCTACAGATGTCTCTTGAGCTTGAGTCCCATTGGCTGTTGGATAGTGTAGTTTTAAAATGACTGGAATTGGTAAGAGGCATACTCTCAGTAGTTGCATGGTTGTCTTAGTTAGTTAGTTGGTTGTCTTCATACTATACTTTTGTGCCACTGATTTGGCCTACAATGTTTTTGTCATGGGTTGAAAAGGTTTCTGCAAAGTAAAGCATCTACCATATTTTCATTGTATGTGAATTTTCTGGGAGCTAGCTTCTGTCCTTCAGCCTAGTTGCTGTTTTAATGGAACTTGGATACTAGCTTGTTTATACTGGGTAGGTTTCCTTATGGACCACAAAGCCTACAGGTTCCAGTCCCCTGTCTGGACCTGGTGATGGACTGTCAACTTCAACAGAGATTGTGGTAGGAGGCGTGAGGCTCTGCAGCCAGTGCATGCTCATGTAGACCGGTGTGTTCTGTTTTGTTCTTGTTTATGCATCTAAACTGTCCACAAACAACGTGGGGCCATGCGGATTATATGAAGGGTGAATCTTGCAGCTGCTGAATTTGACAGTACAGGCTCATATCCGATACTAAATAGAGGGAGGAAAAGTGAACTCTTGCAATATACTTAGTTGGGAGGCAATAATCTGCTCCTTATTATTGTTGAGAGAACTTTTCTTTCTTAATAACAAGGAGTCAGTCACTTTTTTTTTTTGAGTGACTGTTACTTAAAGTTGTCTTATTTACTGTTAAACAATGCACAGTAGCTTGCATATGATACTTTTGGCTGGATTTAAACATTGTTTATTCCTGGTTTATGACCTGATTAAATTTCTTTGTTAAATTAGGTTTTCAGATGCCAAAAAATAAATGTATTTGATCTTTGTATTTTTTAATCACTCTTTTATATTTACTGTTGTATACTGTATTTTGCAACTGGTGCAAATTACTTACTTACATTCTGACACATTTCTCACATTTATAGTGGCAAATATAGAATATAAATGATCAGATGGAAAGTATAGATCTATTTGTTGTTGTGTTAAAAATGTTAATAACCGGGGGCGCAATGCACGAGGTTGATGACGGACAAAAAACACAGTCTACCGACTTCAAAAATGTAGACTACACCACTAGTCACAGCAGATGAAACTTTTTTTTACTACTGAGCAAACATCATTGTTAGACTTTTTTAGGTTCAATGATTCCACGGCCTGTAGATGTTATGGTGTCAGTGACCCCATGGCCTTGGTGGAGGTTTGCACTCTCTGAGTGCTTCTAGTTGTGTATATAGTTATTGTTGTAATTATTTATATACCTGTCCTGGCTGTGGTCTCTGTGTTTTTAATGCAACACGTCATGTGCACTGAGCCATCATTTCTAGCTGTCAGTGTGCGGCTGGGTGGCGATGAGCTGAGAAGCGCCTTGCCGTGCTGCGTGCACTCAGATGTGGCTGGCTGGTCCCCATGTGATCATGTCTTTACATATATATCAGCATTTCATGTAAGTGTGCCCCCCCACCCCCCATGCCACATGTGTTGCGGGGGCGCGAAAAACACACACACCGCATGTGCTGTGGGGGGTGGGTGGGGAGCATGAAAGACACGCATGCCACATGTGTTGCGGTGGGTGTGAAAAACACGCATGCCACATGTGTTGCAGGGGAGCGGGGGCGCAAAAGAGATGCATGTAGAGTTCCACCTTAGATTTGAAATGTATAATAGAAGATATACCTTACTGAATTGTCATGCTCTGTGTTGCAGGGGATGCGTGACACATGTGCACATGCATGATACACATGCACGCCATGTGTTGAGGGGGGAGCCTACACTCTGGCACACCACATGTGTGTTGCTTGGCAATTCCACACTCATGGGGCACTTTTCACAGCCAGCTCGAAAGTGGTTGCCTGCTCTCTACAATTAGCCCAGTCTCACGGTTTTTTTTTTTTTTCATGCTCCCCGTGACAAAATGAGTCAAATTTTTGCGAAGGAGTTTTTTTAACTCACTATTCCTGAACCTACTCCCACCCCCAACCCTAACCTTAACCATAACCTTATCTTAATCCTTCCCCCAACCCTAACCATAACCACCCCGACACCCCAGCTTCACTTTTAATTCGTGCAGCCATCATGGAATGAATGAGAATAAATTTGTACTGGCATGATGAAAATGAGGCACTTTTCATCGCAATATCACAAACCAGTAAATTAATGTATATATCGTGCTGCTGAAGCACGACTTGCCGTGAGACCAGGTTGCTGCAACCCCAATTCCAATGAAGTTGGGACATTGTGTGAAATGTAAATAAAAACAGAATACAATGATTTGCAAATCCTCTTCAACCTATATTCAATTGAATACACCACAAAGACAAGACATTTCATGTTCAAACTGAAAGATTTTTTGTTTTTGTGCAAATATTTACTCATTTTGAAATGGATGCCTGCAACGTGTTTCAAAAAAGCTGGGGCAGAGGCAACAAAAGATTGGGAAAGTTGATGAATGCTCAAAGAACACCTGTTTGGAACATTCCACTGGTGAACAGGTTCATTGGAAACAGGTGAGTGTCATGAATGGGTATAAAAAGAGTATCCCCAAAAGGCTCAGCCATTCACAAGCAAAGATGGAGCGAGGATCACAACTTTGTGAATAACTGCGTGAAAACATAGTCCAACAGTTTAAGCACAATGTTTCTCAACATTCAATTGCAAGGAATTTATGGATTCCATCATCCACAGTCCATAATATAATCAGAAGATTCAGAGAATCTGGAGAACTTTCTACATGTAAGCGGCAAGGCCGAAAACCAATATTGAATGCCCGTGACCTTCGATCCCTCAGGTGGCACTGCATTAAACACTGACATCATTGTGGAAAGGATCTTACCGCGTGGGCTCAGGAACTCTTCAGAAAACCATTGTCAGTTAACACAGTTTGTCGCTTCATCTACAAGTGCATTAAAACTCTGCCATGCAAAGTGAAAGCCATACATCAACAATGTCCAGAAATGCCGCCACCTTCGCTGGGCCCGAGCTCATTTGAAATGGACAGACACAAAGTGGAAAAGTGTGCTGTGGTCTGATGAGTCCACATTTCAAATTGTTTTTGGAAATCATGGACGTCGTGTCCTCCAGACAAAAGAGGAAAAAGACCATCCAGATTGTTACCAGCACAAAGTTCAAAAGCCAGCATCTGTGATGGTATGGGGGTATAGAGGTGTTAGTGCCCATGGCATGGGCAACTTACACATCTGTGATGGCACCAAAGGTTTTAGAGCAACACATGCTGCCATCCAAGTAACGTCTTTGACAGGGACGCCCCTGCTTATTTCATTAAGACAATGCCAAGCCACATTCTGCACGTGTTACAACAGTGTGGCTTTGTAGTAAAAGAGTGTGGGTATGAGACTGGCCTGCTTGCAGTCCAGACAACAACAACGGAGACCCCAGACTGTTGAACAACTGAAGTCGTACATCAAGCAAGAATGGGAAAGAATTCCACCTACAAAGCTTCAACAGTTAGTGTCCTCAGTTCCCAAATGCTTATTAAGGGTTGTTAGAAGGAAAGGTGATGTAACACAGTCGTAAACATACCACTGTCCCAGCATTTTGAAACATGCTGCATTTCAAAATGAGCAAATATTTGCACAAAACCAATAAAGTTTATCAGTTTGAACATTAAATATCTTGTCTTTGTGGTGTATTCAATTGAATATAGGTTTGAAAGGATTTGCAAATCATTGTATTCTGTTTTTATTTACATTTTACACAACGTCCCAACTTCATTGGAATTGGGGTTGTATTTTGTGCTTCATGATGCACCACACATTTTCAATGGGCGATAGGTCTGGACTGCAGGTAGGCCAGTCTAGTACCCGCAATCTTTTACTATGAAGCCACACTGTTGTGACACGTGCAGAATGTGGCTTGGCATTGTCTTGCTGAAATAAGTAGAAACGTCCCTGAAAAAGACGTTACTTGGTTGGCAGCATGTGTTGCTCCAAAATGTGGATGTACCTTTCAGCATTGATGGTGCTATCACATATGTGTAAGTTGCCCATGCCATGGGTGCTAATACACCCCCATTACCATCACAGATGCTGGCTTTTGAACTTTGCGCTGGTAACATTCTGGAAGGTCTTTTTCCTCTTTTGTCGGGAGGACACGACGTCTATGATTTCCAAAAACAATTTGAAATGTAGACTCATCAGACCACAGAACACTTTTCCACTGCATCTCTCCATTTCAAATGAGCTCGGGCCCAGGGAAGGCGGCGGCGTTTCTGGATGTTTTTGATGTATGGCTTTCGCTTTGCATGGCAGAGTTTTAACTTGCATTTGTAGATGTAGTGACGAACTGTGTTAACTGACAATGGTTTTCTGAAGTGTTGCTGAGCCCACGCGGTAAGATTCTTTACACAATGATGTTGCTTTTTAATGCAGTGCCGCCTGAGGGATCAAAGGTCACAGGCATTCAATGTTGGTTTTCAGCCTTGCGGCTTACATGTAGAAAGTTCTCCAGATGATGGAATCCCTAAATTCCTTGCAATTGAATGTTGAGAAACATTGTTCTTAAACTGTTGGAGTATTTTTTGATGCAGTTGTTCACAAAGTGGTGATCCTTGCCTCATCTTTGCTTGTGAATGGCTGAGCCTTTTGGGGATGCTCCTTTTATACCCAATCATGACACTCACCTGTTTTCAGTTAGGTGTTCTTTGAGCATTCATCAACTTTCCCAGTCTTTTGTTGCCCTGTCCCAACTTTTTTGAAATGTGTTGCAGGCATCCATTTCAAAATGAGCAGATATTTGCACAAAAACAATAAGGTTTATCAGTTTGAACATTAAATATCTCGTCTTTGTGGTGTATTCAGTTGGATACAGGTTGAAGACGATTCACACATCATTGCATTCTGTTTTTATTTACATTTCACACAACATCCCAACTTCATTGGAATTGGGGTTGTATGACAACGGAGACCCCAGACTGTTGAACAACTGCAGTCGTATATCAAGCTAGAATGAGAAAGAATTCCATCTACAAAGCATCAACAATTAGTGTCCTCAGTTCCCAAATACTTATTGAGTGTTGTTAGAAGGAAAAGTGATGTAACACAATGGTAAACATACCATTGTCCCAGCTTTTTTGAAATGTGTTGCAGGCATCCATTTCAAAATGAGCAAATATTTGCACACAAACAATAAAATTTATGAGCTTGAACATTAAATATCTTGTCTTTGTGCTGTATTCAATTGAATATAGGTTGAAGAGAATTTGCAAATCATTATATTCTGTTTTTATTTACATTTTACACAATGTTCCAACTTCATTGGAATTAGGGTTGTACTAACACACCATCTAATTAGTCTGTGCTCCAGTATGTCTGTTGACTGAAATGTTAATATTATTTAATTTGTTTTTTAGCACCATGAGCACTAATGTGTGGGTATCAAAAGCTTGGCGATGTTCCCTACATGTGTTACGTATCATGGATACTGAGGCACTATACTGGGCATAGTTTTTAATACCAACACCCACTAGCCAGTCTGTAAAAATCTGCATGAACCAAAGATCTGAACTGAGTAACATAGCCTGTTTGCCTCACCTTGGTTGGTAACTATGAGATAAGTGGGAGAGTTTAGATTTAATTTGTCTCACCTAGGTTATTTCGGCCCGGCTCATGCTCACCCGCTTTGCACATTAATGAGTTGGCTGGGAGTTACGCAGTGTCAGACACTCCCAAGATGGCAAAATTTTGAGCGGTGCCACTGAAGCTTTACACCTGCTTTTCAGAAAATCTATGGGTAACATCACAGAAGGCTTGCTCAGTATACAGTTTATATTTGTCTGATGAGTATTTTGTAGCAATGCAGAGCTTAAAGAGGGGAGGAGAGCTGCTTCATTTAAATTTGATCACATTTACATAAATAAACATTGTGAAACCATCCTGCCAGCTTTTACTAACCTCCTTCATGTTGGAGAAGGTGGCGGGGGAGTTACTCCCACAATGTGCCAAAAAGAACCAAAAATTTATTTCAGTTTCAAGTGATAAGAAAACTGTTCTACAGTGGCTGGAGGGTAATCCATGCGGGAGGACCACCCGCCATCTCAGTGCAGATTAACATCTTGGTCATGAAAAACACACAGACATACACACACACAAAGAAAAGAAATTACAATTTGTTCATGTTCACCAGCAAAGATGAGTTTTGTCTCTCTGAACACCAGTATTTCCGAGAATGTCATGTTTGCTGTGACATGTTGTCATGACTACAAAATTGTATTGCATCAGTTGATAATTCAACCCTCCTCCCGCGCATGTACCAAACATGTCTAACCTTGTAAACTCAAAACTCCCATAATCAAATAAATATAATATATATGTTATATCATAACATCTCAGAATACATTTGCATTTTGTATGTTAACTAATCATACGAATCAAGGTAATAAAAGTAGCATAATAAGCAGCCGTTCTTACTTCACTAAACCATGAAAAAAAAAATTCATGGACAATAACAAAAAGCTCAACTCTCAATTTTGTTTTAAGTGCCTGGTGCCGATGAACGAGGCGGCCAACCTTTGGCTCAGGTGCTCAGATCTCTACTGTGGGGGAAGAAGGGGCAGGGGTATGTAGTGGTGCCCCTGGCTCAGGGGTGTTTTGGTCATTTGGAGTACCGGTATTTTTCCCAGTGGGCTGATCAATAATATTTTTTATTTTTTTGCTGCATCTTGCCATGATAACCCTCCCAACCCAGGAACAGAGGCATGCACTGGCCCACAGAGCTCAGCTGCAGCCTGCAGACACAGTATAGGCCCTGTGGCTTGTCTGTCAACAGAATACCTGACCCAATTGTAGCCCTATGATAGGCTACAGAAGCCCAGGAGTCCCACCCACACATGTTCTAGACTCCCCCCTCCCTCTTGTCCAGTCACCTTTAATGATAAGCAATCATGATGGGAGAGAGAGAGGAAACAACACAGCACAATACAAAAAAAAAAAAGTGAGTCACAAAATGGAGAAAAGAAATGGAAAGGTGGTGCAGAAAAATGAGTGAAAAGACAAAAAAAGCTCTCACTACTGATACTGCTAAGAGCAGAAAAATTCAGCGGGCAGGGGTGCATGCGGGTCCCTCTCAGCAGCAGCAGGTGGTGTTGGAGTCGTACAGTGAAAGTGATAGTGAAGGACCTTTCACATTGAATGTGTTCAGGGTGTTAAACACATCATACATTGCTCTAAAACCTATTACTTTCAATGAGAAGTGTTACATTTTTGACGCGCCTTGGCCCAACTCATAGTCCTGTCTGCCTCATCGTGTTCCTAACCTCCTGCCTGTTTGATCGACCACGCCTCAGCCTGATGATTTTTGTGCTGCTGCTTTCTGGACTGCCTATTCGTGTACCGACCTCTGCTATCCTCCTCACTAAAGCTTTTTTGGAACCAGAGCTATTTGTTCGAGCTGTGCATTTGTGTCCAACCAATTTCTGACCAACCAGCCGGATAGAATGAATGAGTTGGGGGGGATTAGTGGGGGACTGATTGTATGAAAAGAGAGAGAGAGAGGTGGTGTGTGTGTGTGTGTGTGTGTGTGTGTGTGTGTGTGTGTGTGTGTGTGTGTGTGTGTGTGTGTGTGTGTGTGTGTGTGTGTGTGTGTGTGTGTGTGTGTGTGAATGAATGAGTGGGAGAGTTCTAAGGTGAGTGTGGGACTGAGTGCATGAAAAGAGAGAGAGCATGTGTGTGTATGAGAGTGTGTGAGAGAGAGAGAGAGTGGCAAAAATAAAACAGTTGGACATAGGACATAGGTATAGTTTTAAAATAGTTTGACTGTAAAACTTGAACTGCAATGTGTAATTTAATCAGACTTCAGCGAAAGAAGCTAAAACATGATTTTAAACTTCACAAAACTGAGGTAATAATTTGTATGAACATTACTGAGTGGAATGGAGGCAAAATAAAGAAGCAAGAATAATTTAAAGTAAATAATTCAGTTATTTACTAACACCAAAACCTTTAAATCAAATTGTTTAAAATTAATTAACAGTATAGAGGACAAAGCAAATTAAGTATGCAAAACCACTTTGCTAAACTGACTTATGGAAATATTTGCACATTTTGAAGTGGATGCTTGCAACATGTTTGAAAAAAGCTGGGGCAGTGGTATGTTGACCACTGTGTTACATCACCTTTCCTTCGAACAACACTCAATAAGTATTTGGGAACTGAGGACACTAATTGTTGAAGCTTTGTAGGTGGAATTCTTTCCCATTCTTGGTTGATGTACGACTTCAGTTGTTCAATAGCCGGGGTCTTTGTTGTCGTATTTTGTGCTTCATAATGAGCCATACATTTTCAATGGGCGACAGGTCTGGACTGCAGGCAGGCCAGATTAGTACTTGCACTCTTTTAATATGATGCCACGCTGTTGTAACACGTGCAGAATGTGGCTTGGCATTGTCTTGCTGAAATAAGCAGGGACATCCCTGAAAAAGACGTTGTTTGGATGGCAGCATGTGTTGTTCCAAAACCTGGATGTACCTTTCAGCATTGATGGTGCCATCACAGATGTGTACGTTGCCCATGTCATGGGCACTAACACACCCCCATATCATCACAGATGCTGGCTTTTGAACTTTGCGCTGGTAACAATCTGGATGTCTTAATCCTCTTTTGTCCAGAGACAAACGTCCATGATTTCCAAAAACAATTTGAAATGTGTACTCATCAGACCACAGCACACTTTTCCATTTTGTCAGTGGCCTGAACATCAGCTGCTGTGTGTTGCTCTGCCCGGGTCTGTGGCCTGAAAACCAGCTGTTGTGTGTCATTCTCTCTGGGTCTGTGGCCTGAACATCAGCTGTTGTGTGTTGCTCTGCCCGGGTCTGTGGCCTGAAAACCAGCTGTTGTGTGTCATTCTCTCTGGGTCTGTGGCCTGAACATCAGCTGCTGTGTGTTGCTCTGCCCGGGTCTGTGGCCTGAAAACCAGCTGTTGTGTGTCATTCTCTCTGGGTCTGTGGCCTGAACATCAGCTGTTGTGTGTTGCTCTGCCCGGGTCTGTGGCCTGAAAACCAGCTGTTGTGTGTCATTCTCTCTGGGTCTGTGGCCTGAACATCAGCTGCTGTGTGTTGCTCTGCCCGGGTCTGTGGCCTGAAAACCAGCTGTTGTGTGTCATTCTCTCTGGGTCTGTGGCCTGAACACTGGCTGCTCTGACTTGCGATGCCCGTATCTGTGGCCTGAACACCGGCTGGTGTGTTGCTCTGCCCAGGTCTTTGGCCTGAACACCAGGTGCTGTGTGTCGCTCTGCCTGGGTCTGTGGCCTGAATACCAGCTGCTGTGTCTTGCTATGCCTGTTTCTGTGGCATGAACACCAGCTGCTGTGTGTCGCTCTCCCCAGGTCTGTGGCCTGAACACCGGTTGCTTTGTGTTGCTCTGCTTGCATCTGTGTCCTGAACACCGGCTGCTGTGTGTCACTCTGACTGGGTCTGTGGCCTGAAGATCAGCTGCTGTGTGTCACTCTGCCCGTGTCTGTGGCCTGAACACTGGCTGCTGTGTGTTGCTCTGCTCATATCTGTGTCCTGAACACCAGCTGCTGTGTGTCGCTATGCCTGGGTCTGTGGCCTGAACACTGGCTCCTGTGTCTGGCTATGCCTGTATTTGTGGCCTGAACACAGGCTGCTGTGTGTCACTCTGCCTGGGTCTGTGGCCTGAACACTGGCTCCTGTGTCTGGCTATGCCTGTATTTGTGGCCTGAACACCAGCTGCTGTGTGTCACTCTGCCTGGGTCTGTGGCCTGAACACTGGCTCCTGTGTCTGGCTATGCCTGTATTTGTGGCCTGAACACTGGCTGCTGTGTGTCACTCTGCTCGTATCTGTGGCCTGAACACCGGCTGCTATGGATCGCGCTGCCCGGTTCTGTGGTCTGAACACCAGGTGCTGACCAACTGATGACTGTCAAAGCCCTTCATCTTCCCTCTACCCTGTGAAAATCTTGTTTTTATACCGCCGTTCTAACTGAGGCATGCTTGGACAGTGCTTGAGCTTGGCAACTAACCCGTTCCACAGCTTCACTCCACAAATTGATATACAATCCTTTTTAGTGCTGTGTGAACCTGTAGATGTTTCTATTTATACTCCCCCCCCCCCCCCCCCCCCGCAAATTATAATTCCCATGTTAAAAACAATTTTTGAATATTTCCAGGAAGTGGATTGTTTACTGCTTTATGCATAATTTGTGCTGTTTGAAGGTGGGTTGGCACAGTATTTGCACTCGGATTGTTGTGGTGGACCAGTCTTGACCAAAGACTAGCCCCGCCCATGCTTACCACTCAGCAGGTTTGCTGCTGACCCAATCTCTCTGTGGAGTTTTGGGTCCTGTCAGGCTTTCAGGCTGAAGATCTGCATCCTCCGTCTCATGCTTGGGTTGCTGTCTCTCTTCTGGTTGGGTACACCCTGGTCTGTGGTCCCTATTGTTGTTTCTTGGCCTTCAGGCATTACACAGAATTGGGCCAATTGCTGTGTGTGTCCTCTCCTGCAGAGACTATACTACTTTGTGCCTTGTGGGACTTGCTGTGGCTGTGAGGTCCTCTGCATGCCCATGGGGCCACACGTCCAGGTTTGGAGCTATGTGGCACCAATATAACTCCTCACATTCATTCACATTGTATGTCTTGAAATCAGTTACATGCTGCAGATAGATTTATTGCTTTCCCGCATGCATGCGCAGATGTGCAATCATGTAATTCACACTTTTTGCAATATACTGTACCCCAAGCATGTTTTTATCCCACTGTCTGTGGTGGGGTCCTTGTTGTGATAGACACTGTTTTGTCATTACTTGTCACTGTTGGTAAAGCCTTGGTCCCACCAAATAATAAAGCTATGAATAATGAGCCACATACGGATTTATCAGTGATTACTTGAATAATGAGCCATGTATAACTCTAGCACGTATCCGCTACAAAGAAGCCTCGATGTGCCTCTAAGTACTTTGCATGTGCCACGTATCAGTCTCTAATGAGCCACAACTGACCACGTTTCTGTGTAGGCTCTCAGTTGTCCAGGTGGTTTCCATAGTAGAGAAGCTTAAATCTTCGACTGGACTGGGTTGGTTGACGTGAGGACGTTTCGCTTCAAATCGCAGAAGCTTCCTCAGCTAAAATTCTTGCTCTGGTGGTCTGACTTCTGTCTTGACTCTTGTAGAGAAGAATAATCAAGAAGTCACAAAAGCTGGAGTTTTAAACCTAACCAGACCCCTCCTACCGAGAGGCAGACTGCTATAGGCTGGTGACTAAACAATAGCTCTGATTAGCACCTATTGTGCTCTAGTTAGCACCCTCCTAATGACAGGGCAGCTGTCCCTCTCCTGATGGCTCCCTTGACGACTCTGCTGATGACGTGAATGACTCATTACCATGTACAAAAGACTGAAACTGCTTTGACCTGAGTACCCCATTGTAAACAGGGGATAAAGCGTGTCTCAGACCCCCTCCCCGGTTAAGGCTGGATTTCAAACGTTTCACAAAGAATGCCTCCTTGACCCCTCTCTCAAACCATTTCTTCTCTCTGACTAATATTTTAACTTCCTTGTCCTCAAACGTGTGGTTAGTGTCTTTAAGGTGGAGATGAACTGCAGACTGAGGTCCACTGGCACCCTCTCTGCGGTCCTGGTATAGCCTTTTGTGTAAAGGTTGCTTAGTCTCATCTATGCAGTGTTCGTTACAGTTTTCCTGACATCTGATAGAATACACTACATTGCTCTGTTTGTAACTAGGGATCCTGTCCTTAGGGTGAACTAATTTCTGTCTCAAGGTGTTAACCAGTTTAAAGTAAACTGGGATTTTGTGCTGTCTGAAGATCCTCTGTAGTTTTTCCCCTACTCCTGCTAAATAAGGGAGAGACACTCCTCTTCTTCTTGTCTCCGTCTCCTGTCTATCTGGTCTCTTTGTTCTCTGGGACTTCTGCACTTTGTCCAGGGACCATCGTGGGTACCCACATACTGTGAGGGCTTTCTGGACAAGTTGTTGTTCTTTAGCCCTTCTGTCTGCAGTTGTGGGCACCTGTAGGGCTCTGTGTTGAAGCGTCCTGATCACCCCGAGCTTGTGTTCAAGGGGGTGGTTTGAGGGAAAGAGCAGATATTTGTTTACAGAAAACAAACTCACACTGACCAATATCTTTGGCTGCCCTTCCATTAGGAGGGTGCTAACTAGAGCACAATAGGTGCTAATTAGAGCTATTGTTTAGTCACCAGCCTATAGCAGTCTGACTCTCGGTAGGAGGGGTCTGGTTAGGTTTAAAACTCCAGCTTTTGTGACTTCTTGATTATTCTTCTCTACAAGAGTCAAGACAGAAGTCAGACCACCAGAGCAAGAATTTTAGCTGAGGAAGCTTCTGCAATTTGAAGCGAAATGTCCTCGCGTCAAGCAACCCAGTCCAGTCGAAGATTCAAGCTTCTCTACTACACAACTGACCACGACTGACCAGCCTCGAATGGCTCGTGTCACTGCATATGATCCACGTCAAGCCACATATGATCCATGTAGCGCCATGTAAAGCGACGTTGGTGCACGTTTAAGCATGGGTTTGGTCCAACCCTCCACCCTTGGTCCCTGTAAAGTGTGGGTTTTCAATTCACAGCATCCATTCAAGATATTGTCACATTTTTTTAAACACAGTCCAAAAAAAGACACTCCTGTACAGTCCAGCCAGTGTGCGCATCCGTGCATCAGGCTGCAGTTCACCTGTGTTCCAGAGTCATTAAATGCGGTTCTTCTCGCTGGCTTTATTTCTTCCGTTGCTTGCAGTAATTTTGACATCGGTGATCCAACTTTTAACTTTGTGTTTGTGCACAATTGTCTCCAAATCGCTCTTTTGCGCGCTCGTGTTCTGCGTAAATGCTCATCTTCATTTTGACACCAGTGACCCAACTTTTAACTTTGTGTTCATCCGTTATGGTCTGCAAAATAGCTCTTTTGCACGCTCGAGTTCTGCATAAATGCTCGTCTTGAGTGCCAGTCATTGCGCCAGTGCGCACACAGTGGAGCTCATCTGATCCATTCTAACAAGATCTTAAATCTATCATAAACATATTTTTACAGCTGCTTATAAAGAAGGAATGAACATGCAACTGTTTTTTCCAAGCTATTACAATATAAACATTAGAAATAATTACCTTTTAAGCTGTTTCAAATACATTGTCCACCTCATGGAGCAGGAGAGAGAGGAAAAAAGGGTCCAGTTGTAATGGTCCTCTGTAATTCCTGAAGAGATAAGAGGTGTTTTCAACATTCAATCTCTGACAGAAAATGATTAATCCACTACGAAACAATTATTTTATAAACAGCATCCATCACACAAAGCAGGTGGGACTGTCACAATGAAGTGCGCGAGAGGGCGGAGCCAAAATAGCCTTTTCAAAATATCCTGTCCTGTCCTGTCCTCGTAGCAGACAGGTACTTGGATAATGGGCTTCTAACAACCTCGTCCTCACCACAAACATACCTCTAAAATCCTTGTTTGTCCTTGTATTACCCTATACACAATCTGCCCCATGCTGTTGTTGATAAATTTTGAACTTCTTGAAAGTAGGGCCGCGTTCAGAGATGAGTCTCGTTAGCCAAATATTCTGCCTGTAAGAGCCTCTAAGAACCACTATTCTCCCACATTTGTTGAATATTTTACAAAACAAAAAACATGCTATGTGGCTCAGTATTCATCCTTTATTATTCGGTGGGACCAGGGCTAAACATGAATCTTCTGTGTGTTACGCTATTCATTAAAGGGAAGAATGGAGCAATAATAAAATTGCATATATTCTTAAAAATATGATGATATGACAAGGACGAGGAGTATCACTTGCATTGTGAGAGAGTTCTCCAGTAGCTGGAGAAGGCCAAGGTCCAATTCCAGTGAAAGTACATCCCCCTCCCCATTTTGTGCATAGTTAAGGGCCCCTTCACACATAGCACGAATGAGGCTGACTGGTGCACAAAGGAGGAATCATCTGCCATTTCTGAAAAAACTGGACCTAACTCGAACGCTTTGTACAGCACTCAAAACAAACATTCGTGAGACCGAATAACTGACCGCTGTCTACTGCAACTCAGCTGGAGAACACATAACGTGCCGTGAACAACATGACAACACTCCACACATTGCACATGTGTGGGTGGGCACTCATCCTCTCATGACTTGCTGATAATTATGTATATGTTGTGTGGCTGGGGTGCCTGGCTGCCTTTTGTTTCTGTCTTCTGTTTTCTGTCTTTTGTTTTTCCTTCTAGGTGGCATGCGTTCAGGACTGAGTGGCTGTGTGGCTGAGTTATTAGGACCTCACCCTGATCACCTGAGGCTGGTCATGTGCAGCTCGTCAGGACTCACAGCTGTGGCGCATCTATATGGATTGGGGCATGGTTGCATTTAAGTCTGGAGTACACAGTGTGTATTTGCCAGAGACTCGACCTTGTGACCAGACGGGTGAGATCGACGTCTAGAGAACCATCTCATCATCATGGATGCAGAGACCGTACCAGGTTTGATGCCATGGTCTGTGAAAGAGGAGGGGGTGAGGTCTCACGCTCGTCAGCACACTTCCTGAGGTACTTTAGGTTTTGTGACTAACATGAGTACAGTCATTAGATGTGGTGTCCCTCACACCTTATTTTATTGAGCTGTTATGTTAGTCGTTTAATCAGCTTCCACTGCAGTGGAGAATTGAACTGGGTGTTCCATGCCTGCAGGGTGGGAAGCTGATTGGTGATTAAGCCGGGAAGTGTTTGCTGTTTATGTACACCTTTGTGTGGTCTCTCTGTGTGTGGAGTGGTGGGCTCACATGATGGTTTCTTCTTTCACAGACTCGGTTGGTTGCGGCCACCTGGGGGGTGTCGGCGGGATCCTTGGGTCCGAACTGTTCTGGCTCCGGACCGTTTGTGCTGCTGGGAGCGCACCGTTGTTCCACCTCGCCAGACCGCGCACTTATTTGTTATTAAGCACTCACTGTTATGTCATTAAATTCTGTTATCCTTTGAACCGTGCTCTGCTTATTTTATGCTGGGTCCTTCAAACGCTGGTCGGTTCTCCGCCCGCGTCCGACACATAACAGTATAGACACAAACACATGAGGACCGGCCAGCGTATGAGTGTGCCGGCTGGGCAGGCTGATGTCACTTCCACCACTTAAATTCTATAGTTTACATGACAGACAGAAAGAGTGGAAATTAAATAAAACATATACTCAACAAAAATATAAACGCAACACTTTTGGTTTTGCTCCCATTTTGTATGAGATGAACTCAAAGATCTAAAACTTTTTCCACATACACAATATCACCATTTCCCTCAAATATTGTTCACAAACCAGTCTAAATCTGTGATAGTGAGCACTTCTCCTTTGCTGAGATAATCCATCCCACCTCACAGGTGTGCCATACCAAGATGCTGATTAGACACCATAATTAGTGCACAGGTGTGCCTTAGACTGTCCACAATAAAAGGCCACTCTGAAAGGTGCAGTTTTGTTTTATTGGGGGGGGATACCAGTCAGTATCTGGTGTGACCACCATTTGCCTCATGCAGTGCAACACATCTCCTTCGCGTCATCCGTGAAGAGAACACCTCTCCAACGTGCCAAACGCCAGCGAATGTGAGCATTTGCCCACTCAAGTCGGTTACGACGACGAACTGGAGTCAGGTCGAGACCCCGATGAGGACAACGAGCATGCAGATGAGCTTCCCTGAGATGGTTTCTGACAGTTTGTGCAGAAATTCTTTGGTTATGCAAACCGACTGTTTCAGCAGCTGTCCAAGTGGCTGGTCTCAGACAATCTTGGAGGTGAACATGCTGGATGTGGAGGTCCTGGGCTGGTGTGGTTACACGTGGTCTGCGGTTGTGAGGCTGGTTGGATGTACTGCCAAATTCTCTGAAACGCCTTTGGAGACGGCTTATGATAGAGAAATGAACATTCAATACACGAGCAACAGCTCTGGTTGACATTCCTGCTGTCAGCATGCCAATTGCACGCTCCCTCAAATCTTGCGACATCTGTGGCATTGTGCTGTGTGATAAAACTGCACCTTTCAGAGTGGCCTTTTATTGTGGGCAGTCTAAGGCACACCTGTGCACTAATCATGGTGTCTAATCAGCATCTTGATATAGCACACCTGTGAGGTGGGATGGATTATCTCAGCAAAGGAGAAGTGCTCACTATCACAGATTTAGACTGGTTTGTGAACAATATTTGAGGGAAATGGTGATATTGTGTATGTGGAAAAAGTTTTAGATCTTTGAGTTCATCTCATACAAAATGGGAACAAAACCAAAAGTGTTGCGTTTATATTTTTGTTGAGTGTATAAGGGTAAAGGCGTGAACTCATTCATGTGTGATCGCTTTGCTCATACACTTTGGTGTGGACATACAGTGTGGCACCTGTCAGCTGACCGCTGACTGACTGACAGCTGGACCTGACCATACACGCAAGGTGTTAAATTAAAAACACAGACATCAGGCAGATGCAGGATAAAAAATAATAATACATACAACTACATACATAAAATAACAATCACAGAACAAAGGAACAGAGAGCGAGCCTTTTTTTCTGTGAGCTGATGAGGTCCGCAAACAAAGGTGGGTATGTCCCTGCGGCCTGCAGCTGTTCAAATATCTGCGCTCGCAAGTCACAACTGGAGAACACAGATAGTGGCATGTAGAATATGACCTTGCATAACTTCACCATAAGGTGTGGACATCGGCATGCTGTCCTCACGTGGAAAAAAAAAATCTAGTACGGGTTAATGTTTTGTTTTCTTTAGACAGGGGATATAATGTGTTTGGGGAGTTTGAGGCGTGTCTGGTGGAGTGAATGTTAGGCGGTTAGAAGCCCGCCTGGGCTCACTTAATCGTTAATTTTTTGTGTTTTTAGGTATTTTCTGTTTGGGTTTTTGGGTCGTTTTATTTTGTTGTTTTTTATTTCCCTACATTCCTAACCCCAACCTCACTTGCCCCAAGACCGTTCGTCTTGTGGGTTGTGGGGTGGTGCAGGTTGGTCACGCTGAGCGTTCTCAGAAGACCTCTGCACCTGGGGGGGGGGGGGGGGGGGTTAGGGGCGTTTTTCTTGGTTTGGTTAGGGCCCGGTTCCACTCCAGCCTCGGTGAGCCTTTGTACCGTTCGTCATTGGTGTTGCCGGGGTGTGGTGCAGCGGGAACATGCCTCAGTCGGAGGGGTGGGCCGATCTGTTGCCGTTCGCCATTTCGGTAGTTCCACCACTCCCGAGAGGCTGGGGTATGGTCGAGTTGGGGCACCGGACGTATTTCCGGTTTTCCGCTGCGCCTTGGGGTTGGGGCTGGGTTAGTTTTTCCTGTTCCCTTCCCCGGCTTAATGTTTTGAGCCGTTCGCCGAAATTGAGCCGCCGAGGGGCTCTGGGAGGGACCTGGGGTCTTTCGGGGTGCCGGGGAAGGTAACAGGGTTTCCGGTTGTTTTATTTGCCCCCGGGGTTGTTTTAGGTAGTCCTCCGGGGGTTGGACTTTGATTTTGTTTTGTTTCCTTCCGGGTTCCACCTCCAGGGTTGATGGGACGGTCCTCTGGGGGGGAAATTGACTTGTGGGGCCGACTAGCCAGGTGTGGCCGGGTCTGGGGTTCCGGGGTTGTGGGGACGGTGCCTCCTGGGGTTTGATGGTACGGTCCTCTGGGGGGCGCCGTTTGCTCCATGTATACCTGGGGACCTTTGTGGGATTCCGGTTCTGGCTATTACTCCTGGAACCGGCGGTAAAGGCCTTCTGGGGGGGTGGGGGGGGGGGGTGGGCTCTGCAGGTCGTTCTGGGGGGGTTGTTTGTTATTTTTCTTTTATGCATTTATGTTTGTATTGTGTTTGTGGGGCTGTGTTGGGTTTTTGCGTTTGGGAGTTTTTCTTTTCTTCCCGGGGTTAGATGGGACGGTCCCCTGGGGAGGTTTTGGGTGGGTTTTATGTTTTTTCTTGTGTGTTGAATTATACTAGGGACTGTTTTGGGGTTTTTGTTGATGCCAGCCGGCCTTCCAGCTGCGGTGCCCTGTCCTGCTGTCTGTGGTGGACCTTGGGAGCGTGGTGCTGTCTGCATCCTGACGAGGACCCCGGAGGGAGGTGCTGTTCTCGGGCCTGGTCTGTTCGGTCGCCGGGAGGCTTCCCGTTAAAGGGGGGGTACTGTTGTGTGTTGGGGGGTGTGGCTGGATATTTTGGTGTTCTTTTCTTTTCTTTGCTCTCCAGGTGGCATGAGAACTGATTTGTCTGTGGACAAGGTGCTGGCTGAAGAATCCTTCACCCTCATCAACATCATGTGCAGCACCTGTGAATGGTGCTCACGTGCAGCCTTGAAGACTTTCAGCTGAAGCAGATAATTGAATGGCGTTCTGCATTTAAGTCATGTGTGATTCAAGCAGAATTGCCGGGAACTCGACCTTGTGATGTTCGTTTGTGAGACGCTGAGGACCGCGCCTGGGTTTGACACATCGAGCCCGTGAAGCAAGGAAGGGTGAGGGACACATGCTGTCAGCACACATCAAAGGTGATTAAGTGTTTGACTAATTGTTGATAGTAACTTGGTATTTTGTTACGCAGTATACTTGAATTGTGATGAGGATTGTGCAGCTCGCTTCTCACTGCTGTGGCATGCGGACAAGTGGTCCTCCACCTGTTGAGAGAAGCTGCTTATTTGCATAAAGCTTAAAATACAGACCTGTATGTGTTGCTGATAGTGTGTGTCTTTTGAAGGTTATTAGTTGTAACTGCTAGTTTACCTCACCTCTTCTATGCTTCGCAGAGAGTCGGTTTGTCGTGTCCACCTGGGGGGTGTTTGGCGGTGGTAGTGGGTCCAGGAGCGCCGGGCTTCGATCCTTTTTGGCGCTGGAGAGCGTGCCAGCCTTCACTCCACCAGAAGGACGCTATTTCTGTTATTACACTTTTTATGCACTCGTGGGTGAAATAAATATATTGTCTTTGGAACCGCTTTTCTGGTTGTTTGTAGCGCTGGGTTCCGTCTGACGCAGGTCCGCTCCTCAACCCACGTTGACACATAACACAGACGTCTGTATGCAAACTTTAATAACATCAAGAAATATTTAAGTCAATTTAAAAAAACGTTCAATATAATTGCTATATCAGAAACGTGGATCAACGCAGATAAAGGAATGGATTTTGAACTGGATGAATATGAATTTAACTGTGTAAACAGAAAGAATAAGAGTGAAGGAGGAGTGGCTGTGTATGTGAGTAAGAACATGGATTATAAAGTAGTAGAAAATATGACAGTTGTGATTGATAACTTATTAGAATGTATAACTATTGAAATATGTGAAGGAAAAAATAAAAATGTAATAGTCAGCTGTATATATAGAGCACCAGGGTCTAGTATTGAAGCATTCACTGACTGGATGGGAGAAATGTTCTCAAAAACCAATCAAAAAGTTGTCTTCATTTGTGGTGACTTATGTATTGATCTGCTTAATCCAAACAGGCATAACAGATGAATTTATCAATACAATGTACAGCATGAGTTTATATCCAAAAATCACTAGGCCAAGTAGAATTACATCCCATTGTGCCACCTTAATCGATAATATATTCACCAATGATATCAAAAACAATACAGTGAGTGGATTACTAATCAGTGACATCAGTGACCACTTACCAGTTTTCATTGTTTATAATAGAAACCACTGGAGGAATCAGCCAGAGGAAAAACAAATACAGGCGAGAGCGAACAGAGGAAAAGATGAATACACTGAAGTATGATTTACGGGCGTAAAACTGGGAAGAGGTATACAGTGAAGGTGATGTTGATAGAGCATATGAAGCTTTTTTAAAAAATATTTACATCACTATATGAAAAAAATTGTCCAATAAAACAATACGGTAGAAAACAAAATTCAAAGATCGGCCATGGTTGACGAAAGGATTACAAAATGCATGTAAAAAGAAAAATACTCTATATAAAGAATTCATAAAACTAAGGATTAAGGAGGCAGAAAATAGATATAAGAAATATAAAAATAACTTAACTAATATTATAAGGGTATGTAGGAAGGAATACTATAGTAAGATATTATATAATAACAAAAATAATATCAAAGGAATATGAGATATATTAAATAGCATTATTAAAAATGGTACAAAACAGCAGAGCTATCCTCAATATTTCATTGATAACAATATCAGAAAGGAAAATATGGATGAGGTGGTTAATGGCTTTAATAATTTTTTTGTAAATGTTGGATCTAACTTGGCAGAAAAGATTCCTGATTCATTGTTATCTGAGGACTGGAATGATAATCTTATAGAGAGGAATCCCTGTTCAATGTTCCTCACAGCAGTGGAAGAAAAAGAAATCATAGATATTGTTAACAATTGCAAATAGAAAACATCTACTGATTTAAATGAAATTGACATGATAGTTGTAAAACAGGTCATTGAAGGGATTTCAGAACCATTAACATATATTTGTAATTTGTCATTTCAAACCGGTAAATTTCCCAATGAAATGAAAATAGCCAAAGTTGTACCGCTGTATAAGACTGGGGATAGACACCACTTCACAAATTATAGGCCTGTTTCTTTGCTTCCACAATTTTCCAAAATATTAGAAAAATTATTCAACAATAGATTAGATAAATTTATAAACAAACATAAATTACTTATTGACAGTCAATATGGATTTAGAGCAAATAGTTCAACATCACTGGCATTAATAGAATCAGTTGAGGAGATCATAAATGCCATAGATCATAAATTACATTCAGTTGGAATATTCATAGACCTTAAAAAAGCTTTCGACACAATCAATCATGATATATTAATCAATAAACTTGAACGGTATGGGATTAGGGGATTAGTGTTGCACTGGGTGAGAAGTTATTTGAGTAACAGAAAACAATTTGTGAAGTTGGGGGAATATACATCATGATTGGACGTTGCTTGTGGTGTCCTACAGGGGTCAGTATTGGGTCCGAAACTCTTTTTACTTTATATAAATTATATTTTTAATGTGTCCAAGATATTAAAATTAGTATTATTTGCAGATGACACAAGTATTTTTTGGTTCTGGGGGGGATTTGCAGAAACCACTAAGGAACATCACTACAGAAATGGGAAAGCTGAAAATGTGGTTTGACAGAAATAAATTATCATTAAACTTAAGTAAAACAAAATATATGTTATTTGGAAATTGTAATAAAGACATACAAGTACAGTTACAAGTACAGGGGGTGGATATTGAAATAATATATGAAACTAAGTTTCTTGGGGTGATAATTGATGATAAAATAAACTGGAAGTCTCATATAAAACATATACAGAGCAAACTGTTAAGAAGCATTTCAGTTCTGAACAAAGTTAAATACATTCTGGACCACAACTCACTCCACATTCTCTATTGCTCACTGATCTTACCATATTTACACTATTGTGCAGAGGTCTGGGGCAATAATTATAAATGTACAACACAACCATTATTCATACTGCAGAAAAGACCTATAAGAATAATTCATAATACTGGTTATAGAGACCACACAAATTCACTATTCTTAAAATCAAAAATTTTAAAATTTACTGATCTGGTTCATTTTCAATCACTACAAATTGTGTATAAAGCAATAAACAATTTACTTCCTGGAAATATTAAAAACATGTTCTTTAATAGAGTAGGGGATTATAATCTGAGGGGGGAGTTTAACTTAAACTTTAGTGGGCACGTACAACATTAAAAGGTTTTTGTATTTCTGTTTGTGGAGTGAGGATGTGGAACAGATTGAAGGTGGAGCTCTAGCAATGTCCAAGCATGAACCAGTTTAAGCAGCGGTATAGGTACATGGTTTTTCTAGGTATAATGCCGCGTTCACACCGGGCGCGATGCGAGCGACTGCAGCCACAGGTTGCCATGTAATCCCTATGTAAGGACGCGTTTTGGTGCCAAACCGCGCAGCGCGACGCGATGGACGCGAGTGAAGCGATGCGAGTGAAGCGATTTTGAGCGTTTTGCGCGTTTGTGGCGCGATATTGCATCGCGTCGCATTGCCCTCCTCCGCAAGTTCAAAAATCTGAACTTTTTCGTCTCATCGTGCCGCGATGACCAATCAGGGACTGAATATGTAGTGACGTGGAGATGTCTGGAGTTTGACTGAAGATGTGAACATGTCCTGTATCTGGTAGCAGCCTGTGAGCAGGACTTATGTCTCTTTTGTCCTTTATTTCACAATCATGACAGAGTTTTTGGAGTGAGCAGCAGCACCACAGCAGCGGGGAGCAGAGTTTATTTTTATTTTACGTGCGCGTGCGAATCGTCCTGGAGATTATTTTACTTATTAACTACACAGCTGTATAATAAAGCAAATGGTGAATGGTTTCTACACACAATTATGACAGAGTTTTTGGAGCAAGCAGCAGCCCTACTTGCAGCAGCGGGAGCGGGGCTTTTTCCTTTTCTTTTTTTTTTTTACGTGTGCGCGAGCGAATCGTCTGTAGAGAATATTTTATTAATTAACTACACAGATGTACAATAAAACAAATGGTGACTGGTTTCTAAACACAATTATGACAGAGTTTTTTGGGGGAAGAGCCAGCTGCAGCAAGCAGCGGAGTTTTTTTTTTTAATTATTTACATGTGCGCGCGCGAACGGGACAGTTGATCATTAAATTGGGTTCCACAGAGGTGGAAGGACCGCTGAAAGCGGCCGTCACCCAGACACAGCTCCTGCAGCAAATAATGATACTCTCTGTATTGGGAGCTTTCCACAGCAACTCGCTCTGTGTGATCAAGGTCCGTCATGTTAGCTTGACTGACAACCGGAGCCGGCGAGCAGAATGGAAGCTCCTCCTATTTGATGACACAATGGGGCGAATTTTCGCAGCGAAAGTCCACCCAAGCAGAGCGACACACCGGGCGACGGAGGCGCGTCCGTCGCCTAGCGACCCACGCAAATTTGTAGCGTCTGATCGCGCCCGGTGTGAATGCGGCATAAGGAGGAGGAAGGGTGTTGAGGGTTAGGGTGTTTTGTTGATCACTGTTTAGTTGTGTGCACTTTGTTTTTCTATCTTGTAAATATGTAGTATAAAATCACACGCACTGCATATGTATGTAGGTATGTGTGTATGTAGGTATGTGTATATATGTATGTATCTACACTAGAGATGTTTATGATGACGGGACTTGAGTTTGTGTTGTGTTAAATGTGTTTGTAGCATGGCCCAAGCAGAAGGCCACCCCTTAGAGTCTGGTCTGCTTGAGGTTTCTTCCTCAATACATTGGAGGGAGTTTTTCCTTACCACTGTCGCCTGTGTGCTTGCTCTGGGGGTTGTAATGAGTACATATATATGGATGTTTGTATGTATATAAGGGGTGGGCGTTTATAAGCTTTGCTTCTGCTCACCCCCTTTTGGTCACACATGTCATAGTGGAATTGTCTTGTGTATCAGTTTTTTTGTTACTGTTGAGTTTGTGTGCCAAATTCATTAATTCATTCATTCATTCAAAAAAGCAGTAAAACCTTCCAACAACATGACACTCTTATTTAAAAAAAAAAAAAAATGAGGTGGGCTTCATAGATAATTGGCAAAGCTTCTGGGGAAAACCTGGTCTTGTTAGGAGAGACGGCATCCATCCCACTTTGGATGGAGCAGCTCTCATCTCTAGAAATCTGGCCAATTTTATTAAATCCTCCAAAACGTGACTATCCAGGGTTGGGACCAGGAAGCAGAGTTGTAGTCTTACACACCTCTCTGCAGCTTCTCTCCCCCTGCCATCAACCTCATTACCCCATCCCCGTTGAGACGGTGCCTGCTCCCAGACCACCAATAACCAGCAAAAATCTATTTAAGCATAAAAATTCAAAAAGAAAAAATAATATAGCACCTTCAACTGCACCACAGACTAAAACAGTTAAATGTGGTCTATTAAACATTAGATCTCTCTCTTCTAAGTCCCTGTTAGTAAATGATATAATAATTGATCAACATATTGATTTATTCTGCCTAACAGAAACCTGGTTACAGCAGGATGAATATGTTAGTTTAAATGAGTCAACACCCCCGAGTCACAATAACCGCCAGAACGCTCGTAGCACGGGCCGAGGCGAAGGATTAGCAGCAGTCTTCCACTCCAGCTTATTAATTAATCAAAAACCCAGACAGAGCTTTAATTCATTTGAAAGCTTGACTCTTAGTCTTGTCCATCCAAATTGGAAGTCTCAAAAAACAGTTTTATTTGTTGTTATCTATCGTCCTCCTGGTCGTTACTGTGAGTTTCTCTGTGAATTTTCGGACCTTTTGTCTGACTTAGTGCTTAGCTCAGATAAGATAATTATAGTGGGCGATTTTAACATCCACACAGATGCTGAGAATGACAGCCTCAACACTGCATTTAATCTATTGTTAGACTCGATTGGCTTTGCTCAAAATGTAAATGAGTCCACCAACCACTTTAATCATACCTTAGACCTTGTTCTGACTTATGGTATGGAAATTGAAGACTTAACAGTATTCCCTGAAAACCCCCTTCTGTTTGATCATTTCTTAATAACATTTACATTTACTCTGATGGACTACACAGCAGTGGGGAATAAGTTTCATTACAGTAGAAGTCTTTCAGAAAGTGCTGTAACTAGGTTTAAGGATATGATTCCTTCTTTATGTTCTCCAATACCATATACCAACATAGGGCAGAGTAGCTACCTAAACTCGGTGAGTGAGATAGATTATCTCGTCAATAGTTTTATATCATCATTGAGGACAACTTTGGATGCTGTAGCTCCTCTGAAAAGAGAGCCTTAAATCAGAATCAAATCAAATCAATTTTATTTATATAGCGCCAAATCACAACAAACAGTTGCCCCAAGGCGCTTTATATTGTAAGCCAAGTCCATACAATAATTACGGAAAAACCCCAACGGTCAAAACGACCTCCTGTGAGCAAGCACTTGGTGACAGTGGGAGGGAAAAACTCCCTTTTAACAGGAAGAAACCTCCAGCAGAACCAGACTCAGGGAGGGGCAGTCTTCTGCTGGGACTGGTTGGGGCTGAGGGAGAGAACCAGGAAAAAGACATGCTGTGGAGGGGAGCAGAGATCAATCACTAATGATTAAATGCAGAGTGGTGCATACAGAGCAGAAAGAGAAAGAAACACTCCGTGCATCATGGGAACCCCCAGCAGTCTAAGTCTATAGCAGCATAACTAAGGGATGGTTCAGGGTCACCTGATCCAGCCCTGACTATAAGCTTTAGCAAAAAGGAAAGTTTTAAGCTTAATCTTAAAAGAAGAGAGGGTGTCTGTCTCCCTGATCTGAATTGGGAGCTGGTTCCACAGGAGAGGAGCCTGAAAACTGAAGGCTCTGCCTCCCATTCTACTCTTACAAACCCTAGGAACTACAAGTAAGCCTGCAGTCTGAGAGCGAAGCACTCTATTGGGGTGGTATGGTACTATGAGGTCCCTAAGATAAGATGGGACCTGATTATTCAAAACCTTATAAGTAAGAAGAAGAATTTTAAATTCTATTCTAGAATTAACAGGAAGCCAATGAAGAGAGGCAAATATGGGTGAGATATGCTCTCTCCTTCTAGTCCCTGTCAGTACTCTAGCTGCAGCATTTTGAATTAACTGAAGGCTTTTCAGGGAACTTTTAGGACAACCTGATAATAGTGAATTACAGTAGTCCAGCCTAGAGGAAATAAATGCATGAATTAGTTTTTCAGCATCACTCTGAGACAAGACCTTTCTAATTGTACAGATATTGTGCAAATTCAAAAAAGCAGTCCTACATATTTGTTTAATATGCACATTGAATGACATATCCTGATCAAAAATGACTCCAAGATTTCTCACAGTATTACTAGAGGTCAGGGTAATGCCATCCAGAGTAAGGATCTGGTTAGACACCATGTTTCTAAGATTTGTGGGGCCAAGTACAATAACTTCAGTTTTATCTTTATGTCTCTAAGACAATCCTGCAGTTTAGCTAATTGGTGTGTGTCCTCTGGCTTCATGGATAGATAAAGCTGGGTATCATCTGCGTAACAATGAAAATTTAAGCAATGCTGTCTAATACTACTGCCTAAAGGAAACATGTATAAAGTGAATAAAATTGGTCCTAGCACAGAACCTTGTGGAACTCCATAACTAACCTTAGTCTGTGAAGAAGATTCCCCATTTACATGAACAAATTGTAATCTATTAGATAAATATGATTCAAACCACCGCAGCGCAGTGCCTTTAATACCTATGGCATGCTCTAATCTCTGTAATAAAATTTTATGGTCAACAGTATCAAAAGCAGCACTGAGGTCTAACAGAACAAGCACAGAGATGAGTCCACTGTCTGAGGCCATAAGAAGATCATTTGTAACCTTCACTAATGCTGTTTCTGTACTATGATGAATTCTAAAACCTGACTGAAACTCTTCAAATAGACCATTCCTCTGCAGATGATCAGTTAGCTGTTTTACAACTACCCTTTCAAGAATTTTTGAGAGAAAAGGAAGGTTGGAGAGTCGCCTATAATTAGCTAAGATAGCTGGGTCAAGTGATGGCTTTTTAAGTAATGGTTTAATTACTGCCACCTTAAAAGCCTGTGGTACATAGCCAACTAATAAAGATAGATTGATCATATTTAAGATCGAAGCATTAATTAATGGTAGGGCTTCCTTGAGCAGCCTGGTAGGAATGGGGTCTAATAGACATGTTGATGGTTTGGAGGAAGTAACTAATGAAAATAACTCAGACAGAACAATTGGAGAGAAAGAGTCTAACCAAATACCGGCAGCACTGAAAGTAGCCAAAGAGAACGATATGTCTTTGCGATGGTTATGAGTAATTTTTTCTCTAATAGTTAAAATTTTATTAGCAAAGAAAGTCATGAAGTCATTACTAGTTAAAGTTAAAGGAATACTTGACTCAATAGAGCTCTGACTCTTTGTCAGCCTGGCTACAGTGCTGAAAAGAAACCTGGGGTTGTTCTTATTTTCTTCAATTAGTGATGAGTAGTAAGATGTCCTAGCTTTACGGAGGGCTTTTTTATAGAGCAACAGACTCTTTTTCCAGGCTAAGTGAAGATCTTCTAAATTAGTGAGACGCCATTTCCTCTCCAACTTACGGGTTATCTGCTTTAAGCTGCGAGTTTGTGAGTTATACCACGGAGTCAGGCACTTCTGATTTAAGGCTCTCTTTTTCAGAGGAGCTACAGCATCCAAAGTTGTCTTCAATGAGGATGTAAAACTATTGACAAGATACTCTATCTCACTCACAGAGTTTAGGTAGCTACTCTGCACTGTGTTGGTATATGGCATTAGAGAACATTAAGAAGGAATCATATCCTTAAACCTAGTTACAGCGCTTTCTGAAAGACTTCTAGTGTAATGAAACTTATTCCCCACTGCTGGGTAGTCCATCAGAGTAAATGTAAATGTTATTAAGAAATTATCAAACAGAAGGGAGTTTTCAGGGAATACTGTTAAGTCTTCAATTTCCATACCATAAGTCAGAACAAGATCTAAGATATGATTAAAGTGGTGGGTGGACTCATTTACATTTTGAGCAAAGCCAATTGAGTCTAATAATAGATTAAATGCAGTGTTGAGGCTGTCATTCTCAGCATCTGTGTGGATGTTAAAATCACCCACTATAATTATCTTATCTGAGCTAAGCACTAAGTCAGGCAAAAGGTCTGAAAATTCACACAGAAACTCACAGTAATGACCAGGTGGACGATAGATAATAACAAATAAAACTGGTTTTTGGGACTTCCAATTTGGATGAACAAGACTAAGAGTCAAGCTTTCAAATGAATTAAAGCTCTGTCTGGGTTTTGGATTAATTAATAAGATGGAATGGAAGATTGCTGCTAATCCTCCACCTCGGCCCGTGCTACGAGCGTTCTGGCAGTTAGTGTGACTCGGGGGTGTTGACTCATTTAAATTAACATATTCATCCTGCTGTAACCAGGTTTCTGTAAGGCACAATAAATCAATATATTGATCAATTATTATATCATTTACTAACAGGGACTTAGAAGAGAGAGACCTAAGGTTTAATAGACCACATTTAACTGTTTTAGTCTGTGGTGCAGTTGAAGGTGCTATATTATTTTTTCTTTTTGAATTTTTATGCTTAAATAGATTTTTACTGGTTATTGGTGGTCTGGGAGCAGGCACTGTCTCTACGGGGATGGGGTAATGAGGGGATGGCAGGGGGAGAGAAGCTGCAGAGAGGTGTGTAAGACTACAACTCTGCTTCCTGGTCCCAACCCTGGATAGTCACGGTTTGGAGGATTTAAGAAAATTGGCCAGATTTCTAGAAATGAGAGCTGCTCCATCCAAAGTGGGATGGATGCCGTCTCTCCTAACAAGACCAGGGTTTCCCCAGAAGCTTTGCTAATTATCTATGTTCCTCATTTTTTGGACACCACTCAGACAGCCAGCAATTCAAGGAGAACATGCGGCTAAACATGTCACTCCCGGTCCGATTGGGGAGGGGCCCAGAGAAAACTACAGAGTCCGACATTGTTTTTGCAAAGTTACACACCGATTCAATGTTAATTTTAGTGACCTCCGATTGGCGTAACCGGGTGTCATTACTGCCGACATGAATTACAATCTTACCAAATTTACGCTTAACCTTAGCCAGCAGTTTCAAATTTCCTTCAATGTCGCCTGCTCTGGCCCCCGGAAGACAATTGACTATGGTTGCTGGTGTCGCTAACTTCACATTTCTCAAAACAGAGTCGCCAATAACCAGAGTTTGATCCTCGGCGGGTGTGTCGCCGAGTGGGGAAAAACAGAAATGTGAACGGGTTGGCGGTATACACAGGGCTTCTGTTTAGGGCTACGCTTCCTCCTCACACTCACCCAGTCGGCCTGCTTTCCCGGCTGCTTGGGATCTGCTGGAAGGGAACTAACGGCGGCTAAGCTACCATGGTCCGCACCCACTACAGGGGCCTGGCTAGCTGTAGAATTTTCCACGGTGCGGAGCCGAGTCTCCAGTTCACCCAGCTTGGCCTCCAAAGCTACGAATAAGCAACACTTATTACAAGTACCATTACTGCTAAAGGAGGCCGAGGAATAACTAAACATTTCAAACCCAGAGCAGAAAAGTGCGGGAGAGACAGGAGAAGCTGCCATGCTAAATCGGCTAACAGCTAGTAGCTGCGCTAAGCTTGCGGATTCCTAAAAACACACAAAGTGAATAATGTGTAAATAATTTAGAGGTGATTCAGCAGAGGGAGTGCTTTAGCACGTGAAGATTACACTGTGAAACAGATCGTTATCTAGTTATCTAGATCAATCTAACTGCGCAGATTAAACAGCTAACAGATACAGCAAAACACCGCTGTGCTCCGGAACAGGAAGTGATACAATACCGCAGTGAGAGCCAACCACCAGAAGTGCCTGACTCCGTGGTATAACTCACAAACTCGCAGCATAAAGCAGATAACCCATAAGTTGGAGAGGAAATGGTGTCTCACTAATTTAGAAGATCTTCACTTAACCTGGAAAAAGAGTCTGTTGCTCTATAAAAAAAAGCCCTCCGTAAAGCTAGGACATCTTACTACTCATCACTAATTGAAGAAAATAAGAACAACCCCAGGTTTCTTTTCAGCACTGTAGCCAGGCTGACAAAGAGTCAGAGCTCTATTGAGCCGTGTATTCCTTTAACTTTAACTAGTAATGACTTCATGACTTTCTTTGCTAATAAAATTTTAACTATTAGAGAAAAAATTACTCATAACCATCCCAAAGACATATCATTCTCTTTGGCTGCTTTCAGTGATGCCGGTATTTGGTTAGACGCTTTCTCTCCGATTGTTCTGTCTGAGTTATTTTCATTAGTTACTTCCTCCAAACCATCAACATGTCTATTAGACCCCATTCCTACCAGGCTGCTCAAGGAAGCCCTACCATTAATTAATGCTTCAATCTTAAATATGATCAATCTATCTTTATTAGTTGGCTATGTACCACAGGCTTTTAAGGTGGCAGTAATTAAACCATTACTTAAAAAGCCATCACTTGACCCAGCTATCTTAGCTAATTATAGGCCAATCTCCAACCTTCCTTTTCTCTCAAAAATTCTTGAAAGGGTAGTTGTAAAACAGCTAACTGATCATCTGCAGAGGAATGGTCTATTTGAAGAGTTTCAGTCAGGTTTTAGAATTCATCATAGTACAGAAACAGCATTAGTGAAGGTTACAAATGATCTTCTTATGGCCTCAGACAGTGGACTCATCTCTGTGCTTGTTCTGTTAGACCTCAGTGCTGCTTTTGATACTGTTGACCATAAAATTTTATTACAGAGATTAGAGCATGCCATAGGTATTAAAGGCACTGCGCTGCGGTGGTTTGAATCATATTTATCTAATAGATTACAATTTGTTCATGTAAATGGGGAATCTTCTTCACAGACTAAGGTTAATTATGGAGTTCCACAAGGTTCTGTGCTAGGACAAATTTTATTCACTTTATACATGCTTCCCTTAGGCAGTATTATTAGACGGCATTGCTTAAATTTTCATTGTTACGCAGATGATACCCAGCTTTATCTATCCATGAAGCCAGAGGACACACACCAATTAGCTAAACTGCATTGTCTTACAGACATAAAGACATGGATGACCTCTAATTTCCTGCTTTTCAACTCAGATAAAACTGAAGTTATTGTACTTGGCCCCACAAATCTTAGAAACATGGTGTCTAACCAGATCCTTACTCTGGATGGCATTACCCTGACCTCTAGTAATACTGTGAGAAATCTTGGAGTCATTTTTGATCAGGATATGTCATTCAATGCGCATATTAAACAAATATGTAGGACTGCTTTTTTGCATTTGCGCAATATCTCTAAAATTAGAAAGGTCTTGTCTCAGAGTGATGCTGAAAAACTAATTCAGGCATTTATTTCCTCTAGGCTGGACTATTGTAATTCATTATTATCAGGTTGTCCTAAAAGTTCCCTGAAAAGCCTTCAGTTAATTCAAAATGCTGCAGCTAGAGTACTGACAGGGACTAGAAGGAGAGCATATCTCACCCATATTGGCCTCTCTTCATTGGCTTCCTGTTAATTCTAGAATAGAATTTAAAATTCTTCTTCTTACTTATAAGGTTTGAATAATCAGGTCCCATCTTATCTTAGGGACCTCATAGTACCATATCACCCCAATAGAGCGCTTCGCTCTCAGACTGCAGGCTTACTTGTAGTTCCTAGGGTTTGTAAGAGTAGAATGGGAGGCAGAGCCTTCAGCTTTCATGCTCCTCTCCTCTGGAACCAGCTCCCAATTCGGATCAGGGAGACAGACACCCTCTCTGCTTTTAAGATTAGGCTTAAAACTTTCCTTTTTGCTAAAGCTTATATTTAGGGCTGGATCAGGTGACCCTGAACCATCCCTTAGTTATGCTGCTATAGACTTAGACTGCTGGGGGGTTCCCATGATGCACTGAGTGTTTCTTTCTCTTTTTGCTCTGTATGCACCACTCTGCATTTAATCATTAGTGATTGATCTCTGCTCCCCTCCACAGCATGTCTTTTTCCTGGTTCTCTCCCTCAGCCCCAACCAGTCCCAGCAGAAGACTGCCCCTCCCTGAGCCTGGTTCTGCTGGAGGTTTCTTCCTGTTAAAAGGGAGTTTTTCCTTCCCACTGTCGCCAAGTGCTTGCTCACAGGGGGTCGTTTTGACCGTTGGGGTTTTTCCGTAATTATTGTATGGCTTTGCCTTACAATATAAAGGGCCTTGGGGCAACTGTTTGTTGTGATTTGGCGCTATATAAATAAAACTGATTTGATTTGATTTAGCAGCATCAACACTGAACACCTTTTAAGAGGCCTATATGTAATAGTTTCAATTAAATTAAATTCAATTTATTTATTTTATATAGAGCCAAATCACAACAAAGATGCCCCAAGGTGCTTCACACAAGTAAAGTCTAACATTACCAACCCCCAGAGCAAGCACACAGGTGACAGTGTTCAGGAAAAACTCCCTCTGAGGAAGAAACCTCAAGCAGACAAGACTCAAAGGGGTGACCCTCCACTTGGGCCATGCTACTGACACAAATTATAAAACAATTCACAAAATAAATATACAGGAGGTGTTGCCGATGCACGGGACAGGAGGGCCTCAGAAAACAGACACCACAGCCATCCCTGGATGGAGCTGCACCTCAAACAGAGAGAGAAAGAAAAAACAGAATCAGACAGAAAAGAGATGAACACTTTCAAAACATGTTGGATGGAAACCATTTCTGTGCAAAAAATGATTTTTTGATAGGTCATTTGGACAGCCAGCTTGGAAAATGGCAGCCATCTTGACTCTTCAAGTGACCAATTAACCAGGTAAACTAAGATATATAAACCATGCCAAATTTGGTTATTGTATCACCAAATACAACATTTTTTCCATTACCTGCTCCACTAGTTCCCTGTTTCCATGGATCTCCTCCATGATGCTTGTTGTGTGCAACATCTGGTATTACAGTACAGTCAATGAACACAAGTGCAAATATTGGCAATACTTGCTTACAGCCTACGTTGGTTATAGCAAAGTGATTGATACTGCTGCCCAGACTTTTCTGTGACATATCTTGAGAATTCATGAGCTCTCCGATAAGATACTAAGCAGCATAGCTGGCCTGTACTCAAGCAGTAAGTGCTCCGGTGAGTGGTGGCAGAGTGTATGACCCCATTCCACTGATTGTAGGTGTTCATTATGATTGTGTTCTGACTTCTACTCTGTTCAGTGCTTGCATGGACTTGGTCTTGGGTAGGTTTGAGGAGTCCATTGTGGTTCTGTAGTGTGGTGGATGCAGTGAAGTGGTCCTCATTCATTCACTTTTCTGCATTATTTATATACTCCACTGCTGCTCTTAACTCAGCCATCCCATTCATTGCTATTTCCCAAAGGAACAAGTATTTGACCTAATTTGTATTATGGTTAGAGGTTCGGATGGGACCAGACCATTACAGGTGATGGACTTAAATGCTGGGAACAAGGAACAGAACTGGTTGTGAACGAAAATAGATTTATTTACAATAAACCAATGAACAATGCTGCGCTGGTTAGATGGTCTGCTGAGTGAAGACAGGGCCCACTTGTAGCGGTGGAACATCTGGGAGCTGCAGTTCACACAAGGACAGACTTGGGAGTCTAAAAACAAGCAGGAATCCTGTAGGATATGGAAACTGCATCCAGAGCCAGATGGGTACAGAGAGGCGAGGACGGGAACTAGGAGAACGGAGGAGAACAGAGGTGAGCGCTTCCACTCGTAACACTGAAGCCTTTAAGAACAAGCAATTCACTGTAGGCTTAAAACAGGAATGTTCACTGTTCTGGAAATAATGTTCAAAGTCTAGAAAATAAGGTTTACTGTTCAGGAATCGTTCACAGTTCATGAGTTCCTTCAGAGGTCAGAGGTCAAGTGCTGCACGTCTAGACGCAGTTCCAGTTAAGCAGGACTTGACTTTAGAAATGACTTGGAAAGTTTTTTTGTGGTTTAATATCAGAGTTCATACAGTTCTAAGAAACAGTTATTGGAAAAAGTTTTTGGTACTTGTTCTTGGAACAGTTCTTGGAGCCAGTTCTTGGAAACAGTTCTTAGTCAAGGACAGTCACTGACAGGAACAGTGTGAGAGTGGGATCTCACAGAACATGAAGGAACTTAACTGAAGCGTGGCAGAGCTACGCGCTCTGTAGCTGAGAACCTTAGAGTTCCACAGTGACGTGGTGCAGATATCCGTGGAGCCAGGAGCATATGTAACATGGAAGCCGCGTAGGAGAGTGTCTGGAAGCACCAGAGAAACCAACAAGCTCTAATACAGGAATTAGAGTTGGCCAGGCTACCTTGAAACGAGCTGCAGAAAGCTCCGATGTCTGAGCACATACGTAGAAGCAGCAGGAAAGAGGAGGCCAAGGTTATGGAATCTCATGCAGGATGTGATACAAGAATCTGGCTTCATGGCATGGAAAACCTAGAATCCGGTCTCGGGAAAGAATCCAGAAAAACTAAGCTTAAAGCCGGGGTTTAAGTAGCCCGCTCCTGATCAGCCACTCATGAGCTTCAGGTGCGAGGAAAAGGGGGAAAAAAAGGGAAGGAGAGAGGCAGACAAAGACAGACCACGACAAATTTGGCTCCCTTTCAGTCATTACTTTCATCATGACTTCCATCTCCTTGGAGCAGTTTATATTTATCTGCCATTTGCACTTCTGTCACAGCTCAGGACAATTCATGTTACATCACATATTTGTGATTCTAATCCAATTACATTTTCTCCACGAATTGGTTAATCATGTGAGATTTCAGACCATAAAGTACAACTGTATGTAAAAGTTTGGGCACCCCTGATGAATTCCATGATTTTCCTTTATAAATCATTGGTTGTTTAGATCAGCAATTTCAGTTAAATATATCATACGAGGTCTGTTAGAAAACTATCCAACCTTTTTATTTTTTTAAAAAACTATAGGGATTTGAATCATGTGTGCTTGCATCAGCCAAGCTTGAACCTTCGTGCGCATGCGTGAGTTTTTTCACGCCTGTCGGTTCCGTCATTCGCCTGTGAGCACGCTTTGAGTGAGCAGTGGTCTACCCTCCTTGTCGGATTTTTATTGAGGAAAATGTCTGAACAATTTGGAGCTTTGCTGCATCAAATTTTTCCAGAAACTGTGAGAGACAGCCAGGTGGAAACCATTCGGAAGATTCAGACGGCTTTCAGGGGCAATTCAATGGGGATCACACAGATTGAGTGTTACAACCGGTTTAAAGACGGCGCACAATGGCGGAGGGCGCGCCGCGCTCCGAGCAGCGATCGACAGGATGAAACGATCAGATCATTTCCAAACTGAACGCTGTGTTGATCCGGGACATCGTCTGACTACTACAGAAATGGCAGAAGAGGTGGACATACCACTTTTTCTGCACATTCCACTGTTACAGAAGTTTTTGTCATGAAAAGACGTGCGGAGGAATTCGTGCATCGGGATGGAGCCGCTCATGGCGCGGGACAAAAAGCAATGCCGTGATGAAGCCTCACAGGACATGTTGTGGCATGTGCTCACTCAAAGCGTGCTCACAGGCGAATGACGCAAACGACAGGCGTGAAAAAACTCATGCATGCGCACGAAGGTTCAAGCTTGGCTGATGCAAGCACACATGATTCAAATCCATATAGTTTCACAAAAAATAAAAAGGTTGGATAGTTTTCTAACAGACCTCGTATAGCAGACAAACACAGTGATATTTGAGAAGTGAAATGAAGTTTATAGGATTTACAGAAAGTGTGCAATAATTCTTTAAACAAAATTAGGCAGGTGCATAAATTTCGGCACCTCAACAATAAAAATACATCAATATTTAGTAGATCCTCCTTTTGCAGAAATAACAGCCTCTAAATGCTTCCTACAGCTTCCAATGAGAGTCTGGATTCTGATTGAAGGTATTTTGGACCATTCGTCTTTACAAAACATCTCAGGTTTGTTGGTTTCCGATCATGGACAGCCCACTTAAAATCACACCACAGATTTTCAATAATATTCAGGTCTGGGGACTGAGATGGCCAATCCAGAATGTTGTACTTGTTCCTCTGCATGAATGCCTTAGTAGATTTTGAGCAGTGTTTACGGTCGTTGTCTTGTTGAAAGATCCAGCCCCAGCACAACTTCAACTTTGTCACTGATTCATGAACATTGTTCTCAAGAATCTGCTGATATTGACTGGAATCCATGTAACCCTCAACTTTAACAAGATTCCCAGTACCTGCACTGGCCACACAGCCACACAGCATGATGGAACAAGTTTGGCATGAAGATGCTGCTGTGATGGTAAGCTTTGATGAGATGACCACACCCTTTCACAATGATTCGCTGACCGAATTATTTACAGAAATATAAACCGTGCAAACAATGGAATTGGATTAGAATAGGAATAATCTTGTGGTGTCTGATGATTTGTGAATGTTCATGCTGGATTATGGTCGCAAATATCCATTTTACTCAAAACTCAATTTGTGACCGTAAAAATCCAGCATGAATGTCTGCAAATCATCTGATACAACAGGGTTATTCCCTAATTTACCCGGTACCTGCGGTTTATTCAAACCACTCCCCTCGAGCAGGAGGCTACAGTCCATCCGGACCAGAACCTCCCACCATAAGAACAGTTTCTTCCCCTCTGCCGTTAAACTCATGAACACTTCATATCTCAGTCACCTTAACCTTAACTCTGTCACTTTATCATTTTATCACGGGTCACTTTAGACAGTGTACTCTGGTTTTTAATTGCACTCCTCCCACTGCACTGTTATTCTGTTTGTGTCATTGTACATAACCTTTCATATTTCATATTTCTATTTCATATTTTATCTTGTATCTTATTTTAGCACATATTTTATCTTAGCATTTTATATTGCTCTCTGTTTAATGTTGCACCATTATACCAATGCAAATTCCTAGTCTGTGAATCCTGTTCATTGGCAATGGCAGTAAACTTCTTCTGAGTTCTGAGTTCTATCCAGGCTACACAGGCAGAGCACCAGTTAATGGTCAAATTTGTGTTTGGTACTTCCACTAATTCCCTACACTGCCAATATACACAGCTCATATGTTTGCCACACCAGCTCTCTCATTGACTGGCTCCCTCAATCCAAGACCCTCTCAATCACTGGCTCTCCCAATCACTGACCCTCTCACTGACTGGCTCGCTCAGTCACTGACTGTCTCATTCACTGGTTCTATCAATTACTGCCCCTCTCTTTGACTGGCTCTTTTAATCAGTGGCCCTCTAATTCCTGCCCCTCTCAATCACTGGCCCTCTCATTCACTGGCTCTCTCGATCAGTGGTCCCCTTATTCACTGTCTCTCTTTTGATCAGTGGCCTTCTCATTCACCAGCTCTCTAGATCATGGGACCTCTGATTCACTGGATTTCTCGATCACTGACCCTCTCTTTGATTGGCTCTTTCAATTAGTGGCCCTCTTATTCACTACCTCTTTCAGTCACTGGCCCTCTCATTGTCTGGCCCTCGATCACTGGCTCTCTTATTCATTGGCTCTCTCAATCAGTGGCTCTCTCATTCACTGGCTCTCTCAATCAGTGACTCTCTCATTCACTGGCTCTCTCAATCACTGGCCCTCAATCACTGGCCCTCTCATTTACTGGCTCTCTCGATCAGTGGCCCTCTAATTCACTACCTCTCTCAATCACTGGCCCTCTCATTCAATGGCTCTCTCGATCAGTGGCCCTCTTATTCACTGCCTCATTCAATCATTGGCCCTCTCATTCATTGGCTCTCTCGATCAGTGGTCCCCTTATTCACTGCCTCTCTCAATCACTGGCCCTCTCATTCACTGGCTCTCAATCATTGGCTATCTCATTCACTGGCTCTCTTGACCAGTGGCCCTCTCATCCACTGGCTGTCTCAATCAGAGTCCCTCTCCTTCACTGGTTTGTTTGTTATTTTACACTTCCTTGCTTCTGGACTACAGCAGTGAGTGCTTTCATGAACTGGGAGTCACACTCAGATTTTTTCATCCACATCACATATTTGTTTTTGATGATTCAGTTAGCTACATATGACACTTCAATGCTATTTTGATCAAAACTGCATTTCTTTTATTCAAACAGAAAGAGAAATAAGTCCTATATTGGCTCTGAGGACCATTCATGCTGGTGCTTATCATTTCCATATTTTGAAGTGAATGGGAGTCTACAATTCCCCCTGTGCAGGACACCAGTACAACACAAGTTACAAATGGGTGGATGGCGATAACACAGATGAAGGGTCTTATTCAAGGACACAGATGGGTAACATGAGTGGGAATCAAACCCAGGTCAACATATTGGAAGTCCAGCTCCTTATTCACCGAGTGACCTGATCAAACAGGAAGCATTTATAACATGCCCTTGGACACTGAGAGATCTTACACAGGACAATAATGTGTGTAATTGAGGTTTTTACATATAACCATTGTAATCTATAGCTGTAGGAAGGTGTACATTTGCAGGATCATTTTGACAGTTTAACTTGAAGCAAATCTGCTACTTTATCCATCCATTCATCCATTTTCTTCCGCTTTATCCGGAGTCGGGTCGCGGGGTCAGCAGCTCAAGCAAAGCCGCCCAGACCTCCCGACCCACACACACCTCCCCCAGCTCCTCCGGGGGAACCCCAAGGCGTTCCCAAGCCAGCCGAGAGATGTAGTCCCTCCAGTGTGTCCTGGGTCTTCCCCGGGGCCTCCTCCCAGTGGGACATGCCCGGAACACCTCTCCAGCGAGGCGTCCAGGGGGCATCCGGAAAAGATGCCCGAGCCACCTCAACTAACTCCTTTCGACGTGGAGGAGCAGCGGCTTGACTCCGAGCTCCTCCCGAGTAGAGTGCCCATCTTACGTGCAATGGCACGTAAGATGGGCAATCTACAAGTTTAGCCATCGATGAAACTCGTAGCGTCCCGAGCTACTTTATCCAATTACAGAATATAGGCACATGGTCAAAGACAAACTTGGAATATTGAAAGAATTATTGTGAGTATGAAGTACATCCGATAAAGCTTGCAGAATATATCTGCTAATGTGGGCAGATTCTGACATGGTTCAATGTGGAAGAACTGACATGCTGGTTCTTTGTGATCATGAGCTCTAATTCCTCCTTTAATCAACACAGTTTGCATGGGTGAATGGATTCCTAGGGCATTTGTCTTACCTCTCCAGCGACACTCTCTGGCAGATGGTTTGCATATCAGGCCTGGTGGATCAATATGTTATTAGAGAACAACCTCTCGAAGGCATGTCAATTAATTGTGGCCTGTCAGATGTTTATGCATTGTCCAGTGGGGCTGAATGAGAGTGCTGGGTGTCTTTTTAGGGTGGTGGCTGTGGAAAGTTTTCAGCTGCAACAAGCTTTCAACCAGATGCAGTGTAGAGTAAGGCTTTTAGTGCCAGTGTACTTCCAAAAAAAGCATCAATTGCAAGACTTATAAGCTGTGGTGATTCTAGATCATGTGGGCCCGGTTTCATAAAGCAGTCTAATCTTGTTTAGTCAAATAAGCTCAGTTAACTAATCTTTTGATGTTAGTCATTGCACAAAGTGTTTATTTGGCTAAAGTTTTGCGTTACCTGACTCAAGCTTTTAGCCTGGTACAGAGGAGGCTAATCTTATTTTAGTCGACAAAACTTCAGTGCCTTACCTTCAAAAACGGCAACTATCATGTACCAACACTTGATGGAACACTCGAGCACCCCTGTGTCACTCGTATTCCTTTAAAAGGAGAGCTTCCCCCGCTTTTGGCAAATGATTGCAGCAGACACCGACTGTCATGATGTGTTTTTGACAGTTCTCACATTAGCCACCGGGCATCGCTGTTATGCTGAGCAGCATTGTGTGCACAAAAAGGCTTGATGGACATGCAGAAGAAGAAACTGAAGATTGAAACTGCTAAGTGCAAGCATGTCATTTTACTGTTCGTGCGGGTCTGTATGTTGGGAAGGTGTCGTAGCACGGACCCACAACAGGGGGCGCAAAGGAACGGACAATGAATAAGCCAAAAAGTAACAATTTAATGTTGTGACAACACACAACTAAACACACAAGATCAGTAAAGTCAATTAGCACCAGGTGACGTGTGGGCAGGCTCGAAGATAGAAGACCCCCGACGAGAGATGAGCCGCGTCCCACACGGCTTCCACCACCAACGGCCTGAAGAACACCGGAGCCGCCAAGTCCCGAGTCCCCAGGTGGCCTCTGTCTTCGGTTGTCGACCCTGGTACTGCTGGCAGAAAACAAAAACAGTTCTGGATGAGTGTGAATTCGCACACTCAGTAATCCACAGTCTGCACTCAGTTAGGAGGGAGCACTTCCACCTCCAATCACACACTCGTGCAGCTCCTGTTTAAACCACTTATCTGGTTTGGGGTGTGAGGCGAAGCCGTCGCTGTCACACCAAACGCCAATCCCACAGATAAGGACAAACACCACAGGATAAGGCTGCAAAAGAAGTTCAGATTATCACTCAACGATATGAGTCAGCAGAGAAAATTACCTCTTCGGTAGTTGATTTCTCGGCAAGGAGGTGGAGTTGCAGTCCGGCCTTTATGGTGATGATGATGATGATGAATGAGTGACAGCTGGTGCTGAGGATGAGTGACAGCTGTCACTTCTTCTGGGTCTGGCGCCCTCTCGTGCTTGGAGCCCACACTCCAAGCAGGGCGCCCTCTGGTGGTGGTGGGCCAGCAGTACCTCCTCTTCAGCGGCCCACATAACACTGTAAATGTTAACAAAGCCAATTAACAAAACAAAGGCGGGATAGTTCATGACATGGACCAACCCGGACGTAAACAAAACTGTCGTGCATTGGAGCCGTCTCTTGGCAATGGCACGTAAGATGGGCAATCTACAAGTTTAGCCATCGATGAAACCCGTAGCGTTTACAAAAAGCACAACCTGTTAATTTGATCCTATACCAACAAAACTGTTTAAGGACCTGTGGCCCATTCTTGGGCCAGCTGTGCTGGAAATTATCAATCTGTCATTAACCTCTGGATCTGTTCTGAAATGTTTTAAATCTGCAGTCATTAAACCATCACTTAAGAAATCAAATCTTGACCCTAGTGCAGGGGTGGCCAAGTTCGGTCCTTGAGAGCCACCTTCCTGACACTCTTAGTTGTCTCCCTGCTCCAACACACCTGAATCCAATGAAAGTCTGCTAACGAGTCTTTCATTGGATTCAGGTGTGTTGGAGCAGGGAGACAACTAAGAGTGTCAGGAAGGTGGCTCTCGAGGACCAAACATGGCCACCCCTGCCCTAGTGTATTGAAAAATTACAGGCCGATATCAAATCTGTCATTCTGTTCCAAAATTTTAGAAAAGGTGGTTTCACAGCAGCTCGTAGACCACGTCACTGAGAATAATCTTTTTGAGTCTGCTTTTAGAAAATATCACTCCACAGAGACAGTGCTAACTAAAGTAGTGAATGATCTTCTGCGAGCAATGGACTTAGACACCACTGCGGTTTTGGTGTTGTTAGTATGTTTTAGTGCTGCATTTTGATACCATGGATCATCATATTTTGCTCGATACATTGGAGAATCTTTTTGGGATTACTGGAAGTGCCCTTGCGTGGTTGACATCATACCTGTCCAGTCATTCTCAATGTGTTTTGTATAACAACACTACCTCTAACCTTAGTGACATGAGATTCAGGATTCCACAGGGATCCGTTTTAGGCCCCTTGCTTTTCTCCCTGTATGTACTGTAGCACTCCTTGGGTATATACTGCGGTGTTTTGGAATTGCCTTTCATTGTTTTGCTGATGATACTCAGTTGTACATGCCGATAACTGCAGGAAATCTTATTCCCATAAAACCCCTGGAGGACTGTCTTCTACCAGTGAGAAGCTGGATGTCTCTGGGGTCGGAGGGAATTTTTTGGACAGTTCACTCACCTGGCATAAATGTTTTATTATTGCTGTTAAACCTGCATCCCACAATCAAGTAGTATGTCTCTTTTTTCAGAACAAACTGTACTTTCAAAATATATATGCTATAGTGGTGTTTTATGTTTTAATAAAGGTTTACAATCAGAAATAAGAAAGGAAAAAAAAGCAGAAACTAATTTTCACACACATTTATTCAAAACACACAGCAAACTATAACAAACAACTATTTTGTCACTTTATAAAGGTAGTTTGGGATCTTGTAAAAAGAATGTATAAAATAAAGGTTCTAACAATAAACACAAATGCACATTTTGAACAATATATACAAAATGGTCTATGCGTGTTGTTGGTCTTCATGCCACATCTAGGGTTGCCAACTCTCTGAAAAATAAATAAGGGACACCTCACTGGCAGGGCTGACCGGCCCATGGAAATATAGACTGGAATGGACATTCGCGCCTCGATCTATTAGCGTCACTCAGGACAGGAAGGCGCCATTACTAAGGGTGGAAATGTGCAGCTCATCAATAATAAACTGACTGCTTTTTTTGCACTAGCGTCACTATTTCTTAATGGATTTTAATAAATGTAGGCTTGTTTCAAAGCCCTTTGAAAGCTCTTTCCAATGCACCTATGCATGTGTGGGTGAAAAAAAAAAAAACCTTTATGTAAAATGCAGAAATTTGGGGAAATTACGACAAACTGTGCTGCTTTTCTCGCTCTATTGTTGCTATTTGTTAACAGATTTTAATAAAAGTAGGCTTGTTTTAAAGCCCTTTCATTGCTCTTTCTAATGAACCCATACATGTCTAGGTAGAAAAAAATGTTTTATGTAAAGTGTGGAAATTTGTGGAAATATTCCATTCTGTTCATTTACTGTGATTTTTTTTCCTGTCATCATAATTCTCAATGGATTTTTATAAATGAAGCCTTGTAAGTTGTATTTGTGCTAATTAAAAGGTCTATCGAACCCATACATGTCTGGATAAAAAAATCCTTATGTATTAAAATATAAATCTGAAGTATGCCTTGCCATTGTGCTCATTTACCTTGCTGCTTTTTACACTGTAATATTACTGCTAGTCTTTTAATGACAACAACATATATATGATTTTTACTAACATTTTATTACAAGTAGATATAAAGCCATTCAGAATTTATGACTTTTGACCCTCAGTCAGGGTAAAAAAGTACCTCCTCCATCCCCTCCAACCACACTGTTAAAATTTAAATGCCTCCTGTGACCACCATGTACATATCTATTAAACAACAGCTGCAAGTATATATATACAGACATAAATATATTTAAACATTTTTGTTTCCGCATGTGAACGCAGCTTAATGAAAAGAACTTATGGCGTTGAGTTATAGTCTCAGTATATTGACATTAAATTGCGGCATAACGACTTTAAAATAGACATTTGTTTTACATAATTACATTAAGGCTATTGTACAGTTAATTTTAGTATTGGAGAATTTGTTTTTGTGGTTCGTGCAGTTGATGGTGGAGCACTGGCTGCCTTTTTTCTCCTCATATCGCTTCTGTTTAACAGGATCAAGGTCTCTCTCCACCCTCAGTAATGGCCACCGTGGGGCACGCTGCTAGTCACGTGACGTCCATTCCAGTCTCTATTTCCATGGACCGGCCAACTGACCATTGCCTTCACCCTTCCCAGCGCGTGTGAAATGATTTTTAACCATTTGACTATTGACTTGACCCTGAATTTAAGTAGATGCACACATGCATTTGTTATGATATGAACATGCGGAAAACAAATTATTATTTAGCAATTTATTTTTAGTGCAAAATAAATTTTCACTCACAATTTCAATATGAGCATCCTGTCCTGCTTCAAAGTATAAAAAAATATATCTTTAAAAATAAATCTTTCTCTGTCGTGTTATTGTTATAAAAGTGTATAAATTAACAAAAAAAAATCATCCAAAACAATGTAACAGTGAAAGTCTGAAAAAGTAAACAATACTTACAATACTTATAGCTGTTGAAGTGCACCTTTTCCCATTTGCCCATGTATTTTTGCTTTCTTTTTTGTTTTGTTTTTTTTTCGAGGAGGAGTAACGACGTTACAGACATTGCTGTTCGTAGGCGTATCTGCAGTGTCGGTGTCGATATCAGCCATGCTGCTATGGTCGTCCGACGACCGTCGTCGGCTCATGATTCTCGTGCGGGATCTTCTTGCGAGCAGATGTCCCTCGACCAATGAGATAAGAGTGATTCTGTATCGTCAACTCGTGTCTGTCAGCTCATTGGTGAAGAACAGGAGAGAGGCTGGGATCAAAATTACCGTAAGTTTCCATATAAAGCGCCAGACTTTTTGATTCTCACAGAAATACGGGACAAACTGCGTCCCGTTTCAGGTCAATACGGAACGCACACTTTTATTTCCAAATAAGGGACGATTCCGTTTTTCAAGGGACGGTTGGCAACCCTAGCCACATCTCAAAGCAATTTCTGTTTGCTATTACACAAAGGCCCACATCACAATCTTTGTACTTCCATGGAGTTAACTTTTCTTCTTGGAATGTGTTCCTGCACTGTAAACAACCTATCTTCACAGTCTAAAGCCCCGTTTACACATAGACGGTAAGCGTCCCGGAAGAGTTTTTGGCTCCTCCAGGCCTTTTTTCCCTCTGCTCGGTCTAAAAAAGTAACCGTTACTGACTGCCACAATTTTTTTTTCCTGATTTCTTATAGTGTTTCTTAAAGCCAGAAAGTTGCCATTTGAAATTACTTTAGTTTTGTGTCATGTCTGTGATCTGCTTTTTTCTACAAAATTAAACAACTGAATGAACATCCTCCGAGGCCGGTGATTCCATAATTTTTGCCAGGGGTTGTATAGCAAGGATCCACCCCATCCTGTCTATGGCTGATGCTGAGACCCTGATTAATGGTTTTGTTTCTTCTAGACTCGATTATTGTAATGTCATATTTTCAGGGTTACTGCAGTCTAGAATTAGGGGTCTTCAGCTGGTTCAGAAGGCTGCTGCCAGACTTTTGACACAAAGCAGAAGGTTTGAAAATATCATACCCATTTGGACATCTTTACACTGGCTCCCTGTCTCTGTCAGAGAAGATTTTAAGGTTTTATTATTGACTTATAAAGTTGTTCATGGACTGGCGCCATCTTATTTGGCCGAACTGGTGGAACCCTATGTGCCGGCCTGGGCTTTGCAGTCGCAGGATGCGGGACTTCTCTGTGTTCCCAGGGTGAAGAAGAAGTCAGAGGGTCAAAGAGCCTTTTCTTATCATGCACCCGCTCTGTGGAACAGTGAGGCAGTCGAAGTCCATGGACATTTTTAAGTCAAGACTTAAAACCTATTTTTATTCTATTTCTTATGAATAGTTTTTATTTTTTTATCTGTTTTATTCTTTTACTTCTGTTTTTAATTATGTATTTGATTTATTTTATTTATTATTATTTACATTTTTTATGTTGAACTGTTCTGTGTGAGGCGCCTTGAGGCGGCTTTTGCTGTGATTTGGTGCTTTATAAGCTGATTAAATTGAACTGAACTGAAATGAGCCATCGATGTTAAACGGTGATTAGACAGATAATGTTGGACAACTAACCGTAGTCGACTAAGTAATTTTAGCAGACTAAATAATTAGATTGCTTTATGAAACTGGGCCCTAGTGTTATTATGTGTCCCAAACAAAATTTTGGACCCTATTTTATAGTTCAAACACTATGAACTGGGTCACGTCAGGACTTGGAGCATGTGCTGGTGTTGTGCTTCCAAAGGCCAAGTCGGCCTTAATTTTTAGATTTACTCTCTCTCTCTCTCTTACACACACACTATCAAACTCCATCACGCATGATGTAATATCAATCTCCCACATGCACAGTTAAGCCTCTCTCTCTGTCAAAGTTCTCTCATATAGTGTCACAGTCATGTGCACGACCAGATCTTTCTCACGCGTCACTCTCTCATACACCATGTCAAACCTCTATCTTACAATATCAAACATTCAAACAACAAATCACACACTCTCACACTATCCAAGTGCTCTCACACACTATCAAAGCTCTCATGCACAATCAAACCCCTCTCACACATTTCCAATTTCTTGATGCTATACTGCATCCAAATGCACTTTTCAACTTTTCTACGTAGTTGCTTGTTTTATGGTGTGTGTGTGTGTGTGTGTGTGTGTGTGTGTGTGTGTGTGTGTGTGTGTGTGTGTGTGTGAATCCTCAGTTACTGTCATGTGCTGTGCTAATGTTGACAGCTATACTTTGCAACAATGTAATGAAAAAAATATAATTTGCAAACAGTAATAACCTAAAACAAAGTCAGTAAACAGAAACATGAACAATTTGTTATTGTTGTGTGCATGAACACATCGGTTCAAACACTGATTCTGTGCGATGCAACATGCAGCCATAATTTGGTCTCATGTTGCATAGGAGGATGTTCCATTCGCCTGATAGTCATTTCATCCTCTCCATGTTTGAACCTTGCTTTAAGGAGCTGAAGTGTTACAGTGAGGCATTGGTGAGACATAACTTTCTACAGACCAAAGTCTTTTTTAAACCCCTGCAGAGACACTCACAGCAGTGTCTGAACCTCCACTGCAGATTATTAATATTTAAAAGTGTCCACATGGAAATCCATGGTCAGTGTGCAAAAAGGTCCTCTGAATTTTGGCTAATTTGTCACAATTAAGGAGGGACCACGTGAAATGGCTTTAAATCAGACTTTTGAAATGCAACCAATAGTGCACAAGCAGGAGTTCAGCAGTAAAACCATCATCACATCACAAGGTCTTGAACTACTGTTATTTTGATTTTATTCTGTAATGAAGATCTGAATTGAATACACATTTCATAATTGCTTCCACAAATTTCTGTGCAGTTAGTGATGTATAGAACAACTGTTAAGTACACTGCGTCTTCATCCATTTCCACCATATGTCACTTTTCTGTGGATATGATCCAGCACACAGGTGGCTCAGGATTGAGGACCCCCAGAGGTTGGAGAAATTAAGTTATTAACCACGTCACCTGGCTGCAGTAAATAAATGGTAACTTTCTGGAGATAGGGGTGGACTGGTTGTCTGTCTGGGTGATTACCATCCAGATCAGTGGATCATCCAGATAAGTGCATTATTGTATTGCACTATTGCATTTACAAAATGTTTGCATCACACAATAAGGGAAACCTGTAATGCCAAAAAAAAAACAGACACCGAGTCCACAAAACCATAAGCTAATTCTGATTTCAGTTTCATGAAACACAATTTTCGACCTACACATTTAGCAGTTGATGTAAGGATTGATTGCATTCACAATCCTTGGACAATCAGAAAGGCCTGACGTGAAAAAACGCTATTTTCAGAAAAAGTGCGATAGATTACCTCAACAATTTGAGTCATCAGCTACTTAGTGTATACCACAGTCGCACTAAGCTAAGGCTGTCTGAATAAAATTGCTTGTAAATTGATGTAAGGATTGCATTCACAATCCTTGGACAACCAGAAAGGCCTGATGTGAAAAAAAACACTGTTTTCAGGAAAAGTACGATAGATTACCTCAACAATTTGAGTCATCAGCTACTTAGTGTATACCAGTCGCACTAAGCTAAGGGCCCTGTCCCACTGGCGTTTAGAAGGATTTGCGTATGGATTGCGCACAAAATTGTCCCATATTCGCCAAACATCTGCAATATCCATGTAACATGTCTGTATGAGTCGGCCGTCATCCGAACATGCCCGTGATCATCCGCAGAGGCACACATGTCCGCAGCCAGGATTTTTGAGCTGTTCATAAATCTGAAAGCGGATGACATCTGCCTTACATACTCCATATATACTCAATTCATACACAATACATACTCACTCTATGCGCTCTATATCTGCCGTTAACTGCTGATATCCGCAACTGACGGGGATTTGCGGCTTGGCAGCAGACCGGGACAGTATGTAAAACAGATATATATTGTGCCCATCATGTCCACATCACAAACTAAAATATGTTGTAGCGAATGTATACAAACTGGCCACGAATAAAGCGTTGTTATTACATCTGCTTTGCAGCTGATTTGCGGACAATCTGTGAATGCATAACAAACACGTCACGTAAACCCAAAGTGTGGCAGAAAGCGACATACCTGCCAGTCAGTGCCGGTCCGGCTGTGTAGATCCACAAAGACGTAATAACTGCTGCAATCCAGGACTTTTATTTAACACCAACAAAAGGAAGAGTTGCTGTTTATCCACAACTCACTCAAAAAAAAAAAAAAAACACCGTCTCACACCCCGAGTGGCTTCCCCCCTCCCGCTCCCCAAACTCATGAACTTTAGTTTTGTGTCATGTCTGTGATCTGCTTTTTTTCTACAAAATTAAACAACTGAATGAACATCCTCTGAGGCTGGTGATTCCATAATTTTTTCCAGGGTTGTACATTATTAAAAAAAGATTTGCTTGCAGATCAATCTGTCAAATATCCCTTGAGACATTTGTTTCAGCTCTGAGAGAATGCACTGGTGCCATGCATTCCACACTGCCGACCTGCCTTTGATCCATGATGGTAACTATCAACCATTATTTGATTGCCCGTTATACTCTTCATTGGCCAAAGGCTGCACAGATGTTCAGTACAAAGAATTTAAAATACAGTCTTTATGAATTTCATGTAATTGCAAGAATCTTTTTGATTTGGTCTCACTGGTCAGAGGTTAAGGTCAAGTAAGTATGCTTCTAAACAATATTTGCTTTGTAAGCCAACATGGGGCAATGTCTGTGCTCTGTGATAGCCAGTATTTCCTTATATATTTTCTTTTGCAACTAATTCCAATGACTTACTCAAATGGGATTTCGGCATGGGAGTAAACCGTACTTTTGGCATCTACAAATAACATATCTACTAATATACAGTAAGCAACAGGTTGATCTTTGTTGGTGGTGTCCTACAGCAGCCTATACTCAAGGTTCTTGAAATGGAGCAATAACTCCACCTGGTGGACATTTCCCATTAATGCAAGTATAATAGAGATTTGCCAAGAGCTCTAGTACTTAACTAACACTGAAACCATGCAACATTTATTGGTATGCGGTCTACCAGGGGTCACCAATTCCAGTACTTGAAAAAAGCTGCCCTGCATGTTTTCCATGTCTCACTTTTCCAACCACAGTTGATTAATAAAATGTGGTGTTTCCTAGCTTTTGATTGGATAAGCGGAACTGACAGCTTGTGTCAGTGAGGCAACATGCAGGGCAGGTGCCCACTGATACGCGCTGTACACACATTCGCTAGGTAAAGCAAGATCAGTAGGTGGATGTAAATGGGAATCCTTGGGTACTGTTATGTGCAGACGCGAGTTGAGGAGCGGACCAGCGTCTGACTGAACCCAGCGCTAAATAACCAGAAAGCGGTTCCAAAAACAAAACAAATTTATTTCCCTTCTGTGCAATATTTTGTGTACAACATAAATGTGCGGTTGTCTGGCGAGGTGAAGGACGGCGCGCTCTCCAGCGCCCAAATGGATCGAAGCCCGACGCTTCTGGACCCAGACTACAACAAACTGACTCTGTGAAGGATGGAAAAGGTGAGGTAAGTCAACAGCTACAACAAATATCCTTCAAAGGCACACACTATCAGCAACACATTCAGGTCTGAATTTAAGCTTTATGTAAATGAGCAGCTTCTCACAACAGGTGGAGGATCATCATTCCGTACGCCACGGCAGTGAGAAGCGAGCTGCACAATTCTCATCAATGTTCAAATATACTGCGTAACAAAATACCAAATTACTGTTAACACTTATTCAGACAATCATCACCTCTGATGTGTGCTGACAGCATGTGTCCCTCACCCGTCCTCCTTCACAGGCACGATGTGTCAAACCCAGGCGCGGTCCTCAGCGTTTCACAAACGAATGTCACAAGGTCGAGTTCCCGGCAATTCTGCTCGAATCACTCATGGCTTAAATGCAGAACGCCATCTCATTATCTGCTTCAGCTGAAAGTCTTTAAGTTTGCACGTGAGCATCATCCACAGGTGCTGCAAGTCATTAGGCCTGCACGTGAACATCCTCCACAAGTGCAGCCAATAATGCTGATGAGGGTGAAGGACTCTTCTGCCAGCACCTTCTCCACAGACAAAAACCAGTTTGCATACCACCTGGAGAGCAAAGAAAAGAAAACAACACCAAAATGTCCAGCCAAACCCCCCAACACACAACAGGTACTCTCTTAAAACACCATGAAAATGTGCTTGGTACTTTGGATATCTCTGTGTTATCTATGAGTTTAGATACACAGAAGGCATCGAAATAACTTTGATGGTATGTTACAGTAGGAATGGGGACAAGACCACCTACATCAAGCCCAGGTCAAAACCAGGACCTTACAGGGTCAAGTGGGAGTTAAGGACTTTGGGATTTTGGAGTGTTCAAAACAGAGTAAAAACCAAGACTTTGGAGGAGGTGAGACCAAGACCTTTAAAAAAAATCAAGTCTGTTTTCAAGGCCAAGGATCTAATTAGACTTAACATCATCTCTCTAAAATCTAAAAGTGAAATTTCTGTAAGGAATATATGAGCTCAAAAAGGTCATAAAATACGCCAAAAGTGAACATGTTGTCTCTGAGATAGATATGGGGGCTCTTTTGATGGCTCACATTAGTGTGTTAATATTTAATATAAAATGATTATTGTCATTTTTAATTAATGTGTAGACTGCACTTTTTCTAGTCTGTGAACAAGTGAAGATTGAGAAGAACTGCTTTCTGTTCCAAGATGAGACTGAATAAGTGAATAGGTGGCCTTAAGACCTGTCTCAAGAAAGAGACTGTATTACAACTCTATGCGATACTTAAACTGAAGGTTCTTTTGACACAGAAGCCTTCACTGTCTTAGGGGACTATCTCACTGGGCTGTGACAATTTGCAAACAGCATTTGCGAGGGATTTTAAGAGATTTCAAGCAATATTCACTGGGTGTCACTATCCTCTCACTTACGTAGCAGGGTGTCACTCATGTCTCATCTGAATTTTGAACAGTTCAAAGCTGTTGAAGTGACAAACATCCTCACAGAGCCATGACAAAGTCCTCTGGATGTAGTCTCCACACTCTAAAAAATGAACTGCTGTCTCAGCGAGAAAAGGTGATGAAACAATTTGCACAGATTTTTTAAAAATGTATTTCAACTTAACCAAAGTTATTTCAACTTAACTAGAGATGTCTTGTGGCATTAACTCAGTTGACAGTTGAAATAACTAAGTTGAAATAACATTTCAAAAATCTATGCAAATTGTTGTATCATTTTTTTCTGATTGAGACAGCAGTTCCATTTTTAGAATGGACGACTCATAACATGCAGGAATTGTGAGAGAACTTTGTGAAGGCTGACAATGGATGAAACTATATTATGAGTGAATGGAGACAAAATTGAGGATCTGACATGGGAGATGAGCTGTCCCGGGTGCACACCAAAATAGCAAAGATGACTGAAGAGGAGTAGTACAAGTGACTGAATAAGTGTGGCAGCCCCAGCTCTGCTAGCCAGCCTCGCTCTGCACACAGTTGCAGCAGGCTTCAGGACTCCCATCCACATAATCTGGACTTATGCATTTAATGTTTTGTTTCTTTTTTTGAGCACAATGGCAGACAGTCATATGATGGCTCCTGACTTCAACCCACCGTGCATGCAGGAGGACAGAGGAGGTGGTTGTTGTGCACAATGTGTGCCAAACCAACATGCAAATCCACCTCAGATCTGCTGTATTGACCCAGAGTGAAAAAAAAAACAAGGAAACAGCCAAAGTGACTTACTATGTTATTGCAGAATAAATCAAATCAAAATATGCACATTCCAAAGGCCAAAGGCTGCTGGATATTGCACCTCTTCACAGAGAAGAGGGCATTCCAATGCATCATGTAGCACTGCGATCGGATCCCGAGGAGTAGGGGACAGTTGAGTGGATCCAGGTGGGACATCATTCTGTACAGTAGTGTTCAGAATAATGCTCACCCATTGATCAGCTCCAGGATGATCAAAGACAGTCTGGAGTTACCTGTAAGTGCTATGACAGTTAGAAGACGCCTGTGTGAAGCTAATTTATTTGCAAGAATCCCTCGCAAAGTCCCTCTGTTAAATAAAAGACGTGCAGAATAGGTTACAATTTGCCAAAGAACACATCAACTGGCCTAAAGAGAAATGGAGGAATATTTTGTGGACTGATGAGAGTAAAACTGTTCTTTTTGGGTCCAAGGGCTGCAGACAGTTTGTGAGACGACCCCCAAACTCTGAATTCAAGCCACAGTTCACAGTGAAGACAGTTAAGCATGGTGGTGCAAGCATCATGATATGGGCATGTTTCTCCTACTATGGTGTTGGGCCTATATATCGCATACCAGGTATCATGGATCAGTTTGGATATGTCAAAATACTTGAAGAGGTCATGTTGCCTTATGCTGAAGAGGACATGCCCTTGAAATTGGTGTTTCAACAAGACAATGACCCCAAGCACACTAGTAAAACAAGCAAAATCTTGGTTCCAAACCAACAAAATTAATGCCTCACAGATGTGAAGAAATCATGAAAAACTGTGGTTATACAACTAAATACTAGTTTAGTGATTCACAGGATTGCTAAAAAAGCAGTTTGAACATAATAGTTTTGAGTTTGTAGCGTCAACAGCAGGTGCTACTATTATTGTGAACACCCCCTTTTCTACTTTTTTTTTACTAATAGCCCAATTTCATAGCCTTAAGAGTGTGCATATCATGAATGCTTGGTCTTGTTGGATTTGTGAGAATCTATTGAATCTACTGGTACCTTGTTTCTCATGTAACAATAAGAAATATACTCAAAACCTGGATTAATCTTTTTAGTCACATAGCACTACTATTATTCTGAACATTACTGTAAGTGTATGAGTGTACTGTCCACACTTTTCTTCCTGTTTTTCTCCTCCGTAGAGCCATGATAGGCTTTCTTATGATGATGATGATTATTATTATTATTATTATTATTTATTTTATTTTATTACAGGGCTGTGCCTTACTGGCATAGTCAGGGTAATTTTCACAGCCTCTTTTCACATAATAGCAGAATAATAGCAGGATAATACCAGCCCTCAACCATCCTGAGCACTTTGTTCACAAACGTGTCAATATTTCAGCCGTGATTCACATGCAAATCAGAGAGATACTTGCACCTGCGAAGGCTGCGCTCGATATTCGCAAGAGTACCATGTGGCATTCGAGTGGCACTCATTTGATATGTATGCAGACATTTTCACCAAGAGTCTGTGCAATATTCACACATTTGCGCAACATGTGCTAACGTGTCATTAGTACCAATTCAGGAAGAGATACTAAGTGAGAATAATGTCGATAATTCATGTGTTTTTTGTTGTTGCAGCCTAGTGAAATAGTAGCCTTAGGAAGAGATGGCAGTATTAGAATGTTGACAGTGTCTCTGTGTCGGCTGTTACAGTTACCTCACTCCTAATTTAACATCCTATAACAGGAGGCCTGAGGGACCTGTTTCTTTAAACCTCCAAGACAGCCATCTAGCCGCTTCTTGAGGCTGATCTCAAACTCCACTGCTTCCAAAGATGGCTCTCCAGACATTTGAAGTAAAGTCATTGTGCTGGCACTGGAAGACAAAGATGGAGAGACGATTGTTTAAAAATATGACTGATGTTTTTTTTTTTTTTTTCCTGTTCTGTCTTGAGAGAGATGGTGTTCATAGGTGATCCAATATACTCCAAACTCTTTCTTCTTGGGTTTGCTGTGTGTGTTGTTTGATTCACTTTTCTCCAGCTGAGGTGATATTTCACCATTTTTCTGTCTGTGACAGTACAGCAGAGCAGGTCTCCGGCTGCAGATGGCTTCATTAGGTTACATCTCTCTTTTTATATAAACTTTTATTTTTTTTGTTTTTTCTCCACAGAACTGATGCTGGAGCCGCAGCTCTTTGCTTTTCCTGCTTTCAAAGACAGAGAAAGACAAACATACCAACAGGGTGTTGTCTGAACTATAAAAAAAACCACAGCACAAACTAGTGTTTGATGTACTGCATTAAATCAGTGGAAAGAAGGGAGAAGCAGAGCGATCAAACAACTGTTTTTTGGTGGAGTAACATAAACCACAACTGCTTCATTAAAATTAAACATGGAGATGTATCAGAGGAAGAAATGTCTCAATCCAGGATATAAGAGCAAATATCATATTCTCTTAAGGGCTTACTTTTAATGTTGACCAAATTCTTATCTTGTGTCTTTGAAATTTACTGCTGTCAGTATATGTCAAATGTATGCTAAAAATACTTTTTCCTTACAGCAAATAACGTCTTATAATGGAGAAAATATTCAAATGCTTTACTCTGACAGTGGGAAATGCTCAAAAGCCCAATTATTTAACTCTGAGGGAGATGTTTTATCAGCTGTGAAAGCAGAGTTGGCTTGAGGTGGTGTCTGTGCATTCATAAGAGCACTATTGTGTCTGTTTTTCCTGTTGAATAAGCAGCCTTCGGCTACAGGATTATCTGTATCTTTGAAGTTATCGTCATTTTACTTTCATCAAATTACTTTCCTTTATTTTCTTTTGTTGCATTATAATCTTCAACATATGTGTTTGTAATTATTCTAAAACATGCAGATAAAACTGCAATGATACGCTAAGATTTGCTCATGTTAGCACACCACAGCGATGCTGCCATATAAAAAAAAAATCTAAATATAAAATTGCTTTTAACTTTTTATAATTAGTTTCAAAATGTCAAATTAAATTCCATTAAAAATGTTTGTAGCTTTTTAATTTAATTTTATTTATTTATTATTTTATTGCTTGTGTTTGCTTGGGGTTGCCACAGTACAGATATACATTGGGATATGGCACATGTTTTACACCATGCCTAAAGCAGTTAAAATTTTGGCCAGTGAAATGTACTTTTTTGTGTGTGTGTGTGTGTGTGTGTGGGGGGGGGGGGGGGGGGGGGGGGGGCATACAAATTAGGTGAATCTAAATCTTAATATTTACAATTTTGGAAATATACAGCTGTTTTGCTTTGTGTACACCTGATCCTCTCAGGTCTTAGGACCTAATCGGAGAAAGTCTTGGATGGAAGCCCTCTTAGAAAGACCAGGGGCTGTTTGTCTTCCTACTGGTAAACTGGAGTTGTGTGAGGAAGGGCATGTGGTATGAAACTTGTGGAAACTCCCAATGTTGCTCTGTGTTATTTTTGCTGTGGTGACCTTGAACAAATGGGGGCTGATAGACACAACACATTTCTGACCACCATTTTAGAGTTTCTAAATTCTTACAGATTTAGCTTCCTCTAATTAGTATTGATTAAATAAATGGTAAATGGACTTTTCCATCTGCATCAGACACTCAAAGCGCTTTACAAATAATGCCTCACATTCACCCCGATGTGAGGGTGCTGCCATACAAGGCGCACACTACACACCGGGAGCAATAGGGGATTAAAGACCTTGCCCAAGGGCCCTTAGTGATTTTCCGGTCAGGCTGGGATTTGAACCGAGGATCTTCTGTTCTCAAGCCCAATGCCTTAACCACTAGACCATCACCTCCCCGCAAATACACATATCTGAGGTCTTCATGGACAAGAACTTTGATTAATGTATCATATCAGGGTTGTGGACTATAGAAAAACATGATTCAATGTCTTTATTATTGAAAGTGTTGAGATAAACTAAGGTCTTAAATATGTATGAACATATGCCTCAGTGATATACTTGTGTTTCCTTAAGAAAAACTAAACCAAAAATTCAATGTATAAAATGTAAAATAGCAGAAAGATGGAACACTTCCTTTACTGATCATTCTTGTCAGTGCCAAATTTGGCAGTATAGTCAATCAATCAATCAATTTTTTTATATAGCACCAAATCACAACAAACAGTTGCCCCAAGGCGCTTTATATTGTAAGGCAAGGCCATACAATAATTATGTAAAACCCCAACGGTCAAAACGACCCCCTGTGAGCAAGCACTTGGCTACAGTGGGAAGGAAAAACTCCCTTTTAACAGGAAGAAACCTCCAGCAGAACCAGGCTCAGGGAGGGGCAGTCTTCTGCTGGGACTGGTTGGGGCTGAGGGAGAGAACCAGGAAAAAGACATGCTGTGGAGGGGAGCAGAGATCGATCACTAATGATTAAATGCAGAGTGGTGCATACAGAGCAAAAAGAGAAAGAAACAGTGCATCATGGGAACCCCCCAGCAGTCTACGTCTATAGCAGCATAACTAAGGGATGGTTCAGGGTCACCTGATCCAGCCCTAACTATAAGCTTTAGCAAAAAGGAAAGTTTTAAGCCTAATCTTAAAAGTAGAGAGGGTGTCTGTCTCCCTGATCTGAATTGGGAGCTGGTTCCACAGGAGAGGAGCCTGAAAGCTGAAGGCTCTGCCTCCCATTCTACTCTTACAAACCCTAGGAACTACAAGTAAGCCTGCAGTCTGAGAGCGAAGCACTCTATTGGGGTGATATGGTACTACGAGGTCCCTAAGATAAGATGGGACCTGATTATTCAAAACCTTATAAGTAAGAAGAAGAATTTTAAATTCTATTCTAGAATTAACAGGAAGCCAATGAAGAGAGGCCAATATGGGTGAGATATGCTCTCTCCTTCTAGTCCCCGTCAGTACTCTAGCTGCAGCATTTTTAATTAACTCAAGGCTTTTTAGGGAACTTTTAGGACAACCTGATAATAATGAATTACAATAGTCCAGCCTAGAGGAAATAAATGCATGAATTAGTTTTTCAGCATCACTCTGAGACAAGACCTTTCTGATTTTAGAGATATTGCGTAAATGCAAAAAAGCAGTCCTACATATTTGTTTAATATGCGCTTTGAATGACATATCCTGATCAAAAATGACTCCAAGATTTCTCACAGTATTACTAGAGGTCAGGGTAATGCCATCCAGAGTAAGGATCTGGTTAGACACCATGTTTCTAAGATTTGTGGGGCCAAGTACAATAACTTCAGTTTTATCTGAGTTTAAAAGCAGGAAATTAGAGGTCATCCATGTCTTTATGTCTGTAAGACAATCCTGCAGTTTAGCTAATTGGTGTGTGTCCTCTGGCTTCATGGATAGATAAAGCTGGGTATCATCTGCGTAACAATGAAAATTTAAGCAATACCGTCTAATAATACTGCCTAAGGGAAGCATGTATAAAGTGAATAAAATTGGTCCTAGCACAGAACCTTGTGGAACTCCATAATTAACTTTAGTCTGTGAAGAAGATTCCCCATTTACATGAACAAATTGTAATCTATTAGACAAATATGATTCAAACCACAGCAGCGCAGTGCCTTTAATACCTATGGCATGCTCTAATCTCTGTAATAAAAGTTTATGGTCAACAGTATCAAAAGCAGCACTGAGGTCTAACAGAACAAGCACAGAGATGAGTCCACTGTCCGAGGCCATAAGAAGATCCTTTGTAACCTTCACTAATGCTGTTTCTGTACTATGATGAATTCTAAAACCTGACTGAAACTCTTCAAATAGACCATTCCTCTGCAGATGATCAGTTAGATGTTTTACAACTACCCTTTCAAGAATTTTTGAGAGAAAAGGAAGGTTGGAGATTGGCCTATAATTAGCTAAGATAGCTGGGTCAAGTGATGGCTTTTTAAGTAATGGTTTAATTACTGCCACCTTAAAAGCCTGTGGTACATAGCCAACTAACAAAGATAGATTGATCATATTTAAGATCGAAGCATTAAATAATGGTAGGGCTTCCTTGAGCAGCCTGGTAGGAATGGGGTCTAATAAACATGTTGATGGTTTGGATGAAGTAACTAATGAAAATAACTCAGACAGAACAATCGGAGAGAAAGAGTCTAACCAAATACAGGCATTACTGAAAGCAGCCAAAGATAACGATACGTCTTTGGGATGGTTATGAGTAATTTTTTCTCTAATAGTTAAAATTTTGTTAGCAAAGAAAGTCATGAAGTCATTACTAGTTAAAGTTAATGGAATACTCAGCTCAATAGAGCTCTGACTCTTTGTCAGCCTGGCTACAGTGCTGAAAAGAAACCTGGGGTTGTTCTTATTTTCTTCAATTAGTGATGAGTAGAAAGATGTCCTAGCTTTACGGAGGGCTTTTTTATAGAGCAACAGACTCTTTTTCCAGGCTAAGTGAAGATCTTCTAAATTAGTGAGACGCCATTTCCTCTCCAACTTACGGGTTATCTGCTTTAAGCTACGAGTTTGTGAGTTATACCATGGAGTCAGGCACTTCTGATTTAAAGCTCTCTTTTTTAGAGGAGCTACAGCATCCAGAGTAAATGTAAATGTTATTAAGAAATGATCAGACAGAAGGGAGTTTTCAGGGAATACTGTTAAGTCTTCTATTTCCATACCATAAGTCAGAACAAGATCTAAGATATGATTAAAGTGGTGGGTGGACTCATTTACTTTTTGAGCAAAGCCAATAGAGTCTAATAATAGATTAAATGCAGTGTTGAGGCTGTCATTCTCAGCATCTGTGTGGATGTTAAAATCGCCCACTATAATCTTATCTGAGCTAAGCACTAAGTCAGACAAAAGGTCTGAAAATTCACAGAGAAACTCACAGTAACGACCAGGTGGACGATAGATAATAACAAATAAAACTGGTTTTTGGGACTTCCAATTTGGATGGACAAGACTAAGAGTCAAGCTTTCAAATGAATTAAAGCTCTGTCTGGGTTTTTGATTAATTAATAAGCTGGAATGGAAGATTGCTGCTAATCCTCCGCCCCGGCCCGTGCTACGAGCATTCTGACAGCTAGTGTGACTCGGGGGTGTTGACTCATTTAAACTAACATATTCATCCTGCTGTAACCAGGTTTCTGTAAGGCAGAATAAATCAATATGTTGATCAATTATTATATCATTTACCAACAGGGACTTAGAAGAGAGAGACCTAATGTTTAATAGACCACATTTAACTGTTTTAGTCTGTGGTGCAGTTGAAGGTGCTATATTATTTTTTCTTTTTGAATTTTTATGCTTAAATAGATTTTTGCTGGTTATTGGTAGTCTGGGAGCAGGCACCGTCTCTACGGGGATGGGGTAATGAGGGGATGGCAGGGGGAGAGAAGCTGCAGAGAGGTGTGTAAGACTACAACTCTATAGTACAGTATAGTGTGCATTGTGTACACAGTCAGTCGATTAGTTTCATACTGTGATTATTGTGAATTGTGATTCGTTGTCTATATGGTAGTGCCATTTCATTTCATTATTGGTTTATTTGACAGGGACAGTGCATATTAATGAATGTACAATTTTTTATAGACACTGTGTGTGTGTGTGTGTGTGTATATATATATATATATATATATATATATATATATATATATATATATATATATATATATAATGCTAGTCCCCATACATAAAATATAAAACACAGAGCATTTAACAAGCATAAAAATACATTTATAATTTACAATATAATACACCGTCATATTTTAATATAACCCAGAGCCATATAAAGGAGGAGTTGTCTGTTCCGGTCAAGATAGAGGTTAAAATGCTGTTGTCTCAATATAAAGTGCAGGCCTATGTGCAGGAAAGTACTGGGGTAGAATTCAGTTGTAGGTGTGTACAGGTACAGTCAGTTTTATTATAAGATGCTGAATTAAAGTGCTTTATCGTGATAGTAAAGTGCTAGATACAGCTGCTGTATCTCTTTAAAGTGCTGGTGTGCATAAGCTTACCTATGTGTTGTGTGCATGTATATGAAAGTATATTGTTTTCGCATGTCTTTAACTTGTAATGATTACAGGTTTGGTTATCTTTCAGCCATGTTTTTAAGCTGTGTCTTGAATAAAGCAAATGTGGGGCTGAACCTGATCGTCGTTGGCAGAGTATTCCATGTGCTATTGCCCCTAATAGAGAGTACTTTTTGAGCAAAGGCAGTTTTTCTAAATTTGATCTCGCAATCACCCCTAGCGGAGGATCTGGTGTTAATTTCATTGTTACTTTTCCTGTTAATATAGTTCCTCAGAGGAGGTGGAGCCAAATTATATAGGGACCGGTACACAACACAACACATTTTAAATAAGCAATGGACTCAGATACGACTACAGTATTGGTGTTGCTGGATCTCAGTGCTGCGTTTGACACAGTTGATCATCATATTCTACTTGATAGGCCAGAAAACTGTTTCGGGATTACTGGAACTGCTCTTGTGTGGTTGACCTCCTATCTGTCTGTTTGTTCCCACTGTGTTTTGTGCAACGACACTACCTCTGATTTTAGGGGCATGAAGTTCGGGGTTCCGCAGGGATCCGTTCTGGGTCCCCTGCTTTTTTCCCTGTATATGGCACCCCTTGGGAACATTTTGCGGCGTTTTGGGGTTGCTTTTCATTGCTATGCTGATGACACTCTGTTGTATATGCAGGGCTTAATTTGAGGGGGAGCAAGCCGGAGCGCGCTCCGGAACCTCGGACGCGCGCTCTGGAACCTCTGACGTTGGCTCCACCAGCTATTTATCCCTTTATCTACGGCGATGGTGCCCACGCCATATTTTCCATATGCGTATTTTTTTTACTGTAACTCCGCCATAGTTTGTCCAATCCGAATGATTCAAAGGGCATTGTAAAGCTAACACCAAGGGCTTTCCAATGATATATGGTGTATTACGGTAAACATAGCCTGTGATGTCATAAAGCAGAGTTAAAACACAGAAGTTTCACACTAGTGCGCCGCTGATTCTCATTACCGTAAGTTCTCATGTAAGCCCTCAATCTGAAAAATTTCAACACTGACAGCAAGCCAAGAACCGGCGCTCTCCAACAGTATGCTATATGTTGCATATATTATGGTAAAGTGCGTTCGGTGACTTTTGAAACGAGGGAAAAGTATGAAAAAGAGCGCAAAAGTGGCAGAAAAGTACAGAGACAGACAGCAAACATAAATGTAGTAATTTTTGAGGAAAAGGCAGGGTGTTAGTGTCATTTGTGAAGGTGTGTGTGCGTGTTTGTGTGGGTGTGCAGTTTATTTTAAGTGTGACGCACAGCATTGTTCGCAAGCCCCCCCCCCGCCCTTCTTTTTTTTTCCTGCACCGGAGCCACCCATCCTCTGCGCTCCAGGACCTCCCACTTTACTAATTAGGCACTGTGTATATGCCGATAGCTGCTGGAAATCCTGTCCACATAAAATCATTACAGGACTGTCTCGCAGCAGTAAGAAGTTGGATGTCTAGCAACTTTCTACTTTTGAACTCTGATAAGACTGAAATGATGGTTCTTGGTCCAGCAAGACATCGGCATCAATTTGATCAGCTAGCGCTTAGCCTAGGTTCATCATACTGACAAAGTGAGGAACCTTGGGGTAATTTTTGATCCTACATTGTCCTTTGACCTCCACATTAGGGACATTACGAAGACTGCTTTCTTTCATCTAAGAAATATAGCAAAGATTCGTTCCATCTTGTCTATGGCTGATACTGAGACTCTGATTCATGCTTTTGTTTCTTCTAGTTTGGACTATTCATTCAGTCATTCATTCATCTTCTACCGCTTCATCCAATTAAGGGTTGCGGGGGGCTGGAGCCTATCCCAGCAGTCATAGAGTGCGAGGCGGGGTACACCCAGGACAGGACGCCAGTCTGTCGCAGGGCCACAAATAGACAAACAAACACAGACACAGTCACACACACAACATGGACAATTTAAAGATTCCAATCCGCCTAACCCACACGTCCTTGGATGTGGGAGGAAACCGGAGCACCCGGAGGAAACCCACGCAAACACGGGGAGAACATGCAAACTCCACACAGAAAGGCCACAGGAATTGAACCCATGACCTTCTCGCTGTGAGGCAACAGTGCAAACCACTAAGCCACCGTGCTGCCCCAGATTGGACTATTGTAATGCTTTATTTTCTGGTTTACCACAGTACAGCATCAGGGGTCTTCAACTGGTTCAAAATGCTGCTGCCAGACTTCTGACATGAAGCAAACGGTTTGACCATATTACGCCGGTTCTGGCATCCCTTCACTGGCTTCCGGTCAATTTGAGATCGGATTTTAAAGTATTACTATCAGCCTATAAAATTGTTCATGGACTGGCACCCCCTATCTGGCCGGCCTGGTTGAGTCCTATGTGCCGGCAAGGGCTCTGTGTTCACAGGGTGCAGGACTATTGTGTGTCCCGAGGGTGAAGATAAAGTCAGCGACTCTGTGGAGACTTTTAAAGCCAGGCTGAAGACACATTTGTTCTCCCTGTTTTATGATTAGTATTTTATATGATTGTGTGTCTTTCTTTTATTCTTTTTATTTATTTTACTTCTTTTACCTTTTTATGTTTTTTTTTATTGTGTTTTAATCTTATTTCATTTTATTCTGCTTTTAAATGATGTTTGTGAAGCGCCTTGAGGCGACTGCTCGTGATTTGGCGCTATAGAAATTAATAAATTATTATTATTATAAATAACATGAAATTCTCAAAACGTAAAAGTTTATATTTTTCTAAGATTGGACAGTGATGAGAAATCCTTTTTTTTTTTTTTTTTTGTCCAATTTTTTTTTACAGCTTTTTTGTACAATTGTTCAACTGGTTTCAGTACAGTTGTTCCTGCAAAGGATCATTTTGTAATGCAATACTCTATATGTGGCAAGATCATGCAGTGTAAGTAAGATTTGGCCGCATCTATTGTAATAAATGGTCTTATCTGTTTAAAATTAGATAGATTGAACTTTACAGTGTTAGTTACCTTTTTGATATTTCTGAATGTAAGATTTGGGTCTAATATCACTCCAAGATATTTGAATTGGTTCACAAGCACCAGTTCTTCCCCTTCCAAGAAAACATGGATCTGGCTAGCATAATTGGTCTTTTGGTGAACATCACACATGCAGTTTGTTTGGTGTTCAGCAGAAGACAATTTTTATGTAGCCATTTGTGTATTTTACATAGTGCATTTGTGAGGTCTACAGATATTTTGTCACTCTTTCCCTGGGTAAAGATTACTGCGTCATCTGCATACATTTGCATATTTAGTTCAGAGCACACATTGGGGAGATCATTTATATACAGAGAGAATAAAAGAGGGGCTTATATTGAGCCTTGTGGAAGACCAACATAACTAGAGGATGTGGCACCATCCACAACACGCTGTTTTCTATTTGAAAGATAGGATTGAAACCATTGAATAGTATCCTCCAAAAAATTATAATGTGAAAGTTTAGCCAAGAGAGCTTGATGGTTAACTGTGTCAAATGCTTTCTTTAAGTCTAAAAATACAGCTCCTACACAGGGATTGTTATCTAGTAGATATTTAATAAAAGCAATCTGTGATTAGCCCGAAACCCAAATTGCATTTCATGTAGTGTCGTGTGGCTTTTGTTAAGGTGTTCAGTTAGCTGATTCGCTATCAGCCGTCAACCAAACCTAACAGTTCTATCAGTTAAATGATGATGACACACGCACAGTGAAAGACCATTCACTCTTGCCTGCATCCTAAAAAATTGTAGAGTCAGGCTGTGTAGTTTGCCTTAATTGATAATTGATCTTGGGCTGTCAGGTCTGCCCTTGTCTGGTTCCATGTCCTGTTTGGGTCTTTGTCAGGTTTTGTCCCCTGTCAGCATCCACTTCGCTCTTTGATCCTTTGTCTTTTTTTTTTTTTTTTACTTTAGTCATTTGAGTCTTGTCAGTTCAGTTCTAGCCTTAGTCTTTTATTTTCTTGTTGTTTTCCTTTTAGATCTTTCATTTCAGTTCTTAGTTTGCTTCCTTGAGCTGTTCATGTTAATAGTTGTTTAGGCCTTTGGTCTTATTTTTTCTTTTGGCATTTTATGTTCTCACCGTTGGTGTTTGTGTCACTGATTTCTCTTGCTTCTGTCTGCTTTGTTATTATCTCACTGCACTCTCTTGCACCTGCCTTCACTCATCTTCATCTCTTTCTTCCATGCCCCTTTGTTCCCTTCACCTGTGTCTCATTTTCTGTGATTACCACCTCTGTTATTTAAGCCTCGTGTGTTCTGTCCTTCACTGCCAGTTTGTTGTTTCTGTAAGCTTCATTCCAGCCTGTTGTTATAGTCCTGATTACTTTGCCGTTTTTGTTTGTTTGTTTTTTACCTTGCTTTGTTTTTTGGATCACGCTTGTCTCAGCTCATCGACCTCTGTATGACCATGTTTTGACCTCAGCTTGCTTTTTGACCATGCCTCTGCCTAACGCCTGCCTGATATCGCTTCTTCACTGACTGCCAGGCTGTGTACTGAACCACTGCCTGTTTATCACATAAAGATTTTTGATTAATCCTACACCTCTGTGTGTGAGTCTGCCTTTGTGTCCCTACACTCTCTGAGCCATATATCCTCCAATCATGACAGAATGAGCTGGCCAGAACTGAGACGCAGCGGACTCATGTCCTGTCTCACCTGGGAGCATTCCTCCTATCCAAAACCTGGACATGACTGCAATAAAGGAGATCTTCTCAGATATCCTTTTTTTCATCTGTTTTTGTGACTGCTACACTCCAAGAGAGAAATTTGATTATCTGGATCAGGCGTGGGAGCTAGCTGAATCCAACACCTGGTTATACGAACTCTTCTCTGAACTAGCAGATTTAGACACTCTCTTTGCTGAGGAGAGACTCCATGACTCAGTAAGGCATCTCAAGGTGCAGCTGCTGTCCCACCATCTGCTGTCTGACCTCGAGTCTGACTGGGCTGATATCGATGATGATTCATCCTCAGAGATGGAGGGTTTGGTGCTCCAAGACACGGCTTCAGTTTCTTTTTTAAGATTCACTTATTTTTTGAATATTGAGAAAGTCCAAGTCTGCGGGAGAAGCTGCGAGCTTTTTCTGCACTCGACCAGATCCAGCAAGCCAAGCCTGATATTGTAACAGCTTATCCAGAATTAGCAGACATAAAAGCTCTGTTTAAGCAGGGTCAGATACCTGCATACATTGAAGACCTCTGTGTGTGAGTTTGTCTTTGTGTCTCCATACTCTCTGAACCACATTGCCTCGCATCATGACATGAGCATTTACTTTACTTTTAGTATTTGTTATTGACCCATAAACCAGAAATGGCACATAAAAATCTCCGCAATGGGGAAAAAGCAATAAACTGTTGTCGTAAAAAGCCATAAACTGACGGTAGATGAACATAGACATTACAAAGAGGAGTAGATGCCGCACTGGTTGCTGAGGCACAGGAAATGTGGCCACTATCTTGGAGCAGTCATCGTAGTGATCAAGGCACAGTGAAGGTTTGATTTTATAATCTTATTTTCTTTTTTAATCTTTCTAACATAATATGTTTGAAATACCAAGTGTTCCAATACTTTTGGAGGGCACTGTATCCTAAGCTTATGATGAGTGCAAAATGAGTGTGGTGTTATTACTGTTTTGTTTAAGAATGTTTAATTTTCACTGTTGCTGCACTTTGTGTGAAATCATAGTCATATCTTATATCATATGAATATGACAATATTGCAAATCTGGCCATACTGTAGGCAAAAAAAGAAAAATGCTTAAAAAGGTGAGGGGTCGAAGCTGAAAGGCGACATATACATATTATTTAAACAAGTGATAAGCTGTAATTTGCGTATACATTAAAAAGTCTTTTGGCAGTGGGCCAGTGGGGTCCACCATAATTCATATTTCTATTAATATTATGGTCCATTAGGCCAACAGAGAAACTGTAGTAAAGTATGTTTTGATGCACCCACAACCTGCCATGCTCCACAATGTGTCTTCATTTTTTTTTTATTTCAATTTTCAATTTATTTTCATTTATATAGCACCATATCACAACAAATCTGCCTCAAGGCGCTTCACACAAGTAAAGTCAAACATTACCAACCCCCACAGCAAGCACACGGGTGACAGTGGTAAGAAAAAACTCCCTCTGATGATTTGAGGAAGAAACCTCAAGCGGACCAGACACAAAGGAGTGACCTTCTGCTTGGGCCATTCTACCACCTCAATTTACAAAACAATTCACAAAACGAATATACAGAAAATGTTGCTGATGCACAGGACAAGAGGGTTGCAGAAACAGACACTACACCCATCTCTGGATGGAGTCGCTCCTGAAACAGAGAGAAAAAACAGAATGAGGCATCAGAAAGACAACAAATACAGTATAATTTGTCAGCATTAAGCAACAAGAAAAACAGAAGAAATACTAAGGTGATTGCCGGTCATGAGGCCTAAACTTCACTAAAAGACCCAGAAGTTAGACAAAGTTGAGGCTGCGGCCCACTCCGTTTTCAACATTTCCACTAATGTTGTGCAAGTACCCATTCTCTTGCTGAAGTACTGTCTCCTACTGAAGTACTGTCTTATCTTGGTTGTAATGGTGGGTACAAATTTATGCCCCCGGTGCAGAGAACAAACCAGATTGTTAAGGTTCAGCGTTCTTTATTCACACACAGGTTATAGTCCAAGGTCATTCAGAAGAAGAGCAGTCCAACAGGTTTTAAAGGGAGGTAGCAGAGGGTCAACCAAAAATAAATAAAAGGTCAGTAACAGAGACTTCTCATACCAAGTGATGAATCCAAAATTTCAGGCAAAAATCCCAAACATCATTGAAAGACAGATTGAAGGACTCTCAGAAACAAAACTCTTTGGTCTGATGAGACAAAGATCCCTACAGTGAAGCATGGTGGTGGCAGCATCATGTTGTGGGGATATTTTTTAAGTGGCTGGAACTGCAGCAATGTACAGACATCCTGGTTGAAAATCTGCTCTTGACCTCAGACTGGGATGACAGTTCATCTTTCAGCAGGACAATGACCCTAAGAACACAGCCAAGATATCAAAGGAGTGGCTTCAGGACAACTCTGTGAATGTCCTTGAGTGGCCCAGCCAGAGCCCAGACCTGAATCCGACTGAACATCTCTGGAGAGATCTGAAAATGGCTGTGGACTGATGCTCTCCATCCATCTTGATGGAGCTTGAGAGGTGCTGCAAAGAGGAATAGACAAATCTGCACAAAGATAGGTGCACCAAGCTTGTGGCATCATATTCAATAAGAGCTGAGGCTCTAACTGCTGTCAAATGTGCATTAACAAAGTATTGAGCAAAGGGTGTGAATACTTTCGTACACGTGATTTCTGGTTTTGTTTTGTTTTCATAAATTTGCCAAAAATTCAAAAATAAATAAATAAAATAAGTTTTTATGGGGTGTTGTGAGTAGAATTTTGAGGGGAAAAAAATGAATTTCCTCCATTTTGGAATAAGGCTGTAACCTAACAAAATGTGGAAAAAGTGAAGAGCTGTGAATACTTTCTGGGTGCACTGCACATGGATCAAATTTCCTTAATAATCAGAGCAGTTATAAGACATCTTATTATATGTCTATTATCTTATTAGATTATCAGACTATTATACTGATGCCTTGGACTACCTGCCATGTGCATGCAGAGATGAAAAGGGAGATTTGACAAAATTGGAATGAGAATGGTTTTATGATTTCTTTTAGAAAATTAACCAATGTGTGAATCAAAGTAAAACCACTTAACTAGGAAGGGATTATAAACAGACTTCCTTTCAATATTTATTGCATGAAATTATGCTGCAAATGATAACTATACATAAAGCATGCAAAAACACACACAAACACATTTATATACACAGTACATAAATACAGACAGAGACCGTTACTGCCTAGGCTATATGTTGTTTGGATTGAGATTGCTTTTAAAATTGCATATTCAACAGAGAAGCATATTTGCTGCACACAGATGCATATGGTAATGCCATACATCACCAATTACAAGATAGCTACCAGTATCCAAGCTCATGCCCTGATCCAGGATGCTGGGGTTGAAAAATGAGGAAGTAAAGATTTTGAATGTGCAGACAAATGATTCTGGTGATTGCCCAAGACTTTCATCAAACATTATGTCAAATCTAATCCTGTTACCATTTCAATGGTCTGCCAAGTGAACGGCTCGTCAGGATGTCTGAGTGCTTGGATTTAATTTCAAACAGAAACATCTGGATACAGGTTTAATTTGTTCAACCAGATGAAAGTTTGACATGTGCACATCCACCATATATATATATATATATATATATATATATATATATATATGTATATATATATATATATATATATATTGTCAATGTTCAAAGAAGGGTAACTAAGAAGTTGTATTAATGCAAATGAAACAACACAACGTTTGGTAGACTAAAGTTTAAGTTGAAAGGAATCACTTTGTCAGTCCATCTGTCCTTCTGTCCCTAATACCCCATCACACTTAGTATGAATGAGCATGAGCCAAGCAGTGTTAACCCACACTCAACACATTGGGCTCTCAGCTCTGCCTCGTCCATTCACTCCTGCCTCGAACTTAATGAAGTCAGGGTTGTACTTGCGCACAAATCTCACCTTTAAGGAGGGCGTAGCATCACTTTCATCTTCATTTGTTTTTTTATTTTAAAAGCTTTTCCATAGCTTCAATCAAAGTTTGCAGCTGGCTTCTTCTGCTGCTGCTTAATGGCGTGTGTTCAACAACTGAATGACACCTTACTGCCACCATGAGGTGGGAAGCAGCATTGCAGCCCCATGGCCCTCAGCCCAGAGTTGCAGAACTGAATGTTTTTTCGCGGCCCAGTAGTTGCCACTCGCAGCCCAATGATGGGCTGTGGCTCCATGGTTGAGAATAACTGTCCTAGGTGATATTATCGTTTGCCTCACCAACCCGCTACGTGCACACACCACCCCAAACATTAGTGGTCAACAGCTGTATGATACACCTTAACCCCTTCTAAGCCTGTATATCCCATCAATGGGAAATTTCACTTTTTATTTGTGAGATACAGACAAGCCAAAATGAGGCGGATGGTAGGGGGTCCGCCTCATTTTGGCTTAATTGTTGAGCAAACACACCAACACACAAACACCCCACAATAACACAAGTAACAATAAAAAAGAATTAAATGAAATATAAATAAAATCAGCGTTCCTATTAACGTTTTGTGCAAATATGTAGAAAGTCCTGACAGCTCCCACAATATGAAAAATAAAAAGGTGCTATGTTCAAAAAATACAAAAAAGTGTGATTTAAGATAAAAATGGAATTAAAAAGTTGCAGTGTGGATTTCCCTCAAAGTCAGTCCCAGTGACAGCATTTTTTTTCCTTTTTTTAACAACATAAATGGAAATGGTGCTACGTTCAGTAAATACTTTGTGCTTGCATTTGGTAACAACGGGCCTTATACTGTAGAAGCAGAATGTGCAAACAAGACACCATAAAACTATAATGTAGCACTGAAATCTTATCCAAACCTGGTCTACCTTATGCTGCGTTTACACATAACGACGGCACGTCACGAACACCACAAAGAATATATTCTTGGCCGCTGATCACGAATGTGATGATTCGGGGCAGAGGCGAATTGTCTCCGCGCGCACACACACACACCCATATTCATCCAACCGTCAGTTGCTGAACAATTCAGATTGTTCCAGTTTGTTCCTCAAAATCCACACCAGAAGAACTTCTTGACTGCATGCTTAGTTGGGCTCTGTGCCATGGAGTGGCGCAGAAAGGAGGAGGAGCCTGAGAGGGCCAGATGTGTGGCTCCACGCAGCTCTCGTCTCATGCACTAGAACACCTGCAGGAGCACGCTGAGGAGCACTGGAACAAGACTTTTAGCTGACTTGGCGTCACTGTTCTCCTTCAGCATACTGCAGCAATGAAACTGAATGTGGTGCAGCATGGTTTAATTGTGCGCACATCGGAGAAGAACGCTGTCATGCTCTATTAAGGATCAGCACTAATCAAGACAGATCAACATGCTCAGTTGCAAGCTCCACGCCATGAGGCGAAATGAGGGTGGCGTGTGACATTCGTGAAAGATTTTTTGATAGTCAAAAACATGCTCCATGAAAATCACGAATATCACGCACCAACACGCACTGTTAAGAAACCTATTCAAATGTGTTAAACCACATTAAGAATGTCAGGAATGTGCCAAGAGTGACAAAATTATGACATTCGTAACGCGTCTTGCCTATGTGTAAACGCACCTTTAACTGTCTACCTGTCTCCCTTATAACAGTAAGGGGGCTCCATCATGGAGCCGTACAGCTCCACTATGATGAGTGATGTCCTGTGAAATCTTTCAATTTGAGTAGGACTTCCCCTCTATATGTATCTTTAATTTGTATATATTTTTAAATAATACACTACATACTTGCGGTATTTCCTAGCTCCTGGGTTTCAAAGGGAATAATGTGATTACTAACCATCAGATGACAAGGTAAAATCTCTTAAATCATTCTAAAGTCGGTTTTAGGAGAAACAAGGTTGTTTTAAGCAGAAATGAGGCGATAATCTGTGAATCGCTACTGACGCTCCGAAATGACTTAGATGCTTGATCAGTTCCCTGTCTTTTATTATAAAATAATGCTGAAGATAGATAGAGATAGATAGAGATAGTGTTATTGTACAAAACAAAAAAAGTGCGATCGACTGGTCAGATATGATGTCAACCATGCAAGGGCACTCCCAGTAATCCCAAAATGATTCTCCAGCCTCTCAAATAGAATATGATGAGCTGCAGTATCAAACGCAGCACTAATATCTAACAACACCAGAACCGTAGTGGTGTCTGAATCCAATGCAAGCAGAAGATCATTCACTACTTTAGTGAGAGCTGTCTCTGTGGAATGATATTTTCTAAAAGCAGACAGCAGTGGCTCAAAAAGATTATTCTCAGTAAGGTGGTACACAGGCTGCTGTGAAACCACCTTTTCCAGAATGTTAGAGCAAAATGATAGATTTGATGTCGGCCTATAGTTTTCAATACACTAGGGTCAAGATTAGATTTCCTAAGTATTGGTTTAATCACTGCAGATTTGAAACATTTAGGAACAGATCCAGAGCATTAAACATAAATCTTCTTCTGTCCTCAGAACAATAAAAAAGTAGGCACAATGACTCTGGTTTGGCAGCTCATGTAACAAGCCAGGGTCCGTGCACACTGCATGTGCACTGACCAGGAGAATTAAACTTCATTTCTACTCCATTATTTTTATTTTTTTTAAATGGCATGAATAAATGATAATTTCTGAAATAGTGTCCAAAAAGTGTCCAATACTTTTGGAGGGTACTGTATTATGTCATTGGTGATGCTCTGTGCATACAACATGGTGTATCTTCCTCCCTGGGAAGACCAGACAAACTGTTATACCAGTGACAATATGGCCCATAAACATGATATGATATATAAGTGACAAATGAAATTGACAGCCCAGTAACATAACAAAATTAATTTCCTAATTGCTGGCATTGTTTTATATCTTTTCTCTGGACTACAGTGATGCTGAAATCCTACACTGCACATTTTCAACACACAATGCCACACAGAATCAGTATCATTCCATCAAACCGGGAGTGATCTGTCAAGCTTTGATTTGATGCAATAGGGCTTTTACAGCCTCCCATGAGGTATGCTATCATCCAAAATTTCATCTGCCTCCAAAGATCAGTTAACATATTAAACAATTTCACTTTTTGTCATTTTAAATCCTTCAGTCTATTCTACACCTAATCCCCAAGTGTATATGTGGTTCTACTTTTTCATGTCGATTTGAAGACACTCAGCTGAAAAGGGTCTTTATGGATGCAGGCATGGTGGGAAGCCAACTTAGTTCCCATTGGTGGAAAGCTTTAGAAGAAAACCTCCCTTGAAGCAGCCGTGGTTGATGAGTGGAGTTTTGGAAGAGATTTGCGCCTGAGGCCATTTTTCTGAACAGTTCTCTGCCTTCCAGAGAGACAACGAATGACGGAAAGTTTTTAGGTGACAACAGAGGGGCAAAGAGAGACCTGGAGTCTCATCCAAGGAGACTTTTCCCTCAATCTTTTATGTTGTTTTTATGCTCCTTATTAAAATAATGGATAATGTTCATGGAATTGTTTTCACATTGACTCTATTTATGCACATGTGCACAAAAGTGGCTGTTGTGTGTGATGATTGTTCAGTAACCCCTGTGCATGTGCCATGCACAAGAGTTGCCCCTTTTTTTGACAGAGGGGAGGGACACTTCACAAGCAAGTACTTGACTTAATCGGAGTACATGGTCTGCAAGAGTATCCACACTGAGACCAGTGCTATTAAAGAAAAATAACTGGTCAACATTTTTTTTTCTTGCTTGGACTTTGAAAATTGATTTAGGGTAATATTGGGATGCTGAATCCGAATCTGAACTCAGATTTCCTCTATCATATCTTTTTTTTTTTTTTTTTTTGCAATCTGCATGTTCTCCTATTGATGGATGAAGCAAAAGTCACTCATTCACTCACGAGTTTGATGTCACTAATCGTACAAAAGCAGCTTCAAAAGCATAGTTTTTAAACAAAGGTTTGTGAACTGTGAACAAGAGCTATAATAATGTTTATGGTGCCGTAATTTCAATTCACTTTCAATTTATTCAATTTATAGGGCGCCAACTCACAACAGCATCACCTCAAGGCACCTTACACGAAACAATTCAAAAATACTTCAAAATGAGTTAAAAAATTAAAAAGCACAATTAAAAGATTACAACCCCAATTCCAATGAAGTTGGGACATTGTGTGAAATGTAAATAAAAACAGAATACAATGATTTGCAAATCCTCTTCAACCTATATTCAGTTGAATACACCACAAAGACAAAACATTTAATGTTCAAACTGATAGACTTTTTTTGTTTTTGTGAAAATATTTGCTCATTTTGAAATGGATGCCTGTAACACATTTAAAAAAAATGGGACGGGGCAACAAAAGACTAGGAAAGTTGATGAATGCTCAAAGAACACCTAATTGCAAACAGGTGAGTGTCATGATTGGGTATAAAAGGAGCATCCCCAAAAGGCTCAGCCATTCACAAGCAAAGATGGGGCGAGGATCACCACTTTGTGAACAACTGCATGAAAAAATAGTCCAACAGTTTAAGAACAATGTTTCTCAACGTTCAATTGCAGGGAAATTAGGGATTCCATCATCTACAGTCCATAATATAGTCAGAAGATTCAGAGAATCTGGAGAACTTTCTACATGTAAGCGGCAAGGCCGAAAACCAACACTGAATGCCCGTGACCGTCGATCCCTCAGGCGGCAGTGTATTAAAAACCAACATCGTTGTGTAAAGGATCTTACCGCGTGGGCTCAGGAACACTTCAGAAAACCATTGTCAGTTAACACAGTTCATTGCTATATCTACAAGTGCAAATTAAAACTCTACCATGCAAAGCAAAAGCCACACGTCAACAACACCCAGAAGCGTCGCCACCTTCTCTGGGCCCAAACTCATTTGAAATGGACAGACGCAAAATGGAAAAGTGTGCTGTGGTCTGATGAGTCCACATTTCAAATTGTTTTTGGAAATCATGGATGTCGTGTCCTCTGGAAAACAGAGGAAAAAAACCATCCAGATTGTTACCAGCGCAAAATTCAAAAGCCAGCATCTGTGATGGTATGGGGGTGTGTTAGTGCCCATGGCATGGCCAACTTACACATCTGTGATGGCAACATCAATGCTGAAAGCCACATCCAGGTTTTGGAGCAACACATGCTGCCATCCAAGCAACATCTTTTTCAGGGATGTCCCTGCTTATTTCAGTAAGGCAATGCCAAGCCACATTCTGCACGTTACAACAGCATGGCTTCGTAGTAAAAGAGTGTGGGTACTCGACTGGCCTGCCTGCAGTCCAGACCTGTCGGCCATTGAAAATGTGTGGCGCATTATAAAGCGCAAAATATGACAATGGTGACCCCAGACTGTTGAACAACTGAAGTCGTACATCAAGCAAGAATGGGAAAGAATTCACCTAAAAAGCTTCAACAATTAGTATCCTCAGTTCCCAAATGCTTATTGAGTGTTGTTAGAAGGGAAATTGATGTAATACAGTGATGAACATACCACTGTCCCAGCTTTTTTGAAACATGTTGCAGGGATACATTTCAAAATGAGCAAATATTTGCACAAAAACAATAAAGTTTATCAGTTTGAACATTAAATATCTTGTCTTTATGGTGTGTTCTATTGAATATAGGTTGAAGAGGATTTGCAAATCATTGCATTCTGTTTTTATTTACATTTTACACAACGTCTCAACTTCATTGGAATTGGGGTTGTAAAACAAGCACAATAAAAGAGTAAAAATTAAAAAGAATGCTAGCACAATATTCTAACCATAGGACAGAGTGAATAGATGTGTCTTAAGTCTGGTTTTAAAAGTCTCCACAGAGTCCAACTGTCTAACTGACGCTGGGAGACCTTTCCACAGCACAGGGGCACGATGAGAGAAAGCCCTTTGGCCCACAGACTTTTTCTTCATCCTAGGAACACAGAACAGTCCTGCATCCTCTGAACGCAAAGCCCAGGCCTGTACATAGGGCTTAATTACATCGGCTAAATAAGTCGGTGCCTATCCACGAACAATTTATAGGCTAACAGCAGGACCTTAATAATGTTTATGTCGCCAAAGAGGTGTGCAAGTCTGTAGCTTTTGCTTCAATGCTTGATACCAGAAATATGTTTTCACATCTCAAAAACATTATGTGATTGGTAAAAACGAACACCAGATTCTGATTCAGCACCCCCAAATTACCCAAAATCCATTGAAAAACTCCATGCAAGAAAAATTGTGTTGACCAGTGAAACTGGTTCACTCTGACTCTCAGAGCTTGATAGCAGCTTCATCATAGTGGCAGGTGAACTGGGGTGTGCTATTTTGAGGGTGCCAAAACTGAACACAAAGGTGGGTGCTGGGTGCAAAGGGGTTGGATTTATTTTGTTAGTCATGGGTGTGTTGTGAACTAAACATAAATTCAACCAGAATGTCACCTCCCCCTTTAAATCAGAATGTAACACATGCACAGCGCTGCAGTGTTAAGCGGTGAAGTCTCAAGTCTCAAAACTTTTTTTTTTGGGCAGAGGAAATTGATCAAATGCTGTCTCAGCTGGCCTTTGAGATGGACCTCACATGCAAATTAATGAATGAATGGAAGTCCTGAGATCCATCACCTGTAGAATTTATTAAGGCAAGTTAAAAACTGTTTTGTGCATCTTTGGTGAGGCGTTTCAGTTTTGTGCCCTGTCTTGTGATATGTCAAATGCCAATTCAGTTTTATGGTGCTATGATGTGCTGCTGTGCTTTGCTGTACACAAAGTGTTAGTGTGTTAGTGCTATCTCACTACTGCACTCTTCCTTATAGTATAAAAGAAATACATCACAGTGTACTTGCTCAAGTTCTTTCCTGGCTGATGAGTTAAATGCATTCTTTGTCTTCATATTTACATCCCACTTGCAGTGCCCACAACTACACTTAATTTGTAGACAAACATGCCCATGGGCATACAGATGAATGCAAGCGTATGTTGGCTACTGTATTTAAAGAATACTGGTGCCAGCGGTGTAAACCATAACTGTCTCAGGTGGAAAAAGGAAAGACACTTGCAAAGCACACTCACTCATTCCATGTGCGCTTTATATTGTAAGGCAAAAGCCATACAATAATTACAGAAAAACCCCAACGGTCAAAACAACCCCCTATGAGCAAGCACTTGGCGACAGAGGGAAGGAAAACTCCCTTTTAACAGGAAGAAACCTCCAGCAGAACTAGGCTCAGGGAGGGGCAGTCTTCTGCTGGGACTTGTTGGGGCTGAGGGAGAGAATCAGGAAAAAGACACGCTGTGGAAGAGAGCAGAGATCAATCACTAATGATTAAATGCAGAGTGGTGCATGGGGTCTGTCTGTCAGAGGGTGTCTGTCTCCCTAATCTGAATTGGGAGCTGGTTCCACAGGAGAGGACCCTGAAAGCTGCCTCCCATTCTACTCTTACAAACCCTAGGAACTACAAGTAAGCCTGCAGTCTGAGAGCGAAGCGCTCTATTGAGGTGATATGGTACTATGAAGTCCCTAAGATAAGATGGGACCTGATTATTCAAAACCTAATAAGTAAGAAGAAGAATTTAAAATTCTATTCTGGAATTAACAGGGAGCCAATGAAGAGAAGCCAATATGGGTGAAATATGCTCTCTCCTTCTAGTCCCCGTCAGTACTCTAGATGCAGCATTTTGAATTAACTGAAGGCTTTTCAGGGAACTTTTAGGACAACCTGATAATAATGAATTACAATAGTCCAGCCTAGAAGAAATAAATGCATGAATTAGCTTTTCAGCATCAGTCTGAGACAAGACCTTTCTAATTTTAGAGATATTGCGCAAATGCAAAAAAGCAGTCCTACATATTTGCTTAATATGCGCATTGAAGGACATATCCTGATCAAAAATGACTCCAAGATTTCTCACAGTATTACTGGAGGTCAGGGTAATGCCATCCAGAGTAAGGATCTGGTTAGACACCATGTTTCTAAGATTTGTGGGGCCAAGTACAATAACTTCAGTTTTATCTGAATTTAAAAGCAAGAAATTAGAGGTCATCCATTTAATCTATTATTAGACTCAGTTGGCTTTGCTCAAAATGTAAATGAGTCCACCCACCACTTTAATCATATCTTAGATCTTGTTCTGACTTATGGTATGGAAATTGAAGACTTAACAGTATTCCCTGAAAACTCCCTTCTGTCTGATCATTTCTTAATAACATTTACATTTACTCTGATGGACTACCCAGCAGTGGGGAATAAGTTTCATTACACTAGAAGTCTTTCAGAAAGCACTGTAACTAGGTTTAAGGATATGATTCCTTCTTTATGTTCTCTAATGCCATATACCAACACAGTGCAGAGTAGCTACCTAAACTCTGTAAGTGAGATAGAGTATCTCGTCAATAGTTTTACATCCTCATTGAAGACAACTTTGGATGCTGTAGCTCCTCTGAAAAAGAGAGCTTTAAATCAGAAGTGCCTGACTCCGTGGTATAACTCATAAACTCGCAGCTTAAAGCAGATAACCCGTAAATTGGAGAGGAAATGGCGTCTCACTAATTTAGAAGATATTCACTTAGCCTGGAAAAAGAGTCTGTTGCTCTATAAAAAAGCCCTCCGTAAAGCTAGGACATCTTACTACTCATCACTAATTGAAGAAAATAAGAACAACCCCAGGTTTCTTTTCAGCACGGTAGCCAGGCTGACAAAGAGTCTGAGCTCTACTGAGCCAAGTATTCCTTTAACTTTAACTAGTAATGACTTCATGACTTTCTTTGCTAATAAAATTTTAACTATTAGAGAAAAAATTACTCATAACCATCCCAAAGACGTATCGTTATCTTTGGCTGCTTTCAGTGATGCCGGTATTTGGTTAGACTCTTTCTCTCCGATTGTTCTGTCTGAGTTATTTTCATTAGTTACTTCATCCAAACCATCAACATGTCTATTAGACCCCATTCGTACTAGGCTGCTCAAGGAAGTCCTACCATTATTGAATGCTTTGATCTTAAATATGATCAATCTATCTTTATTAGTTGGCTATGTACCACAGGCTTTTAAGGTGGCAGTAATTAAACCATTACTTAAAAAGCCATCACTTGACCCAGCTATCTTAGCTAATTATAGGCCAATCTCCAACCTTCCTTTTCTCTCAAAAATTCTTGAAAGGGTAGTTGTAAAACAGCTAACTGATCATCTGCAGAGGAATGGTCTATTTGAAGAGTTTCAGTCAGGTTGTAGAATTCATCATAGTACAGAAACAGCATTAGTGAAGGTTACAAATGATCTTCTTATGGCCTCAGACAGTGGACTCATATCTGTGCTTGTTCTGTTAGACCTCAGTGCTGCTTTTGACCCTGAACCATCCCTTAGTTATGCTGCTATAGACATAGACTGCTGGGGGGTTCCCATGATGCACTGAGTGTTTCTCTTTTTGCTCTGTATGCACCACTCTGCATTTAATCATTAGTGATTGATCTCTGCTCCCCTCCACAGCATGTCTTTTTCCTGGTTCTCTCCCTCAGCCCCAACCAGTCCTAGCAGAAGACTGCCCCTCCCTGAGCCTGGTTCTGCTGGAGGTTTCTTCCTGTTAAAAGGGAGTTTTTCCTTCCCACTGTCTCCAAGTGCTTGCTCACAGGGGGTCGTTTTGACCGTTGGGGTTTTTACATAATTATTGTATGGCCTTGCCTTACAATATAAAGCGCCTTGGGGCAACTGTTTGTTGTGATTTGGCGCTATATAAATAAAATTGATTGATTGATTGATTGATCCATGTCTTTTTGTCTGAAAGACATTCCTGCAGTTTAACTAATTGGTGTGTGTCCTCTGGCTTCATGGATAGATAAAGCTGGGTATCATCTGCATAACAATGAAAATTTAAGCAATGCTTTCTAATAATACTGCCTAAGGGAAGCATGTATAAAGTGAATAAAATCGGTCCTAGCACAGAACCTTGTGGAACTCCATAATTAACCTTAGTCCGTGAAGAAGACTCCCCATTTACATGAACAAATTGTAATCTATTAGATAAATATGATTCAAACCACTGCAGCGCAGTGCCTTTAATACCTATGGCATGCTGTAATCTCTGTAATAAAATTTTATGGTCACCAGTATCAAAAGCTGCACTGAGGTCTAACAGGACGAGCACAGAGATGAGTACACTGTCTGAGGCCATAAGAAGATCATTTGTAACCTTCACTAATGCTGTTTCTGTACTATGATGAATTCTAAAACCTGACTGAAACTCTTCAAATAGACCATTCCTCTGCAGATGAGCAGTTAGCTGTTTTACAACTACCCTTTCAAGAATTTTTGAGAGAAAAGGAAGGTTGGAGATTCACCTATAATTAGCTAAGATAGCTGGGTCAAGTGATGGCTTTTTAAGTAATGGTTTAATTACTGCCACCTTAAAAGCCTGTGGTACATAGCCAACTAATAAAGATAGATTGATCATATTTAAGATCAAAGCATTAATTAACGGTAGGGCTTCCTTGAGCAGCCTGGTAGGAATGGGGTCTAATAGACATGTTGATGGTTTGGAGGAATTGACTAATGAAAGTAACTCAGACAGAACAATCAGAGAGAAAGAGTCTAATCAAATACCAGCATTACTGAAAGCAGCCGAACATAAAGATATGTCTTTGGGATGGTTATGAGTATTTTTTTCTTTAATAGTTAAAATTTTATTTGCAAAGAAAGTCATGAAGTCATTACTAGTTAAAGTTAAAGGAATACTCAGCTCATTAGAGCTCTGACTCTTTGTCAGCCTGGCTACAGTGCTGAAAAGAAACCTGGGGTTGTTCTTATTTTCTTCAATTAGTGATGAATAGTAAGATGTCCTTTTTTATAGAGCAACAGACTCTTTTTCCAGGGTAAATGAAGATCTTCTAAATTAGTGAGATGCCATTTCCTCTCCAGCTTACGTGTTATCTGCTTTAAGCTGCGAGTTTGTGAGTTATACCACAGAGTCAGGCACTTGTGATTTAAGGCTCTCTTTTTCAGAGGAGCTACAGCATCCAAAGTTGTGCTCAATGAGGATGTAAAGCTATTAAAGCTCTGTCTGGGTCTTTGATTAATTAATAAGCTGGAGTGGAAGACTGCTGCTAATCCTCCTCCTCGACCTGTGCTTCGAGCATTCTGACAGTTAGTGTGACTCAGGGGTGTTGACCTGTAACCAGGTTTCTGTAAGGCAGAATAAATCAATATGTTGGTCAATTATTATATCATTTACTAACAGGGACTTAGAAGAGAGAGACCTAATATTTAATAAACCACATTTAACTGTTTTAGTCTGTGGTGCAGTTGAAGGTGCTATATTATTTTGTCTTTTTGAATTTTTATGCTTAAATAAATTTTTACTGGTTATTGGTGGTCTGGGAGCAGGCACCATCTCTACGGGGATGGGATATTGGGGGGATGGCAGGGGGAGAGAAGCTGTAGAGAGGTGTGTAAGACTACAACTCTGCTTCCTGGTCCCAACCCTGGATAGTCATGATTTGGAGGGTTTAATAAAATTGGCCAGATTTCTAGAGATGAGAGCTGCTCCATCCAAAGTGGGATGGATGCCGTCTCTCCTAACAAGACCAGGTTTTCCCCAGAAGCTTTGCCAATTATCTATGAAGCCCACCTCATTTTCTGGACACCACTCAGACAGCCAGCAATTCAAGGAGAACATGTGGCTAAACACGTCACTCCCGGTCCGATTTGGGAGGGGCCCAGAGAAAACTACAGAGTCCGACATTGTTTATGTAATGTGGATGTTTGTTTGGATGTTTGTTTATGTGGATGTAATATTCGCATATGCGAATATTACATCCACATTTTTTAGACCAAAACCCCATGGGTGCACAAGTATACTCAGTATTTCACCGGTGGTGGCGCTGGATGTGCAAACATCATAGGGTGGAAAATACAGTTCAATTATTTTTATAGCCCCAAATCACAACATAGGTCACGACAAGGAGCTTAACAAGTGTTGTCTAACCCACTTGAACTCACACATATGGCAACAGTGGTTAGGAATAACTCCCTCTGACAAATTTGAGGAAGAATCCTAAAACATAGCAGACTCAAAGTGGTGACCAGTTGCTTTGGTCATACTAAAAATAACAAGAATCAAATGAACAAAATACAACATAGATTTGTCAAACATTCAAAACAGAAATAAATGTCCTCGTAGAAAGTCTATGTGATAGAGAACTATAGATAACATTTGCTTTGCACTGCTTTTGCACCAGCTGGAAAATGGGGTCATGAGAATATTCAACCTTTACGCCAACTCATTTTCTTTCATTCTTATAAGGTTTCCTTCCACTTTCTGCAAAGGAAATGACTCAGTCAGCATATGCTTAAGAGCAACAACTCTTTGCTTTTGGGTAATTTTTGAAAAAAATGTAAAAAAAAAACATTTTTACTAGGTTACAAAGAGGTAATGCACACAATAGTCTTCCACTGGCAATATTCCGTCATACTGAAAATTTTAATGCTTGCAGTAACTGTCTGCTGTGGGAGCAGATCTTTAAGTTGGGAGGACTGAGGTTGGGATGGATCCATAGTTTCCATTAAGTGTAATTTCTTACCTGATCATTTGCTGAGTAAACATGCATACTTTCCAAGTAGCCCATTATGAACAAAGACAATGCCAAGCTATGTAAAAATCAATTAATCAGAATGGTTAAATGTAGGGCAGGGAATCATTTTAAACAATGAAGATGCATATGACAGTATGGCTTTTCTTATTTAAAATGCTCAGCAGTATTCATAGCGCTGATCTTTAGTTTTTCATTTAATATTTTAGCAGATTCAGTCATTCACAAACAGTGTACTGTTATGAAGACAATGTCTTAAAGTGCATCCAGAAAGTATTCACAGCACTGGATTTTTTTCCACATTTTGTGATGTTACAGCCTTATTCCAAAATGGAGTAAATTCATTTTTCCCTCAACATTCTACTCACAACACCCTATAATGACATCAAGGAAAAAGCTTTTTTGAAATTTGTGCAGATTTATTAAAAAGAAAAAGCCAAGAAATCACATATACAGAAATATTAACACCCTTTGCTCAATACTTTGTTGATGCACCTTTGGCAGTAATTACAGCCTCAGGTCTTCGTGATTATGATGCCATAAGCTTGGCACACCTATCTCTGTACAGTTTTGCCCATTCTTTGAAGTACCTCTCACGCTTGGCTGTGTACTTAGGGTCATTATCCTGCTGAAAGATGAACCATTACCCCAGTCTGAGGTCAAGAGCGCTCTGGAGCAGGTTTTATCCAGGATGTCTCTGTACATTGCTGCATTAATCTTTCCTTCAATCCTGACTAGTCTCACTGTTCTTGCCACTGAAAAACATCCCCACTGCATGATGCTGCCAACAACATGCTTCACTGTAGGGATGGTGCCTGGTTTCCTCCAAACGTGACGCCTGGCATTCGTGCTAAAGAGCTTGCCTTTTTGCCAAATGCCAGGTGGTTGTCATGTGCCTTTTACTAAGGAGTGGCTTCCGTGTGGCCACTCTACCATAAGGGCCTGATTGTTAGATTGCTGCAGTGATGGTTGTGCTTCTGGAAGGTTCTCCTCTCTCCACAGAGGAATGCTGGAGCTCTGACAGAGTGACCATCGGGATCTTGGTCACCTCCCTGACTGAGGCCCTTCTCCCCTGATTGCTCAGTTTAGACGGGCGGCCAGCTCAAGTAAGAGTCCTGCTGTACCCAAACGCCTTCATTTACAGATGATGAAGGTCACTGTGCTCATTGGGACCTTCAAAGCAGCAGAAATGTTTCTGTGCCCTTCCCCAGATTTGTGCCTTGAGACAATCCTGTCTCGGTCTGCAGACAATTGTCTGTCGACCTTTGAGTCAGGATTGTTCCTTTGACTTCATGTTTGGTTTGTGCTCTGACATGCATCGTGAACTGTGGGACCTTATATGTAGACAGGTGTGTGTCTTTCCAAATCATGTCCAAACAACTGAATTTACTGCAAGTGGACTCCAATTAAGCTCTAGATACATCACAACTGATCAGTGGAAACAGGATGCACCTGAGCTCAATTTTGAACTGCATGGCAAAGGCTGTGAATACTTATGTGCCTGTGATTTCACAATTTTTCACATTGTCATTATGGGGTATTGTGTGTAGAATTTTGAGGAGAAAAATGAATTTCATCCATTTTGGAATAAGGCTTCAACATAAAAAAAAAGAAAAGAAAAAAAATGCAGCACTGTGAATACTTTCTGGATGTACTGTATATTAAAGCTACAGTCTGGAGGATTTGGGGATGTCTATTAGCCAAACTCGAATACAGCAGCACTTATAATCATCTGTTCATTAATTATTAACTAATTCATTAATTAATTACCTGCAACAAGAAACTGATCTATTTTCACAGATGATCATAGATTAAACCCACCCTGTGTAGTTGTACATCACCTTTCCTTCTTACAACACTCAACAAGCATTTGGGAACTGAGGACACTAATTGTTGAAGCTTTGTAGGTGGAATTCTTTCCCATTCCTGCTTGATGTTCGACTTCAGTTGTTCAACAGTCCGGGGTCTCCGTTGTCGTATTTTGCACTCCATAATGTGCCACACATTTTCAATGGGCGACAGGTCTGGACTGCAGGCAGGCCAGTCTAGTACCTGCATTATTTTACTACGAAGCCACACTGTTGTAACACGTGCAGAATGTGGCTTGGCATTGTCTTGTTGAAATAAGCAGGGACGTCCCTGAAAAAGATGTTGCTTGGATGGCAGCATGTGTTGCTCCAAAACCTTGATGTACCTTTCAGCATTAATGGTGCCATCACAGATGTGTAAGTTGGCCATGCCATGGGCACTAACACACCGCCATACCATCACAGATGCTGGCTTTTGAACTTTGCGCTGGTAACAATCTGGATGGTCTTTTTCCTCTTGTCTGGAGGACACGGCGTCCATGATTTCCAAAAACAATTTGAAATGTGGACTCATCACACCACAGCACACTTTTCCACTTTGCGTCTGTCCATTTCAAATGAGCCTGGGCCCAGAGAAGACGATGGCATTTCTAGATGTTGTTGATGTATGGCTTTCACTTTGCATGGTAAAGTCTTAACTTGCACTTGTAGATGTAGCGACGAACTATGTTAACTGACAATGGTTTTCTGAAGTGTTCCTGAGTCCATGCGGTAAGATCCTTTACACGATGTCGGTTTTTAATGCAGTGCCACCTGAGGGATCGAAGGTCACGGGCATTCAATGTTGGTTCTCGGCCTTGCCGCTTACGTGTAGAAAGTTGAATGAATGAATGAATGAAATTTATTTCAGCAACACAGCACATAGTCACATCGTATCAGAACAAAACCGAAACAACGAGTAGAAAGTTCTCCAGATTCTCTGAATCTTCTGATTATATTATGGACTGTAGATGATGGAATGCCTAAATTTCTTGCAATTGAACGTTGAGAAACATTGTTCTTAAACTGTTGGACTATTTTTTCACACAGTTATTCACAAAGTGGTGATCCTCATCCCATCTTTGCTTGTCAACAGCTGAGCCTTTTGAGGATGCTCCTTTTATACCCAATCATGACACTCACTTGTTTCCAATTAACCTGTTCACCTGTGGAATGCTCCAAACAGGTGTTCTTTGAGCATTCATTAACTTTCCCAGTCTTTTGTTGCCCTGTCCCAGCTTTTTTGAAATATGTTGCAGGCATCCATTTCAAAATGAGCAAATAATTGCACAATAACAAAAAAGTCTATCAGTTTGAACATTAAATATCTTTTCTTTCAACTGCATATAGGTTGAAGAGGTTGCAAATCATTGTATTCTGTTTTATTTACATTTCACACAACGTCCCAAATTCATTGGAATTGGGGTTGTACAAGGGAGAGGTCCCCTCATGGAAGGCACCATGTTGTGCAGCCATGTTGATAGAGTAACTCTGAAGTGACATACTGGCACCGTCACATGCACATTTTCCAGCAAAAAAAGACTGAAGAAAAATGCGGTGGTTGCACCCCTATACACTTTGCTGGTTCCCAGTGCTGGCTAACAAGTTTGAGAACCCTCAATTTTGGGAAATGGAGAATCATACATATTACTTATTAGTGTTGGGAATATGACCTGTCACCCTCGCTCAAGTGCTTGGTTATTTCATCAAGCAAACAGCAATTACTATATATATGCTGACACTCCTTGAGACAGCATGAATTGTCGGGTTTTATGTCATATTGTGGTGAATGCAATTTCTGATAACTGTAATAAATATAATCCCATAATTGCTTGCATTTCTTACCTTCAGACAAGGAGTGGGGTGACAGCTTGACCAGGAGAAGAGTTTTTTTTTTTCTGTCTTTCTCTGCAGATGCTGCATGAGAGAATGCTGGTTGAGAGAATGAAACCTTCCTCCTGCCCACCTGATATCATCCCCATTTCATTATTCAAATATATCCACCACTGGCTCATGTGTTTTATCAATAATTAATAGATCATTGATTTCTGGCTGTGTCCCTCCGTGTTTTAAGCAGGCTGTTATTCACCCTCTTTAGACCCTCTAGACCAATTACAAAATTGCCTTTTATCTCCAAAATTTTAGAAAAAGTGGTGGCCAAACAGCTTAATGGCATTATAGCTAAATGCAATATTCTTGACAAATTTCAATCTGGTTTCTGTCACTTGCTTTCTACTGAAACAGCTTTTCCCTCAGTTTTAAATTATATTTTAAGGTGCAGAGATGTAGGTCAATATTCGGTACTTGTACTTTTGGATCAGTCTGCAGCTTTTGACACTGATGCTCATGGTGTTTTAATTGAGAGATTAAGGACATGGGTGGGCATTTCTGGGTCAGCCTAGATTGTTTTTTATCCAGTCTCTCTAACAGGAGTTACTCAGTTGCCGTAGCTAAATATACATCCTTTTCTGCGGTGTGCCCCAAGGTTCCGTTCTGGGACCTATTTTATTTGCATTGCACTTGCTCCCATTTGGATACATTTTCAGTTATTTTAGTAATGTCTCCAGATGCAGTTTTTGGGGCACGGCGAACCGGGCACTCACCCAGGGCGCATTTTTTCATGAAACATATGGGGGCGGCACATCAAGCACTTAAAAAATTATCATTCTCTGTTGCAAAGCGGTTATCATATCACTGTATGAGTAATCTGCAAATTGACGTGGCACCCAGCAGCTGCAGGCAGGCACTCCTGCATTCTCAGGTGCACAGACAGAAGCAATGATAGCTGTTCGGCGGTGGTTGTCTCCTGCGTAACCAGGGACAGGCATGCTCCTCCTATGGCTGTGCACTCTGCTCCACGGTCCATGGCTTCGGTGTCTCCTGTCTGACAGAGCAAAGTCCACTTAGGTTGCAGCAGAACCAGAACTCTGTACCACATTTCTCTGCGGATTTAGCCAGCAAACAGGCAGCTATGAAATAAAAGGTGTTTGAAAGCGGACAGACTGGGTGGAACAACGGGTTTGAACCTCATCAGAGAGGACAAGAGCTCCGTTCGTATTTCTAGCTGTAGTGACTTGAATCTGACCTTTTTGTGTGCCTGCAAGAGTGTGTGTTATTGAACTTTTACAATAATTTTCAAGCAGCTCGAAACTCCCTTTTCATTGACATGTACACTGACAAAATAATAGTAATGAAGTTAAAAATGAGGCTTATCTTCATTATTAACTGGTTTATTTGATGGAGAAAAGAATCACATTTGATTTCATTGGCATGGGAATGCTAGTAACATTTCAGTTTAGATTTTCTTTTGACCCACAGATGAAGACCAAAAATTAGGGAGAAAAAGGGCAAACACTACATATCAAAATTTCTGTCAAACCTAAAATCTTTGCAGATTAGTTAATGCTCAGTATTTACACATTTAGCATAATATTTACAAACATCAAGCTAAAAATTAAGATAAATGTTGAGACAACTATGCACCTTAATAAAAGAGCTAATTGTTCCTCCCTGAAAGACAGATTAATAGTGTCTAATAACAGACATTTAGCATGTAACGGCATGTTTACATAAATTTGCAATTCATGGATGTTTTGTATAAGAGTTCTATTGTAGCCTGTGGTCTTTGATGTTAATTTCAATTGCAGTTTCAGGGGCACATCTAAAATATTAAAAATAATAATAAAATAATTAAAACATTTTGTGGGGGTTTTCTTTGGGGGGGGGGGGGGGTTGCTCGGAGGGGGTCTCTTCCGGGGAGTAATTCAGTGTAGAACCGCCACTGGATATCTCATATCATTGTTATGCAGATGACACACAGCTGTACATCTCCTTCACTCCACAAAATGTTTCGAGGGTATCTATTCTTCAAAACTATTTTACTGTCATAAAAACTGGATGGCTACTATTTGTCATTTAATACAGTAAAAACCGAAGTCCTTGTTTGTGCCACTGAGGAGGTTGTTCCCTCAGTGATTAAAAACCTTGGCCTTCTTAAATTACTGTAAAGCACTTGTGATTTTATCTTGAAAGGTGCTGTATACAAATAAACATTACTTACTTACTCACATGTCAGACAGCGGATGGAGCTGGGTTATTCCCAGCCCAGTCTCACATTTTTTTTCATCCTCCCGACACAAAATGATTCAAATTTTTGTGACAGGGTTTTGTTAACTCAGTATTACTAACCCTACTCCTACACCCAACCATAACCTAACCCCATTCCTTCCCCTAACCATAACCACCCCAGAACCCCCCGCTGCACTATTAATTGCTTGCACCTGTCACAGAATGAATTAGAATAAATTTGTTCTCCCACTATGAACGTTTTGCACTTTTCGTGACAATATGACGAACCAATAGATTAATGTATATTTTTTGCTGCTGAATCACAACATGCCGTGAGACTGGGTTGGTTATTCCATGTCAAATCATCCAGTTTTAAAAATATTTCCCAGGTCACTCCTCAGCCCTGTTCTGTCAATTTGATATGCCACTCACATTCCAAAATTAGAATGAAATGGCTAATATTTGGGCCTCTTCAAACATACGAGGTCTGTCAATAAAGTAACGGTCCTTTTTATTTTTTTCAAAAACTATATGGATTTCATTCATATGTTTTTATGTCAGACATGCTTGAACCCTCGTGCGCATGCGTGAGTTTTTCCACGCCTGTCGGTGATGTCATTCGCCTGTGAGCATGCCTTGGGAAGGAGTGGTCCCGCCCCCTCATCTGATTTTCATTGTCTGGAAATGGCGGAATGAAAAGGACTTTTTTTCCATCAGAATTTTTTCAGAAGCTGTTAGAGACTGGCACCTGGAAACCATTCGAAAAATTTATCTGGCTTTCGGTGAAAGTTTTACAGGCTTCACAGAGAATAAGGACTGTTACTACAGCTTTAAGGACCCCTTTAAGGACACTCGGCGCGCCGCGCTCCGAGCTGCGACGACGCGGCACAAGCCACCGGACCATTTCTAAGCGGATGGCTCTGTGGATACGAGACCGTCGTGTGCTCTTTCTCTGGTTATCACAAGAGCTGGACATCAGCCATTTTCCGGCAGATTTCACTTTTAACAAGAGATTTTGTCATGGAAAGCTGTGCGGAGGCTTCGCGCGTCACGACCGATTCGCTTTGGAAGTGAGACAAAGGAACACCTCCGTTTCGGAGTGCCAGAGGACAAGTTTGGACATGCCTAGCTCGGCTTTCAATGCTTACCAGTCCAGTAAGTATCAGAGAAATTTGTGGAGAGCTGGACATGTCCAAACTTGTCCTCTGACACGCCGAAACGGAGGTGTTCCTTTGTCTAGCTTCCAAAGTGAATCGGTCTTTACGCGCGAAGCCTCCGCGTGGCTTTCCATGACAAAATCTCTTGTTAAAAGTGAAATCTGCCGGAAAATGGCTGATGTCCAGCTCTTGTGATAACCAGAGAAAGAGCTTAAAGGGGTCCTTAAAGCTATAGTAACATTCCTTATTCTCTGTGAAGCCCGTAAAATTTTCACCGAAAGCCAGATAAATTTTTCGAATGGTTTCCAGATGCCTGTCTGTAACAGCTTCTGAAAAAATTCTGATGGAAAAAAAGTCCAAATCATTCCGCCATTTCCAGACAATGAAAATCCGACGAGGGGGCGGGACCACTCCTTCCCAAGGCGTGCTCACAGGCGAATGACGTCACCGACAGGCGTGGAAAAACTCACGCATGCGCACAAGGGTTCAAGCATGTCTGATGTAAAAACATATGAATGAAATCCATATAGTTTTTGAAAAAAATAAAAAGGACCGTTACTTTATTGACAGACCTCGTATTGCAAAGTTTGGTCAATGTGTGGCTGATTATGGGGAAACCGTTCAAAATTAGTGCACCACCAAACATCACGCCAACGGGCAGGTGTGCACAAACCCAGTGCAAGAGTTTGTGCATGTGCCGGTATCTTTCGAGCAGGAACATTTCAGGTGCAGCACATGGCACCGCGTATGTGGAAGAAATAAAAACCAGCTGGTACGTGTGGAACCACATCGCGCCACTTATGTGGAATAAATATAATAAATTAAAACCAGCTGGTACCTGTGGGACCACATTTCGCCACTTATGTAGAATAATTAAAAAAAAGAAAAAACACACCACCCAGGATGTGAACTCACGCCTTTCAACAGCTGTGATTGACAGTCAGTGACTTTACCACTGAGCTATGAAGCTGTTCTTTGAAAGCTGCTGGAAGCTGCCTCATATCAGGAAGGACATGGAAGTATTACAAAAAAAATTTAAGTCCCACCCGATATAAAAACACCACATTTATCCAGCGAGCAATACAAATATGATCTGTTCAGTTCCTCTGTAGATGACCCATGGTCACTGACATACAGTCATGAAATGAGATGAATGAGAAGCAGTGTGCTCTGATGTCCACAACTACTGGTCCGGTGGGTCCAGTCGGCCGCGCGCATGTCCTGCCTGACACGCATGTCTTGTGGATGGCGCGTCGCAGCACACCTCACGTGGAACAGAGCTCACATGGGTGACATGACGGTCAGATCACCCACTGCGTGTTCTGATCTCACTGTCCGTTTCAACCTGGCAGGCTGTTGATGTCCACTCCATGCACACGCTTGCTGGCTGCAGCTTGTTGCCACCACGATATATGTTTTTATCAACCCAGTTTCACGGCAAGTCATGATTCAGCAGCATGAAATAAACATTAATCTAATGGTTCATGATATTGTGACGAAAATCGCCTCATTTTTGTCACGGCAGCACAAATTCATTCTAATTCATTCTATGATGGCTGCACGAAAATAAAAGTGAAGCGGGGGTCAGAGTGGTTATGGTTACGGTGGGGGGAACGAGTAAGATTAGGTTATAGTTAAGGTTAGGGTTGGGGGTAGGAAATAGAAAATTTAGAAAAAGGTAGAAAATTTTAACGGCTGATGAGAGATTTTGAGGTGATACTGTCGCTTTAAGGACTTCCCACGGTGCGAGACGTCGCGCAGCGCTCTCAGGCGCCGTCGTCAGCCTGTTTCAAGCTGAAAACCTCCACATTTCAGGCTCTATTGATCCAGGATGTCGTGAGAGAACAGAGAAGTTTCAGAAGAAGTCAGTTTAAAGGAGATTTTTTTAATGAAAGACGTGCGGACGGGTCAGCGCGTCGGGACGCAGCCGGCGCGGTGCGGCGGCACAGGAAAAACACCTCCGTGTTGATAACCATTTGTAAAATCCAGGCGGCTTTTGATGGCTTTCAGTGGAGTGAGTATATGAGAAATTGTTTAACAGCTGGACATGTTCCAACTTGTCCTTAAGGCTTCCAACGGAGGTGTTTTTCCTGTGGCGGAGTGTCGCAGCGGCTGCGAGCCGACGCTGCAATCCGTCCGCACGTCTTTCATTAAAAAAATCTCCTTTAACAGTGGAATATCCAGATAAAATGCTGAAACCGACTTCTTCTGAAACTTCTCTGTTCTCTCATGACGTCCTGGATCAATAGAGCCTGAAATGTGGAGGTTTTCAGCTTGAAACAGGCTGACGACGGCGCCTGGGAGCGCTGCGTGACGTCTCGCACCGTGGGAAGTCCTTAAAGCGACAGTATCACCTCAAAATCTCTCATCAGCCGTTAAAATTTTCACCGAAAACCAGCTTAATTTTTCGAACCGTGTCCACTTCAATGTGCCTCACAGGTTTAGAAAAAAGTTTGATCAAACAAAGCGCCAGTCTCTCAGCAACTTCTCAGACAAAGGAATTCTGACGAGGGGCTGGACGACTCCTCCCACAAGGAGTGCTCACAGGCAAATGACATCACCGACAGGCGTGGAAAAACTCACGCATGCGCACGAGGGTTCAAGCATGTCTGACGTAAAAACATATGAATGAAATCTATATAGTTTTTGAAAAAAATAAAAAGGACCTATACTTTATTGACAGACCTCGTATGCCCACGTAAATACAGCAATCAGACACATGCGCTTCACAGTGGACAGGTGTTAGTCCATGTCTGTCCAAACACAGTAGGTATTGTGTAGCTGGAATGTCCAGAATGACAGATCACCACAGCTGCTTCTGTCATAGCCACACCTCCTGTCAGTTCTCAGCGCACAGACCAAAGCCACAGTCATATGGAACTTAGACAAATTTCTCTGCCAGTACGACAGTGGTCGTCTGCAGTCTGCTGTCATGTGAAGAGTGCGACTGGCCACACATTTTCTAAGTGCCATGCGAGCGGTGTTAGATATTCGTGCGTGTCACCTGGAATTTGGCCGACACCTGTTACGAGAGGGTGTGATGAAATCGCACAGCGCACACTTTGTCTTTCAGCCGGTGTATGCATATAGTTGTAGCAACAAGTGTATGAGGCATTAGAGGCAGGGACAATTTTACACGGTTTGCACACGATTCCTGCATCATGCGCACTAAGTGCGCACTTCATCCAAACTTCGCAGTGTGTGTGAAGGGGCCCTTAGGTCTGTATCTTGAAAAGTTTTGAAGTTACAGCCCCTGGAAATTTTAGTAAATTTTTCACATTGTACGAAAATGGTGCTTGTACCAAATATAGATGTTAATAACTAATTGCTCTTCACTTCACAGCTGTGAAACTGCTCACCCTGGGCTAACATTTGGTGTAAAGTGGGAAGATTAAGGTTTGGTCCATATTGTATGATCTGGCTTCCACAAAGGCCTGAAAATAGTAGCAAGCCCAAAATTTGACATGTTGTTCATATTTATGATTGCTGAAAAATCAAAGAAATGTCAGTGTAATTGTATGCACCATATTACTGGGATCTTACAGCAGGGATTTCAATGCCAATTCAAATTTTATTAGTCATAAGAAAAGTAGCAGCACAGCTCTGCAAACTCTTGTAAGAAACTCTTATTTATGCGGAACACTGGATTAAAGCTGACTGATAATTGTTTATGCCTGTGGCAGTGAGGAATATGTGTATTTTATGAAAACTCACCAAAGCCAGCCTACAAAAGGGAGGAGTGTTAGCCGGCATACAGATGTGGGTGGAGGCGCATATGTCACAGCTTGATTGAAAAAAAAATGTTCACCCTCCTCCTGTTCTCTGTGCTGCTCTAAGATCAAGCACACACAGACAAATCCCACTTGCATGAAACCCTGTAACATGCTGTTAGAATTTTTCCAGTACAAAGATTATTTGTTGGAACCAATCAGGATTGGCAAACGGTGCAAATTTTCTTTTAAATCAGAAATAATAATGAATGTTTTGAGGTTAAACTGTTGGCACAACTGCTCTCTCTCTCTCCAGTAAAAGCACAGACATCCACAATAAATCTTTTACCACTGACATCACTGATGAAGTTGTGACCCTATGGGATTGTATGCATAAAAAAATGGAACTGCACAACCCTGTCAGCTTTTGTTTTCTTCTACATTTACATTATTGTGCATTGCAGAAAGTACCGTACATCAATGATTTCATAACTCTTCATTTATTTAGAATCATCAGCTCATCTGACATATTATTTACTAGTAATATGCACTTTAACTGCTGCAAGAAATAAAAAAAAACTGTTACAAAAGAATTATAAATACGAGGTCTGTGAGAAAAGAATCCGACCTTTTTATTTTATGCAAAAAATATATGGATTTGATTCATATGTTTTTACGTCAGCCAAGCTTGAACCTTCGTGCGCATGCGTGAGTTTTTCCATGCCTGTCGGTTGCGTCTAAAAAAAAAAGCCTATCTCGGCTTTCAGTGCTTACCAGTCGAATGAGTATAAGAGAAATTGTGGAGAGCTGGGCTTGTCCCAACTTGTCCTTTAACACTCTGAAACGGAGGTGTTCCTTTGTCTCCTTCCATCAGCGGCTCTGTCGTGACGTGCGAAGCCTCTGCGCGGCTTCCATGACAAAATCTCTTTTTAAAAGTGAAATCTTCCGGAAAATGGCTGATGTCCAGCTCTTGTGATAACCAGAGAAATTGCACGCGACGGTCCTGGCTCCACACAGCGATCCGTTTAGAAATGATGTGGTGGTTTCTGCCTCTCAATGGCGGCTCGGAGCGCGGTGCGCCGTGCGCCATTGTGGGCCATCCTTAAAGCTGTAGTAACACTCCTTATTCTCTGTGAAGCCTGTAAAATTTTCACTGAAAGCCAGATACATTTTTCAAATGGTTTCCAGCTGCCTGTCTCTAACAGTTTCTGAAAAAAATTCTGATGGAAAAAAAAGCCCAAATCATTCCTCCATTTCCTCGCAATGAAACAACGACGAGAGGGGTGGACCAGTGCTCACTCAAAGCCTGTCCACAGGTGAATGACGCAACCGACAGGCGTGGAAAAACTCACGCATGCGCACGTAGGTTCAAGCTTGGCTAACATAAAAACATATGAATCAGATCCATATATTTTTTGCATAAAATAAAAAGGTCGGATTCTTTTCTCACAGACCTCGTAACTTATAAGATATACAGTAGGAAACAATTAACAGCAAGGATTACAATTTATACTTCAAAAGAATATGTTGGATAGCATGTCTCATGGCCATGTCCTTGTCTATTTGATAACTTCATATCTCCTCTGGGATGCCATGATGCATATTGTTCTTTGCTTATCACACTGCACAGACAAAACAGTTTTACGTTTACACATACCAGTTCAGATATACAACACGAGCAGTCACCGCATATAAATGTCAAACGCAACATTTTTCAACCAATTACATAATGTTACTGATCCACGCTTAGGGTACAGGCCCACCCATCTGGATGCAGGTCTAGTGCTGGCAGAAGTCGCTGGGTGAGGGCAGCTTGCAAGCTGTTGTAGCAACTCTCTGTTCAGTGAAGGCATTGTTTAATATGAAATCTAAAATTGAAGTCTATCTCCTGTCAGTCTTTGAGTCTTGTGTTCTTAGTTCGCCCCCCACATTAAGTGACCGGGAGGTGGGAAAACCCCCAACAGTTAAAGTTAAAACAGGGCGGTACGGTGGCTTAGTGGTCAGCACTATTGTCTTACAGCAAGAACATCATGGGATCATTTCCCACTGGGTCCATTCTGTTTCTAGTTTGCATGTTCTCCCTGTCTTTGTTTGTGTCCCCTCCAGGTGCTCTGGCTTACCCTTACTTCTAAAGCCATGAAGGTTAGGTGATTAGGAAACTTTGAATTCACCATCAGTGTGAATGTATTTTTCTGTCTCTATGTGGCCCTACAATAATCTGGCATCCTGTCCAACCAGGGTGTATCCTGCCTCACGCCGTTTGACTGTTGGCATAGGCTCCAGCCGCCGTGACTCTTGATTTGTCTAAGTGGGTATAATGAATGAATGAAAGTTAAAATATTCACCACAGATTACTTTCTTCATAATTAGCAGGAACAGTAATGTAATTACAAATTGTGATGTGTATTTTATGTGGATAAGTATATCGCTACACCCCTACCAGCAGTTGTTACAAGTACAGGAAAACCTAAAAGCTCTCTGAAAACAGGGAGATCTTGGCTAGTGCTGTTGTTCCGTCATTGCTGATGGGTAAGCATCAGCCCTCTGATGCTTTTCATTTTTGAATGTTTACATTTGTCCCGTGTATTGCCCATGTTCCCCTGTCTTTTTGTATTTGTATGACTTTGTATGTGGCGTGGCACTCATATTTCACTCTGCCAGCTCACCAAAATGCTCACGTCCCAAGGAAGTCATCACCATAGTGTCTATCTATCTGGGTTTTCTTACAACTCTTGGCCAGTTCATTGGCTCCCTCAGTTACCCCTGTAGCTGTTTGTTTGTTGTCTCTTCATCAGATTGCTTCTCTACTCACCCCTTAGCTCATCACCTCCCATCTCCTCAGTGTTCCTGGTTCTGTCTTCCCACAGTCTTCCTTTTGACCTCCAGCATCATGTCTCAGTTCACCGATCCCCTCTCCAGTTCCTGCCATCTTGTCAGTCTCAACCTCTTGCTGCTCACCACCTCTCTTCGGCCACGCATCATCTGATCACAACTGCAGTATTCAGTTTCCTTCAGTCCTTGTCTCCATCATTCAGCTTTCCTGCACATTCTTCTGCCAATCACTTCCTACTCTGCTTCCTACATCCTGCCCATCCTGATGCGTGTATCTACCTGAGCCAACTTCAACTCAGACCTTACAATAAAGCAGCTTTAAACTCAACTCTAATTCAAGCCTGTTTGATCATTTTCGTAGACCTGCCATTCATATAACACAACAAACTATCACTGAATGAGGGCAGTGCAGTGGCAAGTAGTGGCTAGCTATAGCGGTTATCACTGTTGCCTCACAGCAAGAAGGTTGTGGGATCACTTCCCACCTGGGGCCTTTTTGTGCGGATTTTGCATGTTCTCCCCATGTATGCGTGGGTTCCCTCCGGGTGCACTGGCTGCTTCCCACATCCAAAAGACAGGCACATTAGGTGAATCGGAATCTTTAAAGGGCATTTCCCACTCCAATCAACACTATCTTTTAAAAAATGATATAACAGAATTTGAATCATTACTTCTCTTTAACTTGTGCAAGCCCTGATGTAGCTGATAAAAATACAATTATCCATACATTGTCTGAAAAATGCACACAAACTCAAAGCTATTTTGAGCCGTAAAAGTAATGTAACCTCAGGTGCTGCCTGAACGTCACTCTACCTCTTGGCTGTTATTGTCTCCAAATGTATTATGGCTTTAATATGACTTTAATTTGTCTTTCAAATCAAATTATTGTATTTTGTCATCAACGTGCCCATCTCACCTCTTTGTAATCTGCCGTGTATTCAGAAAAAAATAAACAAAACAACATTGCATATGTCTCAATAAGACTGAATAATAATGTTAACATACCAAAGGGGTGTGCTGTGTACACACAGAGCCATGTAGAATTATTGAACCACTGTATAGTGCTCCACAGACAAACAACATCCCTTCTCAAGCCTCATAGACAGTGTATCCGGTGTCACTGACACTGGCGCTTTGGGTAGTGCTTAGCTTAGCCAACACTTCAGCTCAGCTTAGCCAGTAACTCAAAGGGTTGGGAGCTGGTTCACATCACAGCTGTCCTGTTAAAAGTGGCCACTCGTTATAGCCTTTCTGTCTGACTTTGAGATCACAGAAGGAGCTTCCTCAGTGAGACTGTGTCCCACACACGCTTTGTTAAGTATTTTCTCCTGGCCACGCGAAAGTAAAGGATAAAATCCCTGGTTAGATCCATCATGTTTTGAAGAGCATTATCATGCTGTGCTGGACTTCACTTCGGCTGTTTGTATGAGATGCACTAAAAAAAAAAAAAAAAATCTCACTTTCCCCTTCAAAATATTATCTTTGGAAAATCCGTCCATCTAAAAAGCACCACTAGGAATTTGACTACATCTTTGAAAAATACACATTTAACCATTTTGAAATATTCGCCATCAAAGATTTCACACGGTAACAAATTCCATTTTCTCCCATTCATTTTAAGGGAGTGACCTAAGATGCTGACACCAAAATTCTTATTCCTCACAGCTTGAGGTTTCTGAGTGATTAATCAGAGGCAATCAGATACATACTTTAAATTGACTGTAGGTGTGCGAGCAGGTGGGAATGTGTTTGTCTGTCTATACAGCAGTTAAAATAAGTATTGGACACATCACTCAGTTACTATATATCTAATGTAAGAAATTAAGTTATGTAAAATAAAATGACACAGGGAAAAAGTATTGAACACATTTACTGAAATCTATTTAATACTTTGTACGAAAGCCTTTGTTGTTAATGACAGCTTCAAGAGGCCTCCTGTATAGAGAAACTAGTCACATGCATTGCTCAGGTAAGATTTTGGCCCATTCTTCCACACAAACAATCTTCAGATCTTGTGGACCTCTTCTATGAACTTTGAGCTTCTGTTTTTTCCATAAAATTATGATAGAATTCAAGTCAGGTGATTGGCTGGCCCATTCTAACAACTTTATTTTCATTCTCTGAAACCATTTGAGTTTCCATGGCTGTGTGTTTGGGATCAATGTCTTGGTAAAATGTCCACCCTCATTTCATCTTCATCCTGGTAGATGGCAGCAGATTTTTATCAAGAATATCTCAGAACATTTTTCTCCTCATCCTTCAAGCAATTATATGAAGTTTTCCAGAGCTATATGCTGAAAAGCAGCCTCACACCATGATGTTCACACCTCCAACCTTCACTGTTGTGGTGTGTTTGAGGTGATGTGCAGTACCATTTGACTTCCAAAGTGTGCATTATGGCATCCATCTGACCAGATTATATTCTCACCGTAATTCACAGGCTTGTGTAAATGTTGTGGAGAAAACTTTAAGCGAGCTTCAACATGCTTTTTATTTAGCAATGGAGTCTTGTGTGGAGTCTTGTTTTTTTTTTTTTTGTTTGCTTTTTTTTCACTCCTCTGTTAGAAATCTTGCAAGGAGCACCTGGTTATGGTGAAATGAGTCTTTCCACTTCCAGATTATGGCCTCAACAGTGATCACTGGAATATTCATAAGTTGAGAAATCCTTCTGTAAGCAATGCCATCAGTATGTTTTGTAACAACAAGGTTGTGAAGATCTTGAGAGAGCTATTTGCTTTTCCCCATCATGAGATGTCTCTTGTGTGACACCTTGGTAATGAGACACCTTTTAACAGGCCATCATTTGGGACTGAACCAGCTGATATTAATTTTCACTGACAATGGGTAGGCTTGTTTTCCAATTACTGATAGATTTCAGATGGTGTCTTGGCTTTCCAGACCTATTTGCACCTCCCTTTCATCAGGTGTGTCATGCTCCTGCCGATGATGGGCTCCTGTTTTAGTTGTGGGTTCTTGTTGTCCTCTAGACTTTGAGCCTTTTGTGTTTTTATTCTTGTCATCATGGTCATGCTATGTTAATTATTGGTTTTGTTTCATTTATCTTCTGTGTATCTCATTTTGCCATATGTGCAGTTCTGCCTTAGTTTCTGTAGCTGTTTTGTATTACCTTTGTATTCTCTCACTCTTGATTCCTTAAGTTACTTCAGTCTTAGTTTAGTTCTGTTTATCACATTTATTGTATTAGGCTTTAGTCACTGGTTTTGGTTATTATTTATCTTCAGTGTTGCTTATCTGGTTGTGTTCTGTGTTAGTAAGGAGTTTTATTTTCTGTTGTTTATTTTGTGTTCAGTCTTTTATTGCATTATCTGCATTACTGAACCTCTGGTTTTGTTTGCTGCTCATCATTCATTTTCTTCATATATATATATATATATATATATATATATATATATATATATATATATATATATATATATATATGTTGTGTGGGCCGCCAGAAGAGGAGGTACTGCTGGCCCACCACCAGAGGGCGCCCTGCCTGAAGTGCGGGCTTCAGGCACGAGAGGGCGCTGCCACCTCAGGAACAAGCCGTGGTGACAGCTGTCACCCATCATCCGTGACAGCTGTCACTAATCATCCAATCCACATCTGGAATAAAAGCAGGAAGACACCTCCACCACACTGCCGAGATATCATCTTCTACCAGAGGTAATATCCTCAGCCTTTTTGTGATATTTTGTAAATCAGTTTATTGTGAGTGTTTGCAGGAGTACCGGTCCTTTTTGTGGAGGCTGTGCAAGACGGCACTCTTTTTCCTCTGAGGGATCGCTGCAAGTATTGAGTGAGAGGTGGAGGTGGAATTCCCACCAGGATTGTTACTGGGTGTTCACACACCCACCCTTGACTGTCTTTGCTTTCTGCCAGCAGTACCAGATCCGACACGCCGTGAAGGTGGCCCCCTGGGGACTTTGGGACTTGGCGGCTCCAGTATTCCTCGGGTTCGGTGGCAGTGGAAATCGTGTGGTTCCGGTTCGTTTCCAGACGGGCGTCTCCTATCGTCGAGCCTGCCCACAGGACACCTTATTGATTGACTTTTGCACATTCTGTAATCTGCTGTGTTTGGTTGTGTCATTCACAACAGTAAAGTGTTCAAATTTGACTCCTTCCATTGTCCGTTCATTTACGCCCCCTGTTGTGGGTCCGTGTCACTACACTTTCCCAACAGGATATCTCGGCCAGCGTCATGGACTCCGAGGGGCGTCACCAGGCTGTTGAACAACCAATGGGAGAGCAGGGACCGCAGGCGTCTGCAGGAGGCGTGATTGGTGAGCTACAGCATATTCTCACTGCCTTTACGGCTCGGATGGATCAAATAGCCAAGCATAACATCCTCCTGAACCGCAGGGTGGAGGCTCTCTCCGCGCAAGTGGCGGCGAGCGCTCAGGGCGCTGCTGCAGCTCCTCCTCCTGCCGACCCTGTGCAGGATATAAATGTTCCAGTGGTGGTTCAACAACCCCTCCCACCATCCCCTGAAGCATACATAAGCCCTCCTGAGCCATACGGAGGTTGTGTGGAGACGTGCGCGGACTTTCTTATGCAGTGTTCGCTCGTCTTCGCACAACGTCCCGTCATGTACGCGTCAGACGCAAGCAAAATAGCTTATGTGATCACTCTGCTTCGGGGAGGCACGGGAGTTCAGAACTGTGTTTGATCACCCTAACAGGGGAGAGACCGCTTCAACTGTGCTGCTGTCGATGAGACAGGGACGCCGAAGCGCAGCTGCTTATGCAGTCGACTTCCGCATCGCGGCTGCGAGGTCCGGCTGGAATAACGCTGCGCTCCGCGCCGCCTTTGTAAACGTACTGTCGTCAGTCCTAAAGGAGCACCTAGTGGCCAAGGATGAACCGCGGGAACTAGATGGGCTTATTGATCTCGTTATACGGTTAGACAATCGGTTGGAGGAACGCCGTCGGGAACGAGACGAAGGACGTGGCCGGGTGCGCGCCGTCCCTCTTCCTTCTGGGTCCGAGAAAGGTCCGCCCTTCCCACGCTCCCTGGCCTCTACGTCCCGTGGGGCGACAGCTCCCCCTGCTGACGAAACTATGGACACGAGCAGGGCCACATTTAGACCACCTAATAGACAGAGGAGGTTTCCACGCGGGGCGTGTTTTGTTTGTGGCTCAATGGAGCATCAATTGAGCAATTGCCCCGAACGGTTAAACACCAACGCCCGCCCCTAGAAACTGGGCTTAGGGTGGGCCAAGAAATTCACGTGGGACACACACACATTGCCACACGGCTCCCAGTTACAATCCTTAGCGGGGATTTAACCCTTCAGGCCCCAGCACTGGTAGACACAGGGTCAGAAGGGAATCTGCTAGACAGCAGATGGGCCAGGGAGGTAGGGCTCCCTCTGGTGGCGCTACCTACACCATTGCAGGTGCGAGCACTAGATGGCACCCTACTCCCTTTAATCACACACAGGACACCACCAGTAACTCTGGTAGTGTCAGGGAATCATAGGGAGGAGATTGAGTTTTTTGTGACTCCTTCTACCTCCCGTGTGATTCTGGGGTTCCCCTGGATGTTGAAACACAATCCCCGGATTGATTGGCCGTCCGAGGTGGTGGTACAGTGGAGCGAGACCTGCCATCGGATGTGTTTGGGATCCTCGGTTCCTCCCGGTTCCCAGGCTAAGGAGCAGGTCAAAGTTCCCCCCAATCTGTCGGCGGTGCCAGTTGAGTACCACGATCTTGCTGACGTTTTTAGCAAGGATCGGGCACTCACTCTCCCCCCGCATCGTCCGTACGATTGTGCCATCGATTTGTTGCCAGGTGTGGAGTTCCCGTCCAGCAGGCTGTACAACCTCTCCCGACCTGAGCACGAATCAATGGAGACCTACATCCGGGACTCCTTAGCTGCCGGGCTGATCCGTAACTCCACCTCTCAGATGGGAGCAGGTTTCTTTTTTGTGGGCAAAAAAGATGGCGGTCTTCGTCCATGCATTGATTACCGGGGGCTGAACGAGATCATGGTTCGCAACCGATACCCGTTGCCTTTGTTAGATTCGGTGTTCACCCCCCTGCATGGAGCCAAAATCTTCACAAAGTTGGATCTTAGGAATGCATACCACCTAGTTCGGATCCGGAAGGGAGACGAATGGAAGACGGCATTCAACACCCCGTTAGGTCATTTTGAGTACCTGGTCATGCCGTTCGGCCTCACTAACGCCCCCGCGATGTTCCAAGCATTGGTTAATGACGTCTTGCGGGACTTTCTGCACCGATTCGTCTTCGTATACCTGGATGATATACTCATCTTTTCTCCGGACCCTGAGACCCATGTATGACATGTACGTCAGGTCCTGCAGCGGTTGTTGGAGAACCGGCTGTTTGTGAAGGGCGAGAAGTGTGAGTTTCACCGCACTTCTTTGTCCTTCCTGGGGTTTATCATCTCCTCCAACTCCGTCGCCCCGGATCCGGCCAAGGTCGCAGCAGTGAGAGACTGGCCCCAACCTACGAGCCGTAGGAAGCTGCAACAGTTCCTCGGCTTCGCAAATTTTTACAGGAGGTTCATTAAGGGGTATAGTCAGGTAGTTAGCCCCCTGACGGCCCTGACCTCACCAAAAGTTCCCTTCACCTGGTCGGATCGGCGCGAAGCCGCGTTTAGGGAGTTGAAACGCCGGTTCTCGACTGCACCGGTCTTGGTGCAGCCCGATCCTAGTCGCCAGTTTGTGGTTGAAGTGGACGCCTCTGACTCAGGGTTAGGAGCCGTGCTATCCCAGAGCGGAGAAACCGATAAGGTTCTTCACCCGTGTGCCTATTTTTCCCGCAGGTTGACCCCAGCAGAGCGGAACTATGACGTGGGCAATCGAGAGCTGCTTGCGGTGAAAGAGGCTCTTGAGGAGTGGAGACACCTGCTGGAGGGAGCGTCAGTGCCTTTCACGGTTTTCACGGACCACCGGAACCTGGAGTATATCAGGACCGCCAAGCGACTGAACCCCAGGCAAGCCCGCTGGTCACTGTTTTTCGGCCGTTTTGACTTCCGGATCACCTACCGCCCTGGGACCAAGAACCAAAGATCGGATGCCCTGTCCCGGGTGCATGAACGGGAAGTCAAGACCGAGCTGTCGGATCCACCGGAACCCATTCTACCGGAGTCCACTATCGTGGCTACCCTAACCTGGGACGTGGAGAAGACCGTCCAGGAGGCCCTGGCACGGAGCCCGGATCCCGGAACAGGACCGATAGACAGATTGTACGTCCCACCAGAGGCCAGAGCTGCCGTTCTGGACTTCTGTCACAGGTCCAAGCTCTCCTGCCACCCAGGGGTGCGTAGGACCGTGGCAGTGGTCCGGCAGCGCTTCTGGTGGGCGTCCCTGGAGACTGATGTCCGGGCTTACATCCAGGCCTGCACCACCTGCACCAGGGGCAAGGCGGACCACCAGAAGGCACAGGGACTCCTACAGCCAGTTCCTGTGCCTCACCGCCCCTGGTCCCACATCGGTCTGGATTTTGTCACGGGCCTCCCGCCGTCCCGGGGCCACACCACCATTCTCACGATAGTGGACCGATTCTCCAAGGCGGCCCACTTTGTGGCCCTCCCGAAGCTCCCGTCGGCCCAGGAGACGGCGGATCTCCTGGTCCACCATGTCGTCCGGCTGCATGGGATACCAACAGACATCGTTTCGGATCGCGGTCCCCAGTTCTCCTCGCAGGTGTGGAGAAGTTTCTGCCGGGAACTGGGAGCCACCATAAGCCTCTCGTCTGGGTATCACCCACAGACTAACGGACAGGTCGAATGGGCCAACCAGGACTTGGAGCAGGCCTTTAGGTGCACGACCTCCGCACACCCGACAGCTTGGAGTGAACATCTGGCCTGGATCGAGTACGCTCATAACAGCCAAGTGTCCTCTGCCACTGGCCTCTCCCCGTTCGAGGTGTGTCTGGGGTACCAACCCCCTTTGTTTCCTTTGGTGGAGGGAGAGGTCGGTGTGCCCTCGGTCCAGGCCCACCTGCGGAGATGCCGTCGGGTGTGGCGCACCGCCCGTTCGGCCTTGTTGAGGGCCCGGACCGTCGACGGTCCCCAGCCCCCGCATACCAGCCCGGGCAGGAGGTATGGCTTTCCACCAGGGACATTCCACTACAGGTCGAGTCTCCCAAACTGAAAGACAGCTTCATTGGACCCTTTCCCATCCTCAAGGTTCTCAGTCCTACCGCAGTGAGGCTCCAACACCCGGCCTCACTGCGGATCCATCCGGTTTTCCATGTCTCCAGAATCAAGCCGCATCACACCTCACCCCTCTGTGCACCCGGTCCGGCGCCGCCTCCTGCCCGTATTATCGACGGGGAGCCGGCTTGGACAGTTCGCCGGCTCTTGGACGTCCGTCAAATGGGCCGGGGCTTTCAGTATTTGGTGGACTGGGAGGGGTATGGACCCGAAGAACGCTCCTGGGTGAAGAGGAGCTTCATCCTGGACCCGGCCCTCCTGGCCGATTTCTATCGTCGCCACCCGAACAAGCCTGGTCGGGCGCCAGGAGGCGCCCGTTGAGGGTGGGGTCCTGTTGTGTGGGCCGCCAGAAGAGGAGGTACTGTTGGCCCACCACCAGAGGGCACCCTGCCTGAAGCCCGCACTTCACAAGACGGCACTCTTTTTCCTCTGAGGGATCGCTGCAAGTATTGAGTGAGAGGTGGAGGTGGAATTCCCACCAGGATTGTTACTGGGTGTTCACACACCCACCCTTGACTGTCTTTGCTTTCTGCCAGCAGTACCAGATCCGACATGCCGTGAAGGTGGCCACCTGGGGACTTCGGGACTTGGCGGCTCCAGTATTCCTCGGGTTCGGTGGCAGTGGAAATCGTGTGGTTCTGGTTCGTTTCCAGACGGGCGTCTCCTATCGTCGAGCCTGCCCACACGACACCTTATTGATTGACTTTTGCACATTCTGTAATCTGCTGTGTTTGGTTGTGTCATTCACAACAGTAAAGTGTTCTAATTTGACTCCTTCCATTGTCCGTTCATTTACGCCCCCTGTTGTGGGTCCGTGTCACTACACTTTCCCAACATATATATATATATATATATATATATATATATATATATATATATATATATATATATATATATATATATATATATATATATATGTGGTGCTCGCCCTGATTGTGACTGGGAGGTTGTTCTAAGATTGCCCACCTTTTATGGAAAACACGTTCTGACTAAAGGTGGTCCTTCTATGCGTAATCTCACAGTCACCTCTTGTGTCAGATCTTGTACCATACCCTGTGAATCTTTTTTATGTGTATGAATTATTTAACAGGAGTTGGTGCTGGTCCATGTAAACATTTATATAAGAAGCAGGCATATTTGAATAGATTCAGATTTTCAAAGTCTAGAAACTTATGCTTTTCCAGAACCTTACAGTGATGATAAGAGTTAGATTGTCTATCATATATCTTAACTGCTCTATTTATACAGCTGCTCTATGGATTTTAATACTGAGGTGCCTGCAAATGCCCAGTTAATGAAACAGCAGTCAATGTGTGAGAAAAACTTGCAAAAGAGATACATTTTGGCTGCATTAATTGTTAGAGAGGGACGTATATGTTTAAAATTTAGTAAATTAAAATTTACTGTATTTGTGACTTTTTTAATATGTTTTTTGAAGGACAAGTTTGAGTCCAAGATAATTCCAAGATATTTAAATTGAGATACCAACTCCAATTCCCCCCTGTCAAAAAACACATTGGACGTTCTAATGTCCTTTTTTTTGTATTTAACTGCAGGCAAGTGTCATTTAACCACTGTTGTATATTGTGTAACACATCCGTGAGTTTTGAGGCAATGTCTTTCACATTATTTCGGTGAGTAAAAATGACCACATCATCCGCATACGTTTGTGCATTGAAATCTTTGCACACATTTGGTAAGTCATTTATGTACAGCGAGAACAGTAAAGGTCCAAGGATTGATCCTTGTGGGACACTGACTGGGTTGTTAAGAAAAGATTTAAAACCATTTACAGCAACACATTGTGCTCTTTTTGTTAGATAAGATTCAATCAATCAGATTTCATTTATAGAGCCCTTTTACAACACACAAGGTGCACAAAGTGCTTTCCATTAAAATCAAACAAAGAAAAGACAGGGTACATAATCAGTTAACATTCAAAAAATAGAGTGCAAAAACTACACCATCACTGCTTAATAAGTGTCAAAGCCAGTCTGAACAAACGAGTTTTGAGCCGAGCTTTAAAAAGATCAGTCTGTCATGGTTCTCATGTTAGGGGGAAGTTTGTTCCAGAGTCTAGGCCCAGCAACAGAAAAAGCTTGATCACCCCAGTGCTTGTACCTGGTTCTTGGGACTTCCAGTAAAAGCTGGTCTGTAGACCTTAAGGCCCTGGTTGTGTTATGAATACACAACAGTTCAGAGAGGTAAGAAGGGGCAAGACCGTTAAGAGCTTTAAAAACAAAGAGCAAAATTTTAAAATCAATTCTAAAAGAAACGGGGAGCCAATGAAGAGAATAAAGGACTGGAGTGATATGTTGGCGACGGGGAGTGTTTGTTAAAAAACGTGCAGCTGCATTCTGAACCAATTGAAATCGTTTGAGAGATGACTGGGAAATCCCATCATCAAGTGCATTGCAATAATCAATCCTCGAGCTGATAAAAGCGTGAATGGTTTTCTCCAAGTCTGCACGGTTTAGAAAAGATTTAACCTTTGTCAAGAGACACAATTGATAAATTCGAACCATTGTATTGATTCAGATGAGAAGTTGACATATGTAAGTTTTTTCAGAAGTATTTGGTGGTCTACTGATTCAAATGCCTTTCTAAGGTCAAGGAACACAGCACCCACATACAAGGTTTTATCCAGCATATACTTAACCTTTTCATAAAACATACAGTTTGCTGACTCAATGGAGTGATGGGGACGGAAGCCAAATTGCATTGGATGAAGTAGATTAGGTCCTTTATTCAGATCAGTAACCTATTTTTCAATTATTTTAGAAATCACAGGAAGAATGCTGATTGATAATTAATCGGTAATTAACCACCAATGTCTTATCCCCAGATTTAAAGATGGGCATTACTGTGGCTAATGTCCAGGATGATGGTACTTCCTTTGAGATAACTGACTGATAAACAAGAATAGTGATTGGTTTTATCAGTGCATTAGAATATGTTTTTTAGGAATTCGGTGTCTAAATCAGATATATCCTTGGCCTTTGAACATTTCAAAGCAGAAATAATGTTCTTTATCTCTGATTCAGTAATCTGCTCTAGTCTAAAAACAGGATGATCATTTAAAATGGAAGTATTCATTAAACGTTTAGGCCAACTCTGTAGGGTCCTTAACCAGGATATCATTATTTTTCAGTTCAAGTACAGTGTGCCCCTGCTTGTTGTCTTTCCCTAGCAATTTGTTTAATAGTTGCCAAACTTTTCTGCCATTCCCTTTGGCCCCTTCAATGGCATTTATAAAAAAAAAAAAAAAAAAAAAACTAGCTTTAGCCCTTCTTAACAGTTGTATTATTTTGTTATGAGTATGAGTAAATCTCTGTCTGTCGACAGGCAGCCCAGACTTGAGACTGTTTAAGTAATGTCCCTTTTTTTAATCAAAGTTCTACATGTCACTTCCAGCCATCGTTCCAAGCTCTATTTTGTCCTGTTTTTGGCCAGCCGGATTTTTGACCTTGCTTTGTCCTCGACCTTGAGTTTGTCTTTGCCTCTGATAGTCTCCACCCTGTGTATTTTGACCTGTGCCTAGTTTATGAACCACGCCTCAGCCTCACATCTGTCTGCTACCTTTGCCTCGCTGCTGGACCACCCGTGCACCCACTCCCTGCTTGTTGTATTCATTAAACCTTTTTCTTACTCCATCAGTCGATTGAGTTTGCAGTTGTGTCCACACCATTTGAGCCACGCCTGACAAGTTGTTCAATACTTTGTTCCTGCATCATTTCACATTATTACACATAACTTAATTTCTTTTCTTGGTTTGTTACAGATGTCTGGAGAAAATTTTATTTAATAGCACTTTCAGAAATATATTTACTCAGAAAAATTGTGACGTGTTCAGTACTTATGTTACTGGTGGCATGTGACCCTGCAACAGACTGCTGTCCTATCCAGGGTGTACTCTGTCTCATGTGCTATCACTGCTGGGATAGGGTCCAACCCCCTCCCCTCCCTTCCCGACCCTTACCTAGATTAAGCGGGTATAGAAAATGAGTGAATGTCACTGAATGAACCCAGTGCCCACAGACAATCTTCAGCCCAGCTGGATTTCTGGCCTATAGGGGCAAGTTACTTTGACACCGTAGATACCACTTAAATTTGTTTTGTGATTATTTTTTTAAATTGTTTCAACACTACACAATATTTAGGAATGAAGGCATTGAAGGATTCAAATGCAAAACCCAGTATGCCCAGTATTTAAATGGGGAGAAAATAAGTTTAAAATAAGGAATTAAAGGAAAACTCTTTTGAAAATTGACAGTTCCATTAAAAAAGTATGTTCAAATTTTTTAACACTTTGAACACTGATACGAGGGCCAGCTGAAAAGCTTTTAAAATAAAAAAAAATGAGAAAAATACCTGTCAAAAAAAAAATTGAACTTTTTCACGATATTCAATTTCTTTTTTTTTTTTAGATACACCTGTATGTGCCCTTCCTAATTTCAAGTTCCATCAACTTTATTGATCCCTAAAAGGGCAATTCATCTTCACACCCAATTACCTCAGACACAATACAGCAATTAATCCACAAGTATTACTAGCTGAAAGTAATAATGGCACACATCAGAATTAAAACAACACATATACATTTGATTTTGTTTATGTGCACTAAACTTTGAAGCAGTCCATCATCCAAATTGAGGCAAAATGAGTGTAGGCTGCAGCAGCCTCCGCGCTGCTTCCTGAAGTGGCAGAGCAGAGGTCTGGGTGGGTGGCGGGAGCAGGGTCAGAAACACAAGGGGGGTGGTAAGGGTGGGAGGGGGGAGGTGTGTGTCATGTGTGCAGTCTCTGTCCATGTGCATAAAGTCTGAAGTTGCCTTGACAACAGCAGGCTGTAAGGGAGGGCAGATAAGAGGGGGGCCAAATGCTTCACCAAGGCTGTTGAAATCCTGGAGGAAAACAAGTGGGGCCTTTTGACCTTTGATAGCTGATAAGGCTGCCATGTTTTGAATTAGGCAAAGAGACACAGAAATCCCATTTGCAGCTCCTCTAACCGTCAAAATCCAATTTATGAATATTCCCTGCTGTCCAACATCTTCCTTTGCAAGGCAGATATTTGCTACGAGATGTTTTCCAACTTATATTTGAGTTCAAAAGTTAACATAGTCTGAGTTTCTACCACCTTGCCCACTTCATTAATCATGACGCACAGATGCGGGGTTGTGGTTCTGGTAGCAGCCGTCTTGCCAATTTTCCAGTAGGTCAGGGAAGCACATAACCCAATCAGCACCAGCCCTCCTACCATAAAAACAAATAAGAATAAATTTTAGACGTCTTCCATGGCAGCCCAGTCTCATGTTTTTTGTTTGTTTGTTTGTTTTTCATGCTCCCGTGATTTAATGAGTCAAATTTTTGTGACAGAGCTTTTTTAACTCACTATTCTTAACCCTATTACCACCCCCAACCCTAACCTTAACCATAACCTAATTTTACTCCTTCCCCCTACCCTAACCGTAACCACTCCAACTCTCCCGCTTCACTTTTAATTTCGTGCAGCCATTACGGAATGAATGAGAATGAATTTGTGCTGCCTTGATGAAAACGAGGCGCTTTTCATCACAATATCATGAACAAATAGATTAATGTATATTTCTTGCTGCTGAAGCACGACTTGCCATGAGACCAAGTTGTCCATGGACAGTGGTGCCAAGCACGCAATGTGCCACTTCTCCCAGGCGTTGAGAACATAGCCCGCAAGATAGGTTCCATCTGGGCATGCAGGGTCCCTCAGCCCTGATTTGGTGTAAAAAAAATGGTGTCAATAGCGTTGAAAGACGAGCTGATCAATTCCATGGTTATTCCAAATATAGCTTGAAGAATTCAGTCTGGTGAAGTTAGGACTTTTGAAGGTTGGAGCAGAGATAAAAAAAAAACAGAGGAGAGGAGAGAGGAGATGTGACCACCCTCACCCAAGTCCCAAGCTACGTTTGAAGGTGAAATGCTGAAGCTCATCTGATTCTGCTCCTGATACATTGGTGGGGGTTGTCCTATGTGTCCATATAGTCCTCCACCGCTCACACGAGACACATGTCAGCCCGACATGCATATCCTGTCAGACAGACAGGCGTGACATTCAGATCGCCTGTTTTTATGTATTTCCACATGAGGACAGCAAGCACAGACACATGAGAAACACAGTACGTAAATGGTATCAGATGCATCAGGTGCTCAAAGTGCTTTACAAATAATGCCTCACATTCACCCGGATGTGAGGCAGGGTACAAGGTACTCACTACATACCGGGAGCAACTAGGGGATTAAGGGCACTTAGTGTTTTTCTGGTCAGACTGGGATTTGAACCAAGGATCCTCTGGTCTCAAGCCCAACGCTTTAACCACTGGACCATCACCTCCCCTTTGTGTTCTGCAGCTGTGATGTCCAGGACCAGAGATGTCTCAGCAGCTGTTGGCAGGCAGCCACACCCCCCTCCGTTCCACACACAGACCAAGGTGTCACTGTGATCAGATGAGAGGCGCCTCGTCTGCGGGGAGCACGTGAACCACATGCACACCATGTGTTGAGCGTGCATGCATACTTGGCAACTCCACAATCGTGGGGGCACTTAGACAATTTTCACTGCCAGCTGAATGGCCACACATTTTCTAAGTGCCAAGCGAACAGTGTAGATGTTCCTGTGTGTCACCGGGAATTTGGCCTACAACTGCTGCAAGAGAGATTGAATGGGCTCTCACAGGGCAGACTCTGTGTTTCAGCCGCTGGTGTGCGCAAATAGTTGTAGCAACAGGTGTACGAGGCGTTGGAAGCAGCTGCAATTTTACACATATTGCATACGATTCCTGCTTTATGCACAATTCATGCACAATTCGACCACATTCGTACTATGTGATGGGGCCCTTATGGTTTCCCTTCTCCAGTCAACTTTTTAAATCAAAGTATGCTGTTCTTCTGCACAATGTCTGGAATGACCCATTTTACTCAGATTTTCAGAGAGAAATGCACTACAACCAGCATGTGCAACATTTGCTGCCTTCATCCTTAAATAAGTGCCACCTTTTTGACACCTGTTTTTTCACAGAAAGAAAAATGCAGACACTGCTATTTTTTTAACATTGCTTTTTCTTCACTTTCTATAAAGTACATAATAACAAATTTGATTTTTTTTTTTTAATTTGGAACAGGATGTCCAGTGTTCCCAATGGATTTGCATGTACGTATGGAAAGAAAAGCTATTTTAAGGATTTTGAGCTTCACTCACTTTTAAACACACTGCTATTATTTTGAACACAACTGTAAGTCCCGTCATGTCAACTGAATCTGACACAGCTTCAAAAATGTCCTTACATGTTCCTTTTAGACTTGTAAGATCAAGAAGCTCCTCTGTAATGCAAAAGTTCTTATCAACTCCCCACAAAAACAAATTAACAGTTATAGGATGTCTGTGGTACCTGTGCTCTCATCACGTGCAATGGAGTAAAAATTAAAACCACAAGCTCTATTTGAGACTTGGTGTTTTATGGTGGCCAGCAAATCTTCATTTTGCCGCACAGCTGTGTTTCTGGACATACTGGTGTTGTTGAAGTCCTGCATATTTTCTGGGTGCATTATTCCCATGACTTTAGTATGGCACTGTTGTCTAAAGTCACCAATTGAGAAAGGCTTAGCGTGTCGGGCAATGTGTTGAGTGACCTCATAGCTGGCTACTGTGGCATTTTATTGCATTTTCTTAGCACAGAAAAAATACTGTTGTTCACCTTGCGGACTAGCTGCCATTTGTTTCACTTTCTGTTCCCACTCAGCACCAACGTAGGAGGTGTAGGTCAGATGTTTGGTTTCATAGTGTCGTTGTACACCATACTCTTTCATTACTGCAACAGTTTCATTGCAAATCAAACAAACACACTTCCCCTTGTCTTCTATAAAGAAATATTCATTTTTTTCACTGTGTCTGACATTTTCTGCAATCACTTGCTATCTTGTGGTTCTTTTGTTCTGCCATACAAGATACAAGACAATTTATTGATCATATGCAGGTTAACACAGAGTCAACAGTGCAATGAAATGATTAGGATGAGAAGGACTGTTCAAACTCACAGGAAGTACTAATAGCATGCAATAAAAATACCGAAAATATAAGCATATGCAAAAAAAATAAAAAAATAATAATAATAATAATAGTCAGCAGTAGTCAGGTTGTAGTATTCACAGGTTGTAGTATTGTTCATATTGCACATAGTATTATTGCACATGACATATTGCACAGTTGTGTAGCAAGTTATTGCACAGGTAATAATAAATAGTAAAAACTGAGGAGTTATGAAAGGTAAGGTGGTGACATACAAGATACAGTCACATTGATAACAGCAATAGACATATAGTGTTAAAGAAGTGGCTTAGTGCAGTGTTATTATCATAGTTCTGTGTTATTTAGAGTTCAGTAGTCTGACAGCCTGTGGATAGTAACTGTTCCTGAGTCTTTTGGTACGGGCTGGCCGACTCCTATACCTCCTGCCAGAGGGTAACAGTTCAAATAGTCCTTTTGCGGGGTGAGTGTGATCCTTAATGATGCTGCGTGCCTTAGGCTGGCACCGACTGTGGTAAATGTCCTGGATGGTGGGAAGACATAAAGACATGGATGACCTCTAATTTCCTGCTTTTAAACTCAGATAAAACTGAAGTTATTGTACTTGGCCCCACAAATCTTAGAAACATGGTGTCTAACCAGATCCTTACTCTGGATGGCATTACCCTGACCTCTAGTAATACTGTGAGAAATCTTGGAGTCATTTTTGATCAGGATATGTCATTCAAAGCGCATATTAAACAAATATGTAGGACTGCTTTTTTGCATTTACGCAATATCTCTAAAATCAGAAAGGTCTTGTCTCAGAGTGATGCTGAAAAACTAATTCATGCATTTATTTCCTCTAGGCTGGACTATTGTAATTCATTATTATCAGGTTGTCCTAAAAGTTCCCTAAAAAGCCTTCAGTTAATTCAAAATGCTGCAGCTAGAGTACTGACGGGGACTAGAAGGAGAGAGCATATCTCACCCATATTGGCCTCTCTTCATTGGCTTCCTGTTAATTCTAGAATAGAATTTAAAATTCTTCTTCTTACTTATAAGGTTTTGAATAATCAGGTCCCATCTTATCTTAGGGACCTCGTAGTACCATATCACCCTAATAGAGCGCTTCGCTCTCAGACTGCAGGCTTACTTGTAGTTCCTAGGGTTTGTAAGAGTAGAATGGGAGGCAGAGCCTTCAGCTTTCAGGCTCCTCTCCTGTGGAACCAGCTCCCAATTCAGATCAGGGAGACAGACACCCTCTCTACTTTTAAGATTAGGCTTAAAACTTTCCTTTTTGCTAAAGCTTATAGTTAGGGCTGGATCAGGTGACCCTGAACCATCCCTTAGTTATGCTGCTATAGACGTAGACTGCTGGGGGGTTCCCATGATGCACTGTTTCTTTCTCTTTTTGCTCTGTATGCACCACTCTGCATTTAATCATTAGTGATCGATCTCTGCTCCCCTCCACAGCATGTCTTTTTCCTGGTTCTCTCCCTCAGCCCCAACCAGTCCCAGCAGAAGACTGCCCCTCCCTGAGCCTGGTTCTGCTGGAGGTTTCTTCCTGTTAAAAGGGAGTTTTTCCTTCCCACTGTAGCCAAGTGCTTGCTCACAGGGGGTCGTTTTGACCGTTGGGGTTTTACATAATTATTGTATGGCCTTGCCTTACAATATAAAGCGCCTTGGGGCAACTGTTTGTTGTGATTTGGTGCTATATAAAAAAATTGATTGATTGATTGATTGAAGACTGCTGCCAGTGAGGTCCTCAGGTGTGCACACCACTCTCTGCAGTGCTTTCTGACTCTGGCTGGTGCAGCTCCCGTACCACACTGTGAGGCAGCTGGTCAGCACACTCTCGATGATGCACCTGTAGAAGTTCGTGAGGATGGTGGTGTTCATGCCAAACGTCTTCAGCCTTCTCAGGAAGTAGAGTCTCTGCCGGGCTTTCTTAACCACAGTGTCTGCATGTAAGGTCCAGGATAAGTCCTCGGTGATGTGGACGCCGAGGAACTTGAAGCTGCTGACCTGCTCCACCTCGGTGTTGTTGATATGGATGTGCTGACCTCCGCACTGTCTCCTGAAGTCCACTATCATCTCCTTAGTTTTGCTGACGTTCAGAGAGAGGTTATTCTCCTGGCACCAGCTGGTCAGTGATTTCACCCCCTCTCTGTAGGCAGTCTCATTGTTGTCAGTGATGAGGCCCAAGATGGTGGTGTCGTCAGCAAACTTGAGGATCACATTAGAGCAGTGCTTGGCTGTACAGTCATACGTGAAGAGGGAGTAGAGAAGTGGACTGAGAACACAGCCCTGAGGAGCACCCGTGCTGAGGACAAGTGTGGAGGAGAGGTGTCTGCCGATTCTCACCACCTGTGGTCTGTTAGTGAGGAAGTCCAAAATCCAGCAGCATATGGACTTCTCCAGGCCTAGGGCAGTGAGCTTGGTGACCAGTTTGGAGGGGATTATGGTGTTGAATGCTGAACTGTAATCAATGAAGAGCATTCTCACATACGTATTCCCCTTCTCCAGATGGCTGAGGGAGGTGTGAACTGCCAGAGCAATGGCGTCCTCTGTCGACCTGTTTGCTCTGTATGCAAACTGCAGGGCGTCTAGGGTGTCGGGGAGGGAGGCACAGATATGTTTCTTAATGATCCGTTCAAAGCACTTCATGATGACAGATGTGAGTGCTATGGGCCGAAAGTCATTTAGGCAGGTTGCTGTGGGGGTCTTTGGGATAGGAACAACGGTGGAGGTCTTAAGGGTGGTGGGCACAATAGACAAGCTCAGTGACAGATTGAAGATGTTGGTAAACACCTCGGCGAGTTGGTCAGCGCAGACTCTCAGCACCCGCCCTGGGATGCCGTCGGGCCCGGGAGCCTTATGAGGGTTTACTTTCTTGAACGCCCATCTCACTGTAGCTGAGCATATTTGGTCCCCTGTGACATATTCTTCTACTTCTTGCTCTTCTTCCTTTTTTAGTTGGCTACTGCTTTACTGGTGCATTACAGCCACTAGACTGATACATGTGACAGTTTTTTTTTTTTTTTTTTCAGTGGAATGAATGGAAGCCATTTCATGCAACTTCAGCTTTATATCTCATCTAAAATTACAAACTAAGGCCTTGTTGATACGGAAACGGATATGATTGATTTCATTGTCATTTTCAAAAAGTGTTTCATATGCATGGCACCATTTCAAGCAATATCTCCGTGTTGTACATATGCCAGGCCTGTATTGCCATTTTGCTGTAACACTCCCACAAAAAACAGGGAAGAAGACATGGAGCATGTGCATAGCTGTTATAAGGAGCTAATCAATATAGCATCAGAAGCTACAACTTTTCAAAGCAGTTCATTGAGTAAAATAAAGCCTTTTAAGAGAAACAGGGTCCACGCTGATCATCTGCAATAAACCTATGGCATATTTAAAGTGAAGCATCTCTTTCCCGTGCTTTTGTACACCCCCCCCCCCCCCCACCGCCCATGTGAACCACATCTATCAGACCAATGAATGTATCATATCTTCACATAGACCTTTTAGATAATATCTGTGCTAATTCCTTATTTTATGTTAGTGTATTTGCCTTTGTTATCTGTTTGGAGTTTTTGAAACCTGGTTTAAAGTAAGAGTTAAGTTTCACTTCCATCTTATGTGCAAGTGTCAGAGACAGGGAGACCTCCCCCTGTTGGTGAGAGCCAGTAATATTAGAAATGTAAGACTAAACCACACCCACTGTAAACATCCACATTGTATAAAAAAATAGTTGTATGACTCATTTTAGGGGCCTTTCACAAGATGGACACTGTCTGTGAAGGTCCCAGGCCTGGTTTTCACATGCCCTTTAATAAACTCAAAATGAGGAAAATAATGGTTTAGTTTTTGGTAAGCAGCAGTAAATTACAAAAAGAACCCGAGTAGAAATTACAGACCACCAAAATATAGCTTGATATTTGCCTGTCACTCTTTTGACTCTGAGCATGAGTAGGTGACTGACCAGGTGGTTTTCTGTCAGAGGGGCTCTGGACCAGAGTCAAGAACAAAATGAAGAGGGAACTGAAGTTGAACCAGAGACGGAGAAAGATGTCTCGGAAGTGGAAGACAACACCAGTTTTGATTCAGACTTTGAGGAGACTGACCAGTCAACAGATGGAGAAGAGGCACCTGAATAACAGGCACCTGAGGAGACATTCCAGTCCAAGAATGGAGACTTGCTCTGGTCTTCATCCCCCCAGGACAGAGGAGGTAAAGCAAGAGTGAAAAACATCATAAAAATGATGCCAAGGTCAACATGGTATGCGACATCTCGTGTGAATGACATCAAGTCCAGCTTCGAGCTCTTTATACCAGAGTCCATTGAGGGAATTATACTGGAGATAACAAACCTGGGTGGGGGGGTGTTGGGGAGACCTGGAGAGAATTAGACCTGGCAGACCTCCAAGCCTACATGGGTCTGTTGATTCTAACAGGAGTATATTGCTCAAAGAATGAGTCAAACAAGTGTCAAATGCCACTCATACTACCCCTGGCAATAATTATGGAATCACCGGCCTCGGAGGATGTTCATTCAGTTGTTTAATTTTGTAGAAAAAAAGCAGATCAGACATGACACAAAACTAAAGTCATTTCAAATGGCAACTTTCTGGCTTTAAGAAACACTATAAGAAATCAGGAAAAAAAAAATTGTGGCAGTCAGTAATGGTTACTTTTTTAGACCAAGCAGAGGGAAAAAAATATGGACTCATTCAATTCTGAGGAATAAATTATGGAATCACCCTGTAAATTTTCATCCCCAAAACTAACACCTGCATCAAATCAGATCTGCTCATTAGTATGCATCTAAAAAGGAGTGATCACACCTTGGAGAGCTGTTGCACCAAGTGGCCTGACATGAATCATGGCTCCAACACGAGAGATGTCAATTGAAACAAAGGAGAGGATTATCAAACTCTTAAAAGAGGGTAAATCATCATGCAATGTTGCAAAAGATGGTTGTTCGCAGTCAGCTGTGTCTAAACTCTGGACCAAATACAAACAACATGGGAAGGTTGTTAAAGGCAAACATACTGGTAGACCAAGGAAGACATCAAAGCATCAAGACAGAAAACTTAAAGCAATATGTCTCAACAATTGAAAATGCAAAACAAAACAAATGAGGAACGAATGGGAGGAAACTGGAGTCAACGTCTGTGACCGAACTGTAAGAAACCACCTAAAGGAAATGGGATTTACGTACAGAAAAGCTAAACGAAAGCCATCATTAACACCTAAACAGAAAAAAACAAGGTTACAATGGGCTAAGGAAAAGCAATCGTGGACTGTGGATGACTGGATGAAAGTCATATTCAGTGATGAATCTCGAATCTGCTTTGGGCAAGGTGATGATGCTGGAACTTTTGTTTGGTGCCGTTTCAATGAGATTTATAAAGATGACTGCCTGAAGAGAACATGTAAATTTCCACAGTTATTGATGATATGGGGCTGCATGTCAGGTAAAGGCACTGGGGAGATGGCTGTCATTACATCATCAAAAAATGCACAAGTTTACATTGATATTTTGAACACTTTTCTTATCCCATCAATTGAAAGGATGTTTGGGGATGATGAAATCATTTTTCAAGATGATAATGCATCTTGCCATAGAGCAAAAACTGTGAAAACATTCCTTGCAAAAAGACACATAGGGTCAATGTCATGTCCTGCAAATAGTCCGGATCTGAATCCAATTGAAAATCTTTGGTGGAAGTTGAAGAAAATGGTCCATGACAAGGCTCCAACCTGCAAAGCTGATCTGGCAACAGCAATCAGAGAAAGTTGGAGCCAGATTGATGAAGAGTACTGTTTGTCACTCATTAAGTCCATGCCTCAGAGACTACAAGCTGTTATAAAAGCCAGAGGTGGTGCAACAAAATACTAGTGATGTGTTGGAGCGTTCTTTTGTTTTTCATGATTCCATAATTTTTTTCCTCAGAATTGAGTGATTCCATATTTTTTTCCCTCTGCTTGGTCTAAAAAAGTAACCATTACTGACTGCCACAATTTTTTTTCCTGATTTCTTATAGTGTTTCTTAAAGCCATGAAATTACTTTAGTTTTGTGTCATGTCTGTGATCTGCTTTTTTTCTACAGAATTAAACAACTGACTGAACATCCTCCGAGGCCGGTGATTCCATAATTTTTGCCAGGGGTTGTATGCATGAATTCACATGCACATAAGTACAGACACACACAATCACACATGCACGCACAAACACACACACACACACACACACACACACACACACACACACACACACACACACACACACACACACACACACACACACACACACACACACACACAGCCTGAGGAGTTTGGTCTCTAGCTTTCCATTTCTTTTTTTATATTAAATGTTCATTTTGGAATACATTTTCAGTGCCTATTTGCAGTGATGCCGGTAACGCATTACTTAGTAACGCGTTACTCTAATCTAACCACTTTTTTTAGTAACGAGTAATCTAACGCGTTAATCTTTCCAAATCAGTATATCAGATTAAAGTTACTTCTCCAAGTCACTGTGCGTTACTATTATTTTTGCACTGTGGGTCGACAGCAGCATTAAACATGGTCTGTGGGCAGGGGTTCGGGGTTTGACCGAACTGCCCACTTTAAGTGAGCTGTGAGCTTTTCATACATGGTTTTCTGCAGCAGCTACGACTCGTCGTCACCTCTTAAAGCACGGTGACAACAGCACACCTGCACTGAGCTTAACAAAGACATTTTTATGCTTTTTTCTCCTTTATTTATAATTCTGAGCTGAGCCGCTCCCTATCCGCTCGCTAAAAACAGCTGATCCTCCGCGACGCGTCAACAACTAACACTATTTTCCACTCAAATGCACCTAAACTCTCCTTCTGAGGACCACATGATGTGAAAACACAATAAAACTTTCTTACCTGTGAATCTGGTCATGTTTTCTGCATAAATAAATGTTATCCATTCTTTGTGCTCAAATGCCAAAGCAGGGGCGAATCCAGATGGAATGGGGGCGTGGGGCAAGGATGTGCCCCCCCTCCCCCACAACACCCCTAGATTAAAGGTCCAGTTTTGAAGCCTTTTTTTACTACAACTGTTAATACTGCTTATAATAATAATAATAATTTCAACAAGTAAAATGTTTAGAGAGAATTTAAATGTTAGAAAAACGTTAGAAAGAATTTAATAGTTACATTTATAAACAATGTAGGTTAGAAATTGCAAGTTTTACTGTTACAGTGCTGTCAACAGTTAAATATGAGGTCAAGAAAGAGGTCTTTATTTTACTTTTTATAAAACAAGTATTTATTTTCATTGAAGTCAAGAAAGGGTGACTATAAAGTGAGTTTTGGCAAAACAAGTATCATTGTCATGTTGACGTGGGTTGTTGTCGGCAGCTGGGGAAAGTAACTAAAAAAGTAACTAGTAATCTAACTTAGTTACTTTTACAATTGAGTAATCAGCAAAGTAACTAAGTTACTTTTTCAAGGAGTAATCAGTAATTGGATTACTTTTTCAAAGTAACTGTGGCAACACTGCCTATTTGTATTTTCACTGCAGTTGTTCATGTTAACCCCTACTTTGAGACATTGCTCACAGCTAAAAACAGTGTTAAATAAAAAATTGGTGATGATTAATGGTTTTTGTATTAATTTGAGCAGTTAAAACAGACCGGTCAAATTTGACCAGGAACACTAAAGTAAGGGTGAACATGGCAGGAGGGTTAATAAATTTGTAAAATCTCAAAAAAAAAAAATTTTTTTCATATTGTCATTATGGGGTGTTGTGTGTAGAATTTTCAGGAAAAAAGAAATGTATTTCATCCATTTCGGAATAAGGCTGTAACATAAAGTGTGGAATAAGTGAATAGTTTCTGGATGCACTGTAAATGAATCTACAGTGATCACAGAAAGGTAACAATATAAAATCAACTGACTTTAAGGCTGGATTTACACTGTGAAACTTTCTCACAGCTTGAGTTATATTAACTGTAGGTGAAACTGAGTTGCTGTGGAGTTGCATGGAGTAGAGTCCTCTAAAAAATGCTCCAAACCTGTCTGTAACTCATCCGCAACCGTTGCAAAAAACTCTTGCCTTTATGAAGCTAGTTTCATGCCAGTCGAAATGCTGGTGCCATTGCTGTTGAAACATTTCATCTATACAATGGCTCACCAAAATTATATAATGAGCAAAGGGAGAAACAATTGTTTTCTAAAAAAGTCCTTTAATGGTAATAAAGTTTGATGAGAATGACAACTGTTTCAAAAACACAGTTTCATAATGATGTCACAAGGTGGTAAATGAGAGCTAATTATTTTTTATTTATTTTTATCAAAGCTTACAAGGTCAAGATTCAAGATTCGTTTATTAATGACCACACAACAAGTTGGTGGAATTTGTTTCCAGTACAGCATGAAATGCTCACATCTCTGTGTCAACACACAACAAACAAACAATAAATAGACAAATACACATAGAAACGTCAGTTAATGAGTTTGGTTAGTGTCTGTACAGCTGTTGGAAAAAAAGCTGTTTTTAAATCTGACTGATTTCATTGGCAGGGACCTGTAGTGTCTTCCAGAAGGAAACACTGTGAACAGGTGATATGCAGGGTGTGAGGGGTCAGAGGTGATTTTTACTGCCCGTTGTGTGATGCGTCTATGGTACAGTGTGTCAGTGGAAGGGAAGGTGAGACCTGTGATTTTAGATGATTTGTCTATTATATGTTGTAGTTTTTTGCATGAATAGGAGTCCAGATTTCCATACCAGCTGATTATGGACGAGGTGAGAATGCTTTAAATGATGGCGGTGTAAAACTGAAGCAGAATGTTGTGCCTGACTCTGAATTCTTTGAGTTGTCTGAGAAAAAATAATCTTTTATTAGCTTTTTTGCAGATTTGGTCCAAATGCAGTTTCCGTTTGAGTGAGTTATAACCGAAGTGAGAGCTATTGGTCTGTCGTCGTTAAGGCAGGATATTTTATTGGATTTGGGTACCGGAATGATAATGGAGTCCTTAAGACATTTGGGAACAATGCACTGACTGAGGGAGCTATTGAAAATGAAAGTGAAGATTGGAGCTAGCTGGGCTGCACAGTGCCTCAGGACAGCTGGGCTGACACCATCAGGCACCGCCACTTTCCTCTTATTATTTTTTGCTAAAAGAGTCGCTCATCGGAGACTCTCTAGATCAACACCTTATATTAAATAGGAAAATGATACATATTAAGATGGAAAGCTAAAAATATACGAGGTCTGTTAGAAAAGTATCCGACCTTTTTATTTTTTCAAAACCTATATGGATTTGAATCATGTGCGCTTGCATCAGACAAGCTTGAACCTTCGTGTGCATGCGTGAGTTTTTTCACGCCTGTCGGTTGCATCATTCGCCTGTGGGCAGGCTTTGAGTGAGCAATGTTCCACCCCCCTTGTCGGATTTTTATTGTTTAGGAATGGCAGAGCAACTGCCGCTTTGTTCCATGAAATTTTTTTCAGAAACTCTGCCAGACAGCCAGATGGAAACCATTTGGAAGATTCAGATGGCTTTCGGTGAAGATTCTATCGGTATCACACGGATTAAGGACCATTAAAACTGGATTTAAAACGGCCCACAGCGGCGGAGGGCACACTGCGCCCCGAGCAGCCATCGACAGGCTGGAACGAGCAGATCACTTCCAAATTTACGGCTCTGTTGATGCAGGACGTCGTGTGACTAGCAGAGAAGTTTCAGAAGAGGTCGGGATCAGCACTTTATCAGTATATTCCACTGTTAAAGGAGATTTTGTAATGAAAGACGTGCGGACCGATTCACGCGTCGGGACACAGACGCTCATGACGCGGGACAAACAACACCTCCGTGTTGGAAGTCTCACAGGACAAGTTGGAACATGCCCAGCTGTTAAGCAATTTCTTGGATACTCACTCGACTGAAAAGCCACCGAAAGCCGTCTGAATCTTACGAATGGTTTCCAACACGGAGGTGTTGTTTGTCCCGCGTCATGAGCGGCTGCGTCCCGACGCGCGAATCTGTTCGCACGTCTTTCATTACAAAATCTCCTTTAACAGTGGAACGTGCTGATAAAGTGCTGATCCCGACCTCTTCTGAAACTTCTCTGCTTGTCACACGACGTCCTGCATCAACAAAGCCTTAAATTTGGAAGTGATCTGCTCGTTCCAGCTTGTTGATGGCCGCTCAGAGCGCGGTGCGCCCTCCGCCGCTGTGGGCCGTTTTTAATCCAGTTTTAATGGTCCTTAATCCGTGTGATACCGATAGAATCTTCACCGAAAGCCATCTGAATCTTCCAAATGGTTTCCATCTGGCTGTCTGACAGAGTTTCTGAAAAAATTTTCATGGAACAAAGCGGCAGTCGCTCCGCCATTCCTAAACAATAAAAATCCGACGAGGGGGGTGGACCAGTGCTCACTCAAAGCCTGCCCACAGGCGAATGATGCAACCGACAGGCGTGAAAAAACTCATGCATGCACACGAAGGTTCAAGCTTGTCTGATGCAAGCGCACATGATTCAAATCCATATAGTTTTTGAAAAAAATAAAAAGGTCGGATAGTTTTCTCACAGACCTCGTATTTACAGTGACCCTTCAGATTTGACATAATCAAGCCAGAAAACAATACAGCACATGAAAAATGACCAATCCAGCTAGCTAACCGAAGCGTGTTGCATGGAAATTTTGCTACATGCAACTTATAACCTGCAGCTACTTGTGTGAAAGTTTCATCATGCCATAGCCAGCCACCCTTAACATAACTGAACACAAAGATAGAATAGGCTACATTTTATCCAAATAAGCCCTCCAGTACACTACTTGAAAATAAATTTGTTTTGCTTCACTATTTAAGTACTGTGTACTTTATAGTTCAGAGTTTAAAAAAGAAGTAAATCACTGAATTAATATCATCTCCTTGAACATTTGAAATTATATGTTTTAGACTTAGTGTTTGTGTTCCCTTATTTACAAAAGCTTCTGCTTCAAAAGAAGACACTTGATGATTTGACCCTAGTACAGGAGTGAGCAATCATGTGCTATGAAGGGCCGAGACAATGCAGGTTTTCCTTGCTGCCAATCACCTCAGCAGGTGATTTCATTGACGATCAGGTGTTTATGTTCAGGGGAGATCATCAGCAAACCCGCCTGCTGAGGTGATTGTTTGCAAGGAAAGCCTGCACTGTCTTGGCCCTCATTACCCACCCCTACCCTAGCACCACCCAGACAGTTAAACATTGTCTCTGTCTTGTAGCTTTGTCAGTAAGTCTTGAATTGGAATCTCTGCAGAGCATTAAGGAGAATAGTATGAGGAACCCTTAGCCCAATGTACCACTTGCAAGCAATTTGCAATAAGACATTGAGAGAGCGAGAGAGAGAAAGAGAGAGAGAGAGAGAATGACAGAATGCATGTGTTTTTGTCTTGAGAACAAATTAAATGTGGTAACAAGAGGCCAATGTAACGTGAGCTTGGCTCACCCTTAGTTCAGCAGCAATGAATAGATCATGCCCTCACCACATTCATCATATTGATTTTTCTTTAATGATATGCACAACAAAGTAATTTCCTTGTCTCTGCATTGTCAGCGGTGACTAATCAGATTTTCCTGAGACAACTAATTCCATACTTCAAGGAAATGCTTGGCTACAGATACTGGTCCTCCAAGTGTCACTGACATCTCCCTAACAGCTTGTCCAGGTGCAATCTCGCTCTGCAGACAGGCCTGGAATACTAAAAGTGTACTTCACACTATGTCCTTGTTTCATTTTTGTTTTTGTTTTTTTTAAGACACATGTGCATCCTAAGCAAGGCATTATAACATAGAGACAAAGTAGGTGACAAATTAAAAGGAAAAAAACACACAAAGTGTTTAATTAAGAACAGCACCAGAACAGCTTCAATGCACCTTGGCAGTGATTGTGCAACTCTTTGAAATGTGAAATGTGTTTTAGGAGACCGATGTTCCATCTCTCCAGGAGTGTTTTAATAATGCTGGCGGAGAGCACTTTTTTGAACAGATTGGTGCAGAACCCCACCAAGGTGTTCAATTGGGTTGAGATCTGGTGCTTGCACAGACCATAGCATGTGAGTCACATTGTTTTCATACTCAAACTATTCAGTGACGCCTCCTGACCTGTGGGTGGAGACAAGTGGACCTAAACCATGCCAGCAAAGAGCACACATGCACACACACATACACATGCAAACGCAAACAGGTGAGGAATGCATGAACCCTAAAAATCACTGTGCCAAGGGTGTGCGTGTGTGTGGGTGTGTTGGGTAGGCTGAAAAGTTCTAAGGCTGACTATGATGCAGTTGTCGAATTGAACAAATTCAGGGTTATTTTTCTACATAGTCTCCCTGTAACTCCACACACTTCTTCCAGCGGTGCTTGAATGCTTCGATTCCCTTGGCATAGAAGCTTTCATCTTGAGAGTCAAAATAGTCCTCAACGGCAGCCATCACCTCATCATTGCTCCGATAGTGCTTCCCAGCCAAGTTTTTTTCAGGTTTGGGAACAGATGAAAGTCCGAGGGTGCCAAGTCAGGGGAGTATGGCAGGTGATCTACCAGTTCGAATCCACACTCGTGGATAGTGGCCATGGCCACTGTTGACTTGTGAGCTGGGGCATTGTCTTGATGGAACAGCACCCCTTTCGTCAGCTTTCCTGGTCGCTTGTTTTTGATAGCCTTGCGTAACTATCTCAGTAGGTTAGAATAGTACTGTCCATTTATGGTTTGTCCCTTTTCAAGATAGTCCACGAACACAATACCCTTGGCATCCCAGAAAACTGAAACCATGACCATCCCCGCAGATGAAATGACCTTGGCCTTCTTTGGAGGTGGTGACCTTGGGTGTTTCCACTGCATTGATTGTTTTTTGTCTCTTGTTCATAGCATAGTTCAAATGTTTAGCACTCAAAATTTGCAAAAATATTTGACAAAGATAGAAAAGGAAAGCAGACTGAAAAATAATAATGAAAAACTGAATTACTGTGTGTGTGTGTGTATATATATATATATATATATATATATATATATATATATATATAGTAATTCAGTGAGTAATCCAGCAAATTAATTAATTATTTAAAATCATACAATGTGATGATTTTCTGAATATATTTTTTAAATACTGTTTGTCACAGTTGAAGTCTACCTGTGAAAAAAATGAGACCTCTCCATTCTTTGTGCAACCCCAATTCCAGTGAAGTTGGGACGTTGTGTAAAATGTCAATAAAAACAGAATACAATGATTTGCAAATCCTCTTCAACCTATGTTCAATTGAATACACCACAAAGACAAGATATTTAATGTTCAAACTGATAAACCTTATTTTTGACACAACGTCCATGATTTCAAAAAACAATTTGAAATGTGGACTCATCAGACCGCAGTACACTTTTCCACTTATCGTTTGTCCATTTCAAGTGAGCTTGGGCCCAGAGAAGGCGGCAGCGTTTCTGGATGTTGTTGATGTATGGCTTTCGCTTTGCGTGATAGAGTTTTAACTTGCACTTGTAGATGTAGCGATGAACTGTGTTAACTGGCAATGGTTTTCTGAAGTGTTCTTGATTCTTTACACAATGATGTCGGTTTTTACTGCAGTGCCTCCTGAGGGATCGAAGTTCACGACCATTCATTGTTGGTTTTCGGCCTTGCTGCTTATGTGTAGAAAGTTCTCTAGATTTTCTGAATCTTTTGATTATATTATGGACTGTAGATGATGAAATCCCTAAATTCCCTGCAAATGAACATACAGAAACATTGTTCTTAAACTGTTGGACTATTTTTTTCATGCAGTTTTTTGCAAAGTGATGATCCTCACCCCATCTTTGCTTGTGAATGGCTGAGCCTTTTGGGGATGTTCCTTTTATACCCAATCATGACACTCACCTCTTGGAAATTAACCTGTTCACCAGTGGAATGTTCCAAATAGGTGTTCTTTGAACATTCATCAACTTTCCCAGTCTTTTGTTACCCCGTCCCAGCTTTTTTGAAATGTGTTGCGGGCATCCATTTCAAAATGAGCAAATATTTGCACAAAAACAATAAAGTTTATCAGTTTGAAAATTAAATATCTTGTCTTTGTGGTTTATTCAATTGAATATACGTTGAAGAGGATTTACTTATCATTGCATTCTGTTTTTATTTACATTTCACGCAACGTCCCAACTTCACAGGAATTGGGGTTGTAGGTGGAAAAATTATATATATATATATATATATAATTTCATCCTTACTCTGGATGGCATTACCCTGACCTCTAGTAATACTGTGAGAAATCTTGGAGTCATTTTTGATCAGGATATGTCATTCAATGCGCATATTAAACAAATATGTAGGACTGCTTTTTTGCATTTGCACAATATATCTAAAATTAGAAAGGTCTTGTCTCAGAGTGATGCTGAAAAACTAATTCATGCATTTATTTCCTCTAGGCTGGACTATTGTAATTCATTATTATCAGGTTGTCCTAAAAGTTCCCTGAAAAGCCTTCAGTTAATTCAAAATGCTGCAGCTAGAGTACTGACAGGGACTAGAAGGAGAGAGCATATCTCACCCATATTGGCCTCTCTTCATTGGCTTCCTGTTAATTCTAGAATAGAATTTAAAATTCTTCTTCTTACTTATAAGGTTTTGAATAATCAGGTCCCATCTTATCTTAGGGACCTTATAGTACCATATCACCCCAATAGAGCGCTTCGCTCTCAGACTGCAGGCTTACTTGTAGTTCCTAGGGTTTGTAAGAGTAGAATGGGAGGCAGAGCCTTCAGCTTTCAGGCTCCTCTCCTGTGGAACCAGCTCCCAATTCAGATCAGGGAGACAGACACCCTCTCTACTTTTAAGATTAGGCTTAAAACTTTCCTTTTTGCTAAAGCTTATAGTTAGGGCTGGATCAGGTGACCCTGAACCATCCCTTAGTTATGCTGCTATAGACTTAGACTGCTGGGGGGTTCCCATGATGCACTGAGTGTTTCTTTCTCTTTTTGCTCTGTATGCACCACTCTGCATTTAATCATTAGTGATTGATCTCTGCTCCCCTCCACAGCATGTCTTTTTCCTGGTTCTCTCCCTCAGCCCCAACCAGTCCCAGCAGAAGACTGCCCCTCCCTGAGCCTGGTTCTGCTGGAGGTTTCTTCCTGTTAAAAGGGAGTTTTTCCTTCCCACTGTTGCTAAGTGCTTGCTCACAGGAGGTCGTTTTGACCGTTGGGGTTTTTCCGTAATTATTGTATGGCCTTGCCTTACAATATAAAGCGCCTTGGGGCAACTGTTTGTTGTGATTTGGTGCTATATAAATAAAATTGATTTTATTTGATTTGATATATATATATATATATATACAATGAGGAAAATAAGTATTTGAACACCCTGCGGTTTTGCAAGTTTTCCCACAAAGAAATCATGGAGGGCTCTGAAATTTTCATCTTAGGTGCATGTCCACTGTGAGAGACATAATCTTAAAAAAAAAAACAAAAAAAAACTACTATGTTTGGTCTCTGGTTCCTTGGTTCTGGGGTAGGGTTGGCTCTTCTTCCGTGCCCTTTTGTTCTGTGTTTTGCTCGCCTGGGTTTTAGTGTTTTCAGGGGTTTATGTCATGCACCTGATCCAGGTCCACTTGCGACCTCCGTCTCAAAGCCCTGTCTCCCTTCTGGCCAACTGCCTGAACCTCCTGCTTATCGTCATGGGCTTCGCCGTCGTCCCCCGGACTCCACGTTTGTTTGTTTGCCTGACTGCCTGTTTGTTCTTCGTTTTTTGCTTAGTCACCCTCCTGCAGGGCTTTTTGTCCCTCCATGGTGCTTTGGCCACCCGGTTGATGCTGCCCTTTTTATAGGCGGTTCCCTTGGGTTCTGGCCCATTGTCTCTGTTGTCTGTACCCTCCAACCGTTCCCCCTTCCTCCCTCCCATAGTCGGCTTGTGCCTTGGTTCTTGTTGTGTTCTTGGGGGGGTTTGTGGGCCCCCGGTGTGGCCCCCTGGGGGAGGGGTGCTGTAATGATCCTGCCCTTGATGGGCTTCCTGTCATGAATTTTTCATTGATCTTGGCTTTCTTGTTCTGTACATCTGTATTTGTATTCCTGCCATGTTCATGTTTTCATTGGTTTGGTTTTCTGTTCATCATTCATGTATTGTGTAGTTTTGTCTCAGTAGCTGTTTTGCCATATTTTCATTAATTGTTACCTTAGTCACTTCAGTCTTAGTTTGGTTCTGTTTATTTCATTTCTTGTGTTATGCTTTAGTCTGACCTTTTCTGTGAAGTTTACTTTTGTCTCTGATTTTGTTTTCAGTTTATCACTTAGTTTTCTCTTTAGTCATTTTAGGCATTATCTGTTATTCTGTAGTCTGTAGGTTGTTTTGCCATTTTGTTCTTGTTAGTTTTTATACTTTATCCACAGTCGGTTCCATTCTAGTTTTGTCTTAGTCTTCTATTTTGTGGCTGGTCTGTTCACTTTAACATTTACTAGTTTTGGGGTCATTTCTTTCCGTTGGCATCTTATATGATGTTATATGATGTTTAGTTGGTTTTTTCTCTCTGTTTTCTTTTGTCTCTGTCTCTTTGCACTTGTCTCTGTATTTTGTCATTTCTGTTTTTCTTCATCAGGATTACCTTTTGGTTTTTGCTGTTAAGTATTTTTGCACTTAGTCACGCCCACCTGAACTTTTCTGTTTCTTCTGTTTGCCACGCCTCCTTCCTGATTCTTCCTACACACCTGCTCTCACTTTTCTCATTTTCTCCTTGATTATTTAAACCCTCTGTTTTCACTTAAGCCCCGCCAGTTCGTTGATTTTCACAGTCCTCGTACCAGCCTTTTTCATAGCTCTGCCTAGTCTTGCCGTGTACCGACCCAGCTCTGTTTTTTGACCTCGTCTTGCTTCTGACCATGTACTTTGTTTGCCTGTGTAAAAGATCTGAGCCTGCCTTTTTTTTTGATGACGTTGCCTGCCGACTATCTGTGCCTCTGCATCATTGACTGTCTAACTGTGTACCGAATCCAAGCTCGTTTTGACCGATAAAGCCTTTCAATTTCAACTCCATTATTTGTGAGTTTTTTGCATTTGGGTCCCACAACCTTCTGTGCCACATCACTTTGAGTTCCTGACACCATGTATAGAGGATGAGAACAACCCCAAGAAAACCATCCCAACCATGAAGCATGGAGGTGGAAACATCATACTCTGGGAGTGTTCTTCTGCAAAGGGGACAGGACGGCTGCCTCGTATTGAAGGGAGGATGGATGGGATCATGTATTGTTGTGAAAGTGTAGTGACACGGACCCACAACAGGGGGCGCAAATGAACGGACAATAGGAGAAGTTAAATTTGAACACTTTACTGTTGTGAATGCCACAACTACACACAGCAGATTATAGAATGAATACAAAGTCAATTAATAAAGATGTCGTGTGGGCAGGCTCAACGATAGGAGACGTCCGTCTGGAGAAGAATCGGAACCAAACGATTTCATCCGCCACCGAACCAGGAGGATACTGGAGCCGCCAGGTCCCGAGTCCCCCAGGTGGCCACCGTCTCCGCGTGTCGGATCGGGTACTGTTGGCGAAGAGCAAAAACAGTCAGGTGTGGGTGTGTGTACACCACGTAACAAGGATGGTGGTTATTCCACCTCCACCTCTAATCACACGCTCGTGCAGCTCCTGTCTAATTACTTATCTGGCAGAATGCAGAGCAAAGCAGTCGCAGCATACGCCGGTCCTTCGGGAAGACAGCTGCAACAATGTATCGACTGAAAACAACGTTAGGAATTCTCGTCGTCCTGCTTTTATTTGGGGTGAGGCGCAGATGATTGGTGACAGCTGTCATAGCCGATGAGTGACAGCTGTCAACCCGGCCGCTCTTGGGAGGTGGCAGCGCCCTCTCGTGCCTGAAGCCTGCACTTCAGACAGGGCGCCCTCTGGTGGTGGGCCAGCAGTACTTCCTCTTCTGGCATCCCACACAACAATGTATTGCCAGATTTTGGCAAACAACCTCCTTCCATCAGTAAGAGCATTGAAGATGGGTCATGGTTGGGTATTCCAGCATGACAATGACCCCAAACACACAGCCAGGGCAACTAAGGAGGGGCTCCGTAAGAAGCATTTCAAGGTCCTGGAGTGGCCTGGCCAGTCTCCAGACTTGAACTCAATAGAAAAGCTTTGGAGGGACCTGAAACTCCAAACCTGAAAGATCGAGAGAAGATCTGTATGGAGGAGTGGACCAAAATCCCTGCTGCAGTGTGTGCAAACCTGGTGAAAAACTACAGGAAACGTTTGACCTCTGTAATTACAAACAAAGGCTATTGTACAAAATATTAACATTGACTTTCACAGGTGTTGAAATACTTATTTGCAGCAGTAACATACAAATAAATTGCACCTAAGATGAAAATTTCAGACCCCTCCATGATTTATAAGTGGGAGAACTTGCAAAATCGCAGGGTGTTCAAATACTTATTTTCCTCACTATATATATATATATATATATATATATATATATATATATATATATATATATATATATATATGCTTATGTGTTATGTGTCGGACGCAGCTCGGAGAACCAACCAGCGTTTGAAGGACCCAGTATGAAATAAGCAGAGCACGGTACAAAGGCTAACTGAATTTAATACATAACAGTGAAAATGTAATAACAGAAAGGTGCGGCCTGGTGTGGTGCGCTCCCAGCAGCGCTAACGGTCCGGAGCCAGAAGCTGTTTCGGACCCAAGGACCCCGCCGACACCCCCCAGGTGGCCGCAACAACCGAGTCTGTGAAAGAAGGAACCATTATGTGAGTCCACACTCTACACACAGAACACTTAAAGGTGTACAAACAGCAAACACTTCCTGGCTTGATTACTGATCAGCTTCCCAACCTGCAGGCATGGAACATCCCGTTCACAAAACTCCACCGCAGTGGAAGCTGATACATGACTAACATACAGCTCAATACAATAAGGTGTGAGGGACACCACATTTACTGACTGTATAACTGTTAGTCACAAAATCCAACGTACCTCAGGAAGTGTGCTGACGAGCGTGAGACCTCACCCCCTCCTCTTTCACAGACCGTGCATCAAACCTGGACATTCTCAGCGTCCGCTGCTGATGAGATGGCTCCCAAGACGACGATCTCACCCGTCTGGTCACAAGGTCGAGTCCCTGGCAAATACACACTGTGCACTCCAGTCTTAAATGCCAACATGCTCCAATCCAGCCAGATGCACCTCAGCTGTGAGTCCTGACGAGTCGCAGGTGATCAGGGTGAGGTCCTGACAGCCTCAGCAACACAGCCACTCAGTCCCAAATGCACGCCACCTGGGAGGAAAACAAAAAGACAAACAAACCGGCAGCCAGGCCCCCCCAGCCATATAACAGTACCCCACCCTCACGGGAAGCCTCCCGGCGACCACACACACCTGGCCCAGGAGAAACACCCCCCTCCAGGGACCATGGCTGGAAACCGCGTCTGCGTTCGTCCTCCAACAGACTGGTTGAACTGGCTGCATCTTTGCCCTTGTTTGACAGTCTCAGCACAGGTGTGGTCAGGAGTTCCTACACCTGTGCGGTCAGCCTTTAACCAAACATGTGTGATTAGTCATAACACAAAACAACCAAAACACCCCCCCCCGCCCCAGGGGACCGTCCCATCAAACCCCAGGGAAGGGGAAAAAGGAAAAACAACCCAAACCCAAGCCTACAAACAAAAATACTAAAACACCCCCCCCCCCCCCCCCCCCAGAGGACCGTTCCATCAAACCCCAGGGAAGGGGAGAAAAGAAAAACAACCCACATGTAAGCTCACAAACAAAAATGCCAAAATACCCCCCCTCCTCCCCCCCAAACAACACGCAGGGACCAACACCCCCCAGAGGGCCACCCGCCAGCTCCAGGAGTAATAACCACGGCCGAGGTCCCTCTGGGATCCACCGTCACCCACGGGGACTACCAGCGCCCCCCAGAGGACCACTCGTCAACCCCAGGAGACGCCTCCCCTCACGACCAATGGACCCAGCCCCGGCCGTCCACGGCTAGATGGACCCAACGCCTTTTCCCCCCCCAGAGGACACCACAGTCAAACCCTGAGGGCGGAAACTGGGGGAGGGAAAACAAAAAAAAAAAACCCAAACCCCCCCCCCCTCCCCTCCCGGGTGCAGAGGCCACCTGGGAAACGCCCAGCACAACCTAACTGCACCCCTCCAGCAATGCCGACACTACGGCACACCCGGCTGGAGTCAGAGGAGAAGAGAGGGCACAACAAAAAACAAAGAGAAAAAACAACCCAAATACCACCCCATCACCCCCCAGGGGACCGTTCCATCTAACCCTGGGGATGTGAAACAAAAAGAAACAAAAGAAAAAAAAAACAGACCAACACACAGTTGTTTGGGTCCCCGTTTTTCTTTTTTGTTTTTTTTTTTTTGTTTTTTTGTTCTTGTTTAGCAAAGGCTACAGGGTCACACCCCCAGACAAATAGTGGACAACAAAAAAGAAAAGCCCACACAAAAACCAACTCAAAAAACACCCACACAAAATGAACTAACACAAAACAAATCAGTGAGTTATACCGTCAAGCTCAACCAAATGGAACACACCTGTTCCTACTCCAGAGCTTGACGGTACCGTGATTCAGTCACCACAAGGGGGAACCAGAGTGCTAAAAATGAAAAAACCCCTTGGGCGACAGAAAAAAACAAACGAGCTGCTTTTGTGTGCGCAGCTGAGTGCAACACACAACCAAAATGTGCTCAACTAAATAACGCCGGAGCTGATACAACAGACGCAGTAGTTACCTTTCTCCGGGGAAACGGGGCTATGACTGTAACACAGGAAGCCCAGCGACCCGTGCTAACAGAGCTCCGCCGTGCGCGTGAACCCATTACAAACGCACTCTTGCAGCTCCCGTTTACACCTCTTATCCGGTCGGAGTGTGACGCGAAGCCGTCGCCAGTCACACTCCACCACGACCCACGGATAAGGCACAACACAGGAACACGGCTGCAAGAGAGCACAAATTAGTATCCAGTAATGGGTTTCAAACACGCACCTTCCGGGCGGAGAGCCCCGCAACTGATCCGGATAACCACTGAACGTCTGCTGCCGCCTTCCCGGCGCGTTACCGTCTCTGCTAACGCTGGGTCCGTGATGTTTGGCCAGGGACTACTGTTATGTGTCGGACGCAGCTCGGAGAACCGACCAGCGTTTGAAGGACCCAGTATGAAATAAGCAGAGCACGGTACAAAGGCTAACTGAATTTAATACATAACAGTGAAAATGTAATAACAGAAAGGTGCGGCCTGGCGTGGTGCGCTCCCAGCAGCGCTAACGGTCCGGAGCCAGAAGCTGTTTCGGACCCAAGGACCCCGCCGACACCCCCCAGGTGGCCGCAACAACCGAGTCTGTGAAAGAAGGAACCATTATGTGAGTCCACACTCTACACACAGAACACTTAAAGGTGTACAAACAGCAAACACTTCCTGGCTTGATTACTGATCAGCTTCCCAACCTGCAGGCATGGAACATCCCGTTCACAAAACTCCACCGCAGTGGAAGATGATACATGACTAACATACAGCTCAATACAATAAGGTGTGAGGGACACCACATTTACTGACTGTATAACTGTTAGTCACAAAATCCAACGTACCTCAGGAAGTGTGCTGACGAGCGTGAGACCTCACCCCCTCCTCTTTCACAGACCGTGCATCAAACCTGGACATTCTCAGCGTCCGCTGCTGATGAGATGGCTCCCAAGACGACGATCTCACCCGTCTGGTCACAAGGTCGAGTCCCTGGCAAATACACACTGTGCACTCCAGTCTTAAATGCCAACATGCTCCAATCCAGCCAGATGCACCTCAGCTGTGAGTCCTGACGAGTCGCAGGTGATCAGGGTGAGGTCCTGACAGCCTCAGCAACACAGCCACTCAGTCCCAAATGCACGCCACCTGGGAGGAAAACAAAAAGACAAACAAACCGGCAGCCAGGCCCCCCCAGCCATATAACACTTATGCATAGGATCCGTGGACCTTTTGCAAAAATAAGTGTCTTATTCCTCGAAGTGATATTGGATACTACTTTGGTTCCTTTATTTCCAGTAGGGAAAACTAAATCCACTAAGCAGCAATGTTTATTTGTGTACTCCACATCAAGTACCAACTAGAGACAGCAGCAAACAAAGGAAGCTGACCTCAGATCATTACTACACATTTCCTTTTACAATGATGCATCAGCAGGGAGGTTTCAGTCAGTTTATGGCGTGGTTTCCATAACCTTGTCTAAGTGAAATTTGAATATCTAATCAATCAGGCCATATTAAAGCTGAATACTAATCACCGTAGGCTCATTACTATTTCAAAAGGCGGCTCTATTTATGAAATGTCACTCAAAATAGTGTACCCACAAGCCAATCGATGTCAGCTGTCTTTCCATCTGAATGTTTCATTTGCTGTAAATACAGAAGTAGAGGGATATGGATTGGGGGCAGGCAGTTTGATGCCCACATGTGGTTTGTGAGCTTGGTGGGAGCTTGCTGAAAAGGCATTGATCAGTGGTGGAGCTCAGTATACTATTTCCTAGAGTGTTGGTCTGAAGCTGCCACTAAAGGTACCAGGGCTGAGACATTTGGAGTCAAGTCATGACCTTTGAGGTTGGTTTGAGACAGTCCTATTGATAGAAGAGCAGACATGGTTACTTCACCACTGGAAGTCATTTTCTATAACTGATATCAGCGCTAAGATATTGTTCAGCTAGAAAACCATGTGTGTACCATGTATACTGCATGTCACACACAAGCATACCCTTAAAGTATGAGTTCATCTTTTTAAGCCTTATTCACATTTATGCATTGTTTACAATCAAGCATCGCAACGATCTACTTCACTCACTCACTCATTTTCAACCGCTTACTCCAATTACGGGTTGGGAGGCTGGAGCCTATCCCAGGACTCATAGGGTGTGAGGTGGTGTACACCCTGGACAGGATGCCAGTCTAACACAGGTCCATATACAGACAAACAAACACATGCACACCTACGGACAATTTCAAGTCTCCAGTTCACATAACCTGCATGTCTTTGGTTGTGGGAGAAAGCTGGAGCACCCAGAGGGAACCCAAACAAACACGGGGAGAACAAGCAAACTCCACACAGAAAAGCCACAGGTGGGAATTGACTAGGGTTGAGCCGGATACTCGTTTCAGGTATGGATAAAGCATTTTTGATGAGCACGAGCATGATCCAAATAAAACTCATCAATATATGTGCTCGTGCTGAAGGAAAATTCTCATTGGCTAACTGACTGTGTTCACGCTCTGTGATTAGCCAGTCACACACAGTGCCTGCCCCTCCCTACACAGACACGTCTGTCTGCAGCTTCTCTCACACACACATAGACAGGATCTCTCTCTGTGCTTGGCTGTATTCTGCCTCACGTTGCTCTGTCAGTACTCTTTAAAAGTTTGCTTCAGCTCGCCTCTTTTTCGGTTTGTCTGATATTTAAAGTTACTTGAACCTGTTTCGTATCATACGCAGTGCTTTCGACAAGACAGAGCTTAAAACGGCTCCTGTCGCGTCGGTCACTGCCTCCACTCTGGTCAGGGTTATTTATTTATTTATTTATTTTTAACTGTTTGTTTGCTCTTTGTTTTGTTGGTGATATAAAGTCAGTTGGAAAACTTTGCTCCTACTGAACGCGGTGCTTTTGATAAGAATACAGTCAACAAGGCTGACATATTATTTCCCTGTTTGCCATCACTGGATGTTTGCCTGAATCACCAAGTTCACACAGATCATTAAAAAATAAACAGTCTTACAGACCACTTACACACATACACACATATAGCTGAACACACAAAGTAGCCTATATTAATATTTTTTTATTGAATATGGCTGTATGCAGTATCTGACACTTTCTCACTGCAATTCATAAAAATAAACTGCTCAGTCTAACAACCTCTCTCTCCCTCTCACACAGTCACTCAGTCACACACACACGCACACACAGACACACACACACCTTAATCTATATTGTTTACCTTTGTGTGGAAAAAAAATGCCAAGAATGTTAGGTAGTAAAAATAAATAAATAATTGGAAAAAAAATCACAGTTTGACCATAAAATTAATAAAAGAAAGTTATGTTGAGTATGACAACTCTTCTTCATTCATACTTAGTAGTTCATAATTTCCTACTACATTGACTCTCAATTCTGAGGCTGTTCTGTAAATCAGTGATTCTCAACCGGGGTGCCGGTCGTCAGGGGTGCCGTGGGTATTTTTCATATTCGCGATTATTTTTCATATTCGCGATTACCGTGAATTATTTATTTTATCCACAAAGCATGAAACGACTCAGAATCTGACGTCATTGTGCTGCAGCCTCGCTCTCGTCTTAAGGCGGGACAATAACAAGGAGGCTGACGGCCGATTAAAACAGTGCCGTCTCCTTCAAAAGCCGTCTAAAATGCGGAGCTGTCGGTGTGTGTGTCTGTGCCTGTGTGTGCACGCGCGCGGAGTTAACAGGCTGCAGACTGTGAGGGAGGGGAGGGGGTGGGTGAGGGAGGGGAGGGGGTGGGTGAGGGAGGGGAGGGGGTGAGGGAGGGGAGGGGGTGGGTGACGGAGGGGAGGGGGTGAGGGAGGGGAGGGGAGGGGGTGAGGGAGGGGAGGGGGTGAGGGAGGGGAGGGGGTGGGTGAGGGAGGGAGATTCCTGAATGCAGGCGCGACACGTTCAGTGCGCAGCGAGCGCGGAGCAGAGAGAGGATTTTAAATGGAGTGAACATGTTAACAAAACGAAAACGTGAACCTTTTACTTCTCTCTGAACTTTCTCTAAAGGTGTGATTCTGCCGTTACCGTCCTGTTCACACCATGTGCGCGTCGTATGCTGAATTTATGAGATCATGAGATGAAATAAATGGTCAAATATCTTTAAAAACATATTTAAAAAATGAGAATATATGAATGAACTGAGATACACAAAAAAAATGTTCAGACGCAGAGATCACAAAAAGCAGGTGAGAACTCTGAACTTTAACAGCTGTTATTTTCCAAAGGTATTTATTTGTTCAATCTTGAGCTTAATGCAGTGTTTAAGCACAAAACGTGACTGATAAGGAGAAACAATTTCAGAAATGCAGCAGAAACAACCACAATTCAGAAAAAGTTGGGACTGTATGTAAAATGAAGATAAAAATAAAAATGTTGCACCATTCCCAGTTTCTCCACTCACAGAAGCCAAACGTTCTTCCAGAGTTGTGTAATTATACTACAATAGTAGAATATAAAGAAGGGGAAAAAAAGAAAAAAAATAGACAATATATTCGTCAATCGCAATTAATCGTCTCCAGAAATTTCTAATCGTGACAGCCCTACTTGAGATCAGAGCGCAAAATGCTTGAGGATTTTCGAAATGCGATGTTTTCTGTATCGATTTTCTACTGCGATAATTGGGTTTTGCGCAAAACCAGAGGTAATAGCATTATAATATTATTTTGGTTGGTGGTGTGCCGCAGGATTTTGTAAATATAAAAAGGGTGCCGCGACTCAAAAAAGGTTGAAAAACACTGCTGTAAATATTCATTCAGATACTTAAGAATATTCATGTTCTGAGTATATAAAAAAACTTGTTCTGCAAATACTTCTCTTACTTTTGTGATCAAAAACATTGATTTAAATCTCAATTTTGAGGCTGTTCTGTAAATAGTTTTCAAATAAACAATAATTATAGCAACTTCTGATCAATCCATATCAATTTCAGACTTAAAATAATGTACTGATTTAAGCCCCAGCCATTTGGAGTTAAACTACGCCCACTTCCGGTTTAGGCCTCACCCACTACGAGTACAGATACGGATACAGATAATTTAGATGGTTGAACAGATACAGATAGTGGTGTACTCGCTCATCCCGAGAATCAACCCCATGACCTTCTTGCTGTGAGGCAATGGTGCTAACCACTAAGCCACCACACTGCCCATGATCTTCTTCACCTATCACAATTGCATCATATGAGCAAAAATCCTTTTTCCTACAAACTGCTGAACAGCAAATACTTGTGTATCAATAGGATTCAATATACCCTTAATTTAACTCAAAAGGTATTTAACTAAACCATAAAACTGCATAGTGTATTTATTAATAAGTTCTGCTATTTTATGATTACTGGCATATCAGAAGCAATTTCTCTAAGACTGTAAGGGAAGCTCAGCTTGCCCTAAAATGTCAGCTATCACAGTTTTGTTAACTTCTTATACATTCCCGTAGCATCAGTGTCATAGATTTTAAGAAATCATTTTCTTATTCTGTCTGTGGTCAATGCATTTGCCGCAAAAGCTGAGCGTCCATTCACTTCAATGGGACTGCATGGAACAGTTTTCTTGTTGCCTCAAACTCAACGGTCATTGGATAAACATGACGATTTTGTCCCGGCCCCTGCATGTTCAGCGTCATCTTCAACCACTTACTCCAATTACAGGTCAGGGGGGCTGGAACCCATCCCAGCAGTTATAGGGTGTGAGGCAGTCTACATCCTGTATTGCACAAGCAGAAAATTTGACATGACCCGAAATGATATGAATAAACAATCTTAAGTATTTTTACAAGACTTGGCAGCCATTCTTAGACCATCTTGTTCAATTTGATGGAGGCCTTGGGCAGTAATGGGAGCCATGATAGGCCACACACCTCTTCTTCGAAGATTTATGTTTTAATGTATAGCAGTGGTGTCCAGAAAGGACACGAGAGGGTGCAGGGTTTCTTTGCAGCCATTGACTCCAGCAGGTGATTTCACTGATGAACTCATCCCACTTGCTTAAAGGGATGTTAATCAGTGAAATCACCTGCTGAAGTCAGTGGCTGCAAGGAAAATCTGTACCTTCTTGGCCCTTTCTGGAATAGTTTGGACACCACTGATTTAGAGTATACAGAGGTTGAAAACTCCAGCTTCAGAAAGAAAAAGTCCAACCACATATTTGTTCTATCTTCCCAATAAACCAGCTTATTGCAATTACTTCAACTCTTCAGGCAGGTGGATGAGATAATTATTGAGATCACCTGTTTTAGGTGCACAGGTAGAAGCAATACATGGTAGGGCTTTTACTTTCTGAAGCTGGAGTTTTACACCAATATGTATTTTTCATTGTTTTAAACTGTATGCCTTTTTTTGTTTGTTTGTTTCATCTACTCTTTATTTTCTTTTTCATTCTTTTTCACAGGTATATTTTTACTCTAAATCTTAGGATTTTTTTATGCTTCTACAACCTCAATTCCAATGAAGTTGGGACATTGTGTGAAATGTAAATAAAAACAGAATACAATGATTTGCAAATCCTCTTCAACATATATCCAATTGAATACACCACAAAGACAAGATATTTAATGTTCAAACTGATAATGTTTATTGTTTTTGTGCAAATATTTGGTCATTTTGAAATGGATGCCTGCAACATGCTTCAGAAAAGCTGGGACAGTGGTATGTTTACCACTGTGTTACATCACCTTTCCTTCTAACAACACTCAATAAGTGTTTGGGAACTGAGGACACTAACTGTGAGTCTCATGATTGGGTATTAAAGGAGCATCCCCAAAAGGCTCAGCCATTCACAAGCAAAGATGGGGCGAGGATCACCACTTTGTGAACAACTGCATGAAAAAAATAGGGTTACACTTTACTTGAAGGTATTGTCATAATAGTGATATAACACTGTGATAAGTGTTACATGACACAGTCATGAACATGTCATAAACATTATGTCAATGTCATAAATGTTTCTGGCTACTATCATTAAGTGTCATTTGTTTTTATAATGACAAGTTGATATCTTTGGGTTGTCTTGAATATGACAACTTGATATTAATCAGAGCGACATAACCAGAAGTTGTCTTTGGCCTTTTTGGTCTTCAGTTGTATACCAACTTGTCAACTTGTCATTACAAAAACCAAATGACACTTAATGACAGTGGTCATAAACATTTATGACATTGACATCATTTTTATGACACATTCATGACTGTGTCATGTAACAGCTATTTCAGTGTCATGTCACTATTATGATGATACCATCAAGTAAAGTGTTACCAAAAATAATCCAACAGTTTAAGAACAATGTTTCTCAATGTTCACTTGCAAGGAATTTAGGGATTCCATCATGTACAGTACATAATATAATCGATCAATCCCTCAGGTGGCACTGCATTAAAAGCTGACATAATTGTGTAAAGGATCTTACCACGTGGGCTCAGGAACACTTCAGAAAACCATTATCAGTTAACACAGTTCATCGCTACATCTACAAGTCCAAGTTAAAAGTCTCCAGGTGGGGAAGTCTCCAGGTGGCGCTGCCCTGTGGAGACCTGGACTCCTGCTGTGGCTGCTGTGTTTTTAAACTGCTGTTTTTAAACTCTTAAAAATTTTAATTGTTTGGATTGTTATTTGTCAGTGTGTATGGGGAAAGAACCATGGGGTTATTTATGCACTAATTCTTAATAATTCTGATTTTTTGGGAATTGCTGAGGATCTGCCAAACTTTTCTGAACGCAGAAGCAGGTGAGCGGTTACTCACCTACACCAGAGACGCTATTCTTTCCCTGCGATCTGCAGGAATCATGCCTCCGGCTGATCTGCCGGAGACACTGAGGATACAGCAGGCCTGCAGAGCACGTCATCGGAAAAGAGGCAGACGAGGAGGGATACGCTAGCGTCTTCGCTGAAGAGGCAACAGACCGCCGCTGCCAGTGTAATGCGCGGTCTCTGAGGAATAAGATGGAGGAGCTTCGTACCAATGCCAGAGTAAGCTTTGAGTACCGGGAGTCAAACCTGCTTGTGATCACAGAGACATGGTTACATATGGATATTCCAAGCTCCCTTATTGATGTGGAGGGTTTTTCTGTCATTCGAGCGGACAGCAGCACATCCTCAGGTAAGAGCTGTGGGGGAGGCATCTATGTGTTCGTCAGTGAAGGCTGGTGCAGGAATTACACCATCAGGGAGACGGTGTGCAACAGAGATGTGGAACTTCTGTGCCTTTCCATGAGACCCTTTTATCTTCCGAGGGAGTTCGTAATATTTTAATTTTTGCTGTTTATGTTCCCCCAAGTGGAAATGCGGCACGAGCTGCAGCTCAAATTGCAGACTTTGTTCACCTTCAATTGCTCCTGTTTTTATACTTGGTGATTTTTCCACCTTATTAATTAATCAACGACTCAGACAGAGCTTTAATTCATTTGAAAGCTTGACTCTTAGTCTTGTCCATCCAAATTGGAAGTCTCAAAAACCAGTTTTATTTGTTACTATCTATCGTCCACCTGGTCGTTACTGTGAGTTTCTCTGTGAATTTTCAGACCATTTGTCTGACTTAGTGCTTAGCTTAGCTTAGTGGGTGATTTTAACATCCACATAGATGCTGAGAATGACAGCCTCAACACTGCATTTAATCTATTATTAGATTCAGTTGGCTTCTCTCAAAATGTAAATGAGCCCACCCACCATTTTAACTGCACTTTAGATCTTGTTCTGACATATGGCATAGAAATTGAAGACTTAACAGTATTCCCTGAAAACCCCCTGTTGTCTGATGATTTCTTAATAACATTTACATTTACTTTAATGGACTACCCAGCAGTGGGGAATAAGTTTCATTACAGTAGAAGTCTTTCTGAAAGCGCTGTAACTAGGTTTAAGGATATGATTCCTTCTTTGTTATGTTCTTCAATACCATATACCAACACAGTGCAGAGTAGCTACCTAAACTCTGTGAGTGAGATAGATTATCTCATCAATAGCTTTACATCCTCATTGAGCACAACTTTGGATGCTGTAGCTCCTCTGAAAAAGGGAGCCTTAAATCAGAAATGCTTGACTCCGTGGTATAACCCACAAACTCGCAGCTTAAAGCAGATAACCCGTAAGCTGGAGAGGAAATGGTGTCTCACTAATTTAGAAGATCTTCATTTAGCCTGGAAAAAGAGTCTGTTGCTCTATAAAAAAGCCCTCTGTAAAGCTAGGACATCTTACTATTCATCACTAATTGAAGAAAATAAGAACAACCCCAGGTTTCTTTTTAGCACTGTAGCCAGGCTGACAAAGAGTCAGAGCTCTATTGATCCGAGTATTCCTTTAACTTTAACTAGTAATGACTTCATGACTTTTTTTGCAAATAAAATTTTAACTATGAGAGAACAAATTATTCATAACCATCCCAAAGACATATCTTTATGTTCGGCTGCCTTCAGTAATGCTGGTATTTGGCTAGACTCTTTCTCACCGATTGTTCTGTCTGAGTTATTTTCAATAGTTGCTTCCTCCAAACCATCAACATGTCTATTAAACCCCATTCCTACCAGGCTGCTCAAGGAAGCCCTACCATTAGTTAATGCTTTGATCTTAAATATGATCAATCTATCTTTATTAGTTGGCTATGTACCACAGGCTTTTAAGGTGGCAGTAATTAAACCATTACTTAAAAAGCCATCACTTGATTAACTGATCACCTGCAGAGGAATGGTCTATTTGAAGAGTTTCAGTCAAGTTTCAGAATTCATCATAGTACAGAAACAGCATTAGTGAAGGTTACAAATGATCTTCTTATGGCCTCAGACAGTGGACTCATCTCTGTGCTTGTCCTGTTAGACCTCAGTGCTGCTTTTGATACTGTTGACCATAAAATTTAATTACAGAGATTAGAGCATGCCATAGGTATTAAAGGCAGTGCGCTGCAGTGGTTTGAATCATATTTATCTAATAGATTACAATCTGTTCATGTAAATGGGGAGTCTTCTTCACAGACTAAGATTAATTATGGAGTTCCACAAGGTTCTGTGCTAGGACCAATTTTATTCACTTTATACATGCTTCCCTTAGGCAGTGTTATTTGAAAGCATTGCTTAAATTTTCATTGTTACACAGATGATACCAAGCTTTATATATCCATGAAGCCAGAGGACACACACCAATTAGTTAAACTGCAGGAATGTCTTACAGACATAAAGACATGAATGACCTCTAATTTCCTGCTTTTAAATTCAGATAAAACTGAAGTTATTGTATTTGGCCCCACAAGTCTTAGAAACATGGTGTCTAACCAGATCCTTACTCTGGATGGCATTACCCTGACCTCCAGTAATACTGTGAGAAATCTTGGAGTCATTTTGATCAGGATATGTCCTTCAATGCGCATATTAAGCAAATATGTAGGACTGCTTTTTTGCATTTGCACAATATCTCGAAAATTAGAAAGGTCTTGTCTCAGAGTCATGCTGAAAAGCTAATTCATGCATTTATTTCTTCTAGGCTGGACTACTGTAAATCATTATTATCAGGTTGTCCTAAAAGTTCCCTGAAAAGCCTTCAGTTAATTCAAAATGCTGCAGCTAGAGTGCTGACAGGGACTAGAAGGAGAGAGCATATTTCACCCATATTGGCCTCTCTTCATTGGCTCCCTGTTAATTCCAGAATAGAATTTAAAATTCTTCTTCTTACTTATAAGGTTTTGAATAATCAGGTCCCATCTTATCTTAGGGACCTCTTAGTACCATATCACCCCAATAGAGTGCTTCACTCTCAGACTGCAGGCTTACTTGTAGTTCCTAGGGTTTGTAAGAGTAGAATGGGAGGCAGAGCCTTCAGCTTTCAGGCTCCTCTCCTGTGGAACCAGCTCCCAATTCGGATTAGGGAGACAGACACCCTCTCTACTTTTAAGATTAATCTTAAAACTTTCCTTTTTGAAAAAGCTTATACAAGTAGTTAGGGCTGGATCAGGTGACCCTGAACCATCCCTTAGTTATGCTGCTATAGACTTATACTGCTGGGGGGTTTCCCATGATGCACCCAGTGTTTCTTTTGATTCACCTCTTTTTGCTCTGTATGCACCACTCTGCTTTTAATCATTGGTGATTGATCTCTGCTCTCTTCCACAGCATGTCTTTTTCCTGATTCTCTCTCCTCAGCCCCAACCAGTCCCAGCAGAAGACTGCCCCTCCCCAAGCCTGGTTCTGCTGGAGGTTTCTTCCTGTTAAAAGGGAGTTTTTTCCTTCCCATGACCGTTGGGGTTTTTCTGTAATTATTGTATGGCTTTTGCCTTACAATATAAAGTGCCTTGGGGCAACTGTTTGTTGTGATTTGGCGCTATATAAATAAAATTGATTTGATTTGATTTTAATAGTTGTAAATTAGAACTGTCCCTCCCTGGATTTGATCAATATGTTGACTGTTCCACCCGGGATGATAAGACTTTAGATAAATGTTATGGTAACATTAAGAACGCCTACAGGGCCAGAGCAAAGCCTCCTCTGTCTAATTCAGATCATAACATAATACATCTGATCCCAACTTACAAGACTGTGCTGAAGAGCAGCAAGCCACAGATCAGGACAGTGTATGTTTGGTTAACATAGAGGCTTTAAAGGGGTCTTTCCTCTGCACAAATTGGGACATTTTTCATACACCGGGCATTGATGAGGCCACGGATACTATAACAGACTACATACAGTTTTGTACTGATTGTGTGGTTACCAGAAAGGATATTATTATGTATCCAAACAACAAACCTTACATAACCAAAGAAGTTAAAGACTGTATTAACCGTAAAAAAAAAAAAGGCTTTTAAGAATCAAGACTGGATGGGGTTAAAAACTGTGCAAAAATAACTGAACCAAATGCTAAGGCATGCAAGGAAGAGGCACAAGGACAATATCGAGCAGAATTTTGCCTCAATGGACTCTAAAAAACTTTGGGATTCGATGAAAGTGGCAGCTAATATGGCAATAAAAAGGAAAAGCTTTGTAACAGATGATGATCAGGAAAAAGCGAATGAGCTCAATGACTTTTATTTGAGATTTGAGACTCAGGATTTTTCTTTGGATCGTGCTAACATTTTAAATTCCATTTGACTTACTGATTCACACCCTAGGTTAGTAGTTGATCCAGGCAAAATTAAGTTACTTTTTAGTAGGGTTCAGAAAAATAAGTCTGCTGGCCCAGATGGCATCTCAGCTTTTCTTTTAAAGAGCTCACACCAGCCTGGTGCCCGGTCTTCCAGCAGTCTGTAGATCAGCACACAGTTCCTTTACTCTGGAAAAAGTCAATTATTGTTCCAGTCCCCAAAAAACCCTGCCCAACGATTAACAATGATTTTAGACTGGTAGCTTTAACTTCCGTTGTTATGCAATGTTTAGAAAAATATATGTTGTCTATTTTAAAGTCAGAGATAAATTCAGATCTAGATCCCTTGCAGTTTGCTTATAGGAGAGGGCGGGGTACAGATGATGCCATTAATGGCATCACCCACCTGTCACTAAAACACCTTGAAGACCCAAAGGCTTACGCACATCTTTTATTTATTGATTTTAATTCTGCTTTTAACACGTTACAGCCTCATTTACTGATCCAAAAATTAATTCACCTGTCAGTAAACCCTGTAATTATAAAATGGTTTCATTCTTTTTTAACAGACAGAATTCAAAATGTCAGCGTTAATAACACTATCTCTGATCCTAAAAACATCAGTACTGACGTACCTCAGGGCTGTGTCAGTTCGCTTGTCCTTTTTACTCTCTATACTAACGACTGCATTAGCCACTTTCATGGAAATCATGTTTTTAAGTTTTCTGATGATACTGCCATCCTCAGTCTGCTTCATAAAGACTTAGATCCATCACTGTACTTTAAGGAGGTGCAGTCTTTTGTCCACTCTTGCGTTGCTAATTTTCTTACCATAAATGTAAAGAAAACTAAGGAGATGATAATTGACCCTCATTCTATTGGTGATCATACCCCTCTGGTAATCCATGATGAAGAAATCAATCAGGTCAGCTTTTACAGGTATCTAGGCATTTACTTAGATAACCAGTTCAGCTGGGAAACACGTCAATAATTTATGCTCTCGTTTACAGCAGAGGTTATATTTTCTGCGCAGACTCAGGGTGTTTGGGGTTGATTAGAACATCTTGTTTCTGTTTTATCAGGCTATTTTGGAAAGCATTATCCGGTATGGGATGTCATCTTGGTATGGTAATCTCTCTGTCCAGTTAAAATCTAAGCTTGCTCGTCTGGTGAAGACTGCTATGAAAGTTGTAGGGAGGACGGGAAACTCTTCCTTGCAGTCCATGTATGAACAGTCTGTTCTCAAACAAGCACAGCGAGCTTTGTCAGATCCTTCCCACATCCTCTATCCTGAGTATGAACTCCTACCGTCTGGTAGGCAATACAGAGTCCCTCAGTGCAAACTGAATCGCTTTAAAAACTCATTTGTGCCCACGTCAATTAGAGTCTTAAATAGTGGTTCCTGGGATAGGTAGTAGGATTGTGCGTTAATGACATGGTGGCATTGCTATTTTAGTGTTATTTATTCACTGTCAGTATTTTCCTTAACCATATGTTGGAGACGGCTGTGCAATAGGGGTATGTGTTTTAGGGAGATGTGCAATATGGATGAATTATTTATGTGAGACTGCTGTGTAATAAGGGTATGTGCAATTTGGATATGTGTATTAGGGATGTGGAATATGTATGATTGGTGTGTGTATTAAGTTATGTAATATGCATGAGTCATGTAATTATGTCATAGCAGTTTTACTTGTGCAGCTCTTGGAGTCCAAGACAAATTTCCCGGAAGGGACAATAAAGTGTATCGTATCGTATCGTATTGTATCATATCGTATCGTATCGTATCGTATCGTATCGTATCATGCAAAGCGAAAGCCATACATCAACAACATCCAGAAATGCCTCCGTCTTCTCTGGGCCCAAGCTCATTTGAAATGAATAGATGCAAAGTGTACTGTGGTCTGATGAGTCCACATTTCAAATTGTTTTTGGAAATCATGGATGTTGTGTCCTCCAGACAAAAGAGGAAAAAGACATCCAGATTGTTACGAGTGCAAAGTTCAAAAGCCATCATCTGTGATGATATGGGGGTGTGTTAGTGCCCATGGCATGGGCAACTTATACATCTGTGATGGCACCATCATTGTTGAAAGGTACATCCAGGTTTTGGAGCAGCACATTCTGCTATCCAAGCAATGTCTTTTTCAGGGACGTCCCTGCTTATTTCAGCAAGACAATGCCAAGCCACATTCTGCATGTGTTACAACAGCGTGGCTTCATAGTAAAAGAGTGCAGGTACTAGACTGGCCTGCCTGCAGTCCAGACCTGTCACCCATTGAAAATGTGTGGCGCATTGTGAAGCGCAAAATACGACAACGGAGACCCCGGACTGTTGAACAACTGAAGTCATACATCAAGCAAGAATGGGAAATAATTCCACCTACAAAGCTTCAACAATTAGTGTCCTCAGCTCCCAAGCACTCATTAAGTGTTGTTAGAAGGAAAGGTGATGTAACAAAGTGATAAACATAACACTGTCCCAGCTTTTTTGAAACGTATTGCAGGGATCCATTTAAAAATGAGCAAATATTTGCACAAAATAAATAAAGTTTATCAGTTTGAACATTAAATATCTTGTCTTTGTCATGCATTCAACTGAACAGAGATTGAAGAGGATTTGCAAATCATTGTATTCTATTTTAAATTTACATTTTACACAACGCTGCAACTTCATTGGAATTGGGGTTGTATGTTGTTTAAAAAAAAAACTTGAATATATTTTTCAAAAAAAAAAAGAAAATCCTCTTTTTTGAAATGTATGGCTGGTGCATGTACCATTTCCTGTGGATGTTGAGCAGGAGTCAGACAAACAAACATGGTCTACAAAATGAAAAAAAGCATGTGCAGATGGTTGACACAGCAAAAACATGAATAAATGAGTGGAGAAACAAAATGAATGTGGATGCTTTTCCACAGGTGCACTGCATGGAAAATTAAGCACTTAACATCCAATTATGGTCTCTGGCATATGCAAAAATACATTCACCAGGTTTCAACCCAGTTGAACATCAGTGGAGGATGCTGGACTGTATTCAACCACACTCACCACCACCATGTACAAAACTTCAAATAAAGGAACGTCTTTTGGACAAATTGCATTCTGTTCCTCTAAAGCAGAGGTCTTCAACTGATTCCAGAAAGTGCAGAGAGGGTGCAGGTTTTCTTTGCAACCACCCACTCCACCAGGTGATTTCACTGATTAACTGATTCCATCTGCTCAAAGTGATATAGCAGACTTTGAGCAAAGTGACATAGTAGACTTTGAGCAAATCACCTGGTCATCCATCCAGTAGATGGCAGTATTCTATGCATTTTGACCCATCTTCTGGATGGCAGTGTTAATAGCGCCCCCCCAAATATCACACAGTCGTTGTGCTGAAGAATCACACTTAACAAACAGAATTTTCAGTTTTGCAAATGCTTTTTTGTTACAAATGAAAAAAAAATGACATATAGAAATGAAATCACATATGTATTTGTAAAAACCAACTCACACATTACAGTAACTTGTGTGCTGTTTTTAACATATAAATAAAACCAACCAACCAGTGATGAGTGGAGGCTCATTTTCACATAATGCCTTTTGGCATCTGTGTGTGTTAATGTTCAAAACTAACCAATCATTGATGAGCGGAGGCTCATTTTCCCATAATGCCTTTTGGCATCTGTGTGTGTTAATGTTCAAACCTTCAGAATTAGCACATTATTTTAAAAGATATGTGTTGTATTCTCACTTTGTAAAAATGATAGAGTTGACATTAATGTAGATAAACTATCTGGATTAATTTGGTTTGTAAATCAAAACCATAGGTCAAACCTGCTTTGCTTTTCATGACTTCTGCTACTCGTCTGGGGCACTGTATGTTGAATGTAAATGTTTTTTTTTTTTTGTAGCAGCCTGCCAGCAGGAACCTTCCACTGGGGCAGAGTTGAGCTCAGCTCCTCACGTCTGACTGCTACAAAACACATAGCAGACAAGAACCTACATGTATGATTTTAAGATTTACAAATGTTTTTGACTGTTGCTAACTATGCCAGCAAAAAAAAAAAAAAAAAAACATGAGGGGACTAAGTTAGCATAACTAAATTTAGCGGAAGCTAATTGGTCCGCTGATTGGTTTTTGCAGTTAGCTGAAAAGCTAATCTGCTAACAAAAAAGTCAGCTTTGCTAATTAGTAGTTAGCAGATTAGTGGAACTGTGTCCACCACTAAAGAGCATATACTGCACAACAACTGCACAACACAGCATACGTTTTATGGTGTGCACCTGTATCTAGGGTGTGGTGCACAGGTTGCTGACATATAAAATACCACTCAACATGATCATCTTTATTATTGGGTGTTTATGTGGATAATAACAAACATGGGACTACATTTATTGAGCACATAATAGATGTGAGCCTTTTCCAATAACTTTGCCACATGAGCTGCCAAAAGTATTCCAGTATTTCTTTGTGTCATTTTTCAGTTCAGTGCACTGTGACCACAGATGAGTATGTGATTATGTTTATTTCTTTTGACTTCTCTTGCTTTGCTTGGGTGGCAATGTGTCTGTGCATCCTGCAAATGTCTCTGCATTTGTAACACCACTGTTACTTCTATGTAGCACCACGTAACCCATTTTATGATTTAATACTGGAAATACGGCCCTGATCGTACTGAAGAAGTTTTCAACATGCTCGATCTGCTGCGTTGTGGTCTCATCTCACCGAGACACGTCTGAAATGGCATTGTTCTGCTCATGTTGCAGTACAGCAGCCATTTCAGTGTAATCCTCCATAATGTAGATTTATATGGCATCATCACGTTGTGTTTGGCCATCTTAAGTCACACAACCATAAGTCACTGAAACAGTCACAATATTAATGTCCTGGGCTTAGGTGGCACAGTGACATGAGTGGTTACAACTGTTGCCTCACAGCAAGAAGATCCTGGGATTACTTCCCGCCTGCTGCTTTGTGAAGTTTACATGTTCTTCCCGTGTTTGCGTGGGTTCTCTCTGGGTGCTCTGGCTTCCTCCCACTTCCAAAGACATGCGGGTTAGGTGAACTGGAAACCTCAAACTGGCCGTAGGTGTATGAAAGGGTGAATGAGTTTGTCTGTTCTGGGTGTTCTGTCCAGAGTGTACTTCACCTCTTGCCTACTACAGCTGGGATAGGCTCCAGCTCCTCACTGACCCTTGACTGGAGTAAGCAGGTATAGAAAACGAATGAATGACTGAATGTCATGGGATGGGCAGATTGAAATGATGGAATGAAATTGACAAAATCAAAACTATTCATATTTCTTTCCATTTAAATTCTATCCACACAATTCTTCATCGCTTTTTAAAAGAATACTGTCATTGCAGTGCTGTTGCAGTAGTCATGTTGTCAAGCTTCAACTTGTGTCTTCATAATTTTTTTCTTACAGAGTTCAGACAGAAAATGTTTGGAATGTGGTTGTGACTATGCAGTATGACTTGAGCTAGGCTGACAGAACTTTCCTCGCTTGAGGGTTTGTGTCGCTTCATTAGTGTGTGCACTAAAGCTGCACTGTGCTTTTTGTTTATGACCAGTGGGAAGTCGAGATATAAATATAAAATAGCACTGTCTGGTATAATCTTTCCAACATGTGCTGATAATTTTACTCTGAAGGGAAGATGCCTTCTATAAAAAAGACAGCAGAGGATGTATGCAGTGCGTCATCGTGTATGATTAAGATGATATCATAGACGAGTCACACAGACGTCTGCCAGGACGACGGCAGACGATAATAGTTTATTAGAAAAGGGAAGAGTTCAGCTTAAAGATTAATTGGTTTGAGAAAAAGGCACAGTGTTTTTTCAGTTCAATGTATGACATTTAGAGCGAATAGTGGCGTGAACTTCATTATAAAGATGTATGAAAATGATTCCGGTAAAAGATTTCACCCGCCCTTCCTATTATAATTCTATCTTAAGAAGTAAATTGAATTAAGTGGGGCATTATTCTCTCTAATTATGAAGTCCATAGTAGTTCTTTTAAAAAGAGAATGGCACTGAACAAAAGAGTTGCAGAACACAAAGTACTCTAAAATATCCAGATGTAAAGTGAAAATGAGCTTTGTCAGTTAAGGCTTTGTTGGTCAGATAGTAAGACATCATGGATAAAATTATGTTTTCTTTTGGAATGATTTTTGGTTGTGTGGTTGGAACTGAATGAAATAAAATGAAATAAAAAAATAAATAAATAAATAAACGTAGCACACTGTGTAGCATTACCTTTCTCTGCACAGAGTTGTTTGTTTCTGAAAAGTCTGCTTTGGCCATTAGTACACAGAAGGGATGGGGTATTATTGAGCCATTATTGATTGGTGCACAAAGAAAGTTTTGTGATTAATATGTATTGTCTTTTTCTAAGGTAAGCAACCAATAAATGTCTGAATGGCTGAATGCTAAACATTGTATTGACTTTATGACAGTTTATCATTTCGTTACACTTGGTGATCATATTAGTATGGAAGGAAGAGTATTAATAATCAAAGAGACAGACATGCAAACCAAGAAGACAGAGTACCCTGCCTTTATAAACCTAATACTTTGTTAGCGATATTAACATTCTACGGTCTGACAAAGAATACTGTTTTTATATATATATATATAAAATGTACAGTTGTATGCAAAAGGTTGGACACCCCTAATGATTTCCATGATTTTCCTTTATAAATCATTGGTTGATATATCATATAGCAGAGAAACAGTGATATTTGAGAAGTGAAATTAAGTTGATAGGATTTACAGAAAGTGTGCAATAATTCTTTAAACAAAATTAGGCAGGTGCATAAATTTGGGCACCCCAACAGAAAAAAATATATCAATAATTAGTAGATCCTCCTTTTGCAGAAATAACAGCCTCTAAATGCTTCCTATACTGTATATATACGAGGTCTGTCCATAAAGTATCGTACCTTTTTATTTTTTTTTAAACTATATGGATTTGATTCATATGTTTTCACGTCAGACAAGTTTGAACCCTTGTGCGCATGCGTGAGTTTTTCCACGCCTGTCGGTGACGTCATTCGCCTGTGAGCACGCCTTGTGGAAGGAGTGGTCTCGCCCCGTCGTCGGATTTTCATTGTCTGGAAATGGCGGAATGATTTGGGGTTTTTTTCCATCAGAATTTTTTCAGAAGCTGTTAGAGACTGGCACCTGGAAACTATTCGAAAAATTTATCTGGCTTTCGGTGAAAATTTTATGGGCTTCACAGAGAATAAGGTCTGTTAGTACAGCTTTATGGACCCCTTTAAGGACGTTCAGCGTGCCGCGCTCCGAGCTGCGACGACACGGCACAAGCCACCGGACCATTTCTGAGCTGATGGCTCTGTGGATACGAGACCGTCGTGTGCTCTTTCTCTGGTTATCACAAGAGCTGGACATCAGCCATTTTCCGGCAGATTTCACTTTTAACAAGAGATTTTGTCATGGAAAGCCGTGCTGAGGCTTCGCGCATCATGACCGATTCGCTTTGGAAGCGAGACAAAGGAACACCTCCGTTTCGGCGTGTCAGAGGACAAGTTTGGACATGTCTATCTCGGCTTTCAATGCTTACCAGTCCAGTAAGTATCAGTGAAATTGTGGAGAGCTGGACATGTCCAAACTTGTCCTCTGACATGCCGAAACGGAGGTGTTCCTTTGTCTTGCTTCCAAAGCGAATTGGTCGTGACGCACGAAGCCTCCGCGTGGCTTTCCATGACAAAATCTCTTGTTAAAAGTGAAATCTGCCGGAAAATGGCTGATGTCCAGCTCTTGTGATAACCAGAGAAAGAGCACACGACGGTCTCGTATCCACAGAGCCATCAGCTCAGAAATGGTCCGGTGGCTTGTGCCGTGTCGTCGCAGCTCGGAGTGCGGCGCGCTGAGCATCCTTAAAGGGGTCCATAAAGCTGTACTAACAATCTTTATTCTCTGTGAAGCCCGTAAAATTTTCACCGAAAGACAGATACATTTTTCGAATAGTTTCCAGGTGCCAGTCTCTAACAGCTTCTGAAAAAATTCTGATGGAAAAAAAACCCAAATCATTCCGCCATTTCCAGACAATGAAAATCCGACGACGGGGCGGGACTACTCCTTCCACAAGGCGTGCTCACAGGCGAATGACGTCACCGACAGGCGTGGAAAAACTCACACATGCGCACAAGGGTTCAAGCTTGTCTGACGTGAAAACATATGAATCAAATTCATATAGTTTAAAAAAAAAATAAAAAGGTACGATACTTTATGGACAGACCTCGTATGTGTGTGTGTTTGTTTATATATATATATATATATATATATATATATATATATATATATATATATATATATGATATTATAACATTAATTAATAATATTATTATAATTTTTTTCCATTTCTTCTGTTTGTTAAGGGTCTGCATTGTTTCTGCCCCTGGTAACACTGTGACTCAGAACAACCTGCTGCATGGATGGATGGTCAGCATCTGCAACATCAGACAGATCATTAGACACAACGTGTCCAAGATATTTAACCTCATCATTTTCTTTCATGATCTCACCACACATCATGAAATTGGACACTCTAGCGCCTCTTAAAATCCTTGATCGAAACTCCTCTTGATAGCAGATTCTATCTGTCTTATCTATATACACATCTTTGAACTCAAAGTTACAATCAATTCTCTGACTCCAATCCCTCCTACTTTCAACACTGTTGAGTAAACTTCAGAAATGCTTTCTCCAGAGCTCACCAATGTGTTTTTCCCCTGAGATACCTTCAATAGTAGTTGGGAGGGAGGTTTCACAGTTGTTCATAAGTTTAATTTCTTTCCAGAAAGAATTGTAGTCATGGTTTGATAACTTTTGTTTTTGCGAGAGACTCCTTACGGAGCATCTGCTCATTTGATTTGATATAACCAGTGGTGGGCACAGTTCCACTACCTGATAATTATCGAGGCTAATGTTTTCATTGTTAGCTTTTCAGATAACTTTGAAAACCATCAGCGGACTAATTATCTTCCAATAAATTTTAGAGCACTAACCTATTTTTGCAGGTGTGGTGAACAAAGCTTAACATTTACAAACATTTATGAAATCTGAAATCAAAGATTTGAGCATATATCTGTTAAATATTTTGTAGTAGATGAAAAGCTTTACCCTCTGCAAAGAGAAGAGAGCTGGCTCCAGGAGAAACTATCCTCTCGAGACAAAAGAGAACTGGCCACATAAATGAAAAGCTCATTTCTTTTAACTCCGTACAGATGTCCTGGCAATATCACCCAAGTCATCCTGAGGCATACAGTTTTAACTTGTGGTTAAAATTTTAACCAGACTAATTTTGGACAAGTTATTTAAATGAATGTCACGTCTAAAGTTTTATAAAGTGAAAATCTCAGATATATGTTTTAGTTTTAAAGTAATGCACTAATTTTGAAGGTTTTAGTGTGGACATTGTGTCTCCACAAAGTGCATTATGGGTAACCTCAGTACATTCACATCAGAAGAAATGCATTTGAGACGCTCTGATCAGGCTCCACATGGATAACAGCATTAAACCATTTATATATTGTACGTAAAACTCTTGTGAATACATTCTCTGGGTTTATACTGTAGATATTGTTATTGTGTTTGTTTTATGTAAAAATGCCAGAAGAAGCTCAGGTTGCTTCTCCATTATTTTACAATTGGAATCATTGTGAGCTGCAAAGCGTCATGTTCTTTAACATCTTGCTTTTGTCAAACACTGACTGTCCTCTTTGTTCCACAGTAATATATAAGATGTCTGAAATTCGGTTTGCGTTTATTAAATTCTACACATCTTAAATGTAGCAGACACGGACAGATTATTTATTTGGAATAATAAATGATCCATATGAAAACTGCAAGTTTTCAGGGTGTCTACTGCCATCTACTGGCCAGTAGTGTTCATGGCAGTATTCGCCCTAAGTACTAAGCATCTGGGCACCAGTAGATGGCAGTGTTCTATTTATTTTGACCCCGGTTATATCAAACAGTTGTCAAACCAACTTTTTGCCTTAGCAGATGGCTTTTTTTTTTAACAAATAAAAAATGACGTATTTTACAAAAGCAAATTTATATGTAAACACCAACACAGACACCTCACATTAATGTGTTGGTTTTTACAAAGAATGAATGAGTCAACCAGTCAGTGTTAGCGGAGGCTCATTTACCCATAATCCCTTTGGCATCTGTCTGTGTTTGTCGCAAAACTTCAGAATTAATGCATTATTTAAAATTAAAAGATATATGTTATATTTTAACTTTGCACAAATGACAGAATTGACATTAATGGAGTTATTCTATCTGTATTAATTTTATTTACACTTCAAAACCATAAGTCAGCACTACTTTATTTTCCAAGACCTCCACCTCACGGCAATACTATTGCATTGAGAGTTGAGGTTTGCAGCACTTCTCAGCTGCTTCTGTACTACAAGCTATGTAATAAACACAAACGTCCAGTAGTGGGCAGGATGTACAAAGACAGAAGTGCTGACTCATTGTTTGAGTCAGTGGTTGTCTTTGACGCTATCAGATGCAATTCAGCTTGTGAGATGCAAGTGTACCGGAGACAATACTGAATGTTACTGTTAGCTATAGCGTCCAGTGTTATATAAAGTACCAGAAAATCATACTTAAGCACAGATACCCATTAAAAAAATGACTTTGGTAGAAGTTCACATCACTGATTGAAATGCTACTCAAGTAAAAGTCTTAAAGTATCTAGTATTTATTGTACTTAAGTATGACAAGTAATGTACAACTAAATGTACTCAAGTATTGAAAGTAAAAGTACAAGTAAATGTAAATAATCAAAAACGGACTGATTTTTTTTTTTTTTATTACAAAGTTTATCTAGGCTTGTAAATGACTAGTAGTATTAGTCAAAATACTGAAAATTGTGCACATCACACAAAACACTTCAGAAACAAGGTTTCAAAACCTAAACAAGAGTAGGCTACTCACTAGGTGTACACAAGAAACATTTATTTCTATATGTATTTATTTATTTTCATTGTTACATGGTTTTATCTTTTCTGTTGTGTTTTGTTTCATTTGGTTGTTTTTGTCTCTTTCTCTAAAATGTATTGTAACATTATTAGTCTATTATTGACTAGTATTGTCTATTATGTAGACTATTATTGTTGCTATAATATATGAATAAAAATCAATTTAAAACATTACAATTTGACTTTTACGACAACAAACGCTGAGCCATTAATTATACAGAAAACAAATCAACACAAATGTGCTGATGTGAACAGCTTAATGCTAACTTTAACATTGAAAACGCCATAGACATACTAACACGTTAGCATCGGTCCCATTTTTAAGTTATAAAATACATCTATCATCTGTTTCAGAAGACCTTAACAGGTTTACATAACATAAAAATATTAAATATTACTCACAGACATATGCTTTTCAGGGTTTTAGTGGGGAAAAATTAGGAAAAAGTGAAATTAAACAATCAATCCACGAATTGTAGCTCGAAGCACTGCTTCGACCTGCGAATCACTGCTTCGATTGGTTCAAGGTTCAAAGCAAAGCCGCGCTGCAGGAAAGTTGATTACAGACCTGCTGCAGGTCTGTAATCAATGTAGAGAAATGATAATTTCCCTGACAAACACCCCCAAGTGCGCAACTGCAAAAAAGCCTACCAGACATGCCTCATGACAAATCGGCCTGACTTTGTTGCAGTCACTAGTAATCAGTGGTGTCTCTGGGTGAAAACACTACTTTTTTCGTGTGTGTGTGTGTGTGTGTGTGTGTGTGTGTGTGTGTGTGTGTTTTTGTAACAAGTAACAGCATGGCGAATAGAAAATGTATCGGAGTAGAAGTATGCAATTAAGGTAAGGAAATGTAGTGAAGTAAAAGTGAAAGTAAGCTGAATTTAAAAAAAACTCAAGTAAAGTACAAAGTCTCCCAAAACATACTTAAGTACAGTAGTGAAGTATTTTTACTTTGTTACTATACAACACTGGTAGCTTCTGATAGTTTTTTTTTTTTTGGGGGGGGGGGGGTGGTTTATTGGTTTAGCTTCATAAAAGATAACTTTTCCGTTAGCTGATTAGCTGTTATTGAAGTTAACGTTTTGGTTAGCTGTGCCCACCACTGGATATAATGAATAAAATATTTACATCTTGCTCTGCTTTCTCTCTACATATCATACATGGGATGACTTCTAGGCTGACCACAACTATCCCAGGCTCTATAGGCATCTTTTGGTGCTTTATAAAGCTCAGCAACATAAGAATTCCATCCAGGTTTTTTTTTTTATAATTTTTCTCCTTGGTATATCGGGTACCATATCTTCACCAGCTTTAATAAGACAGTCAAGTATATCTCTGTAAAACTGCATGGTTTATATGTACAGTATTGTCACAAGCCAAATCTGTGCAATTAATGGTATCTGGTATGTTGATACATGCCAGGGTTGATACATGCCGATCAAGGTTCAGGTCAACTGGCTGAATAAACTGAGTAAGGTGCTCATGCCACAGTATCGCTGCTCCCCCTGATGGGAGCCCTGAAACAACATGGCTACTGTAGTCTGTAGTCAACAGTGGTGGGCACAGCTAACCAAAAAGTTGGCTTCAATAACTGGTAATCAGCTAACTGAAAAGTTATCTTTTGTGAAGCTAAACCAATAAACTGCCTAAAAACTTATCAGAAACAACAGATAACCAATAAGTTTAAATTTTGCCTCCCATACCCTCTCAGCTACTAAGAAAGCGATTTTGAGTTTAAACACCGCTAAAGCTTCTAATAGAAGCAACAGCAATCACAAACAGACAATGAGCCAGTGCTTGTTTGTGCACTCTATCACCTGCTGTAACAAAGCATCATTTACCCTGACAAAATACAGTGGTCCTGCAATGAGGCAGAGGTCTTGAAATGGAAAGCAGGTTTGAATTATGATTCTGCTTTAAAAATAAAATTATTCTGGAGAGAATAACTACATTAATGTAAACTCTTAAAATGTACAAAGTGATATATAACACATATCTGTTAATTTTAAAATAATGCACTAATTCTGAAGATTTGAACATTAACACACAGATCCCCAAAGGGATTATGGGTAACTAAGGGCCCTGTCCCACTGGCGTTTAGGAGGATTTGCATATGGATTGCGCACAAAATTGGCTCATATTCGCTTAACATCCACAATATGCGTGAAACATACTTGTATGAGTCGGCCGACACCCACACACGTCCGTAATTATCTGCAGTTTTTCCGTTTCCAGGATTTTTGAGCTGCACAAAATTATATACTCCATACATACTCAATTCATACACAATACATACTCACTCTATACGCTGTATATCTGCCGTTAACTGCTGATATCTGCAACTGACGGGGATTTGCGGCTTGACTGGGACAATGTGTAAAATAGATATATATATCGTGCCTATCACGTCCACATCACAAACTAAAATATGTTGTCGCGACTGCATACAGATTGGCCACGAATAAAGTGTTTTATTACATCTGCTTTGCAGCTGATTTGCGGACAATCTGTGAATGCATAACAAACACATCATGTAAACCCAAAGTACTATATGTGGCAGAAAGCGACATACCTGCCAGTCAGTGCCGGACCGGCTGTGTAGATCCACAAAGACGTAATAGCTGCTGCAATCGTGTCTCCTCCAGGACTTTTATTTAACACCAACAAAAGGAAGAGTTGCTGTTTAGCCACAACTCGCACTGAAGTCTGGTTTCTGTGACACTCTCTCAAAAAAAAAAAAACACCATCTCACACCCCGAGCGGCTTCCCCCCTCCCGCTCCCCAAACTCATGAACAGTTAACCCTCACATGACAACATGAAAATTAACTCTGTGATCAACTTGTGCAAGTCCAGCAAATGCTCCAGAGCCTGTATTGTTGGTGTGAATAGTGATGCCGAAAGGCCCGAGTGCGCTTATTTTTTGACCGCAATGCAGATGCCGTGCATGCGCAACACGTGCGCGATGCATTCATAATATACCTGTAATACTGCCGTGATAATCTCAATGTGTCGGATCAGTTTCCTCACTACATGCGTTATACAACTGTGATTGTTCATCATATATTCGCTATACATTATTAATATGTCTGTAATTCATACTGGGACATTTGTCATTTTTGGCCATTTTTGTTGCGGACGACAACGAACACCCATAATTTGTATACTCAATTCATGCACAATTAATCCTCTCCCCAGTGGGACAGGGCCCTAAGCCTCTGCTCATACTGATTGGTTGATTCATACATTCTATGTAAAAACCAACACAAGTGACTCAACATAACGTGTTGGTGCTTACAAATAAATGTGCTTTTGTAAAATATGTCTTTTTTTTTCATTTGTATAAAAAAAGAAAGTGCATGCGTGATGACTTCAAAACTCTATCCAGTTAGGGAGACAAGGTTTCTTTCAATAACAAGAACTGTCAAAAAACTTTCTCGTGTGGTTGGAGTTGTGTGGTGATAGGAGTTTCCTTTTGAATGCTTGAATAACGATGTCAGTCGCACAAAGAAATCAAATAATAGTGAAAACATGTTCGGTGCGGTGTCATAATGCATCAATCAGTCGCTCCGTGAGGCGTCATAACATCCAATCAATTAGCGGCTCGGTGCGGTGTTATAACAGATCAATCAGTCGCTCCGTGAGGCGTCATATCATCAAGCCTGGTTCACATGGCAAGGTAATTAGGCCGATATCGGATCGGATCTTCGCTTCCGACAATCTTAAGGATGCCCCAACAATCGTGATGATGCTAAATATAATCTTATCAGATATTCCTGCCGTGTGTGGTTTGTAAGACCGCTCTGATCTGCTCAGAAGGACGTGAGGAGCTAAAAGTGACATGCACACAATCAGAAAGCGAGGTGTCTGACCTGGAAATGTTTGTGTGTGAAATCTGTTTGTGTGTGTTGTTTTTACCATGTGGATGACACTACACACTGTACAACTAAACCTGTCAGATCTATGATTTTTTTTTTTACCTCCACATGTGTGGTCTCTCAGGTTTTGGAAACCTACAAATAATTTTAAAATCCTGCGGTCGACAACACTGTGATATAACCGGTCGCCAGTAGATGGCAGTGTTCTGTGCATGTTGACATCAGTTATATCACACGGCCTGAATCACAATTTAACAGACTTTTCAGCTTTTGGAGGAGCAACCTGGGTTTCTTCTGTCATTTTTACATAAAACAAACACAATAACAATGTCTTTAAACCTAGAGAATATATTCAGGAGAGTTTTAGGCACAATATACAAAGAGTTTAATGCTGTTGTCCATGTGGAGCCTGATCAGAGCGTCTCAAATGCATTTTTCCTGTCGTGATCTTTTACCCATAATGCACTGTGCACACATCATCTCCACACTAAAACCTTCCAAATTAGTGCATTACTTTAAAACTAAAACATATATCTGATATTTTCACTTTATAAAACTTCAGATGTGACGTTAATTTAAGTAACTTGTCTGAAATTAGTTTGGTTAAAATTTTAACCATAAGTTAAAACTGTATGCCTCTGGATGACTTGGGTGCTATTGCCAGTGTATTAGTACGGGGTTAAAAAAAAATCTTTTTTTTTTTTTCTCTTTTCTATTCTTTTCTATGACAAGTTCTCCTTTGCCTGCAGAGGACAGAGCAGTTTATTCTGGAACCAGCTCTTCTCTGTTTGTAGAGGATAGAACTGTGCATTCACTACAGAAAGTTGTGTCTGCAAAAATGTTAACAGTCTAAAAATTATTTTACCAAAACTTATGAGAAGATAATTGGTCCAATGATGGTTTTCAAAATTATCTGAAAAGCTAATCTGACAATGAAAACATTATCGTCAATGATTAGCGGTTAGCGGATTAGCAGAACTGTGCCCACCATTGGTAGTAGACACCCCAGTGCCATAGAAGTTTGTATCTGAATTATTTAAACAAGCTAGATCCTGTTTACTGTACCATGTTTCTTGTAAGCAGACAATGTCACTGTAGAAGAATTTTTAGGTCCTTATTTGAACTATGATGAACTATCAAGTGTCCTGATCTGAACTGTATGTCCTCTGGCTGAACTAGCAGGTGTTCAACCCAAAAAAAGGGCTCTATTAGTCATTCAGTCTGTCAGGGGCTTTCCAAGGCCTCTTAGGTGCTTTCCCGCAGGCCACGTGCAGGGGCCTCGGGCCAGCTGCACCTGTGGCTGAGGCCACGTGTGGGGGGCCTCAGGCCAGCTGCACCTGTGGCTGAAGGTCTTTTAAAAAAATCAGTTGTAAATCCTTCAAGTTTTAATGGGAGCGTTTGTCACATTGAAATAATGGCCTAACACCTGCTTAGGGTTCACTAGAGGACGCTTCCAATAGAAACCATGTCTTGGGAATGAAATAAATAAAAAAGTCGAAGAAGGAGCGATGCCCGCGGGTCTCCAATAAATAGATGAGCGCGGTCGTCACATATTCAGCCTCTCTAGAGGACTCAGTTTGTCTAAGCTCTGTGTCGAAGGCTTAAATAAACTTAAAAACTCTGTGCATTTTATCTTGCTTAAGGCTGAATTATTCTAAAGTGTTGTGTCCTTTTCTAGCATATCACTTGCAATTAGTTTGTGTTATCTAAAAGACGACATCCCAAGAAGACTAAAGACGAACCACGACAGAACTTGGCGAGCCATCCAGGAGGGTCCAGGGGCATTCCGGCAGCCTGGGGCAGTCCAGCTCATCCCTCCAGACCGTAAATAACAGTGATCATGACTAAAAGGTAAGCAGAAACCTTTTATAACTTCTGCACGATCTGGAGGAGTGAGTCGGAATTTCCGCCCAAGTTGACAGGTGATATTTTTAATTGCCTCTTACCCAAAAGAACCTGGACTAAGAAAATTGATAAGAGACTAAAAAAGATAAGATTGAAAATTATCAGGCCTTGTAGATAAAATGCTCAGAAGGTGTGTGTGTTCCCGGGAAAAAGAATGTCTGTGTGAGTGAAAGGTCAGGAATGTTCATGAACTCTGGTGCGGAAAAGAGTGCATGGAGAACTAACCTGGATGCTTGGGGAATAATTGGTGTTGAAATTCGTTATTAATGTGCCGGCTGATAGCATGCGCTGTAGGGGTTAATTTAGGGGAGTATACTGACAAATAGATACAAGGTAATACAAGGTTATTTAAAGAGTTTATCAGAGACTGAAGTGAAATAAGTGAGAAAAAGAGTTTAACAGAGAATACGTGCACAAGATAAGCACCTGAGGGGGCGCAGTAGAAATACCGTACGTGATAAAGAGATTTAAAGAGAAAAGTGCAAAGTAGCACAGCTGACAGTAAGTAAAAGAGCTCAATAAAGGACGTCATTTTTTAAGAAAAGAGAAAAACTATAAAAAAATAAAATAAATAGAGAGTTAGTGCCGAATACATGAGAATTAATGAAGCAGAAAATAGTGCAGTAAGGCACCAAATACATGCTTGTGGGGCGTGGGAGAAGCATAAGTAATTAAGTACACAGTAATATGAGTTTTTTTTAAGAAAAGAAAAAGAGTATTTTCAGTGCAAAGGCACATTAAGCTCACGAGGAGCTCAGTAAGTGAAAAAAGTAGAAGAAAGTGCAGAAAGGCACAGGATACGCACGCGAGGCGCGGTAAGGCGTAGAAATAAATGAAATATTGTATGCTCAGAGAGGAGCTTGTGAAAAATAATATATTAAGCACAGGATACGCACGCGAGGCGCGGTAAGGCGTAGAAGTAAATGAAATATTGTACGCTCAAAGAGGGCTTGTTAAAAAATAATATATGAGTTGCTGGCAGCGCCGGAGAAGCTGTCTAACGTGAAGAAGAGATACATACTTAAACAGAACACATTGGTGTTAAGTGAATAAAAAGGTTGTTTAAAGCCGCGGAGTAAAGGGTGGCAGAAGTCTAGATAGAGATATATAGAAAGTTGTTTTTAATAATTTTTGTGTATAAAGCTTTTGAAGATTGGTGTGTGGGAGAGCGGAGAGTAAGCGGGGAGTTGCAGGCAAAGCTGTGAGGGCTTGCAGGCTGGCTGACATACAAGATTAATGTAAAGAGTACGAGGAGGAGGAGACGTTTAGACCCAACAGAAGGACTTGGGAGGTGCATGACAGGCAGAGAGGAAAGTGTGAAACAGAGACAGTGAAGAAAAAGACAGGAGAAGAGACTGCTATGTAAATACAGAGAAGGTAGATATTATTTCAAAGAGAGAAAACTAATAAACAAACATAGCAGAAAAAGAGAGAAGCGAAAAAGAGAAGTGGAAAGTGAAAAAACTAGAAGGAAAAATAGAAAGTCGGGAGCAAAGACATTAGGAAGTGTTAGGGTTGTAAGAGGATTAAATAAATAAAGTTGGTTATAAATCAAAAGAGTTAAAGCTGAGATTATAGTGAAAAAGCTGACAGACTGATCAATGCTTGGGACAGTCTTTGATGGGAGACTTAAGTGATGATGAAACAATACTCCCAGAACATTACTTGACTGACAGAGACATCGAAACCCAGGGAATCAGGACACATTTTTGGCTGGAAAGGACCTATTTTGACAGGGTAGGAGCAGAACATTGGCAGGACGAACAAGAGATCAATCAGAAATTATGGCAGATTACTAAGGTAATCAATCTGAAGCAAAAGAAAGAACAATTCCCTCTAATTAATTGGGAGCTGCTGATAAGACGTCTGTGGCATCAGGGTTTAACCCCGTGGCTGGAGCTGCTTTGTGCTGATCCTAATAAAGAAATTAGCATACCATTAAATCATTTAATAACACTGCCAACCGATCCAGGTGAAGAACTGTTTCCTAGGTTGACTCTGACTGTGGTCCCAAGGAAGGTTCGGTGGGAAACAGGTAAATTTTCATATTTAGTTAAAGAAAAAGAAGACGGGCATAACAGTTGGAAATTTAATCCTTTTAAGGGTTTAAAATACAAAACAGGTGTTACAGCCGGCAAGTTATTGGTCTGGATCAGGACAGCCCCTGAGGGACTACCAGAACACCATAGAAACACCTCACATAGCGTTTGTCAGGGTTACATGGGTAACTCTCAAGGTCAAGGTCGGGAAAGTACCCCGCTAGACTTAGTACTAAGAAAATATCCAGGAAAACGCACTAAGGCCAACCAATGTATGAGAAAATGGCACAAAAGGTCACATGGGGGCAGGCAATGGCCTTTGGTGGGATCATTTGATCCGGTGATGTGTGAAGCAGTTGCGGTAGAAATACAGAAAAAAGAAATTAAAGATCAGCAGAAGAATGTGAATAACAACAAAAAACGCACTGAAGAAAAAGAAGTTTTGGCCTTGTTCAAGCAGGAAGCGCAGAGGCTACAGCAGAAAAGAGAAAAAATGACAGAGGAAAGATCCAAAGAAACTAAAGCCAGTGCACCGAGCTGGGAAGCAGAGCCACCCCCATATAAACGTCATGATATGGGAAAGACAGCTGGACAATTTGTATTAGGAACTCGTGAAGAGGACCAAGGCATGGATGTGGAGGGCAAATTCACACTGACACTAAAAGCTCGAGAGCCACAAGGAGACAGGTCCTCAGTCTGTCAAATGGATCATACAAGGTCTCCAAGTCCGAAAGTAAGTGGTCGCTCACCACGACCAGCAGGGGGGGCCACAAATAACAGTGACACGGAGGCAGACGAGGATAAAGAGAGAGACCTGAAGGCTCCGCCTGCACATCGAGGTCCACTGAAAACCGTCCCCTCCCACCATAAGTCAGCCGACTGGACCTTCTCAGGCTATAGAGGTTCCAAAGAGTGGCACAAGAGCTTCTGTGACACACTGGATCTGGCCAGAAGAGATAATGAAGAACTAGCTGAGCAACTTCGGCTAGCGAAGGAAAGAATACAAAGACATAGGGACGCCGAGGAAAGAAGAATATTACAACAATCGACGCCCAATCAAGGGAATCACATTATAGAGCCACCCACCCGAAAGATTTCTGGTGAGATCGTCATTGAGAGTGCAAAAGAGGCCCGACTCAGGCAAAGACAACAATGTGTAGCCAAAGACATAGCGGCTTTAGAACAGGATATAACCAACTGGATAGACCACCTGGAACCAGTCAGTCGCACTCGATCTGGAAGACAGTATGGAGCCCCCACAGAAGAAGAGGAGGACGAAGACCTCATATGCCCACTGGTGGTCAGGAATGGTCATCATGTGTATACCCCATGGAGCTGGACAGACATGGTGGGGCTGGCCAACAGGCTGCAAGACATCACCCAAGGAGCTGGGAGATGGATAACTGCCTTAGAAGAGGGCACTGCAGGGGTAACCTTGTCTTTAGGTGACATAAAAGCCTTGCTAATGCATGTAATGGGAAAACATGACACTGAAGAATTAGCAGGAAAGGTTGGACTAACACAAATGATGGGCACTAATCAACATGATGAAGTCCCCTTTAATCGCTATAGAAACTCCATGTGGGAAGGACTGAGAAGAAAGTACCCTGAGGTCTTGGATCCCTCTAAATTGGATGATGAGGAGTGGACACCTGAAGAGTGCCCAAAGAAGTTCCTGCACCGATTCCAGAAGAGATGGGCGGAGGAAACAGGAAATGCATGGAACCATTCTCCAGCAACTGAAATCCTGTTTAAAATAACTGTAAAAAAGGCTCTACCAGATGAGGTTCAGAAAGCCCTAGATGGAGTCGTGGGACTATCGAAAATGAATTGGGCTTTATACTCTGAGCATATTTGTCACCATCTTGAAATCTACAAGAAAGAAAAACAAAAAGAAGAAGATGCAGCAAAATCCCTGATGAAAAAATTGGTGCAGATGCAGTTGGGAGAACTAACCAAAGGCAAGAAAGAAAAAACAAAGACCCAGGCACCAATGATGACCCCTGTTCCTTCTGAGCCGGCAAGCACAGGCCTTACGGCAAACACTGCTGCCACCATACAGGCACCTGTGGTAACAGCCACACAGAGCCCCCAAGGAGCAGCAGGGAGCACTCCTACAGGAGAAGTCTCAGCACCAGTGGAGCATCACTATCACTACCATAGCACTGGCACACCCGGGAATGGACCCACCTACAGTCATGGGTGGAGAGGAGAGTCACGGAACTTTCAAGGTCAAAGAGGAGGGTGGCGAAGAGGATGTCGCCAACCTTCATTTGGAAGCAGATTCCAGAACTCAGCTCCCAGGAACAGTCAAGCGGGACCGCCTATGGGATCAACACCCCCAATAGGGGATCAACCCTCTAATGAGTGTTGGAGCTGTGGACAACCTGGACATCGAATGAGAAATTGTCCGGCCCGACCTTGGGTTGGACCCTCTGCCTATTGGCAATAGGGGGGCCTAGAGAAGACAGAGGGGGAAACGGTGGCATTGGCTATTTCGATGATACCTAAGGAAGAGCCAACCGTCACTGTTAATATACAAAACAGAGATTTCCCTTTCATGGTGGATACAGGGGCAACATACTCTTGCATAGGGAAAATGGGCGCTCATCTCCCCCTCTCTGGGTCTGTAATTAAGACCATCGGCTTCTCTGGGAAAACTCAAATAATACCTTTTACACGCCCACTTCCTGTAACGATTGCAGGAAAAACAATTGAAGCACCCCTGTTATACTCACAAAATACACCTGTGAATTTGCTGGGAAGAGACATTTTATGTAAGCTACAAACCCAGATAGTGTGTACCCATCAAGGACTGCAAATACACTTTCCTGACGAAGCATTCGCCAACATTATGGTGCTTATGGACATGGAAAACAAGGTCCGACCTGTGCAACCCATGGTATACTGGCTGAAGTTACAACCAGAAAATTCAAATCTTCAACTGGAATGGGAAAAATGGAAGCCCTGGGCAGAACAACACTATGAAGCAGTATATACACCTACTTTACCTTTACATGTCACCCTGATGTTCGATGCCAAACAAGAACAGACTGACTATGCATGCTGCTGGGATGCATTGATGAATCAACGGCTGTTTCACATAACCACCACAGAAATTTATTTAGGCCCCCAAGGGGCCGCAGCTTCTGTCAAGCTAACTTCAGCTGAACAACAATGGTATCAAGTGCCGAATGCCACGCCTCATGTGACCCTTTTAGTCTCAGAAAAGTACGAATCCCATGACCTAGGTCCAATGGTAAAGACAGCCTCAGAAGTTGAAGAATGGCAAAACATGGAAAGTCCACAAGTACATCTGTCAAAAGACCAGCAGTTTGTACGAATTAACTTAAAAGTAAATGATGAGGCTATAGCTCAAAAAGTGGAGCTCAATCCTAGACCAGAGGGACAGATGGTGTTATCGGCCCAACAAGAGAAATTGTTAGAGCAAATACCACCAGTGGTGTGGTCCAAAAGCAAAACAGATGTAGGACTAGTAAAAACAGCCTTACCAGTAAAAATAAAAGTAAAACCGGGAGCAAAACTGCCTCACCAAAGGCAGTATCCATTAAAACCTCAGGCTATTGAAGGCATAAAACCAGTAATTAAGGGACTAATGGCAGCTGGAGTTTTAATAAAAACTGCAAGCCCATGCAATACTCCTATCTACCCTATCCCTAAAAACAATACCAAAGAGTATCGGCTGGTACATGATCTGCGTCCTATCAATGCAATAATAGAAATGGATGCACCTATAGTACCTGATCCGCATACTATACTATCAAGCATCCCTGCTGGAGCAAAATGGTACACAGTAATCGATCTGTGTTCAGCCTATTTCAGTGTGCCTGTGCACCCAGACTCACAACATTTGTTTGCATTCACATTTCTGGGACAACAGCTAACGTATACACAGCTACCTCAGGGACTGAACCTGTCCCCAGCCATCTTTAACAAAGTCCTGGCTGAAGATTTACAACACCTTGACATACCCAGTACATTGGTGCAATATATGGATGATCTCCTTATTGCATCAGAGACTCAAGAACAGTGTGAAAAAGATTCATTAATTGTATTGCATGCATTGGCAGATGGAGGTCATAAAGTAAGTAAGGACAAATTGCAGTTCTGCAAACAACAAGTAGAATACTTGGGAAGACAGTTGTGTGGGACCACGCGATGTATAGCCCCAAGCCAAGTGGAGGCTATAATCAAGGCTCCCAAACCCCAAACAGTGGGACAGATGCTTTCATTCCTTGGGATGGCAGGGTACAGTCGGCCGTGGATTTGTGATTATGCTATAAAAACTGCACCTTTGCGTGCCATGATTAGAGCAGTGGGGCAAACAAGCAATGCAGCTCTCCTTGTCTGGACAGATGAGGCAACGGGAGCTTTTGAGGCCCTAAAAACAGACATGCAATCTGCTCCCGCGTTAGGTAACCCAGATTATGGGAAACCTTTCCATTTGTATGTTACTGAAAAAGCTGGTTATGCTTGTGCTGTACTAATGCAGGAAACAAATGAAGGAAAACAACCATTGGCCTATTATAGTACAAAGCTTGACAACATTGAAACAGGATTGCCACCATGCTATCAGGGTCTAGCAGCAGCTGCCTTTGCATTTCAAAAAGCATCATCCATAATCATGGGACATGCAGTAACGTTGTACACGTCGCATCAGTTACATGCCCTGCTAACCAGTCAACGTTTTGTCTTAACACAAGCTAGACGCACTGGATATGAAGTTGTGTTGTCCGCTCCAGAAATAACAATACAACGTTGTCACACGGTGAATCCCGCCACCAAATTGACCACACCGTTAGATGGTACTCCACATAACTGTGTGGCAGAGACAGAGAAATTTTTGAGAGCCAGAGAACATTTGTATAATCACGCCATAGATGCAGATCTAACCCTGTTCATGGACGGCTCATGCTTTCGGGATGCCGCGGGATTGCATGCGGGTATGGGGATTGTTAAACTAAACACAGATGGCGAGACCTTTGAATTACTGGAGTCCGAAGGAATTGATCAGCCTTGTTCAGCCCAACTGGCAGAAATCAAAGCCTTAACTATGGCTTGCCAGATAGCTAAAGATCAACGTGTTAATATCTACACAGACTCAGCCTACGCTTATGGCGTATGTCATGTACATGTGAACATTTGGAAACAAAGGGGATTCCTGAGAGCAGATGGCACCCCTGTCACTCATGGAGAAGCGATTTCCCAACTGTTACAAGCTCTCCAATTACCGTCTGAGGTAGCCATCATTAAATGTGCAGGTCATCAAAAGAATAATAACATCATAGCTCAAGGTAACAACCTAGCAGATGACGCAGCTCGCAAAGGAGCACAAGGAGAAAATATGTTTCCCCTGCTAACCATCCAAGATTGTGCCCCACTGGTTTCACTTGACGCACTGATAGTGGCTCAAAGTAGGGCCAGTGGAGAAGAAAAACGAATGTGGGTTAAACGAGGCGCTATTGAGACACGCAGTCAGGGGCCAGCGGACAAGCTGTGGCGCAGTAGTCATGGACATTTTGTGTTACCCACCAATTTATTACGACATGCAATCATTTGCGCCCACGGACCCGATCATTGTTCGCGAGTCCAAATTATGAACAAACTAAAAGCTGTCTGGTGGTCACCATATATGGCAGCTACAGTGGACCGTTTGTTGAATGAGTGTGAGGTATGTGCACAGTACAATGTCCGGAAATCATTCACAGCCCCTTTAGCCCACATTCCGGTCCCTGATGGGCCATTCAGACATCTTATGATGGATTTCATAGACATGGGAGCTGAAAATCGAGTTAAACGAATGAGATATGTTTTGGTAGTGATATGCAGATTCAGCCGATGGATTGAGGCAGTAGCCTCTGCAAATCAAGACCATAAAACGGTAGCCAAATTCTTGTGCCGAGATGTCTTTCCAAGATTTGGCATTCCAGATACTATCTCATCTGACAACGGTAGGGCTTTTGTAGCCAAGGTTACACAAGAAACATTCAAACAATTGGGTATCAAACAGAAGTTTGGGTGTGTTTATCACCCTCAATCAAATGGGGCGGTGGAACGGGCTAATGGCATTTTAAAGAACAAACTAGCAAAAATCATAGCAGACAGCAATGGCAAACTAACCTGGCTGGATGCGTTGCCGCTTGCTTTATTGTCAATGTGCTCACAAACTAACCGACTAACCCATTTGACACCATTTGAAGCTCTTACAGGTCGGCCGATGCCCATACCTGAGAGGTCCCTACAAAGGACCATCGCTGGAGCAGCTACAAGACGAATGGCATAATTATCTGAGACAGTTAACCCAAATACACAAAACTATCTTTTTGCAGGTCAAAGGTGCTACAGAAGACAGAGAAGCAGAGATTCCACTCGAAAATCAGAGCATCCAGCCTGGTGATCTGGTTTACGTCAAAGTGTTCAAAAAGAAGTGGGACAGGCCCCGCTGAGAAGGTCCTTTTAAAGTTATTCTTGCCTCACGTACAGCAGTCAAAGTAGACGGTAAGGACACTTGGTTTCATTTAAACCACTGCTGTAGGGTTGGTGGCCCAGCGCCCCTGCGGCCTCGGCAAGCTCGTCTTGGCAGAGCCGCCGGGCCAAGGGGGGAAGCAAGAGAAGCCAGAGACCCTACAGCAGCACCGAGGGACGGCCACACCTCCCTGCAGCCAGAAGAAGCACCGAGGGAAGGCCACGCCTCCCTGCAGCCAGGCGAACACCGGCCAAGGCGCTCACAGAGACTGATTGAACAAAGACGACGCACAGCTTCAGAGAGTAGTGGATCCCTGCCAGATAGAGCAGCGACAGACTCAGATGCAGACTCAGAAACAACTGGAGACGCAGGCCAACAGACAGACAGAGATACGGACCGACAGATAGACAGGCCACAGGAGACATCAGACTCGGACAGCAACTCAGTAGATTTACCGACAGAAGAACCGCAGGAAGTACAACCCAGACAAAGCACAGATACACCACACATCCCTAGTGACAGCTCATCTAGTGACGGCTCACTCAGTAGCACATCTAGTAGCACATCTCAACAGTCACCAGAACAATGATTAAGGAATTATTCAAGGGATTGACAATACTACTGGTGGTCAGTATGGGAGAAAATAGACATCCAAAACATACAACGGACTGTGCCGTGGCCATGGCCGCAATAGCAGCTAAACAAGGCATTCTAAACACAGGAAAAACATATAATTTGGTATACATTAAATCAAAAGCCTACAAGAACATAGGAATACAGGGAAAGCTGGGGGATTACATATTAGGCGAAGCCATTAGCATCAAATGTGAAGAGGAGGGAACACTCAACATAGAGGTAATTTGTGATAAAGGAGGATGCAGGGAAACCAAGCAAGACGTAACTGTTACAGTACATGAAGCCACAAAATGGGTAAAAATCAAACCAAGGAAAAAGAGGACAATTAGAAGCCTAGAGACAAGCAGTCACTTAGGGAGATGGGATCCCAGTACAGACCTAGCCCGCACACAAGGGTTGAAGACCAATTTATTTTACCAATGGTTAAAATTTTCGGCTAGGCAGATCAGTGAAAAGCCTTGCATAGCCTGTCACCGGAAAGGTGTGATACCTCAGGCTAAACCCCTACCTGATATCAACAACTGTTATAGGAGCCCCCAACATAACTCAGACCAAGCAGAATGCTATACACAATGTGTTATGAAAATGGCAGTAGGTGATGAAAAATATGCTGCCGACAGTAAACTTTGTCCAGTGCCTCTAAGTACAGAAGGAACCGTTCCACCTATGATTAAAATAGAAAAAGGGATGATACACCCATTCTGTATAGCTAAAGGCTTAGTAGCACAATACATAAGTGATTGGCAGGTAGGGACGACCCAGCCAAAACACCACATACAGTGTATGCAAAAGCAGCAAGAATACAAACCAGCCAAAACAGCATGAAACATTACCGTCTGTCACACCCTGCCAGCAGCAGGCATACAGTGTGAACAAATAGTACCGGCCACAGGGGGGTCTGTAATTGGACTGAATCTCACCTATGCTTCATGGGTATCTACTCCAAATTTAGCTAAGGGAACGGTACCCTTAGCTGACATCTTTTGGATATGCGGACAAAGAAGGAAACTCCTGTCATCGCTGTCCCCTAATTGGAAAGGCCTTTGTGCTCCTGTGATGCTCACAGGAGCTATAACAGTAATTGAAATGCCAAATTCAATACAACCCATGCCACAGAAACATCGTAAGAAAAGAGGAATAATGACACTTAAAACAGACTACAAGGTCACAGTAAGAAACGGGATACCAGAAGGGATACCCCGACAGTTAGAAGCCATAGACAGTAGCAGAGTTAAAGCAGATGAAGACGTGGATAAATGGGGATGGGCATTGGCGCTGTTCGGGGTTACTCCAAAAATCCGTTCTAGGTTCCAGGAGGTGCAGTGGATTAATTACTTGTGGTATAATCAGCAAAGATACCTGAACTGGACATTGGCAGCAGTAGGAGCCTTAACCGAACAACTGCACGCCACCTCGCTAATGACAATGCAAAATAGATTAGCTATCGAGATGATGATGGCTGATGAACAAGGAGTTTGTATTATGATCAAAGCCACCGAATGTTGCACAGCTATTCCCATGCGTACAGGGGAAGACGGAAATTTGACAGAGCTCTTAATCACACTTGAAGAGATGCAACAGGAACTGTTAAGTAACTCCATAGGAGGGAGAAATGAAACTGACGATTCTGGATACATTGTAGGGAATGGAATGAATATTGGCCCACTGTTTTCACTGTTTGGGGCTCTAAGGAGAGGGTGGATATCATGGAAAGACTGGTTATATCAGATAGGTGTAGTCTTGGCACTAACAGGGGTGGCGGTCCTGCTGGTAATATGTTGTGGTATTCCCTTGATAAAATTTCTGGTCAATAAATTGATTTCATCCACAGTAGGACAGCTCCCACTGTTAGCCATCCGAGCCCTGGAAGAAAGCACAAACGAAACAGACAGAGAACCAGAATATATGGAAATGGATGAAATACCAATTATCCTCCCCGACAGCCCCCAGCTCCCTAATATTGTGGTGTATACCCCAGATAGGGAGGACTGGGATGGACCGTGCTTGGTGATATTGTAGACGAGGAAGAAGACATGCACGCACATTTACATTCACACACATGCACCCACAAAAATGAGGGATAGGATAGACAATATCTGAAAGAATGACATGGAGCTGTAATAATGAACGTATATGTATATTACTGGGACACAGGAGTATGGCTGAGAGACCAGACTCCCCTGATCAGGGACCTATGCCTGATCTGCCTCTATCAAGTCTGATTGGACTCTCAGAACTGTTTGGAGAAGAGGATATACAGGAGGGATGGTCGAGACATGATTGGTCGCCACAGCCGCCATCCATCCAGCAGCTAAACCAGTTGGCAACAGAAAGATCTTCATCGTTCCAGCACCTGGCGATGACGGCTTCACAGAATCTGCCTGCAGCAAGAGTCGGCCCGAGGACTCCACCATTACCTGAAGGACCCTTTGGACTCAGGAACACACCCCTTCCGCAGATGCCATGGAGACAGTCACATGTGCCAGTGGCAACGATACCCTCCAGGGGAGGCAGCCAAGGTCGGCCATATGCAGCAACTGCCCGAGTGCATCCTAGACCCAATTCACTGCTAGGACCTGTCCCCAGCTTTCCACCCCCAAGGCAGGAGAGATATTCTGATCAGCCCAGTGCCTCTGGAGGAGGATCAGCAGGGGTGGACCTTAGCCGAACTCACCCACCAGGACAGAGGGGATCTTTGTACAGGCTGCTAAATGCCCAGAGTGTCCCAACCACTTGCCTGTGCGACATCAACAATACTCCCCCCACACACGAAATGCCTTCCCCCTTGTACTTCCTGTCCCCTGGACTGCACAACCTTAATCTGGTCATGGTCATCCCACTGGACATGGCAATCTTGGTTCGAGAGCTTCGTCTTCCACAAGAGTCTGTTCCAAAAACCTTGGAGCAGCTCCTGCCCCTCACAAATCACATTCCCCATGGGCTATTTGAGGAAATCATGCCACAACTGAGTCAGACAGCTGCATACCTGTTAAGGATACACCGTGACAATGCCAACATCTCTTGTGCTCAGGAGGGCCTCCATACTCAACTGTGTGGTCTTCAGTTTAGTATGGACATGCTAGCCAGCATGATGGAGCATATGGAAAGGGAACAGCTAGGGCTGGCCACCACCACCCTGAATGTGGGCAAGAATTCTCTGGGGGCCCTGTACAACCTGGCCAAGCAGCACAAGGAGCTGGAAAGATCCATCAGAGAACTGCACGACTGTCTGAAAGCCAGAATTCCTGATCCTTCCCCCACTACCCCTGAAAGGCCAACCTCCCCATATTCCCCAACTTCTCCCAAAACTTCAGACGCTGAGTAAATGCTGAGGAGCGCGGACTGACGTAATGGCACTGAAAACGGACTATGATCTTGGTTCTTGAGTTTGAATTGCGGACTGGTTCCAGAAATCCGAGTGTAAATAAAAACAAAGAAGGATATATGTTAGTAACGAAGGTCGGGTAAATGTCTGTCCTTACCATCATCTGCGTAACACAGATAAAGCTAAATGCGTACACATAGATATCACATTGCAAAGTTATAAAAAGGGGACCCTTCCACGGCGTGTTTGTAGATTTAGTAGTAAAGATGCACCATAGGGACCCCTTTTTCTTAAATTATAGCATGCCTCAAGAGACATGCATCGCCTAAATTTGGCGTCTGGCCAAAAAGGGCATTAGAAAACAAGCTGAAAAAGAAGAAAAACAAAGTGGAGAATGTTGAGAAATGGCCTATAATGAAAACCATTATATGATTGACTAAGGCAAATGACTTAAGGACGGACATGAAGGGAAACCATTTATGGTGTTTATCATTTAACTAGACATAGCTGCGCTAACCTTAGAATAGTTTCTTGATTGGTTGACTAAATAGTGGTAACGTAGGGGTTATTTGATGCATTTAAATAATAAATGTGTGACGCTTTAACAAAATAATATGTAGAACCAAGTATAATGGGTTGGAGCCTCTGGTTGAGTGAGACAATAGATGCCAGAAGATGATTGGTTGCACTGATGTCAATGTAAAGCCTTTACTTTGCCATGATTAAGAGGTTGCTGTAACTTGTTTTATGTGGCCATTTTAAGTGCCTTGAATTACACCAAAACTCAATGTTTGAATGTCACCTTGCGTTGATATAATCCAGCTAATTGATCACCTTGTGCCTTAGTATGTAGGTTCACCTGCACTTCAATATATTTACCGTGTGAAGTATCACTGATATTCATATCCGCACCAGCGTTATCAGTAAGTCGAGTGATGTGTTTTTCTTTTTTATTGCAATGCATAAATGAGGATGTCTTGTCAGTAAACAACCCAAGAGTATAGTTGATGTAATGGGACTCTTTCGAGTCCCAGAGGAGGGACTGTAGAAGAATTTTTAGGTCCTTATTTGAACTATGATGAACTATCAAGTGTCCTGATCTGAACTGTATGTCCTCTGGCTGAACTAGCAGGTGTTCAACCCAAAAAAAGGGCTCTATTAGTCATTCAGTCTGTCAGGGGCTTTCCAAGGCCTCTTAGGTGCTTTCCCGCAGGCCACGTGCAGGGGCCTCGGGCCAGCTGCACCTGTGGCTGAGGCCACGTGCGGGGGGCCTCAGGCCAGCTGCACCTGTGGCTGAAGGTCTTTTAAAAAAATCAGTTGTAAATCCTTCAAGTTTTAATGGGAGCGTTTGTCACATTGAAATAATGGCCTAACACCTGCTTAGGGTTCACTAGAGGACGCTTCCAATAGAAAACCATGTCTTGGGAATGAAATAAATAAAAAAGTCGAAGGAGGAGCGATGCCCGCGGGTCTCCAATAAATAGATGAGCGCGGTCGTCACATATTCAGTCTCTCTAGAGGACTCAGTTTGTCTAAGCTCTGTGTCGAAGGCTTAAATAAACTTAAAAACTCTGTGCATTTTATCTTGCTTAAGGCTGAATTATTCTAAAGTGTTGTGTCCTTTTCTAGCATATCACTTGCAATTAGTTTGTGTTATCTAAAAGACGACATCCCGAGAAGACTAAAGACGAACCACGACATCACTCATGCTTAGCAAGCCACCTCTGTCTGGATGGAGTAGTACATTGTTATAAGACTTTGGCAGACATCTGCAGTTGTAGCTTGTGATTTTAAGAGCCATATTTAGTCACAATTTATGTAAAGAAACCTGTTCAGCAATGACTTCACATGATTTGTTTAGGCAGGGACCTACCATTCTCCTTTCCATCTTTATTTGACAGTCCAGCTAGCTGCTGTACATGCTCTCTCTGTTTCCTTCACCACCGAACAAATGCATTTTCTGGCCAGATGTTTGCATCCATGAACACTGACAGGTCCGTATATTCACACTTGATATGAAATGGGGCACAGGTGTCATATTTTGTTTGTATCCTTTCAACCCCCACATTCAGGCAAAGTTTTCCCCTTAAATAATCTTGCAGCATGGTGTCAGTCACTCCAGGATCAAAATGGGTTGCAAAAACATTTGCATGTCTCTTCCTGGGTCCTTTGTCAACAGTCTGAATACCTGTGTTCTTCATCTTCCCCATTATCCCTTTAAGCGCTTTTGTTTAACATCAGTAGTAGGTCTGTCAGGTCTGGATTGTGCCATTTCCCTGTTTTTGGCAACTAGTTTCCCTCTCTGACCCACATGAACCATGTCTGATTGTCATTGGTAGTGTTATTCTTCAGGGCATCAACATAGCTTCTAGTAGGGGACTCCTCAACAATCCTGGCATTTGTTTGCTCATCATCGATAATGTCAGCGACCTCTGCTGAGTTTCCAGCATCTATATGCCCAGCTACACTTCTGACTGGTTGGGCTGCAACAGTCTTAGCACGTGTTGTATCACTTTGCATGCCTTTGGCAGTGGTGTGATCATTTACTTGGTTGGCCTTATTGCCAGTTGAGTTGACTCGCATTGACATTTTTGCCCTCATTAAATTTGCATCATTGGTTGTCATAAACTGGGGGGTTGTCACATGATGTCCAGTGGCTTGAGTAGCCTCAACTGCTTGAAGCCTGATGTAGATGTCAGCAGCAGATTCCTTCAGACCATCGTTGACCGCACTCTGTGATCTGATACATTCCTTTATCATATCGACCTCTTTTTGAGTTTTCCTAATGGAGTTCAAAAGCGAGGATACGTCTAAACTGTCAAAGGTTATAGGCGGTAGTTTGCTGAGGTCCAGTGCAACAAAAGTTGGTATATCTGTACCTTTTTCATGCAGAAGTTTGAGTATGTCCTTGACGTTCTGCGCACACTCATTGGTCCCTTGCATTTGGTATATCTCCTCATCAGCACACAGATCAAAGAGCCTTTTCTTGGAAGCTCCGATGTCCTCCTCACTAAAACTACTCAGGCAATAATTGTATGATGGAATCAGACGGTTTTTCAGTTTCAATTTAATTTCATTTATATAGCGCCAAATCACAACAGAGTTGCCTCAAGGCGCTTCACACAAGTAAGGTCTAACCTTACTAACCCCCAGAGCAGCAGTGGTAAGGAAAAACTCCCTCTGAGGAAGAAACCTCAAGCAGACCAGACTCAAAGGGGTGACCCTCTGCTTGGGCCATGCTACAGACATAAATTACAGAACAATTCACAAAATAAATATACAAGAAATGCTGTTGCTGCACAGGACAGGAGCATTTTCAGCACAAACACCACACCCATCTCTGGATGGAGCTGCACCTTAAACAGAGAGAATAAACAGAATCAGGCATCAGAAAGACAAGAAATACAGTATAATTTGCCAGCATTAAACAACAAGAAAAACAGGAAATAAGGTGGTGATTGCCGGCCATTAGCCCTAAGCTTCACTAAAAGACCCAGAATTTAGGTAAAGTTGAGGTTCGCTCCGTTTCCTAATAAATGAATTAAGAGTAAAAAGTGCAGAACTATACTATGCCAGTATGCTAGCCATATGAAACAGAAAATAAGTGCGTCTTAAGTCTGGACTTGAAAGTCTCCACAGAATCTGACTGTTTTATTGATGCAGGGAGATCATTCAACAGAACAAGGGCATGATAAGAGAAAGCTCTATGACCCGCAGACTTCTTATTCACCCTAGGGACATAAAGTAGTCCTGCACCCTGAGAACGCAAAGCCCGGGCCGGTACGTAAGGTTTAATTAGGTCAGCTAGGTAGGGAGGTGCCAGTCCATGAACAATTTTATAGACTAGTAGCAGAACCTTAAAATCTGATATCACTGGGACAGGAAGCCAGTGAAGGGATGCCAAAATGGGTGTAATGTGGCCAAACTTTCTGCTTCATGTCAAAAGTCTGGCTGCAGCATTTTGGACCAATTGGAGAGCCCTAATGCTGGACTGCGGTAAACCAAAAAATAGAACATTGCAGGAGTCCAATCTTGAAGAGATAAATGGATGAATCAGGGTCTCAGCATCAGCCGTAGACAGGATGGGACTATATTGCGCAGGTGGAAGAAAGCAGTCCTTGTAATATTTCTAATGTGGAGGTCATAGGACAACGTAGGATCAAAAATGACCCCAAGGTTCCTCACTTTGTCAGTGAGATGTATGACACACGAGCCTATCCTAAGCATTAACTGGTCAAATTGATGCCGATGTCTCATTGGACCAAGAGACATCATTTCAGTCTTAAAAAGTAAAGTAGGAAGTTTCTAGACATCCAACTTCTCACTGATGCAAGGCAATCTTCTAAGGATTACTGTCTTCTAAGGATGGTAATAAAAGCATCTTGTTTACCACAAAACATAGAAGTTCATTCATGACAACGCCATTGTTGTTCAGTCCTCTCTGTGTTTCCGTTTCCGGGTCGCCACCCGAGCCCGCCATTGTCCCTTCCAAGATGGCACTGTCACAAAAATAAAATAAAATAAAAATCACCATCACAAAAATCTGCTCACTTCTCTTCATGTGCTGGTTTTGGAGCCACACCCTGACTTGCCTCTCTGTCCGTTCTAGCAGGGCCGCCGCTTCCACGCACCTCGGTTGTTATTTGGCTAAGCTACCTAGTATAGCCACATTAAGAGTCACATACGGATGTGTCAAAAATTTAAGCAATTATTTGAATAAGGATTTACGTATAAACGTATAACGTATCCGTTACGAAGAAGACTCTATGGAGCCTCTATGTACCTCGCATGTGCCAGGTAACAGCCTCTAATGAGCTTGTGTCACCATGTATGATCCACATAGAGCCATGCAGCGCCATGCAACGTGACACTGGTGCATGTTTATTGCCCAACTCTCCACCCCTTCCACACACTTGGTCCTGTGTGTTTTGAATTCATAGCATCCATTCAAGATGCTGTCACATCGGAGGAATGTCAGGATTGCTTTGTAGAACATCACCCACAATATGGCTGCTGCTGTCTTTTTTATTTATTTTTTTGCTGCAGAAGGAGATCAACAACCAAGGAGAGCAAAAACAGAAAAAAAAGAGGAGGTGGTGGGTCAGACAGTGGATCCTGCATAAGCCACAGTATGGACATTATGATGTTCTTCTGAAGAAATTGCAGGAAACATGTTAAAGGTCCTCGTACTTATAACCGCTAGGTAAGTTGGCTAATGGGCCTCTAACAACCCCGTACTCACCACTAACATACCTCTAACATCCTCATTTGTCCACTTAGTACCTTGTACACAAATTGCCCCACGCTATTTTTGCTAAATTTTGAACTTCTCGAAATTAGTGCCACGTTCAGAGATGAGCCTCGTTAGCTGAATATTCTGCCTCTAAGAGCCACTATTCCCCCATATTTGTTGAATAACTCGACTCATACCAAAAAAAAAAAAAAAAAAAAACATGCTACGTGGCTCATTATTCATGATGCATTATTCAGTCTGACCAGGGCTTTAGTGGTTATCACTGGTGCCTCACACCAATAAAGTCATGGGATCACTTCCCACCCTTTCTGTATGGAGTTTGCATGTTCTTCCCATGTCTGTGTGGGTTTCCTCTGTGCACTCCGGTTTCCTCCCACAATCAAAACATGCTTATTTAGGGTCTGTTCCTTAATATATATATATATATATATATATATATATATATATATATATATATATATATATATATATATATATATACAGTATATATATACAGGGTTGGGAGGGTTGGGAGAGTTACTTTAAAAATGTATTCCAATACAGTTACAGTTACCTGTTGAAAAATGTAATCAGTAACGTAATCCAAGTACCATAATATTAAAGTAATGTACGAGGTCTGTCAATAAAGTATTGTGACATTTTATTTTTTTCAAAAACTATATGGATTTCATTCATATGTTTTTACGTCAGACAAGCTTGAACCCTCGTGCGCATGCGTGAGTTTTTCCATGCCTGTCGGTGACGTCATTCACCTGTGAGCACGCCTTGTGGAAGGAGTGGTCCCGCCCCCTCGTCGGATTTTCATTGTCTGGAAATGGCGGAATGATTTGGACTTTTTTTCCATCAGAATTTTTTCAGAAGCTCTTGGAGACTGGCACCTGGAAACCATCTGAAAAATTTATCTGGCTTTCGGTGAAAATTTTACGGGCTTCACAGAGAATAAGGACTGTTACTACAGCTTTAAGGATGGCTTTAAGGACGGCTTTAAGGACGCTCGGCGCGTCGCGCTCCGAGCTGCGACGACGAGGCAGAAAACGCCAGATCATTTCTAAGCTGATGGCTCTGTGGATACGAGACCATCGTGTGCACTTTCTCTGGTTATCACAAGAGCTGGACATCAGCCATTTTTCGGCATATTTCACTTTTAACAAGAGATTTTGTCATGGAAAGCCGCGTGGAGGCTTCGTGCGTAACGACCGATTCGCTGTTTGAGCGAGACAAAGAACACCTCCGTTTCGGCGTGTCATGGGACAAGTTGGGACATGCCTATTTGAAGTTATTAATTCCGAGCGGACTCTGTCTCAGAGAGACAGAGTCAGAGAGACGCGCAGCATTTGAAGCTGTGACAAAACGGAGGTCGATTCTCATTTCTCGACTGCAACAAGACCAGAGTCCCAGTTAGTGACTTTAATCCACACAAAAGTGACTCATGATATTTTAATGGCTTTCAGAGGGGTGAAGAAGCGGACTTACCGTTTCTGAAGAGCAGCGAATCAAAGAGCCACGAGCCATTGAATTGAAGCATTGCTTCGATTCACTCTTCAAACTGGAGTCGCGCTGCAGAAACAGTTGATTACAGACACTGTATTGAAAATCATATCGGTCCAAAATTATAACGGGCCATAACGCAAGTTTGCGCTAGCTAGAACCCTGGATAATATGATAAAATGCATTAAAATTGTAATCCTGCGAAGTAATCCCCATTTTTACTAAATATACCTGTAATCTGAATACGTCTTTTTTCCTGTAACTGTAGCGGAATACAGTTACCTTTTTTGTATCCTAATTACGTAACGCCGTTACATGTATTCCGTTACTCCCCAAGCCTGTATATATATATATATATATATATATATATATATATATATATATATATATATATATATATATATATATATATATATATGTGTGTGTGTGTGTGTGTGTGTTGTGTACAATGACATTAAAGGCTCTTCTTCCTATTGGGAACTTCTCATCAGGAAATTTCACCATACGTTGCAAATCACTTCATGAATTTGAGGGTCTGCAAACAGACAAACCAAGAAGTTCCTACTAATCTTCCGACTAATAGTTTTTTCCATTTTAACAGTATCATGTTTTAAAAGTACCACAGTCTCCTACATTATATTGGCAGCGATGGCAATTAAAATAAAGTACTGTGACATAAGTTCCTGGCTGAGTGTGTCAGATAATGTTAAGCCAGCATTATTTTCAGTCGCAGTGTATTCAGTAGAAGAAGCCAAACTTAACTTCGATTCATTTTGGACCAGACTTTGCTTTAATTTGCCATCTGTGCTGGTTTATATGGATGTATTTGTACTAGGATGAGATAATTTACAAATCTTTCTCAAAGTCTTGCTTTCAAAGGGGTGGAACAGGAAGAGAACTGATGTGGTGTCTTTATTTGCAACGACCATCCATCCACACACACAAAACAAAAATCAAAGCAAAAGGTAGCATACATCCTGTTGTGAATTGCTTCACTCGCAACAATTATCTGGATAATTATTTATCACTTTTTCAGCACATTTTTCTCCAGTTCTTGTTGTTTGCTTACGGATCCACAGTATTCACCAAGGAAATGCAATCAGGAGAATAAAAGGTTTTTTTTTTTAAATATCTTCAAAACACATTTTCATCAGTGCCATCACATTTAGCTCACACAACACACACAACAAAAAGCTTTTGCAAATGATCTGTGTGTGGAAAATGTGATTAAAGTTTTGGAGTTTGAAGGTAAGCGTTGTCGTGGACACCAATTTTCTTACTTCTTGGCTTAGCAGCCTCCCTTATTAAAGATTCTGGTTGGAAGCATTCTCTCTCAGAATCCTAATTAATGTGACTTTAACAAAAGACGGGGGATTGGGCCATCTGCCTCACATAATGACTCTTCACTAATTAGAGACACCTAGGTGAACAGTTAGGGAGTATTACCTGTTAGGTTTGTAGGTTAGGCAGATTTAATGAACATGAAAATGAACATTACAGCTTAAGTTCCTCCTTTATGGTGATAAACATGGCCTCTTTAGGGAAGTACAAAATGAATGTGCAAAATGAAAACCCTTTCACTCCTGTTGCACTGAAACTTGAAACAGACGACATGATAATACTTCAGATTTAATTCCAAACACTAGTGTATAGTAATCTGTATTCAGTTGTTTTCTTTCATAGAAAAAGACCATAACCCCAAATGAGGTTTTAAAAGTTTGTTCTCTGGTACTTTAAACTGCCATGTTTAGTTACAACTGGAGACCTGTCAGCAAACTCACAAATTGAATTAATAAACTTGCACATTAGCATGAGGGGTAAATTTTACATTGAACCCTCACCTTGATTGGTAACTGATCCAAACCACAATTACCATCACTTTTTCATGTATTTGGTTTTCTTTTGTTTTTGTTGTTGTTTTTTTATATACGAGGTCTGTTAGAAAAGTATCGTACTTTTTTTTTTTTCAAAAACTATATGGATTTGATTCATATGTTTTTACATCAGCCAAGCTTGAACCTTCGTGCGCATGCGTGAGTTTTTCCACGCCTGTCGGTTGCGTCATTCGCCTGTGGGCAGGCTTTGAGTGAACACTGCTCCACCCCTCTCGTCGTTGTTTCATTGCGAGGAAATGGCGGAATGATTTCGGCTTTTTTTCCATCAGAATTTTTTCAGAAACTGTTAGAGACAGGCAGCTGGAAACCATTCGAAAAATTTATCTGGCTTTCACTGAAAATAAGGAGTGTTACTACAGCTTTAAGAATGGCCCACAATGGCGCACGGCGCGCCGCGCTCCGAGCCGCCATCGAGAGGCAGAAACCACCACATCATTTCTAAACGGATCGCTGTGTGGAGGCGGGACTGTCATGTGCAATTTCTCTGGTTATCACAAGAGCTGGACATCAGCCATTTTCCGGCAGATTTCACTTTTAACAAGAGATTTTGTCATGGAAAGCCGCGTGGAGGCTTCGCGCGTCACGACCGATTCGCTGATGAAGCGAGACAAAGGAACACCTCTGTTTCGGAGTGTTAGAGGACAAGTTGGGACATGCCTATCTCGGCTTTCAGTGCTTACCAGTCGAGTGAGTATAAGAGAAATTGTGGAGAGCTGGGCATGTCCCAACTTGTCCTCTGCCCACAGGCGAATGACACAACCGACAGGCGTGGAAAAACTCATGCATGCGCACGAAGGTTCATGCTTGGCTGACGTAAAAACATGAATCAAATCCATATAGTTTTTGAAAAAAAATAAAAAGGTACGATACTTTTCTAACAGACCTCGTATATCTTTTCCTAATACACACACTGGAGCATTAGTTGAATCTGTTCAAAAATTTGTCAGATAGATAGATATATAGATAGACAGACAGACAGACTGACAGTCTACCATATTGCCCATGGGGATCCACAGGGTCTAGATTTGGGAGTATTTTATAAAATAGGTAGCTGAAATTTTTCAAGGGTGGTAATAAATTAGGCAAAGTTTCTATCATGAGTTAGAGTGGCGTGTGAGTCCAGAATGTTTTTATAACCTTAGACCTCAACAGTTTTTAGAAGAACTCAACCCCTATATTTTGTGTTACTTACGTAATTTTTTATGATAATTTACTGTTAATGCATTTATAAATTGTTTAGGTTGTTATCATATACTTATTATTATTATTATTATTATTATTATTATTATTATTATTATTATTTTATTCTTAGTTATATTTTGTCATTTGAATTTTACGTGGACCACAATGGAAATAACTGTTTTCACTTTCTTGTGTCATCCATGTATTTTTAATCTATTTACAATTATATTATGTACTTACATTGAACTTACTCAATAAAATCATGCACTCATGCTTTTAATATATGTATGGTTTACTGCCCCCTGCTGGAATGGTGTGTGAGTGCACTGTTTGCTAATGTTCGCAGTTTCTCTAAAAATATTAGTCCTATCAACATTGCATTTTGCCGGTGTTCATCCTTGATACAAAATACATATGCATACCAAACAATATACAGTATATGGTCGCATTTCATATACTGGTGTATCAAAAAGGGTGGACTTGTAACACTCTGGTTAATTTTTATGAACATCAGATTTAATTTCTTAGAGAAGACCTATCAAGACAATTTAGGTGTCATTTTAAAGCTTAGGATGTTCTCTTTCCAGTGATATGTATTCCAGTGATATGTTCATAACATTTGGGCATAAATCAAGGAACTTCTGTTCTGTTGAAATAATTTTGTTAGGGGTAGAGTTGTGGCTGGCGTGCCTGGCTGGCTTTTGTTTGTCTTCTGTTTCTGTCTTTTGGTTTTCCTTCCAGGTGGTGCGCATTTGGGACTGAGTGGCTGTGTGGCTGAGTTACCAGGACCTCACCCTGATCACCTGAGGCTGATCAGGTGCGGCTCGTCAGGACTCACAGCTGTGGTGCATCTACACAGATTGGAACATGGTGGCATTTAAGTCTGGAGTACACAGTGTGTATTTGCCAGAGACTCAACCTTGTGACCAGACGGGTGAGATCGTCGTCTCGAGAGCCATCTCATCATCAGTGGATGCAGAGAACGTCCAGGTTTGATGCATGGTCTGTGAAAGAGGAGAGGGTGAGGTCTCACGCTTGTCAGCACACTTCCTGAGATACGTGAGGTTTTGTGACTAACATTTGTACAGTCAGTAAATGTGGTGTCCCTCACACCTTATTATATTGAGCTGTTATGTTAGTCGTTTTAATCAGCTTCCACTGCAGTGAGTTTGTGAACAGGGTGTTCCATGCCTGCAGGGTGGGAAGCTGATTAGTAATTAAGCCAGGAAGTGTTTGCTGTTTGTACACCTTTGAACGGTCTCTCTGTGTGTGGAGTGTGGACTCACATGATGATTTCTTCTTTCACAGACTCGGTTTGTCGCGGCCACCTGGGGGGTGTCGGCGGGGTCCTTGGGTCCGAACAGGTTCTGGCTCCGGACCGTTAGTGCTGCTGGGAGCACACCGCATTTACCACCTCGCAGACCGCGCACTTATTTGTTTGTATATTTCCACACCACTGTTATGTTTATTAAATTTAGTTATCCTTTGTACCGTGCTCTGCTTATTTCATACTGGGTCCTTCAAACGCTGATCGGTTCTCCGGGCTGCGTCCTACAGATAACAGTAGTCTCTGGCCAAACATTACGGACCCAGCGGTAGCAGAGACGGTACCGCACCGGGAAGGCGGCAGCAGACGTTCAGAAGTTATCCGGATCAGTTGCGGGTGCTCTCCGCCCGGATGGTGCGTGTTTGAGAACCCATTACTGAATACTGATTCGTGCTCTCTTGCAGCCGTGTTTCCTGTGTTTGTGCCTTATCCGTGGGTCGTGGTGGAGTGTGACTGGCGACGGCTTCGCGTCACACTCCGACCGGAAAAGAGGTTTAAACGGGAGCTGCAAGAGTGTGTCTGTAATGGGTGAACGCGCACGGCGGAGCTCTGGGGCATGGGTCGCTGAGCTTCCCGTGTTACAGTTGTAGCCCCGTTTCCCCGGGTGAAGATAACTACTGCGTCTGTTGTATCAGCTCCGGCGTAATTTAGTTGAGGCACATTTTTGGTTGTGTGTTACACACAGCTGCACACAGAAAAGCAGCTTGAGTTTGTTTTCTCTGTTACCAAAGGGGGTTTTTCATTTTTAGCACTTTGGCTCCCTCTGTTGGTGACTGAGTCACATTACCGTCAAGCTCTTAAGTTGGAACAGGTGTGTTCCATTTGTTTGAGCTTGATGGTATAAATCACTTATTAGTTTTGTATTGGTTCATTTTTTGTGGGTGTTTGAGTTGGTTTTTGTGTGGGATTTTTTTTGTTTACACTATTTAGTGTTCTGGGTCGTGACCCTGCAGTCTGTTTGGAGCAAAAAAAAGGACCCAAGCCACTTTATGTTAGTCTGTTAGTCTTTCTTTTTATTTCTTTTAGTGTCACCTCCCCAGGGTTTGATGGGACGGTCCCCTGGGGGGTGAAGGGGGGGTAATTGGGTTGTTTTTTCTTTTTTCTTTTTTTTGTTTTGCCCTCTCTTCTCCTCTGGCTCCAACCGTGTGAGCCGTACGTGTCGGCGTTGCTGGAGTGGTGCAGTGTGGTTATGCTGGGCGTTTCCCAGGTAACCTCTGCACCTGGGAGGGGGGGGGGGTTCGGGGTGTTGTTGTTTTTTTTTTGTTTGTTGATTCCCTGTTCCACCTCCGGCTTCAGCGTGCCTTTGAGCCGTCTGCCATCGGCGTGGCTGAGGTTTGGGGCAGTGGGATATACCCACAGCTGGTGGTTGGTTTGGAAGTCGGAGGAGTGGCGCCGTTTTGTGCCGTCTGCCATAACCGCTGTTCCACTCCTCCCGGTTGGCTTCTGGGGTATAGTCACGGTTGGTGACGCTGGACGTGCTTCCAGTTTCCACTGCGCCAAGGGGGTGGGGTTGGGGTGGTTTTGTATGGGTTTTTTTTCGTTCTTTTTGTTTTTCCCCCCAGTTTCCGCCCTCGGGTGTGACTGTGGTGTCCTCTGGGGGGGAAAGGGCTGTGGGTCCATCTAGCCATAGACGGCCGGGGCTGGGTCCGTTGGTCATGAGGGGAGGCGTCTCCTGGGGTTGATGGAACGGTCCTCTGGGAGGCGCTGGGAGTCCCCGTGGGTGACGTTGGATCCCAGAGGGACCTCGGCTGTGGTTATTACTCCTGGAGCTGGCGGGATGTCCTCTGGGGGGTGTTGGTCCCTACATGTCATCGGGGGGTGTTAGCATTTTTTATTTACAAGCTTAAGTTTGGGTTGTTTTTCTTTTCTCCCCTTCCCGGGGTTTGATGGAACGGTCCTCTGGGGAGGGGGGGTGGTGTTAGTGTTTTTTATTTGCAAGCTTAAGTTTGGGTTGTGTTTTTCTTTTCTCCTCTTCCCGGGGTTTGATGGGACGGTCCCCTGGGGAGGGGGGGGTGGTTTGGTTGTTTGTGTTTGTCTTTTTTGTTTTATGACTAATCAGACTGTGAACATGGTTGGACAAAGGCTGACCGCACAGGTTCAAGAACTCCTGGCCACACCTGTGCTAATTGACTGACAGAAACAAAGGCAAAGATGCAGCCACAGGAGAAGACATCAACCGTTCTGTTAAATGAAGATTCTGTTGGAAGACGAATGCAGATACGGTTTCCAGCCATTGTCCCTGGAGGGGGGTGTTTCTCCTGGACCAGGTTTGTGTGGTCGCCGGGAGGCTTCCCGTGAGGGTGGTGTGCTGTTGTGGCTGGCGTGCCTAGCTGGCTTTTGTTTGTCTTCTGTTTCTGTATTTTGGTTTTCCTTCCAGGTGGTGCGCATTTGGGACTGAGTGGCTGTGTGGCTGAGTTACCAGGACCTCACCCTGATCACCTGAGGCTGATCAGGTGCGGCTCGTCAGGACTCACAGCTGTGGTGCATCTACACGGATTGGAACATGGTGGCATTTAAGTCTGGAGTACACAGTGTGTATTTGCCAGAGACTCGACCTTGTGACCAGACGGGTGAGATCGTCGTCTCGAGAGCCATCTCATCATCAGTGGATGCAGAGAACGTCCAGGTTTGATGCATGGTCTGTGAAAGAGGAGAGGGTGAGGTCTCATGCTCGTCAGCACACTTCCTGAGGTACGTGAGGTTTTGTGACTAACATTTGTACAGTCAGTAAATGTGGTGTCCCTCACACCTTATTATATTGAGCTGTTATGTTAGTCATTTTAATCAGCTTCCACTGCAGTGAGTTTGTGAACAGGGTGTTCCATGCCTGCAGGGTGGGAAGCTGATTAGTAATTAAGCCAGGAAGTGTTTGCTGTTTGTACACCTTTGAGCGGTCTCTCTGTGTGTGGAGTGTGGACTCACATGATGATTTCTTCTTTCACAGACTCGGTTTGTCGCGGCCACCTGGGGGGTGTCGGCGGGGTCCTTGGGTCCGAACAGGTTCTGGCTCCGGACCGTTAGTGCTGCTATGAGCACACCGCATTTACCACCTCGCAGACCGCGCACTTATTTGTTTGTATATTTCCACATCACTGTTATGTTTATTAAATTTAGTTATCCTTTGTACCGTGCTCTGCTTATATCATACTGGGTCCTTCAAACGCTGGTCGGTTCTCCGGGCTGCGTCCTACACATAACAGGTAGACTCCGCTGTGGTGGCGGTGGTGATTCTATAAACATAGTCATTTTTCCCATATGTCCTTAAATATGGTATATTATGAAAGAAGAGGTTCTTCAGAACATTTTGACACCAGTTCCATAGAGTTTGCATGAAAACTGACTGAATAATGCTATTTTTGGCAAAAAAAAAAAAAGAGGTAAATTTCGAGGAAAATTGACAAACGTTTTGAATTATAATACATTTTCCATTTATTTATGTCATATAAATTGGCTTTTTCTCTAAAACTAAATGGAATAATTAAATCCAGAAGGTTGCATTTGAATGGGATACACGGGTATACTTTAAAAAATGAATTTAGAAAAAATAAATAAAAAAATATATATATATATATATATATATATATATATATATATATATATATATATATATATATATATATATATATAAAGCATCAGGCTCTGCAAGTCACATTTATTTTGGAAATGTGGTGCTCCTGTATGGAGGAATAAGAGTGGCAAAATAAAAAATGTCATTAAATAATTACTTGAATGTGTCATTAATTAAATAAATGTCATGAATTAATTTAAATAGAGAGTAATTACTTAAATGTGTCATTAATTAATTAAATGTTCCATTAATTAATTTAAATTGGAGGAGTAAAAGTGCCTAAATTAAATAAATAAATACATCATTAAATAATTATTTAAATGTGCCATTAATTACTTAAATGTGTCATTAATTAATTAAATGTGCCATTAATTAATTAAAATTTCATGGTCAAAACCATATATAATTATTTCACTATTTAAATTGTTATTTATTATTTCATGGTCATTGTGTTGTGGTGCACCATGAATTAATTTTATCTGTCAAACTCAGCCATCAAAGTCAATGGGTGGGGCTAATGCTAATCTAGTCTGATCCATTGCTTTGGTCTGAAGTAGCTGCCTGAGGAGAGACAATGGAGGACCTCCGTGAACTTTGTCAGGAGTTGGTGAGAGATATTTTAACAGAGGATGTGGGAGCAGGACCTGCCGACCCAGAGCATGCAGCAAATAAAATGGCGGAATTTATTGAAATTGCTGGACTTATTTCTGCACTTTCTGACCATGATATTGACCGCAGAGTGACTGTAAATTGAGAAGAAGTGGTACCAAGGACCAACAGGCCCAAAACACAAGGAGCGGGGTGTTTGCCGTTTGATACTGAGTGCAGTCCTGGAGCATTGAGTTCTTTGGGGCCATACTAAAACACGAAATGGAGCGAAATGGGGACTGATAATCACAAAATGGGGGTGAAATGTAACGAAATGGAGCAGAATGAACCAGACTCCAAATAATTACTTTTATTTAATTATTATTTTATTTAACCTCAATCAATGGGTCAGTCTGCTCCATTTCGTTATGTTTTACCCCCATTTCATTATTATCAGTCCCCGTTCCACCCCATTTCGCAATAAAAATGTAATAAATGTACTTAAGGGAATCATATTTGGAGTCAGTCTGCTCCATTTCGCTACATTTAACCCCAGTTTTGTTATTATCAGTCCTCATTTTGCTCCACTTTGCTGAAAAATAATTAAATAAAAGTAATTAACTGAATCACATTTAATCATATTTGGAGTCAGTCTGGGTCAGTCTGCTCCATTTCATTAGTTTTTACCCCCATTTCATGATTATTAGACTCCATTTCGCTACATTTTGTATTTTAGTATAGCCGGTTCTTTGTGGCTCGCCAGCTGGTCAAATTGCAGTGATGTTTTGAGTGTCAAAGAGGACCATCAGGAGGCAATGGAACAATGCGGTTTAAGGTTTGACACTAAATTCACGAGTTTTTAGTTTATGAATTGAAGAAATCCATAGTACAGTATAACTGTATCTACAGTACATGCACATCAGTGTTTGATGCATTATTTATTTATTTACTTTATCAGTATCCAACATCATTGACATGGAGGTTAAAACAAATCAGAAAATTCATCAATAATCAGTTTATAAAACAATTTGTGTACAGGCCCACAGGCAAATAAAATTAGACTTTGGGCTGTTAGATTTATTCCAAACTTGATGTTGACATTTGACACTTTTATTCCTCCATAGTCCTGGTTCATGCAACAAGAAGCAATGATTTATTTATAATACAAACATCATGTTGGTGATCAGAAGCTAACAAGGTAATTAGTGTTATGGTACAAGGCACAAAACATGAGTAAGCTGCTTCTTATCACCAGTGAACAGACAACAACAGGTTAGGTAAACGTGCAATGTCATTCAACATTTGAAACTCACTGCATTATTTATTCACAATGCAAACTCTTTACATTTGGCTTGGTGACTGGCCGTTGCTATTCTTGTCATCTCACTGAGTCCACACAAGTGTTGTGCTGAGTAGTATGAATGTTACATTCTCTCTTTTTATTCCAGAGAGTGGTCTTTCAGTGTGAGAGCATGATTTCTTAAATTTACTCATTCTCTAAAGTTAGTCTCCCATTGCCATTTTTTGCCCAGACTTATATCTGTTCTGTGGCATAGAGCTTCAGGATAGGGCCTATAATTCCATTGAGATCAAGGCAATAACAAGAGTGAATTCCTCTAGCAGCAATGCTCAGAACACAGTTGATTCATGTTCAATGGCTTTAGCTTTCAATAAATCAGCCCCAGAGTGATTCTGCTGAAGTAAAGTGAATTTCTGCAATCCCTTAATTGATAGTTAAGGCAAAAAAAAAAGGTTCATTTCGGAAAAATAATTTGTTAAAAAATGGATTTGTCACAGAGTGTTTAGTCCTCAATGCATGTCGAGATAAGGGAAAAAGAGGGTAAGTAACAGTTGGGCCACAGTGGCGTTCAATTTCACACCAATTGTACCTATGCCTAATGGGATGAAAGGAGAGGAAGCACATCTGACAAATAGTTGTTGATAATGAAGGTACAGATGAGTGCTACAGAAGGCACTGCACTAAGCAGAATTACATCATTTTTTTTTTATGCTGATGTTTTAAAAATAACGTATTCCTGTAAGATGTCCTTTATTCTCTGTTTAAGCTACATGAATGGCTTTGCAGCCTAAACACACAAATGTATATGGGTTTCTTTGTTAAAACCACGCCCCCACCAAAACACAGTCACCTTGGTTCAGTGATTACTTCTGTGACCTCAAGCAGAAGGCCAGAGGTCAAGAACGGAAATGGCGTAGTTCAAAATTAGAAGTATTCCACCTTTCGTGACGTAATGCTATCTTAGACTATAAGCATGCACTACTGGCTATAAAGCGGACCTATTACTCTGATTTGATCAACAAAAACAAGCATAACTCAAAGTTCTTGTTCGACACGGTGGCAACACTTATACATGGACAACCACCTGTAGTTCGCTCTCCTTTTACAGCACAAGATTTCCTGGATTACTTTGAGAAGAAAATAGAATACATTAGGCTATTGCTATTGAGGTGGGCACCATTACTGAGGTATTACCTAGATTTACAGAATTTGATAGTATCTCACTAGGTGTGCTGACAAAACTCGTAATGTCTACAAAAAGCACAACCTGCTTATTTCATCCCATACCAAAGAAACTGTTTAAGGACCTGTGGCCGACTCTTGGGCCGAAATTATTAATCTCTCTGGAAATTATTAATCTCTCATTAACTTCTGGATCTGTTCCTAAATGTTTCAAATCTGCAGTGATTAAACCATTACTTAAGGAACCTAATCTTGACCCTAGTGTATTGAAAAACTATAGGGCGATATCAAATCTATCATTTTGCTCTACAATTCTGAAAAAAAGTGATTTCACGGCAGCTCGTGGACCACCTTACCAAGAATAATCTTTTTGAGCCACTGCAGTCTGCATTTAGAAAACATCATTCCACAGAGCCAGCTCTCACTAAAGTGATGAATGATCTTCTGCTTGCAATGAATTTGGACACCACTACAGTTCTGTTGCTGTTAGATCTCAGTGTTGTGTTTGCAACCTGGTCTCATGGCAAGTTGTGATTCAGCAGCACGAAATATACATTAATCAATTGGTTTGTGATATCATGATGAAAAGCACCTCATTTTCGTTGCGGCAGCACAAATTTATTCTAATACATTCCGTGATGGCTGCACGAAATTAAAAGTGAAGCAGGGGGGGCTGATGGTTATGGTTAGGGTTGGGGGTAGGAGTAGGGTTAGTATTAGTGAGTTTAAAAAAAAAACCCCTTTTATGAAAATTTGACTAATTTCGTGACGGGAGGACAAAAAAAAATATGTGACACTGAGCTGTGCGTTTGATACCATGGATCATCATATTCTAATTGATAGGCTGGAGAATCATTTTGGGATTATTGGGAGTGCCCTTGCATGGTTGACGTCACACTTGACCAGTCAGGTGTTCTCACTGTGTTTTGTACAATAACACTACCTCTAACCTTAGTGACATGAAATTTGGGGTACCACAGGGGTCCGTCTTAGGCCCCCTGCTTTTCTCCCTTTATATAGCACCCCTTGGGCACATAAGGCGGCATTTTAGGATTACCTTTCACTGCTATCCTGATGATACTCGTTTATAAATGCCGATAATGGCTGGTAATCTCATCCACAAAAAATCCTTAGAAGATTGTCTTGCATCAGTGAGAAGCTGGATGTCTAGCAACTTCCTACTTTTAAACTCTGATAAGACTGAAATGATGGTTCTTGGTCCAGTGAGACATCGGCATCAATTTGACCAGTTAACGCTTAGGATAGGCTCATGTGTCATACATCACATTGACAAAGTGAGGAAACTTTGGGTAATTTTTGATCTTACGCTGTCCTTTGACCTCCACATTAGAAATATTACGAGGACTGCTTTCTTACCCGTGTGAAATATAGCGAAGATTCATCCCATCCTGTCTATGGCTGATGCTGAGACCCTGATTCATGTGTTGTCTCTTCTAGATTAGACCACTGCAATGTTATATTTTCTGGTTTACTGCAGTCCAGCATTAAGGGTCTCCAATTGGTTCAAAATGCTGCTGCCAGACTTTTGACACGAAGCAGAATGTTTGACCACATTATACCCGTTTTTGCATGTCTTCACCGCCTTCCTGTCCCAGTGAGATCAGATTTTAAGGTTCTGCTAATAGCCTATAAAATTGTTCATGGACTGGCACCTCCCTACCTAGCTGACCTAATTAAACCCTGCGTACCGGCCCGGGCTTTGCGTTCTCAGGGTGCAAGACTACTTTGTGTACTGAGGGTGAAAAAGTCTGCGGGTCATAGAGCTTTCTCTTTTCGTGCCCCTATTCTGTGGAATGATCTCCCTGCGTCAACAGATTCTGTAGACACTATCAAGTCCAGATTTAACAGTCACTTATTTTCCCTTTTGTATGGCTAGCATACTGGCATAGTATGGTACTATGCTTTTTACTCTTTTAATTCATTTTATTTGGAAACAGAGCATGTTGCGGCCTCAACTTGATCTAAATACTGGGTCTTTTAGTGAAGCTTAGGGCTGGTGGCTGGTGATCACCTTAGTATTTCTTTTGTTTTTTTTGTTGCTTAATGATGACAAATGATACTGTATTTGTTGTCTTTCTGATGCCTGATTCTGTTTTTTTCTTTTCTCTCTGTTTGAGGTGCAGCTCCATCCAGAGATGGGTGTGGTATCTGTTCCAGAAACCCTCCTGTCCTGTGCACCAGCAACATTTCCTGTATATTTATTTTGTGCATTGTTTTGTAAATTGTGTCAGTAGTCTGATCTGCTTGAGGTTTCTTCACTCAGAAGAAGTTTTTCCTTACCACGGTCACCTGTGTGCTTGCTCTGGGGGTTAGTAAGGTTAGACCTTACTTGTATGAAGTGCCTTGAGGCAACTTTGTTGTGATTTGGCACTATATAAATGAAAATAAATTGTAATTAAATTGAATTGAAATTAGGGGTGGACTTGTTCCCTACCTGGGTGGTTGCTTGTGAATAAATCTGGGTGAAGATCTGGATCAAGGGATGGATATTGTCTTTGATCTTGGAACTTTGACCTTGATTAATTTGATCTTGAGTCTGCCTTTGATGTTTTGATTTAAGGATCAATGATTAGTTGAGTGATCAGGAATCAAGGTATGGATCTGCCCATTGAGTCTGATCTCTAAGTTTTGACCATGATTAATTTGATCCCGAGTCTGTCCTTTGGACGAATCACCAATTATGAAATCAAAAGATCGGTGATGAGGAACTAATGTCAGTCTCTGCCCTTTGATTGTGAGTACAGAATCAAAACAAGACAGACAGACAAATGGCAACTATCAATGCTCAGAAATCAGGATCAAAGTTCCACAACAAAGATGGGTCATCAAGATAACAAATATCAGGATCAAGAACAAAGGTGAGCAGGCAGGATCAAAGGTCACCAATCACAGTCTCAGAATATTATAGAGATCAATGCAATAATCCTGTCACATGAAAATGCAGAGTTAAAAGGAAAATGTCAACAGAGACCTGTATGAACTTGGCAGAGGACTGTGTTGTCTGACTGTTCTCTTATGAACAGTTCGTCTACTCAAGTACAAGCTGAGCAGAAGTGTTTGGCAACTGCTGGCAAGTTTTGGCAACTGTTAATTCTATGTTCATCAGATCCTCTTATGTAGGACTTTAAGCCAGCAGTATCAGGTTTGACAGGCAAGACGGGCTGGACACAAATGCAGGACGCAGGTACACAGCTCAGTGGAGTTAAGGCATTTACTCTGTAAACAGGCTGGATTTGGTACACAGATAGGCAGTCCAAAAAGAGCAACAGTAACAAAAACATCAGGCTTAGGCGTGGACGAGGTACACAGGCAGGTACTCAAAAAACACGATGAGGGAAACGAAGCGAAGCAAGGCAAGGCAAGGCAAGGCAAGGCAATACAAGAAACAGAGCTGGAAAGAGGCACAAGGCGCTACAATCTGGCGAGGGAGTAAGGCACAATGGGGAGCTTAAATACACCCAGGTGATGAGGTGCAGATAGAGAACAGGTGTGCGTGGAACACACCAGAAGGAGGGCGTGGCCAGACAGAGGGAAACACCCACCACCAAGAGCCAGCAGAGACAGACAGGAAAGACAGACCCAAACAGAAAAAACCCCAGCAAGAGAATAAACAAAATGTAACTGATAAACACAAAGCCAAGAAATAAAAGCTGTCAAAACCCAAATCTCCTGTGTACAGACTGAAGGTCCAGGTTGATGTAGAAGAGTTGTGATGGCAAGTGTGTGCAAGCAAACCAGTGTGTAATCACAACAAATGAAATTGACACATTTTAATTTATCTTCATTGCAGTAATATCTGCTGCTCTCAAAACACACTGATGGCTCCAGCTAAGGACTGGTAGCACCTGCATCTTTCGTCGGAAGCCAATATGTTCTACATAAAAACAGCAGCCACATACAAATGCTGTATTTTGTATACTGTACATTTGTTTTGTTATTGCATGCACACATACATATGCATATAATATAATCCCGCTGAGCTTCATTTCTACTGTCACAAAGATAGTGTTAATGATGTGATGGGTCACGCTAAAATTTAGAGGCAATTAAAAGGTAATGAATCTGCTCGAATGAATCCTGTGTCTGATGGACGCTTGCACTGTGTGTGTTTGCACACTGTTCCCACTACACAGTTATGTTGTGGGAACTTACTTCCCTTGTTGGGATAAAACCTGGTCCCCAGAAACTTTGTCCAGGGTGTGACATTAAACCACATTTGGGACTAGATTACCTTGGGTCCTCTGATTTCAAGATTGAGAGACACGTGGGAACAGTTTATGGAGTTGGGGGTTATGAGGTTATGAGGTCACTGGGCAGAGATGTTTGGTGAGGCTGATACCTATGCAGGAAAAAGAAGGTCCAAGGCTTAGGACACTGGTTAGCGTCTAAGTTTCACAACCATACAATAAGACATGAAGCACTTGGATCCCAAAGGCAACAACTAGATGTGTTTGGCACTCGGTCTGTTTGCATGATCCTTGAGTACAACTGGATTGAACTCATGTCAAATCAATAGTTACTTATGGAGACTCAGATGAGGACTATCACTTGCATTGTGAGGGAACATCAACTGTTACATTTAAAGAAGAACTAAGTATAACAAAAGCCACTGTGAGTCGCTGTGCATGTGGTAGTAAATAGGACTCACTCCCTTGACAGCCAAAGGATACTCGGTTTAAGATGACTTGTCATGCCGGAGATCATGAGTTTGCATCCTGAGGGGAGGCAGTAGGAGAACTCAAACACAACACAACACAGAACAGATGCTACATTAAGCAAGTTTTGTCCTGTCGTGAATGTACTGAGATTACCCTATCCAACCCATAATGCACTGATGGGCACAGCATGTGCTCATTAAAACCTTAAAAATTAGCACATTACTTTAAAACTAAAACATATATCTGATATTTTCACTTTATAAAACTACAGACATGACAGTAATTTTAAATAACTTGTCCAAAATTTGTTTGGTTAAAATTTGAACCATAAGTTAAAAATGTACGCCTCTGGATGACTTGGGTGATATTGCCAGCGTATCAGTATGGTGTTAAAGGAAATGTTTTTTTTTTTTGTGATCAGTTCTACTTTGCCTGTAGAGGACAGAGTGGTTTCTCTTGGAAGCAGCTCTCTTCTCTTTGCAGAGGGTTGAACTATACATCAGTTAGGAAACTTTTAACAGGTAGGTGCTCAAATGATTTTAAAATGTAAAAATGTTTGCCGCTGTTCTGCTTTGTTTACTACGTTATCGGACAAAACATTATTGGAAGATATTAGCCCGATAATGATTTTTAAAGTTATCTGGAAAGATAATCCGATAATGAAAACATTATCTTCGATAGTTATCGGATTATCGGAACTGTGCCCACCACTGGTGGGTCCACTGTAAAATATCATCCCTGTGAGCATGTTATGTGGGTCAGATTATTAGTTTTGGATGTCCTGTCTGACGTCTCAGTCTATGACCCCACTGTGGTTAGTAATATCCAACCAACCAAACAATGCCGCATGAAACCAAAGGAGAAGTGTTAAATGTTGCAATACCTTGACCAGAAACAAAGGGTGAGCTTGTTGGGAAGTTAAGAAAGATTCTTAGAGGTCAAAATAGTTACAGTTAACAGTTACAGTTAACAGTTACAGTTTTATTTGTGATCTCAAACCAAAGAGCCTTGCCTATCAGAAATAATAATAATAATCCCCAAGGTTTTTTGATGTTGTTGGCGGTGGTGGTTTGTGGTTGTTGGTTACACAGAAACACCACAGTGGAGGGCAGAAAAACCACATTGGGATTTGGCACACATTTTCTGCTGGAGTCACTTCCTGAAACAACCCGAGCTCTACATATAGCAGCACACACACCTCCTGGTGTTTATAAGTGGTTTCCCAGCCAGTACTAATCAGGGTGTATGCTGCTTTACTTGTCAGATTTGACATGTTTTAATATGCATGGCTGCACACACTTTAATCTGAAAGTAAAAGCAAATATCCACAACATGATATAAATTAAATGTAAAGCACAAAACATACAGAACACCCAAAAAGAAAAAAAACCCTTCTTTCCTTCAAAAACATGTCTTCAAGAGAAAATGGGAAACAAATCCCCCATGATTAAAAACAGTGGCACAGAGACAAGTATGATGCTAAAAAAAGGCTATACTAAATACATAAATCTTCAGATTTAGACAGTAAAGATGTTATTTTATACACTGGTAGCTACATTAATTAAAAAATGTAATTTTTAAAACTTATTTAAAACTCCACTATTGTATAGGATGGCATCAGTAAAGTGAAAAGAACAAATTTGTGTTCCAAAACGCTTTGTACTGTGACTAAAGTGGTAAAATAAATGTGGCATTCAGCTTTACTTCCGATGCATCATTAATGCAGCAGATAACTGAAACAATCCTGCAAATGCTGATAGAAGCATCCAATTTGGCACAAATACTCCTTAGACCCTACTCTTTGGGAAAAAAAAAATCCCATTGACTACTTGCATTTTCAGTTGGCAGCCAGGTAGGGGTGAATTGAAGAATTATACAGAGGTCAAAATTAATGGCCCCTTCACACATAACACAAAACACGCAGAAACCAGAAGAAAATCTGTGAACCAAACACTAAATGAGGAACCACGAACCATTGTGTGCGTGCACAAACACAGTGCGAGCAGCTGGGACATGTTGCACCACATCACGCCGCTGATGTGGAGAAAAATAAAATAAAAAACAGCTGTATAATTAGTGAATATCACTGGGTTGATATAAATAATGAATAAAAGGGGCCACAGTACAGAGCCTGCAGTTAAATAACCAGGTTAATTAAAAATAAATGCCCCTCACAGGATTCAAACTTCCAATTTACAAAAGCTCTGACTGATTACCAGATGGAAACTTTACCACTGTGCTACAATCACTGTCTTATAACAAGAGCGTAAAATGACTAAAATGAACAACGATATAAATGTATTTTTAAAAAATGGTGAAAAAAGTACCGTGATAACTGACAAAACGCCGTTTGTTATGGCGTATTTCTGCGTGTCCTATTGGACAGATGTGACATTCAGATCGCCTGCTGTGTGTTCACATGAACTGACGGTCCATTCCAGTTGGGACAGCCTCTCAGTGCGCATGCATCCACCCCATCACAAAAGCGATATATGTTTTTATGTATTTCCACATGAGGACAGCAAGCACACACACGCGCGTCATGGTGAACAGTTGTAAGGTCCTGTCCGTCAAAACAAGGTATGTGTTCGGCAGCTGTGATGTCCAGGACCAGAGATGTCAACAGCTGCTGCTGTTGGCAGCCAGTCATGCACCTGTCCGTTCAGTGCACAGAACAAGGTGTCACTCTGTGATCAGTTGAGAGGCGCCTGGCCTGCGGAGGGTGGGGTGCGTGAAACACACGCACATGTGTTGTGGGGGGAGCCGACACTCTGGCACACCACATGTGTACTTGGCAATGCCACAGTCATGGGGGCACTTAGACAAATTTCACATCCAGCTCAAAAGTGGTCGCCTGCTCACTATTTTCATGCTAACAGCGCGAATGGCCACACATTTCCTAAGTGTTCCACGAGCAGAATTAGATATCCATGTGTGTCACCTGGAATTTGACCGACACCTTCCAAGAGAGGGATCGAATTGGCTCTCACAAGGCACTTGCTGTCTTTCTGCTGTTTGTGTGGGCAAATAATTGTAGTGACAGGTGTATGAGGCATTAGAGGTGGCTCCGATTTTTCACGAATGGTATGCAGTTCCTCCTTTGTGCGCTATTCGGCTTAAACTGTTGGGAAGGTGTCGTGACACGGACCCACAACAGGGGGCGTTAATGAACGGACAATGGATAAGCCAAGAAGTAACAATTTAATGTTGTGAATCGCACAAAGAAGTACAGACAATAACAATATTGTGGAATGTCAATTATACACAAGGTGACGTGTGGGCAGGCTCGAAGATAGAAGACGTCTGGCGAGAGAAGAGCCGGATCCCACACAGCTTCCACCACCAACGGATCTGAAGAACACCGGAGCCGCCAAGCCCTGCGCCCCAGGTGGCCACTGTCTTCAACAGTCAGACCCGGTACTGCTGGCAGAGAACAGAAACAGTATTGATGAGTGTGAGTTCGCACACTCAGTAATCCCACAGTCTGTGTTCTTTTGGGAGGGAGCACCTCCACCTCCAATCACACACTCGTGCAGCTCCTGTCTAATCACTTATCTGGTTGGCGTGTGAAGCGAAGCCGTCGCTGATCACACCAAACGCCAATCCCACAGATAAGGAAAACACCACAGGAAAACGGCTGCAAAGAAGTTCAGATTATTACTCAATGTTTTAAGTCAGCAGAGAAAATTACCTGAATGGTAGCTGATTTCTCGGCGGGGAGGTGGAGTTGCAGTCCGGCTTTTATGGAGGATGACGTAGATGAGTGACAGCTGGTGTTGATGATGTGACAGCTGTCACTCCACTAGTTTCGGCGCCCTCTCGTGCTTGAAGCCCGCACTCCAAGCAGGGCGCCATCTGGTGGTGGTGGGCCAGCAGTACCTCCTCTTCAGCGGCCCACACAACATAAACCATATTAAGTGTGAAGGGGCCCTAAAAAATTCTCCAATCATATTGAAAATTAATTGTGTAATTGTTCAATTGACCCCTACCTGGCTGCCTATTTAAAATTTAAGTGGCCAATCAGTTTTTTTTTTTTTTTCAAAAGAGTAATGTCTAAAGAGTTTTGTGCTAAATTTGGTGCTTCTATCACCATTTGCAAGATTCCTCTGTAAATATTCTGTTATCTGCTGCACTATATTGCTTGTGGGCAAATAAGCATTGATCATACCAAACAACACAATATAATTTGTGCAAAACAGAGTAATTCATAATGTCTGAATTACAGAGGAGGGGACATTTTCCTCTTTGGGAAAGTGCTATAAATCTTTATACTCACAAGCATAATTTGCTATTAGCCAATTGCAATCTAGTTCTTATTTACAAATGTGACAAACTGTTGTCACATTTGTTGGTGCCTTCTGACTGACAGGTACCAACCATTCAATAAAGTTTATTACACACATATATATTCCAGTGTCCCATTGCAAACTGGGCCCAATTCATCACAACAGCAGTTTAAAGTTGTGTGTCATAATATTACACACCAGCTTAGTGCAGATTGCAAGAAACACTAAGCACACTCCATGACACGGATGCTTCTGCTCACAGTTTTTCTCAGTGCAGTCTATGCATTAATGTCTGTGGTGATAGAGAAAAGGTTTTCCCAAAAGTGGTTGGCGAATAGTAAGTCTTTGAATGCACCACCACACACTGACCACTGTGCTTCATTACCAGCTCTGGTAATGAAGCTCTCAGCTCTCAGTTTTCACCCACTGAAAAGAAGTCACCCACAACTCAATTCACAGATAACACAATCTGCATGGTATTTTCAGTTTACTTTCCTTTGTAGTCTAACTGAGCTGCCCAATCCACATTCAAGTGGAAATCATTCATTTAAAGAGGCACTGACCAAATAATAACAAAGCCATGTAAAACAATCATAAAGCCATCTGTAAAAATATATCCCAATGCATGTTTCTCCTCACACAACTACATATACACTAAATCTGTCTCCTGTTTTGTTGCAAAATGTCCAGTTTAGTCTGTCCCTGCTTTTCTTTCAGTCCTTGCTGGATTGTTGCTGTTTTGCCAACTTGTATGTGCTCCCACACTGGTCCTGCCTGTGAGCCCTTTCCTTTCCTTGTGTGAAGATTGTGACAAGTTTTCTTCAGCCAGTTCTACAACTCGTTGTCTCTCACATGTTTTTGTCTGTTTTGCTTGCCTATATGTCCATTGGTTTCCCCATCTGTGATCATCCAAAAGACTGCTGGTCCAAAAGCCCCAGTCACACGGCACTAACGAAGGACAACAATACCCAAACAAAACAAGAAATCTGGACTTTCATTGACTTTCGGAAGCATCATTTAGGGCCCCTTCACACATAGTGCAAAGTTTGGTCAAATACGCCGAAACAGCGCGAAACTGTTCGAATTAGTGCACCACGAAACCTCGCGCTAACGGGCAGGCGTGCATGATCCCGGTGTGACAGTTCATGCACGTGACAGTGTCTTTTGAGCAGGAACAGTGCAAGGTGCCCGTTGCAAAAAATAAAAACCAGCTGGCACCTGTGGGACCACATTGTGCCGCTCATGTGGAATAAATTTAAAAAAAAAGAAAAAAAATACCACACGGGACTGGAACCCGCGCCTTTCAAAAGCTCTGATTGCCAGTCAGAAACTTCCTCATATCAGGAAGGACATGGAAGTATTACCAAAAAAAAAAAAAAAATTCACACGCCATATAAAAACACCGCATTTATCAAGTGAGCAATACAAATATGATCCGTCTGCTCCTCTGTAAATGACCCATGGTCACTGACATACAGTCATGAAATGACATGAATGAGAAGCAGTGTGCTCTGATCATGTCAACATCTACTGGTCTGGTGTGTCCTGTCGCCCCGCAAGCATGTTCTGCCAGATATGTGTGTCTTGTGGAGGCATGCCGCAGCACAGACACCACGTCACGTGGAACAGCGCTCATGTGGTTGATGTGACAGTCAGATTGCCTGCTGTGTGTTCTGATCTGATGGTCTGTTTCAACCTGGCAGGCTGTCAATGTCCACTGTGTGTGCACGCGCACTCTCTGCAGCTTGTCCCCACTGCGATATATGTTTTTATTTATGTCCACGTAAGTACAGCAATCAGACACACACGCCTCACAGTGGACAGTTGTTAGTCCATGTTTGTCCAAACACAATAGGTGTATACATACATTTTGTATCATTCATTTCAACTGCCGTGTTCACATTCATTTTTTCATTGTTTTTTTAAAGAATAAAAATTGCTGCAAGCAAAGTGATCACAAAAAGGACTCAAGCACCCTGAGCTTTGATCGTTTTAATATGACTACAATGTATAAATGATAACATATCCTTCAGAGAGTCACAGAGGGGCTCACAGTAATCCCAGAACGCAGTGGGTGAGAGTTCACTTACTCACCACAGTTCAAAGCCAAACCTTGCAAGCAAACTTCCATCCATCCATTTTCTTCCGCTTTATCCGGAGTCGGGTCGCGGGGGCAGCAGCTCAAGCAAAGCCGCCCAGACCTCCCGATCCACACACACCTCCTCCAGCTCCTCCGGGGGAACCCCAAGGCGTTCCCAAGCCAGCCGAGAGATGTAGTCCCTCCAGCGTGTCCTGGGTCTTCCCCGGGGCCTCCTCCCAATGGGACGTGCCCGGAACACCTCTCCAGCGAGGCGTCCAGGGAGCATCCGGAAAAGATGCCCGAGCCACCTCAACTGACTCCTTTCGATGTGGAGGAGCAGCAGCTCGACTCCGAGCTCCTCCCGAGTGACCGAGCTCCTCACCCTATCTCTAAGGGAGCGCCCAGCCAACCTGTGGAGGAAACTCATCTCGGCCGCTTGTACTCGCAATCTCGTTCTTTCGGTCATGAGCCAAATCTCATGACCATAGGTGAGGATCGGAACGTAGATCGATCGGTAAATCGAGAGCTTTGCCCCCCTACTCAGCTCAGGTGAAGAGAGAGCAAGCAAACTTGTAAAAGGAAAAACATGTCACTTCACAGAAAAAAGATCAGGGCTCGCATCATTTTTGGGGGAGTGTTCATAGCCGAGCTGCTGTTCCAAACCAAACTGAGGCATAGGAATATCAAAAAACATTTATTCTCAAGAAAGCAGGAGTAGTTTTGTCAACCAAAAAGTCAGAGAAAAAAAATCTGTTGCATTTAAAATGCACATAATCTCATCTGCAACAGCCAAACGTGGCACAGAGTTCACAGCTCCTCCAGCACCTCCTTAAATCAAGCAGCTCTCCCACACCCACTCTGAACTCTGGCTGGGTTATTCATCACAGCGCCGCAGACCCCTCCTGTGAGTTGCATACCTGCATCGCCATTACCTTTGAGCATTGCTTGCCACAGAATTAATTAAAGTGTAATATAGGCTTGTCTGGAGAATGTGGCGGTCTGAGGGGCTGTTAAAAGCAAATCAAGATTGAGCCCCTTCCTGGATGTGAGAAAATGACTCCACTGTAAGGTGCAATTAAGTGGGAGAGTGGTGTTTCCCTGTGCTGATGGTCTGCAGGGAAATCTTCAATCAAGATACACTTTTCCAACTCTGTCCATCAGCACTCTCATCTCAGTGTTTGACACAATGGTGACAGCAATTTGTTCAGGTGAAATTTTCTCAGGGATTCCTCGTGTGGAAAGTTGCTGATCTGTTGTGGAGTACTGGAAACATGGTTACTAAACTCTGAGTTTATGATGCAGGAAAGCTTGTACAATCCCAATTCCAATGAAGTTGGGATGTTGTGTAAAATGTAAATAAAAATAGAATACAATGATTTGCAAATCCTCTTCAAACTATATTCAATTGAATACACCACAAAGCTTGTCCAGATGGCACTGGCTGATTGGTCCAGCAATGAAGGCTCCTGGCTTAAAAAGAAGGCTGAAACCCATGGAAATAGAGACCTGGAATGGACGTGCGCGCCTCAATCTATTAGTGTCGCTCAGGACAGGAAGGCGCCATTACTAAGGGTGGAGATGTGCAGATCATCAATAATAAACTGACCGCTTTTTTTGCAATAGTGTCACTATTTCATAACAGATTTTAATAACTCTAGGCTTGTTTTAAAGCCCTTTGAAAGCTCTTTCCAATGAACCTATGCATGTGTGGGTGAAAAAAAAAACTTTTATGTAAAATGCAGAAATGTGGGGAAATTATGACAAACTGTGCTGCTTTTCTCACTCTATTGTCACGATTTGTTAACAGATTTTAATAAAAGGCTTGTTTTAAAGCCCTTTGCTCTTTCTAATGAACCCATATATGCCTGGGTAGAAAAATTGTTTTATGTAAAGTGTGGAAATTTGGGATTTTACTGTGTTTGGGGAATTTACTGTGGGGTTTTTTTTTTCCTGTCATCATAATTCTCGATGGATTTTTATAAATGAAGCCTTGTAAGTTGTATTCAAGCTGATTAAAAGCTCTAATGAACCCATACATGCCTGGATAAAAAATCCTTACGTATTAAAATATAAATCTGAAGTATCCCTTGCCATTGTGGTCATTTAACTTGCTGCTTTTTCCACTGTAATATTATCACTAGCCTTTTAATGACAACAACATATACAGTATATGATTTTTACTAGCATTTTATTAGAAGTAGATATAAAGCCATTCAGAATTATGACTTTTGACCCGCAGTCAGGGTAAAAAGTACCCCCCCAACCACACTGTTAAAATTTATTGTCATTGCTATGCTGATGACACTCAATTTTACATGCCAATAACTGCTGGTAATCTCATTCACATAAAATCTTTGGAAGATTGCCTTGCATCAGTAAGAAGTTGGATGTTTAGTAACTTCCTACTTTTAAATTCTGACTGAAGTTATGGTTCTTGGTCCAGTGAGGTATCGGCATCAATTTGATCAGCTAGCACTTAGCTTAGGTTCATGTGTTATACATCATACGGATAAAGTGAGGAAACTTGGAGTAATTTTTGACTCTACGTTGTCCTTTGATCTGTTGTGTGGGCCGCTGAAGAGGAGGTACTGCTGGCCCACCACCACCAGAGGGCGCCCTGCCTGGAGTGCGGGCTCCAGGCACCAGAGGGCGCTGCCGCCTGATGAGAGCAGCCAGGGTGACAGCTGTCACCCATTACCGGACACAGCTGACTCCACTCAGCATGGAGGTATATCATCAGGACGGCGTCTCCACCTCGATGCCGAGATATCGCCTTGAGATAGAGGTAACATTCTCTGCAGCATATTCTGTGTTAATCGATAAACTTGTTAAACCTTTCAGGACAGCGGACTACCGCAGGCCGAGTGACTAGATAAGTACTCACCTTCCTGCTTTTTTGGGACGAGAGGTGGAGGCAGCTTCTCCCCTCTCCGTGTTACTGAGTGCAGCCGCATCCACACCTGTGTGTTGTTGCTCTCTCTTGCCAGCAGTACCGGATCCGACGAGCGGAGGCAGTGGCCACCTGGGAATTCGGGACTTGGCGGTTCCAGTACTTCCAGGGTTCGGTGGCAGAGGAAATCTGGATGGTTCCGGTTCGACCTGGACGGACGTCTCCTACCTTCGAGCCTGCCCACACGACACCAGCAGAATTCGGCTTATCCCCAAATTGTTGATTGTTGTATTGGTTGTGCTCGTTTCACAATAGTAAAACTTGTTATTTATCTTCTCCATTGTCCGTTCATTTGCGCTCCCTGTTGTGGGTCCGTGTTCCTACACTTTCACAACAGGATATCTCGGCCAGCGTCATGGATCCCGAGGGGCGTCAACCGGCTGTTGAACGGCCAATGGAAGAACAGGGAGCGTCGGCGTCTTCGGGAGGGGTAATCGGTGAGTTGCAGCGGATCCTCACCGCTTTCACCACTCGGATGGATTTAATGACCGAGCAGAAAGTTCTCCTAAACCGCAGGGTGGAGGCTCTCGCCGCACAAGTGGAAGCACGCCCTTCGGGCGCCGCTGCAACTCTCCCTCCCGAGGACCCTGCGCGTAATAGTGACGTTCCACTGGTCGTTCAACGGCCCCTCCCTCCGTCTCCAGAAGCATACATAAGCCCTCCAGAACCGTACGGAGGCTGTGTGGAGACGTGCGCGGATTTTTTGATGCAGTGTTCGCTCGTCTTCGCACAGCGTCCCGTGATGTACGCGACTGACGCTAGCAAAGTAGCTTATGTAATAAACCTGCTTCGCGGGGAGGCACGCGCTTGGGCTACAGCGCTCTGGGAGCAGAACTCACGGCTCCTTCATACATACGATGGGTTTGTGCAGGAGCTCAGAACGGTGTTCGATCATCCCAATAGAGGAGAGACCGCTTCAACCGCGCTACTGTCAATAAGACAGGGGCGTCGGAGCGCAGCTGCCTATGCAGTCGCCTTCCGCATCGCGGCGGCGAGATCCGGCTGGAATAGCACTGCCCTCCGCGCCGCCTTTGTAAACGGACTTTCACTGGTCCTAAAAGAGCACCTGGTGGCGAAGGACGAACCGCAGGATTTAGATGGGCTCATCGATCTAGTCATACGACTCGACAACCGGCTAGAGGAACGCCGTCGGGAACGAGGCGAAGGGCGTGGCCAGGCACGCGTCGTCCCTCTCCCTTCCGGTTCCGACCGAGCTCCGCCCTCCCCACGCTCCTCTGTTCCTGCGCTCCGTGCGCCTACGGCTCCCCCTGCTGACGAAGCTATGGACACGAGCAGGGCAACATTTAGGGCACCTGGAGCACAAAGGAGGCGGGCCCACGGAGCTTGTTTTGTTTGTGGCTCGATTGAGCATCTGGCAAACGACTGCCCCGAGCGGTTAAACTCCAACGCCCGCCCCTAGAGACTGGGCCAGGGGTGGGCCGAAACATTCACGTGGGACACACCCACATTGCCACACGACTCCCAGTCACGATCCTGTTTGAGGATTCAACCCTGAAGGCCCCAGCACTGGTGGACACGGGCTCCGAGGGGAATCTGCTAGACAGTAGATGGGCGAGGGAGATAGGGCTCCCTCTGGTGGCTCTTACCTCGCCTGTGCAGGTTCGGGCACTAGATGGCTCCCTACTCCCACCAATCACGCATAAGACACCTCCAGTAACTCTGGTGGTGTCAGGTAACCACCGGGAGGTGATCGAGTTCTTTGTGACTCAGGCCACCTCCCGTGTGGTTTTGGGTTTTCCCTGGATGCTAAAACACAATCCCCGGATCGATTGGCCGTCCGGGGTAGTGGTTCAGTGGAGCGAAACCTGCCATCGGGAGTGTCTAGGTTCCTCGGTTCCTCCCGGCTCCCAAGCTAAGGAGGAGGTCCGAGTCCCGCCCAATCTGAAGGCAGTGCCGGCGGAGTACCATGACCTCGCTGACGTGTTCAGCAAGGATCTGGCTCTCACACTTCCTCCCCACCGCCCGTATGATTGTGCCATTGATTTGGTTCCAGGCAGTGAGTTCCCGTCCAGTAGGCTGTACAACCACTCACGGCCGGAGCGTGAATCAGTGGAGACCTACATCCGGGACTCATTAGCTGCCGGGTTGATCCGGAATTCCACCTCTCCGATGGGTGCTGGTTTCTTTTTTGTGGGTAAAAAGGATGGCGGGCTTCGTCCATGCATTGATTATAGGGGGTTGAACGAAATCACGGTTCGCAATCGATACCCGTTGCCCTTGTTGGATTCAGTGTTCACCCCCTTGCATGGAGCCAAAATCTTCACCAAGCTTGATCTTAGGAATGCGTATCATTTGGTTCGGATCCGGAAGGGAGACGAATGGAAGACGGCATTTAACACCCCCTTAGGCCATTTTGAGTACCTGGTCATGCCGTTCGGTCTCACTAATGCTCCCGCGACTTTCCAAGCGTTGGTAAACGATGTCTTGCGGGACTTCCTGCACCGGTTCGTCTTCGTGTATCTGGACGATATACTCATCTTTTCCCCGGATCCTGAGACTCATGTCCGGCATGTCCGTCAGGTCCTGCAGCGGTTGTTGGAGAACCGCCTGTTTGTGAAGGGCGAGAAGTGTGAATTCCACCGCACTTCTTTGTCCTTCCTGGGGTTTATCATCTCCTCCAACTCCGTCGCCCCTGATCCGGCCAAGGTTGCGGCGGTGAGAGATTGGCCCCAACCCACAAGCCGTAGGAAGCTGCAACAGTTCCTCGGCTTTGCTAATTTCTACAGGAGGTTCATTAAGGGCTACAGTCAGGTAGTTAGCCCCCTGACAGCCCTGACCTCACCAAAAGTCCCCTTCACCTGGTCGGATCGGTGCGAAGCCACGTTCAAGGAGTTGAAACGGCGCTTTTCGTCTGCACCAGTTCTGGTGCAGCCCGATCCTAGCCGCCAGTTAGTGGTTGAAGTGGATGCCTCGGACTCAGGGATAGGAGCGGTGCTCTCCCAGAGCGGGAAGACCGATAAGGTCCTTCACCCGTGTGCCTATTTTTCCCGCAGGTTGACCCCCGCTGAACGGAACTATGACGTCGGCAATCGGGAACTCCTTGCTGTGAAAGAGGCCCTCGAAGAGTGGAGACATCTGTTGGAGGGAACAGCCGTGCCATTCACGGTTTTCACTGACCATCGGAACCTGGAGTACATCAGGACCGCCAAGCGGCTGAACCCCAGGCAAGCCCGCTGGTCACTGTTCTTTGGCCGTTTTGACTTCCGGATTACCTACCGTCCCGGGACCAAGAATCAAAGATCGGATGCATTGACCCGGGTGCACGAAGACGAAGTCAAAACGGAACCGTCGGATCCCCCAGATCCCATCATCCCGGAGTCCGCTATCGTGGCCGCCCTCACCTGGGACGTGGAGAAGACCGTCCGGGAGGCCCTGACCCGTGACCCGGACCCCGGAAACGGACCAAAGAACAGACTATACGTCCCACCAGAAGCTAGGGCTGCAGTCCTGGACTTCTGTCACGGTTCTAAACTCTCCTGTCACCCTGGGGTGCGAAGGACCGTGACAGTCGTCCGGCAACTCTTCTGGTGGGCATCCCTGGAGGCCGACGTCCGGGACTACGTCCAGGCCTGTACCACCTGCGCCAGGGGCAAGGCCGACCACAGAAAGACCTCAGGGCAGCTACAGCCACTGCCCGTGCCTCATCGCCCCTGGTCCCACATCGGCCTGGACTTTGTCACGGGTCTCCCGCCGTCCCAGGGAAACACCGTCGTCTTCACGATAGTGGACCGTTTCTCCAAGGCGGCCCACTTCGTGGCCCTCCCGAAGCTCCCAACGGCCCAGGAGACAGCGGACCTCCTGGTCCACCACGTCGTCCGTCTGCATGGTATACCATCAGACATCGTCTCCGATCGCGGTCCCCAGTTTACCTCACACGTTTGGAGGAGCTTCTGCCGGGAACTGGGGGCCTCGGTCAGCCTTTCGTCCGGGTACCACCCCCAGACCAACGGGCAAGCAGAGCGGGCCAACCAAGAATTGGAGCAGACACTACGCTGTGTGACAGCCGCGCACCCGACGGCCTGGAGTACCCACCTGGCCTGGATCGAGTACGCCCACAACAGCCAAGTGTCATCAGCCACCGGCCTCTTCCCGTTTGAGGTGTGCTTGGGGTATCAGCCCCCCTTGTTTCCGGTGGTCGAGGGAGAGGTCGGTGTGCCCTCGGTCCAGGCCCACCTACGGAAGTGCCGTCGGGTGTGGCGTGCTGCCCGCTCTGCTTTGTTGAAGGCCCGGACGAGGGCGAAGAAACATGCAGACCGGCGGCGGGCCCCGGCCCCCACGTATCGTCCTGGGCAGGAAGTGTGGTTGTCCACCAAGGACATTCCCCTTCAAGTGGACTCCCCCAAGCTCCAAGAACGATACATCGGTCCCTTCAAGATCCCCAAAGTCATCAATCCCGCCGCAGTGAGGCTTCAGCTTCCGGCCTCGCTGCGGATTCACCCAGTGTTTCATGTCTCCCGGATAAAACCCCATCACACCTCACCCCTCTGCACCCCGGGTCCGGCACCACCTCCTGCCCGGATCATCGACGGGGAACCGGCTTGGACCGTGCGCCGGCTCCTCGATGTCCGTCGAATGGGCCGGGGTTTTCAGTACCTGGTGGACTGGGAGGGGTACGGCCCCGAAGAACGCTCCTGGGTGAAGAAGGGCTTCATCCTGGACCCGGCCCTCCTGGCCGACTTCTACCGTCGCCATCCGGACAAGCCCGGTCGTGCGCCAGGAGGCGCCCGTTGAGGGGGGGGTCCTGTTGTGTGGGCCGCTGAAGAGGAGGTACTGCTGGCCCACCACCACCAGAGGGCACCCTGCCTGGAGTGCGGGCTCCAGGCACCAGAGGGCGCTGCCGCCTGATGAGAGCAGCCAGGGTGACAGCTGTCACCCATTACCGGACACAGCTGACTCCACTCAGCACGGAGGTATATCATCAGGACGGCGTCTCCACCTCGATGCCGAGATATCGCCTTGAGATAGAGGTAACATTCTCTGCAGCATATTCTGTGTTAATCGATAAACTTGTTAAACCTTTCAGGACAGCGGACTACCGCAGGCCGAGTGACTAGATAAGTACTCACCTTCCTGCTTTTTTGGGACGAGAGGTGGAGGCAGCTTCTCCCCTCTCCGTGTTACTGGGTGCAGCCGCATCCACACCTGTGTGTTGTTGCTCTCTCTTGCCAGCAGTACCGGATCCGACGAGCGGAGGCAGTGGCCACCTGGGAATTCGGGACTTGGCGGTTCCAGTACTTCCAGGGTTCGGTGGCAGAGGAAATCTGGATGGTTCCGGTTCGACCTGGACGGACGTCTCCTACCTTCGAGCCTGCCCACACGACACCAGCAGAATTCGGCTTATCCCCAAATTGTTGATTGTTGTATTGGTTGTGCTCGTTTCACAATAGTAAAACTTGTTATTTATCTTCTCCATTGTCCGTTCATTTGCGCTCCCTGTTCTGGGTCCGTGTTCCTACACTTTCACAACATGATCTCCACATTAGAGACATTACGAGGACTGCTTTCTTCCATTTGCAAAATATAGTGAAGATTCGTCTCAACCTGTCTATGACTGATGCTGAGACTTTGATTCATGCATTTGTCTCTTCTAGATTGGACTATTGTAATGCTCTATTTTCTGGCTTACTGCAGTCCAGGATTAGGGGTTTTCAACTGGTTCAAAATGCTGCTACCAGACTTTTGACACAAAGCAGAAAGGTTGACCACATTACCCCCATTTTGGCGTCCCTGCACTGGCTTCCAGTTGCTGCAAGATCGGATGTTAAAGTACTGTTATTAGTTTATAAAATTGTTCATGCACTTGCACCTCCCTACCTGGCTGACCTGGTAAGCCCCTATGTACCGGCTCGGGCCCTGTGTTCTCAGGGTGCAGGACTTCTATGTGTTCCCAGGGTGAATAAAAAGTCTGCCGGTCACAGAGCTTTCTCTTACCGTGCCCTAGCTCTGTGGAACGATCTCCCAGCAGACATTCGGCAGTCGGATACTGTGGAGACTTTAAGTCACGTTTAAAGACTCATTTGTTTCCCTGTTTTATCATTAGTGTTATGATGTGTTTTTATTCTTGTATTCTTTTATGGTCATCTTTTTATTGTGTTTTAAATTTTTAATTCAGTTTTTTTATGTCGTGTGAAGTGCCTTGAGACGATTTCATCATGAACTGGCGCTATATAAATTAATAAATTTGATTTTAAATTTGATTTAAATGCCGCCTGTGACCACCATGTACATACCATATTATATTAAACAACTGCAAGTGTGTATATATATATATAAAATATTTATTTATTTATTTATTTATTTTTTAAACATTTTTGTTTCCGTATTTGTATGCATGTGAACGCAGCTTAATGAAAATAACTTATAGCATTGAGTTATAGTCTCAGTATATCAATATTAAATTGTGACATAACAACTTTAAAATAGACATTTGTTTTATATAATTACATTAAGGCTCTTGTACAGTTCATTTTAGTATTCGAGAATTTGTGTTTGTAGTTGGTGCAGTTGATGGTGAAGCACTGGCTGCCTTTTTTCCCCTCATTTCACTTCTGTTTAACAGGTGCCTTAGTAATGGGCGCCGTGCAGCACGTCACTAGTCACGTGACGTCCATTCTAGGTATCTATTTCCATGGCTAAAACCAACCTCCAGTGCTCTACCCTGTTCCTGCTCCCAATTCATGCGTGTCTGAGGATATTCATTTTTCTTTTTTTTCTTTTTTTTTTTTTGTAAATTTTGTAACCATTTGTTTGAAAAGCAGTCCAACCATTTTTGTTATTAGGGGTGAGAAGCCACTTTATTTTGATAGTTTTCTCCTGTGTTTGCTGAGGCGCTTAGGTAAGACCACTGTTGTTTGGATGTTTTATTTGAGCACTAGCTAAGAACAGGGTTTTTGGTAGTTTGTTTTGTTTGCTATTTTGGCCTTTTCTCACCCTTATGTTTTATTTAAGAATATTGAATTTGTTGTTGTTTTGGACTGCAGACCTGGAAGTTTGGTCATCCTTGGGAGGGGGAGTGGGGGAGTCACTTTCATGTTATGTCTTGGGTCACCCCTCGGCTCAGTCATAACACTTTAATTTACAGTATTTTACCATATTTGTGAAAATTCTTAACTGTAAAGTCTAAAACAAACAAAAAATTACATAAACAGGAAAAAAAAACATTATTTTAATTGTGTCTTGTAATTTAAACTGTATTGTACAGTTTTTTGGTATTACAGTTTTTCTGTGTTTAAACTAGTCATTTGTAAATTCTCTAATGGTATATGATTATTTTAACATATTTGTACTGTTAGATTCACAGTTCATTTTAACTCCACATTTGACAAATTACTGGTGTCAATTAAACTCTACTGCACTGTTTTTAATTTCACATTTTTAATGTCATGATTTTACAGGAATTCCCTTTTAATTTCAGACTTTTTTTTACAGTGCAGTGTAAGCGCTGCCAACACCATGACACTAGTTTTTGGACTTCAAAATGGCTCTTGTGGGTTTCTATAGAAATCATATGGGTGAGGTCATGTAGGGTTTGTCCAGGATATACACAGTTTATGGTAACTGCTTACTGATGACCCATGTGTAGTATCTGTAGATTTCTATCAAGCTTAAGTGTAAGCTTAACTCTGCAGTGCTCACCTCCTACCCAAGGCAATGCATCTGCACCACACTGCAAAATCTGCCTGTGACCTGGTCCCGGATAAGTGGTTGAAGATGAGTGTGAGTGTGTGCAAAATCTGCAAATCTGAAAAGTACCTAAGTGACCAGTCATCTGCTATCGTCATCGTTTTGCATGAGGTCAATAGCTTATAACAGAAAATAATTGTATGTGGTCCATCACTGAGACTCAGAATTGTCCATATTATTTTGCACACAGCGATTTAATTTCAAGGGTCCAAATACACAACTACTCCTCCAGGAGCTCATCCAGAGTTCAATGAAAGACTTTTTCACCTTCCTCAGACAAGTAAAACCCACAACCGTGTGGTTCTACAAGGATGAGGAAGTTAATTCATCAAATCCTACTGCACTCTTTGAAGGTAGCTTCTTCAATCCATCCCAATCCCTTGCAAGATTTGTAACTGAGAACAAGAGCAAAGGAAATAATGTGAATTTTCTCTGTTTAATGAAACAGAGAAGTTGAGTTAGCATTATATCAGACTTTGGATTTTGATACAAATAAAATGTAGGTGATATAGAATAATCAGAAATGATGTCTGTCACAGTTTTTGTCTTTAAAATAATGACACAAAATGAAAATGGGCTTCTTTATTCAGATATTACTTCATTGATGAACAAAATTTCATCACCACTCAGAAATGTTTACCATGAAAATAATTTTTGTTGAGAGCTCCTATTTTTTAAATTTTCATTTATACTGCTTGATCATCTATTAAGAATTTTATTTGTACAGAACTTTCAAACACAATTATCACAAAATTTTCATGAAAAAGACAAAACTATATTAAAACTACAGCAATGCACTCATACAGCACAAACCTCAGCCAACACTGGTTTCCAATTTCACAAATCTTTACCTTGTATAAAATCTTCAAGGACAACATCCTATTCCAAGTGGCTTTTCATGAGCTAAAATATAATACAAAATATAGATCAAAAAGGCTTTTCAATGTTAAAATCAAATATCCGCTAAATCTGCATTATGAATTAGTTGTGGATCAAACTTAAGTCTTTTTATTGAGAGTGCCAGGTTGCACCTCATTGTGATTGAGGCACTTTAGATTGAGATAAAATGCAAAACTATTGGGGTCAATCTTTAAAATGTATGTTTTTCATTCTGATTTTCACCAAACTAGGCACACATATGGAGCTGGATTCTAGAATTGCCCAGTGAGATCAAATTTCCCAAAAGTCAATCATTGGGGCCAAAGTCATTTGTTAATCTTCTTCTCCCAGGTCATTTTGAAAGTCCTAACATAGCAAAGCAAGATGTTTTCCAAGGAATGGACAGGAACCCTTTTTACCATCTACATACTCCCCCTTGGTCAAATCATCCATAAACACAAGGTTTCATTTCATTGCTACGCAGATGACACACAGTTATACATCAAAATGAACTCCACACTCCCCTCAGCTCTGCCGTCTGCCCTTCAGGCTTGCCTGGAGGAGATAGAGGCATGGATGACTGATAACTTTCTCAAACTAAACACTGACAAAACTCAAGCCATCCTCATCGGTACCCCACATCAAACCCAGTCCTCCTCCCTCACCAGTATTCCCATTCTCTGCCACAACATTCCCCTGTCCACCTCCGTCACCAACCTTGGAGTCAGATTTGACGCACATCTCACCTTTGACACCCACATCCGCCACCTATGCAAAGTTTCTTTCCATCACCTCAAAAACATAGCCAAACTCCGCCCCTCCCTTTCCCAACCGGATGCTGAGAGGCTGGTCCATGCTTTTGTCTCCTCCATGTTGGACTATTGCAATGCCCTCCTCGTCGGGATCCCTGGTAAAAACCTGCAAAAGCTGCAGCACATCCAGAACTGTGCTGCCTGGGTCCTGACGAGGAGGCGCAAGTTTGACCACATCACCCCTGTCCTCAGATCCTTCCACTGGCTGCCCATCAAATACAGAATAGAGTACAAACTCTGCCTCCTCACTTATCAGTGCATACACGGAACCGCCCCTGCCTACCTCAGTGAACTCCTCACCCCACACACCGCCTCAAGATTTCTTCGCTCCACCACCTCCTCACACTGCCTTCACCAACTCAGGACCAGACTCTCCACCATGGGAGACAGGGTCTTCCAGGCTTTGGCCCCTCGGCTCTGGAACTCCCTCCCAGAGACCCTGAGGGCCCCACAAAGTGTGGAGGTCTTTAAAAAAGGCCTAAAGACATTTTTATTTCAAAACGCCTTCTAGATATTTTATCTTTTGAAATGGTTGTACAAAAAAAATCTGTTTTTTAAATCTGTTTTTAAATCCTTGCTGTAGCACTTTGAGATTACTTTGAAATGTAAGGTGCAATACAAATAAAATGTATTATTATTATTATTATTATTATTATTATTATTAAATTCAGTAAGGTATATGTTCTATTTTCATTCCAATTCTAAGGTAGAACTCTACTAGTGTATACTAAAGTATATCTAAAAAAGAAAAAAAAAAAGAGTAGAGCCACTTAGGTGCCTGATCTTGAGAACCAGGGATGCATTCATGACTTTCATGAATGCATATTCATGAAAGTGAGAATGGGGCTTAATCCAGAGTGTAGGCTCCCTGACACTTGCACGACTTTGATCTGCACACTTGCACGCACTCTGCTGTGCATGAGAGTAAACTCATCTCAAATTTCTTGTCAACTGCTGTAAACTGTGCGCAGCTTCATGCAAGTGTGCAAAGAAAATTTTGAAATGTTCAAAATCTCCATTATGCATTAATTATATGAACTTCATGTGAACATTACGCAAACAAGTCAAAAACGCAGCGTGTGACTGCGAGTGATTGCGTGAGCGCACCGCATCAGACCGCAGATCATCGGAACGATTATAATGAGATGTTAAATCATAATCATACTTTTACAGCTGCACACAAGAAGGGATGAACATGCAACTGTTTTACCAAGCACTTACAATATAAGCATGACAAATAATTACCTTTTTAGACAGTTCCAAATATGTTCTCCACCTCATTAAGCACACGCACGTGAGAAAAGCAGCAGCTGGAGCACTCCTCTGTGATTCTGGTAGCAATTACAGCCATTTTCAACAGCCAACTCAGCCAGAAAATTATTAATCCGCTGCAAAATAATTATATACGCAGCATCCAGCGCACAGCCCATGGCAGCCAGGGGAACAAAGCACGGCGTTCAGCGTCCACAGTGGGTGAGATCGGGTTTTGCCACAAATTGGCAGCCATTTCAGTCTCCAAACAGGTGTTTTAAATCTGCTGCCTCGCTGCTCAGAGCCTAATTTCCATAAAATGGTGTATTAACATTTCCACTGAATATTCAGACCTCCGACAAGCACCGGTCGGTCTTGTTAGTCATTCAATTGAAATTTAAAAAATGCAGAATTCCAGTGTGTCCAAGAGACAGTGCAGTGTCCTACACATCTGCAGCATATGGTACTGGGAATAAAACTCATTCAAGTGGCTGACTGATTGGTGTGCCATTGCCATCTGGCTGTCAATCATGCATGCACTCCATTGCTCAAGACCACCAGAATCAAAACAATCCTGCGTGTAAATATTCATGTGGTTTTGCTTTAGTGTCTTTCCTGTGGCTCTTTGTTGTCGACAACATAACTGCAGGGTGCCATTTGAATGTCATTAGAACATAGTGTGACTGTCTTGTAGTGCAAATCGTCAGGTATGAAAAATATCATTGCTTCAGTTGCTGTGTCCTCATTTTTATTGAATCACTGACTGGTAACTGCTGGCTTGTTTTCTTATGTGTGTGTAAATGCAGAATTTTGCAGGATAAATGGTGGAACTCACAAATGTGTGGTTTCACCTGTGCCTGTGTGTGTATGGCTTCAATCACACAAAAACCATGGAGAGCTGACATTTGCCATCTAGCATGCTAATGTATTTTGGGTCATGGATGAACGCTGCTAAAATGGAACATTGACAGGACCAGTGTTGCCACAGTAACTTTGAAAAGTTACTTTATTAGTTATGCTTTGAACACTTACACTTTACAGTTACTTTATACAGTTACTTCATTAGCAGCTGCAGACAACTTGTCAGAAGGTGCTGGATGTAATGAATAAAGTATCGAGTATTCAAATTTGCTTATTTTTAAGATTGAGTACTCAGAAAAGTAACTATTAGTTACTTTGCTGATTATTCAGTCTTAAGAGTAACCAAGTTAGATTACTAGTTAAGTTATTAATTGCATTATTTATTAGTTACAACTTGTTGGCAGCTCCTAATAAAGTAGCTGCATAAAGCTACTAATGAAGTAACTGTATAAAGTAAAGGTGCCCTGATACAAGCATGTTTTTGATTCACACAACAGCACGACCTGTGTCATGACGATCCCACCCGCTGTGTTCACAGCTGGACGCGGTTCTTTGTTCTACCAGCTGCCACGTGCTCTGTGCTGGACGCTGCGTATATAAAATAATTATCTTTTGGAGAATTAATCTTTTTTTTCTGCAAACTGGCCGTGGAAAACGGCTCTAATCACTTCCTGAATCACAAAGGAGGCTGCAGCCAGAGTCGTTCGCATGCACACGGATGCCTAACAAGCTGCAGAAATCATTTTGAGCCATCTAAAAAGGTAATTATTTGACTTGTTTACATTGTCATGGCTTGATAAAACAGTTGCATGTTTTTTTCCTTCTTGTGTGCAGCTGTTAAAGTATTTTTTTTATGTTTATAACAGATTTAACTTCTTGTTATAATCCTTCAGGCGAGCTGCGCTCTGATGTGATCCGCTGACGTCACCACTCACTCTGTTCACTGCTTGTTTACTCCACTTGGGCTGCACGTCATGTTGGTGGTTAGATTGCCCCACAAAGCAAGACATTTCAAATCAAAATCAAATCAATTTTATTTATATAGCGCCAAATCACAACAGCTGCCCCAAGGCGCTTTATATTGCAAGGCAAAAGCCATACAATAATCACAGAAAAACCCCAACGGTCAAAACGACCCCCTATGAGCAAGCACTTGGCGACAGTGGGAAGGAAAAACTCCCTTTTAACAGGAAGAAACCTCCAGCAGAACCAGGCTCAGAGAGGGGCAGTCTTCTGCTGGGACTGGTTAGGGCTGAGGGGAGAGAATCAGGAAAAAGACATGCTGTGGAAGACAGCAGAGATCAGTCACTAATGATTAAATGCAGAGTGGTGCATACAGAGCAAAAACAGAAAGAAACACTCAGTGCATCATGGGAACCCCCCCAGCAGTCTAAGTCTATAGCAGCATAACTAAGGGATGGTTCAGGGTCACCTGATCCAGCCCTAACTATAAGCTTTAGCAAAAAGGAAAGTTTTAAGCCTAATCTTAAAAGTAGAGAGGGTGTCTGTCTCCCTGATCTGAATTGGGAGCTGGTTCCACAGGAGAGGAGCCTGAAAGCTGAAGGCTCTGCCTCCCATTCTACTCTTAAAATCCCTAGGAACTACAAGTAAGCCTGCAGTCTGAGAGCGAAGTGCTCTATTGGGGTAATATGGTACTAAGATGTCACTAAGATAAGATGGGACCTGATTATTCAAAACCTTATAAGTAAGAAGAAGAATTTTAAATTCTATTCTAGAATTAACAGGAAGCCAATGAAGAGAGGCCAATATGGGTGAAATATGCTCTCTCCTTCTAGTCCCCGTCAGTACTCCAGCTGCAGCATTTTGAATTAACTGAAGGCTTTTCAGGGAACTTTTAGGACAACCTGATAATAATGAATTACAATAGTCCAGCCTAGAGGAAATAAATGCATGAATTAGTTTTCCAGCATCACTCTGAGACAAGACCTTTCTAATTTTAGAGATATTGCGCAAATGTAAAAAAGCAGTCCTATATTTGCTTAATATGCGCATTGAAGGACATATCCTGATCAAAAATGACTCCAAGATTTCTCACAGTACTACTAGAGGTCAGGGTAATGCCGTCCAGAGTAAGGATCTGGTTAGACACCATGTTTCTAAGATTTGTGGGGCCAAGTACAATAACTTCAGTTTTATCTGAATTTAAAAGCAGGAAATTAGAGGTCATCCATGTCTTTATGTCTGTAAGACATTCCTGCAGTTTAACTAATTGGTGTGTGTCCTCTGGTTTCATGGATAGATAAAGCTGGGTATCATCTGCGTAACAATGAAAATTTAAGCAATGCTTTCTAATAATACTGCCTAAGGGAAGCATGTATAAAGTGAATAAAATTGGTCCTAGCACAGAACCTTGTGGAACTCCATAATTAACCTTAGTCTGTGAAGAAGACTCCCCATTTACATGAACAAATTGTAATCTATTAGATAAATATGATTCAAACCACCGCAGCACAGTGCCTTTAATACCTATGGCATGCTCTAGTCTCTGTAATAAAATTTTATGGTCAACAGTATCAAAAGCAGCACTGAGGTCTAACAGGACAAGCACAGAGATGAGTCCACTGTCTGAGGCCATAAGAACATCATTTGTAACCTTCACTAATGCTGTTTCTGTACTATGATGAATTCTGAAACCTGACTGAAACTCTTCAAATAGACCATTCCTCTGCAGATGATCAGTTAGCTGTTTTACAACTACCCTTTCAAGAATTTTGGAGAGAAAAGGAAGGTTGGAGATTGGCCTATAATTAGCTAAGATAGCTGGGTCAAGTGATGGCTTTTTAAGTAATGGTTTATTTATACTCAACAAAAATATAAACGCAACACTTTTGGTTTTGCTCCCATTTTGTATGAGATGAACTCAAAGATCTAAAACTTTTTCCACATACACAATATCACCATTTCCCTCAAATATTGTTCACAAACCAGTTTAAATCTGTGATAGTGAGCATTTCTCCTTTGCTGAGATAATCCATCCCACCTCACAGGTGTGCCATATCAAGATGCTGATTAGACACCATGATTAGTGCACAGGTATGCCTTAGACTGCCCACAATAAAAGGCCACTCTGAAAGGTGCAGTTTTATCACACAGCACAATGCCACAGATGTCGCAAGATTCGAGGGAGCGTGCAATTGGCATGCTGACAGCAGGAATGTCAACCAGAGCTGTTGCTCGTGTATTGAATGTTCATGTCTCTACCATAAGCCATCTCCAAAGGCGTTTCAGAGAATTTGGCAGTACATCCAACCAGCCTCATAACCGCAGACCAGGTGTAACCACACCAGCCCAGGACCTCCACATCCAGCATGTTCACCTCCAAGATCGTCTGAGACCAGCCACTCGGACAGCTGCTGAAACAATCGGTTTGCATAACCAAAGAATTTCTGCACAAACTGTCAGAAACCGTCTTAGGGAAGCTCATCTGCATGCTTGTCGTCCTCATCGGGGTCTCGACCTGACTCCAGTTTGTCGTCGTAACCGACTTGAGTGGGCAAATGCTCACATTCGCTGGCGTTTGGCACGATGGAGAGGTGTTCTCTTCAACTCTATGCCAAGGAGATGTGTTGCACTGCATGAGGCAAATGGTGGTCACACCAGATACTGACTGATATCCCCCCCCCCCCCAATAAAACAAAACTGCACCTTTCAGAGTGGCCTTTTATTGTGGGCAGTCTAAGGCACACCTGTGCACTAATCATGGTGTCTAATCAGCATCTTGGTATGACACACCTGTGAGGTGGGATGGATTATCTCAGCAAAGGAGAAGTGGTCACTATCACAGATTTAAACTGGTTTGTGAACAATATTTGAGGGAAATGCTGATATTGTGTATGTGGAAAACGTTTTAGATCTTTGAGTTCATCTCATACAAAATGGGAGCAAAACCAAAAGTGTTGCGTTTATATTTTTGTTGAGTGTACTTGTCCTGTACTTGCCTCCATCCGTCCCTCACTTGTTCACGAGTGAGGGACGGATGGAGCGTGAGATCGATAGACGGATCGGTGCAGCATCTGCAGTGGTGCGGTCGCTGTATCGGACCGTCATGGTGAAGAGACAGCTGAGTAGGGGGGCAGAGCTCTCGATTTACCAATCGATCTACGTTCCGATCCTCACCTATGGCCATGAGATTTGGCTCATGACCGAAAGAACGAGATCGCGAGTACAAGCAGCTGAGATGAGTTTCCTCCGCAGGGTGGCTGGGCGCTCCCTTAGAGATAGGGTGAGGAGCTCGGTCACTCGGGAGGAGCTTGGAGTCAAGCCGCTGCTCCTCCACGTCGAAAGGAGTCAGTTGAGGTGGCTCAGGCATCTTTTGCGGATGCCCCCTGGACGCCTCGCTGGAGAGGTGTTCCGGGCACGTCCCACTGGGAGGAGGCCCCGGGGAAGACCCGGGACACGCTGGAGGGACTACATCTCTCGGCTGGCTTGGGAACACCTTGGGGTTCCCCCAGAGGAGCTGGAGGTGGTGTGTGTGGATCAGGAGGTCTGGGCGGCTTTGCTTGAGCTGCTGCCCCCGCGACCCGACTTCGGATAAAGCGGAAGAAAATGGATGGATGGATGGGTTTATTTACTGCCACCTTAAAAGCCTGTGGTACATAGCCAACTAATAAAGATAGATTGATCATATTTAAGATCAAAGCATTAATTAATGGTAGGGCTTCCTTGAGCAGCCTGGTAGGAATGGGGTCTAATAGACATGTTAATGGTTTGGAGGAAGTGACTAATGAAAATAACTCAGACAGAACAATCGGAGAGAAAGAGTCTAACCAAATACCAGCATTACTGAAAGCAGCCAAAGATAACGATATGTCTTTGGGATGGTTATGAGTAATTTTTTCTCTAATAGTTAACATTTTATTAACAAAGAAAGTCATGAAGTCATTACTAGTTAAAGTTAAAGGAATACTCTGGGAATACAGAGAACTTTCAGAAGAGGTCGGAATCAGCGGTTTATCCGGACATTCGACTGTTAAAGGAGATTTTTTTAATGAAAGATGTGCGGACGGATTGGCGCGTCGGCTAGCAGCCAGCGCGGCGCGCCCGCCACAGCAAAAACACCTCCGTGTTGATAACCATTTGTAAAATCCAGGCGGCTTTTGGTGGCTTTCAGTTGAGTGAATATCTGAGAAATTGTTTAACAGCAGTGCATGTTCCAACTTGTCCTTAAGGCTTCCAACGGAGGTGTTTTTTCCTGTGGCGAGCATGCGGCGCCGGCTGCGAGCCGACGCGCCAATCCGTCCGCACGTCTTTCATTAAAAAAATCTCCTTTAACAGTGGAATGTCCGGATAAGCTGCTGATTCCGACCTCTTCTGAAAGTTCTCTGTTCTCTCACGGCGTCCTGGGTCAACAGAGGCTTAAATTTGGAGGTTTTCAGCTTGACACAGGATGACGACGTCGCCTCGGAGCACTGCGCGACGTCCCGCTCCGTGGGAAGTCCTTACAGCGATAGAAACAATCCAAAATCTCTCATCAGCCATTAAAATTTTCACCGAAAACCAGCTGAATTTCTCGAATGGTGTCCACTTGGATGTGCCTCACAGTTTTTGAAAAAATTTTGATCAAGCACAGCGCCAGTCTCTCAGCAACTTCTCAGACAAAGGAATTCCGACGAGGGGGCTGGACCACTCCTTCCACAAGGCGTGCTCACAGGCGAATGACGTCACTGACAGGCGTGAAAAAACTCTCGCATGCGCACGAGGGTTCAAGCTTGGCTGAATCCATATGGTTTTTTAAAAAAATAATGTTGGATACTTTTCTCACAGACCCCGTATATACATATACATACACATATACATATACACACATACATACACACATATATACATATATACACATACTATATATACATACACATATATATATATATATATATATATATATATATATATATATATATATATATATATATATATATATATATATATATATATATATATATATATATATATATATATATATATATATATACATACATACATACACACATGCGCATACACATATAAATATAAACGTAACATAATACAATACCATAGTAATATAATATAACACTGGAGTGAATAACAATTACACACTGGACAGTATAGACAAAATAACACACAACAGAGGACCAGACAAGACACACAAGGAACACATATTGTTGGATTTATTATGATGATTATTATTACTGTTGTTATTTACCCTGCTTAGTTTGAGGCATTTGAGATGAGTGCATTAAGACCACAGGTCCTTGGTGAGGACCTGTTAAAATATGGGGTCGTATGAGGTGCAATTAAAACCACAGGTCCTTGGTGAGGACCTGCTAAAGCATGGGGTCGTATGAAGTGCAATTAAAACCACAGGTACTTGGTGAGGACCTGCTAAAGCATGGGGTCGTATGAAGTGCAATTAAAACCACAGGTACTTGGTGAGGACCTGCTAAAGCATGGGGTCGTATGAGGTACAATTAAAACCACAGGTCCTTGGTGAGGACCTGCTAAAACATGGGGTCGTATGAGGTGCAATTAAAACCACAGGTCCTTGGTGAGGACCTGCTAAAGCATGGGGTTGTATGAGGTGCATTATGAGGTCGTATGAGGTGCAATTAAAAACACAGGTCCTTGGTGAGGACCTGCTAAAGCATGGAGTCAATTAAAAAACACAGGACCTTAGTGAGGTAATATCCTGAGGTTATCCCAAGACGTTACTACCCACTGGTCCTGCTAAAGTTTGATGTTGGTGCATTAAAATGGCAGGTCTGATGGTGAGATGGTCTCTCAAGGCAGGGCGCTACCCTGGAGTACCATCCCTAGAGACCTGCCAGGTGTGAATATAGAGATTTGGATGGTCATGGATACTAAGACAGAATGGAACCAGCAGCATGACAGATGGCTCACAACACCACAGAAGGACAAACACACACACAAACAACAAGGACAAACACACAAACAAACATGTTGGTTATCAATCTAATCTGTGTTATATTCATATTACTATATAATATAAATAGATAGTTCATTAAGCCACTTGGTGATGTGTCGTGTGCCGATGCCATCACCAGGTACCACAGTGGGCACGAGTGCAACTGGGAGCAGCAGCGTGAAGGCCTCGCTCTTTGTAAAACCTTTATTTGTCTTCGACTGTGTTCACTGCAGCGTTGAAACTGGGCGTTGTGAAGTAGCTAGCCACCGTCATGTTTGTAGTTGTATTCACTGAGTCATCGGTGTTGTTCAGACTCTGGCTCCTCACCTGCAGTAGAAGATGGAGAGCCAGCAGCAGCACAACCACAAAAACCAGATACAGCTTCATCTTAACACAGTCAGCACTCAGACCCAGTGTCCACTCTGGATCCTCTAATCACATTCTCAACAAAAATATAAACGCAACACTTTTGGTTTTGCTCCCATTTTGTATGAGATGAACTCAAAGATCTAAAACTTTTTCCACATACACAATATCACCATTTCTCTCAAATATTGTTCACAAACCAGTCTAAATCTGTGATAGTGAGCACTTCTCCTTTGCTGAGATAATCCATCCCACCTCACAGGTGTGCCATACCAAGATGCTGATTAGACACCATGATTAATGCACAGGTGTGCCTTAGACTGCCCACAATAAAAAGCCACTCTGAAAGGTGCAGTTTTATCACACAGCACAATGCCACAGATGTTGCAAGATTTGAGGGAGCGTGCAATTGGCATGCTGACAGCAGGAATGTCAACCAGAGCTGTTGCTCGTGTATTGAATGTTCATGTCTCTACCATAAGCCATCTCCAAAGTCGTTTCAGAGAATTTGGCAGTACATCCAACCAGCCTCACAACCGCAGACCACATGTAACCACACCAGCCCAGGACCTCCACATCCAGCATGTTTACCTCCAAGATCGTCTGAGACCAGCCACTCGGACAGCTGCTGAAACAATCGGTTTGCATAACCAAAGAATTTCTGCACAAACTGTCAGAAACCGTCTTAGGGAAGCTCATCTGCATGCTTGTCGTCCTCATCGGGGTCTCGACCTGACTCCAGTTTGTCGTCGTAACTGACTTGAGTGGGCAAATGCTCACATTCGCTGGCGTTTGGCACGTTGGAGAGGTGTTCTCTTCATGGATGATGCGAAGGAGATGTGTTGCACTGCATGAGGCAAATGGTGGTCACACCAGATACTGACTGGTATCCCCCCCCAATAAAACAAAACTGCACCTTTCAGAGTGGCCTTTTATTGTGGGCAGTCTAAGGCACACCTGTGCATTAATCATGGTGTCTAATCAGCATCTTGGTATGGCACACCTGTGAGGTGGGATGGATTATCTCAGCAAAGGAAAAGTGCTCACTATCACAGATTTCGACTGGTTTGTGAACAATATTTGAGGGAAATGGTGATATTGTGTATGTGGAAAAAGTTTTAGATCTTTGAGTTCATCTCTGTCAGGAACTCGGGGTGATGTGGCACCAAAGGTTGAGGGACCCAAATGCAAAAACTCACAGACAGTGGAATTGAAATTGAAAGGCTTTATCGGTCAATAAATGAGCTTGGATTCGGTACACAGTTAGGCAGTCATGGATGCAGAGGTACAGAAAGTCAGCAGGCCAGGGCGTCGTCAAAAAGGCAGGCTCAGGTCTTTTACACAAGCAGACAAAGTACGTAGGCAGCAGCAAGACGAGGTCACAAAACAGAGCTGGGTCAGTACATGGCAAAATAAGGCAGAGCTATGAAAAGGCTGGTACGAGGACTGTGAAAATCAACGAACTGGCGGGGCTTGAGTGAAGGCAGAGAGTTTAAATAACCAAAGTGGAAATGAGGAAAGTGAGAACAGGTGTGTTGGAAGAACCAGGAAGAGGGCGTGGCAAACAGAAGAAACAGAAAAGTTCAGGTGGGCGTGACTTAGTGCAAAAATACTGAACAGCAAAAACCAAAAGGTAATTCTGATGAAGAAAAAACAGAAATAACAAAATGCAGAGACAAGTGCAATGAGACAAAGATGAAAGAAAACAGAAGACTAAGTGATAAACTAAAAACAAAAGCAGAGACAAAAGTAAACGTCACAGAAAAGGCCAGACTAAAGTATAATACAAGAAATTAAATAAACAGAACAAAACCAAGACTGAAGTGAAAACTAAGGTAACAATTAATGACAACAATGTGGCAAAACAGCTACTAAGACAAAACTACACAATACATGAACGATGAACAGAAAACAAAACCAATGAAAACATGAACATGGCAGGAATGCAAATACAGATGTACAGAACAAGAAAGCAAAGATCAATGAAAAAGTCATAACAAAAAGCACATCAAGGGCAGGACCATAACAGAACCCCTCCCCCACGGGCCCACACCGGGGGCCCACAAGCCCCCGCAAGAACACAACAAGAACCAAGGCACAAACCGACCACGGGAGGGGGGACGGGGGAACGGCCGGAGGGCACAGACAACAGAGTGAATGGGCCAGAACCCAAGGGAACCGCCTACAAAAAGGGCAGCATCAACCGGGTGGCCAAAACACCATGGAGGGACAAAAAGCCCTGCAGGAGGGTGACAAAGCAAAAAATAAGGAACAAACAGGCAGTCAGGCAAACAAACAAGCATGGAGTCCGGGGGACGACGGCGAAGCCCATGACGATAAGCAGGAGGCTCGGGAGGGTGGCCAGAAGGGAGACAGGGCCTCGTGACAGAAGTAACAAGTGGACCAGGGACAGGCGCATGACCCAAAACCAGGCGAGCAAAAGGGCAGGAGGGAAGGGCTAACATAACCCCAGAACCAAGGAACCAGAGACCAAACATAGTACCGGACCCCCAGAACAGGGAAGGCTGCGAATTAATGCCCAAACCCCATATTACCATGCAAGGAAGTCCAAAAAACAGGGAGATAGATAGACAAACAGTCAAATCTGGGGCCCTACGCCTGATAATACTGACACTGAACATAAACAAAAATGCCACAATAAGAGGAGTAACGAACCCAGTAAATGAATCAGATACAGCATAATAGTGAGTAAACCACCGAGATAAAAAGCTATGGGAGCCACTGACATACATGATGTTATCAAAAGAGTTTGAGGAAGCAAAAAACTGCTTAGCTGAAGCGTGCAAGAAGTAAAAAAACTGATTCAAAAGATTAGGGAGGCGAACAGGAACCAACCACTCCAGAATGGACCAGGGGGGTATCTTGATTGAGCCCAAATACAGAGCACCAACCAGTTCCCAACAAAAAAGCAAACAATGAAAAGACCAGACCAACAGGATCTCTCTTAAACACATATCAAAAGACATGGTTGCTATTAGCTTAGCACCGTAACAATACAAGAGCAATACATTGTGGAAAACGGTTCTATGCAAACCTGTCACAAAACGAAAACTGCAGAAAAACCACCAAAAAAGCATGTTCAAAAAAGAAAATAAAAAACTCACAGTTCTGTAGATCGTAATCCCCAAGGGCACCCTTGAGGGTGGCGTTGATTGGTTCAGATGTAGTGTGGAGGTCATGGATATGTCTGTGCCTTCAATAGATGTGCACGCTGTGGGTAGATGCAGAAACGTCGCCGAAGACTTTCGATATGAATACGTAAGTGACATCTCATGCGGGGTGTGACAGGCTGAAGGCTCGAGTGGTGTGACCTTCTCCTGTAGTTCAATCGCAGCTTCGTGGGACAGGAGATGCTCTGATGAGTCTGAACGTGGGCGCACAGCAGAAACACATGCTGCTGGGCTCTGGGATGTCGTGCTCGCCGTGGAAGGCTCCTGCTGCATGCGTGGTGCTGGGAGCAGTGGTGTACTCAGAGAGGAGTGGATGACAGCGAGCTCAGGAGGCGGGCATGGAGGAATTAGGTCGGCGGGCACGAGCGCTGCTGAGGACTGGAAGGAATTACGCGCTGTGGATGACTGCTGACACGAGCGTGCCTCAGTGAGTTGTAACGGCTTCAATGTTTCTGTAGGTTCACGATCCGTGGACTTTGTGAGGCAGTCAGGTTGCATGACTTCTCCTGGTGACTCTACAAGCAAAGTTGGAGACGAGAGCGCTTCTGCTCCCGTCAAAGAGACAACCACAGACGTTCCTTCCCCTGCTGGCAGCACAGGGAACGTGAGTGGGCCTGCTTCCTCCTGCGGCGTGCACTTGGCAGACAGGGCACGGGGTATGCAAGGTTCCACGGGATCCGGTGGCATGCGTGTTGAGTCATTTCGAAGTTTTCGTGGCATCAGAATGGGGATCCGACGAGGCGTGACTTGTGGTGATGCCACACTCGGCTGCGGGACCGAACCTCTTGGCTGGCACTTCTCAGCCGGCTTCAGCGTTAAGCGCCGAGGCGCAGGCGTGGGTAGCTGAGGAGGCGGGACGGATGAGGGTGTGGCAGTCTCTTGGTCACACAGAGACGGTGAAGGAAGCGTCGTGCCTGGTGTCGATGCTGATTGCTGGTAGCAGACCGGTGCGTCCGACGGAGGCAGCGTGACTGCAGCGTTGGACAGCGTGATAGATTGGGGTGTGTCCGAGCAGGACTCTAGAATGTCGGCTTCAAACAGAAACGTCATTGGGTCGTCAATGTAGGTGGGGATCCGACGTTGCATAAACAGAGACTTGATGTTGGCGAGTTCTGGATAAGATGACATGATTCCCGGCTTATCCTGTAGGATGTGGTCTAATGCCGAAAAAATCCGTTGTCGTTCCTGCCGACCTGTGCTGTCCAGATATTCATAAAATAAGTCCTGAATCTTAAAGAACACAGTAGCCGTGTCCTGTAGTGCTAAGTGCTCTGACTCAGACTCCTCTTCCTTATCACCATCAATCCAGTCAGATTCGTCGTCTTCTGACGGTAGGTAGGCCTCTGGGTGTTTCATCCAATTGGGCCGCTTTTGTTCACAAAAAACATTGTCAAGGCGTAGAAGCTCTGGAAAATAGTCAAACAGCCAAGGATGTAGATTCACCAGGTCCCAGGCTTGGTCTAAATAATCACACTTCTCTTCTGGAGCATAACAGTCTCGAAAGCAGACAAAAAAAAAAGTGAGATCAGAAAAAATCCTCTTTATCACCTCTAAATCTGGGAGAGCAGCAACAGAGTCCAAGGCAGGAGTGGAACTTGCAGGCTCCATGTTCTGGCCAGTTTGAATTGGCAGACCGGGCGGAGGCCCGTCTACTATGGTGGCTGTGTCTGGTAGATATGACCCTTCTGTCTCTGATGTGTAGTCATCATCCAGGTCGGTCCACTCAGACTCGCTGTCAAGGAGCTGTTGTGTGGGCGGCAAGTGCGTTTGTGGCTGGTAAATCCAGGCTGGGAGGCTTCCTGCCGCAAATAAGTTGTCCAGATCTTCTAATTCTGGAAAAAGATCGTACAGCCAGGAGTTCTCCTCCACCAGGTTCCAAGCTTTGTCCAAAAAGTCAAATTTTTTCTTCGGGGTGTAACAGGAGTGAAAACAGTTAAAGAAAAAATTTACCTCAGAAAAAATTTCCTTGATGAGGGCCATTTCCGGGTCCTTGGCAGAGAGAGAGTTGTCAGACATGACTGGGAGTGAGCTTGCTGAGTCCCGTTTATGGCCAGTTCGTTCTGTCAGGAACTCTGGGTGATGTGGCACCAAAGGTTGAGGGACCCAAATGCAAAAACTCACAGACAGTGCAATTGAAATTGAAAGGCTTTATCGGTCAATAAATGAGCTTGGATTCGGTACACAGTTAGGCAGTCATGGATGCAGAGGTACAGAAAGTCAGCAGGCCAGGGCGTCGTCAAAAAGGCAGGCTCAGGTCTTTTACACAAGCAGACAAAGTACGTAGGCAGCAGCAAGACGAGGTCACAAAACAGAGCTGGGTCAGTACATGGCAAAATAAGGCAGAGCTATGAAAAGGCTGGTACGAGGACTGTGAAAATCAACGAACTGGCGGGGCTTGAGTGAAGGCAGAGAGTTTAAATAACCAAAGTGGAAATGAGGAAAGTGAGAACAGGTGTGTTGGAAGAACCAGGAAGAGGGCGTGGCAAACAGAAGAAACAGAAAAGTTCAGGTGGGCATGACTTAGTGCAAAAATACTGAACAGCAAAAACCAAAAGGTAATTCTGATGAAGAAAAAACAGAAATAACAAAATGCAGAGACAAGTGCAATGAGACAAAGATGAAAGAAAACAGAAGACTAAGTGATAAACTAAAAACAAAAGCAGAGACAAAAGTAAACGTCACAGAAAAGGCCAGACTAAAGCATAATACAAGAAATTAAATAAACAGAACAAAACCAAGACTGAAGTGAAAACTAAGGTAACAATTAATGACAACAATGTGGCAAAACAGCTACTAAGACAAAACTACACAATACATGAACGATGAACAGAAAACAAAACCAATGAAAACATGAACATGGCAGGAATGCAAATACAGATGTACAGAACAAGAAAGCAAAGATCAATGAAAAAGTCATAACAAAAAGCACATCAAGGGCAGGACCATGACAATCTCATACAAAATGGGAGCAAAACCAAAAGTGTTGCGTTTATATTTTTGTTGAGTATATATAATCAATAACACACTATAATATAGGCAGTTATTTATATTGTTTTACATTCCTGAAAATGTTCTAATTTTATTTTTAATATATAATCATGACCCTCCTAACCAACAGCCCTGTACTGTGACCAAATCATTTCATTATACTTTGATTTGAAGTAATGAATATTTGTACATTGCTTAAGTTGCTGCCCCAGTCGGTTCCAGAGTTTAACCCCACACACAGACACACACAAACTTTTCCTCGTAGTTCTTACTGGCTGAATCTTAAAGTTACTACAGCCCCTCAGGCTATAAGCCCCTTCTCTGTGTGTGAAGAGCTTTTGAATATTAATAGGCAGGATATTTTTATTTGCTTTGTACAGAAGTTGTGCTGTATAAAAATTGACTAATTCATATAGTTTTAACAACTTAGACTGCAGGAATAGATTATGAGTGTGCTCATAAAATCCTACCTTGTGTATAACTCTAATAGCACGTTTCTGGAGTATAAAGAGGGGATGTAGTGAACTTTTATAGTTATTGCCCCAAATTTCAATGCAGTAGGTTAGGTAGGGCAACACTAATGAACAATACAGTAAATACAATGCATTATAGTCTATTTAACCTTGTTAATAACTGAGACACTTTTAGAAACTTTACTTTGTATTTGTCTGATGTGTGCTTTCCAGGTTAATTTGCTGTCTATAGTTATTCCTAAGAATTTTATTTCTGATACAGTATCTATACTGACACCATCTATATTTATTATCTGATTTAATTTTTCCTTGTAGTGTCCAAAGAATATTACTTTAGTTTTATTTAAATTTAGGGAAAGTTTGTTAATATCCATCCATAATTTCAGTTTAAGTAATTCATTATTTATACTATGAATTAGGTCTTGATAATTGTCACTAGAACAGAATATATTAGTATCATCTGCAAATAGTTAGTGAAGATGTGTTTGTTTCCATTTTTATACAATGGTATTAATTTTGCAATTTTCATTTTTTTTGGAAATGTTCCTGTTTGGAATAATAGGTTGCATATATATGTTAAAGGATTAGAAATACTCTTGATAATTCTTTTTATTACAGTCATATCTATATCATAACAATCAGTAGATGATTTGTTCTTACACTTATTAACAGTATCTATTAGTTCAGCCTCGGTTACTCCAGACAGAAACATTGTCTTTGAATTATTTTCTATGGGTGAATTGTCAAGCTGATTTTTGCACTTAGGAATTTTATCAGGCAAGTCTGGTCCAACATTTACAAAAAAATTGTTAAAACTATTTACAATGTCATTCATATTATAGTTATCAAAATTCTTATCAGTAAAATAGTCTGGAAATGACTTATTACTTTTACAACCCTTAATAACAGTATTCAATATTCCCCAAACCTTTTAAGTGTTATTCCTATTGTTATGTAATAAATTGCTATAATATAGTTTTTTGCTAGTTCTCATGATATCAGTCAGTTTATTTTTATAAATGTTATATTTATGTTCAGATTCCTCAGTCCTTAAACTAATAAACTGTCTATATAAATATTTTTTCTTTTTACAAGCATTACGTAACCCCTTGGTTATCCATGGACTTTTTATAGCAGGGGTGGGCAACCTGTTCCAGAAAGAGCCAAGAGGGTGCAGGTTTTCTTTGCAGCCACTGACTCCACCAGGTGATTTTACTGATTAATATCACTTTGAGCAGATGGAATCAGTTAATCAGTGAAATCACCTGGTGGAGTCAGTGGCTGCAAAGAAAACCTGCACCCTCTTGGCTCTTTCTGGAACAGGTTGCCCACCCCTGTTTTATAGCTACATATATTGTTTTTACTAATTTGACAAATTGGGCAGTTTTTATTATATACTGAAGTAAAGATTTCTAAAAAATTAGCAAATGCTGAATCCACATTTCTTTCCCTATATACCAGGGGTGGCCAAGTTTGGTCCTCGAGAGCCACATTCCTGACACTCTTAGTTGTCTCCCTGCTCCAACACACCTGAATCCAATGAAAGGCTCATTAAAAGTCTGCTAACGAGCCTTTCATTGGATTCAGGTGTGGTGGAGCAGGGAGACAACTAAGAGTGTCAGGAATGTGGCTCTCGAGGACTGAACTTGGCCACCCCTGCTATATACTGTATACCAATCTTGTTCTAGCAGGTTATGATATAGTGAGTTGATAGCATTGTCATTTTTTATTCGTTTGTATATGGGTTTTTGGGGTGTTTTACTGTGATTACAGTTGTCATCATATACTATAAAGACAGGCAGGTGGTCAGATATGTCGCAGGACATGGACTAGTACCCACTTATCTGGGATGTATTGATAAGCCTTATGTACCAGCCCATCTTCTGCAATCTCAGAATACAGGATTACTGTGTTCCATAGGCATTAAAAACAAGTCATTGGATCTCAGAGCTTTCTCTTGTCATGCACCTTTCATGTGGGATATAGTCTGCCAACTAAAATAAGGCTGATTCTGTGAGGGCCTTTAATTCCAGATGAAAGACACATCTGTTTTCTCTCAAAATTATCATTATCTTATTGCCCTAGTACTGTATTTCCCATCTATTTGTCACAATACCCATAGGGAAGGGTCTAGTTTCATAAACTCAAAATTTTAGTTGTATCGGTGGAGAGAATGAATGAATGGTAGGTTTACCAGAGTGAGTAGGGTATGTAGGGTAACATCTTTTCTTGATTTGTAAAATGAGCCGGGCCTGGTAGATGTTTTGATGATTAGGTTTTTGGAAAGCTAATCATCAAAAACCATCATGTACAACCCTCATACAACTTGCCCTAGTTTCCAGATCAGCCTCATGTGGCTGTGCTGGTGCAGGCAGCACAGCAATTTGTAAGAGCAAAAAAACAAAATCCCTCACTCAGGTCCCATGATCACACAGTACTGCAATAACACGGCCCTCTGTCCTGTGTTCTGCTGGCTCGGCAGCCTTGTTAAGGCCCACTACAACTGTGGCTTACAATCAAGATCCACCAGCAGGCAAGAAGCTGTCGCTCATTCACTACCATGTTGTGTGGGTAGAAAATACTTCAGTATTTACCAGGTGGACCATTTGACTAAAACAGCTCCCCATTTGCATCCAACACCGCCGTTCCTCTGTGAATGTGTCCTCTCTGAAAACATATGGGCCACACTCCGGCTTTAATGACACAACATGAGGTAACTTGTTAATATCCATTCCTGCAGCCAGAGACATTTATTCTCAGCAAATTAAGTGTGCATGAATGTGCAATGCATTTTGTCCATGTTTGAGCATTGAATATAATATTCCATTCCATAAATAACTTCAAGGCCCATCAAAAGGTTGCATGTTTGCCAGGAAATGATTAACTACAAGTCAAAAGAAATTTATAATTATCCATAACAGGATTTACTGCTCAAAAATGGCATAACAGCCTTCCTTTTTTATATTTTAAATTCTGTTTTGGGTTTATGCAATAAATAGACACTGTTACAATGTTCAATGTTCTTATTGTATATTGTTTGTCTGCTCAGAGATATTAAAGGAAACTATGTTAGCAATTTCACTCAAAGGCCATTATGCTCTTTACTAATATTGCATTACAGGCATGAAAAAAATAATTAAGTATTTCAAAATAAAAGTCTGTAAATAAGCTTGGATAATAGGGATACGCAAATAGACCAGTGATATTTTCCAAACTAGGAATGAATGAATGAATGAGTTTATTTGGCACACAAACTCAACAATAGCAAAAACCTGATACACAAGATAATTCCACAGTGACATGTGTGACCAAAAGGGTAATGCAGGCATCAATACCACACCCACGTTTCAAAGTATGAGGCATGTGCATTGTCTGTATATACACTGGTCAATTTCTTCTCAGGCTCAAATAACGTGGCTTCAAATGTCACCATTTTGCAACTCTAAAAGGCAAGAAAAAGGATCTGATAGAGGGGTAAGTTCTGACAAACTTGCTTCTAGGACTTATTACCTTGTGAGTGATGGGGGAAATTACACATATTTAGATGTGTTATAGGAAATGTTCATAAAATGCTTAATATTTGGCCTTTTGCCATGGGGAAAAAAAACTTGAACTGTAGATAATCTTTGCTATGCAACTTTGAGATCATTCATATCAGTAAGTGCATGCTGCATTATCTCTGTACTGAGCCAAGCATGCATTTCTCGGTGGATGGGACGCCGAACCTCCGGGTAAAGAAAGAAATGCAGGAGGAGAAACCTCCTCTGGGTGAGAGAGTGGGGAGATTTCAGGAGGGATTTACAAAGCTTTACTAAATTTGCCACAAGTTGTGAACAAAACCACTATATGGGTGGTTTTAATGTAAGTGGGTTGAGTGGAAAACCCGTTGGTGTGTCTACCATGTAAGTTTTGTGACTGCTACAAACTTGGTGGGTTGAGCTTATTAAACATTCCCTTATTTAAAGTCCTTCCAATATGGTGAAGTGTTGCATTCTTAGGAAAACATAAAACTTCATGTTTATCCCTGAGGTGGTTAGCATCCAACACAAACCAGCATCCACACACAAGTAATCCTCAGCATTCTGAGGCTTTTGTTTACTTCCTGAGCGTGTCTGTACATCCGCAGCAGGCAGAATTTTTTCCACAATCTCCTGTGTGATCAAATTCCAATATGGTAGGTGTGCAATCTTCCTATTAATCAGACAACCCCTCATATTAACTCAATATTTGTTAGCAGCCTCTGCAAGCAGCGCTCTAACTCTAGCACACAGCCATGGGTGCTGCCAGGGATTTTAGGGCCCATGAAACGAAATCTTACAAAAATCTCAATTTCAATATAATTTCATTTATATAGAGCCAAATCACAATAGAGTTGCCTCAAGGCGCTTCACACAAGTAAGGTCTAACCTTACCAACCCCCAGAGTAACAGTGGTAAGGAAAGACTCCCTCTGAGGAAGAAACCTCAAGCAGACCAGACTCAAAGGGGTGACCCTCTGCTTGGGCCATGCTACAGGCATAAATTACAGAACAATTCACAAAACGAATATACAGGAAATGCTGTTGGTGCACAGGACAGGAGGGTCACCAGCACAAATACAGCTCCTATCTCTGGATGGAGCTGCACCTTAAACAGAGAGAAAAAACAGAATCAAGCATCAGAAAGACAAGAAATAATGTATAATTTGCCAGCATTAAACAACAAGAAAACAAAAGAAATACTAAGGTGATCGTTGGCCACTAGCCCTAAGCTTCACTAAAAGACCCAGAATTTAGGTAAAGTTGTGGCCGTGACATGCTCCATTTCCTAATAAAATGAATTAAAAGAGTAAAAAGCGTAAAAACTATACCAGTATGCTAGCCATACAAAAAGGGAAAATAAGTGACTCTTAAGTATGGACTTGAAAGTCTCGACAGAATCTGTTTTATTGACGCAGGGAGATCATTCAACAGAACAGGGGCATGATAAGAGAAAGCTCTATGACCTGCAGACTTCTTATTCACCCTAGGGACACAAAGTAGTCCTGCACCCTGAGAACGCAAAGCCCAGGCCGGTACATAAGGTTTAATTAGGTCAGCTAGGTAGGGAGGTGCCAGTCCGTGAACAGTTTTATAGACTAGTAGCAGAACCTTAAAATCTGATCTCACTGGGACAGGAAGCCAGTGAAGGGATGCCAAAATGGGTGTAATGTGGTCAAACCTTCTGCTTTGTGTCAAAAGTCTGGCTGCAGCATTTTGAACCAATTGGAGAGTCCTAATGCTGGACTGCGATAAACCAGAAAATAGAACATTGCAGTAGTCCAGTCTAGAAGAGTTAAATGCATGGATCAGGGTATCAACATCAGCCATAGACAGACTGGGATTTCGCAGGTGGAAGAAAGCAGTCCTCATAATATATCTAATGTGGAGGTCAAAGGACAACATAGGATCAAAAATTACCCCAAGTTTCCTCACGTTGTCAGTGTGATGTATGACACATGAGCCTAGGCTAAGCGTTAACTGGTCAAATTGATGCCGATATCTCAGTGGACCAAGAACCATCATTTCACTCTTATCAGAGTTTAAAAGTAGGAAGTTTCTAGAAATCCAACTTCTCACTGATGCACGGCAATCTTCTAAGGATTTTATATGAACACGATTACCAGCAGTTATTGGCATGTATAACTGAGTATCATCAACATAGCAGTCAAAGGTAATCCCAAAATGCCGCAATATGTGCCCAAGGGCTGCTATATAAAGGGAGAAAAACAGGGGGCCTAAGAAGGACCCCTGTGGAACCCCAAATTTCATGTCACGAAGGTTAGAGGTAGTGTTACTGTACAAAACACAGTGAGAACGACTGGTCAAGTATGACGTCAGCCATGCAAGGGCACTCCCAGTAATCCCAAAATGATTTTCCAGCCTATCAAGTAGAATATGATGATCCACGGTATCAAATGCAGCACTGAAATCTAACAGCACCAGAACCATAGTGGTGTCCGTATCCACTGTAAGCAGAAGATCATTCACCACTTTGTAAATGCAGACTGCAGTGGCTCAAAGAGATTATTCTCAGTAAGTCCATTCTAAGTAGTCCATGAGCTGCCGTGACACCAGTTTTTCCAGCATTTTAGAGCAAAATGATGGATATGATATCGGCCGATAGTTTTTCAATACACTAGGGTCAAGATTAGGTTTCTTAAGTAATGGTTTAATCACTGAGGTTTGAAACATATAGGAAAATATCCAGAAGTTAAAGAAAGATTAATAATTTCCAGCACAGTCAGCCCAAGAGTGGTCACAGGTCCTTAAACAGTTTTGTTGGTATAGGATCAAATAAACAGGTTGTGCTTTTTATTGACATTACGAGTTTCGTCAGCATGCCTAGTGAGATATTATCAAATTCTGTAAATCTAGGTAATACCTCAGTAATGGCACCCATCCTAATAGCAGGGTGTAGTGGCTGGGCTAAGGCATGCTGGGATATGTTTAACCTAATGTCTTCTGTTTTCTTCTCAAAGTAATCCAGGCAATCTTGTGCTGTAAAAGGAGAGCGAACTACAGGTGGTTGTCCATGAATAAGTGTTGTCACTGTGTCAACAAGAACTTTGAGTTATGCTTGTTTTTGTTGATCAAATCTGAGTAATAGGTCCGCTTTGTAGCCAATAATGCATGCTTATAGTCTAAGATAGCATCATGCCATGCAAGATGGAATACTTCTAATTTTGAACGACATTTCCATTGTAGACCTCTTGCCTTATGCTTGAGGGCATGCAGGTAATCATAGAACCAAGGTGACTGTGATTTGGGGGAGCGCGGTTTTAACACAGGTGGTGCAATCATGTTGAGTGTAGTTTTGAGCACTGAGTTTAAACTATCCACAAGACTGTCTACTGATTGGGTATTTGCCATATGTGAAGCTAAGACATCAGGCAGTCTAGCTTTGAGTTCAGTCTTAGTTGAGGAGTTGATGCATTGCCGTAGTGATATATAAGGTTGTTGTTTCTCTAAACACGGCAGCGATACTGTAAACTTAATAAGTGAGTGAACAGAGACCACTGATGTAAGAGGCATGAGGTCCATATTCGTGACGGCAATACCACATGCAAGAACCAGATCCATGGTATTTCCACTAATGTGCGTCAAGTCCTGAATGCATTGCCGAAAGCCTAATGCATCCACAATTTCCATACATGATTTGCAGAGGGGAACAGAAGGCCTATTTATATGAACGTTAAAGTCACCAATGATCAGAATGTTATCTGCACTCCTTGACAAGTTAGAGATGAATGCACCAAATTCATCTAAGAATTCAGAATATGGGTCAGGAGGCCTATATACAGTAACAAAGTAATACGGCTGATTTTTATACTTCTGACCTTGGCAATGCATAATATCCTGAGCAGACCGGAGAATCAGATGCTCAAATGAGTTATATTTGTGACCCCCAACAGCTAATAAGCTTTACCTAGATTTATAAATATGAGCAACACCCCCGCCTTGCTTCGCATCACGAGGGACGTGACTAAATGTATATGCTGGTGGGCAGGCCTCATTTAAGGGGAGGACAGCTGTAGGTTTAAGCCAGGTTTCACATAACCCAATCATATCTAATGTCAGATCCCGCTTCATATAAGACCAGCTCTCCGTCTCTGGGGTCCGACCTTCGTGAAAGTCATCTTTCTTGACACTAAGTGATGATCAATAACTACATCATTAATCAACAATGATTTTGAGGACAGTGATCTTATGTTCATGAGACCCAGACTAAGGACCTCAGTGGGGTTGACAGTTGGACTGTTTGGATTTAGGGGTGGTTTCAGAGTAGCATATATAAGATGCCTAGAAGTAGGTTTAGGTTTGAGACATTCCATGCGCGTTGTAGGAAGCAGACACAAAATCTTTACTATTGCTGGAACAACCACTGGGCCATCCTCAATTTCAACATCATCCAATCTAGTAATGAATATTAAGTTGGCAAAGCATATCCCTGTATGATTTTTATGGACATGTCTACGGAAGCAGGCCAGAGTCTCAACTTGTTGAATTTCCCTCCCTGGCAGATAAACTGTACTATCACCATAGTGGATTTTCTGCACTAATTTGTCCGCTAAGCTAATGGATTCCACTCCCACAATTTTCATAAACCTTGCAGGGTCTCTAATCACCTGCTCCGTGGCCTGCTGTAAATTCCCAATGTTACCCTCCCTGTAGAGCTCTATCTATGTTCGCAAACAAGATGGCAGTGCTTTTCCCAGTAGGGTGGAGGCCGTTCGGCATCAGCAAGCCACAACGGCCCCAGAAAGAAGGCCAGTTATCAATAAAGCTAAAGCCTTGTTGTCTACAAAATTGTGCCAGCCACCTATTTAACAATGTCAGCCTGCTAAACACCTCATCATTACCTCGGGAGGGGAGGGGACCAGAGACTATTAATCGATGCCGACACATCTTTCTGGCAAGGTCACAAGTCCTCTCTATGTCCATTTTTGTGACCTCTTGAGTGCTTCATCCTGACATCATTGGTGCCGACGTGAATAACTATGTGACTATATCTCGTTGTGTTCCTTAGTCTGTCTTCCATTCTGCAGCATCAGCACCCTAAGATGGGATACAATGTCGGGGGCTATGGCCCCAGGAATACATTTAATGTCAGCCGGCATCTGTAACCTGACTTTGCGAGTGATAGAATCCCCTATCACTAAAGTCTGGTGCTTCGGCCTGGAGACAGGAGTGGAAGTCACTTGTGGGCTCAGAGAATTCACATCAGGCATTTCCAAGGGGGAGAACTGATTCAATGCATGGTGCAGCACGGTGGCTTAGTGGTTAGCACTTTTGCATCACAGCAAGAAGGTCACTGGATTCCTAATACAAACATGCAAGTTTGATCAACATGGGATTCAGCAATCTTAAGATGTCTTGCTATCATACATACAAGTGTTGTTACATAGAGACAAAGGCAGTCACAGGAGAGTACACATCTGGTGGCATTGTTAATAATGGGCCTTCAAAATTGTCCTCCCTATCAGTAGTCATCTCATACTTCTTGGTGGCATCAGTCTTCAAGAAGTTGAATACCTGCTTCATGTATATGAGATAAAACAGCATGTCTTGATGGTGTCCATTTTTAAGATGTACTTTAGTTCATCTTTTGTTGGTCAAATGTGTAACAAGAGAATTCCTGCAAGAGTCAGAAATCATATACTATCCATGACATTGGCTTGTCTTAGTGGCTGTCCTTGACCAAGTAATACTCTATGAGCATCTGTACTCTAATAGCAGTCCCATTGAGAGTTAGACCATTAATTAGAATTGTACCAAATGGCCACTGTTGTTAAGGAGAATCTGTCTGTCAGTTGCATCATGTCACCTTTTCCTCCTGTGTCGCTGATGAGTAATGTGTTTTATTCCATAAACTATTTATGGAGCAACCTGGCGTATGTTCTGCACTATATAAAAAAAAAAAAAGGATTTTTTGACTCCACTTGACTCGGTCATCTTGTTGCTTTTACTCTGGTATAAGTCAATGCATAGTTTCAAATGTCATGGTTCAGGACTTGAAATTTTACATTGACATAACATAACAATTTACCAGCCAGCAGACTCTTACTCCAACAGTTTAATTTTACTTAACCTTTATTTATCCAGATTAGTCCCATTGAGATTGAGATGTTTTTTGCAAGGTAAACCTGGACAATTATGAAGTTTCCAATCCACCTAACCTGCATGCTTTTAAATATGGGGGGGGGGGGACTGGAGCACCCAGAAGAAACCCATGCAAACATGCAAACTCTACACAGAAAGGCCACAGGTGGAAATGAATCCCATGATCTTTTTGCCGTGAGGCAACAGTGCTAACCACTAAGTCACCATGCTGCACCATGCAGTTAACTAAAAACAAGCCATCAGCTGTTGCTTTAACCCACTTTGTCATTTGTCACACTTCATGCGGTGTTTTTAAAAGACTTTTTGACAAATCAGTTTGATTGTAGTGAAATCTGTTTATCGGAAAATGTTATTACTTAAAGTGGATATGACACTTAAAGACAACATAGTCTTATTACATGTAACAAAGGTTATATAATTCGGTCAACCTAAGCGTTTTGGGAAAATGGACACGATTCTCCCGTTATATATAACATTTGAACGTCCCACCACTGAAAAATGTGCACGCTCCGTGACCAGCTTCCCGCTGAGCACCAAACCTGAAATAGGTCACTACGTGTAGACCATATCAGCTTGTGCGCCTGGCGGCCACTGTTTACACTTTTTTTAGCAGCAGAAACTTTGATTAAACACAGCTCTCTGGGACTTGTTTGTCGATATGCCTGACCAGTGTGTCGCAGCATATTGCACAAACACAAGGGCAAAAGGTTTTAGCCTTTTCAAGTCCAGGCAGATTGATCGAAAGCTGCGGCGTTGTGTGATGCACGAAATGTCAGGCTGCCGCTCGTACACCCGCATTTGCTCCCGACAGCAGACACTTTCCTCTACCGTCTCCATGTTCTTGCACCGCTCACAGGAACACATAAAATGTCAACCCCAAATAATATGTTCACAATAATCTTGAAATGGTCAAGGAACTTATGTAGTAAACACGGCGGCGGCATGTAAACACGATGGCGGCATGTTCAGTGTTGTTTTCAGCGATCTTTTTCCTATTTCCTATTCTTTCATGAAAATAACGTAACTAAACACACATGAATGCAATGCCTGGCACTCGAAAACGGCAAAAACCCGAAGGTAATGATGGTGGTCCACAAGTAGTAGCTACACTATCACGGCTCCGGAACAATAAAAAAGGCAGTAAACAGACGCTCGAATCGAAAATGCTATAATTATAGTGTTATAAACAGCAGCAACAAAAATCAAAGCCTCCCTTACCATTCCATATTCTGCAGCCTTTCAAAATCCATCAGAATTGGCACGTCTCTTGCCTCTGCTTCAGCTCCGCCGTAAGCACGTCGGCATTATTTTCGCTGCCAGAATGCTCCTGGTTTGAATGTTCGTCCGAAAGATACGGCTTCAATCCGTAGGGTCTAATCACTGCTGCGACATCTTCAGGATCTGAGTCAGAAATAATCCACACTTGAAGAGGAGTCAGAAAAGTTCTTGATCTCGTCACTGTCCATGCTGAGGTCCATCTGTTCCTGTTGTCAATCGAACAGACAAAGACGGGACTCTACACGCTGTGACATCATGGCATCACGTGACCGCTGATGGAACGCTGCCAGCGCGCTTTCCAAGAAACACACTTTTGAGAAACTGTACAAACTTTATTTCTCAGTGATAATAATTAAAACCACTTTCAACTTACTATACTGTATGTATATTTTGATATTTATATCAGTTTTACCTAATTTTTTACGTGTCATATCCACTTTAAGCCCTGTCAAGTTTGCGAACAATGCAACACAATGACACTCTTGGTACTGCAATGCCCTCCTTATGGGACTGTGGGTGAGTGCAGTGAAACCCTTAGGGCACCTTCACACATAACACAATCGAGGCAGAATGGTGCACGAAGGAGGAGTCAAATACCACTTGTGAAAAATCAGAGCCATCTCAAATGCCTCATACAGCTGTCGCTACAACCATTCGTGCACACCAGCGGCTTGACTGGACGCCTGCATGGACTCTCATCAGTTGTTGTTGTGTTGTGTTCTGTATTGTAAACCTTTTTGGTAGAATGGCCTAAGCAGTGGGTCACCCGATAGAGTCTGGTCTGCTTGAGGTTTCTTCCTCAATATCATCAGAGGCAGTTTTTCCTTACAACTGTCGTCTATGTGCTTCCTCTAGGGGTTGGGAAGGTTTGGCCCTACTTCAGTGAAGCGCCTTGAGGGAGCTTTGTTGTAATTTTAGTGTTATACAAGGTTTCTGGCAAAATTTGATGCAGTTGCGCTGCTCCAGTCATTCTGCCATTTTCCTTGCAATGAAAATCCGACGAGAGACTACACACGTCCTCACACAAAGGCTGCTTGCAAGCAAATGACGCAATCGACAGGCGTGAAAAAATTCACACATGCGCACGAAGGTTCAAGGTTGGCTCATGCAAGCACACGTGATTCAAATCCATCAGGTTTTTGCAAAAAATAAAAAGGTCAGATACTTTTCTAACAGACCTCGTATAAACTAAATAAACTGAAATTGAAATTCATACTTTCTACTTTAAACATCATGAGCACTGGGTATAAAAATGACAGTTGTGTCGGTTGTACGCCAGCGATAACACTTGAGCAGCACTGCTCACTAATTTGCACCGGGTGGCAGATAAGGCCTTTATTGTTCTTAATGTCCTGTGTAATCTGATTCATGATTCTGCTCTCATTGTAAGAACCACAAGAAAAACAGGGCACAGTGCAGCCATTAGCAGTAAATAGTTTTGTGACAGCAGTTGGTAGCTTGAAGAACTACTCTACATCACAGAGAGCCATGGCGATTGAACTTTCCAACAAGACACGCTGGAAAAGTGGCTAGAGGTCTGACTAGCTGTTAACTTTATTTTAAAGTACCTACATTGTGATGATGATGGTGGCCATCTTTTTGTGGACTAAACAACTCATTTACTGCTTAGCTGAGCTTGCAGTATATACCTGATTATTTTTTTAAATATTTATTTACCTCAGAAAGGTTTGCTAAGCATGCACTCTTATTTCAGTTAGCTCAATTACACATTTACCCTGCAGTCTTCTGTTATGAGCCACTAACCAATCTTAAGGGCACTTCAACAGTTTTATGTAATGCTACCCAGATTTTCCCATCTGAGCTTATAAGCTACGTATTATTCATTACAAAAACTGCCACAAATGCTGACATAATATTAAATCCATCATCTCTGACTCACACAAAAGTTCTGTGCAATTTTTAGCTCATGTCCTATAGTGGCTCTCAAGCAAATACCACTTAATTCAGCTTAGCCTCACTCCTTAGAGGGGATCAAAATGATGATTCTCTTTATATAATTAGGTTTCAGTGAGTGTGCCAACTCTACGCTGGTGTTCCACAGGCACATTTTATCACATTCCCAATCTCCAACTTAATTACCCTCGAGTGAAGTTCGTATTAAATCTACTCACATCAAAGTGATTCCAGAAGACAAGCTTCTTTAAGATTAAAAGCTATTTTTTTAAAGGTCTGTGATTACAAAGTATTTGCCCCAATTGAAATGTTGTTAGTGTGACAAAAATGATAAAACACCCTTTTATCATTTGGAAGGATATTATTGAAAACATCACATTTGATTAAATGAAAGATGAAGATACAGGCTGTGTTACACAACATCACCTCTTGTGACCAACGGTGCTCCTGGAAAGTATTCACAGCGCTTCACTTTCTCCATATTTTGTTATGTTACAGGCCTTATTCAAAATGGAGTGAGTTAATTTTTTCCCTCAAAATTCTACTCACAACATCCCATAATGACGTGTTTGTTTGTTTGTTTGTTTTTTGCAAATTTATTAAAGATAATTTAAAAAACTAAGAAATCAAATGTGCATATTCACACCCTTTGCTCAACACTTTGTTGATGCACCTTTGGCAGCAATTACAGCCTCAAGCCTTCTCAGATATGATGCCACAAGCTTGCTGCAACTATCTTTGTGCAGTTTTGCCCATTCCTCTTTGCAGCACCTACCAAGCTCTATCAGGTCAGATGGGGAGCGTCATTTTCAGATCTCTGCAGAGACGTTCAGTCGGATTCATGTTTCGACTCTGGCTGGGCCACTCAAGGACATTCACAGAGTTGTCCTGAAGCCACTCCTTTGATATTTTGGTTCCGTGCTTAGGGTCATTATCATGCTGAAAGATGAACCGTCATCCTAGTCTGAGGTCAAGAGTGCTCAGGAGCAGGTTTTTAACCAGGATGTCACTGTACATTGCTGCATTCATCTTTCCCTCAATCCTGATTAGAATAGAATAGACTAGAATAGAATAATTCTTTATTGTCCACCGATGTGGAAAATTGTCTTTGGCTCACCAGCACAAAAACAACAAAACAACAGTCATAAAACATTCATACAAACACACGAATGAAACAAAAATAAGATACATAAAATACATGGAGGTAAAAGAAGAAATAGAATAAGACCTAGTAAGATAAATAAAACGTACAGTAAGATCTAATAAAATCAAATAAAACAGAAGTAAAGCAGTTCAGGTTTAATTTGTGGAGTGGTCACTTTGAGTTCATTATGGTGACGACATTTGGTATAAAAGATTTTTTGAAAGAACCTTTGGCCAGAGGAGCTCTGTAGCGCCTCCCAGACTTCAAGAGCTCAAACTGACAGGACAGAGGATGAGAGCTGTCTGCCAGGACTCTCTCAGCTTTCCTCCTCATCCTGTCAGTGTAAATGTGGGCCAGAGTCTTCTGGGGTTTTCCCACAATTTTCCCCGCCATTTTTACAATTCTATTTAATTTGTCCTTACATTTACAACTCAAGTGACCAAACCAAACACAAAGATGAAATGTTAAAATACTCTCAATATGTGCAGAATACACAAGCTCTAAAATCTGCGGATTAACACCAAGACAACTCAATCTTCTGAGAAGACTGAGTCGCTGTGAACATTTCTTAAAGATAAAATCAGTGTTTTCAAAGAAGCTCAAGTGACTATCAAGAACTGTACCAAGATATTTAAAAGTTTCAACCGTTTCAACAAGCCACAATTACAAGCAACAATTAGTCACTCAGTTCCTGCTGCTGACAAACAAAACTTCCCCACAACCAACCCAGTCTCACAGCAAGTCGTGATTCAGCAGCACTAAATGTACATTAATCTATTGGTTTGTGATACTGTGACGTAAAGTGCCTCATTTTCGGCACGGCAGCATGAATTCATTCTAATTCATTTCTTGATGGCTGCACGAAGTTAAAAGTGAAGCGCGGGGGGGGGGGGGGGGGTTGGGGTGGTTATGGCTAGGGTGGGGGAAGAGTAGGGTTAGGTTATGGTTAAAGTTAGGGTCAGGGGTAAGAGTAGGGTTAGTAATAGTGAGTTAAAAAAAGCCCCATCATGAAAATTTGACTCATTTCGTCACGGGAGCACAAAATAAAAATGTGCGACTGGGCTGACACAACATGATGCTGCCACCACCATTCTTCACTGCAGGGATGCTGGAAGGTTTCCTCCAAACATGATGCCTGACATTCATGCCAGGTTCAAGCATTGTCTCATCAGACCAGAGAATTTTATTTCTCATGGTCTGAGAGTCCTTCAGCTGCTTTTAGGCAAACTTCAGGTGGGCTGTCATGTGCCTTTTACTAAGGAGTGGCTTCCGTCTGGCCACTCTACCATACCGGCCTAAAGCCCAGGTTACACATAGACGGTTTTGTCCGCGGGTAGTACATAGACCGAAGTTTGCGGTAGTTCCGGCTGTTTTCGCGGTGGAAAGGGACGGAGCATTTCGCCGGCATTTTCAGCGGTGTACTAGCCCCAAATACGCAGATAAAACGCCGCTAAATCCGCCGAATAAAGCGGAGTTTTGATGCCGTAGCATCCGGCACACGTCAGGCAAAGGGGGTTAATACTCAGTTCTATCCTTTACAATCACAGGTTAAGATGCGCGTGAGAACGGCGGTGTTCTGCTGCCGCCGATAATGCCCTGTGTACCGCTGGATTTATCCAGGCAAATCCTGCGTTACTCCAGGAACTTTTGCTTATAGGCACCGCCCCCAGAGTATAATAGGCTGAAGCAGTTGTCAGTGCAGGGGGAGGGAGTGACAGGGAGCTCATCTCTCAGCCTTTTCTTTTTTTCCCTCCTCAACGTGTTGCTCGTCTGCACCACAGGACTACCCTATGCTTCTGAACCAGACCTCTTGGTAAGTCCTTGCCGCTGCCAGTTTTATTTTAGGAGGTATACTGGAGCTTCTCTGCAAAAATATCTGGAGCTGGCCGCGAGTGAGAGACCTGCATGCAGCGCGCTAGCGTTTTTATGCTGACCGCCGCCTATCAGCCGTTTGGAACGCCATTAACCGGGAGGTGGTGTTTAGAACAGCGTACTGTCCGCTAGCGCCACCGTTTTGTCTGCCTCTGTCGCCGGTTAAAACGCCTTTGAGGACGCCGATGTGGGCTCTATCATCGTTTTACACGCCGTTGGTTAGGGATACAACGCCGGCCGCCAATTACGGTGGTGTAAACTACGGGACTACAGGAAGGGGCGGGATGACACGGCGATTAAAAAGTATCAAACGCCGTTGTTCGCGTTGTCTCCGTTGTCAGGCCATTTCTCCAGGAGCGCTCCTGGAATTATTCGACATGTTGAATAATTTTTTCGACGATTCCCGGTGAAGCTGGAACCAAACCACGCCCCCGTGCGCCGGCGTTAACTACGGCGTGTGATCCCTAAAACGGCCTGGAGGGGGCAAAATCTCTGCCGGGACGCTTCCGGGAGAGTTTACCGTCTATGTGTAAACAGGGCTTAATTGGTGGATTGCTGCAGAGATGATTGTTGTTCTGGAAGGTTCTCCTCTCTTCACAGAGGAATGCTGGAGCTCTGACACAGTGACCATTGTTCTTGTTGTTCTTGGTCCCCTCCCTGACTAAGGCCCTTCTCCCTGATCACTCAGTTTAGACAGGCAGCCAGCTCAACAAAGAGTCCTGGTGGATCCGAACTTCTTCCATTTACAGATGATGGAGGTCAATGTGATCACTGAGAGCTTTAAAACACACATCATACATGTTATTGCATGTCAGCATTTTCTTTATTTCCAGTGGAGGTGGACATTCCACAACATGCCGGCAGGCAAGCTTTGCTGTGATCGATCGATCTCAGAGCTCAATCAACCACGATCAGATTGTCTCATATGCTGTTTTGATGCCATCAGAAGATGTAGACTGCGATCAGATGATGCAAAACTGCATATAGACCGCCGTCAGATGTGCGTTTCTTCTCGATGGAGCCAAGAATGTTTTGAAAATGTGCAAAACACTTGGGACAGCTGAGCCAGTGGGACCAAATATGTAGATGCTCACAGACTGCCATCTGTTGGTCTTCAGACCGCAAGTCAATATTTTCCGATTGTGGCCGGATGTGTCATTATGACGCAATTCGGCCTCAATCAGTGTACGAGGTGCCTTCAATAAGTTTTGAGACTTTTTTGGTAGGGGCAGTTATAATCATCCCACACTCTTGTAATGTTGATATGTCATTACCATATATCTAAGGAGATAATCTACCAATTTTTGTTATTCCAGGTTGAAAGAGACGGCTGTACAGTAGTGTTCAGGATAATAGCAGTGCTATATGACTAAAAAGATTAATCCAGGTTTTGAGTATATTTCTTATTGTTACATGGGAAACAAGGTACCAGTAGATTCAGTAGATTCTCACAAATCCAACAAGACCAAGCATTCATGATAGCCCAATTTCATAGCCTTAAGAGTGTGCATATTAGTAAAAAAACGTAGAAAAGGGGTGTTCACAATAATAGTGTGGCATTCAGTCAGTGAGTTCGTCAATTTTGTGGAACAAACAGGTGTGAATCAGGTGTCCCCTATTTAAGGATGAAGCCAGCACCTGTTGAACATGCTTTTCTCTTTGAAAGCCTGAGGAAAATGGGAAGTTCAAGACATTGTTCAGAAGAACAGCATAGTTTGATTAAAAAGTTGATTGGAGAGGGGAAAACTTATACGCAGGTGCAAAAAATTATAGGCTGTTCATCTACAATGATCTCCAATGCTTTAAAAAACAGAGATGCATGGAAGAAAATGGAAAACAACCATCAAAATGGATAGAAGAGTAACCAGAATGGCAAAGGCTCACCCATTGATCAGCTCCAGGATGATCAAAGACAGTCTGGAGTTACCTGTAAGTGCTGTGACAGTTAGAAGACGCCTGTGTGAAGCTAATTTATTTGCAAGAATCCCCCACAAAGTCCCTCTGTTAAATAAAAGACATGTGCAGAAGATGTTACAATCAAATGATGTTAGAACACATCAACTGGCCTAAAGAGAAATGGAGGAATATTTTGTGGACTGATGAGAGTAAAATTGTTCTTTTTGGGTCCAAGGGCCGCAGACATCATGATATGGGCATGTTCCTCCTACTATGGTGTTGGGCCTATATATCGCATACCAGGTATCATGGATCAGTTTGGATATGTCAAAATACTTGAAGAGGTCATGTTGTCTTATGCTGAAGAGGACATGCCCTTGAAATGGGTGTTTCAACAAGACAATGACCCCAAGCACACTAGTAAATGTGTTATGTGTCGACGCGGGTTGAGGAGCGGACCTGCGTCTGACGGAACCCAGCGCTAAAACAACCAGAAAACGGTTCCAATAACAAAACAATTTTATTTTTCCCCCTTCTGTGCAATACAAAGTGTACAAATGTAAACTGCGTCAGTCTGGCGGAGTGAAGGACGGCACGCTCTCCAGCGCACCGCAAAACCACCACGCCAGACCGCGCACTTTTATACTTTTTCACAGCACTGTTATGTTCATTAAACTCTGTTATCCTTTGTACCGTGCTCTGCTTATTTTATACTGGGTCCTTCAAACGCTGGTCGGTTCTCCGGGCTGCGTCCGACACATAACACAATGTTCAAATATACTGCGTAACAAAATACCAAGTTACTGTTAACGATTATTCAGATAATCAATCACCTCTGATGTGTGCTGACAGCATGTGTCCCTCACCCGTCCTCCTTCACAGGCACGATGTGTCAAACCCAGGCGCGGTCCTCAGCGTCTCACAAATGAACATCACAAGGTTGAGTTCCCGGCAATTCTGCTTGAATCACACATGGCTTAAATGCAGAACGCCATCTCATTATCTGCTTCAGCCGAAAGTCTTTAAGGTTGTATGTGAGCACCATCCACAGGTGCTGCACATTACGTTGATGAGGGTGAAGGACTCTTCTGCCAGCACCTCCTCCACAGACAATAAATCAGTTTGCATACCACCTGGAGAGCAAAGAAAAGAAAAGAACACCCAAATGTCCAGCCACATCCCCCCCAACAAACAACAGTACCCCCCTTTAACGGGAAGCCTCCCGGCGACCGAACAGACCAGGTCCGAGAACAGCACCTCCCTCCGGGGTCCTCGTCAAGAAGCAGACAGCGTAACACTCCCAAGGTCCACCACAGACAGCAGGACAGGGCACCACAGCTGGAAGGCCGGCTGGCATCAACAAAACCCCCAAAAGAGTCCCAAGTACAACCTAACATACAAGAAAAACACAAGAAGAAAAGAAAAAACTCCCAAATGCAAAAACCCAACACAGCCCCACAAACACAATACAAACATAAAAGCACAAAGAAAAATAACAAACAACCCCCCCAGAACAACTTGCAGAGCCCAACACCCCCCAGAAGGCCTTTACCGCCAGTTCCAGGAGAAATAGCCAAAGCCGGAATCCCACAGAGGTCCCCAGATACACATGGAGCAACAGCGCCCCCCAGAGGACCGTACCATCAAACCCCAGGAGGCACCCTCCCCACAACCCAGGAACCCCAGACCCGGCCACACTTGGCTAGTCGGCCCCACAAGCCAATTCCCCCCCAGAGGACCGTCCCATCAACCCTGGAGGTGGAACCTGGAAGGAAACAAAAAACACAAAAGTCCAACACCCGGACGACTACATTAAACAACCCCGGGGGCAAATAAAACAACCAATAAACCCTGTTACCTTCCCCAGCACCCCGAAAGACCCCAGATCCTTCCCAGAGCCTCTCGGCGGCTCAATTTTGGAGAACGGCACAAAACATCAAGGGAAGGGAACAGGAAAAACTAACCCGGCCCCAACCCCAAGGCGCAGCGGAAAACCGGAAAGACGTCCGGTGTCTCAACCCGACCATACCCCAGCCTATCGGGAAGGGTGGAACTACCGAAATGGCGAACGGCAACAGATCGGCCCACCCCTCCGGCTGAGGTATGTTCCCACTGCACCACACCCCGGCAACACCAATGACGAACGGTACAAAGGCCCACCGAGGCTGGAGTGGAACCGGGCCCTAACTAAACCAGAAAAAACGCCCCGAACAACCCCCCCCTAGGTGCAGAGTTCTTCTGAGAACGCTCAGCGTGACCAACCTGCACCACCCCACAACCCACAAGACCAACGGTCTTGGGGCGAGTGAGGTTGGGGTTAGGGAAGTAGGGAAAAAAAAAAAACAACAAAACAAAACGACCCCAGACCCAAACAGAAAATACCTAAATACACATAAAAAAAACAACGATCAACTGAGTCCAGATGGGCTTCGAGCCGCCTGTCGTTCACTCCACCAGAAACGCCTCTGACTCCCCAAACGATTTATAACCCCTTTCAGAGAAAAAAAAAACATTGGCCCAAACAAATTTTTTTTTTGTGTATTATTTTGCCTGTCCCAGAACACCTGGAGAGACGTCACCACTATTTTTCTTGACGCTTATATGCCGGGGCAATATAGCAGCTTCAGCTCGTCTGAGCTGCATGGGCTCATCTGCAAGAGGAGCCAGAGGTCCCGTTGGAGGAGTCTCAGTGGGGCGAAGAAGAGGCAGCCCAGATCTGTGTCGGGGAAAGCCCCGAGACGAAAAAACCCGTTCTGATGGCCGCCCTCTCTCGCATCCACGCTCCTTCATCCGATCATCTAGACGAATCACCAAAGATATTAGCTCATCTAAATCGTTTGGCTCGTCACGGACTGCTAGCTCGTCTTTTAATGACTCATTTAAACCATCCACAAACACTCCTCGTAAAGCTGCGGCATTCCAACCGGACTGAGCAGAAAAAATCCGGAAATCCACGGAATACTCCGCCGCACTCCGCCTCCCCTGCCTGAGGTTCAGCAACCGTTGGGCAATGGTTTTCGTTTTCACCGGATGGTCAAAAACCAGTCGGAACTCCCGGGAGAAATCCTTAAAGGATCCTAACAATGGCGAGTTATTACTCCACAACGCAGTGACCCAAGCTAAGGCGTCACCTCGGAGCAAATTTGTCACATATGAGACACGGCTACCATCAGAAGAGAAGGAAGCCGGTCGCTGAGCAAAAACCAGAGAACATTGCATCAAAAACGAAGCACAGGCTTCAACGTCTCCCGCATAAGGCTCCGGATGACAAATAATCGGTTCGGACACCGAATCTCTGGGGGACGATGTTATCTGCACCGGTATCAATGGTGCCGCAGCTGGAGCAGCAGGAAGCGGAACGGCTTGCGCTGCAAGCTCCGTAACACGGGCGTCTGTTTGTTTAATTTGGTTTGCGAGATGCTGTAATTGCTCCCATATTTTCTCCAAGTGTTCTTGAACTCTTTCGGCAAATGGAACCGCCTCTGCCGCTGGGTCCATTATGGAATGGCCGGGAACTACTGTTATGTGTCGACGCGGGTTGAGGAGCGGACCTGTGTCTGACGGAACCCAGCGCTAAAACAACCAGAAAACAGTTCCAATAACAAAACAATTTTATTTGCCCCCCTTCTGTGCAATACAAAGTGTACAAACGTAAACTGCGTCAGTCTGGTGGAGTGAAGGACAGCACGCTCTCCAGCGCCCAAAAGGATCGAAGCCCGGCGCTTCTGGACCCACGTTCACTGCCAAACACCCCCCAGGTGGACACGACAAACCGACTCTGCGAAGGATAGAAAAGGTGAGGTAAGTCAGCAGCTACAACTAATATCCTTCAAAGGCACACACTATCAGCAACACATTCAGGTCTGAATTTAAGCTTTATGTAAAGGAGCAGCTTCTCACAACAGGTGGAGGATCATCAGTCCGCATGCCACGACAGTGAGAAGCGAGCTGCACAATTCTCATCAATGTTCAAATATACTGCGTAAGAAAATACCAAGTTACTGTTAACGATTATTCAGATAATCAATCACCTCTGATGTGTGCTGACAGCATGTGTCCCTCACTCGTCCTCCTTCACAGGCACGATGTGTCAAACCCAGGCGCGGTCCTCAGCGTCTCACAAACGAACGTCACAAGGTCGAGTTCCCGGCAATTCTGCTTGAATCACACATGGCTTAAATGCAGAACACCATCTCATTATCTGCTTCAGCTGAAAGTCTTTAAGGTTGCACGTGAGCACCATCCACAGGTGCTGCACATTACGTTGATGAGGGTGAAGGACTCTTCTGCCAGCACCTCCTCCACAGACAATAAATCAGTTTGAATACCACCTGGAGAGCAAAGAAAAGAAAAGAACACCCAAATGTCCAGCCACACCCCCCCCCCAACACACAACAAAATGAGCAAAATCTTGGTTCCAAACCAACAAAATTAATGCCTCGCAGATGTGAAGAAATCATGAAAAACGGTGGTTATACAACTAAATGCTAGTTTAGTGATTCACAGGATTGCTAAAAAAGCAGTTTATACATAATAGTTTTAAGTTTGTAGCGTCAACAGCAGATGCTACTATTATTGTGAACACCCCCTTTTCTAAATTTTTTTACTAATAGCCCAATTTCATAGCCTTAAGAGTGTGTATATCATCAATGTTTGGTCTTGTGGGATTTGTGAGAATCTACTGAATCTACTGGTCCCTTGTTTCCCATGTAACAATAAGATATATACGCAAAACCTGGATTAATCTTTTTAGTCACATAGCACTACTATTATTCTGAACACTACTGTATGTGGACGTTAAGCGGACCCTACTAAATCACGCTCATCACAGCTGACTTTTTTGCAAAACGCAGTCAGGACGGGAGGACACTTTGAAAGAGCGATACTCTATAAAATTTAGTGTTAAGCTCGAAAAGAACGCTATGCAGACTTATGAACTGCTTCAGACTGCTTATGGATTAAATTGCATGGGCAGAGCATCGGTGTTTCATTGGCACAAAAAGTTTAAGGGTGGCAGAGAGTCTGTGAGAGACAATGAGAGGTGTGGGAGGGGGAGGTAAGTCAGAACACCGGCACTGGTGGGGAAAATTCGTACTTTTATGGATGAGGACCATCGAGTGTCAATAGAGACAATAAGTGTAGAGTTTGAAGTCAGTGTGGGAACTGTGCACACGATTATTCATGATGAATTGAACATGCGGAAGATTTGTGCGAAGTTCAGGACAATGCACCAATCCACAACTCCATCCGTGTTTCCAACTATTTGACCGAGATGGGCATCAAGACAGTTCCTCACCCTCCCTACTGTCCTGACCTTGCTCCCTGTGACTTTTGGTTGTTCCCCAAGCTCAAGGAAAATCTTAGAGGCAGTCGTTTTGAAACCATTGAGTAGATGAAAGAGGCTGTGACAAGGGTCGTGGACATGTTCACACCAGCGGACTTCCAGGGGGCCTTCCAGAAGTTGTTGGAACGATACAACAAGTGCATTGCATCTGGAGGGGAGTACTTTGAAGGGGACTAGAATTTCGTGCTTGTCTCAAAACTAATTGAAGGTACCTCGTATGTGTGATAGTGGTATTTGTTTGTCAACTGTCACCTGCAGTCTGTATGTTCTTGTGTTCTACACTTAGTTTGGGGGGAAAAAAGTTTCAAGATGTTGTGCATGTTGTATTTTACGCCCACCAAAGCTTGGCATCCTGGCAGTGGCTCTGTGCCAGACTGGTAGTCTTCTGCTCTTTTAGGCTTTAAAACCAAGCACAGTGTAACAAAAACATTCATAATTTTAAAAATCATATCTCTTTAGGATATATGCACTAAATTAGTGCAGAAAATCCACCATGGTGATAGTGCAGTTTATCTGCCAGGGAGAGAAATTCAACAAGATGAGACTGTGACCTGCTTCCGTAGACGTGTCCATAAAAATCATAAAGGGATATGCTTTGCAAACTTAATACCCATTACTACACTGGATGATGTTGAAATTGAGGATGGCCCAGTGGTTGTTCCAGCAATAGCAAAGATTTTGTGTCTGCTACCTACAATGTGCGTGGAATGTCTCAAACCTAAACCTACTTCTAGGCATCTTATATATGTAACTCTGGAACCACCCCTAAATCCAAACAGTTCAGCTGTCAACCCCACTGAGGTCCTTAGTCTGGGTCTCATTAACATAAGATCACTGTCCTCAAAATCATTGTTGATTAATGATCTAATTGCTCATCAATTAGATATGATTGGGTTATGTGAAACCTCACTTAAACCTACAGCTGTCCTCCCCTGTCCTCCCCTTAAATGAGGCCTGCCCACCAGCATATACATTTAGTCACGTACCTCGTGATGAGAAGCGGGGGGGGGGTCTTATTTATAAATCTAGATTTAGCTTATTAACTGTTGGGGGTCACAAATATACTTAACAAAAATATAAACGCAACACTTTTGGTTTTGCTCCCATTTTGTATGAGATGAACTCAAAGATCTAAAACTTTTTCCACATACACAATATCACCATTTCCCTCAAATATTGTTCACAAACCAGTCTAAATCTGTAATAGTGAGCACTTCTCCTTTGCTGAGATAATCCATCCCACCTCACAGGTGTGCCATATCAAGATGTTGATTAGACACCATGATTAGTGCACAGGTGTGCCTTAGACTGTCCACAATAAAAGGCCACTCTGAAAGGTGCAGTTTTGTTTTATTGGGGGGGGATACCAGTCAGTAACTGGTGTGACCACCATTTGCCTCATGCAGTGCAACACATCTCCTTCGCATAGAGTTGATCAGGTTGTCAATTGTGGCCTGTGGAATGTTGGTCCACTCCTCTTCAATGGCTGTGCGAAGTTGCTGGATATTGGCAGGAACTGGTACACGCTGTCGTATACGCCGGTCCAGAGCATCCCAAACATGCTCAATGGGTGACATGTCCGGTGAATATGCCGGCCATGCAAGAACTGGGAGAGTTTCAGCTTCCAAGAATTGTGTACAGATCCTTGCAACATGGGGCCGTGCATTATCCTGCTGCAACATGAGGTGATGTTCTTGGATGTATGGCACAACAGTGGGCCTCAGGATCTCGTCACGGTATCTCTGTGCATTCAAAATGCCATCAATAAAATGCACCTGTGTTCTTCGTCCATAACAGACGCCTGCCCATACCATAACCCCACCGCCACCATGGGCCACTCGATCCACAACACTGACATCAGAAAACCGTTCACCCACACGATGCCACACACGCTGTCTGCCATCTGCCCTGAACAGTGTGAACCGGGATTCATCCGTGAAGAGAACACCTCTCCAACGTGCCAAACGCCAGCGAATGTGAGCATTTGCCCACTCAAGTCGGTTACGACAATGAACTGGAGTCAGGTCGAGACCCTGATGAGGACGACGAGCATGCAGATGAGCTTCCCTGAGACGGTTTCTGACAGTTTGTGCAGAAATTCTTTGGTTATGCAAACCGATTGTTTCAGCAGCTGTCCGAGTGGCTGGTCTCAGATGATCTTGGAGGTGAACATGCTGGATGTGGAGGTCCTGGGCTGGTGTGGTTACACGTGGTCTGCGGTTGTGAGGCTGGTTGGATTTACTGCCAAATTCTCTGAAGCGCCTTTGGAGACGGCTTATGGTAGAGAAATGAACATTCAATACATGAGCAACAGCTCTGGTGGACATTCCTGCTGTCAGCATGCCAATTGCACGCTCCCTCAAATCTTGCGACATCTGTGGCATTGTGCTGTGTGATAAAACTGCACCTTTCAGAGTGGCCTTTTATTGTGGACAGTCTAAGGCACACTTGTGCACTAATCATGGTGTCTAATCAGCATCTTGATATGGCACACCTGTGAGGTGGGATGGATTATCTCAGCAAAGGAGAAGTGCTCACTATCACAGATTTAGACTGGTTTGTGATGTTGTGAAAGTGTAGTGACACGGACCCACAACAGGGGGCGCAAATGAACGGTCAATAGATGAGCCAAAAGGTAACAATTTAATGTTGTGAAACGTGCACAACGAACATACAGACAATCTCAGAATATAATTACAGTCAAATTACAAAGGTGACGTGTGGGCAGGCTCGAGGATAGAAGACGTCTGTCCTGAGAAGATTTCCGCCCCCACAGAACCTGGTGAATACTGGAGCCGCCAAGTCCCGAATTCCCAGGTGATCACCGTCCCCGACTGTCGGATCTGGTACTGCTGGCGAAGAACAAAGACAGTCAAGTGTGGGTGTGTGTACACCCAGTAACAACAGCGGTGGGAATGCCACCTCCACCTCTCACTCAATATGTTGCAGAGTACCGCAGTGATTCCTCAGGGGAAAAGAGTGCCGTCCTGCACTCACTCAGCCTCCACAGAAAAAGGAACCGGTACTCCTGCAAACACTCACAATATACAGATATATTGCAAAAGACACAAACGGCTGAGGATATTACCTCCAATGAAGTATGATATCTCGGTGATGAGGTGGAGATGACGTCTGGTCTTTATGGAGTGCGATGATGAAGAATGTGTGACAGCTGTCAGGAATTAATGAGTGACAGCTGTCACTCCCGGCTGTGTCCGTGGTGGCAGCGCCCTCTCGTGCCTGAAGCCCGCACTTCAGGCAGGGCGCCCTTTGGTGGTGGGCCAGCAGTACATCCTCTTCTGGCGGCCCACACAACATGTGAACAATATTTGAGGGAAATGGTGATATTGTGTATGTGGAAAAAGTTTTAGATCTTTGAGTTCATCTCATACAAAATGGGAGCAAAACCAAAAGTGTTGCGTTTATATTTTTGTTGAGTGTATAACTCGTTTGAGCATCTGATTCTCCGCTCTGCTCAGGATATTACGCATTGCCAAGGTCAGAAGTATAAAAATCAGCTGTATTGTTATGTCACTGTATCTGGCCTCCTGGCCCATATTCTGAATTCTTAGATGAAATTGGTGCGTTCATCTCTAACACTGGAGACTTTAATGTTCATATAAATAAGCAGCCCAGTGTCACATTTTTTTTTTTTTTTGTTCTGTACTCCCGTGACGAAATGAGTCAAATTTTCGTGATGGAGCTTTTTTGAACTCACTATTCCTAACCCTACGCCCGCTCCCAACCTGAACCTTAACCATAACCTAATCTTACTCTTTCCCCCCACCCTAATCATAACCACCCCAACCCCCCGCTTCACTTTTAATTTCGTGCAGCCATCATGGAATGAATGAGAATGAATTTGTGCTGCCATGACGAAAATGAAGCACTTTTCATCACAATATCATGAAGCAATAGATTAACGTATACTTCGTGCTGCTGAAACATGACTTGCCGTGAGACCAGGTTGAAATAAGACTTCTGATCCCCTCTGCAAATCATTTATGGAAATTGTGGATGCATTAGGATTTCAGCAATGCATTCGGGACTCGACGCACATTAGTGGAAATACCCTGGATCTGGTTCTCACACGTGGTATTACTGTCACGAATACTGACATCATGCCTCTTACATCAGTGGTCTCTGATGTAAGTTAAGTTTAACACTTAAGTTTACAGTTTCGCTGTCATGTTTAGTGGAACAACAAAGTTATATATCACTACGGCGATGCATCAACTCCTCAACTAAGACTGAATTTGAAGATAGACTGCCTGATGTCTTAGCTTCACATATGGCAAATAGTCAGTTGACAGACTTCTGGATAGTTTAAACTTAGTGCTCAAAACTACACTCGACCACGGTCCATGTCATATGGTAAGGTTCTGTACTCTTGTCTTTGCCCAACACACTAGCCACAGTAGTGATTGGATATTTAGGTGTGATCTGGGTCTCTGTGTGTGGATGGTTGCGTCTTTGTGGCCGTCACCACAATTCGGTTTTAGGGTGCTCTTAAGGGGATTAACACTATGGTGTTCTAGATTAGGGTATGGATGCTCACTAATTACAACAGACTGTTGCTGTCACTGTTTGTTCATGTGTGGTTGTTTGTCATAGTATGTTGTAAGGTTGAGGCCCCGTCTCCTCTGTGTCTCATGTCACAGTTATTGTCGTCACCACTCGTCGCTCATTCTTGTCTGTCTTTGTGTTGTTTTGGTGGTCGGCCAAGAAGTTGTCGGTTGGCTTTGAGTAGGATGTTGTAGGCTGATCGGGAAGGGCAGATGGGGTTCTCACACACACACCACATTCTCTTGTGCACTACATACCTTCTGTCTTGCAAGAATAAATTGCATATATGGGTATTAATGTTCATAAATGGTTCTGCCAGTGTGGCATTTACCATTACAATATATGCAGACAGGGGAAAAAAAAACTACACTCGACATGATTGCGCCACCTGTGTTAAAACTGTGCGCCCCCAAATCACAGTCACCTTGGTTCAATGATTACCTACATGACCTCAAGCATAAGGCAAGAGGTCTATAACGGAAATGGGGTTGTTCAAAATTCGAAGTATTCCACCTTGCGTGGCATAATGCTATCTTAGACTATAAGCATGCATTATTGGCTACAAAGCAGACCTATTACTCTGATTTGATCAACAAAAACAAGCATAACTCAAAGTTCTTGTTCGACACGGTGGCAACACTTATTCATGGACAACCACCTGTATTTCGCTCTCCTTTTACAGCACAAGATTTCCTGGATTACCATGAGAAGAAAATAGAAGACATTAGGTTAAACATATCCCGGCATGCCTTAACCCAGCCACTACACCCTGCTACTGAGGTGGGCGCCATTACTGAGGTATTACCTGGATTTACAGAATTTGATAGTATCTCACTAGGCATGCTGACGAAACTCATAACATCAACAAAAAGCACAATCTGTTTATTTGATCCTGTACCAACAAAACTGTTTAAGGACCTGTGGCCCACTCTTGGGCCAACTGTGGTGGAAATTATTAATCTTTCTTTTAAACTTCTGGATCTGTTTCTAAATGTTTCAAATCTGCAGTGATTAAACCATTACTTAAGAAACCTAATCTTGACAATAGTGTATTGAAAATCTATCGGCCGATATCAAATCTATCATTTTGCTCTAAAATTCTGGAAAAAATGGTGTCACGGAAGCTTGTGGACTATTTTACTGAGGATAATCTCTTTGAGCCATTGCAGTTTGCTTTTAGAGAATATCATTCCACAGAGACAGCTCCCACTAAAGTGGTGAATGATCTTCTGCTTACAATGGATTCGGACACCACTGCGGTTCTGGTGCTGTTAGATCTCAGTGCTGCATTTGATACCGTGGATCATCATATTCTACTTGATAGGCTGGAAAATCATTTTGGGATTACTGGGAGTGCCCTTGCATGGCTGACGTCATACTTGACCAGTCGTTCTCACTGTGTTTTGTACAGTAACACTACCTCTAACCTTAGTGACATGGGATTACCTTTCACTGCTATGCTGATGATAATCAGTTATACATGCCGATAACTGCTGATAATCTTGTTCACATAAAATTCTTAGAAGATTGCTTTGTATCAGTGAGAAGTTGGATGTCTAGAAACTTCCTACTTTTAAACTCTGATAAAACTGAAATGATGGTTCTTGGTCCAGTGATACATCGGCATCAATTTGACCAGTTAACGCTCAGCCTAGGCTCGTGTGTCATACTTCACATGGACAAAGTGAGGAACCTTGGGGTAATTTTTGATCCTCCATTGTCCTTTGACCTCCACATTAGAAATATTACGAGGACTGCTTTCTTCCACCTGCGAAATATAGTGTCCCATCCTGTCTATGGCTGATGCTGAGACCCTGATCCATGCGTTATCTCTTCTAGATTGGACAACTGCAGTATTCTATTTTCTGGTTTACCTCAGTCTAGCATTAGGTGTCTCCAACTGGTTCAAAATACTGCAGCCAGACTTTTGACAAGAAGCAGAAAGTTCGACCACATTATTATTTATTATGTATTAAAGGATTATTAACCGAGTGTGAGGTCTGTACAGGAAACTTTCAGGCCGAGTTGTAAGTACGGACCAAGCGTTAGCGTGATCTGTGTGAAAAACACCGAAGTCTGATAATACCGTACAGACCGAGCAAGCGAGGTTAAGAATTTGTTTATTATATGCTATTATATGAACACATGAACTCACAGTATTGCCCAGATATGAAAGCTGCTGACAGTTTTGGGCTCGTAATCAGACCTGTTCGCGTCACTTCCCTGAAGAGCTTGCTAACAGATGGTCGGGTTGTTAGCCGGTAAGCTTTCAATATGTGTTTTTTCTGATGATGCATCGATATTTATGGAGTATGTTAATGTTTCTCTAGTAGTAGATTATCAAGGTAACCGGTTGAATATGGGAAAATATTGGACCCAAAATCATCCAATCAGAGCGCGCATAGCATCGCAGCCACATAATAAGTATGTTTATTTATGGCAGCACTTAAGCCCAGCAAAAACAGAGTGAAGGTACCATCGAGAGGTACTGTATCTCAATACCAGCCACATCAAATGGCTAAACCTTATACCCACAGATAGTGGTACAGAGTCAAGCAACATGGATAATGTTGACAAAAGCAGCCCAAAGTTTATCTACTTATCCCACATTCTGTAATCAAAAGGAATCCATTTGGGGAAGAACCAATCCAACTTGTCAGCAATGAATCCAAACTTGTGAAGTAAAACCTGATGTTGAAATGTAGGTTTCAGAAACATGTTTCAACATGGCTGATCTGATGCATATCTAAATAACTTTATCAGAATGGTTCAGGGCACATGGCATTCGCCCTATTGACATATCCCATAATCCCTTGCGCACCAGAGAGTCGCTGCAGTCAAACAGCATAGAGAATCCAAATGATGACAATTGTAAATGAATATTATACAACAAAAATGTAATTTTTTATGCTTTTCATCACGTTAAGAGACTGCATGCCCTGAAAACTTGCTAAAACAATTATAACAAATAATACGTGTCTGCTACTCTTAATCTGCGTGGAAATTAATAAACGCAAACCGAATTTCAGAAATATTATATATATTAGTCTGGGACAAAGAAGACAAACAGTGTTGTAAAGAACAATAATCAAGACGTTAAAGAGCAAACTTCACTTTCCCCCAGAATGACATGATCAGGAAGCGAGCGTAGCTCACAGCAGCTCCCATTGAAAATAACATGTTTACATAAAACAAACGCATGTTTACATAAAACAAACACAATAACAACGTCTATAAACTCAGAGAATATACGAGGGTAGGCTGAAAAGTTCTAAGGCTCCCCATGAAGGAGTAATGCATTAACTGCATTATAGTGAGCCTTAGAACTTTTCAGCCTACCCTCATATTCATGAGAGTTTTAGGCACAATATAAAAATAATTTTGTGTTGCAAGGTTAATGGTGTTGTCCGTGTGCAGCGGTCAAAATGCAGCCTGATCAGAGCGTCTCAATGCAGTTCTCAATGTTACTGAGATCTCGCATTGCGGCGACCTCTTTGGAAGATTTGCAGGATTTGAAACATCAATAGGGCGAATTGAACATCTGTGGTACCACAGTCAAGCAAGGACACGAAGAAAAATATGAGCTAATGCTCAGGAATGACCAGTCTAAGGCTGAAAATCAGCCTGTCATTACGTTCCTTCCTCACTTTGATTTACGATTGTAAAAGGCAACAATTTATACATGAAGGCAGGCTAACAGCTCAACTCAAAAGGGTAATGTTGTTAGCTGCCTATGGGAAGCAAAATCAGATGGATGCTAACATGACTGTTGGTATTGTCTCCAGAAGATGGATCACTTAGCGTTCTAATTGGCAGTTTGGCATGAGCCTTGAATATTTGTCAGTGCTGGTTATAACCAAAGCTATTTGGACAGACGGCAGCAGTTGTTGCAGGCATTCAGTGAGACTGATACATCTTTAGGGAGAATTGGGCTCCACCTGCCACATAATGTTGATATATGTGACAGGTTTGGGGAAGCTCAAAAAAGAGCCCAGACAGATTATTGCACAGAAATATTTTTTCTGGATCTGTTATAGGGAAAATGTATTGGAATCAGATGAGTGCTAAAACACACATTTTAAGAACCAAGACCTGCTTTCAATTAGCTAAGTAACATAAAAATACACTCTTAACTACTCTCTTCCCTTGTCATCATTAAGCTGCCAATCACAGTTGGGGAGTGGCAGAGGACTCAATCAATCAGGCTGATTGGGAGTGTCAGGGAGTAGCTGCTAAGCAGACAGAGGTTGCAAACGCCATTTAACCAACACAGCAGGTTTTGCTAGCATGATAATGTAATGAATTTACATGCCTCGCAACGGGGCACCATCACAAATGTAGCAAATTCTAAATGCCTAACACGGGCAAACCAAAATAAACTATAAGTACAGTAGTGTTCAGAATAAAAGTAGTGCTATGTGACTAAAAAGATTAATCCAGGTTTTGAGTATATTTCTTATTGTTACATGGGAAACAAGGTACCAGTAGATTCAGTAGATTCTCACAAATCCAACAAGACCAAGCATTCATGATATGCACACTCTTAAGGCTATGAAATTGGGCTATTAGTAAAAAAAAAAGTAGAAAAGGGGGTGTTCATAATAATAGTAGTGTGGCATTCAGTCAGTGAGTTCGTCAATTTTGTGGAACAAACAGGTGTGAATCAGGTGTCCCCTATTTACGGATGAAGCCCGCACCTGTTGAACATGCTTTTCTCTTTGAAAGCCTGAGGAAAATGGGACGTTCAAGACATTGTTCAGAAGAACAGTGTAGTTTGATTAAAAAGTTGATTAGAGAGGGGAAAACGTATGTGCAGGCGCAAAAAAATTATAGGCTGTTCATCTACAATGATCTCCAATGCTTTAAAATGGACAAAAAAAACAGAGACACATGGAAGAAAACAGAAAACAACCATCAAAATGGATAGAAGAATAACCAGAATGGCAAAGGCTCATCCATTGATGAGCCCAGGATGATCAAAGACAGTCTGGAGTTACCTGTAAGTGCTGTGACAGTTAGAAGACGCCTGTGTGAAGCTAATTTATTTGCAAGAATCCCCCGCAAAGTCCCTCTGTTAAATAAAAGACATGTGCAGAAGAGGTTACAATTTGCCAAAGAACACATCAACTGGCCTAAAGAGAAATGGAGGAATATTTTGTGGACTGATGAGAGTAAAATTGTTGTTTTTGGGTCCAAGGGCCGCAGACAGTTTGTGAGACGACCCCCAAACTCTGAATTCAAGCCACAGTTCACAGTGAAGACAGTGAAGCATGGTGGTGCAAGCATCATGATATGGGCATGTTTCTCCTATTATGGTGTTGGGCCTATATATCGCATACCAGGTATCATGGATCAGTTTGGATATGTCAAAATACTTGAAGAGGTCATGTTGCCTTATGCTGAAGAGGAAATGCCCTTGAAATGGGTGTTTCAACAAGACAATGACCCCAAGCACACTAGTAAATGAGCAAAATCTTGGTTCCAAACCAACAAAATTAATGCCTCGCAGATGTGAAGAAATCATGAAAAACTGTGGTTATACAACTAAATACTAGTTTAGTGATTCACAGGATTGCTAAAAAAGCAGTTTGAACATAATAGTTTTGAGTTTGTGTCAACAGCAGATGCTACTACTGTATTATTGTGAACACCCCCTTTTCTACTTTTTTGTTACTAACAGCCCAATTTCACAGCCTTAAGAGTGTGCATATCATGAATGCTTGGTCTTGTTGGATTTGTGAAAATCTACTGAATCTACTGGTACCTTGTTTCCCATGTAACAATAAGAAATATACTCAAAACCTGGATTAATCGTTTTAGTCACATAGCACTACTATTATTCTGAACACTATTGTAAATTACATTTAACTTAATTATTTGGAATGAATAGCACCTCACACGGACACCAATTTAATGTAGTGAATAAGTAGTTTAGCCTCGCAATGTGTTATTGGCCTCACGGAGAGTACCAAAAATAGCAAAAGTATTGTTAAACTCTCAAATTGAATTAGATTGGCCTAGACCTCATTTGGGTCACCAAAATAATTAACAATTTTAGGGTTTAATAATTATTATTTGATTAAAATATTATCTAATGTCCTCGGGGCACCACCTATTTAAAGCATAGGTACTTTAATTTAAACATTCATTAATTTATCAGTCTCAAATTAATCAATCAGTCTCAATTTAATTAAACAGGTTTGGGTCTGAAAGTCTGAATTCTATGATACGATTAACCAAGGGTTTCCTTCTGAACACATAATGAACCACAGCAGAAATATTTACATTTTATTTACAATTATACAAGGAATGAACAGTTTACTGGCATTTTGAGTGGACAGTGATTAATTAAGTTCATTTGTGGACACCATTTGCTTACTCATGAGACACTGAAAGAAAGTAGAGAGATAAAGCTTAAAGACTTTAAGTAAATAAATTTGATTAGAATTTAGTGATGAAATTTGAAGCATTATGAACACTTTAGAGCCTGAGCATGTGCAAATTTGCGCAGGGAAAGGTACCCCCCTCTACTCCAAGAGCCCATCATTGTGGCACAAAGATTCATTAACGAGCCATTCACTAGCCCAAACATATGTTAATGCAGCATGCAGTCCCCACTCTGCAGACAAACAGGCTGTGTGGGGTTATTTCCAACAAAGGTCCGATGTCCTTTTCTGCAATACATTGCATCTAAATCGGACAAGTTTGGAATAAAGTTTTGGATTGCAGCAGACTTGGACACTAAGTACATGTGCAGTGCCATTCCTTACTTAGGAAAAGACCCCAGCCGTGCCATAGGAGAGCAACTTGCAGACAATGTTGCGACAAGGCTTATGGAACCCTTTTTTGACAGAGGCAGAACTGTCACTATGGACAATTTTTTCACATCGTTGTCTCTGGCGAACAGGCTTCTACAACGCAACACAACTCTGCTTCGCACAATAAACAACATTTGACGGGAAATTCCAGAGCAGGTAAAAAACACCAGAGAACATGAGGAGTTTTCAACACAGGTGTTCACTTCTGGCAGTGCCCTACTAACAGTTTATGCAGCTAAAAAGAAGAAAAATGTGTCTTCTCAGCACGCTGAAGAAGAAAGTGGAGCTTGAAGAAGATTTGCGGCAAAAACCAAATGTAATCATAGACTACAACCATTTAAAATGTGGTTTAAATGTGATGTGCTGGATCAAAAACTGCATGCTTACACATAGCACTGCAGCTATCGATTATTTTAGTAATCGAGTATTCTATCGATTATTCTGGTGATTAATCGAGTAATCGGATAAAAAGTACATTTGTGTTTTTAAACAACATCAATAGTCCAGGGGTCTCCCTAAGCAATGGCACAATGTCACTGCACCAAAGTGTTGGCATTTTGCTGAAATGGCGATGGGATGTGGATTTCTGTTTTGTTATCACCAACTTGTAAAATTTAACCATTTTTAAGTTTAGTTTTTTTTTTATGAAGGTTGATGGACTGGGTCCCTGCGTGATTTTTTTTTTTATCCCTCTTTCTCTGCAATTCAGCAGATGCATTTCAGCTGGAGGTTGAACATGCAAGCCTCGCAGTCAGTTTTTTTTTATTATTATTTTATTTAAGTTACCGTGTTTGTGAAATGTTGTGTGTTGCCCAAAAAAGCAAATATTAAAAAGTCAAACACTCAGGCCGGATTCACACAGCAGGATAGATAATTAGGCCGATATCAGACCTGAGCTTCCTCTTCCGACAATCTTAAAGCCCCTTTCACACCGGGGCTGCTCCCAGTTGCTTCCTGTCGTGTCATGACAATGCAGGAATATCTGCGTCAGGTGCGCACAGCAGGGGGCAGAGAGGAGGTGAGAACGCAGCCTGCAGGTTCTCTGCACAGAGAAGTCAGAGTGCACAGTTTGGCTGCAGACAGACTGTGCACTCTGATTTCTCTTCTACTTGTTGTTGTGCTGAGCTGCAGGGCTGCGCTCTGAGTTCTGTTATAGTTTATCTTTCCTCCCTTGACCGCGAGATGAACCGTCCTTGAGCAAATGTGGAGATGTCTGGAGTTCTACTTTATGTTGACATGTCCTGGACGTATGTCCTTTTTAACTGTGATGAGAGAGTCTGAGGAGAGAAAGGAACTAACTGCCTGCAGACAATTTTTTTCTTTTCTTTCCTCCTTTGACTGCGAGATGCACGCGAACGTGATGTCTGGAGTTCTACTTGATGTTGACATGTCCTGTCTCAGGACTTATGTCTTTTTTTTAACTGATGTGAGAGTTTGAGCAGAGAACAAGGAACTAATGCCTGCAGCCAGACTTTTTTTCTTTTAATTGTTCACATGTGCGCGCGTGAACGAACGTCCATGAGTGGACTAGAGATGTCCGGACTTTTTACTGGATATTTCTGGCAATCAGTCTGCATTGTTTTTCTGTGGTCTTTTTTTTTTTCATTGTGTGGTGTTTACTGCATTAAGTACACGGTATAAAAACAATCCTGCGTGATTTATACTTCGGGAACGATGGAACACAACAGGAATCATAAATTGGCTTTGAGTCACACCGGGTAACGCCTCTTTGCCCCGACTTGCGCTGGAACCACTTCCTTTCTGCGTTGAGCACAGGACGCCAAAAAAATTAAACAGGTTTAATTTTTCGGCGCCCGACTTGCTTCCTCCTCCTCCTACGAACGACCAAAATGGGAAACACACAGGGTAAACAAGTTTACGAAAATGATCCAAAATACATGCATCAACTAAACCGACTATACGCTGTTTCTGGAAAAATGGGGAAGAAAATACAAGTTTAATGGGAAATTGTTAGTCGATCCCATACAACAAATTGTTGATAAACTAATAACAAGCGCTGCAATGAAAAAAGGAGACAGAAGGAGGAGATATTTTTTCTATATATTTTCTAATATTTTCTCTTTGGATGAGTTCTATTCAAATGATGAGATGTTTTTCCAGGGTGGATTTCCCCGCGGACGTGGCCGCGGCTGAGGTCACGGACGTGGTGGATGCCGCCCTCAGGGCAGGGGAAGAGCACATGTGATATTTGACAGACAGGAAAATATCTGTTGGAGTTGTGGAGAATTTGGACATTGGGCATGAGACTGCCCCTATCACCAAGGTCTATCTCAAAGGAAGGGCCCCGCTCCATCAGCCCCTCCCTTTGAAAAATGTCTAGAAGCTGTAAAAACTGCAGTATTTAAATCAGATGACATTCCTGTCACACCAACTAACAGGCAGGATAACTCTGATGATTCTGACAATGACAAATTGGATTCAGTGGACATTTGTGGAGCATGGACAATGATGGGCATGAAAGACAAACCCACCATCACTTTGGTGGTAAATGGTTTTCTTTTGAGTTCTTGTGTGATACAGGCGCATGTAGAACAGTGATGAACACACTGCCCCCTAAAGCAAAAGAATCACACAATAAAATTTATGTGAAATCAGCTAATGGTATGACTAACCAAGAAGTAATGTTTAAACCAGTGAATATTACTGATCCAGACACCCACCGTGAAATAAACAAACCCATTGTCTTTTCTCCAACATGTCCAGTGAATCTCCCGGGACACGACTTGTTACAAAGTCTAAGGAATGAAAGTGGTCAGACTGACTACAGATGACATATTTTATGATGCCACAGAAGTGACTAGATACTCGTTGGACCTGACAGACATGACACAGGCTTCATGCCTACTTCAAAATGCTGTAATGCAATTGACTGATTTACAGCATGCACTCCATCCTGAACAGTTACACATCACATTCAAGGATTCAAAGGATTCAAAAGAATTTTATTGTCATATGCACATAGGAACATGTTCCCTGCACAATGAAATGTGTTTACTGCATTTTACCCATCCTAATTGCCAGTTAGGAGCAGAAGTCGCCTTTTTGGTGCCCGGGGACCAGCTCCAGATGTACATCCCTGCCTTAGGTCACCAGCAGGGCTGAGCAAACCATGACCGGCCTCATGACAAACAGACAACACACACATAACACACAACACACATAAGCCAGCCAGGTACATGAACACATATAAAAGCACACACAAGGTAAACTTGGGAAAGAAAAACCTCCAGTGCAGCTGTGTTGAACCACGCAGCAGCACTACAGGAATCGCACAATAAACAATGATCACACAACAACAGATGAGAGACGACAGCCGAGATTTGAATGAGTCCAGTATTCAGACAGACAGCCCGGAGGCAGCCCAAGGCACCATCAACGGCCTTATCTGTCCATCCTGGGGGGGGAGGGGGGCTCCAGCCCTGAAGCAGTCCACCAAGTCCCACAGTCAACATCAGGGCTGGGAGGAGACAGAGAGGTGGGGAACACAGGGAGGTGAGGCATCAGTGGTGTTCTTCCGAGGACGTTTTTGTCCCAGCGGCCTTGAAGTACAGCTGGTGTTTGGGGAGCCAAATAGATAACCAGATTAGCAGACGCCTGAAAGATTCCACAGTCTGAGTGGCTTCCAAAACATCTGAATAGTGGAGAGATGTGGTCATTACTGACGATCAAAGCGGTTTTCCAGTGCAGTCATTCTCTCCGAGATGGTTTCCAACGTGCGGTTAACACCCGCCGACTGAGCTGACACTGCCCATCCAATTGAATCAATCATGTGGGGCAGCCTGGACGGGCCAATTATTGCCGCTTCCACCTTCTTAATTTTCCGGTAAACCAGTGCTATGGCCGCCCCACATAGCAGAAACCCGGTCACCACAGCTCCAAATAAGTAAACATCTTCAACATCCTCCACAGACAACGTGTACAGGCACATGACTTGCCACCTCCGCCAGCTGTCCATCACGTAACCCGCCACGTGTCCCCGCAGGACAGGTCGGGTCCTCCGCTCCCGAGTGTCTTGTAGAAAAAATAGTGTCAATTGTGTTCAGCAACCACTTGATCAGATCCATTTTTGCCGTTTTCCAGAAAAGCAAAGCTGGCAGCCTCACAGACAAACACGCTACAGAAGCAGGAAAGAGAAGGAGGGAGGGAGAGAAGAAAAATGCGACCGCCTCAACCGAGAGCAAGAAGGCAAAAAAAAAAAAAAAATGTAATACACTCACAGACCAGACCCCAGATATCAAACTAAGTTTTCTAAAATGACGTCAGAACCACAGTCTGTCGAATACATGTACACAGACAGACAATCAACAGCAGTTTGTGGAGTGACTCTTTCTCCATCTGCAAAAGCCCTGTTTTTCGGAGACTGGGCCCCCCACCTCTCCCTGTGCAAACCAGAAATGTCCAAGTGGATGGATCTCGGTTTTCTGACCAAAAAAGCCAAAAATGCACTAGATTGGGATGCCAATTCAACCGACGACTGGGAATACAGTCCATCATTGAACTTATACAGAAGACTAATGTATTGCAAGGTTGATGTACTTCCAGTGGTGCACGATGAACAAGAATGAGATAAGGAGCTAGTATCAGCCATGCTCTCAGATACAGATAAAGCATTGCTGAATACACTGCCACCTGAACTTTGGGTTAACAGTCCCACTCAAACCCAATGCAGAAGCGGGCATTGAACCTGTTATTGATGATCTGTTCAAAGCAGGGATCATTGTTGAATGTCCTGATTCACCATGCAATACACCTATTTTCCCAGTGAAAAAAGCCGACGGTGAAAATTGGAGGATGGTTCAAGATCTCAGAGCAGTCAATGAAGCTGTGGAGTCACATACGCTCTTGAACACTCTGCGACCTGAACACACACATTTCTCTGTGATTGACATTAGCAATGCCTTTTTCTCGGTTCCTATCCACAAAGAATCTCAGTTCTGGTTTGCATTTACTTTCCGATACAAGCGATACACTTTCAGTCGTCTACCACAAGGTTTCACTGACAGCCCCACTATATTTACACAAGCTATTAACAGCTGCTTGGCTACTTTTGATCCACCCCCAGATTCTCAGCTGCTGGTATATGTCAATGACATTTTGGTGGCTGGAAAAACGGAAGCAGCATGCAGAAATGCAACTATGGCTTTGCTTAAACATCTTGCAAAAACAGGAAACAGGGTTAAGATGTGTAAACTTCAGTTTGTGCAACCATCTGTGACTTATTTGGGCCACAAACTTTCTGCAGAAGGCAAATGTATCCAGGAGACGAGAAAAGGAGCAATTTTATATGCTCCAAAGCCGATCACAAAACGTGACATGATGGCCTTTTTAGGTCTCTGTAATTACTGTCATACCTGCATCTCTTGCTATGCAGAAAAACACAACACTTACTTGATCTCATTTACTCCACCCCTATGAACATGACAGATGCAATCATGTGGACTCCTGAGGCAGAAGAACAATTTGTGAACCTCAAAAAGGAGCTTGTGGTTTCCACAGTTTTATCCCTGCCGAACTACGATAAACCATTCACCTTAATGGTGGATTGTAAATGTGGTTTCACGTGTGCTGTTTTGTTATAACAACATGGTGACAAATTGAAACCAGTGGGATACTACTCCAAACGTCTTGATCCTGTTGGACAAGGACTCCCACCCTGTGTCCAAGCAGTATGTGCCACAGCTATGGCTGTACAACAGACGGCTGATGTGGTTTTGTTTCACCTGCTGGTGGTCAAAGTTCCACATGTAGTGAGTGTCCTACTGTTACAATCAAAAATGTCTTTCTTTTCACCTGCCAGACAATTAGCCGATATGGCTATGTTGTTGTCACAACTGCACATTACTATTGAAAGATGTTCAATTCTCAATCTGGCTACTCTGTTGCCAACAACAGACGATGGAGAAACACATGATTGCCTCTCTGAAACACAACAACTTCAGCTCCCCAGACCAGCCCTCACTGACGTTCCCTATGAGGACGGTGAGCACTGGTTTGTGGATGGTTCTTGTTTTAGAGGTGCTAATGGACAAACATTCACAGGCTACGCTGTCGTAGCCCTGCCTGATTCTGTGATTGAAGCAAAACAACTCAATTCTTCCCACTCTGCCCAAGCAGCAGAACTTATTGTTTTGACAAGAGCATGCATACTGGCCAAAGGAAAAAAGGTGTCAATTTATACCGACAGCCAGTATGCATTCTCTACAATTTTCTTCTTTGCTAAACAATGAGAACAAAGAGGCATGGTGACCTCTACAGGAAAACCAGTCACTCATGCTGGCCTTTTGCGAGACCTTCTATATGCTGTAACCCTCCCGTCTGCTCTTGCTTTATGCAAATGTGCTGCACACACTAAAGGCACTGATTATGTTTCCAATGGAAACTGCCTCGCTGACACAGTTGCTAAAGCGGCAGCGGCCGGTAATTATGGTGTTTCTGACATCTATACAGCTGACACAGATGTTCCACTTATTGACTCAGATATTCTGAAAGACATGCAACAACAATCACCACAGCAGGAAAAACTGTGGTTGAACAAAGGGGCAACACTGAATTCCTCAAACATCTACCTCATTGGTGACAGGCCCATCCTTCCTAAAAATCTTCATAAGACAGCTGCCATTGTGACCCATGGTCCTTGCCATGTGTCAACTGGAGGGATGGTATCACTGATTGAACAGCATTTTCACAACTTTGGGTTTAATTACTACACAAAAAACTTTTGCAGAACATGCATTGTATGCATGGCACACAACCCTCAGGGTAATATGAGACCAAAACGTGGACAGTTTCCACAGCCACAGTACCCATTTCAGACGGTACATATGGATTTCACTGAATTAAATCAAAGTGGTCAAAATAAATACTGCCTGGTGTTAATTGATGCATTCTCCAAATGGGTTGAAATCATTCCATCAAGACATGCTGACGCACTGACAGTTGCAAAAGCAATCTGTAAAAACATTGTCCCACAATATGGGATACCAGAAACAATGTACAGTGACAACGGACACACTTTGTGAATGAAGTAGTGGCGAAAATGGCTGACAATTTGAAAATTTATCTGAAACATCATTGTGCATACCACCCCCAAAGTGCAGGACTGATAGAACACACAAATGGAACAGTGAAAAGCAGACTGAAAAAATGCATGGAGGACACAGGCCATCCCTGGCCTGAATGCCTGGACTTAGTGAAGCTGTACATGCACATAAAACTGACCAGTTCAGGACTGACCCCATTTGAAATCCTCTATGGATGACCTTATAGGCTACCACTCTTTTCAATGGACTTGAACACAGCAGACAAAGAACAGACTCTAGCTGACTTTATGAGACAAACTTTACAACAAAAACAAATATCCAATGCACAGTCACTGCCGCTTGATTCTTTGTCTCCACAGGATAAAGTGCTGGTCAAGCCAGGAGATTGGGTGTTCGTGAAAGTCATCAAAAGAAAGTGTTGGTCCAGTCCATGCTGGGAAGGACTATATCAAGTGCTACTGACTACACCCACCGCAGTGAAGATTGCTGAAAGATTGACGTGGATACATCTAAGCCACTGTAAGCTGCAGCGTGTGCCAGGAGCCTCAAACGAGTAGTGGGGAAGTCTGACTACAAAGGGGTTCCACCGTATAGGGGTGGTTCGTCTCAATGTCAGTGAAGCAGGGGGATCCCTATTCAATTAGGTGTGGTTCCCTGGCGACACTGTAGCCTAGCAACAATGCCTGAAATGAAAGAGCAGGGAGAGCGCGGCCCAAAGAGGCGTACTCGTCCCTCACATTGCAGGACAGGCTATTGTGCTGTGGTCTTAGCATGTATGGTTCTGGTGGGACTAATGTTTTGGTGGATAGCCCAACAATGGATGCTACGTGTTCAACTGGCGAAACAACAGCTGACCACCAGAGAGAAACAATACGTCGGCACGCCGGAGACACCATGCCACCCATATGCCATGAATATGTGGTGGAGATTTGTGAATTACACTTCACACATGGCTAATCAATCTAACTGTTATGTATGCGCTCACATGCCAGTGTCCAGCACTCACAATGGGCTACATGCTACAGTACCACCACTTATTAAAACGGGCTGTTTATTAGCTTTGTCCACGCACCCAGGAATAAATACAGATATAGACCAGGCTAATTTCACCATCCCAATTAATATAACCGGGTTTTCCGCATTATCCCACATAAATTGTTTAACGACTGGAACACCCAACGCAATAGCATGGCCCCAAGTAAAAAATCCCCTACTAATATCTGACCTACGGATATACCACGTCTTTGACTATTGCGTGACGGCCAATGGTTCTAGACGATTAGGCGATGTTCCCGAATGGTTGTGCAATGCAATCTACACCTATTGTCGGTATGAGAATAAATCTGCCCAAAAACAATGCATGAATAATAATACTTGTGCTAACAATGCAACCTTAAGACAACTATTCTACAAGAAATCATTTGATGACAAAAAGTGGTGTTATAATTCGCCAGGATGTGGTTGTTCCGCAATTGCTCCCTCCAAAAAGGGTAACAGGATACTAACTGATTACTACTGGCTCTGCGGCACCAATGTCTATGCCCACCTCCCTCCAGGTTGGGGAGGGACATGCGGATTAGTGTATTTACATGAAGAATTAGTTTACATCCCTAAACATTTATGGTCAACCTCTACTCTTAAATTCAGGGAAGCCCACAATATCAAACGATACAAGTGCACCCTAGATAAATGTATTTTGGGGATGGATGGAGGGTTTTATTCGGCTTTGTTCCTCAAGCCGGAGTCAACCTGGTGGCAGATCAAGTGAAATGACACGATACAGCTTTTTACGTTTTATGAACTCCAGCCTTGCTATGGCAAACGCTATGGACTCAGTTGAGTCTACCATGCATTCCCACCACTGGGACTTCTGCTCCTGGTTTTCTTCTGGTACCTGGTGGCAACTACTGCTCAAACTGTTGACTCCGGTCTTTGTAATAATTCTGCATCTGTTCCATGATCGTTAAAACTATAGCCCAAACATTTGTCCGATGCAATGTTCTTCAACGCCAACAACCCCAATGCCACTATCACTCTTTAATGCAAGATGACCTGGACACCTATGATGACACGACTTCTGTGTTAATACGTAAAGCAAAACTTGAGATGACATCCATTCTGTTCATGATGTTGTAATTAAAAATGTCACTGGCAAGAGATTATAACTGATGTTTTAGAATGGTGTTTTTGTACATACGTGTTCATAAATGATAAACAGGAGGGATTATGTTGGAGAAATTCACATATGCCATTAAAATGATCATTTACTCATATATATATATATATATATATATATATATATATATATATATATATATATATATATATATATATATATATATATATATATATATATATATATATTTCTATTTGACCATCATTCTCCTATTACCACAACCTGTGATGAGCCCTGTGAAAATAACTGCTTAACATTCCAAAACCATCAAGGTTGCAAACAGAGGCTTGATCAAGGACTGCATGTCCCTGTTTGTGGTTTAACATGTGCCAGCAGAAACTGATTAGTCAGAGGAACAGAATGCTCCAGAGCCTTGAAGTGCCTTGTATCTGTCTGCCTGCAATGTGCATCATATGATCACGTGTATGTAAATGAATGATTCACCCTGTAACCACCCATGTTTGTGTCTCAATAAAAAGGCTCTGCGAAGTGGGACCTCTTCGGAAGACTGCACAGAAAAGTTGCAAGTTCTGTTGAGCTCTTCCCTTTGCACAAAGCCACCAAAAGAATTTCTACTCTCTGTCTGGTTCTGTTGAGTCTTGTTTTTGTATGTGCAGGTAAAAAGGGTTAAACCTGACACCTGTCCATGGTGTACTCCACCCCTAGGACTGCTGGGATAGACTCCAGCCCCCCATGACCCTTAATTGGGGTTTCAGCAGAGAAAAGTAGGTTGTGATGAAGAAAAAGGGCATCTGTTATAGTAGAGGACCCTCCTATTGAGTTTGTGACCAGTTTTCCAGGAGCAAATTTTCAGTGCAGATTCTTGGAGATTGGCCCAAAATAAAAGATTTTGGCCAGGGCACCCCTCTCAAAAGTGCGGGCTAAGTCCACCAGGGGGTGAAATTCAAAATGGCTGCCAAAAATCTATGTTGTGCCTTATTTCCACTTTCAGCCGACCTAGAATATTCATTTTGGTATCTGAATATATGTTTTTGGGGTCAAGGAATTCATTTCTGCCCAAAGAAATAATCTATATGTAACACCGGAGGGAGAAATCCAAGATGGCTATCATAATGGTTTCGGTAAATAGAAATGTTTATTGATATATGCCAGACATTTCACTCCCTTTACCTATATGTATTATGATGTGGAGATCAGAATCCACAAATCATCTAGATTAGAATTATAGGATGTTTTGTGATGAGATACAGAAAGTTACGAGAGTTCAACGTTGTCATGACAATAGACCATAATGTTCATATTTTATTGTACTTTTTCCATACTTTTGTAAACTGTATTTTTGGAGATTTCAATACACTATGTACAAATGTGATTTTGTTATCCTAAGCAATATGTCACTTGTGTTTCTGTCACTCTTGAAGGGAACTACTGTTGGAATCTGGCTGTATGTTGTAGCCATCTTAGCCGCCATCTTGAATATTTCAATGTACAGACAAGTTAGAGCTTTGAGATATAAAAAAAATTGAACTACGCACCATGAAAATCCCCATATTTGAGGTATTACATGCCCTATTAGTATCAAATCTGAGCATAATACCCATTTTTCTATTTACCGAAGCCATTGTGACAGCTATCTTGGATTTCTCCCTCCAGTGTTACATATAGATTATTTCTTTGGGCAGAAATTAATTACTTGACCCCAAAAACATATATTCAGACACCAAAATGAATATTCTACATCAGTTGAAAGTGGAAATAAGGCACAATCTAGATTTTTGGTGGACATTTTGAATTTCACCACCGCACTTTTGAGAGGCGTACCCCTCTAAAATCTTTTATTTTTGGGCAAATTCCAATAATCTCCACTAAAAAAATTGCTCCCGGAAAATTGGTCACAAACTCAATAGGAGGGTCCTCTACTACAGTATTAACACAATGTGCTACACCTCATACAAGTACTAGGAGATCCTGGACACAATAGTTACTGGTGGTAAAAAACATCACTTTCCAGTCTGCTGGCAATGGTGACCATAGTGACAATAATTAACATTTGAAAGTAGCAGTATTTTTATTGCATTTCTCTTCACGTCCCACACATTCTTTTAAGCATCAAGAGAAGGCAGTGCTGGAAGACAACAAAGAATACTTCTAAAATCTGAAGACAGTGCAATTAGCTACATCTTCACAGAAATAGAATACAGGTTAATCCTTACACATAAAAAAGACAAACCATGCACACTGCAAAAACTGCTTCTTAGTCTGATGTGCAATTGCTCCATCAAAAACATCAATAAAATATAAAATTCAGTATTTACAACAAGCACCCACCAGACCTTTGTAAATGAATGAAACTCACAAATAAGCTCACTTCAGGGCTACATGTAACTTCATAACCACAAATATGCTGAAATAAGAGGTATTTCAATTCCTTTGAGGTAATATAAATTAATTTGGATGGACGGTGACAGGCCAAAAGTAAACATGGATGTTGTGTGAATAACATATAATTACACTGCAATTAAACATATTATAGTTTATAACATTTTAAAACTAAAATAAAATTTCAAATAATAAATACATTATTGCTTTATTTCCTTAACAATAATTTACTAATTTTGAGAAATAATGACAACTGCCATGGCAGGCCAAAGCCAAAGGAGTTTGGCCCAAACATGTCCCACACTCCCCACACTAGGCAACCATGGTTTGGCTTTGGCTTAGAAAACAAAATCCTTCCTGTGGAGTTGTTGCAGTTTGTGACAGTTTTAAAATGTAAAATGTTAAACAATAAAAAAAAACTGTCTTATTTCACTGAATTAGTCAACCTCTGTGGATTGACACTTTCTCTGTGTCTCTCCTGAATCAAATATAAAGAATTATAATGCTGAAATTACAAATAATTGTAAGAATATACCATACCTAAGTTAGAAATACTGTAACTAAAACTTCTACACCAACATCATTATAAGATGTCAATTTCAAACCAAGAAAACAGATGACACTGAAATGAAATGTGTACATTTTGACAACATGAATTTGAATGAATGAATAAATTAAATTTATTTATTCAGCATACAGAATAACAACACAGACAATCACAAAACTCATAAAAAGAACAGTGTACAATGTACGATGAACCCGTGCGGCTGAAAGGGTGAAGGCAAAAGCAAAGCTTATAGATACCCTCCCCTTATACTATAAAAATAAAGAATATATATATATATATATATATATATATATATATATATATATATATATATATATATATATATATATATACGAGGTCTGTCCATAAAGTATCGTACCTTTTTATTTTTTTCAAAAACTATATGGATTTCATTCATATGTTTTTACATCAGACATGCTTGAACCCTCGTGCGCATGCGTGAGTTTTTCCATGCCTGTCAGTGACGTCATTCGCCTGTGAGCACGCCTTGTGGAAGGAGTGGTCCCGCCCCCTCGTCGGATTTTCATTGTCTGGAAATGGCGGAATGAAAAAGAGTTTTTTTCCATCAGAATTTTTTCAGAAACTGTTAGAGACTGGCACATGTCTATCTCAGCTTTCAGTGCTTACCAGTCGAGTGAGTATAAAAGAACTTGTGGAGAGCTGGACATGTCCCAACTTGTCCTCTAACACTCCGAAACGGAGGTGTTCCTTTGTCTCGCTTCATCAGCGAATCGGTCGTGACGCGCGAAGCCTCCGCGTGGCTTTCCATGACAAAATCTCTTGTTAAAAGTGAAATCTGCCGGAAAATGGCTGATGTCCAGGTCTTGTGATAACCAGAGAAAGAGCACACGACGGTCTCGTATCCACAGAGCCATCAGCTTAGAAATGATCCAGTGGTTGTGCCGCGATGTCGCAGCTCGCAGCGCGGCGCACCGACCATCTTTAAAGGGGTCCTTAAACCTGTAGTTAAAGTCCTTATTCTCTGTGAAGCCCGTAAAATTTTCACTGAAAGCCAGATAAATTTTTCGAATGGTTTCCAGGTGCCAGTCTCTAACAGCTTCTGAAAAAATTCTGATGGAAAAAAACTCCTTTTCATTCCGCCATTTCCAGACAATGAAAATCCGATGAGGGGGCGGGACCACTACTTCCCAAGGCGTGCTCACAGGCGAATGACGTCACCGACAGGCGTGGAAAAACTCACGCATGCACACAAGGGTTCAAGCATGTCTGATGTAAAAACATATGAATGAAATCCATATAGTTTTTGAAAAAAATAAAAAGGTACGATACTTTATGGACAGACCTCGTATATATATATATATATATATATATATATATATATATATATATATATATATATATATATAATATATATATTCATAACAATACATAAGAAATGTGCACAAGCAAAACAAATCAGTCAGTGCATCAGAATTTCAAAACACAACCAATGAGCAACAGTGCATAAACCCAAGCACAACAGTAAAATGGTAAAGCTAATTTTTTCAACTACAACGGGTAAGTATATTATTTTTTTAAAGCCTTTTACAGCTGACTAAGGTACCAAAATTGTTTTAGTGGACATAGGGGAAGACACATTACATTCTGCCTTTATGCCAAGGAAAAATGACAAATGGCACCATCTTTCATCAGGACAATGCCCCAGCTCATACGTCAGTGGTTGTCATAGCTGATGTGCCTGACTGTACTTTGGTACATTCATGGGGCTATTCCACAGAGTGCCATTCCTTCCTGTAATCCTGAATTGCAAATCAGGCATGTTTTGAAGCATCATAGTGACTTTTTGCAAGGTCTTCGTCAGTCTTAAACAAACTTGGTATATAATTTCAGTTTCAATTTATTTTCATTTATATAGCGCCAAATCACAACAAAGTTGCCTCAATGCGCTTCACACAGGTAAGGTCTAACCTTACCAACCCCCAGAGCAACAGTGGTAAGGAAAAACTCCCTCTGAGGAAGAAACCTCAAGCAGACCAGACTCAAAGGGGTGACCCTCTGCTTGGGCCATACTACAAACAAAATTACAGAACAATTCACAGAACAATTCACGGATGAATATACAAGAAATCCTATTGGCGTACAGGACAGGAGGATCGCCAACACGAATACAACTCCCATCTCTGGATGGAGCTGCACCTTAAACAGAGAGAAAAAACAGAATCAGGCATCAGAAAGACAAAAAATACTGTATAATTTGCCAGCATTAAACAACAAGAAAAACAGAGAAATACTAAGGTGATCGCCGGCCACTAGCCCTAAACTTCACTAAAAGACCCAGAATTTAGGTAAAGTTGAAAAGAGTAAAAAGCGTAAAACAAAACTGTACCAGTATGGTAGCCATATGAAAGGGAAAATAAGTGCGTCTTAAGTCTGGACTTGAAAGTCTCCACAGAATCTGACTGTTTTATTGACGCAGGGAGATCATTCCACAGAACAGGGGCACGATAAGAGAAAGCTCTATGACCCGCAGACTTCTTATTCACCTTAGGGACACAAAGTAGTCCTGCACCCTGAGAAGGTAAAACCCAGACCGGTACGTAAGGTTTAATTTAGTCAGCTAGGTAGGGAGGTGCCAGTCCATGAATAATTTTATAGGTTAGTAGCAGAACCTTAAAATCTGATCTTACTGGGACAGGAAGCCAGTGAAGGGATGCCAAAATGGGTGTAACGTGGTTGAACTTTCTGCTTCGTGTCAAAAGTCTGGCTGCAGCATTTTGAACCAATTGGAGAGCCCTAATGCTAGACTGCGGTAAACCAGAAAATAGAACATTGCAGTAGTCCAATCTAGAAGAGATGAATGCATGGATCAGGGTCTCATCATCAGCCATAGACAGGATGGGACGAATCTTCGCTGTATTTCGCAGGTGGAAGAAAGCAGTCCTAGTAATATTTCTAATGTGGAGGCCAAAGGTCAATGAAGGATCAAAAATTACTCCATGGTTCCTCACTTTGTCAGTGTGATGTATGACACACGAGCTGAGGCTGAGCATTAACTGGTCAAATTGATGCCGATGTCTCACTGGACCAAGAACCATCATTTCAGTCTTATCAGAGTTTAAAAGTAGGAAGTTTCTAGACATCCAACTTCTCACTGCTGCAAGGCAATCTTCTAAGGATTTTATGTGAACGAGATTACCAGCAGTTATTGGCATGTATAACTGAGTATCATCTGCATAGCAGTGAAAGGTAATCCCAAAACGCTGCAATATATGCCCAAGGGGTGCTATATAAGGGAGAAAAGCAGGGGTCCTAAGACAGACCCCTGTGGAATCCCAAATTTCATGTCACTAAGGTTAGAGGTAGTGTTACTGTACAAAACACAGTGAGAACGATTGGTCAAGTATGACATCAGCCATGCAAGGGCACTCCCAGTAATCCCAAAATGATTTTCCAGCCTATCAAGTAGAATATGATGATCCACTGTATCAAATGCAGCACTGAGATCTAACAGCACCAGAACCGCAGTGGTGTCCGAATCCATTGTAAGCAGAAGATCATTCACCACTTTAGTGAGAGCCATCTCTGTGGAATGATATTTTCTAAAAGCAGACTGCAATGGCTCAAAGAGATTATTCTCAGTAAGATAGTCTACGAGCTGCTGTGACACCACTTTTTCCAGAATTTTAGAGAAAAAATTATAGATTTGATATCGGCCGATAGTTTGTCAATACACTACGGTCAAGATTAGGTTTCTTAAGTAATGGTTTAATCACTGCAGATTTGAAGCATTTAGAAACAGATCCAGAAGTTAAAGAAAGATTAATAATTTCCAGCACAGTCGGCCCAAGAGTGGTCCTTAAACAGTTTTGTTGGTATAGGATCAAATAAACAGGTTGTGCTTTTTGTTGACATTACGAGTTTTGTCAGCATGCCTAGTGAGATACTGTCAAATTCTGTAAATCTAGGTAATACCTCAGTAGTGGCGCCCACATCAATAGCAGGGTGTAGTGGCTGGATTAAGGCATGCCGGGATATGTTTAACCTGATGTCTTCTATTTTCTTTCAAAAGTAATCCAGGAAATCTTGTGCTGTAAAAGGAGAGCGAACTACAGGTGGTTGTCCATGCAAAAGTGTTGCCACCGTGTCGAACAAGAACTTTGAGTTATGCTTGTTTTTGTTGATCAAATCAGAGTAGTAAGTCCGCTTTGTAGCCAATAATGCATGGTTATAGACTAAGATAGCATCACGCCATGCAAGGTGAAATACTTCTAATTTTGAACGACGCCATTTCCGTTCTAGACTGCTTGCTTTATGCTTGAGGTCACGCAGATAATCATTGAACCAAGGTGACTGTGATTTGGGGGAGCGCGGTTTTAACACAGGTGGTGCAATCATGTCGAGTGTAGTTTTGAGCACTGAGTTTAAACTATCCACAAGTCTGTCTACTGACTGGGTATTTGTCAAATGTGAAGCTAAGACATCAGGCAGTCTAGCTTCGAGTTCAGTCTTAGTTGAGGAGTTGATGCATCGACGTAATGATATATAAGGTTGTTGTTCCACTAAACACGGCAGCGAAACTGTAAACTTAATAAGTGAGTGATCAGACACCACCAGGGCTTAATTTGAGGGGGAGCAAGCCGGAGCGCGCTCCGGAACCTCGGACGCACACTCTGGAACCTCGGACGCACGCTCCGGAACCTCTGACGTTGGCTCCCCCAGCTATTTATAATGGATCTGTGATCCGCCACATCTCTTGACTAACAAAATATATTTAAAAAATCACCGCGATTGCTCTCACTGCCAATCACACCGCCGCCCTCCTGTCTGCTGTGCAGAATTGCGCCAAATCTGGCAACAGGTCCAGAGGCTACGCTCGCTGTTTTGATCCGGATGTTGACCGTAGCCGCAGAGCTCCGTGGCCACCGAGAGAGGACTTGGATTCTTTGCGGGTCCCGCATCCATACCCCCGGAGGCAGTGAGTGAATGGAGAGCCATGCATTGTGTACTACGTGTGTCTCTTTATAATCTTCTCGCACAGAAGAAAAAAGAGAGTGTTTACACAAGAGAGAAAAGTGAGAAAATGTTAATGCCTGTTTGAGAAGAGTGTGTAGTGCGGGGTTTTACAGCCTTAAAACATCTATAATAAGTGTAAAAAATAGCGCTACTTCGCAGATTTCGTTTATCGCGGGTAACTCCCGTGATAAACGAAGGACCACTGAGGAATTTGTACTCTATCCGGATTTGGTGTGACTAGTGTTAGGCCTACAATACATGCCCAGTTTATTTTTGGTGTGGCGCACAGCGTTGTTCGCAAGCCCCCCCCCCCTTCTTTTTTTTTCTGCACCGGAGCCACCCATCCTCTGCGCTCCGGGACCTCCCACTTTACAAATTAAGCACTGGACACCACTGATGTAAGAGGCATGGTGTCAATATTCGTGACAGCAATACCACATGCGAGAACCAGATCAAGGGTATTTCCACTAATGTGCATCGAATCCTGAATGCATTGCCAAAATCCTAATGCATCCACAATTTCCATAAATGATTTGCAGAGGAGATCAGAAGGCTTATTTATATGAATGTTAAAATCACCAATGATCAGAATGTTATCTACACTAGTTGACAATTTAGAAATGAATGCACCAAATTCATCTAAGAATTCAGAATATGGACCAGGAGGCCTATATACAGTGACAAAGTAATACGACTGATTTTTATTCTTCTGACCTTGGCAGTGTGTAATATCCTGAGCAAAGCGGAGAATCAGATGCTCAAATGAGTAGTATTTGTAACCCCCAACAGCTAATAGGCTAAACCTAGATTTATAAATAAGAGCAACACCCCCGCCTTGCTTCGCGTCACGATGGACATGACTAAATGTATATGTTGGTGAGCAGGCCTCATTTAAGGGGAGGACAGCTGTAGGTTTAAGCCAGGTTTCACATAGAACAATCATATCTAAGTGATGATCAATAATTAGATCATTGATCAACAATGATTTTGAGGACAGTGATCTTATGTTAATGAGACCCAGTCTAAGGACCTCAGTGGGGTTGACCGTTGAACTGTTTGGGTTTAGAGGTGGTTCCAGAGTAGCATATATAAGATGCCTAGAAGTAGGTTTAGGTTTAAGACATTCCACGCACGTTGTAGGTAGCAGACACAAAGTCTTTGCTATTGCTGGAACAATCACTGGGCCATCCTCAATTTCAACATCATCCAATATAGTAATGGGTATTAAGTTTGGAAAGCATATCCCTCTATGATTTTTATGGACACAACTACAGAAGCAGGCCACAGTCTCAACTTGTTGAAATTCCCTCCCTGGCAAATAAACTGCACTATCACCATAGTGGATTTTCTGCACTAAATTCCCCGCTAAACTAATGGATTCCACACCCACATTTGTCATAAGTCTTGCAGGGTCTCTAATCACCTGCTACGTGGCCTGCTGTAGATTCCTAATGTTACCCTCCCTGTAGAGCTCTATCTATGTTCGCAGACAAGATGGCGGCGCCTTCCCCAGTAGGGTGGAGGCCGTCCGGCATCAGCAAGCCACGGCGGCCCCAGAACAAAGGCCAGTTATCAATAAAGCTAAAGCCTTGCTGTCTACAAAACTGCGCCAGCCACCTATTTAACGATGTCAGCCTGCTAAACGCCTCATCAGAACCCCGGGAGGGGAGGGGACCAGAGACTATTAATCGATGCCGACACATCTTTCTGGCAAAGTCACAAGTCCTCTCTATGTCCATTTTTGTGACCTCTGAGTGCTTCATCCTGATATCATTGGTGCCAACGTGAATAACTATGTGACTATATCTCATGTCATGTTCCTTCTTCTGTCTTCCCTTCTGCAGCGTCAGCACCCTAAGATGAGATGCAATGTCGGGAGCTCTGGCCCCAGGAATACATTTAACATCAGCCGGCGTCTGTAACCTGACTTTTGCGAAAGATAGATAGAATCCCCTATCACCTGTGTTTCGGCCTGGAGACAGGAGTGGAAGTCACTTGTGGGCTCGGAGAATTCACATCTGGCAAATCCAAGGGGGAGAACCAATTCACAGTTCGCACTGGCGAGTGTGATCGGGGTGCCACAACCGGGCACCAAGCCCTACGGGGCTTCCTCCGCCTAGCCACAGTCCTAAAGCCATCCTCCACAGCCGGTGTTTCCAAACTGATGCTAATGGGCTCGCTAGCCCGCCCAGCACTAACCTCATCTGGAGTGCCCATAACATCTAACTCCACCGTGCTAAGAAGCTGCTCTAACTTACGGACACGGCTCTCTAAGAGAGCCACCCTATCTTCCAACATCACGCAGGATTTTCGAAGGGTGTAAAGTAGAATTAGTAGTGTACTTTGTGCACTAAGAAATTCAAGAATGTAGCCAAGCAAACACGAGCTAACCAATAAATGGATAAGCTAACCACTCCTAAGGCTCATACAGACGCAAATAAATTTATTAAAATTCACAGCAGTTACGAAAAACTAACAGAAGTATTAAACAGTTAAAAAAGCAGCAGCTATAAAATACACTAAACAGTTAATTAACTAACAGGAGTGTAAAAAAGATGAAATGAAAAAATGATGACGGGGGTCCGAAATAGCTAACGCAAGCTAACTGCTAGCGAAAATGCTAGCCGCTCCTAAGATTTTACACAGGAGTAAATTAATTACTTAAAATTCACAGCAGTTCAACTGAAGAATGAACAGAAGTATTAAATGGGTAGAAAAGAAACAGCTATAAAAAGTAACAACGGAGAGGGGAGGGGTCGACCTAGCTAGCGAAAGCTAACCGCTAGCAAATGCTAACCACTAGCGAATGCTAACCGCTAGCGATTCACAACAGGACTGTTGTTAAATAACATTCAGAGTAGATACAATTAATAACCAGAAGAGTGCTAAACAGAAGTAAAAGAAGCGTATACAACCGTGTGAAGTTCAGAGTGGCGTCACAGCAACAAACAATCCATCAGAAGAAGTATACATAGTAGTTATCGTCATCATCAGCACCAGATTTGAAATCGGGATTCAATATTTGAACTGTTCAAAAATTTCATCCTGTTTCTCGAAATCACTAATAGTATGTGGTAACTTTGGGGTATGCATAGTCTTAATGGCTTCAACCGTGCTCAAGCTTCTTTAAACTGGCTATTTGTAGTGACAACAGCTTGAAACTTGTTTGATCGTGTTCCATCAGGGCAAAAATTTTAATCAAAAGCAGAGTTTGTTGTAGTTTGTGATCATGTTTTGCCAGGGTTCAGGTCCTTTGTTTTTGAGTAGGTTGCCAGGTCTGCACTTCATAAACCACCCAGTTGCCATGTCTGCACTTTATAAACCAGCCTGTTAAAAGGCAAGCCGGATAAAGCCATTTCATCCCATTTTTGCAATTTTTTGGGGATTGTGAGAGGTCTCAGTTGACCCCCTGTGGAATAGCCCTGTTTCTTCCATGCATTCCTGAACATAAAAAACATTTGACTTCAAAGAAATATTGGAACAATAGTGTCATATGCATGCCTGAGAAGTGTTTTGACCATCAGAATGAAAGCTTCCACAGCAAGTGGATCCAAGTATTGTTGCCCAAATGAAGACTTGTACAACTCATACAACTGTTTTCATATAAAGCTTGCAACTGGCCCATGTATGTGATTTTTAAAAAAAAATCTGTTAACCACATAAGGTTAACCCTATAAGGTTGATATGTATTTTTTTGTCAAATTAACGTTATGGTTTTCATGAATTTATAATTGCTCAACAGCCATGTACTTGTAAAAATAATATAAAGCTTACAGATACTGTTTACCACCAGAGAGAGAAAGAAGGTTTGCAGTGATTACATGTATGGCCAGTATGAGTGCATAATAACCCAAGCCTTGAAGCTGTTTCTCCATCACTCCTCCATCCCTCCCTCCCTCTGCTTAACCAGAACTGTCTGTCTCCCTGAGCTGTCAATAAAGCCTGATGGGCCTTTTAGACACTTATCAATATTTAACCAGCCTCCCACATTGACTCAGCAATTACTGCCTAATTGATTTGAGATTGATTATCATCAGCACCATAATGGCAGTGTCGGTCAGCGACAACTGCTGATAAAAATCCTTGGTGGAACATTAAATCATCTTTTTTGCAGGCTGAGTGCAGTTGTTGTAACAGTAAAGAAAAAAGTGGTACAGTCTGCAATTGATCGTTATTTGTGATATGAGGCAGGCCTGGAGAAAACGAAGAGAACTAGAAGGGCACTCAAACATGGCATACCTCCACCACAGTCACACAATCTTCTGTCTGCAGTTGTGGTCAGATTTTTACATACACTCATCATGGACATGAATGGCATAGTAATTTTGGGTTGTCGATGTCCTTGAACTGTTCTTTTGCCAGGGTGGAATGATTGTACCACATTTTCGTCTATGTTATAATAGCCAGTTGGCCTCTATGTGCATGCGTGTGTGTGTGTATATGGCTTTGGTCAAGGATGAACACTGAGAAAACAGAACAATGGATGTTGCTGACTACTTTCTGGACTCACATGCCATTCCAGCAGGGGGTGGTAAGTCATCTTTATATTAAAACCATGAATGTGGTGAGTGATTTTAAGTTCAATGTAAGTACATAATGTAAATACATTAAAAATACAGGGATGACACAAGAAAATGAAAATACTTATTTCCATTGTGGTCCATTCAAAAACCAAATGACAATGTAGAAGTATAATAATAATAATAATAATAACAATAATAGTGTGTATATGATAACAAGAACCTAAATGATTTATAAATACATTGACAGTAAATTAACACAAAAAAAGGATAATGAGCAGGAAATAAAAGGGTTGAGTTCTTCTAAAAATTGCTGCGGTCTAAAGTTCTAAAAACATTCTGGACTCGCACACCATTCCAACTCATTATATAAGCTTTGCTTAATTTATAACCACCCTTGCCACAAAATATCAGCGACCTATTTTATACACTCTACCCAATCTAGAGCCTGTGGATCCCCATGGGCAACACGCTAGTACATTTTTTCAATTATTTTTTCATTTCATTTTAACATTTATTTCAATTTATTTTCATTTATATGGTGCCAAATCACAACAGAGTTGCCTCAAGGCGCTTCACACAATCAAGGTCTAACCATAAAAACTCTCTCTGAGGAAGAAACCTTAAGCAGACCAGATTCAAAGGGGTAACCCTCTGCTTGGGCCATGCTACAGACACAAATTACAGAATAATTCACAAAACGAATATACAAGAAATGCTGTTGGTGCACAGGACAGGATGGTTTTCAGCACAAATACCACACCCATCTCTGGATGGAGCTGCACCTTAAACAGAGAGAAAAAAAAAACAGAATCAGGCATCAGAAAGACAAGAAATACAGTATAATTTGCCAGCATTAAACAACAAGAAAACTGGATACTAAGGTGATCGCCACACAGAATTTAGGTAAAGTTGATGCCGCGGCACGCTTTGTTTCCTAATAAAATTAATTAAAACAATAAAAAGCACAGAACTATACTATGCCAGTATGCTAGCCATACGAAAGGGAAAATAAGTGCATCTTAAGTCTGGAGTTGAAAGTCTCCACAGAATCTGACTGTTTTATTGACGCAGGGAGATCATTCCACAGAGCAGAGGCATGATAAGAGAAAGCTCTATGACCCACAGACTTCTTATTCACCCTAGGGACACAAAGTAGTCCTGCACCCTGAGAACGCATCATGCATTACCTCCTGAACTGAGGTCCATTAATAGCTTGCCTCTGTTGAAAGCTAAGTTAAAAACATACTTGTTCAGGGCAGCTTTTTGCACATAATTGCTTTGACACTTTTTTGTCTATTTTTATTCTATTTTGGATGCTCTTATTGTGTTTTATTGTGTTTTTCATACTGTTCTTTTTATTTTATCTCTTTAAACTTGATTGATTTATTGAACTCAAAGCCCAGGCCAGTACGTAAGGTTTAATTAGGTCAGCTAGGTAGGGAGGTGCCAGTCCATGAAGAATTTTACAGACTAGTCGCAGAACCTTAAAATCTGATCTCACTGGGACAGGAAGCCAGTGAAGGGATGGCAAAATGGGTGTAATGTGGTCAAACTTTCTGCTTCGTGTCAAACGTCTGGCTGCAGCATTTTGAACCAATTGGACAGCCCTACTGCTGTACTGCGGTAAACCAGAAAATAGAATATTGCAGTAGTCCAATCTAGAAGACATAAACACATGGATCAGGGTCTCAGCATCAGCCATAGACAGGATGGGATGAATCTTCGCTATATTTCACAGGTGGAAGAAAGCAGTCCTTGTAATATTTCTAATGTGGAGGTCAAAGGACAATGTAGGATCAAAAATTACCCCAAGGTTCCTCACTTTGTCATTGTGATATATGACACACAAGCCTGAGCTAAGCATTAACTGGTCAAATTGATGCCGATGTCTCACCGGACCAAGAACCATCATTTCAGTCTTATCAGAATTTAAAAGTAGGAGGTTTCTACACATCCAACTTCTCACTGATGCAAGGCAATCTTCTAAGGATTGTTGTACAGTATGTGAATGAGATTACCAGCAGTTATGCACCGGGGCTGTATAACTGAGTATCATCAGCATAGCAATAAAAGGTAATCCCAAACGCCACAATATGAGCCCATGGGGTGCTATATAAAGGGAGAAAAGCAGGGGCCCTAAGATGGACCCCTGTGGAACCCCAAATTTCGTGTCACTAAGGTTAGAGGTAGTGTTACTGTACAAAACACAGTGAGAATGACTGGTCAGGTATGATGTCAACCATGCAAGGGCATTCCCAGTAATCCTAAAATGATTCCCAGCCTATCAAGTAGAATATGGTGATCCACGGGTCAAACGCAGCACTAAGATTTAACAGCACCAGAACCATAGTGGTGTCCGAATCCATTGCAGCCAGAGCGCGAAGCAAAGTCATTACACATAAATGAGCTGATGCCCTTCTCCTTACTGTATGTATGCATTTGCGGATTTTACCAATTCTTTCTTTACATTGAACACCTTGCTGTCACTCGCACTCTTCCCTGATTACGTGCATGTTATCATCTGACAGCTTCAGTGCTCCTGCCTGCGCTGACATGATCTGAGCAACATGCCCCCTTGGGCTCATGGCTGGCTGCCATTCAATGCTCCACATGACAGATGGATGTTGCGATCGCATATCACGTGGCTGTCCACTCGAATACCGTAGTGGCCTTGGACCATCGCATAATATGGGGTTTATATGGGATGTATGTGATGCATATTGGTTGACACTTTTGTGAGCATTTTTTATTTTTAATTTTGTTGTTGTGGCATGTGTACACTGTTGCCTGGTGATCCCACCTCCAGAGGGACATGCTGAATATGTCATGATGGGTGGTTCACAGCTCTGATAGTTGTGTGCATCAACTCGCGTAGGCACGCAGCATGCTACGCGAAATGGCACGTCTGGTATTACAGCTGTAATGATCATAATGTCCCATATACACTGTGTGATGGGAGGGAATGGCAATGTATATGTTACATGACGTCCATCATGGGCATGACAGGCCATACAGATGTGTATGCTGTGCTGGACAGTGATTGCACTGCACTCCATCCACTGTTTGAGCATTTTCCACCTCAGCCACATGCCATTTATGTTACTGGAGGGGACACCCCACACTCGCATGCCACTTCATTTGTGTCACTGGGGGGAGGAGGGACACACGACACACTCGTACACCAGTTGTGTTGCTTGGGGGAGGGGAAATGACACACTTGCGGGGCACTTAGAAAATGCGGGGCCATTCGCACAATCAGCTTGAAAGTGGTCACCTACTCTTTACTTTCATGCTGGCACCGTGAATAGCCCCATCTTTTCTAAGTGCCGCACGAGTGGTGTTGGATGTCCGTGGGTGGCACCTGGACTTCGGCTGACTCTGGCTGACTCCGGCTGAGAGTGGGTCAAATGGCCACTCTCCCAGCTTTCGCTGTCATTTGGCTGCTGGTGTGAAGGCTGCCTCGATTGCGCCATTCGACCAAGGTTCGACATGGCCGATGATTTCATGCAGCCTCTGCCGCAGCATGATTTGTCCAAACTGCGTACAATATGCTGTGCAAATGTTGCGAGCACAATCAGATGGCAGTGCAACCTCATCTTACCCGCCAATCGAATGAGTTTTTGCCATGAGCTACATGCGAATGTAGAGTGAATGTGCTGTGGTCGACTTGTTGTGGCAACTGCTGTACAAGGCATTCGAGGCGGCTCCGAAATTTCAAGAGTGGTATTTGAATCCTCCTTTGTGCACCATTCAGCCTCAGTTGTGTTATGAGTGCAGGGTCCCTGAAAGCAACTTCAAAAGCATAGTTTTTAAACCAAATTCACAAAATAAGAACGAAAATCGTAATATCGTTTATGGCACCAAGACTGCAGCTTTTGTTTCAATGCTTGATATGAGAAATATGTTTTCATATCTCAAAAATGTGATGTAATTGGTAAAAACTAACACCAGATTTGGATTCAATGCCCCTAAAATACCCAAAATCCATTGAAAGGTGTGTGGAAAGATCTGGAAAGGGGTGTGGCAAGCAGGAGAGCGGACCAAAGGGAACCGCCCATCACCAAGCAGAAGACAGCAGACAAGCAAAGTTCCTTGACCAAAACCAATGTGAGGTTGCATCAGGAAGGGCATGTGGTGTAAAACTTGTGCCAAACCAACATGCAGAGCCACCTTGGAACTGCTTTGGTGACCCCGAGTGGAAAAAAAATGGAGCAGACGAAGGAACTTACTAACCAGTGCAATTTTAAAAGAGACTTTTGGTGGCAGAGGGTCAAATAAACAAGTTGTACCTCAAGCTGTCATAACAATTTTAGTAAGGGCCGCTAGAGAAATAAGTTCAGTCATGTAAGCTGTGCCCTTCATACTGTATATCAAATGAAATCAAATCAAATCAAATCAATTTTATTTATATAGCGCCAAATCACAACAAATAGTTGCCCCAAGGTGTTTTATATTGTAAGGCAAAGCCATACAATAATTACGGAAAAACCCCAACGGTCAAAACGACCCCCTGTGAGCAAGCACTTGGCGACTGTGGGAAGGAAAAACTCCCTTTTAACTGGAAGAAACCTCCAGCAGAACCAGGCTCAGGGAGGAGCAGTCTTCTGCTGGGACTGGTTGGGGCTAAGGGAGAGAATAGTATATAGACCTAGCAACAAAACACTCTGCCTCACCACAAATGCTCAGTTGCCTGAACCCACTGATCGAATCAGTCACTCTTTTGGCAAAATCATAAGCACGTTCCACCTGTTTAGACACAACCTGCCAACACATTTTCATTGTGATGCACCTGTGTTGCATAATGGCGAGCACATGTGGCAAAAGTCAAACACAATTAAAGCACTGGTGTCACCAGTTGAACACAACTCAAAATTTATCACACTTGTTGCCAATGATGTGAGGGAACATATATAAGCCAGTTCAGACAGCACTGGTTTGTGAGGCACTACAATGGATAGAAATCTGAGAGGAGTTTGTGTGAGAGGTGGTCGAAGTTGTCAGTGAAGACAAAGAACAGTAATATCTGATGAAAACAGACCTACTGTGATTGACCATGTTCTTGTCCATGGTATGAGCATGAGGGAGGCTGGACAAAGGGTCCAACCAAACATCAGTAGATTCACTGTGTCCACCATAATCCCAAGATTTAGAAAACAGGTAATTACCTTTTCTGACATTATAGTATGTAAATCAATCAATCAATCAATCAATTCAATCAATTTTATTTATATAGCGCCAAATCACAACAAACAGTTGCCCCAAGGCGCTTTATATTGTAAGGCAAGGCCATACAATAATTACGTAAAAACCCCAACAGTCAAAATGACCCCCTGTGAGCAAACACTTGGCGACAGTGGGAAGGAAAAACTCCCTTTTAACAGGAAGAAACCTCCAGCAGAACCAGGCTCAGGGAGGGGCAGTCTTCTGCTGGGACTGGTTGGGGCTGAGGGAGAGAACCAGGAAAAAGACATGCTGTGGAGGGGAGCAGAGATCAATCACTAATGATTAAATGCAGAGTGGTGCATACAGAGCAAAAAGAGAAAGAAACACTCAGTGCATCATGGGAACCCCCCAGCTGTCTAAGTCTATAGCAGCATAACTAAGGGATGGTTCAGGGTCACCTGTTCCAGCCCTAACTATAAGCTTTAGCAAAAAGGAAAGTTTTAAGCCTAATCTTAAAAGTAGAGAGGGTGTCTGTCTCCCTGATCTGAATTGGGAGCTGGTTCCACAGGAGAGGAGCCTGAAAGCTGAAGGCTCTGCCTCCCATTCTACTCTTACAAACCCTAGGAACTACAAGTAAGCCTGCAGTCTGAGAGCGAAGCGCTCTATTGGGGTGATATGGTACTATGAGGTCCCTAAGATAAGATGGGACCTGATTATTCAAAACCTTATAAGTAAGAAGAAGAATTTTAAATTCTATTCTAGAATTAACAGGAAGCCAATGAAGAGAAGCCAATATGGGTGAGATATGCTCTCTTTCCTTCTAGTCCCCGTTAGTACTTTAGCTGCAGCATTTTGAATTAACTGAAGGCTTTTCAGGGAACTTTTAGGACAACCTGATAATAATGAATTACAATAGTCCAGCCTAGAGGAAATAAATGCATGAATTAGTTTTTCAGCATCACTCTGAGACAAGACCTTTCTAATTTTAGAGATATTGCGTAAATGCAAAAAAGCAGTCCTACATATTTGTTTAATATGCGCTTTGAATGACATATCATATGACATATGACATGTTGACAGGAATTACTGTATGAATATTCTATGTACTGTACCACAGTATACTGTAAGTAAATATATGTTTCAGTACATCACTGTGCCAATGTACTGTAGTATTGTAACAGAAGGTTAGTCTAACTGTTTTTTGGCTTAGTATTCCATGTATATTTTTGTACTTTATTTTTACGCAGGCTTACTGTATACAACAAGTGCTAAATGCACATGACTTCTGTTTGTTTTTGTACTGTACAAGTGGTACGTGTAAATTCTGTTTTTTGTATTTTTTTTTTTTTTTTTTTTTACTATGTACAAGTGCTAAATGCACAGGTTTTTTTTTTTTGTTTTACAACATTTATTTCTACAGCTTCATGTCCTGAGCATTGTAGTTTCTATTTTTCTATGTAGTGTTTAGTGACTGCTCAGTAGTGTTTTTAATTTTGATTGACTCAGGGCACGATTTGACAACATAGTTCTGTTTGGAGCACAGACTGAACTATTTTGAGGTGAAAGTTTGGTTTTGCAAGAAGAGTTTGGGGTTTTGTGAATGTAACTTGAAAATTGTTTTTTGTGTTCACAGCTTAGAGAAAAGAGAGCAGCTTTTGAGAAATGTGTCTTAGCAATTGAGAAAAACTGTAATCATGTGCAGACAAATCAGTGTTGCAAAAAGACTGTTTGGGCTGTGTAAACCTAGAAAATGTGTCAAACAGAAATTTCGAATCATGCTTATTAGTCATAATTAAGTTGGAATAATACGCTGCTTTCACAGTTCACTTAAGTGTCTGGTAAGAGGTCAAACTGTCTTTCCAAGCTTGATAGGAAACATCAAGCCTACAGTGACACCACTGATGTTCAAGTTTCCTGCAACATTTCCTGAGGGTTAGCAATTCTTCATTTAGCCAGGTGGTGTGACTCTTATTGATCCCTTTATGTTTTTTTGCAGGGGCCACTGAATCAAGTAAATTCTTAACTGAACTGTTAAAATTCTCAGTAAGACAGCTTGTTGAGAGTGCCTGGCAAAAGACATGATTTAATACATCTGGCAACCTTGAATTTAAGACTTCTAATGCACCGGGGCTGACATATCAGGATAGCATCGTTGTCCTTGTTTCTCAACCTAAGGTCAATAAATTATGGATTACAAAATCAAATAAAACTGGTGAATGATATAAAACTGGCAGTGAGCAAATATCACTCACTGAAACCGACAATCCATTGTCAGGGTTTCAGACAAAAACTGGCTGGACATAAAGGCAGGACTCAGACACACTCAAACCAAGCCCCAACAGAAAGACAAGAATGTGCAGACAGAAAAACACCAACCAAACACAAAAAACCCACACATGAAATAAACACCAAAACAAATCAAGCATCCCTACAAACCCCAACCATGACAGTACCCACCCCCAAGAGCCGACCCAGGGTGGCACAGGAGCACCAGGATGAGCAGCATGGAAGTCCTGGATCAGGGCACAGTCCAAAACAAAGTGGGACGGCACCCAGGAGTGCTCCTTTGGCCCGTAGCCCTCCCAATCTACAAGGTACTGGACACCCCATCCCCGCCGATGAGAAGACAGGAGCCACCACACAGAGAACACAGGACCACTGTCCACAAACCGGGTGGGAGGAAGGGAATCGGCAGGAGGACAAAGAGGACTGGATGAGACAGGTTCGACGTGGGTGACGTGGTATGTGGGATGAATCCGCATAGTCCGGGGAAGCTTGATGCAGATGGAGACAAGGTTAACCACCTTGGCTATGGGAAAGGGATGAACAAACCTAGGTGCCAGCTTCTTGCAAGTTCCTTGAAGGGGCAGGTTCCGCGTAGACAGGCAAACCCTCTGCCCGGGGACATAAGAGGGAGCGACCGTTCTCCTCCTGCTATCCGCAGAGGCCTTGTATAAGGAGGTGGACATCAGAAGAGCACGACGGGCCTGCTCCCAAATCCTCTTACAGCGCCTCACCAAGGCCAACGAAGAGTCAGAGTCTATGGAGGAGAACAATGTGGGGTGAGAGCTGTGAATGATATGAAAGGGTGAGAAACCTAAAGACAAGGACAGAAGGCTGCTAGTTCAGTCCATACAAGCTTCTATGCCCAGGAGGTTGGATGCTGGGAGGAGAGTATCCGGAGCCCTTTCTCTAACTCCTGGTTGACACATTCAGTTTGTCCATTAGACTGGGGGTGGAAGCCGGAGGTGAGGCTGACAATAGTGCCAAGGAGCTTACAGAATTCTTTCCAAAAGTGGGACAAAAAAAATGCCCTTGTACTTAGGTGGATGGCAAGTCACAGCAGTCAACACTTACTGATTATGAAAAGCTACAATTCGAAACTTGTAAAAGCAGAGTTTACTATCTGTTTGCATTTCAAACAATCTTTAAATATGGGTGCCATGTCCCCACCTCTCCCTGTCAGTCGAGGACAGCTATAAAGCTGGTGTCGGGGAGGCAGATCTCCAGCAGGGGTGCTATGTCACCCTCCCGTAGCCATCTGTCTGTGACAAATGTTATATCCAATTCCCAGGTGCCAAAGATGTCATGGAAAACAAAAGTTTTATTGGATAATGATCTGGTATTTATCAGAGCCATTCCGACTGTCTCTCCCTCATCAACAGGCTGACTGGTACAATCCAGGTAACACAGATTCTCCAAATACATGCCACGTCTCCTGCCCCACCTCCTAGTCCAGCTGGGCTGCAAAGAACCAAACAGGAATGGAGACACTGGTACTTTTACTCTGTATGGTCCTACTCTGGGCAGAGTAGGACCATACAGTAGTGTTCAGAATAATAGTAGTCAATCAATCAGTTCAATCAATTTTATTTATATAGCGCCAAATCACAACAAACAGTTGCCCCAAGGCGCTTTATATTGTAAGGCAAGGCCATACAATAATTACGTAAAAACCCCAACGGTCGTTTGTGCAGTTTTGTGCAGGGGGTTTTGGGGTAGTAGTGCTATGTGACTAAAGAGATTAAAAGATTAATCCAGGTTTTGAGTATATTTCTTATTGTTACATGGGAAACAAGGTACCAGTAGATTCAGGAGATTCTCACAAATCCAACAAGACCAAGCATTCATGATATATCTAACTGACTATCAGAAGGTGGTGAAGGAGGCAAAAGCACAATATCTGTCTCATATTATTTCTAACAATTGTCATTGTCCCAGTGTGTTATTTCAGACTATAAACTCAGTTGTAAATCCACGCACCTCTGTTTTGATGGACGCTACAACCACAACCTGTGAGGAGTTTCTTTAGTTTTTTTATTGACAAGGTTTCATCAGTCAGACAGAACGCTGATCAGAACTGTAATGCTGAGTTGTCTGCTCCTCGTGCCCATTCTGCTGTGCTCAAGCAGTTTGAGCCCATTTCTTTTGCATCTCTTGCTGATGTTGTCAAACACATAAAACCTACAAGTTGTCCTTCAGATGTTGTTCCAGCTAAGGTGCTGAAGGAGGTTTTTAATACTGTTGGGGCGGGTCTCCTAACTTTTATCAATGTTTGTCTTAGATCAGGGTCTGTTCCAGCTGCTTTTAAACATGCTGTGGTTCGACCTCTTCTTAAAAACCTCACCTGGACTCATCACTTTTATCCAATTTTAGGCCTGTGTCTCATTTCTGCCATTTCTGTCTAAGGTTTTAGAAAAGGTTGTCTTTTTACAGTTACAATCATTTTTAGAAGACAATCACATCCTTGAAAAATTCCAATCCGGGTTTAGATCATGACACAGCACTGAGTCGGCACTTTTAAAAGTTCATAATAACATCAGTTTGTCGTGGATGCAGCGAATCCTGCTGTGCTGGTTCTGTTGGACCTCACAGCAGCCTTTGATACTGTGGATCACACAGTACTTGTTTCCCGGTTAGAACATTTTATTGGCATTCAGGGTACTGCACTTAAGTGGCTTAGATCATATTTGACTGAAAATAGCTTTTCTGTCATGATTGGGGACCTCTCCTCATCAACTGCTCATCTGTCTTGTGGAGTGCCGCAGGGTTCTGTCCTGGGGCCGATTCTATTGACTTTGTACATTCTGCCATTGGGATCAATTATAACCCAGCACAACCTTGTCCTTTCATTGTTATGCAGATGATCTGCAAATCTATCTGCCTGTGAGGGCTAATAGGAGTGATGCTTTGTCATCATTATTTAATTGTATTCGTGATGTAAAGCAGTAGCTGTCCCAAAACTTCCTGAATGATGGTAAAACGGAGATCATGGTGATTGAGCGCTCTGGCATACCAAATGTGGTAACATCAAATTTTGGTGCTTTGGCTAACTATGTAAAACCAGCTGCCAAGAATTTGGGAGTGATATTTGACAGCTGTTTGAGGTTTGATCAACAGATAAACTCTGTTGTCAAAGCTAGTTTTTTCCAACTTTGCCTTTTGGCTAAAATAAAGCACTTTCTCAGTAGACGTGATCTTGAGACGGCCATTCATGCTTTCATCAGCTCCAGACTTGATTATTGTAATGCACTTTATTCGGCCATTAATCAGTCGTCTCTTGCATGTCTCCAGTTCGTGCAGAATGCTGCTGCTCATCTTTTAACAAACACTTTTAGACGTGAGCATATTACGCCAGTCTTGTACTCACTCGTTTTAGAATTGATTTTAAAATTTTAATGACTGTTTTTAAAGCTATTTATGGCCTTGCACCTCCCTACTTGGCTGAAATTTTAACTTTGCGCACTTACAGTAGGACATTAAGGGCATCTGGCCAGCTTTACTTAGATGTTCCAAGGTCAAGATATAAACACTGGGGTGACCATGCTTTTGCAGTAGCTGGCCCCAGACAGTGGAAGGAGCTACCTCTTGAGTTACGTACCATTCCTGACCTCGCACTTTTTAAATCTAAGTTAAAGACTTATTTATTTAAACTGGCTTTTAACACTTAGTGGGGAGGTTACATGTTCTGTTTTTTTTATGTGTTGTTTTAAAATTTTATTCTATATGTGTTTGATTTTGTGAATTTGTGTTTTTAATGTTAAGCACTTTAGACACCAGTCAGTGCTGTAAAGCGCTTTATAAATAAATGTTGATTGATTGATTGATGATATGCACACTCTTAAGGCTATGAAATTGGGCTATTAGTGAAAAAAAAGTAGAAAAGGGGGTGTTCACAATAATAGTAGTGTGGCATTCAGTCAGTGAATTCGTCAATTTTGTGGAACAAACAGGTGTGAATCAGGTGTCCCCTATTTAAGGATGAAGCCAACACCTGTTGAACATGCTTTTCTCCTTGAAAGCCTGAGGAAAATGGGACGTTCAAGATATGGTCATTTCCAGATATTTCCAAATTATTTCTGTCAGTTTAATATTGATATGTCAGGACAGAAATTATGGCAATACATTGGAAAATCAAATCTTTTCATATCCCATAAAATAGTTAACACTAAAACATGAATTGTGAGATGCAGTTCTTCTCGTACATGTATCATGCTCCTACAATACCTACATACTGGGGTAGCGAAGATTTTGTAACAATCAAACATTGCATTTTAATTTTATTGATGAAATACTGTTTCATTATTGATAAATTTAAATAAGTCTATGCTTTATATATTTCCACATATATTTTGATCTAGCTCCAAACAATAATATTCTTTATGTCTTGCAGTACTTAATATTCAAAAAGATATGAATCAGCACAAGAACCAATTATACAGCTGTGTAACATAAGAGAACATCCTTTACATGATAATGATATTTAAGTTGCTTGCATCATGACCAAGACTTGCTGCCGTTTCAGTCAGAATATAGGTGGCACTTCTGTCTGTTGTTTTGGTCGTATCCAATGCTGCTGCAAGTCCTGGTGTTACAACAGCTTTAATTTTACTGGCTTTTTGTGGCACTGGCATAACAAATTCTTCATCTGGACTTTCTGTGTTCTCTTCACTCTGGCTGGAGACAGTGTCAGGTAGTGAGACATTAGATGGTCCAGGCTCCTCCAGTTTCTCTTTGTATTTTTCTTCTGCAGCTTTCCTTTTTTCTGCTCTTTGTTCTTTGGCAGTTTGTATTTTATCTATGCCTGTCATGCATCCTCTACCTTTCTCTCACTGAGCAAGTAGGAACTGTCTGTCATCTTCAAACTTTATCATTGTTAGGACATCCTGATGTGCCATGTCAAACAAGTCCTCCAAAGCTTCACAAAACACTGTTTCATCTTTCTTCTGCTTGTCTGTATTGCGATTCTTGGTCTTTTTCAATGTTTTCCATTTTCCGAACACCTTTTCTAACTTTGTGATCAGATGCTGCTTTGCTCTCAGTAGCTCTCTCCCAAAAAGGAATTGCCATGTCTATAGAGGTCACAGCAGCATCATGGACAGTTTTCTCCAAATCAGTGTGTTTGAAGAAAAATACCTTGAGTATTTGCCCATTTGAGGGCAATTTGTTTCCCTTTATTTCAGTCGGTGGAACCAATAAGGTATACAAATGTTCTACTTCTAGTAGCTGACATGTTTTACTGAAGTTTCCAGTTAATGGTTAAGCATGTTAAGTCAGCAAGTGTCTCTTTTTACATTTATCTTATGTTAGATTCACCATCACCAAAGATCTGAAAGAAAAGAAGCTGTGAATTGAAGCAAAATTTTCAGCTTGTAGCCTAAAATAACATTTTTGAAAGTATGTTGTTTGTGAGAAATATTTAAACCCAGGTATACAAGGTCTGTCCGTAAACTATAGGTCCTTTTTATTTTTTGCAAAAACCATATGGATTTGAATCACGTGTGACTGCATCAGCCAAGGTTGAACCCTCGTGTGCATGCGTGAGTTTCCCCACGCCTGTCGGTGACGTCATTCGCCTGTGGGCACAGCTTGTGGGAGGAGCGCTCCACCCCCCTCATCGGATTTTTTTGTTGTGAGAAAATGGCCGAACACGTGGAGCAGCGTTACTGCATTAGATTCTGCCAGAAACTTGGCGACAGCCAGGCAGAAAGTATTCGAAAAATCCAAACAGCTTTCGGAGACGAAGCCATGAGCAGCACACGGATTAAGGAGTGGTACAACCGGTTTAAAGACGGGCGCGTAACGGTGGAGAGCGAGCCGCGCTCCGGTCGGCCATCAACGAGCCGAAATGACGAGATCGTTTCCAAAGTGCACGCTGTGGTTATGCGGGATCGTCGCTTGACTGTCCGAGAAATTGCTGAGGAAGTGGACATTGGCAAGACTTCGGCACATTCTATCATAACGGACGATTTGGGCATGAAACGAGTGGCAGCGAAGTTCGTGCCGAGGTTGCTGACGGCGGAGCAAAAGCACCTCCGTGTGGAAGTCTCACAGGACATGCTGGACTCCATTGACATTGATCCCAGCTTTATGGACACCATAATCAACGGAGATGAGTCCTGGGTGTACGGGTACGACCCGGAAACCAAATTTCAGTCGTCACAGTGGAAGCATTCCACGTCGCCAAGACCGAAGAAGGCGCGCCAAGTGCGCAGCAACATCAAGGTAATGCTGACTGTTTTTTTTTACTCCCGTGGTGTGGTACACCACGAGTACGCACCACAGGGTCAAACAGTAACAAAGGAGTATTACAGGGATGTCCTCCGTTGTCTACGTGATAGTGTGCGGCGCAAGAGACCGGAGTTGTGGGCCGGAGGAAATTGGCGCCTCCACCACGACAACGCGCCAGCTCATTCCTCTCATTTAATTCAGACTTATTTGACCAAAAACCAGACTCCAGTGGTTCAACAGGCGCCTTACTCCCCTGACATGGCCCCTTGTGACTTTTGGCTCTTCCCAAAACTTAAAATACCATTAAAAGGAACCCAATTTGAGACAAGAGAGGACATTATGGCTGCGACGACGGCGGAGCTGCGCGCCATCCCGAAAAAGGCATTTTTGGAATGCTTCCAACAGTGGCGACAACGCTGGGAGAAGTGTGTGGAGTCCCAAGGAGAGTACTTCGAGGGTGATTAGGTTTCCAACCCTCCAGGTAAGCCAGTTTTTTTTTCCCAGCCAATGGTCCGATACTTTTCGGACAGACCTTGTAGTTTTAAATTGAATATAAAATTATACTTTAGTTACACTCAGGTGGTTAACTTCTATCCTCTTTATAAGTGATGTGATTAGATACTGGATAATGGATAACCTATTGCACGGGCACTCGGGCAGCGATAATTGATATATTTACAACCTTCAGCTATGATGTTCTACCTCTAAATATTAATGTATGACAAAAATATTTCGCAGGCTTTCTTTTTTCCCAAGGCATCATAAAATAAAGGGGTGAGAGTAATGAATTTCCAACTTTTATTTTTTTGAACCACCCTATTGTGCTCATTGGGACCTTCAAAGCAGCAGAAATGTTTCTATACCCTTCCCCAGATTTGTGCCTTGAGACAATCCTGTCTCCGAGGTCTACAGTCAATTCCTTTGACTTCATGCTTGGTTTTTGCTCTAACATGCACTGTCAACTGTGGGACCTTATATGTAGACAGGTGTGTGCCTTTCCAAATCATGCCCAGTCAACTGAATTTACTGCAGGTGAACTCATTTTAGCTGTAAACACATCTCAAGGATGATCAGTGAAAACAGGATGCACCTGAGCTCAATTCTGAGCTTTGCGGCAAAGGCTGTTAATACTTATGTATACGTAATTTCCTTGGTTTTTATTTTTGATAAATTGGCAAAAATCTCAGCAAAAAAACTTTTTTTTGCATTATCATTATGAGGTATTGTGTGTAGAATTTTGATGGAAAAAATGAATTTCATCCATTTTAGAATATAACATAAGAAAATGTGGAAAAAGTGAAGCACTGTGAATACTTTCTGGACGTACTGCATGTTCCAAATTTACAACTCATGCAACTCATGCAACTCTTCTCACCATTGCACTCATAAATATTCATTATTTGCATATTATATAACGCCTAAATTGATCCTTGTCATTTGAATGGTGGTTTGCATATCATGTTTCATTAACTAAAGGAATGCCCCAAGGCTCTGTTTTGGAGCCATTCCTATTTACTATCTATGTAAACAATGTTGGCCAGGATGTTGTGGACACCAAATACTATTTTTACGCTGATGATATGGTTATCTACAGTTTTGCAAGAACTCTTACTGCTAGTGTCTTTACATTACAAAATGCTTTTAACATAGTTCAAAACACGTTGCTGCAATTGGATCTTTCTTTAAATGCAAATAAGACCAAGTTGATGTTATTTTCAAAAACAAAGAGCAATCTGCAGATAAGTCCAGGGGTGTAACACCAAATTCTGGGCCCTAGGTACTAGCCATATTGAAGACCCCCCCACCCCCAATGTTATGTTCTTTTTCATTAACGCAAACACCAAGTTTCTAATGCATAGTCAAACCAGGTCTAAATCATGTATACCTTAGATCACACCTGGGAGTCAGAACCCTTTTTAAAGTTGGGGGAGCAATATTGAGTTGGGGGGTCTGGGGGACCAAATTGCACCATTTTCTACAAAAATGGTGCAATTTGGTGCATTCCCGTCTGTTAAAATGCACAGGAATGCACCAAATTGCACCATTTTTCTAGAAAATGGTGCAATTTGGTCCCCCAGACCCCCCAGTTCAATATAGCTAGCTTTCAAGCTCACCTCTCTTTTCAAAGAATTTGGTTAGCAGCTGCTTTCCCTCATTTAGTTTTCTTTCCCTGTCCTTTTTTCTCTTCTTTTTGAAATCCGGACTTTTTTTAGGAAAGACATATTTTATTTCAGCCTAAACACTAGAGCTGCAACTAACAGTTATTTTACTAATCAGTTCACCGGTCGATTATTTTTTCGATTAATCGTTTTGTTTTGTTTTTTTACTTACATGTGAGTTTTGCCATTATTTCTTTAAGTGAGTTATTATTAAAAGGCCTTTGTCACACAACATCAACATTTGACCTTGTAACAAAGTTATGATGTTATATTCTCGTCAAAAACATACCTGGAGTAGTGTTTTGTTTTATTTTGCACATACATACATCACCGACACACCACAAAAAGATTTCCATCAGGTTTAGATGCCTACAGCAACTATCTCAACCACTGATAACATATTACAGCAAGAGTCCACAAAAGTATTTTAAAGGCCTGACTAAAGTGTAATATGTTATATTTAATAAGACACAAATGTGCAGTTTACTGCATTTAATTTTTTTCTTGTGTAAAAACACAGCTTAGATGTGGTTTGACCAAAACAAATTGTCATTAAACTTAATAAAACAGGGATGAAGTGGAGGTTTAAGAGTCACTAGGTGTTCACAGGAAGCAGTTATTTCTATATTTATTTATGTTCAATGTTAGTTGGTTTAATCTTTTCTGTTTTGTTTTATCAGATTCTTTTTGTCCGTTTCTCTAAAACTGTATTGTAGCATTATTAGTTATTATTACTATTATTGTTGTTGTTTCTATTATTATTATTGATATATAAATACAAATAAATGAATAAAATATTACAATTTGTAATACATTTAACTCTTTTACGACAACAAACGCTGAGCCATGAATTATTATACAGAAAACAAATGTGGAGGCTGGAATATTATGTCAGGAATTTTAGAGAGTTGCTAAGAAAAAAATCCATAGATGGATATTCCTCTGTCATGCACTCACCACACAATAAACATGCCTGAATTGTTCCAGTATTGTCATAATTATGCATAACAGTAATACCAGCAGCAACAAGTATCATAGCAATAGCTGCAGCTTGTTCCACATAAAGTGATGTGTTGCAAGTCAAAAACTGAATTATTCCATCTGACAGTGCCACGAAAGCAAGGATTATATATATTCCTTAGTTTCTAACCTTTCCTGCTTAACCTATTGCCTTACTCTGATTTGATTTTGTTATTTTGCCATTCTTCTAATTTTCCATCTTTTCCTTCTCTTCTTCTACTGTCCCTCACTTATCCATTCTTTAAAAGTCATTTCAGGTTAGCTGGAATGTCAAATCGCTCCAGTGTGTCCTCTGGGGCAATGGCTGTTATTTTATGGGGTCATGTACATTTATCAAAGCAATGAATTTAAAAAAGCAACCACAAAGACAAAAATCAACATTTATTTTTGTGAAATGGATGCAAAGAGGAAGCTTTTCTGAAGATCGACGTTCAAAAATTGTTGTGATGTGTCATTAATAAACTTTTGACTGTACACTTTATTTTGTCCCACTCATCACTGGTAACAAATGTCTAGAAGTTCAGAGGTCTCATGTATAAAGGTTGTGTACATACAAAAAGGTGGCATACGTCATCGTCTGTACCAACATTCAGGGCCCATATCCACAAAGCAACTCAAAGCCCTTTCAAAGAGCTCCTAATTTACCCAAAAAATTCCTGGCAAGTAATCTTAGCCTAACAGTGAGCCAGTAGGTGTCTTGGAGCAAGTCTGAGCAAGAAGGGGACAGAAACTCCTGTCTTTGTGATGAGGTGGGGTTGACCCCGTTGCTAAGCATGATGCAGTCCTGTAAGAGCTGTGACTGGTTGTCATGGGAAGGGGAGGAGAAATAAAACAAAAAACAAATGCCCTCCACTCTCCTAGTCATGAATGGACAGTGAAATCAACCAGTCATATAACCTGAACTGCATTAAGACGTGTAATCATGAAGATAACTTTATGATGATGAAACTCTGCAAAGTTAAATGAATTGTTACACAGCTTGAAAATGTTTGAACCTACCTCATTCACATGCCGAATATCTATATATTAAAAGTGTGCGTGCGTGGGTGTGTGCCTGCATTAATTTAATACGTTCATTATGAGTACATAATATGCAGGTGGTCGGCTTTGTGTAAGCCTGATCCCGTCAGATTTCAGAAGCTAAGCAGTGCAGGATCTGGTTCATACTTGGATGGGAGACATCTTTGGAACACCAGTGGCTGTGTGTGTTTCTCCAGGTAACAATGGAGTTACATCCGGAAGGGCATCCGGTGTAAAACTTGTGCCAAATACCAGTGCGGATCTGGCTGTATCTGCTGTGGCGACCCCGAACAAAAACGGGAGCAGCCGAATGGACAACAACATCAACATTATGAGTACATAATATAATTGTAAATCAGGGTAAATTACGTGATCGTGACTCACGGCCGGGAGTCCGAGGGGCCCCTGAAGCTATAGGGTAGCAGCACATTTCTTATAGACACAAAGCATATATATATATATATATATATATATATATATATATATATATATATATATATATATATATATATATATATACATATATATAGGGCACTTTATATTTGGGCTTGAGACCAGAGGATCCTCTGTTCAAATCCCAGCCCGACCGGAAAATCATCCTTAATCCCCTCACATCTGGCTGAATTATTTATGAAGCGCTTTGAGCATCTGATACAGATGGAAAAGTGCTATATAAATGTAGTCCATTCACCATTTCATACCTCTAAAACTTTACTGGCAAGCCCTATTTTAATTCATTTTGAGTGGTTTTAGATGCATTGAAATAAAGAATAACAGACCAAAAAAATTACATTTATCTTGTAATATTTGTAATACCAAAGTTCTGTTTTAAATGCTCTGTCAAAGTCTAAGTTAATAAAATAAATAACATTGAAAAGGTTAAAAACACATTTATGTGTGATGGGCATATAGCATTTGCTCTCTTCGAGTTTTTCTGTCATGACAGTTTTTCCCAACGTTTCAGTCGGATAGCATTATTATTATTAATGTTTTATTTTAAACAATATAACCTCTAATTGCCTGGTTTGAACTGTTGTGTGGGCCGCTGAAGAGGAGGTACTGCTGGCTCTCCACCACCAGATGGCGCCCTGCTTGGAGTGCGGGCTTCAAGCACAAGAGGGCGCCAGAACCACTGGGAGTGACAGCCGTCAATCATCCTCAACACCAGCTGTCACTCATTCATCTCATCATCATCATCACCATAAAGGCCGGACGGCGACTCCACCTCCTCGCCGAGAAATCTCCTACGATTCGAGGTAAACTTCTCTGCTGTGATTATTGCGAATAATAATCTGATCTGTTTTGCAGCTGTTTTTCCTGTTGGTATTCCTTATCTGGGATTTTTGGCGTTTGGTGTGACTGCGACGACTTCGCCTCACACCCCAAAACCGATAAGTGGTAAACAGGAGCTGCACGTGTGTATGATTGGAGGTGGAGGTTCTCCCTCCCAGAAGAATCATTAATCAAGGTTGCTGGGTGTGAGGATTCACACTCACCACCTTCTGTTTCTGTCTGCCAGCAGTACCAGGGCCGACAACGGAGGACAGAGACCACCTGGGGACTCAGGGCTTGGCGGCTTCGGTGTTCTTCAGGCCGTTGGTGGTAGAAGCGGTGTGGGCCCCGGCTCTTCGTTCATCCGAGGTCTCCTATCTTCAAGCCTGCCCGCAGTCCTCTTGTGTATGATTGGCAGCCCTCTTGTTTACATTACGTTGTGTTCTTGTGCAACATTAAATTGTTACTCCTTCTCTTATCCATTGTCCGTTCATTTGCGCCCCCTGTTGTGGGTCCGTGTTACGACACCTTCCCAACAGGATTTCTCGGCCATTCGTCATGGATCCCGAGGGGCGTCAACCACAGCTTGAACAGCCAATGGGAGAATAAGGAGCGCAGGCGTCAGCAGGAGGCGTGGTAAGTGATCTGCAGCAAATCCTTACCGCTTTCACTGCTCAGTTACAGCTGGTAACTGAGCAAAATGCAATCCTCAATCAGAGGATGGAGGCTCTCACCGCCAGAGTGGAAGCACGCGAGTCGAGCGTCGCTGCAGTGTCTCCTCCTGCTGGCCCGGGGCCTAATGTAGATGTTCCACTGGCCGTTCAACTACCCCCCCCCCCCCACCGTCCCCTGAAGCTTACATAAGTCCACCTGAACCGTACGGAGACTGTGTGGAGATGTGCGCAGACTTCTTGATGCAGTGTTCGCTCGTTTTTGCACAGCGTCCAGTCATGTACGCAGCAGACGCCACCCGGGTGGCTTATGTAATTAATCTGCTTCGAGGTGAGGCACGCGCTTGGGCTACAGCGCTCTGGGAACAGCAGTCATGGCTTCTGACGTCTTACGCTGGGTTTATACGGGAATTCAAACATGTGTTTGATCATCCCAACAGAGGCGAGACCGCCTCGACCGTGCTGCTGTCACTGAGACAGGGGCGTCGGAGCGCAGCTGATTACGCTGTCGACTTCCGCATCGCGGCTGCGAGGTCGGGTTGGAATGACGTTGCGCTCCGCGCTGCCTTCATAAGCGGACTGTCTCCAGTACTGAAGGAGCATTTACTGGCTAAGGACGAACCGCAGACTTTCGACGGGCTTGTCACTCTGGTTATACGCTTAGACAACCGCTTGAATGAACACCGTCGGGAGCAGGCCGGGGGGCGTGGCCGGGCACAAGCCGTCCCTCTCTCTTCCGGGTCTGAAAGGGTGACGTCGTCCCCACGCTCCATTGCCAGTGGGCTCCGTGTGGCAACAGCTCCCCCTGCTGACGAAGCTATGGACACGAGCAGGGCTAAAGTGAGATCTGATATCAGACAAAGGAGACTGGCCCGCGGGGAATGTTTTTACTGCGGCTCATGTGAACACATGTTAAAAGACTGCCCCAAACGGTCAAACACCAACGCCCGTCCTTAGAAACTGGGCTAAGGGTGGGCCATAACATGTGCACGGGAAGACCCCGCAAATCAGCACGAATCCCAGTGTTAATCCTGAGTGGGGATTTAACCCTTCACGCCCCAGCACTGGTGGACACGGGGTCCGAAGGGAATCTGTTGGATAGCAGATGGGCAAAGGAAGTAGGGCTCCCTCTAGTGGCTCTGCCTTCGCCCTTGAAGGTACGGGCACTAGATGGCACTCTACTCCCGCTAATCACACACCGGACCCAGCCTGTGACCCTGGTTGTGTCTGGGAATCACCGGGAGGAGATAGTGTTTTACGTGACACCTTCTACCTCCCGAGTGATTTTGGGTTTTCCTTGGATGGTGAAGCACAATCCCCGGATCGATTGGCCGTCTGGGGTCGTGGTGCAGTGGAGCGAAACCTGCCACCGGGAGTGTTTAGGATCCTCGGTTCCCCCCGGAATCACGGCTAAGGAGGAGGTTAAGACCCCCCCAATCTGACGGCGGTGCCAGGGGAGTACCATGATCTGGCTGACGTCTTCAGCAAAGATCTGGCGCTCACCCTTCCGCCGCACCGACCGTACGATTGTGCCATTGATTTGATTCCGGACGTTGAGTACCCGTCCAGTAGACTGTACAACCTCTCACGTCCAGAACGCGAATCAATGGAGACCTACATCCGGGACTCCTTGGCCGCCGGGTTGATCCGGAACTCCACCTCCCCGATGGGTGCTGGTTTCTTTTTTGTGGGCAAGAAAGACGGCGGACTTCGTCCATGCATCGATTACAGGGGATTGAACGAGATCACGGTTCGCAATCGATACCCATTGCCCCTCTTGGATTCGGTGTTCACACCCCTGCATGGAGCCAAAATATTCACCAAACTCGATCTTAGGAATGCGTACCACCTAGTTCGGATCCGGAAGGGAGACGAATGGAAGACGGCATTTAACACCCCGTTAGGTCATTTTGAGTACCTGGTCATGCCGTTCGGCCTCACTAATGCCCCCGCGACGTTCCAAGCCTTGGTTAATGACGTCTTGCGGGACTTCCTGCACCGGTTTGTCTTCGTATATCTGGATGATATACTCATCTTTTCCCCGGATCCTGAGACCCATGTCCGACATGTACGTCAGGTCCTACAGCGGTTGTTAGAAAACCGGCTGTTTGTGAAGGGCGAGAAGTGTGAGTTTCACCGCACTTCTCTGTCCTTCTTGGGGTTTATCATCTCCTCCAACTCCGTCGCCCCGGATCCGGCCAAGGTTGTGGCGGTGAGGGATTGGCCCCAACCAAAGAGCCGTAGGAAGCTGCAACAGTTCCTCGGCTTCGCAAACTTCTACAGGAGGTTCATTAAGGGTTACAGTCAGGTTGCTAGCCCCCTGACCGCCCTGACCTCCACCAAAGTCCCATTCACCTGGTCGGACCGGTGCAAAGCCGCGTTTAGGGAGTTGAAACGCCGATTTTCATCTGCTCCAGTTCTGGTGCAGCCTGATCCTACTCGCCAGTTTGTAGTGGAGGTGGATGCCTCAGACTCAGGAATAGGAGCCGTGCTGTCCCAGAGCGGGGAGTCCGATAAGGTTCTCCATCCTTGTGCCTACTATTCCCGCAGGTTGACCCCTGCTGAACGGAATTATGACGTGGGCAATCGAGAACTCCTCGCGGTGAAGGAGGCTCTAGAAGAGTGGAGACACCTGTTGGAGGGAGCTACGGGGCCTTTCACGGTTTTTACGGACCACCGGAACCTGGAGTACATCCGGACCGCCAAGCGGCTGAATCCCAGGCAAGCCCGCTGGTCCCTGTTCTTCGCGCGCTTTGACTTCCGGATCACCTACCGCCCCGGGACCAAGAATCAACGATCCGATGCATTGTCCCGGGTGCACGAAGAGGAGGCCAAGGCCGAGTTGTCGGACCCCATCGACACCATCCTTCCCGAGTCCACTGTCGTGGCCACCCTCACCTGGGACGTGGAGGAGATCGTCCGGGAGGCCCAGGCAAAGAACCCGGACCCGGGAAACGGTCCGAAGAACAGACTCTACGTCCCACCAGAGGCTAGGGCTGCCGTCTTGGACTTCTGCCATGGATCCAAGCTCTCCTGTCATCCTGGAGTGCGTAGGACCGTGGCAGTAGTCCAGCAGCGCTTCTGGTGGGCGTCACTGGAAGCCGACGTCCGGGACTACGTCCAGGCCTGCACCACCTGTGCCAGGGGCAAGGTGGACCATCGCAAGACCAGGGGCCTACTCCAACCCCTGCCTGTGCCTCATCGCCCCTGGTCCCACATCGGCCTGGACTTCGTCACGGGCCTCCCGCCATCCCAGGGCAACACCGCCATACTGACGGTAGTGGACCGATTCTCCAAGGCGGCCCACTTCGTGGCCCTCCCGAAGCTCCCGACGGCCCAGGAGACGGCAGACCTCCTGGTCCACCACGTCGTGCGTCTGCATGGGATACCGTCGGACATCGTCTCAGATCGTGGTCCCCAGTTTTCCTCGCAAGTCTGGAGGAGTTTTTGTAAGGAGCTGGGGGCCACTGTGCGTCTCTCGTCCGGGTATCACCCACAGACGAACGGCCAGGCAGAGCGGGCGAACCAGGACCTTGAACAGGCTCTTCGTTGTGTCACCTCCACTCACCCGGCGGCCTGGAGTAACCATCTGGCCTGGATCGAGTACGCTCACAACAGCCAAGTATCCTCTGCCACCGGCCTCTCCCCCTTTGAAGCGTGTCTGGGCTACCAGCCCCCGTTATTCCCACTTGTGGAGGGAGAGGTCGGGGTACCCTCGGTCCAGGCCCACCTGCGGAGGTGCCGCCGGGTATGGCGGACCGCCCGCTCTGCCCTGTTGCAAGCCCGGACGAGGGCCAAGGCCCATGCAGATCGCCGGCGTTCCCCGGCCCCTACATACCAACCAGGGCAAGAGGTGTGGCTATCCACCAAGGACATCCCGCTCCAGGTGACATCCCACAAACTCAAGGACCGCTTCATCGGGCCGTTCCCCATCGCCAAGATCCTCAGTCCGGCCGCAGTGAAGCTGACGCTCCCGGCTTCACTGCGGATCCATCCGGTTTTTCATGTTTCCAAACTCAAGCCATACCACACCTCACCGCTCTGCTCCCCCGGACCCGACCCACCTCCTGCCCGGATCATCGACGGGGAGCCGGCATGGACTGTTCGTCGGCTCCTGGACGTCCGTCGGAAGGGTCGGGGTTTTCAGTACTTGGTGGACTGGGAGGGTTACGGATCCGAAGAACGCTCCTGGGTGAAGAGGAGCTTCATCCTGGACCCGGCCCTTCTGGTCGATTTCCACCACCGACATCCGGACAAGCCTGGTCGGGCGCCAGGAGGCGCCCGTTGAGGGGGGGGTCCTGTTGTGTGGGCCGCTGAAGAGGAGGTACTGCTGGCTCTCCACCACCAGATGGCGCCCTGCTTGGAGTGCGGGCTTCAAGCACAAGAGGGCGCCAGAACCACTGGGAGTGACAGCCGTCAATCATCCTCAACACCAGCTGTCACTCATTCATCTCATCATCATCATCACCATAAAGGCCGGACGGCGACTCCACCTCCTCGCCGAGAAATCTCCTACGATTCGAGGTAAACTTCTCTGCTGTGATTATTGCGAATAATAATCTGATCTGTTTTGCAGCTGTTTTTCCTGTTGGTATTCCTTATCTGGGATTTTTGGCGTTTGGTGTGACTGCGACGACTTCGCCTCACACCCCAAAACCGATAAGTGGTAAACAGGAGCTGCACGTGTGTATGATTGGAGGTGGAGGTTCTCCCTCCCAGAAGAATCATTAATCAAGGTTGCTGGGTGTGAGGATTCACACTCACCACCTTCTGTTTCTGTCTGCCAGCAGTACCAGGGCCGACAACGGAGGACAGAGACCACCTGGGGACTCAGGGCTTGGCGGCTTCGGTGTTCTTCAGGCCGTTGGTGGTAGAAGCGGTGTGGGCCCCGGCTCTTCGTTCATCCGAGGTCTCCTATCTTCAAGCCTGCCCGCAGTCCTCTTGTGTATGATTGGCAGCCCTCTTGTTTACATTACGTTGTGTTCTTGTGCAACATTAAATTGTTACTCCTTCTCTTATCCATTGTCCGTTCATTTGCGCCCCCTGTTGTGGGTCCGTGTTACGACACCTTCCCAACATGAACAAGATCTGAACCTTGTTCAACAAACTGATTTGTCAGTTTTTCACTCACTGATTCACCTCCTCCCTCGCTCCTCCTCTCCTCTTGCTCTCTCTCCTCTGCCCCCCCCGCTCTCACCGTCTGTTTTCCTTCAACCTTTTTGGAAAGAGGGAGCCTTTAAACTGTAAAATAAGCCAGAAACCTCTGAGTATATTATCAGCATCTGCCGACACAGAAGCAACTCTGGATTATGAAACATTTTTCTGGAGGATTTTTTTCCCCCTAGAAGTTAGAGTGGAGTTTGTCTCTGTCTGCTCTAATCTCTGCTTTCAGCGTTCTGCGGTTTCACAGAGCACTGAAAGAAGCTGACTGTTGTTGTCGTTGCTGTTTGTGCTTAGATACAAAGAAAATGAGCAATATATTTCTTATTTCTTTAATTATTTGGTTGAAATTGCAAAATAAAACAAAAGTACGACTCTATAAGATTGAAATGAGGTCGAATTGGTACATTTTTCAGCAACATTTCATTTCACTTTTGGAAAATCCATGGTGGGCGGGACAACCAATTTGAACGTGAGAGCCGGGCAGAAATTTGCAGTACTGCGTGGTACCACCTGGTGAATTAGTAAATACATTAAAAATACATGCATGACACAAGAAAGTGTGAACACTTATTTCCATTGTGGTCCATTTGTTTTGCATTTTTATTAAATGTGTTTTCCCAATGATAAGAAGGTATTTTATCTTTGAATATAGTGTCTACTGTAGCAAACTGTGTGTAATGTTCTGCAACATCTGTGTTAAAGAATTGCAAGCAAAGTGCAAAGCAGAAAATGTGTTTAAGTTATTGTTACTAGGGATGAGCGAGTACATCGATATCTGTATCTGTTCAACCATCTAAATTATCTGTATCTGTATCTGTACTCAGAGTGGGTGGGGCCTAAACTGGAAGTGTGCATGGTTTAACTGGAAATGGGTGGGGCTTACATCTGTACATTATTTTCAGTCTGAAATTGATATGGATTGATCCAAAGTTGCTATATTTATTGTTTATTTGAAAACTATTTACAGAACAGCCTCAAAATTGAGATTCAAATCAATGATTTTGATCACAAAAGTATGAGAACTATTTACAGTTTACAAGTTTTTATGAACTCAACATGAATATTCTTAAGTGTATGAATGAATATTTACAGAACAGCCTCAGAACTGACATTCAGTGTAGTAGGAAATTATGAACTAAGTATGCATGAACAAGAGTTGTCATAATCAACACAACTTTCTTTTTTATTATTATTATTTTAATTTTATGATCAAACTGTGATTTTTTTCAATTATTTCTTTATTTTTACTACCTAACATTCTCGACATTTTGATTAAGGTGTCTGTGCGTGTGTGTCTGTGTGCATGTGTGTGTGACTGAGTGAGAGGGAGAGAAAGGGGTTGTTCTAAGACTGTTTACTTTTTAATGATCTGTATGAACTTGATGATTCATGCAAACATCTAGTGATGGCAAACAGGGAAATAATATGTCAGCCTTGTTCACTGTATTCTTCTCAAAAGCACCGCGTTTCAGTTCAAGCAAAGTTTTCCAACTGACTTTATGTCACCAGCCAGCAAACAAATGGTTAAAAAAAAAAATGACCAGAGTGGATTCAGTAAGCAACACATGAGCCGCTTTCAGCTCTGTCTTGTCAAATGCATCGCGTACGTTATGAAACAAGTTCACCAAGTAATGTTAAATACCATACAAACCAAAACAGAGGCGAACTGAAGAAAAATTAAGGAGCACAGCAACATGAGGTAGAGTCAAGCCAAGCACAGAGAGAGATCCTGTGTGTGTGTGTGTGTGTGTGTGTGTGTGTGTGTGTGTGTGTGTGTGTGTGTGTGTGTGTGTGTGTGTGTGTGTGTGTGTGTGTGTGTGTGTGTGTGTGTGTGTGTGTGTGAGAAGCAGCAGAGAGACGTGTCTGTGTAGGGAGGGGCGGGCACTGTGTGTGACTGGCCAATCACAGAGTGTGAAGACAGTCAGTTAGCCAATAATGATTTTCCTTCAGCACGAGCACAGATATTGATGAGTTTTATTCGGCTCATGCTCGTGCTCGTCAAAAATGCTTTATCCGGCTCAACCCTAATTGTTACATTGTGTGTTACCTATTGTTACAAGAAGTTCTGGATTTGAAGTTTTAGTCTAAGCATTTGCTTTTTGGGTGTAAGCAGTTGGCAAAACTGTATTAATATGTTTTCTTTTTCTTGATGGTGGAACTAGAGAGCTTCCTAACAAGCCCCCTACTGTGTTCAGTATTTGTCAGTAACCGTGTGTAATGTGAAAGTTACACAGTGTCAGCTGCCGTACACCTAATATCTTTTTACTTCAGTGTGTGTGCTGCTTTGGCCTCAACATTTACACATACAAATAAATTCAATTAATTTTCGTTTTACATTACCGAGCCACAGCTTTCATTGTTTTTACACATTGTCTCTAAAAGCTCTTTAATTTTTACGCACAACAACACAGAAACAATGGTGGACTTTATCAAACACAATACGCCACACATGGTGCCGTCAACATGACACAACCAAACGATGTGAATGAATTTGCATATTCAGATGGAAGCATGGCCAGGAAGGAGTTTGGTGTGTGCACATTTGCTAAATTCCACGTTCAGTGGGATGTTTGAACTGAACGTGTGTGGATCCATGACTACGCAGACTTTGATACGTCTGAATGTTTTTTGTGCTTACGCCAGTTTCTGGGTTTTGGCATATGCCAAGTTTCAGTTGAAAATCCACTCAAGTTTTTGTACATGAGGCCCCAGTTCCATACCAGACCTCAAAAGTAATTTTTGTGCCATGTAATTAGTATCAATGAAAATTTCATTGCTAAGAATGAAATAGCCACAAAATACACTTTGAAATACGAAAAAATAATGAGAGGAAGCTGAGAGCCACTGTGGATACCCCGCAAGCTTCTACAGATAATAAAGGAAATGCATGACGCTGCAGCCAATTCCAACTATTAGGCATCTTGCAAAAACTACTCTCAGTACTAAATTCATTGATACAGTAAATGGTAAATGGTGTATATAAGTAATTTAAAAGAACTGTCCACATTCAATAATTTTCTTATATTTTGAGCTTAGTGTGTAATAAAATGTTTACAGTAAGTGATTGAATATTTTATTATCTTGAAGCAGTTTTATTTTTAAAATGCTGCCTAAATGACACATCACAATTATGTTGCAGTTATCCTGTTTAAGGCTCCAGTTTGAAATAAAATGGAGTGTAATTCTAAACATATTCGTACAACTTAACAATATCATTTAGATGTAAAACTGGGAAATATGCAAAGCTTACTCCGGGCCCCCACAGTGGTAGTTGTGGTGTTGCTGGGAGCAGGCAAGTGCTTGATGTTGACAGACAGATGCTAAACCACTTATGACACATAATATTCTGTTTATCTCCATGAAAGAGACTTAACTTGGACCCTCTCCCACGTTAGACAGCAATAACCTTGATGTAGAGAGACGTTTTCAAAACCATTTTCATGTCTAATTTAGTTAGTTCAGCAACAGAATGTGTCCCTCAAGTGACATAGCATTAAAATCCCTTGTAAATTTTCCCCATTCACTGGTTTTAAGCACGTCCCTTAATTCCACTTTGTATGTGGTTAATTGCAGGCTTTCATGTGTGTTAATCTGAGGGTGGGACATCTGGTGGGACATCCTCTTTGAAAATGAATAAGAAAACAGTTCATGGTTGTTGCCAGTCCTAGTGTTTTGATTGGGCATCTCTGACATGGGGTGCATATGGTTATTTGGCATTATTTATGGTAATTTGCTTTTATCATGAATGCACACTTACATGGAGGCAGAATGAAAGAGGTTTACACATGGAAATTATACAGTCATCTACATTTAGATGTTTATTGAACCTGGTGTGGCACACTCATATGAGCCAACTGTGCCAAAAACAATGTAGCAATTGAAGAGAAGTTTACAAAAATGTTGTCATTGATGTGCTTTTTAAAAAATAATATTCAGACCACTTATACTGACTACAAATTGCAGATCCATATTTGTGAAAGTTACAGTTACTGTATGTTGACAAAGAATGGAACTTTACTCATGGGAGGTGATGGTCTACTGGTTAAGCATTGGACTTGAGACCAGAGGATCCTCGGTTCAAATCCCATCCTGACTGGAAAATCACTACGGGCCCTTGGGCAAGGTTCTTAATCCCCTACTTGGTCCCAGTGTGTAGTGGGCGCCTTGCATGGCAGCAGGCTGACATCGGGGTGAATGTGAGGCATTATTTGTAAAGCACTTTGAGCATCTGATGCAGATGGAAAAGCGCTATATAAATGCAGTCCATTTACTAATGTTAAGGTTTTACTAAGACCATCTTTATCAACACAGTTTATTGAGAAGTCATTTCAAAATGTATTTCCCAAATAGATACCTCAGATGTGACAAAAAGCAATAAAGAACTGCTCAAACTGCAGCAGAGCAATATTGATTCATATTTTAGTCATTTGACATTACTACAGTATAATGTTTTTAATCAAAGCTCCTAAGTCTGTAAGAGGTCTTACTGTAAAGTATGTATCATTTTAAACTGTTCTGTTGTGTACAAAATGAGTTTTGAGAATTTCTGTTGATGAAAAGAATAGCTCAAAAGTGGCAGCCAGTTTGCTCTGTGCGTGCCTGATCTCTTCAGATTTTGAAGCCTAAGCAGAATACTTGGATTGGACACCTCTTAGGAAGACCAGGGGCTGTGCCTGTTTCTCAAGGTAAATCTGGAGGTGTGTCAGGAAGGGCACTCGGCATAAAACCTGTGCCAGATCTCAATGCAGGTCTGTACTGGACTTTCTGTGGCAACCATGAACAAACTCGGACAATTAAAGTCAAATAAAAGAAAAGCACAAACATACATAATTATCATGGAAATAAAAGTACAACTTCACAGCTAAGTTTTCAAGATCTCTGTAATGATTGTTTTAATGTTTTTTATTTCAGTCAGACAACTCACATAGAAGCAACAGCAACAAATGGTTTTGACTTTGGGGATGGGCGCTGATCATCATCACTCCACTCTGAGGCTTGCTGGATATATGAGAGAGTGATGATTGTTTTTTATGCCAAAACTGCATTAATTTGGAGCCCGGAACTGCGTTGTATCTAACTATGTGTGGTGCCCAGCTACTTGCCTTGGGGCATTCCTTCGAGGCCCCATGCTCAAGGGAATATACTACCTGGTGAGTGCTATGTGTAGTGCCTGACTCGTTGCCTTGGGGCATTCCCTCGAAGCCCCTTGCTCAAGGGAATATACTAATAATTTACTGCTATGTGTGGTGCCCAGGTCCTTACCTTAGAGGCATTCTCTTGAGGTCCCATGTATGAATGGCCTGTATGTAAACAAGGAACAGAAAAGCTTGGATGACAACACATCACAGAAAGTGTTGCTTTAGTCTCTGTACAAGATGCCATGGTTACATAGAAAATAGATGTGAGCTTATACGTATATTAATGTTTGAAATGTCTATAGCATTTAAAAGAACCTCTGACTTCATGTTACTTTAAGTTCATCCCAAACATTTTCACTTGTAATACAAAACTTGATTAAAAAAAGTTGCATATTGGTCACTGCTCTCCTTGATTACTAATATTCGATCAGCCCTGAAGCACATATCAGTTCATTCTTAATTCTGATCAAATAAACAGTCACTGTGTGATGTGGGCATTAACCACACTCAACTGTCCATCAAATACGTAGCATGAGCATCTTACCTGTCAGCTTGTTGTGGCTGAGAACGAGCTGAGTGAAATCAGCTCTACCGTCTTGTCAAATCAAGTGTTTCTACTCCAATAAGAGTTAATTTTGCACTGTGATAGAGTACATTTAACTCTATTTGAACTGGGACCAAATGTTATCCAAGAAGAGTAAATTTTACTCTGCAAAATTTACTGTGTACCTAGTAATTGCTATGTGTAGAACCCAGCTCCCTGCCTTGGGGGGATTGCCTTCAGACCATGTGCATTAAGGGACTATTCAACCTAGTGACTGGTATGGGTGGTGGCTGGCTCCTTGCCACGGGGCATTCCTTAAGGCATTGTTTTTCAGCGAATATTCTACCTAGTGACTGCTATTTGTAGGCCTAGCTCCTTGACTATGGAATTCCCTTGAGGCTTTGTGCCCTAGGGTATATGTTATATAGTACAACCCCAATTTCAATGAAGTTGGGATGTAGTGTAAAATGTAAATATAAACAAAATACAATTATTTGCAAATCCTTTTCAACCTATATTCAATTGAATACACCACAAAGACAAGATATTTAATGTTCAAACTGATAAACATTATTGTTTTTGTGCAAATATTTGCTCATTATGAAATGGATGCCTGCAACACATTTCAAAAAAGCTGGGACAGTGGTATGTTTACCACTGTGTTACATCACCTTTCCTTCTAACAACACTCAATAAGCATTTGGGAACTGAGGACACTAATTGTTGAAGCTTTGTAGGTGGAATTCTTTCCCATTCTTGCTTGATATATGGCTTTATAATGCGCCACGCATTTTCAATGGGTGACAGGTCTGGATTACAGGCAGGCCAGTCTAGCACCCGCACTCTTTTACTATAAAGCCACACTGTTGTTACAGGTACAAAATGTGGCTTGGCATCTGGATGGTCTTTTTCCTCTTTTGTCTGGAGGACACGACGTCCATGATTTTCAAAAACAATTTGAAATGTGTACTCATCAGACCACAGCACACTTTTCCACTTTGTGTCTGTCCATTTCAAATGAGCTTGGGCCCAGAGAAGGCGGTGGCATTTCTGGATGTTGTTGATGTATGGCTTTTGCTTTGCATGGTAGAGTTTTAACTTGCACTTATAGATGTAGTAATGAACTGTGTTAACTGACAATAGTTTTCTGAAGTGTTCCTGAGCCCACGTGGTAAGATCCTTTACACAATGATGTCGGTTTTTAATGCAGTGCCGCCTGAGGGATCAAAGATCACGGGCATTCAATGTTCGTTTTCGGCCTTGCCTCTTACATGTAGAAAGTTCTCCAGAGTCTCTGAATCTTCTGATTATATTATGGACTGTAGATGATGGAATCCCTAAATTCCTTGCAACTGAGCATTGAGGAACATTGTTTCTTAAATTGTTGGACTATTTTTTTTTCACACAGTTGTTCACAAAGTGGTGATCCTCGCCCCATCTTTGCTTGTGAAAGGCTGAGCCTTTTTGGGGATGCTCCTTTTAATCCCAATCATGACACTCACCTGTTTCCAATTAACCTGTTCACCTGTGGAATGTTCCAAACAGGTGTTCTTTGAGCATTCATCAACTTTCTCAGTTTTATCAGTTTGAACACTAAATATCTTGTCTTTGTGGTGTATTCGTGGTGTATTGTGGTGGTTGACTTCAGGAGATCCGCCCCGCCTTCGGTGCCTGTCTCTATTGAGGGAGAGAATGTGGAGACAGTCTGCACCTACAAGTACTTAGGGGTGCACCTCGACAATAAACTGGACTGGTCTACAAACTCAGATGCACTCTACAAGAAGGGCCAAAGCAGGCTACTTCCTCAGAAGGCTGAGGTCCTTCAATGTCTGCAACTGACTTCTGCTGATGTTCTACCAGTCTGTCATGGCCAGCGTGCTCTTCTATGCTGTGGCGTGCTAGGGTGGTAGCATTAGGAAGAGAGATGCTGGACGTTCAGCAGAGAAATCTCAATAGAGACGGTTACCTCTTGGTTGCTGATTTCTTGGCGGGGAGGTGGAGTTGTAGTCCGGCTTTTATGGTAATGTGGAAGATGAGTGACAGCTGGTGCAGATGATGAGTGACAGCTGTCACTCTCCGTTGCTCCGACGCCCTCTCGTGCTTGAAGCCCGCACTTCAAGCAGGCGCCATCTGGTGGTGGTGGGCCAGCAGTACCTCCTCTTCAGCGGCCCACACAACAGGACCCCCCCCCCCCCCTCAACGGGCGCCTCCTGGCGCCCGACCAGGCAAGTCCGGGTGACGGTGGTAAAACTCAGCCAGGAGGGCCGGGTCCAGGATGAAGCTCCTCTTCACCCAGGAGCGTTCCTCGGGTCCGTACCCCTCCCAGTCCACCAGGTATTGGAAACCCCGGCCCTTCCAACGGACGTCCAGGAGCCGACGTACAGTCCATGCCGGCTCCCCGTCGATGATCCGGGCAGGAGGCGGTGCAGGTCCAGGGGTGCAAAGTGGTGAGGTTCGATGGGGTTTCAAACGGGACACATGGAAGACAGGGTGGATCCGCAGTGAAGCTGGCAGCTGCGGCTTCACTGCGGCCGGGCTGAGGACCTTGAGGACGGTGAACGGTCCGATGTAGCGGTCTTTCAGTTTTGATGACTCGACCTGGAGCGGTATGTCCTTGGTAGATAACCACACCTCCTGCCTGGGCTGGTACGCAGGGGCCGGGGAACGCCGGCGATCCGCATGGGCCTTGGCCCTCGTCCGAGCCTTCAACAGGGCAGAACGGGCGGTCCGCCACACCCGGCGGCACCTCCTGAGGTGGGCCTGGACCGAGGGTACTCCGACCTCTCCCTCCACAAGCGGGAACAATGGGGGCTGGTACCCCAAACACACCTCAAACGGGGAGAGGCCGGTAGCAGACGAGACCGGGCTGTTATGGGCATACTCGATCCAGGCCAGATGGTTACTCCAGGCCGCCGGGTGCGCGGAGGTTACACAGCGAAGGGCCTGCTCCAGCTCCTGATTAGCCCGTTCTGCCTGGCCGTTTGTCTGGGGGTGGTACCCGGACGAGAGACTCACGGTGGCCCCCAGCTCCTTACAGAAACTCCTCCAGACCTGTGAGCAGAACTGGGGATCACGATCCGATACGATGTCTGATGGTATCCCATGCAGACGCACGACGTGGTGGACCAGGAGGTCTGCCGTCTCCTGGGCCATCGGGAGCTTCGGGAGGGCCACGAAGTGGGCCGCCTTGGAGAACCGGTCCACTATCGTGAGGATGGTGGTGTTGCCCTGGGACGGCGGGAGGCCCGTGATGAAGTCCAGGCCGATGTGGGACCAGGGGCGATGAGGCACCAGCAGGGGCTGGAGGAGGCCCGTGGTCCTCCTATGGTCTGCCTTGCCCCTGGCACAGGTGGTACAGATCTGGACGTAGTCCCGGACGTCGGCTTCCAGGGACGCCCACCAGAAGCGCTGCTGGACAACTGCCACGGTCCTACGCACTCCGGGATGACAGGAGAGCTTGGACCCGTGACAGAAGTCCAAGACAGCAGCTCTGGCTTCTGGTGGGACGTACAATCTGTTCTTAGGGCTGGTTCCCGGGTCCGGGTTTCTTGCCAGGGCCTCCCGGACGGTCTTCTCCACGTCCCAGGTGAGGGTGGCCACGACAGTGGACTCGGGGATGATGGTCTCGATTGGATCCGACAGCTCAGCCTTGGCTTCCTCTTCGTGCACCCGGGACAGTGCGTCCGATCATTGGTTCTTAGTCCCGGGGCGGTATGTGATCTGGAAGTCAAAGCGCCCGAAGAACAGAGACCAGCGGGCTTGCCTGGGGTTCAGCCGCTTGGCGGTCCGGATGTACTCCAGGTTCCGATGGTCCGTGAAAACCGTGAAGGGCAACGTCGCTCCCTCCAACAGGTGTCTCCACTCTTCAAGAGCCTCCTTCACCGCGAGGAGTTCCCAATTGCCCACGTCATAGTTGCGCTCGGCTGGGGTCAACCTGCGGGAAAAATAGGCACAAGGATGGAGAACCTTGTTGGCCTCCACGCTCTGGGACAGCACGGCTCCTATCCCTGAGTCAGAGGCGTCCACCTCCACTATGAACTGGCGATTAGGATCAGGCTGCACCAGAACTGGCGCAGACGAGAACCGGCGTTTCAACTCCCTGAACGCGGCTTCGCACCGATCCGACCAGGTGAAGGGGACTTTAGTGGAGGTCAGGGCAGTCAGGGAGCTAACTACCTGACTGTACCCCTTAATGAACCTCCGGTAGAAATTCGCAAAGCCGAGGAACTGTTGCAGCTTCCTTCGGCTTGTTGGTTGGGGCCAATCTCTCACCGCCGCAACCTTGGCCGGATCAGGGGCGACAGAGTTGGAGGAGATGATGAACCCCAAGAAGGACAAAGACGTACGGTGGAACTCGCACTTCTCGCCCTTCACGAACAACCGCTGTAGGACCTGACGTACATGCTGGACATGAGTCTCAGGGTCCGGAGAAAAGATGAGTATATCATCCAGATATACGAAGACAAACCGATGCAGGAAGTCCCGCAAGACGTCATTTACCAAAGCTTGGAACGTCGCGGGGGCGTTCGTGAGACCGAACGGCATGACCAGGTACTCGAAGTGACCTAACGGGGTGTTAAATGCCGTCTTCCATTCGTCTCCCTTCCGGATCCGAACTAGGTGGTACGCATTCCTAAGATCGAGTTTAGTGAAGATTTTGGCTCCATGCAGGGGCGTGAACACCGAATCCAACAGAGGTAATGGGTATCGGTTGCGAACCGTAATCTCGTTCAGCCCTCTGTAATCGATGCATGGACGGAGTCCGCCATCTTTTTTGCCCACGAAAAAGAAACCCGCAACCATCGGGGAGGTGGAGTTCCGGATCAGCCCGGCAGCTAAGGAGTCCCACATGTAGGTCTCCATTGATTCGCGTTCCGGACGTGAGAGGTTGTACAGCCTGCTGGACGGGTACTCAGCGCCCGGGATCAAATCGATGGCACAATCGTACGGTAGGTGCGGGGGAAGAGTGAGTGCCAGATCTTTGCTGAAGACATCAGCAAGATCGTGGTACTCCTTTGGCACCGCCGACAGATTGGGGGGGACTTTGACCTCCTCATTAGCCGTCATGCCAGGTGGAACCGAGGATCCTAAACACTCCCGGTGGCAGGTTTCGCTCCACTGCATCACAACCCCAGATGGCCAATCAATCCGGGGATTGTGCTTCACCATCCATGGGAACCCCAAAATCACTCGGGAGGTAGAAGGTGTTACGTGAAACACGATCTCCTCCCTGTGATTCCCAGACACAACCAAGGTCACGGGCTGTGTCTGATGTGTGATTAATGGAAGTAGGGTGCCATCTAGTGCCCGCACCTGCAATGGTGACGGCAGAGCCACCAGGGGGAGCCCTACTTCCCTTGCCCATCTGCTGTCCAGCAGATTTCCTTCCAACCCCGTGTCTACCAGTGCTGGGGCGTGAAGGGTTAAATCTCCACTCAGGATCATTACTGGGATTAGTGCAGATTTGCGGGGCTTCCCCGCGTGTGTGTTATGGCCCACCCTTAGCCCAGTTTCTAAGGACGGGCGTTGTAGTTTGACCGTTTGGGGCAGTCTTTTTGCATGTGCTCACAAGAGCCACAGAAAAAACACTCCCCGCGGGCCAGCCTCCTTTGTCTGATGTTTGCTTTCACTTTGGCTCTGCTCGTGTCCATAGCTTCGTCAGCAGGGGGAGCTGTTGCCACACGGAGCTCTCTGGCAGTGAAGCGTGGGGACGACGGCACCCTTTCGGAACCGGAAGGGAGAGGGACGGCTCGTGCCTGGCCACGCCCCCCGGCCTGCTCCCGACGGTGTTCATTCAAACGGTTGTCTAAGCATATAACCAAATCGACAAGCCCATCAAAATCCCGCAGTTCCTCCTTAGCCAGCAAATGCTCCCTCAGGACCGGAGACAGTCCGTTTATGAAGGCAGCGCAGAGCGCAACGTTATTCCAGCCGGACCTCGCTGCCGCGATGCGGAAGTCGACTACATACTCAGCTGCACTCCAGCGCCCCTGTCTCATTGACAGTAGCACGCTCGAAGCAGTCTCGCCTCTGTTGGGATGATCAAAAACCTGTTTGAACTCCCGCACAAACCCAGCGTAAGACGTTAGGAGCCGTGAGTTCTGAGGTGAGAGCCTCCATCCTCCGATTAAGGAGTACATTTTGCTCGGTCACCAAATCCAACCAAGCCATGAAAGCGGTTAGAATATGCTGCAGATCACTCAACACACCTCCCGCTGATGCCTGCGCCTCTTGCTCTTCCATTGGCTGTTCAAGCTCTGGTTGACGCCCCTCAGGATCCATGACGATTGGCCGAGAAATCCTGTTGGGAAGGTGTCGTGACACGGACCCACAACAGGGGGCGCTAAGGAACGGGCCTGAAGAACACCGGAGCCGCCAAGTCCCGAGTCCCCAGGTGGCCTTCGGCTGTCGACCCTGGTACTGCTGGCAGAGAACAGAGAAAATCCAGGTGAGTGTGAGTCCGCACACTCAGTAGTCCACTCACAGATAATGTTCTTTAAGGAGGGAGCACCTCCACCTCCAATCACACACTCGTGCAGCTCCTGTGTAACCACTTATCTGAAATGGAGCGTGATGCGATGTCGTCGCGGTCACGCCCTTACTCCAGCTCTGATAAGGACACCACAGGGCAAACGGCTGCAAAGAAGAGTTCAGTTCAGCAGAGAAATCTCTATAGAGACGGTTACCTCTTGGTTGCTGATTTCTCGGCGAGGAGGTGGAGTTGTAGTCCGGCTTTTATGGTGATGTGGAAGATGAGTGACAGCTGGTGCAGATGATGAGTGACAGCTGTCACTCTCCGTTGCTCCGACGCCCTCTCGTGCTTGAAGCCCGCACTTCAAGCAGGCGCCATCTGGTGGTGGTGGGCCAGCAGTACCTCCTCTTCAGCGGCCCACACAACAGGTGATATTGCCCGTGTATCAGTATGGTGTTAAAGGAAATGATTTTTTTTTTTTTGTGACCAGTTTTCCTTTGCCTGCAGAGGATAGTGTTTTTTTCTGAAAGTAGCTCTCCTCTGTTTGCAGAGTAGAACTATACATCTCTTAGGAAACTTTTAACAGGTAGGTCTCAACTGATTTGAAATTTTTAATTTTTTTGTTGCTGTTCAGCTTGGTTTACTAAAAAGTTATCGGATGACAATTTATCAGAAGATAATTAGTCCGATAATGGTTTATAAAGTTATCTAAAAAGATAATCCAATAATGAAAACATTATCTTTGATAATTATCTGTTATCGGATTATCGGAAGTGTGCCCACCACTGTTTTTGATACATCTGCACGTGGATGTGGAGATTGTGCATACGCACGCTTTGTACATGAGGCCCCAGATCTTTAACTTTCACGTGGCATGCGTTGGCCCGTTCGGCTTGTAATTAAAGTGCACCCTAGCCAGCCGCTACTACATAGTAAGTAAAGTGTGATGCTTGCTACCTGACCTGAGTATCACATGAACTGTGAAAATAAGGGCTCCAGTGAGCGGGTCATGATCTAATATATAAGGCTGACCATGTGTGTGTTTGTGCACATGCGCTTTCAACCTAAGGGCACCAGTGACCTCCCCCTTGGTACCCCCAGTCACCATACTAAGTTTGGCGTTGATTGCTTAATTACTGTGGCAGTTCACCCTAAACACAAGCCGTGTACATACACATACATGGATTGCTTATTACATATATAGAAAATAGATAACACAATGCTAAAATACCCTCAGCCATATGAGCATAAAAATAGGCAACAAAAAGCGACATTCTGAGCTCAAGGTAAGTTGAAACAAGGTAAGTTTTAAAATACAGTTAAAGTAATTTTTATTTAGTCAGTTGAGGAAAGAGGAACTCAACCCTTTATGAATGTGAATTTTAGTTCCAATATTTAGCTTATCTTTTAGTCCACTGTTTTTCTAGTCCTAATTTCAGTTAAAGATTTTTTGTTGTGTGTACATACTGTATCTATAGGTATACAGTTGCAATTTACATTAACTGTTAAGATCTTATTGTCTTCTTTATAATTTTCACTTGTTTAATTTGTATCCCAGTACTATATATATATATATATATATATATATACGAGGGCTGTCAATAAAGTAACGGTCCTTTTTATTTTTTTCAAAAACTATATGGCTTTCATTCATATGTTTTTACGTCAGACATGCTTGAACCCTCGTGCGCATGCGTGAGTCTTTCCACGCCTGTCGGTGACGTCATTCGCCTGTGAGCACTCCTTGTGGGAGGAGTCGTCCAGCCCCTCGTCGGAATTCCTTTGTCTGAGAAGTTGCTGAGAGACTGGCGCGTTGTTTGATCAAAATTTTTTCTAAACCTGTGAGACACATCGAAGTGGACACGGTTCGAAAAATTAAGCTGGTTTTCAGTGAAAATTTTAACAGCTGATGAGAGATTTTGAGGTGATTCTGTCGCTTTAAGGACTTCCCACGGTGCGAGACGTCGCGCAGCGCTCTCAGCCGCCGTCATCAGCCTGTTCAAGCTGAAAACCTCCACATTTCAGGTTCTATTGATCCAGGACGTCGTGAGAGAACAGAGAAGTTTCAGAAGAAGTCGGTTTCAGCATTTTATCCGGATATTCCACTGTTAAAGGAGATTTTTTTAATGAAAGACGTGCGGACGGGTCCGCGCGTCGAGACGCAGCCGCCGCGATGCTCTGCCACAGGAAAAACACCTCTGTTGAAAGCCTTAAGGACAAGTTGGAACATGTCCTGCCTGTTAAACAATTTCTTATATACTCACTCCACTGAAAGCCATCAAAAGCCGCCTGGATTTTACAAATGGTTATCAACACGGAGGTGTTTTTCCTGTGCCGCCACACCGCGTCGGCTGTGTCCCGATGCGCGGACCCGTCCGCACGTCTTTCATTAAAAAAATCTCCTTTAACAGTGGAATATCCGGATAAAATGCTGAAACCGACTTCTTCTGAAACTTCTCTGTTCTCTCACGACGTCCTGGATCAATAGAACCTGAAATGTGGAGGTTTTCAGCTTGAACAGGCTGACGACGGCAGCTGAGAGCGCTGAGCGACGTCTCGCACCGTGGGAAGTCCTTAAAGCGACAGAATCACCTCAAAATCTCTCATCAGCCATTAAAATTTTCACTGAAAACCAGCTTAATTTTTCGAACCGTGTCCACTTCGATGTGTCTCACAGGTTTAGAAAAAATTTTGATCAAACAACGCGCCAGTCTCTCAGCAACTTCTCAGACAAAGGAATTCCGACGAGGGGCTGGACGACTCCTCCCACAAGGAGTGCTCACAGGCGAATGACGTCACCGACAGGCGTGGAAAAACTCACACATGCACACGAGGGTTCAAGCATGTCTGACGTAAAAACATATGAATGAAATCCATATAGTTTTTGAAAAAAATAAAAAGGACCCTTACTTTATTGACAGCCCTCGTATGTATATATATATATATATATATATATATACACACACACACGCACACACACACACAAGATCCTATTGTCTTGTTTACAATTTGTACATATTCAATAAAGCACCTCTATTTTATCACGTGATTATTTCACAAGGACCACAATGGAAATAAGCATTTATGCTTTATTGTGTTATCATTGTATCATTGATATATTCACCTCTGTATGTTTATATTGATGTTGCAGAATAAACACAATCAGTCAGTCAATGATAAACAATATTTTATTGACCTTTTAATGGTGTTTGCAGGAGGGCGTGCATGTGCACATACATGAGCTTTTAAAAAGACCGAAAGTTACCTTGCCCGTGAGATGCACGTGCACGTCCCCAAGAGGTCTTGTAAATTATTCCAGAGGTCTTAGGTTACAAAAACAGTGTTCAGTTTTAGAAGTGTTTATTTTTCATTAGCTTTTACATAATATATGAGAAACATATTTGATTTACACAGAAATGCAACAGTTTAGGATTGCATTCGGCCATGTTGGGTTAGCAGCCAGAGAGAGAGAGAGAGAGAGAGAGACCAGCCAGTGATGTCACGGTGCCTCTCTACTCTGATAGGCTGTCACTGTGTCCTTCCTAGAATCCCGACCTGCCCCCCCCCAGAAAAAAGTGGATTTGCGTGATTCAAGCTGTCAGCCATATGAGCATAAACATAGGCAACAGAGTGACCTTTTGGCCTCTTAAAGTAGATCAAAGTTAGCCATCTTTGAACTTGTCTCAGGTCTGTGTTCCAAGAATGCTCCCTCTGAATTTGAAAACCCTGGCTGTAATAGGACGGGACTTATGCTGAGCACAGACAGACAGACAGGCAGACAGAAAGAGAGACAGATGGCAGGTCTTCGCAATGCCTGATGGCCATATTTTGGCCTCGGGTAAAAATCATCTTTGCTGTTTCTCTCTTTCCATAACAAAAACTCCTGTAACAGTGGAATGTGCCGAAAGAGTGCTGATGTCCACCTCTTCTGCCATTTCTGTAGTAGTCAGACGACGTCCCGGATCAACACAGCGTTCAGTTTGGAAATGATCTGGTCTTTTCAGCCTGTCAATCGCCGCTCGGAGCGCGGCGCACCCTCCGCCATTGTGCGCCATCTTTAAACCAGTTGTAACACTCCTTAACCTGTGTGATCCCCATAGAATCGTCCCTGAAAGCTATCTGAATCTTCCAAATGGTTTCCACCTGGCTGTCTCTCACAGTTTCTGGAAAAATTTGATGCATCAAAGCTCCAAATCATTCAGACATTTTCCTCACAATAAAAATCCGACGAGGGGGCTGGACCACTGCTCACTCAAAGCGTGCTCACAGGTGAATGATGCAACCGACAGGCGTGAAAAAACTCATGCATGCGCACGAAGGTTCAAGCTTGGCTAATGCAAGCACACATGATTCAAATCCATGTAGTTTTTGCTAAAAATAAAAAGGTCGGATAGTTTTCTAACAGACCTCGTATGAAGCTTAAATATGAAAAAGTATCGGTACTGGGTCTGTATTTACTTGGTATCGGATCAATACCAAAATTCCCAGTATCACCCACCTCTATTAGGTAGTATAATATTTATCAATTTATTCAGTCTTAGTTACCGTATGTGATTGAAGGAGAATTTTTTTTTTTTTTTTATGTATATTTTTATTTTGCAGTCATATTGGTGATGTGATGTTTGTGGTTCAAGGTTCAAGGTTACTTTATTTGTACCAAAACATAAATTTGGTTTGGCAGTGAGTCACTACATTCATAACAATCACATAAACACATAAATACCGATAAAAATACAATAAATATAATAAAAATAATAAAAATACAATGAGCAGTGCAAGTACAGGCCAATAGCATGGCACCCAGAAGAAAGTCACAATGTGCCTGCCATCTCTATGCAAAGTGGCAAATAAATTAATTAAATATACATTCAAAGTCATCTGTTAAGAGCACTGATAGCAGCAGGAATAAAAGTGCTCTTGTAGCGCTTAGTTCTGCTGAAAGGAGCTTTATACCTCTGTCCTGAAGGGAGCAGTTCAAACTGATCAAAAAGAGGATGTGAGGCGTCCTTTAGAACTGCCTCAGCCAATCTCTGGACCTGCCTCATGTACAGAGAGGCTGGATACAGCTGAGACTCTCCTCCAATGATTTTGCTTGCCTATTTTACAATCTGATTCAGACTGTTTTTGTTTTTAACTGAAATTTCCAAACCATGACACCAGACAGAAAGATAAAACAGATTCAATATAACAACGATAAAACATAGTTAACAATGATTTGTCAATGTGAAAGGATGCCAGTTTTCTAAGACAGAAGAAGCGCTGGTATCCTCTTTTACACACCACTTCACAATTAGACTCTAAGGTGAGTTTGTCATCAATGACAGTACCCAGATATTTATAGGTGCTCACAGTTTCTACAGCCTGACCTTTTAGGAGCGTTGCTCCATGTTTGTGGGAACCCTTCCTAAAGTCAATGACCATATCTTTAGTCTTCAATACATTCATCTGTAGGAAAGACTTCTCACACCAGTCCAAGAAATCATCTACAACAGGACCGTGGCCAGCCTCATTGTCCTGTAGCAGGCTGACAATAACAGTGTCATCTGCATACTTAAGAGTAGTTCTCCCATCCCTCCAACTTTTGCAGAGATCAGTGTATAAAATGTACAAAAGTGGAGAGATAGCACTGCCTTGTGGTGACCCGGTGGAGGACTGGGTCTGATCAGACAAGACCCCATTTACTCTCACTTTTTGTGTCCTCTTAGTGAGGAAGCTCAGAATCCAGTCCACAAGATTGCAACTTAGATTAAAAAGTCTTGAGGCTAAAATGTGGGGCTGAATTGTGTTAAAAGCAGAAGAAAAGTCAATGAATAAAAGTCTGGCATGTGCACCTTTCCCTTCAAGGTGTCTGAAAAGTAAGTTCATTTGACTGTGGCATCCTCAACCCCTCTATTTGGCCTATAGGGTCCAAGTTGGCACCTACTTTATTAATAATTTCAGTTCTCACCAATTTCTCAAAGGTTTTCATGACAATGGACGTCAAAGCTATAGGCCCAAAGTCATTTAGAACTTTTGGAGTACAATTTTTGGTGGCAGGGACAACAACAGCATCTTTCCACACTTTTGGCACAGTTTGCATTTCCAGAGACATATTAAAGATAAATTGGAAAATAGGACTCAGCTCTTCAGCACAATTTTTTAAGAGGCGACTGCAAACATTATCAGGGCCCTGACTTTTTGGTTTAAGGGCACAAAAGGATTTTTCTACCTCTTTTTGGGAAATAAAAAAGTGCTGGCTGTCTTTCACTTTATGCTTTATTTCCTCAATCTCTGAACTGTGATCAAAGATATCAAACCTAGTGTAAAAACTACTCAGAGCATTTGCAAATTCAACATCTGTCTGAAAGTCCTTCAACAAAGTGATGGATCTGGACTTGGGCTCCTGAAGCCCAGCTATCGTTTTCATACACGACCAACCAGATCCAAAATTTTTATTTGCCATCTTTTCCTCTATTTTGCCTGCATAATTTCTCTTGGCGTTTTCCACCACAATTTTCACTTCTTTAGTAGCATTGTGTAGTTCCATGACTGACCCAGATCTATGAGCCTCTCTCTTAGATTGTAAACTGGTTCTCACAGACTTTGTGACCCAGGGTTTGTTGTTAGGATATATTTTTACTTTTTTTTAGAAGGAATCAACATATCCCTACAATACACCACATAAGAACAGATCACATCAGCCAGTTCATCCAGGTTATCACCACATGCTTCTTTAAATATGTCCCAATCAGTACATTCATAGCACTCCTGAAGGCAAAGCACTGCATCACTGTTCCAGTCCTTAATTTCTCTAGTGGAGACCTTCTCCCTCTTAAGCAGAGACTAGGCAGCAGGTGCACAAAATAGTGATCCCCAGATCCGAGAGGAGGCAGGGACACAGACTTATAGGCCTCCTTAACCGACCTGTAACAAAGATCAATAGTTTTATCCCGCCTGGTAGGGCAGGTAACATACTGATATATATTGGGGAGAGTCTTATCCAAGGACACATGATTGAAGTCACCAAGCAAGAGGATTGGAGCGTCAGGTGAGTGAGACATTAGTTTCTGCACCACATCAAAGATGACAGAACAGGCAGAGTTGGCATTAGCTCTCGGATGTATGTAAACCACAGTAATGAAGAGCTGTGGAAATTCACGGGGCAGATAAAAGGGGCGAAGTGACACCGAAAGAAGTTCTATGTCTAGCGTGCAGATGCGCTCTCTAACAGTTACAGATTAAGATTACAGTATCGCTCATTGACATACAGACACACGCCACCCCCCTGGGATTTCCCCGTCACCTCTGCATCTCGGTCCAGCCGGAGAGGAGCTCCAAAGATGTCAATCCTCAGGTCAGCATTCCTGTCCCAATCCGTAAGCCACATCTCAGTTAGCGCGATGATGCCACAGTTGCTGTAATCCTTTATATAGTGAGCATTGCTCTGTAATTCGTTCACTTTGTTCCGTATAGACTGCGAATTACCCAAAATAATAGGAGGCAGCGGAACTCGGCCAAGCCCCCATTTCTTCAGACACAGACGCACGCCTCCTCTTTTTCCTCGCTTACATTTCCCCCCTTTGCTTCCCACCGCACCGGGTTTTACAGAGCCAGGTCGTAGTACCATCCTGGGAGTGAGCTCCGCAACCTCACGTACTCCAAAGCGCACTCCAAAGTTAAGCTGGAGCAATTAATTTCTGCTGTACTGCAGTCGGTAGCAACTGACTTTTCCTTGCAGTACAGCGAGAGCCAGACAAAACAAAAGAGTCCAAATACTTAATCGTATAGGGTCCATTTAGCTGCACTTTGCACTGCGCACTGTATAAGCACTTAAGCAATAAAATAAGACTTTGAAAACACTACACGTTAAAAACTGCTAAAAACGCTGCAAACTTTTCACTCACTGCCAAGTCGCAGCATACGCGTGCATCACCGGAAGTTGAACTGCTTGTGTGTTCTTAGTGTTACTGTATAATTATTTGGTGAGAATAAGGCAGTACTGGCCATGTACGGTGCCTAGAGAAAGTATTCACTCCATTTAGTTTTTACACATTTTTTATTTCTTTATGCCATTTAGAACACAAAAAGCAAGTCAGATCTTTTCTGTTTTAAAAATTTCTAAAATTATTCTCCTTAAATTCAAAATGAGGGCAAATCTCCACAAGTTGATATAAATCAAGTAAATATATCAAAGCTACGATCATGGGTTGCATAAGTAACCCAAAGAATAACAAAGGGAAATCATCACTTTAACAGCAAGTTTTCATCAGACAAGTCTATAGACTGTACATATGCTGGACAAAGCCTGACATAATCCATAGGTTTTTTACAGAGACCCGGTGTCGCAGACCAAATGGTCCCCCCTAAAAATTGGTCTGCCCTGCTTTCACTGTGCATGTGTCATTTGGGACCACAGCAGCACATCTGAGACTGACTCGCTACACCCAAAGCAACCAAAGGGATTACTAACCATCAGTTGACAAAGTAAAACCTCTTAAATCATTTTAAAGTCAGTTTTAAGCAGAAAAAAGGCATTTTAAAAACAGAAAATTAGGCAATAATTGATGAGTCCATTATTGACGCTCTGAATGACGTAGCAGCTGCTGTGTCCCCCATGCCTTAAACTAAGAAATTAGAAAAAAAAAAATTCAACCCCCTTACATTGTCATGGAAGTGGAGACTATCTATAGAACCAAAATGTTTTTTGCACCAGGCTGTAAATATGTTTACTTCTCCTCTAAAGTTGGACATTTTAACACAGAGTCCTATGAGAATGTGTTCTGTTTTGGAGCCAGCATCAAGCTGCCAGTCAAGAAACTGCAATATTTTGACTTCCAGGAAGGTGCCAAATTATGCCATCGAAGTTTACCGCTTGACAAAGTCAGGAGATGGATACGTGAACATTTCCAACTCACTCAATATGTCTTGGACGTGTATTTACATCAATTATAGTCATACAAATAGTATGGTACACCATGGTAAATGTGTGTGTGGAAGAGCAGTTCTCAATTACTGAGTGACCATACAAAAAGAGCCTATTGATGGAAACCTCTAAGACACACATGAGAAGAGAGTAATACCTCCATCACACATATGCCAATTGAGGCCAATTGCATCAGAATGACACATCCGGCCACAATCGGGAAATATTGAGGTGCGGTCTGAAGACCAACGGATGGCAGTCTGTGACATCTACATATTTGGTGCCATTCGACTCGGATGTCCGGAGTGTGTTGCACATGCTTCAAACACTCTTGGCACCACTGAGATGCAACGAACATCTGACGGCAGTCTATATGCGTTTGTGTGTCATCTGATCACAGTCTAACATATTTGGACAGCATCAAAACAGCATCTGAAATAATTTGATCACTGTTGATTGAGCTCTGAGATTGATAGGTCAAAGCAAAGCGTGCTGGCATGTTGTCCCATGGATGTCCACCTCCACTGGACCCCAGCCAGGGAAGGGCAAAAGAAATGTGATATGTAATAACATGTATGTGGCACACATTCAGCATGTACAGGGGTGTTAACAGCACGAATCAACCCAAAGTACCATGTGCCGCTGCGCCTCTCCGTGGTCTCATGCACAGTCCTGCGTCATAGCAACGTCAGGCACGGAGCTGAATGATCTCACCGCTGTAATATACATATAATTACCTGATCACCATCTAAACTCTGTAGGTCGTGATGTGGAACTGTATTCCAGGCCATGACAACGTTATTAAACATGAACCAAACCACCAAACCTGCAGTGAAAAGTTTCTTACCCGGCTGTAGTGTGCTGCAAATAACAACGCAAATTAAATCCCATGTGATAATCTGGCCGACAATACGATGTACAGACTTGCATTGTGCTCCTGCAGTAAGCAAAAAAGAAATTAAAGTTCGCTGGAAAGACTGCGTCTGACGCATGGTGTGACATTGCTGCAAACTTTCAGCAAAGGTGTTCAGCTGCACGCACGCACCTGCACCTTGCGTGCACCTGCACCCTGCATGCACCCTGAGCATGCAGCTGGATGCCTTTGTTGAAAGTTTGCTGGCAGTGGGCCAAGCAGTCACACCATGCGTCAGATGCCGCTTGCATGAGTCCGGTCCATACGTTGGTTGTACTCCGGTGTCCAGTACCGGCAGGAACTGTGCAAAGAGAGGCTAATCCCACTCTGGTTCTGTGTTTGCCATCCAGACGTTTGGACTTCAGGCAGTCTTCAGTGCCTTTTATAGCCGTCTGACAGCAGTCTGTGTCATCTGCCTGTTGTCCACATACACTTCGGATGCCATTGTGCAGGGGTGGACAAGGTAGTCTGGATGCATTCTGACAAGGCTGACCATGCCTCCTTTCCCTCCTGACTGCATCCGATTATGGCAGTTTTTGTTGTTTCGGGCTGGTTCCTGTAATTCTTGCTATGTGTGATGGGGCAGGGTAATTGTTACATCTTAAACAGTCAGCCTAATTTAGGAGTGATTTAGAGGATCATGAAACCGATGTGTTTTAGTCTGAGATATGTGATAATATGTGAATGAGATATGTTAGTGTACATGTAAGGTGTAGCTCGAGTTGTCTGCCATAACTACCTCACAACTTTGCTTTATAAAGTGGCTATAATTTAAATGTGGCTATAATTTGTTGTGTGGGCCGCCAGAAGAGGAGGTACTGCTGGCCCACCACCAGAAGGCGCCCTGCCTGAAGTGCGGGTTTCAGGCACGAGAGGGCGCTGCCGCCTCAGGAACAAGCCGTGGTGACAGCTGTCACCCATCATCTGTGACAGCTGTCACTAATCCATACATCTGGTATAAAAGCAGGAAGACACCTCCACCAAACTGCCGAGATATCATCTTCATTTGGAGGTACTACTCTCAGCCTTTTTTTTGAGATTTATAAATCTGTGATTGTGAGTGTTTGCAGGAGAACCGGTCGTTTTGGTGGAGGCTGTGCATGACGGCGCTCCTTTTCCTCTGAGACCACTGCAACGTGTTGAGTGAGAGGTGGAGGTGGCATTCCCACCATTGTTACTGGGTGTTCACACACCCACCCTTTGACTGTCTTTTGCTTTCTGCCAGCAGTACCAGATCCGACACGCCGGAGAGGTGGCCACCTGGGGACTCCGGGACTTGGCGGCTCCAGTATTCCTCGGGTTCAGGTGGCGGTGGAAATCGTGTGGTTCTGGTTCGTTTCCTGACGGGCGTCTCCTATCGTCGAGCCTGCCCACACGACACCTTTATTAATTGACTGTTGCACATTCTGATTCTGCTGTGTTTGGTTGTGACATTCACACCAGTAAAGTGTTATAATTTGACTTCTTCCATTGTCCGTTCATTTACGCCCCCTGTTGTGGGTCCGTGTCACTACACTTTCCCAACAGGATATCTCGGCCAGCGTCATGGACTCGAGGGGCGTCACCAGGCTGTTGAACAACCAATGGGAGAGCAGGGAGCGCAGGCATCTGCAGGAGGCGTGATTGGTGAGCTACAGCATATTCTCACCGCCTTTACGGCTCGAATGGATCAAATAGCCGAGCAAAACATCCTCCTGAACCGCAGGGGTGGAGGCTCACTCCACGCAAGTGGCAGCGAGCGCTCAGGGCGCTGCTGCAGCTCCTCCTCCTGTCGATCCTGTGCTAGATATTAACGTTCCAGTGGTGGTCCAACAACCCCTCCCACCATCCCCTGAAGCATACATAAGCCCTCCTGAGCCGTACGGAGGTTGTGTGGAGACGTGCGCGGACTTTCTTATGCAGTGTTCGCTCGTCTTCGCACAACGTCCCGTCATGTACGCGTCAGACGCAAGCAAAATAGCTTATGTGATCACTCTGCTTTGGGGAGAGGCACCGCGCTTGGGCTACGGCGCTTTGGGAGCAAATTCACGGCTCCTTCACACATACACTGGGTTTGTGAGGGAGTTCAGAACTGTGTTTGATCACCCTAACAGGGGAGAGACCGCTTCAACCGTGCTGCTGTCGATGAGACAGGGACGCCGGAGCGCAGCCGCTTATGCAGTCGACTTCTGCATCGCGGCTGCGAGGTCGGCTGAATAACGCTGCGCTCCGCGCTGCCTTTGTAAACGGACTGTCGTCAGTCCTAAAGGAGCACCTAGTGGCCAGATGAACCGCGGGAATTAGATGGGCTTAGTGATCTCGTTATACGGTTAGACAATCGGTTGGAGGAACGCCGTCGGGAACGAGACGAAGGACGTGGCCGGGCGCGCGCCGTCCCTCTTCCTTCCGGGTCCGAGAAAGGTCCGCCCTTCCCACGCTCCCTGGCATCTACGTCCCGTGGGGCGACAGCTCCCCCTGCTGACGAAGCTATGGACACGAGCAGGGCCACATTTAGACCACCTAATAGACAGAGCAGGTTTCCACGCGGGGCGTGTTTTGTTTGTGGCTCAATGGAGCATCAATTGAGCGATTGCCCCGAACGGTTAAACACCAACGCCCGCCCCTAGAGACTGGGCTTAGGGTGGGCCAAAAAATTCACGTGGGACACACACATATTGCCGCACGACTCCCAGTTACAATCCTTAGTGGGGATTTAACCCTTCAGGCCCCAGCACTGGTAGACATAGGGTCAGAAGGGAATCTGTTAGACAGCAGATGGGCCAGGGAGGTAGGGCTCCCTCTGGTGGCGCTACCTACACCATTGCAGGTGCGAGCACTAGATGGCACCCTACTCCCTTTACTCACACACAAGACACCACCAGTAACTCTGGTAGTGTCAGGGAATCATAGGGAGGAGATTGAGTTTTTTGTGACTCCTTCTACCTCCCGTGTGATTCTGGGGTTCCCCTGGATGTTGAAACACAATCCCCCGGATTGATTGGCCGTCCGGGGTGGTGGTACAGTGGAGCGAAACCTGCCATCGGAGGTGTTTGGGATCCTCGGTTCCTCCCGGTTCCCAGGCTAAGGAGCAGGTCCAAGTACCCCCCAATCTGTCGGCGGTGCCGGTTGAGTACCACGATCTTGCTGACGTTTTTAGCAAGGATCGGCCACTCACTCTTCCCCAGCACCGTCCATATGATTGTGCCATCGATTTGTTGCCAGGCGTGGAGTTCCCGTCCAGCAGGCTGTACACCCTCTCCCGACCTGAGCGCGAATCGATGGAGACCTACATCCGGGACTCCTTAGCTGCCGGGCTGATCCGTAACTCCACCTCTCCGATGGGAGCGGGTTTCTTTTTGTGGGAAAAAAAGATGGCGGTCTTCGTCCATGCATTGATTATCGGGGGCTGAACGAGATCACGGTTCACAACCGATACCCGTTACCTTTGTTGGATTCAGTGTTCACCCCCCTGCATGGAGCCAAAATCTTCACAAAGTTGGATCTTAGGAACGCATACCACCTAGTTCGGATCCGGAAGGGAGACGAATGGAAGACGGCATTTAACACCCCGTTAGGTCATTTTGAGTACCTGGTCATGCCGTTCGGCCTCACTAACGCCCCCGCGACGTTCCAAGCTTTGGTTAATGACATCTTGCGGGACCTCCTGCACCGATTTGTCTTCGTATATCTGGATGATATACTCATCTTTTCTCCGGACCCTGAGACCCATGTACGGCATGTACGTCAGGTCCTGCAGCGGTTGTTGGAGAACCGGTTGTTTGTGAAGGGCGAGAAGTGTGAGTTTCACCGCACTTCTTGTCCTTCCTGGGGTTTATCATCTCCTCCGACTCCGTCGCCCCGGATCCGCCTAAGGTCGCAGCGGTGAGAGACTGGCCCCAACCTACAAGCCGTAGGAAGCTGCAACAGTTCCTCGGCTTCGCAAATTTCTACAGGAGGTTCATTAAGGGGTTTAGTCAGGTTGTTAGCCCCCTGACGGCCCTGACCTCACCAAAAGTTCCCTTCACCTGGTCGGATCGGTGCGAAGCCCGCGTTTAGGGAGTTGAAACGCCGGTTCTCGACTGCACCGTCTTGGTGCAGCCCGATCCTGGTCGCCAGTTTGTGGTTGAAGTGGACGCCTCTGGACTCAGGGATAGGAGCCGTGCTATCCCAGAGCGGAGAAACCGATAAGGTTCTTCACCCGTGTGCCTATTTTTCCCGCAGGTTGACCTCAGCAGAGCGGAACTATGACGTGGGCAATCGAGAGCTCCTTGCGGTGAAAGAGGCCCTTGAGGAGTGGAGACACCTGCTGGAGGGAGCGTCTGTGCCTTTCACGGTTTTCACTGACCACCGGAACCTGGAGTATATCAGGACCGCCAAGCGACTGAACCCCAGGCAAGCCCGCTGGTCACTGTTTTTTCGGCCGTTTTGACTTCCGGATCACCTACCGCCCCGGGACCAAAACCAAAGATCGGATGCCCTGTCCCGGGTGCATGAACAGGAAGTCAAGACCGAGCTGTCGGATCCACCGGAACCCATTCTCCCGGAGTCCACTATCATGGCTGCTCTGACCTGGGACGTGGAGAAGACCGTCCGGGAGGCCCTGCATGGAGCCCGGATCCCGGAACAGGACCGAAGAACAGACTATACGTCCCACCAAAGGCCAGGGCTGCCGTCCTGGACTTCTGTCACGGGTCCAAACTCTCCTGCCACCCAGGGGTGCGTAGGACCGTGGCAGTAGTCTGGCAGTGCTTCTGGTGGCGTCCCTGGAGACTGATGTCCGGGCTTTACATCCAGGCCTGCACCACCTGCGCCAGGGGCAAGGCTGACCACCAGAAGGCACAGGGACTTCTACAGCCACTTCCTGTGCCTCACCGCCCCTGGTCCCACATCGGTCTGGATTTTGTCACGGGCCTCCCGCCGTCCCGGGGACACACCACCATACTCACGATAGTGGACCGTTTCTCCAAGGCGGCCCACTTCGTGGCCCTCCCGAAGCTCCCGTCGGCCCAGGAGACGGCGGATCTCCTCGTCCACCATGTTGTCCGGCTGCATGGGATACCAACAGACATCGTTTCGGATCGCGGTCCCCAGTTCTCCTCGCAGGTGTGGAGAAGTTTCTGCCGGGAACTTTGGGCCACTGTAAGCCTCTTGTCTGGGTATCACCCGCAGACTAACGGACAGGTCGAACTGGGCCAACCAGGAGTTGGAGCAAGCCCTCAGGTGCACGACCTCCGCACACCCGACGGCTTGGAGTGAACATCTGGCCTGGATCGAGTACGCTCATAACAGCCAGGTGTCCTCTGCCACCGGCCTCTCCCCGTTCGAGGTGTGTCTGGGGTACCAGCCCCCTTTGTTTCCTTTGTGGAGGGAGAGGTCGGTGTGCCCTCGGTCCAGGTCCACCTGCGGAGATGCCGTCGGGTGTGGCGCACCGCCCGTTCGGCCTTGTTGAGGGCCCGGACGAGGGCTAAAGCCCATGCAGACCGTCGACGGTCCCCGGCCCCTACTTACCAGCCCGGGCAGGAGGTGTGGCTTTCCACCAAGGACATTCCTCTCCAGGTCGAGTCCCCCAAATTGAAGGACCGTTTCATTGGACCCTTCCCCATCCTCAAGGTCCTCAGTCCTACCGCAGTGAGGTTCCAACTCCCGGCCTCACTGCGGATCCATCCGGTCTTTCATGTCTCCAGGATTAAACCGCATCACACCTCGCCCCTCTGTGCACCAGGTCCTGCGCCGCCTCCTGCCAGTATTATCGACGGGGAGCCGGCTTGGACAGTTCGCCGGCTCTTGGACGTCCGCCGCATGGGCCGGGGTTTCCAGTATTTGGTGGACTGGGAGGGGTATGGGCCCGAAGAACGCTCCTGGGTGAAGAGGAGCTTCATCCTGGACCCGGCCCTCCTGGCCGCTTTCTATCGTCGCCACCCGGACAAGCCTGGGTGCCCATTGAGGGGGGGGTCCTGTTGTGTGGGCCGCCAGAAGAGGAGGTACTGCTGGCCCACCACCAGAAGGCGCCCTGCCTGAAGTGCGGGCTTCAGGCACGAGAGGGCGCTGCCGCCTCAGGAACAAGCCGTGGTGACAGCTGTCACCCATCATCTGTGACAGCTGTCACTAATCCATACATCTGGTATAAAAGCAGGAAGACACCTCCACTAAACTGCCGAGATATCATCTTCATTTGGAGGTACTACTCTCAGCCTTTTTTTTTAGATTTATAAATCTGTGATTGTGAGTGTTTGCAGGAGAACCGGTCGTTTTGGTGGAGGCTGTGCATGACGGCGCTCCTTTTCCTCTGAGACCACTGCAACGTGTTGAGTGAGAGGTGGAGGTGGCATTCCCACCATTGTTACTGGGTGTTCACACACCCACCCTTTGACTGTCTTTTGCTTTCTGCCAGCAGTACCAGATCCGACACGCCGGAGAGGTGGCCACCTGGGGACTCCGGGACTTGGCGGCTCCAGTATTCCTCGGGTTCAGGTGGCGGTGGAAATCGTGTGGTTCCGGTTCGTTTCCTGACGGGCGTCTCCTATCGTCGAGCCTGCCCACACGACACCTTTATTAATTGACTATTGCACATTCTGATTCTGCTGTGTTTGGTTGTGACATTCACACCAGTAAAGTGTTATAATTTGACTTCTTCCATTGTCCGTTCATTTACGCCCCCTGTTGTGGGTCCGTGTCACTACACTTTCCCAACAATAATTTATATGTTCAAAATGATTAAATTGTTGCTTATGACTATGTAGTGTTATGTGTGTACTGCTTCTGCATCCATCCATTCATCTATTTTCCTAACCACCTTATTCAAGTTAAGGGTCACAGGGGCCTGGAGCCTATTCCAGCAGTCATTGGGCTAGAGAGGTGAGTACACCCTGCACAGGTTAACACAAAGAAACACATTCACTTCTAAGGTCAATTTAGAGCCACGAGTTCACCTACCGTGCATGTCTTTGAATGCGAGAGGAAGCCGGAGCACCTTGAGGTGACCCATGCAAACACAGGGAGAACATGCAAACTTCACACAGCAAGGACCAGGTTTGAACCTGTGACCTTCTGACTGTGAAGCAAAACTGCTAACCACTGTGCTGTTGGCATATTATTTTCTTTTCAATAACAAATACAGATTTGAACCTCCTGAAATTCACTTCAGAACAATGAGCTAAAAGTTAACAGCAACTTCACGGTCAGCTGTCAGTTGTGCAGCAATGGTGCGATACGGTGCATCCAGAAAGTATTCACAGTGCTTCACTTCTTCCATAAATTGTTATGTACAGCCTTCCTGTTTCCACTGATCATCCTTGAGATGTTTCTACAGCTTAATTGGAGTCCACCTGGGGTGCATTCAGTTGATTGGACATGATTTGGAAAGACACACATCTGTCTATATATAAGGTCCCACAGGTCTGTAGACCTCTGAGACATGATTGTCTCGAGGCACAAATCTGGGTGTACAGAAACATTCTGCTGCTTTGAAGGTCCTAATGAGCAAAGTGGCTTACATCATCCATAAATGGAAGAAATTCAGATCTACCAGGACTCTTCCTAGAGCTGGCTGCCTATCTAAACTGAGCGATCAGGGGAGAAGGGCCTTAGTCAGGCAGGTGACAAAGAACCCGATGGTCACTCTGTCAGAGCTCCAGCATTCCTCTGTGGAGAGAGGAGAACCCTCCAGTAAGACAACCATCTCTGCAGCAATCCACCAATCAGGCCTGTATGGTAGAGTGGCCAGACGGAAGCCACTCCTTAGTAAAAGACACATGGCAACCTGCCTGGACTTTGCCAAAAGGCACTTGAAGGACTCTCAGACCATGAGAAACAAAATTCTCTAGACTGATGAGACAAACATTGAACTCTCTGCTGTAAATGCCAGGTGTCATGTTTGGAGGAAACCAGACACCACCCCGACAGTGAAGCATGGTAGTGGCAGCATCATGCTGTGGCGATGCGTTTCAGCAGCAGGATCTGGGAGACTAGGGAAAGAGGAATGCATCAATGTATAGAGATCCTGGATGAAAACTTGACGCAGAGTGCTCTTGACCTCAGACTGGAGTGATGGTTCATCTTTCAGCAGGACAGTGACCGTATGCACACAGCCAAGATATCAAATGAGTTGGTTCAGGACAACTCTGGGAATGTCCTTGAGTGGCCCGATCTGAAAAAGGCTGTGCACCGACACTCCCCATTCAACGATAGAGCTTGAGAGGTGCTGCAAAGAGGAATGGGCAAAACTGCCCAAAAATAAGTGCACCAAGCTTGTGGCATCATATTCCAGAATACTTGAGGTTGTAATTGCTGCCAAAGGTGCATCAACAAAGTATTGAGTAAAGGCTGTGAATATTTATGCACATGTGATTTCTTAGTTTTTTTATTTTTAATAAATTTGCAAAAAAAAAAAATCAATAATACATTTTTTATGTTGTCATTATTGGGTGTTGTGAGTAGAATTTTGAGAGAAAAAAAATGAATTCACTCCATTTTAGAATAAGACTGTAACATAAGAAAATGTGGGAAAAGTGAAGTGCTGTGAATACTTTCTGGATGCACCGTACCCTGTAAGCATCCAAGCTGCATAATTTCTCAAAGGTTGATAATCATTTTAAAATGGCAGCATCCAGAGCCATATCCTCAAAATCTAATCACCCCACTACCAAAAATAAATAAATAAAAATCAGAAAAATGTGCCCATACATTTATCTATTTTGTCCACAATCAGTCAAATATTTTATCAGCAGCAAATATATTGTGAATTAAGTATTTATATATTCATGAAATACTCTTGTGTTTATCTTTTGTGACAGTAGCAGGGCTTCTACTTGAATTTTATTCTTGTCAGGGTTGAAAACCTCTAAACCTGCATTCAGGCCATTAGAACACAGTAAAACTCTTCCCTGAAACTCACACTAATGAAATTCTTTTCGGGTCAGCAGCCCCTTGAGGCAGCATAACACGTATGCGGTGGTACAGGAGGTCTGCAGAAATGGTGCACCGTTTGAAAATAGCAATGCCATTCTGAATCTGTAAGATGTGACTGGTAGATTTTGTCTGCATTTGAGCCTCTCTGAAGTAATTTTGAAAGAAAACTATTACATCAAACGCAGCAGCTACATTGAAATCTTAATTAACACAGCTGTAATGTGTACTCATGCATATATTGAAAACATAAAAGGAAAGCCATCTAGGTGACCATTAACAGCTGTCTTGACTGCTTGCGATGGGGCTCATTAAACAGTGATATAAAGCACAGTGTTATAATGACTAAAGATCTGGTAGGCACCAACAAAAAGATTGATTTGTAACCAGAGCAAGAGTGGTGCCAAGTGGAAAGAGAGAAAATGATAATGAACGGGAGGCGGGGTAGGGTGGAGAGGCATTTAGCTGGCGGACAGCTTCCTGATTCAGCCAGGCTGCAGAGCAGGGGTAGCTGTCTTCTCCCATGTACCTCATCTATCACTGCCTATTTCGAGGAGCCTCCACCCGTCTCCCCAGCTCACACGCAGATGGAAAAAAGAGCTGGGATTCAATTTTTTTTCTTGCCTCACAGTCATCTGCAGAAATGCATTCATTCACCTTTCACGGCGGGGCCTCAAAACCTGCCAATAATCGTCCGCCGGGGCTGGAAAGAATCACTGCGGGTAACCGAGCTTTCTTCATGCGATCTATTTCCAATCTGTACAGTTCCACAGGTAGATTAGAAAACAGTGGAAGCAGGCTTTAAGGAGCAGCAGCCATCTCAAACAGCACAAATCCCGTGGCACAACATCAGAGCCGGGCTCATCACAGAAGGCAGCGGAATAAAACCTTGGGCTTTTTTGTTTGTTTGTTTGTTTTGAGGAAAGGACGAATAACAAAACCTCAGTTACTTTTCCATTATCTGACAAAATTAAAGGCAGTGTGGGAGCCAGGCCCACATCAATGGGTGGATGGTTTGGCGGGTGGGGGTGTGGGGTAGGTAGGGGGTGTCAAAGAATTTGCAACTGAGACCATTGTGTTGCAAAAATAATTGCAATGATTTACAGACTAAAGCTAGAAAACAAATGATTGCAAAGTCCAAAATGAACTTAGTTTAAAACACCTGACCCATCAAAAGCCAAAGTTCAAGTATCTGATAACAATGGAGTGTAAAGCCTCGGCCCCACTGAATAATAAGCCATGAATAATGAGCCACGCATGGGTGTGTCAGCGATTATTTGAAGAATGATCCACATTTTAAGCCGTATGTATCCGCTACTAAGGTGCCCCTGTGTGCCTCGCATGTGCCAGATATCAGCAAGTGTGTGCTGTGCGTCACGTTGCTGTCCACCAGTGTTCCAGAGTCATTAAATGCACCAAGACCAGCTAGAACCGAACCACAGGTTCCTGGACCGCCGCCTCTGCCACTTCCTCTCGCTGGTTTTATTTCTTTTGACACTGTGATCCACTGTTAACTTTGTGTTTGTCCGTTTATTTCTGCAAATTGCTCTTTGGTGTGCACTGCCATTCTGCATTCTTGGACAGTCACCTCTGCACTCCTTCTCACTGGCTTCCTTTCCATCCACGGGCTCGCTGTCTTTATTTCTTCTGCGGCTTTAAACACACTGTCATTTTCCGCCGTGATCCAACTTTTAACTTGTGTTGCTCCATTATTGACTGCAAAATCCCTCTTTTGTGAGCTGGCTTTCTGCCTAAATTGCTTGTTTTGAGCACGAGTCATTGCATTAGTGCACACAGAAATGGAGCTCCTGATCCATTAACAAAGATATTAAATCTATCATAGACATACTTTTACCATTAATTATATTATATAATTAATTATATAGAATGAATGAACATGCAACTGTTTTAACAAGCTATTAAGATAAAAACATTACGAATAATTACCTTTTAGCTCCTTCAGATCTGTTCTCCACTTCGTGACGCAGGACAGAGGGGAGAAAAAAGCAGGTGGTGTGTGTGCAAGAGGGCTGAACCTCTCCAAAAATAGCCTCTCCCAGTCCTCGTAGCTGGTAGGTGCTCAGATAATGGGCTTTTACGTACAGCCTCATCCTCACCAAAACATGCCTCTATAATCCTCGTTAGTCCTCGTAGTAACTTGCTAAACTTGCTAAATTTTGAACATCTTAAATTAGCACCACGCTCAGAGAGGAGCCTCGTAACTAAAAATAATGCCTCTAAGAGCCTCTCAGAGACACTGTTCTCCCATGATAGTTGAATAAATCCTCTCGTAGCAAAAAAAAAAAAAAAAAACACATACTACGTGGCTCATTATTCATCCTTCATTATTTGGTGGGATAAGGGCTTAAGTGGGTAAGTGGCCAATATTTCTATGCTGGGAGGTCCTGTGATTTATAATTTAGTGTAAATTAATTCTGAAAATCATGCATTGTTTGTTATTATTATTTTTTTTTTTATTATTATTATTATTAATAATAGGTATATGTCCTGGACATGAATGAGCGCATCTCTTCAGCATCTCACCATGTCATTTAGGTCCTTCAGACTTTTTTTAAATAAATGCTTTTGGGGAGGCATTAGCATGGCTAAAAACTTCAGCTTCTGGGGGGCCCCAACTACAGCCCTCCTAACCCCCTGCCATTTTAAGTATTTTCTTTATTTGGGTCTCACATGCCTGTAAAAAGTTCCTCACCATCTCATTTAGGTCCTTCACACTTTATTTTGAGGAAAATGCTTCGAGGAGCATTAGCATGGCAAAAAGCCTTACGCTTCTGGGGTGCTTCATCCCCAGACCCCCCTAACGTTCTGGGGGAAAGTGAAATTTGCTCTTTAACATCTTGATTATTGTTCTTTACAACACTGTTTGCAACTCTTTGTTCCAGACTAATATATAATATGTCTGAAATTCAGTTTCCGTTATTTCCATTCCACGCAGATTAAACGTAACAGACACAGATTATTTGTTATAATTGTTTTAGCAGTTTTCAGGGTATCATGCAGCAGTTCTCTTATTAATGTGACGAAAAGCATAATAAATTACATTTTTGTAGTATAATATTCATTTACAATTGTCATCATGTGGATTTTCTATATGTTGTTTGACTGCAGCGACTCTCTGGCACGCAAGGGATTATGGGATACGTCAACAGGGTGAATGAAATAAATGCAATGGCTGCACTCTGCGTTGTGTGTTTGACTCCACCCATTCGCTCCCCCTCAGGACGCAAACTCACAATTCCTGGCATGGGAGGTGGACTAACCGTTTCGGCGTGTTAGAGGACAAGTTTGCACATGTCCAGCTCTCCACAATTTCACTGATACTTACTGGACTGGTAAGCATTGAAAGCCGAGATAGACATGTCCAAACTTGTCCTCTGACACGCCGAAACGGAGGTGTTCCATTGTCTCGCTTCCAAAGCGAATCAGTCTTTACGCGCGAAGCCTCCGCGCGGCTTTCCATGACAAAATCTCTTGTTAAAAGTGAAATCTGCCGGAAAATGGCTAATGTCCAGCTCTTGTGATAACCAGAGAAAGAGCACACGACAGTCTTGTATCCACAGAGCCATCTGTTTAGAAATGGTCCGGTGGCTTGTGTCGCGTCGTAGCAGCTCGGAGCACGGCGCGTCCTTAAAGGGGTCCTTAAAGCTGTACTAACAGACCTTATTCTCTGTGAAGCCCGTAAAATTTTCACCAAAAGCCAGATAAATTTTTCGAATAGTTTCTAGGTGCCAGTCTCTAACAGCTTCTGAAAAAATTCTGATGGAAAAAAGTCCTTTTCATTCTGCCATTTCCAGACAATGAAAATCCGACGAGGGGGCAGGACCACTCCTTCCCAAGGCGTGCTCACAGGCGAATAACATCACCGACAGGCGTAGAAAAACTCACGCATGCACACGAGGGTTCAAGCATGTCTGATGTAAAAACATATGAATGAAATCCATATAGTTTTTGAAAAAAATAAAAAGGACCGTTAACTTTATTGACAGACTCGTATATTTTTTCAGTTAAGTAGTTTAGTGATTTCAGTTTACAGATCAATACTGCAGGAAGTCTTGTTCACAAACCCTATCACCGCCAATCCTTATTATTTTTTAAAATTGTTTTATTTTTGGCATGAGGGCGGGGGTCACAACAGCCAGCAAGGTGCGGAGGTGACCGAAGCAGCTCTCACTTCTGGCGTCAAGCACCTGTCCCCACTGGGTGTGTCCTGCTCCAGGTACAGTGTCAGGTGAGGACTTTTACTGGGATGTTCCACCTGTCAAACGGTGGAGGAGACCTGAAAATGGGTGTGCACCGACGCTTGCCATCAACCTGATGGAGCTTGAGAGGTGCTGCAAAGAGGAATGGACAAAACTGCACAAAGATAGGTGTGCCAAGCTTGTAGCATCATATTCAAGAAGGCTTGAGGCTGTAATTGCTGCCAAAGGTGCATCAACAAAGTACTGACCAAAGTCTGTGAATACTTATGCATATCTGACTTCTTAGTTTTTATTTTTAATAAATTAGCAAAAAAAAAAAAAAAAAAAAAACTTTTTCATGTCATCATTATGGGGTGTTGAGAACAGAATTTCTTTCCAGATGCACTGTACCTGAGATATGTAGGAATGTTATACATTATTTTCCATGTTTTACTATGAATGACGATAACGTACAGGAAGCAGACCCACCAAAAAGACAATGATCACATCCAAGATAAGCTATTAATTATGAATGATATGGGTACAGAGAATATGAAGTGAGTGATGGAGAAGTACCACAGAGAAATCGTGCAGTTTCCTACTTACGCCCTTAACAGCTTGGGGACTGTTCAGGTCTTGAATGTAAGCCAATTGCAATTTTTGTATTAAGAGACAAAGGATTTGGCAAATTTGTTATATTTAGATGCCTGTATGATTTTATATTTCTGTAAGACTTTTTGAGGAGCAAAGTCCCTGTCAGCTGTGTGGTCCCCATGTATTTGTCCAGGGTGACTGAGGTGTACACACGTGCACGCACATCCACATTGGTCCACAAACACCAAAGCCTGGGAGTTCCAGTCTTGCACTGAGACAATGACACTGTCTCTTGCATAACGTGACCAAACATGCTACTGCCTCTTTGGCGACTAGACAAAGATATATCTGGCCAGTTCCTCTGATGAGCCCTGCTCAGAAGGTACAGCCTTGACTGCAGCTCACCACCAAACCAGAGCAGAGTTAAATAATTGAGCAGGTGCAATATGTTGAGGTTAAGGTGGGGGTGGTCTGGTGGCTGGTGAGGGTGAGAGGAGGATGAGGACATTTCTGAAACGACTGCAGTGCCCTCCGTTTGGGGTAAAAGTCATCAAATGCTGGTTTGCAGAAAATGTCAAAGCACTCACCTCTCATTTTGTGGTCCAGAAACATGCTCCCAACCACCTGATTTTCCCAAAGGCACCAGCTGTCAGCAACTGGTTTTATTCATACTCTTGTCCACACATGTACATGAACTATATATATATATATATATATATATATATATATATATATATATATATATATATATATATATATATATATATATATGTGTGTGTGTGTGTGTGTGTGTGTGTGTGTGTGTGTGTATAGCTTCTGTCTCCTTGTGTACAAGATTTACATCTAGATTCATTGTTGCTATGACAACAAATTGGGATGTCATGCCAGCATTTCACCCTTGTTTTATCCCATGTGGACGAAGACTTCATGACCATACCAATTCCTGATTTCACAGAAATGGTTGTCAGTGAAGAGGAATAGGTCGGTGTATGTGTTTGGGGGCAGTGGGTCTGACTGACCTTGGGAGAGGGTGGGGAAGATGGGGGGATCTGTAAGTGAGATGCTGTGAAGCAGGTACCCGGCTTCCCAGACACACATGGCAACTGCCACAGCTGCAGTCAGCTGAAACCGACGTGGCCTCGATGTGAAGGCAAAGTGTTGCCCTCTGACACAAAGCGCTCCACTCTGGTGTTCAGGTACAGGCTCTCTGTGGACATGACACTCATTTTAAATGGCTCAAAAATGAAACCCTCTGCTAAACTTGGAAAAAAAAAATCAACAACAAAGGCCAAGGACCAGGGGAAGTAATTTACTAAGAAAATCATCAAAGAAAAAGTGAAAACTCACTCATTGCCTGATCAGAGAGATACTACTTAGTTTTAGCTTTACGTGCACAACATCACTTCCTGTTTGGCAAACTTGCCTCCTGCTTTGGAAACAATGCAGTCTTTAGCTTACCATGGTATGTGCAAGTAGATTTTGCAAATCAAACATTCACAAAAGGCAACTTCAAGGTGAGACATGGTTACTTTGATTTCCTGCACAACCATTTAAAAATAAAATAAAAATGACAGGCTGCTGGACCAGAATCCATTGCTGGACAGGCAGTTGTCCAGCAGACTGAAAAAATGAATAAAAACATCAACAAATTGGAATATGATGACATATAATATTGCAAAACTGTCAATAACCTGGGTAATTACTTTTATATCTTTATAATAGTGGGTCATTTATGTCGAGTTGAAGCGAGGATGTTGACAGACTTGCGTGAGTTTGTAGTCCATCCGACTCAGTTTCCGCCATGACCGCAAACCGGACCTACACTTTCGTCACCACAAACAGGAAGTTAAAACAGGAAGTGCACATGAAGTACACAGAAGCATGTTGGGAGAAACCGAGGCGCATGATGGGGAGAACATCGTTACCTGGTACCGCTGTCGCTGCAGTGGTCGTCCCGTTGGACACTAGTGTTTAGATAATATCTGTGCTACTTCCTTTGTTTTATGTTAGCTATTAAGTATTTGTGTTATTTGTTTGGAAAGTTCTGAGAAATATGTTAAGTTTTACTCTATCATGTGTCCAAGTTCCACACATAGGGAGCTCTCCCCCTGTTGGTGAGAGCCAGTAACATTAGAAATGAGACCTAAACCACACCTATGTTAACACCCACAAGGTATAAAAGGTGTTGTATGACTCATTTTAGGGGCCTTCACAAGATGGACACTGTCTGTGAGGGTCCCAGGCCTGGTTTCTAATGTGCCTTTTATAAACTTAAAATGAGGAATACCAATGGTTTGGTTTTTGGTAAGGGGCAGAATTTGTAACAGAGATCAATCACTAATGATTAAATGCAGAGTGGTGCATACAGAGCAAAAACAGAAAGAAACCACTCAGTGCATCATGGGAACCCCCCAGCAGTCTAAGTCTATAGCAGCATAACTAAGGGATGGTTCAGGGTCACCTGATCCAGCCCTAACTATAAGCTTTAGCAAAAAGGAAAGTTTTTAAGCCTAATCTTAAAAGTAGAGAGGGTGTCTGTCTCCCTGATCTGAATTGGGAGCTGGTTCCACAGGAGAGGAGCCTGAAAGTGAAGGCTCTGCCTCCCATTCTACTCTTACAAACCCTAGGAACTACAAGTAAGCCTGCAGTCTGAGAGCGAAGCGCTCTATTGGGGTGATATGGTACTATGAGGTCCCTAAGATAAGATGGGACCTGATTATCAAAACCTTATAAGTAAGAAAGAAGATTTTAAATTCTATTCTAGAATAACAGGAAGCCAATGAAGAGAGGCCAATATGGGTGAGATATCTCTCTCCTTCTAGTCCCCGTTAGTACTCTAGCTGCAGCATTTTGAATTAACTGAAGGCTTTTCAGGGAACTTTAGGACAACCTGATAGAATGAATTACAATAGTCCAGCTTAGAGGAAATAAATGCATGAATTAGTTTTTCAGCAATCACTCTGAGACAAGACCTTTTAATTTTAGAGATATTGCGTAAATGCAAAAAGACGCAGTCCTACATATTTATTTAATATGCGCTTTGACATGACATATCCTGATCAAAATGACTCCAAGATTTCTCACAGTATTACTTGAGGTCAGGGTAATGCCATCCGAGTAAGGATCTGGTTAGACCACCATGTTCTAAGGTAAATGGTAAATGCTTTGTGTTTTCTATTATCAGGAAGTTCGTTATTTCAACATTATCACCCACTGTTTCCCCGGAGCTACTGTGTCCCACATGATTAAAGTTCTCCCTGATCTGCTAAAGTCCATGCCGTCTTCTGTTTATCGGATCATGTTCATGTGGGAACCAGTGACAGTGCACGCGCGAGGTCTGAGCTGACCAAACAGGACTTTAAAGAACTTTTAAACCTGCTTAAGCCGTGGGTTGTTGGACGGCATGTCAGTGTTTTATCTGGGCCCCTCCCCGCGCAACACCGAGGCAATGAGCGTTTCAGCTGGACCCGCTATATGAACTCTTGGCTGCACTCTCTATGCAGATTTCATCAGATTAATTTCAATAGACAATTTTAAAACCTTTTTTTGGAACCGACCCACCTACTTCAGACCCGATTGTATCCACCTCAACAGATTTGGTACCACCTCCTCAAGGATAATATCCACTACACCGTCAATAACACCTGCACTTGTTTTGATTGACTACCGGATTCATGCAGGCCCCCTCCCCACTCCCGCACACAATGCATCACCAGCACTGCCTCTCGAACAAACTGTAGTCACCACATCCCAGTCATTATTACAGAACGTCTCAGTCAACTCTCACAAAATCTTCATTCAAACATAATATCTAGAAATCATTATCTAATATACGGGTCTGTGAGAAAAGTATCCGACCTTTTTATTATATGCAAAAATATATGGATTTGATTCATATGTTTTATGTCAGCCAAGCTTGAGCCTTCGTGCGCATGCGTGAGTTTTTTCACGCCTGTTGGTTGCATCATTCGCCTGTGGGCAGGCTTTGAGTGAGCACTGGTCCACCCCTCTTGTCGTTTTTTCATTGCGAGGAAATGGCGGAATGATTTGGGCTTTGTTCCATCAGAATTACAGAGATTACGGAGTGTTACTACCGCTTTAAGGACGGCCCACAATGGCGCACGGCGCGCCGCGCTCCGAGCCGCGATCGACAGGCAGAAACCACCATTTCATTTCTAAACGGATCGCTATATGGCTCCGGGACCATCGTGTGCAATTGCTCTGGTTATCACAAGAGTGCCCAGCTCTCCACAATTTCTCTTATACTCACTCGACTGGTAAGCCACTGAAAGCCAAGATAGACATGTCCAAACTTGTCCTCTGACACGCCGAAATGCAGGTGTTCCGTTGTCTCGCTTCCAAAGCGAATCAGTCTTTACGCACGAAGCCTCCGCGCGGCTTTCCATGACAAAATCTCTTGTTAAAAGTGAAATCTGCTGGAAAATGGCTGATGTCCAGCTCTTGTGATAACCAGAGAAATTGCACACGACGGTCCCGGATCGACACAGCCATCCGTTTAGAAATGAAATGGTGGTTTCTGCCTGTCGATCGCAGCTTGGAGCGCGGCATGCCGTGTGCCGTTGTGGGCCGTCCTTAAAGCGGTAGTAACACTCCGTAATCTCTGTGAAGCCCATTAAAATTTTCACAGAAAGCCATGTGAATTTTCCGAATGGTTTCCAGCTGCCTGTCTCTAACAGTTTCTGAAAAATTCTGATGGAACAAAGCCCAAATCATTCCGCCATTTCCTCGCAATGAAAAAACGACGAGAGGTGTGGACCAGTGCTCACTCAAAGCCTGCCCACAGGCGAATGAACAACCGAGAGGCGTGAAAAAACTCACGCATGCGCACCGAAGGTTCAAGCTTGGCTGACGTAAAAACATATGAATCAAATCCATATATTTTTTGCATATAATAAAAAGGTTGGATACTTTTCTCACAGACCTCGTATTCCACCACATCCAACAATCCATTCTACTCTAATATTATTAAATATGGCCCTTTTAAAATATTCGCTCCATTTCAAATAAGACTTTATTGTTAATGACCTGCTTTTAGATAAAAAACTTGATTGTTATTTTTAACTGAAACTTGGCTGGGTGCAGATGCAGGTGCAGTTCTCACTGAGGTCCTTCCACAGAACATAGTTCTTTTTATTCTACTAGGGATGCTAAAAGGGGCGGTGGCACAGCATCTATCATAACAAACACCTTGGCCACCAAACCTATTTTATTCGAGAGGTTCACAAGTTCTGAATATCATGCAATTGTTTTTTAGCAACCCCACAATTTTATCTGTTACTATTTATTGGCCACCCAGAAATTCTGGTGATTTTATTAATGAGTTTTCAGAATTTTTAACCTATTTACATAGTTCTTATGACAGGATAATTTAACAGGTGATTTTAACATGCATATGGATAATCCTTTAGATCCACTCACTGTTACGTTTTTAACATATTGGACTGTATGGATTTTACTCACCATGTCACACGGCCGGGGCACATCCTGGACCTTGTGATCACGCTAGGTCTGTCCGGGAGTGTGTCCTCTATTTGTGACTTAGCTGTGTCTGATCATTTCTGGTGTATTTTTAACATCACCTGTGATTTACAGAGGAGGGCCCCCGTGAGAACTGTGAGGAGACGTCATTTTACTCCGGAAGTGGCTGCTCATTTTAAAGAGGTTTTAGATCGTCTCCTGCTATTGTTTTACCCGCCCCTGTGATTTATTCTTGAAAATTTTAATAGCAAATTAAAGTTTGCTCTGAATACAGTTGCCCCTCTCAAAATAAAACATACTTCCAAAAAACCAAAACCCCCTTGGCAATCTGAAGAACTTAAAAAATTAAAGAGAAATTGCAGGGTGGCGGAAAGGAGATGGAGAAAAAACAAAATTAAAATAAACTATCAAATATTTGCAGAACAACTAAAAATTTATAACACTGAAGTTAGGAAATCACGTAACCAATACTTTTCAAGTTTAATTAACAGTCATAAAAATAATCCTCAGATTTTATTTTCAACTATTGAAACTCTTCTTAATCCGGATTTTAACAAGTCCTTTTTTAATGTCACAGACTCCATGTGTGAGAAGTTTGCAGACCACTTCAGGAAGAAGGTGGACACTATCAGATGTAACATCTTGTCCTCACAGAGTAATATGGTTTTAAATGCATCTGAGTGTCTGCCTTCACCTGAGGAAAGCCTGGACAGTTTTGTCCTGGTCAATGGTGAGACGCTTGATAAGGTTTTTTTCCTCAGTGAAGCCCCACCACATGTGATTTAGATCCGATCCTGACAAAGTTTTTTAATTATTTTATGGACCTTTAGAGATGAGCTTTTAAGCATCATGGGGTCTTCCTGCTGCATTTAAAGGGGTGGTGGTGAGGCCCCTGCTGAAGAAGAGCAATTTAGACTCCAGTGATTTTAACAATTTTAGACCGGTGTCCAATTTACCATTTTTAAGAAAAATTTTAGAAAAAACTAGTCTTTATTCAGCTTAGTGATTTATAATTCCCACAATGTCCTAGAGCAATTTCAGTCAGGATTTAGGGTGAACCACAGCACTGAGACAGCCCTTTTAAAGGTATTAAATGATTTTAGATTACATTTTGATTCTAAGAAGTTGACAGTGTTGGTTCTACTGGATCTGAGCGCAGCTTTTGATACAGTGGACCACACTGTCCTTTTAGCTCGTTTGAAGAACATTGGCCTCTCTGGTACTGTGCACAAATGGTTTACTTCGTATCTTACAGACAGGACTTTTATGGTAAGTCTCGATACCTGCTTTTCTCATGTTCATGAAGTCATATGTGGTGTGCCCCAGCATTCGATTTTGGGACCAGTCCTTTTTAACCTGTATTTGCTCCCGCTTGGTGGTGTCATCAGGAGACATGGAGTTAGCTTTCACAGCTACGCAGATGATACACAGCTGTATGTCTCTGTGTCTCCTGATGACACAAGACCAGTGGACACACTTTTTAACTGTATCTTAGATATTGAATCCTGGATGGCAGAAAACTTTCTCCATCTCAACCAGGACAAAACCGAAGTTTTAGTTATTGGTCCTGAGGCCCTGAGAATGAAACTTTTACCAAAACTTCAGTCAGTTTCTTTTAATTCATCTCCACAAGTGAGAAACTTGGGTGTAATTTTAGACTCTGAGCTGACTTTTATTCCACACATTAAACATATTACTAAAATAGGTTTTTACCATCTTAAGAACATTGCCAGAGTCCGCCCCATTCTCTCTCGAGCCAACACGGAGACGATGATGCATGGTTTTGTCACTAGTCGTATTGACTATTGTAATGCCCTGCTTTCTGGTCTTCCTAAGAAGAATATATCTGGCCTCCAACTCTTGCAAAATTCTGCAGCTCGTGTTCTGACAAGGACTACAAAGCGGGAGCATATTACACAGGTTTTAAAATCGCTGCATTGGCTCTCCGTGTCTTTTAGTATTGATTTTAGGGTTCTTTTAATGGTTTTTAAATGTCTTAATGGTCTTGGCCCTACTTATCTTTCAGAATTGCTTTTACCATATGAACACTCACGCTCTCTGCGCTCCTCTGGCAGCAGACTGTTAGTCATTCCCAAAGTTAGAACACACACTCATGGCGAGGTGTCTTTTCAGTGTTACGGTCCTCGTCTTTGGAATAGTCTGCGGGAGGTGCTCAGGGCTGCAGAGAATGTTCAGGTTTTTAAAAATAGGCTCAAGACTTATCTTTTTAGTTTAGCTTTTAATTAATGCTTATTTTTATTATCTTGTTTAAATTGTTATTGCCTTTTATTCTCTTAAGACCCCTGGCAATAATTATGGAATCACCGCCCTCTGAGGATGTTCATTCAGTTGTTTAATTTTGTAGAAAAAAGCAGATCACAGACATGACACAAAACTAAAGTCATTTCAAATGGCAACTTTCTGGCTTTAACACTATAAGAAATCAAGAAAAAAAGATTGTGGCAGTCAGTAACGGTTACTTTTTTAGACCAAGCAGAGGAAAAAAATATGGACTCACTCAATTCTGAGGAATAAATTATGGAATCACCCTGTAAATTTTCATCTCCAAAACTAAAACCTGCATCAAATCAGATCTGCTCGTTAGTCTGCATCTAAAAAGGAGTGATCACACCTTGGAGAGCTGTTGCACCAAGTGGACTGACATGAATCATGGCTCCAACACGAGAGATGTCAATTGAAACAAAGGAGAGGATTATCAAACTCTTAAAGAGGGTAAATCATCACGCAATGTTGCAAAGATGTTGGTTGTTCACAGTTAGCTGTGTCTAAACTCTGGATCAAATACAAACAACATGGGAAGGTTGTTAAAGGCAAACATACTGGTAGACCAAGGAAGACATCAAAGCGTCAAGACAGAAAACTTAAAGCAATATGTCTCAAAAATCGAAAATGCACAACAAAACAAATGAGGAACGAATGGGAGGAAACTGGAGTCAACGTCTGTGACCGAACTGTAAGAAACCTCCTAAAGGAAATGGGATTTACATACAGAAAAGCTAAACTAAAGCCATCATTAACACCTAAACAGAAGAAAACAAGGTTAAAATGGGCTAATGAAAAGCAATCGTGGACTGTGGATGACTGGATGAAAGTCATATTCAGTGATGAATCTCGAATCTGCATTGGGCAAGGTGATGATGCTGGAACTTTTGTTTGGTGCCGTTCCAATGAGATTTATAAAGATGACTGCCTGAAGAGAACATGTAAATTTCACAGTCATTGATGATATGGGGCTGCATGTCAGGTAAAGGCACTGGGGAGATGGCTGTCATTACATCATCAATAAATGCACAAGTTTACGTTGATATTTTGGACACTTTTCTTATCCCATCAATTGAAAGGATGTTTGGGGATGATGAAATCATTTTTCAAGACGATAATGCATCTTGCCATAGAGCAAAAACTGTGAAAACATTCCTTGCAAAAAGACACATAGGGTCAATGTCATGGCCTGCAAATAGTCCGGATCTTGAACCAACTGAAAATCTTTGGTGGAAGTTGAAGAAAATGGTCCATGACAAGGCTCCAACCTGCAAAGCTGATCTGGCAACAGCAATCAGAGAAAGTTGGAGCCAGATTGATGAAGAGTACTGTTTGTCACTCATTAAGTCCATGCCTCAGAGACTGCAAGCTGTTATAAAAGCCAGAGGTGGTGCAACAAAATACTAGTGATGTGTTGGAACGTTCTTTTGTTTTTCATGATTCCACAATTTTTTCCTCAGAATTGAGTGATTCCATATTTTTTCCCTCTGCTTGGTCTAAAAAAGTAACCGTTACTGACCGCCACATTTTTTTTTTCCTGATTTCTTATAGTGTTTCTTAAAGCCAGAAAATTGCCATTTGAAATGACTTTAGTTTTGTGTCATGTCTGTGATCTGCTTTTTTTCTACAAAATTAAACAACTGAATGAATATCCTCCGAGGCCGGTGATTCCATCATTTTTGCCAGGGGTTGTATTCTTTTAATGTGCGTGTGTGTGTGTGGTGAGCGGTGGTGTGTACGACGTGGATTTTTGTGGGTTGATGTTTTTACGTGGGTCGATAGTTCAACGGTACTGTTTTTACTTTGTGAAGCACTCTGTGTTGCATTTAATTGTATGAAAAGTGCTCTATAAATAAAGTTTGATTGATTGATTGATGATGAAAGTGAGTGCATGCTCTGTACATACATAAAAAGGCATTTTTCAAAATGTGTTAATCAGATGCTATAAAGTTTTGAACAGGGTTGGGAGGGTTACTTTAAAAAATGTATTCCTATACAGTTACTACAAGTAGTTACCTGTTGAAAAATGTAGTCAGTAATATAATCCAAGTACCATAATATTAAAGTAATGTAATTTGATTACTTTCAGTTTCTTCTGGATTACTCCAATATCAAATATGCGAATACAGACCAAAGAAACTAAATATAAATAGTCTTGACCACATAGTACAGTTTATTAAGCAAAAATAAAACTGTTTCTTTTACATGGCATGCTCTGTTTTACTTCACATTATGACTTAAGAGCGCCACAATATTGTTTTAAACACACCCAGTGTTCACCTGCTAAATGTTCAACAAAAAATGCTAAACAAATGAAGGATAATGAAAACTCAGGCGGTGTGTGGATTTGTATTTAAAGTGGCTTGCAGAACAATATACTCAACAAAAATATAAACGCAACACTTTTGGTTTTGCTCCCATTTTGTATGAGATGAACTCAAAGATCTAAAACTTTTTCCACATACACAATATCACCATTTCCCTCAAATATTGTTCACAAACCAGTCTAAATCTGTGATAGTGAGCACTTCTCCTTTGCTGAGATAATCCATCCCACCTCACAGGTGTGCCATATCAAGATGCTGATTAGACACCATGATTACTGCACAGGTGTGCCTTAGACTGCCCACAATAAAAGGCCACTCTGAAAGGTGCAGTTTTATCACACAGCACAATGCCACAGATGTCGCAAGATTTGAAGGAGCGTGCAATTGGCATGCTGACAGCAGGAATGTCAACCAGAACTGTTGCTCGTGTATTGAATGTTCATTTCTCTACCATAAGCGGTCTCCAAAGGTGTTTCAGAGAATTTGGCAGTACATCCAACCAGCCTCACAACCGCAGACCAAGTGTAACCACACCAGCCCAGGACCTCCACATCCAGCATGTTCACCTCCAAGATCGTCTGAGACCAGCCACTCGGACAGCTGCTGAAACAATTGGTTTGCATAACCAAAGAATTTCTGCACAAACTGTCAGAAACCGTCTCAGGGAAGCTCATCTGCATGCTCGTCATCCTCATCGGGGTCTCGACGTGACTCCAGTTCGTCGTCGCAACTTCACACAGCCATTGAAGAGCAGTGGACCAACATTCCACAGGCCACATTTGACAACCTGATCAACTCTATGTGAAGGAGATGTGTTGCACTGCATGAGGCAAATGGTGGTCACACCAGATACTGACTGGTATCCCCCCAATAAAACAAAACTGCACCTTTCAGAGTGGCCTTTTATTGTGGGCAGTCTAAGGCACACCTGTGCACTAATCATGGTGTCTAATCAGCATCTTGATATGGCACACCTGTGAGGTGGGATGGATTATCTCAGCAAAGGAGAAGTGCTCACTATCACAGATTTAGACTGGTTTGTGAACAATATTTGAGGAAATGGTGATATTGTGTATGTGGAAAAAGTTTTAGATCTTTGAGTTCATCTCATACAAAATGGGAGCAAAACCAAAAGTGTTGCGTTTATATTTTTGTTGAGTATACAAAACAAAAAAAAATCTGCTACTTGTTCAGCAAATATAAAATTATCTTACTTTAGTCTTTCACATAGCATTCGCACCATGTTTAACATATCAGTCCACTTATTGAACTTTCAAAATAACAACAACAGCATAATGAAAACCATTAAGTAAATACTGTCAGTAAGGAGGCGTGATCTCCATTTTAATTCCGGGCAAGTTAGTGATTTGCGTGCATAGAAGTTCAAGAAACAGGTGGAATATGCCAGAAAGCTGTGCATGTTGGCAAAGCCACAAACGGAGGAACAAGGGAGACAATATTTCCTTCCATAAGTAAGTGGTTTTGGTTATTCTTGTCACTTTGTCTGTGATATTTGGATGATAAACAGCTGTATGTTTCCTGCCGTACCTGAGTCGCCCGATGACACGGACCATTAACTCTTCACTTATGTCTAGTTGATATTTTCCACTGCTAGACCAATGTCTAGTTAAAATATTTTGCCCGGTTAGGAGACGTCATGTCGCTGTCCATGAAGGGACGTTTTCGTTTCAAAGAAAAAAAAATATTATATACAGATAATATCATAAAATGCATTAAAATTGTAATCCTGTGAACTAATCCCCATTTTTACTAAATATACCTGTAATCTGAATACGTCTTTTTTTCTGTAACTGTAGCGGAATACAGTTACCTTTTTTTGTATTCTAATTACGTAACGCCGTTACATGTATTCCGTTACTCCCCAAGCCTGGTTTTGAAATATAAACAACTGTAAACAACTCATTTAAAATTGGGACATTGCGCTAGTTGTATTTTGTTGTTTCAGACACTAAAGCTGTCACATAGTTAATTTTCAATTTAATAGAGTGTACATTGACATGTGTGAATGGATTGACTGCTTTACATCAACTGTGATTGTAATTTGTTGCAATGTTCCTACTTCTGCAAAACTAAAATACATTCTAATATTTACTTTAACTGATTGACCAATTACTTGTGTGCCTTTCTGTGTGTGTGCACGACATTATAAAGTATTTGTGCATTTGATTGTGGTTGATGTGCACCGTTTGGGGGGTGTTTTGAGTGCGTGTGTGTGTGTGTGTGTTGTGTTGTGTCAAATGAACATTATGTGTGACTGTATGTGTCAAATGAACATTATGTGTGTGTGTGGGGGGGGGGGCTTTGTGCATGCTCACAAGCGTATAATATGATAGAAAGTATTCAAATAGTGTTGCATTGCAAGAGCTTATAATGTCCATAGATTTAACAGGTTTTTGTTTCTATTTACTTTAGTAATCTATCAAAAACTACACTGTGTGTACAAGTCTTATAAAAATGGCCTTAACAGAGCTTAATAATATTACATAACAACGAAGACGAAGCAACTTTTACACAAGAGGACAGGACAGCACAAAATCCCAGTTTACTTTAAACCAGTCAACACCTTGAGACAGAAATTAGTTCACCCTAAGGACAGAATCCCTAGTTACAAACAGAGCAATGTAGTGTATCATATCAGATGTCAGGAAAACTGTAATGAACACTACATAGGTGAAACGAAGCAACCTTTACACAAGAGGCTATACCTGTTGGGAAAGTGTAGTGACACGGACCCACAACAGGGGGCGCAAATGAACGGACAATAGAGGGAGTTAAATTTGAACACTTTACTGTTGTGAATGTCACAACCACACACAGCAGATTATAGAATAAATACAAGTCAATGGATAAAGGTGTCGTGTGGGCAGGCTCGACGATAGGAGACGTCCGTCTGGAGATGAACCGGAACCACACGATTTCCACCGCCACCGAACCCGAAGAATACTGGAGCCGCCAGGTCCTGAATTCCCCAGGTGGCCACCGTCTCAGCGTGTCGGATCTGGTACTGCTGGCGAAGAGCAAAGACAGTCAAGCCAGCAGTACCTCCTCTTCTGGCGGCCCACACAACAGGACCCCCCCCCCAACGGGCGCCTCCTGGCGCCCGACCAGGCTGGTCCGGGTGGCGACGGTAAAAATCGACCAGGAGGGCCGGGTCCAGGATGAAGCTCCTCTTCACCCAGGAGCGTTCTTCGGGTCCATACCCCTCCCAGTCCACCAAATATTGGAAGCCCCGGCCCATTCGACGGACATCCAAGAGCCGGCGTACTGTCCAAGCTGGCTCCCCGTCGATGATACGGGCAGGAGGCGGCGCCGGACCGGGTGTACAGAGGGGTGAGGTGTGATGCAGTTTCAACCGAGACACATGAAAGACTGGATGGATCCGCCGTGAAGCCGGGAGTTGGAGCCTCACTGCGGCGGGACTGAGGATCTTGAGGATCCGGAAGGGCCCTATGTAGCGGTCCTTTAGTTTGGAGGAAGCCACCTGGAGGGGTATGTCCCGTGTGGATAGCCATACCTCCTGCCCGGGCTGATATGCGGGAGCCGGGGACCGTCGACGGTCTGCATGGACGTTGCCCTCGTCCGGGCCCTCAACAAGGCCGAACGGGCGGTGCGCCACACCTGACAGCATCTTCGCAGGTGGGCCTGGACCGAGGGTACACCGACCTCTCCCTCCACCACAGGAAACAAAGGGGGCTGGTACCCCAGACACACCTCGAACGGGGAGAGGCCGGTGGCAGAGGACACTTGGCTGTTATGCGCGTACTCGATCCAGGCCAGGTGTTCACTCCAAGCCGCGGGTGTGCGGATGTAGTACATCGCAGGGCTTGCTCCATCTCTTGATTAGCCCGTTCAGCCTGTCCGTTGGTCTGAGGGTGATACCCAGACGAGAGGCTCACGGTGGCCCCCAGTTCCCAGCAGAAACTTCTCCAAACCTGCGAGGAAAACTGGGGACCGCGATCTGAGACGATGTCTGTTGGTATCCCATGCAGACGGATGACATGGTGGACCAGGAGATCCGCTGTCTCCTGGGCCGACGGGAGCTTCGGGAGGGCCACGAAGTGGGCCGCCTTGGAGAACCGGTCCACTATCGTGAGGATGGTGGTGTGCCCCCGGGACGGCGGGAGGCCCGTGACGAAATCCAGACCAATGTGAGACCAGGGGCGATGAGGCACAGGAAGCGGCTGAAGGAGTCCCTGTGCCTTTTGGTGGTCCGCCTTGCCCCTGGCGCAGGTGGTGCAGGCCTGGATGTAAGCCCGGACGTCAGCCTCCAGGGACGCCCACCAGAAGCGCTGCCAGACCACTGCCATGGTCCTACGCACCCCTGGGTGGCAGGAGAGCTTGGACCCGTGACAGAAGTCCAGGACGGCAGCCCTGGCTTCTGGTGGGACGTAGGGTCTATTCTTCGGCCCTGTTCCGGGATCCGGGCTACGTGCCAGGGCCTCCCGGACGGTCTTCTCCACGTCCCAGGTAAGGGTAGCCATGATAGTGGACTCCGGTACGATGGGTTCCGGTGGATCCGACAGCTCGGTCTTGACTTCATGTTCATGCACCCGGGACAAGGCATCCGACCTCTGGTTTTTGGTCCCGGGGCGGTAGGTGATCCGGAAGTCAAAACGGCCGAAGAACAGTGACCAGCGGGCTTGCCTGGGGTTCAGTCGCTTGGCGGTCCTGATATACTCCAGGTTCCGGTGGTCAGTAAAAGCCGTGAAAGGCACTGACGCCCCCTCCAGCAGGTGTCTCCACTCCTCAAGAGCCTCTTTCACCGCAAGGAGCTCTCGATTGCCCACGTCATAGTTCCGCTCTGCTGGGGTCAACCTGCGGGAGAAATAGGCACACGGGTGAAGAACCTTATCGGTCTCTCCGCTCTGGGATAGCACGGCTCCTATCCCTGAGTCAGAGGCGTCCACTTCAACCAAAAACTGGTGACTGGGATCGGGCTGCACCAAGACGGGTGCAGTCGAGAAGCACTGTTTCAACTCCCTGAACGCGGCATTGCACCGATCCGACCAGGTGAAGGGGACTTTTGGTGAGGTCAGGGCTGTCAGGGGGCTAACTACCTGACTATACCCCTTAATGAACCTCCTGTAAAAATTTGCGAAGCCGAGGAACTGTTGCAGCTTCCTACGGCTCGTAGGTTGGGGCCAGTCTCTCACCGCTGCGACCTTGGCCGGATCCGGGGCGACGGAGTTGGAGGAGATGATAAACCCCAGGAAGGACAAAGAGGTGCGGTGAAACTCACACTTCTCGCCCTTCACAAACAGCCGGTTCTCCAACAACCGCTGCAGGACCTGACGTACATGCCGTACATGAGTCTCAGGGTCCGGAGAAAAAAATGAGTATATCGTCCAGATACACGAAGACGAATCGGTGCAGGAAGTCCCGCAAGACGTCATTTACCAAAGCTTGGAACGTCGCGGGGCGTTAGTGAGGCCGAACGGCATGACCAGGTACTCAAAATGACCTAACGGGGTGTTGAATGCCGTCTTCCACTCGTCTCCCTTCCGGACCCGAACTAGGTGATATGCGTTCCTAAGATCCAGCTTTGTGAATATTTTGGCTCCATGCAGGGGGGTGAACACCGAATCCAACAAAGGCAACGGGTATCGGTTGCGAACCGTGATCTCGTTCAGCCCCCGATAATCAATGCATGGATGAAGACCACCATCTTTCTTGCCCACAAAAAAGAAACCTGCTCCCATCGGGGAGGTGGAGTTCCAGATCAGCCCGGCAGCTAAGGAGTCCCGGATGTAGGTCTCCATCGATTCGCGCTCAGGTCGTGAGAGGTTGTACAGCCTGCTGGACGGGAACTCCACGCCTGGAATCAAATTGATGGCGCAATCGTACGGACGGTGCGGGGGAAGGGTGAGTGCCCGATCCTTGCTGATAACGTCAGCAAGATCGTGGTACTCAACCGGCACCGCCGACAGATTGGGAGGGACTTTGACCTGCTCCTTAGCCTGGGAACCGGGGGGGACCGAGGATCCTAAACACACCCGATGGCAGGTCTCACTCCACTGTACCACCACTCCGGACGGCCAATCAATCCGGGGATTGTGTTTTAGCATCCACGGGAAGCCCAAAATCACGCGGGAGGTAGAAGGAGACACAAAAAACTCGATCTCCTCCCGATGATTCCCAGACACCACCAGGGTTACAGGTGGTGTCTTGTGCATGATTAAAGGGAGAAGGGTTCCATCTAGTGCCCGCACCTGCAATGGCGAAGGAAGCGCCACCAGAGGGAGCCCTACCTCCCTTGCCCATCTGCTGTCTAGCAGATTCCCTTCGGACCCCGTGTCCATCAGTGCTGGGGCTTGAAGGGTTAAATCCCCGCTCATGATTGTGACTGGGAGTCGTGTGGCGATATGTGTGTGTCCCACGTGAATGTTATGACCCCCCCTTAGCCCAGTCTCTAAGGGCGGGTGTTGTCGTTTTGGCCGTTTTGGGCAGTTTTTCTGCATGTGCTCTTTTGAGCTGCAGAGAAAACACTCCCCGTGGACCAGCCTCCTCATTCTGTCAGCTGTTCTCATTTTGGCCCTGTGCGTTTCCCTAGCAACGTCAGCAGGGGGAGCTGTTGCCCCACGGAGCGCTGCGGCTGTGGAGCGTGGGGAGGGCGGAACCTTTTTGAACCCGGAAGGGAGAGGGATGGCGCGTGCCCGGCCACGTCCTTCGCCTCGCTCCCGATGGCGTTCCTCCAACCGATTGTCTAACCGTATAACGAGATCGATAAGCCCATCTAAATCCCGCGGTTCTTCCTTAGCTACCAGGTGCTCCTTCAGGACCGACAACAGTCCGTTTACGAAGGCGGCACGGAGCGCAACGTTATTCCAGCCGGACCTCGCAGCCGCGATGCGGAAGTCGACTGCATATTCGGCTGCGCGCCGGCGCCCCTGTCGCATTGACAGCAGGACTGTTGAAGCGGTCTCTCCCCTGTTAGGGTGATCAAACACTGTTCTGAACTCCCTCACAAACCCAGCATACGTATGAAGGAGCCGTGAATTTTGCTCCCAAAGCACTGTAGCCCAAGCGCGTGCCTCTCCTCGAAGCAGATTAATTACATAAGCTACTTTACTAGCATCAGACGCGTACATGACGGGACGTTGTGCAAAGACGAGCGAACACTGCATGAGAAAGTCCGCGCACGTCTCCACACAACCTCCGTACGGCTCTGGGGGGCTTATGTATGCTTCAGGGGATGGTGGGAGGGGTTGTTGAACGACCACTGGAACATTCATATCTTGCACAGGGTCGGCAGGAGGAGGAGCTGCAGCAGCGCCCTGAGAGCTCGCTGCCACCTGTGCGGAGAGAGCCTCCACCCTGCGGTTCAGGAGGATGTTTTGCTCGGTCATCTGATCCAACCGAGCCGTAAAGGCAGTGAGGATGTGCTGCAACTCACCAATCACGCCTCCTGCAGATGCCTGTGCACCCTGCTCTCCCATTGGTCATTCAATTGCTGGGTGATGCCCCTCGGAGTCCATGACGCTGGCCGAGATATCCTGTTGGGAAAGTGTAGTGACACGGACCCACAACAGGGGGCGCAAATGAATGACAATAGAGGGAGTTAAATTTGAACACTTTACTGTTGTGAATGTCACAACCACACACAGCAGATTATAGAATAAATACAAGTCAATGGATAAAGGTGTCGTGTGGGCAGGCTCGACGATAGGAGACGTCCGTCTGGAGATGAACCGGAACCACACGATTTCCACCCCCACCGAACCCGAAGAATACTGGAGCCGCCAGGTCCCGAATTCCCCAGGTGGCCACCGTCTCAGCGTGTCGGATCTGGTACTGCTGGCGAAGAGCAAAGACAGTCAAGTGTGGGTGTGTGTACACCCCGTAACAACAACGGTGGGAATTCCACCTCCACCTCTAACACACACTCGTGCAGCGTCTGAGTACCACTTATCTGGTGGGACGTAGAACGAAACAGTCGCGGCCCACGCCGGTCCTCTGGGTGGACAGCTGCAACAAAGTAGCTCTTGAAATCAATTAGTACAATAGGCAGAGAAAGTTACCTACAAGAAGTACGATATCTCAGCGACGTGGTGGAGGTGTCATCCTGCTTTTATCCAGGGTGAAGTGCAGATGATCGGTGACAGCTGTCATAGTTGATGAGTGACAGCTGTCACCTCGGCTGTTCCTGTAAGGCGGCAGCGCCCCCTCGTGCCTGAATCCCGCACTTCAGGCAGGGCGCCCTCTGGTGGTGGGCCAGCAGTGCCTCCTCTTCTGGCGGCCCACACAACAATACCAGCACCACAGAGAGGTTGCCAGTGGACCTCAGTCTGCAGTTCATCTCCACCTGAAAGACACGAACCACACGTTTGAGGACAAGGAAGTTAAAATCTTAGCCAGAGAGAAGAAATGGTTTGAGAGAGGTGTCAAGGAAGCATTCTTTGTAAAACAGTTGAAACCCAGGCTTAACCGCGGAGCGGGTCTCAGACATGCTTTGTCCCCTGTTTACAATGTGGTACTCAGGTCAAAGCAGTTTCATTCTTTTGTTCGTGGTAATGAGTCATTCACGTCATCAGGAGAGAGTCGTCAAGGGAGCCATAAGGGGAGGCTTCCGTCCTGTCATTAGGAGAGTGCTAACTAGAGCACAATAGGTGCTAATTAGAGCTACTGTTTAGTCACTAGCCTATAGCAGTCAGCCTCTCGGTAGGTGGGGTCTGGTTAGGTTAAAAAACTCCAGCTTTTGTTGGCTTCTGGTTTATTCTTCTCTACAAGAGTCAAGACAGAAGTCAGACTACCAGAGCAAGAATTTTAGCTGAGGAAGCTTCTGTGATTTGAAGCGAAACGTCCTCACATCAAGCAACCCAGTCCAGTCGAAGATTCAAGCTTCTCTACTATGGAAACCACCTGGACAACTGAGAGCCTACACAGAAACACTGCGACCAACTGTGGGCATGAGGCCCTGGCACTGGTACGTAAGCTGGAAAGGACTGCTAAAAAGATAGCTAACTTTAGAAACCACTTAAGATTTAACCTAAGATGCAAACAAAACAATGTTATTCCCAAATGCATGAAGCAAAAGGCACTAGAAGCAGGCCACACAGCAGAAAGGATCTAGCAGTTACCTTAGGAGGATTTTGGGTCTTAGAATTAGAAGGCTTCATTTTAAAATATTAGACCTCCAAAATAATCTTGATAGTCTTTACAAAAGGTTAGAAACCTTAGTGGGGGAAGAGGCCCATAATAAGATCACAAAGTTCATAGTTAAAATTCAAATGGCTGAGCATTTAAAAAGTAAGGAGAGGCTAATCAGGAAGTTTCACAACCTTTTAGTGCAGAAAAGGTATACTTTCAGTGGGAGTAGTTTTAAGATACACCCAGACAAATTAGTGACAACAGGGAAAATTGGGTAAAGAATCTGTCCCACAGGGTTCTTACACAGACAGAAAAGGATGTGCTCACCAAAGGACTAAATTTCTCAGTGACCCCTAAACATATACCGACAGTAGATTACATCACTACAGTAGAGTCAGCCATTAAACACAACAGTTTGTCAGAGTCAGAAGCTGGAGACCTCCGACTAAGAGTCACAGCAGCGCTTAACAGTGCTAAGCCTCCTCTGTCCAACATCACAGGAGAAGAACAGAAAGCTTTGGCAGCACTGCAGAAGGACCAAAGCATCCTTATCCTGCCAGCAGATAAAGGCAGATGCACGGTGGTCTTGAAGACATCGGACTACGAGGCCAAGGTCAACAACTTGCTCAATGACTCCAGTACATACGAACGTCTGAAGAGAGACCCCACGAGTGGCTATAAGAAGAAAATCATTAGCTGCCTCCAAAACCTGGAGAAAGAGGGGCTCATCGACAGGCAGACATACTACAGACTGTACCCGGGGGACGCCACTCCATGCATCTATGGACTGCCCAAAATCCACAAACAGGACGTGCCACTCAGGCCTATTGTATGTAGCACAGATTCCATCACATACAATTTGGCCAAGCACCTCAAGTGGATTTTGGCTCCTCTAGTGGGTAACTCAGACCACCATGTGGAGAACACACAAGATTTTGTGAACAAAATCAAGGACCTGTAACTGGAGGCAGATGAAACTATGGTGTCATTTGATGTGACTTCGTTGTTCACCTGCATCCCCACCGCTGAGGCCATCACAGCTGTGAGGCAGAGACTGCTGGAAGATGTGTCTCTACCTGAAAGGACCAAACTCACACCAGACCACATCTGCCAACTCTTGGAGATCTGTCTTAACACCACGTATTTCCTTTTTAGGGGGAATTACTACAGGCAGATCCATGGTTGTGCGATGGGGTCTCCGGTATCCCCCATTGTGGCCAGTCTGTACATGGAGCGAGTGGAGAAGACAGCCTTGACGTCATTCACGAGCATCTCTCCCAGTCACTGGTTCAGATATGTCGATGACACATGGGTTAAAATCAAGCAACAGGAGGTCGAGGACTTTACAGAACACATCAATTCGGTGGACTCCAATATCAAGTTCACACGTGAGGATGCCAGAAACAACCATTTAGCCTTCTTGGACTGTGATGTTATGATTGGAGAGAACAGGCAGCTCCAGACAGAGGTTTACAGAAAACCCACTCACACTGAGCAATATCTGCTCTTTGGCTCAAACCACCCCCTTGAACACAAGCTCAGGGTGATCAGGACTCTTCAACACAGAGCCCTACAGGTGCCCACAACTGCAGAGGGAAGGGCTAAAGAGCAACAACTTGTACGGAAAGCCCTCACAGTATGTGGGTACCCACGTTGGTCCCTGGACAAAGTGCAGAAGTCCCAGAAAACAAAGAGACCAGATAGACAGGAGACAAGAAGAAGAGGAGTGTCTCTCCCTTATTTAGCAGGAGTAGGGGAAAAACTACAGAGGATCTTCAGACAGCACAAAATCCCAGTTTACTTTAAACTAGTCAACACCTTGAGACAGAAATTAGTTCACCCTAAGGACAGGATCCCTAGTTACAAACAGAGCAATGTAGTGTATCATATCAGATGTCAGGAAAACTGTAATGAACACTACATAGGTGAGACGAAGCAACGTTTACACAAGAGGCTATACCAGCACCACAGAGAGGTCGCCAGTGGACCTCAGTCTGCAGTTCATCTCCACCTGAAAGACACTAACCACACGTTTGAGGACAAGGAAGTTAAAATCTTAGCCAGAGAGAAGAAATGGTTTGAGAGAGGTGTCAAGGAAGCATTCTTTGTAAAACAGTTGAAACCCAGCCTTAACCGCCGAGTGGGTCTCAGACATGCTTTGTCCCCTGTTTACAATGTGGTACTCAGGTCAAAGCAGTTTCAGTCTTTTGTTCGTGGTAATGAGTCATTCATGTCATCAGGAGAGAGTCATCAAGGGAGCCATAAGGGGAGGCTTCCGTCCTGTCATTAGGAGAGTGATAACTAGAGCACAATAGGTGCTAATTAGAGCTATTGTTTAGTCACTAGCCTATAGCAGTCAGCCTCTCGGTAGGTGGGGTCTGGTTAGGTTAAAAAACTCCAGCTTTTGTTGGCTTCTGGTTTATTCTTCTCTACAAGAGTCAAGACAGAAGTCAGACTACCAGAGCAAGAATTTTAGCTGAGGAAGCTTCTGTGATTTGAAGTGAAACGTCCTCACGTCAAGCAACCCAGTCCAGTCGAAGATTCAAGCTTCTCTACTATTACATAACAACTCGACGAAGGGCTTCATTCTGCAGAAATTGGTGAGTTTGACCTTATACTATCGACCTGATTCCACTGTGCGGCGTTTGCGCCCTTTGGGGGACGCAAGATGGCCGACAATGCAGCAGCATGGCTTCACTCACTCAGCCGTGACGGCCATTCCACGTAGTGTATAGTTCAGTGGAAATCAGTGGCAATTTGACACTTAAACAGGAAGTGCCAAATTTTGAGCCCACAGTGAAACAGGAAATGTCAAATGTGAACACAAACCTGTGATCAAACACTGTTCTGAACTCCCTCACAAACCCAGCATACGTATGAAGGAGCCGTGAATTTTGCTCCCAAAGCACTGTAGCCCAAGCGCGTGCCTCTCCTCGAAGCAGATTAATTACATAAGCTACTTTACTAGCATCAGACGCGTACATGACGGGACGTTGTGCAAAGACGAGCGAACACTGCATGAGAAAGTCCGCGCACGTCTCCACACAACCTCCGTACGGCTCTGGGGGGCTTATGTATGCTTCAGGGGATGGTGGGAGGGGTTGTTGAACGACCACTGGAACATTCATATCTTGCACAGGGTCGGCAGGAGGAGGAGCTGCAGCAGCGCCCTGAGAGCTCGCTGCCACCTGTGCGGAGAGAGCCTCCACCCTGCGGTTCAGGAGGATGTTTTGCTCGGTCATCTGATCCAACCGAGCCGTAAAGGCAGTGAGGATGTGCTGCAACTCACCAATCACGCCTCCTGCAGATGCCTGTGCACCCTGCTCTCCCATTGGTCATTCAATTGCTGGGTGATGCCCCTCGGAGTCCATGACGCTGGCCGAGATATCCTGTTGGGAAAGTGTAGTGACACGGACCCACAACAGGGGGCGCAAATGAATGACAATAGAGGGAGTTAAATTTGAACACTTTACTGTTGTGAATGTCACAACCACACACAGCAGATTATAGAATAAATACAAGTCAATGGATAAAGGTGTCGTGTGGGCAGGCTCGACGATAGGAGACGTCCGTCTGGAGATGAACCGGAACCACACGATTTCCACCCCCACCGAACCCGAAGAATACTGGAGCCGCCAGGTCCCGAATTCCCCAGGTGGCCACCGTCTCAGCGTGTCGGATCTGGTACTGCTGGCGAAGAGCAAAGACAGTCAAGTGTGGGTGTGTGTACACCCCGTAACAACAACGGTGGGAATTCCACCTCCACCTCTAACACACACTCGTGCAGCGTCTGAGTACCACTTATCTGGTGGGACGTAGAACGAAACAGTCGCGGCCCACGCCGGTCCTCTGGGTGGACAGCTGCAACAAAGTAGCTCTTGAAATCAATTAGTACAATAGGCAGAGAAAGTTACCTACAAGAAGTACGATATCTCAGCGACGTGGTGGAGGTGTCATCCTGCTTTTATCCAGGGTGAAGTGCAGATGATCGGTGACAGCTGTCATAGTTGATGAGTGACAGCTGTCACCTCGGCTGTTCCTGTAAGGCGGCAGCGCCCCCTCGTGCCTGAATCCCGCACTTCAGGCAGGGCGCCCTCTGGTGGTGGGCCAGCAGTACCTCCTCTTCTGGCGGCCCACACAACAATACCAGCACCACAGAGAGGTTGCCAGTGGACCTCAGTCTGCAGTTCATCTCCACCTGAAAGACACGAACCACACGTTTGAGGACAAGGAAGTTAAAATCTTAGCCAGAGAGAAGAAATGGTTTGAGAGAGGTGTCAAGGAAGCATTCTTTGTAAAACAGTTGAAACCCAGGCTTAACCGCGGAGCGGGTCTCAGACATGCTTTGTCCCCTGTTTACAATGTGGTACTCAGGTCAAAGCAGTTTCATTCTTTTGTTCGTGGTAATGAGTCATTCACGTCATCAGGAGAGAGTCGTCAAGGGAGCCATAAGGGGAGGCTTCCGTCCTGTCATTAGGAGAGTGCTAACTAGAGCACAATAGGTGCTAATTAGAGCTACTGTTTAGTCACTAGCCTATAGCAGTCAGCCTCTCGGTAGGTGGGGTCTGGTTAGGTTAAAAAACTCCAGCTTTTGTTGGCTTCTGGTTTATTCTTCTCTACAAGAGTCAAGACAGAAGTCAGACTACCAGAGCAAGAATTTTAGCTGAGGAAGCTTCTGTGATTTGAAGCGAAACGTCCTCACATCAAGCAACCCAGTCCAGTCGAAGATTCAAGCTTCTCTACTATGGAAACCACCTGGACAACTGAGAGCCTACACAGAAACACTGCGACCAACTGTGGGCATGAGGCCCTGGCACTGGTACGTAAGCTGGAAAGGACTGCTAAAAAGATAGCTAACTTTAGAAACCACTTAAGATTTAACCTAAGATGCAAACAAAACAATGTTATTCCCAAATGCATGAAGCAAAAGGCACTAGAAGCAGGCCACACAGCAGAAAGGATCTAGCAGTTACCTTAGGAGGATTTTGGGTCTTAGAATTAGAAGGCTTCATTTTAAAATATTAGACCTCCAAAATAATCTTGATAGTCTTTACAAAAGGTTAGAAACCTTAGTGGGGGAAGAGGCCCATAATAAGATCACAAAGTTCATAGTTAAAATTCAAATGGCTGAGCATTTAAAAAGTAAGGAGAGGCTAATCAGGAAGTTTCACAACCTTTTAGTGCAGAAAAGGTATACTTTCAGTGGGAGTAGTTTTAAGATACACCCAGACAAATTAGTGACAACAGGGAAAATTGGGTAAAGAATCTGTCCCACAGGGTTCTTACACAGACAGAAAAGGATGTGCTCACCAAAGGACTAAATTTCTCAGTGACCCCTAAACATATACCGACAGTAGATTACATCACTACAGTAGAGTCAGCCATTAAACACAACAGTTTGTCAGAGTCAGAAGCTGGAGACCTCCGACTAAGAGTCACAGCAGCGCTTAACAGTGCTAAGCCTCCTCTGTCCAACATCACAGGAGAAGAACAGAAAGCTTTGGCAGCACTGCAGAAGGACCAAAGCATCCTTATCCTGCCAGCAGATAAAGGCAGATGCACGGTGGTCTTGAAGACATCGGACTACGAGGCCAAGGTCAACAACTTGCTCAATGACTCCAGTACATACGAACGTCTGAAGAGAGACCCCACGAGTGGCTATAAGAAGAAAATCATTAGCTGCCTCCAAAACCTGGAGAAAGAGGGGCTCATCGACAGGCAGACATACTACAGACTGTACCCGGGGGACGCCACTCCATGCATCTATGGACTGCCCAAAATCCACAAACAGGACGTGCCACTCAGGCCTATTGTATGTAGCACAGATTCCATCACATACAATTTGGCCAAGCACCTCAAGTGGATTTTGGCTCCTCTAGTGGGTAACTCAGACCACCATGTGGAGAACACACAAGATTTTGTGAACAAAATCAAGGACCTGTAACTGGAGGCAGATGAAACTATGGTGTCATTTGATGTGACTTCGTTGTTCACCTGCATCCCCACCGCTGAGGCCATCACAGCTGTGAGGCAGAGACTGCTGGAAGATGTGTCTCTACCTGAAAGGACCAAACTCACACCAGACCACATCTGCCAACTCTTGGAGATCTGTCTTAACACCACGTATTTCCTTTTTAGGGGGAATTACTACAGGCAGATCCATGGTTGTGCGATGGGGTCTCCGGTATCCCCCATTGTGGCCAGTCTGTACATGGAGCGAGTGGAGAAGACAGCCTTGACGTCATTCACGAGCATCTCTCCCAGTCACTGGTTCAGATATGTCGATGACACATGGGTTAAAATCAAGCAACAGGAGGTCGAGGACTTTACAGAACACATCAATTCGGTGGACTCCAATATCAAGTTCACACGTGAGGATGCCAGAAACAACCATTTAGCCTTCTTGGACTGTGATGTTATGATTGGAGAGAACAGGCAGCTCCAGACAGAGGTTTACAGAAAACCCACTCACACTGAGCAATATCTGCTCTTTGGCTCAAACCACCCCCTTGAACACAAGCTCAGGGTGATCAGGACTCTTCAACACAGAGCCCTACAGGTGCCCACAACTGCAGAGGGAAGGGCTAAAGAGCAACAACTTGTACGGAAAGCCCTCACAGTATGTGGGTACCCACGTTGGTCCCTGGACAAAGTGCAGAAGTCCCAGAAAACAAAGAGACCAGATAGACAGGAGACAAGAAGAAGAGGAGTGTCTCTCCCTTATTTAGCAGGAGTAGGGGAAAAACTACAGAGGATCTTCAGACAGCACAAAATCCCAGTTTACTTTAAACTAGTCAACACCTTGAGACAGAAATTAGTTCACCCTAAGGACAGGATCCCTAGTTACAAACAGAGCAATGTAGTGTATCATATCAGATGTCAGGAAAACTGTAATGAACACTACATAGGTGAGACGAAGCAACGTTTACACAAGAGGCTATACCAGCACCACAGAGAGGTCGCCAGTGGACCTCAGTCTGCAGTTCATCTCCACCTGAAAGACACTAACCACACGTTTGAGGACAAGGAAGTTAAAATCTTAGCCAGAGAGAAGAAATGGTTTGAGAGAGGTGTCAAGGAAGCATTCTTTGTAAAACAGTTGAAACCCAGCCTTAACCGCCGAGTGGGTCTCAGACATGCTTTGTCCCCTGTTTACAATGTGGTACTCAGGTCAAAGCAGTTTCAGTCTTTTGTTCGTGGTAATGAGTCATTCATGTCATCAGGAGAGAGTCATCAAGGGAGCCATAAGGGGAGGCTTCCGTCCTGTCATTAGGAGAGTGATAACTAGAGCACAATAGGTGCTAATTAGAGCTATTGTTTAGTCACTAGCCTATAGCAGTCAGCCTCTCGGTAGGTGGGGTCTGGTTAGGTTAAAAAACTCCAGCTTTTGTTGGCTTCTGGTTTATTCTTCTCTACAAGAGTCAAGACAGAAGTCAGACTACCAGAGCAAGAATTTTAGCTGAGGAAGCTTCTGTGATTTGAAGTGAAACGTCCTCACGTCAAGCAACCCAGTCCAGTCGAAGATTCAAGCTTCTCTACTATTACATAACAACTCGACGAAGGGCTTCATTCTGCAGAAATTGGTGAGTTTGACCTTATACTATCGACCTGATTCCACTGTGCGGCGTTTGCGCCCTTTGGGGGACGCAAGATGGCCGACAATGCAGCAGCATGGCTTCACTCACTCAGCCGTGACGGCCATTCCACGTAGTGTATAGTTCAGTGGAAATCAGTGGCAATTTGACACTTAAACAGGAAGTGCCAAATTTTGAGCCCACAGTGAAACAGGAAATGTCAAATGTTGAACAATTCCAGGAGCTACAGCAGAGGAATTTAACCTGTTTTTCATTATGTTGTTTTTTCCACTGCTATGTTTATCCTCTGTAAACTTTTGTGTGTCTCAATTTAAAAAAACAGAAAATAAAATAAAAAAAGAAAGAGGAGATCTCACAGGAATTCAGTGCACAGTCGACACTGAAACAGGAAATGCTAAACATTGAGTCAACATTGAATCCAGAAACGCTAGAATGAGAGGCAGTGCTCATCTTGACAGCACATGAGGTCAGTCAGTGACTATTCAGTGTGCAAAAATATTTGAAAATGTATTAAAAATAAAAAACTAAGAACTCACATGTACGTAAGTATTCATAGCCTTTGCCATGAAGCTCAAAATTAAGCTCAAGTGCATCCTGTTTCCACTGATCATCCTTGAGATGTTTCTATAGCTTAACTGGAGTCCACCTGGGATAAATTCAGTTGAAGGCACACACTTGTCTACAAATGAAATCAAAGGAATTGTCTGCAGGCGTCTGAGACAGGATTGTCTCAAAGCACAAAATAACAGAAAAATGTCTTCTGCTTTGAAGGTCCCTATGATCACAGTCTTCTGTAAATGGAAGAAGGTCAGATCCACCAGGACTCTTCCTAGAGCTGGCCACTCATCTAAATTGAGCAATCGGGGGAGAAGGACGCGAGTCAAGAGGGTGACCAAGAACGCGATGGTTAGGCCTGTATGGTAGAGTGGCCAGATGTGTTGTATAGGGAAGCCACTCCTTAGTAGGGATGGGTATTGACAAGGTTTTATCGATATCAATGCCATTATCAATTCTGCTTATCTTTCCGATTCCTTATCGAGTCCCTTATCGATACCTCGTGAATTTTGTACTAAAAGTAGGCTTTACAGGTTTTCTATGTATTTCTTTGAGTCTTAAAGTAAATAAATATGAAATTAGTCACTGTATCTCTGAACATAAATAAAAATAAACAAAACTGTGTTTCGCTTTGAAGTTATTAATTCAGCCTGAATTCTATCATTCTATCTTGACTTGTCAGAGAGCCGCGCAGCGTTTGGAGCTGTGTGAACAGAACGGAGGACGATTCTTGTTTCTTTCTTGCAACAAGACAGGAGTCCCAGTTAATAACTTTAATCCGCACAAAAGTGAATCACAACTCATATTCAGGGATGAAAGTGGTGAAAAACAAAAAAAACTGAAACCCAAAATTACCCCCCAACACCACCTGCATGAAAATGTTTGAATTCTAGAAGCTCTGAAATGCAATCTGGGACTATTCCAGACAATAAACTGGAGTGAGTGCAGCATCCATTTAGGTGAGGAAAAAAATACAACTTTCCTTATTCAAATTCATTCCAGTAGTATTCTGCTCTTACTAGGATGCAGCAGTTTTCTAGCTTGGCAGATAGTTCTGGAGGAAATCACTGAAGAAATTAACAAACTGAAAATATGGTTTGACCGAAACAAACTGTCATTAAACTTAAATAAGACAGGGATGAAATGGACGTGTAAGAGTCATTAGGTGTACACAGGAAACATTTATTTCTGTATGTATTTATTTATTTATTTATGTTAGTTGCTATTATATATTTTCTGTTGTGTTTCTATTCAGGTTCTTTTTGTCTCTTTCTCTAAAATTGTATATAATAATCATTAGATTATTAATATATAAGCAAAAATAAATTTAAGGAATATTACAATTTGAAAACAAATGCACCCGAACGTGATGACGGCTGCAATTGCTAAATGCTAACTTTTAACATTGAAAATGCCATGGACATGCTAACGCATTAGCATCGCTCCCGTTTTTAAGTTATAAAATTCAACTGTTTCAGAAGACCATAACAGGTCGGTTTAACATAGAAAAAGTAAATAATACTCACAGACGTATGCTCTTTAGGGTTTTAGCGGGGGAAAATTAAGCGAAAGAAAGAAATAAACGAAGCAATCGACCGAAGCATTGCTTCAATCTGCGAACCATGCTTCGATTGGTTCAAGGTTCAAAGCAAAGCATCACTGCAGAAAAGTTGATTAAGGACCCGCTGCAGGGTCTGTAATCAATGTAGAGAAATGATCATTTTCCTGACAAACACCCGTCAAAACAACGGCCACTCTGAAGGACTGATAACAGAATCGTTAAGCACAAAGCTTATTGATGTCGGTGGATCGAATCATTTCTTAACGATACCCGAAAGGAACCGGTTCTCGATACCCATCCCTACTCCTTAGTAAAAGGCACATGGCAGCCCACCTGGTGTTTACCAAAAGGCACCTGAAGGACTCTCAGACCATGAAAAACAAAATTCTCTGGTCTATTGAGACAAAGATTGAACTCTTTGGTGTGAATATCAGGCATCATGTTTGGAGGAAACCAGGCACCATCCCGACAGTGAAGCATGGTGGTGACAGCATCACCCTAAAAGAAGGCTGTCTTATGTGGACTACAGTTTTCAACAGGTTGTGATGATGAATCTGGCTGAAAGGACGCAACAGGTCAGATTAAAATACTTCATATTTACTTAGTATGGTGCTTTGTAAAGTTCTCCCATCTCCTGCTAAACTGTAACTTGGTTTGTTTACAGTGCATAAGCTTTATGCACTTGCTTCATGTCTTCTTGTCCATTTTTTTGTGGGAGCATGACAGTGTCACATACAATACAAGCCTGGCATATGTACTACAGAGTCTTCAGTCATTTTCAGTGGTTTGGCGTGGATGCAGATATTACTTTTAATGGTGCCATGTTTCCAGAACACTTTTTGAACACTGCAAAGGAAAAAAATTGTATAGGGAAAGTTTTATTTCTGTGTGGACAAGACCTGAAATTCTCTCCGTGTTCCCATAATTGTGTTGGCGCCTTTCTTCATGCGTCTCATTCTCACACATTCACTCAGGTCTTGAGAACTGCCCATTCTGGACAGATTTACCATGTTGTTTGTATTTCTCAGTGATTGAGGTAAATATACTCCAAGACATACCCAGTGACTTGGAAATGTTCAGACATCCATCCCCTGACTGGGGATGACTGGCTGCAAACTGGCTGCAATGAAGACTTAATCCTTATATTTTGAAAAAAATTGCCTCAATCTCGTCTTTTTTTTTTTTTTTTTTTTTTTTGGAACAAAAGCCAATGTAAAGATTGTTGCATTTTTGTCTTTGCTTGTTTTTTTTTCATATTGTCTCATGTTTTTCTAATTTGGGGTTGTAATTCATGTGACTAGGTTCACAAAGGAGACTATGTTTTGTGAGATATTTGACAGTTTGTTTGTGTATCTGTTTGCAAGACCACTCAAAAACGTGTCAGTCAAGCTCCATAAATTGTAAAATCTTTCCAACAGGAACAAGTGGTTCAATTTCCATATATTCCAAACCTAGTTAGGTTAAATATCAACAGGTTAAATGTCATATAGCTTCATTACATCTCCAGCATGCACACAGCTAAAATATTGACAAACATAAAAGTGCCTATTCTGGCTGAATTACAAAGACTCTTAAAAAGAGGATTACAAAAGCCTGGAAGATATAGACAGATCAAGTGAGGATTTGTGATCATTTTTCAACTTTGAAGTCCAACACAATGACATAAAGGAACAGTATGTGCTGTAGAATGAGGCTGGCCGAGGCTGGTTCCCATTTAAAGCTGGGTGAACTAGGACAATATAGATTAAGTGTTTTCCAAGGATACAGTCAAGTAGTATCCCAGGAATCAAACCCAGGTCTATGTATTAGTAATCCAACTGCTAAACCCACTGAGCTCTGTACCTGCTCTGCCAATGGAGGATTTTCAAGTTGCGCCGCCATCTTGAAACCAAGACTTCCAGTTAGTGAGCCTCACACTCACGTGTTTGGCGTCATTAGAAACAACAGCTTGTTATGACGCCTCACGGAGCGACGAACTGAACGACTGTTATGACGCCTCACAGAGTGGCTGACCAATTGGATGTTATGACACCTCACAGAGTGACTGACTGATCGGATGTTATGATGCTTCATGTAGCCTCACAGAGCTGCTAACCGATCAGATGTTATGATGCCTCACAGAGCGGCTAACCGATCAGATGTTATGATGCCTCACGGAGCGGCTAACCGATCAGATGTTATGATGCCTCACAGAGCTGCTAACCGATCAGATGTTATGATGCCTCACGGAGCAGCTAACCGATCAGATGTTATGATGCCTCACAGAGCGGCTAACCGATCAGATGTTATGATGCCTCACAGAGCGGCTAACCGATCAGATGTTATGATGCCTCACAGAGCAGCTAACCGATCAGATGTTATGATGCCTCACGGAGCGGCTAACCGATCAGATGTTATGATGCCTCACGGAGCGGCTAACCGATCAGATGTTATGATGCCTCACGGAGCAGCTAACCGATCAGATGTTATGATGCCTCACGGAGCGGCTAACCGATCAGATGTTATGATGCCTCACAGAGCGGCTAACCGATCAGATGTTATGATGCCTCACGGAGCGGCTAACCGATCACATGTTATGATGCCTCACAGAGCGGCTAACCGATCAGATGTTATGATGCCTCACGGAGCGGCTAACCGATCAGATGTTATGATGCCTCACAGAGCGGCTAACCGATCAGATGTTATGATGCCTCACGGAGCAGCTAACCGATCAGATGTTATGATGCCTCACAGAGCGGCTAACCGATCAGATGTTATGATGCTTCACAGAGCGGCTAACCGATCAGATGTTATGATGCCTCACGGAGCGGCTAACCGATCAGATGTTATGATGCCTCACAGAGCGGCTAACCGATCAGATGTTATGATGCCTCACCGAGCGGCTAACCAATCAGATGTTATGATGCCTCACAGAGCGGCTAACCGATCAGATGTTATGATGCCTCACGGAGCGGCTAACCGATCAGATGTTATGATGCCTCACGGAGCGGCTAACCGATCAGATGTTATGATGCCTCACGGAGCGGCTAACCGATCAGATGTTATGATGCCTCACGGAGCGGCTAACCGATCAGATGTTATGATGCCTCACAGAGCGGCTAACCGATCAGATGTTATGATGCCTCACGGAGCGGCTAACCGATCAGATGTTATGATGCCTCACGGAGCAGCTAACCGATCAGATGTTATGATGCCTCACGGAGCGGCTAACCGATCAGATGTTATGATGCCTCACGGAGCGGCTAACCGATCAGATGTTATGATGCCTCACGGAGCAGCTAACCGATCAGATGTTATGACGCCTCACGTCCTGCCTGTCGGTTGCGAATGACGCAACCGACAGACAGGTATAAAAACTCACGCATGCGCAGGTTCAAGCTTTGCTGATGCAAGCACACATGATTCAAATCCATATAGTTTTTGCAAAAAATAAAAAGGTCGGATAGTTTTCTAACAGACCTCGTATTTAGCGGTATTAATATTCGCGTTTACATTATGAATATGCACGTATATGTACGTTATGTATTAAAATAGCGGTATTTAATTTGGTAGGTAATTTGGTTTAACTCGCGAAATTCGCATAGTAAATTCCACGCGGATATTTGCACCTTTACAGTATTTGCAACAGGAAGGAAAAGCTCCCTTTATTTCTCAGCTTATACATACAAACATGTTTTTACAAACCAGACAAGTGTAATTGTGTGTCTACATGGGTATTTACAAGCCTACTAATCTGTGTGATATCAGAGGAGGATAGGGACCAGGGAGCAAAAATTCTCAACCCCCATGGGAAAAGTTTATCTAGCAGTTTCCCCTTTCATCACTTAAGGGTTTACTAAGGAAATTGAAACTTGAGGGTGTGTGATAATAGCTGTGTAACAGTTAGTGCTTGTTGCTTATTATCAATGAAAAGAAAATACATAACCTTGATATCCAGATCAGAAAAAAATCGTCAGAATTCTCAGAGGGGTGGGGGGGTGGGGGGGGGGTTTCGGTTGAACCCCCTGAACCCCCTCTATATACGGGCATGTGCCCAGCAATACAAAAATCCATCAGATAATATGTCAGACATATAAGTAACACATTGCATATCACTAGGACAATAAACTCTTTAGAGGAAATGGCAATATTCTATATCTTCATTGGGATCTGGGTATATAGTTGCTCTTAATCTAAAAATCCAAAAAGTCTCATGTTGATTCAGTTGTTTTATCCTATTGCCTCCTCTTATAGTTTGTGGTAAGTGATCAGTGGCAATAGCTCTTAAAATAGAAGGATCACTATTATGTTTGCCCTTAAAATGACGAGCCATAGGATAATTGTCATTTTTAGTTCTTATGGCATACTTATGCTTTGAGACTCTATCCTGTAAACGGTGTTTAGTTCTGCCAATGTAAAACATATTACAGACTGGACACTCTAATTTTTAAATCCCAAAAGTAGTTGTGGTAACATTTGGCCACATGAGAGCAGTGGTTGCACTGACCAGATTTAAAGCTACCACAACGTTTAACTGATAGCCAGGTATTTTTTGAAGGTGCTGGCAAGTAGCTATGAACAAGTTTATCATTCAAAGTAGATACACATTTAAAGCTGAATATAGGGGGTTCCAAAAACACATTACCTAAGGAGGCATCACATTGTAGTAAATTCCAGTTTTTCTTGATAATATTTTTAATGTGGTGTGATTCTGTACTGAATCTAGTGGAAAAGAACACCCTTTCAGATCTCTGTCCTGCAGTCTTATTTTCTAAAAGGGACTGTCATTCTAGACTTCTTGCTCTATTTTTAGCACTTTTAAGTACTCTCTTGCCTGTGACCTTCGATCCCTCAGGCGGCACTGCATTAAAAACCGACATCATTGTATAAAGGATCTTACCGCATGGGCTCAGAAACACTTCAGCAAACCAATGTCAGTTAACACAGTTCGTCGCTACATCTACAAGTGCAAGTTAAAACAGCAAGACAATGCCAAACCACATCCTGCACGTGTTATAACAGCATGGCTTCATAGTAAAAGAGTGCGGGTACTAGACTGGCCTGCCTGCAGTCCAGACCTGTCACCCATTGAAAATGTGTGGCACATTATGAAGTGCAAAATACGAACACGGATACCACGGACTGTTGAACAACTGAAGTTGTACATCAAGCCAGAATGGGAAAGAATTCCACCTAGAAAGCTTCAGCAATTAGTGTCCTCAGTTCCCAAATGCTTATTGAGTGTTGTTAGAAGGAAAGGTGATGTAACACAGTGGTAAACATACCCCAGCTTTTTTGAAATATATATATATATATATATATATATATATATATATATATATATAAACCGACCTTTTTATTCTTTTCAAAAGCTATATGGATTTGAATCACGTGCAATTACATCAGACAAGCTTGAACCCTCATGCACATGTGTGAGTTTTTTCACGCCTGTCGGTTGCGTCATTCGCCTGTGGGCAGGCTTTGAGTGAGGAGTGGTCCACCCCTCCCGTCTATTTTTTCATTGTTTAGGAATGGCTCAGAGACTGCCGCTTTGCTTGATCAAAATTTTTCAGAAACTGTAAGGCACATCCGAGTGGACACCATTCGAGAAATTCAGCTGGTTTTCGGTGAAAATTTTAAGGGCTGATGAGAGATTATGGAGTGTTACTGTCGCTTTAAGGACAACCCACGGAGCCGCAGGGCGCGCCGCACTCCGAGCCGCCGTCGTCAGCCTGTTTTGAGCTGAAAACTTCCAAATTTAAGACTCTGTTGACCCATGACGTCGTGAGAGAACAGAGAAGTTTCAGAAGAGGTCGGGATCAGCAGTTTATCCGGACATTCCACTGTTAAAGGAGATTTTGTAATGAAAGACGAGCGGGTGGATTCGCGCGTCGGCAGACAGCCGCTCATGACCCAGCACCACAGAGAAACACCTCCGTGTTGATAACCATTCGTAAAATTCAGGCGGCTTTTGATGGTTTTCAGTCGAGTGAGTATCCAAGAAACTGTTTAACGGCTGGGCATGTTCAAACTTGTCCCGTAATGCTTCCAACGGATGTGCTTCTCTGTGGCGCCGGGCCATGAGCGGCTGCCTGCCGACGCGCGAATCCGTCCGCACGTCTTTCATTACAAAATCTCCTTTAACAGTGGAATGTTCGGATAAACTGCTGATCCCGACCTCTTCTGAAACTCCTCTGTTCTCTCACGATGTCCTGGGTCAACAGAGGCTTAAATTTGGAAGTTTTCAGCTTGAAACAGGCTGACGATGGCAGCTCGGAGCACGGCGCGCCTTCCGGCTCCGTGGGTTGTCCTTAAAGTGACAGTAACACTCCATAATCTCTCATCAGCCCTTAAAATTTTCACCGAAAACCAGCTGAATTTCTCGAATGGTGTCCACTTGGATGTGCCTTACAGTTTATGAAAAAATTTTGATCAAGCAAAGCGGCAGTCTCTGAGCCATTCCTAAACAATGAAAAAATAGATGGGAGGGGTGGACCACTCCTCACTCAAAGCCTGCCCACAGGCGAATGACGCAACTGACAGGCGTGAAAAAACTCTCGCATGCCCATGAGGGATCAAGCTTGTCTGATGTAGTCGTACGTGATTCAAATCCATATACTTTTTGAAAAAAATAATAAGGTCGGATACTTTTCTAATAGACCTCGTATATATACAGTATATATATACAGTATATATATATATATATATATATATATATATATATATATATATATATATATATATATATATACAGTATATATATATATATATATATATATATATATATATATATATATATATATATACAGTATATATACATATATATATATATATACAGTATATATATATATACATATATATACAGTATATATATATGTTTTTTTTTCTTCCTAAGTAGTTTATGACTTTCAGTTTACGGATTAATTGCTGCAGGAAATCTTGATCACAAACCCTATCTCCACAAAAATGATTTTGTTTTGTTTATTTATTTATTTATTTGGGTGGCGATCCGAGCAGCTCTCACTTCTGGCGTCAAGAGCCCGGTCCAGCTGGGTGTGTCCGGTAAGGAGTAAGGAGTTTGACTGGGGCAGTCCACCTGTCAAACTCACAGAGGACAGAAACCTCCCCCTCCAGTAAATGGCTCAATAATCTTAAAGCTAGAATGCCGGCAATTTTCAATAGATAAAAATATAGTCTGAAGTTTAATATATATGAACTACATCATATTTAGAACCCATTAAAATTTTTTTGGAATTTTGAATTCCTGGGAACATACATAATTTGAGGGAAATCCACAGCGTATTTCGCCCCAGCAAATGTCAAAACCTGCAGACGAATTCAAGCCAGAAGTGCCATCCCACAGTTCATTGCGAGTTAACTTGCTAAAGTCACCACCTGGAACACTCACAATGAATGACTTGTAGGATGAGCTCCAGATCTGCACCATGTTCCATGGTTCTCATGATATACTGTATGTATGGCTCAAAGGTGTCATCATGATCAGTGGATTAGTTTGAGAAAATGGTGGAACTTTTAACAAAAGTTAAGAGCGTAAATTGTTTGAGGTATTTGTTTGTATTCACCCATTCAACACCCAAAAGAGATAAATTAGCCAACAAAGCAGGCCTTATTGCTGGAGGTAACCAACAATGACATTTCACATTTCAGGCTATCCACATGAAAAAATTGCAATTAAATGTGTGGAAGATAAGACACAACATTCTACACATATTCAACATATTCATCAGCTGGGAGGTTGGGATGTCACCAAAACAAGATGGCAAATTTTCTGACCAAAAAAGCTTAAATTGATCTTATCATTTTGTTATTAGCATAACCATATTGTGGATTTCTGAGAATTAAATACAATATACATGCTGCGAAACACATCATGGTAATAAGTCACGCACTTTCAGTCATTTTTTTTCAAAATTAATGCTTCAGAAACTATTGTAAATATCGTTGAATGTCATATATATAAATGCAACACCCCTAACTGTTGCCACCTGGACTCATCTGTTTTCCACACCTGATGAAATTCATCTTGAATCAGCCTCATATACATGAAAAGGCAGAAATCTTTCCTGAGATATGAAGGTTCCTGGATGCACCAACAGAAACGTCTTTGAAACTACAACCTGGGAGCAGCTGGAGGACAATTAGACCGGAATACAAAAATTTGGTAATGTATCTAAAAGTTTTTGAGGAAGCAGCTGTTGGTAATGTGCACCACTCTCAACTTTTAACAGGAACTCAGAGGTAAACTATATAAATGTCTCAAAGTCTTCTATGTCATCTCAGTTGTAAAAGTTTGAATGTGCCAATCAATCAAATTGGATGTTATGGAAAAATCATGCATGTGTTCCTTCTCAAGAAAGCCCGTCAAAGTAAGCATTGTGGTGAAAAACTCCTTTGGACCCACAAAGGTGTCACAGTAAGCAGGGGTTGTCACAGACTTGTCACTGCTGGCTGGTTGAAAGCATGAAAAATGCCCTCTCTAGGGACGGAACAAGGATGAGTGGTAAGGAAACAGAGCGTGTGTGTGTGTGTGTGTGTGTGTGTGTGTGTGTGTGTGTGTGTGTGTGTGTGTGTGTGTGTGTGTGTGTGTGTGTGTGTGTGTGTGTGTGTGTGTGTGTGTGTGTGTGTGTGTGTGTGTGTGTGTGTGATGGCCTTAACTCACTTCAGCCTGTTGCATCAACCCCTGTCAATCCTCCAAACAATGGGTCTCCATCCATGCCCTGGACCGCTTTCACCTTCAGGGATGACAGTTGTGTTATTCAGCTTGAACAGTAATGCCACGGGGACATCAAAATCTCTCCCTAATTGAATGCTGACAGTTTAAGATTCCTAACGCTAAGAAATGTGTGGAAACTGATTATTTGACTGAATAGGACTAATACGGGGGAAAGATTCCATCAAAAAGTCGTTTTGGAAGGCTGAGAGTTCAGAGCTGACACTACTTCTATCTGACAAGGAGGCAACTTTGACGTAGCTAACAGCCATAAAGGCATTGACTTCACAGCAAGAGGTACTTCTTCAATTTGTCTGGACTTTTAGGAGCTGCGTTACGCAGTTTCACTTTTGTTTTTCTTTTTTTTTTGAGTCCCATGTGGGAGAGACTGATACGAAGGTGTGTTTTGGGGAACTTGAAAAGGTGTGATCAACTAGGAACTATGTAATGTCACATAAGTAAACTGTACACTGCTGGACCATAGAGCCTAAGGCCTCATTCATGGATACAAGAGAAAAGATGATACATTAATAATTTTGGCTATTTGTCTTTTCTAGTTGTTGTTCTGCTCTATTTTTATACCATTTGTATACATTTGAATCATATAGATACAGACTCCAATCCAGTCCCACATGGCACACTTTTGAGGCCTTCAATGTACCTACAGTACATCTTTTGTTAAAAACAAATAAATTTAATTTTCCCTAACTCCACACATTTCATGTCATTAAACAGTTAACATGCTAAATTAAACAGGATCTCAATGACATAAGAGTTCATTCATTCAATTTCTAAACCTGCTTGTTCCAATTAAAGGTCACGGGGGGCTGGAACATATCTCAGCAATCACTGGTCCAGAGGCGGGCTACACCCTGGACAGGCCACTAGTCTCATGAAGCAGCAGGACCTTCGTGGCTGGGACGACGGTGGGGGATCGAACCCACGCGGCTCGCACCAGAAGACCGTTCCTCTACCAGGTCAGCCAAAGGGGAACTCCCCGTTAGCCAAGCTAGCGGGAACGTCTTTTCAATTGGGACCCGGGACTTTCATCCCGCTACACATCTCCCCACCATTTTTGACTTTGTCCCGAAGTCACAGGTGCATGTTAGCATACTCTGTGACCCACATCCTGTTCATGACACCAGATTGAAGCAGCAGGACCTTCATGGCCGGGACGACGGTGGGGGATCGAACTCATGCGGTTCGCACCAAAAGACCGTTCCTCTACCAGGTCAGCCAAAGGGGAAATCCCCATTAGCCAAGCTAGCGGGAATGTCTTTTCAATTGGGACCCGGGACTTTCATCCCGCTACACTCATATAGACAGACAAACTCAGTCATTCCTTCACTCATTCAATTTAAAGTTTCCCTGTTCACCAAACCTGCATGTCTTTGGCAGTGGGAGGAAGCCGGAACACCCAGAGGGAACCCACACAAACACGAGGAGAACATGCAAACTCCACAGAGAAAGGACCAGTAGTAGAGGACCTAGCTGAGACGTGTGCATATCATTTAGGAACTGTTCTAGACTAATATGACCCCAATGAACAACTTGGGATATGTGACAAAATCTTCATCCAAGATGAACCGGCCAAAAATGACCACACCCGTTTTCTTCCCAAGTGTGACTACAAATACAGCTGTATTTTCTAAACTGCAGCAGCTATAGAATTTCCAAGGTATTTAAAATGTTCAGAATGACCCATACGTGTTGGGGGGGAGTCATATAAAAGTGGAAAATTTCTATTTCGATACAAATAGTTGAGCATAAATTAAAATTCTGTAAACATTTATTGGCAAATAAATACAACTGTTTGTACTTAATCTGTATTTTAAAATATAATTACAGAAACTGCAGTATGTTGAAAACTGTCAGTCTTTCCTGTTAGGATATTTTTTAATGTTTGTTGTATTTATAGTGTCCACCACATCAAAATTATTCATCCATCCAGAGGGACAAAGTGAAATGATAAGTTTATAATATAGAAACATCTGTATAGTTTGTTCATATTAAAGGTGTTTCGTGCAATAGCATGAAGTTAGACTCCATCTGTGTGTTTGACTGATCCACACCAAGTAAACTCTGGCTTTTGGACTTTGTGATTTGTGTGCAGTTTATGCAGAAGCTGACAAAATATTTTATATTTGTAGCGAAAGTTTATTCAACATTGAGAAAAATAGATGTTGAATAAACGCATTTAGACCAGTTTTCCACGGGGTTGACACTGCCAGCTTTGAAATGATAAATATGGATGTGTATTGCTAGTTAGGCTCCAAAATTAGGATTTGCTACAATTTACTCATTGTACAGGTTCAAAAATTCCATGACAGAAAATACCAGTTGAAAAAGGTCTAAACCTGAATGTTTATTCAACATCTACAAACAGACGGTGAAAAAAAAAAACTTTCCCTTGGCACCATTTTTGATTGCCTTTTCAACAATGGACATAGTTGTTTTTTAAAACTTCTTTTCAATGGAAAGGTACTCACTGGGAACTCATCAAGTAAGCCCAAAGTGACTGATCAAAAACACACGTCAGTTGTTACTCTCAAAGATGTAAGATAGAAATGCACTTTTGAACCAGTGTAACATTAAATTTTCATTGTTACTCCAATCTAATATAACTAAACTAGCGATATGTAGTTTCGTGCCTGATCTGATTTTGATTTAATTTTGGCAATAAAAGTCCACATACATAAAATACTTAAAACAGAGAGAGAGAAAAATCTAGAGCCCGTGGATCCCCACAGGTAATGTGCTAGTAATTATTTAACTGCAGAACCTTTTACAACAACAAAAACATCTTCAAGGCAAGTGGGGGTTGGAGTCAAATCCTCTTAGATTTCATCTAGTTAGATCATATCTGTGGATGTTTCCCATTTTCAGAAACCTGCATTTTTGACAGATCATTATTGTGCATCAGACTGAGGCCTACCGCAGTGATCCTCGCACAGTGAGCCCTGTTATTCCCAGCTCTGCACACCAGCATCCATGTTCAAACACATATTAGACATGCCTAATGTGGTTAAGAACAGTTTGTTAATCTGATGGACATGATAGACCACCCAGTGCCAGCCTTCCATGATCATTACTTCTGCTGCACTCACACTCACAAGGTAAAGGTTATATTTTATTGCCCCCTGTTGGTTAATCTGTTCTGAACTCTGTGTTGCTGCAGAATACACACAAACAAGGAAATCCAGTAGCACTTCCACATCCATGAACCAACATATTATTGAACTGTGTACAGAAACCAGAGTACCCAGAAGAAGTCTGCACTGACTTGGGAAGAAGACTCAAATTCCATATAGAAAGGCCATAGAATGGAACCTACATATAGGGCCTTCTGTCGCCCACAAGGACCCCAGTGTTTGACACATGGGTTCAAAGCCTGCATTTACCTCAGTCCTTGCAAAATGCCTCTGTCTTACAAACACAAATATTGTCTGCGCCAGATCATCAAGTGTTTCCTTCTCCTGATGTTTCTTGAGAGGAATTCACTAGCTTTTTGGTTCTTTAGGTCAGCACTTTGGTACACACACACATACACTATGATGCATTCACTGTAAGTCAAATTTCTCTCATCTTTTTTCTGCCACCAATTGCTCACACACTGCAACAAGCATGTGCGCAGGAGGGAAGAAAAACATAGTATGTGCACAATAAAGAAGAGGGTGCATTCTGCACTGTATGATAAATGTTCTGCCAGTACCACATTATAATACAATCAGTTTGGCAAAGAAACTGTGTATGTGAAGGAAAAAGTGTGTGTGTGTGTGGGGGGGGGGTGATGCACAGGTCAGGTTAAGTTTGGGTTGTAGGAGGCTTCAGGCAGACAGAAACAATGTCAGATGTGTTTTTTGGTTGTTCTGTGTGAATGTGATTTTCATATATTTTTATTAATATTGAGAGTCTGTCCACAGATTACCACAGCTACGGGTGTGACGGGCTATCAAATACTCTTTCACCAGATGTCAGTAACAACCCAAGTAATCCACACATAAAGGAATCAAACACTAGATGCGTATAAATTATGCATAGTCATGTGAAATGACACAGGAAAAAAAGTATTGAACACCTGAAAAAAGAGGTGCAAAAAGACATGGAAAGCCAAGACACCAGCTGAAATCCATCAGTAATTAGAAAGCAGTCCTGCCCCTTAACAGCGCAAATCCATTTCAGCTGGTTCAGTCCCAACTGATGGCCAATAAAAAGGTGTCTCATTACAAAGGTGTCAACCAAAAAACATCTCATAATGGGTCAAAGGCAAAGAGCTCTCTCAAGCTCTTCACAACCTTATTGTTTCAAAACATATTGATGACATTGGTTACGGAAAGATTTCTAAATTTCTGAATGTCCAAGTGAGCATTGTTGAGGCTGTAATCCAGAAGTGGGAAGAATCTTTTTACCATAAACCAGCCACAACCAGTGCACCTTGCAAGATTGCTGAGAGATGAGTGAAAAGAATTATCAGAAGAGTTGTCCAAGAGCCCAGGACCACTTGTGGAGAGCTTCAGACATACTTGGAATTAGCAGGTACAATTGTTTCAAAGAAAATAATGGGAGGAGAAATTAAACAAACAAATGTGCTCCACGCTCCTAGTCATGACTGGACAGTGAAAGCAACTGATCATATAACTTGAACTGCATTAAGACAAGTAATCGTGAGGATAACTTAATGTTATGATGATGAAACTCAGCAAAATTAAATGAATTGTTACACAGCTTGAAAATGTTTGAATAAACGTCATTCACATGTTGAGTATCTATATATTAAAACCATGCCTGCATGCATGAGTTTATTTAGTAAGTTCACTGTAAGTACATAATACGTGTAATTTTAAATATGTTAAAAATACATGCATGACACAATAAAGTGAAAACACTTATTTCCATTGTGGTCCATTTAAGAGTCAAATGACAAAATAGATGTAATAATAAAATAACAGTAATACACTCAACAAAAATATTCCATAATCCATCCCACCTTACAGGTGTGCCATATCAAGATGCTGATTAGACACCATGATTAGTGCACAGGTGTGCCTTAGACTGCACACAATAAAAGGCCACTCTGAAAGTTGCAGGTTTGTTTTATTGGGGGGGATACCAGTCAGTATCTGGTGTGACCACCATTTGCCTCATGCAGTGCAACACATCTCCTTCACATAGAGTTGATCAGGTTGTCAATTGTGGCCTGTGGAATGTTGGTCCACTCCTCTTCAATGGCTGTGCAAAGTTGCTGGATATTGGCAGAAACTGGTACACGCTGTCGTATACGCTGGTCCAGAGCATCCCAAACATGCTCAATGGGTGACATGTCTGGTGAGTATGCCGGCCATGCAAGAACTGGGACATTTTCAGCTTCCAAGAATTGTGTACAGATCCTTGCAACATGGGGCCGTGCATTATCCTGCTGCAACATGAGGTGATGTTCTTGGATGTATGGCACAACAATGGGCCTCAGGATCTTGTCACAGTATCTCTGTGCATTCAAAATGCCATCAATAAAATGCACCTGTGTTCTTCGTCCATAACAGACGCCTGCCCATACCATAACCCCACCGCCACCATGGGCCAATCGATCCACAACATTGACATCAGAAAACCGCTCACCCACACGACGCCACACACGCTGTCTGCCATCTGCCCTGAACATTGTGAAGCGGGATTCATCCGTGAAGAGAACACCTCTCCAAAGTGCCAAACGCCAGCGAATGTGAGCATTTGCCCACTCAAGTCGGTTACGACGACGAACTGGAGTCAGGTCAAGACCCCGATGAGGACGACGAGCATGCAGATGAGCTTCCCTGAGACGGTTTCTGACAGTTTGTGCAGAAATTCTTTGGTTATGCAAACCGATTGTTTCAGCAGCTGTCCGAGTGGCTGGTCTCAGACGATCTTGGAGGTGAACATGCTGGATGTGGAGGTCCTGGGCTGGTGTGGTTACACATGGTCTGCGGTTGTGAGGCTGGTTGGATGTACTGCCAAATTCTCTGAAATGCCTTTGGAGACGGCTTATGGTAGAGAAATGAACATTCAATACACGAGCAACAGCTCTGGTTGACATTCCTGCTGTCAGCATGCCAATTGCACGCTCCCTCAAATCTTGCGACATCTGTGGCATTGTGCTGTGTGATAAAACTGCACCTTTCAGAGTGGCCTTTTATTGTGGGCAGTCTAAGGCACACCTGTGCACTAATCATGGTGTCTAATCAGCATCTTGATATGGCACACCTGTGAGGTGGGATGGATTATCTCAGCAAAGGAGAAGTGCTCACTATCACAGATTTAGACTGGTTTGTGAACAATATTTGAGGGAAATGGTGATATTGTGTATGTGGAAAAAGTTTTAGATCTTTGAGTTCATCTCATACAAAATGGGAGCAAAACCAAAAGTGTTGCGTTTATATTTTTGTTGAGTGTAATAAGACTGATAATAATAAAAAAAAAAAATGATAATATTAATAGTGTGTATATGACAAAAAGAACCTAGACAATTTATAAATACATTAAGACAATAAATTAAAATAAAATCATTTCATAGATCAAGCCGGTAGCGTGTTACTGACTCACTGTCATCCTGCATACAAAGAATATCTCCTCTGCTTAAGACACTTTTCAGCTTCTTAAAAGTCCTCCTCCCCCCCTTGTACCAGTTTGGCACCGAAGGAGCTCTCGTCGGGCCTAAGGTGCTTTGCGGACCACTTTCATCTTGCCAAGGTAAAATTCTAAAGGCCCCTTCAGACATAGTGCGAATATGTACAACTCCAAGGGCAACACCCATCGGAGCAGCTGATATGTGCGCACCACAAAACATTGCACTGACGGGCAGGCGTGCACGATGCTGGTGCGACTGTTCATGCACGTGGGAACACAGTGCCACCAACGGCATGGTGTGGTTACACACTTGGTGTGAAGAAAAAAATAAATAACAAATAAAAAAAATACATGCTGCGATGCTTCCGTGCATGCGGAAACATAACAGCTTTTCCCCAGCAGCTGCACAATACATATCGCACAGCTGAAGAAAACATAAAAAAATACGTCACCCACAGGATTTGAACCCGCGCATTCCAAAAGCTCTGATTACCAGTCAGAAACTTTACCAAGTAAACTACCATCACTGTCACGGTCCGTTCCAACCTGGGGGCAGCCTGTCCATGTGCGCACTATACACGCGCACTTGCTGCAGCCCGTTTCCACAGTGATATATGTTTGTATTTATGTCCACTTGATGACAGCAAATGGACACACGCCTAGTCATAGTGATCAGTTGTTAGACCATGTCCGTCCAAACACAGTACTGTCCAGCTGGGATGTCCAGAATGATAGATCTCCACTGCCGCTTCTGTCATAGCTACACCTCCTGTCAGGTCAGCACACGCACCAAAGCCACACTCATGGGGCACTTAGACAAAATTCACTGTGAGTACAACATTGATTGTCCAAGACTGCGAATGGCCACACATTTTCTAAGTGACATGCAAGCGGTGTTAAATGTTCATGTGTGTCAGCTGGAATTTGGCCTACACCTGCTGCAACAGGGATCGATGGCTCGCACAGTGCACACTCTGTCACAGTGTATTTTGTGCACACCACTGGTGTGCACAAATAGTTGTAGGAACAGGTGTACGAGGCATTGGAAGCAGCTACAAAATTACACGGTTTACATACGATTCCTGCTTCATGTGCACTTAATGCGCAATTCAACCAAATTCACAAATGTGTGAAGGGGCCCTAAGAAATGTCTAAGAATTTGAGGAATTCTAAAAATTTTCTTAGAATAACATCACTAGGAGCTATTTTTAGCCTTAGGCTGCTTTGTGGTTACAGGCCCAGAGTTCCAAAGAAGAGGTCCACAGAGCCTTCAAGATTTGAAGACTGCTTATGTGGAAGAATGAGTGAAAATCATACATCAGCAATGCAAGTGACTAGTTTCTCCATACAGGAGGTGTCTTGAAGCTGTCATTACAAACAAAGGGTTTTGTACAAAGTATTAAATAAATTTCAGTAAGCGTCTTAAATACATTTTCCCTGTATCATTCTATTTTATTACACATAACTTAATTTCTGTACTTATTTGTTTCAGGTTCTTTGCATGTGTGTATTACTTGGGTAAAATTTCATGTCAATAGCACCTTTAGAAATATATTTATTGAGAAAAACTGTCACATGTTCAGTACTAATTTTACCTGCTATATAGTTTACTAAATTTGTTAAATTTAATTCATTTTAGCTGTCCCTGCTGTCCCTGAGGCAGGAGCAGCACCGCGGAATACACCGTTGAGTTGCGCTTTATCGCCATGGAGGCCGACTGAAATTCCACAGCGCTGCATAGTGCGTTTATTAACAGGCTTTCAGAGGCATTAAAGGATGAACTGGTGGTCTGAGATGAACCAGAGTTCCTCAACAAACTCATCACATTAGCCATCAGCATAGACAACCGGTTGAGGGAACTCGGTGGGAGAAAAGCCGGAGGGCTGACCGCAATAACACTGTTGGAGAACCGGTTGTGTGTTAAAGCCGAAAAATGTGAGTTCCACCAGCTCACCATTTCTTTTCTCTGGTTTATCATGTCCCCAGCTCAATCAAACTCGATCCTGTTAAGATGTCAGCTGTTACACAATGGCCAGTTCCCACTTCCCGCAAACAATTACAACAGTTCTTAGGTTTTGCAAACTTCTGCCACAGATTCATCTGTAATTTCAGTCAGGTTGCTTCACCCCTCACTGTTCTCACTTCCCATCAGGTTCCCTTTCAGTGGTCTGCTGTAGCTGACAAGGCCTTTCAGTGCCTCAAACACCGGTTCTACAACACCCCAATCCTTGTCCAACCCGATCCAAACCGCCAGTTTGTAGTGGAAGTGGATGCCTCTGATTCTGGCATTGGAGCTGTCCTGTCCATTGATTTTTATTGAATCACTAGGTGGAGGACCGTGGCGATCCGCTCATTTGCTGGCTGTTGCTAGAGCACCGCCATCTTGTTTAGCATCTGAAAACCACGCATAAATAGAAATCTATGGGCATAATCAATGTTTTCATGAGAGTTTCACCATAAATCTGCATTTTCCACACTATTATGGTGCTGTTACATTTATTCAAACTCAGTCCTACATTTGTACAGCCAATATTTGTTAAAACAAGCACAGAAGAGAATCAAACTATTTATGTAATAGTCTTGAATGAATGTGTTAGTCCCAGTCCAGATGCTGTGATGCAAGATAGAAAATAATACCATCAGTTTGTCAAACACACCATGTCTGCCATGACACGAAACACTAGTCTGATCCTGAATTAATTTAATTATGAAGTTAAGTTAAATATGGGAAATAATCAGGGGTGAAAGTAAGAGCTTCACATGCTTGCATCATACAACCCCAATTCCAATGAAGTTGGGATGTTGTGTAAAATGTAAATAAAAACAGAATAAAATGATTTGCAAATCCTGCTCAACCTATATTCAATTGAATACACCACAAAGACAAGATATTTAATGTTCAAACTGATAGACTTTTTTGTTATTGTGCAAATATTTGCTCATTTTGAAATGGATGCCTGGAACACATTTCAAAAAAATTTGGGACGGGGCAACAAAAGCCTAGGAAAGTTGATGAATGCTCATAGAACACCTGTTTGGAACATTCAACATGTGAACAGGTTAATTGGAAACATGACTGGGTATTAAAGGAGCATCCCCAAAAGGCTCAGCCATTCACAAGCAAAGATGGGGTGAAGACCACCACTTTGTTTAAACTGTATGAAAAAAATAACCCAACAGTTTAATAACAATGTTTCTTAAGTCTGGTGGTTGGCTCTCACTGCGGTATTGTATCACTTCCTGTTCCAGAGCACAGCGGTGTTTTTCTGTATCTGTTAGCTGTTTAATCTGCGCAGTTAGATTGATCTAGTTATCTAGATTATGATTTGTTTCCCAGTGTAATCTTTACGTGCCTTAACTAAAGCACTCCTTCTGCTGAATCACCTCTAAATTATTTACACATTATTCACTTTGCGTGTTTTTAGGAATCCGCTAGCTTAGCGTAGCTATTAGCTCTTAGCCGATTTAGCATGGCGGCTTCTCCTGTCTCTCCCGCACTTTTCTGCTCTGGGTGTGAAATGTTTAGTTATTCCTCGGCCTCCTTTAGCAGTAATGGTACTTGTAATAAGTGTAGCTTATTCGTAGCTTTGGAGGCCAGGCTGGGCGAATTGGAGACTCGGCTCCGCACCGTGGAAAATTCTACAGCTAGCCAGGCCCCTGTAGTCGGTGCGGACCAAGGTAGCTTAGCCGCCGTTAGTTACTCCCTGGCATATCCCGAGCAGCCGGGAAAGCAGGCTGACTGGGTGACTGTGAGGAGGAAGCGTAGCCCTAAACAGAAGCCCCGTGTACACCGCCAACCCGTTCACATCTCTAACCGTTTTTCCCCACTCGACGACACACCCGCCGAGGATCAAACTCTGGTTATTGGCGACTCTGTTTTGCGAAATGTGAAGTTAGCGACACCAGCAACTATAGTCAATTGTCTTCCGGGGGCCAGAGCAGGCGACATTGAAGGAAATTTGAAACTGCTGGCTAAGGCTAAGCGTAAATTTGGTAAGATTGTAATTCACGTCGGCAGTAATGACACCCGGTTACGCCAATCGGAGGTCACTAAAATTAACATTAAATCGGTGTGTAACTTTGCAAAAACAATGTCGGACTCTGTAGTTTTCTCTGGGCCCCTCTCCAATCAGACCGGGAGTGACATGTTTAGCCGCATGTTCTCCTTGAATTGCTGGCTGTCTGAGTGGTGTCCAAAAAATGAGGTGGGCTTCATAGATAATTGGCAAAGCTTCTGGGGAAAACCTGGTCTTGTTAGGAGAGACGGCATCCATCCCACTTTGGATGGAGCAGCTCTCATTTCTAGAAATCTGGCCAATTTTCTTAAATCCTCCAAACCGTGACTATCCAGGGTTGGGACCAGGAAGCAGAGTTGTAGTCTTACACACCTCTCTGCAGCTTCTCTCCCCCTGCCATCCCCTCATTACCCCATCCCCGTAGAGACGGTGCCTGCTCCCAGACTACCAATAACCAGCAAAAATCTATTTAAGCATAAAAATTCAAAAAGAAAAAATAATATAGCACCTTCAACTGCACCACAGACTAAAACAGTTAAATGTGGTCTATTAAACATTAGGTCTCTCTCTTCTAAGTCCCTGTTGGTAAATGATATAATAATTGATCAACATATTGATTTATTCTGCCTTACAGAAACCTGGTTACAGCAGGATGAATATGTTAGTTTAAATGAGTCAACACCCCCGAGTCACACTAGCTGTCAGAATGCTCGTAGCACGGGCCGGGGCGGAGGATTAGCAGCAATCTTCCATTCCAGCTTATTAATTAATCAAAAACCCAGACAGAGCTTTAATTCATTTGAAAGCTTGACTCTTAGTCTTGTCCATCCAAATTGGAAGTCCCAAAAACCAGTTTTATTTGTTATTATCTATCGTCCACCTGGTCGTTACTGTGAGTTTCTCTGTGAATTTTCAGACCTTTTGTCTGACTTAGTGCTTAGCTCAGATAAGATAATTATAGTGGGCGATTTTAACATCCACACAGATGCTGAGAATGACAGCCTCAACACTGCATTTAATCTATTATTAGACTCTATTGGCTTTGCTCAAAAAGTAAATGAGTCCACCCACCACTTTAATCATATCTTAGATCTTGTTCTGACTTATGGTATGGAAATAGAAGACTTAACAGTATTCCCTGAAAACTCCCTTCTGTCTGATCATTTCTTAATAACATTTACATTTACTCTGATGGACTACCCAGCAGTGGGGAATAAGTTTCATTACACTAGAAGTCTTTCAGAAAGCGCTGTAACTAGGTTTAAGGATATGATTCCTTCTTTATGTTCTCTAATGCCATATACCAACACAGTGCAGAGTAGCTACCTAAACTCTGTAAGTGAGATAGAGTATCTCGTTTTACATCCTCATTGAAGACAACTTTGGATGCTGTAGCTCCTCTAAAAAAGAGAGCTTTAAATCAGAAGTGCCTGACTCCGTGGTATAACTCACAAACTCGTAGCTTAAAGCAGATAACCCGTAAGTTGGAGAGGAAATGGCGTCTCACTAATTTAGAAGATCTTCACTTAGCCTGGAAAAAGAGTCTGTTGCTCTATAAAAAAGCCCTCCGTAAAGCTAGGACATCTTTCTACTCATCACTAATTGAAGAAAATAAGAACAACCCCAGGTTTCTTTTCAGCACTGTAGCCAGGCTGACAAAGAGTCAGAGCTCTATTGAGCTGAGTATTCCATTAACTTTAACTAGTAATGACTTCATGACTTTCTTTGCTAACAAAATTTGAACTATTAGAGAAAAAATTACTCATAACCATCCCAAAGACGTATCGTTATCTTTGGCTGCTTTCAGTGATGCCGGTATTTGGTTAGACTCTTTCTCTCCGATTGTTCTGTCTGAGTTATTTTCATTAGTTACTTCATCCAAACCATCAACATGTTTATTAGACCCCATTCCTACCAGGCTGCTCAAGGAAGCCCTACCATTATTTAATGCTTCGATCTTAAATATGATCAATCTATCTTTGTTAGTTGGCTATGTACCACAGGCTTTTAAGGTGGCAGTAATTAAACCATTACTTAAAAAGCCATCACTTGACCCAGCTATCTTAGCTAATTATAGGCCAATCTCCAACCTTCCTTTTCTCTCAAAAATTCTTGAAAGGGTAGTTGTAAAACAGCTAACTGATCATCTGCAGAGGAATGGTCTATTTGAAGAGTTTCAGTCAGGTTTTAGAATTCATCATAGTACAGAAACAGCATTAGTGAAGGTTACAAATGATCTTCTTATGGCCTCGGACAGTGGACTCATCTCTGTGCTTGTTCTGTTAGACCTCAGTGCTGCTTTTGATACTGTTGACCATAAAATTTTATTACAGAGATTAGAGCATGCCATAGGTATTAAAGGCACTGCGCTGCGGTGGTTTGAATCATATTTGTCTAATAGATTACAATTTGTTCATGTAAATGGGGAATCTTCTTCACAGACTAAAGTTAATTATGGAGTTCCACAAGGTTCTGTGCTAGGACCAATTTTATTCACTTTATACATGCTTCCCTTAGGCAGTATTATTAGATGGTATTGCTTAAATTTTCATTGTTACGCAGATGATACCCAGCTTTATCTATCCATGAAGCCAGAGGACACACACCAATTAGTTAAACTGCAGGATTGTCTTACAGACATAAAGACATGGATGACCTCTAATTTCCTGCTTTTAAACTCAGATAAAACTGAAGTTATTGTACTTGGCCCCACAAATCTTAGAAACATGGTGTCTAACCAGATCCTTACTCTGGATGGCATTACCCTGACCTCTAGTAATACTGTGAGAAATCTTGGAGTCATTTTTGATCAGGATATGTCATTCAAAGCGCATATTAAACAAATATGTAGGACTGCTTTTTTGCATTTATGCAATATCTCTAAAATCAGAAAGGTCTTGTCTCAGAGTGATGCTGAAAAACTAATTCATGCATTTATTTCCTCTAGGCTGGACTATTGTAATTCATTATTATCAGGTTGTCCTAAAAGGTCCCTAAAAAGCCTTCAGTTAATTCAAAATGCTGCAGCTAGAGTACTGACGGGGACTAGAAGGAGAGAGCATATCTCACCCATATTGGCCTCTCTTCATTGGCTTCCTGTTAATTCTAGAATAGTATTTAAAATTCTTCTTCTTACTTATAAGGTTTTGAATAATCAGGTCCCATCTTATCTTAGGGACCTCATAGTACCATATAACCCCAATAGAGCGCTTCACTCTCAGACTGCAGGCTTACTTGTAGTTCCTAGGGTTTGTAAGAGTAGAATGGGAGGCAGAGCCTTCAGCTTTCAGGCTCCTCTCCTGTGGAACCAGCTCCCAATTCAGATCAGGGAGACAGACACCCTCTCTACTTTTAAGATTAGGCTTAAAACTTTCCTTTTTGCTAAAGCTTATAGTTAGGGCTGGATCAGGTGACCCTGAACCATCCCTTAGTTATGCTGCTATAGACGTAGACTGCTGGGGGGTTCCCATGATGCACTGTTTCTTTCTCTTTTTGCTCTGTATGCACCACTCTGCATTTAATCATTAGTGATCGATCTCTGCTCCCCTCCACAGCATGTCTTTTTCCTGGTTCTCTCCCTCAGCCCCACCAGTCCCAGCAGAAGACTGCCCCTCCCTGAGCCTGGTTCTGCTGGAGGTTTCTTCCTGTTAAAAGGGAGTTTTTCCTTCCCACTGTAGCCAAGTGCTTGCTCACAGGGGGTCGTTTTGACCGTTGGGGTTTTACATAATTATTGTATGGCCTTGCCTTACAATATAAAGCGCCTTGGGGCAACTGTTTGTTGTGATTTGGCGCTATATAAAAAAATTGATTGATTGATGTTCAATTGCAAGGAATTTAGGGATCCCATCATCTATAGTCCATAATATAATCAAAAGATTCAGAGAAGCTGGAGAACTTTCTACACGTAAGCAGCAAGGCTGAAAATCAACATTGAATGCCCGTGACCTTCGATCCCTCAGGTGGCACTGCATTAAAAACTGACATCATTGTGTAAAGGATCTTTCCGCATGGGCTCAGGAACACTTCAGAAAACCATTGTCAGTTAACACAGTTCGTCACTACATCTACAAGTGCAAGTTAAAACTCTACCATGCAAAGCGAAAGCCATACATCAACAACATCCAGAAACGCTGTCGCCTTCTCTGGGCCCAAGCTCATTTGAAATGGACAGACGCAAAGTGGAAAAGTGTGTTGTCTTCTGATAAGTCCACATTTCAAATTGTTTTTGGAAATCATGGACATCATGTCCTCTGGACAAAAGAGGAAAAAGACCATCCAGATTGTTACCAGTGCAAAATTCAAAAGCCTGTGATGTGTGTTAGTGCCCATGGCATGGACAACTTACACCTCTGTAATGCACCATCAATGCTGAAAGACACATCCAGGTTTTGGAGCAACGCATGTTGCCATCCAAACAACGTCTTTTTCAGGGACATTCCTGCTTATTTCACCAAGACAATGCCAAGCCACATTCTGCACGTGTTACAACAGCGTGGCTTCATAGTAAAAGAGTACGGATACTAGAGTGACCTGCCTGCAGTCCAGACCTGTCGCCCATTGAAAATGTGTGGTGCATTATGAAGCGCACAACATGACAATGGACTGTTGAACAACTGAAGTCGTACATTAAGCAAGAATGGCAAAGAATTCCACCTACAAAGCTTCAACAATTACTTTCCTCAGTTCCCAAATGCTTATTGAGTGTTGTTACAAGGAAAGGTGATGTAACACAGATTTGCAAATCGTTGTATTCTGTTTTTATTTACATTTTATACAAGGTCCCAACTTCACTGGAATTGGGGTTGTATTAAACATATTAATATTAAAGATTGCTCTTAACCCACCTGCAGCACTGCTTTTACTTAGCGCTTATCCACGAAAATTTCAAATAAAACAAATCAAACGAAACAGCCACACCAGTCAGGGTAAGATTATTCAATAATTAAAGGACCAACTTGAAAGAAATCTAACAACACTACACTGTTTACACGGAGTATATCACAGAGAAATTCATCTCATTCATGTATATTCTTATATTAGTAGAATATATGACTGTCATGTGAGCCACCAAATTGAGAGAAAAATCATTTTTATTCTATTACAGAATATCTCAGGATAGAAAACCTGATGTGACCCAAGGCTACTTAAAAAGGTATAAATTGAGACTTATGAAAGTGAGACTTCTAACTGAATCGCTAAACGAGTGGTGCGATATTTATCACGACAAAGCATTCAGGCAGTAAAACTGAAGTCACTATTTTACAGAATACAGATAAAAAATAAATCATTTTCTAATACCCCCGTCACACATAGCCAGAATGACACCGAATGGTGTCAGAATGATGAATTCGCCCACATCCAAAAACGTCGGGTTTCAGTTCCAAAACATTCTGACAGCAGTCTGCGAAAGTCCACACAGTTGGTTCCAGTCAGCCGGCTGTCCTGAGTGTGTTGCACATGTTCAAAACACTTCGGGCGCCATCGAGGTGGGACACCTATCCGATGGCGGTCTGAGTACCATCTGACCTCAATTGACATATTCTGAAGGCAGCATAAACAGGATTCAAAACGATTTGATCACGTATGAGGGAACCTCGAGATGGATTGGGCATGGCAAAGCCTGCTGGCATGACTTGCACATCCCACTTATGACCCTGTACTGTTCCACAAGTTAGCATATGTTCGCAGAAAGAATGGGACAAAACAACACCTCAGACACTTCACCTCTTGGGGTCCTCTATGCCAAAACATTTTTTCAGTTTTGTCAGAAGGAATGACACCATTACAAAGGTGTAAATGCTTTAGTATCCCAACTTTTATTACATCCGCCAAGGCATTTGTTTATTTGTTTGTCTGTCTGTCTGTCTGTCTTTTAGCAAGATAACGTCAAAACTACTGCATGAATTTTGATGACATTTTCACCGCAGATACATATTAGGCCAAGGAAGACTCCAATAAATTTTGGAGGTGATCTGGATCTGGATTCTGGATCAAGTTTTACTTTACATATAGACTTTGAAGGATTACTGTAAGCAGGAGTAAGTCAAAACTACTACATGTACTCTCACCAAATTTGCACCACAGATACATATTAGGCCATGAAAGACTCCATTAAAATTTTGGAGGTGATATGGATCCAGATTTTGGATCAAGTTTCAGTTTATATAGACTTTAAAGGATTGCGTCAAAACTACTTCATGAAATTTCACCAAATTTACATTACAGATACATATTAGGCCATGGAAGACTCCATTTAATTTTGGAGGTGAGCTGGATGTGGATTCTGAATCAAGTTTCTCTTTATAGGCTTTTAAGGATCATGTCAAAGCTACTTCCTCAAGCAGACCAGGCTCAAAGGGGTGACCCTCTGCTTGGGCCATGCTACAGACATAAATTACAGAACAATTCACAAAATGAACATACAAGAAATGTTGCCTATGCACAGGATGGTTTCCGGAACAGATTCCACACCCATCTCTGGATGGAGCTGCACCTCAAACAGAGAGAAAAAACAGAATCAAGCATCAGAAAGACAAGAAATACAGTATAATTTGTCAGCATTAAACAACAAGAAAAACAGGAAATACTAAGGTGATTGCCGGCCACTAGCCCTGAGCTTCACTAAAAGACCCAGAATTTAGGTAAAGTTGAGGGTGCAGCACGCTCTGTTTCCTAATAAAATGAATCAAAAGTTGTTGTGTGGGCCGCTGAAGAGGAGGTACTGCTGGCCCACCACCACAAGATGGCGCCCTGCTTGAAGTGCGGGCTTCAAGCATGAGAGGGCATCGGCTTTGCTGGAGGTGACAGCTGTCATCAATCAACACAAGCTGTCACCCATCACCACCACTACAAAGACCGGACTGCAACTCCACCTCCTCGCCGAGAAATCAACTACCATTCAGGTAATTTCTCTGCTGACTGACACTTTGTGTGTAATAACCTGAACTTCTGTTGCAGCCATTTTCCTGGAGTGTGTCCTTATCTGAGGGATTGGCGTTTGGTGTGACAGCGACGGCTTCGCCTCACACCCCAACCCAGATAAGTGGTTGACCAGGAGCTGCACGAGTGTGTGTGATTGGAGGTGGAGGTTTTCCCTCCTTTACTTAATACAGACTGTGGGATTACTGAGTGTGTGAGAACTGTCTCTGTTCTCTGCCAGCAGTACCGGGTCTGACTGCTGAAGACAGCGGCCACCTGGGGCGCAGGGCTTGGCGGCTCCGGTGTTCTTCAGCTCCGTTAGTGTTGGAAGCTGTGTGGGGATCCAGCTCTTCTCTCTCCAGGCGTCTTCTATCGTCGAGCCTGCCCACACGTCACCTGGTGTATGATTGACAGTCCACCATATTGTTATTGTCTGCACGTTGTTGTGTGATTCACAACATTAAATTGTTACTTTTTGGCTTATCCAGTGTCCGTTCATTAACGCCCCCTGTTGTGGGTCCGTGTCACGACACTTTCACAACAAAAGTGTTGCCACTGTGTCGAACAAGAACTTTGAGTTATGCTTGTTTTTGTTGATGTACCGGCCCGGGCTTTGCGTTCTCAAGGTGCAGGACTACTTTGTGTCCCTAGGGTGAATAAAAAGTCTGCGGGTCACAGAGCTTTCTCTTATCGTGTCCCTGTTCTGTGGAATGATCTCCCTGCATCAATAAAACAGTTAGATTAAGTTAAGTTTGTTAAGTCTGGACTTTCAAGTCCAGACTTAAGATGCACTTATTTTCCCTTTCGTATGGCTAGCATACTGACATGTTTCTATGCTTTTTGCTCTTTTAATTAATTTTATTAATAACAGAGCGGGCAGTGGCCTCAACTTTATCTAAATTCTGGGTCTTTAAGTGAAGCTTAGGGCTAGTGGCTGGCAATCACCTTCGTATTTCTTGCTTTTCTTGTTGCTTAATGCTGACAAATCACACTGTATTTGTTGTCTTTCTGATGCTTGATTGTTTTTCTTTTCTTTTCTCTCTGTTTGAGGTGCAGCTCCATCCAGAGATGGGTGTGGAATCTGTTCCGGAAACCATCCTGTGCATAGTCAACATTTCCTGTATGTTCATTTTGTGAATTGTTCTGTAATTTATGTTTTTATGTAGAGGGTCACCCCTTTGAGTCTGGTCTGCTTGAGGTTTCTTCCTCAGTGGGAGTTTTTCCTTACCACTGTTGCTCTGGGGGTTGGTAAGGTTAGACCTTGTGTGAAGCGCCTTGAGGCAACCTTGTTGTGATTTGGCGCTATATACACACACACACAAACACACACTCATCTTCAACCGCTTAGTCCAATTAAGGGTCACGGAGAGCTGGAGCCTATCCCAGCAGTCATAGAGCGCGAGGCGGGGTACACCTATGCACATCTACGGACAATTTAAAGATTCCAATCCACCTAACCCGCATGTCTTTGGATGTGGAAGGAAACCGGAGCACCCGGAGGAAACCCACGCAAACACGTTGAGAACATGCAAACCACACAGAAAGGCCATATGCGGAATCGAACCCATGACCTTCTCGCTGTGAGGCAACAGTGCTAGCCACTAAGCCATCATCCTGCCCTGGTGCTATATAAATGAAAATAAATTAAAATTGAATTCAAATGGCAAAATAAATAACATTTGCCATTTAAGAGATTAACCTCCATTTACCTCCACTTAAAGGACCGAGACTTTAAAAAAATACCTGACCTAGCTAACTAGAAGATTTTCAACTGAGCCAGTAGCTAACATCATGAAGCAACATGCAACTAGTCATCCCCATGGCATGTAGCCCTGCTGGTTGAGGCATCAGAATAAGAATTCAGCCCAGAAACAGGATTTATGTAAAAGCTCAGTCAGAGTGTGCACACATGTAAGTCCTTTCAATCTGCCCTGATAGTATTAACAAATGACCCACCTCTAATTAGAAAGCATTAGAGTAAAAATTCCAGTACGGCAAACAGCTAATTAGTATGTGTTGGCTGACTCTCCGCCAAAACAGTGACAATGGAGTGGAATTAGGACTGCCATGGGAATGAGTGAATATCTCGTGAGGATTAATGTAAACAAGTGAGAAATTGTTAATGATGAGGTTTCTGGCTGCAGCGGGATCATTCTCTGACAGCTAGTGCAATGAATTAAGCCGCGAGAAACTACATTGTTCCTTTGTAAATTGGGTCACTGAGAAGACATCCGGGAGCTGAGGTTTCTGTTGAATGTTGAAATGAATTCAGAGAGGGACAACCTGACAGGCAAAGCAAGGTCACCCTTTCTGAACCTTCCTGGTAATTATTCTTGATACAAGGATTAATATCTAATTCAACACGTCGTTCTGGACCACTCTTTTGTTATTAACTCTGTGACAGCGGGGAAACCTTTCAGCATTATTTCAATTCAGTGATTACTTTAGGCCTAGGAGATGATTGCGAACTGTGCTGGTAGGTTTACTCTCCGCATTGATTTCCTTGCCAATATTGAGGGAAGAGCTCCCAAGACATATCACTGCTATACTCTGTGAATCTTACTGGGGTGGAAGCTCTTTCCCCTCATGATAATGACAAGAACACAAGGATAAAAGAAGGGCGAGGTTTGCTTGAGGGTGATAGAATGTGCTCAGCAATGTATCTGTGCAATAAAGTGCAGCTACACTTATGCAGGCTGAGTCTAAATAAGCATTTTCATAAAATTTTAAACATTCATTCAAGTCTAAATCCTACCGCATATAGGATTTAAGGCTGATTTATGCTTCTTCAACTCAGTAACTCTGCGGCCACACAATAAACTTTTTGAAGTTCACCATCACGTTGGTGTCATAATGCACTTTACTATCAGAATAGTAGAACAAAGCAGGGACTTTCTTTCCATCTGCACCACTGTGGTTCCTGGTCTTTTTTTTTTTTTATGTTTCATTTTCTGGACCAATTTGTCCTTTAAGCAGCTCCGCTTCTTTATTTAATCATCAACCTCCAAACCAATGTTGCGTGCAATTTCCCTCCATGAATTGTGGGTCATTTGAGTATCTTTGTCGTTTTTCGACTCAGTGTTGTGAAACTGGTCATGTTAAAGGCCTTTTCTGAGAAACAATCCTGTTTGATCCGTGATTGAAATGCAATCCGCATGCGCACTGCAAAAACTTTTAATTATGGGACAGGAAGGAGTGAAACCGGAAAAGTGTCCAATCACAGCTCTTGTGGTCTCTGTCATTTTGACGTATAGTGACACAGAGGGCTCTGCTTCACTATGGAGCTGCGGAGATGGAGAAGCATAAATCAGGCTTTTGGGTGTTAAATTAGAAATGCAATACAGCATTCATAACCCTCATTAGTGTATAATTACATGTGACAACAAATCAATGCGTTTTCATAAGCTTTGAGTATGTCCTTTATACCTATGTGGGAGCGGGCTCCCTCATGCAGGCTGCCGTGTTGCAGCGCCATGTTGATATGGTCGCCCAAAAGGACATACTTACGCCACCTTTTACATTTTGCAGCACGACTGGAAAACTGAAGAAAAAGATCAGGAATCTGATTACACGCCTACACACTGTCTACTGGTTGCTACTGCAGGCTAACAAATTTGCAAATCCTCACTTTTGAGGAAAAAGGAGAATAATAAATGTTACCTATCACATGATAAGGCAAGGAAGCATGAAGCCGTCCAAATGTGTGATAGGAAACAAAAGTATGACCGGCGATGGAATAATGCAGTGTGCAACCTGACCGCTAGATGTCACTAAATCATGCACACTGTAGCTTTAAGTCAGTTGTATTTGTAACATGATGTTATGATTCGGGCGTGCGTGGAAGACAAACCCAGAAGCAGAGATCAGAATGTGAGCAGTAACAAAGGATTTATTGAACAGAATAAATGTGAATGGCTGCCTAGCCGAGTGGAGACCATCCCGCTGAGCGGTGGAACCACGGAGTCCGCAGTCCAGAATGGTTTCAGTCCCAGCAGATGGATCCAGAGCCAGGTGGCCGCTACAAGCTGTTGACGAGGCTGGAGAAAGAGAGAGAGACACAGATAGTGAGTGCTGAGCCAGACACTTCCAGAAGCGGTTCACACAGTCAGTGACAACTGATCACAGCTGGTCCAGATAAGCAGGCAGTTATAGGTAGAATGATTCTGTTCAGTTTCTTCAAATCGTTCTTAATCAGGAAAAGTTCTTAGTTCAGTCTCAGTGATAATTGATCACAGCTGGTCCTGGTAAGCAGGCAATTAGACAAAAATGATTCAGTGCTGTTTCTTCCAGTTGCTCCTCTTCACGAAAAGTTCACAGTTCAACTTGTATTACGTTTTTAAGCAGAGTTCAGTATGCAGCAGCTTGTAAATGCAAAAGGAGAGCAAACACTTAACTTGGCTGATGTGGAGCGTGGGAGCTCTGTCACAGGCTGCAGGAAAGTCTTGGTTTGCTTCAGCGACAAGCTGCGTCTTTTCAGGCTGGTATGTGGAAACACCGAGAGAAAAATATTAGACCAAAAAATGACTAGTCTTACCGTGGAAGGTTTTCAGAGTTTCTGGTGAGGACGCAGTGAAGAGCCAGGGTTCATATACTGCAGTGATGAGATGTGGAACAGGTGTGTCAATCAGCTTGCGGCATGCCACCTGTGCAGAAAAGAGAAAGAGCAGCAGCAGACAGAGCAGGCAGCCCACAACACATGAAGTTCTATAAAATTATTTATTTTCCAAGAATTTGTACCAGCAAAGACTAATTTCTTTCTTTTTGTTTGTGAATAGAAAACAAAATGTTCATTATAATGTGACCTGAATGCACCCTGAAATTAATTTTCCTTTTTTATATATGTTGTTGTCCATTCGGCTGCTCCCGTTCGTGTTCGGGGTCACCACAGTGGATACAACCAGATCTATAATGATATTTGGCATAAGTTTTACACCGGATGTCCTTCCTGACGCAACTCCAGTGTTACCTGGAGAAACACACACAGCTGTTGGTGTTCCAAAGAGGTCTCCCATCCAAGTACTAACCAGGTCCCGCACTGCTTAGCTTCTGAGATCTGACGGGATCAGGCTGACACAGAGCAGATCGGCTATATATATTTTTAAATACAGCACAGAACATTGAAAGAAAGGCTGTCTCAGATTTTTGTTTGTTTGTTTTTGTTTTATGGTTAGTGATAGGTACAGCTTAAAAATTCTTGCATTCTAATATTGTAAAGGGTTGGTTGTCATTTGGTTGTGTTATATATTTTATTCACCCACTTCTGAAGCCTGCTACTGTTCTCAAGGTTTTCAACATTTTCCCCTTTATTATCACATCAAAAAATTATACACAGCCAGCATGGTGACTTTGTACTTAGTACTGTTGCCTCACAGCAAGAAGGTCCTGGAATCGCTTCCCACCTGGTCCGTTTTGTGTGGAGTTTGCATGTTCTCCCTATGTGTTTATGTGGGTTCCCTCTGGGTGCTCCAGCTTCCTCCCACTTCTAACTGCATGCATGTTAGGTAAACTGGTGAGTCTCATTTGACTGTAGGTGTGTGTGCGAGTGTGAATGTGTTTGTCTATATGTGGCCCTGCAACAGACTGGCATCCTGTCCAGGATGTACCCTGCCTCATTCCCCATGACTGCTGGGATAGGCTTCAGCTCCCAGTGACCCTTGACTGGAGTATACAAAATAGGTATAGAAAATGAATGAATAAAAAATACGCAAATACCACTTTTTTAGGTCCACAATTCAATTAAAGTGTAGGTGACATGTAATGCCATGTGTTCATGAATATTTAAGACTAAAATTAAACAACAGTTTGAAATTTATCCTTTCCTGGTGCGCAGTTCTTGAAGAGATAAATATTCGTATTTTGAACTGCGCACCACTAAAAACCAGGAACTACCCAGCGAGTGCCAACATTGGACAAGAAGGAGGAGGAAGTGGTGTCAGCTCTGGAACCATTATCTTAATTGTCCCATTAATTTATGGATTTTTTTTACAGGCTACTTACAGCACCAGTTCCACCGAGTGGTTTGGGTCAGAGCTACAGCGTGTTTTTGGTGTCAGAACAGTTTTCACCGGCAGAATGGCAGGTGGAACACTTACATTGACGAGCATGCAGTTGCATTGTGTCTGTGGCTTCTCCACTCATCACGGAGACAAATCTGAGTATTTTCAGATTATTTTAATGTTTTCTGGATCATGGGATAATTTCGTTGCATGCAGACTGAGACGTTCCGAACAGATGAGGCACTGCGAGTCTTTTAACTTGCAGCACAAATCGGCTTGTTAACAACCAAGACTCGATCCATCAGCCACAATAACGGATTACAGCCGGCGCTGCTGGCACTAATCTCCCCTGTGACAAATGTACTTTTCTTCAGCCAAGACAGAAGGAATTAAATTATTTTCAGATGTCGTTTTGTAAACGTGGATAAGTTTAAAGATGATCTCACGGAAACGAGGTAAGACTATATTATTTACTTCTTGTGTAAATGATTTTAATATTTAATAATAACATATTATGCTAGTAACATACAGTACATTAACTGTATTCAAGAATGAAACAATATTTATTTTAAAAATAACTGATATTTTCAGTTCCTCATGACATTTTTCAGATTTGAAATTGTTTCTAAGGAAAAAACATAAAAAAATTCTACACTTCCTCCTGACTTTTTTCTGATGTCACAGACAGTAAAAATTTTTTTTTAATCAGTTGACTACGAACAAAGAGCTGGCAAAAAACAGTTTATTACCTCCATCCACATGTCGAAATCACCTGCATTATTTATTTATTTGTTTTTTATATTCACCATGCTGTGTTCTGAACTCTGTCAATATCATCACTGTTGTCAGACTGAAGGTTTTCCTCCAAAGTTTATTGTCATCTAAATAAGGCTCTAAACCATAAATGCTGTCCCCCACAGCTGCTTCAGAAAAACCTTCAGACTGACTTAAAAAAAGCTCCACACTACAAAAAAAAAAAAAAAAAATCATCCGAAAACAGCTCGACCTCATTTAATTTATACAGCGCCAAATACCTCAAGGCACTTCACACAAGTAAGGTCTAACCTTACCAACCATTAGAGCAAGCCCATAGGCAACAGTGGTAAGGAAAAACTCCCTCTGATGATTTGAGGAAGAAACCTCAAGAAGACCAGACTCAAAGGGCTGCTTGGGCCATGCTACTGACACAATTGGCAATATGAATATACAGGAAATATACACTTTTGTAGTTTTTGGCTAGACTGGAGAGACAGCTTATCCCTCTGGGATCCAAGGGCATTTTTTGGACAGTTCACTCATCTGGCATAAATGTTTTATTATTGCTGTTAACAGCTCTTCCTGCATCCCACAATCAAGTTTTATGTCTCTTTTTTAGGACAACCTGTGCTTTCAGAATATATATGTTTTTGTTGTGATTTATACGATCAGAAAAAAGAAAGAAAAAATAAAGCGAAAAATAATTTTCCACACACATTTATTCAAAACACACAGCAAACTATAATAAACAACTGTTTTGACACTTTATAAAGGTAATTTAAGGTCTTGTGTGAAAGACTGTACAACAAAAAGGTTCAAACAATAAACACAAATGCACATTTTAAACAATATATACAAAATGATCTATGCGTTTTGTTATTTTGATACGGTAAACAGTGCTTTATGCCGAGAAAGCAACAGAGTTATCCAGTAACATTCACATGCAAACTAGTGGAGCAATCCTAATAGTTACACACTCTTTGTTTGAGCATGTGAGATTGTCATCAGAGTCTCTCCGTCTGCTTTCAGTGATTGCTGTGCGTAATGGCACAGGGTGCATTTGAAGCCCAATAGTATGTACTCATTGGAGCACCCAGGGGGCTAGTCAAATTAACCAACTAGTAACATATCACTCCTGAAAATTATCTTTGGCTTTTCACGTGAGGTAAATCTGCCCTACGATTGGATTTTGGAAAACCATGTGACGGTGAACCAATTCGGATTGGACACTCACATTGCACGCGTCATCACACAGCTTCTATGAGGAGTACAAAGATGGCTGATGGCTGGCTCAAAAGTCTGCGGAGTTAACTTTTCAGCAAAAAAAAGTAAGTTTCTATCTCATATCATTAAAAAGTTATTTACAATTTAGTAAAGCTTGGTTTTAGCCATCGTATACGACAGTGTTGGCCCCAGAGTGTTAAGTTAGATTCAACACGGTGATGACCTACAAGACATTGCCATGTGAATGTCACAGCAGAAGTCAAGACTCATCAGACCAAACAATGTTTTTTTCAGTCTTCCATCGTCCAATTTTGGTGTACCTGTGCCCGCTATAGTCTCATGGTCCTTTTCTTATCTGACTGAAGTGGCATCCAGTGTGATAGTTCTGCTGCTGTAGTCCATGTGCTTCAGGTTTTGATGTGTTGTGTGTTCAGAGATAATCTTCTGCCTGCCTCAGTTTTAATGAGTGGTTGTCCGAGTTACTGTTGCCTTTCTCTGAGTTCTAACCATTCTGGACATCAACAAGGCATTTCCTTTGCCCAGATAACTCTCCCTTCTCTGCGTGTTTCTTTTTTTAGCTATTTATCTGTGGATCCTAGAGATTTGAAAAACTAGAGAGATCTACAAAATTTGCTTGGGGTGTTCATTCAGACAACAGATTTTTAAGGGGTATTTGTGAGGGCCTTATGCGCAAATATCCATAATCTATAAAGTGTCTGTGCAATGCCTCTAACTGATTTCTCTGTTTTCTCAGCCTCAAAATGGCTTTTCTTCCATGAACTCCGATTTGGTTTCATGTCAGTTTATTCCATTTAACAGTACCTAAAGTTTTCACAGTTGAAATCCAGCGCTAAAACCAAGAGTAGACTTTTGAACAGCTGGATCCAAGAAACACCTGTCAGTCCTGTGTTCCAGTATTTCTGCTCAACTGAAAAACTGGGTGATCTGATGGAAGGAGCTTTATTTAATGTATGCTGTTTATCGCGTCTATGTGTAAAATACAAGGAAATAAAAGATGACATTCAAAACTGTCTTCTCATGATAATTTTCTTATAATTTTATATTTTATTTTATTATATATGCAAATTTCTGCAGTGTCCAGCAAAAAAAAAAACAACAAACAATTAAATGAGTGTTTTTGTTGTAGAGACATTCCAGAATTAGAGGACATTTGCTGTCCCCCACCTGATATTTAAAATACTTTAGTTCAAAATAACAAAATATATCACATAACCTGCCAATTAAACTGTCATAAAGCAAAATATAATAATTTGCTGGAAAGAAATTGTGCCTTTACATAATTAAATATACTGAATAGGCGTAAAATACCCCTAAAAATGATGTTTTTCTCTTGTCCCCGACTCCTGGTGACAAGCTTTTACATCATTTTTAATATCTAAAATAAGTCTTGAATTAATTGTCTTCTGTTGTATGTTCATTACATGAATCTATTGTATTGTTTTTGAATACTATTTATTGTGCTATGAAGTTGTGTTCCTGAATGTGCACGCAACCCTGTTACCCATACCATTTTTTGCCTGGCTGATGAAGGGTTAAAATATTATGTCATATTACAAACAGGAAATGACATCATCCAAACATTTTCAAAGTCCATGGGTAGACCAAAGGTGAGTGCCCTCTTGCATCTTTGATATATTTTCAAACTTTTCTGGGTTAACTGAGTGCTAAACCACTCGACCCTGTTACTCTTAGTTTAAGAATAATGTTGACTAATTTCAATTTTTATTTTCTCTATTTGTAAAACTACACTGGTCCTTGACCTTGCTAAGATAGCTAAATTAAGCAGCTAGCTTTTGTTAATTAGGTAGATGCTGTATTAGCATTGATTTGCAACCCTGTTACTAAAATTATAGAACATGGTTATTATCATAGTTAACAGGGTGTTTATGGTTAAAGATGTTTAGTTAAATGATAAAAATTAATTTATTTGTGTACTTTAATGTATTTACATATGAATATCTGTTATATTATTCAAATATTTACATATTTTACATATTTAAAATAAATAACTCAGCCACATGGGGTGTGCAGCCAGTACATTCTGAGTGCCGGTCCCAAGCCCGGATAAATGAGGAGGGTTGCGTCAGGAAGGGCATCCGGCGTAAAACAAGCCAACCCAACTATGCAGACTCAGAATCGGTCCGCCACCGGTGCTATTGCCCAACAGGGTGCCGGTGGAAATTGGGCTACTGCTGGGCGAAGACGACGAAGAAGAGGAGGAAAACATTGCCACGAACAGCGGGAGAAGAAGAAAACTAGAAGGGTGGAAATGAGAGTGGGGACTTTGAATGTTGAGAGAGCTGGCTGATATGATGGAGAGGAGAAAGGTAGACATATTGTGTGTGCAAGAGACCAAGTGGAAGGGAAGTAAGAGCAGGAGCATTGGCGGTGGGTACAAGTTGTTGTACCATGGTGAGGACAGGAAGAGAAATGGTGTTGGGGTCATTTTAAAGGAAGAGTGGGTTAAAAGTGTGTTGGAGGTTAAGCGAGTGTCTGACAGGGTGATGAGTGTGAAGTTGGAAATTGAAGGGGTGATGATGAATAGTATCAGTGCATATGCCCCACAGGTGGTGAGATGAAGGTGAAAGAAGATTTCTGGAGTGTGTTAGATGAGGTGGTGGAGAGTGTGCCCAAGCATGAAAGAGTGGTGATAGGAGCAGACTTTAATGGGCATGTTGGTGAAGGGAACAGAGGTGATGAGGAAGTAATGGGTAGATATGGTATCAAGGATAAGAATGGGGAAGGACAGATGGTAGTTGATTTTGCAAAAAGGATGGAAATGGCTGTGGTGAATACCTACTTTAAGAAAAGGGAGGAGCACAGGGTAACATATAAGAGTGGAGGAAGGTGCACACAGGTGGACTACATTCTTTATAGGAGATGCAAGCTAAAAGAAATCACAGACTGTAAGGTGGTAGCAGGAGAGCGTGTCACTAGACAGCATAGGATGGTTGTTTGTAGGATGACTTTAGAGGTAAAGAAGAAGAAGAAGAGAGTGAGAGCTCAACAAAGGATCAGATGGTGGAAGCTGAAGGAGGAAGATTGTTGTGTGAAATTTAGCGAGCAGGTGAGAGAAGCACTAGTTGGAGGGGAAGCAATTTTGGACAACTGGAAAAGTACTGCAGATGTGGTGAGGGAGACAGCTAGGGCAGTACTGGGTATGACATCTGGACAGTGGAAGGAAGACAAGGAGACTTGGTGGTGGAATGAAGAGGTCCAGGAAAGCATAAGGAGAAAGAGGTTGGCAAAAAAGTTTTGGGATAGTTGGAGAGACAAAGAAAGTAGACTGGAGTACAAGCAGATGCGGCGTAAGGCGAGAAGATAAGTGGCAAAAACAAAGGAAAAGGCATATTGCGAGCTGTAAAAGAAGTTGAATAGTAAGGAAGGAGAAAAGGACTTGTACCGATTGGCCAGACAATGGGACAGAGCTGGAAAGGATGTGCAGGCAGGTTAGGGTGGTAAAAGATGCACATGGTAATGTGCTGACAAGTGAGGAGTGTGTGCTGAGAAGGTGGAGGGAATATTTTGAAGAGTTGATGAATAAAGAAAATGAGCGAGAGAAAAGGCTGGATGATGTGGTGAGAGTAAATCAGGAAGTAAAAGAGATTAGCAAGGAAGAAGTGAGGGCTGCTATGAAGAGGATGAAGAGTGGAAAGGCAGTTGGTCCAGATGACATTCTAATGGAGGCATGGAAATGTCTAGGAGAGATGGCAGTAGAGTTTCTAACCAGATTGTTTAATAAAATCTTGGAAAGTAAGAGGATGCCTGAGGAGTGGAGACGAAGTGTGCTGGTTCCTATTTTCAAGAACAAGGGTGATGTGCAGAGCTGCAGTAACTACAGAGGCATAAAGCTGATCAGCCACAGCATGAAGTTATGGGAAAGAGTAGTAGAAGCTAGGCTTAGAAAACAGGTGAAGATCTGTGAGCAGCAACATGGTTTCATGCCGAGAAAGAGCACTACAGATGCAATGTTTGCTCTGAGAATACTGTTGGAAAAGTACAGAGGACAGAAAGAGTTACATTGTGTGTTTGTGGACTTAGAAAAAGCTTATGATAGGGTGCCAAGAGAAGAGTTGTGGCATTGTATGAGGAAGTCTGGAGTGGCAGAGAAGTATGTTAGGGTAGTGCAGGACATGTACAAGAATAGTGTGACAGCGGTGAGATGCGCAGTTGGAATGACACACTCATTCAAGGTGGAGGTGGGATTACACCAAGGATCAGCTCTGAGTCCTTTCTTGTTTGCAGTGGTGATGGACAGGTTGACAGATGAGATCAGACAGGAGTCCCCGTGGACTATGATGTTTGCAGATGACATTGTGATCTGTAGTGAGAGTAGAGAGCAAGTTGAGTCTAGTCTGGAGAAGTGGAGATATGCTTTGGAGAGAAGGGGAATGAAAGTCAGTAGAAGCAAGACTGAGTACATGTGTGTGAATGAGAGGGAGCCCAGTGGAATAGTGCAGTTACAAGGAGTAGAAGTGGCGAAAGTAGATGAGTTTAAATATTTGGGGTCAACTGTTCAAAGTAATGGAGAGTGTGGTAGAGAGGTGAAGAAGAGAGTGCAGGCAGGGTGGAGTGGGTGGAGAAAGGTGGCAGGAGTGATTTGTGACCGAAGAATATCAGCAAGACTGAAGGGGAAAGTTTACAAAACAGTAGTGAGACCAGCTATGTTGTATGGTTTAGAGACAGTGGCACTAACAAAAAGACAGGAGGCAGAGCTGGAGGTGGCAGAGCTGAAGATGTTGAGATTCTCTTTGGGAGTGACAAGAATGGACAAGATCAGGAATGAACATATCAGAGGGACAGCTCAGGTGGGACGGTTTGGAGACAAAGTCAGAGAGGCGAGATTGAGATGGTTTGGACATGTGCAGAGGAGGGACCCAGGGTATATAGGGAGAAGGATGCTGAAGATGGAGCCACCAGGCAGGAGGAGAAGAGGGAGACCAAAGAGGAGGTTCATGGATGTGCTGAGAGAGGACATGCAGGTGGTTGGTGTGACAGAGGAAGATACAGAGGACAGGGTGAGATGGAAACGATTGATCTGCTGTGGCGACTCCTAACGGGAACAGCCGAAAGACAAAGAAGAAGAAGACATATTTAAAATAAATAGCCAGAATTTACACGTTTCTTCAGTTAGAACAGCATCATTACTGCAATAGTGTGCCACAATACATGTTGAGATCCAATAATTTTGGTTATAAATTTGGTATTTAGGGTTGTGCGGATACATACACATAGCAAGTGAAACATACGAGGTCTGTCCATAAAGATTCGTACCTTTTTATTTTTTTCAAAAACTATATGGATTTCATTCATATGTTTTTACGTCAGACATGCTTGAACCCTCGTGTGCATGCATGAGTTTTTCCACGCCTGTCGGTGACGTCATTCTCCTGTGAGCACGCCTTGTGGAAGGAGTGGTCCCGCCCCCTTGTCAGATTTTCATTGTCTGGAAATGGCGGAATGAAAAGGACTTTTTTACAATCAGAATTTTTTCAGAAGCTGTTAGAGACTGGCACCTAGAAACCATTCGAAAAAATGTATCTGGCTTTCAGTGAAAATTTTACGGGCTTCACAGAGAATAAGGACTTTAACTACAGCTTTAAGGACCCCTTAAAGGACGGTCGGTGCGCCACGCTGCGAGCTGCGACGATGCGGCACAAACCACTGGATCATTTCTAAGCTGATGGCTCTGTGGATACGAGACCGTCGTGTGCTCTTTCTCTGGTTATCACAAGACCTGGACATCAGCCATTTTCCGGCAGATTTCACTTTTAACAAGAGATTTTGTCATGGAAAGCCGTGCGGAGGCTTCGCGCGTCACGGCCGATTCGCTGATGAAGCGAGACAAAGGAACACCTCCGTTTCGGAGTGTTAGAGGACAAGTTGGGACATGTCCAGCTCTCCACAAGTTCTTTTATACTCACTCGACTGGTAAGCACTGAAAGCCGAGATAGACGCGCAGCTCGCAGCGCGGCGCACCGACTGTCCTTAAAGGGGTCCTTAAAGCTGTAGTTAAAGTCCTTATTCTCTGTGAAGCCCGTAAAATTTTCACTGAAAGCCAGATAAATTTTTCGAATGGTTTCTAGGTGCCAGTCTCTAACAGCTTCTGAAAAAATTCTGATGGGAAAAAAGTCCTTTTCATTCCGCCATTTCCAGACAATGAAAATCCGACGAGTGGGCGGGACCACTCCTTCCACAAGGTGTGCTCACAGGTGAATGACGTCACCGACAGGCGTGGAAAAACTCACGCATGCGCACGAGGGTTCAAGCATGTCTGACGTAAAAACATATGAATGAAATCCATATAGTTTTTGAAAAAAATAAAAAGGTACAATGCTTTATGGACAGACCTTGTATGCGGTGGAAAAAGTACTGTTGATGGCTGCGCTTGACAAATGTAGTAACGTAGTTTATGATCTATAGTTCTTAAATATACAACATAAGATGCTAAAACTGAAGATTTATGTTTAAAAAGTGTATATGCCAAAATGTCCTCTAATTATGGAATGTCCCTCTAATGCTTTACGAGGGGTCTCTATGAGACAACAGTATATGCTGATATGTATGTTATTTCTGCCCCCTTGTGGCAAGAAGGAATTAGTTAAAGCAGCTCAAAGCATTGGCAACTCTCACCAATTGTAGTTGGTATAATTATTAACATTTTTTTTATTTTAGTCCCTACCTTGTAACAACAATTGGCAAAACAAGCTGAGGACAGAGAACAAAATATGGAACACACACACGCTCACACAGCATTTGCTGAGTCAGCTCCCTGCAGGATGGTAGCTAATGATACCACTTCCTGGTAGATGGATAGTCAGGTGGCGTCTCACTTCAAAGGCGAAGGCCAGCTCGGCTAAATTAAAAGCACAACGGTGTCGCCATCATGCTGTTTGGCATGCTGCTCAGCCTGCGTGCGTTAGTCACACAGAGCCACTGGGGGAATACTTTCTACCTCTACTGATCACTGGCCTGCACCTCCTGACCCTGAGAAATCAACAGCCAGGATTTATAGATTTACCTTAGATTGGCTGTCCAGCATTTGTACCCCCATAAATACTTTTACAGCATTGCTAATGCCACTCTTGGGGATAAACAAGGTTATGGCGGACAAGATGGGGCTGAGATTTAGTTGGGAGCTTGGACAGCACCGGATAGAGCAATGAGAAAAGTGGAATAACGGCAGAACAGCGAGGACGTAAGTCACGTTGATGACGAGGGCTTTTTAGGAATGCCGAATACCTTTACATACGGTTGCAGCCTGTAAAGTGAGTGACAAATGTCTCAGGCTGTAGATTTAGTCTGACGTGCTCCAGATGATTTTGTACGTCACAATTACTCGATAAGGTTTAGCATGTTAAATATGCAATTAAGATAAATAAATAAACCTCCTTTACCTCGGTAAAAATGATGACCTTGGTCTTATTTCTCATCAAAGACATTATAGATTAATTATTCAAGCACATTACTTCACTTTTAAATGCTACGCATTCAGACAACTTCATGAAAGTTGCAAGAATTAAGAGCATGAATTATGCATGGACAAGCCATCAGTCGCTTCATAATGAAAAACCTACCTCAGAATTGACACGTTTGCACTCAGACCAGCAACCGTAAAGTCTCATGTTGACTAAGCAGTGCTTGTCCTCCAGCAATCTGCTCCTTCAAAGTCAGCATAAGTTTATTAAGGGCAAGAAAATACTGTGAGATACTGGTTGAAGTTCAAAAACAGGCCAACCAGAAGTGGAAATGATTGCTCTCTGAAAGACCTCATGTACAGTTGTGGATGTAAGTTTACATAAATTTTAGACTTTCAAATTCAGTTTTTCCCAAATGCAGATATTATGTCAAACAGTGTGTGTGTGTGTGTGTGTGTGTGTGTGTGTGTGTGTGTGTGTGTGTGTGTGTGTGTGTGTGTGTGTGTGTGTGTGTGTGTGTGTAAATGGTAAATGGACTGCATTTATATAGCACTTTTCCATCTGCATCAGACACTCAAAGCGCTTTACAATAATGCCTCATATTCACCCCGATGTCAGGGTGCTGCCATACAAGGTGCTGACTACACAACGGGAGCAACTACGGGATTAAGGACCTTGCCCAAGGGCCCTTAGTGATTTTCTGGTCAGGCAGGGATTTGAACTGAGGATCCTCTGGTCTCAAGCCCAATGCTTAACCACTAGACCATCAACTTCCCTGTATGTGTGTGTGTGTGGTGTGTGTGTGTGTGTGTGTGTGTGTGTGTGTGGTGTGTGTGTGTGTGTGTGTGTGTGTGTGTGTGTGTGTGTGTGTGTGTGAGAGAGAGAGAGAGAGAGAGAGAGAAATCAGAATGTGTATTTTATTTCTACATAAAATTAATAGTGGCAATTAGGTTATCAGGTTATTTTTATCACTATGTGCAGGTAGTTCCTTGGGATAAGGAGTTAAACTACCACCACTTTATCTGCAGTGTACAGATGAAGTGGTGGCAGTCCACCAAGCTATATAGCTAGTTTTCCTCCCACTGTGACAACTGTACAGTGAGTGATATTTCTTCTAATTTCTTAGTTTAAGACATTTTAAGCCATAACATTATGTATAACAAGAGCAATCAGAGATTTCTGACATTCGCCAATAGTGCAGCAAATAACTGAAACAATACTTCACATGGTGATACAAGCACCAAATCCAGCAAAATTCTCCTTAGACATTGTTCTTTTGAAAAAACCGACGGGCCACTTGAATTTCCAATAGGCGGCCACGTAGGGGTCAGTTGAAGAATTACACAGGGGTTAAAATATAAAAATGCTCCAATCATATTGAAAACTATATTTGTCTGATCATAAAGATTCCAAAAACGTATAGTTTGGACTATCTATGACTAAATGTTATGGAGTTATGGGGTAAAACCTTAAGAATGGTGACAAAGGTCAATTTCAGTTTGTACAGGGGTCAAAAGTTAAGCTGCTCCAATTTTAAATAAAAAAAAAGGTGCAATTGTTGATTGAGCCACTTGGATTAATAAATGGAATAGTTTTGACTGTGTTGAATGCTTGGTCTCTAAAGTAAAGGTCAAATAATGTTGACATCCATTGACTTCTATGACATGTGACATATGTTACCCCGTAACGTGATAATTAAGCATGATACATGGTGCAAAATATTCCTTTTTGAAACCCTATTAACTCAACCAATAATTTGCATCACCTTTGAACAATATCGGAGCAACTCTAACTTTTGACCCCTGTACAAACTGAAACTGACCTTTGTCACCATTCTTGTTGTTTGTTTGTTTGGTTTTTTTTTTTTTTTTTTTGGAATCTTTGCAATCAGACAAATAATGTCGGATAATTTTCAATGTGACTGGAGCATTTTTATATGACCCTTATGTAATTCTTCAATTGACCCCTACGTGGCCTCCTATTGAAAATTCAAGTGGCCCATCATTTTTTTTGTTTGTTTGTTTTTTTTTTCAAAAGAGTAATATCTAAGGTGTACTTTTGCCAAATTTGCTCTTGTATCACCATTTGAAGGATTCCTCTGTAAATATTCTGTTATCTGCTGCACTACAAGGGTTGATGAGGACTCTAAATAAAGCTATGGGTTGGTTGTGACATGAACAGAGTAAGTGCTGTCAACACGGCAACACCCAGCGCAGCAATTTCTCAGCTTCAAAAAGGCTCTTCCATGTCTCTATAGAAAACCTATAAGAAGAAGGAAGAAGTGTCTTTGTCATTGTACATACACCAGATTTTGACCTCTACATTTAACCCATCTGAATTACAGTTAGACAGTCCAACCACTAGAAGCAGTGGGCAGCCACAGTTTGGTGCCTGGGGACCAGCTCCAGATGTAGAAACGCTGACTTGGTCAGGGGCAGAGAAGGAGCAGACCCTAAATAAGCATGTTTTTGATTGTGGGAGGAAACCAGAGTGCCCAGAGGAAACCCACACACACACAGGGAGAACATGCAAACATCACACAGAAAGGACAAGGCAGGAAGTGACTGACCCCACAGTCCTTCTTGCATCAGTGCTAACCATTCATCCACCATGGCACCCTAAAAGAAAATGTCACACAGGTTTGTCCAGTATATATACAGTCACTGGTCATGGTGTTGCCTGGGAAGTAACTTGCATCAGTCTAATGTCCCATCAAGGGGGAGTCACAGACTCCCATGTGCTTCACGCTGCAGTATCCCGTGATAAGCAGTGGCACCAATAGGCCCCAGAGCCTATATAGTAGTTATTCTTCTTCACTATGTCAGATTTGCAGTGGGTCAACAGTGAGTAGTTGAACAGTGCAACACTTTTTGTAATTTTGGCTCTGTACATCATCACAATGGAGTTCAGTAGTCAAAATGGGCTTGTAATGTGGACGTTCAGCTTGAACTCAAGGGATTTAACAGAAATATGGCATTAACCATTTGGGAATCACAGGCATTTCTCCACATAGTCCACTCATTTTCAGAGTCCTTTAACAACTGGACAAACTACAGCAATGATGTCCAATCACCTATGGACCTGTATGTACATCAAGGCTGTGAAATGAAAATTGTGAAATCTGAGGAAAATTTGCAGGGGGTCTGGGGGGGTACAGCTCCCCAGGAGCCGGGGTCTAGGGCCCTGTAGGGCCCCAGAATTAAATTTTTATCTAATAATACTTTTTCAGCATGTCCTGAAAGAATAAGTCTCAAAATTAGTGGATATTTAAATGATCCTATATTCAACCTTTTACTTGACTTGTTAATGATGATGTTGAAATAACAGAATATGACATGGAAGTAGGACCTGGAATGATTTTCCTTTTAATTGTAAACCAAATTATGCATTAACTCAGAACAATTAAACTACATGAAATTTATGAAGACTGAAAAGACTGTTACAGCATTTCAAAAACCACAGCTAAAGCTTGTAGAATATTTGGAAAATCATGGTAAAATATCAATAACATACCTTATAGCAAAACGTCACTTATATTCTTGTGTAAATTCATGCAGCCTAAATCCATTCAAAGCCACAATGTCTTTTTTACAATCAGTCTAGATTAGTGAAAAAAAAAAGTGACATAATTTTGTCTAAAATCCTGTTGAACAGCAGAATGTTTATTTCCAGGGAGAGAAAAATTCTTACCGTGTTTTCCTGAGAGGGCACAGTTCACTTTTCCCGTTTCTTTTATCTTTCAGGTGTGTTGATGAAGCCAGCGACGATTCCACGGATTCTTGTCCTTTTCAAGACTTTTCAAACAGTCTTTCTCACCAGTCTTTCTGACACAGACATGCTGCACAAATCTTCTTTTAAAACTCGAAAGCTCTAAACGTTTGGGATATGCACATGCTAAGTTTAGCTTAAGTGTCGCACAGGAGCAACACAGCGTCGCCGCAGCAACCAACCAGTCCTGCTTTATGACAACTGTCATAACAGCTATGCTTTGAGTGCCATTTTTCCTCCGCAAAACTCAGCGGATCCAAGGAAAATGATTTGTATCTGTAACACACAGATCAGTGTCCGCAGACTTATAAAGCTTACACGATGTCATAAAAAAGATAACGCTTTGCGATAAGCATTTTAAAAACTCAGTGATGTTCGCGATTAAAGAGTACATCACTAACACCCCACCCCACTACCCATGATGAAATCCGCGAATCCCGCGGATCTGCGGAGTTTTCACAGCCCTGGTACATACACCAAGCATTAAATGCCATAGGAGTGTCCAGAAGATTCCAGAAAAATGGAATTACTTGTAAAATCTTCCGAATGACTAAATGGCATTATTGGGGTTAAGTGTAGAACCTTTGGCTGATTTAAAGGCCAACAAGTAGAGTGCCATCTCCAATTAAGATGCGGGGAAAAAATTTAAACCAAGGTCTCTGACAGTTTGATCTCCACAAGCCCTCCTAAGGTGACATCTCAAACACACTGATAAGCTCACTCTTATGGTAGACAAAGCACAAACCAGAAATGGCACAAAACAATCTGGAAATGACACAAAAAAATAACACTCTGGAAATGGCACAAAAAATTGCCCATAGGGGGAAAAGTCATAACATTGTAAAAAGCCACAAACAACGATTGTAGACAAGCCACAAAACCAGAAATGGCACAAAAATCTCTGCCCATAGGAGGAAAAGTCACAACATTGTCGTAAAAAGCCATAAAAAGCCCACAAACCGATGGTAGACCAAGCCACAAACCAAAATGGCACAAAACTCTTGCCCATGCTAGACAAAGCCACAAACCGGACAACTGTATCCTAACCTGATGATGAGTGCAAAATGAGTGTGGTATGCTCATGCTCCACCGAAGCATATTACTTTAAAAAGTCTGAAGGTCTTAAATACATGGTGAGATGCTGAAGAGCTTCCCTTGTCATGTCCGGACTATACATATTAGTTGCCCAAGCACTGTACAAAATATTGTGAAAATATACGAAGCTTGAGGCTACACAGATTTGAATCACTGCCCAAACTAACAGGAATTAATGGAAATCCATCAAGATTCCGTTTATTATCACACAAAACAGGTGACTCATTGGATGAACTCAATTAAAGTTATGGACAGGATTTCCATATAATAAATATAATAGTCCACAACTAAATTAAATTAATTATCTTGCATGGATGTGCTTTATTTGAGTTGGAGCTACATATATTTATTAGATGGAAATCCTGCACTAATTGAATTGCGTTCATCAATGCATCAGTTTTTAAAGCAGTTGCTGGACAGAGGTGTTTGGTGATGCTGATACCTACGCAGAACAGAGCTTCAGTTCTTTTGTGTACTGGATGATATGAGCCTTGGACTCATATGTCTTTTCAAAGGATCCCACTGCTGGAATGGTTTTGTGTCAAATGAAGACTTACTTAAGGAGGCTTGGATGAGGAGCATTTTGAAAAAAGTCAGCTACGATTTTTTTCGATGTGGCTACTTTCTTGGTATCATCCAGCATGCCTGGCATCTGGAGGAGGCCAAGGGGCTGCCCATGCTTCACCTGGCTATGGAAGATAAATAGCTACTTTGGAGAGGTGGAGACGGTTCGGCATGCTGCCTTGGTGGTTGCACGGCAGACCCCAAGGTGGTTCTGCAGTGTGCTGATGAAATGTTTTCAACTTTTCTCTGAATAGGTAAATCAATAATTTGCTGTTGCTTGATTTAGGAAATTCATACGCATATGGTGTTAGTGTTGGTACTGACTTCATTGTGAACACCATTTAATCAGTGGCATTCAAATATCATTAGGACAACAAATTGTAACTTTTACTTGGTGTGTACCACAGCTGTCTCAGTGCAACACACAACAACGTCATAAACATGCAAATATGGTCAACAAAGCATAATTCCAGTTTGTCTGTCTATCACAGACAGGTCAAATTATTACATTCTTCCAAATATTGCAAGGGTGAATGTCCCGTTTGAATGGCTTTCTACTGCTGACCTTGTAAAACCTTGATTTTTTGTGTGAGGTGAGGTGTTGTACGGTGTTCGATATCACACCTGCAGCCACAAATATGCTCAGTTACAAATCGGTATTGTTGGCAGGATGTGACAATTGACCAAATAATGGCGGTGGAAGGTTCTTAATGTGCCTGTGACCTTAGGACTAGGTCCAAATTGTCGGGAAGATATGTAGTAAGGTGAAATCCAGGTTGAAATATGTTCCTACTGGCTTGGCGGGCAGGGGCTTCCCCTTTGGTTGACCTGGTAGAGCATCTGCCTCGTGACAGAGGAAGGACGCTGGTGTTCCCACCTGGAGCCACAAAGGTAAGTCACTCAGTTACACAATGCTGCAACCAGTGCTGACTCTCATTACAATCACATTCTTCATGCTCAATACGAAGAGAAATAAAAGCAAATTTTAAAAGGCTTATTGCTTGTGACAGAATTAAACACGTTAATGGAAACGGTTAAATGATAAGTGTTAATTGCACAAGTTCTGAATGTCAGGATATAAATGCCCGTGAAAGTTGCTGGAAGCCCATCTGGATGTGCTGGAGGACATTAAATCTAAACTCACACTTCTAAGACCTAACGGCACTCAGTAAATAAATGTGAGTGACTTAATTCACAGTGCCTGGTTAAAGACTGGCTCTGTTGGGTGCACAAATCTCATGTGGGCCAAAGCTGGATTTGCATACATTTGTCAATGAATAGAGGGGAGTTGTGACTTTCTTCAGTTTACTTTGAGAATAAAATAGCTTTTTTTCACAGTGTTGTGTAAAGGAAGGTCACCGTTGATCATAGAAAACAACACATACTATGACCAGTGCAGGACTTGTTACCAAAGCCAGCAAGCGGGACTTTGAAAGTACTCTGCACCATGCAACTTTTGTGTGTTCTATCACTAGTTACAGCTTCATGGTGGAGTGGAACAGAGAAAGATTTTCATCAAAAGATGTGAAACGTTGGCTACAGTGTGCCATAAGTCATATGGGAGAGCAGATCCTCAATTTGATCAGTTTTAAACAGTGATGAGCACAGTTCTATATGTAAGCAACTTAAAAGTCAGTATTTTTATTTATTTTTCTTGCATTTGTTTCGTGTTTGTGAATGGGTGAACCGTAGCTCTGTTAATGGTTTATAAATATATAATATAGAGATAAACTGTGATTTCTAATACTGCAGTTTACTGCATTTGATAAAAATGATGACAGTGTTTGGGGTTTTATTTTTTATTTATTTTTCTTGCATTCATTTTGTGTTTGTGATCGCCTTTGAATTTACCCAGCAGCCTCTGCGGTACTTAAACTCGAAACCAGCTTATCAGTAGCCAAAAGTGTAATCCGATGTGCCCGCAACCAAATCAGTACTAAAAGTTAGCGGTAACTTCCACTAAATTTTTAGTGGTTTATCGGTTTAGTGTTATAAAAGTTAATTTTTTCAGTTAGCGGTTTAATGGTTATCAAACCTAACCTTTCAGTTAGCTGGGCCCACCACTGGTTTTAAATGTCCCAGTCTTACACACTCCACAAAGGAGCACAAAGTGCAAGATGCAGTTGTACATTTCATGCCCAATCCCAGTTAACTGAAAAATGAACTTTTATAATGCTAAATGATAAACCCCTAAAAAATTAGCAGAAGTTACAGCTTACCGCTAACCTTTACTATTGACTCAGCGCACTGTCGGTGACAGATATATCAGTTTCAAGCTTAAGTACCACAGACATCTGAGCAAATTCAATGCAATGCGATCACAAACCTAAAACAACAATAAACCAGCGCTTTTGCCATTAAGCATCCTGTCAGCTGCTGCAAAGATGTCACACTTACTTTACATACACAATACTACAGACGGTGGCAGTGTAGATGAAACACAAGGCACTTTCACTCATGGTTTATCTGTATTTGTACTCATGGTTATATTTGTAGATCACCCTCTGTGCATTGGCAGGTATTAATGAGACAAATTTAATTCCACACATAAGTGTCTTTTCACTTAAAAAATAATGGTTTGCATGTACATGCTGTCTTTAAAGCAGACACACTGTCTAGCATAATGCATTGTAGCAATGCATTATGGGAGTTCAGGGTTTGTCTGTTTTTTATTATTGTTATTGCAGTACATGTTAATTTAGCAGTGTTGTTAGTGTTATAGATTTGTTGTGTTTTTATAGTTCAAGGAATCTAGTTAGTTTGGTGAAGAGTTATATTGTGGCCATGAGTGAAAAGGACGTTGCAATTTACCTTTTCTGCCACTGTCTGGGCTGATGTATGCTAAAACTAAATGGGGTTTGTTGTTTGTTTGTTTTTGTTCCTAGCAACAGTCGTAGTCGGCAGCTGGGGGGGCTGAGTTCTTGCAGCAGCATGGCTATTGCAAAAGATGCAACAAGAAAGGAATTAATGTTTGACTTCAGGGTTTACAAACATTTTTGACCGTTCAGCCTTAACTATGCCAGCACAGAAATGTTAGTGAACTGAAAACTAGCGGAACTAAATTTAGCAGAAGCTAATTAATCCGTGGAAGGTTTTCAAAGTCAGCTGAAAAGCTAATATGCTAACAAAAACGTTAGTTTCTCCAATTAGGGATTAGTGGAACTGTGCTCACCACTGCCCAGTCCCCATGTTTTTTAATAGCAAATGTCCTTATGCTCATGCGTGTTCTAATTGGTTTGATAGACTTAAAATGAGGTCTGCTGTGGCTCGGTGTTAGAACATTCCTATTATGTGACACAAGAAAACAACACTTCATTTCAGTGTTTTCATTTCACTGAATTTCATTTTGGATGAAAGTAAAGCCAGACACCAGTCATATGAAAGCCTAAGGAAGGTCATAAACTTTTCATAATCATGTGACCTGTGGCTAAGTTTTAATCTGAACATCAAACATTCCCTCAGAAATGCAACGCTGGGTCTCAGACAAACTGGCATTGCTTTTCTTTTGTATCCCAACTCATTTTTTTTTGGACATGGAGAAGTTCAACTTACAGGTTCAAAGCAAAGATCAGGGTGGAACACTGAAAGCACACATCAAATTTTGAATAGAAATATAGAATAGAAAGGTTTCACTGGCTGAATCCAAAATAAGAAGCTTACTACGATACAGAGTTACTGATTGATAATGTCAGATATCAAGCTCAGATATCACATAATTTGAAGCAAAGATAACAAGACGCTATGATTAACAGCCAACTAACTTCATCAAACTTCAACAGCAACTGGTGAGTTTTAAAGCATTTCAATGGTTCAAAGACATTAGACATGCTCCTATAGACAAACAGAGTAACAATACTGTGTGTTGGGCCACCTGAACAGTTTATAGCTATTTTACACCATTATTGTAAATACAGCAATTGCAGCCGGTCTGCTCTATGTCAGCCTGATCCCGGGAGATCACAGAAGCTACACAGTGCAGCATCTGGTTTGTACTTGGATGGGAGACCTCTTTGGAACACCAGCAGCTGTGTGTGTTTCTGCAGGTTACACTGGAGTTGCTTCAGGAAGGGCATCCGGCATAAAACTTGTGCCAAATACCAATGCTGATCTGGCTGTATCCGCTGTGGTGCCCCTGAACATTATCGGGAACAGCTGAACTGACAACAACATTGTTAAATACAGTCATTACAACCACAATTCCAATGAAGTTGAGACGTTGTGTAAAATGTAATGAGGACACTCATGATTGGGTATAAAAGGAGTATCCCCAAAAGTCTCAGCCATTCACAAGCAAAGATGGGGCGAGGATCACCACTTTGTGAACAACTGCATTAAAAAAGTCCAACAGCTTAAGAACAATGTTTCTCAATGTTCAATTGCAAGGAATTTAGGGATTCCATCATCTACAGTCCACAATGTAATCAGAAAATTCAGAGAATATGAAGAACTTTCTACATGTAAGCGGCAAGGCCAAAACCCAACATTGAATGCCTGTGACCTTTGATCCCTCAGGCGGCACTGCATAAAAAAAAATGCAGGTACCAGACTGGCCTGCCTGCCGTCCAGACCTGTCGCCCATTGAAAATGTGTGGTACATTATAAAGCGCAAAGTATGACAACGGAGACCCCGGACTGTTGAACAACTGAAGTCGTACATCAAGCAAGAATGGGAAAGAATTCCATCTACAAAGTTTCAACAATTAGTGTCCTTAGTTCCCAAACGCTTTCTCCAGGTTACACTGGAGTTGCATCAGGAAGGGCATCTGGTGTAAAACGTGTGCCAAATACCAGTGCGGATCTGGCTGGATCTGCTGTGGTGCCCCCGAACATTATTGGGAGCAGCTGAACTGACAACAACAACACTGTTAAATGCAGTCATGCCAACCACAATTCCAGTGAAGTTGGGACATTGTGTAAAATGTCAATAAAAACAGAATACAATGATTTGCAAATCCTGCTCAACCTACAGTATACAGTGGTCCCTCGTTTATTGCGGGAGTTACGTTCTAAAAATAACCTGCGATAAGCAAAATCTGCGAAGTAGTCAGCACTATTATTTGTAATTATTATAGATGTTTTAAGTCTGTAAAACCCCTCACTACACACTTTATACACTTTTCTCAAACAGGCATTAACATTTTCTCACTTTTCTCTCCTGTGTAAACACTCTCTTTTTTCTTCTGGGCGAGAAGATTATAAACAGACACACGCAGAACACAATGCGTGTGCTCTGCCTTCGCTCACTGCCTCTGGAGGTACGGATGCGGGACCTGCAAAGAATCCAAGGCCTCTCTCAGTGGCCACGGAGCTCTGCGGCTGCGGTCAACATCTGCATCAAAACAGCGAGCGTAGTCTCTGGACCTGTTGCCAGATTTGGTGCAGCTCCGCACAGCAGACGGGGGGGGGGGGGCAGTGTGAGTGGCTTGCTGCTGTGTTTACCGAGCCCGCAGACTCAGTAAGCGCATCGGAGGCAGTGAGAACAATCGCGGTGATACCAACCAGTGCCGTGACTGGCCCGCCCGATAAGGACGCAGAACACAATGCGCTGTTAAAAAAAAAAAAAAAGCATGCAAAATTGCACAAAAAAAAAATCTGTGAAACTGCGAGGCCGCGAAAGGTGAACCGTGTTATAGCAAGGACCACTGTATTCAGGTGAATACACCACAAAGACAAGATATTTAATGTTCAAACTGATAAACTTTATTGTTTTTGTGCAAATATTTGCTCATTTTGAAATGGATGCCTGCAACACATTTCAAAAAGGTTGGGACGGGGAAACAAAAGACTGGGAATTTTAATGAATGCTCAAAGAACACCTGTATGGAAACAGGTGAGTGTCATGATTGGGTATAAAAGGAGCATCCCACTGTGTTACATCACCTTTCCTTCTAACAACACTCAATAAGCGTTTGGAAACTGAGGACACTAATTGTTAAAGATTTGTAGGTGGAATTCCTTCCCATTCTTGCTTGATGTACGACTTCAGTTGTTCAACAGTCTGGGGTCTCCGTTGTCGTATTTTGCGCTTCATAAATGCACCACACATTTTCAATGGGTGACAGGTCTGGACTGCAGGTAGGCTAGTCTAGTACCTGTACTCTTTTACTATGAAGCCATGCTGTTGTAACATGTGCAGAATGTGGCTTGGCATTGTCTTGCTGAAATAAGCAGGGACGTCCCTGAAAAAGACATTGCTTGGATGGCAGCATGTGTTGCTCCAAAACCTGGATGTACCTTTCAGCACTGATGGTGCCATCACAGATGTGTAAGTTGCCCATGTCATGGGCAATAACAAATATCTTGTCTTTGTGGTGTATTCAGTTGAATATAGGTTGAAGAGGATTTTCAGTTCATTGTATTCTGTTTTTATTTACATTTTACACAACGTCCTAACTTCATTGGAATTGGGGTTGTGTAACGTGTTCAGTAAACTAAGAAGAGTTGCATGTAGCTGTGCACCTGGTAATGCAACAGACAAAAATTGGTATTCACATGTTATTGAAGGGAGTTTTCCTCACCACTGTTATCTGTGTGCTTGCTCAAGGGGTTGGTAAGGTTAGACCTGACTTGTGTGAAGCACCTTGAGGCAGCTTTGTTGTGATTTGGCCCTATATAAATGAAATAAATTAAGTAAATTGATATCTTTTGCAGATAACACAGCCGCTTAAAAAGCTTTTTTGTCTCTATCACCTAAAAGATTTATGATCTCAAAACAACTTATTCTATCTCCCTGAAACTTTACTTGTGATTTTGTCTTATATTAATTCTAATCTGATATTTTGACGAGAAATAAGACAAATGTCCTTGGTAAGATTTTGCATTTTTCACTGGAGTTTGGTATTTTTTCATTTGTGCTTCCTGCAAGCAGAATTTGTGCACATTGTGAACCTGACTATGTGAAATACATCACAGCAAACAGTATAAATACTTGAAATACACTGCATATTACTTCAGACCAGGTTTTTGTTGGTTTACGGTGCAATCAGCTTAGAAAAGAAAAAAAACAACCTAGCAATTGTGGCTGACCACATCTCATTTTCAGAACATACCCATGGGCCCATGTATGTTGGGGACAACAATAACAACAGCGCCAACTGGAAACGAGGAATGACACGGCACTGCATATCCCTTTGTGCTCCATTGAAAATTGGGCCCTCCATCATCTGAAAAGGATGGAATGACATTGTACATCATTCGTTTAAATTTAACTTTTCACAGTCAAAGGAAAAAAGTGATAAGCCTTCCTGTCTTGGTAGTGGTGCTGATGATACTCTTTGACTTTGGAAAAGACATGTGTCCTCTAAAATGCAGTAAGTGAATAGATAAATGAGTCTGTTCTCTCCCTTTTTTAACACAAAAAAACAATAAATGCTACCATCTTGTAACTCACCAAATTATAAGATCATATAATGAGGGTGCTGGAAAGGAGGGTTCGGCCGATAGTCGAACCTCTGACTGAAGAGGAACAATGCGGGTTCTGTCCTCATCGTGGAACAACCGACCAGCTCTTTACTCTCACAAGGATCCTGGAGGCTGCCTGGGAGTATGCCCACCCAGTCTACATGTGTTTTGTGGACTTGGAGAAGGAGTATGATCGGGTACCCCGGGAGATACTGTGGGAGGTGCTGCGGGAGTATGGAGTGAGGGGGTCCCTTCTCAGGGCCATCCAATCTCTGTACTTGCAAAGCGAGAGTTGTGTTCGGGTGCTCGGCAGTAAGTTGGACTTGTTTCTGGTGGAAGTTGGCCTCTGCCAGGGCTGCGCCTTGTCACCAATCCTGTTTGTGATATTCATGGACAGGATATCGAGGTGTAGTCGGGGGGAGGAGGGTTTCCAGTTTGGTGGGCTCAGTGTCTCATCACTGCCTCCTGGGCACCTCCCAAGGGAGGTTTTCCAGGCATGTCCATCTGGGAGGAGACTCCGGGGAAGACCCAGGACTAGGCGTAGAGATTATATCTCCACACTGGCCTGGGAACACCTTGGGATCCCCCAGTCAGAGGTGGTCAATGTGGCCTGGGAAAGGGAACTCTGGGGTCCCCTGCTGGAGCTGTTGCCCCCGCGACCCAAACCCGGAAAAGCGGTTGAAGATGAGTGAGTGAGTGATAATGAGGGTGTCCTATCATAGACTGGCATCCTGTCCAGGGTGCATCATACCTCACATCATATTGCCACATTTAGACTGGGTTTGGCAACCAACTTGAACTGGATTCAGTCCAGATTGTTTTATAGCTGATAGTGTTCAGACCTGTTTTTCAAATCCAGCTTATTCTACACAGGCATCCAAACTCAATCTTGCTCGAGCTGAATTCAAACTGTGTGTGTATATGTGTAGCAAATATGGCCAAAGACATCTTTACATAATAAAGTTGGCGTCACTGTTCACTTTTAACAAAGAACTGGACTGCCCAGACATTACTAAGGCTGGAATGTCTTAAGCTGAATGACTGTGTTATCACTTGGCTTGGTATCAGGCACCAAAATGCTCCTAAATTCCCCTCTTGCAAAGTGTTTGAAGATAGCCATTTATTTCCTGACACCTCAGGAAAACATCAACAGACAATTCCTATGGATCAAAAGACTCTTGTTCCACACTGCACCAGTTCCAAACAGAATTTATTAGACAGTTTAATGAAGCCTGTCTAATTCAGAGAACATCCAGACACCAACAGGATACTTTCTGCTGATAACATCTCAATGAACATAGTACCTCCTTTCGTCTATGAGTGGCCTACCCAAAAATGTATGACAGCGATCCTAGGGTGGTAGTCAGGTTGGGGTCAATGAAGGGTTACTCAGAGGTCAAAATTTAAAAATGCTCCAATCATGCTGAAAAATATATCACATTATTTGCCTGATCATTACGATTCCCACAAATATAGTTTGAACTAACAATGACTAAAATAATGTTAAATTACTCTGTTTTGCCTCTGTGTGGAGAATATACACCGCGCAACAGCATACACAGTTGATGATGTGCTCATTAACATTTAAGTGTTCCACCTGCCAAACAGGCCCGGCGCCAGAAAAAAAATATTAAGGGGGCAATGAGTTTATCACAGGGGGGCGGGGTCCCCCCCCAAAAAAAAAAGTGCTCACCGGAGGGTACCTGCCTCTGAGCGTGCGTAATGAATTGGGTGCGCTCCTAGAAAGCTCGTGTATTTAGGCTACACCGTTGTAAGAGACTGACTAAGAGTAAAGAGTGATGACAGTATTTTTTAAATTATTATTTGAACGTATAGACCCTCGGTCAAGTGATCTCCTGCATACCACAAAACCAAACCAACAACTGATCTGACAAACAACATGAGACAGTAGATTAACCCCACATACAGCTCTCCATCACAAGCGCAAACACAGCGCAATTGGGCATGACAGTCACACTGTTGTGTGTTGGGGGGTGTGGCTGGATATTTTGGTGTTCTTTTCTTTTCTTTGCTCTCCAGGTGGCATGCGAACTGATTTGTCTGTGGAGAAGGTGCTGGCTGAAGAATCCTTCACCCTCATCAACATCATGTGCAGCACCTGTGAATGGTGCTCACATGCAACCTTAAAGACTTTCAGCTGAAGCAGATAATTGGATGGCGTTCTGCATTTAAGTCATGTGTGATTCAAGCAGAACTGCCGGGAACTCGACCTTGTGATGTTGAGACTGAGGACCGCGCCTGGGTTTGACACATTGAGCCCGTGAAGCAAGGAAGGGTGAGGGACACATGCTGTCAGCACACATCAAAGGTGATTAAGTGTTTGACTAATTGTTGATAGTAACTTGGTATTTTGTTACGCAGTATACTTGAATTGTGATGAGGATTGTGCAGCTTGCTTCTCACTGCTGTGGCATGCGGACAAGTGGTCCTCCACCTGTTGTGAGAAGCTGCTCATTTGCATAAAGCTTAAAATTCAGACCTGCATGTGTTGCTGATAGTGTGTGTCTTTTGAAGGATATTAGTTGTAACTGCTGACTTACCTCACCTCTTCTATGCTTCGCAGGGGGTCGGTTTGTCGTGTCCACCTGGGGGGTGTTTGGCGGTGGTAGTGGGTCCAGGAGGGCCGGGCTTCGATCCTTTTGGGCGCTGGAGAGCGTGCCAGCCTTCACTCCACCAGAGGGACGCTTTTTCAGTTCTTGCACTTTATTATGCACCAGTGGGTGTAATAAAATATTGTTTTTGGAACCGCTTTTCTGGTTATTTTTTAGCGCTGGGTTCTGTCTGACGCAGGTCCGCTCCTCAACCCGCGTCGACACATAACAGTAGTTCCCGGCCATTCCATAATGGACCCAGCGGTAGAGGCGGTTCCTTTTGCCGAAAAAGTTCAAGAACACTTGGAGAAAATATGGGAGCAATTACAGCATCTCGTAAACCAAATTAAACAAACAGACGCCCGTGTTACGGAGCTTGCAGCGCAAGCCGTTTCGCTTCCTGCTGCTCCAGCTGCGGCACCATCGATACTAGTGCAGATAACTCCGTCACCCAGAGATTCGGCGTCCGAACCGATTGTTTGTCGTCCGGAGCCTTGTGCGGTGATGCAATGTTCTCTGGTTTCTGCTCAGTCAGGTTGGAGCGCCGCAGCTTTACGAGGAATGTTTGTAGATGGGTTAAATGAGTCATTAAAATGAGCCGGCAGTCCATGACGAGCCAAACGATTTAGATGAGCTAATATCATTGGTGATTCGTCTAGTTGATCGGATGAAGGAGCGTGGACGCGAGAGAGGGCGGCCATCAGAGCGGGTTTTTTCGTCTCGGGGCTTTCCCCGACACAGATCTGGGCCGCCTCTTCTTCGCTCCACTGAGGCTCCTCCGACGGGACCTCTGGCTCCTCCTGTTGACGAGCCCATGCAGCTCGGACGAGCAGAGATTACAGTATTGCCCCGACATATAACCGTCAAGAAAAATAATGGTGACGTATCTCCAGGTGTTCTGGGACAGGCAAAATAACACATATATAAAAAAAATTATAATCTAGTACGGGTTAATGTTTTGTTTTCTTCAAATAGGGGTTATAATTTGTTTGGGGAGTTAGAGGCGTGTCTGGTGGAGTGAATTGTTAGGCGGACAGAAGCCCGTCTGGGCTCACTTAATCGTTAATTTTTTATGTGTTTTTAGGTATTTTCTGTTTGGGTTGTTGGGTCGTTTTATTTTGTTGTTTTTTTTTCCCTACATCCCTAACCCCAACCTCACTTGCCCCAAGACCGTTTGTCTTGTGGGTTGTGGGGCGGTGCAGGTTGGTCACGCTGAGTGTTCTCAGAAGACCTCTGCACCTGGGGGGGGGGGGGGGGTTTGGGGCCTTTTTCTTGGTTTGGTTAGGGCCCGGTTCCACTCCAGCCTCGGTGAGCCTTTGTACCATTCGTCATTGGTGTTGCCGGGGTGTGGTGCAGCGGAGACATACCTCAGTCGGAGGGTGGGCCGATCTGTTGCCGTTCGCCATTTCGGTAGTTCCACCCCTCCCAGAGGCTGGGGTATGGTCGAGTTGGGGCACCGGACGTATTTCCGGTTCGTGTGTGTGTTTGTGTGTGTGTGTGTGGTGTGTGTGTGTGTGTGTGTGTGTGTGTGTGTGTGTGTGTTTGTGTGTGTTGTGGTGTGGTGTGTGTGTGTGTGTGTGGCCTTAACTCACTTCAGCCTGTTGCATCAACCCCTGTCAATCCTCCAAACAATGGGTCTCCATCCATGCCCTGGACCGCTTTCACCTTCAGGGATGACAGTTGTGTTATTCAGCTTGAACAGTAATGCCACGGGGACATCAAATCTCTCCCTAATTGAATGCTGACAGTTTAAGATTCCTAACGCTAAGAAATGTGTGGAAACTGATTATTTGACTGAATAGGACTAATACGGGGGAAAGATTCCATCAAAAAGTCGTTTTGGAAGGCTGAGAGTTCAGAGCTGACACTACTTCTATCTGACAAGGAGGCAACTTTGACGTAGCTAACAGCCATAAAGGCATTGACTTCACAGCAAGAGGTACTTCTTCAATTTGTCTGGACTTTAGGAGCTGCGTTACGCAGTTTCACTTTTGTTTTTCTTTTTTTTTGAGTCCCATGTGGGAGAGACGATACGAGGTGTGTTTTGGGGAACTTGAAAAGGTGTGATCAACTAGGAACTATGTAATGTCACATAAGTAACTGTACACTGCTGGACCATAGAGCCTAAGGCCTCATTCATGGATACAAGAGAAAAGATGATACATTAATAATTTTGGCTATTTGTCTTTTCTAGTTGTTGTTCTGCTCTATTTTTATACCATTTGTATACATTTGAATCATATATATACAGACTCCAATCCAGTCCCACATGGCACACTTTTGAGGCCTTCAATGTACCTACAGTACATCTTTTGTTAAAAACAAATAATTTAATTTTCCCTAACTCCACACATTTCATGTCATTAAACAGTTAACATGCTAAATTAAACAGGATCTCAAGACATAAGAGTTCATTCATTCAATTTCTAAACCTGCTTGTTCCAATTAAAGGTCACGGGGGGCTGGAACATATCTCAGCAATCACTGGTCCAGAGGCGGGCTACACCCTGGACAGGCCACTAGTCTCATGAAGCAGCAGGACCTTCGTGGCTGGGACGACGGTGGGGGATCGAACCCACGCGGCTCGCACCAGAAGACCGTTCCTCTACCAGGTCAGCCAAAGGGGAACTCCCCGTTAGCCAAGCTAGCGGGAACGTCTTTCAATTGGGACCCGGGACTTTCATCCCGCTACACATCTCCCCACCATTTTTGACTTTGTCCCGAAGTCACAGGTGCATGTTAGCATACTCTGTGACCCACATCCTGTTCATGACACCAGATTGAAGCAGCAGGACCTTCATGGCCGGGACGACGGTGGGGGATCGAACTCATGCGGTTCGCACCAAAAGACCGTTCCTCTACCAGGTCAGCCAAAGGGGAAATCCCCATTAGCCAAGCTAGCGGGAATGTCTTTTCAATTGGGACCCGGGACTTTCATCCCGCTACACTCATATAGACAGACAAACTCAGTCATTCCTTCACTCATTCAATTTAAAGTTTCCCTGTTCACCAAACCTGCATGTCTTTGGCAGTGGGAGGAAGCCGGAACACCCAGAGGGAACCCACACAAACACGAGGAGAACATGCAAACTCCACAGAGAAAGGACCAGTAGTAGAGGACCTAGCTGAGACGTGTGCATATCATTAGGAACTGTTCTAGACTAATATGACCCCAATGAACAACTTGGGATATGTGACAAAATCTCATCCAAGATGAACCGGCCAAAAATGACCACACCCGTTTTCTTCCCAAGTGTGACTACAAATACAGCTGTATTTTCTAAACTGCAGCAGCTATAGAATTTCCAAGGTATTTAAAATGTTCAGAATGACCCATACGTGTTGGGGGGGAGTCATATAAAAGTGGAAAATTTCTATTTCGATACAAATAGTTGAGCATAAATTAAAATTCTGTAAACATTTATTGGCAAATAAATACAACTGTTTGTACTTAATCTGTATTTTAAAATATAATTACAGAAACTGCAGTATGTTGAAAACTGTCAGTCTTTCCTGTTAGGATATTTTTTAATGTTTGTTGTATTTATAGTGTCCACCACATCAAAATTATTCATCCATCCAGAGGGACAAAGTGAAATGATAAGTTTATAATATAGAAACATCTGTATAGTTTGTTCATATTAAAGGTGTTTCGTGCAATAGCATGAAGTTAGACTCCATCTGTGTGTTTGACTGATCCACACCAAGTAAACTCTGGCTTTTGGACTTTGTGATTGTGTGCAGTTTATGCAGAAGCTGACAAAATATTTTATATTTGTAGCGAAAGTTTATTCAACATTGAGAAAATATATGTGAATAAACGCATTTAGACCAGTTTTCCACGGGGTTGACACTGCCAGCTTTGAAATGATAAATATGGATGTGTATTGCTAGTTAGGCTCCAAAATTAGGATTTGCTACAATTTACTCATTGTACAGGTTCAAAAATTCCATGACAGAAAATACCAGTTGAAAAAGGTCTAAACCTGAATGTTTATTCAACATCTACAAACAGATGGTGAAAAAAAAAACTTTCCCTTGGCACCATTTTTGATTGCCTTTTCAACAATGGACATAGTTGTTTTTTAAAACTTCTTTTCAATGGAAAGGTACTCACTGGGAACTCATCAAGTAAGCCCAAAGTGACTGATCAAAAACACACGTCAGTTGTTACTCTCAAAGATGTAAGATAGAAATGCACTTTTGAACCAGTGTAACATTAAATTTTCATTGTTACTCCAATCTAATATAACTAAACTAGCGATATGTAGTTTCGTGCCTGATCTGATTTTGATTTAATTTTGGCAATAAAAGTCCACATACATAAAATACTTAAAACAGAGAGAGAGAAAAATCTAGAGCCCGTGGATCCCCACAGGTAATGTGCTAGTAATTATTTAACTGCAGAACCTTTTACAACAACAAAACATCTTCAAGGCAAGTGGGGGTTGGAGTCAAATCCTCTTAGATTTCATCTAGTTAGATCATATCTGTGGATGTTTCCCATTTTCAGAAACCTGCATTTTTGACAGATCATTATTGTGCATCAGACTGAGGCCTACCGCAGTGATCCTCGCACAGTGAGCCCTGTTATTCCCAGCTCTGCACACCAGCATCCATGTTCAAACACATATTAGACATGCCTAATGTGGTTAAGAACAGTTTGTTAATCTGATGGACATGATAGACCACCCAGTGCCAGCCTTCCATGATCATTACTTCTGCTGCACTCACACTCACAAGGTAAAGGTTATATTTTATTGCCCCCTGTTGGTTAATCTGTTCTGAACTCTGTGTTGCTGCAGAATACACACAAACAAGGAAATCCAGTAGCACTTCCACATCCATGAACCAACATATTATTGAACTGTGTACAGAAACCAGAGTACCCAGAAGAAGTCTGCACTGACTTGGGAAGAACTCAAATTCCATATAGAAAGGCCATAGAATGGAACCTACATATAGGGCCTTCTGTCGCCCACAAGGACCCCAGTGTTTGACACATGGGTTCAAAGCCTGCATTTACCTCAGTCCTTGCAAAATGCCTCTGTCTTACAAACACAAATATTGTCTGCGCCAGATCATCAAGTGTTTCCTTCTCCTGATGTTTCTTGAGAGGAATTCACTAGCTTTTTGGTTCTTTAGGTCAGCACTTTGGTACACACACACATACACTATGATGCATTCACTGTAAGTCAAATTTCTCTCATCTTTTTTCTGCCACCAATTGCTCACACACTGCAACAAGCATGTGCGCAGGAGGGAAGAAAAACATAGTATGTGCACAATAAAGAAGAGGGTGCATTCTGCACTGTATGATAAATGTTCTGCCAGTACCACATTATAATACAATCAGTTTGGCAAAGAAACTGTGTATGTGAAGGAAAAAGTGTGTGTGTGTGTGTGTGTGTGTGGGGGGGGGGGGGGGGGGGGGGGTGATGCACAGGTCAGGTTAAGTTTGGGTTGTAGGAGGCTTCAGGCAGACAGAAACAATGTCAGATGTGTTTTTTGGTTGTTCTGTGTGAATGTGATTTTCATATATTTTTATTAATATTGAGAGTCTGTCCACAGATTACCACAGCTACGGGTGTGACGGGCTATCAAATACTCTTTCACCAGATGTCAGTAACCCCAAGTAATCCACATAAAGGAATCAAACACTAGATGCGTATAAATTATGCATAGTCATGTGAAATGACACAGGAAAAAAAGTATTGAACACCTGAAAAAAGAGGTGCAAAAAGACATGGAAAGCCAAGACACCAGCTGAAATCCATCAGTAATTAGAAAGCAGTCCTGCCCCTTAACAGCGCAAATCCATTTCAGCTGGTTCAGTCCCAACTGATGGCCAATAAAAAGGTGTCTCATTACAAAGGTGTCAACCAAAAACATCTCATAATGGGTCAAAGGCAAAGAGCTCTCTCAAGCTCTTCACAACCTTATTGTTTCAAAACATATTGATGACATTGGTTACGGAAAGATTTCTAAATTTCTGAATGTCCAAGTGAGCATTGTGAGGCTGTAATCCAGAAGTGGGAAGAATCTTTTTACCATAAACCAGCCACAACCAGTGCACCTTGCAAGATTGCTGAGAGATGAGTGAAAAGAATTATCAGAAGAGTTGTCCAAGAGCCCAGGACCACTTGTGGAGAGCTTCAGACATACTTGGAATTAGCAGGTACAATTGTTTCAAAGAAAATAATGGGAGGAGAAATTAAACAAACAAATGTGCTCCACGCTCCTAGTCATGACTGGACAGTGAAAGCAACTGATCATATAACTTGAACTGCATTAAGACAAGTAATCGTGAGGATAACTTAATGTTATGATGATGAAACTCAGCAAAATTAAATGAATTGTTACACAGCTTGAAAATGTTTGAATAAACGTCATTCACATGTTGAGTATCTATATATTAAAACCATGCCTGCATGCATGAGTTTATTTAGTTTCACTGTAAGTACATAATACGTGTAATTTTAAATATGTTAAAAATACATGCATGACACAATAAAGTGAAAACACTTATTTCCATTGTGGTCCGAGTCAAATGACAAAATAGATGTAATAATAAAATAACAGTAATACACTCAACAAAAATATTCCATAATCCATCCCACCTTACAGGTGTGCCATATCAAGATGCTGATTAGACACCATGATTAGTGCACAGGTGTGCCTTAGACTGCACACAATAAAAGGCCACTCTGAAAGTTGCAGGTTTGTTTTATTGGGGGGATACCAGTCAGTATCTGGTGTGACCACCATTTGCCATGCAGTGCAACACATCTCCTTCACATAGAGTTGATCAGGTTGTCAATTGTGGCCTGTGGAATGTTGGTCCACTCCTCTTCAATGGCTGTGCAAAGTTGCTGGATATTGGCAGAACTGGTACACGCTGTCGTATACGCTGGTCCAGAGCATCCCAAACATGCTCAATGGGTGACATGTCTGGTGAGTATGCCGGCCATGCAAGAACTGGGACATTTTCAGCTTCCAAGAATTGTGTACAGATCCGCAACATGGGGCCGTGCATTATCCTGCTGCAACATGAGGTGATGTTCTTGGATGTATGGCACAACAATGGGCCTCAGGATCTTGTCACAGTATCTCTGTGCATTCAAAATGCCATCAATAAAATGCACCTGTGTTCTTCGTCCATAACAGACGCCTGCCCATACCATAACCCCACCGCCACCATGGGCCAATCGATCCACAACATTGACATCAGAAAACCGCTCACCCCACGACGCCACACACGCTGTCTGCCATCTGCCCTGAACATTGTGAAGCGGGATTCATCCGTGAAGAGAACACCTCTCCAAAGTGCCAAACGCCAGCGAATGTGAGCATTTGCCCACTCAAGTCGGTTACGACGACGAACTGGAGTCAGGTCAAGACCCCGATGAGGACGACGAGCATGCAGATGAGCTTCCCTGAGACGGTTTCTGACAGTTTGTGCAGAAATTCTTTGGTTATGCAAACCGATTGTTTCAGCAGCTGTCCGAGTGGCTGGTCTCAGACGATCTTGGAGGTGAACATGCTGGATGTGGAGGTCCTGGGCTGGTGTGGTTACACATGGTCTGCGGTTGTGAGGCTGGTTGGATGTACTGCCAAATTCTCTGAAATGCCTTTGGAGACGGCTTATGGTAGAGAAATGAACATTCAATACACGAGCAACAGCTCTGGTTGACATTCCTGCTGTCAGCATGCCAATTGCACGCTCCCTCAAATCTTGCGACATCTGTGGCATTGTGCTGTGTGATAAAACTGCACCTTTCAGAGTGGCCTTTTATTGTGGGCAGTCTAAGGCACACCTGTGCACTAATCATGGTGTCTAATCAGCATCTTGATATGGCACACCTGTGAGGTGGGATGGATTATCTCAGCAAAGGAGAAGTGCTCACTATCACAGATTTAGACTGGTTTGTGAACAATATTTGAGGGAAATGGTGATATTGTGTATGTGGAAAAAGTTTTAGATCTTTGAGTTCATCTCATACAAAATGGGAGCAAAACCAAAAGTGTTGCGTTTATATTTTTGTTGAGTGTAATAAGACTGATAATAATAAAAAAAAAAGATAATATTAATAGTGTGTATATGACAAAAAAACCTAGACAATTTATAAATACATTAAGACAATAAATTAAAATAAAATTTCATAGATCAAGCCGGTAGCGTGTTACTGACTCACTGTCATCCTGCATACAAAGAATATCTCCTGCTTAAGACACTTTTCAGCTTCTTAAAAGTCCTCCTCCCCCCTTGTACCAGTTTGGCACCGAAGGAGCTCTCGTCGGGCCTAAGGTGCTTTGCGGACCACTTTCATCTTGCCAAGGTAAAATTCTAAAGGCCCCTTCAGACATAGTGCGAATATGTACAACTCCAAGGGCAACACCCATCGGAGCAGCTGATATGTGCGCACCACAAAACATTGCACTGACGGGCAGGCGTGCACGATGCTGGTGCGACTGTTCATGCACGTGGGAACACAGTGCCACCAACGGCATGGTGTGGTTACACACTTGGTGTGAAGAAAAAAATAAATAACAAATAAAAAAAATACATGCTGCGATGCTTCCGTGCATGCGGAAACATAACAGCTTTTCCCCAGCAGCTGCACAATACATATCGCACAGCTGAAGAAACATAAAAAAATACGTCACCCACAGGATTTGAACCCGCGCATTCCAAAAGCTCTGATTACCAGTCAGAAACTTTACCAAGTAAACTACCATCACTGTCACGGTCCGTTCCAACCTGGGGGCAGCCTGTCCATGTGCGCACTATACACGCGCACTTGCTGCAGCCCGTTTCCACAGTGATATATGTTTGTATTTATGTCCACTTGATGACAGCAAATGGACACACGCCTAGTCATAGTGATCAGTTGTTAGACCATGTCCGTCCAAACACAGTACTGTCCAGCTGGGATGTCCAGAATGATAGATCTCCACTGCCGCTTCTGTCATAGCTACACCCTCCGTCAGGTCAGCACACGCACCAAAGCCACACTCATGGGGCACTTAGACAAAATTCACTGTGAGTACAACATTGATTGTCCAAGACTGCGAATGGCCACACATTTTCTAAGTGACATGCAAGCGGTGTTAAATGTTCATGTGTGTCAGCTGGAATTTGGCCTACACCTGCTGCAACAGGGATCGATGGCTCGCACAGTGCACACTCTGTCACAGTGTATTTTGTGCACACCACTGGTGTGCACAAATAGTTGTAGGAACAGGTGTACGAGGCATTGGAAGCAGCTACAAAATTACACGGTTTACATACGATTCCTGCTTCATGTGCACTTAATGCGCAATTCAACCAAATTCACAAATGTGTGAAGGGGCCCTAAGAAATGTCTAAGAATTTGAGGAATTCTAAAAATTTTCTTAGAATAACATCACTAGGAGCTATTTTTAGCCTTAGGCTGCTTTGTGGTTACAGGCCCAGAGTTCCAAAGAAGAGGTCCACAGAGCCTTCAAGATTTGAAGACTGCTTATGTGGAAGAATGAGTGAAAATCATACATCAGCAATGCAAGTGACTAGTTTCTCCATACAGGAGGTGTCTTGAAGCTGTCATTACAAACAAAGGGTTTTGTACAAAGTATTAAATAAATTTCAGTAAGCGTCTTAAATACATTTTCCCTGTATCATTCTATTTTATTACACATAACTTAATTTCTGTACTTATTTGTTTCAGGTTCTTTGCATGTGTGTATTACTTGGGTAAATTTCATGTCAATAGCACCTTTAGAAATATTTATTGAGAAAAACTGTCACATGTTCAGTACTAATTTTACCTGCTATATAGTTTACTAAATTTGTTAAATTTAATTCATTTTAGCTGTCCCTGCTGTCCTGAGGCAGGAGCAGCACCGCGGAATACACCGTTGAGTTGCGCTTTATCGCCATGGAGGCCGACTGAAATTCCACAGCGCTGCATAGTGCGTTTATTAACAGGCTTTCAGAGGCATTAAAGGATGAACTGGTGGTCTGAGATGAACCAGAGTTCCTCAACAAACTCATCACATTAGCCATCAGCATAGACAACCGGTTGAGGGAACTCGGTGGGAGAAAAGCCGGAGGGCTGACCGCAATAACACTGTTGGAGAACCGGTTGTGTGTTAAAGCCGAAAAATGTGAGTTCCACCAGCTCACCATTTCTTTTCTCTGGTTTATCATGTCCCCAGCTCAATCAAACTCGATCCTGTTAAGATGTCAGCTGTTACACAATGGCCAGTTCCCACTTCCCGCAAACAATTACAACAGTTCTTAGGTTTTGCAAACTTCTGCCACAGATTCATCTGTAATTTCAGTCAGGTTGCTTCACCCCTCACTGTTCTCACTTCCCATCAGGTTCCCTTTCAGTGGTCTGCTGTAGCTGACAAGGCCTTTCAGTGCCTCAAACACCGGTTCTACAACACCCCAATCCTTGTCCAACCCGATCCAAACCGCCAGTTTGTAGTGGAAGTGGATGCCTCTGATTCTGGCATTGGAGCTGTCCTGTCCATTGATTTTTTTGAATCACTAGGTGGAGGACCGTGGCGATCCGCTCATTTGCTGGCTGTTGCTAGAGCACCGCCATCTTGTTTAGCATCTGAAACCACGCATAAATAGAAATCTATGGGCATAATCAATGTTTTCATGAGAGTTTCACCATAAATCTGCATTTTCCACACTATTATGGTGCTGTTACATTTATTCAAACTCAGTCCTACATTTGTACAGCCAATATTTGTTAAAACAAGCACAGAAGAGAATCAAACTATTTATGTAATAGTCTTGAATGAATGTGTTAGTCCCAGTCCAGATGCTGTGATGCAAGATAGAAAATAATACCATCAGTTTGTCAAACACACCATGTCTGCCATGACACGAAACACTAGTCTGATCCTGAATTAATTTAATTATGAAGTTAAGTTAAATATGGGAAATAATCAGGGGTGAAAGTAAGAGCTTCACATGCTTGCATCATACAACCCCAATTCCAATGAAGTTGGGATGTTGTGTAAAATGTAAATAAAAACAGAATAAATATTTGCAATCCTGCTCAACCTATATTCAATTGAATACACCACAAAGACAAGATATTTAATGTTCAAACTGATAGACTTTTTTGTTATTGTGCAAATATTTGCTCATTTTGAAATGGATGCCTGGAACACATTTCAAAAAAATTTGGGACGGGGCAACAAAAGCCTAGGAAAGTTGATGAATGCTCATAGAACACCTGTTTGGAACATTCAACATGTGAACAGGTTAATTGGAAACATGACTGGGTATTAAAGGAGCATCCCCAAAAGGCTCAGCCATTCACAAGCAAAGATGGGGTGAAGACCACCACTTTGTTTAAACTGTATGAAAAAAATAACCCAACAGTTTAATAACAATGTTTCTTAAGTCTGGTGGTTGGCTCTCACTGCGGTATTGTATCACTTCCTGTTCCAGAGCACAGCGGTGTTTTTCTGTATCTGTTAGCTGTTTAATCTGCGCAGTTAGATTGATCTAGTTATCTAGATTATGATTTGTTTCCCAGTGTAATCTTTACGTGCCTTAACTAAAGCACTCCTTCTGCTGAATCACCTCTAAATTATTTACACATTATTCACTTTGCGTGTTTTTAGGAATCCGCTAGCTTAGCGTAGCTATTAGCTCTTAGCCGATTTAGCATGGCGGCTTCTCCTGTCTCTCCCGCACTTTTCTGCTCTGGGTGTGAAATGTTTAGTTATTCCTCGGCCTCCTTTAGCAGTAATGGTACTTGTAATAAGTGTAGCTTATTCGTAGCTTTGGAGGCCAGGCTGGGCGAATTGGAGACTCGGCTCCGCACCGTGGAAAATTCTACAGCTAGCCAGGCCCCTGTAGTCGGTGCGGACCAAGGTAGCTTAGCCGCCGTTAGTTACTCCCTGGCATATCCCGAGCAGCCGGGAAAGCAGGCTGACTGGGTGACTGTGAGGAGGAAGCGTAGCCCTAAACAGAAGCCCCGTGTACACCGCCAACCCGTTCACATCTCTAACCGTTTTTCCCCCACGACACACCCCGAGGATCAAACTCTGGTTATTGGCGACTCTGTTTGCGAAATGTGAAGTTAGCGACACCAGCAACTATAGTCAATTGTCTTCCGGGGGCCAGAGCAGGCGACATTGAAGGAAATTTGAAACTGCTGGCTAAGGCTAAGCGTAAATTTGGTAAGATTGTAATTCACGTCGGCAGTAATGACACCCGGTTACGCCAATCGGAGGTCACTAAAATTAACATTAAATCGGTGTGTAACTTTGCAAAAACAATGTCGGACTCTGTAGTTTTCTCTGGGCCCCTCTCCAATCAGACCGGGAGTGACATGTTTAGCCGCATGTTCTCCTTGAATTGCTGGCTGTCTGAGTGGTGTCCAAAAAATGAGGTGGGCTTCATAGATAATTGGCAAAGCTTCTGGGGAAAACCTGGTCTTGTTAGGAGAGACGGCATCCATCCCACTTTGGATGGAGCAGCTCTCATTTCTAGAAATCTGGCCAATTTTCTTAAATCCTCCAAACTGTGACTATCCAGGGTTGGGACCAGGAAGCAGAGTTGTAGTCTTACACACCTCTCTGCAGCTTCTCTCCCCCTGCCATCCCCTCATTACCCCATCCCCGTAGAGACGGTGCCTGCTCCCAGACTACCAATAACCAGCAAAAATCTATTTAAGCATAAAAATTCAAAAAGAAAAAATAATATAGCACCTTCAACTGCACCACAGACTAAAACAGTTAAATGTGGTCTATTAAACATTAGGTCCTCTCTTCTAAGTCCCTGTTGGTAAATGATATAATAATTGATCAACATATTGATTTATTCTGCCTTACAGAAACCTGGTTACAGCAGGATGAATATGTTAGTTTAAATGAGTCAACACCCCGAGTCACACTAGCTGTCAGAATGCTCGTAGCACGGGCCGGGGCGGAGGATTAGCAGCAATCTTCCATTCCAGCTTATTAATTAATCAAAAACCCAGACAGAGCTTTAATTCATTTGAAAGCTTGACTCTTAGTCTTGTCCATCCAAATTGGAAGTCCCAAAAACCAGTTTTATTTGTTATTATCTATCGTCCACCTGGTCGTTACTGTGAGTTTCTCTGTGAATTTTCAGACCTTTTGTCTGACTTAGTGCTTAGCTCAGATAAGATAATTATAGTGGGCGATTTTAACATCCACACAGATGCTGAGAATGACAGCCTCAACACTGCATTTAATCTATTATTAGACTCTATTGGCTTTGCTCAAAAAGTAAATGAGTCCACCCACCACTTTAATCATATCTTAGATCTTGTTCTGACTTATGGTATGGAAATAGAAGACTTAACAGTATTCCCTGAAAACTCCCTTCTGTCTGATCATTTCTTAATAACATTTACATTTACTCTGATGGACTACCCAGCAGTGGGGAATAAGTTTCATTACACTAGAAGTCTTTCAGAAAGCGCTGTAACTAGGTTTAAGGATATGATTCCTTCTTTATGTTCTCTAATGCCATATACCAACACAGTGCAGAGTAGCTACCTAAACTCTGTAAGTGAGATAGAGTATCTCGTTTTACATCCTCATTGAAGACAACTTTGGATGCTGTCCTCCTCTAAAAAAGAGAGCTTTAAATCAGAAGTGCCTGACTCCGTGGTATAACTCACAAACTCGTAGCTTAAAGCAGATAACCCGTAAGTTGGAGAGGAAATGGCGTCTCACTAATTTAGAAGATCTTCACTTAGCCTGGAAAAAGAGTCTGTTGCTCTATAAAAAGCCCTCCGTAAAGCTAGGACATCTTTCTACTCATCACTAATTGAAGAAAATAAGAACAACCCCAGGTTTCTTTTCAGCACTGTAGCCAGGCTGACAAAGAGTCAGAGCTCTATTGAGCTGAGTATTCCATTAACTTTAACTAGTAATGACTTCATGACTTTCTTTGCTAACAAAATTTGAACTATTAGAGAAAAAATTACTCATAACCATCCCAAAGACGTATCGTTATCTTTGGCTGCTTTCAGTGATGCCGGTATTTGGTTAGACTCTTTCTCTCCGATTGTTTGTCTGAGTTATTTTCATTAGTTACTTCATCCAAACCATCAACATGTTTATTAGACCCCATTCCTACCAGGCTGCTCAAGGAAGCCCTACCATTATTTAATGCTTCGATCTTAAATATGATCAATCTATCTTTGTTAGTTGGCTATGTACCACAGGCTTTTAAGGTGGCAGTAATTAAACCATTACTTAAAAAGCCATCACTTGACCCAGCTATCTTAGCTAATTATAGGCCAATCTCCAACCTTCCTTTTCTCTCAAAAATTCTTGAAAGGGTAGTTGTAAAACAGCTAACTGATCATCTGCAGAGGAATGGTCTATTTGAAGAGTTTCAGTCAGGTTTTAGAATTCATCATAGTACAGAAACAGCATTAGTGAAGGTTACAAATGATCTTCTTATGGCCTCGGACAGTGGACTCATCTCTGTGCTTGTTCTGTTAGACCTCAGTGCTGCTTTTGATACTGTTGACCATAAAATTTTATTACAGAGATTAGAGCATGCCATAGGTATTAAAGGCACTGCGCTGCGGTGGTTTGAATCATATTTGTCTAATAGATTACAATTTGTTCATGTAAATGGGGAATCTTCTTCACAGACTAAAGTTAATTATGGAGTTCCACAAGGTTCTGTGCTAGGACCAATTTTATTCACTTTATACATGCTTCCCTTAGGCAGTATTATTAGATGGTATTGCTTAAATTTTCATTGTTACGCAGATGATACCCAGCTTTATCTATCCATGAAGCCAGAGGACACACACCAATTAGTTAAACTGCAGGATTGTCTTACAGACATAAAGACATGGATGACCTCTAATTTCCTGCTTTTAAACTCAGATAAAACTGAAGTTATTGTACTTGGCCCCACAAATCTTAGAAACATGGTGTCTAACCAGATCCTTACTCTGGATGGCATTACCCTGACCTCTAGTAATACTGTGAGAAATCTTGGAGTCATTTTTGATCAGGATATGTCATTCAAAGCGCATATTAAACAAATATGTAGGACTGCTTTTTTGCATTTATGCAATATCTCTAAAATCAGAAAGGTCTTGTCTCAGAGTGATGCTGAAAAACTAATTCATGCATTTATTTCCTCTAGGCTGGACTATTGTAATTCATTATTATCAGGTTGTCCTAAAAGGTCCCTAAAAAGCCTTCAGTTAATTCAAATGCTGCAGCTAGAGTACTGACGGGGACTAGAAGGAGAGAGCATATCTCACCCATATTGGCCTCTCTTCATTGGCTTCCTGTTAATTCTAGAATAGTATTTAAAATTCTTCTTCTTACTTATAAGGTTTTGAATAATCAGGTCCCATCTTATCTTAGGGACCTCATAGTACCATATAACCCCAATAGAGCGCTTCGCTCTCAGACTGCAGGCTTACTTGTAGTTCCTAGGGTTTGTAAGAGTAGAATGGGAGGCAGAGCCTTCAGCTTTCAGGCTCCTCTCCTGTGGAACCAGCTCCCAATTCAGATCAGGGAGACAGACACCCTCTCTACTTTTAAGATTAGGCTTAAAACTTTCCTTTTTGCTAAAGCTTATAGTTAGGGCTGGATCAGGTGACCCTGAACCATCCCTTAGTTATGCTGCTATAGACGTAGACTGCTGGGGGGTTCCCATGATGCACTGTTTCTTTCTCTTTTTGCTCTGTATGCACCACTCTGCATTTAATCATTAGTGATCGATCTCTGCTCCCCTCCACAGCATGTCTTTTTCCTGGTTCTCTCCCTCAGCCCCAACCAGTCCCAGCAGAAGACTGCCCCTCCCTGAGCCTGGTTCTGCTGGAGGTTTCTTCCTGTTAAAAGGGAGTTTTTCCTTCCCACTGTAGCCAAGTGCTTGCTCACAGGGGGTCGTTTTGACCGTTGGGGTTTTACATAATTATTGTATGGCCTTGCCTTACAATATAAGCGCCTTGGGGCAACTGTTTGTTGTGATTTGGCGCTATATAAAAAAATTGATTGATTGATGTTCAATTGCAAGGAATTTAGGGATCCCATCATCTATAGTCCATAATATAATCAAAAGATTCAGAGAAGCTGGAGAACTTTCTACACGTAAGCAGCAAGGCTGAAAATCAACATTGAATGCCCGTGACCTTCGATCCCTCAGGTGGCACTGCATTAAAAACTGACATCATTGTGTAAAGGATCTTTCCGCATGGGCTCAGGAACACTTCAGAAAACCATTGTCAGTTAACACAGTTCGTCACTACATCTACAAGTGCAAGTTAAAACTCTACCATGCAAAGCGAAAGCCATACATCAACAACATCCAGAAACGCTGTTGCCTTCTCTGGGCCCAAGCTCATTTGAAATGGACAGACGCAAAGTGGAAAAGTGTGTTGTCTTCTGATAAGTCCACATTTCAAATTGTTTTTGGAAATCATGGACATCATGTCCTCTGGACAAAAGAGGAAAAAGACCATCCAGATTGTTACCAGTGCAAAATTCAAAAGCCTGTGATGTGTGTTAGTGCCCATGGCATGGACAACTTACACCTCTGTAATGCACCATCAATGCTGAAAGACACATCCAGGTTTTGGAGCAACGCATGTTGCCATCCAAACAACGTCTTTTTCAGGGACATTCCTGCTTATTTCACCAAGACAATGCCAAGCCACATTCTGCACGTGTTACAACAGCGTGGCTTCATAGTAAAAGAGTACGGATACTAGAGTGACCTGCCTGCAGTCCAGACCTGTCGCCCATTGAAAATGTGTGGTGCATTATGAAGCGCACAACATGACAATGGACTGTTGAACAACTGAAGTCGTACATTAAGCAAGAATGGCAAAGAATTCCACCTACAAAGCTTCAACAATTACTTTCCTCAGTTCCCAAATGCTTATTGAGTGTTGTTACAAGGAAAGGTGATGTAACACAGATTTGCAAATCGTTGTATTCTGTTTTTTTACATTTTATACAAGGTCCCAACTTCACTGGAATTGGGGTTGTATTAAACATATTAATATTAAAGATTGCTCTTAACCCACCTGCAGCACTGCTTTTACTTAGCGCTTATCCACGAAAATTTCAAATAAAACAAATCAAACGAAACAGCCACACCAGTCAGGGTAAGATTATTCAATAATTAAAGGACCAACTTGAAAGAAATCTAACAACACTACACTGTTTACACGGAGTATATCACAGAGAAATTCATCTCATTCATGTATATTCTTATATTAGTAGAATATATGACTGTCATGTGAGCCACCAAATTGAGAGAAAAATCATTTTTATTCTATTACAGAATATCTCAGGATAGAAAACCTGATGTGACCCAAGGCTACTTAAAAAGGTAAAATTGAGACTTATGAAAGTGAGACTTCTAACTGAATCGCTAAACGAGTGGTGCGATATTTATCACGACAAAGCATTCAGGCAGTAAAACTGAAGTCACTATTTTACAGAATACAGATAAAAAAAATCATTTTCTAATACCCCCGTCACACATAGCCAGAATGACACCGAATGGTGTCAGAATGATGAATTCGCCCACATCCAAAAACGTCGGGTTTCAGTTCCAAAACATTCTGACAGCAGTCTGCGAAAGTCCACACAGTTGGTTCCAGTCAGCCGGCTGTCCTGAGTGTGTTGCACATGTTCAAAACACTTCGGGCGCCATCGAGGTGGGACACCTATCCGATGGCGGTCTGAGTACCATCTGACCTCAATTGACATATTCTGAAGGCAGCATAAACAGGATTCAAAACGATTTGATCACGTATGAGGGAACCTCGAGATGGATTGGGCATGGCAAAGCCTGCTGGCATGACTTGCACATCCCACTTATGACCCTGTACTGTTCCACAAGTTAGCATATGTTCGCAGAAAGAATGGGACAAAACAACACCTCAGACACTTCACCTCTTGGGGTCCTCTATGCCAAAACATTTTTTCAGTTTTGTCAGAAGGAATGACACCATTACAAAGGTGTAAATGCTTTAGTATCCCAACTTTTATTACATCCGCCAAGGCATTTGTTTATTTGTTTGTCTGTCTGTCTGTCTGTCTTTTAGCAAGATAACGTCAAAACTACTGCATGAATTTTGATGACATTTTCACCGCAGATACATATTAGGCCAAGGAAGACTCCAATAAATTTTGGAGGTGATCTGGATCTGGATTCTGGATCAAGTTTTACTTTACATATAGACTTTGAAGGATTACTGTAAGCAGGAGTAAGTCAAAACTACTACATGTACTCTCACCAAATTTGCACCACAGATACATATTAGGCCATGAAAGACTCCATTAAAATTTTGGAGGTGATATGGATCCAGATTTTGGATCAAGTTTCAGTTTATATAGACTTTAAAGGATTGCGTCAAAACTACTTCATGAAATTTCACCAAATTTACATTACAGATACATATTAGGCCATGGAAGACTCCATTTAATTTTGGAGGTGAGCTGGATGTGGATTCTGAATCAAGTTTCTCTTTATAGGCTTTTAAGGATCATGTCAAAGCTACTTCCTCAAGCAGACCAGGCTCAAAGGGGTGACCCTCTGCTTGGGCCATGCTACAGACATAAATTACAGAACAATTCACAAAATGAACATACAAGAAATGTTGCCTATGCACAGGATGGTTTCCGGAACAGATTCCACACCCATCTCTGGATGGAGCTGCACCTCAAACAGAGAGAAAAAACAGAATCAAGCATCAGAAAGACAAGAAATACAGTATAATTTGTCAGCATTAAACAACAAGAAAAACAGGAAATACTAAGGTGATTGCCGGCCACTAGCCCTGAGCTTCACTAAAAGACCCAGAATTTAGGTAAAGTTGAGGGTGCAGCACGCTCTGTTTCCTAATAAAATGAATCAAAAGTTGTTGTGTGGGCCGCTGAAGAGGAGGTACTGCTGGCCCACCACCACAAGATGGCGCCCTGCTTGAAGTGCGGGCTTCAAGCATGAGAGGGCATCGGCTTTGCTGGAGGTGACAGCTGTCATCAATCAACACAAGCTGTCACCCATCACCACCACTACAAAGACCGGACTGCAACTCCACCTCCTCGCCGAGAAATCAACTACCATTCAGGTAATTTCTCTGCTGACTGACACTTTGTGTGTAATAACCTGAACTTCTGTTGCAGCCATTTTCCTGGAGTGTGTCCTTATCTGAGGGATTGGCGTTTGGTGTGACAGCGACGGCTTCGCCTCACACCCCAACCCAGATAAGTGGTTGACCAGGAGCTGCACGAGTGTGTGTGATTGGAGGTGGAGGTTTTCCCTCCTTTACTTAATACAGACTGTGGGATTACTGAGTGTGTGAGAACTGTCTCTGTTCTCTGCCAGCAGTACCGGGTCTGACTGCTGAAGACAGCGGCCACCTGGGGCGCAGGGCTTGGCGGCTCCGGTGTTCTTCAGCTCCGTTAGTGTTGGAAGCTGTGTGGGGATCCAGCTCTTCTCTCTCCAGGCGTCTTCTATCGTCGAGCCTGCCCACACGTCACCTGGTGTATGATTGACAGTCCACCATATTGTTATTGTCTGCACGTTGTTGTGTGATTCACAACATTAAATTGTTACTTTTTGGCTTATCCAGTGTCCGTTCATTAACGCCCCCTGTTGTGGGTCCGTGTCACGACACTTTCACAACAAAAGTGTTGCCACTGTGTCGAACAAGAACTTTGAGTTATGCTTGTTTTTGTTGATGTACCGGCCCGGGCTTTGCGTTCTCAAGGTGCAGGACTACTTTGTGTCCCTAGGGTGAATAAAAAGTCTGCGGGTCACAGAGCTTTCTCTTATCGTGTCCCTGTTCTGTGGAATGATCTCCCTGCATCAATAAAACAGTTAGATTAAGTTAAGTTTGTTAAGTCTGGACTTTCAAGTCCAGACTTAAGATGCACTTATTTTCCCTTTCGTATGGCTAGCATACTGACATGTTTCTATGCTTTTTGCTCTTTTAATTAATTTATTAATAACAGAGCGGGCAGTGGCCTCAACTTTATCTAAATTCTGGGTCTTTAAGTGAAGCTTAGGGCTAGTGGCTGGCAATCACCTTCGTATTTCTTGCTTTTCTTGTTGCTTAATGCTGACAAATCACACTGTATTGTTGTCTTTCTGATGCTTGATTGTTTTTCTTTTCTTTTCTCTCTGTTTGAGGTGCAGCTCCATCCAGAGATGGGTGTGGAATCTGTTCCGGAAACCATCCTGTGCATAGTCAACATTTCCTGTATGTTCATTTGTGAATTGTTCTGTAATTTATGTTTTTATGTAGAGGGTCACCCCTTTGAGTCTGGTCTGCTTGAGGTTTCTTCCTCAGTGGGAGTTTTTCCTTACCACTGTTGCTCTGGGGGTTGGTAAGGTTAGACCTTGTGTGAAGCGCCTTGAGGCAACCTTGTTGTGATTTGGCGCTATATACACACACACAAACACACACTCATCTTCAACCGCTTAGTCCAATTAAGGGTCACGGAGAGCTGGAGCCTATCCCAGCAGTCATAGAGCGCGAGGCGGGGTACACCTATGCACATCTACGGACAATTTAAAGATTCCAATCCACCTAACCCGCATGTCTTTGGATGTGGAAGGAAACCGGAGCACCCGGAGGAAACCCACGCAAACACGTTGAGAACATGCAAACCACACAGAAAGGCCATATGCGGAATCGAACCCATGACCTTCTCGCTGTGAGGCAACAGTGCTAGCCACTAAGCCATCATCCTGCCCTGGTGCTATATAAATGAAAATAAATTAAAATTGAATTCAAATGGCAAAATAAATAACATTTGCCATTTAAGAGATTAACCTCCATTTACCTCCACTTAAAGGACCGAGACTTTAAAAAAATACCTGACCTAGCTAACTAGAAGATTTTCAACTGAGCCAGTAGCTAACATCATGAAGCAACATGCAACTAGTCATCCCCATGGCATGTAGCCCTGCTGGTTGAGGCATCAGAATAAGAATTCAGCCCAGAAACAGGATTTATGTAAAAGCTCAGTCAGAGTGTGCACACATGTAAGTCCTTTCAATCTGCCCTGATAGTATTAACAAATGACCCACCTCTAATTAGAAAGCATTAGAGTAAAAATTCCAGTACGGCAAACAGCTAATTAGTATGTGTTGGCTGACTCTCCGCCAAAACAGTGACAATGGAGTGGAATTAGGACTGCCATGGGAATGAGTGAATATCTCGTGAGGATTAATGTAAACAAGTGAGAAATTGTTAATGATGAGGTTTCTGGCTGCAGCGGGATCATTCTCTGACAGCTAGTGCAATGAATTAAGCCGCGAGAAACTACATTGTTCCTTTGTAAATTGGGTCACTGAGAAGACACGGGAGCTGAGGTTTCTGTTGAATGTTGAAATGAATTCAGAGAGGGACAACCTGACAGGCAAAGCAAGGTCACCCTTTCTGAACCTTCCTGGTAATTATTCTTGATACAAGGATTAATATCTAATTCAACACGTCGTTCTGGACCACTCTTTTGTTATTAACTCTGTGACAGCGGGGAAACCTTTCAGCATTATTTCAATTCAGTGATTACTTTAGGCCTAGGAGATGATTGCGAACTGTGCTGGTAGGTTTACTCTCCGCATTGATTTCCTTGCCAATATTGAGGGAAGAGCTCCCAAGACATATCACTGCTACTCTGTGAATCTTACTGGGGTGGAAGCTCTTTCCCCTCATGATAATGACAAGAACACAAGGATAAAAGAAGGGCGAGGTTTGCTTGAGGGTGATAGAATGTGCTCAGCAATGTATCTGTGCAATAAAGTGCAGCTACACTTATGCAGGCTGAGTCTAAATAAGCATTTTCATAAAATTTTAAACATTCATTCAAGTCTAAATCCTACCGCATATAGGATTTAAGGCTGATTTATGCTTCTTCAACTCAGTAACTCTGCGGCCACACAATAAACTTTTGAAGTTCACCATCACGTTGGTGTCATAATGCACTTTACTATCAGAATAGTAGAACAAAGCAGGGACTTTCTTTCCATCTGCACCACTGTGGTTCCTGGTTTTTTTTTTTTGTTTCATTTTCTGGACCAATTTGTCCTTTAAGCAGCTCCGCTTCTTATTTAATCATCAACCTCCAAACCATGTTGCGTGCATTTCCCTCCATGAATTGTGGGTCATTTGAGTATCTTTGTCGTTTTCGACTCAGTGTTGTGAAACTGGTCATGTTAAAGGCCTTTTCTGAGAAACAATCCTGTTTGATCCGTGATTGAAATGCAATCCGCATGCGCACTGCAAAAACTTTTAATTATGGGACAGGAAGGAGTGAAACCGGAAAAGTGTCCAATCACAGCTCTTGTGGTCTCTGTCATTTTGACGTATAGTGACACAGAGGGCTCTGCTTCACTATGGAGCTGCGGAGATGGAGAAGCATAAATCAGGCTTTTGGGTGTTAAATTAGAAATGCAATACAGCATTCATAACCCTCATTAGTGTATAATTACATGTGACAACAAATCAATGCGTTTTCATAAGCTTTGAGTATGTCCTTTATACCTATGTGGGAGCGGGCTCCCTCATGCAGGCTGCCGTGTTGCAGCGCCATGTTGATATGGTCGCCCAAAAGGACATACTTACGCCACCTTTTACATTTTGCAGCACGACTGGAAAACTGAAGAAAAAGATCAGGAATCTGATTACACGCCTACACACTGTCTACTGGTTGCTACTGCAGGCTAACAAATTTGCAAATCCTCACTTTTGAGAAAAAGGAGAATAATAAATGTTACCTATCACATGATAAGGCAAGGAAGCATGAAGCCGTCCAAATGTGTGATAGGAAACAAAAGTATGACCGGCGATGGAATAATGCAGTGTGCAACCTGACCGCTAGATGTCACTAAATCATGCACACTGTAGCTTTAAGTCAGTTGTATTTGTAACATGATGTTATGATTCGGGCGTGCGTGGAAGACAAACCCAGAAGCAGAGATCAGAATGTGAGCAGTAACAAAGGATTTATTGAACAGAATAAATGTGAATGGCTGCCTAGCCGAGTGGAGACCATCCCGCTGAGCGGTGGAACCACGGAGTCCGCAGTCCAGAATGGTTTCAGTCCCAGCAGATGGATCCAGAGCCAGGTGGCCGCTACAAGCTGTTGACGAGGCTGGAGAAAGAAGAGAGACACAGATAGTGAGTGCTGAGCCAGACACTTCCAGAAGCGGTTCACACCAGTGACAACTGATCACAGCTGGTCCAGATAAGCAGGCAGTTATAGGTAGAATGATTCTGTTCAGTTTCTTCAAATCGTTCTTAATCAGGAAAAGTTCTTAGTTCAGTCTCAGTGATAATTGATCACAGCTGGTCCTGGTAAGCAGGCAATTAGACAAAAATGATTCAGTGCTGTTTCTTCCAGTTGCTCCTCTTCACGAAAAGTTCACAGTTCAACTTGTATTACGTTTTTAAGCAGAGTTCAGTATGCAGCAGCTTGTAAATGCAAAAGGAGAGCAAACACTTAACTTGGCTGATGTGGAGCGTGGGAGCTCTGTCACAGGCTGCAGGAAAGTCTTGGTTTGCTTCAGCGACAAGCTGCGTCTTTTCTGGTTGTGGGAAACACCGAGAGAAAAATATTAGACCAAAAAATGACTAGTCTTACCGTGGAAGGTTTTCAGAGTTTCTGGTGAGGACGCAGTGAAGAGCCAGGGTTCATATACTGCAGTGATGAGATGTGGAACAGGTGTGTCAATCAGCTTGCGGCATGCCACCTGTGCAGAAAAGAGAAAGAGCAGCAGCAGACAGAGCAGGCAGCCCACAACACATGAAGTTCTATAAAATTATTTATTTTCCAAGAATTTGTACCAGCAAAGACTAATTTCTTTCTTTTGTTTGTGAATAGAAAACAAAATGTTCATTATAATGTGACCTGAATGCACCCTGAAATTAATTTTCCTTTTTTATATATGTTGTTGTCCATTCGGCTGCTCCCGTTCGTGTTCGGGGTCACCACAGTGGATACAACCAGATCTATAATGATATTTGGCATAAGTTTTACGCTGGATGTCCTTCCTGACCCAACTCCAATTTTACCTGGAGAAACACACACAGCTGTTGGTGTTCCAAAGAGGTCTCCCATCCAAGTACTAACCAGGTCCCGCATTGCTCAGTTTCTGAGATCTGACGGGATCAAACTGACACAGAGCAGACCGGCTATATATATTTTTAAATACAGCACAGAACATGAAAGAAAGGCTGTCTCAGATTTTTGTTTGTTTTTTTTGTTTTATGGTTAGTGATAGGTACAGCTTAAAAATTCTTGCATTCTAATATTGTAAAGGGTTGGTTGTCATTTGGTTGTGTTATATTTTATTCACCCACTTCTGAAGCCTGCTACTGTTCTCAAGGTTTTCAACATTTTCCCCTTTATTATCACATCAAAAATTATACACAGCCAGCATGGTGACTTTGTACTTAGTACTGTTGCCTCACAGCAAGAAGGTCCTGGAATCGCTTCCCACCTGGTCCGTTTTGTGTGGAGTTTGCATGTTCTCCCTATGTGTTTATGTGGGTTCCCTCTGGGTGCTCCAGCTTCCTCCCACTTCTAACTGCATGCATGTTAGGTAAACTGGTGAGTCTCATTTGACTGTAGGTGTGTGTGCGAGTGTGAATGTGTTTGTCTATATGTGGCCCTGCAACAGACTGGCATCCTGTCCAGGATGTACCCTGCCTCATTCCCCATGACTGCTGGGATAGGCTTCAGCTCCCAGTGACCCTTGACTGGAGTATACAAAATAGGTATAGAAAATGAATGAATAAAAATACGCAAATACCACTTTTTTAGGTCCACAATTCAATTAAAGTGTAGGTGACATGTAATGCCATGTGTTCATGAATATTTAAGACTAAAATTAAACAACAGTTTGAAATTTATCCTTTCCTGGTGCGCAGTTCTTGAAGAGATAATATTCGTATTTTGAACTGCGCACCACTAAAAACCAGGAACTACCCAGCGAGTGCCAACATTGGACAAGAAGGAGGAAGTGGTGTCAGCTCTGGAACCATTATCTTAATTGTCCCATTAATTTATGGATTTTTTTACAGGCTACTTACAGCACCAGTTCCACCGAGTGGTTTGGGTCAGAGCTACAGCGTGTTTTTGGTGTCAGAACAGTTTTCACCGGCAGAATGGCAGGTGGAACACTTACATTGACGAGCATGCAGTTGCATTGTGTCTGTGGCTTCTCCACTCATCACGGAGACAAATCTGAGTATTTTCAGATTATTTTAATGTTTTCTGGATCATGGGATAATTTCGTTGCATGCAGACTGAGACGTTCCGAACAGATGAGGCACTGCGAGTCTTTTAACTTGCAGCACAAATCGGCTTGTTAACAACCAAGACTCGATCCATCAGCCACAATAACGGATTACAGCCGGCGCTGCTGGCACTAATCTCCCCTGTGACAAATGTACTTTTCTTCAGCCAAGACAGAAGGAATTAAATTATTTTCAGATGTCGTTTTGTAAACGTGGATAAGTTTAAAGATGATCTCACGGAAACGAGGTAACTATATATTTACTTCTTGTGTAAATGATTTTAATATTTAATAATAACATATTATGCTAGTAACATACAGTACATTAACTGTATTCAAGAATGAAACAATATTTATTTTAAAAATAACTGATATTTTCAGTTCCTCATGACATTTTTCAGATTTGAAATTGTTTCTAAGGAAAAAACATAAAAAAATTCTACACTTCCTCCTGACTTTTTTCTGATGTCACAGACAGTAAAAATTTTTTTTTAATCAGTTGACTACGAACAAAGAGCTGGCAAAAAACAGTTTATTACCTCCATCCACATGTCGAAATCACCTGCATTATTTATTTATTTGTTTTTTATATTCACCATGCTGTGTTCTGAACTCTGTCAATATCATCACTGTTGTCAGACTGAAGGTTTTCCTCCAAAGTTTATTGTCATCTAAATAAGGCTCTAAACCATAAATGCTGTCCCCCACAGCTGCTTCAGAAAAACCTTCAGACTGACTTAAAAAAAGCTCCACACTACAAAAAAAAAAAAAAAAATCATCCGAAAACAGCTCGACCTCATTTAATTTAACGCCCAAATACCTCAAGGCACTTCACACAAGTAAGGTCTAACCTTACCAACCATTAGAGCAAGCCCATAGGCAACAGTGGTAAGGAAAAACTCCCTCTGATGATTTGAGGAAGAAACCTCAAGAAGACCAGACTCAAAGGGCTGCTTGGGCCATGCTACTGACACAATTGGCAATATGAATATACAGGAAATATACACTTTTGTAGTTTTTGGCTAGACTGGAGAGACAGCTTATCCCTCTGGGATCCAAGGGCATTTTTTGGACAGTTCACTCATCTGGCATAAATGTTTTATTATTGCTGTTAACAGCTCTTCCTGCATCCCACAATCAAGTTTTATGTCTCTTTTTTAGGACAACCTGTGCTTTCAGAATATATATGTTTTTGTTGTGATTTATACGATCAGAAAAAAGAAAGAAAAAATAAAGCGAAAAATAATTTTCCACACACATTTATTCAAAACCACAGCAAACTATAATAAACAACTGTTTTGACACTTTATAAAGGTAATTTAAGGTCTTGTGTGAAAGACTGTACAACAAAAAGGTTCAAACAATAAACACAAATGCACATTTTAAACAATATATACAAAATGATCTATGCGTTTTGTTATTTTGATACGGTAAACAGTGCTTTATGCCGAGAAAGCAACAGAGTTATCCAGTAACATTCACATGCAAACTAGTGGAGCAATCCTAATAGTTACACACTCTTTGTTTGAGCATGTGAGATTGTCATCAGAGTCTCTCCGTCTGCTTTCAGTGATTGCTGTGCGTAATGGCACAGGGTGCATTTGAAGCCCAATAGTATGTACTCATTGGAGCACCCAGGGGGCTAGTCAAATTAACCAACTAGTAACATATCACTCCTGAAAATTATCTTTGGCTTTTCACGTGAGGTAAATCTGCCCTACGATTGGATTTTGGAAAACCATGTGACGGTGAACCAATTCGGATTGGACTCACATTGCACGCGTCATCACACAGCTTCTATGAGGAGTACAAATGGCTGATGGCTGGCTCAAAAGTCTGCGGAGTTAACTTTTCAGCAAAAAAAAGTAAGTTTCTATCTCATATCATTAAAAAGTTATTTACAATTTAGTAAAGCTTGGTTTTAGCCATCGTATACGACAGTGTTGGCCCCAGAGTGTTAAGTTAGATTCAACACGGGATGACTACAAGACATTGCCATGTGAATGTCACAGCAGAAGTCAAGACTCATCAGACCAAACAATGTTTTTTTCAGGTCTTCCCATCGTCCAATTTTGGTGTACCTGTGCCCGCTATAGTCTCATGTTCCTTTTCTTATCTGACTGAAGTGGCATCCAGTGTGATAGTTCTAGCTGCTGTAGTCCATGTGCTTCAGGTTTTGATGTGTTGTGGTTCAGAGATAATCTTCTGCCTGCCTCAGTTTTAATGAGTGGTGCCGAGTTACTGTTGCCTTTCTCTGAGTTCTAACCATTCTGGACATCAACAAGGCATTTCCTTTGCCCAGATAACTCTCCCTTCTCTGCGTGTTTCTTTTTTTTAGCTATTTATCTGTGGATCCTAGAGATTTGAAAAACTAGAGAGATCTACAAAATTTGCTTGGGGTGTTCATTCAGACAACAGATTTTTAAGGGGTATTTGTGAGGGCCTTATGCGCAAATATCCATAATCTATAAAGTGTCCTGTGCAATGCCTCTAACTGATTTCTCTGTTTTCTCAGCCTCAAAATGGCTGTTCTTCCATGAACACTCCGATTGGTTTCATGTCAGTTATTCCATTTAACAGTACCTAAAGTTTTCACAGTTGAAATCCAGCGCTAAAACCAAGAGTAGACTTTTGAACAGCTGGATCCAAGAAACACCGTCAGTCCTGTGTTCCAGTATTTCTGCTCAACTGAAAACTGGGTGATCTGATGGAAGGAGCTTTATTTAATGTATGCTGTTTATCGCGTCTATGTGTAAAATACAAGGAATAAAGAAGATGACATTCAAACTGTCTTCTCATGATAATTTTCTTATAATTTTATATTTTATTTTATTATATATGCAATTTCTCTGCAGTGTCCAGCAAAAAAAAAAAACAACAAACAATTAAATGAGTGTTTTTGTTGTAGAGACATTCCAGAATTAGAGGACATTTGCTGTCCCCCACCGGATATTTAAAATACTTTAGTTCAAATAACAAAATATATCACATAACCTGCCAATTAAACTGTCATAAAGCAAAATATAATAATTGCTGGAAAAGAATTGTGCCTTTACATATATATAATACTGAATAGGCGTAAAATACCCCTAAAATGAGTGTTTTTCTCTTGTCCCCGACTCCTGGTGACAAGCTTTTACATCATTTTTAATATCTAAAATAAGTCTTGAATTAATTGTCTTCTGTGTATGTTCATTACATGAATCTATTGTATTGTTTTTGAATACTATTTATGTGCTATAAGTTGTGTTCCTGAATGTGCACGCAACCCTGTTACCCATACCATTTTTGCCTGGCTATATGAAGGGTTAAAATATATGTCATATTACAAACAGGAAATGACATCATCCAAACAGTTTCAAAGTCCATGGGTAGACCAAAGGTGAGGCCCTCTTGCATCTTTGATATTTTTCAAACTTTTCTGGGTTAACTGAGTGCTAAACCACTCGACCCTGTTACCTCTAGTCTTAAGAATAATGTTGACTAATTGTCATTTTATTTTCTCTATTGTAAAACTACACTGGTCCTGACCTTGCTAGATAGCTAAATTAAGCAGCTAGCTTTTTGTTAATTAGGTAGATGCTGTATTAGCATTGATTTGCAACCCTGTTACTAAATTATAGAACATGGTTATTATCATAGTTAACCAGGGTGTTTATGGTTAAAGATGTTTAGTTAAATGATAAAAATTAATTTATTTGTGTACTTTAATGTATTTACATATGAATATCTGTTATATTATTCAAATAGTTTACATATTTTACATATTTTAAAATAAATAACTCAGCCACATGGGGGTGCAGCCAGTACATTCTGAGTGCCGGTCCCAAGCCCGGATAAATGAGGAGGGTTGCGTCAGGAAGGGCAGCCGGCGTAAACAAGCCAACCCAACTATGCAGACTCAGAATCGGTCCGCCACCGGTGCTATTGCCCAACAGGGTGCCGGTGGAAATTGGGCTACTGCTGGGCGAAGACGACGAAGAAGAGGAGGAAAACATTGCCACGAACAGCGGGAGAAGAAGAAAACTAGAAGGGTGGAAATGAGAGTGGGACTTTGAATGTTGAGAGAGCTGGCTGATATGATGGAGAGGAGAAAGGTAAGACATATTGTGTGTGCAAGAGACCAAGTGGAAGGGAAGTAAGAGCAGGAGCATTGGCGGTGGGTACAAGTTGTTGTACCATGGTGAGGACAGGAGAGAAATGGTGTTGGGGTCATTTAAAGGAAGAGTGGGTTAAAAGTGTGTTGGAGGTTAAGCGAGTGTCTGACAGGGTGATGAGTGTGAAGTTGGAAATTGAAGGGGTGATGATGAATAGTATCAGTGCATATGCCCCACAGGTGGTGAGATGAAGGTGAAAGAAAGGATTTCTGGAGTGTTAGATGAGGTGGTGGAGAGTGTGCCCAAGCATGAAAGAGTGGTGATAGGAGCAGACTTTAATGGGCATGTTGGTGAAGGGAACAGAGGTGATGAGGAAGTAATGGGTAGATATGTATCAAGGATAGAATGGGGAAGGACAGATGGTAGTTGATTTGCAAAAAGGATGGAATGGCTGTGGTGATACCTACTTTAAGAAAAGGGAGGAGCACAGGGTAACATCATAGAGTGGAGGGAAGGTGCACACAGGTGGACTACATTCTTTATAGGAGATGCAAGCTAAAGAAATCACAGACTGTAAGGTTGGTAGCAGGAGAGCGTGTCACTAGACAGCATAGGATGTTGTTTGTAGGATGACTTTAGAGGTAAAGAAGAAGAAGAAGAGAGTGAGAGCTCAACAAAGGATCAGATGGTGGAAGCTGAAGGAGAAGATTGTTGTGTGAAATTTAGCGAGCAGGTGAGAGAAGCACTAGTTGGAGGGGAAGCATTTTGGACAACTGGAAAAGTACTGCAGAGTTGGTGAGGGAGACAGCTAGGGCAGTACTGGGTATGACATCTGGACAGTGGAAGGAAGACAAGGAGACTTGGTGGTGGAATGAAGAGGTCCAGGAAAGCATAAGGAGAAAGAGGTTGGCAAAAAAGTTTTGGGATAGTTGGAGAGACAAAGAAAGTAGACTGAGTACAAGCAGATGCGGCGTAAGGGCGAGAAGATAAGTGGCAAAAACAAAGGAAAAGGCATATTGCGAGCTGTAAAGAAGTTGAATGTAAGGAAGGAGAAAAGACTTGTACCGATTGGCCAGACAATGGGACAGAGCTGGGAAAGGATGTGCAGCAGGTTAGGGTGGTAAAAGATGCACATGGTAATGTGCTGACAAGTGAGGAGTGTGTGCTGAGAAGGTGGAGGGAGATATTTTGAAGAGTTGATGAATAAAGAAAATGAGCGGAGAAAAGGGCTGGAATGATGTGGTGAAGTAAATCAGGAAGTAAAAGAGATTAGCAAGGAAGAAGTGAGGGCTGCTATGAAGAGGATGAGAGTGGAAAGCAGTTGTCCAGATGACATTCTAATGGAGGCATGGAAATGTCTAGGAGAGATGGCAGTAGGTTTCTAACCAGATGTTTAATAAATCTTGGAAAGTAAGAGGATGCCTGAGGAGTGGAGACGAAGTGTGCTGGTTCCTATTTCAAGAAAGGGTGATGTGCAGAGCTGCAGTAACTACAGAGCATAAAGCTGATCAGCCACAGCATGAAGTTATGGGAAAGAGTAGTAGAAGCTAGGCTTAGAAAACAGGTGAAGAGCTGTGAGCAGCAGACATGGTTTCATGCCGAGAAAGAGCACTACAGATGCAATGTTTGCTCTGAGAAGACTGTTGAAAAGTACAGAGGACCAGAAAGAGTTACATTGTGTGTTTGTGGACTTAGAAAAAGCTTATGATAGGGTGCCAAGAGAAGAGTTGTGGCATTGTATGAGGAAGTCTGGAGTGGCAGAGAAGTATGTTAGGGTAGTGCAGGACATGTACAGAATAGTGTGACAGCGGTGAGATGCGCAGTTGGATGACACACTCATTCAAGGTGGAGGTGGATTTACACCAAGGGATCAGCTCTGAGTCCCTTTCTTGTTTGCAGTGGTGATGGACAGGTTGACAGATAGATCAGACAGGAGTCCCCGTGGACCTATGATGTTTGCAGATGACATTGTGATCTGTAGTGAGAGTAGAGAGCAAGTTGAGTCTAGTCTGGAGAAGTGAGATATGCTTTGGAGAGAAGGGAATGAAAGTCAGTAGAAGCAAGACTGAGTACATGTGTTGAATGAGAGGGAGCCCCGTGGAATATTGCAGTTACAAGGAGTAGAAGTGGCGAAAGTAGATGAGTTTAAATATTTGGGGGTCAACTGTTCAAGTAATGGAGAGTGTGGTAGAGAGGTGAAGAAGAGAGTGCAGGCAGGGTGGAGTGGGTGGAGAAAGGTGGCGGAGTGATTTGTGACCGAAGAATATCAGCAAGAGTGAAGGGGAAAGTTTACAAAACAGTAGTGAACAGCTATGTTGTATGGTTTAGAGACAGTGGCACTAACAAAAAAGACAGGAGGCAGAGCTGGAGGTGGCGAGCTGAAGATGTTGAGATTTCTCTTTGGAGTGACAAGAATGGACAAGATCAGGAATGAACATATCAGAGGGACAGCTCAGGTGGGGACGGTTTGGAGACAAAGTCAGAGGAGGCGAGATTGAGAATGGTTTGGACATGTGCAGAGGAGGGACCCAGGGTATATAGGGAGAAGGATGCTGAAGATGGAGCCACCAGCAGGAGGAGAAGAGGGAGACCAAAGAGGAGGTTCATGATGGTCTGAGAGAGGACATGCGGTGGTGGTGTGACAGAGGAAGATACAGAGGACAGGGTGAGATGGAAACGATTGATCTGCTGTGGCGACTCCTAACGGGAACAGCCGAAAGACAAAGAAGAAGAAGACATATTTACAAATAAATAGCCAGAATTTACACGTTTCTTCTTCAGGTTAGAACAGCATCATTACTGCAATAGTGTGCCACAATACATTTGAGATCCATAATTTTGGTTATAAATTTGGTATTTAGGGTTGTGCGGATACATACACATAGCAAGTGAAACATACGAGGTCTGTCCATAAGATTCGTACCTTTTATTTTTTCAAAACTATATGGATTTCATTCATATGTTTTACGTCAGACATGCTTGACCCTCGTGTGCATGCATGAGTTTTTCCACGCCTGTCGGTGACGTCATTCTCCCTGTGAGCACGCCTTGTGGAAGGAGTGGTCCCGCCCCCTTGTCAGAGTTTCATTGTCTGGAAATGGCGGAATGAAAAGGACTTTTTTACAATCAGAATTTTTCAGAAGCTGTTAGAGACTGCACCTAGAAACCATTCGAAAAATGTATCTGGCTTTCAGTGAAAATTTTACGGGCTTCACAGAGAATAAGGACTTTAACTACAGCTTTAGAGGACCCCTTAAAGGACGGTCGGTGCGCCACGCTGCGAGCTGCGACGATGCGGCACAAACCACTGGATCATTTCTAAGCTGATGGCTCTGTGGATACGAGACCGTCGTGTGCTCTTTCTCTGGTTATCACAAGACCTGGACATCAGCCATTTTCCGGCAGATTTCACTTTTAACAAGAGATTTTGTCATGGAAAGCCGTGCGGGAGGCTTCGCGCGTCACGGCCGATTCGCTGATGAAGCGAGACAAAGGAACACCTCCTTTCGGAGTGTTAGAGGACAAGTTGGGACATGTCCAGCTCTCACAAGTTCTTTTATACTCACTCGACTGGTAAGCACTGAAAGCCGAGATAGACGCGCAGCTCGCAGCGCGGCGCACCGACTGTCCTTAAGGGGTCCTTAAAGCTGTAGTTAAAGTCCTATTCTCTGTGAAGCCCGTAAAATTTTCACTGAAAGCCAGATAAATTTTTCGAATGGTTTCTAGGTGCCAGTCTCTAACAGCTTCTGAAAAAATTCTGATGGGAAAAAAGTCCTTTTCATTCCGCCATTTCCAGACAATGAAAATCCGACGAGTGGGCGGGACCACTCCTTCCACAAGGTGTGCTCACAGGTGAATGACGTCACCGACAGGCGTGGAAAAACTCACAGCATGCGCACGAGGGTTCAAGGCATGTCTGACGTAAAAACATATGAATGAAATCCATATAGTTTTTGAAAAAAATAAAAGGTACAATGCTTTATGGACAGACCTTGTATGCGGTGGAAAAAGTACTGTTGATGGCTGCGCTTGACAAATGTAGTAACGTAGTTTATGATCTATAGTTCTTAAATATACAACATAAGATGCTAAAACTGAAGATTTATGTTTAAAAAGTGTATATGCCAAAATGTCCTCTAATTATGGAATGTCCCTCTAATGCTTTACGAGGGGTCTCTATGAGACAACAGTATATGCTGATATGTATGTTATTTCTGCCCCCTTGTGGCAAGAAGGAATTAGTTAAAGCAGCTCAAAGCATTGGCAACTCTCACCAATTGTAGTTGGTATAATTATTAACATTTTTTTTATTTTAGTCCCTACCTTGTAAACAACAATTGGCAAAACAAGCTGAGGACAGAGAACAAAATATGGAACACACACACGCTCACACAGCATTTGCTGAGTCAGCTCCCTGCAGGATGGTAGCTAATGATAACACTTCCTGGTAGATGATAGTCCAGGTGGCGTCTCACTTCAAAGGCGAAGGCCAGCTCGGCTAAATTAAAAGCACAACGGGTGTCGCCATCATGCTGTTTGGCATGCTTGCTCAGCCTGCGTGCGTTAGTCACACAGAGCCACTGGGGGAATACTTTCTACCTCTACTGATCCTGGCCTGCACCTCCTGACCCTGAGAAATCAACAGCCAGGATTTATAGATTTACCCTTAGATTGGCTGTCCAGCATTTTGTACCCCCATAAATACTTGTACAGCATTGCTATGCCACTCTTGGGGATAAACAGGTTATGGCGGACAAGATGGGGCTGAGATTTAGTTGGGAGCTTGGACAGCACCGGATAGAGCAATGAGAAAAGTGGAATACCGGCAGAACAGCGAGGACGTAAGTCACGTTGATGACGAGGGCTTTAGGAATGCCGAATACCTTTACATACGTGTTGCAGCCTGTAAAGTGAGTGACAAATGTCTCAGGCTGTAGATTTAGTCTGACGTGCTCCAGATGATTTTGTACGTCACAATTACTCGATAAGGTTTAGCATGTAAATATGCAATTAAGATAAATAAATAAACCTCCCTTTACCTCGGTAAAAATGATGACCTTGGTCTTATTTCTCATCAAAGACATTATAGATTAATTATTCAAGCACATTACTTCACTTTTAAATGCTACGCATTCAGACAAACTTCATGAAAGTTGCAAGAATTAAGAGCAGGAATTATGCAGGACAAGCCATCAGTCGCTTCATAATGAAAAACCTACCTCAGAATTGACACGTTTGCACTCAGACCAGCAACCGTAAAGTCTCATGTTGACTAAGCAGTGCTTGTCCTCCAGCAATCTGCTCCTTCAAGTCAGCATAAGTTTATTAAGGGCAAGAAATACTGTGAGATACTGGTTTGAAGTTCAAAAAACAGGCCAACCAGAAGTGGAAATGATTGCTCTCTGAAAGACCTCATGTACAGTTGTGGATGTAAGTTTACATAAATTTTAGACTTTCAAATTCAGTTTTTCCCAAATGCAGATATTATGTCAAACAGTGTGTGTGTGTGTGTGTGTGTGTGTGTGTGTGTGTGTGTGTGTGTGTGTGTGTGTGTGTGTGTGTGTGTGTGTGTGTGTGTGTGTAAATGGTAAATGGACTGCATTTATATAGCACTTTTCCATCTGCATCAGACACTCAAAGCGCTTTACAATAATGCCTCATATTCACCCCGATGTCAGGGTGCTGCCATACAAGGTGCTGACTACACAACGGGAGCAACTACGGGATTAAGGACCTGCCCAAGGGCCCTTAGTGATTTTCTGGTCAGGCAGGGATTTGAACTGAGGATCCTCTGGTCTCAAAGCCCAATGCTTAACCACTAGACCATCAACTTCCCTGTATGTGTGTGTGTGTGTGTGTGTGTGTGTGTGTGTGTGTGTGTGTGTGTGTGTGTGTGTGTGTGTGTGTGTGTGTGTGTGGTGTGTGTGTGTGTGTGTTGTGTGTGGAGAGAGAGAGAGAGAGAGAGAGAAATAGAATGTGTATTTTATTTCTACATAAAATTAATAGTGGCAATTAGGTTATCAGGTTATTTTTATCACTATGTGCAGGTAGTTCCTTGGGATAAGGAGTTAAACTACCACCACTTTATCTGCAGTGTACAGATGAAGTGGTGGCAGTCCACCAAGCTATATAGCTAGTTTCCTCCCACTGTGACAACTGTACAGTGAGTGATATTTCTTCTAATTTCTTAGTTTAAGACATTTTAAGCCATAACATTATGTATAACAAGAGCAATCAGAGATTTCTGACATTCGCCAATAGTGCAGCAAATAACTGAAACAATACTTCACATGGTGATACAAGCACCAAATCCAGCAAAATTCTCCTTAGACATTGTTCTTTTGAAAAAACCGACGGGCCACTTGAATTTCCAATAGGCGGCCACGTAGGGGTCAGTTGAAGAATTACACAGGGGTTAAAATATAAAAATGCTCCAATCATATTGAAAACTATATTTGTCTGATCATAAAGATTCCAAAAACGTATAGTTTGGACTATCTATGACTAAATGTTATGGAGTTATGGGGTAAAAACCTTAAGAATGGTGACAAAGGTCAATTTCAGTTTGTACAGGGGTCAAAAGTTAAAGCTGCTCCAATTTAAATAAAAAAAAGGTGCAAATTGTTGATTGAGCCACTTGGATTAATAAATGGAATAGTTTTGACTGTGTTGAATGCTTGGTCTCTAAAGTAAAGGTCAAATAATGTTGACATCCATTGACTTCTATGACATGTGACATATGTTACCCCGTAACGTGATAATTAAGCATGATACATGGTGCAAAATATTCCTTTTTGAAACCTATTACTCAACCAATAATTTGCATCACCTTTGAACAATATCGGAGCAACTCTAACTTTTGACCCCTGTACAAACTGAAACTGACCTTTGTCACCATTCTTGTTGTTTGTTTGTTTGGTTTTTTTTTTTTTTTTGGAATCTTTGCAATCAGACAAATAATGTCGGATAATTTTCAATGTGACTGGAGCATTTTTATATGACCCTTATGTAATTCTTCAATTGACCCCTACGTGGCCTCCTATTGAAAATTCAAGTGGCCCATCATTTTTTTTGTTTGTTTGTTTTTTTTTCAAAAGAGTAATATCTAAGGTGTACTTTTGCCAAATTTGCTCTTGTATCACCATTTGAAGGATTCCTCTGTAAATATTCTGTTATCTGCTGCACTACAAGGGTTGATGAGGACTCTAAATAAAGCTATGGGTTGGTTGTGACATGAACAGAGTAAGTGCTGTCAACACGGCAACACCCAGCGCAGCAATTTCTCAGCTTCAAAAAGGCTCTTCCATGTCTCTATAGAAAACCTATAAGAAGAAGGAAGAAGTGTCTTTGTCATTGTACATACACCAGATTTTGACCTCTACATTTAACCCATCTGAATTACAGTTAGACAGTCCAACCACTAGAAGCAGTGGGCAGCCACAGTTTGGTGCCTGGGGACCAGCTCCAGATGTAGAAACGCTGACTTGGTCAGGGGCAGAGAAGGAGCAGACCCTAAATAAGCATGTTTTGATTGTGGGAGGAAACCAGAGTGCCCAGAGGAAACCCACACACACACAGGGAGAACATGCAAACATCACACAGAAAGGACAAGGCAGGAAGTGACTGACCCCCCAGTCTTCTTGCATCAGTGCTAACCATTCATCCACCATGGCACCCTAAAAGAAAATGTCACACAGGTTTTGTCCAGTATATATACAGTCACTGGTCATGGTATTGCCTGGGAAGTAACTTGCATCAGTCTAATGTCCCATCAAGGGGGAGTCACAGACTCCCATGTGCTTCACGCTGCAGTATCCCGTGATAAGCAGTGGCACCAATAGGCCCCAGAGCCTATATAGTAGTTACTTCTTCTTCACTATGTCAGATTTGCAGTGGGTCAACAGTGAGTAGTTGAACAGTGCAACACTTTTTGTAATTTTGGCTCTGTACATCATCACAATGGAGTTCAGTAGTCAAAATGGGCTTGTAATGTGGACGTTCAGCTTGAACTCAAGGGATTTAACAGAAATATGGCATTAACCATTTGGGAATCACAGGCATTTCTCCACATAGTCCACTCATTTTCAGAGTCCTTTAACAACTGGACAAACTACAGCAATGATGTCCAATCACCTATGGACCTGTATGTACATCAAGGCTGTGAAATGAAAATTGTGAAATCTGAGGAAAATTTGCAGGGGGTCTGGGGGGGTACAGCTCCCCAGGAGCCGGGGTCTAGGGCCCTGTAGGGCCCCAGAATTAAATTTTTATCTAATAATACTTTTTCAGCATGTCCTGAAAGAATAAGTCTCAAAATTAGTGGATATTTAAATGATCCTATATTCAACCTTTTACTTGACTTGTTAATGATGATGTTGAAATAACAGAATATGACATGGAAGTAGGACCTGGAATGATTTTCCTTTTAATTGTAAACCAAATTATGCATTAACTCAGAACAATTAAACTACATGAAATTTATGAAGACTGAAAAGACTGTTACAGCATTTCAAAAACCACAGCTAAAGCTTGTAGAATATTTGGAAAATCATGGTAAAATATCAATAACATACCTTATAGCAAAACGTCACTTATATTCTTGTGTAAATTCATGCAGCCTAAATCCATTCAAAGCCACAATGTCTTTTTTACAATCAGTCTAGATTAGTGAAAAAAAAAAGTGACATAATTTTGTCTAAAATCCTGTTTGAACAGCAGAATGTTTATTTCCAGGGAGAGAAAAATTCTTACCGTGTTTTCCTGAGAGGGCACAGTTCACTTTTCCCGTTTCTTTTATCTTTCAGGTGTGTTGATGAAGCCAGCGACGATTCCACGGATTCTTGTCCTTTTCAAGACTTTTCAAACAGTCTTTCTCACCAGTCTTTCTGACACAGACATGCTGCACAAATCTTCTTTTAAAAACTTGAAAGCTCTAAAAGTTTGGGATGTCCACATGCTAAGTTTAGCTTGAGCGTCACACAGGAGCCACACAGCGTCGCTGCAGCAACCAACCAGTCCTGCTTTACGACAACTGTCATAACAGCTACGCTTTGAGTGCCATTTTTCCTCCGCGAAACTCCGCGGATCCAAGGAAAATGATTTGTATCTGTAACACACAGATCAGTGTCCGCGGACTTATAAAATTTACACGATGTCGTAAAAAAAGAGAATGCTTTGTGATAAGCATTTTAAAAACTCAGTGATGTTCACAATTAAAGACTACATCACTAACACCCCACCCCACTACCCATGATGAAATCCGCGGAATCCCGCGGATCTGCGGAGTTTTCACAGCCCTGGTACATACACCAAGCATTAAATGCCATAGGAGTGTCCAGAAGATTCCAGAAAAATGGAATTACTTGTAAAATCTTCCGAATGACTAAATGGCATTATTGGGGTTAATTGTAGAACCTTTGGCTGATTTAAAGGCCAACAAGTAGAAGTGCCATCTTCCAATTAAGAGCGGGGAAAAAATTTAAACCAAGGTCTCTGAACAGTTTTGGATCTCCACAAGCCCTCCTAAGGTGACATCTCAAACACACTGATAAGCTCACTCTTATGGTAGACAAAGGCACAAACCAGAAATGGCACAAAACAATCTGGAAATGACACAAAAAATAACAATCTGGAAATGGCACAAAAAATCTGCCCATAGGGGGAAAAGTCATAACATTGTAAAAAGCCACAAACCGATGGTAGACCAAGCCACAAACCAGAAATGGCACAAAATATCTGCCCATAGGAGGAAAAGTCACAACATTGTCGTAAAAAGCCATAAAAAGCCACAAACCGATGGTAGACCAAGCCACAAACCAGAAATGGCACAAAAACTCTGCCCATGCTAGACAAAGCCACAAACCGGACAACTGTATCCTAACCTGATGATGAGTGCAAAATGAGTGTGGTATGCTCATGCTCCACCGAAGCATTTACTTTAAAAAAGTCTGAAGGTCTTAAATGACATGGTGAGATGCTGAAGAGCTTCCCTTGTCATGTCCGTGACATATACATATTAGTTGCACAAGCAACTGTACAAATATTGTGAAAATATAAGAAGCTTGAGGCTACACAGATTTGAATCACTGCCCAAACTAACAGGAATTAATGGAATCCAATCCAATGATTCCGTTTTATATCACACAAACAGGTGACTCATTGGATGAACTCAATTAAATTATGGACAGGATTTCCATATAATAAATATAAATAGTCCCAACTAAATTAAATTAAATTATCTTGCATGGATGTGCTTTATTTGAGTTGGAGCTACATATATTTATTAGATGGAAATCCTGCACATAATTGAATTGCGTTCATCAATGCATCAGTTTTTAAAGAAGTTGCTGGACAGAGGTGTTTGGTGATGCTGATACCTACGCAGAACAGAGCTTCAGTTCTTTTGTGTACTGGATGATATGAGCCTTGGACTCATATGTCTTTTCAAAGGATCCCACTGCTGGAATGGTTTTGTGTCAAATGAAGACTTACTTAAGGAGGCTTGGATGAGGAGCATTTTGAAAAAAGTCAGCTACGATTTTTTTCGATGTGGCTACTTTCTTGGTATCATCCAGCATGCCTGGCATCTGGAGGAGGCCAAGGGGCTGCCCATGCTTCACCTGGCTATGGAAGATAAATAGCTACTTTGGAGAGGTGGAGACGGTTCGGCATGCTGCCTTGGTGGTTGCAAGGCAGACCCCAAGGTGGTTCTGCAGTGTGCTGATGAAATGTTTTCAACTTTTCTCTGAATAGGTAAATCAATAATTTGCTGTTGCTTGATTTAGGAAATTCATACGCATATGGTGTTAGTGTTGGTACTGACTTCATTGTGAACACCATTTAATCAGTGGCATTCAAATATCATTAGGACAACAAATTGTAACTTTTACTTTGGTGTGTACCACAGCTGGTCTCAGTGCAACACACAACAACGTCATAAACATGCAAAATATGTCAACAAAGCATAATTCCAGTTTGTCTGTCTATCACAGACAGGTCAAATTATTAGCTTCTTCCAAATATTGCAAGGTGAAGTCCCGTTTGAAATGGCTTTCTACTGCTGACCTTGTAAAACCTTGGATTTTTGTGTGAGGTGAGGTGTTGTACGGTGTTCGAATCACACCTGCAGCCACAAATATGCTCAGTTACAAATCGGTATTGTTGGCAGGATGTGACAATTGACCAAATAATGGCGGTGAAGGTTCTTAATGTGCCTGTGACCTTAGGACGAGGTCCAAATTGTCGGGAAGATATGTAGTAAGGTGAAATCCAGGTTGAAATATGTTCCTACTGGCTTGGCGGGCAGGGGCTTCCCCTTTGGTTGACCTGGTAGAGCATCTGCCTCGTGACAGAGGAAGGACGCTGGTGTTCCCACCTGGAGCCACAAAGGTAAGTCACTCAGTTACACAATGCTGCAACCAGTGCTGACTCTCATTACAATCACATTCTTTCATGCTCAATACGAAGAGAAATAAAAGCAAATTTTAAAAGGCTTATTTGCTTGTGACAGAATTAAACACGTTAATGGAAACGGTTAAATGATAAGTGTTAATTGCACAAGTTCTGAATGTCAGGATATAAATGCCGTGAAAGTTGCTGGAAGCCCATCTGGATGTGCTGGAGGACATTAAATCTAAACTCACACTTCTAAGACCTAACGGCACTCAGTAAATAAATGTGAGTGAATTAATTCACAGTGCCTTGTTAAAGACTGGCTCTGTTTGGGTGCACAAATCTCATGTGGGCCAAAGCTGGATTTGCATACATTTGTCAATGAATAGAGGGGAGTTGTGACTTTCTTCAGTTTACTTTGAGAATAAAATAGCTTTTTTTCACAGTGTTGTGTAAAGGAAGGTCACCGTTGATCATAGAAAACAACACATACTATGACCAGTGCAGGACTTGTTACCAAAGCCAGCAAGCGGGACTTTGAAAGTACTCTGCACCATGCAACTTTTGTGTGTTCTATCACTAGTTACAGCTTCATGGTGGAGTGGAACAGAGAAAGATTTTCATCAAAAGATGTGAAACGTTGGCTACAGTGTGCCATAAGTCATATGGGAGAGCAGATCCTCAATTTGATCAGTTTTAAACAGTGATGAGCACAGTTCTATATGTAAGCAACTTAAAAGTCAGTATTTTTATTTATTTTTCTTGCATTTGTTTCGTGTTTGTGAATGGGTGAACCGTAGCTCTGTTAATGGTTTATAAATATATAATATAGAGATAAACTGTGATTTCTAATACTGCAGTTTACTGCATTTGATAAAAATGATGACAGTGTTTGGGGTTTTATTTTTTATTTATTTTTCTTGCATTCATTTTGTGTTTGTGATCGCCTTTGAATTTACCCAGCAGCCTCTGCGGTACTTAAACTCGAAACCAGCTTATCAGTAGCCAAAAGTGTAATCCGATGTGCCCGCAACCAAATCAGTACTAAAAGTTAGCGGTAACTTCCACTAAATTTTTAGTGGTTTATCGGTTTAGTGTTATAAAAGTTAATTTTTTCAGTTAGCGGTTTAATGGTTATCAAACCTAACCTTTCAGTTAGCTGGGCCCACCACTGGTTTTAAATGTCCCAGTCTTACACACTCCACAAAGGAGCACAAAGTGCAAGATGCAGTTGTACATTTCATGCCCAATCCCAGTTAACTGAAAAATGAACTTTTATAATGCTAAATGATAAACCCCTAAAAAATTAGCAGAAGTTACAGCTTACCGCTAACCTTTACTATTGACTCAGCGCACTGTCGGTGACAGATATATCAGTTTCAAGCTTAAGTACCACAGACATCTGAGCAAATTCAATGCAATGCGATCACAAACCTAAAACAAACAATAAACCAGCGCTTTTGCCATTAAGCATCCTGTCAGCTGCTGCAAAGATGTCACACTTACTTTACATACACAATACTACAGACGGTGGCAGTGTAGATGAAACACAAGGCACTTTCACTCATGGTTTATCTGTATTTGTACTCATGGTTATATTTGTAGATCACCCTCTGTGCATTGGCAGGTATTAATGAGACAAATTTAATTCCACACATAAGTGTCTTTTCACTTAAAAAAATAATGGTTTGCATGTACATGCTGTCTTTAAAGCAGACACACTGTCTAGCATAATGCATTGTAGCAATGCATTATGGGAGTTCAGGGTTTGTCTGTTTTTTATTATTGTTATTGCAGTACATGTTAATTTAGCAGTGTTGTTAGTGTTATAGATTTGTTGTGTTTTTATAGTTCAAGGAATCTAGTTAGTTTGGTGAAGAGTTATATTGTGGCCATGAGTGAAAAGGACGTTGCAATTTACCTTTTCTGCCACTGTCTGGGCTGATGTATGCTAAAACTAAATGGGGTTTGTATGTTTGTTTGTTTTTGTTCCTAGCAACAGTCGTAGTCGGCAGCTGGGGGAGGGCTGAGTTCTTGCAGCAGCATGGCTATTGCAAAAGATGCAACAAGAAAGGAATTAATGTTTGACTTCAGGGTTTACAAACATTTTTGACCGTTCAGCCTTAACTATGCCAGCACAGAAATGTTAGTGAACTGAAAACTAGCGGAACTAAATTTAGCAGAAGCTAATTAATCCGTGGAAGGTTTTCAAAGTCAGCTGAAAAGCTAATATGCTAACAAAAACGTTAGTTTCTCCAATTAGGGATTAGTGGAACTGTGCTCACCACTGCCCAGTCCCCATGTTTTTTAATAGCAAATGTCCTTATGCTCATGCGTGTTCTAATTGGTTTGATAGACTTAAAATGAGGTCTGCTGTGGCTCGGTGTTAGAACATTCCTATTATGTGACACAAGAAAACAACACTTCATTTCAGTGTTTTCATTTCACTGAATTTCATTTTGGATGAAAGTAAAGCCAGACACCAGTCATATGAAAGCCTAAGGAAGGTCATAAACTTTTCATAATCATGTGACCTGTGGCTAAGTTTTAATCTGAACATCAAACATTCCCTCAGAAATGCAACGCTGGGTCTCAGACAAACTGGCATTGCTTTTCTTTTGTATCCCAACTCATTTTTTTTTGGACAATGGAGAAGTTCAACTTACAGGTTCAAAGCAAAGATCAGGGTGGAACACTGAAAGCACACATCAAATTTTGAATAGAAATATAGAATAGAAAGGTTTCACTGGCTGAATCCAAAATAAGAAGCTTACTACGATACAGAGTTACTGATTGATAATGTCAGATATCAAGCTCAGATATCACATAATTTGAAGCAAAGATAACAAGACGCTATGATTAACAGCCAACTAACTTCATCAAACTTCAACAGCAACTGGTGAGTTTTAAAGCATTTCAATGGTTCAAAGACATTAGACATGCTCCTATAGACAAACAGAGTAACAATACTGTGTGTTGGGCCACCTGAACAGTTTATAGCTATTTTACACCATTATTGGTAAATACAGCAATTGCAGCCGGTCTGCTCTATGTCAGCCTGATCCCGGGAGATCACAGAAGCTACACAGTGCAGCATCTGGTTTGTACTTGGATGGGAGACCTCTTTGGAACACCAGCAGCTGTGTGTGTTTCTGCAGGTTACACTGGAGTTGCTTCAGGAAGGGCATCCGGCATAAAACTTGTGCCAAATACCAATGCTGATCTGGCTGTATCCGCTGTGGTGCCCCTGAACATTATCGGGAACAGCTGAACTGACAACAACATTGTTAAATACAGTCATTACAACCACAATTCCAATGAAGTTGAGACGTTGTGTAAAATGTAATGAGGACACTCATGATTGGGTATAAAAGGAGTATCCCCAAAAGTCTCAGCCATTCACAAGCAAAGATGGGGCGAGGATCACCACTTTGTGAACAACTGCATTAAAAAAGTCCAACAGCTTAAGAACAATGTTTCTCAATGTTCAATTGCAAGGAATTTAGGGATTCCATCATCTACAGTCCACAATGTAATCAGAAAATTCAGAGAATATGAAGAACTTTCTACATGTAAGCGGCAAGGCCAAAACCCAACATTGAATGCCTGTGACCTTTGATCCCTCAGGCGGCACTGCATAAAAAAAAATGCAGGTACCAGACTGGCCTGCCTGCCGTCCAGACCTGTCGCCCATTGAAAATGTGTGGTACATTATAAAGCGCAAAGTATGACAACGGAGACCCCGGACTGTTGAACAACTGAAGTCGTACATCAAGCAAGAATGGGAAAGAATTCCATCTACAAAGTTTCAACAATTAGTGTCCTTAGTTCCCAAACGCTTTCTCCAGGTTACACTGGAGTTGCATCAGGAAGGGCATCTGGTGTAAAACGTGTGCCAAATACCAGTGCGGATCTGGCTGGATCTGCTGTGGTGCCCCCGAACATTATTGGGAGCAGCTGAACTGACAACAACAACACTGTTAAATGCAGTCATGCCAACCACAATTCCAGTGAAGTTGGGACATTGTGTAAAATGTCAATAAAAACAGAATACAATGATTTGCAAATCCTGCTCAACCTACAGTATACAGTGGTCCCTCGTTTATTGCGGGAGTTACGTTCTAAAAATAACCTGCGATAAGCAAAATCTGCGAAGTAGTCAGCACTATTATTTGTAATTATTATAGATGTTTTAAGTCTGTAAAACCCCTCACTACACACTTTATACACTTTTCTCAAACAGGCATTAACATTTTCTCACTTTTCTCTCCTGTGTAAACACTCTCTTTTTTCTTCTGGGCGAGAAGATTATAAACAGACACACGCAGAACACAATGCGTGTGCTCTGCCTTCGCTCACTGCCTCTGGAGGTACGGATGCGGGACCTGCAAAGAATCCAAGGCCTCTCTCAGTGGCCACGGAGCTCTGCGGCTGCGGTCAACATCTGCATCAAAACAGCGAGCGTAGTCTCTGGACCTGTTGCCAGATTTGGTGCAGCTCCGCACAGCAGACGGGGGGGGGGGCAGTGTGAGTGGCTTGCTGCTGTGTTTACCGAGCCCGCAGACTCAGTAAGCGCATCGGAGGCAGTGAGAACAATCGCGGTGATACCAACCAGTGCCGTGGCTGGCCCGCCCGATAAGGACGCAGAACACAATGCGCTGTTAAAAAAAAAAAAAAGCATGCAAAATTGCACAAAAAAAAAAATCTGTGAAACTGCGAGGCCGCGAAAGGTGAACCGTGTTATAGCAAGGACCACTGTATTCAGGTGAATACACCACAAAGACAAGATATTTAATGTTCAAACTGATAAACTTTATTGTTTTTGTGCAAATATTTGCTCATTTTGAAATGGATGCCTGCAACACATTTCAAAAAGGTTGGGACGGGGAAACAAAAGACTGGGAATTTTAATGAATGCTCAAAGAACACCTGTATGGAAACAGGTGAGTGTCATGATTGGGTATAAAAGGAGCATCCCACTGTGTTACATCACCTTTCCTTCTAACAACACTCAATAAGCGTTTGGAAACCGAGGACACTAATTGTTAAAGATTTGTAGGTGGAATTCCTTCCCATTCTTGCTTGATGTACGACTTCAGTTGTTCAACAGTCTGGGGTCTCCGTTGTCGTATTTTGCGCTTCATAAATGCACCACACATTTTCAATGGGTGACAGGTCTGGACTGCAGGTAGGCTAGTCTAGTACCTGTACTCTTTTACTATGAAGCCATGCTGTTGTAACATGTGCAGAATGTGGCTTGGCATTGTCTTGCTGAAATAAGCAGGGACGTCCCTGAAAAAGACATTGCTTGGATGGCAGCATGTGTTGCTCCAAAACCTGGATGTACCTTTCAGCACTGATGGTGCCATCACAGATGTGTAAGTTGCCCATGTCATGGGCAATAACAAATATCTTGTCTTTGTGGTGTATTCAGTTGAATATAGGTTGAAGAGGATTTTCAGTTCATTGTATTCTGTTTTTATTTACATTTTACACAACGTCCTAACTTCATTGGAATTGGGGTTGTGTAACGTGTTCAGTAAACTAAGAAGAGTTGCATGTAGCTGTGCACCTGGTAATGCAACAGACAAAAATTGGTATTCACATGTTATTGAAGGGAGTTTTCCTCACCACTGTTATCTGTGTGCTTGCTCAAGGGGTTGGTAAGGTTAGACCTGACTTGTGTGAAGCACCTTGAGGCAGCTTTGTTGTGATTTGGCCCTATATAAATGAAATAAATTAAGTAAATTGATATCTTTTGCAGATAACACAGCCGCTTAAAAAAGCTTTTTTGTCTCTATCACCTAAAAGATTTATGATCTCAAAACAACTTATTCTATCTCCCTGAAACTTTACTTGTGATTTTGTCTTATATTAATTCTAATCTGATATTTTGACGAGAAATAAGACAAATGTCCTTGGTAAGATTTTGCATTTTTCACTGGAGTTTGGTATTTTTTCATTTGTGCTTCCTGCAAGCAGAATTTGTGCACATTGTGAACCTGACTATGTGAAATACATCACAGCAAACAGTATAAATACTTGAAATACACTGCATATTACTTCAGACCAGGTTTTTGTTGGTTTACGGTGCAATCAGCTTAGAAAAGAAAAAAAACAACCTAGCAATTGTGGCTGACCACATCTCATTTTCAGAACATACCCATGGGCCCATGTATGTTGGGGACAACAATAACAACAGCGCCAACTGGAAACGAGGAATGACACGGCACTGCATATCCCTTTGTGCTCCATTGAAAATTGGGCCCTCCATCATCTGAAAAGGATGGAATGACATTGTACATCATTCGTTTAAATTTAACTTTTCACAGTCAAAGGAAAAAAGTGATAAGCCTTCCTGTCTTGGTAGTGGTGCTGATGATACTCTTTGACTTTGGAAAAGACATGTGTCCTCTAAAATGCAGTAAGTGAATAGATAAATGAGTCTGTTCTCTCCCTTTTTTAACACAAAAAAAACAATAAATGCTACCATCTTGTAACTCACCAAATTATAAGATCATATAATGAGGGTGCTGGAAAGGAGGGTTCGGCCGATAGTCGAACCTCTGACTGAAGAGGAACAATGCGGGTTCTGTCCTCATCGTGGAACAACCGACCAGCTCTTTACTCTCACAAGGATCCTGGAGGCTGCCTGGGAGTATGCCCACCCAGTCTACATGTGTTTTGTGGACTTGGAGAAGGAGTATGATCGGGTACCCCGGGAGATACTGTGGGAGGTGCTGCGGGAGTATGGAGTGAGGGGGTCCCTTCTCAGGGCCATCCAATCTCTGTACTTGCAAAGCGAGAGTTGTGTTCGGGTGCTCGGCAGTAAGTTGGACTTGTTTCTGGTGGAAGTTGGCCTCTGCCAGGGCTGCGCCTTGTCACCAATCCTGTTTGTGATATTCATGGACAGGATATCGAGGTGTAGTCGGGGGGAGGAGGGTTTCCAGTTTGGTGGGCTCAGTGTCTCATCACTGCCTCCTGGGCACCTCCCAAGGGAGGTTTTCCAGGCATGTCCATCTGGGAGGAGACTCCGGGGAAGACCCAGGACTAGGCGTAGAGATTATATCTCCACACTGGCCTGGGAACACCTTGGGATCCCCCAGTCAGAGGTGGTCAATGTGGCCTGGGAAAGGGAACTCTGGGGTCCCCTGCTGGAGCTGTTGCCCCCGCGACCCAAACCCGGAAAAGCGGTTGAAGATGAGTGATGAGTGAGTGATAATGAGGGTGTCCTATCATAGACTGGCATCCTGTCCAGGGTGCATCATACCTCACATCATATTGCCACATTTAGACTGGGTTTGGCAACCAACTTGAACTGGATTCAGTCCAGATTGTTTTATAGCTGATAGTGTTCAGACCTGTTTTTCAAATCCAGCTTATTCTACACAGGCATCCAAACTCAATCTTGCTCGAGCTGAATTCAAACTGTGTGTGTATATGTGTAGCAAATATGGCCAAAGACATCTTTACATAATAAAGTTGGCGTCACTGTTCACTTTTAACAAAGAACTGGACTGCCCAGACATTACTAAGGCTGGAATGTCTTAAGCTGAATGACTGTGTTATCACTTGGCTTGGTATCAGGCACCAAAATGCTCCTAAATTCCCCTCTTGCAAAGTGTTTGAAGATAGCCATTTATTTCCTGACACCTCAGGAAAACATCAACAGACAATTCCTATGGATCAAAAGACTCTTGTTCCACACTGCACCAGTTCCAAACAGAATTTATTAGACAGTTTAATGAAGCCTGTCTAATTCAGAGAACATCCAGACACCAACAGGATACTTTCTGCTGATAACATCTCAATGAACATAGTACCTCCTTTCGTCTATGAGTGGCCTACCCAAAAATGTATGACAGCGATCCTAGGGTGGTAGTCAGGTTGGGGTCAATGAAGGGTTACTCAGAGGTCAAAATTTAAAAATGCTCCAATCATGCTGAAAAATATATCACATTATTTGCCTGATCATTACGATTCCCACAAAAGGTATAGTTTGAACTAACAATGACTAAAATAATGTTAAATTACTCTGTTTTGCCTCTGTGTGGAGAATATACACCGCGCAACAGCATACACAGTTGATGATGTGCTCATTAACATTTAAGTGTTCCACCTGCCAAACAGGCCCGGCGCCAGAAAAAAAATATTAAGGGGGCAATGAGTTTATCACAGGGGGGGCGGGGTCCCCCCCCAAAAAAAAAAGTGCTCACCGGAGGGTACCTGCCTCTGAGCGTGCGTAATGAATTGGGTGCGCTCCTAGAAAGCTCGTGTATTTAGGCTACACCGTTGTAAGAGACTGACTAAGAGTAAAGAGTGATGACAGTATTTTTTAAATTATTATTTGAACGTATAGACCCTCGGTCAAGTGATCTCCTGCATACCACAAAACCAAACCAACAACTGATCTGACAAACAACATGAGACAGTAGATTAACCCCACATACAGCTCTCCATCACAAGCGCAAACACAGCGCAATTGGGCATGACAGTCACACTGTTGTGTGTTGGGGGGTGTGGCTGGATATTTTGGTGTTCTTTTCTTTTCTTTGCTCTCCAGGTGGCATGCGAACTGATTTGTCTGTGGAGAAGGTGCTGGCTGAAGAATCCTTCACCCTCATCAACATCATGTGCAGCACCTGTGAATGGTGCTCACATGCAACCTTAAAGACTTTCAGCTGAAGCAGATAATTGGATGGCGTTCTGCATTTAAGTCATGTGTGATTCAAGCAGAACTGCCGGGAACTCGACCTTGTGATGTTGTGAGACGCTGAGGACCGCGCCTGGGTTTGACACATTGAGCCCGTGAAGCAAGGAAGGGTGAGGGACACATGCTGTCAGCACACATCAAAGGTGATTAAGTGTTTGACTAATTGTTGATAGTAACTTGGTATTTTGTTACGCAGTATACTTGAATTGTGATGAGGATTGTGCAGCTTGCTTCTCACTGCTGTGGCATGCGGACAAGTGGTCCTCCACCTGTTGTGAGAAGCTGCTCATTTGCATAAAGCTTAAAATTCAGACCTGCATGTGTTGCTGATAGTGTGTGTCTTTTGAAGGATATTAGTTGTAACTGCTGACTTACCTCACCTCTTCTATGCTTCGCAGGGGGTCGGTTTGTCGTGTCCACCTGGGGGGTGTTTGGCGGTGGTAGTGGGTCCAGGAGGGCCGGGCTTCGATCCTTTTGGGCGCTGGAGAGCGTGCCAGCCTTCACTCCACCAGAGGGACGCTTTTTCAGTTCTTGCACTTTATTATGCACCAGTGGGTGTAATAAATATATTGTTTTTGGAACCGCTTTTCTGGTTATTTTTTAGCGCTGGGTTCTGTCTGACGCAGGTCCGCTCCTCAACCCGCGTCGACACATAACAGTAGTTCCCGGCCATTCCATAATGGACCCAGCGGTAGAGGCGGTTCCTTTTGCCGAAAAAGTTCAAGAACACTTGGAGAAAATATGGGAGCAATTACAGCATCTCGTAAACCAAATTAAACAAACAGACGCCCGTGTTACGGAGCTTGCAGCTCAAGCCGTTTCGCTTCCTGCTGCTCCAGCTGCGGCACCATCGATACTAGTGCAGATAACTCCGTCACCCAGAGATTCGGCGTCCGAACCGATTGTTTGTCGTCCGGAGCCTTGTGCGGTGATGCAATGTTCTCTGGTTTCTGCTCAGTCAGGTTGGAGCGCCGCAGCTTTACGAGGAATGTTTGTAGATGGGTTAAATGAGTCATTAAAAGATGAGCCGGCAGTCCATGACGAGCCAAACGATTTAGATGAGCTAATATCATTGGTGATTCGTCTAGTTGATCGGATGAAGGAGCGTGGACGCGAGAGAGGGCGGCCATCAGAGCGGGTTTTTTCGTCTCGGGGCTTTCCCCGACACAGATCTGGGCCGCCTCTTCTTCGCTCCACTGAGGCTCCTCCGACGGGACCTCTGGCTCCTCCTGTTGACGAGCCCATGCAGCTCGGACGAGCAGAGATTACAGTATTGCCCCGACATATAACCGTCAAGAAAAATAATGGTGACGTATCTCCAGGTGTTCTGGGACAGGCAAAATAACACATATATAAAAAAAAATTATAATCTAGTACGGGTTAATGTTTTGTTTTCTTCAAATAGGGGTTATAATTTGTTTGGGGAGTTAGAGGCGTGTCTGGTGGAGTGAATTGTTAGGCGGACAGAAGCCCGTCTGGGCTCACTTAATCGTTAATTTTTTATGTGTTTTTAGGTATTTTCTGTTTGGGTTGTTGGGTCGTTTTATTTTGTTGTTTTTTATTTCCCTACATCCCTAACCCCAACCTCACTTGCCCCAAGACCGTTTGTCTTGTGGGTTGTGGGGCGGTGCAGGTTGGTCACGCTGAGTGTTCTCAGAAGACCTCTGCACCTGGGGGGGGGGGGGGGGGGTGTTGGGGCCTTTTTCTTGGTTTGGTTAGGGCCCGGTTCCACTCCAGCCTCGGTGAGCCTTTGTACCATTCGTCATTGGTGTTGCCGGGGTGTGGTGCAGCGGAGACATACCTCAGTCGGAGGGGTGGGCCGATCTGTTGCCGTTCGCCATTTCGGTAGTTCCACCCCTCCCGAGAGGCTGGGGTATGGTCGAGTTGGGGCACCGGACGTATTTCCGGTTCTCCGCTGCGCCTTGGGGTTGGGGATGGGTTAGTTTTTCCTGTTCCCTTCCCCGGCTTAATGTTTTGAGCCGTTCGCCAAAAATTGAGCCGCCGAGGGGCTCTGGGAGGGACCTGGGGTCTTTCAGGGTGCCGGGGAGGGTAACAGGGTTTACGGTCGTTTTATATCCCCCCGGGGTTGTTTTTGTAGTCCTCCGGGGGTTGAGTTTTGATTTTGTTCTGTTTCCTTCCGGGTTCCACCTCCAGGGTTGATGGGACGGTCCTCTGGGGGGGAATTGGCTTGGGGCCGACTAGCCAAGTGTGGCCGGGTCTGGGGTTCTGGGGTTCTGGGGTTGTGGGGAGGGTACCTCCTGGGGTTGATGGTACGGTCCTCTGGGGGGCGCCGTTTGCTCCATGTACACCTGGGGACCTTTGTGGGATTCTGGTTCTGGCTGTTCCTCCTGGAACTGGCGGTATAGGCCTTCTGGGGGGGGGGGGGGGTTGGGCTCTGCAGGTCATTCTGGGGGGGTTGTTTGTTGTTTTTCTTTTATGTATTTGTGTTTGTGGGGCTGTGTTTGGTTTTTGCGGTTGGGAGTTTTTCTTTTCTTCCCGGGATTTGATGGGACGGTCCCCTGGGGAGGTTTTGGGTGGGTTTTGTGTTTTTTTTCTTGTGTGTTGGATTGTACTGGGGAATGTTTTGGGGTTTTTGTTGTTGCCAGCCAGCCTTCCAGCTGCGGTGCCCTGTCCTGCTGTCTGTGGTGGACCTTGGGAGCGTGGTGCTGTCTGCTTCCTGACGAGGACCCCGGAGGGAGGTGCTGTTCTCGGGCCTGGTCTGTTCGGTCGCCGGGAGGCTTCCCGTTAAAGGGGGGGTACTGTTGTGTGTTGGGGGGTGTGGCTGGATATTTTGGTGTTCTTTTCTTTTCTTTGCTCTCCAGGTGGCATGCGAACTGATTTGTCTGTGGAGAAGGTGCTGGCTGAAGAATCCTTCACCCTCATCAACATCATGTGCAGCACCTGTGAATGGTGCTCACATGCAACCTTAAAGACTTTCAGCTGAAGCAGATAATTGGATGGCGTTCTGCATTTAAGTCATGTGTGATTCAAGCAGAACTGCCGGGAACTCGACCTTGTGATGTTCGTTTGTGAGACGCTGAGGACCGCGCCTGGGTTTGACACATCGAGCCTGTGAAGCAAGGAAGGGTGAGGGACACATGCTGTCAGCACACATCAAAGGTGATTAAGTGTTTGACTAATTGTTGATAGTAACTTGGTATTTTGTTACGCAGTATACATGAATTGTGATGAGGATTGTGCAGCTTGCTTCTCACTGCTGTGGCATGCGGACAAGTGGTCCTCCACCTGTTGTGAGAAGCTGCTCATTTGCATAAAGCTTAAAATTCAGACCTGCATGTGTTGCTGATAGTGTGTGTCTTTTGAAGGATATTAGTTGTAACTGCTGACTTACCTCACCTCTTCTATGCTTCACAGGGGGTCGGTTTGTCGTGTCCACCTGGGGGGTGTTTGGCGGTGGTAGTGGGTCCAGGAGCGCCGGACTTCGATCCTTTTGGGCGCTGGAGAGCGTGTCAGCCTTCACTCCACCAGAGGGACGCTTTTTCAGTTCTTGCACTTTATTATGCACCAGTGGGTGTAATAAATATATTGTTTTTGGAACCGCTTTTCTGGTTATTTTTTAGCGCTGGGTTCTGTCTGACGCAGGTCCGCTCCTCAACCCGCGTCGACACATAACACACACAGTGGGTCAAAGATAAGCCTTTCATGTAGATATACAGTGGTCCCTCATTTATCGCGGGAGTTACGTTCTAAAAATAGCACGCAATAGACAGCGTAGACAGCGTTATTTTTTACAATTATTATAGATGTTTTAAGGCTGTAAAACCCCTCACTAAACCACTTTATACACTTTTCTCAAACAGGCATTAACATTTTCTCACTTTTCTCTCGTGTGTAAACACTCTCAAAGTTCAAACCTTAGTAGAAAAATAAGACCAACTTGTTTTCAGGCCCAAACACTTGTTTGAGAAATAAAAACAGAACATTTTCCTATAAATAATTATGATGGCTTTTAGAACTAACGAATTTAATTTTAATGATCAACCTACAAGGTTGGACACATAAGAAATTATTAATAGTGACTGACCAGTATTTCACTGTTCCTCTGATCACGCCTCTTTGTCCTGGCGCCGCGCCATTGTCGTGCCTTTTTCCACTCACACCTCACTGCAGGTGTCTTTTTCCGAGTGAAGAACAGTTATGGGTAGTTGTTGGCGCTGTTTTTTCTTCTGGGTGAGAAGATTCTTATAAACAGACACACAGAACACAATGCGCGTAGCCGCGTACTCTCCCTTCGCGGTGCCGCAACAGGTGTCCCGTCATCTCGACAGAACACCGGCCTGCTTGATGAGGACGCAGAGCACAATGCACTGTAAAAAAAAAAAAAAGCAAAATTGGACTAAAAAAATCCGCAAAACTGCGAGGCGCTATATTTTCCAGTATTTCTTTTTCTTTCTTTTTTATTTTTATTTTTGATAACTCTCACATCCGAGGGGGTGAGGTTGATAACGTAAGGGGGCGTCGCCCCCAAACGCCCCCTCGTGGCGCAAGCCCCGATGCCAAACAAAAGCATTCTTCTGGTGTTAGAAACACAAACCAAGCCACATTTAACTGTTCTGAGCCGCAGTGCACCATGCATTACTGAGCAGAACCATTAGGTGGAAACAGGACTGTCAGCATGGATAAAATGGTATGGTGTGACAGCTGCATAATTTATTAGATGTACGCCAGCATATGCCAGCGTTTTTAATACAGTTGGCACACACTGGCTAAATCATCAAGGTGTGACAGGGCCCTAAGTTGTACAAAGTGGAACAAAATTTCATTGCCACTGTCTCCATACAAAAGCAAAGACGAATAAATGAAATAGCAAATATACAAAAAACAGATATAGTATGTGTGCGCAAAGTTGCAGGGTGGAAATTTTTTTTTTTATATATATATATATATATATATATATATATATATATAGTGGTGGGCACAGTTCCGCTAATCCATTAATTATCGAAGATAATGTTTTCATTATCAGATTATATTTTCAGATAACTTTGAAAAACCATTATCGTACTAATTATCTTCTGATAAGTTTTGGTCCAATAATTTTTAGACCACTAACATATTTTTGCAGTCGTGGTAAACAAAGCTGAATAGTTACAAACATTTATGACATCTAAAATCAGTTGAGTAACCTACCTGTTAAATGTTTTGTAGTAGATGTGCAGTTCTGTCCTCCATAAACAGAAACCGCTCTATTCTCTGCAGACAGAAGAGAACTGGTCACAGAAAAGAAAAAAAACTCATTTCTTTTGACCCTATACTAATACGCTGGCAATATCACCCAAGTCATCCAGAGGCATACAGTTTTAACGTGGTTAAAAATTTAACCAAACTAATTTCGGACAAGTTATTTAAATTAACTTCACATCTGAAGTTTTATAAAGAGAAAATATCAGATATATGTTTTAGTTTTAAAGTAATGCAGTAATTTTGAAGGTTTTAGTGTGGACATGCTGTGCCCAGCAGTGCATTATGGGTAATGTCAGTACATTTATGACAGAAGAAATGCATTTGAGACGCTCTGATCAGGCTCCACACGGACAATACAAGGTCTGTTAGAATAGTATCCAAACTTTTTATTTTTTGCAAAAACTATATGGATTTGAATTATGTGCGCTTGCATCAGCCAAGCTTGAACCTTCGTGCTCATGCGTGAGTCTTTTCACGCCTGTCGGTTACGTCATTCGCCTGTGGGCAGGCTTTGAGTGAGCACTGGTCCACCCCTCTTGTCGGATTTTCATTGTCAGGAAAATGTCTGAACGGCTGGAGCAGCGCTGCATCAAATTTTTCAAGAAACTGTAGGCCCAGCTTAAGTACTGGGTGTCTGGGCACCAGTAGATCATGGCAGTGTTCTATTTATTTTGACAGTGGTTATATCAAACGGTTATCTAATAACAACTTGTTTTTTTTTTTTGTTTTTTTTTGAAAATGGCTTTTTTACAAATAAAAAAATGACATATTTTCCAAAAACACATTTATCTGTAAACACCAACACACGACACACCTCACATTAACGTGTTGGTTTACATAGAATGAATGAGTCAAACAATCAGTGTTAGCAGAGGCACATTTTACCCATAATCCCTTTGGCATCTGTCTGTGTTTGTTACAAAACTTCAGAATTAGTGCATTATTCAATATTAAAAGATATATGTTATATTTTAACTTTGTACAAATGACAGAATTGACATTAATGGAGTTATTCTATCAGTATTGATTTTATTTATAAACCAAACCATAAGTCAGCACTGCTTTATTTTCCAAGACCTCCACCTCACGGCAACACTGCTATTGAGTGGAGAGTTGAGCTATGCTGCTCCTTCCAACTGCTTCTCTGCTGGAAGCTATGTAATAAACAGGAGCTTCCAGCAGTGGGCAGGGCACACAAAGACAGATGTGCTGACTCATTGTATGGGTCTTTGGTCGCCTTTGATGCTATCAGAAGTGATCGTGGTGTCAACTCAAAATCAGCTTGTTAGTAGTTGCAAGTGTACCGGAGACAATACTAGAAGTTATCAGTTATCTGTCGCTTTCGATAAATTTTTGGGTGGTTTATTGGTTTAGCTTTATAAAAGATAACTTTTCAGTTAGCTCATTATCTGTTAGCAAAGCTAATTTTTGGTTAGCTGTGCCCACCACTGTGTGTGTGTGTGTATATATACACTCAACAAAAATATAAATGCAACACTTTTGGTTTTGCTCCCATTTTGTATGAGATGAACTCAAAGATCTAAAACTTTTTCCACATACACAATATCACCATTTCCCTCAAATATTGTTCACAAACCAGTCTAAATCTGTGATAGTGAGCACTTCTCCTTTGCTGAGATAATCCATCCCACCTCACAGGTGTGCCATATCAAGATGCTGATTAGACACCATGATTAGTGCACAATAAAAGGCCACTCTGAAAGGTGCAGTTTTGTTTTATTGGGGGAGGGATACCAGTCAGTATCTGGTGTGACCACCATTTGCCTCATGCAGTGCAACACATCTCCTTCGCATAGAGGTCAGGTGATCAGGTTGTCAATTGTGGCCTGTGGAATGTTGGTCCACTCCTCTTCAATGGCTGTGCGAAGTTGCTGGATATTGGCAGGAACTGGTACACGCTGTCGTATACGCCGGTCCAGAGCATCCCAAACATGCTCAATGGGTGACATGTCCGGTGAGTATGCCGTCCATGCAAGAACTGGGACATTTTCAGCTTCCAAGAATTGTGTACAGATCCTTGCAACATGGGGCCGTCCCCGATGAGGACGACGAGCATGCAGATGAGCTTCCCTGAGACGGTTTCTGACAGTTTGTGCAGAAATTCTTTGGTTATGCAAACCGATTGTTTCAGCAGCTGTCCGAGTGGCTGGTCTCAGACGATCTTGGAGGTGAATATGCTGGATGTGGAGGTCCTGGGCTGGTGTGGTTACACGTGGTCTGCGGTTGTGAGGCTGGTTGGATGTACTGCCAAATTCTCTGAAACGCCTTTGGAGACGGCTTATGGTAGAGAAATGAACATTCAATACACGAGCAACAGCTCTGGTTGACATTCCTGCTGTCAGCATGCCAATTGCACGCTCCCTCAAATCTTGCGACATCTGTGGCATTGTGCTGTGTGATAAAACTGCACCTTTCAGAGTGGCCTTTTATTGTGGGCAGTCTAAGGCACACCTGTGCACTAATCATGGTGTCTAATCAGCATCTTGATATGGCAAACCTGTGAGGTGGGATGGATTATCTCAGCAAAGGAGAAGTGCTCACTATCACAAATCTCGACTGGTTTGTGAACAATATTTGAGGGAAATGGTGATATTGTGTATGTGGAAAAAGTTTTATATCTTTGAGTTCATCTCAAACAAAATGGGAGCAAAACCAAAAGTGTTGCGTTTATATTTTTGAGTGTATATATATATATATATATATATATATATATATATATATATATATATATACATACAAAGTAACAGGTATGCAATAAATATTACAAATACTGGAATGTGCAACTGAAGGTGCAAAGTGGTGCTACTGGTTAAAATGTAAACATGTACACAATATGGGGAGAGCGGTGCAGGTGGTGGTGGTGGTGTGTGTGGGGGGGGGGGGGTGCTGAGAGTTCAGGAGTCTTATTGCAATGGGGAAGAAGCTTTTGCAGAACCTAGATGTTCTGTTCTGAGTGCTCCGATAACGTCTGACTGAGGGCAGAAAAAAAGAACAGTCTGTGGTTGGGATGTGTAGGGTCCACAACGTGTTTTGTGGATTTTGACAGGTAGCAGTTGTGGGCAATGTCCTTGATGGGAGTAAGGGGACAGCGAATTTGCGAGTCTCCTAATTCTTCCTTTTCCGCTCAATGCCAAAAGTTTTTTTTTTTTTTTCATTTTTCTCCACAGCTTTTTTTGCAAGTGCCTTTTTCCAAATTTTTCCAAAGACTTTAAATTAATTTTTCACAAGTTTTGGAAGCTGCCGGAGCATTTTTGACAGCAAACACCGAATTCTTCATCCTCGGTTGGTTGGTGAACCAAACATCTACAGAACCACGGAACCAAAACATTAGGTACCAAACAAGCAGTCTGTACATCTGAAAGTCACCTGAGAGTCATGGTGGGTTAACCCGACACAGGTCGATTAAAGGAGGCCGACCAGGAAATTGGACCATAGTGAACCTCTTCACTCCATCTGATCCAACAAGCCCAGATAAGTGAACTATTAATGACTACCCTAGACATGCTTTTGCTATTTTGCTATGAACGATAAGTTTCAGGCATGCATTCCCGGAGTACATACAGTAAGTCTGCATGGGTTATTGCGTTATGTGCTGTGCTCTTGTTAAGATTTTTTTATCTGCTCAAGAAAGTACAACTTGTGATTGCCACCACTCTTTTAACTAAGAGGGCATAGACAACACATCTCCATCTCTTTTATCAACATGAGAAGGTCCTGATTTCGTGTGTTCAAGTTTAGCTTTTAGCCTAACATGACATAATTTTTTTTGGATCACACACTAAGCACATGATATGGGAGGACCGCCACTATGTTGCTGTGAGCCAATAGAAATCAGCTGCGAGAGCGGGTCCATCTAGTGTCAGCAGTCTCCGACTGTCTGTAAGACATTACTGTATTCTGTGATTGTGGTTCTTGAACGAGTTCCTGCGTGAGCTCTGTTCAGTGAGAACCCAGATCTGTCTGACTTCACATGAAAGCAATACAAATTATATCTTGTGTACTTACAGAGTTTTTTTTTTTACTATTCAGGACAGCATTATTAAAGATACAGGTGTGACCGCAGGACCTTCGTGGCCGGGACGGCGGGATCAAACCCAGATGGCTTGCATTAAAGACCATTCCTCTACCAGGTCAGCCAAAGGGGAATTCCCATTAGCCAAGCTAGCGGGAATGTCTTTTCAATCAGGACCCGGGACCTTCATCCCGCTACATATCTCCCCACCATTTTGACTTCATCCCGAAGTCACAGGTGCATTTAAGCATTTTCTGTGACTACCCACATCCTGTTTGTGATGCCAGATTGTGACCGCAGGACCTTCGTGCCCGGGACGGTGGTGGGATCGAACCCAGATGGCTCGCACTAAAGACCATTCCTCTACCAGGTCAGCCAAAGGGGAATTCCCCCTTAGCCAAGCTAGCGGGAACGTCTTTTCAATCAGGACCCGGGACCTTCATCCTGCTACACAGGGTTTACAGAACCATCAAGTGTTCTGATAGTCTTTGCTGTCAGTGATGCAAAGAGACTTTGTTTCATTTTCTTAATAATAACAATAATTTGTGAACCCAAAATCCACCGCTAAATTCCAAACAGGTTTATACTTAACTTCTATATTTAGTTTCTCATTTGCTTTCCCCTTTTTCTGAATGTCTCACATTTCATCAACACCTCAGTAATAAAACTATGAATCATTATCCATATTCTCAAAATCTTTCACAATCTTCTCAATCTTTGTTTGCACCTGTAAATATGTAAATAAATGTAAACATTACTCCGGTTGATTATCTTGTGTCCACTTCAAGACAGATGTTTAATGAGTCATATTCAGAACTTTACAGTATTTTCTTGAGCTTCTGGCAGGTGGTGCAACCTTTCAAGGTATTTAATTCAATTTCAGGTTTAATAAAATATTGTTTTAATTTATACAGTATCTGCTACGTGTGCGTGTGTGTGAGACTGTGTGCATTTGGACTTATGCTACGTCCAGAAAAACATCACAGGGGTCATTATAGCAGAATGCAATGCATTTATATAGCACTTTTCCATTTGCATAAGAAGCTCAAAGTGCTTTACAAATATGCCTCGTATTCACCCATTCACCCAAACCGACGTCAAGATGCTGCCATGCAAGGTGTTAACTACACACCGGGAGCAACTTGGGGATTAAGGACCTTGCCCAAGGGCCCTTAATGGTTTTCTGGTGTGGCTGCATTTTGAACCGAGGACCTTCTGGTCTGAAGCCTCATGCTTAACCAGTAGACCATCACCTCCCCAGATACAACCATTTTTCAGTGATAACGACACAGACAATAATTTACTTAAGCCCTGGTCCCACCGAATAATGAAGGATGAATAATGAGCCACGTAGCATGTTTTTTTGGAACGAGTCCAGTTCAACACTCATGGGAGAATAGTGGCTCTGAGAGTCTCTTAGGGGCAGAATATTCAGCTAACGAGGCTCATCTCTGAACATGGCGCTAATATCAATAAATTCAAAATTTAGCAACAACAGTGTGGAGTGGACTGTGTACGAGGTACTATGAGGACAAACAAGGATTTTAGAGGTATGTTTGTCGTGAGGACGAGTCTGTTAAAAGCTTATTATCTGAGCACCTGGTGGCTATGAGGACAGGGCAGGATATTTTGGACAGGTTATTTTATCTCAGCCCTCTTGCGCACTACAATCCCACCTGCTTTGTGCGCCGGACCTTGTATATAAAATAATTATTTTGTAGTGGATTAATCCTTTAATGTCAGTTTGGATGTTGAAAACACCTCTAATTGCTTCTGGAATCACGGAGGACATTTGGAGCTTTTTTCCTATATTGGTCTCGTGCGTTAAGGTGGAGAACATATTTGGAACAGCCAAAAAGGTAATTATTTCAAATGTTTATATTGTAATAGCTTGGTAAACAGTTGCATGTTCATGCCTTCTTTATAAGCAGTTGTAAAAGTATGTTTATGATAGATTTAACATCTTGTTATAATGGATCAGATGAGGCATGCGCTGTGCGCGTTGACGCAATGACTCACTCAAGACAAGCATTTACGCAGAGCGCGAGCGTGCAAAAGGGCGATTTTGCAGACTATAATGTACAAACACAAAGTCAGATGTTGGATCACGGTGTCAAAATGACTGTATAGCCACAGAAGAAATAAAGCCAGCGAGAAGAAGCGCAGAAGCGACTGTCCAGGAACTCGTGGTTCAGTTCTAGCTGGTCTATGAATGTGTTTTGTGTTGTTTTGGTTTTTTTTGTTTTGTTTTTTTTTGGGGGGGGGGGGGGTGAGCCACATAGTTGCGGGCACAGGCACAGTGTACACCAGCCAAATTGTGCAGAAGTAGCTTTTTTTGAACTGTGTTTAAAAAATATGACAGCACGTTGAGAGATATACTTTATTGATCTCACAGTGGAGAAATTACGTTTACACTCCAGTTACCTTAGACAGCAATTAGTCCACAATTATTACTTGTTTACCGTAATAATGGCACACATCAGAAATAAAGACAGCACATTCACATTTGACATTGTTTATGTGCACTAAGTTTGAAGAAGTCCGTTATCCGAATTGAGGCAAGTGGATGAAGGTCGCGCAGCAACCCTGAGTTGCACCACCGTCAGCTTGGGGGGGGAACGGGGACCAGCTGCAGCTAAAACCACGCCATCCCCACAGAAGGGAAAGGGTGTGACATGAGCAGAAGCCGGAATGGGGTGTGTGTGATGGGGGGTAGGGGGGGTGGGGTGGGGAGAGGGAGTGGAGCATGCTTCAGTCCTATGAAAAACAGTTTATTGTCTTTGTTGGTTGAGATAAGAAAGAGCCAAATAATCACCAAGGCCAGAAGACATTCCTCTGGAGGAAAACAGTCCTTCAGGCTTGATGAGCCTGCTGTGTTTTGATTTGAGCAGTGAAAAACACTTTTTACAGTTCCACTTGAACAAACCAAATCCCAATTATGAATTAAGAATATTCCCAATTATGAAATAAGAATATTCCCCAGCCTCCAAAATCTTCAACTTCATCTGCAAGGCACGCATCTGCTCCAAGATGTCATCCAACTTGCGTCTAAGTTCAAGAGTCATCGCAGCCTGAGAATGCTATGCCTTGCCCACCTCGTTAATCATGACGGACAAGCAAGGGCTGTGGTTCTTGATGCGACTGTCTTGCCAATATTCCAATAGATCAGGGCAGCACATAAGCCAGAGAGTACCAGCCCTGCTACCATAAGACCAAATATAAATAAATCTTCGATGTCCTCAACGTCGAGGATTTATTTATTAGGATTTTACGTATGGATGCTGTGAATTGAAAACCCATACTTTAAATGGAGAAGTGTGGGAGGTGGGGGCGGACTTAGCCTATTTTTAGGGGTGCTCAAGCACCCCTAAATATATTTTAAGCACCCCTAAAAATATATATATATATAGCTCTCAATTTACCGATCGATCTATGTTCCGATCCTCACCTATGGTCATGAGATTTGGCTCATGACCGAAAGAACGAGATCGCGGGTACAAGCGGCCGAGATGAGTTTCCTCCGCAGGGTGGCTGGGCGCTCCCTTAGAGATAGGGTGAGGAGCTCGATCACTCGGGAGGAGCTCGGAGTCAAGCCGCTGCTCTGCTCCATTGGGAGGAGGCCCCGGGGAAGACCCAGGACACGCTGGAGGGACTACATCTCTCAGCTGGCTTGGGAACGCCTTGGGGTTCCCCCGGAGGAGCTGGGGGAGGTGTGTGTGGATCGGGAGGTCTGGGCAGCTTTGCTTGAGCTGCTGCCCCCGCGACCCGACTCCGGATAAAGCGGAAGAAAATGGATGGATGGATATATATATATATATATATATATATATATATATATATATATATGCTTCTATACTACTATTTTTTTAAACAACCTATTTCAAGCATTATGCCAAAATATGTATTACAAGAACACGGTAATTTGATCATCTCCCCTTCTTGGGCAAATAGGTCAATCCACGAAGCGCGCCTACATTCATCTCTCTCTCCGTCCGCAACTGCGTCTGCTCTGGCATGTATTTGTGTTGCGTGGTGCTGCTGCGAGTGGTGCTGTCCTGTGAACGCTGGTGGTAACCTCGCCCAGCCGCGCTGTCAAGTAATTGCCAGGCAACTGTAACATTTGCGAGGTATTTATTCACAGTTTATGTCTCTGAATGTGAAGAGCAAGTGCAACTTTCTGAAAAGTGCTTATTTTACTCACCTGGGTACCTATCGCAAAACACAGTATATTGCTCTACAAATTAGTGTGCGCTGTGCGTGGTCAAATGTAAGATTGAGTCAGTGTTTTATTTTACAACTAAATCCTCTTGTCAGCTACTAAATGGTGCTGGCCCTTCAATCTGTGTAGCTCCCATTAACAAATCACTCTCCTACATCAAATACCATGTACACAGATCTGACCTGAAATGCTTAGTTAAGGTCTGTAACTAAGCATTTCAGAATTAAGACAGTAAACTTTACCACAAAGTTTAATGCACAGCATGATAATAAGTGAATAATTTAAATTCCTGCTAAAAAGGCATAAATCATAAGTCATTTTGTATTTTTATTTGTTGGCAGTAAGTGGCAAGCCTGCAGTGCAGTGATGGATATTAGAGCATTTTTTCAAAAGCAAAAAAAGCTTCAGGTGAGGTTTGTGCACTCTATAGACCTTATGTGATAGTAGATATGGACACTGAGAATAGCAAAGGATGGAAAGTGAAGCTAAGGGTAAATTGAATATGTGTATCAGACTGTGGAGGTGTCTTACTTGTGTTACTGGTGTTTTGGTATGAATTCTGACTTTTAAGTCACACATTTTTATTTTATTACTTTTGGAGTGCTGCTGTAGCTGTGCTAAACCAGGTCCTCGTGCACAGGGCACTAAACCTCACTGATCATAACAATTGCAACTTGTTATGTGGGCCGCTGAAGAGGAGGTACTGCTGGCCCACCACCACCAGTCGGCGCCCTGCTTGGAGTGCGGGCTTCAAGCATGAGAGGGCGCCAGAGCTATTGGAAGTGACAGCTGTCACCTGTCAACCTCACCAGCTGTCTCTCATTAACCTCCTTACAAGAAGCGGATCACAACTCCACCTCCTCGCCGAGAAATCATCTACCACAAAGGTAATTTCTCTGCTGACTTATCGATTGTCTAAACTTTGTTCTGTGTGCAGCCGCATTCCTGTGGTGATCCAGAAGAGGGACCAACAGGAGCTGCACGAGAGAAACGTATCTGGAGGTGGAGGTTTTCCCTCCCAGAGAGTTTGAGTGTAAAGGTTGCTGGGTGTGAGGACTCACACTCACCTCCTTCTGTTTCTTCTTTGCCAGCAGTACCAGGGCCGACAACGGAGGACAGAGACCACCTGGGGATTCGGGACTTGGCGGCTCCGGTGTTCTTCAGGCCGTTGGTGGTGGAAGCGGTGTGGGCCCCGGCTCCTCGTTCATCAGAGGTCTCCTATCTTCGAGCCTGCCCACTGTCCTCTTGTATACAATTGGCACCTGTTATTTCTGTTTGTATTCCGTTGTGTACTTTCGCAACATTAAATTGTTACTCCTTTTCTTATCCATTGTCCGTTCACTTGCGCCCCCTGTTGTGGGTCCGTGTTACGACACCTTCCCAACAGGATTTCTCGGCCATTCGTCATGGATCCCGAGGGGCGTCAACCACAGCTTGAACAGCCAATGGGAGAACAAGGAGCGCAGGCGGCAGCAGGAGGCGTGGTAAGTGATCAGCACATCCTTACTGCTTTCACTGCTCAGTTACAGCTGGTAACCGAGCAAAATGCAGTCCTCAATCGGAGGATGGAGGCTCTCACCGCCAGAGTGGAAGCACGCGAGTCAAGCGTCGCTGCAGTGTCTCCTCCTGCTGGCCCGGTGCCTGATAGAGATGTTCCACTGGCCGTTCAACTACCCCCCCACCGTCCCCTGAAGCTTACATAAGTCCTCCCGAACCGTACGGAGGCTGTGTAGAAACGTGCGCAGACTTCCTAAGGCAGTGTTCGCTCGTTTTTGCACAGCGTCCAGTTATGTACGCATCAGACGCCACCCGGGTGGCTTATGTAATTAATCTGCTTCGAGGTGAGGCACGCGCTTGGGCTACAGCGCTCTGGGAACAGGATTCATGGCTTCTGTCATCTTACGCTGGGTTTATACAGGAATTCAAACAAGTGTTTGATCATCCCAACAGAGGCGAGACTGCCTCGACCGTGCTGCTGTCACTGAGACAGGGGCGTCGGAGCGCAGCTGAGTACGCTGTCGACTTCCGCATCGCGGCTGCGAGGTCTGGCTGGAACGACGTTGCGCTCCGCGCTGCCTTCATAAGCGGACTGTCTCCAGTACTGAAGGAGCATTTACTGGCTAAAGATGAACCGCAGGATTTCGACGGGCTTGTTAATCTGGTTATACGATTAGACAACCGCTTAAATGAACACCGTCGGGAGCAGGCCGGAGGGCGTGGCCGGGCACAAGCCGTCCCTCTCTCTTCCGGGTCAGAAAGGGTGACGTCGTCCCCACGCTCCGTTGCCAGTGGGCTCCGTGTGGCAACAGCTCCCCCTGCTGACGAAGCTATGGACACGAGCAGGGCCAAAGTAAGATCTGATGTCAGACAAAGGAGGCTGGCCCGCGGGGAGTGTTTTTACTGTGGCTCATGTGAGCATTTGTTAAAAGACTGCCCTAAACGGTCAAACACCAACGCCCGCCCTTAGAAACTGGGCTAAGGGTGGGCCATAACATGTACACGGGGAAACCCCGCAAATCAGCACGAATCCCAGTGATAATCCTAAGTGGGGATTTAACCCTTCACGCCCCAGCACTGGTGGACACGGGGTCCGAAGGGAATCTGTTAGATAGCAGATGGGCAAAGGAAGTGGGGCTCCCTCTAGTGGCTCTGCCTTCGCCTTTGAAGGTACGGGCACTAGATGGCACCCTACTCCCGTTGATTACACACCGGACCCAGCCCGTGACTCTGATTGTGTCTGGGAATCACAGGGAGGAGATCGTGTTTTACGTGACACCTTCTACCTCCCGAGTGATTTTGGGTTTTCCTTGGATGGTTAAGCACAATCCCCGGATCGATTGGCCGTCTGGGGCAGTGGTGCAGTGGAGCGAAACCTGCCACCGGGAGTGTTTAGGATCCTCGGTTCCTCCCGGGTTCACGGCTAAGGAGGAGGTTAAGAGCCCCCCCAATCTGACGGCGGTGCCAGGGGTGTACCATGATCTAGCTGACGTCTTCAGCAAAGATCTGGCACTCACTCTTCCACCGCACCGACCGTACGATTGTGCCATTGATTTGATCCCGGACGTTGAGTACCCGTCCAGTAGACTGTACAACCTCTCACGCCCGGAACGTGAATCAATGGAGACCTACATCCGGGACTCCTCGGCTGCCGGGTTGATCCGGAACTCCACCTCCCCAATGGGTGCTGGTTTCTTTTTTGTGGGCAAGAAGGACGGCGGACTCCGTCCATGCATTGATTACAGGGGGTTGAACGAGATCACGGTTCGCAATCGATACCCATTGCCCCTCTTGGATTCGGTGTTCACACCCCTGCATGGAGCCCGAATATTCACCAAACTTGATCTTAGGAATGCGTATCACCTAGTTCGGATCCGGAAGGGAGACGAATGGAAGACGGCATTTAACACCCCTTTAGGTCATTTTGAGTACCTGGTCATGCCGTTTGGTCTCACCAACGCGCCCGCGACGTTCCAAGCATTGGTTAACGACGTCTTGCGGGACTTCCTGCATCGGTTTGTCTTCGTATATCTGGATGATATACTCATCTTTTCCCCGGACCCTGAGACCCATGTTCGGCATGTACGTCAGGTCCTTCAGCGGTTGTTGGAAAACCGGTTGTTTGTGAAGGGCGAGAAGTGTGAGTTCCATCGCACTTCTTTGTCCTTCCTGGGGTTTATCATCTCCTCCAACTCCGTCGCCCCGGATCCGGCCAAGGTTGCGGCGGTGAGGGATTGGCCCCAACCAAAGAGCCGTAGGAAGCTGCAACAGTTCCTCGGCTTTGCAAACTTCTACAGGAGGTTCATTAAGGGCTACAGTCAGGTTGTTAGCCCCCTGACCGCCCTGACCTCCACTAAAGTCCCCTTCACCTGGTCGGACCGGTGCGAGGCCGCATTTCAGGAGTTGAAACGCCGGTTTTCGTCTGCGCCAGTTCTGGTGCAGCCTGATCCTACTCGCCAGTTTGTAGTGGAGGTGGACGCCTCAGACTCAGGAATAGGAGCCGTCCTGTCCCAGAGCGGGGAGTCCGATAAGGTTCTCCATACTTGTGCCTACTTTTCCCGCAGGTTGACCCCCGCAGAGCGGAATTATGACGTGGGCAATCGAGAACTCCTCGCGGTGAAGGAGGCTCTGGAGGAGTGGAGACACCTGTTGGAGGGAGCTACGGAGCCTTTCACGGTTTTCACAGACCACCGGAACCTGGAGTACATCCGGACCGCCAAGCGGCTGAACCCCAGGCAAGCCCGCTGGTCCCTGTTCTTCGCTCGCTTCGACTTCCGGATCACCTACCGCCCCGGGACTAGGAATCAACGATCTGATGCACTGTCCCAGGTGCACGAAGAGGAGGCCAAGGCTGAGTTGTCGGACCCCATCGATACCATCCTTCCCGAGTCCACTGTCGTGGCCACCCTCACCTGGGACGTAGAGGAGACCGTCCGGGAGGCCCAGGCAAGGAACCCAGATCCAGGAGACGGTCCAAAGAACAAGCTTTACGTCCCACCAGAGGCCAGGGCTGCCGTCTTGGACTTCTGTCACGGCTCCAAGCTCTCCTGTCATCCTGGAGTGCGTAGGACCGTGGCAGTAGTCCAGCAGCGCTTCTGGTGGGCGTCACTGGAAGCCGACGTCCGGGACTACGTCCAGGCCTGCACCACCTGTGCCAGGGGCAAGGCGGACCATCACAAGACCAGGGGTCTCCTCCAACCCCTGCCTGTGCCTCATTGCCCCTGGTCCCACATTGGCCTGGACTTCGTCACGGGCCTCCCGCCGTCCCAGGGCAACACCGCCATACTGACGATAGTGGACCGGTTCTCCAAGGCGGCCCACTTCGTGGCCCTCCCGAAGCTCCCGACGGCCCAGGAGACAGCAGACCTCCTGGTCCACCACGTCGTGCGTCTGCCTGGGATACCATCGGACATCGTCTCGGATCGTGGTCCCCAGTTCTCCTCGCAGGTCTGGAGGAGTTTTTGTAAGGAGCTGGGGGCCACCGTACGTCTCTCGTCCGGGTATCACCCACAGACGAACGGCCAGGCAGAGCGGGCGAACCAGGACCTAGAACAGGCCCTTCGCTGTGTCACCTCCGCGCATCCGGCGGCCTGGAGCAACCATCTGGCCTGGATCGAGTACGCGCACAACAGCCAAGTGTCTTCCGCCATCGGCCTCTCCCCTTTCGAGGCGTGTCTGGGCTACCAGCCCCCATTATTCCCACTTGTGGAGGGAGAGGTCGGGGTACCCTCGGTCCAGGCCCACCTACGGAGGTGCCGCCGGGTGTGGCGAACCGCCCGTTCTGCCCTGTTGCGGGCCCGGACGAGGGCCAAGACCCATGCAGACCGCCGGCGTTCCCCGGCCCCTGCATACCAACCTGGGCAGGAGGTGTGGTTATCCACCAAGGACATCCCGCTTCAGGTGACATCTCAGAAACTGAAGGACCGTTTCATTGGGCCGTTCCCTATCGCCAAGATCCTCAGTCCGGCCGCAGTGAAGCTGACACTCCCGGCTTCACTGCGGATCCATCCCATTTTTCATGTCTCTAGGCTTAAACCATGCCACACCTCACCACTCTGCACCCCTGGACCCGAGCCACCTCCTGCCCGAATCATCGACGGGGAGCCGGCATGGACTGTTCGTCGGCTCCTGGACGTCCGTCGGATGGGCCGGGGTTTTCAGTACTTGGTGGACTGGGAGGGTTATGGACCCGAAGAACGCTCCTGGGTGAAACGGAGCTTCATCCTGGACCCGGCCCTTCTGGTCGATTTCTACCGCTGACACCCGGACAAGCCTGGTCGGGCGCCAGGAGGCGCCCGTTGAGGGGGGGGTCCTGTTATGTGGGCCGCTGAAGAGGAGGTACTGCTGGCCCACCACCACCAGTCGGCGCCCTGCTTGGAGTGCGGGCTTCAAGCATGAGAGGGCGCCAGAGCTATTGGAAGTGACAGCTGTCACCTGTCAACCTCACCAGCTGTCTCTCATTAACCTCCTTACAAGAAGCGGATCACAACTCCACCTCCTCGCCGAGAAATCATCTACCACAAAGGTAATTTCTCTGCTGACTTATCGATTGTCTAAACTTTGTTCTGTGTGCAGCCGCATTCCTGTGGTGATCCAGAAGAGGGACCAACAGGAGCTGCACGAGAGAAACGTATCTGGAGGTGGAGGTTTTCCCTCCCAGAGAGTTTGAGTGTAAAGGTTGCTGGGTGTGAGGACTCACACTCACCTCCTTCTGTTTCTTCTTTGCCAGCAGTACCAGGGCCGACAACGGAGGACAGAGACCACCTGGGGATTTGGGACTTGGCGGCTCCGGTGTTCTTCAGGCCGTTGGTGGTGGAAGCGGTGTGGGCCCCGGCTCCTCGTTCATCAGAGGTCTCCTATCTTCGAGCCTGCCCACTGTCCTCTTGTATACAATTGGCACCTGTTATTTCTGTTTGTATTCCGTTGTGTACTTTCGCAACATTAAATTGTTACTCCTTTTCTTATCCATTGTCCGTTCACTTGCGCCCCCTGTTGTGGGTCCGTGTTACGACACCTTCCCAACACAACTACTGTATTTTTATGACTTACAACGTGGATGTGCGTGCTGCCAGAAAAACCGAGACATCAATCAGTTTGTAGAATAAATAAATGAATAGCCAGAACTAAAACACAATCTAAGTAATGCCTAAAACTGTCTAAATGTAATTGAAAAGTGATACCAGAGTGAGTGTTCTGTACTAAGTACTATGAAATAATAATCTGTTAAGATGAAATAAAAAATCTTCAATAACTATAGGCTTATAAGAGTAATATATAAACAAGGATAATATACTTTACTCAGCCTCTGAATATTTCAGACCTGCTTCTAAGTTGCAATTACTATTTGCCCTCACCACATTAGGAGATTAAATTATTTGTTATATAAACTGCACCAGAATGCAGGAATTTTATGTATGGGCTGTTATCCATTGCTAATATGTTTTTTTTTTATTTATCATTTTGATAATGAATGCAGCTTTTACAAGCAATGTTTTCACTCTGAAATCATGGGAAATTGTATTTCTGGACATCTAGATTTTAAAAATTTTAAAAATGTGCTAAGCACCCCTAAAACTGGAAGTCTAAAATCACCTCGGGTGGGAGGGGTGGAAGGTTGGACCAAACCCATGCCTAAACATGCACCAACGTCGCATTACATGTGCTACATGGCTCATATGCGGCAACACGAGCCATTCGAGGCTGGACGGAATCAAATGACAAGTCGGTCATGGCTGATGAGAGGCTTATACCTGGCATATGCAAGGTACTTAGAGGATTCTTCATAGTAGATACGTGATAGATTTATACGTGGATCATTATTCAAATAATCACTGACAATTCCATACGTGGCTCATTATTCATGGCTTCAGGGTCAGACTGGGAGCAAATTTCGGCCCTGGCATTTTTCCTCTGGACCAGCCCACTATTGGCCCGACGAATCCACCCCCAAACACGCACACCCACCCGTCCATACCGAACCCCCAATGAACAAATACTATACACCTAAACACCATGAACACACACCTAAACACACACTTTCACTGTCATTTCACCTTGATCATAGTACAAAACGCGGACCCGGCACCACGAGGGGGCGTCCTGATAACATTAAAGGCAATTACATATTTTGACGAAATTACAAGTTTAAATGACTATATATATATATATATATATATATATATATATATATATATATATATATATATATATAACATCATGAGGTTTATGTCACAGAAATCCTACTTTACAATCATACTGCAGTCATTGTTAAATTATTTCCTTTTGCATTTATAATAAACATTTGTATTTATTTAGTTTGTTTGTTTTTCTGGTTGAAATAGGATAAATAATCTACCAGACTTCAAAAAATGTACAAGTTTCCATGTTATTTTATTTGTCTAAAAATAAATGTCTGAGGTTCCTTATGTTAAACAAGAAATTATCTAATCTGAAATAACAGGTGGTTTTAATTTACAGATGAAAGGTTTCTAAAGAACCATTTATTGATTTATTTACCTGTTTTAATTACAAGTGTTCTAAACTTTTTTTTAACAGTAATCAGAAATTTTGAGGTAACAACAAAAAAACATTTCCAATGATTTTTCTTCAGAAAACTGCTCTCTAAATGAGCAGTCCTGTCACACATTAATGTTTTGTACAGATCAGTGGTTTCTGCACCAATCGGATTGGTCCAATCCATTTTGTACAGATCAGTGGTTTCTGCCACGAGTCTTCCATGTTTTGGCCCGACGCGTCGTTCCTATTGGACATGAAGGTATGTCACTGCTCAGAGTATCGAAAGTTGGCGCATCTCATCTCGACAGAACACTGGCTCTGTGGTATGCAAGAGATCACTTGACCGAGCGTCTATACGTTCAAATAATAATAAAAAAAAAAATACTGTCATCACTCTTCACTCTTAGTCAGTCTCTTACAACGGTGCAGCGTAAATACACGAGCTTTCCAGGAGCGCACGTCTCCTCCGGTGCACACTTTTTTGGGGGGAGGGGGGGCGACCCCGCCCCCTGTGATTTTTTTTTTTCCTGGCGCCGGGTCTGACAAAACGGAAGCAAAAGCACACAAGTGGAAAAAAAGTTTTTGTCTCCAAAGTGTGTGTGTGAGTGAGAGAGAGAGAGCGAGAGAGAGAGAGGTAATGTGTAACCACTGCTAGGATTCACACAGCAGCAAATTAAGGAGCTGTTGCATTTAAAGATTAACAAAAGTAAAGCACAGTTAATTAAGATAAAAGAAACGATTCCAACCTTGTATCAGTAGAAGAGCGGATAGAAGTCCAGGCGCCGAGGACTCAATCCATTCACAGGGGCGGGAGCGGGCGCCTGCTCTTCCTGCAATCTGATTGGCCACCCTGTATGCTTCTCCATTGTCATTGGCTGTTGGTCATGTCAATCATTGTGCTCGATGTAAGTCTCCGTTGTGTGATCAAACGGAAACAAAACTGACACCTAGAATAAGACTGCGCCGTGTATGAAACACTACAGAACTTTTATTTTGACACAAATTCAGAAAGTGGCTCTGCAGCTGTGCCGATTAAATGCTGTAGCTTCACCGATCATGGACTTTCCTCGTGTTGACAGCAGTGCGCGGTTCGAGAACACTGTATATTTCCATAATCTCTATAAATATGGGACGGACGGCCCACACACGTCTAAACGTGCAGCGGTCCACCGGGCAAATGCCCAAAATCACAGATTACCAGTCTGAGCCTGCATGGGTTTATTATTCGGTGGGACCAAGGCTTAAGTAATGCAGCTGAAACAGCTAATAGAGTGCTCAGTCTTATCAAAAAGTCATTCAATTATATCAATAAGGAAACTTTCCTGGTGTATAAGAGTTATGTTAGACCTTAGAAAAAGAAGAAAAAACAAAACAAACTGTACCTGGTTTAGAACACTTATGAAAATAGGTTGAATGAACTTGGACTCACTGCAATAGAAAACAAAAGAACCCATGGGACCTTATTGAAGTTTATAAAATATTAAACTGCCACAACAATGTTGATTGTAATCAATTTTTCCAATTTAGAGATTATACTGGTCTGGGAGGCCATTCGACTATGTTAAAGGTTATTAGGTCAGCAATAATTTTTCTTTTTTTTTGTTTATGGGTTTCCCTCTCTCTGTTTTCCCCTGTAGTTATTTTTTTTTTCCACGTTGTTATTAGTTTTTGATTTAGAAACTCTGACTTGGTCATATTTGCTTTTACTTTCAACATTGCTGGTAACCTCAGTTCTGAACAGAGTGTATTACTCATTTTTACACTGATCGCACTCATTGTAAGCAGTTTAGCAAGTTTTCAGGGTCTCATGCAGCTGTCTTATTCATGTGATGAAAGGTATGGCATAATGTTCATTTGCAATCGCTGGAGTGAGTTATTTAAACTGCAGCGACTCTCTGGCACGTAAGGGATTATGGGCTGTCTCAGCAGGATGACTACAGAATCATGACAGTGTGTTCATCTAACAGTGGACTTCAATTTTACGAGCTTAAGCTCGGCAAAAATTTAAGGAAAGGTTTTCTGCTTACCTTTTTGTTGTGGCCACAGAAGTCCAACATCAGCAAATCAACCATCAGACTTGGTAAGAGCGCAGTGGATTTTGCCAATTTCGCTCAAAGACCACATCTGGGTCACGGCACGAGTCTGTTGGGGATTTTCTGCCTGAGATCCCCACCCCGGTAATTTTATGTTGTGAGACTCAAATAATGACAGGAGATGGATTTAGAAAACCAGATGCTGTATTAAAGAGATGCCCACATTGAACAAATAAGTCACCATTACAGCGCTGGGATCTTGAAAACAGATGTCACATGCACCGCTGCTAACAAGAGCCCTGATCTTTGGGCTTGTCTACATTTTAAGCCTGCACTCGGCCAACCTCCAAGTGGATGGGCCTTCCCTGCTGGGTGGATCAGTGGAGGTATGTAATTGAGTGAAAAAGTGTTTGCGTTTGACATTGATATGCAGTGACCGCTCGCGTTGTTATCTGAAAGGTATGTCTAAAAGTAAAACTGTGTTTTGTCTATGTAGTGTGTTAAGCAAAGAACAGTATGCATCACAGCCTTCCAGAGGAGATATAAAGTTAGACCAAGAACATGGCTGTGAGACATGCTGCCGGCCTTCCAGAGGAGATATGAAGTTATCAAAATAGACCAAGAACATGGTCCTGAGACATATTGCCCAACATGATACCACTGTTCACATCTTGTAACTCTGATGACCAGAGGTGGGATGAAGTCACCAGCAAGTCACTCTCAAGTCATGAATCTGCAAGTCTCAAGTCATAATGACCACCAATTGTTTGCAAGCTGACTTGAGACTTGCAGATTGAAGACTTGAGAATGACTTGACAGTGCCTTTGTCCCACCTCTGCTGATGATGGACCTCTCTTTCAAACTATAGGCCGATCTCACTGTTACCACTGCTTTCAATAGGGGTGGAGACTTGGAAACGGTGTTTGCATAGGAAGTTGTATAATTTCATGGCTGCACACCAAACTACTTTGATTTATACAAGTTATCGCCTATTATAGTAGGGAATATGCCTAGGTTTTCAAACAGCAGTTTACCAATACTTGATGGTGACGCTGCAATTGTCACTGACATGAAATTTCTTATAGTTGCAATTGATGATAAATTAAACTGAGCAACACGCGGGCATTATGTTGACTCCAGAATGTCCAATATCAATGGCATTCCTGTGTATAGCCACTAATTTCCTCTCTTATTATTCACTAATCCCTTCATATTATTTTATTTCTATTCATATTCTTCTTTTTTAATAGCTCCTTTATTAATAGCCCCGTCTCATTCTGCTTTGAGGGTTGGTGTGATGCCTGTGAAACGAACACTACTTCATTCCTGCCATTGCAGAAGGAGGCCATAGGAATTGTCAGTAATGAATTTTACTATTTATCTGCTTCAATATTCTGGACTTTGGGGACTTAATTCCTTACATTAAATTGCCATGCCATTAACTTACTGACAGACACAGGTAACTACAGGCTTCTATTTTAAGATGTTTAACATCTGTTTAGAATGAGGGTCTCCATTTCAGAATTGAGGGGAACCTTATTGATTGGTGCACCAAAGACTGACCTACGATGTAATATCACTGTACAGATGGTATAACCCCATTTCCAATGAAGTTGAGATGTTGTGTGAAATGTAAATAAAAACAGAATACAATGATTTGCAAATCCTCTTCAACCTATATTCAATTGAATACACAAAGAAGACAAGATATTTAAAGTTCAAACTGATAATACTTTTTTGTTTTTGTGTAAATATTGCTGATTTTGAAATGGATGAACTTCAATGGACTTTACAGACAAGATACTGTCTCTGGACTGTGTGGAAATTTCAGTTTACTGTGCCTGTATTATTATTTTTAGGTTGTATCTATTGCTTCTCCTGGGTGGACCGATTGAAGTTGTGCTACATATGTTTTAGGTTCATGGTTGTACCCTGACCCAGCTTCCCTGCTCTTGTGTTATTCCTAATGATGAGTATGGATTCTTCACTTAGAGGCAAACGGGGGATCATGTGTTAAGGGCGGTTAATGAATATGACTTGGTGGGTCACATTGCAACAGGATTGAGTTGACCATGGGTGTACGGTACTCAAAACAAATAGAAAAAAGAAACATAGCAAATGTAGGTGTTTTTATTTGTATCCATTTCCATGTGATTGAATGATCTGATTGGAGACACTATGACTGGACTACAGAGAGGCTACATTAACTGATTGCATTAGGGCTTCGTTATAGCCACAAGGGTGGGGTGGGGTTCCACGTTTGACTGGTGAGTGCGGTGCATTAGTTGTCTGCTTTTGTGCATTGGTAATGACTGGTGGCTTCAATTCTGTACTGGTCAATTGTACGTCATTTGTCTCTCGAATGCATCACTATTGCCAGTATCCAGGAGACAAGGGGCCTTTAGGTGGACCTGTTTGTTGATGTTTTTGTTTTGTAATAATGTTTTCTCGTACAAGTGTACTATCTCCCGGATGTAAGAGATGGTATTTGATGTTAGGGTGGTATTTGTGTTCCTTTACACCATGTTATTACACATTCTGTTAGTATTTTCATATTCCATGGTCTGCAATAAGCAGAGTAAAATTCTCCACACGCTACATTGCTTACCTGAAGGGAGCCTGGTTCAAGTGGTCCTTCCAAGTTCAGATGGTTACGTCAAGTCCTGCTTGGGGGCACAGGCACCACTGATACCAATGGCGAGGTACTTAGGCCAACGCAGGCTCATGTACTCTCAGGTCTTTTTGGTATAGTTTTTGTTTGCGCTGTTTGTTTGTTTTTTTGTTGTTGTTTTCACACTTTTGCCTTAGGTGACATGACTTAAGGTCACGTCAACAGTGGGAGTTGTTGGGGCAGTATGACTTATTTGCTACTTTACTAACTTCATATAATAACTTCATATCTCCTTATACAAATAATGATAATAATAACTTATATCTCCTCTGGAATGCCATTATGCATACTGTTCTACTTACCATGCTACATGGACAAAAGTTACTTTTACATATACCATTTAATACAACGCAGTCACTGCATAGAAAGGTCAAAATGCAACATCTTTCAATCAATCACATAACTTTACTGATCCACACTGAGGGGAACGGCCCACCCATCTGTGTGTGGTGCTGGAAAGCAGGCAAAAATGTAGGCTGAGTGAAGGCATCTATTCAATATAACTTCTAAAATTGAAATTCGTTTATCAGTTTTTGAGTCTTCTAAGTTTGTTCCCCATTAACCCGGGAAAAATCGTGAATTACAACCCAACAAGGTCATGGAAGACTCCATTAAATTTTGGAGTGGATCAGGATCAACATCCCGATTCCATGTCATTTCTTAAATTTTCACCATTTCCAGGATCATCTCAAATCTGCTTGATGAATCTTCACAAAATTGATATCACGTGGTTACTGTACAAAGAAAGAGCCTGTTAGTTTTGGATGTTGGAAGTGATCCGGGTCGATACGCAGGGTTTGCAGCAAAAACATACATCATGATGTAAAACCAAGATCAGGAAGATGCTGTTTTGTTTCAGCTTGTGAATTAAATATCAGATTGCAACATCTTGATCAGTTCTGAATCAGTATGCAATTATTGCATTGTGTTGTGGAATCCAGATCCAGGTAAAGTTCATTTCAAAAATGTACTGAGCTCAATGTGTAAAATAAGCTCAACACCAAATGTTGTCCCGATGCCATTGCAGGTACTGATAGGATGTGCGCAGTATTGTTTTTGCATTGACAGAATGATGCTACAACCCCTGTCATCAGCAGGCGCCCATTTGTAAACCTAAGCTTATTTTAGCTGCTCTTTGTAGGTTGTGTTTGTCATTTTCGGAACTTACTGTTCCCAAGATTGGTGTGTTCTTGATCACAACTGGCTACTCCCATCTATTTTTGTTACATTGCAGCCTCACTCTAATTTGCTGGGCCTAGTAAATTAAGCCCTTAACATCCACCTCCATATCGCCAGAACTCGATCCAGCAGACTGCACACCTGGTTCTACCCAAAATAGGAAGCGTATTGTGGCAAGATTACTTCTTGGTGCTGCAGTTGGAGCCTTTGCCCAGGAAAGGCAGAACATACATCTTTATCTGTGTCCACTTAGAAAAGGTTATCTTTCATATTGCTCAAACGTTACCTGATAAATGTCCTGGTAACTCTCAATATTTCCACTGTGGGTGGCACATTTGTCATCGCTGAGATGGCGGGCAAAGTGGGGCACAGATGGGAACTACTCCCTCGCACTGGCGTTGACATATGAGCTGCAGGTGGAACCAGACGAGCACATGTGATGGATCGCTCAGTCTGCCTGCATCTTAACCAAAGAGGCTGAACTCGGATACAAAAGGAACACAAAAGTAAAACTGCACTTGCAATGCATTTACTTTTTTACATTAACTGAAACCTAAAATGTTAAGTCTGGTTCTGTAAACAGTTCTCGCTTCAGCTAGTACTTAATTTATACAGCCTGAAAATCTGATGAAGTGGAGCACGCCAAAGTGCAGTTTTTCAATTTTGCTGCACTGCCATACACATTTGTGACTGGCATCAATACATTTTGCATTAAAATATTCTCACTTCAAATTTGCGCATACCATACGTCCAGAAAGTATTCATAGCGCTTCACTTTTTCCACATTTTATGCTACAGCTTTATTCCAAAATGGAGTAAATTCATTTCTTCCTTAACAATTCTACTCACAACACCCCATAATGACATGTAAGATGTTTTTGGAATTTTTGCAAATTTATTAAAATAAAAAACTATCGAATCACATGTATACAAGTATTCACAGGCTTTTCTCAATACTTTGTTGATGCACCTTTGGCAGCAATTACAGCCTAAAGTCTTCATGACTATGATACCACAAGCTTGGTGCACCTATCTTTGGGCAGTTTTGCCCATTCCTCTTTGCAGCACCTCTCAAATGCCATCTGGTTGGACAAAGAGTGTCGGTGCACAGCCATTTCCAGATGAGATGTTCCAGAGATGGTCAACTGGATTCAGGTCTGGGCTCAGGCTGGGCCACTCAAGGACATTCAGAGTTGTCCTGAAGCCACTCCTTTGATATCTTGACTGTGTTCTTAGGGTCATTGTCCTGCTGAAAGAGGAGCCAACTCCCCAGTCTGAGGTCAAGAGCGCCCTAGAGCAGGTTTTCATCCAGGATGTCTCTGTACATTGCTGTATTCATCTTTCCCTCAACCCTGACTCGTCTCCCAGTTCGAGCTACTGAAAACATCCCCACAGCATGATGCTACCACCACGCTTCGCTGTATGAATGGTGACTGGTTTCCTCCAAAAATGACACTTGGCATTCACACCAAACAGCTCAATCTCAGTCTCATCAGACCAGAGAATTTTGTTTCTCATGGTCTGAGAGTCCTTCCAGTGCCTTTTGGCAAACTCCAAGCAAGTTGCCATGTGCCTTTTACTAAGGAGTGGCTTCCGTCTGGCCACTCTACCATACAGCCCGATTGGTGGATTGCTGGAGAGATGGTTGTCCTTCTCAAAGCTTCTCTCTCCACAGTGGAATGCTGAAACTCTGACAGTGACCATCGGGTTCTTGGTCACCTCCCTGACTAAGGCCCTTCTCCCTTGATCGCTCAGTTTAGACGGGCGGCCAGCTCTAGGAAGTGTCCTGTGAATCTGAACTTCTCCCATTTATGTATGATGGAGGCCGCTGTGCTCACTGGGACCTTCAAAGCAATGTTTCTGGACCCTTCTCTGGACTTGTGCCTCAAGACAATCCTGTTATGAAATTTGCAAAAAAAAAAAAAAAAAAAAAAAACTTTTTTCCCCACACATGGTCATTGTGGGGTATGGTGTACAAGCTTAAGGGAAAAAATTAATTTAATCCATTTTGAAATAAGGCTGTAAAATAAAATGTGGAAAAGTGAAGCGCTGTGAATACTATCCACTGTATGGACAAAGTTATACTTACAAAATGCAGCCACAACAAACATCTCAACGGAATCAGTATCATCCTATTTAAATTTTAGTTCACATGCAAAGTGAGCAGAAGTGCTTTATTCTGCCTTCGAAACATTGCCAGAGTACATCAATTTCTTAAGGCTGCCAGACTTTGAGCAAGTCACAAAAGATTGCAGGTGGACATGGTTCTTTTTTACTTGTTTTCAGCAGTGATACAAAGATACCTGTCCTCACAAAAAGGATCATATTATGATGTTAACGGACTAATTCAGTAATTTTTATCATTGTGCTGATGTCTCTCAAATCCACATGACAAATTAAATATATTTAAAATAAGTCAACAGCACCAATAAATTCTTGCAGTGTACTAATTTCATCACACAGCTGACCAATCAAGACTAGTGCCAATGTTGAACAGGCTTCACCTTTTAGTTTGCTTTTCTGGCTGTTTGTGCTCGCATATGTCCAAAGACCTCTCATAAAAAGCTCAAAACAAACATGTCCCATTCGTAACTTGGTATTTAATGTGACACTTTATTTTTAATTTGTGTGTGACAGAATATGCAGTGAGGGAATGCAGAGGCTTACTCCAAGACAAAATGGAGAAAAATTTTAACAGGCTACAGGGATTCCTATCATGCACCCTTTCTTGAGAAAAATCTCTTCTTGCTTTTTAAAGTAAACTGTTTTGTTTTTGGGTTTTTTTTAATCTCACACCAAAACACATCTTTACTTTATTGATTAACCATGCCATAGCCCTACTATGGCTGCAGTGCTTCATGATGGCACTACAAGGGCAGAGTCAGTTATCGTGGTCTATTTTTGTTCTTCGGGGGACGTTTTTTTTTTTTTTGTCTTTTATGACTGAAAATTCATAACTGTGTTTTGTTTATTTAAATCAAAATAGTTGGACAGCATTTTTCAACAATGCAAGGCTGTGTACGATATTGAATAAAACAGAACTGTCCCAGCAGAATACTCATGTAAATTCCACATTAGTGTCACTTTGTGTAAGCAAACAAGTGAGACAGCGCTAAAATGTATAGACACAACTGTGCCATTATGTACACCTGATGCATTGCAGAAATGCTGCTGCTTTTACCATTTACCTCACAACAGCAAAAGTGGAAGGAATGATTTCAAACTCTACTTCTGAGCAGTCACTCAACACAGCAATTCCAATTTTTCATACTTTTTTGTTTTTTAGATGTTTTAAAGATCAGAGAGAAGACAAACTTTAATTTCGCTGATTGACATGCTCCCAGCACACCTCCAGTATTGCTTACACCTGAAGCAGACAAAACCCAATTTGATTTCCAAATCTTCAGATATGATGTGTGTTGAGGGGAGAGGTTCAGCCTCCAAGGTTTACTCTCCATAATCACACAGATGGGTCTGGTGAGGGATTGTAAAGGTAAACTAAGCCAGTCCCAGTAATTTCACAGGCTGCAGTCTGTTTGGTTTGCTGTCTCTGGTTGTTCTATGGTGTTGACAGCCCACCATCTGCTGCACAGCCAATCTAGATCTGCTATACCGTCCCCAGTCTGTTTCCACTTGCTTGTCTTTACCTCAAGCTTGGGACTGAAGCAGATCAGTTATGATAGTTAGATTGAACTGCACATGAAAATGATGACATGCTTCAAGCTGTGACAAAACACAACAAAAAATATATCGTCTTAAAATAGTTTTATTTTACAATAAAATAAAGATGACATCTGATGACCATCACCTGAAATTGAATGAAACAAAGTGGAAAATAATGTCAATTACATTTCAGAAAGTCAGAAATAGAAACAACAAATTGGCTTCACAAACAGATGACAAATACTGATTTGAATTTGAACTATAACAAAGGGTCTGCTGTTTAACGTTTAGCTGAGCAACTACACATAACCCGATTACTTTTATTGATTTTTTTCGCCTCAAAGGATATGCCAGAATAAGGATACAAATGGTTCTGCTGGGCCACAATATGAATGAAGCGTTGATATCTTGAATAAATAAAGTGTAAAAGGTAAGAATGTTACAATGATAATGCGGTATGTACTCAGTGACCACAAAATAAGACACTTGTTTTGAGAAAAATTTCACAGACTAATGCCCTTGCTGGTACTACTAACCTGCCGATTTTTTTTTTTTTTTTTTTTTACCATGGAGTCGACAGCAGATTTAAATGGTTTGCCCCTCTGGTGCCGAAATTAAAACAAGCACACCAGTGCAACTTTAGCAAATAAATGCCACATTAACTGCATGCATATTTTGTTTTAATCTAAATATTGTATATATATATATATATATATATATATTGTCAGACATTACAGTAATATTGCTGGGTACACTTGTGCACAAGTTTGTTTTATACTCTTTCAGGGTTACAATTACAGATAATTTTTATTACTATTCCATACATATATACATACATATATATATATATATATATATATATATATATATATATACATATATAGAGAGAAACACTTTCACATTCATTTGAATGGAAAAGTGCCCCAACGTGCCCAAAGTGTTCTTGGGTCAAAGGGCATTTCCTTGATTTTACCATACTTTAAATTCTTCCCCTTTTAAGTTACTTTTTAATATAATGCACATGTGTTGCACATCAAAATGTTCAGACTAATCTCAGCTTTCTGAATGAGATATAGTTGTTGAGAACACTGCAAATAATATCATTTTGCTTGAAAGATGAAAATATGAAATAGGAATAAAATAAAGCCTACACATCTTTTTCCACAATGATGAAGACTACACAAAAATAGTGTTTCCAGGTCGACCTGGCAAAGCTTTCAAAGTTGATGAGCCTTTATTGATGCATGTGAAATAAAGGCACCAGTAGTACTTATTACAGTACTGATGAATATTTTTGTGGCCACTGAGTAGCTAATATAAGCCTTATTGATGAATCAATACTTTAGCAGTATTCTTAATATTTGAGTGTATTTACAGTCTGTCTCACCTGTTCAGCGTTTTGTTCCTCTCTTGGTCTCTGTGTTATCTTGCTTGGGTCTTGCCGACCTGGCAAATTGCTGTCAATTAAGAGTTAAGGCATAAAATTTTCATTTCACAGATTCAGCTGACTTATTATTATTAATGATTCTAATTAGTTTTGTTTTCTAAGAGAAAAGGTTGCTCTGATATCAAAATTGATATCCTGTAAAATCAACATTACTTTCCACAATCATCAGAAAACTCCCATTCAGGGGAGGTGAAGGGAGTTGTGGCGATTGAAGGGGGTCACCTCCCCTCAGATGATGGTGTAGTGGTTAAGTGTTGGGCTTCAAACCAGAGGATCCTTGGTTCAAAACCCAGCCAGACAGGAAAATCAATAAGGGCCCTTGGGTAAGGTCCTTTTGAATGGCAACAGCCTGACATCAGTCTTTGTGTGAAAATGAGGCATAATTGTAAAGCGCTTTGAGCTGCTGATGTAGATGGGACAGCGCTATATAAATGCAGTCCATTTAACCATTCATAAAGCTGTATTTCACACAGTTCCTTCTGCACAAATCTATAGCAGTTACATCTTTTTCTAAAGAAAAGTGGTGTGAAACATGGCTGAAACCAGATGTTCATATGCCACTGAATGAAGCCTAGATGTCTGGATATGCTAAACAAGCAAGGCAAGGTGGAGAGAGTTTATTCTTTTGTCATACAAAATTGTTATCACCCTTATATTTTATGTACACATTTTAAAATATGGTCAGAAAAAAGTGCAAACAAAGAATTTTGTTTCATCAAAATATTTTTATAAATGTGAAGTGTTATTTGGCAACCAGAAAACAAAATGCAAATAAATAAATAAATAAATAATTGTGGAATAAAGTGTATGCCGGTGTTGCAGACCGAACGGTCCCCCCTAAAAATCAGTCTGCCCTGCCTTCACTGCACATGCATCATTTTGGGCCACAGCAGCACGTCTGAGATGGAGTCTCTTCACCCAAAGTAATTAAATGGATTAATGGGATTATTAACCATCAGATGATAAAGGTAAAACCTCTTGAATCATTCTAAAGTCAGTTTTAAGCAGAAACTAGGCTGTTTTAAGGAGAAACTCTGCGAAATTCCATGACACTTTGAAATGACTGACGTGCAGTGCATGCATCAGCTAGCAGCTCATTTAGCTGCAGCGCTCTGATCGCTTCCTCCACCTTTTATGATGAAATAACGCTGAAAATATATGGAAATGATTGTTATACAAAGCTTCAGATATCTGTCACTGAGATAGATGATGACTGGAGTGCAGTTTTAAGCAGAAACGAGGTGTTAATCCGTGAACCATGTCATCACCGCGTCATCAGGGGGACCAATTTTTAGGGGGACCGTTTGATCGGCAACACCATACACAATTATTGGCACCCTTTGATTAATTTATAGTAAAAATAACTTTTACAGTTAGTTTTCATCAAGACAAACCATAAGATGGATACATAAAATTTCCAAGTCACTGAATACATTTTACATTCCATCAATCTTGAAGAAATACAAACAGTATGGTACTGTATGCTAAATCTGTCCGGGTGAGGCAGTTCTCAAAAACTGAGTGACTGTGCAAGAAGGAAATGAGTGAGGAAAGCCACCAAGACACTCATGGCAACTCTGAAGTGGTAGTCTGCTGTGGCTGTGACTGGAGAAATTTTGCATAATGCAACTTTTGTCAATTCCTATAAAAGATGAGGGAAACAGCCAGTGCTATAAATAGCTTTCATCTGTGTGAGCCAATCAGAAACGCTTAGTTCAAAGAGCTCTCAGCCACTCTACTGGAGTAACTCGCTGCTGATTACAGCCTCCTTTTCTGCCCAAGCAGAGGAGGTGAGCATCAGCCAAGAGCAAGTGTCAGTGCTCTCAGACCATTACTTAAACAAAAAAACCCTAAAGCAACACAGACTGTCCTTTTTATTGCCTGAAAATCACCATAACCTTATTCAACATTTTACTGACCCAGAACAATGGAACCCAACAGCAGTCCAATGTACTCTCCACATGAAACTAACATTAACAAATACATTTTGGTGGTCGACCCATGAATCATTGTCTCACCTCTGTCACCTTCCTTTTTACCTGAATTACAGTTTCTTGCAAGATAAAAGGGTGGTGGCCAAGTGGTTAGTGCACTTGTTTTCAGTGTGGAAGGTTCCCGGTTCGAACCCCACCCCTGCCGGTTTCTCTGTGTAATGTGGAGTTGCATCAGGAAGGGTATCCGGCGTAAACGTCTGTCCATTCAACACACAGAGCCACCTCGGCTCTGCTGTGGCGAGTCCGAGTGAAAACAAGGGAGCAGCTGAAGGGACTTACTTGCAAGATGAAAAAGAATTTTCATTATGTGTTCATTCTTTGAACTCAAAGCTTTCTGTCCTTCTGCTAAGCTAATTGGATATACGTAGAATAGACATTAAACCACCATCAAAATCAATAGGCTTTTTCCACCAGACAAGTTCAAAAGTTGAGCTGCAATTATTCATGTTTTGAGAATAAACAGCAGGTGGTGTTTCTGAGTAGCCAGAAATTACTCATCCTCCTGAAGGCATTGAAAACAGAAACCAACAAACCATCTGTGATAAAGGCTAACGGCCCGGTCACATGGCACACGGCGTTAGCTGAACGAAGGAAACAAAAAAGGCACCAAGGCTCAAATCATTGAGAAAAAGTGGGGAAATGAGCAGGCACTTCTCCCATCACCGAAAAGCCTGCATGTGCAGAGCGCATAAAAGAACGTAAACATTTCTGCAGTGAGTCTATGCTATTCACCACAGATTTACTAGACAGGGTCGAGCTGTACAACAGGCCTGCCCCTAGCGGACCACAGCCACGCCATCTTGAAAGGTTGACGCACTATAGCGGCCTTGCGCTCTTGGTGGAAAATGCATGCTCTGCGCTTGTAATCACTGTCCATTCTGTGGCCAATTTCTCCGCCGTTATTTACATTTAAGAAGTGAAAACTTGTGCTTAGGTTAATTCAGATAGGTAGATTCAATTTCTGATCAAATGCACCACACTACACCACTACACCACATTATTTGTCTGATCATAAAGATTCCTGCAAGGTATAGTTTGGACTGTCTGAGATTGAATGTTATACAGTTATGGGGCAAAAACTGAAAAATGGTGACAAAGGTCAATTTCAGTTTGTACAGGGTTTGAAAGTTAAAGTTGCTCTAACTTTGGTAAAACGTGGTGCAAATGATTGGTTAAGCTAATAGGATTAATAAATGGAATCCTTACAAATTTAGCAATTTCTGTGGATTAACAAAAACTGAAATACATTTATTCAGCACAGAATAGATTTTGTTTAGGGAGAAAGGTGCAGGTGAGCCTTTCCCAATGGCCTGGACTACCAAAAGCATTATTTTTGGCATGTGCACAAATTATACCAGGGAAAAGAATTGTGTGTTCAATGCACACAATAACATTTTGAGTGCTTTATATATGCACCTTTTTAGTCAGGTCTTTCAGGTGTAAAGTGCCTGCCCTGGTGGCACTTGTTTGGGATTTCAACACTAGAAACATACATTTCCACCTCACTAATTCTTTATGGAAGTCCGATGGACTTTAGCCATGCGTGAGTGCGTCACTAGGGTTTCTCTTTTCTTTTGGTTGTTGCTATTTTTCTTGTGTGCAAATGTGTGTCCCTGTGCTCCTCTCTGTCTGTAGTAACATTTATGTAACACCACACAATACATATTGGGATGTAACATAAGAAATATGGTATCACTGAATTGTTGAACAAGCTTGAAATTCTGCAATATGGTCTCAAATCACCAAGCAGCCTATTCCAACTGCAGCTGTTCCATATATTGCCATATGGCATGCGTTTTCTCTGTGATCCAACACACATTCATGTCACACCATCATGTGGGGTACAGCCAGCTTTATAGAGGCTATATTACAAGACACATGCCAAGTCAGATGACCTTACTTTTTAGATCATGAGGTCATCCAATGCAGAATTTTACACAGAGCTGGACAGGGGATTTGCTGGTTGACAGCTTCTCATTAAAAAAATGGAAGTTCCAAAGTGTGTCATCATCTCCTGTGTAATTCCTTGTTGCCCATGTCCATGACCAATCCAAGCAGATGTAATTTAGACACAGAGTCTGACACCATGTTGAATGAGTGCAGAACTACTGCATAGATATTAGGCCTTTTGTTTGATAACCTGATTTGTAACAATACTCAAACTCTTGTTCCAGCTTGTGAGAGAAGACAAAAGGATACAACAATGAGGGGTTTGTCATAGAGAACGTAGCCATTGGTGTCCCGCAGAGCTTTTTCTGCACTCTGCTCACTAGGGAGTCCGATGAAGGCCTGTCCTTTCATTCGCCCCTCCTTCATTAACACAATGTCAAACCTGAGGAGAGGAACAAAAAAGATAACATCAGTATTAGTTCTGGCTTGTGGCAGGTTAACATTATACTGTAGTCTTTTGGTATCAGGAAGAAAGTTATCCTAGTTTATCTGCATATACAGTAAAACAGCAGCTCTCAGTAATACAACCCCAGTTCCAATGAAGTTGGCACGTTGTGTAAAATGTAAATAAAAACAGAATACGATTTGCAAATCCTCTTCAACCTATATTCAATTGAATACACCACAAAGACAAGATATTTAATGTTCAAACTGATAAACTTTGTTTTTGTGCAAATATTTGCTCATTTTGAAATGGATGCCTGCAACACATTTCAAAAAAGCTGGGACAGTGGTATTTGTTGAAGCTTTGTAAGTGGAATTCTTTCCCATTCTTGCTTGATGTACGACTTCAGTTGTTCAACAGTCCAGGGTCTCTGTTGTCGTATTTTGTGCTTCACACATTGTCAATGAGCGACAGGTCTGGACTGCAGGCAGGCCAGTCTAGTACCCGCACTCTTTACGAAGCCACACTGTTGTAACACGTGCAGAATGTGGCTTCGCATTGTCTTGCAGAAATAAGCAGGGACGTCCCTGAAAAAAACGTTACTTGGATGGCAGCATGTGTTGCTCCAAATCCTGGATTTACCTTTCAGCATTGATGGTGCCATCACAGATGTTTAAGGTGCCCATGCCATGGGCACTAACACACCCCCATACCGTCACAGATGCTGGCTTTTGAACTTTGCGCTGGTAACAATCTGGATAGTCTTTGTCCTCTTTTGTCTGGAGGACACAACGTCCATGATTTCCAAAAACAATTAGAAATGTGGACTCATCAGACCACAGCACACTTTTGCACTTAGCGTCTGTCCATTTCAAATGAACTCGGGCTGAGAGAAGGCGGCAGCATTTCTGGATGTTGTTGATGCATGGCTTTCACTTTGCATGGTAGAGTTTTAATTTGCACTTGTAGATGTAGCGACGAACTGTGTTAACTGACAGTGGTTTTCTGAAGTGTTCCTGAACCCACGCGGTAAGATCCTTTACACAATGATGTTGGTTTTTAATGCAGTGCCGCCTGAGGGATCGAAGGTCATGGGCATTCCATGTTGGTTTTCGGCCTTGCTGCTTATGTGTAGAAAGTTCTCCAGATTCTCTGAATCTTCTGATTATATTATGGCCTGTAGATGATGGAATCCCTAAATTCCTTGCAATTCAATGTTGAGAAACATTGTTCTTAAACTGTTGGACTATTTTTTCATGCAGTTGTTCACAAAGTGGTGATCCTCACCCCATCTTTGCTTGTGAATGGCTGAGCCTTTTGGAGATGCTCCTTTTATACCCAATAATGACACTCAAAATTAGTGTCCTCAGTTCCCAAATGCTTATTGAGTGTTGTTAGAAGGAAAGGTGATGTGACACCTTTCCTTTTTTGAAACATGTTGCAGGCATCCATTTCAAAATTACCAAATATTTGTACAAAAACAATAACGTTTTTCAGTTTGAACATTAAATATCTTGTTTTTGAGGTGTATTCAAATTAATATACGAGGTCTGTGAGAAAAGTATCCGACCTTTTTATTTTTTTCAAAAACCATATGGATTTGAATCACGTGTGATTGCATCAGCCAAGCTTGAACCTTCGTGCGCATGCATGAGTTTTTTCACGCCTGTCGGTTGCGTCATTCACCTGTGAGCAGGCTTTGTGTGAGCACTGGTCCACCCCTCTTGTCGTTTTTTTATTGCGAATAAATGTCTGAACGATTTGGAGCTTTGCTGAATCAATTTTTTTTCTAGAAACTGTGAGAGACCTCCAGGTGGACACGTTCGGAAAATTAATATGGCTTTCAGGGACGATTTTATGGGGATTACACAGATTAAGGAGTGATCCAGACGGTTTAAAGACCGCCCACAACTGCGTTGCTTTGCGCCATGCGGCTCCACCACGACGCGCAGAACTCCGCTCCTCTTTCCATGACAAAAACTCCTGTAACAGTGGAATGTGCCGTTCATTTCTAAACTGGACGCTGTCTTGATCCGGTATGTCATCTGACTAGCACAGGAATTGTGAAAAGACGTGGACATCAGCACTTTTTCGGCACATTGAGACAGACGTGCGGAGGAGTTCCAACACGGAGATGGTTTTGTGCCATGTAATGAACGGCTCCGTGGCGCGTCCCTCCGCTTTTCTTTCCATGAAAAAAACTCCTGTAACAGTGGAATGTGCCGAAAAAGTGCTGATGTCCACGCCTTCTGCCTTTTTGTGAAAGTCAGATGACGTCCCGGATCAACAAAGCCTTCACGTTGGAAATGATCTGGTTGTTTCAGCGGGGTGTGAGCCTGTCGATTGGCACTTGGAGCGCATCGCCCTCTCAGCAGTTGTGGGTGGTCTTTAAACCGTCTGGATCACTCCTTAATCTGTGTAATCCCCATAAAATCGTCCCTGAAAGCCATATTAATTTTCCGAACGGTGTCCACCTGGAGGTCTCTTACAGTTTCTGGAAAAAAATTGATGCAGCAAAGCTCCAAATCATTCAGACATTTATTCGCAATAAAAAAACGACGAGAGGGGTAGACCAATGCTCACAGGCGAATGACGCAACCGACAGGTGTGAAAAAACTCACGCATGCGCACGAAGGTTCAAGCTTGGCTGATGCAATCACACGTGATTCAAATCCATATGGTTTTTGAAAAAAATAAAAAGGTCGGATACTTTTCTTACAGACCTTGTAGATTGAAAAGGATTTGCAAATCATTGTATTCTGTTTTTATTTACATTTTACACAACGTCCCAACTTAATTGGAATTGGGGTTGTATTTCAATCAAGAATTTACATGTTTTTTGTGCATCCAACTGCTTTATGGGCTTGACATTTTGAAACAAAAGTAAATTACAACTGGAAAGCTGGGGCAGTTCTTCCGTTGAAAAATAATTGTAATCAGACCCTGAAGACCCAATTGGAAGTAAATAGTTAGGTTTCGTTTTCATAGAAAGGGCCTGGATATATGTCATTTCCTGATAAAGCTGGAGTGCCAGGAAGCATATTGAAATTGAGACGATTATTAGAATTTTGATGGGGACCAAAGTAATTTTGTTTGTTATTGTAAATATAAACGATTCCCAAAATATTAGTCTGAACGTGATTAAAATTTGTCCGTATCGAAGCAAATTCTGAATTATTGGCACATGCCAAAAATTCGAAAGCCAGGACGCCATCGGGGTGACGTCACAGGTCACGTTGGGGGGGGGGGGTTCACTGCTAGCTGCGATGCACGCTGGGATAGAAATTTAAAACTGAAGAAGGCAAGATGGAGGAGAGAGACGGTAGAAGTGGAAGAAAGTGAGGAAGACCGGCGATATACACAGAAAGAGCAAAGAAAAGACATCATTTGGAGCGAGAGAAAAGGAGAAGATCAACGACGGTGAACACTGGGAACCAAAGAGATCGTTGGGAACAACTGCGACAGAAGACTGGCGATCGAACTCACAAGGAATTTGCAGTGCTGCTTTTGGACAGGTGAGTTGCCTGGTGACTGGTGTCTGACGGTGTACAGTTATGGTTACTATCTGAGTCTGTTATCTGATTATCTGAGTTATTAAGATTACTCAGCGCAGACACACTTCCAGCTTGAATTCGTCTGCAGGTTTTGACATTCGCTGGGGCGAAATACACTATGGATTGCCCTCAAATTATGTATGTTCCCACGAATTCAAAATTCCCCTAAAATTTTAATGGGTTCTAAATATGATGTAGTTAATATATATTAAACTTCAGACTATATTTTATCTATTGAAGATTGCCGATATTCCAGCTTTAAAAGTAGACAACAGACTGACTCATATACTTTGATCTGCTGAGTTAAAAAATGGCGGTTGCCAAGTTGTATCTTTACTCCTTCACCCCTAATTTGCATTAAACAACATGGCTGCCTGTTTTTAATCAAATGGTCTACAAGTTTGCTTGTTTTGGCTCTATGAAATAAAACTTCTATTTCCATGTATTTTGACCTGCTTCATTAAATTCATGCTAGCAAGCTGTATCTCTACTCCTTTACCCCATAATTAGCATAAAACAACATGGCCACCTAATTTATCAAATTATCCACAATTGCTTTTTTTTGCTCCAGAAAAGAAAATGAAACTTCTATTTCCATGTATTTTGACCTGCTGACTTCAAAAATTGCAGTTGGCAAGCTGTATCTTCACCCCCTTCACCCCCAAATTGAATAAAACGGAAAGACCTCCTGTTGTATTTATTAGTCTGCTTAGGTGTACTCCAGAAATAAAATGAAAAAAAAAAAAAAATTCAAGTATTTTGGTGAGATTAACTGCTAAATAACTATATTAAAACTGTACATGTAATCCTTTATCCCAAATCTGCATAATCAAGATTAGTACTTTCAGCATTGTTTTGCCTCCAGTTAATATGAAAATCATATATAACACTGGTCAACATGATTTTTCTTGCATGGAGTTTTGCAACAGATTTTCAGTCATTTGGGGGTGCTGAATCTAAATCCAATCACATTTTTGAGACATGAATACTTATTTCTTGTATCACGCATTGAAGCAAAAGCTGCAGTCTCGCACACCTCTTCAGCACCATAAACGACATTACAGCTCTTGTTCACATTTTCCAGTCAGGCTGGGATTTGAACCAAGGATCCTCTGGTCTCAAGCCCAATGCTTAACCACTTGACCATCACATCCTCAATACAAACAAACGTGTGGAAAATTTGATAAAACAGGGGGCTATGTTATTTTATCCAAATTAGGGTGTGAAGCAATAAAGATATACGAGGGCTGTCAATAAAGTATAGGTCCTTTTTATTTTTTTTCAAAAACTATATGGATTTCATTCATATGTTTTTACGTCAGACACGCTTGAACCCTCGTGCGCATGCGTGACTTTTTCCATGCCTGTCGGTGACGTCATTCGCCTGTGAGCACTCCTTGTGGGAGGAGTCGTCCAGCCCCTCGTCGGAATTCCTTTGTCTGAGAAGTTGCTGAGAGACTGGCGCTTTGTTTGATCAAAATTTTTTCTAAACCTGTGAGACACATCGAAGTGGACACGGTTCGAAAAATTAAGCTGGTTTTCAGTGAAAATTTTAACGGCTGATGAGAGATTTTGAGGTGATACTGTCGCTTTAAGGACTTCCCACAGTGCGAGACGTCGTGCAGCGCTCTCAGGCACCGTTGTCGGCCTGTTTCAAGCTGAAAACCTCCACATTTCAGGCTCTATTGATCCAGGACGTCGTGCGAGAACAGAGAAGTTTCAGAAGAAGTCGGTTTCAGCATTTTATCCGGATATTCCACTGTTAAAGGAGATTTTTTTAATGAAAGACGTGCGGACGGATTGCAGCGTCGGCTCGCAGCCGCCGCGACGCTCCACCACAGAAAAAACACCTCTGCTGGAAGCCTTAAGGACAAGTTGGAACATGTCCAGCTGTTAAACAATTTCTCATATACTCACTCCACTGAAAGCCATCAAAAGCCGCCTGGATTTTACAAATGGTTATCAACACGGAGGTGTTTTTCCTGTGCCACCGCACTTTATTGACAGACCTCGTAACTTGGTAACAGTATTTTTTTTTTTTTAATTCAGCAGGACAAAACTGCATAAGAATCCCCCTGTTACATTCATTTAAAGAAAATGCCTTTTAAAGAAAATGCCTTTTCTGAAATGGAAACTAACTATAAAATGGTTTCCTGCTAACATACAGCAACATTACACGAGTTACAGCCAAAGCAGGAAGCCTGAATTTTCAACTGAAAATTATGAAGTTTAACTTCAGATAATTGTTCACAAAGCTAATAAAAGGTAAGGTTGGTAAGGTTAGATTTTACTTGTGTGACGCGCCTTGAGGCAGCTTTGTTGTGATTTGGTGCTATATATGAAATAAATTGAAATATAAAGATTATGGAATTCATGTCAATGCTTCTGTGCACTGATAGCCATTTACATGAGCTCAACTACTGAAACACTGATTCTGCCTTAAAGTTAAATTGCATCATGTCAATTAAGAAAAAAATGAGTGAATTAATAAATTCTTGTATGAAACACGTTTTTGCCATAAAGTGTATCTGACCTGCCTGATTAGCAATAATATATATATATATATATATATATATATATATATATATATATATATATATATATATATATATATATTTTTTTTTTTTTTTTTACAGAAATGGACAATCATATTTTCCATTGAATCGTGATTCAAGCATGTCACAATGGTAATTATAACGTACCCTTTTTGAGACAATGTTTTACATCAGGTAAAATATTTGAAGAATCATGCCAGTGTGATACTTTATTTATAACAAGTGGTCTTTGGTAGAAATATCATCTTGTACAGCACTTTCCATGTCCTGTACTCCCCGAAGCTTGTATTGTGTAGTCTGCAAACAATAAACTGAGAAATTTGGACTGAATTCAAACCAACCAGTCATTTTGTGCATGAACACAACTACAACCATTAACTGGTACAAAATGCTGTAGTGTTTGAAATCAAAATCTGAAATATTGTGGCTGTTATGGCATATTAGAAAAGTTCAGAAATTACTCAAAAACTTTGTTATGCAGATTATTTCTACTCTTGTAGATAATTTAATCATTTTCAATTGACCAAGCAAGTGTGATAACCTTCAAATACACTCAACAAAAATATAAACGCAACACTTTTGGTTTTGCTCCCATTTTGTATGAGATGAACTCAAAGATCTAAAACTTTTTCCACATACACAATATCACCATTTCCCTCAAATATTGTTCACAAACCAGTCTAAATCTGTGATAGTAAGCACTTCTCCTTTGCTGAGATAATCCATCCCACCTCACAGGTGTGCCATACCTAGATGCTGATTAGACACCATGATTAGTGCACAGGTGTGCCTTAGACTGTCCACAATAAAAGGCCACTCTAAAAGGTGCACTTTTGTTTATTGGGGGGAGATACCAGTCAGTATCTGGTGTGACCACCATTTGCCTCATGCAGTGCAACACATCTCCTTTGCATAGAGTTGATCAGGTTGTCAATTGTGGACTGTGGAATGTTGGTTCACTCCTCTTCAATGGCTGTGCGAAGTTGCTGGATATTGGCAGAAACTGGTACACGCTGTCGTATACGCTGGTCCAGAGCATCCCAAACATGCTCAATGGGTGACATGTCCGGTGAGTATGCCGGCCATGCAAGAACTGGGACATTTTCAGCTTCCAAGAATTGTGTACAGATCCTTGCAACATGGGGCCGTGCATTATCCTGCTGCAACATGAGGTGATGTTCTTGGATGTATGGCACAACAATGGGCCTCAGGATCTCGTCACGCTATCTCTGTGCATTTAAAATGCCATCAATAAAATGCACCTGTGTTCTTCGTCCATAACAGACGCCTGCCCATACCATAACCCCACCGCCACCATGGGCCACTCGATCCACAACACTGACATCAGAAAACCGCTCACCCACACAATGCCACACACACACTGTCTGCCATCTGCCCTGGACATTGTGAACCGGGATTCATCCGTGAAGAGAACACCTCTCCAATGTGCCAAACGCCAGCGAATGTGAGCATTTGCCCACTCAAGTCGGTTACAACGACAAACTGGAGTCAGGTCGAGACCCCGATGAGGACGACGAGCATGCAGATGAGCTTCCCTGAGACGGTTTCTGACAGTTTGTGCAGAAACCCTTTGGTTATGCAAACTGACTGTTTCAGCAGCTGTCCGAGTGGCTGGTCTCAGACGATCTTGGAGGTGAACATGCTGGATGTGGAGGTCCGGGGCTGGTGTGGTTACACGTGGTCTGCGGTTGTGAGGCTGGTTGGATGTACTGCCAAATTCTCTGAAACGCCTTTGGAGACAGCTTATGGTAGAGAAATGAACATTCAATACATGAGCAACAGCTCTGGTTGACATTCCTGTTGTCAGCATGCCAATTGCATGCTCCCTCAAATCTTGCGACATCTGTGGCATTGTGCTGTGTGATAAAACTGCACCTTTCAGAGTGGCCTTTTATTGTGGACAGTCTAAGGCACACCTGTGCACTAATCATGGTGTCTAATCAGCATCTTGATATGGCACACCTGTGAGGTGGGATGGATTATCTCAGCAAAGGAGAAGCGCTCACTATCAGATTTAGACTGGTTTGTGAACAATATTTGAGGGAAATGGTGATATTGTGTATGTGGAAAAAGTTTTAGATCTTTGAGTTCATCTCATACAAAATGGGAGCAAAACCAAAAGTGTTGCGTTTATATTTTTGTTGAGTGTAGCAAATAAAAGCATTGACCTTACAGCAGTTTTTCCAATAGTGGCAATTTTCACTTTTTAACCCATATCTGGGCTCAGTGTCTGGCCTTACACTCAACATAAGTGTTGTTTGATGACTCAGGTGAAATATTCACTTGAAGTACTGCTGATGCATGGTCATAAAATGTCCCTCATGATCTCTGTGTCAGGTTAGATTCTTATTAATAACATAATATGCAGTCAGCATGAATTACTAAAAACTCTCAAGAGAAAGTGACAAATTGCTAGAGACAAAAATAGCTCATGAAGACAAGTTGGACTTAGGTGCTTGGCATCTTCTCTACCAAACACCTGAATCGTTTACTGTCAACAACAAAACACAACATACATGTTTCTCTCAGCTTCTGATGAAGGGTTGATATATCTCCCATATATGTACTTCAGATCCTGTAAAACAGAAACACTTAGAGAATTCTAGCATTTGATTACTGTAACACTGCAGCATTAGCAAATGTGGCAAAATTTGGCATTTTATGCACAAAATTGAGTTTGAATTAATTTAATAATATAATTATGATGGTTAACCATTCATATAAAAAACAAAGTCTAATACTAATATATGAGTAAAATACACAATCAGAAAAAAAGTTAAGTAGCTCAAGCGCTATAAATGCACCTACTTTCTCTTCCACTTGCTTAGCAATATTCTTCACGTACAGTCTACAGGTTGGCTCACCCGGTTCATAACTTTTAAACAGAGACATCCTTTTTATCTCTGATGAAAGAGAAAAACAGAAAAGACTTGATGCAAAATGCATTTCAAAATCAGTCACAAGAGAATCACAGTAGTAGATGCTTGCAATCAAACTCAGTATCATCTACGCAGTATGTTTTATTTAAGACACAATGAACTGAACGGGGCTCAGAGGTGGACAGTTACAATAAAGCACTGATTACGTTTCCATAAGAAAATTTGTCCTCTACTTCTAACCAATTCTAAATGCACTATGAGTTGCTGAGGCAATGATGGAGTAATCATATAAACTAACACTAAATCTTTGGCCACATAAGGAGATGATAGAAAAACACTCCAGAATTTGGATAGTTTTACCATCTCGAGACAGCCGTCCTTTCTCAAGTTCTTTCCTTGAGATAACATCCGACATGAGATCTTGCTCTTCATCGCTGTGCTCCTCGGCCTGTTGGGATGCCTGGGTGCTGGGATAGAGTTTTCCAAAACCTTCAACTTCTGCCACCATGTTCACACTGCCAGGCACATGCTCCATTTCATACATTTCTGACAATGCAGAGGATATTCAAAGAACAAAACTGTGCATGAAAAATGGTTTGTCAATGGAAAAATGCATGAACAATAGTTTGTTAGGAAATAAACTTTGAGACATTCAGAGTACACAACCAGCAAATATCAGAAGCAACAAAAGTGGATTTTATGCTACAAACCACGGACTGCATTTTAGTGGGAAATTTACTTAATTGCTTTATGGTACAAAAAAAGAGGGTTGCACAAACAGAAGTATCTGGCAGTACAGTTGCTGAATAATTTACACAAAGACTGTCGACATGTCAACAATATTCCGAAGTTAATATGACTACGGCATATTATATTATCATTTGAATAAGACACTGCCACGTAAACAGAATTTTCTGATCGACATTTTTCAGAGTGTAAGTCATTGGGCTTTTTTTTCCTTTACTTTTTTACTAGTTTGGGAGGTCCCGCGACTTACATACTGAAACACATTTCTTATTAATGATAATTTGAATGCCTATTTATATAGGATTTTACTAAGTATCAAACACTAAACAAAATAAACTAATCATAAAAGATTAAATGCCAATAATGACGAGTGCTCAGAGAGCACAATATCCCCTGCTGGCAAATGCTGCTTTGGTACAAGTGCTTGCTACATTTTGATAACATTTCAAGGAATGCGATAGTTGATTTCAGAATGCAGACACCAACTCTTGAAACTGGTAGTAGCGAGGTTTGTTAATCAAGGTCCACAATGCTGCCAAAATGTGTCCATCTTGTGCAATATTACAATATGAGTATTACCAACCTATAACAAGGAACTGTACCAAGATTTCCAAAATTCCTACTAAAAAATGTGAGAGGAATTGATTTCAGAATTCACTCATGAAACTGATAGAGTCTAGATTTGTTATTCAAGGGCCACAACTGGTAAAATGGGCCCAACTCAAACAATATGATAATGTGTACAACAATGACTTGTACCAGTTTTCACTAAATTTCTCCTAAAAGTGTGAGAGGAGTTGATTTCAGAATGCTTCTACCTTTTTTTGGGGAGAGAGGGTGAGATGGACAGCCAGTGGGACAGACAGACAGTGAGGGATAAAAGTATTCTACTCCAGTGCAAAAAAAATTCTAAATTAAAGCACTCATACCCATGAAAAAGGGTACGAATTATATCCTGGTGTGATTTATGTTCTGGAAAATATTGTATCCTGACCTGAATAATGCTGTATCCAAAGCAAATAATAATCATATTTAAAATCTGTGGATTATTCCAATCTAAGCTACATCATGAAAGCACACTATAGATGTGTATCTATATAATAAAATCCAAGTGGTGTCTGAGTGCATACATGCGTTTGGTTTTCATCATGGAGACACCAAGGAGAGCTGTCATTTGCCGTTTGGTATGTTTATGTATTTTGGGTTAAGGATGAACACTGCAAAAACAGAAAGTTGGTAGGACTAATATTTTTGGAAAAATTAGCAATATTATTTAATTGACACCTCATGGGCCATGTGTGGCTCAGCTGCCTTTAGTATGGACATGTTTAATTTTGCATATACAGTGGTCCCTCGCTATAATGCAGTTCACCTTTTGCGACCTCGCAGTTTTGCGGATTTTTTTTGTGCAATTTTACATGCTCTTTTTTTCTTTTCTTTTTTTACAGTGCATTTGTGTTCTTCGTACTTATCAGGCGGGCCGGTCACGGCACCGGTCGACATCACCGCGATTGCTCTCATTGCCTCCGATGCACTTACTGAGTCTGTGGGCTCGGTAAACGCAGCAGCGAGCCACTCACACCGCCCTCCTGTCTGCTGTGTGGAGCTGCGCCAAATCTGGCAACAGATCCAGAGACTACGCTCGCTGTTTTGATGCAGCTGTTGACCGCAGCCGCAGAGCTCCGTGGCCACCGAGAGAGGACTTGGATTCTTTGTGGGTCCCGCATCCGTACCTCCAGAGGCAGTGAGCGAAGGGAGAGTTCTGCGTGTGTCTGTTTATAATCTTCTTGCCCAGAAGAAAAAAGAGAGTGTTTACACAGGAGAGAAAAGTGAGAAAATGTTAATGCCTGTTTGAGAACAGTGTATAAAGTGTGTAGTGAGGGGTTTTACAGCCTTAAAACATCTATAATAATTGCAAAAAATAGCGCTGACGACTTCGCGGATTTCGCTTATCGCGGGTTATTTTTAGGATGTAACTCCCGCGGTAAACGAGGGACCACTGTACACAAATATATTGTTTGTACCCATTCATTTGGTCGTGTGAAGGTTAGTGATACTGAAACAGAGTGATTCTAGTCTTTCGGTATTGTTTTATATAAAAATACTTCTGTACTTTTCACAGAAAAGTACTTTTAAAAAATGCCAACCAATGATGAAGCTTTGCAGGAAGGAGGATTACATAAATAATACTGAGCAAGTCACTGAACTTTAGTTCATTTTCCATCATCTATGCACAACATTCTGGCTATGTGTATGCTTCTGTGACCACAATCCAGCATTCAGTTTCCTCAATACTGCGGTCAGCAGTGATTAGAAAAGGCCAAGGTATCACCTGTGTATCACCTGGCTGCAGCTGGGAGATGGCTACTTTTGAGAGGTGGGGATGGACTGGTGGTCTGCTTGGCTGGTTGCCCATCAGGAACCAGGCCAGTTCTCTTGTGTGATGGATTCAGTGATAGTTGGCACCAGGGCTTGCTCCCAGACCTGACCTAAGCCTGTACTGCAGGTAAAGAGACTCCAGGGGCCTCATGTACAAAGCGTGCGTACGCACAAAAACCAAGTGTACGTCTGTCTCCATGTCCACTTGCAGATGTATGAAAAGTAACTTGAGTGTGAAAATGTGAGGTGCGTCACGCAAACAACCAGGTTGGCGTATGCCGTTTCTACAGCTGCTGTTCCACTGTGGACATATAAAAGTGATGTTGGGAACTGTTAACAGTGTGAAAACAAGAAGACATGAGAGTGATGTGCACATCAGCGACACACTGATGAACATTTAACACACCCACGTGTTTGCAACTATATGGATGGATATAAAAGCACACGCAAAGTAATGCATAAAAAGGCACTAACAGTGGCTGCATTAGAGGACCTTGCAAACAGTGCAATCCGACGTGTGCGTATATTCAGGGAACACAAGGATTTACTTCCAAATAAGGATAATTGGCTCATGAACCGATTTCGATTACCCGGGGGTTGTCTGTGCGCACACAGGTGCTGACCATGCTGGGCTTCCTGGAAACAGGGCCATTCCACTGTGAGCTGGCTGATCGGTCAGGAGTGTGCCAGTCAACCTTGAGCTGAGCCGCAATCATCCAAATGTCATCAGGTACATTCAATCAAATTTTATTTCAGACACTCCATATAAAAATAAAAAAACACAAGACAATATATAAAAATTGAGAGTATATGCTCTCTGAACACTATAGTCCATACAGACACATTCTCCAGTGTCTCAATAACAAGAGGTGTATCTGATGCTGCTCTTTTGTTTCATTATTAAAACAACAATTATTTCATTTTTGGAGTCCTCCAGTCGCAATAAAAATTTGTACACACACAGCATCATCACAGCATTTAGAGTGGGAACAACAACTGGCTGGCACTAGTTCAGCAAGGGACCCTCAACAGGATCTGTAGTGCATCATTATATGCCACTTATAACTTCTGCATCTTGGCCTTACTATAACTGCACCACAAGTGGGCAGTATACAGTTGTGTACAATAGGCTTTAAACAAAGCAACCTTAACAAAATCTGAACACATGTGGAACTTACGTGCCACCATGTTGACTTGTGCATACAGTTTACAATACTGTCTCTGTATAACATCGTTATCATATAGGTCATTTTTAATAATATGACCAAGATATTTGCCCTTGTCCACAACAGTTAATATATTATCTGACAGTGTGAAGAGGGGAAATGTCTTTGTTCTATCCTCCTTTGTCCTAACAACCATTACCTCGGTCTTTTTTGGGTTAAACTTAATGTCAAATTGTTGACCATATTCTGTGCAAACTCTGAGCAACTGCTGCAGTGATGATGACTAAATCATCGGCATAAAGTAGATGGTTAAGGAGCCGGTCTCCCACCATACAGCCAGTTTTACAGTCTTTAAGTCTTTTTGAAAGCTCATCCATGTACAGGTTGAAAAGCACAGGGGACAAAATCCCACCCTGTCTAACCCCGTTTATCACTAGGAAAGGATCTGATGTTGTATTTCCCCATCTTATTTGCATGGTTTGATTTATATTCCAGAAATGCAGTCCTCGAATCAAATAAGGAGGAACCCCTCGGTCTTAAATTTTCATAAATAATTTTCATAAATAATAATTAATTAATGTGGTCAAAAGCCTTAGAAGCATCCAAGAAACACAAAAACATAGTGGGGTTCTGTCTACTGCATTTTCTTACTGCCTCTTGCAAAGTATAGACACATATCACTGCCGTGTTTACTTCTGAAAACAAATTGTTCATCAGAGGTGACTACATATTGTTCAAGTTCATCTAAAAGGATTCTTTCTAAAACTTTTGACAACACACTTGCTAGTGCAATGGGCCTATAGTTTTCTATACGAGATATGTTTCCTGTTTTATCTTTAATTACTGGAACCAGTAAAACTGACAGCATAGAGCTGGGCAGTGTACCATGCACTAACATTCCAGAAAAACACAGGGCAAGTAAAACAGACACTCTATGAGACACAAACTTCACATGTTCAGCTGCGATCTGATCAGGACCACAAGATTTACTTACAACCCAATCGCACCGCTGACTTCCTCAGGCCTAATAACCACATTATCATAGGGAATAGAATCAATATTGAAGTCCTCACTTTTAACACAATTGAAGAGGTCACTGTAATGCTTCCTCCACAGTTCAACAATGTTCACTGTCCCAGTAACCCCATCAATACTTGAGGGCAAGGGTATTTTGCTAGCAGTAATAATCTTGACTTCTTTCCAAAAATCTTTAACATCAGTTTGTAGTAGCTTTTTGGCTAAGGAGTTTGCTCTCAAAGTGTGTTCACTTCTCCTAATAAAACACACACCATATTTAAACTGTGAGAGAGCCTGCTTTTTAAGCTCACATACAGGGCCATGCCTTGATTTACCTAGGGCAGCCCAGTTTTTAAAGGCTTCCCTGGCACACTGATGAAGAGCACTAACATGTTCATTCCATTCTGGTCTAACACAGTTTATTTTTTCTGTTACACAGTGGTTTACTAGCCTCCTTTAGTCTGGACACTATATCATTGTACATTGTACATAAATCATTTTTGTGTTTAGTGTTATTACAGTTAACATTATCACACAGTAAAGCATCAAATGGGATTTGAACATCCCCTAGATGTTTTTCAGTCAATAGATAATACTTCAATATGTCATTTTCTCTAAGCCTTTTCCAGTCAACACCTTCATTATTAGAACGGACAGCTTTAGAGGTCAGCTCAGGTAAAGTCTCTACATTTAGCAAGATAGATACAGGCATGTGGTCTGTTGTTACCATACCATAAATGATCTCAACATTCTCTATACTTTCATGAGCATCTGCCGTATACATGCAGTGGTCAAGCCATGATGTTGTATTCCAGGCCTCGCTAACATAAGGGTAGCTGTCAGTTGGCAATAGAATCTTACTAGACAGAATTAGCTTGTTATCTTGACAAAACCGAATCAAATGTTGGCCAAATAGAGACTTTACATCAGAAATGTCTGCATTCAAATCCCCCATTACATATATGCAAGTATATTTACATTCCTCAATAAAAGAGCCAATAAAGCAAGTCTTTGTAAACAGACATCCTCATTGCTACAACATTCATAAGGTGTATATATATTCAGAATTATGAAAACATTATTATTATGGGTAACTGTGATAGCAATGCACCAATCGACCCCCAACCTAATCACAGTGATTACTGGATCAAGCTTTAAATGCCACATTATGGCCACACCACCAGATATTCTGCCATGCACTATTCCCAAGCTCAGATCTATTATAAACTCCCCTGCCCCATGGAAGTTACTACTAACAGAGTTCAGCTTGTCAAGTTCCTGTTTAGGAAGGAAAGTTTCTTGTATACATAGAATGTCCATATCTTCTAAAGGTTTATCAACAACGAGGCGACACGCCTTGTCAGCTGCGCTTTGTCCCATACACAGGCCACGTGTTATAAGACACAACCCTCATTAAAAACTGTCTTGTTTCATTTATTTAATCACATCCCCAAGCACATTCACAGCGGCTCTGGGTTTGCGCACCTCATAGAAGTGGTGCATAAAAGCACCTTCTGGCCACAAATCTGGGAATATATTTCCTTCACACTGTTGCACTCTGCAGTTACTTTGAATGAACTATAGCGGCACTGTGTAGTGTCTATTTTCAGGCAAGTTACTTTGCGACCAAGCTTATCTTGCAGATAGTTTCCCAAAGAGTCTGCATCCAGCTCAGGTGTAAATTTTGTGACAAAACATTCACCATCTTCATCTTTATAGTCCAAATGCTGCTGTCAGGGCCGGTACAGACAATACATCTTCTCTTCTCCTGCCGATATGTCCTGTCCATCTTGGGTTTGGATCTCTCGGGTGCTGCAGCTGCCAGGAGCCGGCGGCTTCCCCGCTTAGCCACGAAACTCCACGTTGGTGGTGTAGCTGCTGTGCTAACCCTCTCATCCGCTGCTGTACTTTCTTCATCCCCATGGGACTATCCAGTCAGATGAGAAGTGGCATTCCAACATTACAGCGCATTTTACAGCGAAAGCCGGTTTCCCGAATGTGATCGGAGCTACTGACTGCACACATTTTGCTATAAAGGCGCCATCACATGATGAATTTGTTTCTGTTAATAGGAAACATTTTTATTCCATCAATGATCAAATCATACGTGGAGGCTGCACGGTGCTCGATTTTGCTTGATGGTGAGCTGCAGAGCTTTTTAACAAGCTTCTTGTGTTCAGTATTTGTCAATTAACATGCGTGTGAATGTTACACTGTCAGTGAAGGTGCACCTCATCTTTTTTAATGCCAGGCCTCACACACACACATGCTCTGTAGCTCCCACAAACATTTTTCCAGTTTCCATTTAAAAGCACACTGAATAAACTGTCCCTGTGTGTCTCCACATCATTTCCTGTCATCTATAGTACAATTTCTTTTCTGTGTTCATGTTGTCTGATGTGACGTCGCGGGGAATCCCTGCTCCAAGTGCTTATTTACATTAAATTGCATATTTAAATAGGGCGTGGCCAGGGAGGAGTTTGGTTCCACACTCAATTCAACGTTCAGTGGGATGTACAAACGGAACGTGCCTGGATTCATGCCTACGCACACTTTGATACATCTGAATATATTTGTGCCAGATTCAGCGTTTTGGTGTACGTCAACTTTTAGTAGAAAGTCAACGCAGGTCTTTGTACATGAGGCCCCTGACCATCAGAATTATTCTGAACGTAGAAGTTAAGAAAACTACAGAAAAAAAAATATCTTCAGTTTGCCTCTGGATACATTTCTGATGGCAAATCAACATAAGAGAAGAAAATCAAAATTAAGCAGTTTCTGGATTACGATTGTGCACTTCCATGGTTTTGCAAGTGAATACATCTGAGTAAGTGTAATTTACCTATAACATCATACTAAAAATTAGATGTGCAAAGGAAAAACAATTTTATGTCATTTATTTACATCAAGCTTGATGCGCCAAGACCTTCAGAAATTACAGTTGGTTACATTTATTATACATTAAACGAGTGTCACGAAATCTAAATCATTCCTGTTTGCACAACAGGAATGATTTATTAAAGGTAGTTCAGCAGATAAGCCTGGCAGACGTTTCAGGAATGTCTGCATACGCTCAAATATTGTAGATGGAATTACTCACAGCAGTGAGCATTGACTAATCCGGGGGGGTGGCATCCACATAAGGTGTGTGTGCACTGGAGCAAGACATAGTGGAGCTTTCCCGATACACTTTCAGCAGAGGAGAAGATCAGTACTGCACAATTATTCTCAGACTTATCTGTCTCCACCTCCCAGTTTCATTTAAATAAGTTGTTTATCAAAGTCCACGCCACCACTTCCCCAAAACAAAACTAATCCAAAAAGTCACCTGTCACAGTTTATCTTTCCTGTGCTTTCAGGAAATCTTTGTGTTTGACTTTGAGATCTATTTTGCTATTCAGACACTTGGCAGAGAGTGAAGGTTGAAGAGTGAAGATGATAAGGCAATCAGGGAATTGCACATCTGACAAGTAACGTTGACTGTGTGCACAGTGACATTTCAAACAGATCATGACAAAACATTTTTGGGTGCAGGTTTCTATGCTATACTGCTGCTGGCTAATAATATGGTTCCACTTCCCCTATGGTAATGGCTTGAGTGTCACCTCATGGTCCAGCATAATTATAAAGATGATGGAAACACTCTGGAAAGGGTTTATTTGTTTGTTTGTTTTTAAACTGTTAAATTGGTGGCAGCACAGTGGCTAAGTGGTTAGCACTGTTGCCTCACAGCAAGATGTTTGCGCGGGTTCCTTCCGGCTCTTCCGGCTTCCTCACACATCAAAAGACATGCAAGTTAGGTGGACTGGCAACTTTAAATTGTCCATAGGTGTGAGTGCGGGTGTGACTGGCAACTTTAAATTGTCCATAGGTGTGTGTGCGAGTGTGACTGGCAACTTTAAATTGTCCATAGGTGTGCGTGCGGATGTGAATGAGTTTATTTGTCTATATGTGGCCCTGCGACAGGCTGGTGTCCTGTCCATGGTGTACCCTGCCTCACACCCTATTACTGCCGGGACAGGCACTGGAACAATCCCACCCTCTCATACAGTGAAGTTGAAAACCCAGTGGCACTGTAAGACATTACAACTGGTAAGTTCTTTCGATGCAGTGGATGTCTACGTTTACTTCAGGGCAAAGACATGCCCTCTGCAGTGCAACATTCAACTGTCTTCTTGACTGGTGGATCTTCTGCTGATCTCTTTAAGCTGAAATCACCATAACAGCTAGGATGAGCATATCCAACTTCACTGGAAGTCTTAAGGCCTGCCAGGTAACCCACCTGGTTTAGCCTGCTAGTTGATGTGGTTAATGTGGGGTGGCCAGTGTTGTATGCAGAAACCTACTGGGAGCCACAGTTGATAGCTGATGTCAAGAGAGGACCTAGATAGAAAAACTACTCTGTAGAGGGCATGACATGCCCTCTGATCGATATCTACACACTAGCAGTCAAACGTTGGGGCACACCTTCCCATTTAATGTTGCTACCTTATTGCCATAGATGACAATGCAGGGCTCGACACAGCCATTTGCCCGCTGGCCCGGCGCCGATTTGGCCCACTTTCGGGTCACTACGGTCCAGTACAACTTATCAAATGATGGCCCGCTCGAGCCGCAAAATACAAAAATACGCAAAATTCTATTTATTTTACCATATTTTGCTGCGGCAAAGTCAAATTTCTTCACATCTCCATGTCACCAAACTTCACCGAGTCTGCCATGTTTGTTCGGGTCTTCTTCTTCCTTTGTTTGTTTGTTTTGGTGTCACACCACGGACCACATCTCGCATCTCGGGTTGGGTATCGTTAAGAAATTATTCGATCCACCGATATCAACAGTCTTTTTGCTTAACGATTCCCTTATCAGTCCTTCAGAGTGGCCGTTGTTTTTGAGGGTCTTTGTCGGGAAAATGATCATTTCTCTACTTTGATTGCAGACCCTGCAGCAAGTCTGTAATCAACCGCTTCAGTAGAGTGACGGCACTTTGAAGCGTGAACCACTGAAGAACCACTTGATTTCGATCAAGGAGCCACCATGTAGAGTTTATTTAGGTCCAGAGTTTAAGGATCCAGTGACCAATTTCATATTTATTTACTTTAAGACTCAATAAAATGTTGACATAGAAAACCTTTAAAGCCTACTTTTAGTACACAGAAAATTCACAAGCGGAATCAATAAGGAATTGGATCGATGAGCGGAATGAGTATTGATAAAATCTTATCAATACCCATCCCTAACCACGTTTCACGTTCCCGCAGAATCTTGCGTATACTGAAATGTATGTTGTCGATGTGTGGAGCATGTGTTTGGCCGTTTCCGTCACCGACCTTCGGCAATGTTCTTTAGCATCTTTAAATGTGCGGGAAGCTGCAGGAAATGAAGACGAATAAGACGCTAATTTAACAGAACACTTTGAAATTCGAACTGAAATATGTGTTTACACCCACCCAAACCCGGACAACAACCAGGAAAGAGTTTTGCTAAAGGAATTGGCCAGAAGAGGAAGCTTAGTGATAATGAGTTAAGGGAGAGACAGGCTATATGAAAGAAACAAGAGGAAGAGAGGTTCTGTCCCAACCTGGCCACAGAATTGGCCGTGGCTTGGTCATGACCAAGTGAAGAATAAGGTCTTCTGCCAAATCTGCAGGGCCTATCCACTGTATGCTGACAAGTAAGTATATGCTTGGTCCTGGTAGACCCTGGCTGTTTTGAAGCTAGTTTAAAAGTCTAACCAGCTTGCCTTTGTGGAAACCCCACGGTGGCAGCATTAGCAAAGGAGCCAAGATTTTTTTTTTTTTTCAATTTTTAGATCTATAACTCCAATCCAGACAAGGCATACTTTTTAGTTTTGATATGGACCTACATCTGACTGTGAGTTAGCCAACTCTGAGGGTTGCTCTCTAAATTTTATGGGAGTCGCTTTATTTTTTTACACTTGAGAATGCCCTCTGATAAATTCTACTTTTTTTAATATCATGGTCCATAGACTATTTTATGTTTTTTCTGCATTGGTTTATATTATATAGGCAGTTTTATTTGCAGGATTTCAAGGTGGAATATCATGAACTCTCGCACGCAAAACCATAGGCCAGTGCTCCTACACTGTGGGCCACTAACTTCTAAATTCTACTCGCGCTGTGGGCCAGTGAGACACATTGGTTTATGTCAAGCCCTGAAATGCAGTATTATTTGATATATTAGGCACTTTGGATTTATTGGTAAATCACTGAACCACCCAAACCAGTTAAAACAAACAAACAAATATATTTGTCAGGAAAATATGAAGAAAAATAATAAATCATTAGAAAAGAAAATCTCACATTTTATTCCTGTTTGGCCATTTTTTCCTCTACTGACATGACTGTGTATTCGTCTCACACACACACACACACACATATATATATATATATATATATATGCGCGCACACACACTAGCCCATTCCCGTGGGGACTCCAGATTGGGTAGTGTTTATAAAATAGGTACCCGACATTTTTCAAGGATGGCAATAAATTGTGCAAAGTTTCTACAGTGAGTTGGAATGGCGTGTGAGTCCAGATTGTTTTTAGAACCTTAGGCATCAACAGTTTTTAAAGTAAGAACTCAAACATTTTATTTCCTATTAATTATGTAATTTTTTTATGTTAATTTACTTTATTAATGCAATTATAAATTGCTTAGGTTCTTGATATCATATACACACTATTATTATATTACTTTAAATAGCTCACAATGGAAATAAGTGTTTTCACTTTGTGTCATCCATGTATTTTTTAAATATATACAATAGGAAACTTGAAACTGAATGCAGGTGAGAGTGTGATTGTGTTTGTTGGTCTATATGTGGCCCTGTGATTGACTGGCGGCCTGTTAACGGTGTACCCCGCCTCTCGCCCAATGATTGCTGGGACACGCTCCAGCTCGCGCGTGACTCTTAATTTGAATAAGCAAAACTTCACATTTCAGCTTCAATTTAATAATAGCCAAATGTTGACCAAACAACATATTGTCATGCCAGGAAGAGCATGATTTAGGTCTTTGCAAAGAGGAATGTAAATCAGACAGAAGACCAATATGCCCATTAACAAAAGTTCTTTGATTTGTTCCCCAATTACTCCTGACTGCTGAAGTGTCTTTGATTAAGACATCCCCAAACTACTCAGCCTTGCGGCAAACTGACCCCAAGCAGAGGTGAGAAAAAAGAGAGATGGGGGAAATTATTTCAGGCAGTCTGCAAAGCACAGGGATAGGTACAGTAGTGTTCAGAATAATAGTAGTACTATGTGACTAAAAAGATTAATCCAGGTTTTGAGTATATTTCTTATTGTTACATGGGAAACAAGTAGGTACCAGTAGATTCAGTAGATTCTCACAAATCCAACAAGACCAAGCATTCATGCACACTCTTAAGGCTATGAAACTGGTCTATTAGTAAAAAAAAAAAGTAGGAAAGGGGGTGTTCACAATGATAGTAGCATCTGCTGTTGACACTACAAACTCAAAACTATTATGTTCAAACTGCTTTTGTAGCAATCCTGTGAATCACTAAACTAGTATTTAGTTGTATAACCACAGTTTTTCATGATTTCTTCACATCTGCGAGGCATTAATTTTGTTGGTTTGGAACCAAGATTTTGCTCATTTACTAGTGTGCTTGGGATCACTGTCTTGTTGAAACACCCATTTCAAGGGCATGTCCTCTTCAGCATAAGGCAACATGACCTCTTCAAGTATTTTGACATATCCAAACTGATCCATGATACCTGGTATACGATATATAGGCCCAACACCACAGTAGGAGAAACATGCCCATATCATGATGCTTGCACCACCATGCTTCACTGTCTTCACTGTGAACTATGGCTTGAATTCAGAGTTTAGGGGTCATCTCACAAACTGTCTGCGGCCCTTGGACCCAAAAAGAACAATTTTTCTCTCATCAGTCCACAAAATATTCCTCCATTTCTCTTTAGGCCAGTTGGTGTGTTCTCTGGCAAATTGTAACCTCTTCTGCACATGTCTTTTATTTAACAGAGGGACTTTGTGGGGGATTCTTGCAAATAAATTAGCTTCACACAGACATCTTCTAACTGTTACAGCACTTACAGGTAACTCCAGACTGTCTTTGATCATCCTGGAGCTGATCAATGGGTGAGCCTTTGCCATTCTGGTTATTCTTCTATCCATTTTGATGATTGTTTTCTGTTTTCTTCCACGCGTCTGTTTTTTTTTTTTTTGCCCATTTTAAAGCATTGGAGATCATTGTAGATGAACAGCCTATAATTTTTTGCACCCGCGTATAAGTTTTCCCCTCTCCAATCAACTTTTTAATCAAACTACATTGTTCTTCTGAACAATGTCCCATTTTCCTCAGGATTTCAAAGAGAAAGGCATGTTCAACAGGTGCTGGCTTCATCCTTAAATAAGGGACACCTGATTCACACCTGTTTGTTCCACAAAATTGACAAACTCACTGACTGAATGCCACACTACTATTATTGTGAACACCCCCTTTTCTACTTTTTTTTTACTAATAGCCCAATTTCATAGCCTTAAGAGTGTGCATATAATGAATGATTGGTCTTGTTGGATTTGTGAGAATCTACTGAATCTACTGGTACCTTGTTTCCCATGTAACAATAAGAAATATACTCAAAACCTGGATTAATTTTTTTATTCACATAGCACTACTATTATTCTGAACACTACTGTATCTGGATACCATTCACTTTTTAATTTTGAGAAATTGTTCTTCGACTCATTCATCAGTGTTGTTGGATTAGCATCCTCAACAGGAACAAATTCTATCAACCACAGGACCTTTAGAAATGCATTTCAGAAGGCTTTAACATTAAAACACAAGTAGCACGTTGCCCGGGCTGTCTCACGGGCTCTAGGTAGTGTTTACAAAATAGATAGCTGACATTTTTCAAGGGTGGTAATAAATTATGCCAATTTTCTATAAGGACTTGGAATGGTGAGTGAGTCCAGAATGTTTTTAGAATGTTTTATATTTCACTGATTAACTGAGTCCATCTGCTCAAAGTGATATTAATCAGTGAAATCACCTGGTGGAGTGGGTGGTTGTAAAGAAAACCTGCATCCTCTTGGCCCTTTCTGGAATCAGTTTGAGACCTCTGGTGTACACTATTAAAGGTTACAATGTTTGACAAAATATAATCACTGAAATTTCCTACTCGGGGAGAATCAACTATAATAACAGTGATTAAAATCCTCCTCTGGTTTACCTCTAGCAAACCAAGATACCACATAACTCAGATGAGAAATATGAAGTACTTTATAAAACTAAAATAAAATAGCCATTCAGTCACAAGCATAGGTTAGAACAATTACCTTTGCCTTTGTCAGAGCGTGCCCCTTCACCTGAGCCACTTCTTTCCACCACTGCCGTCACGTCTGGCACTGAAATGTGGAATTCAATTTTCTTTGGTCCAGTGGGGTGTGGTTGCTCAAACACATCAGAGGGCTGCAACACTGGAGTGCTGAGGACAGCAAAGACAATCAAACTTCCTTTCACACCAGCCTCAAAAAATGCCACAATAAACCTGGGTCCTGAGCAGGTTAAGGGGTGGGATATTTTTTTTTTTTGTGGTCAACCAGAGATATTTCCCAGTCCACCAACGTGTAGCCAGTAGGCGCTGAGGTGTGTGTATTTATAGTTTTGAAACAGAGTTTGCACTGCCCTGTTAAGGGAATGTGGGCGAGAAACAGTCTCCATATTACACAAAACAATCTTTACGAGGAAGCCGTACTGTCTAGAGGATTTTCTGCTTCTTTTTAACTCCACTTATGAATACTGTGTGAGGATAAGCTGCGTGAATGGACTGTGACATGCATGAGCGGCTTTAGTGTACCTCTGAGAGTCTGGTTTGGGAGCATAGAGTAGATCCTTGATCTTGGGCTTCTTTCGCTTTGAAGTTGATTTTGGTCTCTGAGGTCTCTTGCATGCTTGGTTGACCAGGAGCTTCAGATGAGCAATCCTGACATAAGAAAACCATTGAAAATAAAGAATAAATAACTGTGTGTGACAAAAATTAACCATTTAATGGAATATGACAACATTCACCAACAAGCCAACTGTTTTCTTTATAAAGATTTTTAAAAAGCAATACTAATGGATGAATGGCTGAGTAAGACTTGACTTCTACAGTTCAATATTACACACTGACACTGAGCACTACTGCAAAATTTTCTTTTGCAAAGCAAGGTTCTGTCTAATACGAGCAGTTACTTGTTCACCTCTCCTTGTCTTCGTCATCTCCGCTCTCATACTCTGATTCTTCTTCACTGGACAGCTCCATCTCCTCCTCCGGCAAAGGAGGGTATTCAGGAGGAAAAGGGGGTGGCATAGGGATGGGTGGTGCCGGAGGCAGATTCTGAAACTGCAAGAAACAATGCAACATGACTGAGCACACAGTTCACTTGGTTCAGCTCAAGTGACAGGTTTTTTTGAGTAGGTGGGGGTCAGGCTTTAGGAGCAGGGAACCTTAAAACCAACCGGGACATTCGATGAAGTAATCCCAGACACGTGGGCTGCGGAAAAGATGTCACTTCCTTTGTTTCCTTTGGTCACTGTTATATTCCAATTATGTACATCACGTGTCATGTGTGGATTATAGCATGCAATTTCCATAACAAACACATGAAAAGGCCTATTTATTTATTTGAATTCAGCGGAGCTCTGAAATTTAAGTGGAATCAGCTGCTACAATATCACAACATGGCAGTTTCCAACATAAACACCACAACCGGGCACCACGAAAGCACAGAGCATAATATGAACTATGGCGCTCACAGCAAATGCAGGATAATATGAAACAATAGATGTCCTTCTGTAATTAAATTGCACAGGCCTAGCTGGCAAACTCACTCACTTTTCCTCCTCATTTTTCAACATAAATAACAAAAATAAAACAATCAGCAAACTTGCAGGTTGCAATTTTTATGGGTTTTAAATTAATCTGAATGAAGATGGTACACATGGCCTTAGTAGGCAGAAATTCTGCTGTTTGCCAGCATAATTTGAAAGCCCTATATGAGCATATGCCTGAAGAATACTGGTATTTTCAGCAAAAGTGAAACTAACATTGCTCATAAACATGTTGGACCATAATTCCGATGGTGAAAATAAAGGCTGCTCAGCACTAAACCAAACACGGACCAGCAAGGACAGCCAAAGTCCCAAATGAACATCCTTTACACAAGTAAAAAATGGAGAGACTTGCCCCTGAAAACATATGCAAAACATGTGGCTGGTCGGCTGTGTGGCAGCATCAAGTGGTAGGTCTGCTGGATTTTTTTTTATTATTATCATTGTTCCAAATGCATGTTAACCTTTTTTTAACGCCACTTCTTCCAGGAATGGACACAAGACATCAGCAACAATGAACATGGAACACAACGACAAGAATTCTCCACGTTCCCAAGTTCCCCCCCACAGTAACCCCCAAAACAATTTCTTTCGGGATTAATAAAGTTCTTTCTTATTCTTATAATAGGACGGTTTCTGTAAGGACAGTATCTTCGTACCTCCCCTGGGTGTGCTTACTCTGAAGTGTAACAGATGAAGATGCCAGCATACAGTATGTGTGCATGTGTGGTGAAATATCTAAAAGCCTTACTGAGGATAAAACTATTCATTACCTCTGCCAATAAAGTTGGGTGGAGGTTATATTTTCACCCCTGTTTATTAATTTATTATTTTTTTCTGATTTTGAACAGCCTGGAACCCACAATTTTTCATAAAATGTTTTGCGAGATTTTCTGTCTGAACTGTGAATGTTGGTGTGTGAAATCTGTTCGTGTGGTGTTGTCCTTACCGTGTGGCTGAACACCACACACACTGTACGACCAAACGTGTTAGATCCATGATTTTTTATCTTCACGTGTGTGGTATCTCAGGTTTTGGAAACCTAAAGATAATTTTAAAATCCTGTCATGTGAACAAGGCTTAACAGGATTTTGATCTTGAAATTTTTTTTCAAAGTAAAAATTTGTGTAACTGAAAACTAGTATTGGCAGCAGTTTGCCCTCAATGAGTGCAGTGCTCTAGTTAAAAGGTGCATCTAGAATACCACTCAGTAGAGTGGTGAACCATGCTTTCATTATCTGACCAATTTACATAGTTAATATGCATATTAGCAGATGACTGTAGCTAATTATCCCTCTGTAACTGCTTGCAAGAAATTGACAATTTTTGCTCAAGTGGTCATGAAGTGATACCGTAATGCCAAAATGCTGTGAGTGGGAACAAAAGAACACAGGGCTCTCCCTAAGCAATGGAAGTTGTTACAAACTAAGTACCATCACAACGATTTTCAAGTTTGGGGTGTTCCTTTTGTTTTTTTCCAGGTAATTTTGCTGTGATTTATTGAATTTCATCTGTTTGCAGCGGCACAGTGATTTCTCGTCTTCCTGTGTTATCTCGTAAAGCAGGAATCTCGTGCGAGACTCAAATGTCGCTGTTCTGATTAACTGTCACTCAAAAAAATACAGCACTGTTATTGGTGGAATAGACGAGGTCACACAAAGTAGCAGTTCCACGGGGAAAGGTTATGAGCACTTTCAGCAGGCACTCCATTTGCACGAATCATGATGAAGTGCAAGCTATACACAAAGCCTGCGGATCAGAGAATAATTTTGTTGTTTTTTTGTGCCATCTCTGGCAGTAGCCAAACTAAGAACTCACATGTACATAAGTATTCACAGCCTTTGCCATGAAGCTCAAAATTGAGCTCAGGTGCATCCTGTTTCCACTGATCATCCTTGAGATGTTTCTGCAACTTAACTGAAGTCCACCTGGGGTAAATTCAGTTGATTGGACATTAATTGGAAAGGCACACACCTGTCTATGCAGTGAGGAAAATAAGTATTTGAACACCCTGCAATTTTACAAGTTCTCCAACTTAGAAATCATGGAGGGATCTGAAATTTTCATCTTAGGTGCATGTCCACTGTGAGAGACAATCAAAAAAAAAAAAAAAAAAATTTCGGAAATCACAATGTATGATTTTTTTAAATAATTTATTTGTATGTTACTGCTGCAAATAAGTATTTGAACACCTGTGAAAATCAATGTTAATATTTGGTACAGTCGCCTTTGTTTGCAATTACAGAGGTCAAACGTTTCCTGTAGTTTCTCACCAGGTTTGCACATACTGCAGCAGAGATTTTGGACCATTCCTCCACACAGATCTTCTCCAAATCTTTCAGGTTTGGAGTTTCAGCTCCCTCCAAAGATTTTCTATTGAGTTCACGTCTGGAGACTGGCCAGGCCACTCCAGGACCTTGAAATGCTTCTTACGGAGCCCCTCCTTAGTTGCCCTGGCTGTGTGTTTGGGGTCACTGTCATGCTGGAAGACCCAGCCATGACCCATCTTCAATGCTCTTACTGAGGGAAGGAGGTTGGTTGCCAAAATCTCACAATAAATGACCCCATCCATCCTCCCTTCAATACTGTGCAGTTGTCCTGCCCCCTTTGCAGAAGAGCGCCCCCAGAGTATGATGTTTCTACCCTCATGCTTCACAGTTGGGATGGTTTTCTTGGGGTTGTTCTCATCCTCTAAACATGGTAAGTGGAGTTGATTCCAAAAAGCTCTATTCTGGTCTCATATGACCACATGACCTTCTCCCATGCCTCCTCTGGATCATCCAGATGGTCACTGGTGAACTTCAAACGGGCCTGGACATGTGCTGGCTTGAGCAGGGGGACCTTGCTGCCCTGCAGGATTTTAAACCATGACAGCATCTTGTGTTACTAATGTAATCTTTGTGACTGTGGTCCCAGCTCTCTTCAGGTCATTGACCAGGTCCTCCTGTGTAGTTCTGATCTTTCTCAGAATCATCCTTACCCCACAAAGTGAGATCTTGCATGGAATCGCAGACTGAGGGAGATTGACAGTCATCTTGTGTTTCTTCCACTTTCTAATAAATAATCATAACAGTTGTTGTCTTCTACCAAGCTGCTTGCCTGTTGTCCTGTAGTCCATCCCAGCCTTGTGCAGGTCTACAGTTTTGTCCCTGGTGTCCTTAGACAGCTCTTTGGTCTTGGCAATGGTGGACAGGTTGGAGTGTGATTGACTGAGTGTGTGAACAGGTGTCTTTTATACAGGTAACAAGTTCAAACAGGTGCAATTAATACAGGTAAAGAGTGCAGAATAAGAGGGCTTCTTAAAGAAAAAATAACAGGTCTGGGTGAGCCAGAATTCTTGCTGGTTGGTAGGTGTTAAAATACTTATTCGCAGCAGTAACATACAAATAAATTATTAAAAAAGCATACATTGTGATTTCTGGATTTTTTTTTTTTTTACATTATGTCTCTCACAGTGGACATGCACCTAAGATGAAAATTTCAGACCCCTCCATGATTTCTAAGTGGGAGAACTTGCAAAACCGCAGGGTGTTCAAATACTTATTTTCCTCACTGTATATAAGGTCCCACAGTTGACAGTGCATGTCAGAGCACAAACCAAACATGAAGTAAAAGGAATTGTCTGTCGACCTCTGAAACAGGATTGTCTTGAGGCACAAATCTGGGGAAGGGTACAAAAACATTTCTGCTGCTTTGAAGGTCCCAATGAGCACAGTGACATCCATCATCCGTAAATGGAAGAAGTTTGGAACCACCAGGAGTCTTCCTAGAGCTGGCTGCCCATCTAAACTGAGCAATAGGAGAAGGGCTTTAGCAAGGAAAGTGACCAAAAAACCTAATGGTCACTCTGTCAGAGCTTCAGCATTCTTCTGTGGAAAAAGGAGAACCTTCCAGAAGAACAACATCATTTCAACAATCCACCAATCAAGCCTATATGGTACAATGGCCAGACAGAAGCCACTTCTTAGTAAAAGACACATGGCAACCTGCCTGGAGTTTGCCAAAAGGCACCTGAAGGACTCGCAGATCACGAGAAACAAATTCTTTGGTCTGATGAGAAGAAGACTGAACTCTCTGGTGTGAATGGCAGGTGTCATTGTTTGGAGGAAACCAGGGACCATCCCTACAGTGAAGTATGGTGGTGGCAGCATCATGCTGTGGGGATGTTTTTCAGTGGCAAGAACTGGGAGACTAGTCAGGTTTGAAGGCAAGATGAATGCAGCAATGTACAGAGACATCCTGGATGAAAACCTGCTCCAGAGCGCACTTGACCTCAGACTGGGGCAACGGTTCATCTTTCAGCAAGATAATGACCCTAAACACACAGCCAAGATATCAAAGGAGTGGCTTGAGGACAACTCTGTGAATGTCCTTGAGTGGCCCAGCCAGACCTGACTGAACATCTCTGGAGAGATCTGAAAATGTCTGTGTACCGACGCTCCCCATCCAACCTGATGGAGCTTAAGAGGTGCTACAAAGAGGAATGGGCAAAACTGCCCAAAGATAGGTGTGCCACACTTGTGGCATCATATTCAAGAAGACTTGAGGTTGCAATTGCTGCCAAAGGTGCATCAACAATGTATTGAGCAAAGGGTGTGAATACTTACATACATGTGATTTCTTTTTGTTGGTTAATAAAACCTGCAAAAATTTCAGAAAACCTTTTTTTTTGTGTTGTCATTATGGGGTGTTGTGAGTAGAATTTTGAGATTTAAAAATAAATAAATAATTTCCTCCATTTTGTAAGGAGGCTGTAACATAAAATGTGGAAAACGTGAAGTGCTGTGAATACTTTCCAGGTGCACTGTACATGCAGCACGCAACCTCTGACAACTTTATAAAAATGCTATTAAATTTATTCCAGAGTACCTGTATGTGATCTGTAATAAAACTGTGGCCAGTCCAAAGTCTAGGACAAATCAGGCACAATTATTAATTGTCATTATTTTACAGAAGGGGGGGAAAAATTATTACAGCATTTCAGAAAAATCGTTGAGAAATTATGCACGGCAATCCATGCCTCCAGTGTTGTACGCATGCAAAAGGTTCAATCATATTCAATCCAACTGCGTGATTAGAAAAATAACAAAGAAAAACAAAACATAACAGATTTGCAAATTCAGACACCATTAACATTCTTATGACAATACTGATTATATGCAGAAAAACTAAGATGTGTTCTGGTTGTGGAAGAATATTTTACATACAAGAACTGATTAAAATCAGTGATCACAAGTCTGATGTGTCACGGACCCAAGCCTGGTCCTCAAGACCAAAAGTGCTGTGCATTTTCTATTTCTCTCTGCTCTATTTGCACATAATCAGCCAAATTGGGTGAGTTCCATTATTCAGCCAGCTGGTGATTGGCAGAACACACCTGACTGAGCTGATCTGCTATGATTGGATCAGGGATAAATGGAAAACGTACAGTACTTTACATCCTGAGGACCATGATAGGGAAACACTTGTGTGGAGCACAGAACTTTAATCGGTTCATGTCACTGGTGATTTTCTGGGATCCTAGTGTAGCTCAAATCAATTCCAGGCGCAGGTGTTTACTGTAATTTTGTTTTATTTATTCACTTTTGATCAGTGTTTGGCTTTGGAACCTGTGATGTTTCCTATGTGTTAAAGGTGTATAGCCTATATGACACTGTATCTCTCATACAAAACAATACAAACTCACCATTGGAGGTCTGACAGTGAGAGGGCCAAAGGGACATGGTAAATTCATTTTGTTCATCAGATGAAGTACCTGTGTAATTAGAGACACAATACTATTATGTTCTTGAGAAATTATATCATGACCAAAATGGAAACTGGTAATACAAATATGCTGCTGGTGCTCATACAGACAACATGCACAGTAATTTGGGATCCATATGTAGGGAGATTGAAAACCTTTCCCACTTTTCATTTAAAATACAAGGATCAATGTGAGACTGTAGGTTCAGTTAAGATAGCTGCACATTAAAGTCGATTTCTACAATACTCTAGCACCACCAAGACACCAACACTGGAAATAACAGCAATGAAAATACAGGCAGACTGTCTCCCAGGGAAATGTTAAACCCATAACTCATGCCTCCCACTTGTAGTTTATTATTAATACTTGGTCCTTAAATTGAAATTTAGAAAGGCAAATGTTTGCCGTTTGATCTTTGAAAGGATGGATGCAGTTCAAAAACCACTGGGACAGTTATTTCAGGATCATATTACTATTTAAAACATAAAGCTCAAGGCCTGAGTAGTTGTTACATTTGCATATTTTGTCTCACTTTCCACACACTTGAACAAATGACTTGAGGATGGGAGGAAAAAAAAAAAAAAAAAAAAAAAAAAAAAAAAAAATATATATATATATATATATATATATATATATATATATATATATAAAATGCACTAAAGAACACACAGATGCTTAACATTGGGAAAGGCAAATCCTAGATATTGGCTGAAAAATACCCTTGAATGATATGAAAACAGTCGGTTTACTGACCTGAACATAAAACTTTGGCACACTCATGAGGGCATGTGTTATATTTGTCAGAATGCTATTCGAAGGTGGTGGGTATAAATATTTCAAAGTCGGATTTGATTGAAATTTCAACCTGTTGAAAGTGAGATCAAGAGAAAGGAAAGAGGCACATAAAGAGACTGAAACTTTTAAAAGTGCAAAACTTCATGAATATTCAAGTGTAAAACATTTCCAAAATTCAACTTTTCAGTGTATATTTCAAAAGAAAAACAAATGCTGCATTTCCAGAGTATAAGTTGCACCTGTCCAAAATGGCAATTTAAGAGACCCCCCCCCCCAAAAAAAATAGTAACACTAGAGTATAAGTTGCATTTACCACTTTTTCTAACAACAAGCAAAATTAACTTAATCGCCACATTATTTGTTTATAAGGCACACACGGTGTTAAGCACAGCAAACAAGCTAATCAATGTTCTTGCTGTTCTTAAAAGAGCTGTCCTTATAGTTCCAAATAAGTCTTTTTTCCCATGTGGAATAATAATAGTCCATCTTTAATCAAAAGTGTGGTATTCCAGTTAAAAGCAATATTTTTTTTAAGAAATCAGAACTTTTTTCCCTTCTCCGTCTTCCTCCTCCTCGACATCACATTTTTAGTAAGGCAAGAACAAAATAGCCTAATATATTAGCAAAGCATAAATGTTTGGGACGCCTCAGTTTCGTGACCAGACAACAGACTGGGTTTTATTTGAGTCTCTGTACAGCGTGAAGTCAGCTGTTTGGGGAATTCTCTGCTTCGTCACTTAATAATTAACAATGGATTATCATACTAGGCTCTGACATTTTGAGCCTGCACTGATGTTTGTGGATTTCTATACCGGAACTCCACAAAAAAAGGGTAAGTTTAGCTACTAATAGTGCAGCAGATAATCAAATATTTACAAAGGAGTCCTTTAAAAGGTGATGCAAGCACCAGATTAACACAAATACTCCTTAGACATTACTCTGTTGAAAAAACTGACTGGCCACTTGAAATTTCAATAGGCGGCCAGGTAGGGGTCAATTGAAGAATTACACAGGGGTCAAAATTTAAAAATATGCCAATCATATTAAAAACTACACCACATTACTTGTCTGAACATAAAGATTCCAAGAAGGTATAGTTTGGACTATCAATGACTATCTATGAATGCTATGGCATTATGGGGTAAAAACAGCAACAACGGTGACAAAAGTCCATTTCAGTTTGCACAGGGGTCAAAAATGAAAGTTGCTTCAGTTTTGGTAAAAAGTGACTCAAATTATTGGTTGAGTTAATGGGGTTTTAAAAAGGAATCGTTTGCACCATGCGTTATGCTTAATTATCATGTTAAGGGGTAACATATGTCACATGTCATAGAATCCAATGGACGTCAACATTGTTGGACCTTTACTTTGGAAGCCAAACATTCAACACAGTCAAAACCATTCAATTTACTAATCATATTAGTTCAATCAATAATATGCACCAGGTTTTACCATAATTGGAGCAACTTTAACTTTGACCACTGTACAAACTGAAATTGACTTTTGTCACCATTCTTGCTGTTTTTACCCCATAACATTTAGTCATAGATCATCCAAACTATACATTTTTGGAATCTTTACAAATCAGACAAATAATGTGGTATAGTTCTCAATATGGTAGGAGCATTTTCAAATTTTGATCCCTGTGTAATTCCTCAATCGACCCCTACCTGGTAGACTATTAAAAATTCAAGTGGCCAGACAGTTTTTTCAAAAAGAGTAATGTCTAAGGAGTATTTGTTCCGAATTTGGTGCTTATCACCATTTGAAGGATTGATTAAGTTAAGTTATCTGCTGCACTATAAGTTATGGCTTACATTCTAATTTTTTAGCTGTGTGCTGCAGCAGCACGTGGAACAGATGTCCATCTAATCACTTGTTTGTGTCATTCAACAACACGCTTTGCTTCAGATTTACTTGCTTGAAATGAGCATGACTGCTAATTGCATTTAGATCTGGAGTCCGACATGAGGAAAAGCTCAAAGTAGTGGTGCCATCAGGAACACTCGTATTACGAACACTTTGTGACCCAACTTGGTTTTAAAGTGGGACTGTGCAATTCTGCTCAGTTTTTTGCTGTTTCGTTGGTGTTTTGGTTGCATTCTTCTCTACAGAACACCATCTACAGCTACATATATAACAAAACTGTGAAAAAACTTCACTGCAGGCCCTCACCCCCTCCTCTTCCCCCGCTGCCCATGTGCACTGGTTTTCAAAGGAGTCGATGAACGCAATGCATAGAGCCATGTCAAGAAAGGAACAATACACAGAAATACATAGAGAACAGAGAGTGTATCTCAATATACAGTAAAACACACATAAACCATCCTCTTATAAACCGGATACTCGTATTCACTGGACAAAAGCAAAAGTCCCAATGCTTTTGTATGGTTTTTCCATGTAATAAACACCATATATACCGGATTTTGTATAATGGATTTTCGCTCACATCGGACAAATGTCCCACCCCATCGCAATTGCAATAAAACCCCTTGCATGTACCAGACAGAAGAAGTCTGGGCATGCCCAGTGCAACAGAGGTACGAAATGAAGTTCAACGTGGACACTCCGCTAATTGGAGGGAAGTGGGGACCGTATTTCCTTGATTAATAGCCAAGACATTTATTATTTTCAAATAGTGAATAGACCCGGTGTCGCTGACCAATGGTCTCCCTAAAAATTGAATCTGCCCTGCCTTCACTGCGCATGAATCATTTCTGAGCAACAGCAGCGATTCACCCATGAGCACCTCGTTTCTGCTTAAAACTGCACTCCAGTCAACATTTATCATAGCAACAGATATCTAAAGCTTTTGTACAACAATCATTTTTAAAATTCAGCATTATTTTAAAATAAAATACGGGGGAACGCTCAGAGCACCACAGCAGCACGTCTGAGTCTGACGTGATGCTGCGCCTACGTCATTTCGGAGCGTCAGTAGCGAAATGAGGTGATTATCGCTTCGTTTCTACTTAAAATTGACTTTAGAATGATTTAAGAAGTTTTACTTTGTCACCTGATAGTTAATAATCACATTATTCCCTTTGATCGCTTTGGGTGTAGAGAGTGTCGGACTCGGAGTAAGTCTCAGACGCATGTGCAGTGAAGGCAGGGCGGACCAATTTTTAGAGGGGACTGTTGGGTTGGCAACACGGTGACAAAGGCCTGCCTAAATGAGGCAGGCCTTTATTCAAGGCCAGTGGTTATTAGCAAAGTGTTACTTGCTGCCTACTGTTGGTGTTAAGTTTCACACATATCCCTGAGTGTTTAGATCAGAGTCCTCTGCCTGGCTCATTTATATTTTTGCCTGTATTTATATTTTTGTTCAGTGTACAAAGTCATTCAAATGACCAGCAATTCACGGAGGGAAACTGCACATGAAGGAACACTGGTTTGGAGGGTGATGATTGTATAATGAAGTGGACCTCATTGAGGGCAAAACTGATCCAGAAAAAGCCACCGTTCCTTGCGATAAATTGCATTAACAACCAATGTGACGGAGAACGTTAAAAGGGTCATGAGCAAATCAACGTCATTGCATGGCGTTACGGAGTTGTGGAAGCATAAATCAGGCTTTAGGATTTTAAAGTACCACGCTGCAGTGGACTTAGTAAAAAGAGTGACTTGACCAAATGTAATCTTTTTAATGCACGTAATGCCTAGCGCTTATTTTAGGCAGGCGTTTGTTTTTCAGATGAAGTTTTGATCCGGCCATTAAATGAGGCAGGCCACTAATTCAAGGTAATACATCAGCCTAATTGGTGCTAGGGATTCTCTGTAGATCGTTCAGCGCCTCCTGACTGTAACTAATCCATTTTACATATATTGCGGATTTTGTCCTTTTTATACATATAGCGGATTTCGATTATAACAGACAAAATTTGCTGGTGCATCTGAATCCATTATAGTAATATAGTATAGTATACTATAGTATAGTTTTACTGTACTTACAAGTGCAGCAGCAAGAGCTCCAGATCTGTATCCATTTTGTATGCTTCTTTATCACGTATTACAACAAAAATTTACCCTATACTCATAAGGGTAAATTATGCACAGCATGTCTTTTTCCTGGTTCTCTCCCTCAGCCCCAACCAGTCCCAGCAGAAGACTGCCCCTCCCTGAGCCTGGTTCTGCTGGAGGTTTCTTCCTGTTAAAAGGGGTTTTTCCTTCCCACTGTAGCCAAGTGCTTGCTCACAGGGGGTCGTTTTGACCGTTGGGGTTTACATAATTATTGTATGGCCTTGCCTTACAATATAAAGTGCCTTGGGGCAACTGTTTGTTGTTATTTGGCGCTATATAAAAAAAATTGATTGATTGATTGATAAACCAGCCGTCATGAGATACGAGAGAAGATAGGCTGATAAATCATACACTTTTCCTATCAGTTTTACTGCCCTGCAAACTGTGACATAAAATCAGGGCAATATAAATCTTAAAACAGGGTGATACAAAAAAAGACATTGAAAATACTAGGTTTGTATCGCCCCTCTTTTCATCCAATCAGGAGTCCCCATTTCTCAGCCCCACCAATGACAAATCCCCTTTTTGTGTTACCCTGGTGACAAGTGCAAGGTCCTGACACAAGATCCACATCATTTCATTCAACCAAGATGTCTGATCAAGGTAAGAGAGTTTTAGCGTCCCGAGCAGGGAGAGTTCTACAACTTCAGTCTCATACTGAAGTTTTGAGACATCAGTGAAGAGGACACTCATGACTTTATAGAGAGACATAAGAACATTCCATAATTTAGATATTTACATGATTTACCTGCGGTATTCGTTCTACATGATGCATGTGCATGATTATTGTTCTTTATTTTTGTTGTAATATGTGACAAATATCTTATGTCTGTTTACATATCACGCCCTGTATCATGCCCCAATGTATCTGTATCAGCCTGAGTTCGAAGATACAGATACATTGGCCATCTATTCCAAGAAAGCCCGGCCAAGGTTGACCCATGTGTGACCCCTCACTCGGTCACATGCTCTTTTCTCTTCCTCTGACAGTTTTTTCTTTTTCGTTGGTTCTGCCATGATGCTGAACATGCAACAAATAAAGTCTTTGTTGGTCTGTTCTTAAAGCCTCTAGCTCCAGCTCTAGCTGGTATGTGTTGTTGTAGTGCAGTAAAGCAGTTTGTGCTTCTTGCAAGACCCAAGACTCTCCTTCAAAGAACAACGGGTCGACATCCCTAAAGTTGCAAGTCTAGTTTTCCACAAGACTATTGGTTTGTCAGAGAGTGATCAATTTCAATTTCAATTTATTAATTTATATAGCGCCAAATCACGACAAAGTCGCACCAAGGCGCTTCACATAATTCACAACAACACAAATTAATCTAAATTCAAAATTAAAAGCAAGAAAAGCACAGTTAAAAGATAAAACACAGTAGAATAAAAATAAATTACAAAGCAAACACAAACAGATTAAAAAATTAATGATAAGACAGTCTAAAAAAGTGTGTCTTCAGTCTTGATTTAAAAATCTCCACCGTGTCAGACTGCCGAATAACAGCAGGTAGATCATTCCAAAGAGCCGGACCACGGTAGGAGAAGGCTCTATACCCCACAGACTTTTTGTTCATCCTCGGAACACACAGAAGCCCTGCGCCCTGCGAACGCAAAGGCCTTGCAGGTACGTAGGGCTTAACCAAGTCCGCCAAGTAGGAAGGTGCCAGTCCATGAACAATTTTATAAACCAACAATAAAACTTTAAAATCCAATGATGCCACCATTCTCCCCAAAATAAGTTATTTAGCAATTACAATTACTCCAAACCTGTAAAATTAAGGTAAAAATGTTGCACAGTTCCTCTTTAAAACACATGCTGAAAACAACTGAGCCCCATTACTAAGTTTCCACCACTCTCATTTACAGTGAGGAAAATAAATATTTGAATACCCTGCGATTTTGCAAGTTCTCCCACTTAGAAATCATGGAGGGGTCTGAAATTTTCATCTTAGGTGCATGTCCACTGTGAGAGACAAAATCTCTCACAGTGACGAAATCACAATGTATGACTTTTTTAAATAATTTATTTGTGTGTTACTGCGGCAAATAAGTATTTGAACACCTGTGAAAATCAATGTTAATATTTGGTACAGTAGCCTTTGTTTGCAATTACAGAGGTCAAACATTTCCTGTAGTTTTTCACCAGGTTTGCACACACTGCAGCAGGGATTTTGGTCCACTCCTCCATACAGATCTTCTCTAGATCTTTTAGGTTTGGAGTTTCAGCTCCCTCCAATGATTTTCTATTGAGTTCAGGTCTGGAGACTGGCCAGGCCACTCCAGGACCTTGAAATGCTTCTTATGGAGCCCCTCCTTTGTTGCCCTGGCTGTGTTTTTAGGGTCATTGTCATGCTGGAAGACCCAGCCATGACCCACCTTCAATGTTCTTACTGAGGGAAGGAGGTTGTTTGCCAAAATCTCACAATACATGACCCCATCCATCCTCCCTTCAATACGGTGCAGTCGTCCTGTCCCCTTTACAGAAGAGCACCCCCAGAGTATGATGTTTCCACCCCCATGCTTCACGGTTGGGATGGTTTTCTTGGGGTTGTTCTCATCCTCTAAACATGGTAAGTGGAGTTGATTCCAAAAAGCTGTATTCTGGTCTCATCTGACCACATGACCTTCTCCCATGCCTCCTCTGGATGATCCAGATGGTCACTGGTGAACTTTAAATGAGCCTGGACATGTGCTGGCTTGAGCAGGGGAACCTTACTGCCCTGCAGGATTTTAAACCATGACAGCATCACATGTTACTAATATAATCTTTGTGACTGTGGTCCCAGCTCTCTTCAGGTCATTGACCAGGTCCTCCTGTGTAGTTCTGAGCTTTCTCAGAATCATCCTTACCCCTCAAAGTGTGATCTTGCATGGAATCCCAGACCGAGGGAGATTAACAGTCATCTTGTGTTTCTTCTTGCTGATTAGCAGGTATTCAAATACTTATTTGCAGCAGTAACATACATATAAATTATTTTAAAAAATCATACATTGTGATTTCCGGATTTTTATTTTTTTTTTAGATTTTCTCTCTAAGATGAAAATTTCAGACCCCTCCATGATTTCTAAGTGGGAGAACTTTCGCAGGGTGTTCAAATACTTATTTTCCTCACTGTATTTCAAACAAAAAATCAAATTAATGTTGTTTCTCATTTCCACTGTAATGAAAATTTGTGGTCGTGAATCATAATTTTTCAGTATGCAAGTCCAGCGGGACTATCAGTCCAAGGACATCTCAAACTAGGAAAAAAATGCAACACTCCAGAAAATGTTTTTTGTTTATTGAACTGTTTTTGTCATTAAATGTGCTGCACATGAAAAATTATGCATCTTCAATATGCTTTACCACATTCACTACAAAATTTCAAAGAAACAGTACTGTATACAAACAGATACATAGCTACCATAGCGATTTTTGAGATTTTGCCTCGGCACGCCACAACAGTGGAAACGAAATGAAGTAAAATCAAGAAGTACTTATAGTATGGACTGCTCACATTAATTCAAAGACCTGTACAAAAAATACTGCATTAGCCATTTAGGAATTACAATGACTTTCATTCATGGTCCCTCTGGTGCAGGCACAGTGTATCTTAGCCATTTCACATACAAATAATGAATCACCACCATCCTTCAATTTCAACCTCTCCGGCTAATACATTCATTTGTGGTCAATTTGATCTCCTACAAAATCCCCAGTGTGTGTGTGTGTGTGTGTGTGTTTGGCGGGGGTCGGGGATATTGTCCAACTACCCAGCCACCATGATACACCATGATAGTCTGTAACACCAAGACAAGACTGGAATTCTCTAGCAGAAGCAGGATAGAATGCCAGCACTGAGAGCTATCAAGGACAATCTGGCTTCACCAACTGGAAGGACAGACGGCTGTCAAGTGCTTTGTGGTGGAGTGGACATCCAATAGGACAAAGGGCCGATGACAGCTCCTTACTAAAGCTCTCAGAATCACAACCAGGTTCACATCATCAGCAAGCTTCTAGGCAGATGCAAAGCTAGAGACCACTACACTCAGGAAGTGACAGCTCATCAGCCAGCCAGAGAACATGTGTCATACAATATGTGGACAGAACTGTGCAAGTTTCTGCATGACTTCATACACACATTAAAATAACATGAGGGTCTGTTCCCAACTCACAGAACATGAAAACTATTCCTCACATTTAGCAAAAGCATTCAACCAATAATTCAGCAATATGATCATAATGTCATGAGAAATTAAAATCAATGTTTGAAAAGCAACAGAAACCAAAATCAGCAGACAAAACTATCCGACATTAACAACTTCAAGTAATAACACAGCAACTTGATGGTTAACTCAGGCAAAGCTCTTATTTTTACCCAAGGCCAAAACATGGCCATCAAGTATTGAGAAGACTTTCCATCCGTCCCTCCATCTGTCTGTGCTCAGCATTAGTCTGTTCCTATTACTGCCAGAGTCTTCAAATTTACAGAGACCATTCTTGGGACACAGACTTTGAACAAGTTCAAAGATGGCTAACCTTGACTTATTTTAAGAGGTCACATTCTTTTTCCCATTTTTATGGGCCTTTCACACTGAATAAGTCAGGGCAATCCGTCAACACTTCCCAATCCGTTGGATGTGTTTCCAATGCGTCGTGACGTCAAGACGCTTCGCTTCGGAAGCGGCAAGGGGGCGGAGATTGCTACGCCACACTCTGGCTGTTTCCACAACCTGAAAAAAGTTCAGCAATCGCCATCTTGAATTTCAACCGAGGGAGGACGACTTGGTGGGATATCGATCGAACCGCGACAGCGGGCCGAACCGCACGGAGAAGCCGGTGTTCTGTCGAGATGAGGTGCGTCGTCAAAATGAGGTGCGTCGCGTAACTGCACGTGTGCACTGAAAAAATTACATGACAAAGTTCGCTTAGTTTGATGAGCAAGTAAATGTATAAATTGTTCATCCGAACGTAGTAATGTATAAAATCTACTCGCTATAAAACAATAAGTATTTTTAACCTGGAGTTAGCTTATTTTGACAAGCAAAATATACATGTACATACATTTATGCTCCTAACGTAAAATACAGAAAATGTTTTACTTACTAGGCTATAAATACACTGAATACAATTAATAAATAAAAAACTTTTACGGAAAAAACAAAAACAAACAAAAAAAAAAAAAATGCGCATGCGCAGTTGCACGTCAAGCGAATTACATCATCTCCCCATGTGTAGTTGCGTGAGGCACCTCATCTCGACGGGTGACGTCTTCCAAGTCTGGGGTAGAGCGTACTGCGCATGCGCACGCATGCACAGTAGCGCGATGCACCTCATCTCGACGTTCACCTCATCTCGACGGGACACCGGCCTTCAGGAATCATTCCTGGGCAGACCGAGGCATGCAGCCGGGGGGATGGAGCAGACGCACTCAGTCCGAAATCTCCCACGTTTTGGATATAAGCAAAGTCCCAGTTTGCCCAAAGGAGTTTAGTTCTGCAGCTTTATCGAGGTGAGAATAAAAGTAAAACGTGACGTTTCTGCACTGCTGTGAAGGTTTATTGATCGGCTAATGTTAGCTTAGCTTTTTAGCACAGTTGATCTGAGTGAACGCTTTAATTTGTAAATGGTTCAGTCTTTCTTATTTTTACCAAATAAAGCTACAGCTTTTTTCGGAGACCACAAATTTCAATTTTAAATAACTTTTTTTTCAGCCATTTTTTTCCATTGTTTTTTTGTTTTTTTAGTTTTTTTCTTTTTATATATATATATATATATAAACTGTTTAGTGTTTCTTTAGCTTTAAAGAAATATTTTTATTTGTCCCAATCAGGAACATTTGCTGTGCAGACAACCAAACTTCCATTGATGAGCTGAACACCACAAAGTCCAGTCGAAAGAAAACATCTCTGCTCTTGAAAATAGGACAAAAGTGTCTTCAGCAACACCACCACAGTTCAAAGCTGCAGAAGAGACCTTCATCTGATCCTGAGAATCCAACATAAAATCACCTGCTTCTAAATAAAAGGCTCTTTCAACAGCAACTATTTTATTATTTTTTAAAAACCTGTTTCATTTTATATTTTAACAATAAATGAACGGATCATTAAAAATGTCCACGAATCAAAGTCCAAAGACATTTGCACAGGTAGAAGCTCTCCACTTATTGTGCTCAATTTCATGTTTTAGAAATGACTTTGTCCTGATAACAACATTAAAGGCACTTACATATTTTGGCGAAATTACAAGTTGAAATGACGATTAAAAAAAATTAATCATGAGGTTTATGTCACAGAAATCCTACTTTACAATCACGCTGCAGTCATTGTTAAATTATTTCCTGTTGCATTTATAATAAACATTTGTATTTATTTACAGTGTCTGTTTTTCTGGTTGAAATGAGATATAAATAATCTACCAGACTTAAAAAAAAAAACGCAACGCTTCTGACGCATCTAAAAAGCAACGCGTCTCATTGAAAATAATGCTTTTTAGACCGATTTTTTGATGCTTCCAACATGTTCAGTGTGAAAGGCTTATGCTCATATGGTGTTCTGTCGAGATGTGCGTCTTGTTGAATTGTGCGTCTCAATACAGTGTGCACATGAAAATTTTAACTTTTTAAAACTGAAAAGACACTTATTGCTGTTGTATTTTCATTCCTCAGTCACTCGGTTGGGGACATCAATGCAGTAAAGCATGTCATCCCGACTGGGGGAAGGTGTGAAAGTCTAGGTAGAGAGAACTGCATGTGCAGTTGTGCGGAGGGCTGGCCTCTCGACAGGAATGGCAAGGGGAACAATGGCCAAGGGTGTTTTAGCACTGTGTTATACTCTTAAGCAAGCCAACACTAGCAATACAAATGTTTGCGGGATAGGTTTTCAACTTTAAACAAATACTAAAAGATTCAGAACATGCAGTAAAAATTCACCATTATCTTTGCCTTTTACCATTTACAACCACGGGATGATGACCATATACACAGTACCAAGCAGTCTGAAAAAGAAATTGTTACAGCATGCAGACACAAACACAACTTCTAAAACCCCCTTTATACAGGGACGGAATCTGTCCAGTGGTCCTTGTCTGGTCATGAAATCGCCTTGAACGCTGCATGACACCAAAGAGGCACTCTGTTGATGTCAGGACCTTACAAGGTCCAGTCGGTATCCTCTCACAATCCGTCATGATCGCAATGCTCGCTGATAAGTATGAACCTGCACCTGATTTCCGCAGAAGAGTCGCCAGTCTCGGAAGACCCACAAGTACCACACACATCACATAAAACTCCTCAAAGAGCACCCCATGACCACCTGACGGGTGAGCAATGTCCACGGCATTGTGGCCGCAGCAACAGCAGATCGTCCACTAACACATGATTGGAGTAGGAACGTGAAATCAGGGGAAAAAAAGGACTTATATCATTTCAATATCACAGCCAACAGACACACAATGATCAGGCTTATGAATGAAGTACATTACATTCATTGTGGAAACACCACAGTTTTATCTTTTTTCCATGAATTGTATAATCTGGAGTTTGACTCAGAGCTCTGTGTGGACCTCCGGTCAAAAGAAAACAAAAAAGTGAGTTTCATGAGTCTTTTTTTCAGTCCCTGCATTTTTTTTTTTTTTTTTTTTTATGTAGTCAGTTGTTTTCCAGCCATAAAAGGTCCAGTGGAATGTGTTAATTATCCAATGATGTAAATTTTCTGCAGATTTCACTGATGCCACCTGTTAATGATGGAGAAACGAGCGCATGCACGCAAGATAAATCCAAACTGGCAAGTGTGACAAATTTAGCATTTAATATTTAGTTTTGTTGTGCTCTCTCTTTTTCTTTGACTGTACACCCACAGTGAGGAAATATGACAGTAAATCTCCCAAAATCCAGCATATTTGTCAAAAAAGTGGCAGATCCCAGTGGAAATGTGACATCATCTGTAGCCTACAAACTCCATGTGAGACAACAACACCGCACCAGGGCTGCTGAAACGGTTACACAGAAAGGTGTTTTCGCATCATCTCTGCAGATCGGGTGCATTTTAAGCCCCACGAAAGACTCACAACTACTGCCGTCCTGTGTAAAGGGGCCTAAGCAATCTAATAAGTTGCAAAGGCTGTTATTGAAAAGATTTGCTAAGAGGAGGAAAAATGTTGCATCACCCAGAGCTCTTTGCTAAATGCAAGGTACATTTATTTAAAAATCAAGATACTGGACATATTAAATAAATAAATACTCTAGCTCCATGAAAGAAGTAATTACATAGCTAATTCACAAACTAGCAGTTTTTATTTCACCATTACTCGCAGAGATCAGCATTCAGAGCAAAACAGCATACAGTTGGCAAGCAGTTGAACAAAATCCTCTTTGAATCAGAGGTTTCCTCTAACCCACCAATGGAAAACTGTCTCTCCAATATAAAGCAATTCATGTTTTTTTGTTTGTTTGTTTGTTTGTTTTTTAATTAAAGTCAAATCTGGGAGCAGGCACTGACGCCTTGCATTGCGGCATCCACCACCGCGGAACTATCCTAGGTTGCAGATGGCAAACACCCAAACAGAAAATGCATCCATCCCCACCTCTCAAAATGATCCATCCATCTGCCACAGTAAGGTGAAATGTTGGCAACCCCTTGACCTTCTCCAGCTGCTGGAATCCTCAACAGTTAAGTACTTGCATGGTGGATCACACACAAAGAAATGCACCACATAGCCAAAATGCCATTGCTGACAATTTCTCACAACGCAAGTGATAGTCCTCATCCGAGTTTCACCAAGTAACCACTCGTTTGACACAAACAGTACGCAAAGATCTACCAGTGAGACGTAGCACCAAAGACATCCAGTTGTTGCCTTATAGTCCAGTCATATTAAGACCTGACCCATCACTAATTGCAAAAAATGTTTTATGTTTGACTGGGCCCTTCCACCCCTTCTATTATTTTCTATTTTTAATAAATTATTCCTGGGGTATATCAAAGGAGGATCCCACATGAAACATTTTTTTGCAATTAGTGGTGGGTTGGAGTCTTAAACTGAACAACTTGACTGAACCATTAAGTCACTCGTTAGTGTCCAAGTCTCAAAACAATACAGTAACAAGACTTGAGACCTTTGTTCTCCTGCAAAGACCAGCATCACCAAAAATCTCTGTCCAACCTCAAAATTAAAAAATACTGGCCTCAAGGTCATCCATTTTCAAATCTGACCAAGGTCTTGACTAGGGATGGGTACTGAGAACCGGTTCCTTTCGGGTATCGTTAAGAAATGATTCGATCCACCGACATCAATAAGCTTTGTGCTTAACGATTCTGTTATCAGTCCTTCAGAGTGGCCGTTGTTTTGGGGGTGTTTGTCAGGAAAATTATAATTTCTCTACATTGATTACAGTCCCTGCAGCGGGTCCGTAATCAACTTTTCTGCAGTGCGGCTTTGCTTTGAACCTTGAACCAATTGAAGCAGTGGTTCGTAGATTGAAGCAATGCGTCGATCTATTGCTTCGTTTATTGTTTTCTTTCGCTTAATTTTCCCCCGCTAAAACCCTAAAGAGCATACGTCTGTGACAGGGTTTGCCTTTTAGAATAAATAGTTGTGTGCCTTAAGGGCACCAAAATCTGAAAAGTTTGGTGTCCCTCAGAAAAGTTCGGTACCAAACCTACCGCTACGCAGCATAGCGGCAAAGCAACTAGGGGGGTCTGGGGGCATGCCCCCCACAAAATTTTGATATAAAAGAATGCAAATTGTGCATTCTGGTGATATCTGGGGCAGATTTGGGGTGAAATTATGGAAGAACAAAAAACGAAAGAGATCTGCACAGCCAGTTAGCTCCCAAACAAGCCTTTAATAACACACCAAAGGTGACGTTTCGGGCCTCGCCCTTCATCAGACAGGATGAAAGTATGGAAGGGATTTTTGTGTTTTTGGAGTAATATTTTCTGAAATTTCGAAATTTTCTAATCTTGTCAGAAGCTGAGATGACCCCATGCCAATATGCACAGGCAGATTGGCATGGGGTCATCTCAGCTGCCGATGTTTTATTAAACATCCAGCCCATTAACAATCATGGCTGCCATGAGTGTTGATTACACTTGTTGTGATTACAGAAAATCTATTAGCAGTCATCATGGTCATCTGCCATTCTCTGCAGCACTTCAAGGTGTTCTTCCTCAGAATCAGAATTAAGCTCAGAATCTAAGGCAGCTCTTCCCTCAAAAACTCTGTCATAATTGTGTTTATAAACCAGTCACCATTTGCTTTTATTATACATCTGTGTAGTTAATAAATAAAATAATCTTCACGGATGATTTGCTCGCGCGCGCACGTAGAGAAATTAAAAAAAAAACAAAACTCTCCGGTGGCTGCTGTTTGCTCTTCCCTCAAAAACTCTGTCATAATTGTGTTTATTCAGTCACCATTTGCTTTTATTATACATCTGTGTAGTTAATAAATAAAATAATCTTCACGGATGATTTGCTCGCACGCACGTGGAGAAATATAAAAAAAAACTCTCCGCTGGCTGCTGTTCGCTCTTCCCTCAAAAACGCTCCATTTGATCTGTGTATAATAAAACGCGGCATTACAAACGGAGAAGAATATTTTTTGATGACGTTTTGTGTATGTGTCGGTCTCAGACAGTCAAATTCTGCGCAAATTTTGTCCAAATTTGACAGATTTCTGTACAGTTATGAAATAAAAAAGGTGGATTCCAGTCGGGAATGCAAGTCTAAAGAGTTGTGTGCCCGCCCCCAAAGTAGGGTGCCACGGGTTCCCAGGTAACCGCTAAAATCGAACCGTGGTCTGTGAGAATTATTTACCTTTTCTATGTTAAACCGACCTGTTATGGTCTTCTGAAACAGTTGATAGATGTATTTTATAACTTAAAAACGGGAGCAATGCTAACGCGTTAGCATGTCTATATTATTTCCAATGTTAAAGGTTAGCATTAAGCAGTTGCAGCTGTCATCACATTCGGGTGCATTTGTTTTCAAATTGTAATATTTCTTAAATTTATTTTTGTTTATATATTAATAATCTAATGATTATTATATACAATATATACAATTAGAGAAAGAGACAAATAGAACCTGAACAGAAACACAACAGAAAGTATAAAAGCAACTAACAATGAACATAAATAAATAAATAAATACAGAAATAAATAAGTGTTTCCTGTGAACACCTAGTGACTCTTACACCTCCATTTCATCCCTGTTTTAAGTTTAATGACAGTTTGTTTCGGACAAACCATATTTTCAATTTGTTAATTTCTTCAGTGATTTCCTCCAGAACTATCTGCAAAGCTAGAAAACTGCTGCATCCTGGTAAGGCCAGAATACTACTGGAATGAATTTGAATATGGAAAGTTTTGTGTTTTGTTTTTTTTTCCTCACCTAAATGGATGCTGCACTCACTCCAGTTTATCATCTGGAATAGTCCCAGATTGCATTTCAGAGCTTCTAGAATTCAAACATTTTCGTGCACGTGGTATTGGGGGGGTAATTTTTGTTTTTCATCTTTTTTTGTTTGTCACCACTTTCATCCCTGAATATGTCAATCGTGAGTCACTTTTGTGCAGATTAAAGTTACTAACTGGGACTCCTGTCTTGTTGCGAGAAAGAAACGAGAATCGTCCTCCATTCTGTTCACACAGCTCCAAACGTTGCGCGGCTCTCTGACGAGTCAAGTTAGAACGACAGAATCCAGTCTGAATTAATAACTTCAAAGCGAAACACCATTTTGTTTATTTTTATTTATGTCCAGAGATCAAGGATACAGTGACCAAATTTCATATTTATTTACTTTAAGACAATGAAATACATAGAAAACCCCTGTAAAGCCTACTTTTAATACAAAATTCACGAGGTATCGATAAGAGAATCGATAAGGAATCGGATCGATAAGCAGAATCGATAATGGCATCGACATCGATAAAATCTTATCAATACCCATCCCTAGTCTTGACCTGCTACACATTTCCTCAAAGTTTGTTGACCCTAGGCCTCTCTATTCCATAGGAACTGCACTAACCAGGAAATTATTTATGATGCCCACTCACCCAGCCGCAGGGGTGACAATAACACCTCTTCAGCCTATTACAGGCTGAGGAGAAAAAAAAGAAAACAACAAAGAAATGCCACGCTACATTGTGACACGTTGGTTTTAATTCCAACAAACTTCTAATATCAACATCTTTCTGCGATCAGTACAGTTTTATATTTCTGTGTCAGTTATTGTGTGCCCCCTACTAGCAAGGAGTAGTAATTAAACAACATTCAATGCACATGGTGTAAAATGGATTTCTGAGCCTGTGCTTTGGTCTTTTTCCTTGTGTGCTTTGAATTGTGAGTTTTTCCAGTGTGGATTTGTGTACAAATTTTTCAGCAGCTGTCATGACTAATTATGTTAAGCACTGTTAAATCAACTGCAATATTTTTTTGATGGTGAGAGCAGTAGTGCACTTTGAGAAAAGGCTTTTCAAGGGACAAAAACAAATCCCATGGCAATTAAAGCTCTTACGTTCCTTAAAAAGAGGAAGAAAAAAGTGTGTGTGTGTGTGTGTGTGTGTGTGTGTGTGTAGGGGGGGGGGGGGGTGCTGAAAAAAATTCTCCAATGAAAAATGCTAAGTGAGAGGAGGTTGAGAGAGAGACACAGAGAGTAGCTCGATTTGTGCTCAAATGGAGCAATTCCGAAAATACAAAAGGTTACAAAACAGAGAACACGTTGTGCAACCCCATGTCAAATGTTGGATTTATATTAACACTTACCCAAGACTCGGTGCAACACCATTCTCAATGAGTGGAACATTTACCATTTTTGGCTCCCGTTTCTTCTGCTCTGCCTCAATATGTCCACCACTGTAGGTAAACAAAATGATTAACAAAATGATAGATGGAGAAGCAGACAGCATTCAACCATGAAAGGGTTTGCACTTAAGCATTTTCACACTTCGCTTAATAATATAGTGGACCGGGAGCAGAGTAAGTATCCCAAAATGCATTTGCACTAACAGGTGATACATCGTATTTGGTGACCCATTACATTCTGTGATCTGCAGTGTTGGTGAGGCTGGATGAGGCATGAGTCACGGCATCATGAGAGATAAACACCAGGATAAAAAACTGCTTTACAATGATACCCATTCACCGACACATACACACTCACACACTGACGGCAGCATGTTGACATGCAAGGCACTCAACTGCACACCAGGAGGAACTTGGAGATTAAGTACCTTGGTCAAGGGCCCTTCGTGATTATCTGGCCTGATGGGTATTTGAAACGAGGATCCACTGATCTCAAGATCACCGCTTTAACCATGAGACCATTATCTCCCCAATAACTAATGAATAAGAGCGCAAATTACAGACTGGGCAGTAAATTGGAAATGTACTAACAACCAATCAAAGCAAACTGTACATCTGTATGTCTCTCAATCTCTTTGGCAGTAAATGGTGCTCCCGGTATGTCATCTTCAGTGAAATCTAAACCACTGAAGTTTGACAAAATGGAAAATACTACTTTTGGAAATGTTCAAGGGTGGCATGGTAGCTTAGTGGTTAGCACTGTTGCCTCTCACAGCAAGACGGTTGTGGGATCGCTTCCCACCTGGTCCTTTCACTGTGCAATATGCATGTTCTCCCCATGTTTACGTGGGTTCCCTCCGGGTGCTCTAGCTTCCTCCTCCTTCCAAAGACATGTAGTTTAGGTGAACAGGGTCTCTAAATTGACTGCAGGTGTGTGTGTGTGTGTGTGTGTGTGAATGAGTCTGTCTATATGTGGCTCTGCAATGGACTTGCGTCCTGTCCAGGGTGTACCCCGTGTTATCCTCTATGACTGCTGTGATAACCTCCAGCCCCCCTTAACCCTTGGCAGTAGTAAGTGAGTATAGAAAATGAATGAAATGTTCAATAAATAGGTGATCTGTATTTTCTTTTAAACTGTTAAAAAGCAGAAAAGATATGCACTCCAATGGAATATTATATATCAGCTTTAATAGTCAGAGAAGTATTAGATCAGTGCACACACAAAAGTATAAAATAAATCACTGTTCATTAATAAGCCTTTTCATTTGTCTTGAATTTTCTTCTAATAGAGTGCAGTGGGCCCCAGACATGGGGTCTAAACTTGCACCATTAACATTACTGACATTGTATGCGAGGGTTCTTTTCAAGATGGTGACCTATCCTCTCCTAAAATACTGCCATTGATCTCCTGCCCCACTTCTCATGTTTGAGTAAGCTTTCTTCTCCCCAATGGACCAATTTACAATGGTGTAGTTTCATTGGGTTCTTTTGGCCCTTTGATGGTGTTGCTGCTGGGATCCAGGATCAGAACTATCTGGTGGATGACCTAGCTGATCTGGTGGAAGACCCAGCTGAATGCTGCCACAGGAGAGATGTCTCCCTGCAGCACTGGGAGAAGTTGCACCATTGCTTTCTTCACACGCCCTGGTGCCTAGGCGCTTTGTGGAGTTTTTAGCTGGGGTTTGTTTTCTTTGAAACATCCTCATACCAAGATCTATCCTGGAAAACCCGTTCACAGTGGGACCGAGGACACTCAAGGCTCGTGTCCAGTAGCAACTCCAACCCACCTTTTCACAGTCTGGGAATGTGCATGCGCGACCAGGTTGGTTCAAAGATCGAGAGGTGTAAAACGCAAACAGACGCTCGGTAGGTCAGTGACAGTGTCAGTCAAACAACTGTCTAAATCCATAATAAACAAATTTATAGATGCTTATGAGAAGGAGTGAAAATGCAACTGTTTTACCAAGACATTACAATATAAATATTATAAATAATGTCCTTTGATATGATCCCAAACGCTTCCTCCACCCCATGAAGCACACAAGACAAGCTGCTGGAAAAAAAATTCCTAATTCTTAATCTGCTACTAAACAATTATTTTGTATAACGCAGCATCCAGCAGCACACACCATGGCATCCAGCGGGTTGCGCTGGATACCTACAGGGATTCTATGTTTACGAATAGACACTGCCTGAGTCGGCAGTGGGTCAAGTAGGGCAAAACCTGAATGAAACAGGACATACAGGGATATGGGCCAGGCAGTTACTTTATGATTATTTAATATAGACACCATTCACCAACCAAATCCATGATTAATTTTATTCTTCACGAAAAATTGACTTCACACACTCAGAAATACAAACGTAGTGCACAAGATTTATAGAGGTCCACAAAGCAAAACAATGATCAATCAACTCATTCTATGTTTATGAATAGACACTGCCTGAGTCGGCAGTGGGTCAAGTAGGGCAAAACCTGAATTTTCAATTCGTGTGGAGCATAAGCTTCAGTTTTTCTTCCTTGGACACCAATACCATGTTTTCACAAAAATCTTTCAAGGAATCAACACTCTAACGGGAAAAATAATCAAAGTCTGTCATTCTCGCTTCCCACACAGTCAGTCATGATGTCTCGAGACTGCAGTTTACACCTCTTGCTCTTTGACCTCAGGCGTCAGACCCAGAAGCGAGTACGACTGTGAAAAGGCTTACTGTATCTGATGTAAAAGTTTGAAGTAATTGTGACAGTGGAGTCACATCACCCAGGCCTACTGTGCAATTCACTAAATTTAAATGGAAATTCAGTCATTCTTTGCTTTTAATTTCAACTTTGATAGACAGTTTAAACCTTGTTATTGTCCAAATAGTTATGGAATTGACTGCAGCTAAAAATCATTTCACTTGTCTCCTTTAAATAGTTGCAAATTGAAGAAAATGCATTATTCAGCGAACATACTTATCTGACACCGGCGGATCCTTTAATATGGTGATATGATCTTGACCTTTGGCAAACTCTGCAACAAGTGTATGGTTGAGAATTTGCAGTTGATGGAGCCTGAAAAGGGCCTACAAGGGGGGAACACACCACAATAAAAAAACGGACATCCACACTGAGAGCACTGTGTGTCTATAAATCTAAGGAAGTATGGATTTTCTCAGACTTTCTGCAATGATGACTGCAGAAGCTAAAAAGTTGTGTTTGGGGTTTCCCCAACCATTATAAAGCCCAATGGATCACCGAGCCAAAGATGACACCCACTTGATCTGAAAACTTTAACGTGCACTTTCAAACAAGACAAATAATAAACAGCAGAGCTCCTCTGCTGTTTTCTGCTTTCAGTGAAACTTGTAAGAAAACTGAATTCTTACATTTTCCTGAAGGTGCTTCACTGTAACAACACTAACATCAAAGCAGTGGTAACAGCAGTAAAAACTTCATTGCGAAAGTGTAACAATATCAATTGAAGTACTCAAACTTAAGTAATCTGCCTAACGTGACAAAGCTAACATTCATGTTGTCTTAAAAACAGATGCAAAAATTAACTTTGTGTCTGGACGTCAGGTAGAAACGCCGCAAGCCCAAGATATATTCTGCTGTGTGAAACAAAGCATGCACAACAGTTCAAAACAACAGAACTACTTTGAGCCTGGATCAGGATCAATGATTTGTCAAATAAACAGAAAAGAGCGAAGTAGACAGACAAACAGACAGACAGACGGACAACACCTTGATGTGAGACGTCCTGTTTTATAAGGTGGGGGGGATTAAAGAGTATCCTAACCTGAATGCAATGTCACAAACCTTGCAGGATTAAAAATATGGTGAAGTCTAAAAACAATGTTGGTGTTGAAAAATATGCCCTTTCAGCACAGATGTAATATTGAGGAACAATGTCATGTTACAGTATATTAATTGTAAAAACAATTTGTTGTTTAAGATCAAATATTTTTGAGTAGCATTGAACTGATGTGGTTTTTGAGTGGAGGTGAGCCCTATGAAACAATTCAACCATTAATCAAAGTGGAGAATATAGTTAGTCAACAATTTAAAAATTATCAAAGAAAACCATTGTTACAGATTCTCATTCTTTGGAGTCTGCTTCATTTCTCCATTGTCATATCCACTGTAAGGACTTGAAAGACAAGACAAAAAGTGCTGTATATTTTTGTCTTTATTTTTAGTTCATTACAAGCACAAACAATCATTCAAAATATAAGGCAATGCTAAAATACTCAGCCGTGTGAGCATTGATTTCTTTATAATTCACAGACATATATACATATACTAAGGGTGTAACGGTACATGTATTTGTACTGAACTGTTTCGGCACGAGACGTTCAGTTCGGTACAGGGCTGTGCACGGGTGAGTTCATGTTGTGTGTGTTTACATTCAGTGTTGCCAACTTGGTGACTTTCTTGCTAAATTTGGTGACTTATGACAAATCTAGCTACTTTTCCTGGCATTACTGGAGACTTATCTGATGTCTGGCGACTGAAAGTGAAAGTCTCTGTTGTCACCCCTCCTCTTCCTCCTCCGCTGCCTGCAGCAAGCTGTAAAGCACTGAGCGGAGAGATATCTACAATCCTCCTCACTCGAACTCGCTCAGCCTACTGACCTCGTTTGCTGCGCTGTGATTAAATAGCCCCCAGACTTTGAGAAGCCCTGGCCTTGAGAAGTTATTTTCTTTTAATAAGTGATGGCCAATTTTAATGGCAAAATAAATAACCAAACCAAGAATCAAGTTAATTTGTGATTCTAAATATTTTAAGGTGGTTTTACTCACTTTTTTTTGCCTATCCCACAAAACTTTATTTAAAAAGATATATTAACAAACATTAAACGAACAGTTAAGGCCACAATAACATTCACAGCATTATTATAAATAGAAAGAGATAGAAAACAAAATAAATTGTACAAAAGTAAAGGGATTCTTTAACATTAATTATCTTAAAAAAAAAAAAAACTTCCTCATAGAATGTGACAGTTTTGGACAAGTTAATTTTTCTGGCAAAAAAACATGAAGGCTGAATAAAATTGAACAGGGCTTCATGCTGGAACTGTTGTGCTGCACTTTACTTGTGGAAAGGTTTTGTTACAAGCTGTTTACTAGGAATTTATTTTTTATAATGTTTCATACATTTGTTTATTATTTGAGAATTTTATTCAACTTATTACCAGGCAGTACTTTGCAATTATTTTATTTTCCTGTTTGTATAATGTTACAATAAATTGTTGGTTTAAACAACAAGGAAATTTAGGTTAAGCATTTTGTTCCCATACTGTACCGAAAATGAACCGAACCGTGACCTTAAAACCGAGGTATGCACCGAACCATGATTTTTGTGTATTGTTACACCCCTAACACATACACACGTGAAACTGTAAACAATTCTTTTGGGTTTGGAGTTTCAGCTCCCTCCAAAGATTTTCTATTGAGTTCAGTTCTGGAGACTGGCCAGGCCACTCCATGACCTTGAAATCCTTCTTACGAAGCCCCTCCTTAGTTGCCCTGGCTGTGAGTTTGGGTTCATTGTCATGCTGGAAGACCCAGCCATGACCCATCTTCAATGATCTTACTGAGGGAAGGAGGTTGTTTGCCAAAATCTCAGAATACATAACCCCATCCATCCTCCCCTCAATGCGATGCAGTCGTCCTGCCCCCTTTGCAGAAGAGCACCCCCAGAGTATGATGTTTCCACCCCCATGCTTCACAGTTGGGATGGTTTTCTTGGGGTTGTTCTCATCCTCTAAACATGGTAAGTGGAGTTGATTCCAAAAAGCTCTATTTTGGTCTCATCTGACCACATGACCTTCTCCCATGCCTCCTCTGGATCATCCAGATGGTCACTGGTGACTTCAAATGGGCCTGGAGATGTGCTGGCTTGAGCAGGGGGACCTTGCTGCCCTGCAGGACTTTAAACCATGGCAGCATCATGTGTCACTAATGTAATCTTTGTGACTGTGGTCCCAGCTCTCTTCAGGTCATTGACCAGGTCCTCCTGTGTAGTTCTGATCTTTCTCAGAATCATCCTTACCCCACAAAGTGAGATCTTGCATGGAATCCCAGACCGAGGGAGATTGACAGTCATCTTGTGTTTCTTCCACTTTCTAATAAATAATCAAAACAGTTGTTGTCTTCTACCAAACTGCTTGCCTGTTGTCCTGTAGTCCATCCCAGCCTTGTGCAGGTCTACAGTTTTGTCCCTGGTGTCCTTAGACAGCTCTTTGGTCTTGGCTATGCTGGACAGGTTGGAGTGTGATTGACTGAGTGTGTGAACAGGTGTCTTTCATACAGGTAACAAGTTCAAACAGGTGCAATTAATACAGGTAAAGAGTGCAGAATAAGAGGGCTTCTTAAAGAAAAATTAACATATCTGTGAGAGCCAGAATTCTTGCTGGTTGGTAGGGGGTCAAATACTTATTTTATGCAATAAAATGCTAATTAATTATTTCAAAATCATACAATGTGATTTTCTGGATTTTTTTTTTAGATTCTGTCTCTCACAGCTGAAGTGTACCTACGATAAAAATTACAGGCCTCTCCATTCTTTGTAGGTGGGAAAACCTGCAAAACTGACAGGGGGGTCAAATATTTTCCCCACTATAAGTGTTTTCACTTTCTTCTGTCAGCCATGTATTTTTAACGCATTTACAGTTATATGCACTTATACTGAACTTACTAAATAAAATCATGCACTCACACTTTTAATATAAAGATGATTTACTGTCCCATGCTGGAAAGGCGTGTGAGCACAAAATGTAATTAGCAACATTAGCTAATATTTGTAGCTTCTCCAAAACTATTAGTTCTATCAGTGTTCCGTTTTGGTGGCGTTCATCCTTCACCCAAAATACATAAGCATACAAAACGGCAAATGTCAGGAGTGCTCTCTTCTGGACAGATGGACAGAAAGCATTCACAATACCCAATGGCCATATTTTGATGGCCTTGGGTAAAAGTAAAGCAATCACTGCTGAAAATACTTAAACACCACAGAGAACTCACCTTTGCTGCTGATGTCTCACTTCTGAAGGTTGCAAATGCTGCATGTTTCTGGGGAAATAAATAAATAAAATTGGCAGTTTATTTTTTTCCTCCAATCAACCAAGAATTCACTTTGGACATCCAACAGTCCAATCTAACAATACTGCTCGACACTATCTTCACAGCACTGATTTGGTGAAGGCAATTCTGCAATAAACTCAGAATTCTGTTGCAACAGTGGCAACCAGTGTGCTGTGAGGGATGAAAAAGTTACTAGCTGTCTTTGCTACTGATGACATCAGCAGGTGATTTCACAAAGCTGGTTTCTATTTCCCTCCAAATTGCACAAGTTGAAGTAGTAAATTAAAAATATGCTCAATGGATAAAACTATAAAGTTTTTTTTACACTCACATAAGGTGTTTTTTCATGTGATTTGAAAAAGTCATATTTCACAAAACTGCAACTAAAACATTTTTTCCCCCAGTATTATAGGTCACGACATAGAGAAAGAATCGCATGACATTCTAAAATACATGCTGTGGTATGTGTGGACACAGGAGGAGAGGGAGGGCTTGTTAAACTATATAAGATGATGCTGCAGCAACACAATTCATAAACTAGAGACATTCGTCACAAAATGTCCCGCGCGCAGTACTACTTTCCATATAAAGTGCAGTAATATGTACATGCGTGGGGTAGGCATTTGGCTGAACCCTTATGTGTTTGATATAAACTGGGATACACAGTGGAAAAATTGGAGCTTGACATTATATTTATTTAGAGGATGTGGCCAACATGCTATATGCCCCACCTCGCGGCGCAAGTGCCGCGCGGGGCATAAAAATTAAATGGCAATTGCAATAAATAATGGAGACTTACTCTTCTGTCAACATGACTACTACAAATACAGTTCTAGCGAGAGTCTTGCTGGAATGACAGTTAGTGTGAGAGGACAAAACCCAGCAGCCACATTTCATCACTCAGTGGACACACTGTCAATTCGCAATAGTGTTTTGTTTACATTCTAAAAATATCACTTATCTCTTGCGCAAATCTGTAAAGGAAACAGAGCTACACATGAGCAGAACTGGAGGGAAGAAGTTTGTCAGTAAAACCACTTGCTGGGAAATTGGATGCCAAGAAAATCTGCACTGCGTTGGACCCTTACAGCACCCTTTTGCCCACCCCATTCTATCAGATCTAAATTAATTCCAATTGATACTTCTAAAAAGGCACCGCAACTATTACAAATTTACAATTTTCATAAAATTTCAACACTACCCTAGAACATCAACAAAAATCTAATGTTTCATATTTCTTTCCCTAAACTCATAAATTTATTGTTTCTTGGTGTCGTGCCTTATGCATGAAGACACAAAGGCAGTTGCAAGCAATTACTCAATAACAACTATTGCAAAATGTGATCAAATAAAACAACTTATCTGGTAAACTGCAGATGACCACCTGAAAAGAAATTTGCGTATTTAAAAAAAAAAAAATGGCATGTGGATACCCATTTTATCTCATCATTCAATAATATTTACCAACTTTTTTTTTTTTTTGCAAAAGTTGCCACTCAGTATATCAAAATACTGAGTGGGCCTAAACTTTTCTGCACAGTACTAAATGCTTAGCCATCAGGACTGAACACTGACAAAAAATGGCAACATAGGCAAATAAAAAACTTCTGAAATTTTTAAATGAACAAAAGCAATCCAATTTTGAACTGACTTCCATCGAGTCGCCACTTCTGACTTCCTATTTTACACAACAAAATTAGTAAGAACTCTAGTTTAAGACTGAAAGGCTCACATAAGTTCTGGCAAGCTATGACCTACCAGTCGACCTGTTTTCGGGAAGACCCTGACCAATGTGGCTCCAAAATACTTCAGAAGGTCTTCCTTTTCATCCTGGCTAAGCTCATCTGGTAGGTGGCGGATGAACAATGTCTTGCTGCCATTTGTCTGGAGTGTCTCGTTTTGGTCCATTCCACTGTGGGACAGAGATGCAGCAGTTACACAACAAAAGCCTACAGCACACATGTACTCTTGAGATGGGTTTACCAAGCATACTTTAATGATCAATGGGTACCTCTTTATCATGTCCCGAGTTTACCTTAAAGTGTAGGTGACATGTGACATATGTAATGTTATTTTGAGTATTTAAAACTAAAATTAAACAACAGTTTGAAATTTATCCTTTCCTGGTGCGCAGCTACTGAAGCGATAAATATTTGAATTTTGAACTGTGTGCCACTAAAAACCAGGAACTTCCCGGCGAGTCCCGACATTGGAGAAGAAGGAGGAAGCGGCCTCACTGCTGGAACCATTATCTTAATAGCCCCATTAATTTATGGATTTTTACAGACTACTGACAGCCCCGTTTCCACTGAGTGGTTGGGGTCTGTGATGCACATTTTTTTTAATACGTGTCAGAACAGTTCATTCTAGCAGACAGAATCCTTTTGATTGGCAAGTGCAGCACTTTTATTGACGAGCGCACTCGCACGGTGTCGGTGGCTTATCCACAGTCTTTTAACTTGCAACGCAAACAGGAGAGACTCAATCCATCAACCGCAGACACAATGAACGGATTACACCTGTAGCTGACAGTGTCGGTCGCGCATCAGTACAGCAGAGACCTGAACCATAATGGACTTTTCTTCAGCCAGGACAACAAATTAAATTATTATCAGATGTTTTCATCAGACTGAAGATGATCTCACTGAAATGGACAGGTAAGACTGTATTATTACTGAGGCAGAAATGGATAACTCCTATCCTTGACATCCCTCACCCTTCTGAAAAGGGACTTCAAAAAGTTGTTTTTTTTTTTTCCTTTCAGAAAGCAATCCACAAAAATCCATTAGCTTCACTGCCACTTTGGGCATGTTACTTTAAAAAAGTAATTATAGTTACTAGTTACTTCTCCCAAAATGTAACTGAGGTAGTAACCAAGTTACAGCACTGCAACAGTAACTACTTACTAGCAAAAGTAACTATTGCATTACATTTTAAGAAATGTTTAAATATGTCAAGGAATCCCCCCCCCCCCCCCATGTACTTTAAATTCAACTGTATGTTAGATTATTTATAATAAAACAAAATATTTAGTACCTATATAAAGCAAGAAATGTCTGTGTGTAGGTATGTGGCTCACATATCTCTCTGTCTGCTTGTCAGATCAACCTCAGTTTTTGGATATGGCTTGTGCATGGCACGATGATGTGCATCTTCTATTATGAAAATTTTGAGGATTCATTTTCAAAGCCTTTATTTTAGATAACATTGTAACATTTGTACTTCCAAGATGACGTAGGTCGCTGATGTTCCTGGTAGCAAAGTTAAACAACATCAGACAGTTCATGTCGCTTGCACCATTTGACAATAAAACGTTTAATGCCAGCATCACAGCAAATACTTTTAATGTGAAAGGCAACACACTTCAAATGTAGGGGTGCATATTTTTACAGAAGACTCATGTTATAAAACAAAGAGCACAGAGATGAAATTTTCCTACTTGGGCCCTTATTAAGAAATCCACCCATATGAACACATTTAGAATGGTTAAACAGCATAACATCAATGTAATAATGTGTAATACAGATTTTTCAAATCAAAATTGCTTCAGAATCAGAATCAGTGCCCAAACCTTGGGTATGGATGACAGCATACCCATACCCATATCCCTACCCTGACTCAGACAAAGACCTGAATTTTGACTCACACCATAGATGTGTTTGGGGATTAAAAAGAATTGTTCCATAAGATGTGGCACCTTTAAAGAGTTTTTATGTTTGTACTACACAGGCCTATTCCTGGAAAACTTTAAACTGAAAACCAACGATTTTTATAGAAATTTAGTATTAGTAGTGTTGCACTGTGTAGGCTAGTTTGAAAAAAAATATATGGGGTTAGGGTTCTGTATCTCTCATTTTCTGACTTCCTTTCACACTTATGTTTTATTTTATTTTATTAATGCCATCTTAAATGAGCAGGTGGAACGGCAAAGTAAATATCAGCCTTTAACAATAAAACGTCATGTTTATGTAGTTCATTTATAACAGAGTACACGGAGTAACAAGCTTCTCCAAGTGTTACTTTCTTCTTAATATAGTGAAGATTCGGGGTGTTAATTAGATTGGTTATAAAATTTTAGAATGTTTCAGCATCATTTTGGTATTTTGTGATTGTTTTTCAGGAAAAAAAAAAACAATTAGAAAACTACTAACGTCGACTTACTTAAAAATGTAACCACACCTACAAACGCTCTTCCCATTATTTATAATCCGGTTGATAACAAATTAGTATTTAAACTTTCTGCGAGCGCTTATCTTAGCTTATATTAGCTTATGTCAAAGCTGCACGAACGTAATAAACTATTTTGCCCCGTTTTCTTTTTTTGTGCTCGCAAGCTTTAATTAACCCCTGGCTCCAAACAAGAGACTCTAAATCTAGCTATTTGGACAAACTTTAAGACGGATTTTAAAATAATACTGAGCATGTTACCTTTGATACAAAAGCTCCAGAATATTAACCAAACATTGATGGTTTGAGTTCTTCGTCGTCTTATTCCTGAGCTTAATGGCGGTTGGAAAACTACCTGATAGTTAACTTATCGCCACCTACTGAGCTGGAGTGTGAAACATAAAATTGACGGGAAAGGGGGAACTAAAATGTAACTAAAACATACGTTATGTGTATTACCTTAAATTCCTTTTAAAATGTCAATAATTCGGAACATGTTTGCCCCAGTGCTTCTCAGGCGAGACTGATATTCTGAGCTTTTGCATTTTCTTTTCCTCTTCTTCTGTGATTTTTACAGCAGCTGCCATCCAAGATGTTGGATTACTGCCATCAGGTGGATAAAATCCAATGTATCCATGTCCACCACGTCAGATTTTCCTCATGAATCCAGTCCTCCTGATAAAAGGGAGACAGCTGTCCTGTTCCTTGTTCACTTCCCCAACAGCCCAGAATACCTTTTAGAACTGTTTCTGACAGTCTTGCTCAGTTCATTAATGCCATCATTTCTTGTCTTTCTGTTATATAGACAAAAATCACAAAGACCAGTTATGTTTACATAGATAGATAGATAGATAGATAGATAGATAGATAGATAGATAGATAGATAGATAGATAGATAGATAGATAGATAGATAGATAGATAGATAGATAGATAGACAGATAAATACTTTATTAATCCCGAGGGAAATTGTGTGGCGTCTGTCGCTCTCATTCATACATATAAAAGTTACACAACAAGTTAAAAAAATAAGTTAATGAATAAAAACAGCACTGAGACAAGTTAATAAATAAATAGTACAAGAACAGTATATAAAGTCCACAAGTGACAGGAGTCAAGGCATCTGACGCTATGTTTAGGCATTTATTGCCCCCGTCTGCTGCCCCTGGCTGATGTGGCTACATTATACAGCCTGATGGCCCGAGGGACAAAAGAGTTCTTCAGTCTGTCAGTAGAGCATTTGAAGGAGAGGAATCTGGAACTGAAAGCGCTTCCCTGCTTGGATATCACAGAGTTCAAGGGGTGGCTCTGATTGGCCAGGACTGCCCTGATCTTGGAGAGTGTTCTCCGCTCCAGCACCCTCTCCACAGGGTCCAGACACAGTCCCACCACAGAGCCTGCTTTTTTAATGAGCTGATTCAGCCTCAGTCTTATAGACAGCATCCATAGTAGCTGCCCAGCTCAGCCTGTTATCCAGCTGCAGCCAAAGGTACCTATAGGTGGAAACCACCTCCACCTCAGATCCATCAATTACGATGGGCTGCAGAGAGGCTGGCACCTGCCTGGAATCAAGCACCACTTCCTTTGTTTTGGTGGTGTTGAGCAGGAGCTTGTTTTGCTGGCACCATCCCACAAAGTCAATCACCATGCTCCTATACTCCCCCTCTTTACCCCCCCCAATACATGCCACAATTGCGGTGTCATCTGAGAACTTCTGCATGTGACATGTATCAGAGTTGTAGTGAAAGTCCGTAGTGTAGAGGGTGAAGAGGAGGGGTGAAAGCACCATGCCCTGAGGTACTCCAGTGCTGCAGGTCAATGTAGAGGACCTACACCCCCCCCCCCCCCCCACACACACGTACAAACTGTGGCCGGTTGGTCAAATAATCCAAAATCCAGAGCACGAGATGGGGGTCCACAGCCATGATGTTAAGTTTCTCCTGGAGAAGGCTGTGATGTATTGTATTAAAAGCACTGGAGAAGTCCAAGAAAAGCACCCTTACAATGCATCCCCCCACATCCAGGTATGTCAGGGCGTGGTGCAGGAGGTAGAGGACAGCATCTTCAACACCCACCCTCTCCTGGTAGGCGAACTGGAGAGGGTCCCTCACTGCCTGCACTTGAGATCACACAAGCTGCAGAACCAGTCGCTCCAGTGTTTTCATCATGTGGGACGTGAGCATGACCGGCCTGTAGTCACTCAGCTCCCGAGGGCGAGACTCTTCGGAACTGGAATAATGCAGGATGTTTTCCACAGTGAAGGGACACTCCCCAGCCACAGACTCAGGTTGAAGACCTGCTGTAGAGGGTCACCCAGCTCTGCTGCACACGTCTTTAGGAGCCTTGGACAGACCTGGTCCGGACCCGCAGCCTTCCTCGAATGCAGACGTCGCAGCTCTCTGGTCACCTGTTCTACCGTGATTGAGGGAGGAGTTGAGGTGGAAGTAGAGAGCAGTTGTGTCAGATAAAGAGGCACACGAAGGTACTGCAGGAGAATGTTGGTCAGAGGAGCCTGGAGAGGGCTGTGGGGGTGAGCAGGTCATTGGAGGGGGGAACTGAAACGATTAAAAAAGGTGTTCAGTTCCTCTGCTCACTGGAAGTCCATGCAGCCCACATTGCCCTTGCTGCTGCAGCCTGTAATGGCTTTCATACCATTCCAGACTTCCCGCATGTTGTTTTCACCCAGCTTCCTCTCCAGCTTTTTACTGTATGCCTCTCTAACCTCCTTCAGGCAGATCTTAGCCTCATCTTGCACTTCCCTCAACTTCTCACAGTCTCTGCTACTGAACACTTCCTTCTTCTTATTTAGGACTTGCTTCACCTCAGCGGTTATCCACGATTTATTGTTGGGAAAGCACTTTACTGATTTCACAGGCACCACCACATCCACACAAAAGTTCAAATAGTCAGTTATACACCCAACCACCACCTCAAGGTCCTCACCATGTACATTCATAAAGACACTCCAGTCAGTGGTGGCAAAGCAGTCTCTAAGTGCGTCCTCTGCTTCAGGAGACCACTTTCTGACCTGCCTAGAAGTTACAGGTTGCCTTTTCACTCTGGGAATATATATTGGCTGCACATGGATGAGGTTATGGTCAGATTTCCCCAGAGGAGGGAGAGGGTTTTTGTGAAGTCCAGTCTGATGATACAGAAGGTGTCGCTGAACAGACTGTGGGATTACAGCCGTATGGTTTTGAGCCATATTTAGAAGACAATGAGGTTGCTGATGAAGCCTTGGAGGGAGCACATGCAACTGACAACAGTGACAATATTGGCTGACTTCAAAACACGGAATGGTGATTATAAAAATACATGCATAAATTGTGCAAATGATAGTGCTTAGATTTGTAGATTAACTTTTGGTGGAAATAAAGAAGAATTGGTAGGAGTGTTTAAAAAATAGGTGCTTTTCTTTTTTTTATATATATATATATCCAAACGTTCTTATTCCAGCAAAACAATGCAAGGTTATTTGTTTGTAGTTCTCATTTTAGAAATGAAATATTCATAAATATAATTTAAATTCTAATGTATTTGTGTGACTGATGGCTTTGTAAGCATGCTGCCTGGAACATGACAACACAAAGACATACAGTGGGGAAAATTTGAAGTATTTGACCCCCTGTCAGTTTTGCAGGTTTTCCCACCTACAAAGAATGGAGAGGTCTGTAATTTTTATTGTAGGTACACTTCAACTGTGAGAGACAGAATCTAAAAAAAAAAAAAAAAAAATCCAGAAAATCACATTGTATGATTTTGAAATAATTAATTAGCATTTTATTGCATAAAATAAGCATTTGACCCCCTACCAACCAGCAAGAATTCTGGCTCTCACAGACCTGTTAATTTTTCTTTAAGAAGCCCTCTTATTCTGCACTCTTTACCTGTATTAATTGCACCTGTTTGAACTTGTTACCTGTATAAAAGACACCTGTTCACACACTCAATCAATCACACTCCAACCTGTCCACCATAGCCAAGACCAAAGAGCTGTCTAAGGACACCAGGGACAAAACTGTAGACCTCCACAAGGCTGGGATGGACTACAGGACAACAGGCAAGCAGCTTGGTAGAAGACAACAACTGTTATGATTATTTATTAGAAAGTGGAAGAAACACAAGATGACTGTCAATCTCCCTCAGTCTGCGATTCCATGCAAGATCTCACTTTGTGGGGTAAGGATGATTCTGAGAAAGGTCAGAACTACACAGGAGGACCTGGTCAATGACCTGAAGAGAGCTGGGACCACAGTCACAAAGATTACATTAGTGACACATGATGCTGCCATGGTTTAAAATCCTGCAGGGCAGCAAGGTCCCCCTGCTCAAGCCAGCACATGTCCAGGCCCGTTTGAAGTTCACCAGTGACCATCTGGATGATCCAGAGGAGGCATGGGAGAAGGTCATGTGGTCAGATGAGACCAAAATAGAGCTTTTTGGAATCAACTCCACTTACCATGTTTAGAGGTTGAGAACAACCCCAAGAAAACCATCCCAACTGTGAAGCATGGGGGTGGAAACATCATACTCTGGGGGTGCTCTTCTGCAAAGGGGACATGATGACTGCACTGTATTGAAGGGAGGATGGATGGGGTCATGTATTGCGAGATTTTGGCAAACAACCTCCTTCCCTCAGTAAGAGCATTGAAGATGGGTCATGGCTGGGTCTTCCAGCATGACAATGACCCCAAACACACAGCCAGGGCAACTAAGGAGGGGCTCCGTAAGAAGCATTTCAAGGTCCTGGAGTGGCCTGGCCAGTCTCCAGACCTGAACTCAATAGAAAATCTTTGGAGGGAGCTGAAACTCCAAGGCTGAAAGATTTGGAGAAGATCTGTACCAATTTTAAGCTCTGTTTTTCTAGGGGGTCAAATACTTATTTTATGCAATAAAATGCAAATTAATTATTTAAAATCATACAATGTGATTTACTGGATTTTTTTTTTTTAGATTCTGTCTCTCACAGTTGAAGTGTACCTACGATAAAAATTACAGACCTCTCCATTCTTTGTAGGTGGGAAAACCTGCAAAACTGACAGGAGGTCAAATATTTCTTTTCCCCACCTTATTTCAATCACTCTAAAGAACAACCTTCCCAGCAGGCACGCTACGTGTTATTCACGTGAAATTCATGTAACCTGTGTACTTGTCAATTACATAAATATTTGGTTGAATATGTTAGTTGAATTTATGTTTGTTGCGACGTCATATTTATGTGTTTTATGTATGTTGAATATACGTGTTGAAAGACATAGTTTTCACATAAAATGAACCCAATGTATATTTGATAATTTTATTTTATTTTACAGGTATACACTGAAAATTAAACTTAGTTTAGATAACATCACAGTATGGCAGCACATGTTTTGTTTTCAAATAATTGCAAAACGTACAGAATTGTCAATCAAAACATCCCTAAAACAAGTATGTACAGCTTTTTGAAAAATACACTCAGTGAGTTATGGTTAAATAGACATACCAAAAAATTACGTGTTGAGTGAACTACAGCTCTAACTTTTGAAATACAAGTTTATTCTAAACATATTTCTTTTCAGGGTAAATACTCATAGGTAAATAATTTTCTTCTTCATCTTCCACATTAAATGGCAGACGGCACCACCCTAAGATAAATTTACCGCCACCTATCGGGCTGGTGAGTGATTACTAAGACTCTACAAAATTCTAGGTCCTGGCGGCCACAGTTATTTGTTTAGATGCATGGGTAATGCTTGCACGCAATGATACAAATTATGCCAATTATTCATCATAACGTTTCACACTCGTAGAATTTACGTTGAAAACATGTGAACACTGTCACGATAAATTTGCGTTGAGTTTTTGATTTACTCTATATGTAGAATTTACATGTGGGGATACATAATTAGCTTATGATGCCCCCTTTTTCGTATATTTTATGTACATGTGCCTGCTGGGTTATATTCTCTGAAGTTGCGGCACACCATATATGTGAATTCAACTATTTTGGTCTATTAAAATAAATTTGGAAATTTTTATAGGTTAAAGTGACACATTTGATTTGTATTTGTTGCAGGCTGATTCAGGCAGATACCAGTAAAATCAAGCACTCTCTTTCATCCAGTAATATTCAAATAGTCAGACTGAGCAAATCCCCCTTCCAAAAAACAAAACAAAAAAAAAACAAAGAAAGAAAGAAAGAAAAAATTCTGGACTGAATTGTTTTATTGTTTGCTAACAAACAATAGATTAGCAATGAACCACTGAGGTGAACACGCAGACATGTTCCTCAGTTTGGGTCATCGTCCAGAAAGTTGTTAAGATGAATACATTCTTACCTTTAGTACTGCATGTGGATCATTTAAGTGAACCGTCTTTAGGATTGTTGTTGGGTGGGATCCTACAGCTTTGCTCTGTTAAAGACTGCATGTTACTGTATTTACTTTGGAATAAAATTTATTTTCTATATCTGCTTACTTCAATAAATGGTCAAGGTGGCTGGAGCCTATGCCATCAGTCATAAGGAGCACACCCTGGACAGAATGCCAGTCTCACACACCTTTGGTCAATTTAGAGTCATCGATTCACCTAATCTGCAAGTCTTTGGAAGTGGGAGGAAGCTGGAGCATCCAGAGGGAACCCACACAGGAAGGACCAGGTGAGAAGCAATCCCACAAAGTTTTGCTGTGAGGCAGCAGTGCTAACAACTAAGCGACCGTGCGATCAAAAATTATATTATTTATGTGTCATATGCTAAAATGTGGGCAGCACAGTGATTTAGTTGTTAGCACTGCTGCCTTGCAGCAAGGTCATGGGATGAGTGTGGGGTTTGCATGTTCCCTCAGTGTGCTCCGGCTTCCTCTCACATCCAAAGATATGCAGGTTAGATGAAGTGGAAACTTGAAATTGTCTGTAGTTGTAACTGGAGTAAGCGATTGAATATGAGTGAGTAATGTTAAAATGTAACATGAGACATTGTTTTCAAGGAGAGCAGATTGTAGTGGGGGCACTGAGGTATGTTGTAATTTTGTGTCAATAGCAAGTGGTTTATATGGATCATGAGTCAGGTTGGAGGGCCACTTTGCAGAATTGTCCGTGTGGCCCCAGAGAGGTTCAGACAGTCTCTGCTGATGATAATGGGTCCACATGACTTAGGGCTGAAACACACAGCAAGTGTCATACATGAGTTATGGCTGAATTGCGTGTTGGTTTTCAATTAGGTGTCCATGTTTCGGGCCCCTTCACACATTGTATGAATAAGTACAAATCAGGGCGAATCACGGCGGAACAGCTGGTATGAGCGAACCACAAAAACGTCGAGCCAACAGGCAGGTGTGAACGAACCCGCTGCGACAGTGTCGTGCGAGCAGGAACACAGTGCAAGCAGCTGGGAGATGGTGCACCACATTGCACCGCTGATGTGGAGAACAATAAAATAAAAACCAGGTGAATCAGGGCGGGCTGGGTGTGAGACTGGCCTCGCTGTGTCCACAGAGGCTCCCGGAGAAAGTTTGTATTCCATCGGACTGGGTCGTCTGTGCCGGTTATCTGGTCAGCTGAGCGCATTGACGCTCGGCGCCTACGTCATCAGAGCGCTGCAGCTTCTGGGACTTGTAGTCCTGATGTGACGACAGCGGTTTCTGACACTCTCCGGGTGCTAGATGGAAGACGTGGAGTGGATTTTAATGCTACGTTTACACATAACGACGACAAGTCACGAATGCCACAAAGTACACATTCTTGGCCACTGATCACGAATGTGATGATTCGGGGCAGAGGCGTCAGGTGTCCTCAGGAACTGCTGTAACCTGTTACCACACGTTACGATTAATGGCACATGTTGCCGGAGAATTATCAGGAACCATTACGCATGGTCAAGAATAGTGTTCCGCGTTGTTACGCGCTATCGCGCGCTATTGCGCGTAACAGCGCATTGTTAAGTTCTGTCACGTTGTGAACGAGGTGAATTGTCTCCACACACACACCCATATTCATCCAACCGAATTCAGATCGCTCCAGTTTTTCAGAAGAACTTTGTGACTGCATGCGTAGTTGGGCTCTGTGCCATGGAGTGGTGCAGAGAGGAGGAGGAGGAGACGGACAGAGCCACATGTGTGGCTTCATGCGGGTCTCGTCTCGTGCATTTTCCCAAATATCAGGCACATGCAGCAGGTGGAACACCTGCAGGAGTGCGCTGAAGAGCACTGAAATTACACTTTTAGCCGACTTGGTGTCAGCAATCAAACTGAATGCGGTGCAGCAGGGTTTAATTGTGCGCGTGCTTCTTCCTCCGCCGGACTGGAGGAGGTGCAGAGATGTTTGGCTGCACAAGTCTCCTCTCGCTCCTCTGGTTGCTCAGACTCGTTCTCCCGCTCATCGGTTACAACAGCAGGTGCAACACCTGCAGGAGCATCCTGAGGAGCTTCAGCAGGAACTGTGGAACGACATTTGGAGCCGAGTTTAATTGTGCGCACGTGACAGAAAACTGATTCGTTTCAGTGAAATGTAACGCCGCGTTACAAGTCGTGTCAAAACTTGACAGTTTCCGTGTCACTTCGTAATAACGCGTGACAGTTTGGGCTCCAAGAACCATCACAGAAACCACTATGAACGTTGTCACATTCTATTAAGGATCAATACTCATCAAGATGGATCAGTACGCTCAGTTGCGACCTCCACGACGTGAGACGAAATGAGGGTGGTGTGTGAAATTCATGTAAGATTTTTTGACAGGCAAAAACATGCTCCACAAATATCAAGAATATCACGCACCAACACGCACTATTAAGAAACCTATTCAGATGCGTTAAGTCACATTAAGAATGTCAGGAATGTGTCACGAATGACAGAAAAATGACATTCGTAACGCGTCTTGCTTATGTGTAAACACACCTTCAGCTACTCAGGCCCATTCAAAGATGTCAGTCTGTCAAACCGACAGAAGTCTTCAGTTTGGGTCTCATTAACATCAGATCACTATCCTCAAAATCCCTGTTGATCAACGATCTAATTATGGATCATCACTTGATTGGGTTATGTGAAACCTGGCTCAAACCCACAGCTGTTCTTACTCTGAATGAGGCCTGCCCACCAGGGTACACATTTGGTCACATGTCTCATGGTGCAAAGGAAGGCGGGGGTGTTACTTTCATTTATAAATCCAGGTTTACCTTCTTGACTGTTGGGGGTCATAAATATAATTCATTTGAGCATCTGACTCTCCGCTCTGCTCATGATGCTACGTACTGTCAGGGTCAGAAGTATGGAAATCAGTCATGCTATTTTGTCACTGTTTATAGGCCTCCCAGCCCATATTCTGAATTCTTAGATGAATTTGGTGCGTTCATCTCTAGCCTGTCAGCTAGTGCGGACAACATTTTGATTATTGGTGACTTTAACATTCATATAAATAAGCCCTCTGATCCCCTTTGCAAGTCATTTATGGAACTTGTGGATGCGTTGGGATTCCAGCAATGCATTCAGGAATCAGTGCACATTAGTGGAAATACCCTTGATTTGGTTCTCACACGTGGTCTTGCTGTCACGAACATTGACATTTTGCGTCTTGCCTCGGTGGTCTCTGACCACTCATTTATTAGGTGTGCATTTATGTTGCCGTGTTTAGTGGACCGAAAGCCTTGTCTATCTCTGCGGCGATGCATTAATCCCTCAACTATGACTGAACTTGAAGCCAGACTGCCTGAAATTTTGGCTTCATGGTTGGAGACTATTCAATCAGTGGATAGTCTTACGGATGGCTTGAATTCAGTGCTCAAGGCTACACTGGATAAGGTGCGCCTCCTCTTTTAAGGCCATGCCTTCCCAAGGCACAGTCGCCTTGGTTCAATGGTTACTTGCGTGACCTTAGGCAGAAGGCTCGACGTTTGGAATGGAAATGGCATAGTTCTAAATTAGAGGTGTTCCACCTTGCATGGCGTGATGCTGTCTTAGATTACAAGCAGGCACTACTGGCTACAAAGCGTGCCTATTATTCTGATTTGATCAATAAAAACAAGCATAACTCAAAGTTGTTTGAAACTGTAGCATTTCTCATTCATGGACAGCCACCTGTTATTCACTCTCCCTTTTCAGCACAGGACTTCTTGGACTATTTCAAGAAGAAAATTGAGGATATTAGGTTGAGCATATCTCAGCAGGCTTTGGTCCAACCACTGCATACTGCTATAGAGGTGGATGCGCCCACTGATGTGTTACCCAGATTTACAGATTTTGAAGGTATCTCGCTAGGCACGCTGATGAAGCTCATTACGTCTACTAAAAGCACAACCTGTTTACTTGATCCTATACCAACAAAACTGTTTAAGGACCTGTGGCCCATTCTTCGACCAACTGTGCTGGAAATTATAAATCTCTCATTAACTTCTGGATCTGTTCCTAAATGTTTCAAGTCTGCAGTGATTAAACCATTACTTATGAAATCCAATCTCACCCTAGTGTACTGAAGAATTATAGACCGATATCGAATCTATCATTTTGTTCTAAAATCCTGGAAAAAGTGGTTTCACGACAGCTCGTGGAGTACCTCACTGAGAATAATCTTTTTGAGTCACTGCAGTCTGCTTTTAGAAAATATCACTCCACAGAGACAGCACTTACTAAAGTAGTGAATGACCTTTTGTGAGCAATGGACTCAGATACCACTACAGTCTTGGTGCTACTGGATCTTAGTGCTGCGTTTGATACTGTGGATCATTATATTTTACTCAGTAGGCTGGAGAATCACTTTGGGATTACTGGAACTGCTCTTGCATGGTTGACGTCATACCTATCCAGTCGTTCTTACTGTGTATTGTGTAATGGCACCTCCTTTGATCGTAGGGACATGAAGTTTGGGGTTAGCGAAGAAATATAGCCCTGCGTTCTCAGGGTGCAGGACTTCTGTGTGTTCCCAGGGTGAATAAAAAGTCTGCCAGTTAGAGCTTTCTCCTACCATGCCCCAGCTCTGTGGAACGATCTCCCAGCACACATTCGGCAGTCGGATACTGTGGAGACTTTTAAGTCACGTTTAAAGACTCATTTGTTTTCCCTGTTTTATCATTAGTGTTATGATGTGTTTTTATTTTTGTATTCTTTTATGGTTGTCTTTCTTTTATGGTTGTCTTTTTATTGTGTTTTAAATTTTAAATTTTTTTTTAATGTTGTGTGAAGCGCCTTCAGACGATTTCATCGTGAAATGGCGCTATATAAATTAATAAATTTGATTTGATTTGAGGTGTATAATTAGTGAATATCACTGGGTTGATATAAATCATAAATAAAAGGTGACGTAATACAGAATCCTGTGGTTAAATAACTCTGGTTAATTAAAAAATAAATGCCACTCACAGGATTTGAGCCTGCAATTTACAAAAGCTCTGATTACCAGATGGAAACTTTACCATTGCACTACAATCACTGTCTTATAACAGGAGCATGAAACGGCTAAATTCAACAAGCAGATAAATGTATATTGTTTAAAAAAAAAAAGGAGAGAAAAGCGCCATGATAACTGAGTAAACATTTGTTGTGGTGTATTTCTGCTGATACGTGACTGAAAGTGGCGTATTTATCGTACTGTTGGCTTGTCATCAGTGGTGGGCACAGTTCTGATAATCCGATAATTATCGAAGATAAAGTTTTCATTATCGGATTATCTTTTCAGTTAACTTTGAAAACCATTATCGGACTTATTATCTTCCAATAAATTTTTGTCTGATAACTTTTAGACTGTTAACGTGGTAAACAAATGTGAACAGATGTGTAGTTATGCTCTCAGCTAACAGAGGAGAGCTGCTTCTAGAAAAAGCCGCTCTATCCTCTGCAGGCAAAGGAGAACTGGTCACCAAAGGGGGAAGGGGGGGAGGAGGAAGAAGAAAAAAAAAAACAAAACAAAAAAAAAAACAACTCAACTCATTTTTCTTAGTCCCATACTGATATATAGCCAATATCACCCAAGTCATCCAGAGGCATACATTTTTAACTTATGGTTCAAATTTTAACCAAACTTATTTCAGACAAGTTATTTAAATTAATGTCACTTCTGAAGTTTTATAAAGTGAAAATAGATATATGTTTTAGTTTTAAAGTAATGCGCTCATTTTTAAGGTTTTAGTGTGGGGCATGCTGTGTCCAGGTGCATTATGGGTAGGGTAATCTCAGTACAGTAATCTCAGTACGTTCACGACAGGAGAAATGCATTTCAGACACTCTGATCAGGACAACAGCATTAAACTCTAGTGCCTAAAACTCATGTGACTATATTCTCTGGGTTTATAGACGTTTTTATTGTGTCTGCTTTTATTAAATTCCACGCATCTTAAACATAGCAATTAGCAACACAGATTATCTGGAATTTTGTGTTTGCAAGTTTTCAAGGTCTCTACTGCCATCTACTGGCCAGTAGTGTTCATGGCAGTATTCAAACTGAAGCTGGGCTATTTATTGTATGTTCAAAAACCACACGTGGGACTCATGTTTCCAGAAGCACAACGTAAACAGAAGCTTTTTTTTCAAACTTAATTTACAAAAACTCTCAATGGGAGACATCAAAGTAAAAAAAAACAAAAAAAAAACAACAAAAAACCCATTGAGAACTGCATTGATACGCTCTGATCGGGCTGCACTTTAACCGCTGCACATGGACAACACCATTAACATCGCAACATAAAACTTTTTTATATTGTGCCTAAAACTCTCATGAATACATTCTCTGGGTTTATAGATGTTGTTATTGCATGTGTTTTATGTAAACATGGGAGAATCACAGGCTGTCTCTCCGTTATTTTCAATAGGAGCTGCTGTGAGCTACGCTCGCTTCCTGATCATGTCGTTCTGGGGGAAAGTGAAGTTTGCTCTTTAACGTCTTGATTATTGTTCTTTACAACACTGTTTGTCCTCTTTGTTCCAGACTAATATATATAATATGTCTGAAATTCAGTTTGCGTTTATTAAATTCCACGCAGATTAAACGTAGCAGACACGGATTACTTGTTATAATTGTTTTAAGCAAGTTTTCAGGGTATCATGCAGCAGTCTCTTATTAACATGATGAAAAGCATAAAAAAAATACATTCTGTAGTATAATATTAATTTACAATTGTCATCATGTGGATTCTCTATATGTTGTTTGACTGCAGCGACTCTGGCGCGCAAGGGATTATGGGATACATCTAATTTATTTTGACACCGGTTATATCAGACGGTTATCTAATTACAACTTGGCTTTTTTTTTTTTTTGAAAATGCCTTTTTTTTACAAATAAAAAAATGGCATATTTTACAAAAGCACATTTATCTGTAAACACCAGCACATGACACATGTCACATTAACGTGTTGGTTTACATAGAATGAATCATCCAATCAGTGTGAGCAGAAGCACATTTTACCCAGAATGCCATCTGTCTGTGTTTGTTACAAAACTTCAGAATTAGTGCATTATTCAACATTAAAAGATATATGTTATATCTTAACTTTGCACAAATGACAGAATTGACATTAATGGAGTTATTCTATCAGTATTCATTTTATTTATACACCAAACCATAACTCAGCACTGCTTTATTTTCCAAGACCTCGGCCTGATGGCAGTACTGTGATTAGGTAGAGAATTGGGTTTTGTGGTGCCTCTCAGTTGCTGTTGTGCTGGAAGCCATGTAGTAAATAGAAGCTTTTAACAGGGGGGCAAAATGCCCCAAGACAGAAGTGCTGACTAATTGTTTGGATCGCTCGAAACACACATACACGTGTTTTGGGGGGAGCAGACACTCTGGCATGCCAGATGCGTACTTGGCAACTCCACAGTTGTGGGGGCACTTAGAGTTCACATCCAGCTCGAAAGAGATCGTCTACTGACGGTTTTCATGGTAACAGTGCGAATGGCCACACAATTTCTAAGTGCCAAGCCAAGCGAACGGTGTAGATGTTCATGTGTGTCACCTGGAATTTGGCCGACACCTGCCACAAGAGAGATCGAATGGGCTCTCACAGGGCACTCTCTGTCTTTCAGCTGCCGGTGTGCGGAAATAGTTGTAGCAACAGGTGTACGAGGCGCTGGAGGCAGACAGAAATTTCCAGACAGACAGTTTGATAGCTTACCAACAACATTATGTGAGTCCTTTCGGCTACTCCTTTGTTTGTTATTTAATACAAATCATTCTTGTGTGAGTCCTTTCGGCTACTCCTTTGTTTGTTTAATACAATCATTCTTGTGTGAGTCCTTTCGGCTACTCCCTTGTTTGTTTATTAATACAAATCATTCTTATGTGAGTCCTTTCGGCTACTCCCTTGTTTGTTTATTAATACAAATCATTCTTATGTGAGTCCTTTCGGCTACTCCCTTGTTTGTTTATTAATACAAATCATTCTTATGTGAGTCCTTTCGGCTACACCCTTGTTTGTTTATTATACAAATCATTCTTATGTGAGTCCTTTCGGCTACTCCCTTGTCTGTTTATTAATACAAATCATTCTTATGTGAGTCCTTTCGGCTACTCCCTTGTCTGTTTATTAATACAAATCATTCTTATGTGAGTCCTTTCGGCTACTCCCTTGTCTGTTTATTAATACAAATCATTCTTATGTGAGTCCTTTCGGCTACTCCTTTGTTTATTAATACAAATCATTCTTATGTGAGTCCTTTCGGCTACTCCCTTGTTTGCACTCGGGGTCGCCACAGCAAATCCAAGTGGATCTGCATGTTGAATTGGCAAAGGTTTTACACAGATGCCCTTTCTTGCCACAAACTCCACATTACATGAGAAATGTGGCATGGGTGGGGTTGAACTGGAACCTCTGTACTGTAATCAAATGGACTAACCACTTGGCCATGACCCCTGTAACTCCAGACTATTAAAATCATCTAAAAAGGACAAATCATTCTTATGAGCGTCCTTTCGGCTACTCCTTTGTTTGTTTATTAATACAAATCATTCTTATGTGAGTCCTTTCGGCTACTCCCTTGTTTGCACTCCGGGTCGCCACAGCATGTTGAATTGGCAAAGGTTTTACACAGGATGCCCTTCTTGCCACAACTCCACATTACATGGAGAAATGTGACAGTGGTGGGATTCGAACCAGGAACCTTCTGCACTGAAACCAAGTGCACTAACCACTTGGCCACCACCCCTGCAAATCATTTTTATGTAAACAATCAAAAATATCAGTCCCATGTGAACAGTCAATCATTCAAATTTGTTCACAAAAAGAAAATCCACCACAGGATGCTAAAGAATCTGTTGTGAAAGTGTAGGAACACGGACCCACAACAGGGGGGCACAAATGAACGGACAATGGAGAAAGTCAAATAACAAAGCTTTACTGTTGTGAATACGCACAACAAACACAACAGATTACAATTGTGGTTATAACCAATTCCAATGGTGTCGTGTGGGCAGGCTCGACGATAGGAGACGTCTGTCCGAGTCGAACCGGAACCACCAGATTTCCTCCGCCACCGAACCCCGGGAATACTGGAGCCGCCAAGTCCCGAACTCCCAGGTGGCCACTGCCTCCGCTCGTCGGATCCGGTACTGCTGGCGAGGAACAGAAACAGTCAGATGTGGGTGCGGCTACACCAAGCAACACGTAGGGTGGAAACACCACCTCCACCTCTAATCAACAACAACACTGTAGTGCAGGAATGCGAGTACTTATCCCAAAATACAGTCTCCTGCTGTTCTTCTCTCTTTCTGTGCAAAGGCAAAAGTATTCAATAGTCAGAAGACAATTCGTTGGGCTGGATACGTTACCTCCTTGGTAGAGCGATATCTCGGCAATGAGGTGGAGATGCCGTCCAGCTGATATACCCCTCTGCTGATGGATGTCAGCTGTCTCGGTTGATAGGTGACAGCTGTCACCTTGGCTGCTCCTGTGAGGCGGCAGCGCCCTCTGGTGCCTGGAGCCCGCACTCCAGGCAGGGCGCCCTCTGGTGGTGGTGGGCCAGCAGTACCTCCTCTTCAGCGGCCCACACAACAGAATCATCTGAAATCAATAATTCCACTTTTTTTTTTTTAGCATTATTAATGGCAGACCTTTCAGATTTATCACTATATCCTTTAATTTCCTTTCTGCACTGTAGCCCCAAAACTCTGTTAAACTTCTTTTTCTGTTTTTGTCTTGTTTCTTTTTGCTGATTGTAGATGGTGGAAAATAAAGCTTTGTGATTCTCCACTTTTACATGACTGTGAAAAATAGTACTCTGCACTCCAGAATTTATTCCAACAGTGGCCTTTCATGTCACCTGGTCATTATATATCACCTCTGAAACACCTGCGGAAATGTAATGTTTGCAGTTATTTTCCCCTTCTGGGCCTGACCCGATGATATTTGATGAATTTGTGTGAAACATTTCATTTTCGAGGGGGAAATATTGCCAGAAGTAACTGAAATCCACCCATCCGTTTCCTAAACAAGCTTATTCCAGTTAAGGGTCACAGTGGACTCGAAACTATACAACTTTAATTAAACCATAGTTTAAAAATACTCCTCAAACTGTTGTTTTGTTTTGTTAGATTAATTTGTGACGAAGTGAACGTCTTGGGTGCGTGGCATGCACCGGTAATGTGCAGATAAGCCGTCATTTTCGTTTGTCACCGAAAGGGGTCAGTGTTGCCACATAGAAGAGGAGCTGCTGCAGCGTGGCTGACTCAGTCTTCCTCTGCACACAGAGGAAACGTTAACCAGTCTTTAACTATAAAATATGACGAATATAAATATAATACTTTGCAAATATTTAATTATGATATTATATTTACAATTTGAGAATTTATGTTTTGGAAAAAATAAACGGCTACTACAGCCTGAGGTGATTTGTGGAGTATGTATGTGTGTGTGTGTGTCTGTGTGTGTATACTGTATTTGCGTATGTGGGTGGGTGAAAATTCCAGTCTTTCAGTATTAATGAGATTACTATCTTTTGGAAGGACTGTCCTGCACCTCATGAAGACCTCTGTCCTCTCATCCCCACCCCAGAGAAAAAAATCCACTACACTTCTCGAGATGCCTCCAAATTCCTGGCCAAATGAAGCCTTTTCTTTGAGAAGCGGTGCAAGGGCATTCCTCATCAGGGGGACACAATGCCCCCTTTGAGCGTGGCCTGGCTCTGAAATTTCACAGGTGAAGGCTGGAACGGTAGACACTTGATATGATGGCTAGAGAGGGCTGATGGGAAAAAGTGAGAGGAGTCTGATAGAAAACTTACTAACGGTTGGGCACACAGAAATTTTGAAGAGGATTAATCAACAGATTAGCTGACATTTAGTGCCAATTTGATTGTTTTCATGTGAAACAAACACTTCATATTAGATATAGAACTGGCAACATTTCTATGATGAGAAACAAACCCTGCAGCACTGAAAAATGAGACAGCATTGTTTCCAAAGTGAATTTAGTTGACCTAACGTTACTTGACAAGATGGCATAAATAGTACTTAAGTTAACTTAAATCAGCTTCATTCATTTCAGTGTTACCAGTTGAAGCCATTTTGTGCAACTTTAATAAAAGTGTGTAAATCCAGAGTGATCAAATTCGGTGCACCATAGTGACAAGCTGTTCATTATATTAGTTTTGTAAAAGAATCAGTAAGTCCCTTCGGCTTCTCCCCTTTTTTTCCACACAGGGGAACTGAGATGGATGTTGATTTGGCACAAGTTACAAGAAAATATTTAATTGTTTCTTATGGGATTCACAGAGTTGTGGATAAAGGAACATACACCTTGGCAAAAATGTTTAAAGTCAGTTTTGCACATATTCCATTATATAAACCCTGGACAAGACGCCAGCCTATCGCAGGGCTTCTTTGTACCATCATTTCAAAACCATCATTTAAAACCTTCCAGAAGGACAACCATCTCTGCAGCAATACACCAATTAGGCCTGTATGGCAGAGTGGCCAGACGGAATCCACTCCTTAGTAAAAGGCACATGGCAACCTGCCAGGAGTTTGCCAAAAGGCACCTGAAGGACTCTCAGACCATGAGAAACAAAATTCTTTGGTGTGATGAGACTCTTGGCATGAATGCCAGGCTTCATATTTGGAAGAAACCAGGCACCATCCCTACAGTGTTGCATGGCAGTCGCAGCATCATGCTGTGGGATGTTTTTCAGCGGCAGGAACTTGGAGAATAGTCAGGATTGAGGGAAAGATAAATACAGCAATGTCCAGAGACATCCTGGATGAAAACCTGCTCCAGAGCGCTCTTGACCTCAGAATGGGGTGACGGTTCATCTTTCAGCAGGACAATGACCCTAAGCACACAGCCAAAATATCAAAGGAGCGGATTCAGGACAACTCTGTGAATGTCCTTGAGTGGTCCAGTCAGAGCCCAGACCTGACACCGACTGAACATCTCTGGAGACATATGAAAATGGCTGTGCACAGACGCTCTCCATCCAACCTGATGGAGCTTGAGAGGTGCTGTGAAGAGGAACGGACAAAACTGCCCAAGGATAGGTACCACCAAGCAGGCTCGTTATGCTGACAAAGGTGCATCAAGTATTGAGCAAAGGGTGTGAATACTTACATACATGTGATTTCTTATTTTTTATTCTTAGCAAATTTGCAAAAATTTCAAAAAAACTTTTTTATGTATTTTAATGGAAAAATGAATTTACGGCATTTTGGAATAAGGCTGTAACATAATAAATTGTATAACAAGTGAAGCGCTGTAGATACTTTCCGGATGCACTGTATAATAAAAACCTGGTGGCACACAGACTTTGTCCTCCACCAGGTTTTATACAGGTTTGTGTGCATTTGTGTCTTTGAGGAAGGGTGTCCAGTAACCCTCTGGAGTTCAGGGTATAATTGGCTGTTTTTGACTACTTTTGGTTTTACCTTTATAATTCACCTTAAGAAAGTGTTTGCCTGGTCTTGTTTGGTGTCATTTGTTTCAGCACAACCTCACCTGTGTGACTTTCCAGTTTTTCATTCATTCTGACCTACTGTATTAACACAGTGAACCCAAAATCACACAAAAAACCTAAAATCTGAGTAGGAAAAAGTTTTCTTTTTTTTTTTTTACTGTGAAAACCACAAACCTGTTTAATGAATCATTTTCATAACTTCAAATGTAAATATAAATTGTAAATTTCAAAAACGTGTACAAATGTAGCAAAAAACAAAGTTAGATACAACCTATTACATAAATGCAGGAATGCTTCAGGTGTTTTTTGTACAATTATTTACAAAACAGTCAGATTTCACAATAAGATTTTAGAATTTCAAAAACATATGCATAAATATAGTGCAGGAAATGCTCATGCTAAACTATTTAGAAACAATCAGATGTCAAAATAAGATTTAGAATGTAAATATAAATGGTAAATTTCAAAAAACATATGTACAATGTGGTGCACGACATGTTAAACTATTTGTGGCCACTCAAAAAAAAAAAAAAAAAAAAAAAAAAAAAATTTCCCTGTCCAACACAACACAGAGGGCACATCGCAGGTTTGACACTTCCCACAATGTGTCACTCCCCGTGTTGTCCACCTGAAGGCACAGTGGCACCTCAATCTGCCTTTTGTGGCCTTTTGGCAAGGATCTGTGCCTGCACAATTGGCACACGAACATGGTGCTGGCTCCTGTCCTGTGGGACACCTGTTTTGTCTGTGCCACACAGTTGACACACCAGCTCCACCATAAAGTCCTTGTGTGTCATGGGCTGCACTTGCTTGGACACTGCTGATCTCACAATGCAAAATGAATGCATTTGTGGTTGCAATGTCAAGGAAGTGCAGCATCACTGTCCCTGTACCAGCGTGCAGTGTTCGATGGGTGGAGTAGTACTGAATGAGCTGGTCAGAAAGGTCGACTCCACCCCATTTTTTAATTAAGTCAACACTCGGGTAGGACAGGGAATGTCTTCACGTCCAGCATCCATCCTTCACATCCTTATACCCTTCTCCGCACTGTCTCACCCGAAATGCATGATGGATGGTGGAGCACACAGACACCTCCCATTTGTCCATCCACTTTACAAACACCAGAGACCCCTCTCTTAACCATCTCACAGATCCTCTTGTGCATTTTTTTTTTTTTTTTGTGAGAGCATTTTCCCTCTCTCTGGGGCATCCTCTTCTGTTCTCCCTATATGTGTCACATGCTCCAAACTTCATGTTGGCCAGGTCCGTGAACAGTTTGGGACTCGTGTAAAAATTGTCCATGTAAATGTGGTACCCAGTACCAAGCGAGGATGGCTGGATCAGGTTCATGACCACATTGTACGACAGCCCGTGCTCACTTGTGGTCACAGCCTTGCCAGTGTAAATGGTGAACTTGAGTGTGTAGCCATGACTTGAAACAGCCAACACAAAAGTTTTTATGCCCCATTTTGTTGGATTGTCCTTCAAATACTGAGTCATTTCAGTTTTTGCCTTTGTCGCCACCATCCTTTCATCCACTGCCAGCTCCCTCCTCGGTTGGTAATAAACCTGGCAGGCACTGAGGATGTCATTATAAAGAGGCCTGACTCGAAACAGTTTTTCATGACCTGCTGTTCCCTTTTTTCTATCATTTTCTACATCCTCATCTGGATCACTTACGTGGATGTTAAAGAATATCGATCTAAACCTGCCTCTCGACATTACTTTCGCTGGAAAGGGCACAGACAAAATATTGTTTTGTTTCCAGTAGTCCTGGAGACTTGGCAGTGACACCAACAACATGTATATCAGAAGTCCAAAAAATTTGTACAGATCTTCCATTTCAATCTGTCCAGTTGTATTTTTTCCCCAATGCCTTGTTTTTTGCAGCAATTTTATTGGTGTTGGTGCAAATTCTTCTAATTGTATCAGTTGCAAAAAAATAAAAAATAAAAACAAAAAACAAAAGAAAAAGGTCTTTTGGACTTTGGGTGGAAAGTGTATCAACCTGGACTCTTGGTGTTCTCCGAGGCTGAAATCTGCTTACTGCTGGACTGGTGTCTATGCCCTCCTCCATCTTCCAGCAGTCAGCACTGGCACATGTCTCTGCTGCATGTCTGAGTGGAGATCTGGATCTGGAAACAGAAGCATAAGCTCCGACCCCCTGTTCAGTCCTCTGTGCGCACATTGGTGGATCCACCTGCTTTGGTTGCTCATCCAGAACAGAAGAGGGATCATCTCTTTCATGACCAGAAACCTTACTGTCTGTTTCAGACTCTGACAACGCGCTGCATTGTCTGTCTTCCTCCAGTTCAAAAAATAACTGAAGTGCTTGCTCCACATTCAAAAAATGCCTCATTTTTACAAAACAAACAAACAAAAAAAAAAAACAAACAACAACAAAACACTAACCACACACACTTTCCACCAGTAACAAAGAGAAAGCGACCATACAATCAGACCCACGTGGGGGGTGTGCTGTGATCAAACACATATGGGGTTAATGAACACACGCGGGGTTACTGACTTCTGACTGGTGGAAAATTCAGGAGCCAACCAATGAGCAAGTTGGAGTCATATTTCTCCCACCGCTGTTGCTGCTGCAGTAGAGAAGGAAATGATCCTTTTGGCTGTGTGTGTGTGTACATAAACGTCCAGCAAAGAATGACAATAATATTCATGAAAATGCATGGCATAAAAAAACTCATAAGTCAAGTTATACTAGGCCTATTAACAAAATTTAAAAGTATATAAAGGTTGAAGTCTCCACATTCAACACGCATTTAAAGGGAGCCTCAGAGTGCAGCAGATTGAGTGTTATGTCCACTTAATTAGGTCATGTGAAGGCATTCGACTCCAGAGGATTAACACCCAGTAATTAAATCTTTATTCCAAAGATCCATTAGAACATCAGGATTGCTACAAGGAATTGGTGGAGTTGGAGGCATCAAACAGAAATGTGGCATCATCCATCTTTATGAGAGCACTACATCACTGTGATTTGAAAGGTTGTCAAGCAAGAAAGCCATTCATCTGAAATCCATGACAATCCCATGGCAATGCAACACTACCATGAACACTGCATCAGAGACTCAAACCCCAAGATATGATGGTCTAGAATAGAGGTTAGTAAGGTGGGCTTAGGACCAGACAGTTATTGGTTTGGTTCGCCGTTAGACAGAAAAGTCGCTAAGGGTCATTGAGGGAAGTCCTTATTCACCAAGTTGCTCCTGGTGTGCAGTTGAACAGCTCGAATAGCAGTGCGCTGAAGTGAATGTGAGTTGTCATTGTAACACTGTATGCATCTGCTTCCAATATATCAAGTACAGACTGCTATATAAATGCAATCCAGTTAAATTTATTTAGAAGAAAACAGTGTAGTCTTTGTACTGTGCATATAAAGGCACTGCACTGTCGCCACCTTTAACAGGGTCCTATTGTTTGGATCAAATCCCCAGTGGTCAATATAATTCCTGAATGAACAGAGTTCAGGCTAACACCATCCTAGATAGTTAACTCAGGTCTAAATAGACTCTTTCATTACTGCACAACCCCAATCAGAAAAGTTGTGAGGTATAAAAAATGCAAATAAAATAAATGCAGTGATTCTTACATTTACTTACAGACAACATAAACCAAGGTATTTCATGTTTTATGTGATCAACTTCATTTTATTTGTTCATACATTCATTTGTGCATTTAAGGTCTGCAACACATTCCAACAAATGTTGGGACGCTGAAGCATTTACCAATTTGTAATGTTGCTGTTCCTTCTCACCACAAGACGTTTGGCATTGAGGACACAAGTATTGAAACATTTCAAGTGTTATTTAACCCCATTCTTGCAATCATGTCTGATAGTGTGCAACAGTATGGGGCCCATGTTGTATTTCTTATTTTCAGCTTGTGGCATCATATTCAAGAAGACTTGAGGTTGTAATTGCTGCCAAAGGTGCAACAACAAAGATTTGAGCAAAGGATTTGAATATTTATGAACATGTCCATATATTATAATATAATAATATAATAATAATATAATATAAATATAATAATATAATTAATATATAATATATATATATATATAATATGTGTTGTGTGTGTGTGTGTATTTGCTAATACCATTATTGTTGGTTTAACTACGCTATTATACTTTATACACAAATTACCGTTTTTGTTTATCTTGTTAGCTTGCTAGGTACGGTTGGCTTATTAACGGCTAATTTAGCTCTTCTAACTAAAACTAGCTTATTTTTCCTTATTTACAATTTTATTTTACATGGTGTAGATTTTTAATGATTCATCAGTTTGTGTTATTTTAAAGATATCAATATATAGTCCCTAGTTCTTAGGTTTCCATTTGATAGCATATAGATTATGCTTTTTATTTTCCTATAGTATGCTAGCAGAGTTACTTTAGATAGATACCAATTTACATTATAGCTTCTGTTTCTATAATAAAATACCAGATTTATAGCTTAGCCTACTAACTATAATTTAATTTTACTACTAGCCCAGGCATAGTTCACCATCTTTCGGGTCCTATCGCATGCACTCATGCTCCACCTCCCCGATGGCGTGAGCGACCGAGATGGGCCAGTGGTGCTCCCGGCGCGGAGAGACGGTCGGGCCGGGGGTGCGGGGGGAGGCGAGCATCCGAAACCGCCTGTGGCAACCCCCCACGGGCCCCGCAGCCTTCCCGACCCAGCGGGGATCCAACCTCAGCCAGCACGCGCCAGCCCTCACTTTCATTGCACCATGGGGTTCGCGCCACCCCTCGACTCACGCGCATGTTAGGCTCCTTGGTTTGTGTTTCAAGACGGGTCGGATGGGTCGCCGACATTGCCGCTGACCCCTGACGCCCTTAGGATGTGACGTGGGCCGCACCCCACCTGGGCCGCCGCGACACGGTCGGGACGCACTGGGCACAGTCTACATACTAAATTACCTATACTACAATCTTCTCCTGTATTAATATTTAAGTTTTAATACCTACTCCTGTATATTATATAGTACCATATTTATTGTATATGTTTTTTATTACCCTTAATATTTAAATATAACTTATATATGATGCCTTATCTTTCTTATGTCTTATTATTTATTATTATATTACTTTTTCTTGAGCCACTTGGGTGGGTAGGGAGAGTTCCCATGGGATAAAAAAGCTTTTCAACCTACCATCCCTGGTTCTCAAGACCTAAGTGGCTCTACTCTACTCTTTTCATCTCTTCTATTTTACTCTTCCTTTTTAGATATTTAGATATACCTTAGTATACTAGCATAGTTCCACCTTAGAAATGGAATATAATATCGAGGTCTCTTAGATAATAAACCGACCCTTTTATTATTTTTTTTAACTATATGGATTTGAATGACATGCGATTACACCAATCATGCTTGAACCCTCGTGCGCATGCGTGAGTTTTTTTACGCGTGTCGGTGACGTCATTTCCCTGTGGGCAGGCCTTGAGTGAGATGTGGTCCCGCCCTCTCGGCTGAATTCCTTTGTTTCACACGCTGCTCGAGACGGCGCGCGTTGCTTTATCAAATTTTTTTCTGGACCTGTAGGAATATCCGAGTGGACACTATTCGAGAAATTAAGCTGGTTTTCTGTGAAAAGTTTAACGGCTGATGAGAGATTATGGGGTGTTTCTGTCGGTGTAAGGACTTCCCACGGAGCGGGACGTCCTGCAGCGCTTCCAGGCGCTGTCGTCGGCCTGTTTCGAGCTGAAAACATCCTAATTTAAGGCTTAATTCACCCAGGACATCGTGAGAGAACAGAGAAGATTCAGAAGAGGCCGGCATGAGAAATTTATGCGGACATTCCACTGTTTAAGGACATTTTTTTAATGAAGACGTACGCGCAAATTCGCCGAGTCGTTTCCGTGACGACTCGGCAAATCTGTGTGCGCCGCGACAGGAAAAACACCTCCGTGTTGAAAACCATTTGTAGAATTCAGGCGGCTTTTAATGGCTTTCAACAAGTGAGTAACTGAGAAATTGTTTAACAGCTTGGGCATGTTCCAACTTGCCCGTTAAGATTTCCAACGGAGGTGTTTTTCCTGCCGCGACCCCCCGCGGTCGGGTCCAGCCCGACATGCGACTCTGCCCGCACGTTCTTTCATTACAAAATGACCGTTAACAATGGAATGTCCGAATAAACTCCTCATGCCGACTTCTTCTGAAAGTTCTCTGTTCTCTGACAACTTACTGCGTCAACAGAGCCTGAAATGTGGAAGTTTTCAACTTGAAACGGCGAGACGCTGCCGCCTCGAAGCGCAGATCGCGTCAGGCGCCGTGGACCGTCCTTAAAGCGACACTACCAGACCAAAATCTCTCATCAGCCGTTAAAATTTTTACCGAAAACCAGCTGAATTTATTGAATGGTGTCCACTCAGTTGTGCCTTACAGTTTTGAAAAAATTTTTATCAAACAAAGCAACAGTCTCTGAGCCATTCCTAAACAATGAAAAAAATCGACGAGCGGGTGGACGACTCCTCACTCAAAGACTGCCCACAGGCGAATGACGTAACCGACAGGCGTGAAAAAACTCTTGCATGCCCACGAGGGTTCAAGCATGTCTGATGTAATCACACATGATTCAAATCCATATGGTTTTTGAAAAAAATAATAAGGTCGGATACTTTTCTAATAGACCTTGTATAAGTTATACCTTACTGAATTTTCATGTGATTTCTTAGTTTTTTATTTTTAATAAATTTGCAGAAAAAAAAAAACTTTAGTCATATTATCATTATGGGGTGTTGTCAGTAGAATTTTGAGTGAAAAAAAAAAAAAAAAAGAACTTACTCCATTGTGGAATCAGGCTGAACCATAACAAAATGTGTAAAAAGTGAAGCGCTGTGTATACTTTTTGGATGCACCGTATCATGTTTGCACACCTACATGTCCAGAACTAATAAACACAGTAACGTCCACCCTTTGGTGCTCAGCCTGCAGCTTTCTGCCCAGTTTATGTGTCCTATGGATAACAAATATAACTTGGACAGGCCCCCAAATCATTTGCACCACTCATTCTGCACCTGCCGTTAATACAGGGCCCAGAAGGTCTTAGCTACCTATGAAATGGGAACATATTTGCCATCAAGCTCGATAATTGGGAAATATCAAACTGCTCCCTCTGTGAAACAATCGTCTTTGCAAGGCCCCAAAGCTAAATACGTGAGAACAGATTTGACAAGACTTCTTTGTTAATGAAGTAGCTACTAAGTTAGCTACTGTTTGTCATGAGGCTTTTAACTTGTGATGCCTTCATGCATTTGTGAAACAGCTAAATGGTAGTTGGGCAGGTTTAATCAATGATTATAAAATTTCTGCGAAATATTTTACAGAAATGGGACAAACATTTATTCTTCATTATTAGTCATACCATAAATTTCCACCTTGAAGCTAACAGAGTGCCACACAACACAGTCAGAATGATGTATTTATAGGGTTATTTTCTTTGACTTTTCTGCTAATAGCTCAAGTCATATGTGTCCCCCCCAACACATGTGGCATGCTGGGGGGGGGGGGGGACTTGCATAAGATGCTTATATGTATGTACAGATCCGATCACACGGGGGCTGGACAGCGAGGTCTGATCGCACACAGCCTGTAATTGTTATGTAATAACAATTACATAACAATTAATGAAAATAAATGATCACATAACACAGAGAGTGACATGTTGGTCTGGGCAATGACTGGACAAGGAGGCGGGGTGTGTCTGCTCACAGCCGTTGTTGTAAAGATCTGTGCTCCTGGACTTCCCAGTGTGAGAACACATTTGATGAAGTGCAGTGGTAAAGTTTCCGACTGGTAATCAGAGCTTATGGGTTCAAATCCCGTGAGTGACATTTTCTTTTTATTTAACCGTGGGGTTCTGTATTGTGTCCCCTTTTATGTATTATTTATATCAACCCAGTGATATTCACTAATTATACAGCTGTTTTTTATTTTATTGTTGTCCACATCAGCGGCGTGATGTGGTGCAGCTGCTCGCACTGTGTTCCTGCTCGAAAGACACCGTCCAATGCACGAACCATCACACCAGGATCATGCATGCCTGCCCATCAGTGCGATGATTTCGTGGTCCGCTCATACGAGCTGTTTCATCGTGAGTCACCCTGAGTTGTACATATTCGTACTATGTGTGAAGGGGCCCTTATATCCACTGTTAGGGTCAACATTCCTCAACACAGAGACTCAGTAACCAGAGAGTGATATCTATGATTGTGTAGTATAATGGCACTCAAAGTTACAGTATGAATGATACACTGCAGAGTCGTGGTCTAAAAGTCAAGTTGTGTCACAGGCCATTAATGAAAATCAAGTACTGCAAAAATAAACATAATTTAAAATAAAAAATAAAATGAACCATGAACTGTCCTAGAAAAAACAGTCACATCGGGTGCACAGACAAAGACATTTTGAATGCCTTTCCCAAGCTTGGGTAAATGAGGATGGTATTTCATTTGATTCTAACCGGTGTTGGAATGATGACTTTAAGATGTAAATCAAAGCAGGAAACACTGAAATACAGATTCTGTTTGGAAAAGTTTTGGTTTGCATGGCACACTGGTGTGGATTCACCTTTTTATTTTTGCTTTTTTTGTAAATTAAAATAACAAAAAGCAACCATTAAAAAAAAAAAAAAAATCATTTCAATACAGATCCTCGTTAAAAAATAATATTACACAGGACTTTCTCCACAAAGTCAAAAATAGACTTAGACTTTCTTTATTGTCATTGCACAAAAACACAACAGTGAGTCTGGCAATGAAATGCTGTTGCTTGGCTACCAGATTTTAAATGTAAAAACTATAAAATAATTAATATATAGTTAGCAGCAGTGTCTGGAGTATTGCACAGATAGTATTGCACTCAAATTTTCTTCAAACAGTACCAACAGTCCGGAGGAGAGCAAAGAAGTGGGGTTAAGTGGCGTTTAGTAGTCTGATAGCCAGTGGAAAATAATTTTTTGAATCTGGCTGTTCTGCTGCGCATGTTATGGAACCTCCTGCCAGAAGCCAGCATGGAGAACAGTCCATGGTAGGGGTGGTTGGGGTCGGAGAGGATCCGATGAGCTCTGGTTAGGCATCGTCTGTGGGCAATGTCTTGTATGGGGGGGGGGGGGAGTCCCAGTGATCTTCTCTGCTGTCCTCACCACTCTCTGGAAAGACTTCCAGTCTGAAGCTTTACAGTTCCCAGACCATACAGAGATGCAGCTGGTCAGCAGGCTCTCGATGGTCCCTCTATAGAAGGTGGATAGGATGGGAGCGGGGAGGGAGGCTCTTCTCATTCATCACAGGAAATGCAGACACTGCTGAGCTCTCTTTGCCAGGGAGATGTTGTGAAGTGCCTAGTTGAGGTTGTCTGTAATGTGCACCCCCAGGAACTTGGTGCTGCTGACAACCTCCACCACTGTGTCGTTGATAAGGAGTGGTGTGTGGCTGGGTCGGGATCTCCTGAAGTCAACAATGAGCTCTTTTGTTTTGTCAACATTCAGGAACAGGTTGTTCGCCTTACACCAGTCCACCAGAAGTTGCACCTCCTCTCTATAGGCCAGTTTATTATTGTCCTGTATGAGGCCCACAACTGTTGTATTGTCCGCATACGTATGTGGTTGGTGTTGTGCCTTAGACGACAGTCATAGGTCAACAAGGTGAACAGGATGGGGCTCAGGACGCAGCCTTGGGGGGAGTCGGTGTACAGGGAGTTGACACTGGAGGTGTTGTTCCACACATGGACAGACTGGGTTCTGCCGGTGAGGAAATCCAGCAGCCAGTTGCACAGGGGTGTGTTGAGGCCCAGTTGGCCCAATTTACAGTGAGGAAAATAAATATTTGAACACCCTGCGATTTTGCAAGTTCTCCCACTTAGAAATCATGGAGGAGTCTGAAATTTTCATCTTAGGTGCATGTCCACTGTGAGAGACATAATCTAAAAAAAAAAAAAATCACGAAATCACAGTGTATGATTTTTTTAAATAATTTATTTGTATGTTACTGCAGCAAATAAGTATTTGAACACCTGTGAAAATCAATGTTAATATTTGGTACAGTAGCCTTTGTTTGCAATTACAAAGGTCAAATGTTTCCTGTAGTTTTTCACCAGGTTTGCACACACTGCAGCAGGGATTTTGGTCCACTCATCCATACAGGAGGGAACAGAGGGTCAGGGTAAATGGTCCTCTCAGCTCGATCAGGACAATATCCACAGGTTCACCCCAGGGCTCAGTCATCTCTCCACTTCTCTTTACTCTGTACACTGACTGCAGGAGCACTACCCCTGGAATAACATATATCAAATATTCTGATGACACTATTATCATGGACTCCACTAACACAGATGGACTTTTACAGGCTGAACTGGATACTTTTTCAGTGTGGTGCAGAGATAATTGTCTGGATTTAAATGTATTCAAGACCAAGGAAATGGTTGTCCTTTTCCACCATGGACACTCCACCACTCCCACACTTACAGTTAACAATGAAGCAATAGAAAAGGTCCACTCATACAAATACTTAGGTACAATAATTGATAACAAACTCACATTTCAACTCAATACAGAACAAATCTTCTCAAAATGTCAACAGCGTCTTTTTTTCCTCCGTAAACTTCGCAAATTACAGGTTCACCACTCAGTTCTTGCAGTTTTTTATAAATGCTTCATAGAATCCATCCTCACGTTCAATATCACAGCCTGGTTTGGTTCACTTAGTCTAACCCATCGTAACACTCTCAATAAAGTCATCAATATCAGCAGCAAAATCATTGGACAGCAGCAGGACTCACTCACCTCCATCTATAACCACAGAGTCGTGAGGAAAGACACACAGATCTCCACAGACCCCACTCACACTCTGCACCAGCACTACACCTTCTTACCATCAGGTCGTAGGTTCAGGTCCCTGCCTTTTAGGACTAAGAGGGCCACCTCCAGTTTTCTGCCCACCTCGATCCGCCTGATGAACAGCAGCTAATGTGAGTAGTGAGTTTTTTGAGCAGGCTGTGCTTGGCTTTTATTGGCTTGTGTAATTATATTTATTAAGTGTTGATGAAGTGTTGATTTTTATGGAATTTTTTATGGAATTTTATTATGCATGAAATGTGTGTTTCTGCTCGTGCTGGCGCTCTGTCTGCAAAGGAAGTTCCTAACGGATAAATTAAGTTATTTTGATTTGATTTGATATGATAGATCTTCTCCAAATCTTTCAGTTTTGGAGTTTCAGATCCCTCCAAAGATTTTCTATTGAGTTCAGGTCTGGAGACTGGCCAGGCCACTCCAGGACCTTGAAATGCTTCTTATGGAGCCCCTCCTTAGTTGCCCTGGCTGTGTGTTTGGGGTCATTGTCATGCTGGAAGACCCAGCCATGACCCATCTTCAATGATCTTACTGAGGGAAGGAGGTTGTTTGCAAAAATCTCTCAATACATGACCCCATCCATCCTCCCTTCAATACGGTGCAGTCATCATGTCCCCTTTGCAGAAGAGCACCCCCAGAGTGTGATGTTTCCACCCCCATGCTTCACAGTTGGGATGGTTTTCTTGGGGTTGTTCTCATCCTCTAAACATGGTAAGTGGAGTTGATTCCAAAAAGCTCTATTCTGGTCTCATCTGACCACATGACCTTCTCCCATGCCTCCTCTGGATCATCCAGATGGTCACTGGTGAACTTCAAACGGGCCTGGACATGTGCTGGCTTGAGCAGGGGGACCTTGCTGCCCTGCAGGATTTTAAACCATGACAGCATCATGTGTTACTAATGTAATCTTTGTGACTGTGGTCCCAGCTCTCTTCAGGTCATTGACCAGGTCCTCCTGTATAGCTTTGAGCTCTCTCAGAATCATCCTTACCCCACAAAGTGAGATCTTGCATGGAATCCCAGACCGAGGGAGATTGACAGTCATCTTGTGTTTCTTCCACTTTCTAATAAATAATCATAACAGTTGTTGTCTTCTACCAAGCTGCTTGCCTGTTGTCCTGTAGTCCATCCCAACTTTGTGCAGGTCTACAGTTTTGTCCCTGGTGTCCTTAGACAGCTCTTTGGTCTTGGCTATGGTGGACAGGTTGGAGTGTGATTGATTGAGTGTGTGAACAGGTGTCTTTTATACAGGTAACACATTCAAACAGGTGCAATTAATACAGGTAAAGAGTGCAGAATAAGAGGGCTTCTTAAAGAAAAATTAACAGGTCTGTGAGAGCCAGAATTCTTGCTGGTTGGTAGGTGTTCAAATACTTATTTGTAGCAGTAACATACAAATAAATTATAAAAAAAAATCATACATTGTGATTTCCGGATCTTTTTTTTTTAGATTATTTCTCTCACAGTGGACATGCACCTAAGATGAAAATTTCAGACCCCTCCATGATTTTTAAGTGGGAGAACTTGCAAAATCGCAGGGTGTTCAAATACTTATTTTCCTCACTGTACATACCAGGTCCTGGGGGATGATCGTGCTGAATGCTGAGCTGAAGTACAGGAACAGCATCCGCACGTGGGTGTTCTCCTCCAGGTGCTCCAGGCTCAGATGGAGAGCAGTAGAGACGGCGTCCTCAGTGGAGCGGTTGGGCTGGTATGCAAACTACAACCCCAATTCCAATGAAGTTGTGACGTGTAAAATGTAAATAAAACAGAATACAATGATCTGCAAATCCTCTTCAACCTATATTCAACTGAATACACCACAAAGACAACATATTTAATAAAAAAGAAGAAATAACTGGTGCAGCACAGAAATAAGTGCAAAAAGTCTTTAATAAGGTGCTGAAAAAAATGTTCAAAGGGACTGACATTTCAGGACTCTGAGGAAGATGTGATGTCAGTCCCTTTGAACTTTTTTTTCAGCACCTTATTAAAGACTTTTTGCACTTATTTCTGTGCTGCACCAGTTATTTCTTCTTTTTTACAAATTGGTCCTGCCTGGTTGCACCAGATTTGTTTGTGCTGTGCAGAAGCGCGGTGAACTCTTTGTCTTTACTTTACAACATATTTAATGTTCAAACTGATAAACTTTATTGTTTTTGTGCAAATATTTGCTCATTTTGAAATGGATGCCTGAAACACGTTTCAAAAAAGCTGGACAGTGGTATGTTTACCACTGTGTTACATCACCTTTCCTTCTAACAACACTCAGTAAGCATTTGGGAACTGAGGACACTAATTGTTGAAGCTTTGTAGGTGGAATTCTTTCCCATTCTTGCTTGTCTCTTCAGTTGTTCAACAGGCCGGGGTCTTGGTTGTCATATTTTGCACTTCATAATGCGCCACACATTTTCAATGGGCGACAGGTCTAGTACCTGCACTCTTTTACTACGAAGCCACGCTGTTGTAACACATGCAGAATGTGGTTTGGCATTGTCTTGCTGAAATAAGCAGGGACGTCCCTGAATAAGATGTTGCTTGGATGGCAGCATGTGTTGTTTCAAAACCTGGATGTACCTTTCAGCATTGATGGTGCCATCACAGGTGTGTAAGTTGCCCATGCCATGGGCACTAACACACCCCATACCATCACAGATTCTGGTTTTTGAACTTTACACTTTTTCCACTTTTGTCAGGAGGACACGACGTCCATGTTTTCCAAAAACAATTTGAAATGTGGACTCATCAGACCACAGCACACTTTTCCACTTTGCATCTGTCCATTTCAAATGAACTTGGGCCCAGAGAAAGCGGCGGCGTTTCTGAATGTTGTTGATGTATGGCTTTTGCTTTGCATGGTAGAGTTTTAACTTACACTTTTAGATGTAGTGACAAACTGTGTTAACTGACAATGGTTTTCTGAAGTGTTCCTGAGCCCATGTGGTAATATCCTTTACACAATGATGTTGGTTTTTAATGCAATGTCACCTGAGGGATCGAAGGTCATGGGCATTCAGTGTTGGTTTTCGGCCTTGCAGCTTACGTGTATAAAGTTCTCCAGATTCTCTGCATCTTCTGATTATATTATGGACTGTAGATGATGGAATCCCTAAATTCCTTGCAATTGAATGTTGAGAAACATTGTTTTCAAACTGTTTCCAGTCTTTTGTTGCCCTGTCCCAACTTTTTTGAAACGTGTTGCAGGCATCCATTTCAAAATGAGCAAATATTTGCACATAAACAAAAAAAAGTCAACAACAAACAACAAAGTTTATCAGTTTGAACATTAAATATCTTGTCTTTGTGGTGTATATTCAATGAATACTAGGTTGAAGAGGATTTGCAAATCAATTGTATTGTTTTTATTTACATTTTACACAACGTCCCAATTTCATTGGAATTGGGGTTTGTAGTATGGGTCAAATGATGGCATTATGGAGAGGATGTGGTCCTTAACCATCCGCTCGAAGCACTTCATTAAGGCACATAATAGTTGGCTTCTTGGCCACTGGAATGATTGTAGCTGACTTGAAGCACGGGGGGGGCGACAGCCTGATTGAGTGAAGTGTTGAAAATGTCCGTGAGCACGTTGGCCAGCTGGTCTGCACACTCCTTGATCAGCTGACCTGGGATGTTATCAGTGCCTGTAGCCTTCCGTGCATTGACCTTCCTCCAGGCTCTCCGCACAGCAGTGGTCTCAAGCTTGAGGGTCTGTTCATCGGGGTGGGGGGTAGGTTTCCTTGCAGTGGTGTTGTTAAGTGCTTCAAACCTCCCAAAGAAATTGTTGAGCTCACTGACGAAGCTGATGTCGTTTTGGCAGGGATAGGGTGTGGCTTTGTAGCCTATGCCCTTCCACAGTTGTCTGGTGTTGCTGGGGTCATAGAAGAAACCCTGGATCTTCTGTCTGTGGGCCCGCTTTACAACCTTGATGGCATGGTTCAGATTGGCCCTCACCGATCTGAGTGCCCCTAGATAGATGAACATTTCATTAATCACTGCCAAAGAATGCCCTGTGTTTATGTTGTCTATCCTGTTTGATGTTGTATCAGTTATCTCACCCCAGCCCAATGATTCACCTAACTTTAACTGACTGGTAATTATCTCTGTAATATATAGGCACCTTCCAACGGAGCACTGGAACCTCACATCTTAGCAACAGGGTCTTCTTTTCCTTTCAGAGACATAAGATTTCTGCTTATGTCAATGAAAATTGATAGTTTTACTTAGTGATGACTTAGTGATGGCTGTATGCTTGAAATATTTTCTGGTTTTGTGAATTGAGTGTAACTATTTTTTTGTTTGTTTGTTTGTTTTTGCCAAAGGGTATCAAATGTGCATATAAGAGAAATGAACATTGTGTATAAGTGGGTTTTGTTTCAGATTAATTCGCACATTCCTACAACTCAATCGGAATATTGCTGTCTTTGGGTTAGGTTAGAGAGTTAAACCCTCCTCAGGGTAAATCTGTAGTAAGAGTCCCTTGGCTTTGATGCCAATCCTATCAAGGCAGTTGATTACTGAATTGTCCTTAAGCAAGACACTGAACCCAAAAACTGGTCACCTTTGGGGCACATTTTCAACATATGAATGTGAGTAGAAGATATAAAAAAGATGGCAATATCTCTACCTCCTTCCACCACTTCCTTCTTTACATGGAACTTCTTGTATTAACTCTGCATGAAGTATCAGTGCATTAATTTTTAAATCTAAAATTCTTTAAATTCTGCAAAAGGAATATTCTGTATTTCTAATTCAATTCAGTTAATCTATACAGAACAAAATCACAAGTCCTCTTAGAGTGTCATATGCAAGCAAGGTCTCGAGTCGTGACCTTACCCACCCCATGAGCAAACACACTGGTAAGAGTCATATGAAAAATTCCCTTTGTATTTTTTTTTTACAAAAAACTATAATCCACAGTTCTGACATCATCTGTCAAGTATGCCGTTTTAAAATAATTGGCATCAATAAGAAAAAAAAAACCTTTGCATATGGAGACCATTCACACTATTTGCATGTCTAAGTGCTTCCAGACATAAACTCAAAGTCTCCTCTAAGACCACTGATATTCTGAATCAAACTGAAATACTAAGGTGGAATTAACCGATTATTTACTTTATTGAAACTATGACCATTTTTAGTGAAATCATAATTGCATTCTGATGTCAGAAATATAAACACTATAATACAACAGAAATAAAACAACAAGCCTCTTATCTGTACTTGGATATGACTGGAGAAACTGAATGTCAAATGAGCAGTTACTTAGGGACACCAAGATGAAGTGTTAATTACTTAAAATGAGAGGCATTAATTTCTACACTACTGCCCATGTGGTTTTAGTAGCATGATCCAACACACAGTTTCCTTAGTGTAGATGACCTCAGCAACTGGCCAGGGTTGTGGAACCAAATATAGACATTAGTACCAAGCAGCACCATCTGGTGCTGAAAAATGATGCCAACGCACAAGTGCCAAACCTTGCAGTTTCTTAAATGGTTACCTGAGGTTAGGTCCAATAGTGAATCATAGATGCCCATGTTAAAATCTTCAACTATACTGGAGAAGTAAACATGCTTATAGTCTGGTACACAAATTATAGCCTGGCACAAAAAAACGGTTTATTCTTTAAGCCATAAAGTTTGGGGCATGGTCACTTTGAGTGAGTGACAGATAGTGTGGTGGGTCCAGGTAGCACCAAGCGGTAAGCTTCAATGGTCCCATATGAGGCACACCCAGAAGAAGAAAAAGTTTCAGTTCCTTGACAGGCAACTGGGTTGTGCCCAGTGGAATTTGTCCCAGTCTTCTGTTAATGAGCAGCACGGTCACTTAGTGGTTAGCACTGTTGCCTAACAGCAAGAAGGTCATGGGTTCGATTCCCACCTGCGGCCTTTCTGTGTGGAGTTTGCGTGGGTTTGCTCTGGGTGCTCCAGTTTCCTCCCACATTTAAAGACATGCAGGTTAGGTGAATTGTAAACTTTATAATTGTCCAGGTCTCGCTTGCAAAAGAGGTCTCGATCTCAGTGGGGCTAACCTTGTTAAATAAAAATTAAATTAAAAGGCGTTCAAAGTCTTTGGGTATGGATTGGAGCTGGAGTACAGTCAGGTATGCTATCATAAGTTAATGTATAATAAGCATGTTTTATCATGCTAGTTTTGTGAACAGTAATGCAGCCATGTGCATAACAGATGAGGAGGTAGAATCCCAAAGTTGCAGGCACAGTGCACTGAGATGAATGTTGCCAGTTTTAAAGAAAAGGTGCAGATGATGAAAGCTGAACTTTGGTGAAGAAACAGAGGACAGAAGCTCACTCACAAAGAATAATGCACAAACATTCAGAGATCATGGCAGACACACAAACAAACTGAAAACTACAGACTAATAGAGTGTGCACAATAATCATGAATGAGAAACAGCTGTGAAAATTCAAGGGAAAAAGACGAGGTTAATGCCCACAAACACACCAGAATATGAGATCATAGACAAAGATGAAAATAAACACGGCACTAACAGAAAGAAATGGGGGGGGGGGCACACAAGGGATGCAATGAAAGAAAGGAGATAAAACAAACCACATGGATGAGTGTGTACCCCTCCCCCCCAACACACACACACACACACACACACACACACACACACACACACACACACACACACACACACACACACACACACACACACACACACACACACACACACACACACACACAAATTAAGGCAAAACCCAACAAAATAAAATTTGATGACATGACAGGGACACAAACAGGATCATAGTAAGTTGTAAAAATGAAGGCTCAAATTTAGCAAACATAATAAATGCATGTAAACCATTTGGTAGTCGTATTGGCCAGAGGGGTACTTTACAAAGCAGGTTAGTGACTTGCCACTAAGGTAGTCAAAAAACACCTCAGTGTGAAGTCACTAGGAGTGGATGAGAGTCCCCCTACACTGCAAAAACTGTCCCTGTCAACGTAAGCCAAATAATCCAAAATCTAGTTAAATTGTCTTGTATTAAGCAAAGAAAAAAAAAAAAAAATCTTCCAGTGGTAAGAAAAATTTACTTGATTAGAATTCTCAAAACTAGCAAAATGTCTAGCAAAATGACACTGGCTCACAGATCTGGAAACTTGCTTCTGATGGACTGTGTGCTGAATTGATGCCCTTGTAATCTCTACAAAGTTGTATTCATTTCTTTTTATTTCTATTTAAAACTTCTCTTAGTTTTTAAGTGCATCTAATGTGGATCTTAGTTAACTAAATTTCTCCTGTTGTAAATCTTAGGAGTGGTTAGTGTTTAGCTAGTGGTTAGCTTGTGTTTTTTCCTCTCCCCCGTGTCTTTTATTACTATTACTACCAGTCTAATACTTCTGCTAGTTTTCAGTGTAACTGCTGTGAATTGTAGCTCATTATTTTACTCCTGTGTGACTCTTGGGAGTGTTAGCATTTCTGTTAGTGGTTAGCTTGCACTACCTTGGCTATACTCTTGAATTTTTTATGCTACTTTACACTTTACATAAATCCTGTGTGATGCTGGAAGATAGGGTGGCTCTTTTAGAGAGCCATGTCCGTAAGCTAGAACAACTTCGTAGCTCAGTGGAGTTAGATGTTACGGGCACTCCAGGCGAAGTTAGTGTTGGGCCGGCTACCGTGCCCATTAGCAACAGCCTAGAAATGCCGGCTGTGGATGACAGTTTTCGGACTGTGGTTAGGTGCAGGAAGTCACGTATGGCTTGGTACCCGGTTGCGGTACCCCGAACACACTCACTACTGTGAGCTGTAACCAGTTTTCTCCCTTGGATCTGCCTGAGTTCTTTGACCCACGGCTAACTTTGACTCCTATCTCCAGGCCGAAACACTGGGCTTTAGTGATGGGGGATTCTATCACCCACAAAGTCAGGTTACAGACTCCGGCTGACGTTAAATGTATTCCTGGGGCCAGAGCTCCCGACACTGCCTCCCATCTTAGGGTGCTGACGCTGCAGAAGAGTAGACAGACAAAGGAACACTAGATACAGTCACATAGTTATTCATGTCAGCGCGAATGATGTCACGATGAAGCACTCAGAGGTCACAAAACTGGACATAGAGAGCACTTGTGACCTTGCCAGAAAGATGTGTCTGCATCATTTAACAGCCTTTGGTCCCCTCCTCTCCCGGGGTAATGATGAGGCATTTAGCAGGCTGACATCATTAAATAGGTTGCTGGCACAATTTTGTAGACAGCAAGGCTTTAGTTTTATTGATAACTGGCCTTCATTTTGGAGCCACTGGGGCTTGCTGATGCCGGACGGCCTTCACCCTACTGGGCATAGAACATAGATTGAGCTCTACACAGAGGGTAAAATTAGGACTTTACAGCAGGCCACGGAGCAGGTGATTGGAGACCCTGTAAGGTTTATGACAAATGTGAATGAAAGAATGAAAAATGAAAGACTGAAGAATGAAAACTAAAATAGGCACTGAATAAACAAATGTGCCTTAAAACGTGACTAGAAAACAAGTCCTTTTTTTACTTTCTTAGATGTCAGTTTTTGCAGTGTAAGATGCTGAAGTCTCTGAATGTTGTTGGGGTGTCATGGCTGGTGCTCCTGTACAATGTTGCATGGACATCTGGCACAGTACCTCTGCACTGAGGTGGTAGTCAACATCTTTTAAAAAAAAAAGTGGGGGGGGGGGGGGGGGATCAGAGAGCCTCTTCCCATTATAGTGGAATCACACTTCTCAGCTTCCCTGGGAAAGCCTATGCCACAGTATTAGAGAGGAGGCTGAGACCATTAATCAAACCTCAGATTCAGATACAATATGGTCCTGATTGTGGAATGGTGGACCAGCTCTTTACTCTTGCACTGATATTGGAAGGGTCTTGATAATATTACCAACCAGTCTACATGTGTTTTGTGGACATGGAAAAGACGTGCAACCAGGTCCCCCAAGGTGTCTTATTGGGAGTCCTGCAACTCTATGGGGTACTGAAACTGTTGAATGTGTCATCAAAGTAGGAACTGCATCAGCATTCTTAGCATCATGTCAAACCTGTTGCCGGTAGTTGTTTGACTCTGCCAAGGCTGCCCCTTGTCGCCAGTCGTATTCATGATTTTCAGGTTTTCAAGGCACAGTCAGAATGGGAGTTTGTCCTATTTTGTGACCTCAGAATGACTTCTATGCTTTTTGTTGATGATGTGGTTCTGGTGGCTTCGATGCACACTCAGTAAGTTTGATGCAGCGTGAAGCAACTGGGATGAATATCAGTTGTACTCTTTAAAATGCCTTTGGCAAAGTGTTCTTTTTTAATGACGTGCAAGTTTTTTAATCCAAGGACACTGATCTGTATAACAGATACAAATCTGTGTCCTTGCATCCGCAGAATTTCACGGAGAAAATGCCTCACTCAAACCGTGGCTGTTACGACAGTTGTCGTAAAGCGGAACTGGTTGATTGCTATGGTGACGCTCTGTGCCTGCTGCAAGATGCTGTTCTTTAAGCTACACATAGTATATGGACATTGTACACATTTAGAGCCATTAAGTTTTTAAAAGAAGAATTTTGTCTGTGTCACGGAGCGACGTCGGACAGAGAGAAGATGGCGAGAAAGACGTTTTGAAAGTTTAATAAGGGCAAGAATCCATGGAATTGTTCATGAACACATCCGTGAGATAAAAGAAATGGGGAAAATCTCACTGAATCTTGTGCCATCAAGATACATGGTAAGAATTTTTTTTGTCTCTGGAAAATATACATTGTGCTGTTCAAATAGGATTTCAGACAAGATTATGTGACTTTTTTAAACAACCTAGACTTTCTTTCATTGGAAATAAAGACATTGTGGCTTTGAATAGATTTACAGGAATTTACAAAAGAATGTAAGTGACTTTTTACTATAAGGTATGTTAGTGATATTTTACCTTGATTTTCAAAATATTCTACAAGCTTTAGGGCCCCTTCACACATAGTACGAATGTGGTCGAATTGCGCATGAATTGTGCATGAAGCAGGAATTGTATGCAATACGTGTAAAATCATAGCTGCCTCCAATGCCTTGTACACCTGTTGCTACAGCTATTTGCGCACACCAGCAGCTGAAAGACAGAGTGTGTGCTGTGAGAGTCCATTTGATCCCTCTCGCAGCAGGTGTCAGCCAAATTCCAGGTGACACACACGAACATCTAACAGTGTTCGCTTAGCACTTAGAAAATGTGTGGCCATTCGCGCTGTTAGCACAAAAACTGTCAGCAAGCAATCACTTTCAAGCTGGTGGTGAAATTTGTCTAAGTGCACCCACGACTTTGAAGTTGCCAAGTATGCATGTGGCAAGCCAGAGTATCGGCTCCCCCCACAACATGTGTGCGTGTGTTTCACACGCTCTCTCCTGCTCCCCCAACACATGGTGTGTGTGTGGTTTGCGCCCCCCCAGAGACGAAGCGCCTCTCATCTGATCACAGAGTGACACCTTGATCTGTGCACTGGAGCGTGGCTGGCTGTCATCAGCTGCTCTGGTCCTGGACGTCGCACTGTGTTTTGATGGACACGCGTGTGTGTGTGCTTGCTGTCCTCACATGGAAATACAGTACATAAAAACATATCGCTTTTGCGACTGGCTGGAGAAATGGACCATCAGTTCATGTGGACACGCAGCAGGTGAACTGAACAGGACACACGTGTCCTGTGAGTGGCGCAGGACTATATGACAAGCCAAAAGTGCAACAAATATGCCACTTTCAGTCACGTATCAGCAGAAATAGGCCGTAACAAATGCCCTTTGGTCAGTTATCACGGCGCTTTTTTCTTTTTTTAAGAAATACATTTATCTGCTTGTTGATTTTAGCCATTTCATACTCCTGTTATAAGACAGTGATTGTAGCACAGTGGTAAAGTTTCCGTCTGGAAATCAGAGGTTTTATAAATTGCAGGTTTGAATCCCGTGAGTGGCATTTATTTTTTAATTAACCAGGGTTATTTAACCATGGGGTTCTGTATTGCGTCCCCTTTTATTTATTATTTATATCAACCCAGTGATATTCAGTAATTATACAGTTGGTGTCATTCTGAAGGTCATTCTATAGGGCTCTGGCAGTGCTCATCCTGTTCCTCCTTGGGTCCCACCATGTCCTGTGGGACCCAACACAAATCTTGCGGGAGCGGGCGGTCAAAACTTTGCTGCGGGTGGGAGCGGGCGGCTAAAAATAAACACTGCGGGAAAAGAAGTGACAAGATGACTCAGTCAACACAGGAGAGTAGTGTAAAGTATGCATGTCCACACACTACTTTCATTTTAAATCATTTAACAGGAGCAGGGGACATTACAGGAGCAAACAGAGAGAGACACAGCACAGCTAGTCTGTGTCTCTCTGTGTCACAGCACAGTGAGTCACTGCATGCCCTTAAAAGGGCACACAGTAACTGAACTGTCACATGAAACCATCTTTAAACTGAAAACAACCAAACAGCAATGCAATTCCTGATCAGTGCGTCAAAAGACATACAGGCCAGGGATTCAATGAAACAAACAATCCCATGAATGTCTTTATTAGTAGCCTAAATGATGTGCCTTCTCCCACGGGATAGGAGAATACACAAAATCAATGAATCTCTATTGTTGTGCACTCAGTGTTTCATGGGTGTGGGAGGAAATGGACACCCCATTGCGGGAGCGTGTGAAAATGGTCAAAATTCAGCGGGAGCGGGCAGGAGTGGGACGAAGAATATAGTCCCGCGCAGGGCTCTACTGCCATGGTCACTCTGTGGTTATCATGGCTGACCAGCTGCCTACCTACGTACCTATTGCTATAGGCTAGCTTGCTAACTTGGTCGCATGCCTGTCAATTTAAGTTAATTCAACTGTGTAATGTGTATTTTAGAGAAAAATCAAATCTTATGAACTGACCTATGCAACCAACCTGTAGTGAGTAAAGGAGTCATTAGAAGAACAACATGAATCACTTTGGTTAGAGCCAGTAAATATGTTTTTTTATTCTGAAAGATTGGCTTTTTTACAGATGCTGGAGCCTGACTCATAAGGAAGACTGTGTCCCTGCATTACGAAGACATCACACGTACGTAGTCATAGCTGTATTTGTACAAGGAAAAGACTCTTCATGATGCCATGCAAAAAGACTTTTGCATCAAATGTGTATCCAAGATCCACCACTTCAAAAGCCCACACTAGCACACACACCCTATCATTTTGTATTATGAATAGCCATAAACCTTGTGCATCATCTGCCCAGTCAGTGAACTCTGCATTATGGGCGTACATTAAGAAGCAGCAGTATTTCAGTACTGCTCCTGTGGGCACACCGCATGTGTTACAGTACAGTGCAAAACAACAACAAAAGAGCTGTGTGGACTTAGACAGACATCCTCTCCCCAAAGAGCAAACCTGAAAATATGGAAAATAATATTTTAGCCAAATGCTATTAAACACAGGTAGCTCAGTGGGGTAAGGAGTTGCACAATCATTATGCAGAGATTGATTTAATTTCCAGTCACACTACCTGTGTGTGTGTCCTTGCAGAAGACACTCAACTCAAGCTTTATTGTCATATGCACAGTAAAGAAACATGTTTCCCTGCACAATGAAATTCTTACTTTGCCACCCTACACTGAATGCCAAAAAGAAAGAAAAGCAATATCAATAAAATAATAAAATAAATCTAAGTATTAATCTCAGGATAAAATATGTACATAACAGATAAATAAGCAATGTACATAAATATGCGGTGCACTACATTCGCTAATAATAAACCTGTGCAAAGTATTCTGTGCAGTGGAATAAAATGATTATAATCAGGAAGTCTCACTATATCAATAGTGCTAATTCTTTAAAGTGTGTGTGTGTGTGTGTGTGTGTGTGTGGGGGGGGGGTTCTTAGAACAACTGTTTAACAGTCTGATAGCCATGGGGGGGGGGGGGGGGGGGGGGGTGTAAAAAAGAGTTGCTGAATGTGGTGGTCCTGCATCTCACATTCCTGTATCTCCGGCCTGAATGGAGAAGTGAGAACAGTACATGCTGGGGGGGTGTAGAGTTTCTGATAATGGAATCAGCTCCGCTGTGGACTCTGCAGTGGTAAATGCTCTGCAGAGAGGGTTGTGGTGTCCTAATGATCTTAGATGCAGTTTTTACCACTCTCTGCAGGTGTTTGCGGTCCTTCCAGCCCAATCTCACGTTTTTTTTTTTTTCATGCTCCCGTGACAGAATGAGTCAAATTTTCATGATGGAGATTTTTTTAAACTCACTATTCCTAACCCTACTCCTACCCCCAACCCTAACCTTAACCACCCCGACCCCCCCGCTTCACTTTTAATTTCGTGCAGCCATCACTGAATAAATCAGAATGAATTTGTGCTGCCGTGACGAAATGAGGAGCTTTTCGTCACGAACTAATAGATTAATGTCTATTTCGTGCTGCTGAATCACGACTTGCCGTGAGACCAGGTTGGTCCTTCACAGTTGAGCTGCCGTACCACACAGTGATGCAGGTGGTGAGGATGGACTCAATAATGCAGCTGTAGAAATTGCCGAGGATCTTGGGTGACATGCCGAATTTCCTCAGCCTCCTCAGAAAGTACAACCGCTGCTGAGCCCTCCTCACCACCTGTGTGGTATCAGTGTCCAAGTGAGGTCATCACTGATGTGGACCCCCAAATACTTAAAGCTTCTGACCCTCTCCACTTCAAGATCTCGGATAAACAGTGGCTGATGAGGTCCCCTCTTCTTCTTCATATCCACTATCATCTCCTTGGTCTTGTCTGTGTTGAGAGTGAGGTTGTTGTCCCCACACCATGTCACCAGACTGTCCTCCTCACTCCTGTAGGCCACTTCGTCACCGCCAGTGATACATTCTATCACCGCGGTGTCAGCAAACGTCAGGATGGTGTTGTCAGGGTGGGAGGCGACACAGGCATAGGTGAACAAGGTGTAGAGAATAGGGCTAAGGACACAGCCCTGTGGGGTTCCAATGTTAGTGGTGATGCTGGCTGAAGTCCTGTTCCCAATCCTGACAGACTGAGGCCTGCCGGTCAGGAAATCTAGGAGCCAGTCACAAAGGGTGGGATGAAGTCCAAATCATATGTAGATTGGTTTTGTTTCTGACTTTTTAAATTTTAGTATATGTCGTGTTCTCGCGGTATCACATAATTGATAGTATATCAGATTCGCTAATACTTGAAGGTGCTTTTTAATTTGGTTTAACTTTTCCTGAAGTCATAAATTTGAGTGGGCCACAGCTGTTTTCTGGTGAGGATCTGTGCCAGGTTTATTTTTCATTTTGATAGCTTCACTGATACAGAAAAGTCAATATTTAAAGTTATATATACATTTGCATTGTTTATTTTGTTTATGATAATGTTTTATTTTGGTGTTATATATTGTCTTGTTGTGGTATTACAAAATGGATTGGTGTAAATCATACCTGGCATAATGTGATAAAAATTAAAGTTTAAATAGTGGGTATCAACCTCAAGGCTCACACTATTCAATTCTTTCATTAGTTTCTCATCTGCTGTTATTACTATATTTTATTCAGTGACTAGTTTTCTAAATGTGTTCACTGGTGTGTGTGTGTGATTTTTTTTTTTTTGGGGGGGGGGGGGGGGGGACTAAATAAATTTGGTGCCAAACATTGTGTCCCAAACATTTGCCCCACCACGATCATACTATATGCCTCTGCATCAACATGGTATATAGTCAGTTGTTAATCAGTTGTGGATGTTTCTCTGTATAATTTTTAAGAATTATCATCAACTCACATTGTGGGGGTCTTATCTTTACTTAGCAGAGTGAGATGAGACCTGTAAGAAAACCCCCAAATATTATAAATGTGCATAAATACAGGTGTCGTCTTAATATCCATAAGCATGTGGAATGAATAGAAACCATTCATCTTCCTCAGTGTGTAAAACCATAAACTGTTAGTGGAAATTTATTCATTCATTCATTTTCTGTCACTTCTCCGGGTCCAGATTGCGGTGGTAGTAGACTATGTAGCTCACCACACTTCCCTATCCTCAGCCAAGTCCTTTAACTATTCCTGTTGGATCTTGAGGTGTTCCAAAGCTCGTTGTTAAATATAATCCATCTTCATAGTTGAATGTGTGTTGTGAAAAGTGTAGGAACACGGACCCACAACAGGGGGCGCAAATGAACGGACAATGGAATCAGCCAAATATAACAATTTAATGTTGTGAATGTGCACAACAGAGCAACAGACAACACAATTGAGATCAACAGTCAAATTAGTTACGGTGATGTGTGAGCAGGCTCGAGGATAGAAGACGCCCGTCCAGAAAAGAGCCGGATCCCACACGCCTTCCACTCCACCGGACCTGAAGCAATCCTGGAGCCACCAAGCGCTGGGTCCCCAGGTGGCCACTGCCTCCGGCTGTCAGATCGGGTACTGCTGGCAGGAAGAACAGACAGGTGATGGTGGGTGCGTGAACACCCAGCAAACAGTTCAATATAAAGGTGGAAAGCACCTCCACCTCTCAATCACAATTCTCTCGGAGCTTGTGCAGATCCTGAAGTCACACTAAACCGAGTCTGCAAACTCAGAATTAATGTCAGTCAAGCACAGAAGTAAAGACGTTACCACTGTATGGCACCAAAAAGGCTGAGACGTTTACTTGTTCGGTAGACGATTTCTCGGCAGTGAGGTGAAGATGCTGCCCGGCTCTTATGGAAGTGTGGATCATGATGATGAGTGACAGCTGGCGTTGTTGATGAGTGACAGCTGCAACTCCCGGTTGCTCCGGCGCCCTCTCGTGCCTGAAGCCCGCACTTCAGGCAGGGCGCCCTCTGGTGGTGGGCCAGCAGTACCTCCTTTTCAGCGGCCCACACAACAGGACCCCCCCCCTCAACGGGTGCCTCCTGGCGCCCGACCAGGCTTGTCCGGGTGACGGTTGTAGAAGTCGGCCAGGATGAAGCTCCTCTTCACCCAGGAGCGCTCTTTGGGTCCATAACCCTCCCAGTCCACTAGATACTGGAACCCCCGGCCCTTACGACGGACGTCCAGCAGCTGGCAAACTGTCCACGCAGGCTCCCCGTTGATCCGGGCAGGAGGCGGCGCCGGTCCAGGGGCACAGAGGGATGAGGTGTGGTGAGGCTTGATCCGGGAGACATGAAAGACAGGATGTATCCGCAGTGAAGCTGGCAGCCTCAGCTTCACCGCGGCAGGACTGAGGACCTTGATGATGGGGAAGGGGCCGATGTACCGATCCTTCAGTTTTTGTGAGTCCACCTGTATCGGAATGTCTTTCGTCGATAGCCAAACCTCCTGCCCGGGCTGGTATGCAGGGACCGGGGATCGCCGGCGGTCTGCATGGGCCTTGGCCCTCGTCTGGGCTTTGAGCAGGGCAGAGCGGGCAGAGCGCCACACCCAACGGCACCGCCTCAGATGGGCCTGGACCGAGGGCACCCCGACTTCTCCCTCCACAAGTGGAAACAATGGGGGCTGGTACCCCAAACACACCTCAAACGGGGAGAGGCCGGTGGCAGACGAAACTTGACTGTTGTGTGCGTACTCAATCCAGGCCAGATGGTTGCTCCAGGCTGTTGGGTGTGCCGAGGTCACACAGCGAAGGGCCTGTTCCAATTCTTGGTTGGCCCGCTCTACCTGTCCGTTGGTCTAGGGATGGTACCCGGATGAGAGGCTCACGGTGGCCCCCAGTTCTCTACAGAAACTCCTCCAGACTTGCGAGGAGAACTGGGGACCATGGTCAGAGATGACATCGGATGGAATCCCATGCAGACGTATGACGTGGTGGACCAGGAGGTCTGCAGTCTCCTGGGCCGTTGGGAGCTTCGGGAGGGCCACGATGTGGGCCGCCTTGGAGAACCGGTCCACTATCGTGAGGAAGGTGGTCATGCCCTGGAACGGCGGGAGGCCCGTGACAAAGTCCAGGCTGATGTGGGACCAGGGGCGGTGGGGCACAGGTAACGGCTGGAGGAGACCCTGTGCCCGTTGGAGGTCTGCCTTTCCCCTGGCGCAGGTGGTGCAGGCCTGGACATACTCCCGGACGTCGGCTTCCATAGACGCCCACCAGAAGTGCTGCCTGACCACTGCCACGGTTCTTCGCACCCCTGGGTGACAGGAGAGCTTGGACCCGTGACAGAAGTCCAGGACAGCAGCTCTGGCTTCCGGTGGGACGTAGAGTCTGTTCCTTGGGCCGGTCCCCGGGTCCAGGTTCCGTGCCAGGGCCTCCCGGATGGTCTTCTCCACGTCCCAGGTGAGGGCTGCCATGATAGTGGACTCGGGGATGATAGGTTCCGGTGGATCTGACAGCTCGACCTTGACCTCCTCTTCATGGACCCGGGACAGGGCGTCAGATCACTGGTTCTTGGTCCTGGGGCGGTAGGTAATCCGGAAGTCAAAACGCCCGAAGAACAGTGACCAGCGGGCTTGCCTGGGGTTCAGACGCTTCGCGGTCCGGATGTACTCCAGGTTCCGATGGTCTGTGAAAACCGTAAATGGTACCACAGCTCCCTCCAACAGGTGTCTCCACTCCTCAAGAGCCTCTTTCACTGCAAGAAGTTCCCGATTGCCGCCGTCATAGTTCCGCTCCACCGGGGTCAACCTACGGGAAAAATAGGCACATGGATGGAGAACCTTGTCGGACTCTCCGCTCTGGGACAGCATGGCTCCTATCCCTGAGTCAGAGGCATCCACTTCAACAACAAACTGGCAATTGGGATCGGGCTGCACCAGAACGGGTGCAGACAAGAGCCGACGTTTCAACTCCCTAAATGCGGCTTCGCACCGATCCGACCAGGTGAAGGGGACTTTAGTGGAGGTCAGGGCCGTCAGGGGGCTAACTACCTGGCTATAGCCATTAATAAACCTCTGGTAGAAATTTGCGAAGCCGAGGAACTGTTGCAGCTTCCTACGGCTTGTCGGTTGGGGCCAATCCCTCACCGCCGCAACCTTGGCCAGATCGGGTGCGACGGAGTTGGAGGAGATGATGAACCCCAGGAAGGACAAAGAAGTGCGGTGGAACTCGCACTTCTCGCCCTTCACAAACAGCCGGTTCTCCAACAACCGCTGCAGGACCTGACGTACATGCTGGACATAGGTCTCAGGATCCGGGGAGAAGATGAGGATGTCGTCCAGGTATAGGAAGATGAACTGGTGCATGAAGTCCCGCAAGACGTCATTAACCAATGCCTGGAATGTCGCGGGTGCATTGGTGAGGCCGAATGGCATGACCAGGTACTCAAAGTGACCTAACGGGGTGTTAAATGCTGTCTTCCACTCGTCTCCCTTCCGGATCCGAACCAGGTGGTATGCATTTCTAAGATCCAATTTGGTGAAAATTTGGGTTCCATGCAGGGGCATGAACACAGAATCTAACAGAGGCAGCGGGTATCGATTACGAACCGTGACTTCGTTCAGCCCTCTGTAGTCTATGCATGGACGGAGTCCGCCGTCCTTTTTGCCCACAGAAAAGAAACCTGCACCCATCGGGGAGGTGGAGTTCTGGATCAACCCGGCAGCTAACGAGTCCCGGATGTAGGTCTTCATTGATTCGCGCTCAGGACGAGAGAGGTTGTACAGCCTGCTGGACGGGTACTCAGCGCCTGGGATCAAATCATTGGCACAATCGTACGGACAGTGCGGGGGAAGAGCGAGCGCCAGATCTTTGCTGAAGACGTCAGCAAGATCATGGTACTCCTCAGGCACCGCTGACAGATTGGGGGGGACTTTAACCTCCTCATTAGCTGTCACACCGGGTGGAACCGAGGATCCTAAACATTCCCGGTGGCAGGTGTCGCTCCACTGCGTCACTACCCCAGACGGCCAATCAATCCGGGGATTGTGCTTTAATATCCATGGAAACCCCAAAATCACTCGGGAGGTAGAAGGTGTTATATAAAACACAATCTCCTCCCTGTGATTTCCAGACACCACCAATGTCACTGGTTGTGTCTGGTGTGTGATTAATGGGAGAAGGGTGCCATCTAGTGCCCGTACCTTCAATGGGGAAGGTAGTGCCACTAGAGGGAGCCCTATCTCCCTGGCCCATCTGCTGTCCAGCAGATTCCCTTCAGACCCCGTGTCCACCAGTGCTGGGGCGTGAAGGATCGTCACTGGGATGCGTGCTGATCTATGGGCTTTCCCCGCGTGGATGTTATGGCCCACCCTTAACCCAGTCTCTAAGGGTGGGTGTTGAAGTTTAACCGTTTGGGGCAGTTTCTTTGTATGTGCTCATCAGAGCCACAGCAAAAATACTCCCCGCGAGCCAGCCTCCATTGTCTGTCATGTGATTTTACTTTGGCCCTGCTCGTGTCCATAGCTTCATCAGCAGGGGGAGCTGTGGCTCCACAGAGCTCTCTGACTGTGGAGCGTGGGGACGGCGGCACCCTTTCGGACCCGGAAGGAAGAGGGACGGCTCGTGCCCGGCCACGCCCTTCGCCCCACTCCCGACAGTGTTCTTCTAACTGGTTGTCCAACCGTATAACCAGGTCGACAACCCCGTCAAAATCCCGTGGCTCATCCTTAGCCAGCAGGTGCTCCTTCAGGACCGGAGACAGTCCATTTACGAAGGCGGCGCGGAGTGCAACGTTATTCCAGCTGGACCTCGCAGCCGCGATGCGGAAGTCGACTGCGTACTTGGCTGCACTCCGACATCCCTGTCTCATAGACAGCAGCACAGTCGAAGCGGTCTTGCCTCTATTGGGATGATCAAACACTTGTTTAAACTCCCTCACAAACCCAGTATATGTCGTTAGGAGCCGTGAATTTTGCTCCCAGAGTGCCGTAACCCAGGCTCGTGCCTCTCCTCAAAGGAAATTGATGACATAAGCCACCCGGCTAGCATCTGACGCGTACATGACGGGACGTTGTGCAAAGACGAGCGAACACTGCATTACGAAGTCCGCGCACGTCTCGACACAACCTCCATACAGTTCCGGTGGGCTTATGTATGCTTCAGGGGATGGGGGGGGGGGGGGGGGGGGTGTTAGTTGAATCACCACTGGAATGTTTGTATTTTGTGCTTGGTCGGCTGGAGGAGGTGCTGCAGCAGCGCCCGGAGTGCGCGCTTCCACCTGGGCGGTGACAGCCTCCATCCTCCGATTGAGTATGACGTTCTGCTCGGTTACTAAATCTAACCGAGCAGTGAAGGCGGTTAAGATTTGCTGCAGCTCTCCTAACATGCCTCCTGCCGACGCCTGTGCACCCTGTGTTTCCATTGGCAGTTCAAGCATGGTTGACGCCCCTCGGGATCCATGACGCTGGCCGAGAAATCCTGTTGTGAAAAGTGTAGGAACACGGACCCACAACAGGGGGCGCAAATGAACGGACAATGGAATCAGCCAAATATAACAATTTAATGTTGTGAATGTGCACAACAGAGCAACAGACAACACAACTGAGATCAACAGTCAAATTAGTTACGCTGATGTGTGAGCAGGCTCGAGGATAGAAGACGCCCGTCCAGAAAAGAGCCGGATCCCACACCCCTTCCACTCCACCGGACCTGAAGAAATCCTGGAGCCACCATGCGCTGGGTCCCCAGGTGGCCACTGCCTCCGGCTGTCAGATCGGGTACTGCTGGCAGGAAGAACAGACAGGTGATGGTGGGTGCGTGAACACCCAGCAAACAGTTCAATATAAAGGTGGAAAGCATCTCCACCTCTCAATCACAATTCTCTCGGAGCTCGTGCAGATCCTGAAGTCACACTAAACCGAGTCTGCAAACTCAGAATTAATGTCAGTCAAGCACAGAAGTAAAGACGTTACCAATGTATGGCACCAAAAAGGCTGAGATGTTTACTTGTTTGGTAGACGATTTCTCGGCAGTGAGGTGAAGATGCTGCCTGGCTCTTATGGAGGTGTGGATGATGATGATGAGTGACAGCTGGCGTTGTTGATGAGTGACAGCTGCCACTCCCGGTTGCTCCGGTGCCCTCTCGTGCCTGAAGCCCGGACTTCAGGCAGGGCGCCCTCTGGTGGTGGGCCAGCAGTACCTCCTCTTCAGCGGCCCACACAACAATGTGTCTGGAAGCCCTCTCTAGAGAGATGACCATGGGGGCATCCATGCCAGATACCCAAACCACCTCAGCTGGCTCCTTTCGATGTGAAGAAGCAGCAGCTGTCATTTGAGTCACTCTTGGATATTCATGCTTCTCACCCTGTCCCAGAGTGTAAGCCCAGGTACTTGGTGGAGGAATCTCATTTCCACTGCTTGTAATAAAATAAAAATTTATTTTTCAAATGATTAACAGTTATATGAGTTTATATTTTCACAAATTATTTTCAAATTTATCAAAAGAGCATATCAAAGTCATTAAATATTAAATTTAAAATTTAATTTGATAATGTGAACCATCTGGCAGGTGCCAGTGAACAACATTGTCATGTGGGGCTTTATGTCTGTTCATTATGTTCATGATGTGGTCTGCTTGGTGTTTGCTTAACTGCACTCTCTTGTCTGGTGTTGGGATTTGGGTGCATCTTGTCTCTTTGTTAGCCACGCCCTTTTCCTTGTTGTTCTTCCACACCTGTATCTCATCTGCTGGAATCACTCTTGTTCTTTAAACCCTCTGTTTTCACCTATGCTTTTCCAGTTCGTTGTTCCTTAGTGTCTTTGTTCCAGCTCTTTGCCACAGTTCTTGATCTCATTTTTTGCCTTGCTGTTTTCTGAACCCTTTGCCTGTTTTTGACCTCAACCATGGTTTCACGTTTTGGGTAATGTTGCTAACTTTGGCTTGTTTACGTGTGTACTGACCTTTTTCTGGCTCTTCAATAAAACCCATTTTTTACATTATGCTCTTGTATGAGTCTCACATTTGTGTCCTGTCTCCAGCCCGGTCCTCTGACATGTCTTTATTCTGATACAGACAGTGTTCTGAAACAGGTCTGAAAAAGTGTTTGTCAGCCATCAATAATTTGTAGTACTGACGTGAATTTTTGGTGTCGTCCTCAGCTCCACATTCCATCATTCTGGTTTTGTGTTGATATTCTTTTATATATTTTATCACATATTTCACCACATAGTGCACATCATGTTTTGCCCAGTGAGCACTATTTTATATTGTTAGCTGATTTCAATGTGAAGATGGGTACGGGCACTGGAAGTGACCCAATGAGCACAAACTGTGTACAATGTTCAACATGTGGCACACAAACTAAATGCCATTTCAAGCACAGCTGTTCCTGTTGTTTGCCTTTCAGCTGCTCCCCGTTTTCAAGGGGGACACCACAGCAGATCCACCCCAGATCCACAGTGGGATGTGGCACAGGTTTTATGCCAGATGCCCTTCCTGATGCAACGTCAGTTTCACCTAGAGAAAGACAGCCTCTGGTTTTCCAAAGACATCTTCCATTTAAGTACTACTAAGGACACACTCTGCTTACCTTCTTAGATCTTATGCTGTGTTTACACATAACGATGGCACGTCAGGAATGCCACAAAGTACACATTCTTGGTCACTGATCATGAATGTGATGATTTGAGGCAGAGGCGTCAAGTGTCCTAAGGAACTGCTGCAACCTGCTACCATGCATTGCGATTAATGGCACGTGTTGCTGGAGAATTATCAGGAACCATTACGCATGGTCAAGAATAATGTTCCGCATTGTTGCACGCTATTGCACGCTGTTGCACGTAACAACGCATCGTTAAGTTCTATCACGTTGTGAATGAGGCGAATGTCTCCACACACACCCCCATATTCATCCAACCGTTAGTTGTTAAACAATTTAGATCACTCCAGTTTGCTTCTCAAAAGCCACAGCAGAAGAACTTTGTGACTGCATGCTTAGTTGGGCTCTGTGCCATTGAATGGTGCAGAAAGGAGGAGGAGGAGACTGAGAGGGCCAGATGTGTGGCTCCACGCGGCTCTTGTCTCGCTCATTTTCCCATGCATCAGGCACATTCAGCAGGTGGAGCACCGGCAGGAGCGCACTGAGGAGCACTGGAACGAAACCTTTAGCTGATTTGCCGTCACTGTTCTTCTTCAGCATACTGCATCAATGAAACTGAATGTGGTGCAGCAGGGTTTAATTGTGCACACGTCAGAGAATAATCCTGTCACGCTCTATTCAGGATCACCACAAATCAAGATGGATCAACACCCTCAGTGGTGACTTTCATGACATGAGGCAAAATGAGGGTGGTGCGTGACATTCATGGAAGATTTTTTGACAGCCAAAAACATGCTCCACGAAAATCACGAATATCACGCACCAACACGCACTATTAAGTAACCTCTTCAAATGCATTAAGTAACATTAAGAATGTCAGGAATGTGCCAAGAATGACGCAAATGACAATCATAACACGTCCTGCCTATGTGTAAACGCAGCATTACAGAACCAGGTGTACACAGAGCAGACTGGTTGCATCAACCACAGCTGTTCCTAATTTTCCATAATCCACTCAGCATCCACTAACCATCCAGTAGAGACACGGCAGACACATATAAGGGGTATTACACAGGCAACTCAAATTTGCTCTTTAGATTGATGTGATACATCAAAGTTAACCACCAACAAATCACTTTGTACTTGTTAAATGTTCTGTTATTTTGGTTTGTTATTATCTACACAAGCTGGCTGGGAAAGACAAACTCAATCATTTACGTTTTTGCTCAGCAAGCTCTACGCTGTTACTAGGGACAGGGGCAAGACTGAAGTCACATTTATGTTTGAAACATAAAAATTGGCTTCTAAAGGGATGATGAAGGATGGCTCCTTCATAAACTATCCGGTTTGTTGTTTTATGTATGTCCCAGGCCACAGGCCACATTGAGGTACCGTGAGATGCCCACCCACCTTCACTTTACAGTAGCCCCTCTGTCTTCCCATTGAGCCAGACCAACTCCCGGCTTTCCTCATTTCTGTGCCGAACCAACACAATTTTGTTCTACCATGACATCCAAAGCACTAACCTTGAAACCATTCTGAAAACAAGACATAATTAGTAAAACCTTACTGTGAACTTCACCGTTAACCTTGAGACCTGGATGCAGTAGTATAGTACATCTACTTCAGAATGTATTTCTTTACTAGTTTTGAAAACAGCCACAACATCAATCATACAACTCTCACAAATCCACATTTTTTTGAGGTCTCATGTAAGATGTGCCAGTTGGTATGAATGTCTCATTTGTCATTTCAGCTAATTAAAAATAAAACAAATAAACTGGTCAAAATGGAATTTATGCAATGCAATTTACCATTAAGGGGTTGTTTTTTTGTTTGTTTGTTTGTTTGTTTTTGGTAATTTATCCTGAACACAATAGATTGGAGGAACTTTCAAAAAGCTATCAGAAGTAACATTGTGATCTTAAAGGAAAACAGAAGAAAGGTTTATATCCCTGTCACACATAGCCAGAATGAGGCCGAATGGCATCAGAATGACAATTCGGCCCACATCTGAAAAGTGTCCAGTTGCAGTCCGAAAACATTCTGACAGCCATCTGCGAGAGTACAATTGGCTGGCGGCCCCGAGTGTGTTACACATGTTCAAAACCCTCTGGGCACAGCTGAGATGGGACACCTATCTGATGGCATTCCATGTGCAATTTGAGCACCATCTGACCTCAATTTACATAATCTGATGGTGGCAAAACACAATCTGAAATGATTTGAGCGCATACGAGGGAACTTCAAGATGGATCTGGCAAGGCAAAGCCTGCCGGTATGACCTGCACGTGCCACGTATAATAATGTCCACCTCCAATGCCCCCCCCACCTGGAGCACAAAGGAACTGTTTATATGTATGTGGCACACTTCATCATGTACAGCGAATGTGAACAGCAGCTATCAAACCAAAAGCACCATGCGCTACTGTGTGCACACCGCCACAAATCTGATCAGGCTGTTATATCCACAATAGACCTTACAGTACAGATATTTGTCCAGTCCTTCTCATGGGTGACGTAAATAATGTGAACTATTGCCTCCATCATATCTCTATATACATGGGCACTTGCGCTTCTCTGTGGTCTCATGCACAGTAACATGTCATTGCACGCATCAGGCTCAGAGATGAATGGATCTCACCGCTGTAATATAACTTTGAATCTCACCTCCAACAGTGGCCCAGGAGTGTTTCACAGTGCAGTGTTAACTGAAGCTTGCTGAAGCTGGTGTTTCCCACCTCTGATCATTTTACAAAACTAGAAAGTTGTCCAACCTCGTTTCGTTTTTCATTTATGTGTAGCTTCCGAGTGCCAGAATGTTTTGAGAACAGAAATTGTTATTTTTGCCTCTCAAGTTCAACTCTACCAGTTTAAATTGCATCCTACAAAATAAATAAATAAAAATTAAAATGCAAAAAAAAAAACAAAACAACAAAACAAACAAACAAACAAAAAAACATGCTTCAGCATGGTTGCCTTACAGCAATAAGGTCATGGGATCTCTTCCCACCTGTGGCCTTTCTGTATTTAGTTTGCATGTTCTCCCTGTGTTTGCGTAGGTTCCCTCTGGGTGCTCCGGCTTCCTCCCACATCCAAAGACATGTAGGTTAGGTGAATTGATAACTCTAAATTGAGGGTTGGTGTGTGTGCAAGTTTGAAAGTGTTTCTTTGTCTATATGTGGCCCTGTGACAGACTGGCTTCCTGTCCTGGGTGTACCAAGCTTCATGCCCTATGACTACTGGGATAGGCTCCAGCCCACTGGAACCTTTGACTGGAGTAAGCAGGTATAGAAAATGAATGAATAAAAAAATTGATACAGTGATAAAGTAATTGCTGCGATTCTGCAAAACAGAAAAGGGAGAGGGTTTCAAGTGAACTGGCTAGTTTGTACAGTAACAGGATGCTTGAGTTTGTGTCAAAATAAAAAAAGGAACCGAATGCACACCAGAAAGACAAGTGGGGGTGTCACGTCATGAGTGAAAATCCCACACAGATGTTTATAATATAATTAAAAACTAAAAACAAATTTCACTATAGCCAACAATGTAACATGACAATCATCTAATATTTGGATCCAAAGTATTATTGCTACATATCTGGACACACTGTGTTTCAAGCAAAGGATTATCAAGTCCTCTCACACATAGAGGCCCTAAAACTATGTATGTTTGTTTTTTTCAATAAATCAGGTGAAGCCCTCAGTTTAGGTGCCCGTCAGCTATAGGCTGTTCAGCCAGAAGGACATTCCAAACTTTGGCATCAACTGCTTGTTGCACATCTGGATGCAAGATTGTTTCTTTCATGCGATGTAGGATCAGGCCAGCTGCTTTTCATTACTGAACACCTGCAGGCCAGGCCTCTTTTTCTCCATTTGCATTGCAGTTCACATCATCCCAATTACACTTTTTTTCTCAGTGTGTCATTACATAATTGCAATCATTTTTCTTTTTCCTCATTCTGCATAATTCACCTTGTAATTACATGCTAAAGCAAGGAAGATACATTTTTCTCATTACACTCAGATCTGATGTTGGCAGCAAAGACAGAAAAAAATATGTCACTATTCTTTCATGCAAAACATCCTTTTTGAAAATACAGACAAGTCTGATATTCCAAAATGCATTTGATTTGAAACATTTAAAAGAGATTTATAAAGCCATTGAAAATAAGCTAAAAAATAAAGCAGATTGAGTTCGATATTCATGGACTGAAATACAGATGGAAATCTGAGATTTCTGACGTCCACCAATCCGGATCCTTATCACCTCCAAAATACAGTGCCATGCCCTAATATCTATCTGTGGTGCAAATTTGGTGAGAATCCATGAAGTAGTTTTATTTTTCTTGACGTAATCCTTCAAAGCCTATATAAAGTGAAATCTTGATCCAGAATCCGGATCCGGATCACCTCCAAAAAATAATGGAGTCTTCAATGGCCTAATATCGATCTGTGGTAAAAATTTGTGCAGTAGTTTTGATGTAATCCTGCTAACAGACAGACAGACAGACAAATAAATAAATGCTGATGATTTTACTATGCCCCTGGTGGACATAATTAGGTAGAAAAATGTAGCATTGCAAGTGAGTTCAATCTCAGTGCTGCACTTCACATTCAGAGGAGAATCATAGACTGTAGTGAAAATGGATTATTTGCTTCCATTTGCTCACACTGTGGAAATGTAAGGTTACAATGAAGTCATATAATTTTCAATTCAATTTCAATTTATTTTCATTTATATAGTGCCAAATCACAACAAAAGTTGCCTCAAGGCACTTCACACAAGTATACTGTTGCTGCGTTTGCTGTTTTTGTTTTGTTGTCAACTGAAACTGGATTTTGCACAGTATAACTATGTGTCTGAAAGGGGTGGGAGGATGGATTGGTTCCTACCTGTAAAGTCTACAAACCATCCATGTAAACAGAGATTGAGTGCCTCCATTCACAGCCACTCATGGCAAATGAAAAGAACAAAACCGGAATGTAAGAATTCATGCAATAAGGTATGTACATATTTGGGCAGTGACACAGTTTTTGAATTTTTGCCTCTGTACACCAATTGAGTTGTAATGGCACAGTCATGATGTGCTTGGGGTGTAGACTTGCAGGTTACATTCAAGTAATTCAACAAGACTATGATGCAATAAGATATAATACAAAACCTTTATTGCCTACATGGAAATTTGTCTTTCGTTTCACCATAAAAACATGTTATAAAAATGCCATATATCACAGCAAACAACCATAAAAAATGCACTGAAACAACAATTCTCCTATGAATAAAAATAAAACTCACAAACATCCATGAAACACCTATCACATGTCACACGGACCTACTGCAAAGACAGAAGAACACTGAGTCTAGAATCCTCACTTCATTTATAATTCTAACCACACTTGGTACAAAGGATGTGTTGTAGATATTTGTACTTGCCTTTGGTATAACATCTCCATGGGGATAAAAGTTCAAAATCTCTGTACAATGGATGTGACAATTCATTAATAATAAATAATAGACCTAGGAGCATCCACTGGTGCTGCATGTTGAAGCATTCACCTCACTATGGAACCTACCTGGATCCTGATTGCTAACCACCGATCCATCTTTGCCTCCTGAAAGGACCTGTGAAGCTGCTGCAGACTGTGATATGTAGGGTCCCCTTGAGCATTTCTAGTTGCAGAGGTCCTGAACACTGAAGCATCTGTGAGCTGGATCACACTCAAGGAAGCACACGACATAGCCATAGTGTCATAGCTGACTATCCCTCATATTGCAAGTACAACCCCAACTCAAACTAAAGTAGAAAGGTATGCAAAATTCAAATTTTAAAACGCTAGTAGGTAAGTCCCTTCGGCTGCTCCCTTGTTTGCACTCGGGGTCGCCACAGCAAATCCAAGGTGGATCTGCATGTTGAATTGGCACAGGTTTTACGCCGGATGCCCTTCCAGACACAACTCCACATTACATGGAGAAATGTGGCAGGGGTGGAATTTGAACCCTGAGCCTTCTGAACTGAAACCAAGTGTATTAGCCACTTGGCCACCACCCCTGCAAATTTTAAAACGCTAGTAATGAGGTTAAAATAAATGAATAATGATGCTGTTTCAAACACGTGATGCCAACAAGTGACTGCATTCATGATTTGGCACAAAAGCTGCATCCACAAAAGGCTGAGTCTGTTTGGATCAAAGTTGGGCAAAGGATTTCGAAGGGTTTTTTTTTTTAATAAATACGTGATGAAATTATTGAAATGTTGAAAATGTTCCGCAAAGAGACACTGGAGGGGATGCATATTTCTCCTTCAATACTGCATAATATCATTAAGTGATTCATGGAACTGGGAGGAATTTCAGTGCGTAAAGGACAAGGACACAAGATAAATACCTGTAATATTGGAGGCCTCAGCTGAAATTGCATCAAGAAGCATCATTCATCAATAGCTGCTAATGCCACATGGGCAATGGATCACTTTTGGAAACCATTATCAAGCACTACAATACGGAGTTACATTCACAAATGCTACTTAAATCTTACCATCCAAAACCCTTATGTTAAATTTGACCAAAGGCAGCATTGGCTTCTCTGGGCTTGGAGGCATCTGGGGTGGTCCATCACACAGTGAAAATGTATGTTTTGGTCAGATGAGTCAGTATTCTAGAGATTTTTGGAAGAAATGGATGTTGTCTGTTCTGGACCAAAGATAAACAGGTCCATCCAGAGTGTTATCAGTAAGAAGTCCAAAAACCAGGGCCTGTCATGGTATAGGATTGTATCATTTCCCTTGGCAAAGGTAATTTAGAATTCTGCATGAATGCAGAAAAGTACATTGTGGTTTTAGAACAGCATATGCTGCCTTCAAGATTGCATATTTTCCAGAGACATCCATGTATTTTTCACACCCCCGTCACACTACAGCACAAAAGAACACGAATGCCGTATGAATGCCCATTCGAATGACATTTGTGCAAGTCGTGCTGAATGCGAACTGCACTCGGAATGCCTTGTGCAGCATTCTCACAGCAGTCGGCAAATTTATGGAGAAAGAGCACATGCACTCTACTTTCATGTGTTGGCCATGCTAGAAAACATTTGAGTGGTCGAGTTGCAGTCTACTGCCATACGAATACGGTATGACATTCATACTGCAATTCATACGCCTTTCGAACCATTCAAACTGTGATCGAGGGGCTGTACAAATTATTCGAACAGGTCGAATCCTTACCTAATGTCCCGACTGTCCTCCCGTCACACTAGAGTATGAATGAGCATGAATGCTGTACAAATGGACATCCGAGCATCATTCGTGCAATTTGAACTGCAATCGAATGACATTTCAATTCCTCGGACAGTATTTGTGTGGCACTTTGGAAAATACGCCAAATTGGCCAGCATGAATGTAGAGAACAGGCATATCACTGTTGTGCTGCATTCACACTGGGGAATATTCGTACGGTGGTTGTACTGCACATCATCACCCTGGATGTGTGAGAATCATTCGAGTCAACTTCAAACCACATTCTGGCTATTCATACAGCATTCATACATGGCTGTACATCTGCCATTCACATTGCCTTAATTTTCTGTCCCGTACGAATGCAGCTCGACTTTTGTTTGTTTTGCTAATTCGTGTGATTCATGCAGCATTCATGCTCTACTGTGACAGGACCCTCAACAAGACAATGTAAAACCACATTCTGCAACACTACAAAAGCATGGCTGCCTCGGAAGACTTGTCCCCAATGGAGAATACGTATGTTGAGAATTTTGGAACAAAAATACAACAATAACCCTGTACTGTTGCACACCTTGAGATGTGTTTACAGGAAAAATGGGATAAAATAACGAAGGTGCTTTTGCTCCGCCGTCAGCAGCTTCGGCACGAATTTCACAGCCACTCTTTTCATGGCCAAATCTTCTGTCACAATGGAATTTGCTGAAAAAGTGCTGATGTCCACCTCTTCTGCAATTTTCAGATAGTGACACGACGGTCCCGCATCACCACAGCGTTCACTTTGGAATGACCTGGTCATTTCAGCATGTTGATGGCCGACCAGAGCGTGGCTCGCTCTCTACCGTTGCGCGGACGTCTTTAATCCGGTTGTACCGCTCCTTAATCTGTGTGATGCCCATAGGATCGTCACCGAAAGCCATCTGAATCTTCCAAATGGTTTCCACCTGGCTGTTGCCCAGTTTCTGGCAAAATTTGATGCTGCGCTGCTCTAGTCATTCCATCTTTTTCCTTGCAATGAAAATCTGCCGAGCGCACTACACATGTCCTCACACAAAGGATGCTTACCAGCAAATGACGCAATCGACAGGCGTGAAAAAATTCATGCATGCGCACGAAGGTTCAAGGTTGGCTGATGCAAGCACACGTGATTCAAATCCATCAGGTTTTTGCAAAAAATAAAAAGGTCCGATACTTTTCTAACAGACCTCTTATGTTAAAAAATTAAATGAAGTTGGACACAGAAAACATAAAATATGTTGGGTTCTACTGTTTCCAATGAAATAGAAATAAAAGTAAATATAAGAATCACTGTGTTGTTATTTCTTCTTCTTCTTTTTTTGGTGTGCATTTTTTATACCATCATTTGAGACATGGTCATTCCAGTAGTACTCAAGGATTCTCCAGACAGACCTTGCATTAAAAATACTCAGTTGTCATTTTAGATGACTGGTTACAGCCCTGGCAGAAATAAGTCTAAACCTGTACTTGCCAGCCTATGGTCTCACACAAGAGCAATCAGAGATTTCTGACGTCCGCCAATCTGGATCCGGATCACCTCCAAAAATTAATGGTGTCTTCCATGGCTTAACATGTATGATACATGTTAATAAAATTTTCACCACAGATACATGATGTATCTGTGTTGAAAATTTTGTCAAAATCTGTTAAGTAGTTTTGACGTAATCCTTCAAAGTGTATATAAAGTGAAACCGTGGTCCAGAATCCAGATTTGGATCCAGATTACCTCCAAAATTAATGGAGTCTTCATGGTCTAATATGTATCAGTGGTGAAACTTTGGTGAGAATCCGTCAAGTAGTGTTGACATATCCTTCAAACAATATATAAAGTGAAACTCGATCCAGAATCGGGGTTCAGATCACCTCCAAAATGTACTGGAGTCTGTCATGGCCTAATATGTATCTGTGCTGAAAATTAGTTCAAACTCTGTGCAGTTAGTTTTGATGTAATCCTGCTACACAGTAAACCTTTCAAAGTTATATAAAGGAAATTTTGATCCAAAATCCAGATCCAGATCAATCCAAAATTTCAGGTTCTTCCATGGCTAATATCTATCTGTTGTGAAACTTTTTGTCAAATCCATGCAGTAGTTTTGACATAATCCTGCTAACAGGCCGACTAGACAAATAAACGCAGGTGATTTTTATTGCGTCCTTGGCGGACGTAATAAATGAGTATCAGAAAGACTGGGAATGAGGACATCAGAGAGTCCTAGTACAGGTAGGATGTTTTGGAGATGTCATGAGAGAGGTGAGATTGAGATGGTTTGGGCATGTGCAGAGATGGGATGTGGGGTTATACTGGGAGAAGGATGCAGCTGCCAAGGAGGAGGGGAAGAGGAAGGTCAAAAATAGGTTTATGGACTCGTGGTGATGGAAGATGTACAGAGTGGAATACGGGGGCTGGGTGGGATGGAGATGAATGAGCAGGAACAATCACAAGGAGAAGAAATTCTGTGACTATATTATTCTGTGCCCAGGTTATCACATTTAGGCCTTGGATAAAAGGGTCTTTAATATGTGTTGTATGTTCAACTTTATAGTATATCAACACTGCCATTTTATAACTTAATCTTTTAGAAAACATGTCAAACTATAACACTGAATCTAAAACATGACACTGACTATAGCTCGTCATGAAAGAAGAATCAAGAATGGATGAGAGAAATATTTTGCCTTAAACGGATCATTGGTTTACCAGATTTACCTTTGTGTGAACTACCATTTGCCCAGTCTGGTGGCTAGATAGGTCTTCTTAAACTGTTTTTGTGGTGAAAATAATCCACACCCTATTATTTTAATAGCTTCAGTCTATATTGGACCTACTGTGGTGACCCAGAGCATTAAGCCCAAAAGAACATTATATGGATGACTGAGACAAATTAGACAAACATAAATCAACATGTAATTAACAACTGAATTTTATTCAGTTTAACTTACATTCTAGAGATTTCTTTTTGCTTCCTGTTTAAACCATATCTTTTTGAGGGGGAAATGGTATTAAAACTTACAATTTCAGTGTACAAGAACAGAGGACTTCTGACTTGTCTTGCAACAAGCAACTTAGTAGGAATAGAGATATTTTAACGAAATTGTTTAAATGTGTCCTCTCATCCATCTGTGTTCACACTCTGTGGTCTGTTACTCAAGTAAATCATGTAGATTTATTTTAAAAGTGTGCAGCAATTTCTCCCTTGACTACACTCTCTGTGTGTATGTGTATTACTATTCTCAAAACACATCAACTGTAGATGTTCATTTGCTGCTGGATAGAAAACCTTTAGTAACATAAGTTGTCACTGTGTGTGAAAAAGCAGATATATAATTGAGAAATAACAAGACAGTCTGAGAAACACTCAAAAAATAAAATTTGATGCTCTTACTGCCCACGTTATACCCACAAACACTTAGGACAACTTTAGTGAACGCTCCAACTGATGCAAGATTCTGAAGTGAATCTATTCTATGAACTACTGTGGCAGCCCAAAATAATGTTAGGGCAGAGATGAGAACTTTTTCTTGCTTACATTAGACAGACAACTAGCCTGAGTGCAGAGAAAGAGCTCTTATATCGTCGTTGGTGCTGTGTGCAACACTCACAGAGGCTGGTGGCTGAATCGAGTGTGCCTGTGAAAAGTGCCTGTGTTTCGACAAACTTAGGTAAAACTCCGTAAATACAAGATACACTCAGTTTTTAAACTAATATTATAAACAACAAATACTGTGTCAGTAACTGTTCTATTTTTACGCAAGGCCATCAAATATGGCCATTGGGATGCGAAGGCTTTGCATTCATCTGCCTGTCCGTCCATCTGTCCGTCCATCTAGTCCAATCTGTCGTGTTCAGTCCTATCTTCCATTCCTATTACTGCAAGAGTCTCTAAAACTCGCAGGGAACATTCTTCGGACACAGACCTGAACAAGTTCAGAGATGGCTAAACCTTAACTACCTGTTATGGCCATACTAGCAAAACAGAACAAAAAGCACAAACCAATCTTGTCAGACCATGCAGTGACAGAACTGTTGCAGCAAAGCAACCACATACAGTGTAGTCCAGTTGTCCACAATGATGAGGTGGTTGAAAAGACAACCAGTGACTGTATTGATGCTTGAGCCATCATTAAAATTCAACATTACCCACAGCTCACCCCACTTCTGATGCAACTCCAACCTCTTCACAAAAGCCCCAAATTTCACAAAGTATGCTTTGACTAAAACATTCTCTATATTGCTTTCCCAATCAATTACCATTCCATTTACACATATGTAGCTTTGGTTGATCACACACCTATTTGTGATCCCTAATTCTTTCAGTGCTGATATGCTCCAGTTGAATCCACCGAGTTATATTCAGCCACTTCACAGCATTTGAAGGTCACATATATTAAGAGGTAAGATGATTTGTTTCCTCCGATGTTGTCCGCCATCCAACAGGAAATCCCCCAAAGCAATCAAACCATAACTCTGTAAAGGCTCCCCTTACCAAAAAATAGTACTGATAAGTATATAAAAAGTTAACTAGAAGTATACTTGAAACATACTTGCATATACTACTTTTTGGTAAGGGTCTAGTTTATGGTGTTGTGGTGTGGTGTTGTAGTTATATTTGGTCAAGGGGCATGTGACGTCACGGCTTGGGAACACGTACCATGTTTGGATGGATATGAACGAACAACTGCCAACTGTGACGCGCATGTGTCTGCTCACTGTCCTCACGTGGACATACATAAAAACATATATCACTGTTGCAATGGGCTGCAGCAAGCGTGCACATGGCGCACATTAACAGGCTACCCACATGAAACGGACCGTCAGATCATAAAACGATCTGAATGTCACGTCACCCACGTGAGCTTTGTTTCGCATGATGAGCATCTGTCTACGGCACACCATTCTCAAGACGTGTGTTGGGCAGGACACACGTGTGGGGCCAGCTGGACACCCTGCCAGCAGATGTGGACATGATCAGTGCACCCTGCTTCTCATTCCTGTCATTTCATAACTGTATGTCTATGACCATGGATCATCTACAGAGGAACAGACGGATCATACTTGCATTGCCCACTTGAAAAGAGGGATTCAATAAAATGTGGTTTTTATGGTGTGTGCGGTTTTATTTCTTCTTAAATACATCCATGTCCTTCTTGATATCAGGCATTTCCCGCACCTTTTACAGGACAGCGATGGAGCTTGTTGGTCAAGTTTCTGGCTGGCAATCAGAGCTTTTGGAAAGTACAAGTTCAAATCCATGGGTGGCATGTAATTTTTATTTATTTTTTTATTTTCACAGCAGCTGCGTGATGTGGTTACACATGCTGCAGCTGCTCAATGGGGGGTGGGCTGAGGTGGTGGATATTTACACGTAGCACGTGCAGGTCATACCAACAGGCATACCATGCCAGATCCATCTCGAGGTTCCCTCGTATGCGCTCAAATCATTTTGGACCCTGTTTTGCTGCCATCAGAATATGTAAACTGCGGTCAGAAATTCAGATCCACCAGGTCTTTTCCGAGAGCTGGCCGCCCCTCTAAACTGAGCGAACAGGGGAGAAGGGCCTTAGTCAGGGAGGTGACTGAGAATCCAATGGTCACTCTGTCAGAGCTCCAGCATTCCTCTGTGGAGAGAGGAGAACCTTCCAGTAGGACAATCATCTCTGCAGCGATCCATCTGTATGGTAGAGTGGCCAGATGGAAGCCACTCGTTCATAAAAGGCACATGGCAGCCCGCCTGAAGTTTGCCAAAAGGCACCTGAATGACTCTCAGACCACGAGAAACAAAATTCTCTAGTCTGACAAGACAAAGATTGAGCTCTTTGGTGTGAATGCCAGACATCATGTTTGGAACCAGACACCATCCCTACAGTGAAGCATGGTGGTGGCAGCATCATGCTGTGAAGATGTTTTTCAGTGGCAGGAACTGGGAGACCAGACAGGATTGAGGGGAAGATGAAAGCAACAATGTACAGAGACATCCTGGATGACCTGCTCCAGAGTGCTCTTGATCTCAGACTGGGGAGATGGTTCACCTTTCAGCAGGATAATGACCATAAGCGCACACAGTGCACTATAATGACAATGAGCAAAAAGTTTGGGTTTTTTTGTAGATTTTTACAAATTTATTAAAATCACTGTTTGAATTGGGATTATAAAAGGAATAAATAATTTTTTTGGAGTATTGTCATTTGGATAGTTACTATTATTCCCATACTGAAACTAAGATTGAGCATCTTAGATGCTGATCCTGAAATATGTGAGAATTGCATCATCCCATCTATTTGCAGATGATGGGATGAATGTGGAAAGTCAGTTTTGATCATTTATGGATATGGTATGTTGAGAATGGTTTATTATCCTAAAAACAGAAATATATCTATAATATACCACATGAAAATTCAGTATTCTGTGAAGTGTACATTTTTTGATTACGCATGCTTCCAGTCACTGGATAGTCAGTCATTTTCACTACGATTCATGCTGACTCCAAATGCACATTAAATTGAATTTGCAGATAGCAGTTTATGTTGTCCTTTAACTGGAAAAACTGAACTGCAATAGCTTGTCAGGTTTTGATTCCAGAATACATACCTATAATTAAAATTTTAAGATTATTTTTTCCTTTTGTTTTTAATTATCACATTTTATCAATTTTTGTATCGTGAATGTTTTATGATGTTAATGTAAACATATGTGGCAATCATTTGGGAAGCACTGTATTATTATTATTATTATTATTATTATTATTATTATTATTATATACATTTTCTTTTATTCATTCATTCATTTTCTATACCATCTTATTCCAGTTACAGGTCATGCGGAGCTGGAGCCTATCCAACCCAATCTCATAACATGTTCACAATGGTGTCAAAAAAGTGATTTAATCTATTTCTTTGTGCTATCATTACAAAATGAAGTTCATTTTTGTGATGATGTCCAAATTTCATGATGAGATCATGAAATTTGGGGTGACACGGGGATGGGGGGCTTTGAGATTTGGATTAAGGTTAGGGTTAGTGAGTGAAGGGTGACAGTGTCATGAAAATGTAATACATTTTGTGATGGTATTACCCCCTAAAAACAAAAAAATATGAGACTGGGCTTGCCTATCATAGCGCTCATTGGGTGAGAGGTGGGGTACATGTTGTGTGGGCCGCTGAAGAGGAGGTACTGCTGGCCCACCACTACCAGAGGGCGCCCTGCCTGGAGTGCGGGCTCCAGGCACCAGAGGGCGCTGCCGCCACACAGGAGCAGCCAGGGTGACAGCTGTCACCCATCACCTGAGACAGCTGACAGCAATCATCAGAGGGGTATATCAGCAGGATGGCAGCTCCACCTCATTGCCGAGATATCGTTTCTACCGAGGAGGTAACGTATCCAGCCGACTATATCAACCTTGAATACTTTTTGCCTTTATACAGAGAGAGAGAAGAACAGCAGGAGACAGTGTTGGATAAGTACACACACTCCTGCACTTCAGTGTTTACTTGACGAGAGGGGGAGGTGGTGTTACCACCGTCCGTGTTGCTGGGTGCAGCGCACCCACCTCTGACTGTTTTGTTCCTCGCCAGCAGTACCAGATCCGACAAGCGGAGGCAGTGGTCACCTGGGAGTTCGGGACTTGGCGGCTCCAGTATTCCCGGGGTTCGGTGGCGGTGGAAATCGAGTGGTTCCGGTTCGACTTGGACAGATGTCTCCTACCTTCGAGCCTGCCCACACGACACCATTGGAATTCGGCTTGTTCCCGAAATTGTAATCGGTTGTGTTTGTTGTGCGAGTTTCACAACAGTAAAGCTTTGTTATTTGACTTACTCCATTGTCCGTTCATTTGCGCCCCCTGTTGTGGGTCCGTGTTCCTACACTTTCACAACAGGATATCTCGGCCAGCATCATGGATCCCGAGGGGCGTCAACCGGCTGTTGAACGGCCAATGGAAGAACAGGGCGCACAGGCGTCCGCGGGAGGGGTGATCGGTGAGTTGCAGCGGATCCTCACCGCTTTCACGACTCGGTTGGATTTGATGACCGAGCAGAACGTCCTCCTGAACCGCAGGGTGGAGGCTCTCGCCACGCAGGTGGAAGCGCGCCCTCCGGGCGCCGCTGCGGCTCTCCTCCCGTCGACCCTGTGCGTAACAGTGACGTTCCACTGGTCGTTCAACGACCCCTTCCACCTTCCCCTGAAGCATACATAAGCCCCCCAGAGCCGTACGGAGGCTGTGTGGAGACGTGCGCGGATTTCCTTATGCAGTGTTCGCTCGTCTTCGTACAGCGTCCCGTCATGTACGCGACTGATGCTAGCAAAGTAGCTTATGTGATAAACCTGCTTCGTGGTGAGGCACGCGCTTGGGCTACAGCGCTTTGGGAGCAAAATTCACGGCTCCTTCAGACATATGATGGGTTTGTGAGGGAGTTCAGAACAGTGTTCGATCACCCTAATAGAGGAGAGACCGCTTCAGCCGTGCTGCTGTCAATGAGACAGGGGCGCCGGAGCGCAGCTGCCTATGCAGTCGACTTCCGCATCGCGGCTGCGAGGTCCGGCTGGAATAGCACTGCCCTCCGCGCTGCCTTTGTAAACAGACTGTCGTTGGTCCTCAAGGAGCACCTGGTGGCTAAGGACGAACCGCGGGATTTAGATGGGCTCATCGATCTTGTCATACGATTAGACAATCGGTTAGAAGAGCGCCGTCGGGAACGAGACGAAGGGCGTGGCCGGGCACGCGTCGTCCCTCTCCCTTCCGGTTCCGACCGCGTTCCGCCCTCCCCACGCTCCATGGCCCCTGCGCTCCGTGCAGTTACAGCCCCCCCGCTGACGAAGCTATGGACACGAGTAGGGCAACATTTAAGGCACCGGTTACACAAAGGAGGCTGGCCCACGGGGCGTGTTTTGTTTGTGGCTCGATTGAGCATCAATTAAGAGACTGCCCCGAGCGGTTAAACACCAATGCCCGCCCCTAGAAACTGGGCTAGGGGTGGGCCGAGACATTCACGTGGGACACACCCACATCGCCACACGACTCCCAGTTACCATCCTGTATGAGGATTTAACCCTGAAGGCCCCAGCACTGGTGGACACGGGCTCAGAAGGGAATTTGCTAGACAGCAAATGGGCCAGGGAGATAGGGTTCCCTCTGGTGGCGCTTACCTCGCCTGTGCAGGTACGGACGCTAGATGGCTCCTACTCCCTCCAATCACTCACAAGATGTCGGGGAATCACCGGGAGGAGATCGAGTTTTTTGTGACTCCGGCCACCTCCCGTGTGATTTAGGGTTCCCTTGGATGTTGAAACACAATCCCCAGATCGATTGGCCGTCCGGGGTAGGTTCAGTGGAGCGAGACCTGCCATCGGGTATGTTTAGGTTCCTCGGTTCCTCCCGGTTCCCAGGCCAGGGAGGAGGTCAGAGCCCCGCCCAATCTAGGGACGGTTCCGGTGCAGTACCATGACCTTGCGGAGGTGTTTAGCAAGGATCTGGTGCTCACCCTTTCCCCGCACCGCCCGTATGATTGTGCCATTGATTTGGTTCCAGGTGTTGAGTTCCCGTCCAGTAGGCTGTACAACCTCTCACGACCTGAACGCGAATCAATGGAGACCTACATCCGGGACTCTTTGGCTGCCGGGTTGATCCGGAATTCCACCTCCCGATGGGTGCGGGTTTTTTTTGTGGGGAAAAGGATGGCGGATTACGTCCATGCATCGATTACAGGGGCTGAACGAAATCACGGTTCGTAACCGATACCCCTTACCCTTGTTGGTCGGTGTTCACGCCCCCCTGAGCTAAGATATTCACCAAGCTTGATCTTAGGAATGCGTATCACCTGGTTCGGATCCGGAAGGGAGACGAGTGGAAGACGGCATTCAACACCGTTAGGTCATTTGAGTACCTGGTCATCCATTCGGTCTTACAAACGCTCCCGCGACGTTCCAAGCATTGGTTAATGTCTTGCGGGGACTTCCTGCACCGATTCGTCTTCGTATATCTTGACGACATACTCATTTTCTCCGGATCCTGAGACCCATTCGACATGTACAGGTCCTGCAGCGGTTATGGAGAACCGGCTGTTTGTTAAGGGCGAGAATGTGAGTTTCACCGCACCTCTTTGTCCTTCCTGGGTTCATCATCTCCCCCAACTCCGTCGCTCCCGATCCGGCCAAGGTTGCGGCGGTGAGAGACTGGCCCCAACCCACAAGCCGTAGGAAGCTGCAACAGTTCCTCGGCTTTGCTAATTTCTACAGGAGGTTCATTAAGGGCTACAGTCAGGTAGTTAGCCCCCTGACAGCCCTGACCTCACCAAAAGTCCCCTTCACCTGGTCGGATCGTTGCGATGCCGCGTTCAAGGAGTTGAAACGGCGCTTCTCGTCTGCACCCGTTCTGGGCAGCCCGATCCTAGTCGCCAGTTAGTGGTTGACGTGGACGCCTCGGACTCAGGGATAGGAGCTGCGCTGTCCCAGAGCGGGAAGACCGATAAGGTCCTTCATCTGTGTGCCTATTTTCCCGCAGGTTGACCCCGGCCGAAACGGAACTATGACGTCGGCAATCGAGAGCTCCTCGCGGGTGAAAGAGGCTCTTGAAGAGTGGACATCTGTTGGAGGGAACGTCTGTGCCATTCACGGTTTTCACTGACCACCGGAACCAGGAGTATATCAGGACCGCCAAGCGGCTGAATCCCAGGCAAGCCCGCTGGTCACTGTTCTTCGGCCGTTTGACTTCCGCATCACCTACCGGCCCGGGACCAAGAACCAGAGATCGGATGCCTTGTCCCGGGTACACGAAGACGAAGTCAGAACGGAGTTATCGGATCCACCGGAACCCATCATCCCGGAGTCCACTATCGTGGCCACCCTCACCTGGGACGTAGAGAGAACCGTCCGGGAGGCCCTGGCACGAAGCCCGGACCCCGAGACTGGACCGAAGAACAGACTTTACGTCACACCAGAAGCTAGGGCTGCAGGTCCTGGACTTCTGTCACGGCTCTAAGCTCCTGTCATCCAGGGGTGCGAAGGACCGTGGCAGTTGTCCGCAGCGCTTCTGGTGGGCGTCCTGGAGGCCGACGTCTGGGATTATATCCAGGCCTGTACCACCTGCGCCAGGGGCAAGGCCGACCATCGCAAGGCTCCGGGACTGCTACAGCCGCTGCCCATGCCTCATCGCCCCTGGTCCCACATGCCTGGATTTTGTCACGGGCCTCCCGCCGTCCCAGGGAAACACCGTCATCCTCACGATAGTGGAGATTCTCCAAGGCGGCCCACTTCGTGGCCCTCCCGAAGCTCCAACAGCCCAGGAGACGGCAGACCTCCTGGTTCACCACCGTTCCGGCTGCATGGGATTCCATCAGACATCGTCTCCGATCGCGGTCCCCATTCTCCTCGCATGTCTGGAGGAGCTTCTGCCGGGAACTGGGGGCCACGGTCAGCTCTCGTCCGGATACCACCCCCAAACCAACGGGCAAGCAGAGCGGGCAATCAAGAGATGGAGCAGACCCTGCGCTGCGTGACGCCGCGCACCCGGTGGCCTGGAGTACATCTGGCCTGGATCGAGTAGCCCGCACAGCCAAGTGTCGTCAGCCACGGCCTCTCCCCCTTTGAGGTGTGTTTGGGATCAGCCCCGTTGTTTCCGGGGTGGTGAGGAGAGGTCGGTTGCCCTGGTCCAGGCCCCCTACGGAAGTGCCGTCGGGTGGCGTACCACCGCTCTGCTTTGCTGAAGGCCCGGATGAGGACAAAGGCCCATGCAGACCATCGGCGAACCCCGGCCCCTACGTATCGTCCCGGGTAGGAAGTGTGGTTGTCCACCAAGGACTCCCACTACAGTGGCCTCCCCGAAATTGCAAGATAGATACATAGGTCCTTTCAAGATCCTTAAGGTCTCATCAAGCCGCAGTGAGGCTTCAGCTTCCGGCCTCACTGCGGATCCATCCAGTGTTCCACGTGTCGAAGATCAAGCCCCATCACACCTCACCCTATGTACACCCGGTCCGGCACCTCCTGCCGGATCATCGATGGCGAGCCGGCTTGGACTGTGCGCCGGCTTTGGATGTCCGACGGATGGGCCGGGCTTTCAATATCTGGTGGACTGGGAGGGGTATGGTCCCGAAGAACGCTCCTGGGTGAAGAAGAGCTTCATCCTGGACCCGGCCCTCCTGGCCGACTTCTACGCCGCCACCCGGACAAGCCCGGTCGAGCGCCAGGAGGCGCCCGTTGAGGGGGGGGTCCTGTTGTGTGGGCCGCTGAAGAGGAGGTACTGCTGGCCCACCACCACCAGAGGGCGCCCTGCCTGGAGTGCGGGGCTCCAGGCACCAGAGGGCGCTGCCGCCACACAGGAGCAGCCAGGGTGACAGCTGTCACCTATCACCTGAGACAGCTGACAGCAATCATCAGAGGGGTATATCAGCAGGACGGCAGCTCCACCTCATTGCCGAGATATCGTTTCTACCGAGGAGGTAACGTATCCAGCCGACTATATCAACCTTGAATACTTTTTGCCTTTATACAGAGAGAGAGAAGAGCAGCAGGAGACAGTGTTGGATAAGTACACACACTCCTGCACTTCAGTGTTTACTTGACGACAGGGGGAGGGTGTTACCACCGTCCGTGTTGCTGGGTGCAGCGCACCCACCTCTGACTGTTTTTGTTCCTCGCCAGCAGTACCAGATCCGACAAGCGGAGGCAGTGGTCACCTGGGAGTTCAGGACTTGGCGGCTCCAGTATTCCCGGGGTTCGGTGGCGGTGGAAATCGAGTGGTTCCGGTTCGACTTGGACAGACGTCTCCTACCTTCGAGCCTGCCCACACGACACCATTGGAATTCGGCTTGTTCCCGAAATTGTAATCGGTTGTGTTTGTTGTGCGAGTTTCACAACAGTAAAGCTTTGTTATTTGACTTACTCCATTGTCCGTTCATTTGCGCCCCCTGTTGTGGGTCCGTGTTCCTACACTTTCACAACAGTACACCTTGGACAGGATGCCAATATATCACAAGACAGACTTTTTCTGATGAAGATAAATAAATCTATATAAAAGCCAAGTGTTTGTTGGTTGGTTGGTTAACACTTATGAGTTGTGAACAATGCGGCATGGAAATCAATTTTAAGCACACTGTTGGAATCAACGCATCAATGTGCATTGTGCTTTTGTGCTATAAATAAACAAGCACTCACAGACTGCTCTTGTTCAGACTTTTCAAAGTGCTGTATGATTGTGGTAAAATGATCAAACTTGAGCTGTTTTGTAAGTGTTAAGATTGTACATTTTCATTACTGGTGCAGTGCCCGTATCAAATTTGTATTCCTATAGAAAATTGGGAGCTTAAGTACATTTCTCATGGATGGTTGCACGAGGCTGTGTTTGAAGGTTGGATGTACAAAGAAGTGTACTTATGTTATATTGTATTATTATTTGAATATAGTATTTCATATGTTTAAAAAAAATCAGTTTTATTATCAATAATATGAAAATAAAAGGATTCCTATTTACAGGTTATTGGAAGAGACTCAGACAAATTAAACAGAACATTTAGAACATATGAAAAACCTCCTGAACACAATTTTTAAACTTGAACTCACACAGCAAATATAATTACTTATTAAGCTTATGTACTTTTTGAAACATTGTACAAATTGTGGGAAAATATATTTTTCATCTTATGTATTTACTGAAAGTTGTTCAAACTGTGGGAAATTTGTTGGTGTTATAAAAAAAACGGATTTTAGCTAAGGACTCCTCAGTGTTGTCAAGTTAAACTCAGTCTTAAGGAACACTGACAGCATGCCTTTCACAGTAAAACTAGTTGCTGGGATGCTGGTGTTAAATTTTTATTGTGAAACGGTGCAACATCTGATGTGGTTTAACTTTGCTGCCAGTAACATCAGCGAGCCATGCCATCTTGGATGCATCATCGTGCCATGCGCAAGCCATATCCGAAAGCTGAGGTCGATCTGACAAACAGTCAGAGAGATATGCAAGCCACATACCCACACACAGACGTTTCTTGCTTTTTAGATCGATTTTATTTTTCATTTAAATGTTTCACATTCTGTATTGTATAGACAGAATAATTAATGCCATTATTCCACACACTCCAGCACAGTAGATGGTGTTATGCACCTCTAACGCTGGTTTACAACCTGCCAATAAACACAAAGAAGTAGAAGGGTTTTTTTTTGTTTTTGTTTTTTTTTTTAATTAATATGTTACGTCAAGTCTATTTTAACACTGTGACTCATGATGGGACACAGGTGAGCACCTTCAAGCAGTAATTCATGATGGCTATAGACATGATTTCAGTAACCATAGGGTTCCATGAGATGTCAGTGAGACCAAAACAATCATGGCAGCAAAGCACAGAAGATACAACCCCAATTCCAATGAAGTTGGGACATTGTGTAAAATGTAAATAAAACAGAATACAATGATTTTCAAATCCTCTTCAACCTATATTCAACTGAATACACCACAAAGACAAGATATTTAATGTTCAAACTGATAAACTTGATTGTTTTGTGCAAATATTTGCTCATTTTGAAATGGATGCCTGCAACACGTTTCAAAAAAGCTGGGACAGTGGTATGTTTACCAATGTGTTACATCACCTTTCCTTCTAACAACACTCAATAAGCGTTTGGGAGCTGAGGACACTAATTGTTGAAGCTTTGTAGGTAGAATTCTTTCCCATTCTTGCTTATGTGCAACTTCAGTTGTTCAACAGTCCAGGGTGTCCGTTGTCGTATTTTGTGCTTCATAATGCACCACACATTTTCAATGGGCGACAGATCTGGACTGCAGACAGGCCAGTCTAGTACCTGCACTCTTTTACTACGAAGCCACACTGTTGTAACATGTGCAGAATGTGGCTTGGCATTGTCTTGCTGAAATAAGCAGGGACGTCCCTGAAAAAAGACGTTGCTTGGATGGCAGCATGTGTTTCTCCAAAACCTGGATGTACCTTTCAGCATTGATGGTGCCATCACAGATGTGTAAGTTGTCCATGCCATGGGCACTAACACACCACCATACCATCACAGATGCTAGCTTTTGAACTTAGTGCTGATAACAATCTGGATGGTCTTTTTCCTCTTTTGTCCGGAGGACACGACGTCCATGATTTCCAAAGACAATTTGAAATGTGGACTCATCAGACCACAGCACACTTTTCCACTTTGTGTCTGTTCATTTCAAATGAGCTCAGGCCCAGAGAAGGGAGTAGCATTTCTGGATGTTGTTGATGTATGGCTTTCACTTTGCATAGTAGAATTTTAACTTGCACTTGTAGATGTAGCGACGAACTGTGTTAACTGAGAGTGGTTTTCTGAAGTGTTCCTGAGCCCACGCAGTAAGATCCTTTACACAATGATGTTGTTTTTTAATGCAGTGCCGCATGAGGGATTGAAGGTCATGGGCATTCAGTGTTGGTTTTCAGCCTTTCCGCTTACGTGTAAAAAGTTCTCCAGATTCTCTGAATCTTCTGATTATATTATAGACTGTAGATGATGGAATCCCTAAATTCCTTGCAATTGCACATTGAGAAACATTGTTCTTAAACTGTTGACCTATTTTTTTCATGCAGTTGTTCACAAAGTAGTGATCCTCGCCTCATCTTTGCTTGTGAATGACTGAGACTTTTAGGGATGCTCCTTCTATACCCAATCATGACACTCACAGTTAGTGTCCTCAGTTCCCAAAAGCTTATTGAGTGTTGTTAGAAGGAAAAGTGATATAACACAGTGGTAAACATGCCACTGTTTCTGAAAACATAATGCATGAATCATGTTGTTTTTTTTTTTAAGTTGAGCATAGTTACATAGATACTGTATCTTAGTAGTAGTACAGTTTGGCGCATGGTTAAAAAAAATCCAAATATGGTTGGTCAAAACTCATACTCTGGGGCAAATATAGTTAGTTTTATAGCAGCTCTTTTTAGTATAGCTGACTGTCAGAGATTTCATTAAATTTGAGGACTGTGGTTTGTTGGTAGAAGTATGTCCCCTATTGAGTACTCTTGTATTTGGATTTATTTGGTAGAATTCATACTGGTAAAAAATACAGAGACAAATAAAACAGAAGATAACACATTAAGCATAAAAACACTTATTTCCAATGTGGTCCTTCATACACCATCAAATACAACATTAAATACAACGGTTTTGTTTTGTAGTTATACTTAAAAAAAAAAATCCTCCTGTAACAAAAGGTATCTATAAATAAATCGACCATTCTAGCCACTCACAGGTATACAGGGAACTGAAGAGATTATGAAGTTTTGGTAAAAACCTGAGTAACTGTGCATCATTCAAGGTTCTTAATAAAAAGCGTGCCACCGGGTCCCCGCCCTCCTCCAAACGCACTCTGCCTACAGAGACTTGGGGGCGCATTAAGGCTGATGGGTGGACCCGAAGGAGACTTTCCAGGCCCGTGATTTGCTAATCGGGGTTTGGATCCCTTGTCATTTCTCTTGCTCTGGTTTGCGGAGGTCGCCCAGCCCTCCTGCTCGCGGACGCACCGACTGCACTCCATGCGCTTTGGTTAAAACCCGACGACCTTCACTCTGAAGGCTGGGCACTGGGAGTTTTTTTTTTTTTTTTTTAAGGATCGGGGGCCTCGCTGTGACTGAGAGAAGAGGCTAAAAACTCCTCACATATGGCTTTTTTGTAGCAGCTTCCATCACATTTGGGATTGTGGAAGGGACGCGTTTTAAATTTACTTGAAGTCGCCCAAAAGTTTTCACTCACTTGTGGGGGCTGATCATGGAGATGCAAAGGTGCTCCACAAGGTGGAAAACGAAAAGGTGGCTTATGGATTCCCATGTAAGCGTGGTTATCACTTTAATCCTGGTTCTACGGGCTACTGGTGTCAGAACAGGTAAGAATACGCGAGGGGCCAAACGGTTTCCAGTGCGCTTTTATCGGAGCGCGACTGGACTGATGACGGAGGTCGCGGGATTAAGAGATTAACCTGGACATGAAATATGAAACACAAAACAACAAAAACCGAGGTTGTAGAGAGGCGCTGAGGGCATTCATTCAGTACGTGCCAATTTTACGCACGGATGAAAAGCGTCCTTTCCAAACTCCTGTTTTCTGCGTAAAACGCCCAGACAAACTATGTTTGTTAGCAAGAAAAAGTTAGGATTTTTTACCTGTGGTCCCCTAGGTGGATGTACACATGGTTATCAGGGTGGACACGCTCAGACAGATGACACTGGACATGTGGACACAGTAACAGTAGTAGTAGCAATGGTTTCAATTAAAGGACTGAGACCAATTAATGTGCAGTTTAATATTGGGCTCTGTGCTCAGTGGTGGCTCCAGACCTTTTTTCTCTTGGTGGGGCAAGTCGATCACAGGGCACACTATTGAGCAGTTTGGTGACAGAGCTCATGGCAAATGTGCAAAAATGCATTTTAAAGTAAAGTTTAACATGTTACTATGTACTTGTTTATTCGCATGTATATGGAGCTATGGATAGCAGTCGTTGGTTAAAAAATATGATAATTACCATTCTGACAGGGGAAACCTGCTTGTCTATGGTACGGCATAGTCACTTCATGTGTGTCTCCATTTCATCAGGCTGTGGTTCCTAAAGCTGTTTCACAGGGAAATTATCTCTATTTTTATTGCAAATCAAGGAGAATAATGGAAAACTTCATACATTTTGCATAAACAATATCTCACGCTATGGGTCATGGGCACTTCAGAAAGTGGTGGCAACCAGATCTGTCAGACGATGGTGGTGGCAATGCTGAAAAATTTATGCTTTTTAACAGCAAATCTCAGTTTGCCATTATCTGCAACTCTTGCGGGGGCTAGAGATCATCGTGCTCCACCCTGGAGCCATCTGTGTCTGTGCTGTGGTCAAATACTGTATGATTTACTGTCAGTGGGTATAATCCCATCAGGTGAGTGTTGGTTTAAAGGTGTAGGACAGGATAACCCCCCCCCCCGGCTGCCACAAAGGGCTGAGTGGCGGATCACACTGTTGCAGGCTGCAGGCATGATTCACCTTTCTCCACGCTGACTGGTCCACATCGACAGTGTTCTTTCTAACTGGTTGTCCAACGTATAACCAGGTCGACAACCCCGTCAAAATCCCGTGGCTCATCCTTAGCCAGCAGGCTCCTTCAGGACCGGAGACAGTCCATTTACGAAGGCGGCGCGGAGTGCAACGTATTCCAGCTGGACTCGCAGCCGCGATGCGGAAGTCGACTGTACTTGGCTGCACTCCGACATCCTGTCTCATAGACAGCAGCACAGTCGAAGCGGTCTGCCTCTATTGGGATGATCAAACACTTGTTTAAACTCCCTCACAAACCCAGTATGTCGTTAGGAGCCGTGAATTTTGCTCCCAGAGTGCCGTAACCCAGGCTCGTGCCTCTCCTCAAAGGAAATTGATGACATAAGCCACCCGGCTAGCATCTGACGCGTACATGACGGGACGTTGTGCAAAGACGAGCGAACACTGCATTACGAAGTCCGCGCACGTCTCGACACAACCTCCATACAGTTCCGGTGGGCTTAGTATGCTTCAGGGGATTGGGGGGGGGGGGGGGGGGGTGTTAGTTGAATCACACTGGAATGTTTGTTTTGTGCTTGGTCGGCTGGAGGAGGTGCTGCAGCAGCGCCCGGAGTGCGCGCTTCCACCTGGGCGGTGACAGCTCCATCCTCCGATTGAGTATGACGTTCTGCTCGGTTACTAAATCTAACCGAGCAGTGAAGGCGGTTAAGATTTGCTGCAGCTCTCCTAACATGCCTCCTGCCGACGCCTGTGCACCCTGTGTTTCCATTGGCAGTTCAAGCATGGTTGACGCCCCTCGGGATCCATGACGCTGGCCGAGAAATCCTGTTGTGAAAAGTGTAGGAACACGGACCCACAACAGGGGGCGCAAATGAACGGACAATGGAATCAGCCAAATATAACAATTTAATGTTGTGAATGTGCACAACAGAGCAACAGACAACACAACTGAGATCAACAGTCAAATTAGTTACGCTGATGTGTGAGCAGCTCGAGGATAGAAGACGCCCGTCCAGAAAAGAGCCGGATCCCACACCCTTCCACTCCACCGGACCTGAAGAAATCCTGGAGCCACCATGCGCTGGGTCCCCAGGTGGCCACTGCCTCCGGCTGTCAGATCGGGTACTGCTGGCAGGAAGAACAGACAGGTGATGGGGGTGCGTGAACACCAGCAACAGTTCAATATAAAGGTGGAAAGCATCTCCACCTCTCAATCACAATTCTCGGAGCTCGTGCAGATCCTGAAGTCACACTAAACCGAGTCTGCAAACTCAGAATTAATGTCAGTCAAGCACAGAAGTAAAGACGTTACCAATGTATGGCACCAAAAAGGCTGAGATGTTTACTTGTTTGGTAGACGATTTCTCGGCAGTGAGGTGAAGATGCTGCCTGGCTCTTATGGAGGTGTGGATGATGATGATGAGTGACAGCTGGCGTTGTTGATGAGTGACAGCTGCCACTCCGGTTGCTCCGGTGCCCTCTCGTGCCTGAAGCCGGACTTCAGGCAGGGCGCCCTCTGGTGGTGGGCCAGCAGTACCTCCTCTTCAGCGGCCCACACAACAATGTGTCTGGAAGCCCTCTCTAGAGGATGACCATGGGGGCATCCATGCCAGATACCCAAACCACCTCAGCTGGCTCCTTTCGATGTGAAGAAGCAGCAGCTGTCATTTGAGTCACTCTTGATATTCATGCTTCTCACCCTGTCCCAGAGTGTAAGCCCAGGTACTTGGTGGAGGAATCTCATTTCCACTGCTTGTAATAAAATAAAATTTATTTTTCAAATGATTAACATATGAGTTTATATTTTCACAAATTATTTTCAAATTTATCAAAAGAGCATCAAAGTCATTAAATATTAAATTTAAAATTTAATTTAATGTGAACCATCTGGCAGGTGCCAGTGAACAACATTGTCATGGGGCTTATGTCTGTTCATTATGTTCATGATGTGGTCTGCTTGGTGTTGCTTAACTGCACCTCTTGTCTGGTGTTGGGATTTGGGTGCATCTGTCTCTTTGTTAGCCACGCCCTTTTCCTTGTTGTTCTTCCACACCTGTATCTCATCTGCTGGAATCACTCTTCTTTAAACCCTCTGTTTTCACCTATGCTTTTCCAGTTCGTGTTCCTTAGTGTCTTTGTTCCAGCTCTTTGCCACAGTTCTTGATCTCATTTTTTGCCTTGCTGTTTTCTGAACCCTTTGCCTGTTTTTGACCTCAACCATGGTTTCACGTTTTGGGTAATGTTGCTAACTTTGGCTTGTTTACGTGTGTACTGACCTTTTTCTGGCTCTTCAATAAACCCATTTTTTACATTATGCTCTTGTATGAGTCTCACATTTGTGTCCTGTCTCCAGCCCGGTCCTCTGACATGTCTTTATTCTGATACAGACAGTGTTCTGAAACAGGTCTGAAAAAGTGTTTGTCAGCCATCAATAATTTGTAGTACTGACGTGAATTTTTGGTGTCGTCCTCAGCTCCACATTCCATCATTCTGGTTTTGTGTTGATATTTTATATATTTTATCACATATTTCACCACATAGTGCACATCATGTTTTGCCCAGTGAGCACTATTTTTATTGTTAGCTGATTTCAATGTGAAGATGGGTACGGGCACTGGAAGTGACCCAATGAGCACAAACTGTGTACAATGTTCAACATGTGGCACACAAACTAAATGCCATTTCAAGCACAGCTGTTCCTGTTGTTTGCCTTTCAGCTGTCCCCGTTTCAAGGGGGACACCACAGCAGATCCACCCCAGATCCACAGTGGGATGTGGCACAGGTTTTATGCCAGATGCCCTTCCTGATGCAACGTCAGTTTCACCTAGAGAAAGACAGCCTCTGGTTTTCCAAAGACATCTTCCATTTAAGTACTACTAAGGACACACTCTGCTTACCTTCTTAGATCTTATGCTGTGTTTACACATAACGATGGCACGTCAGGAATGCCACAAAGTACACATTCTTGGTCATGATCATGAATGTGATGATTTGAGGCAGAGGCGTCAAGTGTCCTAAGGAACTGCTGCAACCTACCATGCATTGCGATTAATGGCAGTGTTGCTGGAGAATTATCAGGAACCATTACGCATGGTCAAGAATAATGTTCCGCATTGTTGCACGCTATTGCACGCTGTTGCACGTAACAACGCATCGTTAAGTTCTATCACGTTGTGAATGAGGCGAATGTCTCCACACACACCCCACTATTCTCCAACCGTTAGTTGTTAAAACAATTTAGATCACTCCAGTTTGCTTCTCAAAAGCCACAGCAGAAGAACTTTGTGACTGCATGTAGTTGGGCTCTGTGCCATTGAAATGGTGCAGAAAGGAGGAGGAGGAGGACTGAGAGGGCCAGAGTGTGTGGCTCCCCCACGCGGATCTTGTCTCGTCATTTTCCCATGCTCAGCACATTCAGCAGGTGGAGCACCCGGCCAGGAGCGCACTGAGGAGCACTGGAACGAAACCTTTAGCTGATTTGCCGTCACTGTTCTCTTCAGCATACTGCATCAATGAAAACTGAATGTGGTGCAGCAGGGTTTAATTGTGCACACGTCAGAGAATATCCTGTCACGCTCTATTCAGGATCACCACAAATCAAGATGGATCAACACCCCTAGTGGTGACTTTCATGACATGAGGCAAATGAGGGTGGTGCGTGACATTCATGGAAGATTTTTTGACAGCCACAAAACATGCTCACGAAAATCACGAATACACGCACCAACACGCACTATTAAGTAACCTCTTCAAATGCATTAAGTAACATTAAGAATGTCAGGAATGTGCCAAGAATGACGCAAATGACAATCATAACACGTCCTGCCTATGTGTAAACGCAGCATTACAGAACCAGGTGTACACAGAGCAGACTGGTTGCATCAACCACAGCTGTTCCTAATTTTCCATAATCCACTCAGCATCCACTAACCATCCAGTAGAGACACGGCAGACACATATAAGGGGTATTACACAGGCAACTCAAATTTTGCTCTTAGATTGATGTGATACATCAAGTTAACCACCAACAAATCACTTGTACTTGTTAAATGTTCTGTATTTTGGTTTGTTATTATCTACACAAGCGGCTGGGAAAGACAAACTCAATCATTTACGTTTTTTGCTCAGCAAGCTCTACGCTGTTACTAGGGACAGGGGCAAGACTGAAGTCCATTTATGTTTGAAACATAAAATTGGCTTCTAAAGGGGATGATGAAGGATGGCTCCTTCATAAACTATCCGGTTTGTTGTTTTATGTATGTCCCAGGCCACAGGCCACATTGAGGTACCGTGAAGATGCCCACCCACCTTCACTTTACAGTAGCCCCTCTGTCTTCCCATTGAGCCAGACCCAACTCCGGCTTTCCTCATTTCTGTGCCGAACCAACACAATTTTGTTCTACCATGACATCCAAAGCACTAACCTTGAAACCATTCTGAAAACAAGACATACTTAGTACAAACCTTACTGTGAACTTCACCGTTACCTTGAGACCTGGATGCAGTAGTATAGTACACTACTTCAGAATGTATTCTTTACTAGTTTTGAAAACAGCCACAACATCAATCATACACTCTCACAATCCACATTTTTTTGAGGTCTCATGTAGATGTGCCAGTTGGTATGAATGTCTCATTTGTCATTTCAGCTAATTAAAAATAAAACAAATAAACTGGTTCAAAATGGAATTTATGCAATGCAATTTACATTAAGGGGTTGTTTTTTTGTTTGTTTGTTTGTTTGTTTTTGGTAATTTATCCTGAACACAATAGATTGGAGGAACTTTCAAAAAGCTTATCAGAAGTAACATTGTGATTCTTAAAGGAAAACAGAAGAAAGGTTTATATCCTTGTCACAACATAGCCAGAATGTGAGGCCGAATGGCATCAGAATGACAATTCTGCCCACATCTGAAAAAGTGTCCAGTTGCAAGTCCGAAAACATTCTTGAATCAGCCATCTGCGAGAGTACAATTGGCCTGGGCGCCCGAGTGGTGTTACACATGTTCAAAACACCTCTGGGCACAGCTGAGATGGGACACCTAATCTGATGGATTCCATGTGCAATTTGAGCACCATCTGAACCTCAATTTACATAAGCTGATGGTCTGGCAAGAACACAATCTTGAAAATGATTTGTAGGCCCATACGAGGGAACTTCAAGATGGATCTGGGCAAGGCAAAGCCTGCCGGTATGACCGCACGTGCCACGTATAATAATGTCCACCTCCAATGCCCCCCCCCCTGGAGCACAAAGGAACTGTTTATATGTATGTGGCACACTTCATCATGTAATGCGAATGTGAACAGCAGCTATCAAACAAAAAGCACATGCGCTACTGTGTGCACACCGCCACAAATCTGATCAGGCTGTTATATCCACAATAGACCTACAGTACAGATATTTGTCCAGTCCTTCTCATGGGTGACGTAAATAATGTGAACTATTGCCTCCATCATATCTCTATATACATGGGCACTTGCGCTTCTCTGTGGTCTCATGCACAGTAACATGTCATTGCACGCATCAGGCTCAGAGATGAATGGATCTCACCGCGTAATATAACTTTGAATCTCACCTCCAACAGTGGCCCAGGAGTGTTTCACAGTGCAGTGTTAACTGAAGCTTGCTGAAGCTGGTGTTTCCCACCTCTGATCATTTTACAAAACTAGAAAGTTGTCCAACCTCGTTTCGTTTTTTCATTTATGTGTAGCTTCCGAGTGCCAGAATGTTTTGAGAACAGAAATTGTTATTTTTTGCCTCTCAAGTTCAACTCTACCAGTTTAAATTGCATCCTACCAAATAATAAATAAAAATTAAATGCAAAAAAAAAAACAAAACAACAAAACAAACAAACCAACAAAAAAACATGCTTCAGCATGGTGCCTTACAGCAATAAGGTCATGGGATCTCTTCCACCTGTGGCCTTTCTGTATTTAGTTTGCATGTTCTCCCTGTGTTTGCGTAGGGTTCCCTCTGGTGCTCCGGCTTCCTCCCACATCCAAAGACATGTAGGTTAGGTGAATTGATAACTCTAAATGAGGGTTGGTGTGGTGTGCAAGTTTGAAAGTGTTTCTTTGTCTATATGTGGCCCTGTGACAGACTGGCTTCCTGTCCTGGGTGTACCAAGCTTCATGCCCTATGATACTGGGATAGGCTCCAGCCCACTGGAACCTTTGACTGGAGTAAGCAGGTATAGAAAATGAATGAATAAAAAAATTGAGTACAGTGATAAAGTAATTGCTGCGATTCTGCAAAACAGAAAAGGGAGAGGGTTTCAAGTGAACTGGCTAGTTTGTACAGTAACAGGATGCTTGAGTTTGTGTCAAAATAAAAAAAGGAACCGAATGCACACCAGAAAGGACAAGTGGGGGTGTCACGTCATGAGTGAAAATCCCACACAGATGTTTATAATATAATTAAAAACTAAAACAAATTTCACTATAGCCAACAATGTAACATGACAATCATCTAATATTTGGATCCAAAGTATTATTGCTACATATCTGGACACACTGTGTTCAAGCAAAGGATTATCAAGTCCTCTCACACATAGAGGCCCTAAAACTATGTATGTTTGTTTTTTTCAATAAATCAGGTGAAGCCCTCAGTTTAGGTGCCCGTCAGCTATAGGCTGTTCAGCCAGAAGGACATTCCAAACTTTGGCATCAACTGCTTGTTGCACATCTGGATGCAAGATTGTTTCTTTCATGCGATGTAGGATCAGGCCAGCTGCTTTTCATTACTGAACACCTGCAGGCCAGGCCTCTTTTTCTCCATTTGCATTGCAGTTCACATCATCCCAATTACACTTTTTTTCTCAGTGTGTCATTACATAATTGCAATCATTTTTCTTTTTCCTCATTCTGCATAATTCACCTTGTAATTACATGCTAAAGCAAGGAAGATACATTTTTCTCATTACACTCAGATCTGATGTTGGCAGCAAAGACAGAAAAAAATATGTCACTATTCTTTCATGCAAAACATCCTTTTTGAAAATACAGACAAGTCTGATATTCCAAAATGCATTTGATTTGAAACATTTAAAAGAGATTTATAAAGCCATTGAAAATAAGCTAAAAAATAAAGCAGATTGAGTTCGATATTCATGGACTGAAATACAGATGGAAATCTGAGATTTCTGACGTCCACCCAATCCGGATCCTTATCACCTCCAAAATACAGTGCCATGCCCTAATATCTATCTGTGGTGCAAATTTGGTGAGAATCCATGAAGTAGTTTTATTTTTCTTGACGTAATCCTTCAAAGCCTATATAAAGTGAAATCTTGATCCAGAATCCGGATCCGGATCACCTCCAAAAAATAATGGAGTCTTCAATGGCCTAATATCGATCTGTGGTAAAAATTTGTGCAGTAGTTTGATGTAATCCTGCTAACAGACAGACAGACAGACAAATAAATAAATGCTGATGATTTTACTATGCCCCTGGTGGACATAATTAGGTAGAAAAATGTAGCATTGCAAGTGAGTTCAATCTCAGTGCTGCACTTCACATTCAGAGGAGAATCATAGACTGTAGTGAAAATGGATTATTTGCTTCCATTTGCTCACACTGTGGAAATGTAAGGTTACAATGAAGTCATATAATTTTCAATTCAATTTCAATTTATTTTCATTTATATAGTGCCAAATCACAACAAAAGTTGCCTCAAGGGCACTTCACACAAGTATACTGTTGCTGCGTTTGCTGTTTTTGTTTTTGTTGTCAACTGAAACTGGATTTTGCACAGTATAACTATGTGTCTGAAAGGGGTGGGAGGATGGATTGGTTCCTACCTGTAAAGTCTACAAACCATCCATGTAAACAGAGATTGAGTGCCTCCATTCACAGCCACTCATGGCAAATGAAAAGAACAAAACCGGAATGTAAGAATTCATGCAATAAGGTATGTACATATTTGGGCAGTGACACAGTTTTTGAATTTTTTGCCTCTGTACACCAATTGAGTTGTAATGGCACAGTCATGATGTGCTTGGGGTGTAGACTTGCAGGTTACATTCAAGTAATTCAACAAGACTATGATGCAATAAGATATAATACAAAACCTTTATTGCCTACATGGAAATTTGTCTTTCGTTTCACCATAAAAACATGTTATAAAAATGCCATATATCACAGCAAACAACCATAAAAAATGCACTGAAACAACAATTCTCCTATGAATAAAATAAAACTCACAAACATCCATGAAACACCTATCACATGTCACACGGACCTACTGCAAAGACAGAAGAACACTGAGTCTAGAATCCTCACTTCATTTATAATTCTAACCACACTTGGTACAAAGGATGTGTTGTAGATATTTGTACTTGCCTTTGGTATAACAATCTCCATGGGGATAAAAGTTCAAAATCTCTGTACAATGGATGTGACAATTCATTAATAATAAATAATAGACCTAGGAGCATCCACTGGTGCTGCATGTTGAAGCATTCACCTCACTATGGAACCTACCTGGATCCTGATTGCTAACCACCGATCCATCTTTGCCTCCTGAAAGGACCTGTGAAGCTGCTGCAGACTGTGATATGTAGGGTCCCCTTGAGCATTTCTAGTTGCAGAGGTCCTGAACCACTGAAGCATCTGTGAGCTGGATCACACTCAAGGAAGCACACGACATAGCCATAGTGTCATAGCTGACTATCCCTCATATTGCAAGTACAACCCCAACTCAAACTAAAGTAGAAAGGTATGCAAAATTCAAATTTTAAAACGCTAGTAGGTAAGTCCCTTCGGCTGCTCCCTTGTTTGCACTCGGGGTCGCCACAGCAAATCCAAGGTGGATCTGCATGTTGAATTGGCACAGGTTTTACGCCGGATGCCCTTCCAGACACAACTCCACATTACATGGAGAAATGTGGCAGGGGTGGAATTTGAACCCTGAGCCTTCTGAACTGAAACCAAGTGTATTAGCCACTTGGCCACCACCCCTGCAAATTTTAAAACGCTAGTAATGAGGTTAAAATAAATGAATAATGATGCTGTTTCAAACACGTGATGCCAACAAGTGACTGCATTCATGATTTGGCACAAAAGCTGCATCCACAAAAGGCTGAGTCTGTTTGGATCAAAGTTGGGCAAAGGATTTCGAAGGGTTTTTTTTTTTAATAAATACGTGATGAAATTATTGAAATGTTGAAAATGTTCCGCAAAGAGACACTGGAGGGGATGCATATTTCTCCTTCAATACTGCATAATATCATTAAGTGATTCATGGAACTGGGAGGAATTTCAGTGCGTAAAGGACAAGGACACAAGATAAATACCTGTAATATTGGAGGCCTCAGCTGAAATTGCATCAAGAAGCATCATTCATCAATAGCTGCTAATGCCACATGGGCAATGGATCACTTTTGGAAACCATTATCAAGCACTACAATACGGAGTTACATTCACAAATGCTACTTAAATCTTTACCATCCAAAAACCCTTATGTTAAATTTGACCAAAGGCAGCATTGGCTTCTCTGGGCTTGGAGGCATCTGGGGTGGTCCATCACACAGTGAAAATGTATGTTTTGGTCAGATGAGTCAGTATTCTAGAGATTTTTGGAAGAAATGGATGTTGTCTGTTCTGGACCAAAGATAAACAGGTCCATCCAGAGTGTTATCAGTAAGAAGTCCAAAAACCAGGGCCTGTCATGGTATAGGATTGTATCATTTCCCTTGGCAAAGGTAATTTAGAATTCTGCATGAATGCAGAAAAGTACATTGTGGTTTTAGAACAGCATATGCTGCCTTCAAGATTGCATATTTTCCAGAGACATCCATGTATTTTTCACACCCCCGTCACACTACAGCACAAAAGAACACGAATGCCGTATGAATGCCCATTCGAATGACATTTGTGCAAGTCGTGCTGAATGCGAACTGCACTCGGAATGCCTTGTGCAGCATTCTCACAGCAGTCGGCAAATTTATGGAGAAAGAGCACATGCACTCTACTTTCATGTGTTGGCCATGCTAGAAAACATTTGAGGTGGTCGAGTTGCAGTCTACTGCCATACGAATACGGTATGACATTCATACTGCAATTCATACGCCTTTCGAACCATTCAAACTGTGATCGAGGGGCTGTACAAATTATTCGAACAGGTCGAATCCTTACCTAATGTCCCGACTGTCCTCCCGTCACACTAGAGTATGAATGAGCATGAATGCTGTACAAATGGACATCCGAGCATCATTCGTGCAATTTGAACTGCAATCGAATGACATTTCAATTCCTCGGACAGTATTTGTGTGGCGCTTTGGAAAATACGCCAAATTGCCCAGCATGAATGTAGAGAACAGGCATATCACTGTTGTGCTGCATTCACACTGGGGAATATTCGTACGGTGGTTGTACTGCACATCATCACCCTGGATGTGTGAGAATCATTCGAGTCAACTTCAAACCACATTCTGGCTATTCATACAGCATTCATACATGGCTGTACATCTGCCATTCACATTGCCTTAATTTTCTGTCCCGTACGAATGCAGCTCGACTTTTGTTTGTTTTGCTAATTCGTGTGATTCATGCAGCATTCATGCTCTACTGTGACAGGACCCTCAACAAGACAATGTAAAACCACATTCTGCAACACTACAAAAGCATGGCTGCCTCGGAAGACTTGTCCCCAATGGAGAATACGTATGTTGAGAATTTTGGAACAAAAATACAACAATAACCCTGTACTGTTGCACACCTTGAGATGTGTTTACAGGAAAAATGGGATAAAATAACGAAGGTGCTTTTGCTCCGCCGTCAGCAGCTTCGGCACGAATTTCACAGCCACTCTTTTCATGGCCAAATCTTCTGTCACAATGGAATTTGCTGAAAAGTGCTGATGTCCACCTCTTCTGCAATTTTCAGATAGTGACACGACGGTCCCCGCATCACCACAGCGTTCACTTTGGAATGACCTGGTCATTTCAGCATGTTGATGGCCGACCAGAGCGTGGCTCGCTCTCTACCGTTGCGCGGACGTCTTTAATCCGGTTGTACCGCTCCTTAATCTGTGTGATGCCCATAGGATCGTCACCGAAAGCCATCTGAATCTTCCAAATGGTTTCCACCTGGCTGTTGCCCAGTTTCTGGCAAAATTTGATGCTGCGCTGCTCTAGTCATTCCATCTTTTTCCTTGCAATGAAAATCTGCCGAGCGCACTACACATGTCCTCACACAAAGGATGCTTACCAGCAAATGACGCAATCGACAGGCGTGAAAAAATTCATGCATGCGCACGAAGGTTCAAGGTTGGCTGATGCAAGCACACGTGATTCAAATCCATCAGGTTTTTGCAAAAAATAAAAAGGTCCGATACTTTTCTAACAGACCTCTTATGTTAAAAAATTAAATGAAGTTGGACACAGAAAACATAAAATATGTTGGGTTCTACTGTTTCCAATGAAATAGAAATCAAAGTAAATATAAGAATCACTGTTGTTGTTATTTTCTTCTTCTTCTTTTTTTGGTGTGCATTTTTTATACCATCATTTGAGACATGGTCATTCCAGTAGTACTCAAGGATTCTCCAGACAGACCTTGCATTAAAAATACTCAGTTGTCATTTTAGATGACTGGTTACAGCCCTGGCAGAAATAAGTCTAAACCTGTACTTGCCAGCCTATGGTCTCACACAAGAGCAATCAGAGATTTCTGACGTCCGCCAATCTGGATCCGGATCACCTCCAAAAATTAATGGTGTCTTCCATGGCTTAACATGTATGATACATGTTACATAAAATTTTCAACACAGATACATGATGTATCTGTGTTGAAAATTTTGTCAAAATCTGTTAAGTAGTTTTGACGTAATCCTTCAAAGTGTATATAAAGTGAAACCGTGGTCCAGAATCCAGATTTGGATCCAGATTACCTCCAAAATTTAATGGAGTCTTCCATGGTCTAATATGTATCAGTGGTGAAACTTTGGTGAGAATCCGTCAAGTAGTTTTGACATAATCCTTCAAACACTATATAAAGTGAAACTCGATCCAGAATCCGGGTCCAGATCACCTCCAAAATGTAATGGAGTCTGTCATGGCCTAATATGTATCTGTGCTGAAAATTTAGTCAAACTCTGTGCAGTAGTTTTGATGTAATCCTGCTAACAGTAAACCTTTCAAAGTTTATATAAAGTGAAATTTGATCCAAAATCCAGATCCAGATCAACTCCAAAATTTAATGGGTTCTTCCATGGCTTAATATCTATCTGTTGTGAAACTTTTTGTCAAAATCCATGCAGTAGTTTTGACATAATCCTGCTAACAGGCAGATAGACAAATAAACGCAGGTGATTTTATTGCGTCCTTAGCGGACGTAATAAATGAGTATCAGAAAGACTGGGAATGAGGACATCAGAGAGTCAGTACAGGTAGGATGTTTTGGAGATGTCATGAGAGAGGTGAGATTGAGATGGTTTGGGCATGTGCAGAGATGGGATGTGGGGTATACTGGGAGAAGGATGCAGCTGCCAAGGAGGAGGGGAAGAGGAAGGTCAAAAAATAGGTTTATGGACGTGGTGATGGAAGATGTACAGAGTGGAATACGGGGGCTGGGTGGGATGGAGATGAATGAGCAGGAACAATCAAAAGGAGAAGAAATTCTGTGAATATATTATTCTGTGCCCAGTTATCACATTTACGGCCTTGGATAAAAAGGGTCTTTAATATGTTGTTGTATTGTTCAAATTTATAGTATATCAACACTGCCATTTTTATAACTTAATCTTTTAGAAAACATGTCAAACTATAACACTGAATCTAAAACATTGACACTGACTTATAGCTCGTCATGAAAGAAGAATCAAGAATGGATGAGAGAAATATTTTGCCTTAAACTGGATCATTGGTTTACCAGATTACCTTTGTGTGAACTACATTTGCCCAGTCTGGTGGCTAGAGTCTTCTTAAACTGTTTTTGTGGTGAAAATAATCCACACCCTATTATTTTAATAGCTTCAGTCTATATTGGACCTACTGTGGTGACCCAGAGCATTAAGCCAAAAGAACATTATATGGAGACTGAGACAAATTAGACAAACATAAATCAACATGTAATTTAACAACTGAATTTTATTCAGTTTAACTTACATTCTAGAGATTTCTTTTTGCTTCCTGTTTAAAACCATATCTTTTTGAGGGGGAAATGGTATAAAACTTACAATTTCAGTGTAAAGAACAGAGACTTCTGACTTGTCTTGCAACAAGCAACTTAGTAGGAATAGAGATATTTTAACGAAAATTGTTAAATGTGTCCTCTCATCCATCTGTGTTCACACTCTGTGGTCTGTTTACTCAAGTAAATCATGTAGATTTATTTTAAAAGTGTGCAGCAATTTCTCCCTTGACTACACTTCTGTGTGTATGTGTATTACTATTCTCAAAACACATCAACTGTAGATGTTCATTTGCTGCTGGATAGAAAACATTTAGTAAATACATAGTTGTCACTGTGTGTGAAAAAGCAGATATATAATTGAGAAATAACAAGACAGTCTGAGAAACACTCAAAATAAATAAAATTTGATGCTCTTACTGCCCAGTTTATTACCCACAAACACTTAGACAACTTTAGTGAAACGCTCCAACTGATGCAAGATTCTGAAGTGAATCTATTTCTATGAAATACTGTGGCAGCCAAAAATAATGTTAGGGAAGAGAGAGAACTTTTTCTTGCTTACATTAGACAGACAACTAGCCTGAGTGCAGAGAAAGAGCTCTTTATATCGTCGTTGGTGCTGTGTGCAAACACTCACAGAGGCTGGTGGCTGACTCGAGTGTGCCTGTGAAAAGTGCCTGTGTTTCGACAAACTTAGGTAAAACTCCGTAAATACAAGATACACTCAGTTTTTTAAACTAATATTATAAACAACAAATACTGTGTCAGTAACTGTTCTATTTTTACGCAAGGCCATCAAATATGGCCATTGGGTATTGCGAAGGCTTTGCATTCATCTGCCTGTCCGTCCATCTGTCCGTCCATCTGTCCATCTGTCTGTGTTCAGTCCTATACTTCCATTCCTATTACTGCAAGAGTCTTAAAACTCGCAGGGAACATTCTTGGGACACAGACCTTGAACAAGTTCAGAGATGGCTAAACTTAACCCTGTTATGGCCATACTAGCAAAACAGAACAAAAAGCACAAACCAATCTTGTCAGAACATGCAGTGACAGAAATGTTGCAGCAAAGCAACCACATACAGTGTAGTCCAGTGTCCACAATGATGAGGTGGTTGAAAAGACAACCAGTGACTGTATTGATGCTTGAGCCATCATTAAAATTCAACATTACCCACAGCTCACCCCACTTCTGATGCAACTCCAACCTCTTCACAAAAAGCCCCCAAATTTCACAAAGTATGCTTTTGACTAAAACATTCCTATATATGCTTCCCAATTCAATTACCATTCCATTTACACATATGTAGCTTTGGTTGATCACACACCTATTTGTGATCCCTAATTCTTTCAGTGCTGATATGCTCCAGTTGAATCCACCGAGTTATATTCAGCCACTTCACAGCATTTGAAGGTCACATATATTAAGAGGTAAGATGATTTGTTTCCTCCGATGTTGTCCGCCATCCAACAGGAAATCCCCCAAAGCAATCAAACCATAACTCTGTAAAGGCTCCCCTTACCAAAAAATAGTACTGATAAGTATATAAAAAGTTAACTAGAAGTATACTTGAAACATACTTGCATATACTACTTTTTGGTAAGGGTCTAGTTTATGGTGTTGTGGTGTGGTGTTGTAGTTATATTTGGTCAAGGGGCATGTGACGTCACGGCTTGGGAACACGTACCATGTTTGGATGGATATGAACGAACAACTGCCAACTGTGACGCGCATGTGTCTGCTCACTGTCCTCACGTGGACATACATAAAAACATATATCACTGTTGCAATGGGCTGCAGCAAGCGTGCACATGGCGCGCACATTAACAGGCTACCCCACATGAAACGGACCGTCAGATCATAAAACGATCTGAATGTCACGTCACCCACGTGAGCTTTGTTTCGCATGATGAGGCATCTGTCCTACGGCACACCATTCTCAAGACGTGTGTTGGGCAGGACACACGTGTGGGGCCAGCTGGACACCCTGCCAGCAGATGTGGACATGATCAGTGCACCCTGCTTCTCATTCCTGTCATTTCATAACTGTATGTCTATGACCATGGATCATCTACAGAGGAACAGACGGATCATACTTGCATTGCCCACTTGAAAAGAGGGATTCAATAAAATGTGGTGTTTTTATATGGTGTGTGCGGTTTTATTTCTTCTTAAATACATCCATGTCCTTCTTGATATCAGGCATTTTCCCGCACCTTTTACAGGACAGCGATGGAGCTTGTTGGTCAAGTTTCTGGCTGGCAATCAGAGCTTTTGGAAAGTACAAGTTCAAATCCCATGGGTGGCATGTAATTTTTATTTATTTTTTTATTTTCACAGCAGCTGCGTGATGTGGTTACACATGCTGCAGCTGCTCAATGGGGGGTGGGCTGAGGTGGTGGATATTATTTACACGTAGCACGTGCAGGTCATACCAACAGGCATACCATGCCAGATCCATCTCGAGGTTCCCTCGTATGCGCTCAAATCATTTTGGACCCTGTTTTGCTGCCATCAGAATATGTAAACTGCGGTCAGAAATTCAGATCCACCAGGTCTTTTCCGAGAGCTGGCCGCCCCTCTAAACTGAGCGAACAGGGGAGAAGGGCCTTAGTCAGGGAGGTGACTGAGAATCCAATGGTCACTCTGTCAGAGCTCCAGCATTCCTCTGTGGAGAGAGGAGAACCTTCCAGTAGGACAATCATCTCTGCAGCGATCCATCTGTATGGTAGAGTGGCCAGATGGAAGCCACTCGTTCATAAAAGGCACATGGCAGCCCGCCTGAAGTTTGCCAAAAGGCACCTGAATGACTCTCAGACCACGAGAAACAAAATTCTCTAGTCTGACAAGACAAAGATTGAGCTCTTTGGTGTGAATGCCAGACATCATGTTTGGAGGTAACCAGACACCATCCCTACAGTGAAGCATGGTGGTGGCAGCATCATGCTGTGAAGATGTTTTTCAGTGGCAGGAACTGGGAGACCAGACAGGATTGAGGGGAAGATGAAAGCAACAATGTACAGAGACATCCTGGATGACCTGCTCCAGAGTGCTCTTGATCTCAGACTGGGGAGATGGTTCACCTTTCAGCAGGATAATGACCATAAGCGCACACAGTGCACTATAATGACAATGAGCAAAAAGTTTGGGTTTTTTTGTAGATTTTTACAAATTTATTAAAATCACTGTTTGAATTGGGATTATAAAAGGAATAAATAATTTATTTTTTGGAGTATTGTCATTTGGATAGTTACTATTATTCCCATACTGAAACTAAGATTGAGCATCTTAGATGCTGATCCTGAAATATGTGAGAATTGCATCATCCCATCTATTTGCAGATGATGGGATGAATGTGGAAAGTCAGTTTTGATCATTTAATGGATATGTGGATATGTTTGAGAATGGTTTATTATCCTAAAAACAGAAATATATCTATAATATACCACATGAAAATTCAGTATTCTGTGAAGTGTACATTTTTTGATTACGCATGCTTCCAGTCACTGGATAGTCAGTCATTTTCACTACGATTCATGCTGACTCCAAATGCACATTAAATTGAATTTGCAGATAGCAGTTTATGTTGTCCTTTAACTGGAAAAACTGAACTGCAATAGCTTGTCAGGTTTTGATTCCAGAATACATACCTATAATTAAAATTTTAAGATTATTTTTTCCTTTTTGTTTTTAATTATCACATTTTATCAATTTTTGTATCGTGAATGTTTTATGATATGTTAATGTAAACATATGTGGCAATCATTTGGGAAGCACTGTATTATTATTATTATTATTATTATTATTATTATTATTATTATTATTATTATTATTATATACATTTTCTTTTATTCATTCATTCATTTTCTATACCATCTTATTCCAGTTACAGGTCATGCGGAGCTGGAGCCTATCCAACCCAATCTCATAACATGTTCACAATGGTGTCAAAAAAGTGATTTAATCTATTTCTTTGTGCTATCATTACAAATGAAGTTCATTTTTGTGATGATGTCCAAATTTCATGATGAGATCATGAAATTTGGGGTGACACGGGGATGGGGGGCTTTGAGATTTGGATTAAGGTTAGGGTTAGTGAGTGAAGGGTGACAGTGTCATGAAAATGTAATACATTTTGTGATGGTATTACCCCCTAAAAACAAAAAAAATATGAGACTGGGCTTGCCTATCATAGCGCTCATTGGGTGAGAGGTGGGGTACATGTTGTGTGGGCCGCTGAAGAGGAGGTACTGCTGGCCCACCACTACCAGAGGGCGCCCTGCCTGGAGTGCGGGCTCCAGGCACCAGAGGGCGCTGCCGCCACACAGGAGCAGCCAGGGTGACAGCTGTCACCCATCACCTGAGACAGCTGACAGCAATCATCAGAGGGGTATATCAGCAGGACGGCAGCTCCACCTCATTGCCGAGATATCGTTTCTACCGAGGAGGTAACGTATCCAGCCGACTATATCAACCTTGAATACTTTTTGCCTTTATACAGAGAGAGAGAAGAACAGCAGGAGACAGTGTTGGATAAGTACACACACTCCTGCACTTCAGTGTTTACTTGACGAGAGGGGGAGGTGGTGTTACCACCGTCCGTGTTGCTGGGTGCAGCGCACCCACCTCTGACTGTTTTTGTTCCTCGCCAGCAGTACCAGATCCGACAAGCGGAGGCAGTGGTCACCTGGGAGTTCGGGACTTGGCGGCTCCAGTATTCCCGGGGTTGCGGTGGCGGTGGAAATCGAGTGGTTCCGGTTCGACTTGGACAGATGTCTCCTACCTTCGAGCCTGCCCACACGACACCATTGGAATTCGGCTTGTTCCCGAAATTGTAATCGGTTGTGTTTGTTGTGCGAGTTTCACAACAGTAAAGCTTTGTTATTTGACTTACTCCATTGTCCGTTCATTTGCGCCCCCTGTTGTGGGTCCGTGTTCCTACACTTTCACAACAGGATATCTCGGCCAGCATCATGGATCCCGAGGGGCGTCAACCGGCTGTTGAACGGCCAATGGAAGAACAGGGCGCACAGGCGTCCGCGGGAGGGTGATCGGTGAGTTGCAGCGGATCCTCACCGCTTTCACGACTCGGTGGATTTGATGACCGAGCAGAACGTCCTCCTGAACCGCAGGGTGGAGGCTCTCGCCACGCAGGTGGAAGCGCGCCCTCCGGGCGCCGCTGCGGCTCTCCCTCCCGTCGACCCTGTGCGTAACAGTGACGTTCCACTGGTCGTTCAACGACCCCTTCCACCTTCCCCTGAAGCATACATAAGCCCCCCAGAGCCGTACGGAGGCTGTGTGGGAGACGTGCGCGGATTTCCTTATGCAGTGTTCGCTCGTCTTCGTACAGCGTCCCGTCATGTACGCGACTGATGCTAGCAAAGTAGCTTATGTGATAAACCTGCTTCGTGGTGAGGCACGCGCTTGGGCTACAGCGCTTTGGGAGCAAAATTCACGGCTCCTTCAGACATATGATGGGTTTGTGAGGGAGTTCAGAACAGTGTTCGATCACCCTAATAGAGGAGAGACCGCTTCAGCCCTGCTGCTGTCAATGAGACAGGGGCGCCGGAGCGCAGCTGCCTATGCAGTCGACTTCCCGCATCGCGGGCTGCGAGGTCCGGCTGGAATAGCACTGCCCTCCGCGCTGCCTTTGTAAACAGACTGTCGTGGTCCTCAAGGGAGCACCTGGTGGCTAAGGACGAACCGCGGGATTTAGATGGGCTCATCGATCTTGTCATACGATTAGACAATCGGTTAGAAGAGCGCCGTCGGGAACGAGACGAAGGGCGTGGCCGGGCACGCGTCGTCCCTCTCCCTTCCGGTTCCGACCGCGTTCCGCCCTCCCCACGCTCCATGGCCCCTGCGCTCCGTGCAGTTACAGCCCCCCCTGCTGACGAAGCTATGGACACGAGTAGGGCAACATTTAAGGCACCGGTTACACAAAGGAGGCTGGCCCACGGGGCGTGTTTTGTTTGTGGCTCGATTGAGCATCAATTAAGAGACTGCCCCGAGCGGTTAAACACCAATGCCCGCCCCTAGAAACTGGGCTAGGGGTGGGCCGAGACATTCACGTGGGACACACCCACATCGCCACACGACTCCCAGTTACCATCCTGTATGAGGATTTAACCCTGAAGGCCCCAGCACTGGTGGACACGGGCTCAGAAGGGAATTTGCTAGACAGCAAATGGGCCAGGGAGATAGGGTTCCCTCTGGTGGCGCTTACCTCGCCTGTGCAGGTACGGACGCTAGATGGCTCCCTACTCCCTCCAATCACTCACAAGATGTCGGGGAATCACCGGGAGGAGATCGAGTTTTTTGTGACTCCGGCCACCTCCCGTGTGATTTTAGGGTTCCCTTGGATGTTGAAACACAATCCCCAGATCGATTGGCCGTCCGGGGTAGTAGTTCAGTGGAGCGAGACCTGCCATCGGGTATGTTTAGGTTCCTCGGTTCCTCCCGGTTCCCAGGCCAGGGAGGAGGTCAGAGCCCCGCCCAATCTAGGGACGGTTCCGGTGCAGTACCATGACCTTGCGGAGGTGTTTAGCAAGGATCTGGTGCTCACCCTTTCCCCGCACCGCCCGTATGATTGTGCCATTGATTTGGTTCCAGGTGTTGAGTTCCCGTCCAGTAGGCTGTACAACCTCTCACGACCTGAACGCGAATCAATGGAGACCTACATCCGGGACTCTTTGGCTGCCGGGTTGATCCGGAATTCCACCTCCCCGATGGGTGCGGGTTTCTTTTTTGTGGGGAAAAAGGATGGCGGATTACGTCCATGCATCGATTACAGGGGGCTGAACGAAATCACGGTTCGTAACCGATACCCCTTACCCTTGTTGGATCGGTGTTCACGCCCCTGCATGGAGCTAAGATATTCACCAAGCTTGATCTTAGGAATGCGTATCACCTGGTTCGGATCCGGAAGGGAGACGAGTGGAAGACGGCATTCAACACCCCGTTAGGTCATTTTGAGTACCTGGTCATGCCATTCGGTCTTACAAACGCTCCCGCGACGTTCCAAGCATTGGTTAATGTCTTGCGGGACTTCCTGCACCGATTCGTCTTCGTATATCTTGACGACATACTCATCTTTTCTCCGGATCCTGAGACCCATGTTCGACATGTACGTCAGGTCCTGCAGCGGTTATTGGAGAACCGGCTGTTTGTTAAGGGCGAGAAGTGTGAGTTTCACCGCACCTCTTTGTCCTTCCTGGGGTTCATCATCTCCCCCAACTCCGTCGCTCCCGATCCGGCCAAGGTTGCGGCGGTGAGAGACTGGCCCCAACCCACAAGCCGTAGGAAGCTGCAACAGTTCCTCGGCTTTGCTAATTTCTACAGGAGGTTCATTAAGGGCTACAGTCAGGTAGTTAGCCCCCTGACAGCCCTGACCTCACCAAAAGTCCCCTTCACCTGGTCGGATCGTTGCGATGCCGCGTTCAAGGAGTTGAAACGGCGCTTCTCGTCTGCACCCGTTCTGGTGCAGCCCGATCCTAGTCGCCAGTTAGTGGTTGAAGTGGACGCCTCGGACTCAGGGATAGGAGCTGCGCTGTCCCAGAGCGGGAAGACCGATAAGGTCCTTCATCTGTGTGCCTATTTTTCCCGCAGGTTGACCCCGGCCGAACGGAACTATGACGTCGGCAATCGAGAGCTCCTCGCGGTGAAAGAGGCTCTTGAAGAGTGGAGACATCTGTTGGAGGGAACGTCTGTGCCATTCACGGTTTTCACTGACCACCGGAACCAGGAGTATATCAGGACCGCCAAGCGGCTGAATCCCAGGCAAGCCCGCTGGTCACTGTTCTTCGGCCGTTTTGACTTCCGCATCACCTACCGGCCCGGGACCAAGAACCAGAGATCGGATGCCTTGTCCCGGGTACACGAAGACGAAGTCAGAACGGAGTTATCGGATCCACCGGAACCCATCATCCCGGAGTCCACTATCGTGGCCACCCTCACCTGGGACGTAGAGAGAACCGTCCGGGAGGCCCTGGCACGAAGCCCGGACCCCGAGACTGGACCGAAGAACAGACTTTACGTCCCACCAGAAGCTAGGGCTGCAGTCCTGGACTTCTGTCACGGCTCTAAGCTCTCCTGTCATCCAGGGGTGCGAAGGACCGTGGCAGTTGTCCGGCAGCGCTTCTGGTGGGCGTCCCTGGAGGCCGACGTCTGGGATTATATCCAGGCCTGTACCACCTGCGCCAGGGGCAAGGCCGACCATCGCAAGGCTCCGGGACTGCTACAGCCGCTGCCCATGCCTCATCGCCCCTGGTCCCACATCGGCCTGGATTTTGTCACGGGCCTCCCGCCGTCCCAGGGAAACACCGTCATCCTCACGATAGTGGACCGATTCTCCAAGGCGGCCCACTTCGTGGCCCTCCCGAAGCTCCCAACAGCCCAGGAGACGGCAGACCTCCTGGTTCACCACGTCGTCCGGCTGCATGGGATTCCATCAGACATCGTCTCCGATCGCGGTCCCCAGTTCTCCTCGCATGTCTGGAGGAGCTTCTGCCGGGAACTGGGGGCCACGGTCAGTCTCTCGTCCGGATACCACCCCCAAACCAACGGGCAAGCAGAGCGGGCCAATCAAGAGATGGAGCAGACCCTGCGCTGCGTGACAGCCGCGCACCCGGTGGCCTGGAGTACCCATCTGGCCTGGATCGAGTACGCCCGCAACAGCCAAGTGTCGTCAGCCACCGGCCTCTCCCCCCTTTGAGGTGTGTTTGGGGTATCAGCCCCCGTTGTTTCCGGTGGTTGAGGGAGAGGTCGGTGTGCCCTCGGTCCAGGCCCACCTACGGAAGTGCCGTCGGGTGTGGCGTACCACCCGCTCTGCTTTGCTGAAGGCCCGGATGAGGACAAAGGCCCATGCAGACCATCGGCGAACCCCGGCCCCTACGTATCGTCCCGGGTAGGAAGTGTGGTTGTCCACCAAGGACATCCCACTACAAGTGGCCTCCCCGAAATTGCAAGATAGATACATAGGTCCTTTCAAGATCCTTAAGGTCATCAATCCCGCCGCAGTGAGGCTTCAGCTTCCGGCCTCACTGCGGATCCATCCAGTGTTCCACGTGTCGAAGATCAAGCCCCATCACACCTCACCCCTATGTACACCCGGTCCGGCACCACCTCCTGCCCGGATCATCGATGGCGAGCCGGCTTGGACTGTGCGCCGGCTTTTGGATGTCCGACGGATGGGCCGGGGCTTTCAATATCTGGTGGACTGGGAGGGGTATGGTCCCGAAGAACGCTCCTGGGTGAAGAAGAGCTTCATCCTGGACCCGGCCCTCCTGGCCGACTTCTACCGCCGCCACCCGGACAAGCCCGGTCGAGCGCCAGGAGGCGCCCGTTGAGGGGGGGGTCCTGTTGTGTGGGCCGCTGAAGAGGAGGTACTGCTGGCCCACCACCACCAGAGGGCGCCCTGCCTGGAGTGCGGGCTCCAGGCACCAGAGGGCGCTGCCGCCACACAGGAGCAGCCAGGGTGACAGCTGTCACCTATCACCTGAGACAGCTGACAGCAATCATCAGAGGGGTATATCAGCAGGACGGCAGCTCCACCTCATTGCCGAGATATCGTTTCTACCGAGGAGGTAACGTATCCAGCCGACTATATCAACCTTGAATACTTTTTGCCTTTATACAGAGAGAGAGAAGAGCAGCAGGAGACAGTGTTGGATAAGTACACACACTCCTGCACTTCAGTGTTTACTTGACGACAGGGGGAGGTGGTGTTACCACCGTCCGTGTTGCTGGGTGCAGCGCACCCACCTCTGACTGTTTTTGTTCCTCGCCAGCAGTACCAGATCCGACAAGCGGAGGCAGTGGTCACCTGGGAGTTCAGGACTTGGCGGCTCCAGTATTCCCGGGGTTCGGTGGCGGTGGAAATCGAGTGGTTCCGGTTCGACTTGGACAGACGTCTCCTACCTTCGAGCCTGCCCACACGACACCATTGGAATTCGGCTTGTTCCCGAAATTGTAATCGGTTGTGTTTGTTGTGCGAGTTTCACAACAGTAAAGCTTTGTTATTTGACTTACTCCATTGTCCGTTCATTTGCGCCCCCTGTTGTGGGTCCGTGTTCCTACACTTTCACAACAGTACACCTTGGACAGGATGCCAATATATCACAAGACAGACTTTTTTCTGATGAAGATAAATAAATCTATATAAAAGCCAAGTGTTTGTTGGTTGGTTGGTTAACACTTATGAGTTGTGAACAATGCGGCATGGAAATCAATTTTAAGCACACTGTTGGAATCAACGCATCAATGTGCATTGTGCTTTTGTGCTATAAATAAACAAGCACTCACAGACTGCTCTTGTTCAGACTTTTCAAAGTGCTGTATGATTGTGGTAAAATGATCAAACTTGAGCTGTTTTGTAAGTGTTAAGATTGTACATTTTCATTACTGGTGCAGTGCCCGTATCAAATTTGTATTCCTATAGAAAATTGGGAGCTTAAGTACATTTCTCATGGATGGTTGCACGAGGCTGTGTTTGAAGGTTGGATGTACAAAGAAGTGTACTTATGTTATATTGTATTATTATTTGAATATAGTATTTCATATGTTTAAAAAAAATCAGTTTTATTATCAATAATATGAAAATAAAAGGATTCCTATTTAACAGGTTATTGGAAGAGACTCAGACAAAATTAAACAGAACATTTAGAACATATGAAACAACCTCCTGAACACAATTTATTTAAACTTGAACTCACACAGCAAATATAATTACTTATTAAGCTTATGTACTTTTTGAAACATTGTACAAATTGTGGGAAAATATATTTTATTCATCTTATGTATTTACTGAAAAGTTGTTCAAACTGTGGGAAATTTGTTGGTGTTATAAAAAAAACGGATTTTAGCTAAGGACTCCTCAGTGTTGTCAAGTTAAACTCAGTCTTAAGGAACACTGACAGCATGCCTTTCACAGTAAAACTAGTTGCTGGGATGCTGGTGTTAAATTTTTATTGTGAAACGGTGCAACATCTGATGTGGTTTAACTTTGCTGCCAGTAACATCAGCGAGCCATGCCATCTTGGATGCACATCATCGTGCCATGCGCAAGCCATATCCGAAAGCTGAGGTCGATCTGACAAACAGTCAGAGAGATATGCAAGCCACATACCCACACACAGACGTTTCTTGCTTTTTAGATCGATTTTATTTTTCATTTAAATGTTTCACATTCTGTATTGTATAGACAGAATAATTAATGCCATTATTCCACACACTCCAGCACAGTAGATGGTGTTATGCACCTCTAACGCTGGTTTACAACCTGCCAATAAACACAAAGAAGTAGAAGGGTTTTTTTTTGTTTTTGTTTTTTTTTTTAATTAATATGTTACGTCAAGTCTATTTTAACACTGTGACTCATGATGGGACACAGGTGAGCACCTTCAAGCAGTAATTCATGATGGGCTATAGACATGATTTCAGTAACCATAGGGTTCCATGAGATGTCAGTGAGACCAAAAACAATCATTGCAGCAAAGCACAGAAGATACAACCCCAATTCAATGAAGTTGGGACATTTGTGTTAAAATGTAATAAAACAGAATACAATGATTTTCAATCCTCTTCAACCTATATTCAACTGAATACACCACAAAGACAAGATATTTAATGTTCAAAACTGATAAACTTGATTGTTTTGTGCAAATATTTGCTCATTTTGAAATGGATGCCTGCAACACGTTTCAAAAAGCTGGGACAGTGGTATGTTTACCAATGTGTTACATCACCTTTCCTTCTAACAACACTCAATAAGAGTTTAGGAACTGAGGACACTAATGTTGAAGCTTTGTATGGTAGAATTCTTTCCCATTCTTGCTTATGTGCAACTTCAGTTGTTTCAACAGTCCAGGGTGTCCGTTTGTCGTATTTTGTGCTTCATAATGCACCACACATTTTCAATGGGCGACAGATCTGGACTGCAGACAGGCCAGTCTAGTACCTGCACTCTTTTACTACGAAGCCCACACTGTTGTAACATGTGCAGAATGTGGCTTGGCATTGTCTTGCTGAAATAAGCAGGGACGTCCCTGAAAAAAGACGTTGCTTGGATGGCAGCATGTGTTTCTCCAAAACCTGGATGTACCTTTCAGCATTGATGGTGCCATCACAGATGTGTAAGTTGTCCATGCCATGGGCACTAACACACCACCATACCATCACAGATGCTAGCTTTTGAACTTAGTGCTGATAACAAATCTGGATGGTCTTTTTCCTCTTTTGTCCGGAGGACACGACGTCCATGATTTCCAAAGACAATTGAAATGTGGACTCATCAGACCACAGCACACTTTTCCACTTTGTGTCTGTTCATTTCAAATGAGCTCAGGCCCAGAGAAGGGAGTAGCATTTCTGGATGTTGTTGATGTATGGCTTTCACTTTGCATAGTAGAATTTTAACTTGCACTTGTAGATGTAGCGACGAACTGTGTTAACTGAGAGTGGTTTTCTGAAGTGTTCCTGAGCCCACGCAGTAAGATCCTTTACACAATGATGTTGTTTTTTAATGCAGTGCCGCATGAGGGATTGAAGGTCATGGGCATTCAGTGTTGGTTTTCAGCCTTTCCGCTTACGTGTAAAAAGTTCTCCAGATTCTCTGAATCTTCTGATTATATTATAGACTGTAGATGATGGAATCCCTAAATTCCTTGCAATTGCACATTGAGAAACATTGTTCTTAAACTGTTGACCTATTTTTTTCATGCAGTTGTTCACAAAGTAGTGATCCTCGCCTCATCTTTGCTTGTGAATGACTGAGACTTTTAGGGATGCTCCTTCTATACCCAATCATGACACTCACCGTAGTGTCCTCAGTTCCCAAAAGCTTATTGAGTGTTGTTAGAAGGAAAAGTGATATAACACAGTGGTAAACATGCCACTGTTTCTGAAAACATAATGCATGAATCATGTTGTTTTTTTTTAAGTTGAGCATAGTTACATAGATACTGTATCTTAGTAGTAGTACAGTTTGGCGCATGGTTAAAAAAAATCCAAATATGGTTGGTCAAAACTCATACTCTGGGGCAAATATAGTTAGTTTTATAGCAGCTCTTTTTAGTATAGCTGACTGTCAGAGATTTCATTAAATTTGAGGACTGTGGTTTGTTGGTAGAAGTATGTCCCCTATTGAGTACTCTTGTATTTGGATTTATTTGGTAGAATTCATACTGGTAAAAAATACAGAGACAAATAAAACAGAAGATAACACATTAAGCATAAAAACACTTATTTCCAATGTGGTCCTTCATACACCATCAAATACAACATTAAATACAACGGTTTTGTTTTGTAGTTATACTTAAAAAAAAAAATCTCCTGTAACAAAAGGTATCTATAAATAAATCGACCATTCTAGCCACTCACAGGTATACAGGGAACTGAAGAGATTATGAAGTTTGGTAAAAACCTGAGTAACTGTGCATCATTCAAGGTTCTTAATAAAAGCGTGCCACCGGGTCCCCGCCCTCCTCCAAACGCACTCTGCCTACAGAGACTTGGGGGCGCATTAAGGCTGATGGGTGGACCCGAAGGAGACTTTCCAGGCCCGTGATTTGCTAATCGGGGTTTGGATCCCTTGTCATTTCTCTTGCTCTGGTTTGCGGAGGTCGCCCAGCCCTCCTGCTCGCGACGCACCGACTGCACTCCATGCGCTTTGGTTAAAACCCGACGACCTTCACTCTGAAGGCTGGGCACTGGGAGTTTTTTTTTTTTTTTTAAGGATCGGGGGCCTCGCTGTGACTGAGAGAAGAGGCTAAAAACTCCTCACATATGGCTTTTTTGTAGCAGCTTCCATCACATTTGGGATTGTGGAAGGGACGCGTTTTAAATTTACTTGAAGTCGCCCAAAAGTTTTCACTCACTTGTGGGGGCTGATCATGGAGTGCAAAGGTGCTCCACAAGGTTGGAAAACGAAAAGGTGGCTTATGGATTCCCATGTAAGCGTGGTTATCACTTAATCCTGGTTCTACGGGCTACTTGGTGTCAGAACAGGTAAGAATACGCGAGGGGCCAAACGGTTTCCAGTGCGCTTTTATCGGAGCGCGACTGGACTGATGACGGAGGTCGCGGGATTAAGAGATTAACCTGGACATGAAATATGAAACACAAAAACAACAAAAACCGAGGTTGGTAGAGAGGCGCTGAGGGCATTCATTCAGTACGTGCCAATTTTACGCACGGATAAAGCGTCCTTTCCAAACTCCTGTTTTCTGCGTAAAACGCCCAGACAAACTATGTTTGTTAGCAAGAAAAAGTTAGGATTTTTTACCTGTGGTCCCCTAGGTGGATGTACACATGGTTATCAGGGTGGACACGCTCAGACAGATGACACTGGACATGTGGACACAGTAACAGTAGTAGTAGCAATGGTTTCAATTAAAGGACTGAGACCAATTAATGTGCAGTTTAATATTGGGCTTCTGTGCTCAGTGGTGGCTCCAGACCTTTTTTCTCTTGGTGGGGCAAGTCGATCACAGGGCACACTATGAGCAGTTTGGTGACAGAGCTCATGGCAAATGTGCAAAAATGCATTTTAAAGTAAAGGTTTAACATGTTACTATGTACTTGTTTATTCGCATGTATATGGAGCTATGGATAGCAGTCGTTGGTTAAAAAATATGATAATTACCATTCTGACAGGGGAAACCTGCTTGTCTATGGTACGGCAATAGTCCTTCACTTGTGTGTCTCCATTTCATCAGGCTGTGGTTCCTAAAGCTGTTTCACAGGGAAATTATCTCTATTTTTATTGCAAATCAAGGAGAATAATGGAAAACTTCATACATTTTGCATAAACAATATCTCACGCCATGGGTCATGGGCACTTCAGAAAGTGGTGGCAACCAGATCTGTCAGACGATGGTGGTGGCAATGCTGAAAAATTTATGCTTTTTAACAGCAAATCTCAGTTTGCCATTATCTGCAACTCTTGCGGGGGCTAGAGATCATCGTGCTCCACCCTGGAGCCATCTGTGTCTGTGCTGTGGTCAAATACTGTATGATTTACTGTCAGTGGGTATAATCCCATCAGGTGAGTGTTGGTTTAAAGGTGTAGGACAGGATAACCCCCCCCCCCCGGGCTGCCACAAAGGGCTGAGTGGCGGATCACACTGTTGCAGGCTGCAGGCATGATTCACCCTTTCTCCACGCTGACCTGGTCCACACTAAAGCCCACAAGTTATCATCTAACAACTCCCCCCCCACCCCACTCCCACCCCCTGGTTGCTTCTGCACTTCCACATTTGACTTATCATGCAGATGTTTGGTCGGCTGCAGGACAAGGCCACGCTGTGTCAGGGCGGTGGGAACGCTTCCCCTCTAAGTACTGACTGCTTATTTGATGATGGTCCTTGTTGCGCTTCCCTATGATTTCAGAGCTTTCAAAGACTCAACTTGCACACGGGGCTCGCCTGCAGCTGCAAGCCATATGAGCCCATTGACCCACGACCCATGGCCTCTTGTCTCCATAATGTCACTTTGACAAGATATGGAAAAAATGTAATTTTGCAGCATGTACAGTGGCAATTAAATGTGTCTCTGTGTCTCCTTCATTCCCTTCGCATTTCAAATCTCACGTTTCTTACCTAACCAGCACCATTTTCACTCACTTTTTTCTTTTTTTTATCTGCGGGGCTCTGAGTTCCAGGGGCTCAGTCAGCTTCTCCTACCCTCTTTATGTCAGCCGGAGCTGTTTCTGCAGGGTGTCCTCACCACCTAGCAGTGTACAGACACGTCCTCTCAGCCCCCGGGCCACAGTCTCTGATGTGCATTCCAGCAGCAGACGCTGACTTTTTTCTTCCTATAGCGCGCTCACTGACTAATCACCTCCTTGCTAAACTTTTGTCCTCATATTTCCAACCGGTGACAGAGACGATTCTGAGACGAGGTTCTTGTCTTTGTCCCAAGCTGCAGATTCAAGTTCTTGAAGCTATACCTGATGTTGCAAATTTTTGGTTTAAAACAAATTCAAACATTGTGTGACGTTCTTCTGGAGGTGTACAGTGTTCACAGTTATGGGGAGAAGGAGGAAAAGAAAACATGCTTTGAAAAACTGGGTAGGTCTCAGTGAAGTTTCCTTGGTATGACACCAGCATAAAGCCGTCTTGTTTTAGCCGGTAGCGTGGTGGAAGTTAAAGGAAGGAAGGAGAGGGAGAGGAGAGAGGGGGGTACGGAGAGAGAGAGAGAGAGAGAGAGAGAGAGAGATTCTTGCTGAAGATATTATTGGAGTCTCAAGGAGCTGCAGGTGAAAAGGTCCTCCTGTGTTTAATCAGCCCTTTTCAGCTTGTTGTAAAGACCTTCCAGACTAAAATGATGCTTCGGAGTGATTGATGATGCCAGTATGCAGCTGTGATCGACTGAAGCAGATGTTTTTGGCGTCGGTCCGAGCAATGGTGTTGTGTTATGACGGGTTATTTTTATTGTTGTACACCTGCATACACAGCGGCGAGGAGCATATCATTTCAGTTGATCTGTGTGTTATGGTAATGTCATAACAGCATTCCTTCTCCTTCATGCTGCTGAAATTTGCGTATGATAGAAAATGAGTGACAGGGCCACTCCTGATTGGTAGACAATAATTTTATGTGCCATCAGGGTGTGGGTAGGGACCGGTCAGAGCTTATGAGGCTTGTTTACGTAGACCTCACATCAGCTCTCACATGCATGCTTTTAAAAGCTGTGCACACTTATTTGTCTGCCTGAGTGGATTGCTCAGTATTCAATTTGCTCAAAAACACTGGGCAAGGATCGTATCCCAGTCAAATGGCCCAATCTGGAACACAAGAGTCTTGGTTGTGTCAACCCTAAAAGCACTTTGCAGGATTTCCAATAAAAGTCCTCAGTTAAATGTCCAAAGTAAGTAGCTGGTTCATGTGCATGAACAAAACAAGGGAAACACTGACCCTAACCTGGTTCACCTTTGAGACCATGTGCTTAGCTAGGTATAATATACAGTAGCAAGTGTAATCATGATCCATGAAGTACTTGTGGCGGGTTTGCATACCATCAGGTTTGTAGGACTCGCCTCCTGGTGACCAAAATTACAATTTAAACACCTCAGTGTCAATCTGCGTGACAACTTAATGAGGCAACTTTGTTTACCAAGTTTCTCCTTGATATACAAGTTATTGTGGATATAAGGTTTGTGAGACTCAGCCTTCTGCTGGCCAAAATTGGAATTCAAAAGCACTCAACATCAAATTTGACTGAGTTTACCTTTTGTACCAACTTTTACTATGATATATGAAGTCTTTGCCAAGATTTTCAAAAATTTCAATGATGGTGCCCCCTTGTGGCCACAATTAGAAGTGAAATATGTCCAGTGTTGAGTTTGACTGAGGTCTTAGGGAGGTGAGCTTGTGCACCATTTTTCACCTTGAGATACAAAGGCTTTGTCAAGATATTACATACACATTAACCATATGGACTCACACACATATGTACACACACACACAGACATGCATAGACAAACACACATAGGCTTAAGCAGTTCCTAGACCTGCTCTGCCTTTTGGTGATGTCAGCAAAAATGGTAAGCAAGAATATTTGTGCAAATGTAAGCTCCCAAATCACCTGAGCCACACGTTTGGCCCCTTCATTAACGATACAACCCTATGTGGGAAATTTCCCTGTCCCTCCCTCGAACCTTGTCCTCTCAAAGAGCGTCTGGACCACTCAATAAATAAAATGAAAATTATTTCTGAAAAGCTAATATTTCCTCTATGGGATTAATGGTGATTTCATATGGAAAACAAGCAATGTTTAAATTTCAGAACATGACACAGAATCACACTTTTTCAAAGCAAACTTTGAAATTTATCCATGGTTCACATGAGTGCAGAACTGTGGTGGGCAGTCAGTACGGACCACGGATCAACTGTGACCACTAATTCCATCTCAGGTATATTCTAAGTCAGGGGTGGGCAACTTGTTCCAGAAAGGGCCAAGAGGGTGCAGGTTTTCTTTGCAGCCAGTGAATCTACCAGGTGATTTCACTGATTAACTGATTCCATCTGCTCAAAGTGATATTAATCAGTGAAATCACCTGGTGGAATCAGTGGCTGCAAAGAAAACCTGCACCCTCTTGGCCCTTTCTGGAACAAGTTGCCCACCCCTGTTCTAAGTCAAGGCTAGTGCCCATTTACAGCTGGGTGGACTGGGCTGATGCAGATGAAGGACACAAACTGGGCTCCCTGTTTGTGTCCTTGGACAAGGTAGCACATACCTGAAACCAAACACTCATCTCTTGGTTGGTAATCCACCATCTGTGCCACAGAGCCACCTCTTCTACAAATTTGACAAAAACAACTATAAATTCACAACGTAAATAATGAGGGTGGTATTTAATTGATAGAAGTTCTGCTGTCTCTGTGCAGTACTTACCACAGAGCAGTGTACACAGTTTGTGTATCAGTCTTTGTGCTTGCAAGGGTCATTATCAAGATGTACAGTAGCTGCTTTCTGTTCAGCAGCAACAGCTGTCTTGAGTCACTTTATGAGCCAGCCTGTTAGGAGGCAAGCCAGATCATGCTATTTCATCCAGTTTTTCACTTTTTTGGATCATTGGTGATCATAGTAGAATGGCACCTTGTGGAAAAGGGGTGTAAGATCTAGTCATTTCATGACTTCTGGGACTGAGCCTTCAGCAGTGTGTCTGTATGTGATAATGGTCTTGAAATCACTGAGACATTAAGTCAGTAGCTACACTCATGTCTCTGGAAGCTGGACCCTTGACCCCACAAGCTCTTAGAAGTGTTGATGGAGTCATAAGGTCACTGTACACAGGTGTATGATGATGACAATATGTGAAAAATACACAGATGAAACAATGACTTCAACATTATACACCTCAAAATTAAAAAATTAAAATTTCACATGGCTAATGGCTTTTTTGGAGAAAAGGACTTCTCAGAAGTATGCCAAATGTGAGGGACATACTAAAATACGAAATGGACAAGATTTAGCGAAATGGGGGCAAATAGGGACAGATAATCACAAAATGGGGTAAAATGTAATGAAATGGACCAGAGTGAACGAGACTGGCTCCAAATAAGTACTTTTATTTGGCTGTTTTTTGTTTGTTTGTTTGTTTTTTTATGAGATGTGCTCAGTATATGTAGTAGGGGCAGGTGTGCCATCTGGTGTTCAAGATATGAAACTTCAGTAGATGAGTCAAGTCTGCTTCATTTCATAACGTTTTACCCCCATTTCGTTATTATCAGTCCCCATTTTGCTCCATTTCACTAAAAAAAATAAATAAAAGTACTTAATTGAATCATATTTGGAGTCAGTCTGCTCCATTTCACTACGTTTTTACCCCTGATTCGTTATTATCAGTCCCCATTTCGCTTAAAAATAATTAAAGTAATTAATTGAATCAAATTTAATCATATTTGGAGTAAGTCTGGATCAGTATGCTCCAATTTGTTACATTTCACTTAAAAATAATGACATAAAAGTACTTATTTGAATCAAATTTAATCATATTTGGAGTCAGTCTGGGTCAGTTTGCTCCATTTCGTTACATTTTACCCAATTTGGTGATTATCAGGCTCCATTTTGCCCCATTTTCTCCATTTCATATTTTAGTATAGCTGCAAATTTGGTGCTTGTACCATCGAGTGAATGATTCTTACACTTATCTGCGGCACAAAATCTACAGGATGGCTTTTGACCTCAGTGAACCTTGGTCAATATGGACACTCTATCCACTAACTTGTGTTCCCCAACAATGCAGACCTTTACATAATTTCATGTCTCTCTCACAATTGCAGTCTGCTCAGGAAGTCTGACAGGACTGCTGGCTGGTGATCAAATATACTTTCTAGTAATAACGGCTTTTTCAAGTCTGAAACTTGATGATACTATTTGGAAAAGAAAAAAATGTTTTCTTCAAATGCAAGCAAATTAACAATATTGTATTTTTTTATAGGAATGCTATGTTAGGGCCCCTTCACACATAGTGCGAATACGTACAACTCAGGGCGACTCACGGTGGTAGAGCTCATATGAGTGAACCATGAAACATCACGCCGACTGTGTCTTTCGAGCAGTGCGAGCAGCTGGGATGACGTGCACCACATCACGCTGCTGATGTGGAGAAAAATAAAATAAAAACCAGCTGTATAATTAGTGAATATCACTGGGTTGATATAAATAATACATAAAAGGGGACACAATACAGAACACCACGGTTAAATAACCCTGGTTAAATAAAAAAATGGCACTCACAGGATTTAAACCTGCACACTCTGATTACCAGATGGAAACTTTACCACTGCACTACAATCACTGTTGTGTAACAGGAGCGTGAAAATCAATAAGCAGATAAACACATTTTCTAAAAACAAACAAACAAAAAAAACGCTGTGATAACTGACCAAACGGCGTTTGGTACGGTGTATTTCTGCTGATACATGACTGAAAGTGGCGTATTTGTCGCACTGTTAGGTTTTCCTGGTCCTGCGGCGTGCCGCTCACAGCCCTCATGGCCCATGGCCCAACACGTGTGTCCTGTCAGACATGACATTCAGATCGCCTGCTGCGTGTCCAAATGGACTGACAGTCCATTTTTATGTATTTCCACACAAGCACACATATGCACATGTCCGTCAAAACACGAAACATGTGCTGCAGCTGTGATATCCAGAACCAGAGATGTCTCAACAGCTGTGGGCAGCCAGCCACCCCCCGTCCTGTCAGCACACAGATCAAGATGTCACTCTGTGATCAGATGAGAGATTCCTCGCCTGCATGGGGAAGTGTGCGCGAACCACATGTACACGTGTTGGGGGGGCATGTGAAACACACGCACCTATGTGTTGTGGGGGGAGCCGACACGCTGGCACACTACATATGCACTATGCAACTTTACAGTCATGGGGCACTTAGACAAATTTCACTGCCAGCTCAACGATTGTCTGCTGACTGTTTTCGAGTTAATAGTGCGAGTTGTCACACATTTTCTAAGTGCCATGTGAGCGGTGAGCGCTGTTAGATGTTCGTGCGTGTCAGTTGGAATTTGGCCGACACCTGCCGCAAGAGGGATCGATGGGCTCGCACAGCACACACTTGATCTGTCAGCCACTGGTGTGCGCAAATAGTTGTAGCAACAGGTGTATGAGGTAGCTCCAATTTTAGACATTATGCACGATTCCTGCTTCATGCGCACTTTATGCACAAATCGACTAAATTTGCACTATGTGTGAAGGGGCCCTTAGTGTTTGACACAGTGAATGAGTGCCATGCTGACAGTCTGGGTCAAATTCATGTCAAGAACATTTGTAATTCCAATGAAGTTGGGACGTTGTGTGAAATGTAAATAAAAACAGAATACAATGATTTGCAAATTCTCTTCAACCTATATTCAATTAAATACTCCACAAAGACAAGATATTTAATGTTCAAACTGATAGACATTTTTTTTGTTTATGTGCAAATATTTGCTCATTTTGAAATAGATGCCTGCAACACATTTCAAAAAAGCTGGGACAGGTGCAACAAAAGACTGGGTAATTGATGAATGCTCAAAGAACACCTGTTTGGAGCATTCCACAGGTGAACAGGTTAATTGAAACAGGTGAGTGTCATGACTGGGTATATAAAGAGCATCTCCAAAAGTCTCAGTCATTCGTTGCGTGAAAAACAATAGTCCAACAGTTTAAGAACAATGTTTTTCAACGTTCAATTGCAAGGAATTTAGGGATTCCATCATCTGTAGTCCATAATATAATCAGATTTCTACACGTAAGCGGCAAGGCCAAAAACCAGCATTAAATGCCGTGACCTATACATATATATATATATATATATATATATATATATATATATATATATATATATATATATATATATATATATATAAAGATTTACAGTACTGCTGGTATTGTGCTTTTTCTGAAGATTCCAGAAGAGGCAGCACGGTGGCTTGGTGGTTCGTCTGCTCTGTTTCCTCACAGTGAGAAGGTCATGGGATCGATTTCCACCTGTGGCCTTTCTGTGTTGAGTTTGCTTGTTCTCCCTGTGTTTGTGTGGGTTCCCTCCGGGTGCTCCGGTTTCCTCCCACATCCTAACCTCCCACCTGACCTGCACATCCTTGCAGGTCAGGTGGATTGGAAACTTTAAATTGTCTGTAGGTTTGAATGTGTTTGTTTGTCTGTATGTGGCCCTCTGACACACTGGCGCCTTGTCCAGGGTAAACCCGCCTCATGCCCTATGACTGCTGGGATAGGTCCCCCGTGATCCAATCTTGGATAAGCAGTTGAAGATGAGTGAGTGAGTGAGATTCCAGAAGAATATGCTGACACTGGCATATGACCTTCTGGGTACTGTGTTTGGGGCTTCTGCTTTAGAGGGATGTTGAATTCAGTTTTCTCATACAGGTTGGTTTTAATAGACAAAGGTCCAATCCCAGTTAATGTGAATTTGCAGAATTAATGGAAAAGGTGAAGTGGTTGAGCAAGGGAGGGTATTGGGATTGGGCCTCAGACTTGAGTGTGTGCTTATACATTTGTAAAGTGGCTTGGTCATGAAATATCTCCAGAAAGGGAGGCAGTTCTTGGAAAGAATGGTGAAATTCTGTGGGACTTCTTTTATCTGTCCTCATTGAGCCTCTTACCTTAAAGCTTTGATTGAACCCAATCTATTGGCATGTTGAATGTTTGAGGTGCTGTGTGATGCTCGACTGCTCAGAAAAAAAAAAACCATGGTAGTAGGAAAGGTCTTAAAATTATTATACAGTATGGGGCCTTTCATTAGTGTCCACAGAACTCTTGAAGCAAATGTAACTGACTGATATAAAATGACAGTGACCAGTTGTAAATAGGGATCATATTGTTAGTAATGAAGACAGGCTTATGGGCTCTCAAGGGGATGTCATTTAGTGTCCCTGCTGCTGCCCTGGGTCCTTGTGGTGGTCGCCTGGGGTTAATTGAGGATGTTGGTGAGGTGGTATGCCATGGGGGTGTTGGGAGCCTCTCTGAGCAAGATGGATCTCTTCCCATACATGCTATCAGCTCACACCTTGGTGGGTAGTTACATGGTACCTGGGAGCAGATGAGGCATTGTCCTGCTCTTTCTGTGGCCTGGCTGATTATCGATATTCATCATTTTTGCGGATATTGTATCAGCAATTTAATACTGCCCGATATAACAGGTTTTTTTTGCAGCACTTCATGTAGCAACTCAGTGGTTGCCAAGTTCCACCTTCACGCACTGTGTGCTGCAGCTTCACTCTTAGCTGCAGAGAGCACACCTGAAACCAGTGTCTCTCTCCGTCCAAGTAAAATAAATGAAAACTATAAATCCTTTATTAAGTAATCCACAGTTCCTCCTTTGTCCGTTGCTGCTGCGACATTCAGAAATTAAGTGTTTATTTTACAGATTAAAGGCTTCATGAGGGGACTGAGGGGGAGAGAGGGGTAAGAGTGTGAGAGACAGGAGTGGAGGAGAGGAGGGGATTCATTCATTCACATGAAAACAAAAGATAATAGTTTTCATGCAACATTTATGAATTGTATTGTATTTATAAATGTATAAATTCAGAAACAAAAGATAATAGTTTTCATGCAACATTTATGAATTGTATTTATAAATGTATAAATTCAGAAACTGTACAACCTGTTTGCAAAAGATCACATAATTATTTGTTTGAAGAGCAGACTTTAGCGCTAAACGCTCATTAAAGCAGCACGGCAACTTAGCGGTCATAAACGATCATCTTCAGCTCACAGCCTCGCTTTGTAAAACAGGAAACTGAAAAACTATGATTCAGAATATTGTCATCTCGGTTTTATCCTTTGAAGAGCAGGCTTATAATGAAATTAATCCAGGTTCAGCTTTTCTTCAAATAAGACAATAATTAAAGGGGTTATATTCTTAAAAAGGTAATGCAATCTCATTCAAAAATGCTGAAAGAATAAAAGCTACCAAGATGACAGAAAAACTCTGCCTGACTAAAACTACTGTGTGTAAATTTACATTTCCACTCTGGAAAAGTAGCTTTTATCCAGTAATGGCCTGGTCATATGGCATGCGATGATTCCTGAATGTAGGGAAAAAAGTTAAAAAGTCACAAATCATTGAGAAAAGGTGGAGGAACGAGCTTTATCACAGAATAACCTGTGAATCAAGAGTGCAAAAGGAATGAAAGAGGAACAAAACAAAACCAGAGCTAACGCTGATCTCCTGAACTAAACGCGCCTGGAGCCACTGCTGGAGCAGTGTGTGTCTGCATCTCTGCATTCCAGGAATCGGTGCTGGGATGGAACTCATAGCACCTGAGTCCTGGAGAAGCTGCAAACAGAACTGTGTGATCTGACCCACTGTGGAGATCTGTGCGCATGTCGGTGGATCCAACTGCTCTGGTTCCTCATCCAGAACAAAAGAGGGATCATCTCCTTCATCATTGGCAAAGCTTCTGGGGAAAACCTGGTCTTGTTAGGAGAGACGGCATCCATCCCACTTTGGATGGAGCAGCTCTCATTTCTAGAAATTTGGCCAATTTTCTTAAATCCTCCAAACCGTGACTATCCAGGGTTGGGACCAGGAAGCAGAGTTGTAGTCTTACACACCTTTCTGCAGCTTCTCTCCCCCTGCCATCCCCTCATTACCCCATCCCCGCAGAGACGGTGCCTGCTCCCAGACCACCAATAACCAGCAAAAATCTATTTAAGCATAAAAATTCAAAAAGAAAAATTAATATAGCACCTTCAACTGCACCACAGACTAAAACAGTTAAATGTGGTCTATTAAACATTAGGTCTCTCTCTTCTAAGTCCCTGTTAGTAAATGATATAATAATTGATCAACATATTGATTTATTCTGCCTTACAGAAACCTGGTTACAGCAGGATGAATATGTTAGTATATGACATGAATATGTTAGTATAGAATATGTCGTAGCACAGGTCGAGGCGGAGGATTAGCAGCAATCTTCCATTCCAGCTTATTAATTAATCAAAAACCCAGACAGAGCTTTAATTCATTTGAAAGCTTGACTCTTAGTCTTGTCCATCCAAATTGGAAGTCCCAAAAAACAGTTTTATTTGTTATTATCTATCGTCCACCTGGTCGTTACTGTGAGTTTCTCTGTGAATTTTCAGACCTTTTGTCTGACTTAGTGCTTAGCTCAGATAAGATAATTATAGTGGGCGATTTTAACATCCACACAGATGCTGAGAATGACAGCCTCAACACTGCATTTAATCTATTATTAGACTCAATTGGCTTTGCTCAAAATGTAAATGAGTCCACCCACCACTTTAATCATATCTTAGATCTTGTTCTGACTTATGGTATGGAAATAGAAGACTTAACAGTATTCCCTGAAAACTCCCTTCTGTCTGATCATTTCTTAATAACATTTACATTTACTCTGATGGACTACCCAGCAGTGGGGAATAAGTTTCATTACACTAGAAGTCTTTCAGAAAGCGCTGTAACTGGGTTTAAGGATATGATTCCTTCTTTATGTTCTCTAATGCCATATACCAACACAGTGCAGAGTAGCTACCTAAACTCTGTAAGTGAGATAGAGTATCTTGTCAATAGTTTTACATCCTCATTGAAGACAACTTTGGATGCTGTAGCTCCTCTGAAAAAGAGAGCTTTAAATCAGAAGTGCCTGACTCCGTGGTATAACTCACAAACCCGCAGCTTAAAGCAGATAACCCGTAAGTTGGAGAGGAAATGGCGTCTCACTAATTTAGAAGATCTTCACTTAGCCTGGAAAAAGAGTCTGTTGCTCTATAAAAAAGCCCTCCGTAAAGCTAGGACATCTTACTACTCATCACTAATTGAAGAAAATAAGAACAACCCCAGGTTTCTTTTCAGCACTGTAGCCAGGCTGACAAAGAGTCAGAGCTCTATTGAGCCAAGTATTCCTTTAACTTTAACTAGTAATGACTTCATGACTTTCTTTGCTAATAAAATTTTAGCTATTAGAGAAAAAATTACTCATAACCATCCCAAAGACGTATCGTTATCTTTGACTGCTTTCAGTGATGCCGGTATTTGGTTAGACTCTTTCTCTCAGATTGTTCTGTCTGAGTTATTTTCATTAGTTACTTCATCCAAACCATCAACATGTCTATTAGACCCCATTCCTACCAGGCTGCTCAAGGAAGCCCTACCATTTTTTAATGCTTCGATCTTAAATATGATCAATCTATCTTTATTAGTTGGCTATGTACCACAGGCTTTTAAGGTGGCAGTAATTAAACTATTACTTAAAAAAGCCATCACTTGACCCAGCTATCTTAGCTAATTATAGGCCAATCTCCAACCTTCCTTTTCTCTCAAAAATTCTTGAAAGGGTAGTTGTAAAACAGCTAACTGATCATCTGCAGAGGAATGGTCTATTTGAAGAGTTTCAGTCAGGATTTAGAATTCATCATAGTACAGAAACAGCATAAGTGAAGGTTACAAATGATCTTCTTATGGCCTCAGACAGTGGACTCATCTCTGTGCTTGTTCTGTTAGACCTCAGTGCTGCTTTTGATACTGTTGACCATAAAATTTTATTACAGAGATTAGAGCATGCCATAGGTATTAAAGGCACTGCGCTGCGGTGGTTTGAATCATATTTATCTAATAGATTACAATTTGTTCATGTAAATGGGGAATCTTCTTCACAGACTAAGGTTAATTATGGAGTTCCACAAGGTTCTGTGCTAGGACCAGTTTTATTCACTTTATACATGCTTCCCTTAGGCAGTTTTATTAGACGGCATTGCTTAAATTTTCATTGTTACGCAGATGATACCCAGCTTTATCTATCCATGAAGCCAGAGGACACACACCAATTAGCTAAACTGCAGGATTGTCTTACAGACATAAAGACATGGATGACCTCTAATTTCCTGCTTTTAAACTCAGATAAAACTGAAATTATTGTACTTGGCCCCACAAATCTTAGAAACATGGTGTCTAACCAGATCCTTACTCTGGATGGCATTACCCTGACCTCTAGTAATACTGTGAGAAATCTTGGAGTCATTGATCAGGATATGTCATTAAAAGCGCATATTAAACAAATATGTAGGACTGCTTTTTTGCATTTACGCAATATCTCTAAAATTAGAAAGGTCTTGTCTCAGAGTGATGCTGAAAAACTAATTCATGCATTTATTTCCTCTAGGCTGGACTATTGTAATTCATTATTATCAGGTCACTCCAATAGAGCGCTTCGCTCTCAGACTGCAGGCTTACTTGTAGTTCCTAGGGTTTGTAAGAGTAGAATGGGAGGCAGAGCCTTCAGCTTTCAGGCTCCTCTCCTGTGGAACCAACTCCCAATTCGGATCAGGGAGACAGACACCCTCTCTACTTTTAAGATTAGGCTTAAAACTTTCCTTTTTGCTAAAGCTTATAGTTAGGGCTGGATCAGGTGACCCTGAACCATCCCTTAGTTATGCTGCTATAGACTTAGACTGCTGGGGGGTTCCCATGATGCACTGAGTGTTTCTTTCTCTTTTTGCTCTGTATGCACCACTCTGCATTTAATCATTAGTGATTGATCTCTGCTCCCCTCCACAGCATGTCTTTTTCCTGGTTCTCTCCCTCAGCCCCAACCAGTCCCAGCAGAAGACTGCCCCTCCCTGAGCCTGGTTCTGCTGGAGGTTTCTTCCTGTTAAAAGGGAGTTTTTCCTTCCCACTGTCGCCAAGTGCTTGCTCACAGGGGGTCGTTTTGACCGTTGGGGTTTTTACGTAATTATTGTATGGCCTTGCCTTACAATATAAAGCGCCTTGGGGCAACTGTTTGTTGTGATTTGGCGCTATATAAATAAAATTGATTGACTGATTGATCATCAGAATCATCGATGTCTGGTTCAGACTCTGATGACATGCTGCGTGCTCAATCTTGCTCCAATTAAAAAAAAAACTGAAGCCCTTGCTCAACAGTTATAAGACGCCTTATTTTTACAAAAAAACAAAAACACATTACCACACTAACCACACATGCCAAATACTCCACCAAAATTATACACACTGCAAACACGCCAAATATGTCTCAAATCTCTCAAATACCAAAACTCTAATCATTGTCTGTACACCCAAAATGCACGCATACTCAGCGTTTTTCACGCATCACTGCATTCGTAGATTTGCTTGCAGCTGCGTATGTTTGCTTTTATTGTATGCATTCTGTTGTGTGTGGCCCTTGCAGCACTTCTTCGTTTTTTTGTTATATTTTGTTTTTTTCTTTGCATTGTAGAAATGTGCTCCGTTCTCAAAACGGTAAAGCAAACGCCACTCAGGTTTGAAGATGTACAGCGGGACACACTGCTTCCTTGTCAGGGCTGGGAACATCTGATTGCATAGTCCTTCTGTGTCCCCCCCCCCCCCCCCCCCACCAAAAAAAAGTAGTAAATATTGCCATTTAAACTCACAAGCAAACATAAAACTGTCCGTCTCTTGTTTCAGCATTGAGAGCGAGACAGAGATGGGGGGGGAGGGAGAGAGAGAGACAGAGAGGGGAGAGGAGGGAGAGAGAGCGATAGCGCTATTTGTCGCTCTGCCTTTCTTTCAAAACCGTGGTGTTTCTGATCACAGGCGCTGTGGCTGTGTGGATCAAGCAGTCAGTCACACACATGTACGCAGGTTCGATTACCAGTTCTGATCACAGATGCACAGGCGCTGCATACATGGATCAGACATACACACACACACGCACATGCTTCACCTTCTCTCTAGCTGATTCACTCCAGATGAATGCATTCAGTGTTTGGATGTGTTGTAGTGCACGTACACGTGCATGTACATGCACACAAAAGGACTCTCTCGTACTTGATTTAGAGACTCAAATGTTCAAAAAGGAATGAAGCCATTTGCAATTACACTGGGTTTTCTGTTTTCATATGTCACACCTCTGTGGATCAAAGCTTTTCACACACGAATGCCTACTGCTGCTGGAACTTTTTCCACACTTGATGCTCAAAGTCTTGCTTCTGTAAACTGTTTCCTGGTTTGCACAAACTGAAGTGCAGTTCGCTCTTAGAGATCACAGCAGACGATACAAAATATTATTACATCAAGTTGACCCTCAGCTACACGGAAACAAACAAGGCTGATCGTGCTCCTGCAAAGCTCCCCTGCTGTGAACAAATACACAGCCATCAACGATCGTATCAGCCTTCAGTTCCACGGAAACGAGGCTGATTGCGCTCCTGTAAAGCCCCCACTGCGACCAAATACACAGCCATCACTGAACATTTCGGTCCTCAGTTCCATGGAAACAAGGCTGATCACGCTCCCACCCCCCCCCTCCACAAACAAATACCCAGCGATCAAGGATCACTACCTCAAAATTTTTGACCTGTCAGACTGAAAGGGCCAGTAGGCATTTCTCTCTGCAGAGGCTAGAGACAGCAAGTCCCTCAAAGTTCATGGACAGAATGCTGCAGCTCCGGCCGTACTTTTTGTGCAGCAACTCTCTCCTCTGGTGCGCACAGCGCTGGAACAACACCATGATCATGGACTGCCATGCATTGGCGGAGGAGGCCGAGAAATTCTTTCTGGCCGGCCAGCACCATGGCATGACCGCGGCAGCACTCGCCACATCACACGCAGCGGCAGAAGCCCCACACCACAGACATCAACTCCTCTGCGGAGGAGCTGCATCTCTCCTCCACAAACGTGCTTACAAACCGGCTTCTGTACTGTGTGAAAACATTCAGCTGGTGGAATGAAGTCAAACTAAACGGTAACATTACAGAAATGATGTAAACGATAAGAAATTGTCAAGAACTACAGCAAAATGAAATAGGCTAAGGACAATTTGAGGTTTTCAATGGCATTTTGTTCAAATTTTTGAACAGTCTAAAAATCCTGACCAAGCACCAGCTGCAGGAATGAAGCTGTGCGAAGGTTAAACAATGCCAATGAAAGTCAACGAAAGTCCAGATTTTTTGTTTTGTTTGGGCTTCGTTGTTCTGAATATGTATACGTCAAAGTAGAATCTGCGATTTGGTAGAATTGAAGATTCTGATCGGAGAATCTACTGGCAGAATCAGAGACTCTACCAATAGAGACTCCAATCGGATAATTATTAATTATTATTTATTTATTTAGAACAGTCAGCTCATTTAACATTTTATTTACTAGTGATACACACTTAAAGTGCAAATTGATTAAATTGAATTGTTCTGTGAATTGTTCTGTAATTTATGTTTGTAGCATGGCCCAAGCAGAGGGTCACCCCTTTGAGTCTGGTCTGCTTGAGGTTTCTTCCTCAGAGGGAGTTTTTCCTTACCACTGTTGCTCTGGGGGTAAAGTTAGACCTTACCTGTGTGAAGCGCTTTGAGGCAACTCTGTTGTGATTTGGCGCTATATAAATGAAACTAAATTGAAATTGAAATTGAAAATTCACTCTGTTGAAGAATTCAAAAGATGACTGGAAAACAAATTTAACCAGTTCCACACCTTATTTCCATATTTCAATCAATCAATCAATCAATTTTTTTTTTATATAGCGCCAAATCACAACAAACAGTTGCCCCAAGGCGCTTTATATTGTAAGGCAAGGCCATACAATAATTATGTAAAACCCCAACGGTCAAAACGACCCCCTGTGAGCAAGCACTTGGCTACAGTGGGAAGGAAAAACTCCCTTTTAACAGGAAGAAACCTCCAGCAGAACCAGGCTCAGGGAGGGGCAGTCTTCTGCTGGGACTGGTTGGGGCTGAGGGAGAGAACCAGGAAAAAGACATGCTGTGGAGGGGAGCAGAGATCGATCACTAATGATTAAATGCAGAGTGGTGCATACAGAGCAAAAAGAGAAAGAAACAGTGCATCATGGGAACCCCCCAGCAGTCTACGTCTATAGCAGCATATCTAAGGGATGGTTCAGGGTCACCTGATCCAGCCCTAACTATAAGCTTTAGCAAAAAGGAAAGTTTTAAGCCTAATCTTAAAAGTAGAGAGGGTGTCTGTCTCCCTGATCTGAATTGGGAGCTGGTTCCACAGGAGAGGAGCCTGAAAGCTGAAGGCTCTGCCTCCCATTCTACTCTTACAAACCCTAGGAACTACAAGTAAGCCTGCAGTCTGAGAGCGAAGCGCTCTATTGGGGTGATATGGTACTACGAGGTCCCTAAGATAAGATGGGACCTGATTATTCAAAACCTTATAAGTAAGAAGAAGAATTTTAAATTCTATTCTAGAATTAACAGGAAGCCAATGAAGAGAGGCCAATATGGGTGAGATATGCTCTCTCCTTCTAATCCCCGTCAGTACTCTAGCTGCAGCATTTTGAATTAACTGAAGGCTTTTAAGGGAACTTTTAGGACAACCTGATAATAATGAATTACAATAGTCCAGCCTAGAGGAAATAAATGCATGAATTAGTTTTTCAGCATCACTCTGAGACAAGACCTTTCTGATTTTAGAGATATTGCGTAAATGCAAAAAAGCAGTCCTACATATTTGTTTAATATGCGCTTTGAATGACATATCCTGATCAAAAATGACTCCAAGATTTCTCACAGTATTACTAGAGGTCAGGGTAATGCCATCCAGAGTAAGGATCTGGTTAGACACCATGTTTCTAAGATTTGTGGGGCCAAGTACAATAACTTCAGTTTTATCTGAGTTTAAAAGCAGGAAATTAGAGGTCATCCATGTCTTTATGTCTGTAAGACAATCCTGCAGTTTAGCTAATTGGTGTGTGTCCTCTGGCTTCATGGATAGATAAAGCTGGGTATCATCTGCGTAACAATGAAAATTTAAGCAATACCGTCTAATAATACTGCCTAAGGGAAGCATATATAAAGTGAATAAAATTGGTCCTAGCACAGAACCTTGTGGAACTCCATAATTAACTTTAGTCTGTGAAGAAGATTCCCCATTTACATGAACAAATTGTAATCTATATTTAACAGAGACTAGAAGATGAAGAAGTCCTGCATCGGCCTTGAGGCTGCTTGGTGGCAGTGGTGGCACAGATTCCATAGTATGAAGTCGATGGGAGACAAAGAATAGCCCACATGAAATTGATTGATAACTGATGTTTGGTGGGCAGAATGGTGGCTTAGTGGTTAGCATTGTTGCCTCACAGCAAGAAAGTCATGGGATCAATTCCAGTGGTGGGCACAGTTCTACTAATCTACTAATTATCAAAGTTAACTTTTTTGTGAGCGGACTGAGTAATTGACTAATTCATTCTACAAGGTATATTAGAAAAGTATCTGACCTTATTATTTTTTTCAAAAACCATATGGATTTGAATCACGTGTGATTACATCAGACATGCTTGAACCCTCGTGGGCATGCAAGAGTTTTTTTCATGCCTGTCGGTTACGTCATTCGCCTGTGGGCAGTCTTTGAGTGAGGAGTGGCCCACCCTCTCGTCGATTTTTTCATTGTTTAGGAATGGCTCAGAGACTGCTGCTTTGTTTGATCAAAATTTTTTCAAAACTGTAAGGCACAACTGAGTGGACACCATTCGATAAATTCAGCTGGTTTTCGGTAAAAATTTTAACGGCTGATGAGAGATTTTGGTCTGGTAGTGTCGCCATAAGGACGGCCCATGGTGCCTGATGGCGATCTGTGCTTCGAGGCGGCAGCGTCTCGCCGTTTCAAGTTGAAAAGTTCCACATTTCAGGCTCTGTTGATCCAGGAAGTCCTCAGAGAACAGAGAACTTTCAGAAGAAGTCGGCATGAGGAGTTATTCGGACATTCCATTGTTAACGGACATTTTGTAATGAAAGAACGTACGGGCAGAGTCACATGTCGGGCCGGACCCGATTGCGGGGGGTCGCGACAGGAAAAACACCTCCGTTGGAAACCTTAACGGGCAAGTTGGAACATGCCCAAGCTGTTAAACAATTTCTCAGTTACTCACTTGTTGAAAGCCATCAAAAGCTGCCTGAATTTTACAAATGGTTTTCAACACGGAGGTGTTTTTCCTGTCGCGGCGCACACAGATAAAAAGGTAGGATCAGGTAGGTCCATGATCAGGTAGGATACTTTTCTGATAGACCTCGTATGTAAAAACCAACACAGATTAATGCAATGTGTGTGCATTGGTGCTTACAAATAAATTGGTTTTGTAAAATGTGTATTTTTTTTCATTTGTAAAAGGCATTTGCAAAACCAAAAAGTCTGTTTGTTAAGTTCTGATTCAGGTCAACAAACGTGTGATATAACCGGGGTCAAAATGCATAGAACACTGCCATCTACTGGCTCCTGGTTATATCACTTGTTTGTCAAATTACAATTTACCCATAATCCTTTTGGGCATCTGTGTGTGTTCAAATCTTCAGAATTAGTGCATTATTTTAAAATTAAAAGATATGTGTTATATTTTTTCACTTCGTACATTTTAAGAGTTGACATTAATTTACCGTATTTTCCGCACCATAAGGCGCACCTGAAAGCCTTAAATTTTCACAAAAATCGGCCGTGCGCCCTATAATCCGGTGTGCCTTATGTGCACACTGAATTACAAAATCTGTAAAAACAACCGGCGTTGTCTTTGACCGTTGGAATATCGGACCATTCCCCGCTGACACAGGGACGTAATACATAAAGTACATACGCTGGCAGCATAGAGTACGTACCCTGGCATCAATAAACCAATTGGAGAACATTACGTAATACGTAAAGTATGTACGCTGCCAGCAATAAACCAGTCAGAGAGGAGTCCGTGAGTCCGTGGTACGTACACTTACCTCCACCACTCCTCCGGTAGTTACCGTATACTACAGGTATCCTGCAAAACAACATTTGTTTGTCTAAGGACCCCCAAAAATGGCGCCAGTGAAGAGACATGCTTACGAGGCACAATTCAAACTGCAGGCTATCAGTTACGCAGTTGTTCATGGGAATAGAGCAGCTGCGAGAGGAAACAAGAAAATGAACTGCTCCAAGTTAAAAAGACCAAACGGAGTTTCCCCGGAAACAAAGCGAGGTTGGCACAGCTAGAAGACCAACTCGAGCAATGGGTCATTGAACAAAGAACAGCCGGGAGAAGCGTCTCTACAGTCACCATTCGGCTGAAGGCAAAAATGATAGCGATGATGAGAGGGAAGATGAGCGTTTGATGGCGAAATTGCCCAGCTGTTCAATTCAGACAGAAGATGAGGACTTCGATGGATTTGTGACAGAACCATAATAAAAAATAATGTGAGTACCATATTGTTAAATACCGGTAGTTCAAAGTTGTTAAAAAGTTAAAATAAACTAACCGTTTTGCTTCCGTGACTTTTTTTTTTTGTAGACTATATATTTTAGCGTGCGCCATTTGTAAGGGTTAAGTACCCGCTAATTGAGGGCGCACCTTATAATCCAGTGCACCTTTTGTAAGGGTTTAGTACCCGCTAATTGAGGGCGCGCCTTATAATCCAGAGCACCTTATGGTGCAGAAAATACGATAGTTATTCTATCCGGATTAATTTGATCTATAAATCAACATCATAAGTCAAACCTGCTTTCCTTTTCAAGACATCTGCCTCACGGCTGAACCACTGTATACTGTCAAGGTAAATGACGCTTTCCTGCAGCAGTGGGAAGGGTGCACAAAGACAGAAGTGCAGACTCATTGGCTGTGTTTGGGTTCATGATTGCCTTTGATTCTGTCAGAATTGCTGATGGTGTTTAAACTCATAATCAGTTTCGTAGTAGCTAAGAGTGTATTTCAGATAATTTTTTGGTGGTTATATCGGTTTAGCGTTGTAAAGATAACTTTTCAGTTAGGTAATTAGCAGTTATTGACGCTAACTTTTGGTTAGCTGTTTTGGATAACTGAAACTGAGATACGTGTAAAAGCCTTCCACTTTATCTTGTACAACCCCAATTCAGAAGAAACCATGAGACTCAAGAGTGCAAAAGGAAAATAAAGCAATCCTTACATTTACAATGACCTATGTTTCATTGCAGACACTATGAACCAAAGATATTTCATGTTTTGCGTGGCCAACTTCACTTCATTTGTTAATATATGTCCATTCCTGCTTAAGGTCTGCAACACATTCCCCACTCCCCCACAAATAGTTGGGATGGGATCAATTTATTCTAAATATAAGGATTAAATCATCACTTCCTGCCACCTTTTGAAGACAGGTCAGGGGATGAATACATGAACATTTCTGTTGTGGTTAGAGGTCCAGATGGGACCAGACCATTACAGGTGATGGACACAAACACTGGAGCAATAACCAGAATAGGTTGCAAACAAAAAGAGCTTTATTGCGAGGGCAGTCGCATCTCCTCCTCTCTCTTCTTCTTCTTTTTTGTCTTTATTTCAGCTACAACCTTCAAAAGTCCCAACTTCACCAGCTTGTGAATTCTTCAAACTAATTCGGAATAACCATGGAATTGATCAGGTGGGCTCTCAATGCTATTGACACCCATTTTTCACAAGGAAATCAAGGCTGGGGGACCCTGCATGTCCAGATGGAACCTATCCTGGGAGCTATGTTCTCAATGCCTGGGAGAAGTGGCACATTACGTGCTTGGCACCACTCTCAGTGGAAGACATCGAGGATTTATTTTATATGTTTTTATGGCAGGAGGTCTGGTGCTTATTGGTTTATGCACTGCCCTGACCTACTGGAAAATTGGCAAGAGGGCTGCTACCAGAACCACAACCCCACACCTGTCCATCATGATTAATGAGGTGGGCAAAATGGTATATGCTCAGACTGCGTTAACGTTCAAAACTCAAACGCAAGTTGGATACCATCTCGGAGCAAATGTCTGCCTTGCAGAGGAAGATGTTAGACACCAGGGATTACTCATAAATTGGTTTCAGACAGTGAGAGGAGCTGTGGAATTTCTGTTTCTCTACCCAACTCCAATCATGGCAGCTTATCAGCTACCGAAGGTCAAAATGCCCCACTTGTTTTTCCTCCAGAATGATCTCATAGACTTTGATAAGCATTCCGCGTCCCTCTTATCTATCTGCCCTCCCCCACAGCCTCCTGTTGTCAAGCCAACTCCAGCATACACGGACAGAGACTGATATGAGCCACCGGCACACGTGGACACAAACTCCCCCCTTTTGTTTCTGTCTTCTGTTTCTGGCGTCCTGAAGTATATGGAGCTGGAAGTGGAGCCAGATGGGACACAGAGATCCGAGGACGAGGATCTTGAAATGAGCTGCAGAAAGCTCAGACATCAGAATGTATAGAAGCATCAGCGTAGACAAGGTCTTGGATTTCTCACGTAAGACTTTCAGGGTCACCAAGACTGGCAAAGACTGAGCTCAGAGCCGAGGTTTAAGTAGCCGGCTCATGATCAGGAGCTCATGTGCATCAGGTGCGAGGAGATGATGAGCTGCAGGTGTTCCTCGGCTCTACAGCGCGCCACCTGGAGGGAAAACAGACAAACTACACACAAGAGGTTAAAAAGGGCAAGGACAAAGGCTGACCATGACAGTACCCCTCCTTAAAGGGCGGCCTCCTGGCAACTAAACGGGGCAGGACGGAACTACCCAGAGCCCACGGTGGAGAATACAGAGGCTGTGTGACTCTCCAGGGCCAACAGGGGAGCAGGATCCAAGGCATACATCTCTCCTAAGCCCACGGCGGAAAACAGGGAGGCCGTGCCGTAACCTCATTAGAAGTTCAAAAAAACATTCCTGTTTGGAGGAATGGTTGAATACAACCCCTGGCAATAATTATGGAATCACCGGCCTCGGAGGATGTTCATTCAGTTGTTTAATTTTGTAGAAAAAAAGCAGATCACAGACATGACACAAAACTAAAGTCATTTCAAATGGCAACTTTCTGGCTTTAAGAAACACTATAAGAAATCAAGAAAAAAAGATTGTGGCAGTCAGTAACGGTTACTTTTTTAGACCAAGCAGAGGAAAAAAATATGGAATCACTCAATTCTGAGGAAAAAATTATGGAATCACCCTGTAAATTTTCATCCCCAAAATTAACACCTGCATCATATCAGATCTGCTCGTTAGTCTGCATCTAAAAAGGAGTGCTCACACCTTGGAGAGCTGTTGCACCAAGTGGACTGACATGAATCATGGCTCCAACACGCGAGATGTCAATTGAAACAAAGGAGAGGATTATCAAACTCTTAAAAGAGAGTAAATCATCACGCAATGTTGCAAAAGATGTTGGTTGTTCACAGTCAGCTGTGTCTAAACTCTGGACCAAATACAAACAACATGGGAAGGTTGTTAAAGGCAAACATACTGGTAAACCAAGGAAGACATCAAAGCGTCAAGACAGAAAACTTAAAACAATATGTCTCAAAAATCGAAAAATGTACAACAAAACAAATGAGGAATGAATGGGAGGAAACTGGAGTCAACGTCTGTGACCGAACTGTAAGAAACCGCCTAAAGGAAATGGGATTTACATACAGAAAAGCTAAACGAAAGGCATCATTAACACCTAAACAGAAAAAAACAAGGTTACAATGGGCTAAGGAAAAGCAATTGTGGACTGTGGATGACTGGATGAAAGTCATATTCAGTGATGAATCTCGAATCTGCATTGGGCAAGGTGATGATGCTGGAACTTTTGTTTGGTACCTTTCGAATGAGATTTATAAAGATGACTGCCTGAAGAGAACATGTAAATTTCCACAGTCATTGATGATATGGGGCTGCATGTCAGGTAAAGGCACTGGGGAGATGGCTGTCATTACATCATCAATAAATGCACAAGTTTATGTTTGATATTTTGGACAATTGAAAGGATGTTTGGGGATGATGAAATCATTTTTCAAGATGATAATGCATCTTGCCATAGAGCAAAAACTGCAAAAACATTCCTTGCAAAAAGACACATAGGGTCAATGTCATGGCATAGGGTCAATGTCAATGAGCAGATCTGATTTGATGCAGGTGTTAATTTGGGGGATGAAAATTTACAGGGTGATTCCATAATTTTTTCCTCAGAATTGAGTGATTCCATATTTTTTTCCTCTGCTTGGTCTAAAAAAGTAACCGTTACTGACTGCCATAATCTTTTTTCTTGATTTCTTATAGTGTTTCTTAAAGCCAGAAAGTTGCCATTTGAAATGACTTTAGTTTTGTGTCATGTCTGTGATCTGCTTTTTTTCTACAAAATTAAACAATTGAATGAACATCCTCTGAGGCCAGTGATTCCATAATTTTTGCCAGGGGTTGTACGAGGAACCAAGGACAGGCCCCCCCTAAGAAATGCACTGCAACGCCCACCAGCCAAAGTCTCAATTCTGCAGGACCCTCGAACAAAATATTCACTAACGCCTAATGCCGAGTTCACACCGGACGCCACGCAATGGAAGGATGCGTTGTGGCGCCACAAAAGTCCAAGCAACACAATGGACGCGAATGAAGCGATGCGAATGAAGCGATTTTGTTCAAAAAGTTGAAAGTTGAAGTTGAAAAATCAGAATTTTTTTGTCTTGTTGCATCGCGATGACCAATCAGGGACTGGATATGTAGTGATGTAGAGATGTCTGGAGTTTATACTTGATGTGGCCATGTCCTGTCTCTGGCAGCCAGCCTGTGAGCAGGACTTATATCCCTTTTATCCTTTATTTCACAATTATGACAGAGTTTGAGGGAAGAGCGAGCAGCAGCACTGCAGCAGCCAGTTTTTTCTTTTTCACGTGTGGGCGCGAACGAATCGTCCGTGAAGATTATTTTATTTATTAACTACACAGATGTATAATAAAACAAATGGTGGCTGGTTTATAACACAATTATGACAGAGTTTGAGGGGAGAGCGAGCAGCAGCACTGCAGCAGCAGCAACACAGCAGCAGTGGCAGCCAGTTTTATTTTTTTTAATTGTTCACATGTGCGTGCACGAACGGGGCAGGAGGTAGTCAAACTGGGTCCTGGAGAGGTGGAAGTACTGCTGAAAGCGTCCGTCATCCAGACGCAGCTCCTGCAGCAAATAATGAAACTCCCCAAATTGGTAAAGTCTCATGAGGATGTTGTGAACCCAGGGACGGTGCCGCTGGCGATGTTTGTCAGCTTTCCACAACAAATAGAGCACAGCACCTCACTCCGTGTGATCAAGGTCCGCCATATTGACTTGACTGACAACCGGAGCCAGTGAGCGGAATGGAAGCTTCTCCTATTCGATGAAACATTGGGGTGACTTTTCACAGCTAAAGCAGAGCGACACACCGGGTGATGGTGGCGCATCCATTGCCAGGCGAGGGACGCGAATTTGTGGCGTTGCGTGTCGTCTGGTGTGAATTCTCCCCACCCTAAACATAGCAACCCCGACCCCCCGCTTCAGTTTTAATTTCGTGCAGCCATCACGGAATAAATGAGAATGAATTTGTGCTGCCGTGACGAAAATGAGGCACTTTTCGTCACAATATCACGAACCAATAGATTAATGTATATTTCATGCTCCTGAATCACGACTTACCGTGAGACAGGGTTGCAGAGTGAGGAACCCGGGCTGAGAGGCTCCGGACCTGGGCTTCAAAGGAATCCATGGATAGCTGTATTTCTCCCAGGAATTTCCCTTGAAGGTTGAGAGCCTGCTGAATCAGATCCCGCTGAGTCCATTTTTATGGCCAGAGTCTTATGTTGTGGTTAGAGGTCCGGATGGGACCGGTCCGTTACAGGAGATGGACTTAAACGCTGGGAGCAAGAACCAGAATAGGTTGTGAATGAAAAGAGCTTTATTTACAATAATAAATAACTGAGGTGCTGAGCTGGAAGAAGCTTGCTGAGCTGAGACTAGGTTCACATATAGTGGTGGAAGTTCGGGAGCCACAGTGCACACAGGGACAGACTTGGGAGTCTGAGAATGAGCTGGAGTCCTGGAATATATGGAGCTGGAACTGGATCCAGGTGGGATGCAGAGAGCCAAGGATGAGGAACTTGAACTGAGCTGTGGAAAGCTCAGACGTTGGAGCACATGTATGCGTCAGCGTAGACAAGGTCATGGATGTTCAGAGAAGATTCTTGCTGGTCAGGGTCACCGAGACTCTGGCAAAGAATGAGCTCAGAGCTGGTGTTTAAGTACCCAGCTTATGGTTGGGAGCTCATGTGCATGAGGTGCGAGGAGATGATGAGCTGCAGGTGTTCCTTGGCTCTACAGTGCACCACCTGGAGGGAAAACAGACAAACTATGCACAAGAGGTTAAAAAGGGGAAGGACAAAGGCTGACCATGACAATTTCTAAGTCATTTCTGTCTTGGACTTCATTTACATCAAACATTAAGAAATGGTAAATTTGTGTCAAGTAGGCAATTCTTAAAAATCAAGTGGCTTCTTGTCACAAACCAGGCTGTGAACACCCTTGCATTGATCAACAACATCAAGTGATGCTGAGCAGAGTTTATATCTGGTTATGAACAGGCTGCAAGCCTGTTTTTTTTTTTTTTTGGGGGGGGGGGGGGGGAGGCAGATGCACACTGACACAAACACTTAAAAGAACCATGCTGTCCATGTGTTTCCTGTAATGACAGAAGTCAGTATTACAATTGAACAATTATTTGACCTGTGCTGGCAGGGAGACTATAAATGACCTTGTCTGGTTTTCCTCATACAACTGCCTGTTCATGCTGTCTACATATTCAACAGAACATTCCTAAAACCAAAAAGAAACCTAAAACAATCCTTTCTCTCTCTCTCTCTCTCTCTCTCTCTCTCTCTCTCTCTCACTCACTCTCTCTGTTGCTCTCGCTCTCGCTCTCTCTCTCTCTCTCTCTCTCTCTCACACACACACACACACACCCCTATTCCACAGGGCGCCGTTCTAGTACGATCACCCATGATCCAAAAAAGTGCAAAATGGGATGAAATGGCTTGCACATCCTAACAGGTTGGCTTATAAAGTGCAGACCTGGCAACTGGCTGGTTTATAAGGTGCACACCTGGCAACCTACCTGAACACTAAAGAACAGAGTCCAGGCTAGGGTTCAGTACACAACAAATCAGGATACTTAACAGCAGTCTTTCCAAGGGCACAACAGGAGGAATAACCAGGACCCAGCCCAAAATAGCAACTAAGTCAAAAAGATATTGAAGCTAAAATATGGGAAACTGAGTGGTGAGGATAAGTACCAAAGGTCAAAACACAGGAATCACTGGAACACTAATGGTACTCACCAGGAACACTGGGAAAACAAGGACAATGTGAGAGAGAGAGATGGAACCACTATGATTTGGCAGGGGACATGTAAAAAGAGACACTTTTTAAAGGAACGCTAGTCTGTTAATGACAGAAGTGTGCAAATGTGAGAACTCAAAAAATTATCTTTATCTGTATTTATCTTTATTAAATATTGGAATTGTAACATACAATTTGGCACAAGTGTGAAATGCATTGTCTTTAGTATGTTACAGCAGCATGCTAATATCCAACCCTTGTCATTGAAAGAGTTTTTCCCCTGCTGTTTCTGAAGGAAAAAAGAATAGGGAGTAAAATAAAACAATATAAATAAAAAAGCACAGCTCAAATAAAACAGAGAGACAAATGATCAACAGCTAAAATGCAGAATTCTAGAAAATAAGTCTCTGTAGGTTCTCAGTCTTCCAGGCAAAGATCTGTGGATAAGGAAGAGGCCAAGAAGAGAACAAGAAGTCCAGTTGCCTCAACTAAAATCTAGACAATACTACTAATTATAAGAACAATGGTGTTTCTCCTTCAACCATGATTTGACAGCCTCAAATGCATCATACTGCCACCTTAGTTGACAGTATGATGCTCCTTTAATTATAACCTCAGAAGGACTGTAATCTGGTATAATGGCAAACATGAATAATCACAGTTGCCAGAATCACCAGGAAATTAATATTGAACTATGATCACTGAGAGAGAGTGAGGAAACACAAAAGGTGCAAAGGAAAAAAGACCGACAAGAGCACATCAAACCGAAAGTTAACTAGGGAGACACCTGTACATTGCTCTATGCACTGTGGGGAAATTAACGGCACAGAATTACCACTGGACAGCATTGTGGAAAAAACTATAATAACCAGGGGGAAGAGAAATTTCGCTTGTTCTTTTGAAAAGCACTATTTATTGGCCAGTGATTGACTGTTTTAATTTTAGATATTCATTTGTTTTAGATATGTCTCATGGAGTGCTACCCACATTTTGTTATATTTTTGACTGATCCCTTCAATATGATGACGATAAAAACTTTTTCTGTTGATCTATTTAAAATCTAAACATCATCATAAAGCTGTATAACTGGTGATGTAACAGAGACAAAAGTTGCACTATCTACAGTTTATACAACCACAGAAGTCTATAACTCCTTCAAAGTCATCTAGCAGTCTTGATGGTTTCCTACACTCCTTCCAACATGGTCATTCGCACTTTGAGAGCTGCCTGCTTCACACAGATTTATACAGGAAAATTGTGTTTGCATTTCTTAATGATTTATAAGAAATTAAGACAGATTCAGTGACTTGGAAATGTTCATGTATCCATCACCTGGGTTGTCTCCAGAAAAATGGTTGCAAAAGTGATGATATAATATTTAGATTTTGAAAAACAAAACAACAAACTTCTGTATATATATATATATATATATATATATATATATATATATATATATATATATATATATATATGAAATTAAGTTGACCACACAATACATGAAATATCTCAAGTTCATGCTGTCTGCCATGAAACAGAAGTTAGTTTGCATTTTCTATATTGTCCAACTTTCAGATTTGTGGTTTTATTTCTAAATGTGACATTATTCAAATTTTTGTAAATTTATGAAGTCAAAATTCTGAAGTCACTCTTCAGTCTTTTTGATTGGAAGTTTGACACCAGGTATTTCCTGGAATCATACGATCTCACATACAAAGGGACCATGATTCTGCCTAAGTTGTATGCAGTGACTGACTATAGACTGGGGCGCTGGCTGTACTGTAGGACTTTGGTCTCTTCCTCATCCCTATTATCAAGCTAGTGTTTGATACAGAGACAGAAGCTGTTGAAAAATTAAGATTGTAGTGCTTTCCCATGGGTGTCAGGCAGGCTCAAGTGCATCAGGCAGGGGAAAATTGGAAGCCTAGATGGTGTCTGGTCACTCTTATCATGGTAAAGCAATCCAGGTATTATGGAGACAATTCAGTGTTGGCACATGTGGCTTTGAAAATGGTATTTCCTGTCAGATAGCTCTGTAGAGTCACGGGTCACATTTCCTTCTGCAACCTGATAACAGCTGATCATTGGAGAAATGCATTTGTAAGTCCCTCCAGCTGCTCCTTTGTTTGCACTCAGGGCCACAGCAAAGCCAAGCTGGGCCTGCATGTTGAGTTGGTACAAGTTTTACAGCAGATGCCCTTCCTGATGCAACTCAGCATCACATGGAGAAATGTGGCAGAGGTGAGGTTTGAACCAGGACCAAATGTACTAACCACTTGGCCACCATATTATGCTTGAAAATACAATGAGGTCCATTGAGCTTTTGCAGTGTTAAATGAACACTGAAAAGAGTAGACACAGAAAGACATTTTTGTAGTGTTAAATGTAATACTGACAGTGTTAACAATTTTGAAAGTGTTAATTTAACACTGAAAACACTGGACACGGGGCAGCACAGTGGATTAGTGGTTAGCACTGTTGTCTCACAGCAAGAAGGACATGTGGTTGATTCCCACCTGTGAACTTTCTGTGTTTGGTTTGCATGTTTTCCCGGTGTCTGTGTGGGTTCTCTTTGGGTGTTCTCCTCCCACATCCAAAGACATGCAGGTCAGGTGGACTGGAAACTTTAAAAATTCTCCGTGGGTGTGAGTGTGTTTGTTTGTCTATATGTGGCCCTGCAACAGACTGGCATCCTGTCCAAGGTGTACCCTGCCTCACACCCCATGACTGCTGGGATAGGCTCCAGCCCTCCCGTGACCCTTAATTGGAGTAAGCGATTGAAGTCGAGTGAGTGAGTGAGAGAGACTGGATGCATATAAACACTTTCTAGTATTAACTTAACACTGCCAGTGTTAATTTAACATAGCCTGATACAAAAAAACTGTTTTGATCTGTGCAGCTAATTTCCAGCACGGTGCCACAGAGTCAGATTTTCGTGACAGGTTTTTTTTTAACTCACTATTACTAACCCTACTCCTACCCCAACCCTAACCTTAACCATAACCTAATCTTACTCTTCCCCCCACCCTAACCATAACCACCCCCGACCCCCCGCTTCACTTTTAATTTCGTGCAGCCATCACAAAATGAACGAGAATTAATTTGTGCTGCCATGACGAAAATGAGGTGCTTTTCGTCACAATATCACAAACCAATAGATTAATGTATATTTCGTGCTGCTGAATCACAACTTGCCGTGAGACCACGTTGTGTTTGTTCCAACCAGGCTACATTACCAATGTTCCACCGTTGAGCTATTTGTAGCCATAACATGTCTTCCCATAGATCAAGCTGTGCAAAAGAAAAAAATCTGAATATCCTGTTACATGTGCAATGAAACATTCTAAATATGCCCATAAGGAGTCCAGTGACCCAAGCTCTCAGCACACCAAATTTGGTGTAGGTAGGATCAAAACTGTAGGTTTCTATAAGCATGAAACACATTTGTGCTTATATATATTAAGTACATACAGTGTGATGAGATTGTTTTAAAAAATCTGAGGTAAAATTATAGCATTTAGGAGATATTTCTGTTACACATTTCACCGTTGTTTTAAACAAGTTTTGTCAAGACCAGATTATGTTTGTAGAGGGTGAATGTGAACACAAATTTGGAGATATTCATCTTTAAACCTCAAACATGAAAATATTCAGGATGAGGATCAAAACTGTTTTTTGCATGATATGACTCCTTTAATTAGAAGTGATCATGAGCTTAACCTGGAGTATTTTCAATTTCATATGTGTTCCTTCAAAAAAAATGTCAGACTGTTTTATGTTTAACAGTTCTGGGCCTATGTTTGTAATGAACATTAACACTTATACAGACATGAACACAAAAATGATGCTGGTTCACACAACAGAATGAAACAGAATTAAACAGATTTCCATGTGCATATGAAATTGACTTTTATGACAGTTACCTCTAAAACAAAAGTACAGTTGTGTTCAAAATAATAGCAGTGTGTTTCAAAAAATTTCCTTTATATAGCGCCAAATCACAACAGAGTTGCCTCAAGGCGCTTCACACAGGTAAGGTCTAACCTTACCAACCCCCAGAGCAACAGTGGTAAGGAAAAACTCCCTCTGAGAAAGAAACCTCAAGCAGACCAGACTCAAAGGGGTGACCCTCTACTTGGGCCATGCTACAAAACATAAATTACAGAACAATTCACAGACGAATATACAAGAATTGCTGTTGGTGCACAGGACAGGAGGGTCGTCAAAACAAATACAACTCCCATCTCTGGATGGAGCTGCACCTTAAACAGAGAGAAAAAACAGTATCAGGCATCAGAAAGACAAGAAATACTGTATAATTTGCCAGCATTAATCAACAAGAAATACAGAAGAAATAATAAGGTGATCGCCGGCCACTAGCCCTAAGCTTCACTAAAAGACCCAGAATTTAGGTAAAGTTGAGGCCGGGGCCCACTCCAATTACTAATAACATGAATTAAAAGAGTAAAAAGCGTAAAACAAATCTGTACCAGTATGCTAGCCATATGAAAGGGAAAATAAGTGTGTCTTAAGTCTGGACTTGAAAATAAATTTTGAGTAAAGCTCAAAATCCTTATAATAGCTGTTATTTCCAAACATGCAAATGCACACTACTATTGTACACTGCACATTCTATTCCAAATCAAAACATGAAGAAAAAAATGATCAAATTTGTTATTACTTTACAGAAAGTGCAGAAAAAGTATTATTAGGCTGTTCAAATAAATAAATAAATAATAGCAGTGTCTGCATTTTTCATTACAAACTCAAGCATTTATTTTATAAACCGACAAAAATGCTTGAAGATTTAACTTTTCCACGAATTACTTAATTAATATTTAGTTGAGAACTGCTTCACTTCTGTGTTGCATGGAGTCAACTAACTTCTGGCACCTGTGAACAGGTATTCCAGTCCTGGATGAATGGACTATATTCCACAATTCCTCTGCATTTCTTGGTTTTGCCTCAAAAACATAATGTTTGACATCACCCCACAAATCTGCTCTTGGATTAATGTCCAGGGATTGGACTGGCCACTCCATAATGTTAATCTTGTTGGTCTGGAACCAAGATGCTGCTCACTTCCTGGTGTGTTTGGGGTCGTTGTCTTGTTGAAACACCCATTTCAAGAGCATTTCCTCTTCGGCTTCAGACAACATGGCCTCTTCAAGTACTTTGATGTATTCAAACTGATCCATGATCCTTGATATGTGATAAATAGGCCGGGCATCATAGTATGAGAAACATGCACATATTGTGATGCTTACTCCACCAGGTTGTCACTATCTTCACAGTGTACTGTGGCCTAAATTCAGTTTTTGAGGTCGTCTGACAAATTGTCTGCAGCCCCTAGACCCAAAAAGAACAATCTTTCTTTCATCAGTCCACAAAATGTTGAGCCATTTCTTTTTAGGTCAGCCAGTGTGTTGTTTGGCAAATTGTCACCTCTTCAACACGTCATTTTTTCAATGGTGAGACTTTGCGGGGGCTTCTTGTCCATAGTTTGGCTTCACAGAGGCATCTTCTAATTGTTACAGTACTCATGGGTAACTTTACTTTCTTTCTTTCTTTGTTACAATTTCAATATCATTTAATGACAAATTTCTGCAGATAGTATCAAATGCTTTCTGTAAATCAAAAACAAAACCTACAGCATGTTGCTTATTTTCAATTGCATTTGTAATCTGTTCAACAAAATCAATTACAGCCAGTGAAGTAGTGCAATTTTTTTTCCTGAAACCATATTGCTGTTCGCTAAGTATATGATGTTTAGTTTTGAAATCATTTAACCTATTTACAAATACCTTTTCTAAAAATTTTTAAAATTGTGGTAAGAATGAGATTGGCCTATAATTTGAAAAGACATGTTTGTCACCAGATTTAAATTTCCCAGTCATTAGTGACAAGTTACAAATATATGTGAAAGGTTTAACAATGCAATCAATAATATTTTTCATCAAAAAAAATATCAAAGTCATCTCTATCAGTTGATTTTATTCCCTTAGAGTTTATGAACAATGTCAATTATTTTGCATTCATCAGTTTCTTTAATGACCACTGAATCCTAAATTTTATGTGTTATGTGTATGTGTTACTGTAATCCAAAGAGCACATTTTAGAAGATATAATTGAATTTGCTAAATTTTTAACCACATTAACAAAGTAATCCTTAAAATGAGCTGCTATAGCTTTATTTTCCTTAACAAGTGCATTGGTATTTATGTAAAAAAGCCAGGATATTCTTTACCACCTTTTTTCTTATTTAGATTTATTTAATATTTTATTACTTTTTTCCAACAAATCACTACAATACTGCCTTTTACAAGATCGTTAGATAATTAGATAGATAATAGATAATTAGTTAGATAAAGATAATTTTAGTTAGTTTGTTTTATATATATTATATCTTCTCTCGGTATCAATTGTTCTTAGCTTTAAATACTGCTTGTACAAAATATAATCTTTTTACATGCATTTTGCAGTCCCTTTGCACCACCAACTTTGTGGAAAAGCTGACTGAGATGTACAACATTATTAAAAATAATAAGCTTTTATTTGTTTGTGAAGACTTCAACATAGACCTCTTAAATCCTCATAGCCAAATACATACAACTGAATATATAAATTCTGTGTTTTGTATGGGAATGTATCCAGTGATTACCCATCAAACTAGGATAACTGCGAACACATCGACACTTATTGACAATATATTGACAAATGTTACCGTGGGGAATTTAGAGGGGGGACTACTTATTAGTGACATCAGTGATCATTTGCCAGTTTTTGTAGTTTTCAATTCTTTAGTGATAAAATTGACCATACCGAAATACCAAATTTCAAAAGGAAAATAACAGAGAGAATGGATTTAAGGGATCAAAACTGGAGTGACATTTATATCAAGGATATTGATATATACACTCTTATAAGTCATTCATTTCTATTATTTTCAATTTATATGATAAACATTGATTCAACAAGGTGTTGGAACCATTCCTCAGCGATGATTGCCCATATTGATATGATAGTATCAGGCAGTCACCCATTCAACCAGCAGTTTTTGAAATACTCACATCCGCCCGCCTGTCACCAACAACCATGTCATGTGTAGATGCCTAAATACAGTCAGTTGCTGTCATGTGTTTGTCTGGTTTGACATACATCTAGAGCTGGGTCCCCGGACCTCTGCTCCTAACTGGCAATTAGGATGGGTTAAATGCAGTAAACACATTTCATTGTGCAGGGAACATGTTCCTATGTGCGTATGACAATAAACTCCTTTGAATCCTTGAATCCTTGATTAGCTATTTGTGTTAACAAGCAATTGAACCTAATAAGGTCGCTTGTAAGTGTATGTATATATCTGAGTGTCTGTGTGTATGTGAAAATATACAAGTTACTCTATTTCATATGGCATTTATAACATGTAATGTTGCTGTTTAGAGCTGCTGGTAGTTTGGAATCATAGGTACTTCCTTTCTGGATCCATGTGTTGATTGTTGTAATGAACTGAACACTGAGTAAAAATAAAAGGACCTAACTGATATTTTGTCTACTTTCCTGAACAGCAGAACCAGTGGATGTGCTAAAAGTATTAGAATTTCAAAATTACCCCGAAGGAGTGACGAAAACTTCGGGATTTTGCACAAACCGAAGAGCATCAAAGCCAGATACAGCCTACCGAGTCAGCAAGCAGATCCAGATCAGCGGGTCGACCACACAGTTATATCCCGGTAAGAAAAAAACGATCAGCTCATCCACACGCTGCTATAAGATGGTGAATTTAGCACCTGTTGTTTTTAGAACAACAGGTAAAACACAAGGGTCATGTCAGGATTCTAACGCATATAACGGTTGCTGTTTAATTGAAGGCGTGGCTGCATGAATGTTATTTTTATCTGTCAGCTGTAAAGAAGGAGTCTGATTTGCTAAGTAAAAACAACAATCCAGCAAATAAGTAGACATTTAGTCAGATGCAACTAAAGATGTTAGTCTTCAAGACTCAAAACTAATACCCCATCGCACACACGCTGACTGAGGCTGAACTGCGTCAGAATGACACATCTGGCCACAATCAGGAAGTATTGAGGTGCGGTCTGAAGACCTACGGATGGCGGTCTGTGAGCATCTACATATTGTTGTCCATTCGGCTGCTCCCATTTTCATCCAGTGTAAATCCTGTGCAATTTCCCATGCGGATCTCTACTATATCTGATCTGATATCCCCTGAATAACTGGGGTAGCCAAATGGCAAGAAAAAAAAAAAACAAGATGTAAAATGTATGATCACATTTCACTGTTAAAAATACACAATTTCTTTTCAGTGGTATCCTGGAATTATTTTTAAAATTTGGCTGTATTTCAGCAGGCTTTTACACTCTTTACTATTAAGTGTTCATGAGCAGCTGCCTCTCGTCATGTTTCAGATAGTACACCTACAATAAATAAACCAATAAATGATGAAATAGATAATAATGATAATAGCTGATGATAAGAATAAATTCTGTTTAAAATAGGTTTGTAACATGGTAATTCGTTGACTCACCAATGGGTGGGGCAGATGTGGACATTGCACAGGCTGTGCCCCAATTCAGGGGCTGTGCGCTTCTAAGGACTATGTCCTATGAAGCTCTTCAGGCTTCACTAAAGCCCAAAGGCGCTTCAGGCCGTCAGACGGAGTGAAGGCCAGAAGAAACCGTCCTGAAATGAGACTGTCTGGCCCATAGTCCATTTTACTATTGTCGTTAGCTTTTCCTGGGCCATGAAAGACACTCCTGCTGTATCCTTCTTTTTCAGGAGAAAGAAGGTTGTAATCAGCCTTTAAAATGGAACGGCTGATATTTGGCACTTATGACAAAAGTGGCAATGATTGCAGCCTTAGAAGAATGCAACCTCTGAATTGGGACACAACCCCGCTCTATTGCAAGGTCTCCCACCCTGTTCCTGGAGTTTCACGTGCCCTGCATGTTTTCTCTGATTAGTCACGTCTTTTGTTTCCGAGCTGTTAATTGGCTGAGGACACCTGACTCCATTAATCAGCAGTGGGTGGAGCAGGGAGAGTTGGAAAACAGAATGGTAAATGGCATGCATTTATATATAGTGCTTTTCCATCTGCATCAGATGATCAAAGCACTTTACAATTATGCCTCACATTCACCCACTCACACAAACACAGTCACACCTCGATGTCAGGGTGCTGCCATGCAAGGCGCTCACTACACACCGGGAGCAACTAGGGGATTAAGGACCTTGCCCAAGGATTCTCAGTGATTTTCTAGTCAGGCTGGGATTTGAACTGAGGATCCTCTGGTCTCAAGCCCAATGCTTAACCACTAGACCATCACCTCCCAGGGCAGACAGGACATGTGATCTCCAGGATCGGGACTGGTGACCCCTGCTCTCTTGCGATCAAATTTCTGGTGTGCTTAAATCTTTTGCACTCTACTGGTCATGCAACAAATTGTTTCGATATGAGCCTTCATCAGCGGGATAGTGGTCATTCTAAAATTATGTTCATGCCTCAATCTGTCAGGTTTTTATTCACCAAAATCTGTGATTTCTTTCAGAGTGAAGTGTGAATTGTGATGTTTTTAAGAGAACATGTAGAAACTAAAACTGTCAGTGAGACTCTAAATCATCCACCTTTCCATTTCCACCCCTCCTCATGTGGCTGAGCAGGTGGTGATTTCCCTGCGGACTTCTCCATTCTTACCACGGTGCGCCCAAAATCTGGCCTCCAGTCCTTCCTGCTGTCCATGTACAATGAGAAAGGAGTCCAGCAGCTGGGCGTAGAGCTGGGACGCTCCCCTGTCTTTCTATATGAGGACCAGACCGGCAAACCAACCCCCGAGGACTACCCACTGTTCCGTTCTCTCAACCTTGCTGATGGAAAGTACGTCTGATCTGAAGCACACATAAAAACACACCTTTTGACTCACTGCTGAAGCTGATGGGTAATATACCGAGCGGGGAGGGGCAGAAGAAAAGAACGTACCAAGCTTTAGCAAGCTTGAAATTAATGGTAACCTGTAGTGTGACCAGAAGGCAAACTCTGCAATGAACTATTTACGCCTGCGGAGCAGAATTGCTTTCTGAAAGAAGATATTTGCAAACTGTTAGCCTTGATGCAGCTATAATTTCTTTACAAATTCTTTATTCCTCCACAAGATTGATTAAAAAAGACGTTGGTAGACAATATAATTGATTTGTTGATTTTTTTTTTTAACTTAAATTCCACATAAGTATTGATGAATGGCTTCAAAATGAAATTTTCCCCCAATCCGCTGGCCAGGTTTTGTCTTCTCAGGGGAAGTTGTTTCACAATTGAACCCTCAAAGAAAAAAAATCTATTTGATTCCTTGGATCAAAAATGAATGAGTGAAATATTACAGTTTAAAGGAGTGCTTTCATATTTGAGCCCAATATGGAGTTTAAACTTCTGCTAACATTTTCAAAAACAAAGGTCTTTCCTGTTTACCAGGCTGTCTGGTTTATAGTAAAGTAATTGACTGGAATTTTCATAAATTACTGAACAAACTGAATTATAAATTGCACAGACTCTGATCCATTCTTTTTGATTAAAGCAAGAAGATACACAGCTCTTCTTCTAGTTGCACCACAGGCACTCATCTGAAGATTAGCCCACCCACTGGGGGGCCGTGAGCACAGAGACAGGTCAAAGACACAGAGACACTGGATTGTTGAGGCTCAGCGGGGGCTGTTATATGCAACCTGACCTCAACCATGAACCCTCTGCCTGTGTTATTTTAAAAAGGGGGTGCGAAGTAAGTGGAGGAAGAGGGCAGTGAACCTTTGTTTTAACCACCGTGTATTGCTTCACCCGATCAAATACAGCACAGAGATTATCCCAGCACTTTTTTTTTTCCACAACTGTAATAATCTGCCTGCAGGTCAAGAAATCCTAGAATTTTCACCTAGGGTAGTGGCTGCGCTTGACATGAGCATATGGGCAAGGGTGATATGAGAAGCTTTGATGGGGTCAGAGGAAGCTCACCTGGAAGAACAAAAATTTACAGTTCCTTGACTGGCTGCTTGAGGCTGGCTCCAAAAGTGAGCAGGTTCCCATTCATGCCCATGTTAAAATGTCCAGTTGAGAGCAGAAATAAACATGTTTACAGCCTGGTACAAAATATGGTTTTGGTCTCTATAGATTTTTTCCCACCCCACAATTCACATTGTGAACCAGACTTTACCTGGATTTGGATTCTACAACACAATGCAATAATTGCATACTGATCCAGAATGGTCTGACTGATCAAGATGTTGCAATCTGATATTTAATTCACAACCTGAAACAAAATGGTGTCTTCCTAATCTAGGTTTTATGTTGTGATGTCATATTTTTTTCTGCTGCAGAACCTGCATATTGATCCGGGTCACTCCCAATAAATCCTGAGCCAGAATACGGATCCAGATCTGGATCATCACCAAAATTTAGTGGAGTCTAATATCTATCTGTGTTGCAAATTTGGTGAGAATCCGTGAAGTAGTTTTGACGTAATCCTTCAAAGCCTATATAAAGTGAAATCTTGATCCAGAATCCATATCCGGATCACCTACAAAATTCAGTGGAGTCTTCTATGATCGAATTTCTACGTATCGATGGTGAAAATTTCATCAAAATCTGTGCATTAATTTTAATGTAATCCTACTAAAGGTCAGACAAATAAATAAAGAAATGGCAGTAATTTTATGATGTCCTTGGCGGACATATTTATGGGCGTGACAAGCACTGAGCCAAGTCCGACTCTCATAACATCACTCTCTGAGTTGCTGGAAACAACCTGGAAAAATATGGCTTGATGTGTGGTGAAATGTCGTAATAGATCATTTAAGACGTCCCTGCTCTAATATTCGTGATTTTAGCAGCTGTCAGTAGCTGGTGACTTTAATATGTGATTACTGAGAAAATAAGAGGCTGACCTATATATTAAAAGTGAAGTGGCCTCTGTGTACATGTGTGTGTGTGTGTGTGTGTGTGTGTGTGTGTGTGTGTGTGTGTGTGTGTGTGTGTGTGTGTGTGTGTGTGTGTGTGTGTGTGTGTGTGTGTGGTGTGTGTGTGTGTGTGTGTGTGTGTGTGTGTGTGTGTGTGTGTGTACTTTCAATCACAGAGAAACTGGGGAGTACCTACATTTGCCATTTGGTATGCTTATATATTTTGGGTAAGGGATGAATGTCACAAAAACAGAAAGTTGATAGGACTAATATTTTTGGACAAATTAGAGATATTAGGTAAAAAACAGTGAACAGTGGATGTTGATATCACCATTAACCATTTTGTTTTTAGATTATATCTCTCACAGTGGACGTGCACCTAACATGAAAATTTAAGACCCCTCCATGATTTCTAAGTGGGAGAACTTGCAAAATCGCAGGGTGTTCAAATACGAGGTCTGTTAGAAAAGTATCCGACCTTTTTATTTTTTTCAAAAACCATATGGATTTGAATCACGTGTGATTGCATCAGCCAAGCTTGAACCTTCGTGCGCATGCGTGAGTTTTTTCACGCCTGTCGGTTGCGTCATTCGCCTGTGAGCAGGCTTTGTGTGAGCAGTGGTCCACCCCTCTCGTCGGATTTTTATTGCGAATAAATGTCTGAATGATTTGGAGCTTTGCTGCATCAATTTTTTCCAGAAACTGTGAGAGACCTCTAGGTGGACACCATTCGGAAAATTGAGATGGCTTTCAGGGACCATTTTATGGGGATTACACAGATTAAGGAGTGCTCCAGCCGGTTTAAAGACCGCCCACAGCGTCTGAGAGTGCGGCGCATTTTGAGTGCCGATCGACAGGCTGACACCCCGCTGAAACAAGATCATTTCCAACGTGAAGGCTTTGTTGATCCGGGACGTCGTCTGACTTCCACAAAAAAGGCATAAGGCGTGGACATCAGCACGTTTTCGGCACATTCCATTGTTACAGGAGTTTTTTTCATGGAAAAAGAAGCGGACGGATGTGCCACCGTGCTGCTCATGGTGCGGGACAAAACCACCTCCGTGTTGGTCTCACAGGACGGCTTTGAGATGGATTTCAGACGGCTGTCGGTGGCTTTTTAGTCATGTGACTATCCGAGAAATTGTGCATGAGCTGGACATGCCCCAACATGTCCTGTGAGGCTTCATCACGGCGTTGCTTTGCGCCATGTGGCTCCACCGCAACACGCGGAATTCCTCCGCAGGTCTGTCTCAATGTGCTGAAAAAGTGCTGATGTCCACGTCTTCCGCAATTTCTGTGCTAGTCAGAGGACGGCCCGGATAAAACACAGCGTCCAGTTTAGAAATGAATGGCATTAAAAGATTAATCCAGGTTTTGAGTATATTTCTTATTGTTACATGGGAAACAAGGTACCAGTAGATTCAGTAGATTCTCACAAATCCAACACGACCAAGCATTCATGATATGCACACTCATAAGGCTATGAAATTGGGCTGTTAGTAAAAAAAAGTAGAAAAGGGGGTGTTCACAATAATAGTAGTGTGGCATTCAGTCAGTGAGTTTGTCAATTTTGTGGAACAAACAGGTGTGAATCAGGTGTCCACTATGTAAGGATGAAGCCAGCACCTGTTGAACATGCTTTTCTCTTTGAAAGCCTGAGGAAAATGGGACGTTCAAGACACTGTTCAGAAGAACAGCATAGTTTGATTAAAAAGTTGATTGGAGAGGGGAAAACGTATATGCAGGTGCAAAAAAATTATAGGCTGTTCATCTACAATGATCTCCAATGCTTTAAAATGGACAAAAAACCAGAGACGCGTGGAAGAAAACGGAAAACAACCATCAAAATGGATAGAAGAATAACCAGAATGGCAAAGGCTCACCCATTGATCAGCTCCAGGATGATCAGAGACAGTCTGGAGTTACCTGTAAGTGCTGTGACAGTTAGAAGACGCCTGTGTGAAGCTAATTTATTTGCAAGAATCCCCGCAAAGTCCCTCTGTTAAATAAAAGACATGTGCAGAAGAGGTTACAATTTGCCAAAGAACACATCAACTGGCCTAAAGAGAAATGGAGGAATATTCTGTGGACTGATGACAGTAAAATTGTTCTTTTTGGGTCCAAGGGCCACAGACAGTTTGTGAGATGACCCCCAAACTGAATTCAAGCCACAGTTCACAGTGAAGACAGTGAAGCATGGTGGTGCAAGCATCATGATATGGGCATGTTTCTCCTACTATGGTGTTGGGCCTATATGTCGCATACCAGGTATCATGGATTAGTTTGGATATGTCAGAATACTTGAAGAGGTCATGTTGCCTTATGCTGAAGAGGACATGCCCTTGAAATGGGTGTTTCAACAAGACAATGACCCCAAACACACTAGTAAATGAGCAAAATCTTGGTTCCAAATCAACAAAATTAATGCCTCGCAGATGTGAAGAAATCATGAAAAACTGTGGTTATACAACCAAATACTAGTTTAGTGAATCACATGATTGCTAAAAAAGCAGTTTGAACATAATAGTTTTGAGTTTGTAGCGTCAACAGCAGATGCTACTATTATTGTGAACACCCCCTTTTCTACTTTTTTTTACTAATAGCCCAATTTCATAGCCTTAAGAGTGTGCATATCATGAATGCTTGGTCTTGTTGGATTTGTGAGAATCTACTGAATCTAGTGGTACCTTGTTTCCCATGTAACAATAAGAAATATACTCAAAACCTGGATTAATCTTTTTAGTCACATAGCAATACTATTTTTCTGAACACTACTGTATGTGCTGTCCTTAATTCTGATGTGTGCCATTATTACGGTAAACAAGTAATAATTGTGGACTAATTGCTGTCTGAGGTAACCGGAGTGTAAACATAATTGCTCCACTGTGAGATCAATAAAGTATATCTCATCTCATCTCAAAAGGTGTGACTAATATAGGAGGAGTTATAATGAGGAAAGGACAGGTGTGTGAGAAAAGATCTGGAAGGGGCATGGCAAGCAGGATGAGAGGACAGGTGGGAATCACCCTGCACCAAACACCAGACAATTAGACAAGAAAAATCCCTTCAACAAAACCCAAGCACCAAAAATAACAGAGAGAACAAATACAATAACACAAAACCACCCCACAGATCCCCAGTTTGTCAACAAATGAAAGAGAAAATTACTGAAATGTTGAAAAACAATGTTCCTCAGAGAAAGATTGGAAGGAATTTTCATATTTCTTCTGCTACAGTGCATAATATCATAATCTGGAGAAACTGCAGTGTATAAAGGGCAATGATGCAAGCCTAAGATGAACACCTGTGATCTACAAACTCTCAAAAGGCACTGCATCAACAACTGTCATTCATCAATAGCTGATATAACAACATGGGCAGAGGCTACTTTCATATACCTTTGTCATGCACAAATATAGACTTCCATTCATAAATGCCACTTCAAACTTTACTCCATTAAAAATAAATGGTGTCAACATCTCTGAGCTCAGAGACATCTGAGTTGGACCACCATAAAGAGGAACTGTGTAACTGTTGGCAGATGAATCAGTATTCCAGATCCTTTTTTGGAAGACATGGGCCAAAGACAAAAAGGACCATCCAGAGTGTGGTCAGCAAGAAGTCCAAAAATCAATCTCTCTTGCTATGTGATTGTGTCAGTGCCTTTGGCAAAGGTAATTTGCTGGTGGTTGGCTCTCACTGCGGTATTGTATCACTTCCTGTTCCGGAGCACAGCGGTGTTTTGCTGTATCTGTTAGCTGTTTAATCTGCGCAGTTAGATTGATCTAGGTAACTAGATAACGATTTGTTTCACAGTGTAATCTTCACATGCCTTAACTAAAGCACTCCCTCTGCTGAATCACCTCTAAATTATTTACACATTATTCACTTTGTGTGTTTTTAGGAATCCGCTAGCTTAGCGCAGCTACTAGCTCTTAGCCGATTTAGCATGGCGGCTTCTCCTGTCTCTCCCGCACTTTTCTGCTCTGGGTGTGAAAAGTTTAGTTATTCCTCGGCCTCCTTTAGCAGTAATGGTACTTGTAATAAGTATAGCTTATTCGTAGCTTTGGAGGCCAGGCTGGGCGAACTGGAGACTCGGCTCCGCACCGTGGAAATTTCTACAGCTAGCCAGGCCCCTGTAGTCGGTGCGGACCAAGGTAGCTTAGCCGCTGTTAGTTCCCTTCCAGCAGATCCCGAGCAGCCGGGAAAGCAGGCCGACTGGGTGACTGTGAGAAGGAAGCGTAGCCCTAAACAGAAGCCCCGTGTACACCGCCAACCCGTTCACATTTCTAACCGTTTTTCCCCACTCGGCGACACACCCACCAAGGATCAAACTCTGGTTATTGGCGACTCTGTTTTGAGAAATGTGAAGTTAGCGACACCAGCAACCATAGTAAATTGTCTTCCGGGTGCTAGAGCAGGCAACATTGAAGGAAATTTGAAACTGCTGGCTAAGGCTAAGCGTAAATTTGGTAAGATTGTAATTCACGTTGGCAGTAATGACACCCGGTTACGCCAATCGGAGGTCACTAAAATTAACATTGAATCGGTGTGTAACTTTGCAAAAACAATATCGGACTCTGTAGTTTTCTCTGGGCCCCTCCCCAATCGGACCGGGAGTGACATGTTTAGCCGCATGTTCTCCTTGAATTGCTGGCTGTCTGAGTGGTGTCCAAAAAATGAGGTGGGCTTCATAGATAATTGGCAAAGCTTCTGGGGAAAACCTGGTCTTGTTAGGAGAGACGGCATCCATCCCACTTTGGATGGAGCAGCTCTCATTTCTAGAAATCTGGCCAATTTTCTTAAATCCTCCAAACCGTGACTATCCAGGGTTGGGACCAGGAAGCAGAGTTGTAGTCTTACACACCTCTCTGCAGCTTCTCTCCCCCTGCCATCCCCTCATTACCCCATCCCCATAGAGACGGTGCATGCTCCCAGACCACCAATAAAAAGTAAAAAACTATTTAAGCATACAAATTCAAAAAGAAAAAATAATATAGCACCTTCAACTGCACCACAGACTAAAACAGTTAAATGTGGTATATTAAACATTAGGTCTCTCTCTTCTAAGTACCTGTTAGTAAATTATATAATAATTGATCAACATATTGATTTATTCTGCCTTACAGAAACCTGGTTACAGCAGGATGAATATGTTAGTTTAAATGAGTCAACACCCTCGAGTCACACTAACTGCCAGAACGCTCGTAGCATGGGCCGAGGCGGAGGATTAGCAGCAATTTTCCATTCCAGCTTATTAATTAATCAAAAACCCAGACAGAGCTTTAATTCATTTGAAAGCTTGACTCTTAGTCTTGTCCATCCAAATTGGAAGTCCCAAAAACCAGTTTTATTTGTTATTATCTATCGTCCACCTGGTCGTTACTGTGAGTTTTTCTGTGAATTTTCAGACCTTTTGTCTGACTTAGTGCTTAGCTCAGATAAGATAATTATAGTGGGCAATTTTAACATCCACACAGATGCTGAGAATGACAGCCTCAACACTGAATTTAATCTATTATTAGACTCAATTGGCTTTGCTCAAAATGTAAATGAGTCCACCCACCACTTTAATCATATCTTAGATCTTGTTCTGACTTATGGTATGGAAATTGAAGACTTAACAGTATTCCCTGAAAACTCCCTTCTGTCTGATCATTTCTTAATAACATTTACATTTACTCTGATGGACTACCCAGCAGTGGGGAATAAGTTTCATTACGCTAGAAGTCTTTCAGAAAGCGCTGTAACTAGGTTTAAGGATATGATTCCTTCTTTATGTTCTCTAATGCCATATACCAACACAGTGCAGAGTAGCTACCTAAACTCTGTAAGTGAGATAGAGTATCTCATCAATAGTTTTACATCCTCATTGAAGACTACTTTGGATGCTGTAGCTCCTCTGAAAAAGAGAGCTTTAAATCAGAAGTGCCTGACTCCATGATATAACTCACAAACTCGCAGCTTAAAGCAGATAACCTGTAAGTTGGAGAGGAAATGGCATCTCACTAATTTAGAAGATCTTCACTTAGCCTGGAAAAAGAGTCTGTTGCTCTATAAAAAAGCCCTCCGTAAAGCTAGGACATCTTACTACTCATCACTAATTGAAGAAAATAAGAACAACCCCAGGTTTCTTTTCAGCACTGTAGCCAGGCTGACAAAGAGTCAGAGCTCTATTGAGCCAAATATTTCTTTAACTTTAACTAGTAATGACTTCATGACTTTCTTTGCTAATAACATTTTAACTATTAGAGAAAAAATTACTCATAACCATCCCAAAGACGTATCGTTATCTTTGGCTGCTTTCAGTGATGCCGGTATTTGGTTAGACTCTTTCTCTCCGATTGTTCTGTCTGAGTTATTTTCATTAGATACTTCCTCCAAACCATCAACATGTCTATTAGACCCATTCCTACCAGGCTGCTCAAGGAAGCCCTACCATTAATTAATGCTTCGATCTTAAATATGATCAATCTATCTTTATTAGTTGCTATGTACCACAGGCTTTTAAGGTGGCAGTAATTAAACCATACTTAAAAAAACATCACTTGACCCAGCTATCTTAGCTAATTATAGGCCAATCTCCAACCTTCCTTTCTCTCAAAAATTCTTGAAAGGGTAGTTGTAAACAGCTAACTGATCATCTGCAGAGGAATGGTCTATTTGAAGAGTTTCAGTCAGGTTTTAGAATTCATCATAGTATAGAAACAGCATTAGTGAAGGTTACAAATGATCTTCTTATGGCCTCGGACAGTGGACTCATCTCTGTGCTTGTTTCTGTTAGACCTCAGTGCTGCTTTTGATACTGTTGACCATAAAATTTTATTACAGAGATTAGAGCATGCCATAGGTATTAAAGGCACTGCGCTGCGGTGGTTTGAATCATATTTATCTAATAGATTACAATTTGTTCATGTAAATGGGGAATCTTCACAGACTAAGGTTAATTATGGAGTTCCACAAGGTTCTGTGCTAGGACCAATTTTATTCACTTTATACGTTTCCCTTATTATTAGACGGCATTGCTTAAATTTTCATTGTTACGCAGATGATACCCAGCTTTATCTATCCATGAAGCCAGAGGACACACACCAATTAGCTAAACTGCAGGATTGTCTTACAGACATAAAGACATGGATGACCTCTAATTTCCTGCTTTTAAACTCAGATAAAACTGAAGTTATTGTACTTGGCCCCACAAATCTTAGAAACATGGTGTCTAACCAGATCCTTACTCTGGATGGCATTACCCTGACCTCTAGTAATACTGTGAGAAATCTTGGAGTCATTTTTGATCAGGATATGTTATTCAATGCGCATATTAACAAATATGTAGGACTGCTTTTTTGCATTTGCGCAATATCTCTAAAATTAGAAAGGTCTTGTCTCAGAGTGATGCTGAAAAACTAATTCATGCATTTATTTCCTCTAGGCTGGACTATTGTAATTCATTATTATCAGGTTGTCCTAAAAGTTCCCTGAAAAGCCTTCAGTTAATTCAAAATGCTGCAGCTAGAGTACTGACAGGGACTAGAAGGAGAGAGCATATCTCACCCATATTGGCCTCTCTTCATTGGCTTCCTGTTAATTCTAGAATAGAATTTAAAATTCTTCTTCTTACTTATAAGGTTTTGAATAATCAGGTCCCATCTTATCTTAGGGACCTCATAGTACCATATCACCCCAATAGAGCACTTCGCTCTCCAGACTGCAGGCTTACTTGTAGTTCCTAGGGTTTGTAAGAGTAGAATGGGAGGCAGAGCCTTCAGCTTTCAGGCTCCTCTCCTGTGGAACCAGCTCCCAATTCAGATCAGGGAGACAGACACCCTCTCTACTTTTAAGATTAGGCTTAAAACTTTCCTTTTTGCTAAAGCTTATAGTTAGGGCTGGATCAGGTGACCCTGAACCATCCCTTAGTTATGCTGCTATAGACTTAGACTGCTGGGGGGTTCCCATGATGTACTGAGTGTTTCTTTCTCTTTTTGCTCTGTATGCACCACTCTGCATTTAATCATTAGTGATTGATCTCTGCTCCCCTCCACAGCATGTCTTTTTCCTGGTTCTCTCCCCTCAGCCCCAACAAGTCCACTCAGAAGACTGCCCCTCCCTGAGCCTGGTTCTGCTGGAGGTTTCTTCCTGTTAAAAGGGAGTTTTTCCTTCCCACTGTTGCCAAGTGCTTGCTCACAGGTGGTCGTTTTGACAATTGGGGTTTTTCCGTAATTATTGTATGGCCTTGCCTTACAATATAAAGTGCCTTGGGGCAACTGTTTGTTGTGATTTGGCACTATATAAATAAAATTGATTTGATTTGATTTAATTTACACTTAATTAATGCAGAAATGTAAAGAAATCAGGAACATATGCTGCCTTCAAGAACAATTGTCCATGTCCATACATTTTTCAACAAGACAATGCAACACCACATTTTGCCCACATTACAAAGGCATGGCTGTAGGTGAGGAGCATCACATGTATTTTGAGGCGGCAACTGCTTCAATATTTTGGCCATGTGGCATGCTTCTCTTTGTAGAACCCCAATTCCAATGACGTTGGGACGTTGTGTGAAATGCAAATAAAAACAGAATACAATGATTTGCAAATCGTCTTCAACCTATATTCAATTGAATACACCACAAAGACAAGATATTTAATGTTCAACTGATACATTTTATTGTTTTTTTGCAAATATTTGCTCATTTTGAAATGCCTGAAACACATTTCAAAAAAGCTGGGACGTGGTATGTTTACCACTTGTTTACATCAACTTTCCTTCTAACAACACCTCCATAAGCGTTTGGGACTGAGGACACTAATTGTGAGGTGTCATGACTGGGTATAAAAGGAGCATCCCTAAAAGTCTCGGTCATTCACAAGTAAGATGAGGTGAGGATACCACTTTGTGAACAACTATGTGAAAAATAGTCCAACAATTTAAAACAATGTTTCTCAATGTTCCGTTGCAAGAATTTAGGGATTCCATCATCTACAGTCCATAATGTAATCAGAAGATTCAGAGAAACTGGAGAACTTTCTAAGTGTAAGTGGCAAGGCCTAAAACCAACATTGATGCCTGTGACCTTCAATCCCTCAGTGGCACTGCATTAAAACGACATCATTGTGTAAGGATCTTACCGCATGGGCTCTGGAACACTCAGAAACCGTTGTCAGGTTCAACACAGTTCGTCACTACATCTACAAATGCAAGATAAAACTCTACCAGCAAAGTGAAAGCCATACATCAGCACATCCAGAAACACCGCCGCCTTCTCTGGGCCTGAGCTCATTTGAAATGGACAGACGCAAAGTGGAAAGGTGTGCTGTGGGTCTGATGAGTCCACATTTCAAATTATTTTTGGAAATCATGGACTCATGTCCTCCGGACAAAAGAGGAAAAAGACTATACAGATTGTTACCAGTGCAAAGTTCAAAAGCCAGCATCTGTGATGGAATGGGGGTGTTAGTGCCCATGGCATGGGCAACTTAAACGTCTGTGATGGCACCATCAATACTGAAAGGTACATCCAGGTTTTTGAGCAACACATTCTGCCATCCAAGCAATGTCTTTTTCAGGGATGTCCCCTGCTTATTTCAGTAAAACAATGCCAAGCCACATTCTGCACGTGTTACAAACAGCGTGGCTTCGTAGTCAAAGAGTGCAGGTAATAGACTGGCCTGCCTGCAGTCCAGACCTGTCACCCACTGAAAATGTGTGCCGCATTATGAAGCGCAAAATACGACAATGGAGACCTCGGACTGTTGAACAACTGAAGTCGTACATCAAGCAGTAATGGGAAAGAATTCTACCTACAAAGCTTCAACAATTAGTGCCCTCAGTTCCCTAATGCTTATTGAGTGTTGTTAGAAGGAAAGGTGATGTAACACAGTGGTAAACATACCACTGTCCCAGCTTTTTTGAAATGTATTGCAGGCATCCATTTCAAAATGAGCAAATATTTGCACAAAAACAATGAAGTTTATCAGTTTGAACATTAAATATCTTGTCTTTGTGGTGTATTCAGTTGAATATAGGCTAAAGAGGATTTGCAAGTCATTGTATTCTGGTTTTATTTACATTTTACACAACATCCCAACTTCATTGGAATTGGGGTTGTATGATCCAGGACACAGATACAGATACACACAGGAGTACTGAGGACCCCAGTGAGTGGAGAAGGCCAAGGGGAGGCCAACGTTTCACCTGACTGTGACAAATAAATGCTACTGTAGTGATTACTTGCATGCTTGCGTGGTTATTGCAATAATGGACTATGTTTTTGATGTTGTTCTGGTTTTCTGTTTCCTGTTTCTTCAGCTTTGAAAAACTTTGTAAAAACCTTGTACGTGTTCGCGTTGGATCACCTCTCTGAGTCTGGTCTGCTTGAGATTTCCTCCTCAACATCATCTGAGGGAGTTTTTCCTTACCACTGTCACAAAACAAAAGTTAGTCTTCATCGTCAGTCCACATCAGCATCTAGCATTTGCTCTGGCATTTGTGTTCGTCATCAAGCTTGACAGTATGTGCATGCTCCTCATCTTCTTAGTTTTTGTGTGGTAGTGTTACAGCTCCACATACAGGCCTGGCATATATACGATAGTGTTTTCAGTCATTTTCAGTGCTGTACTGTGTTTAGGGAACACTTTTTGAAAAGGACAAAGAAAAGATTTTACAGGAAAAGTTCAGTTTCTGTGTGAACAAGACTTAAAAGTTACTAGCACGTTGCATCCACGGGTTTTAGAATGGGTTGTGTTTATAAAGTAGGTACCTGACATTTTTCAAGGGTGGTAATGTATGCAATGTGAAATTAAAATGAGAAAGATTTGTGAATAATTGCATTTATGACATTTACAGTGAGGAAAATAAGTACGAGGTCTGTTAGAAAAGTATCGGACCTTTTTAGTCACATAGCACTACTATTATTCTGAACACTACTGTACACATTTGACATTGTTTATGTGCACTAAATTTGAAGAAGTCTGTTATCCGAATTGAGGCAAGTGGGTGAAGGTCACACAGCAGCCCTGAGTTGCGCCACCATAAGCTTGGGCGTGGGGGGGGGGGAGGACCAGCAGCAGCTAAAACTGCGCTGCCCCTGCAGAAGGGAAGGGGGGGGTCACGTGAACAGAAGCCGGAGTGGGGTGTGTGTGATGGGGGGTAGGGGTGGGGTGTGGTGCGAGAGAGTGGAGCATGCTTCACTCCTGTGAAACAGTTTATTGTCTTTGTGAATTGAGATAAGAAAACAGCCAAATAATCACCAAGTCCTGAAGACATTCCTCTGGAGGAAAAACACTCGGGCAATATGTCTTTCAGTCTTGATAAGCCTGCCGTGTTGTGGTTTGAGCAGTGAAAAACACTTTTTACAGTTCCACTTGAATAACCAAATCCCAATTATGAATTAAGAATATTCCCAATTATGAATTAAGAATACCGTATTTTCCGGACTATAAGTCGCACCGGAGTATAAGTCGCACCAGCCACTTTATCCATTATAAAGAAAAACAAACCATAAATAAGTCGCACCGGAGTATAAGTCGCACCAGCCACTTTTATCCATTATAAAGAAAAATAAACCATAAATAAGGTCCACTGGACTATAAGTCCCATGGACATACAGGTATGTTAACATGAAAAGTTCAGATGATAATATTGTGACGGCTACCGTTTTCGGATGCATATTTCACCAGTCGCAACTTGTAATCTGCAGAGTATGATTTTCTTTTTGGTGGCATTTTTTCGGGCCTTCTCCGTTGTCTTGTTATGTTATCAGTAACGTTAAAATTTTTATTTTTCTATGGTAGTCAGAAGTCGCAGGAACAGTCACACAAGCCTCGAGTGCCCTCTCGTGAGCTGCATTTTACCTACAGATATGTTTGTATTTTGCGGACCACATTGCGAGCCGAACCATGCAGCACCTACCTGCGCAGCTCATGACCTCCCAGCGGTGTCGATCCAGCTCCTTCCAAGTGGAGACGCTAATCCTCCGCCATCGCTCAGTGCTCCCATGCAGCTCTCAGCGTCAACTCTGCCTCACAACTGATATCCAAGGGTTGAAGCTGTCCTTGTTAGCCATCCCGGAATAAACACCATGTTCGTCTGCTTCAAACGCTTTTCACAATCTTCGACGCCAGCTCCTTCCAAGTGCACACGCTAATCCTCCGCCGTCGCTCACCCAATGCTCCCACACACTCTCAGCGTCAACTTAAAACACTCTGCTCACATTGATATCCAAGGGTTGAAGCTGTTCTGTTCGCCAAGCCGGAATAACAGCAAGCACCGAGTTCGTCAGCTTCACACGCGGTGGGTGAGGTGAGGAATACGCGTCCAAAGTTCTGTTCTCTGATTGGTTATCGCGACCAGCGTGAACTATAGGATGGCCGTCATACTACAGTGCCCATGATGCATTGCATTTCCTTTTCCGGTGGCCATTTTAAAACTAGATCGACTCTGTCACGTAAAATTGTTTTGTTACAGTAAATTAACTGAGATCCTACCGGTATATTTTTCATTTATAAGGTCGCACCGGAGTATAGGTCGCAACCCCCGGCCAAACATGTAAAAAAAGTGCGACTTATAGTCCGGAAAAATACGGTATTCCCCGGCCATCCGAAATCTTCAACTTCATCTGCAAGGCACATATCTGCTCCAAGATGTCATCCAATTTGCTTCTGAGTTCAAGAGTCATCGCAGTCTGAGAATGCAATGCCTTGCCCACCTTGTTAATCAAGACGGACAAGCGAGGGGGCCGTGGGTTCTTGATGCCGCCGTCTTGCCAATTTTCTGATAGATCATGGCAGCACATAAGCCAGAAAGTACCAGCCCTGCTACCATAAGACCAAATATGAATAAATCCTCGATGTCCTCAACGGAGTAAGGTGCCAAGCATGCAATACGCCAAGACCCCCAGGAGTCAAGAACGTAGCCTGCAGGATACGTTCCGTCTGGGCAGGTAGGATCCCCCAGTCCTGACCTTCTTGTAGAAAAGATGGTGTCAATAGCGTTCAGAGACCAGCTGATCAATTCCATGGTTAATCCAATAGTAGTCCAATAGAACCAGTATCCAATATAATTTGAGGAATCACAGTCTGGTGAAGGTAGAGACTTGAAGGTTAAGCAGAGGGCAGAGATAAGAGAGAGTGGAGGAGATGCGACTGCCCTCATCGAGTCCCAAGCTGATCCCCTTATCCCTCATCCTGTTGCGAGATTGTTGTGCTTTGTACCACTTTCAAGCATTTGTCCTCCAAGTATCCTGTCCAGCTATTGCTTACCCTTGTTTTCAATCTGTCCTGCCCACTTTCGGATTCTGCCTCTGCCAAACGCTTTGACTACCATTGTTAGGGCCCCTTCACACATAGTACGAATAAGTACAAATCAGGGTGACTCATGGTGGAACAGGTTGGATGAGTGAACCACAAAAAACATCGAGCCAAGGGGGAGGTGTGCATGATCCCGGTGCAGATGGTGTCGTGCATGCAACGGTGTCATGCGAGCAGGAACACAATGCGAGCAGCTGCACCACATCACGTCCCGCAGCACGCCACTCACAGCCCTCACAGCCCAACACGCGTCCTGCCAGACAGATGTGACATTCAGATTGCATGCTCCATGTCCACTTGAACTGATGGTCCATTTCTCCAGCCCTTTGCAAATGCGCTATATGTACTTATGTATTTCCACATGATGACAGCAAGCACACCACACGTGCATGTCTGTCAAACACAGGACATTGTCTGCAGCTGTGGACATCACTCTGTGATCAGATGAGAGGCGCCTTGCCTGCGGGGAGCACGTGAACCACACGCACACGTGTTGTTAGGGGAGCCGACACTCTGGCACACCACGTGTACTTGGCAACTCCCAGTCCGTGGGGAACTTAGACAAATTCACATCCAGCTCGACAGTGATTGTCTGCAGACTGCTGTCGTGCTAATAGTCCAAATGGACACACATTTTCTATGTGCCAAACGAGCATTGTTAGATGTTGTGCGTGTCACCTGGATTTGTCCGACACCTGCCACGAGACGGTTCAGGGCTCTCACCAGCACACACTCTGTCTTCAGAGACACTGGTGTGCACAAATCGTTATAGCAACAGGTGTACGAGGCAGCAACGATTTGACCACGTTATTGCATACGATTCCTGCTTTATGTGCACTTCATGCGCAATTCGATTACATCATACTATATGTGAAGGGCCCTATATTGGCCTCCTTTTTGTGTACTGAGTCCTGCCTGGACTGGCATTAAACACTGTTACGCTGACTTATGAATCCTGCATTTGTGTCCTACCACTTCATGCCATCCAGCTTGTTTAGATCTCTGCCCATCTTTGCTTACCAAAATCTCCACCCTTTGTGGATACTGCTTTTGCACCAAATCATGATTGCAATCACATGTTGACATCACCTGTTCACAGAAATCATTATTTAATTTTTTTAACCTCATTATCAGCCCTAAATTCCCCATTTCAACTTCTTTTGAATGTATTTCTGGCCTGAAATGCAGGAATGGAAGTACTGTAAATGAAATGAAGTTTACCAAATAAACCATGAAATATCTTGGCTTCATCCTGTGAAACAGAAGTAAGAAGTCAAGGTAGATGTAAAATCAGCATGGATATTTTTATTTTGATTTTTATTATTTTTTTAATAAATAATACCTTTGAAGAGTTCACAATGCAAAACCCCAATATCTCCAAAACCATACATTTTTAGTTGACGCTTCTGTCATTTCTGCACATGTTACAACAGCGTTGCTTCATAGTCAAAGAGTGTAGGTACTAGACGGGCCTGCCTGCAGTCCAGACCTGTCGCCCACTGAAAATGTGTGACGCATTATGAAGCACAAAATACGACAATGGAGACCCCGGACTGTTGAACAACTGAAGTCGTACATCAAGCATTAATCTTTTAATGCTTGATGTACGACTAATGCCACTTCAAACTTTACTCCATTAAAAATAAATGGCGTCAACATCTCTGAGCTCAGAGACATCTGAGTTGGACCATCATAAAGAGGAACTGTGTAACTGTAGGCAGATGCAATCAGTATTCCAGATCCATATTTTGCGCACTGTCCCATCAGTGTGCAAAATATGAAAGAATTTGAACAAACTGTTTTCTTTTATGATGACATCTGTGCATTTCGGAATATGGTTTCCTTTAAATCTCCATTTTCAACTGCATTTTCTTCATTAAAAAAAAAATAAAAAATACTTACTGGGGTTTGCAATCTGAACTCTTCATTTATTTATTTTTTGCATTGTCCATACCTTTTTCTGATTTGGGGTTGCAATTGATCAGATATTGATCTGTAGCTGTGACTTTCAGCATTTTGCTGCAGCACTCCCAGACCTCATCTTCTACTGAGAACAAATGTTTGACTGTGTGTTTCCTGCACCGGCCTTCCCGCGTCCTGACACACACTTTCCACAATGTTCACAGCTACTGTCTGTCATGCGAGTAACCCAGAAGGAGGATTAATTAAAGTTAATGAGTGTAATCCCATGTTAAACAGGCCAAAGTGGTGGGGGCAAGAATGTGGTTGCACTGCTGCCTGGTATGGCAGCAGCCTTATAAACGCAGCTCTGAAGAGGTGTCACACTTACGTGTACTGTCAGTGCCAAGCATATGACACACAACTGTGACACCCATCTTCTGGAGCATTTGCTTCAGTAATGATGATTGTTTTTGGGTGGCTTTCAATGACACAATCCCTGAATGGTGATTTAAAAAAAATCAGGACTAATAATTCATACTGTTCTGCACATTTAATTTGTTAAACACGAGCACCTCAAGGAATCTGTGATGTTGTAAACTGGTTGCCTGTGCTTGTGTCTTTGATCAGGTGGCATCGTGTGGCCATCAGTGTGGAAAAGAAGACGGTCACTATCATTGTGGATTGTAAGAAGAAGATCGCCAAGCCTCTCCTCAGGAGTGACCACGCCTCTATTGATGCAATGGTATAGACCGTGTTCGGCACAAGACTCTTGGATGAGGAAGTTTTTCCAGGTAGCCTGCAACCTGCTTCCCTCATGGTGTGAGTGTATCATAATCATGGCATTACCAAGAAAGGTGAGCAGCGTGTTGCTTTGTTTGAATGTATTTATTATCATTCTTTAGAGAGACCAGATGAGAAGTATAACTTGCGTGGTGAGGTAGCATCAGCTACAGCGAATGAGATGTGGTTGTTGCTAATTCCATGTTTGCTTTCATCCTAATAGGAAGATGGGAAGGTTGTTTTAAATCATTACAGATTTTGTCCATAAGTGGTCGAAGTTCAGGTGAACTAACTCTAGCAATTTAGAAGAGAGCTTCATGCCAAGTACTTATATTGCTAGTGGAAAAGGTAGTTAAAGCACCATGAGTGAGACAGTTTAGAATAGATTCTACTTGCATGGAAAGTGACACAGGAGCATGATCGCTGATAGTGATAGTGTATTTTAGTGTTCATTTTTGGAGTTATAGAATTGCTAGTAAGAAAACAAGTCTATCTTGAGAAAGACTGATGACCAAGTCCAAGACCAAAGTCAATCCATATGCTCCTTTATAGTTGTTAGCAGAATGAGAAAGTCTTGAAAGAGTGTGAAGAGAAAGAGTGTGAAGCCCTTGGGGCAACTACATCTGGCTCAAATCAGTTGAAGTTGTTCTTGACCCAGGCCTACATCTAGTAAGGATGACTCCTGGGCACCTCCCTTGGGAGGTGTTCCAGGCACATTCCATCTGGGAGGAGACCTTGGGGAAGACCCAGGACTAGGTGGAGAGATTATACCTCCACACTGGCCTGGGAACACCTCGGGATCCCTCAGTCAGAGGCGGTCCAATGTGCACAGGAAAGGGAAGTCTGGGGTCCCCTGCTGAGCAGTTGCCCCATGACCCGAACCTGGAAAAGCGGTTTGAAGATGAATGAATGAATGAACCTTTTTGTCTTTTTGAAATTTGAACAAGAGTGATCATAAATGGGAGATATTAATAAAATAAAGAAAAAGAATAAGACCAATTCTAGATCTGCAGCTGGTTCAAAATTTAATCAGCTGTTCACTGAGACAAGTTTACCAGAATGTTTTCATTTTTGCTTGAGATAAAACAAAAGAAGAGCAGTAATAAAATTTCTTCCTCAGTGGAGATAACATGCTGAAGTGGACTACACTTCTGTCATCTTTTTTTCTTTCTGGAAAATGTGACTGTTAATTTCTCAATGTAAAAGGAGCATTTTGTGTTTTTTTTTTTAAATCTTATTTTAAAACTACAAGCAGATACAGCTCACCTTTACAATTTCAAAAGATGCTAGGAAAATCAATCAGTAGTAAATTAAATTGTTTAAGCACTCCAAGTATTGCTGTTTGTTTGATTGTTACTGTCTGTCAGGTATTTCCTTGGAAATATCTATTGCAGGATGGTGATGTAAGTTTGATTTGGACAAACAAAAGGGTTTATCATTTTCTGAGGAACAGAAGCCCCTGAAGGCATTATGATAGCAAATCACAGAAAACCATCTTTCGTCAAGAAAAGACCAAGAGAACTGTTGTAGAATGTAATTCTCACTGCAGTGGTAATATTTAAACATGTTCTTACACAGGCTGCCTCTGGTACTAGATAATGATAGACAATGGCTGAATTGTTGTGACCCCTGTGACCTTCTCGGGTTGGAGTTAAAGGTTACTGACAAGCTGTAGGGCAGTTGAGTTTGCTTTGGAGAGAGTGCTGGTTTGTTCATGAGCAGCTGGAATGACCACAGTCATTCTGATCGTGAATGATTGTTCTTGTTGTTTTGAAGCCATTTTTGTGCTGCACCTTGTCACCATCAGTGGGACATGGCATGGTTTGCATACCTGTGCGGATTTGCATCTAACATTGACAGCGACTTTTTCCAGAAGGTGTTGTTTTACCTGCATTGATTGGTGGTTCTATCTGTGTGGTGGTCTGTCCTATGCTTTGGAACAAAAGTAAATCCACTGTGATTGGTAGGGAGCCTTGAGGAGTGTAGTAATGAAAGAGTGCATTACAGTTCATGCAGAAAGTATTCCACAGTGCTGAACCTTTTTCACATTTTTTATGTTACACCCTTATTCCAAATGGATGAAATTCATTTTTTCCCTCAAAATTCTATACACGTGATTTTTTTTTTTTTTTTTTAGATTTTTGCTAATTAATTAAAAATAAAACAGTAACTAAGAAATCACATGGACATAAGTATTCATAGCCTTTGCCATGAAGCTCAAAATTGAGCTCAGGTGCATCCTGTTTCCACTGATCATCCATGGGATGTTTCTACAAGCTTAACTGGAGTCCACCTGGGATAAATTCAGCTGGACATGATTTGGAAAGGCACACACCTGTCTACATATAAGGTCCCACAGTTCACAGTGCATCTCAGAGCACAAACCAAACATGAAGTCAAAGGAATTCTCTGTAGACATCCGAGACAGGATTGTCTCGCCACCCAATCTGGGGAAGGGTACATAACATTATGCTTCTTGAAGGTCCCAAATGAGCACAGTGGCCTCCCATTATCTGTAAATGTGAAGCATTCCTCTGTGGACAGAGGAGAACCTTTCAGAAGGAACAGCCATTTCTGCAGCAATACAGCAATCTGGCCTGTATGGTAGAGTGACCAGACAGAGGCCACTCAGTAAAAGGCTCATTGCGGCCCACCTGGAGGTTTGCCAAAAGTCACCTGAAGGACTCTCAGACCACGAGAAACAAAATTCTCAGGTCTGATGAGACAAAGATTGAAATCTTTGGGGTGAATGCCAGGTGTCATGTTTGGAGGAAACCAGGCACCACTATTCAAATACCCAAATCCACCTCTACAGTTAAGCATGGTGGTGGCAGCATCATGCCGTGGGGATGCTTTTCAGTGGCAGGAACTGGGAGACTAGTCAGGATTGAGGGAAAAATGAATGCAGCAATGTACAGAGACATCTTGGCTGAAAACCTGTTCCAGAGCGCTCTTGACCTCAGAGTAGAGTGACGGTTCATCACAATGACCCTAAGCACACAGCCAAGATATCAAAGGAGTGACTTCAGGACAACTCTGTGAATGTCCTTGCGTGGCCCAGTCAGAGCCCAGACTCGAATCCGATTGAACATCTCTGGAGAGATCTGAAATGGCTGTGCACCAGCGCTCACCATCCAACCACATGGGGCTTGAGAGGTGCTGCAAAAAGGAATGGGTAAAACTGCCCAAAGATAGGTGCACCAAGCTTGTGGCATCATATTCAAGACTTGAGGCTGTAATTGTTGCCAAAGGTGCATCAACAAAGTATTAAAGCAAAGGGTATGAATACTTATGTACATGTGATTCCTTAGTTTTTTTTATTTTTAATACATTTGCAAAAAAAATAAATAAATAAATAAATAAATAAATAAATTGTTTTGGCAGTGTGACTCACTGCCAAAACAAATTTACCTTTTGGTACAAATAAAGTAACCTTGAACCTTGAACCTAAATAATAAAATAAATAAAAATCTTGTTATTATGGGGTGTTGAGAGTAGAATTTTGGGGTAAAAAATGTATTTACTCAGTTTTGGAATAAGGCTGTAACATAACAAAAGGTGGAAAAAGTGAAGTGCTGTGAATACTTTCTCGGTGTCAGCTCGAAGTACTTGTTGTCAGCTCCACCAAGTGAATACTGTTTTCAGTTCCTTCTGTTACTTTGTCTGTTTGGCAGTGGCATATTTGACAAGTACTTAAACTGATTTTATTAATGTTTGGTGGAGAGATGGATGATGTTTGGTAAAGGAAAAGTTGATTAGATTTTGAAATCAATGTTGTTGGAAAATAATGTTTTATTAAAATTACCTAAGGTACCTGTCTTGGCTCTGGTGAACAGTAGTTATCAAAAAAAGTTCAGTTTTAAAAAAGTTCAGTACACCATTGTGATCAGCGCATCAACATGGTAGTTTTGTTTTAGGTTTTAAATAATCTACAGTGCTCACAAAGTGTGCTTGTTCAGCCATTTAAAAGTCTGCATGAGTGTGTGAAAGCTATCGAATTTGTGCTGTTTCCAAAGTGTTAAGTATTTATTGTATGTTTTGATTATTTTATGTTTAATTTTATTGTTTCACATTCTGTTTTGTATTGACTTATAATAATTAAAGTCATGATTCTACACACTCTGACACAATAGGTGGCGGGATGCACCTGATAATGCTGGTTTGCAGGCCACCAAAAACCACAAAGATTTTTATTGATTAGTTCAAGTTTATTTTCAAAATATGAATGTTGAACCGACCAAAGCTTTAAGGTGAGTGTCTTAAAACAGTGAGTCATGATGGATTTAACCATTCACCACTTGAAAATGACGTCATCTTTTAGAAGTCGCAAGCATTGCACGACACGATGGTAACCGCTACCATTAAGATGACCAAATGGCTCCTTTGTGAGAATTATATTTCAGACATCTGTAATAATATGGCTTGTTGTGCCATCTATATATTAAAAGTCAAGTGACCTCTGTGTACATGTATGCGTGTGTGTACCTTCGATCACGGAGAAACTGGGGAGAGTTGACATTTGCCATTTGGTATGCTTACGTATTTTGGAACAAGGATGAATGCTGAAAAAATGGATAGTTGATAGGACTAATATTTTTGGAGAAATTAGAACTATTAGATAACAACAGTGAACAATGGATGTTGATATGACCATTAATCAGTCCCTGATAACCAGGCAAGTTCTGAACAAAGGAAATATCTCAACCTTAGCAGTTGTTAAACATGACATCAACTAAATGTGCCAAAATAATAAATACAATTATTCAGACAACTTTCTCATTTTAATTTCCTGCACTTTTAGTTAAAATCAAGATAGAAACTGCATAATTTGCTACCACTCTTGAATGTCAGCTGTCTATTTTATAAACACTATCCAATCTAGAACCCATGATCATCTAAGAGTCGTGTGATCCATTTTTACTGTATGCACACAGAAAACCATAATGCAGAGAGTGCCACCTTCACTGTGTACACAGACACTTCAGCTTTTGTCAGGTGTCCTTCTAAAAGCTTTTAAAATTGGTATTAATTTAACTCAAATTCAGTTGAATTAATTTAGCTTGCAATGCAGAAGTCTCACATATTTAGGAATCAGATTACAGACTGATCAAACAGCAAAGAACATCTACAGATAATTTTGCTTTGACAAAGTATTGGGTGCCTAGAATTAATGTATTCAAAAGAGGGTACAGAAATGGCATGTGTATAAAACAGTGTGTCCAGTTACAGGTTAACCAGTGGAGGGCATGAAAATAGTCAGCTAACAGCGTCTGTGCAATTTTTGGAATAGACCTCCTGTCTGTTCTTTGTTCCCATTTTGCTTGGAGATCCAAGGTGGCTGTTGCTACATAAGGAAATACCTGTTTTGTGCATTGAAGCCAGTGTTTCCAGACCCCTTCCTTTATTTTCCAGGGTGTGTGTATATTTTAAAATGGGTTTTTCAAGTCAATTAACTGTCAGATGTAGATGATGGACACTCTTTGTGTGCCCAGGACCACTATTACTTCTTTGTTGGCAGGTTGGTCATTATGACTACTGGAACTGGCAAGTATCTGGATGCTTTTTCTATCACCCTTTTAGAATGTTGGACATTTCTCTGTTGTACTTTATTTGATTTTTGTCATTGGTAGTATGGCCAAAACAGATGGTCACCTCTCTGAGTATGATCTGTTTGAGGTTTCTTCCTACAATCAAAAAACTGCATATGTTTTTCCATACCACTGTTGCCTATGTGCTTGCTCTGGTGGGTAGGTAAGGTTTGACATTACTCTTGTTAAGTGCCTTGGGGTGACTTATGATCTGATTTAAATTAATTGAATTAAAATGATTGCACAATCAATAATTATATTTATCCTCAGCGGGGACACCACTTAACTTCCTGATCGATGATGATGATGATGATGATGGAGGAAGAGGAGGTTCTATAGTGCAATGGATGGCCAGGCAGGAGTGCATGCTCCCAATGCTGACCTGACCTGATAATGAAGATTATGCTGTTATGATTATTATTTCATAAATTAATTAATTCAAATTTTGTTCCTTATTAAATTATTCTTGTGAGTTTTCACAAGATCTGGGGCAATTTTACCAACAAAAAATAGTAAATACAATATTTTATTTAGTCCTTTATTCAAAGTGCCATTTATTTTCTCAAGTTGACCAATTTTCATAAACAGTATTCATAAAGGACTCAGGTTGGAGCCGACTACCTCCGCGAAGTATGTGCTTCAAATGAATGAAGGCCTTTCATTGCCCCGACAGGCTTTCATCATCTCCACCTTTCTCTGCATATTCTACTCCCTGCCTCCTCCCTCTCCAACCTTCCCTCATCTCACAACCCACCTCCCCTTACCACTGTTCCAAAACCATGAAAACATCTATTCATTCCTACCTAACATTCATATACATACTTGAGTATGCCCTCTATTTCCTGGAAACAAGCATTCATCAGTGCTTAGCTTGTCTCCACTGTAGGATTAGAAGGCCGTAAAGTCTGAGGAGGAAATTATTCTTGGAGAATAATAATTACATGTCATAAACGATGAAGTAATAGAGTAGTTTTTGTCAGGTGGGACATTGCAGTAGCTTGGTTTTTTAGTGTGTCCTATTTTATGTCAGAAAAGATGGGCAGCAGCACTTATGCTATTGACTGATTATTGATAGTTAAAATGACAAACTGTATGCTATGTTTCGGATAAATGTCGCTGCAAGGTCTGAGGACATAACCTTCACTAATGCATTGTATTGGAAGAAACATACAATCAAATCTGAAAAAAAAATAGTGCAATAAATCTGACTTAGCTGCCTGCAGAAAACGTGTGTTCAGTAATGTTTCTGTGTAGGCTCTCAGTTGTCCAGGTGGTTTCCATAGTAGAGAAGCTTGAATCTTCGACTGGACTGGGTTGCTTGACATGAGAACGTTTCGCTTCAAATCACAGAAGCTTCCTCAGCTAAAATTCTTGCTCTGGTAGTCTGGCTTCTGTCTTGACTCTTGTAGAGAAGAATAAACCAGAAGCCAACAAAAGCTGGAGTTTTTAACCTAACCAGACCCCTCCTACCGAGAGGCCGACTGCTATAGGCTAGTGACTAAACAATAGTTCTAATTAGCACCTATTGTGCTCTAGTTAGCCCTCTCCTAATGATGGAATGGAAGCCTCCCCTGATGGCTCCCTTGATGACTCTCCTGATGACGTGAATGACTCATTACCATGAACAAAAGACTGAAACTGCTTTGACCTGAGTACCACATTGTAAACAGGGGACAAAGCGTGTCTGAGACCTGCCCCCCCGGTTAAGGCTGGGTTTCAACTGTTTTACAAAGAATGCTTCCTTGACACCTCTCTCAAACCATTTCTTCTCTCTGCTAAGATTTTAACTTCCTTGTCCTCAAACGTGTGGTTAGTGTCTTTCAGGTGGAGATGAACTGCAGACTGAGGTCCACTGGCAACCTCCCTGCGGTGCTGGTATAGCCTCTTGTTTAAAGGTTGCTTAGTCTCACCTATGTAGTGTTCATTACAGTTTTCCTGACATCTGATATAATACACTACATTGCTCTGTTTGTAACTAGGGATCCTGTCCTTAGGGTGAACTAATTTCTGTCTCAAGGTGTTAACCGGTTTAAAGTAAACTGGGATTTGTGCTGTCTGAAGATTCTCTGTAGTTTTTTCCCCTACTCCTGCTAAATAAGGGAGAGACACTCCTCTTCTTCTTGTCTCCATCTTCTGTCTATCTGGTCTCTTTGTTTCTGGACTTCTGCACTTTGTCCAGGGACCATCGTGGGTACCCACATACTGTGAGGGCTTTCCGTACAAGTTGTTTTTCTTTAGGCCCTTCCCTCTGCAGTTGTGGCACCTGTAGGCTCTGTGTTGAAGATTCCTGATCACCCAGAGCTTGTGTTCAAGGGGGTGGTTTGAGCCAAAGAGCAGATATTGGTCAGTTTGAGTGGGTTTTCTGTAAACGTCTGGAGCTGCCTGTTCTCTCCAATCATAACATCACAGTCCAAGAAGGCTAAATGGTTGTTTCTGGCATCCTCACGTGTGAACTTGATATTGGAATCCACCGAATTGATGTGTTCTGTAAAGTCCTCGACCTCCTGTTGCTTGATTTTAACCCATGTGTCATCGACATATCTGAACCAGTGACTGGGAGAGATGCCCGTGAATGACGTCAAGGCTGTCTTCTCCACTCGCTCCATGTACAGATTGGCACTGCAGAAGGACCAAAGCATCCTTATCCTGCCAGCGGATAAAGGCAGATGCACAGTGGTCCTGAACACATCGGACTACAAGGCCAAGATCAACAACTTGCTCAGTGACTCCTGTACATACAAACATCTGAAGAGAGACCCCACATGTGGCTATAAGAAGAAAATCATTAGCTACCTCCAAAACCTGGAGAAAGAGGGACTCATCGACAGGCAGACATACTACAGACTGTACCCGGGGGACACCGCTCCATGCATCTATGGACTGCCCAAAATCCACAAACAGGATGTGCCACTCAGGCCTATTCTATGTATTCTATGTAGCACAGATTCCAAGTTGAAGTGTGAATTTTATTTTGAAGTGATTTTGCAAGTTAATATGTATTCTCTGTGTTAAATGTAGGCATTCATTTATGCTAAGCAATATTGTGCTTTGCATAACCTGTGTTTTTGAATAATTAAAAGATTTCTCGGATAGTCACACGACTGAAAAGCCACCGACAGCCGTCTGAATCTTCCGAATGGTGGAAGAGCTGGACATGTCACAACATATCCTGTGAGGCTTCAACACGGTGGCGCTTTTGCCCCGCCATCAGCTTCATGCCGATGAATTTCGCTGCAACTCTTTTCATGGCCAAATCTTCTGTCACAGTGGAATGTGCCGAAAAAGTGCTGATGTCCACCTCTTCCACAATTTCTCGGATAATCACACGACGGTCCCGCATCACCACAGCTGTCACTTTGGAAATGATCTGGTCATTTCAGCATGTTGATGGCTGCCCGGAGCGTGGCTCGCTCTCCACCGTTGTGCAGCGGTCTTTTCAACCGGTTTGTACCGCTCCTTAATCTCTGTGATGCCCAGAGGATCGTCACCAAAAGCTGTCTGAATAATCCAAATGGTTTCCACCTGCCTCTCGCCCAGTTTCTGGCAAAATTTGATGCTGCTTACCAGAAAATGACGCAGTCGAAAGGCATGAAAAAAATCACGCATGCGCACAAAGGTTCAAGGTTGGCTCATGCAAGCACACGTGATTCAAATCCATCAGGTTTTTGAAAAAAATAAAAAGGTCGGATACTTTTCTAACAGACCTCGTATGTAGCACCATATCACAACAAAGTCACCCCAAGGCACTTCATATTGGTAAGGTCTCACCTTACTAACTCCCAGAGCAAGTACATAGGCAACAGTGGTAAGGAAAGACTTCCACTGGTGTTTTTTGAGGAAAAAAACCTCAAACAGACCAGATTCAGATAAGTGACCCACTGATTACACCATTCTAACAGTAACAGAGAACATAAAACAGAGTATAAATGAACAAAGCACAGATAAACAGCATACAGAAGAGTCCAGAATAGATCTGATTCTAAAATGTCCCAGTTTTAAGTCAGTGCAAAGTGTTATACCTCAGTGGTATCATTCAGGCCAGCCATCTCATAAGTGCTGTTAACCCCCAAAAAGGGACTCTGCTGCAAATCATGGAATTTCTCCGCAAACCGTGAATTGCAAAATGTGGATACTGAAAAGAAATAGCTCATGAAATGTGAATTTCTTCACCATTTTTTTTGTCTTGCGACTCCTTGAGGATATTTTGTCACTTTAAATTAATTTTTTGAACATTAACGGAGCAAACCACAAGAACACAGAAAATGCTTACATTTTCCAAAATATAATCAAGTAATCAACAACTCATGCACTTCTTTGTTGATTTACTATTGTTCTGCCATGCTAAGACACCTTGAGTAAGAGAAATATTCATGTATACATATGCACAGGCATAGGCATATATGCCTATTTGCAATGTGTGGAATGTTTAGAATCATAACTGATGATAAAGCAGTTGTAAAGATCGAGCGAAGATCTACTTAAATCAGAGATTGCTCTGAAAACTAGAGCATCGCTCTCATAGAGCACAAACCCAAAGTCCTGTTAGAAGTGGCTTTTCATAAGCTAAAATATAATACAAAATATAGATCAAAAGGCCATTTCAATATTAATCAAATATCCGCTAAATCCGCAATATGGATCAGATGCAAGTCCGACTAGTCTGTTCATTGAAAGTGCCAGTTTGCACCTCATTGGCACAAATGAGAGTGATTGAAGCACTTTTGATTGAGATATGATGCAAAATGTACATCATATGGCTTTTCAATATTAAATACAAATGTCCACAAAATCCACAATCCGGATCAGATCCAGATCAAACCTTGTCAGGCAACAGTGAGTGCCAGTCTGAGAATGACTGGGGCATGTTTGATTAAGATATAAATCATATATATAAAAAAATCAAGAGTCAGCTGTTTGTCCCCAAAATGACAAAATAACATTTACAAAGTAATCATCACTCACTCATCTTCCCAGTCTTCCCTTTTCTGTGCCACAGTGACCACCTCTTGAGGCATTTCCAGGCCAGTGTGGAGATCTAATCTCTCCACCTAGTCGTGGGTCTTCCCCACCGTCTCCTCCCAGATGGACGTGCCTGGAACCAGGAGACATCCTTACCAGATGCCCGAACCACCTCAGCTGGCCTCATTTCAATTGCAAAGGAGGCAGAGGCTCTACTCCGAGCTCCCCACAGATGACCGAACTTCTCACCTTAGCTCTAAGGGAGACACCAGCCACCCTCCTAAGGAAGCCCATTTCAGCCGCTTGTACCTGTGATCTAGTTCTTTCAGTCATGACCCAACCCCCATGACCATAGGTGAGAGCAGGAATGAAGATTGACCAGTAGATCGAGAGCTTTTGGCTCAGCTCCTTTTTCATTACAATAGTACGGTAGAGCGAATGCAATACCGCCCCTGCTGCGCAGATTCTCCGGCCAATCTCACGCTTCATTGTCCCCTCACTTCTGAACAAGACCCCGAGGTACTTGAACTCCTTCACTTGGGGGAAGACCGCATTCCCAACCTGAAGTAGGCAATACATTGGTTTCCTGCTAAGAACCATGGTCTCAGATTTAGAGGTGCTAATCCTCATCCCAGCCGCTTCACACTGGGCTGCGAACCGATCCAGTGAGTGTTGGAGGTCATCAGCCGATAAAGCCAACAGGACCACATCATCTGCAATCAGCAGTGATGAGACCCTGAGGCCACCAAACTGGAAACCTTCCTCCCCCTGACTAAGCTTCAATATCCTGTCCATGAATATCACAAACAGGATTGGTGACAAGGCACAGCCCTGGCGGAGGCCAACCCCCACCAGAAATGAGTCTGACTTACTGCCGAGCACCCGAACACAGCTCTCGTTTTGTGAGACTGGATGGCCCTGAGAAGGGACCCCCTCACTCCATACTCTCGCAGCACCTCCCACAGTATCTCCCAGGGAACCGATCATACACCTTTTCCAAGTCCACAAAAATACATGTAGACTGGATGGGCATACTCCCAGGGACCAGTTTTGAGAGCAAATGCATCATCAGTTACAAAATACTATACTACAGGCTTTATTTTATATAGCATGGCATCTAGCGGGGCAATACAGTACGCATTCGCATGACAAATTGAGCGGTGGTGCAGGCATCAAATTTGTTCAAGTGTCAATGTGGCTTTACTTATGTAGTAAGGATATGACATCTCTGGGCATGACCCAGAGAGCAGATGCCTCAGTGTTGAGGACCCCAGCAACAGGACAAGGCCAAGGGTATGCACATTTTACACCTAGCCCTGGTGGATAGATATGTATATATTTTCTGGAGGTACAATTCAATTTATTTCATTTATATAGTGCCAAATCACAACAAAACTGCCTCAAGGTGCTTCACACAAGTAAGGTCTAACCTTACCAACCCAACACATGATGTAATTGTTGTGTGCCTGCATGGTTGCCATCAAAGACCCAAGGCAGTTCTGTAGTTTGTTGGACCTTTTTGATGTAACACCAGTGCGTGCTCCCCAGACCTGTACTCATTGTTGGAAATGTGATTACAATTACAGTAAGAGCTTTGTAATATATCCCATGTATCATGTGGTTCCTGCACAATGACAACCATCAGTCCATCTATACTTGGTTAACTTGTTGGGTTGGAGTCTGTGCCAGCACACACTGAGAAAGAATGTAGGCATTCACAACTGTAGGCAATTGACCCAAGCTTGCTGCTACATTCCTTACTGCTATTGTCATGACTCTTGCCTGAAAAGAGAATGTTGGTTCATAGTTGATATTCCTTCGGTAGCTGGTTTCTTATGAATAGAATAGGCATCTGCTGTTATTGAAATTTCAATCCATTTTTATGGTCAGTTATTTTTTTTTAATTGTAGAGTTTTAGAGGCTGCATCTGTCATGTGTCTAGTGATGAACATTCTCATGGTTTCTTGATCCTTCTCTGTTGAGGAAGTGTTTCAATTCTAGCTAATGCTTTGTATGCATTGATTTCATCTGGTGTAGTCTTGTGTTAATTTGATTGTTGTGTTCACCACTTGCTTACTTGTGGCCCCAATTACTGTCCTGATTTCAAAATTGAGGAAATTGGAGCTGATTCAACAGAAATAGTTGGCAAAATTCACATTACCTATTTTATATATTTTATATACCCTTACATACAAGGGTAACCAAATGTTGCTGAATACACCTAAGTTTCTAAAAAAAAAAAAATGCAACTTCTGTGTTTCCCCCACACTTTTCCAAAAAGCTAAAATGTTTCTGTTAACATTTCAAAACATGATACCCATGAGAAGTGCAAAATGCTTTTCATGGGTTTCATATTGCAGAGGGGGATCAGAAGGAGGCTCCTGCTCAGAGAAGAATCAGGTCCCAATTATTGCATATAGTACCACTCATCCACGTTCACCTATTTTTACAAAAGAATACCCCCGGTCTTCACCAGCTAAATCTGACTATTCATTTTTTTTGTGAATGGGAATTTAACCTGATGTCACAAAATTTTTAAACATGTTTAAAACATTCTACGATGCTACTTCAACCACAGATTATATCCATTTTTAGGCCTTGATTGCATATCTGAGTTTTGTTTTTGTGATAAACAAATATACACAATTCAGTGTAAAAAAATGGGCAATGTGAGACAATTCGAAGTTACAGATATGCCTACCCACTGGAATGGTGTTCTCGATTTTGGCAACTGTTGCGAAGGAAAATAATTCTTTCATCTGCCACACTTATCTTTGTTCTTCTGGACCTTTTGATGTCCCTGTGCTTATCATTCATTCATTTTCTACATATTCCAGTTAAGGCTCACAGGGGAGCTGGAGCCTATCCCAGTGGTCATTGGGTGAGAGGCGGTGTACACCCTGGACAGGTCGCCAGTCTACTGCATGGCCGGCACATATAGGCAGACAAACACATTCACATACACCTACAGTTAATTTAAAGCTTCCTAATCACCTGGCCTGCATGTTTTTGGCAATAAAAGGAAGCCAGAGAATCCAGAGGGAACCCACTCAAATACGGGGAGAACATGCAAAGTCACACAGAAAGGTGGGAAGTGATTCCAGGTCCTCCGAGGTTTTCATTTCACCTAACCTGTATGTTTTTAGATGCAGGAGGAAGTCTAAGCACCCGGAGGGAACCCATGCAAACACCAGGAGAACATGCAAACGCCACACACAAACGCCACAGGTGGGAGTGAATCCCATGACATTCTTGCTGTGAGGCAACAGTGTTAACCACTAAGTCACTATGCTGCCCAATTGCTATTGAGAGGAAGAAGGAAGGATTGCACCATAGGCAGCCAAAACCCTGGATTAAACCAGAAAGCAAAGACTTTCTGCTGTTTAGTGAGGTTCACAACCCAAGTACTTTATTGTGTTGCAACTTCTCTTGTGCCTTTGTGCATCAAACAATAATAAAACTGCATTGAAAGCAGAAACTAAAATCAAATAAAGTAAAATCTAATCGAAATATATGCAACTTCAAATTCTAACCTTAAGCCCCTTTCACCCCGGGCCAACATAGAGTTGCGTCATGTGGCGTCATGGCAACGCCAAATTTATGCAGCCTAACACCACAGTACACTGAAGGACGCAAACAGTGATGCAAAACGGATGCAAAAAATTAAAAATTAAACATGTTTAGTTAACGCGGACTTGAGGCAATGTTATGGTCCCCTCTGGGGTCCAAGGGCATTTTTTGAACAGTTCACTCGTCTAGCATAAATGTTTTATTATTGCTGTTAAAAGCTCACCCTGCATCCCACAATCAAGTAGTATGTCTCTTTTTTCAGGAGAACCTGTACTTTCAGAATATATATGCTATAGTGGTGTTTTAAGTGTAATAATGGTTTACAATCAGAAATAAGAAAGGAAAAAATAAAGCGGAAATAATTTTCACATATTTATTAAAAACACACAGCAAACTATAATAAACAACTATTTTGAAACTTTATAAAGGTAGTTTGGGTTCTTGCACAAAAGAATGTACAAAATAAATGTTCTAACAATAAACACAAATGCACATTTTGAACAATATATACAAAATGGATTTTGTTGGGCTTCATGCCACATCTCAAAGCAATTTCTGTCTGCTATTACACAAAGGGCCACATCACAAACTTTGCAGTTCCATGGAGTTGACTGTTCTTGTTGGAATGTGTTCTTGCACTGTAAACAACCTCTCCTCACACCCCTCCCCCTCCTTCCATTCATATGCAGAAACGGCAATATACGTGTCAATTGCTACAGCGAGAGAACTTGCCATAGGCTTATTCAACAATATCAATGGGCCAAGTAGTGAATCATCTCTTCTACTCACACTTTTGGTGCACCATGTGAGATGCATGAGGCCCTCTTACTCTGATCACTTCCATTCATATGCATAATGGTGCTTACGTGTTGAAGTGAGAGGCTTATTTCAACAACATTCACGGGCCAAGTTGTAACCCATCTCTTTTACTACACTCTTTGGTGCACCACGTGAGATTGCTCTGCCCTACTAGTGGATATTGGAAAACCATGTGACGGTGAAACCAATTCCTGACTGGACAATCACTGCGCCACGCCATCACACAGCAACTATGAGGACTACAAGCATGGTGGAGGGCTGCTTTGAAAGTCTGTGGAGTGTAGTTTTCTGCAAAAAAAGTTTCTATCTAATATCATTAAAAAGTTGTGTATCATTAAATAAAACTTGTATTACGACGGCGGTGACTGGATGCCACACCCACACAATACCACATTACTCAATGCCATTTTATGATTCCTGCTGTGCACCATTGTTGCCGAGCTATAAATCACGCAGGATTGCTGTCAAACTTTTTATACCGTAATACAATGCAGTAAAAAACTATACCCCTCAAAGAGCACATGTGAACAATTAAAAGAAAAAAAAATGCTCATTACAGCCTGGCTGCAGCTCCTTGGTGCTTTCATCTCCTCAAGTTCTCTCACAATTGTGTTAAATAAAGTCCATTAACTCCTGCTCGCCAGCGAGAGGACATGTCCACATGCAGTATAACACCTCACGGAGGACATCTCCACATCCACTCACTGATGGATCACACACGTGCAAGTGATCTCCGGCTGCAGCTCCGTGGTCACAGGAACAATGATAAACTGGAAGAGAAATCAGAGTGCACACCTGCAGTGCTGCCAAGAAGAAGATAACTAGAACACACATCAGAGTGCACACCTGCACAGGAAAAACAATAAACCAGAAGAGAAATCAGTAATAAAGTCCATTAACTCCTGGAAATAATGTATTCTGACTTTTTCCAAGTATCAACTCATCTGTGTGTCCAGGCACTCCTGTGGAGCCAAGCTTCCCCCCTGCTGCACCCAACTGATGCAGACATTCCTACATATATTAGATATACAGCTATGCATCTGTATGCAGGCACGGTGTGAAAGGGGGCTTTTGCGCTTCACCTCAGGTAGCTTTGGTGGCTTCTTCCGTAAATGATCAGTTTGCACACTTTGACATACACTTGATATCTCAGTTGAGTTCTCTACCTAAACAGTAATTCTCCAGGTATCGGGTGGACCATCTTCTCAAAGGGAATGATAGATGACAATATGACCAGTTTAATCCATGTTAAGATAAAAACACACCCATGAGTAATGAACAGGGCCCTTTGTTCCCTGTGCCTTACTTTTCACAGCTTACAAATGAAGTTGAACAACCCCCAAATGCACTTACAGTATCCCCTTCAGAGCACACGGTATAGCTTATCAAGCTTGGGCCCTATAGATTGAATGTATTTCTTTCTTTCCACTGTTGACCTCTGACTCTGAAGCCATGAAGACAAACAGCCTAATAGATCTTTCTCTGAGCTATTCTATAGCCAAGAGGAACTGGCTTTGGAGCTCTGGCCTTACTCCAAGTTGCCAGAGGCTTTTATCTCAGCAGTCCACAATAGAAGACAGGCCCAAAGCCACAGTATAAGTCGCCCCAGGTGTTCCCCAAGCACAAACATCTTTACCATCCCAGCTGCTCTCTCTAAATCCCTGTCTGCATCACACTTGGTGTTTCCTTCCTGAGCTGACCTCAGTTTCTCCCTGACTTCGACTGCATTCTAATTTTCTGCATGAAAGAATAACAAAGAATGTTAACACAAGAATCTTTGGCTGTCCTCACTTAAGGAAAGACTACAGAATTTTATTGAGAATAACCGGCCATCGGGTGAGCAGTTTATCAGATTTTAACATTACTGTCACAATCCATTAACACAATAACTATATTCAGTTGTTGTAATGAATGCCAATAAAGCTATTAAATAAATTTAAGTTAACACACGGCTGAGAACAAAGTGGAGCACAAAAATGCATGTTCCTTGCAGATGGAATAACCTTTTACTGCATGTTCAAGAGACTTTGCAAAAAAAAAAAAAAAAAAAAAATCAAAGCAGCATTTTTGAAGCACGGCAGCTTTGCACTTTGCTGTCTGTGCACAGCTGCTGCTGGTTACTCTTTTTTCTGACTGTACACAGTATAAAAGTATTTTTATGCAAATACAGAGGTAAGTGTTTGATGTCAAACCATATAAGATATTACAGAATGCTGTAAGTTTGTTATGGGCACAGCCACTTGTTTAATCCCTTATTAAACATCAAACATCATTGTCATCATAAAGATCTAACACGTGCACACAAAGTACAGAGTAAAAAGGTGTTTCTGGAAGATAAGTGATAACTGCAGAGCTCTTCATGCGTAATATTTTGATTTGATCCGTAACAGGATCAGAGTAAACCAACCCGCTATGCAGCACGTTTTATGTACCACATAGCACACTTCATTCGCAGGACACGCTCACACATTCCTGCCAGATTCTGACATGTGTGTGGTGTGTGATTACTCCTGATCTGACTCTCTTTGTGTAAAGCACTCTGTGAAAGCAGAATAAATGCTGTTTCAATATTATGTGAACATTTTTGAAAACAAACAAACAAAAAAAACAAACCACATTGCAAACACGAATTACACAACCCGACAACAATGACCTGAATTGTACCAAGTAATCTAGTGCACCAGAAAACTGAACCAATCCTTCAAATGGTGATGCAAGCAGCACCAAATTCTACACAAATACTCCTTACACGTTACTGACACACATGTTACGGGTGCGGGTGGTAATGATCCGCGGGAGCAACTGCAGGGCTCTGGTGCTGCAACGCTCAGTTTACCATGCTACCCCCCCCCCCCCCCGATTTCCAGAGGAGGGGAGTGAGAGAGGGGGCAAAAGAGGTCAAAAGAGCCTGCCTCTTTTGAGGCTTATTATTTTGACAATAGTAAAGTCCCTTTGGTTGCTCCCTTGTTTGCACTCGGGGTCGCCACAAGCAAATCCAAGGTGGATCTGCATGTTGAATTGGCACAGGTTTTATGCCGGATGCCCTTCCTGATGTAACTCCACATTACATGGAGAAATGTGGCAGGAGTGGGATTTGAACCCAGAGCCTTCTGAACTGAAACCAAGCGCATTAACCACTTGGCCACCACCCCTACCCTCGTTTGACAATACAATACTCAGTATGCTCAATACTCAATGCTCAGCCTGCCACGGTGCTCTTCTCCTTTCTTGCTTTCCACCCAGACCTCGGGTGCAGCTTTGTGGAGTTTCAGGCTGTGTTGTTTTTATTCTTTTTCTTTCTTTTCTTTTATTATTTTATTCTGTTTTGATTTTTCATGGGGGACGGTTGTGTCCACATTTGGCTTGCACTCTGGGTAGTCCACCTGAATTCAGGTGCTGCTGCACTCTTAATTGCGCAAATCATTTGTGCTGGCTCCAGTGCAGGGGTGGTGGCCAAGTGGTTAGTGTGCTTGGTTTCAGTGCAGAAGGTTCCGGGTTCAAATCCCACCCCTGCCACATTTCTCCATGTAATGTGAAGTTGCGTCAGGAAGGGCATCCGACGTAAAACCTGTGCCAATTCAACATGCAGATCCTTGGATCTGCCTTGGATTTGCTGTGGCGACCCCGAGTGCAAACAAGGGAGCAGCCGAAGGGACTTACTTACTATTTGTGCTGGCTCCGCATCACATTCTGGGTGTTTGTACACAGCTGGCTAAATGTCTGTCCCGTACAAATGCAGCTCAAATTCTGTTTGTTTGTCCAAGTTGTGTGATTCAAACAACATTTGTAGTATGTTGTGACGGGGCCTTAACGTTTGCTCCAATTTTGGTAATGGCAACATTACACTTAACTAAACTGACTAAACCAGTTGAACTACAAAAACACAATGAATCAATAACAGTAACAACACTGTTAAACTAACATGAACCACAATAACAATATTCAAAAACCCAAACTCTCATCAGTGTTGGCAGCATTCACTCGTGTCTGAGTAGACTATCCAAAGCAATGCTGGATGTGCCTCTTGAGACCCAGTGGTGTGGAAGAGCTGGGGGCAGCCATTGGATGGGAAGGCTGGAGGTGGGTGGGAAGTCTCATTGTGTTGGTTTTCCTCCATGACAGTGGTTCCTTCGATGATGACATGTTGACACTGGGGGCAGTCCTCCACTCGAGTCTCCCACGAGCTGGGGTCGATGGAGCACTGCAAGAAGGTGCTCTGGAGTTGGTCTTGGAAGTGGCAATCAGGGGCTCTGTGCAGCCTGGTGCTAGAGGCCAAGAGATCCCAGTAGAGGAATCTGGTCATCATCACCATGACTAATGAAGAGGGTAAATCGAACCCCAACGCTCAACTTTGCCCTCAGTTTATATGCCCTCTAGATAGTGAAAAGGACTGGACACACCCAAACTCTACCTGCACTTCCAAGCCAATCAATAGGCTCATTATTCAATAATCCATTAATGTTTTACTTGTGGAGGAAACTGTGTAGAATTCAGTCCCTACACAAGTTGACTGGGTGTCACTACTTTGTCTTTAAATTTGATGACCAGCTACAGAATCAGGTATTCTGCAAAATATGTTAAGTGATAAAGAGAAATACAACAAATCTTTTCCAACACTGAAGACTCCAACCATGAACAGTTGTAAACAAAATTTGCAAGCAAGGTCAGACCAAAGAGCACAAGATTTAAATCTGGAGACTCATCTGACATTGTGTCAGTTGTTATTACTGCCTTATTTAAGCTCACTTAAACAAACATCTCTAACTACCAGTCTATTTTCCTTCTCATGAAGCCTTCTTTAATGTCTCACTCTTTTTCAAGCATTTATTTTCATTCACATGTCTGAACAAGAACATTTTATGCCTCAGGAACACAAATATTGACATCAAGTCTTTTCATTTTCCATGATCTTTCAGTGATGAATGCTTTCTGTCATGGATGTTTCGCATGCCCCATCATGAATAAGTTAGTAGTGCATCTCCACAGCCTGGTGTACAGACAGGTGGCTGTGAGACGTGGACTAATTAGAGCTGAGTTCAAGGACTCAGTGTTGGTCTTAGGCTGACACATGAGATAATACATGTCAACTTAACTCAGGGTATGGCTTGATCTCTGTTTCTCTGTCCAGGCAAAACAAGTACACACACAGACACACAAATTGATGCCTTCCTGGAATTGCTGCTGTGGTTCAGTGTCTGATGCCCAGTCTGTGTGGGCAGCATACATAATTCCCACTTTTAACTACAAGTCCTGAAGTTAAAACACTCAAGTGTCTGCTCATATTTTCTTTGAGTGAATTGTTGTTTGGGTTTTGTTGCAACAGTGAGACTGTCTGTTTTCTTTAATCAAGATTTTTTGGTAATGAAGACTTCATTTATATGAATACGCAAGTACAATATCACTTATGATCTTTCACTCTGAAAATTATGGAGTGATGGTGAATTGAATTGTTTGTTTGTTGAGCACAAGCTAGTGAAAAACAGAAAACAAAACTAGAGGTCACATCCCATTGATCCCAATTCTGAATAAGTCATAACATTTATTAGCATGTCCTCCATGGACACACATATGTTGGCACACCAGATCCAGATGAAACATTTAATGGCTCAAAAACAATAAATGCTATTAACTTGAAACTCATCAAATTTGAACAGCATAATGAGGTCAGACCATTTCACATCTGTTGACCTTTGATGCTTCAGATCAATTAAAAAAATCAACAACTTTGTTTTAGCTATATAATGCTTCATAGCTGTGCCTGTCACCTTCAGGATGCTTAGTGAATGCTGGATTAATGATGGATCAGAAGCAAGTGTCGTTGGTATGTACCAAATCAGAGAGAGATGAGAGGGAGATTGTTGAGGTAGATATGCTGTTGGGGAGAGAGAGAGAGAGTCTCCACATAGAAATCTACTAAATATGGCATTATTTTCTGATTATTTCAGTAGTAACATTCTAAAACTCAAAATAACAGTCACACCTCTGCTCATCCCTGTTGAAAGGATTTTATATGAATGTAGACAACAAAAGAAAAGGAGTGTGAGAGAGATAGTTGAGTGAGATATTGAGGTCCTTGTGAGAGAGTTCATTTCTGCACAGACGTTTGCTAAATTGACAAATACGATTGTTTTAACAGCAGTTATGTTCTAAAAATCAAATAACATGGACATAAGCCCCTACAACCCTGTCCAAAGGATTTTGTACATATGCAGTCAAAAGAAACACTTTTTTCTTTTTGCTGTCTCTTTCTGTGCATTTTGAAGTTGCATGTTGTTTAAAATTTGCTTTTCAGTTTCTAATATTAACAAGTCCTATGTCTGGTGGCCACCAAGGCATCTGTTGCTGGCATAAAAAAAAAAAGAGTAAAAGACTCCATTCAGTTTTGAAGTGGATCGTGACCAAGATCCCAATTCTGGATCATTTATTAAATTTTCACCATTTCAAGGATCATCTCAACTCTGCTTGATGGACCTTGCGTTTGTTGACGCATGCAATTATTGCATTGTGTTGTGAAATTCAGATCCAGGTAAAGTCCGGGTCACATAACCTTTATTATGAGCCCTCATCAACATCAGAAATCTCTGATTGCTCTCATTTACAGATGTTTCTCCGGCGGAAAACAAGTTCGCAATCACAAATAAAGGCCTTGAAAAGCAATATACCACTCATGTATAGATGCATATTGAATCTACAATTTGTAAAATACAACTGCCAAACTGAAGCTATTCTATGAAATGATGGCTAACAGAAGGGTTTTTTTTATGTGCGCTGTTTTGTTTTTTCCCCCCCATAGGACAATCTGTAACATATGGACATTCACCCTGAGCCACGTGAAAGTACACACACACGCACGCACACACACACACACACACACACACACACACACACACACACACACACACACACACACACACACACACACACACACACACACACACACACTCTGCAAACAAGTTGCAGCCTGATTCTTTTCTGTCTTGTTTCACTGCCAGCTGTCTGTTGTGCTTTTCCACATATAGTATCCCTGCTGACACACATGCACCAAGATCTTACCTTGAGGCTTATTTAACAAACATTATAACTAAAACCCACTGCCTTTTATCTGCTTTCCAAGAACATTGCACACATCTTTTCAACATGTTTCAGTACTGGTGTTTAGGCAGGATTTTCAAAAATCCCAATGGTTTGATCGCTCTTTTGCTGCGCCTTGTACTGTGACTGATGTCAAAGTGAGATATTGCTGGAATGTGTCAGGCATTGTTGCTTTCCACTTCAACCATCCAGTCATTATGGTTTGAGTGAACTTGCCAAACCTTGTTTCATATATTTAAAGTTGTATTCTTTCTTGTGTTTCTAATTGCCCGTTATTCTGGTGGTTTTCAAGAAAAGCTGTTGTTTATTGTTTAACAGATTTTCTTGCTGTTTTTCCAAGTGACGTTTTTAGAGATGGCTTATTTTGAACACTTGTTATTGTCTCTTTTTGCTACAGACTCAACCATACACCATATTTAACAGCATAATCTGGTGGTTTAAGTTGTCATAATTGTGAAACTTGCCAAAAAATATGTTTAACTGAGTGCATGATACTTATACTGACATTGATGTTTGAATATAAAACTAAGTCATACAATAGCTAATACTATCATGCTGTTGAATTCTTTAAAATGTATTGTTCCACCCCTTTTGGCAAGACATGTGTCTTTTATTTATTTATTTATTTACTAGCTGGGGTACCCGGCGCTGCCCGGGTTAACCTGTTTTAGACATAAGCCAAATTCCAATCAGTTTAATCAAAACAATTACCCAACATTTGCTTTTGTAATGCTGATGTCTTATAAATATAATAGTTAATGGGCTAAAGTTTGTCCAGCAGAACTATAAGAGGTGGACTCCCCAAACTCAGTGGAAATACTTGGTTAAGACAAACACATTTGAAGTCCTTCATGCAGACTTTGCTTTGCAATCAAATTTATAACAAAATTACACACATAAGGTAGGTAAGAGTAAAATGTAAATATCAATGAATCAAAATTGAGGTAGTGGTGTATTTCACTGTTTTTACATTGCAATTTTACAAACATAAAATGAATGTATTCAGACAGGAAGGCAAACTGGGTTGTACAGGACAGTCAGGTGCTTAACAGTTGAGAACATAAAGTAGCTGAAGGAAGGGATTAAATAAGCAGAGATGGCCAATACATATACAGGGCTGGAAATTTGAATCTGCCTGGTCATACCCACAGCCTCAGCCTAAGCATGTTGTTGTTTTGCTGAGTGTGCTGTGGAAAGGGATTAAAGAAACAGATATGGCCAACACATATATAGGGCTAGAAATTTGAATCTGCCTGGTCATACCCACAGCTGGCTATTTTGGGGGTAATTTTCAGTTCAACTTTTAAAAAAATGGTACCAGTTTGTTCCCCATGTCATGAGGATTCAGAATATATATATATAGTTTTTTAGGGCTACATATTATAGTTTGGGAGTTTATCCCGGACAGACAGAAAGAAAGACAGACAGAAATGGCAGCATGAAAAGCACATGGTACAACACTGTATGGTCTTACATAAATAGCTATTTTGGGAGTAATTTTCAGTTCAACTTTTTAAAAAATGGTACCAGTTTGTTCCCCATGTCATGAGGATTCAGAATATATATAGTTTTTAGGGCTACATATTATAGTTTGGGAGTTTATCCCGGACAGACAGACGTAGCCCTTTATGTATATAGATTTAATTATTTTATTTAGGTTTTATGAATATGGTTGTATTATGTTTGGAAAGTCCTGGCTCTGCATCTTATATGGTTTCTCTTTCTTTTAAACGACATACTTCCAACAATTTCAACCAAGAAGAAGACACATCAAACAAATGCAGGAAAAAGTCCTTTAGAATAGTCATTAACGACTATAAATAAACATAAAAATTATACTAAATATGAAGATAATTAGCAGTAAAAGGCAGTTGCGGTGGATATGGCAATTCCAAGTGATAACAACATCAGAAAGAAAGACAATGAGAAGTACCAGAGGCTGAAGGGGAAAAAAAAAAACTACAGAAGAGGTGTAAGTTAAGGGCCACTGTGAGCTCAATGGTCATAGGATCTTTCAGGGTTGTGGTGTCTCAACAGAGACAATGGCTTCAGTAGATTACAAGTATAGCATCTGAGGTATCTGTCTACAAGAGTGTAGTCCTAGGAACACCAAAAATACTGTGCAGTACTCTTAAACTCCCTGGCAGAGGACTTGGGCTTGAAGGAGACATTCACCACCACCATAATATGGTCTGAACAAAACATTTTGTGTGTACAACATCAGCATAATTATTGTAAAACCTATCTTGTGAGCATCTCCCTCATTATGCTATATGTGGGGCATAGTAGCACATACTGTGGCAGTATACCACATCAGAAGGCACATTGCATCCAAAGTTAAAATCTATTGAACGCACTGATGTTTGTGCATGCAGCTAATGAGTGTTGAGTGTTGACTCTGCCAGAACTAATCAATGGAAGTTCAAAATAGTTGATGGCTACGTAGTAAAAATAGTTTTCATACTCCAAGAAGTACTTAGCAGCCAGATCATGCGCTAATACGTTACAATCTTGGTCTTTAAATGTCTTACCTTTTACAAGACCCAGTCCATTTTGCTTCAGTTTTACTGCAATTCTACCATTTGTTCCTAACTTCTGGGAACATTTGGGAGACTTCACAACATTGTTGCTGGAAAATAATGGTCTATTAGAGTGGACAGGAAAGATGTGACTCTGTCTAGATAAAACTAAAACAGAACCTAATGCTGATCATATTCATTCATTCATTTTCTATACCTTCTTATTTCAATTAAGAGTCATGAGGGTCTGGAGCCTATCCCAGCAGGCGGTGGGTGAGAGGCAGGGTACTCCCTGAACAGGCCATCAGTCTATTGCAGGGCTGACACATATAGACAAACAAACATTCACATACTCACTTACACCTACGGTCAGTTTAGAGTCACCAGTTCACCGAACCTGCATGCTTTTAGAAGTGAGAGGAAGGTGGACCACAAAGAGGGAACCCACACAAACACGGGGAGAACATGCAAACTCCACCCAGAAAGGACCAGGTCAGAAGCAAACCTAGGAGCTTCTCTCTGTGAAGCAACATTACTAAACACCGTGCTGCCCCTGCTAATAACACAGGTTTTAAAATTTATAGTATTAGTATTAGTTAGATAGGGAAGTTTGGGGTCCCCTGCTGGAGCTGTTGTCCCCGTGACCTGATCCCAGATAAGCAGTTGAAGATGAGTGAGTGAGTTTTAGTTTCCTATCAAGATTAACCAAAAAAGGTCAGGTTTAGATGTGGCTGCCTAATTTATGACAAAAATAGTTGGAATTCTGTAGTAATGCATCTAATGTAGCACACTAATGACATAGCTAATGCTAGCAATGTTTAGCCATGGATGCAAGCTAGAAAAATCATACAACCATAAAATAACAGCAAAATATTGGTGGTTTTGCCACTAAACTTTATTTCTGAAGTCTTAAGAAGGCATGTCAGACTCATGTGTCTGACAAACAATCACATCCTCAGTAGTAGTTGTTCTTACTATTAGGATTGTTAAGACAGTTATTTTTTACGGCGGCGGCACACATGGATGCCAGGTGTTGCTTGACAATACATGTTTGATTTCCTGAACTAAAGCCCAGCTCTGATCATTATAATTTCCCCAGTGTCTGAAGTCCATTTCCTCCCTGCACCATGTGACTGTGGACTCTGTGGGGTGTGTGTCAAGCTGTTTAATCACACAAGGGGGAATTTACTCTGTCAGACTCCATAAGTGTATGGGCAAAGAGCGATCTCATCTATAATTTATGCCAGTTTACCCAGTAGGTGCGAGTGGGAGAGCAAGATGGGACTTGTCTTCGAGGCCATGTTTTGGCTTTTGTAATCTGGTTTTATCAGCATTCATGAACTGAGGGAGTGCTCAGTAGTAATATGTGAAATCTGTTTAAATATTTCTTCTTGTTAAATACTTGACACTAGCATTTAAACCAACTCTGCCCCAGTAAATTAATGCTGTTTTTTTGTCTTCTGCAGGGTGACATCCAGCAACTTCTGATTGTGGCTGATCCCAAAGCAGCGTTTGACTACTGTGAACATTACAGTCCAGAGTGTGACACACCCTCCAGTGACACTCTGCAGGCCCAGCAACCAGAGGAAGAGGTCAGCCAACCAGGGCGGGTGGGAGGGGAGGTGAATCCACACAGTGCTGCACGAGCTCCTTTGGGTTTCACGAGTATAGTTTATGTCACTTGATTGTCAAATTTTCCATTGTTGAAATGCAACACCCTGTGAATTTTAATCCATTTTGGGCTTATGTTGAAGACAGAAATTTGTACTGGACTATCGAAGCAGCTGAGACAATTTATGCGACTACCCTCGACTATGGTTGTAAGCTTTGGGTAATGACTGAAAATACAAGATTGCAGATATAAGTGGCAGAAATGAGGTTCCTCCACAAGATATCTGGGATTATACTCTGGAATAGGGTGAGGAGTTCAAATATTCACATCGAAAGAAGCCAGCTGAGGTGATTCAGGGGTCCCGTGAGGATGCCCCTTGATCATCTCCCTAGGGAGGTCTTCCAGGCACGTCCAACTGTGAGGAGGCCCAGAAAATACCCAAGATGTGGTAGAGGGATCATATTCCTTCTACCACATCCTGAGACATTTTAAACTGGATTAAATCTGGATTGCTTTCTAGCTGGATTGCACTGACACCTGTTTTTCAAATCCATCTCATCCTACATATACACATCCAAACCCACTCTGGCTCAGGCCGGATTCAAGTCATTTGTGTGCGGATCTGCTCATCGGAGCACATCTGGTGGACTTTCTTGGCTAGAAGGCACCGCAGAGAAAAGCTTGATGGAAAAGTGGCAGCTAGATAGAAAAGTGGCAGATGAAAACCAAATGTTCTATTGTTTTCAATGAAAAGTTCACAGAAAATTCCCACCACTTCTGGCTGTGACTGCCGCAGTCATGCACTGCAAGTAAACTTGCCATCAGAAATCTGTGTCTCGGAAGTGGGTTGAGCCAGATAGAAAACAATCCATCTTAAATGCAATTTCTGCCATTCAGATTCAAAAGAAACCTACCCAGCTCCAGCCAGATTCGCTTTGAATCCTGCTCCAGCTGAATTGCCAACCCCAATCAGAATGGAGCCAAAGAGAAACACAGCTAAAGACCCTCTTGTCATGGCATGCTTGTATTAATGACTGCAGCATTAACCATTCTCATAATGTTATTGAAGAAAGGCAGTGGGAACAGTTATTAGGATAAGCAAAATAATTACTAAATCAACAGAGAAACCACGTATGAGATACATAACGGCAGTTATTTTCTGTAAGCAGAAGCCAAAGCTACAGTGAAATTCAGTGTATATATCCACCCAGGTTTTTATGATTTTTAAAAATAATTTAAAATGCTCAGAACCAGTGGACTGTGACTTAAAGGGACACACAAACAAAATCTTAGTTGTCAGCCCTGTGACATTGTTTTTATTTAAATTCAAATAAATGTAGACATGAGCGGTTTCAAAATGAAATCAGGTGCACAGGTGTTACGGCTGGAGGATGACTTAGACCCCAACCCAGTGATCTCACTGAAAGGTGCAAAATACAGTCTTTATTGACTCACATGGAAAAAAGTCAAAGACACACAGGATATCAGATCAATCGACTACAAGGTGTCCGTGAAGGTTTTGGCAGAATAGTCAGAAGGGCAGACAAGGTCCAACAGTCAACAGGAAAAGCCTGCATAGATGGCAAGCAAACTCTAAACTTTCACAGGGAAATAAAAGTATGACAATGATAAATCAAACAGGAGGAAACACTGGAATCAACAGCGAGAATGAAGTGACAAACACAAACATCCAAGTAAGGGACTGAGAGACAAAAAAGGGCTTAAATACACTGGGAGTTGAATGCAAACAGGAGGCAGGTGGGGACAATTAGAGGAATGAGACACAGCTGAGGAAAAGACATTCAGCAACATACAGGGTTTGGTTGCGGAAGATTTTGACATTGAATTTTGATCATCATTTGTGGCATGTCTGCAAGTCCTTTAGACAGATTGTTCACAAACTCTTGCGAAGCAGTCAGATCTTGAAGTTTGGCCAGATTTAATGTTGGACACTGAGCATACAGCAATCAGTGAGACTTCTGACTCTCCAAGGAAGCCACAAGCCAATGGTCAGAAGTCATTATGCTACATACAAAGAAACAAGAAATTGTCAAAAGAAAAAACAAACAACAATGAATACACTATATGGGTCCTGAGCCTTTAAGACTGAGATACTTCCACCAGTGAAATTGATGATCCCACCATCAGCTTCCAGCTCTGCCTCTACTATAGAGGGTGCCCCAGTCTGATGCAGGAGTTCCTCAAAGTGTTTCTTCCAGTGCCCGATTACCTCCTCCTTTGAGGTCAACAGAGTCCCATTCTTATTGTAGACAGCTTGGATATTTCCTCGTTTTGCTCTCCTGAGGTGCCTCACGGTCCACCAGAAGCACCTTGGTGCTGACCAAAAGTCCTTCTCTATGGTTACTCCAAACTCCTATGAAGGAGAGTGGTTCTGAAGGTGGGGCTCACAAGATCTAACTGGTAGCATTCCACCTCCCACACAAACTCTGACTTCTTCCCCATAGCAGGGTGACATTTCACTCCCCCAGAGCTAGCCTCTGCCATCCGGATTTGGACTGTCGAGGCCCTCGACTCTCACTACCATCCATGGGACAGTGCACCCGACCCCAGTGGTTCCCCCTGCTGATAGTGAGCCCACAGGGTGGACATTGAAAGTCCATGTTGCCTTTTTGGGTTGTGCTCGGCCGGGCTCTGTTGCAAGTCCGGCCACCAGATGCTCGCTTACGGGACCTCTGCCCAGGTCTGGCTCCAGAATGTAGGTCCCGGGCTTCCTATGGGCCAGGTCACATGTCCTCTTCCTCATTTTTCCATGGAGTCACTGTGAACCATTCTTAATCTAGCCCCTTGCCTGAGTCCAATTTTCTATGCAAGACCCTACCAGTAGCACACCAGACAACACAGCTCTATGGGCATACAAACCTCTCCACCAAGATAAGGTGATGGTTCCTGGAGAGGTCCAGCTCATTATTTTGACTCATCATCTGTGTTCAGACACTGTTAGCATCATAGCACTGGTGTGATTAACATTATGGGCCACAAATTCAACGTTCCTCCTGTCTATACATCTGACTAATATTATCTCATATTGTTTGAGTTTTTCATCCTTGATAATGAACTTTGGATCCCACTTAATACAAAATGAAAAAGTTTAATGTGCTTTTTGAAAAATCACACATCTGGAGTCATGCGTATGACACATGTGCTAATGTGTGTAATTAACATGCTTGCAGTGAGAAAGTTTCCTGACAACATCCTTAACGCTGCTTTTATTTGATTTTTGTCTAAGATGTTGGAGTTGTTGTTGTTTACCTATATTTTATGAGCCCTTAAACAACCCATATGTGTGCAAGACTGGAAACAGATGGAATCCAATGAGCAATTTGAATGATTCATTTATCTAATTTTGTACTATTATTATAGCAAGGTTTATTTGCATATTTTCACCAATTACATTGCTTTTAGCACCTGGTTTGATTAGTATTATCAAAGCAGCATGTGCATTATTGCATTATTCTGTATGATGCTTTGAGTTTAATTACATCTGGAGCAAATATCTCTACCACAGGCCAACAGAATACTGACACTAATTAACAAAAACAATAGCAATTAAACTGACAATTAACTTCTAAACCTGCATCTGGATAAGAGTGATCATAATTTATTGGCATATTCCATTTTCTATCAAATATTTCCACAGCGTGTCATAGAGCCATTTCATAAACTCAAGGGAGATGTTGTGTTCACATTATCATTGCAAAATATTTTTGTCTCCTGCTTTATTGTGTGATAAACAATATGAGGCTATAATATGATTTGAACAAAATATATTTGTGTCTGTATATACTATACAAATATATTTTGTGGGCATCTTTGCCATTATTGTGTTTGTGGTGCATTGCAACAGTCTTGCATGGAGAAATGCAACATGCACCATGGACGTACACTGCATCGAAAGTTTAAATTTGTTGATCCTTAAAATGGAGAAATGCAACATGCACCATGGATGTACACTGCATCGAAAATTTAAATTTGTTGATCCTTAAAAGTGCTATACTTACCTTTGCATGCACTCCCAGCAAATTTAGAGTAGGGCGATGACTGTGCCCACAATCATCATAAGAAATGTGTTTAAGCTTCCAGAAATATGTAACACCAAATTAGTTTCCAATTGAGGCCAAAGTTTAAAAACAAGGCAAGGTGTGGCGAAAAAGCCCTCACCAGAAACAGCAACATAAAAAAGTTAAATGACACACAATCTGGTATGGCAGAAATGAACCATAAGGTGCATCAGCCTTGGTTTGATCCATGGAATCCAACAGAACCTGCATGTTCTATATATGGTTCAAAAGTTGTATGGGTAAACATAACCTCCAAATTTGATCTTTTGGTGGCAGTAGAGTGCTGAAGCTACAGACATGAAGCTTGGTGAAAAGAATTACAGGACTATCCCCAGTATTTCTACCAAATTTCAAAACTTTCTAACTATTTGGGCATATAGTGTTGAAATAAACGTGATGGATGCACACGTGCATATGGACATGCACTTTTGGACAGAGTGCAATTCTCTATCCCTCATCCCAGGCTGGTCATTTGAAAAAATGATAAATTTCTGATGCAGTTACTGCTTTATTGCACAAATTGGTGGTGCTAATGAAGTCAAATTAATGATATGCTAATACTAGCAATGTTTAGTGATGCAAACAAAGCAGGAGACATGTTATGCAGCATTATTATCATTTTACCGAGGCATTGCTAGGCCGGTATCGTACATTTACATCGATGTTACCTGGCTATACCCGCCCGCTGTGCGTAAACAAATGACATCATAGTGCGCAGCCCAAGAACTGTCCGCAGAGGGGAAAAAACTGTCTGCAGAGGAAAAGATAGAAAGGCGAGAAGTGTGTGTTGGTCCCAATATGGATATTCCGGATGATTTTCTCATGGATAGTACGACAATGAACAGCAGCCAATTAAGCAGCCAGCTTGATGAGGACACACTGCCAAATTTGGAGAGCAGCGTGTGCCAGCCGACATGACAAAAGTTAAAGTGAGCCAACTTTTTACGTACGCATTACGTGTTGTGTATCTCAGTAAGTGATAATAATACAAATAACGTGCTGTTGTCATGTGGTATGCATTTTCTGAGTCCCTCTGTCCATGCCGTCGCCCTCAATGACAAATATTCGCCCTCGTCTAACTCTGGCGAATATCTGGCATTTTGGGCCACTGGGCATGAACGTCGGGCCTCTGAAAATGCATACCGCCCTCCAAAAGCATGTTATTGTATTATTATTATCACTTTACTAGGGTGTTGCTAGGCCGGTATCGTAGATTTACATCGACGCTACCTGGCTATACCCGCCTGCTGTGCGTAAACAAATGACGTCATAGCGTGCAGCCCAAGATATGTCAGCAGAGGAAAACATAAAAAGGCGAGTGTGTGTGTTCGTCCCAATATGGATATTCCAGATGATTTTCTCATGGATAGTACAACAGTGAACAGCAGCCAGCTTGATGAGGACGCACTGCCGAAATCGGAGAGCAGCGCGCGCCAGCCGACACGACAAAAGTTAAAGTGAGCCAACTTTTTATGTACGCGTTACGTGTTGTGTATCTCATTAAAAAGTGATAATAATGCAAATAGCATGCTGTTGTCATGCGGTATGCATTTTCTGAGTCCTTCTGTCCATGCTGTCGCCCACAGTGGCAGATATTCGCCCTTGTCTAACGTGGGCAAATACCTGTCATTTTGGGTGACTGGGCATGGACGTTGGACCTCTGAAAATGCATACTGCCCTCCAAAAGCATGTTATTGTATTATTACCAATAGTTCTGGAGTGGTGTAGATCATCACAGGCCAATTTGGACTGTAACAGTGTGAACACACCTTAACCCCCATTAGAAATATCGAAACAAAGGCAAAAACACAATCACACTGGCAGAGTACAACCCCTATAGTCCAGTAAATAAAGATTAAAAAAAAAGGCCTAGGTTCAACAAAATTGATACCAAAGGTTTTTCAACTACTTTAGGTAGGAAATAGGCTCTACCAGCCAGGATAAAAAATCTGCCATGATCTGGGTGGTGCTAATACCTTAAATTCACAAAAATCCAAGATGGCCACCATGGTTGTGAAAAGTGCCATAATTTCCTTGCTATTAAAGCTAGAAAGGCAAATAAGGTGTCTAAACCTACACTCAACAAAAATATAAACGCAACACTTTTGTTTTTGCTCCCATTTTGTATGAGATGAACTCAAAGATCTAAAACTTTTTCCACATACACAATATCACCATTTCCCTCAAATATTGTTCACAAACCAGTCTAAATCTGTGATAGTGAGCGCTTCTCCTTTGCTGAGATAATCCATCCCACCTCACAGGTGTGTCATACCAAGATGCTGATTAGACACCATGATTAGTGCACAGGTGTGCCGTAGACTGTCCACAATAAAAGGCCACTCTGAAAGGTGCAGTTTTAAAACACAGCACAATGCCACAGATGTCGCAAGATTTGAGGGAGCGTGCAATTGGCATGCTGACAGCAGGAATGTCAACCAGAGCTGTTGCTCGTGTATTGAATGTTCATTTCTCTACCATAAGCCGTCTCCAAAGGCGTTTCAGAGAATTTGGCAGTACATCCAACCAGCCTCACAACCGCAGACCACGTGTAACCACACCAGCCCAGGACCTCCACATCCAGCATGTTCACCTCCAAGATCGTCTGAGACCAGCTACTCGGACAGCTGCTGAAACAATCGGTTTGCATAACCAAAGAATTTCTGCACAAACTGTCAGAAATCGTCTCAGGGAAGCTCATCTGCATGCTCGTTGTCCTCATCGGGGACCTGACTCCAGTTCGTCGTCAGAACTTCGCACAGCCATTGAAGAGGAGTGGACCAACATTCTACAGGCCACAATTGACAATCTGATCAACTCTATGCGAAGGAGATGTGTTGCACTGCATGAGGCAAATGGTGGTCACACCAGATACTGACTGGTATCCCCCCCCCCCCCCCCAATAAAACAAAACTGTACCTTTCAGAGTGGCCTTTTATTGTGGACAGTCTAAGGCACACCTGTGAGGTGGGATGGATTATCTCAGCAAAGGAGAAGTGCTCACTATCACAGATTTAGACTGGTTTGTGAACAATATTTGAGGGAAATGGTGATATTGTGTATGTGGAAAAAGTTTTAGATCTTTGAGTTCATCTCATACAAAATGGGAGCAAAACCAAAAGTGTTGCGTTTATATTTTTGTTGAGTATATGTTTTTGATGTCAAGGAAGTCATTTCTGTTAATAAATTTTCACTGCTTCTTATATATTTGGAGATAATAGTACATAGTACTTTTCTTACCCAAAACATTAATTCAAATTGGGAAACAATTACAAATAAAATTACCTAGAATTTTATGAACTACAAAATTTGTCAACCCTAAATGTATAGCATAAGGTGAAGAGTCAACTTGTTGTGAATGTGTAGGAACACGGACCCACAACAGGGGGCGTTAAATGAACGGACAATGGATAAGCCAAACAGTAACAATTTAATGTTGTGAAGTGCACAACGGAATACAGACAAATACAGTTTTGGTACCACAGACGATTAAATGTTGAGTGATGTGTGGGCAGGCTTGAGGATAGGAGACGTCCGTCCTGAACCGAGCCGGATCCCACACGGCCTTCACCGCCAACGGATCTGAAGAACACTGGAGCCGCCAAGTCCTGGAGCCCCAGGTGGCCACCGTCTCCAGCTGTCAGACCTGGTACTGCTGGCAGAGAACAGAAACTGTTTTTAATGAGTGTGAGTTTGCACACTCAGTAATCCCACCGTCTGTGTTCTTTTGGGAGGGAGCACCTCCACCTCCAATCACACACTCGTGCAGCTCCTGTCTAACCACTTATCTGGTTGGGGTGTGAAGCGAAGCCGTCGCTGATCACACCAAACTCCAATCCCACCGATAAGGCAACACCACAGGAAAACGGCTACAAATAAGTTCAGACTATAAATCAGTGTTTAGTTCAGCAGAGAAAATTACCTCCAAGGTAGCTGATTTCTCGGTGAGGAGGTGGAGTTGCAATCCGGCCTTTATGGTGAGGTTGATGAGTTGGCTGAGTGACAGCTGGTGCTGATGGTGTGTGACAGCTGTCACTCCCAGTGGCTTCGACGCCCTCTCGTGCTTGAAGCCCGCATTTCAAGCAGGGCTCCATCTGGTGGTGGTGGGCCAGCAGTACCTCCTCTTCAGCGGCCCACACAACAGGACCCCCCCCCCCCCCCAACGTGCGCCTCCTGGCGCTCGACCAGGTTTGTCCGTGTGCCGGGTGTAGAAGTCGGCCAGGAGGGCTGGGTCCAGGATGAAGCTCCTGTTCACCCAGGCCCTTCCGACGGACGTCCAGGAGCCGGCGCACAGTCCAAGCCGGCTCCCCGTCAATGATCCGGGCAGGCGGCGGCGCCGGTCCGGGGGCACAGAGGGGAGAGGAGTGGCAGGGTTTGAGTCTTGACACATGAAAAACCGGATGTATCCGCAGTGAAGCTGGCAGCTTCACTGCGGCTGGACTGAGGACCTTTAGGATGGTGAAGGGTCTGATGAATCTGTCTTTTAGTTTTTGGGATTCCACTTGTAGGGGTATGTCTTTTCTGGATAGCCAAACCGCCTGCCCGGGCTGATACGTAGGGGCCGGGGCACGCCGGCGGTCTGCATGGGCCTTAGCCCTCGTCCGGGCTTTGAGCAGGGCAGAGCGGGCGGTATGCCACACCCAACGGCACCTTCTCAGATGTGCCTGGACCGAGGGCACCCTGACCTCTCCCTCCACCAACGGAAATAATGGGGGCTGGTACCCCAAATATATCTCCAATGGGGAGAGGCCGGTGGCAGATGACACTTGGCTATTATGAGCGTACTCGATCCAGGCCAGATGGTCACTCCAGGCTGTCGGGTGCACGGAGGTCACGCAGCGGAGGGCCTGCTCCAATTCCTGATTCATCCGCTCTGCCTGCCCATTCGTCTGGGGGTGGTACCCGGACAAGAGGCTTACGGTGGCCCCCAGTTCCCTGCAGAAACTCCTCCAGACCTGGGAGGAGAACTGAGGACCATGATCTGAGACAATGTCCGATGGAATCCCATGCAGACGCACGACATGGTGGACCAGGACGTCTGCAGTCTCTTGGGCCGTCGGGAGCTTCGGGAGGGCCACGAAGTGGGCCACCTTGGAGAACCGGTCCACTATCGTGAGGATGGTAGTCTTGCCCTGGGACGGCGGGAGGCCCGTGACGAAGTCCAGGCTGATGTGAGACCAGGGGCGATGAGGCACGGGCAAAGGCTGGAGGAGACCCTGGGTTTTTTGGTGGTCCGGTGCAGGCCTGGACGTACTCCCGGACGTCGGCTTCCAGAGACACCCACCAGAAGCGCTGCCGGACAACTGCCACGGTTCTTTGCACCCCTGGGTGGCAGGAGAGCTTGGAACCGTGACAGAAGTCCAGGACTGCAGCTCTGGCTTCTGGTGGGACGTACAGTCTGTTCTTTGGGCCGGTCCCTGGGTCCGGGTTCCCTGTCAGGGCCTCCCGGACGGTCTTCTCCACATCCCAGGTGAGGGTGGCCACGACAGTGGACTCGGGGATGATGGTTTCGGTCGGGTCTGACAGCTCGGTCCTGACTTCCTCTTCGTGCACCCGGGACAGGGCGTCAGACCGTTGGTTCTTCGTCCCGGGGTGGTATGTGATCCGAAAGTCAAAACGCCCAAAGAACAGTGACCAGCGGGCTTGCCTGGGGTTCAGACGCTAGGCGGTCTGGATGTACTCCAGGTTCCGATGGTCTGTGAAAACCGTGAATGGTTCCGAAGCTCCTTCCCACAGGTGTCTCCACTCCTCCAGAGCCTCCTTTACCGCAAGAAGTTCCCGATTGCCAATGTCATAGTTCCTTTCAGCCGGGGTCAACCTGCGGGAAAAATAGGCACAAGGGTGGAGAACCTTGTCGGACTCCCTGCTCTGGGACAGCACGGCTCCTATCCCTGAGTCAGAGGCGTCCACTTCGACTATAAACTGGTGACTTGGATCGGCCTGCACCAGAACTGGCGCAGTCGAGAACTGGCGTTTCAACTCCCTAAATGCGGCTTCGCACTGATCCGACCAGGTGAAGGGGACTTTTGTGGAGGTCAGGGCTGTCAGGGGACTAACCACCTGACTATAGCCCTTGATGAACCTCCGGTAAAAATTAGCAAAACCGAGGAACTGTTGCAGTTTCCTACAGTTTGTTGGTTGGGGCCAGTCTCTCATCGCCGCTACCTTGGCCAGATCAGGTGCGACGGAGTTTGAGGAGATGATGAACCCCAGGAAGGACAAAGAAGTACGGTGGAACTTGCACTTCTCACCCTTCACAAACAGCCGGTTCTCCAACAACCGCTGCAGGACCTGATGTACATGCGTAACAAGAGTTTCAGGATCCGGGGAAAAGATGTCTAGATATACAAAGACAAACCGATGCAAGAAATCCCGCAAGACATCGTTTACCAAAGCTTGGAACGTCGCGGGGGCGTTTGTGAGGCCGAACGGCATGACCAGGTACTCAAAGTGACCTAACGGGGTGTTAAATGCCGTCTTCCATTCATCTCCCTTCCGGATCCGAACCAGGTGGTACGCATTCCTAAGATCCAGTTTTGTGAAAATTTGGGCTCCATGCAGGGGCGTGAACACTGAATCTAACAGGGGCAGAGGGTATCGGTTGCGAACCGTGATTTCGTTCAGCCCCCTGTAATCAATGCATGGACGGAGTCCACCGTCTTTCTTGCCCACAAAAAAGAAACCAGCACCCATCGGGGAGGTGGAGTTCCAGATCAGCCCGGCAGCTAATGAGTCCCAGATGTAGGTCTCCATTGATTCGCGTTCAGGACGTGAGAGGTTGTACAGCCTGCTGGACGGGTACTCAACGCCCGGGATCAAATCAATGGCACAATCATACGGACGGTGCGGGGGAAGGGTGAGCACCAGATCCTTGCTGAAAACGTCAGCAAGATTGTGGTACTCACTTGGCACCGCCGTCAGATTGGGGGGGACTTTGACCTCCTCACTAGCTCTCACACCAGGCGGAACCGAGGATCCGAGACATTCCCGGTGGCAGGTTTCGCTCCACTGAGCCACAACCCCAGACGGCCAATCAATCCGGGGATTGTGCTTTATCATCCAAGGATAACCCAAAATCACATGGGAGGTAGAAGGTGTGACATAAAACACAATCTCCTCCCTGTGATTACCAGACACCACCAGTGTCACTTGTGGTGTCTGGTGTGTGATTAATGGAAGAAGGGTGCCATCTAGTGCCAGTACCTTCAAAGGTGAAGGTAGAGCCACTAGAGGGAGCCCGACTTCCCTTGCCCATCTGCTGTCCAGCAGATTCCCTTCCGACCCCGTGTCTACCAGTGCTGGGGCGTGATTGGTCAGATCCCCACTCAGGATCGTAACTGGGATGCGTGCAGATTTATGGGGTTTCCACGCGTGCATATTATGGCCCACCCTTAGCCCAGCTTCTAAGGGCGGGCGTTGTCGTTTAACTGTTTGGGGCAGTTCCTCTGTAGATGCTCACTCGAGCCACAGAAAAAACACTCCCCGCAGACCAGCCTCCGTTGTCTGAGCTTTGTATTGACTTTAGCCCTGCTCGTGTCCATAGCTTCGTCAGCAGGGGAAGCTGTTGCCACACGAGAGTCACGGGCTGTGGAGCGTGGGGAAGACGGCACCCTTTTCGACCCGGAAGGAAGAGGGACGGCTCATGCCCGGCCACGCCCCCCGCCCTGCTCCCGACGGTGTTCCTCTAATCGGTTATCTAATCGTATAACCAGATCAACAAGCCCATCGAAATCCCGCGGTTCATCCTTAGCCAGTAGATGCTCCTTCAGGACCGCAGACAGTCCGTTTACAAAGGCGGCGCGGAGTGCAACGTTGTTCCAGCCGGACCTCGCTGCTGCGATGCGGAAGTTGACTGCATACTCTGCTGCACTCCGACGCCTCTGTCTGATTGACAGCAGCAAGTTTGATGCAGATTCGCCTCTATGTGGGTGATCAAAAACCTGCTTGAACTCCCTCACAAACCCAGTATACGTCGTTAGGAGCCATGAATTCTGCTCCTAGAGCGCCGTAGCCCAGGCGCGTGCCTCTCCTCGAAGCAAGTTTATTACTTAAGCCACCCGGCTGGCATCTGACTCGTACATGACGGGACGCTGTGAAAAGACGAGCGAGCACTGCATTAAGAAGTCCGCGCACGTCTCGACACAGCCTCCGTACGGCTCCGGAGGGCTTATGTAAGCTTCAGGGGATGGTGGGGGGGTTCGTTGAATGACCAGCAGAATGTCTGTCTCAGGCCTCCAGTCAGCAGGAGGAGGTGCTGCAGCAGCGCCCTGAGCCTGCGCTTCCACCTGGGCGGTGAGAGCCTCCATCCTCCGATTGAGAATCATATTCTGCTCGGTGACTAAGTCTAGCTGAGCAGTGAAAGAGGTCAAGATTTGCTGCAGCTCACCTAACACGCCTCCTGCTGATGCCTGTGCACCTCGCTCTTCCATTGGCTGTTCAAGCGATGGTTCACGCCCCTCGGGATCCATGACACTGGCCGAGAAATCCTGTTGTGAAGGTGTAGGAACACGGACCCACAACAGGGGGTGTTAAATGAATGGACAATGGATAAGCCAAACAGTAACAATTTAATGTTGTGAAGTGCACAACGGAATACAGACAAATACAGTTTTGGTACCACAGACGATTAAATGTTGAGTGATGTGTGGGCAGGCTTGAGGATAGGAGACGTCCGTCCTGAACCGAGCCGGATCCCACACGGCCTTCACCGCCAACGGATCTGAAGAACACCAGAGCCGCCAAGTCCTGGAGCCCCAGGTGGCCGCCGTCTCCAGCTGTCAGACCTGGTACTGCTGGCAGAGAACAGAAACAGTTTTTAATGAGTGTGAGTTCGCACACTCAGTAATCCCACCGTTTGTGTTCTTTTGGGAGGGAGCACCTCCACCTCCAATCACACACTCGTGCAGCTCCTGTCTAACCACTTATCTGGTTGGGGTGTGAAGCGAAGCCGTCGCTGATCACACCAAACTCCAATCCCACCGATAAGGCAACACCACAGGAAAACGGCTGCAAATAAGTTCAGACTATAAGTCAGTGTTTAGTTCAGCAGAGAAAATGACCTCCAAGGTAGCTGCTTTCTCGGCGAGGAGGTGGAGTTGCAGTCCGGCCTTTATGGTGAGGTTGATGAGTTGGCTGAGTGACAGCTGGTGCTGATGGTGTGTGACAGCTGTCACTCCCAGTGGCTTCGACACCCTCTCGTGCTTGAAGCCCGCACTTCTGGTGGTGGTGGGCCAGCAGTACCTCCTCTTCAGCGGCCCACACAACACAACTATGTATATTAGTTCTCTCAAAGTATGGTAACACCAAGCTTTTGAGACACAATGGATCATGACTCAACCAGCCCTGATCCAGTGTCCAACTAGTATTGAAACCCAGCATTCAACTGGAACCCAAAGCTGTAAGTTACCTTTCATAGTTGCTGTGATGTTAAAAGCACATGGTTACTGAGTCACAGTAAGTCAGTAACTGTAATTCTGTTTTACTTAATTTTTTCTGTGACAAATTAGCAGTCACTGTTAAGTATCATCTGTTTTAAGGGAACTTAAATGTTCTAGTACTTCTATATCTTATAGCCATTTAAGTCTCAATACATCATCATATCCAAAGTCGGTAAGCAATATCTGTAATCGATTGCAGGTAACATCAGTGTGGAGGAGGGTCACTGAAGTAGGTGTTACAAGCATGGCTTGTGTTATCTGTGGACAGTTGATAGATCTTTCTTCCAGCGACTATGTCAATTTAACTGATAAAGGATGTGCTGGAATCAACAAGGCCAATCATGAGAGAAACTTGGACATTCCATCTTATGACCACCTGGTGCATAAGTTATGCAGAAAGATACACACAAACCCAAAAGCTGTCAAAACTGCTCAAAAGCGCCACCATTCACAATCACCTGTTACAAGAGTGAATCTCAGATCTCAAGAAGGTGCCTTTGATTTCAAAACACATTGTTCTGTGGGGTCTTTGTCGAACAGTCTCTTGCCAAGAAAAAACCAAACAAGCCTAGTTACCAGTATAATCATGTGATGACTCTTGGTTTTCAACAAAATATATCGACTCAATGTCAAATATCAAGATGACTGGGCTACCAAGGTACAATCTTGCCTAGCGGCTGTGAACGACCTGCCTGCAGAGGAAGCCATCTACCACCGTGCATGCAAGGCCATGTTCATGACAGACAAAGACCTCCCTTGTTTGTCATCACAGGAGGAGGATGCATCTTCAAACAAAAGAAGAAAACTTGGTCGTCCAAGATCTTTGACTAAGGCCACTGCTCTGCAGTATGCATTTGATTATCTGGAGGAGAATGATGATGAGACAATAACACTTTATGAGCTACATAAACACATGATTGCAAGTAGTGGTCTAGATGAAGAAGATGTGTATAGCCAGGCACAATTGAAACGAGAACTGAAGCAACATTATGGTTCAAGGGTAACAATAATAACAGTGAGGCATCTTGCAAATATTGTTACTCTCACATCAAATTTGAAAACAATTATTCAAGAGGCACATGACAGAGCTCGTGAGCTCGATGAACTCTCTAGCATGAATAGGCTAATCGAAAGTGTCGGCAAATACATCAGAACAGAGGAGTGGAGATGGGCTCTGAAGATGGAAATACGGCATATCTGCCCCATTCCTTGCACATGCTCCTTGGCAGTATAATCAAGAGCAAGAATGCCAAGTTACACATGGCTTCAATAGGCCAACACAAAGAACAAACAGAAGTTCCTGCACTTCATCGGCAGTGAGCTGGAGAAAGCTGGTGTTGAGGTTCACCACAGCCCTGGTGATGCAGACTATGACATCATAACAACAGCATGCACCATGGCCAGAAGGAGATCAGTGGCAGTTGTTGGGGATGATACAACCTGCTGGTCCTGCTGCTGCACCATTTAACTTCAGAACATCATCCCATGTTCCTGCAGACAGCCAACAAGATCATCAATGTCTGCACCCTACAAGAACAACTAGATCCTGACCTTGTTGACTCAGTACTCTTCCTACATGCTGTGACAGGTTGTGACACTGTGTCAAGGCCACATGGAGTCGGTAAGGTGATGGCAATAAACAAATGCCATCGACTGAAGAACCACGCTAGGGTCTTCCTGAAGGCAGATCAAAGCCATGAAGACATTAACAGGCATGGTCAGGCTGCTCTAGAAGTGCTGTATGGCTGTAAGTCTGGCAATAATCTTGAGTTTGAGAGGGCAGCCAGGTTCAGCAGCAAGGTGGCCTCAAGATCGGTGTATCTGCCCCCCGAATCTCTCCCACCGACCTGTGATGCAGCCAGGTACCACAGCTACCGAGTATATCACCAGGTTCAGACCTGGCTTCGCAACCATCTTGATCCAACCAAGTGGGGCTGGCTGCTGCACGAGGGCCAACATGCTGAGAGGCTCAAACCAGTGAAGATGCAAAAGGAAGCTGCACCAGCCTCATTGTTGAAACTTGTCAAATGCAATTGCCAAGGCAAGTGTGACAGAAACATCTGCTCCTGTCGTAAGAATGGACTGCCATGTACCCTGGCTTGTGGTTACTGCAAGGGCATAACCTGCTCCAATGCTGCAGGAACTACAGAAGCAGAGTCTCTGGAAGACCAAGTATATGGGTGTCAGAGCTAAACTTGATGGGAGAATTTTTTATTTCACTGTGACCACTTTGCATAAATATACTAGATTATTTGTTGTTAGATGATAGGTTTATACTATAATTTACAAGAGATTGTGCTAGCTTACAGATGTTTGATTCACATCTTGTCTGTGTGAATGTATGTCGGATGATAATAGACTGTATTTTTTAAATTTAACTGCATAAATAAACTCAATTTGTACCACAATATTTTATGACTTTTTGTGAATTTTGAAATATAATACAGACCATAAATTAGGTAAAATTATCAATGAAAAAGACTTCCTTGACATCGAAAACATAGGTTTAGACACCTTATTTGCTTTTCTAGCTTTAATAGCAAGGAAATTATGGCACTTTTCACAACCACGGTGGCCATCTTGGATTTTTGTGAATTTAAGGTATTAGCACCACCCAGATCATGGCAGATTTTTTATCCTGGCTAGTAGAGCCCATTTGCTACCTAAATGAGTTGAAAAACCTTTGGTAACAATTTTGTTGAACCTCAGTAATTTATTTACTGGACTACTACATTGTTTATTGTATCCTGTTATGACAATGATTGTTTATTCTCATATTCTTTACCTTAAAATGGCAGTCATTTGTAGTATATGCATACAAGTAGTATACTGAAGAGGACGTAGTATATGCATCATCTTGCTGAAAGAGCACTCTACATCCATGATGCCAACACTAAAACCTGTCTTCATCCCTCTCTTTCCCTACCTCTAGTATACTACTGATGATTTAGATTACTCTCAGTTCTATGATTACTCTGAGGGAACCACAGACGTCGTTCCAACTGACAAGTTTTCTGAACCACAGGTAAATGGAAAAAAAGGAAAGAAAAGAAAAAGGATGTGTTTCCTATAATGTCCAGTTTTGTCCATTGTTCCTCCCTCAGTTTGTCTTGTGTGTTGTCTGTGTACACTTTGAGCCATACGAGTGAGCACAACAACTAGCACTGGGGGTGTTTCTCATTGCACTGAGATTTTACAGCCTCAGTGGCACTAAACTGTTAATGGGCCACATTAATTAGGATGTAAATTATCACTGTCCTCACAACCAGTCACATTGATGGCACATTACTCCAAATAGTAATGTATTATAAATAGCTTGGGTGGTGACTTTTACAGCAATGGACACCAGTTGTCGTGTTGTTCATTACCTCTGCGTCGGATCATTGTGCTCCGAGGCTATGCAGTGTGGGGTTTTTGGTTTGTTCAAGGACACTTGGTCAATCAGAACTATTCAGGAATCAAACCCACGGTATTTCACTTAATGTGCAACCCGCTCAACAGCTTGAGTGGCCATTGCTCAAATTTTTGCTGTGTTACTGTGTTATATGTGCAACAAGTTGATCAGCATAATGTAGATGACTCAGTGTTCAGATAAAATGGGGGGGCATTTTTCAACGAGGGCCTATTTTGGGTTTGGGCTTCACTTTTCACTCAAGACAAAAACAATGATACTCTGTCCATTACTGAATTAGTATGCAAACACAGTAAATGGCTAAACAGTTATTTAATGGAAGCCTACGAGGCAAGCAAACACTAATTTTCTTTTGGTTGCTACATAAAAGTTTCTGATAGCATAGAGAGGATCCCTATGCAGGTACATGTGTGTATATTTACCTGAATATATGTTGACTAACTTTTTAAAATTACTGTCATACAGTGACTTACCTTAGCCTTCTGGCTGTTTGGCAATGCCACGTTCAGCTGAGTCCATACAAGTTGATTGTTGATTCTTGTTTGAGACAGAAGAATGAACTCCTCATTGATAATCGACTTGTATGGATGTAATGGAAAGCAGTATCACTAAACAACAAGAAGGCAAAGGTAAGGAGCTTCCTGGATGATGTAATTTTAAAAGGTTTCTTTACATTTTCTGGGGTGCATTTACCTTCGTATGGATCCTTTCCATGCTACCAGATACATCTAATATTTTAGCCATTTCAAGTGGTAACAAGAAGCTGTTAACTTTGAGTTTTTCTACCATGCACATGCATCCATTGTATAGCCATTTAGTCCTTGATGGACTGAATGCATTAATAAATACTGGACCAATTATTATTATTTTTTGTCCCAAGTGAAAGGCTGAAACCTAAAACATAAATAAAATGGGGTCTGATGGGGGAAAATCCCAAAGTTCCCCTTTAAGTCTTGTGTTGTATGCACGTGTCTTAATAATGGTGATTGACTGTGTTCAACGCCTAACACAAATTTAACAATATAGCTGTTTGTTGGATAACAAGTGTTTAGTAAAAATCCTAATTCATTTTGAGATCAGTGCAAGCTTTATCACTTAAGTTCTTCCTACAACTTGATTAAATGAAACTCTCAGACTTCTGACTCTCCTTTGAACTATGTGACTGGAACAAAAATATCAATTCGAAGTGATAATACATGTGCTGGTTGTTGTGCCTCCTTGAAAACAACACTGCTTATGTTTATGTGCACTCCATTATCCCAGTTACATCATGGTCATGCTTTGGTTATTGTTATGTGTCGGACGCAGCCCGGAGAACCGACCAGCGTTTGAAGGACCCAGTATGAAATAAGCAGAGCACGGTACAAAGGATAACAAAATTTAATGACATAACAGTGATGTGGAAAAGAACAAACAAATAAGTGCGCGGTCTGCGAGGTGATAATACGGTGCGCTCCCAGCTGCACAAACGGTCCAGAGCCAGAAACAGTTCAGACCCAAGGACCCCGCCGACACCCCCCAGGTGGCCGCGACAAACCGAGTCTGTGAAAGAAGAAACCATCATGTGAGTCCACACTCCACACACAGAGAGACCACTCAAAGGTGTACATAAACAGCAAACACTTCCTGGCTTAATTACTAATCAGCTTCCCACCCTGCAGACATGGAACACCCTGTTCACATACTCAACCTGCAGTGGAAGCTGATTAAACGACCAACACAACAGCTCAATACAATAAGGTGTGAGGGACACCACATTTATTGACTGTACAAATGTTAGTCACAAAACCTAACGTACCTCAGGAAGTGTGCTGACGAGCGTGAGACCTCACCCCCTCCTCTTTCACAGACCATGCATCAAACCTGGACGTTCTCTGCATCCACTGATGATGAGATGGCTCTCGAGACGACGATCTCACCCGTCTGGTCACAAGGTCGAGTCTCTGGCAAGTACACACTGTGTACTCCAGACTTAAATGCCACCATGCTCCAATCTGTGTAGATGCACCACAGCTGTGAGTCCTGACGAGCTGCACATGATCAGCCTCAGGTGATCAGGGTGAGGTCCTGATAACTCAGCCACACAGCCACTCAGTCCTAAATGCGTGCCACCTGGAAGGAAAAACAAAAGACAGAAACAGAAGACAGAAACAAAAAGCAGCCAGGCACCCCCAACCATACAACAGCACCCCACCCTCACGGGAAGCCTCCCGGCGACCACACAAACCTGGCCCAGGAGAAACACCCCCCTCCAGGGACCATGGCTGGAAACCGTATCTGCATTCATCTTCCAACAGAATCTTCATCTGACAGAACGGTTGACGTCTTCTCCTCTGACTGCATCTTTGCCCTTGTTTCTGTCAGTCAATTTGCACAGGTGTGGCCAGGAGTTCTTGAACCTGTGCGGTCAGCCTTTGTCCAACTATGTTCAAAGTCTGATTAGTCATAAAACAAAAAAGACAAACACAAACAACCAAACCACCCCCCCCCCCCCCCCCCCAGAGGACCGTCCCATCAAACCCCGGGAAGAGGAGAAAAGAAAAACAACCCAAACTTAAGCTTGCAAATAAGAACGCTAACACCCCCCCCCCGACGACATGTAGGGACCAACACCCCCCAGAGGACATCCCGCCAGCTCCAGGAGTAATAACCACAGCCGAGGTCCCTCTGGGATCCAAAGTCACCCACGGGGACTCGCAGCGCCTCCCAGAGGACCGTTCCATCAACCCCAGGAGACGCCCCCCCTCATGACCAATGGACCCAGCCCCGGCCGTCTATGGCTAGATGGACCCACAGCCCTTTCCTCCCAGAGGACACCACAGTCACACCCTGAGGGCGGAAACCGGGGGGAAAAACAAAAGGAGAAAAAAACAAACAAACAAACAAACAAAACAACCCCAACCCCACCCCCTCGGCGCAGTGGAAACTGGAAGCACGTCCAGCGTCACCAACCAGGACTATACCCCAGAAGTCAACCGGGAGGAGTGGAACAGCGGTTATGGCAGACGGCACAAAACGGCGCCACCCCTCCGACTTCCAAACCAGCCACCAGCTGCGGGTATATTCCACTGCCCCAAACCTCAGCCAGGCCGATGGCAGACGGCTCAAAGGCGCGCTGAAGCCGGAGGTGGAACAGGGAATCAACAAAAAAAACCAACACCCCTTCCCCCCCCCCCCCCAGTGCAGAGGTTACCTGGGAAACGGCCAGCATAACCAAACTGCACCACTCCAGCAACGCCGACAACCTACGGCTCACACGGCTGGAGCCAGAGGACAAGAGAGGGAATAAAAAAAATACCCCAAACCCCCCCCCCTCCCGGGTGCAGAGGTTACCTGGGAAACGCCCAGCATAACCAAACTGCACCACTCCAGCAACGCCGACACGTACGGCTCACACGGCTGGAGCCAGAGGAGAAGAGGGGGCATAACAAAACAAAAAAAAGAAAAAACAACCCAATTACCCCCCCATCACCCCCCAGAGGACCGTCCCATCAAACCCTGGGAGGTGAAACCAAAAGCAATAAAAAAAAAAGACTAACAGACTAACATAAAGTGACTTGGGTCCGTTTTTATGCTCCAGACAGACTGCAGGGTCACGACCCCAGACACTAATGGTGTAAAAAATCCCACACAAAAACCAACTCAAAAAACACCCACAAAAAATGAACCAACACAAAACTAATAAGTGACGTATACCGTTAAGCTCAAACAAATGGAACACACCTGTTCCACCTTAAAAGCATTAACGGTAATGTGACTCAGTCACCAACAGAGGGAGCCAAAGTGCTGAAAATAAAAACCCCTTTGGTGACAGAGAAAACAAACTCATGCTGCTTTTCTTGTGCGCAGCTGTGCGTAACACACAACCAAAAATGTGCTTCAACTAAATTACGCTGGAGCTGACACAACAGACGCAGTAGTTATCTTCACCCGGGGAAACGGGGCTACAACTGTAACACAGGAAGCACAGTGACCCGTGCCACAGAGCTCCGCCGTGCGCGTTCACCCATTACAGACCCACTCATGCAGCTCCCGTTTAAACCTCTTATCCGGTCGAAGTGTGACGCGAAGCCGTCGCCAGTCACACTCCACCACGACCCACGGATAAGGCACAACACAGGAACACGGCTGCAAGAGAGCACAAATCAGTATTCAGTAATGGGTTCTCAAACACGCACCATCCGGGCGGAGAGCACCCGCAACTGATCCGGATAACTTCTGAACGTCTGCTGCCGCCTTACCGGCGCGTTACCGTCTCTGCTACCGCTGGGTCCGTGATGTTTGGCCAGAGACTACTGTTATGTGTCGGACGCAGCCCGGAGAACCGACCAGCGTTTGAAGGACCCAGTATGAAATAAGCAGAGCATGGTACAAAGGATAACAAAATTTAATGACATAACAGTGATGTGGAAAAGTACAAACAAATAAGTGCGCGGTCTGCGAGGTGATAATACGGTGCGCTCCCAGCTGCACAAACGGTCCAGAGCCAGAAACAGTTCGGACCCAAGGACCCCGCCGACACCCCCCAGATGGCCGCGACAAACCGAGTCTGTGAAAGAAGAAACCATCATGTGAGTCCACACTCCACACACAGAGAGACCACTCAAAGGTGTACATAAACAGCAAACACTTCCTGGCTTAATTACTAATCAGCTTCCCACCCTGCAGGCATGGAACACCCTGTTCACATACTCAAACTGCAGTGGAAGCTGATTAAACGACCAACACAACAGCTCAATACAATAAGGTGTGAGGGACACCACATTTATTGACTGTACAAATGTTAGTCACAAAACCTAACGTACCTCAGGAAGTGTGCTGACGAGCGTGAGACCTCACCCCCTCCTCTTTCACAGACCATGCATCAAACCTGGACGTTCTCTGCATCCACTGATGATGAGATGGCTCTCGAGACGACAATCTCACCCGTCTGGTCACAAGGTCGAGTCTCTGGCAAGTACACACTGTGTACTCCAGACTTAAATGCCACCATGCTCCAATCCGTGTAGATGCACCACAGCTGTGAGTCCTGACGAGCTGCACATGATCAGCCTCAGGTGATCAGGGTGAGGTCCTGATAACTCAGCCACACAGCCACTCAGTCCTAAACGCGTGCCACCTGGAAGGAAAAACAAAAGACAGAAACAGAAGACAGAAACAAAAAGCAGCCAGGCACCCCCAACCATACAACAGTTATGCTTTTAAAACAGTCTGAACCTGAACATTACCAAGGTATTAAAAAACTATCCTAAAAAGGCTGTGCTTGCATTAGTAGTACCTCGACAGTAAGAAAAGTGAATACTGGATATGTGGTGTGCATCTAAACATACTCAGAATGCCGGTTCTTCTTATATCTGTTTTATAATGCAGCTACCATCTCACATTACATGACAGTGTATATGCTTTGAGTGTTTGACTGAATTTCAGCATTGTCTTTAGAATTATTGTATGCATTATGGGACATCAATCACATTTTCAACAGCAGCCTAACCGCTTTTAATGCACTACAATAACTCTAAAGAGTTGCTGAAAGGCAAATATGTTTGTGTATTTTTATGTCACATGAAAAGCCCAATCTGTGATTGTTGTACAGGACTCTTTTCACCCAACTACAAATAATCCACCCTACGGAAACCCTACCTGAATTGATATAAATGGAATAGGAATACAAGTATTATAAGGCAAAACTAAAATTATTTGTAGCTGGACAAAATGAAGTACTAATTTGTGAATCCCTGATTTTTGTTGTACGTCATAATTTGCATAAAAGTTAACATTTTAAAAACATAAATCCAAAAGCTTTTTTTTTTGTTGCTAATTTAATATTATTCCACATTTTTAAAACTAATTATTTCTGCAAAATTTAAATGCATCTGTTAATTATTATACATTCAATGAGATTTTTGTGGCTCCCATATTTTTACTGTATTTTTAAAGAATTATTCTGGGAACCACAGCTATTTTTTTTAACCCTTAGATGCAATGGATTTATTTATTTATTTTTACAGTGAAATAAAGACATTAAAAAATGAGCTGCTGTGTCAATGAGAAACACTGATGGAACAATATGCATAGATTTTTTAAAAGTTACTTCAACTTTCAACTGAGTTAATGCTACAAGACTTCTTTAGTTAAGTTGAAATAGCTTTAAAAAAATCTGCAAATTGTTACATTACTTTTTCTCATTGAGACAGCTGTTCATTTTTTTTTAGAGTGGACACAGCTGAAGTCTTAAACCATGTTTTTACGGCCTATGATTCTCAGACCTACTTTGGTCTTCACAAATGTTACACATATGACTTCACAGGCCAAGGATATGCAGGAACAAAATACAACAGAACCAAAAATAGAACAAAACCGAGGCTCTGGAAGCCCTGTACACCATCCACAAACTGCATTGCAGCTTTCCATCTACACTGTGCACTTCAGCATTCAGAGGTGGTTTTGTGGCTGTTCAACTTGACATTTCTATTTTTCCTTTGGTGACAGTGGTGCGTGCCAGTAAGAAGCCCAGGGTAGAAACAGCTTTCACCCTATTAGCCTAACATAACATAATATTTAACCATGCACTGCAAAGCAGTTTAACTCTGAAGATAGGTTAATAAGTTGTCAAGTAAAGCAATTATCTGGGCTTTGTGCATACTGAAAAATTTCTGCATTATTTTAACGATTATTATGGACATGAAACTCCTCCATCTGCTGAGTGATAAATTCATTCAGTGTCTTTGGATGTGCACAATGCTGTTGACAGTTTCCCTGGAAGCAGACCAGATTATCTGAAAGCTTGTGCTTTATTTGCTTACCCATAATTCTTTCACCGCATTGACTCGAGGAATGAAGATGTGCAGCAGTGCAGATGTAAACCCTCTTTCCTGGATCATGGAGGAAGCAGAATCTTGACATTTGGGGTGTAAAAGATTCTATACACCAGTCACTGATTGTGTCTTTGTGTCACTTCCATTTTTGAATATTCCATGTTTGTCTTTGTCACCGTAAACTCTTCCAGAGGAAGAAACGTAGTGTCTCCATGAAAAAGAAGAGGACCAGAAAGTCCCTCAGTAAAACTAAGAACAAACCCTTAAACTCCTTCACTGCCAAAAAATCACCAACTATAAAGTTTGCTGCTAAGAAGAAGCATCAGATGTTTGGCTACCAGGCCACAGCTCCAGCCCGACCCAGAGGCAATTTTAGGGTAAACGTGCAAGTAAAGAAAAGACAAAATACCATCAAGATCTTCCTGCTATGTATTGTCAATGGAAAATCTATGATGGTAGAGCATCCTAACCTCTTGTGCATAGAGTGGTAGAGTTGTAGTCAGCTTCAGAGGTCCCCCCTCTGGTTTAAGCTTTTGTGTTAACCCTTACTTTATTCTTCTTTCCTTTTTTCAACATGACTCAGCTAAACAATATAGAAGATTACAATACAGACTTTGACTCCGGAACTGTAGATGATACTCTAACTCAGTCTCCCTTTGCCACGAGTGGACCCAATGAGGTAATTTTTAATTTTTACTTTCATCTACTTTTAAAAAATGAACACTAGAGGTTTTTCTTTTTTGGGAGGCGCTGGCGGGGATCTGTACCCAAGGAAGTACCTGGTATGAAATGGGAAAGGCACAAACATTCATAGCAATGGTTGTGTCTTTTAACCTTCTAAGATGTTGGTATGTTGCTGAAGTGATGGACAATGGGATATGTTCACAATTTTGGAAAGCTGCAACCCATCTGATTTACTGCATATTTCTACGGTCGCGCTGCATGCTTAGAAAATGATGTGGTGGACATTGTGGAGGGTAACTGTAGCTTTATCTCATGTAGGTTTAGCTAAAGCTGCATCATTACTGTTACTTACGACATCCCAAGATAAAGTCTTGATTATTTCAGAATTTTTGCCCATTCAGTTAATACAATATATGGAAAGTGTGACTGGATGTACCATAATGTATTGCAAGTGAAATAAAAACAGTTTTGTGTTGAACTTTATAGAAATTAGAGGTGGGCAATATGACTTCAAAATAATATCACATTATTTTTCGCTTTTGAGTTGGTGATGATGTTACATCACAGTAGTAATGGTTTTACACTATATTAGCCTTTTAGTAATGATCTAATTTGAGCAAAATTTTAACCACCAATTTAAAATTGGGATGAAAAACTTCATCATTTAAAGATTTTTACAGTTTTATTTTGATCACATCTGTGGCTTTGTTTAATTTATGATAATTAAGGCCTAAAGCACAAAACACTGTTGGTTCACACATCAGAATCACAGTTTTAATATTTTCATGACTGTTATATCTTCATGTGAAAATTATGGTATAGGCAGTTACATGTATTTTTTAAAAAGTATTTAATAAGTGTTTTGACTCACTTGTGGACCTCAGCAGAATAGGAAACAGATATTATAGATATCACAGCCTCAGCGGTGCAATGATGATCAGAGCTGCAGATGTAATAAAATGGTGATTTCCAATTGAATGGATATTTGGTGTTATTTTTCCATTGGTGTAATTAAATTTTTGGCCTGGCAGGGTTTTTTGTTGGCCTTATTTCTCACGGGTGTTGATGGTATTGCATCCATTGCAATCCATGTTGTGGTGCACTATCACACCACTGATGAAATGACACCAGTGTACCGCCCATCCCTACTGGAAATGTGTGGCATCTAAAATTCATTACAGACCTTGTTTGTAACAAAGCAGCATATTTGGCTCTTCCAAAAATCAAGAATGACTTGTCTAATATTTACTGTACAATCAGTATTGTTTTCTCTGAGACATCAGCCAAAGTCACTTTGGATTACCTATTTTTTTTTTTAATCAACTCAAACTGGAATGTTGACAAAGTGGCTTGCCAGGATTAAAAGCAGCATATCTGCCAATGCCTTTGACATTGTTTGACATTATGAGCTTGATTTGCATCACAAGTCCCTTAAAAAGAACTATGCTGAACTGTCCAAGCTATGAACTTGCACTGTCAGCCACAATGCTTGCCAAGGTGGACATGGATCAGAATGCAAAATTAAGACTGTAATTCACCTTGATGGAAAGTGCCAACAATAGCAATGTAATTACATCTAATTTGTTACCCTCCAAAATTAAATCCATCATGATCAAAATTACTGCATGATGACAGTGATTGCAGCATGTGGTTGCAGCCCTTGTGCCAAATACAAAGTGCATCATAATAGCTTCAGTGGTTGCCTAAAAATCTGAAAATATTGTGATGCATTTGTTAATCAGCAATATTTTGCTTGAATAGCATCAGTTTTGATGCATATTGTATATCTGTACAGCAAATATTAAATTCATACAAAATGCTTGCAGTTGATTTCAGACTCTTAATCTATTTCAGTCTTTCTTTACAGTTTCAATAAATTGTGTGAAGGAAAAGAAGGCTGAAATACTATTAAGTCTGACTTGATATATAACAACCTTTTGAATTTCAGATAGAATGTTTTCTGAACAGTCATAATGGTCAATGGTAAAACTTTATTATTTTGCTTTATGTATGCATTAATAGAATTTTCAATTTCATTAATGCATTGTTCAAGAGAATAGCAATTTTAACATGCACTGTCATATTAAAATCACTATTGTTAATATTACTGTTAAAATTATGTTTTTGTCACTGTCAAGATTTCATAGCCAGTTTTTAACCACTCAGTATTTAATAAGTGTAACCAATCAGACATAGCCACGTTTAGCTTCACCGTATTCGTTCACTAAGCTTAACATAGCTGACACTCATGCTAAATTTAGCTAACAGGACTGAAGTCTTATTGGATCTTCATTTTTTTTAAACCATATTTTCTTTACATGTTTGAAATTTGATAATTCCAAAACACCAGATAAATCTTTTATTTATTTATTTATTTATTTATTTATTTTATTTTAGAAAAATAAGGTCTTACCATTGCTTTTCTGAAGATATAATGGATTCATTTGCAGTCTTCTTTGTTAACATCTAAAAGTTCTGCATTTGCCTTAATTGCTTCACTAACTTCTTTATTTCCTTGGTTGCTCACCATTACTGCCCTCTCCTCCTCTCCTTTGCTTGGGTAACACCCAAAAGGCTGTGGAGGACATCGTTTTCAGTGACTATGTTACCGAGGCCGCTCCCATTGTTCCAGAACTCACCAGTGTTGCAGAAACAGGAGACAGTATGGATACCGGTGCGGATGCATACGACTTTAAGGAGTATGACCTAAAGGAGTATGACTTGGGCGAGCTTGACAACAGGGTGTATGATTATGGGGCATATGATGAGTATGGCACAGCCCCGCCTAAACCCACAGCAGTCTACGATGATGAGGTGGGCCCCGGGGTCGCCGCTGAAACGGATTTGTCTGAGAGCACTGTAAGTACCGCGCCCTGATGTGATGTCAGCCGACGGAGGGGCGTGTGCATGTCCAGCACGTGTTATGGACTTTGTGTTTTGCTCACTTTGACTTCCTGCCTTCGTAGTTGGATGCTTGGCATGAGAAAAGGGTCATGTTGAGTGTGGACTCTATAAATTTGTCTTTGTCTACGTCACTGTTGTATGATTGGTGATTTCTTGTTTCTTATGTGTGATAGAATAAATGCATGAATCGAAGAGCTGATTTGTTCACAGTTTAGATTTAATTTTTTTCTGACATTCTCTTCGCTAAGATTCTTGAAGAAACTCGGTTGACGCCCACCCATACCTAATCTATCAGCCTAACAACTGTCCTACTGCCACACCCCACCTCACTCCAGTTGTCTTTCAGCAGATCTGAGCCCTCCTGTTCCACCACCACCATTTTAACACGCAGGCTGTCTGCCTCCAGACGTAGCAATTAGCTGAGAACATGCATAAAGATCCCTTTCACTTCCCTTCTTGCCCAAACATTTTCACTTTACCAAACACCACAGTCATCTGTTGTTTGATTGTGCATGCACGGTGCATCACCACGCTCCACTTTTTCCACATTTTGTTATGTTACAGTCTTATTCTAAAATTAAGTAAATCAATTTTTTACCTCAAAATACTATTCACAACACTCCATAATGACAAGCCAGATTCAGCTAATACATAATTTTTAGATTTTTAGTCACAATGTACTTAAGATAGCATGTTTTGTCTACTCTACTGTTCACAAAGCTATTCATTCAATGTTTCTACCCTAAGAACACAGCATGTCCATTCTCAAATCTAGATAGATAGATAGATAGATAGATAGATAGATAGATAGATAGATAGATAGATAGATAGATAGATAGATAGATAGATAGACAGACAGACAGACAGACAGACAGACAGACAGACAGACAGACAGACAGACAGACAGACAGACAGACAGACAGATAGATAGATAGATAGATAGATAGATAGATAGATAGATAGATAGATAGATAGATAGATAGATAGATAGATAGATTGATTTTCTGTGATGTGCGAGTGACATTTTGAGTTATGGAATGGATACATTAGTTCATTAGTGGAAGTTTTGTTACATCTGCCTCAGGTCGCATTTTTGAGACATTGAACGTCAACATGGACTTCTTCATGAGAGGACGACCCGTCATTCCAGTCGTCACAGCAGGTCCTGGATAACATTGCTGCTGTCAGTGATTTTGCTGAGCCACGAGTTGCACTTATCCAGGATTACAATCAGATCCTAATGAAGGATGAACTGCAGCGCCAATACCTGATGCAAGTTGCTGAGTGGCATCGACGTCAGTTCCCGGAGGAGAAGAAAATTGGAACCAAACCCCACTCCCGATGACTTTTTTGTTTTCACCAAATAGTCGTATCAACATAAAATTTTGCACAAAACATTTTCTTATCAAGATGAACAATTTTGTCAGGAAGCACATTAAGAAAGTCACATTAGTCTCACACACACACACACTTATATATATATATATGGTGGTGGCCAAGTGGTTAATGCACTTGGTTTCAGTTCAGAAGGTTCCGGGTTCAAATCCCACCTCTGCCACATTTCTCCATGTAATGTGGAGTTGCGTCAGGAAGGGCATCCGGCGTAACACTTGTGCCAATTCAACATGCAGATCCACCTTGGATTTGCTGTGGCGACCCCAAGTGCAAACAAGGGAGCAGCCGAAGGGACTTACTACTTTTATATATATATATATATATATATATATATATATATATATATATATATATATATATATATATATATATATATATATATGTATATATATATGTATATATATATATATAAGTGTGTGTATGTGTGTGTGTGTGTGTGTGTGTGTGTGTGTGTGTGTGTGTGTGTGACCTCACACTTTGATAACTACTACGTTATAGTATGTTGACACAAAATTCATGTTGCCAAATAACATTGTTATAAATAACAATTTGAGTAAACTATAGCAAATGTTGTAGCTGGTTTGCTGATCATATAGTAGTAGCCAGCTTATCTACTAAGTCATTTCTGATGTTTTCACCATCTCAAATCAGCTACACATAATTTGATGTAATAGATTTATCCAAGAACTGCATCTTTATGTAAACTGTTCTCTAACAAACATTTAAGATCAGCTATATTGTAAGTGACATGCCCAACTCAAATTCTGACCATCAAGGTGCTTTTTTTTTCAATTCACCCAATGTTCCACTTAAATATGAATTTGTCTTTCACTGCAATGTAGCTTTACCTCTGCTATATTTTCAAAAAAACACACAATAGATTAAATATTTTCCATTAATTCTGTCAGTTTTTAAATTTTTTCTGTGGTCTGCATGACAGTAATTTGGTGTTAACTGTGAGGTTTCATTGGGACACCATAAGCCACACTGCATGAAGCAAAGAGATCCAACCTTGCACGTTGTGACGAATACTTTTCCTGTTTTTTCCCCTCACAACATTTCAAGTAAATTTTTATTCATACATTTCTCACTGCTACTGTTCATTCAAGTATACTTGCTGTGTGATGAGTGTTACCTCTGTCCTCCCTGTGTAACTTCAGGTTGCTGGTGCTGGAGCAGCTTTTGGACAAAAGGGTGAAAAGGGCGAGCCAGCTGTGATTGAACCTGTAAGGTCCACAGAGATGTACTGAATTTTGTAAAATTTGAGTGGTATTTTTTTTTTTTTTTTTCAGATCAAGTCACCAAAAGCTGTTAAAAGTTGATGTTGTATTGTAATGTTGTTTAAAAAAATAATAAAAAATAATTGTCATCCTAAACTAAAAAGGTCAGTGTCAAATAAGTGTGAACAGTATGATGGTTTGCTTGTTTGTTTGTTTGAAGGGCATGCTGATTGAAGGGCCTCCAGGACCTTCTGGACCAGCTGTGAGTCTTGATTTATTTATTTATTTATTTTAACATGACAGTGTTTGGCAATTGTAATAATTAGAAGTTTGTTCCATGTGCTGTGATGCGGATGGACTATTGATCTGCCTTTGTGTTTTTAGGGTCTTCCAGGCCCCTCTGGCTTACAAGGACCTCCAGGTGTTGCTGGAGATCCTGGTGATCGGGTAAGTGGTTCCTTATTTCACAAAACCAGAGGTCACTTTTTTAAGTGATGCACTGTGTGTAAATATATACTAGAAGCACTCGGAGAGTGCAAACCTCTGCCAAGGCCATGGGGTCACTGTCGCCATAACATCTACACGCCGTGGAATCACTGAACCTAAAAAAGTGTAACAATGATGTTTGCTAGTAAAAAAAAGTTTCATCTGCTGTGACTGGATAGCATGTATCCTTAGCGCTTGGCATCACAGTTTATTGCAACTTGCACCTTTCCCAGAAGCTACTGTCATCTGAGCACTGATATTGATATTGCATGTGCTTATAGACAAAAACAAATAAGAGACAAAATTCAATTTATTATTCAACTAAACTGCAAATATATGAATTTTTAACATTTATGAAACACTTCTCTAAATAAATAACAGTAAATTCTGAAATAGAACTATTGCATGTGCTACACAAGGCCATAGGGTCACTGACCCTAAAGAGATTCCCTCCTTGGCACAGTGATCTATTCAACAATTCAGTGTTACAACCAAAACTATAATACATACACTTTTCTTTCCTTTATATTTGACATCCTTGACCATGAAAACATACCACTAGAACTTGGAATCAATTTTATGTCTTTATTAGTTCAAAAGTTATTGTATAAAAATGATTTTTCGGTAATGGCGGTTTTCTTCTGGATCTAGCTTCATAACATTTGAAGCTACATCAAATCTGATGACACCTTACTGAATCAGTACAGATTCAGCTACAATTTGGTGTTAGTTGTGCATCTCTAGCTTCATTTGTCACCTCACACTGACACATTTTCTATTTTCCCTATATTTTTGCATATTCTGGATCACCAGATCCGGAATCCGGATCCGATCATCACCAAACTTTGTTGTTTGATAGAACATTTGACTATGTTACACCCTAATTTTTTTCAAGCCTTTCTGCCTTGTTTTTGTGGAGTTAGAAACTAGAATGTCAAAATTCCCCCTATCCCGCAATGGTGAAGAATCCTTTAAAAAATTCCTGGATCCAGATCGTGATCCGGATCACCACTAAAATTTAATCACTTGTTTCTCTTGTCATTTCCAACCACTCAACAAAATTTCATCAAAATCCATTCAAAACATTTTGAGTTATCCTGCTGACAAACAGACAGACAGACAAACAAACAAACAAACTCGACCGAAAACATAACCTCCTTGGCGGAGGTAATAATATATTTATGCCTGTGTCAAAAAAGCAAATTGTTTTGGTGAGTGGAGCTGTGCTGGTTGGAGAAGCTGGCTTATGATGATAGGAGTTGCAAAGCTCATAACTGTCATCTGGTCCAGCAGAGCTACTTAGTGACCACTGGATCAGACAGTGGTTGTGCTGGGCAGCTTCCACGTGTGAATTTCTGAGTGTGGACACAATGAAAATGAAATTTAGGCATATTGCAATTTTTAAGTTCTTCCAAGTTTTACTTTTTCAATTCAGAGTGTTTCTGACCTTTGTTCTTAAAAAAGTAAAGAAATAAACGGCATATTTGGAGAATTGTCCTTTTCTTGTGGAATATATGGAGACAAAATAGAAGATTAATTAAGACTTCAGTTGTGGGCTTTTTCTCAAGTTGATGTCTTTTTTAGCGAATAAGAATTAATTTGGCAAGAAAATCTTTTTTCATGAATTAATATAATGAATTGTTTTGTCTTTTGGTGCAACATTATAAGATCACATGGGCATTGTGATTCATACACATTTTAAAGGCCCCCTACATTAACACTCATGGAATGCGAGGCCAATGCACAAATCTGCTGCTCCTTAAATATTTTGAACATTTGAATAGCAAGGATGAAGAACAATATATGACAAAACACAAGTCACATTTTGGAACTGAGCCATAATGAACTCTTAACCCCTTAATGCCCAAAATAATATAGCTGTATATAAAAAAATGTTTTGTGTGTGTTTTTGCCTGTAAGTAGATGGTAAATAATGTTGAGATTATTAATTTCACTTTTGCACAAAAACTAGATAGTAATATTGGGTATTCTGGTAATGACTTTATGTTATAATGTTATAATAATAATGATGGTATGTTGCAAATTTGCAACAACATGCATACAGGTCAATTTAGTAAGTTGCATAGTCAGAGATTGTAGCATATATGCGACGATGGGAGTTAAGGGGTTAAATCTCTTATCCAATCCCACAAGTGCAAATTAATTCATTAATTTGCTTTTGTATGCTCCCATTTTGCTCTGGGTCTTCGCAGCATCCCGGGTACATATCTGCATTAGGATTTGACACTTTTTACACCTGATGTCCTTCCTGTGTACTTGGAGAAACATGCTCACAGCTTCTGATGCTCTTCGGCTCTACTTCTGAGGTGTGGCAGCATGAGGTGTGTTCTGAGTGGCATGGCTGTGGCTTGAAGTGCAAATAGTAATTTCTAAAAACAGAGACTCAGTCTCAAAGGAGCCAGGGGTTAGTTCCATTTGGCCTGAAATAATCAGTGGTTAAATGCATCCAGTTGAAAATGCAATAGACTGGAACAGGCAAAGTTGATCATGAATGAGCCACAGAGAATTAAAGAGCAGTTTCACCAATTATCACTCCTGATTATCTCATCACCTTTGGCAAAAAGTGTGTGGAAAGAACAATCAAATCAAATCAATTTTATTTATATAGCGCCAAATCACAACAAACAGTTGCCCCAAGGCGCTTTATATTGTAAGGCAAGGCCATACAATAATTACGGAAAAACCCCAACAGTCAAAACGACCCCCTGTGAGCAAGCACCTGGCAACAGTGGGAAGGAAAAACTCCCTTTTAACAGGAAGAAACCTCCAGCAGAACCAGGCTCAGGGAGGGGCAGTCTTCTGCTGGGACTGGTTGGGGCTGAGGGAGAGAACCAGGAAAAAGACATGCTGTGGAGGGGAGCAGAGATCAATCACTAATGATTAAATGCAGAGTGGTGCATACAGAGCAAAAAGAGAAAGAAACACTCAGTGCATCATGGGAACCCCCCAGCAGTCTAAGTCTATAGCAGCATAACTAAGGGATGGTTCAGGGTCACCTGATCCAGCCCTAACTATAAGCTTTAGCAAAAAGGAAAGTTTTAAGCCCAATCTTAAAAGTAGAGAGGGTGTCTGTCTCCCTGATCTGAATTGGGAGCTGGTTCCACAGGAGAGGAGCCTGAAAGCTGAAGGCTCTGCCTCCCATTCTACTCTTACAAACCCTAGGAACTACAAGTAAGCCTGCAGTCTGAGAGCGAAGCGCTCTATTGGGGTGATATGGTACTATGAGGTCCCTAAGATAAGATGGGACCTGATTATTCAAAACCTTATAAGTAAGAAGAAGAATTTTAAATTCTATTCTAGAATTAACAGGAAGCCAATGAAGAGAGGCCAATATGGGTGAGATATGCTCTCTCCTTCTAGTCCCTGTTAGCACTCTAGCTGCAGCATTTTGAATTAACTGAAGGCTTTTCAGGGAACTTTTAGGACAACCTGATAATAATGAATTACAATAGTCCAGCCTAGAGGAAATAAATGCATGAATTAGTTTTTCAGCATCACTCTGAAAGACCTTTCTGATTTTAGAGATATTGCGCAAATGCAAAAAAGCAGTCCTACATATTTGTTTAATATGCGCATTGAATGACATATCCTGATCAAAAATGACTCCAAGATTTCTCACAGTATTACTAGAGGTCAGGGTAATGCCATCCAGAGTAAGGATCTGGTTAGACACCATGTTTCTAAGATTTGTGGGGTCAAGTACAATAACTTCAGTTTTATCTGAGTTTAAAAGCAGGAAATTAGAGGTCATCCATGTCTTTATGTCTGTAAGACAATCCTGCAGTTTAGCTAATTGGTGTGTGTCCTCTGGTTTCATGGATAGATAAAGCTGGGTATCATCTGCGTAACAATGAAAATTTAAGCAATGCCGTCTAATAATACTGCCTAAGGGAAACATGTATAAAGTGAATAAAATTGGTCCTAGCACAGAACCTTGTGGAACTCCATAATTAACCTTAGTCTGTGAAGAAGATTCCCCATTTACATGAACAAATTGTAATCTATTAGATAAATATGATTCAAACCACCGCAGCGCAGTGCCTTTAATACCTATGGCATGCTCTAATCTCTGTAATAAAATTTTATGGTCAACAGTATCAAAAGCAGCACTGAGGTCTAACAGAACAAGCACAGAGATGAGTCCACTGTCTGAGGCCATAAGAAGATCATTTGTAACCTTCACTAATGCTGTTTCTGTACTATGATGAATTCTAAAACCTGACTGAAACTCTTCAAATAGACCATTCCTCTGCAGATGATCAGTTAGCTGTTTTACAACTACCCTTTCAAGAATTTTTGAGAGAAAAGGAAGGTTGGAGATTGGCCTATAATTAGCTAAGATAGCTGGGTCAAGTGATGGCATTTTAAGTAATGGTTTAATTACTGCCACCTTAAAAGCATGTGGTACATAGCCAACTAATAAAGATAGACTGATCATATTTAAGATCGAAGAATTAATTAATGGTAGGGCTTCCTTGAGCAGCCTGGTAGGAATGGGGTCTAATAGACATGTTGATGGTTTGGATGAAGTAACTAATGAAAATAACTCAGACAGAACAATCTGAGAGAAAGAATCTAACCAAATACCGGCATCACTGAAAGCAGCCAAAGATAACGATACGTCTTTGGGATGGTTATGAGTAATTTTTTCTCTAATAGTTAAAATTTTATTAGCAAAGAAAGTCATGAAGTCATTACTAGTTAAAGTTAAAGGAATACTCGGCTCAATAGAGCTCTGACTCTTTGTCAGCCTGGCTGCAGTCCTGAAAAGAAACCTGGGGTTGTTCTTATTTTCTTCAATTAGTGATGAGTAGTAAGATGTCCTAGCTTTACGGAGGGCTTTTTTATAGAGCAACAAACTCTTTTTCCAGGCTAAGTGAAGATCTTCTAAATTAGTGAGACACCATTTCCTCTCCAACTTACGGGTTATCTGCTTTAAGCTGCGAGTTTGTGAGTTATACCACGGAGTTAGGCACTTCTGATTTAAAGCTCTCTTTTTCAGAGGAGCTACAGCATCCAAAGTTGTCTTCAATGAGGATGTAAAACTATTGACGAGATACTCTATCTCACTTACAGAGTTTAGGTAGCTACTCTGCACTGTGTTGGTATATGGCATTAGAGAACATAAAGAAGGAATCATATCCTTAAACCTAGTTACAGCGCTTTCTGAAAGACTTCTAGTGTAATGAAACTTATTCCCCACTGCTGGGTAGTCCATCAGAGTAAATGTAAATGTTATTAAGAAATGATCAGACAGAAGGGAGTTTTCAGGGAATACTGTTAAGTCTTCAATTTCCATACCATAAGTCAGAACAAGATCTAAGATATGATTAAAGTGGTGGGTGGACTCATTTACATTTTGAGGAAAGCCAATTGAGTCTAATAATAGATTAAATGCAGTGTTGAGGCTGTCAATCTCAGCATCTGTGTGGATGTTAAAATTGCCCACTATAATTATCTTATCTGAGCTAAGCACTAAGTCAGACAAAAGGTCTGAAAATTCACAGAGAAACTCACAGTAACAACCAGGTGGACGATAGATAATAACAAATAAAACTGGTTTTTGGGACTTCCAATTTGGATGGACAAGACTAAGAGTCAAGCTTTCAAATGAATTAAAGCTCTGTCTGGGTTTTTGATTAATTAATAAGCTGGAGTGGAAGACTGCTGCTAATCCTCTGCCTCGGCCCGTGCTACGAGCGTTCTGGCAGTTATTGTGACTCGGGGGTGTTGACTCATTTAAACTAACATATTCATCCTGCTGTAACCAGGTTTCTGTAAGGCAGAATAAATCAATATGTTGATCAATTATTATATCATTTATCATTTACTAACAGGGACTTAGAAGAGAGAGACCTAATGTTTAATAGACCACATTTAACTGTTTTAGTCTGTGGTGCAGTTGAAGGTGCTATATTATTTTTTCTTTTTGAATTTTTATGCTTAAATAGATTTTTACTGGTTATTGGTGGTCTGGGAGCAGGCACCGTCTCTATGGGGATGGGGTAATGAGGGGATGGCAGGGGGAGAGAAGCTGCAGAGAGGTGTGTAAGACTACAACTCTGCTTCCTGGTCCCAACCCTGGATAGTCACGGTTTGGAGGATTTAAGAAAATTGGCCAGATTTCTAGAAATGAGAGCTGCTCCGTCCAAAGTGGGATGGATGCCGTCTCTCCTAACAAGACCAGGTTTTCCCCAGAAGCTTTGCCAAGCTCAACAGGTGATCACCTGTGAAGAAGATATTAAACTGTATTTTCATTGTTTAATATCCTTGTGAAGGTGAAGAGCTATAGAATGGTGGACCAGCATTTTACCCATGTACAGATATTAGAGAGGGTTTGGGAGTATGCCCAATCAGTCTACATGTGCTTTGTGGACTTGGAAAAAGCCTACGACTGGGTACCCCGAGGTGTCCTGTGGTGAGTGCTGAGGGAGAATGGGGTCACTGGTCTGCTGCAATGTGTGGTCTGGGTTCTATACCACCAAAGTGTGAACTGTGTCCGCATTCTCTGCATTTCATCAGAGCTTTTTCTGGTAGGTGTTGGACTCTGCCGGGGCTGACCCTTGTCATAAATTCCAGTTGTAGTTTTCATGATCAGGGTTTCAAGGTGAAGTTAGGGGTTGGAAAAGTGTCCAGTTTGGTGACACCAGAATTGCATCTTGACCTCTGATGTGCACTGGACAGATTTGAGTATGAAACGAATGAGATAAGGATCAACATCTCTAAATCTGAGGGCATGGCTCTCTGTCAGAAAAGGGTGGATTGGGAGTTATTGCCCAAAGTGAATTAGTTCAAGTTTCTTAGGGTCTTGTTCACAAGTAAAATGGAGCATGAGATCAACAGAAAGATTAGGGCTGTATCTGTAGTCCCATGGACACTGTACCAGGTAGTTGTGGTGCACTTCTGTCCAAAGCTGGACTGGATTGTGATTTGGCCTATTGAGGAGGAAAGAAACCTGCTGCCTTCAGCAGAGGATAAACTACTAAAATGACTAACTCTGGATATATATATATATATCACAGTTTATTGTGAGAATCAAGCATCGCTGGAGATATAATCATCAAAAAAGTCTCAATCTTCAGAGATCTTTAAGACTAAATGAATAATAATATGGACTGTGATTATCTTTAGGACAAGTTGTAGCTCTTCTTAGTCGTAATACCTTCATTTCGATCCTATAAAATGCCTGCAATGGCCTCTGTCATTCAGTGATCAAACAACTGCATTTGAAATTCTTACATAGCCCATAAACCCAGAGAGAAAAGCAAAGCCGCTTTCTTTGAAGCTACAGTTTTGTTTTGTTTTTTTCATTTGTGATATAGTGCAGTTTAGACACCATAGTACAACATATAATGTGGTACATGTATGCAAAAGTCTAATTAATCAAAGTGTTGATTTTAATTCATGAAAGCATGTCTTTACTGTGTGACAGGGTCCTCCTGGTCGTCCTGGTTTGCCTGGTGCTGATGGTTTGCCTGGTCCACCTGGTACCATGCTGATGCTGCCAGTAAGTATTCACAATAATGCATAGTAGAGGACCTAGGTGAGACATGTATGCACATTAGGAGAGGATAATTCAACTGTTGTAGACTAATATGACCCCAGTGAACAACTTGGGATATGTGCCAAAATCTCTATCCAGATAAACAGCCAGAGAATGACCACATCCTTTTTTTGTCCCGAGTGTTACTTCAAATACAGCTGTATTTTCCAAACTGCAGCAGCTGTAAATTTTCAAAGGTATTCAAAATGTTCAGAAAGATCAGTACATGTTTGGGAGGGTCATAGAAAAGTGTAAAATTTCTGTTTTGCTATTTTAAGAGAAAATGGCTAAAATAAGTGGGTCAACTTATTACTTGTACATTGAAAGAAAACAAGCATTTGCCAGATATAATGACATTTTATTTTCAGTCATACTGTTATCAATGGAATATTGATTTAAAGTGAAAAATTCAAAACAAAACTTGTTCCTTTAACAATCAGCAGTATCTAGAGATCTTATATATTTTATAGATTATCAGGGAAATTTCCCAACAGCCAATAGCGCAGAAAGTTTAAGTTACTAAATACATGGCGATTCCGGACTGTATGTAGGTCATTTGACCAAATGTTTTCTCATGGTTTTCTCTAAACATATAACTCAAAAAGAGAACAAGATGCAACAGTGGAAAATCTTGACAAACAGACTGAGCATAATTAAAGAGGAAAGGATATTTGACCAACACAAAAACTAAACCATACCTAAAGCTGAATCAATAAATAAAAGAAGAAAACCAATCAATAAGACACAGAGACACAACCCGGGGAGAGATCACACAGACAAATGAGACGACAGACCAGGACAAAGATGGAGGACAAACCATTAGGAGGACATACATGAAAGACAGACACAGAGGACATACGAGTGAAATACACCGACACCAGACAAAGGACTAAAATACGAACCCATAAAAGTAAGGACACGGACAGGGTTAACAGATGCACACACACACACTTACACACACACACACTGACGACCAAAGGAGGCGTGGGAAACAAACAGGACAGAACACAAACCATGAACAAAGGGCACAAACAAGGCAGTCAGATGTAGACACAACAGACATTGTTAATCAATACTGAAAAAAGTCTATGACAATTAAAAAATAACATTCTATATAAGTACAAAAGTCCTTATTATTGACTTTATGAGCATTTTGTTTGAAAAAATAAATATGATCAACTGGAAAAAGCTGAGTTTGAAAGTTTTTACCCATTGATGTATGCAAACTGATATCTGGAACTGCAGGATTTTGAATAAGAAATGTGAATTTTTTGGTGGGGCTACTAAAATTCTTGTTTTTGAGGCAGGGGTGGGGTTGGGTCTCTAGCCCCGTCAAGCACACCCTATGATTCATTGTCACCCCTAGTATTTGCCTGTACTAGCTCTGCCTACTGTTGTCCTTGTTGTTGCTGATTTAATTGTGAATGTTTAGTCTTTTGACTTTGAATAATTCGCATACAAGAGAATGAGTGACTTGAATACCTGTGTTTATTTAATAGTTCCGCTTTGGTGGGGATGGTGAGAAGGGTCCAGTGGTGTCTGCCCATGAAGCCCAAGCACAGGCCATCCTCTCTCAAGCCAGAGTAAGAAGGAGTCAAAGAAGTTACAAATGCACCAGAAGGCTCTAAACAAACCTCCACCCATGTTCTGCTCTCTGCACACAGTGGGAAATGCTCTGCTATTTGGGGAAGGAGGGTAGAAAGACACAACATTTAATGGGCCTGTGATGGATAAAGAGAGACATGCCCCAGAGGGCAACGATGTTCTCAAAAGCCACTTTGAAGACAGTCAAAAATACTTAAAATTGAACTATTTCAGTCACACTTCATGGTGCACATGGTAACTTTTACATTGTTCTGATTTTTACCAAATCAGAACCAAACATCCTAAATGACTTATGTTGGAAGAGTTGAAAATTGAGCATGACTGGATTTCACCAAGAGCTTCGAAGCATCCCCTTTATCCTTTGGCAGCCTTTTAAGTTTTATTATTTATTTTTTGCCTTTTTCAGCTGGCTCTTTTTCATACCCCTTTCATACCCCTAACTAAGGTATATAGTGTGAGAATATTAAAGGCATGGATGCAATAGATGTCCTGTATTTGCAGGTGATCCCTACTTCCTTTCTGTTTATCCAAATTCCAGGGTGGTTCAGTCAGCAACACAGATGGTTGTTTTTATTTCCAAATTCATTATCTGAGCACAAAACAACATGCTTCATTTACTGTCTCCTAAATTATCAACCAAAGTGATCAAACCAATACTAAACCATTTGAATGCCATGTTCAAAATTACAGATGGGGGATAGTCAGCACATGAACATACTTTTTTAAATTCACCAAAAAAGTTAATATACTGTTGGTTGATTTAGTTTGTATTGAATTGAGTGAATGTACACTTCATTCATGTGTGTTTGTTTGCCCTATAGCTAGCTATGAGAGGACCCCCCGGGCCAATGGGTCTGACAGGAAGATCAGGACCAGTGGTGAGTTACTATTTGATGATTTGATTTTTTCTTTCTTTTATTATTTTTAGCTAATTATTAATCTTCCATAAATACATCCTGCTCTTTATTTACACAAAGAGCTTATAATAAGTTGTCAAATCATGTAGTCGTCATTAAAAAAAGCGGTCTGTAATTTTCGACATAGGTACACTTCAACTATGAGAGACAAAATGAGAAAAAAAAATCCAGAAAATCACATTGTAGGATTTTTAAAGAATTTATTTGTAAATTATGGTGGAAAATAAGTATTTGGTCAATAACAAAAGTTCAACTCAATACCTGTAACATAATCTTTGTTGGCAATGACAGAGGTCAAATGTTACCTGTAAGTCTTCACCAGGTTTGCACACACTGTAGCTGGTATTTTGGCCCATTCCTCCATGCAGATCTCCTCTAGAGCAGTGATGTTTTGGGGCTGTCACTGAGCAAAACGGACTTTCAACTCTCTCAACAAATTTTCTATGGGGTTGAGGTCTGGAGACTGGCAAGGCCACTCCAGGACCTTGAAATGCTTTTTACGAAGCCACTACTTTGTTGCCCGAGCAGTGTGTTTGGGATCATTGTCATGCTGGAAGACCCAGCCACATTGCATCTTCAAATGCTCTCACTGATGAAAGGAGATTTTGGCTTAAAATCCCATGATACATGGCCACGTTCATTCTTCCCTTAACACAGATCAGTCGTCCTGTCCCCTTTGCAGAAAAACAGCCCCAAAGCATGATGTTTCCACTCCCATGCTTCACAGTAGATATGGTGTTCTTGGAATGCAATTCAGCAGTCTTCTTCCTCCAAACACGATGAGTTGAGTTTTTACCAAAGTGTTTTGGTTTCATCTGACCACATGATATTTTCCCAACCCTCTTCTGGATCATCCATATGCTCTCTGGCAAACTTCAGATGGGCCTGGACACGTACTGGCTTAAGCAGGGGGACACGCCTGGCACTGCAAGATTTGAGTCCCTCTCTGCGTAGTGTGTAGCCTTTGTTACTTTGGTCCCAGCTCTCTGCAGGTCATTTATCAGGTCCCTCTGTGTAGTTCTGGGATATTTGTTCACCGTTCTCATGATCATTTTGACCCCACGGGATGACATCTTTCGTGGAGCCTCAGATCGAGGGAGATTATCAATGGTCTTGTATGTCTTCCACTTTCTTACAATTGCTCCCACAGTTGATTTATTCACACCAACCTGCTTGACTATTGTAGACTAACTCTTCCCAGCCTGGTGCACATCGATAATTTTTTTCCTGGTGTTCTTTGACAGCTCTTTGGTCTTGGCCATGGTTGAGTCTGGAGTCTGACTGTGTGAGGCTGTGGATAGGTGTCTTTTATACAGATACCGAGTTCCAACAGATGCCATTAATACAGGTAACAGGTGCAGGACAGAAGAGCTTCGTAAAGAAGAAGTTACAGGTCTGTGAGAGCCAGAAATCTTGCTTGTTTGTGGCTGACCAAACACTTTTTTTCCACCATAATTTACAAATAAATTCTTTAAAAATCCTACAATGTGATTTCCTGGATTTTTTTTCTCATTTTGTCTCTCATAGTTGAAGTGTACCTATGATGAAAATGACAGACCTCTCTCATCTTTCTAAGTAGGGGAACTTGCACAATCAGGGACTGACTAAATACTTTTTTACCCCACTGTACGAGTTCGTACAGTGATTCATTTAGGTTTTTTTTTTTGGGGGGGGGGGGGGGTATTTTCTCCCTTTTTGCAACCCATTAATCTGTCTGTCTGTCTCTGTTGGGCAGATCAAAATAAAAGGATGGAGCCATGGGAATAACTGATTGAGTGAAATTTAAAAACTGTGAAGCTGCAGAGTGTCGTAATTTGAGTCTTGTTGTAGAACTGTTATTATTAGCAAACTGCTATTCTGCATTCTGTAATGCATTTCCACCATATTTCATATAAAAATACATATTGTTTATGTTGGTTTGATATTTGGTGGAAGAAATTGCCTTGAGGAGAAGGTTACATGGTAGCTCAGCGGCCGTGCTGTGTGACTATCGGTACTTGCAGCTGCCAAGAAAATTTCATTCTGTTGCCTCCATCCCATCCCACAGCTCACTTCCTTTTTCTCTGAGGCTTGTTGATACATGATCCACTATTTACTTGCAGCGAAAAAAAAAAAAAAAAAAACCATGAACTACCCTGTGCTAAATCAGCCAGTGCCAACACGACAAACATTGTGACATGAAAAGATATGGCAATAATTATGTGCAACAGCAGTGAGTGGGATGTTGAAGATGTTTACAAGCATGCTACACATGTACCTCTCAGAAAAAACTATAAGTGAATGTATGTTTAGATGAAGGTATGACTTTCCAACTGACTTTGAAAACCACTAGTGGACCATTAAGCTTCCATTAAATTGAATTCTGCAAACTTTAAGTCAATTAACATTTTTTCAATAAAGCTTCAATTTCAAAAATGTCTGTAAACCTTATGTGTTTCATGTTAAAGATAATACACTAATCCAATTAGCAAAATCGACACATTGCGTAAAGGAAACTACACTGAAAAAAGAATCAACTTAAAAAAGTGTTACAATTGGTTAAACCTGAATGAATTAAGTTATTTGAACTTAAGTTAGCAAGTTAGATCAACTCCAACTTACAAATGTAAGTTCAAACAGCTTAATTCATTCAGTTATGATGCTTTTTTAAGTTGGTTCAACTATTCTCTTTTTTCAGTGTAGCATCACCACGAGGATATGGAGGAAGAGGAAGTCAAACCAGAGAACATGCACAAATTAGATTCTTAAAATATTTTCCATGTGCAATTTTATTTATTAGTATTTCTTGTTTTATATTTTATGCACTGTGTTTGTTCAATGGAAACTGCTGTTTAATTTAATTTGTTATATTGAATTATTAGTATACATCAAGATGGTCATCTGATCTTGCATGCTAAACCCTTTTGGGAACGTCCATGTTTAAAGTTTCAGCTGTTTAGGTCTGTATGATCCAAAACAAGCAAGCTAAAGCTCAATTCATATATGGTTATAAAATTTGTGTTACACTCAAAAATGGCTCTTTGGATGAACTCAATTCAATTATGTGCAGGATTTACATCTAATAAATATATCTAGCCCCAACTCAGATAAAACACATCCGTGCAAATAATGTAATTTAATTTAGTTGGGACTACATATATTTATTAGGTGGAATACAATCAAATGAGTCAGTTTGAGTGTATCACTTAAACAAATGACTCATTAAATGAACTGAATTCAGTTATGGGCAGGATTTCCATCTAATAGATATATGTAGTCCCAACTCAATTAAATTAAATTATCTTGTATGGATGTACTTTAATTGAATTTAATTTTAATTTTGAATTTAATTTAAAACTCGTCAATAAAGTCAATTTAATGTACAATAGTTCATTTCAGGTCAGCTTGGTGTATAAATATCATCGTTCCAGGCAATGATTGCTGTCAGCTGGCCGTTAGAAGCAAGTTAGACAATAAAAAACAGCTAATTTCAATAGAACAGCGTGTTTTCACCGAGCGGCCAGTCACGGAAGCATGAATTCTCGCCTTCGGATTGGCCACTTTGCTGAAGTGACTTAGCGCTGACCTTGAAAATTAGCAGGTTATTGGGTTAGCTTTACTACAGTTAGCTTCAAACCTATGTTTTAGGTTACCTGCGCCCACTACTGGTTTTCAGACAGTATGATACTATAGTTTTTTTTCCTGTAATTGAATAAATATCACCTTTAGATTGTCTGCAGACAGATTATACTATTTGTGTCGAATATGTGCCTCCACTATCTGTGATTTAGCAGCAGCAGTTTCAGATTTAAGTATATGGCTTCTATGCATTAGTGTGGCAGCATGTCTTAACTGTAGGCTGAAAATGTTTGTGGGCAAAAAGGAAGTTCAAGATGATAGAATACACCTTTTTTTAATTGTAGCAAACAGCTTGGAAGAGTGTTATTTTGCATCTTTCATGGAACACCCATTTTGTTCATACATTTGCACTGAATGAAATGTGTGGACTTATTTTGAGCAGCTCAGCACACAGACACATAGTTAGCTGAACATCGCCCTCTGCTGGTTACTTTGCTTCATGTTACCCATTTGCCTTGTGTCTCACTTTGAAAAAAATGTGACTGTTTGCTTGTGCTCTCTCTCTCTCTCTCTCTCTCTCTCTCTCTCTCTCTCTCTCTCTCTCTCTCTCTCTCTCTCTCTCTCTCTCTCTCTCTCTCTCTCTAGGGTCTACCTGGTTCTGCTGGACTGAAAGGTGACAGTGGAGATCCTGGTCCTCAGGTGAGGAGTAATGATGATGTCACTGATGTACTCAAATGCCCCCTCACCAGCCGCATCCAAGTTTACTCAAACTGTTGATCAAAAAACACGCTGTGTGTCTGCGCAGGGTCCCCGTGGCATCCAAGGGTCTCTGGGACAACCTGGCAAACCAGGAAAGAGGGTGAGTGAACTCACTGATCTGATCTAAATTTGTGTGCGTGAGCTTGTTTCTTCATGTGGAGACATTACACACACTCAGGCTGAGCAGCTTACTTCTAATCCAACAATCACTCGATACGTGCCTAAAGTCCTCTGCAGTCAATATCCGGCAAAGTTAATCTGTCTGAAAATGACAAAATCTGTAAAACGGATTCAGATGTAGATGACAACTAATGTCACAGAGCAGAGACTCTGCAGGTCCCTGAGTCACCTGACTGGATATGAAGATCATCATTTGCAGACAATTTAACTGAGCAGTTTGATTGGTTGTTAAGCCACTAGGAGGCAGTGGCTGATTTAATGCCACAGAATGTGATGGAAGACATACTTTATGCATGTGAGTGTTGGGTTGTAACCTCTCCATTTTTGACCATTTCCCTTTTTCGAACTTCACAATTCAACAAAGATGAGTAAACCAATTAAAGAAAGATAGAATGTGCAACAATGATCAACAGAAAGAAGTTCCTATGGTTCCACATATATGTTTTTAACATATTATTATTTGTTTTAACATATTAATGTTTCCTTTTCTGGTGTGTATTTAAATGGTAAATGGACTGCATTTATATAGCGCTTTTCCATCTGCATCAGACGCTCAAAGCGCTTTACAAATAATGCCTCACATTTACCCCGATGTGGGGGTGCTGCCATACAAGGCACTCACTACACACCGGGAGCAATAGGGGATTAAAGACCTTGCCCAAGGGTCCTTCGTGATTTTCCAGTCAGGCTGGGATTTGAACTGAGGATCTTCTGGTCTCAAACCCAACGCCTTAACCACTAGACCAAGTCTGGATTTGAAAGTCTCCACAGAATCTGACTGTTTTATTGATGCAGGGAGATCATTTCACAGAACAGGGGCACGATAAGAGAATCACTTATTCATCACTTATTCTCGTTGAGACATCGGTTAATTTTTTAGAGTGTGACCTATGTTGTTCAAAAATATGCCATTCCTGCACAGCAAAGACGTAAAGTAACATGGGCCCAATGAATATTTTACACATTAGATTTTTTAAATCCAAATTTAATCCTTTTGTAATCAACAACATTTTAACTCGTAACTGTGATTTAATTACATATACTGAATTTTTCTCAATAATTGTAATGATTACAGTCACATTTATTTTGTAATTTAATTACACAACTGAAATGCATGCAACTATTAATTCCCCAATACTGAACACAACACACATCTGAAGAAAAACACAACACACACTTAGTGAAGAGTTTTGTATATTATATTATAGTACCAATAGTGGTAACTTGTCGAATCCTATTTACAAATAAATGCAATTTTGTTTAGGAAGCTTTCTGCTAAATTCACTCATTCATTCATTTACCATCTTTCACAATAATGATGTATTGTATTTCTCTGACAAATCAGCAATCTGCAGTGTTTTGACGTCACCTTTTGGTATCACCTCAGCTTGCTTGGAACCATGACGGAGGTGATACCAAAAGCAGAACTAGGTACCAGGTACTAGGTACCAGGTACTAGGTGCCAGGTTTGAAAGAGCAGAGCAGGTACCATCTAGTGAAAAAGTGTCATGTGAAAGTATAAATGTTATTAGCAAGATATCTGAACCACATCTAATCTGATATTGATCTAAATTAGCGTGGACATTGGGCCTTTGGATGGAATGAAGTGTTTTGATTTTGGTTAGGATCTGTGAATAATCAAGGTCCAGCGGCTGCCATGTGCCTTTTACTAAGGAGTGGCTTCTGTCTGGGACCTCTACCATACAGGCCTGATTGGTGGATTGCTGCAGAGAAGGCCCTTCTCTCCTGATTGCTCAGTTTAGACGGGCGGCCAGCTCTAGGAAGAGTCCTGGTTGATCCAAACTTCTTTCATTTATGGATGATGGAGGCCACTGTGCTCACTGGGACCTTCAAAGCAGCAGAAATGTTTCTGTACCCTTCCCCAGATTTGTGCTTTGAGACAATCCTGTCTGCGGGGTTGACAGACAATTCCTTTGGCGTCCTACTTGGTTTGTGCTCTGACATGCACGGCCAAATGTGGGCCCTTATATGTAGACAGATGTGTGTCTTTCCAAATAATGTCCAGTCAACTGAATTTACCCCAGGTGGACTCCAGTTAAGCTGTAGAAACATCTCAAGGATGATCAGTGGAAACAGGATAAACCTTAGCTCAATTTTGAGCTTTGTGGAAAAAGCTGTGAATACTTATGTGCATGTGATTTCATAGTTTGTTTGTTTGTTTGTTTTTTCAAAAATCTCATAAAAACCTTTACATTGTCATTGTGAGGTTTTGTGTGAACAATTTTCAGGGGAAAAAAAAGGAAAAGCAGCTGTAACTTAAAAATATGGAAAAACTGAAGCGCTGTGAATACTTTCCTGGTGCACCGGAATACAATAAAACTGAATCCATTTAACAATCAAAAAAATCATGACTGTGCTGTGTAATTTTCTCATCTGTCAGTAGATAACTGAGCAAGAGGTGATTTCAAGAACTGCATACGAAATCTAAGCTGGAGTCTACAACATTACTCTTTGCAGACTTGTTCCTAGAGCTCATGTATTTTATGTCACTATCATGAAGATGCATCAAAAGCTATTCCATGCACACAACCGCTGAAGCTTGTAAATCCCCCGCAAGACTCCTTCATGCACAGTCACTGTTTTTTGAGGGTGATCAGTAAGACGAATTACCAGACTGTGCCATACTGCTTGTAAGTGATCATGACTGATTGAATTGAATTCCAAGGAATAAGTAACACTTCAGCTTGACGTCTTCCTTTTGCTGAATTGTCAATAAAATAATGAAGGAATGCACCCAGCTGACCATGAAATAAGTCAGCAGCCAATTGTCAAATTATGCTTTGGTTCTTTAAATATGGGCTGCATGCACACACACACACGCACACAGACGACATTCCTACAGTGTTCAACTGATTTTAATGCAGTTAACCTCAAAATAAAGGTGAGAATGTGCACTATGATGTCACAGCCATTGTGTCCTTCCATCGTTAATACGATCGAAGCGGTGTACAAGCGGCACAAGCTCGTTCATGGCACAGGGAGTCCCAAACTGGAAGTTCCAAATTGAACAGCAGAGGATATTAACTGGCTTTTGATTGATTTTGTTTTTGCACTGGAATGTTTATCCTCTGTAAGGTTTTTGTGTAACTTTTTGATTGTCTTAATTTTAAAAAAGAAAATAAGATTTAATAAAGAGAAAGAGGAGATCTCATGTGAATAGAGGAGAAAAGGCAGGTGGTAGGTTAAGAGGGGCATAGTTGGGGGGTTCTGGTGGTCAAAGCCCCCCAGAAGCTAAAGGGTTTTAGCCATGCTAATGATCCCCAGAAGCATTTACTGAAAAACATCTGATGGACCTAAATGACATGGTGCAATGCTGAAGAGCTTCGCTCGTTCATGTCTGCAACATATAGATATTATGTTTTCATAACAAAAACAACACAAATTAGGCGATCCTCAGATATACAGTATGTACCTAACTAGATGTAATGTGCATGTAAATACTTGTGTATGTACCACTGACAGGACATGTATGATATATTAACTTGTTTTGTCTTTTGTTCTAAGGGCCGTGCTGGGGCTGATGGGGCCCGCGGGATGCCTGGAGAGCCAGGTGCCAAGGTATCACCTTTTTTATTCTTTCACACAGATGTCACAAGATGCAGTTTTTAATCAAAAGCACATTTACTTCTTTGCTGATTGATAATGTTGTGTGTGATGATGACATCAGCTTCTGTCCTTCTAAACAGGGTGACCGAGGGTTTGATGGACTCCCGGGACTACCTGGTGAAAAGGGACACAGAGTGAGTAGAGAATTTTGGATGTCACCTATTTGGTGAACTAAAATTTTGAATTAGAATGTAATGGTCAGAATGAAACAGTGACATATTCTGGTTATTGATACACTGATATTTATTTAAACGATAAAAAGTCTCAAAGTTCTTGTTGGTTTTATACCGGCGCCAACATAAAATCTTGCATGAAGATAGGGAGGGCAAATGCAGAAGTGCAGTCAATATTATGTTCATCAGATCGCCCATCCCTCCCTATATTTCTATAAAATGTCTTTTTTCATCATAAATGAAAGATAAATCACAAACAACTCATCCGTTTAGTGCCAGATCTGTTCCACCTGGTGTGCAACCTCTGTATTGCAAACTCTTAAATTGAGGTTATTGTCATGTGTTTACTACCAGCGCACACTGATAACATTGTCACAAGTAAAATGTTGTGAAAAAGACTCATTGTTTTCCGTTTTACAATGTGTTGGGGTAACAAACTGGATTTCAGATTTCAGACAACTTTATTGATCCCAAAAAAGGGCAATTATGTTTACACTCCAATTACCTCAGAAAAGATACAGCAATTAATCCACAATTTTTACTTGTTTACCCTAATAATGACACACATCAAAATTAAAGACAACACATATACATTTGACATTGTTTATGTGCTCTAAACGTGAAGCAGTCCATCATCCGAATTGAGGCAAAGTGGGTGAAGGCCGCAGCAGGAGGGGCCCGCGCCGCCCAGCCTGGGGGTTGAAGGCTACAGCAGTAAAAACCGCGCTGCCTTCAAGGTGGCAGGGAGGAAGCCAGTGTGACCGTCCTTGCCGGAGTCCTAACAAAATGTATTTATTTTAGGGTGGGGGTTTAATCAACTCTCATTAAAAAAATGGGGTGGGTGACTGCTTGGTGGGGAGTGGGGTGGCGGTCATTCCAATGTATGGATATAAAAATACTGTAAATGCATTACTGCTTCATTACAACCCATGGCACGAGCAGGTGGAGTCCTCAATATTGAGGCAGCTGTGTGCTGGATCGGTAACAAGAGATCTTGGATCCTCCAGGAGAACTCAGCCGAGGTTAGGGTTGGGTTATGCTGTATCTTGTAGCTTGTATCCACAGGATCATGTCCAAAGAAATGTGCCACATGACTAAAACATTGTAGCTGGTGTGATACTCCTCAACTAAGTCTCCCAAAGGAACAATTGTTTGACACAAAGTCATTCCAGTGGTACTCAAGGATGCTCCAAAGAGTCCAAGTACCAAAAATCATCCAGTTTTGCCTTAGATCTGTGGTTAGTGTCCAAATCTCACAACCAAAGCATAAGATAGGAAGCAGCAGAACCATAAAGGTTTTTGATCTCCTGCAAAGGTATCAGCATTGACAAACACCTCTGTCCAGCGACCTCATGACTCCATAAACTCTTCCCAGGTGTCTCTCAATCTCAAAGACCGAGGCCCCAGAGACATGAATGTCACTGGGTGCGTTTCCATTACCCTCCAAACTGCACAATTTGAAGTAATGAATTGAAAATAGACTTAATGGAAACACATGTATTTCAAGAGAAAAAAATAGCACCCTCAAATATTCCATAAAGGTTTTTGATGTGAGTTTGCTTTTCAAGTAATTCAAAATTGCAGTGGAAACATTTTTCTACAATTACAGGTCACATGGTATACAGAAAGACTGACATGACATTCTATAATTCACGATGCGGTATGTGTGGATGGACTTAAACTTTATTAGACATAACATTAGGGCAATCTTGAATTGACAAAACAATAAAATGACAATATTTACCAGGACTTACCCATCCGTTGTCATAACTATTGAAACTATATTTATCCCGAGAGTCTCGCTAGGTTGACTGTTATTGTGAGAGTTCAAAACCCAGTAGTCGCATTTCATCATTTCACTCATGTGTTGTCATTTCACTCTTTTATTGACACACAGGCAATTTTGCTGAGTAAAATTTACTCTGGTGGGATAACATGTGATCCCTGTCTAAACAGAGTAAAATATACTCTACCATGGGGCTAAATCAACTCAACATAGTGTAAAATCAACACTTACTGAAGTAAATCCACTTGCATTGACTAGACCAGGGGTAGGCAACCTGTTCCAGAAAGAGCCATGAGGGTGCAGGTTTTCTTTGCAGCCACTGACTCCACCAGGTGATTTCACTGATTAACTGATTCCATCTGCTCAAAGTGATATTAATCAGTAAAATCACCTGGTGGAGTCAGCGGTTGCAAAGAAAACCTGCACCCTCATGGCTCTTTCTGGAACAGGTTGCCTACCCCTGGACTAGACGGTGTCACGACTCAATCCGTCCAGCCTTTGCTGCGCATGCATCATCAGCCGCAGTTCACTGATTATCACATCGTTTCTGCTTCAAACTGCACTCCAGTCATCATCTGTCTCAGCGACAGATATCTGAAGCTTTTGTACAACAATAATTTCCGCATAAATTCAGCATTATTTCATCAGAAAAGGAGGAAAAAGTGATCAGAGTACCACAGCTACACAGCTGCTGCGTTCACTGACCATCATTTCAAAGCGTCACAGAATATCGCCTCATTCCTGCTTACAACGGCCTCTTTTCTGCTTAAAACTGACTTTAGAATGATTTAAGAGGTTTTACTGATGGTTAATAATCCCATTAATCCATTTGATCACTTTGGGTGAAGACAATCTGTCCACAGAGTGGCTGTGCTCAGAATTGATGCATGCGCAGTGGAGGCAGGCGGGGGGTCTGTTCAGTCGGCGACACCAGTGGAGCTGATTTCACTCTACAATAGAGTGTTTTTTGCTCTATTTAGACTGGGATCAAATGTTATCCCAGCAGAGTAAATTTTAATCAGCAAAATTTCCTGTGCATTCTGAAAATATCTCTTAAGTTTTGTGCAGATCTGTACTGAAAACCCAGCTGCTGCTGAGATAAGTGAATGTCTCTACAAGTTCAACACTTTAACCGCATACAGAGTCCAGGTCATTGAAAGCTTGGATCTTAGTCTTGATCCAGGACAATCTCATTCCTCACTCAGATCTTACCAATAATCAAGTGCTGCAATCAGGGTGTCCATTGAGTCCACAAAGATCAGTGCGCCATACAGTACATAAAGTAAAGGTCAGTAAAGCTTTCTTTTCCAACAAAGGCACCTAAGCTGCTGGTTTCCACAACCCTACTAAACGTCCAGTCCATGCAAGTACTGAACAGCATAGGAGACAGGACACATGCCTGATGATCACCAGTATTGACTGGAAAAAAATAACACATTCTCACTCCCAAGTTGTCACATTTTTATGCTTGGTCAGCGCCGCTTTCCGTCGTGATGTGATGACTTAGAGAACCCTGTTTTGTCATTTAGACTGGACGGTAGGGAGACAGCACACAGAACTATCTGCTTCACTCTGGAACTTGACTTTCAGGGAACAATCATCTATGGCTTGGTTATGGTTAGGGTTTCCCAGCGCATCACACAGTGATGTAACGAGGGAACTCGACTCATCACAGATTGATGTTCTATCAAAATGAGCTGTTTACATCAAAACGTGACAACTTACATGTGAGACTGGGAACTTGTGTACAGACTGGATATTATGTCCAACAATGTCTCGAGGATCCTGTGAATAAATATAAATATGGCTCCATTTACACCAGGCATTAAAATGTGTCTTGTACATATGATATATGACATATTTTACTGATTTATTTGCATCTGACAATAATCTGCCCAGTGACCACACTGAAATCTCATTAAGATCTGATATCCAGCTCACTTCATACTCCTGTAGTTTGCAGGCCAAAAAAAAATAAATCCAAGAAGGGGAAGGCTGCATTGTTTGCTTTGAAAAGTGGGGAACAGTTTTTAACTCACCAAGTGGAGTAGGTAGGTCAATGGGATTAGGACCACATTCATAAAGCAGTCTAAACTAAACTTAGTTGACTACGGTTAGTCACCCAACGTTATCCATCTAATATCTGTTTCACATCAATGGCTAAACTTGTAGATTACCAGTTCTTACTGTAATACTGTCCCTCACAAAGTACAAAGTCAAACTGTTTCGCACTCTTAAATTTATTTAAAGTCACAGTGGAAAAAACAGGCCTGGATTCTGAAGAACTTCTCTCACGCAAGAGATCCATCCGTTCAGACCTTCAAACAATGGACTAAAACAGTTTTTTTTATCAAGCACAACATGGGCATAACAAAGGCAGAACTTATTTTGCAACATCCTTCCCTTATTGGTCCCTGTGGTCATTCAGGGGAGGTCCAACCCCACTGCCCATGACCCACGTGAAAATAGGACACATGATTTATATTGTAACCGGAATCTCTTTGTTCTGAGTGGTAAAACCGTTTCAAGCCCAGTTTGACATGTGCAATCAAACAAATAACAGACTAAAAGTACATCAAACTAAGAATACAATTGTTGTTGTTGCTCATTTGGCTGCTCCTGTCATTGTCCAGGGTCGCCACAGCGGATACAGCCAGATCCGCATTGGTAATTGCCACAACTTTTACGCCAGATACCCTTCCTGACACAACTCCAGTTTTACCTGGAGAAACACATACAGCCGCTGGTGTTCCAAAGAGGTCTCCCATCCAAGTACTAACCAGATCCTACTCTGCTTAGTTTCTCAGATCTGACGGGATCAGGCTGACACAGAGCAGACCGGCTGCAAACTAAGAATACAATAATTTAAGTAAAATAAATACTTAATACCAAAACAAATAGCAAAGAAAACAAAATAATAGTTAAACACACAAATATATCTAACAATGGCCTCGTGAGCATTGTTGCCAAGAAACGCCTCCAATGTGCAGCAGTTTTGTTTACTTCCATGTTGGTCGTTGTCATGAACTATCCAGCCTTTGTTTCGTTAACTGGCTTTATTGACATTTACAGACATGCGAACTGCAGAATGACGTGTTTAGCTCTTAGCCTAGCAGTTCTTCTTCTACACTTCCACCAAGTATTTTTGTGCACACAACGCTGCTCAGCATGACAGTGATGCCTGGTGGCTAATGTGAGAACTGTCACAAACACATAATGACAGTCGTCATCTGCTACAACCATGGCCAAAAGCGGAGGAAGCGCTCCTTTTGGAGGAATACGAGTGACGTAGGGGTGCGCTTGAGTGTTCCATCAAGTGGCGGTACATGATAGCTGCCGTTTTTGAGGTAAACCACTTAAGTTTTGTTCCCTAAAATCTGATTAGCATCCTCTGTACCAGGCTCAAAACTTTAGTCGGGTAACGTCAAACTTTAGCTAAGCATTTTGTGCAATGACTAATGTCAAAAATTAGTCAACTAAGCGAGTTTAGTTGAAGAAAAAAGATTAGACTGCTTTATGAAACTGGGCCCTAGAATACCAATATATCATCTTGGGTTTGATGATCAGTCATGCTACCTGTTTGTGTCCTTGGAGAAAATGCATCATCTGCTTTGTCTTACTCGACTCAGCTGGAAAAATGGTTACCAAGCTTGGCTGGGGAAGTACACTGATGGACTGGTGTACCATCCAGTAGGAGTTGTAGACTGTCATGCATTTCATGCTGCAGAAGCTGGAGATAAGCATTGCCACGAATGGTCCTTGTTTAGGACTTACTTGTTCTTTTTAGCGAAAGTAATATGGTGTATTATTCAAAGTTAGGGTTAGGTCCTCAAATACACAGTTATTGATTGATAATGAACAATGATTAATGAATTGATCAACATGATGTTCTTGTAAAATCGTGGGATAGTTCACACAAAATAATTCAGTTTTAAAAGAAAACGATAGCAAGTAGATGATCAGGTGGTAAAAGCAGCTGCTCTGCTATAAAACCAGTGCCCTTCCAGTGCATAACCCTGGTGTAGAAAGCCATGTGAGTAGCGGTGGCATCTCCAAGTGCTCCATGCACAAACTAAAATATTCTCCCACCAAAATTGTGACTGATACAATACACATGCATATGGAGTATACATATGACCTTATTTGTTTAATCCATCACCAATGTCCACAGCTGTTAATATAGTCTACACATTGTACTCAGATAGTGTAGAACCATTGTCATGGATACATAACGTCACATTTCAGTACGCTATAAGGTGTGTCTACAGCAGGCAGACATAGAAAACATGCAAGACAGTCACTCTCCAGGTCCAAGGATGGAGACCTCTGCACGATAAATATTATAAATGAAAACTAAATATCTTACAAAATTCTGCATTTATTAGTTTGACATTTTTATGAAAAGGATGCAGCATGAATTCCTGATCATCTCATAATGTGACAATTTTTTTTCCCCTCAGGGGGAGCCAGGACCAATGGGACCCATAGGTGCTCCTGGAGAGGATGGACAGAGAGTAAGTCACTCCTTCTTAATCTGCTACTGCAAGAAAACTGCAATTAGCACCATCCGCTAGCTGGTTTATTAGCTCAACCCTCAGGCACTGGCAGCTGGATGGAGAGAAGTGAAATGGAGGAGTGGGGTTTCTGTTTAACCTCTGCTCCCGTTAAATCTAACTACCTTAACCTGTTGCCCCACTCCAGGGAGTTTGCTTCATGAACTCAAGATGAGGTTCTGACTAATAAAAAGCTGATTTCACTGTTGATATTTGTTTTCTAGATGAGAAACTGATTATTTCCTTTAGAGATGATTTGTTTATTTAATTCACCTATAAAAGCATTTAAAAGCATTGCACCTCTCCACTGAAACCAAATTTATTCTGGCTCTTTGTTTCTGATGATAGGGTGAAGATGGAGAGATTGGGCCTCGAGGATTATCTGGGGAGAGTGTAAGTCTTTTACACATCTTTGATGTCGATCAATTGTTCATAAAAGTATCCACCAGGGGACAGGATTGTCTTTCTGAAAATGATTCACCAAAGCATAGCTCACCTTTCATTTTAAAGTCAGTGCATCTACTTATTTGTAGGGCCCTAGAGGTTTGCTGGGACCTCGTGGACCTCCAGGACCTCCTGGATCACCCGTATGTACCCCGCCGCCTTTTGCATCTGTGCTTTCTTTATGGTAATTGCACAATCAGGTGTACCACTAGTGTTTCACTTTTGGCGAAAAATGAAATTCAATATGATAACAACATCCCAAGGGATCTTCATACAGAATTTCATGAGCAAATACCATTTAGATTTTTTTCGGTGACAGACTGAGTGCTTGATCCTTGTGAACAAAAACAGGTACTACGGAGACTACATTAGGTTTGTGAAGAACTCTTTTATTCCAAAAAGTTACATACCAAAGCATTGGAAATGGTGTTATTTCTGTGTCCTATAACGTGAGTCAAAAGACTGGACCAAAATTTCTGCTGTAAAACCTCCAATCATAGTTTTACAAGTGATTCCAGTATAGAGCTACTACTATGGAGACTACAAGGCTCTACGGAGACTACATTTGGCACAAATTGTCATTCTTGAGGTACTAAAAATAAATATATCACTTCCAATTTCTAGATCATGGTTGAGACAAAGACACTCTAGTGAAATATATTGGTATCATTCCTGCACCTAGTGTTGCCTCTCTGTGAGTATGCTACTACGGAGACTACAATATTTTGGGGGACATCCACATCCCTGATTATGTGAATTTCCCAGAAGTTCCAGCAATGAAAACTGAAACAAATTACTAGCACTGTTTTGTATGGGATCCATTTAGGTGTCAAATCTAATAAACAGGAATTATGAAATCAAAGGATTTATGTTTAGAGCATAGTGTTTTCTCAAATGAATTGACAAATTTGGATTCTGGTTACAAACCTATTATTTTACTCAAATGACTGCTGCTTGGCTCCAAGTGAAGATATTTTGATTCCGTAACTTGTGTCATGACCAGAGAAATACTGGGAATGTCACTGATTGGTGTGGTTCTTTGAAAGGTTCGAGAGGATAACTATCAGCTTTATTATATAATGAGCAAATTTCACATGAAACGAGGTAACATGCAAAAAAATGCATTTTTTCACCATATATTCACCATTTTTGAGTTTTTTTATGCATTTCCAAACTGTAAAAAGCAGGGCACAGATAAAGGTATGCCCAAGGGTCCTTAGCAATAGCTTCTAATGTCCCTAATGGCATTATTTTATGAGATATAGGTTGGTAACATTGCATTATTAAAATGGTAACACCTGATTGTGCACTTACCGTTAATTTGTATGACGTATACATGATGATGATGATGATGAAACTTGTCTTTTGCAGGGTGTCGCCGGAGTTGATGGACCTCCAGGTTCCAAAGGAAACATGGTACGAGGCTCTGAGTGAACTGTGAAATGTCACATTGTGTCTTGTTGTGGCTTTGCACTGCTTAGCTAGGCTGTAAAAACTCCTTTAGGATGCAAAACACTGAGGCTTCGGGGAAGTGAAGGATGAACTGTATCATTGCCTTGTGATGTCACAAGAAACTGGGCACCTATAGTTGAGTGGGTAAAGCAGTTGTCCAAGAACTGACTGGTCGAGAGTCTGATCTTACCTGCACTGCCGCTGAAATGAGTATCAAAGTGTCCTTGAGCAAGACACTGAACCTAAACCTCAGGGGACATTACGTTTGATAATTTCCCACAAACATCAGCGGGGGGGATCTAGATGAAGAGGAATGTCAGAGTATTACAGAGTAAAGTGTCAAAGGTTTGGAAGCACTTGATTAAATGTAATAAAATTTAATTATAGGACACTTTCCAATTGCACATGCAAACTAAATTACAATTAAAAGCTCATGTACATTATTAGACATTATTAGACTTTGTATGTTGCAACTGAAGATAAGTAGCTAGATGTTTTTTCTATTTATTTCTTTCAAAGCCAAAAAGTTTAAATAAAATAAAATAAAATAAATAAATAAAAAAAATTATGTAGGACATTTTCAAAGCAATGCAAAATCTGCTTTGAAGAATTTTAGTGTATGAGTTTTAAATTATTTTAACATTTTGTTACTGGTCTATAATAGTTGTAGTTTTTCTTTTAATGACCTTAGTATTTTAAAAAGACAAAAATAGTTTCTAAACTTTTCACAGTTGCTGTCATTGACACTGTATGCTTGAAATGAGTAATACAGCATAAAAAGTACATATTTAAAAGGAGAATAAACAACCCAAAGACATGAAGTTCTCCACAAAGGCCTGAGGTCACTTATTTAAATAGTTTGGGAGAGTATATGCACATTTTATGGCTGTTGTCCATTTCTGTTGATCTGGAGCATCACATGAAAATTCAGTAAGGTATATCTTATATATTATATTCCAATTCTAAGGTGGAACTATGCTAGTATATAAAGGTATATCTAAATATCTAAAAAGGAAGAGTAAAATAGGAGAGTAGAAAAGAGTAGAGTAGAGCCTCTTAGGTGCCTGGTCTTGAGAACCAGGGATGGTAGGTTGAAAAGCTTTTTTATCCCATGGGAACTCTCCCTACCCACCCAAGCGGCTCAAGAAAAAATGACAGTGTTGACGTTTATACTGAGATGAGTGTTTGTTCTGATGCCTTTCGTGTCTTTTTAGGGGCCACAAGGAGAACCGGGCCCACCTGGCCAGCAGGGAATCCCTGGAACACAGGTGAATAAATACCCTAAACACCAACGGCAAGAATGCAAATATCAGAAAATGGCCGTGCTCACAGTGTCACGCCCCCCCCACTCCACAGAGAAGTGTAAATTTACTTCAGATTCATGATTTGACAGTTTATCAGATCATATGCTTGCGCAAGTTTGTTATCCAAAAAAGGTGGAATAGTTTGTTTGTGAATATAAAAGGCCAAAGAGGCTCTGTTTACATTTTTAGAACCTAAAACCTACGATATGAATTTGAAACCAGCAAGCCTGCATGTTTGAGTGTGCTTTTTCTTTTTCAACATTCCTCCCAGCTGTCCCAGGAGTTTTTCCTCAAATATTTTCCTGGGTTTATCTTAGCACTGGGAATGTTTCAGGCTAGATGCTTGTGAAAGAGTCTTATTCACGTTGATGGAATTCCGGCGAGGCTGCCACACCTGTTGGAGCAAGCTTCGGTGCCTCAAATTACCCCTCTGCACACATGCACTCCGACCCACAAAAACACAATTACACACCCACCTAATGACATGAGGTGCTACATGCTAATGGGATGCTAACACACCTACTGAACCCCCTCCAAAGCACACACATAAACATTCCTTCAGCAGTTCAAATATGCAGCATTCCAACCAATCCCACAGTATGTTCACTGAGTGTTTGAGAGTGGTTGCACTTGTTACCATGGTGACAGACTCCTATTTCTATATGTCTTTTCCTCACAGGGTCTTCCTGGTCCTCAAGGCCCAATTGGACCACCTGGTCAAAAAGTATGTTTCCTTTTATTTATTCATACTTTGTCATTTATGCAAAGATTGAGTTCATACTTGCTAGTACATTGCATGAGTATTAACTTGCTAATTAGGGGGGGAATAACTTATTTTCTGTAATGCCACATTAAACCGTTTGACATTTAAAAATGTATTTTAATAAATAAATAAATAAATAAAAATAAATCATTGTTTTAATGTTGTCATACATTTTGTTATTTTACATGGTGACTAAAATTTATAGTATTTTTTCCCTCCAAAAGAATAAATAAATAAGTGAATATGTAAAGAGACTAGTTGCATGATGTTTAAATACACAAACACATCAAATAAATAAAACAATGAAGTTAATTAAGTTTATGCTCTTTCACCATTATACTCTACATCATTTTGGGAAATTCTAGGCCATTCCTCCAAAAGACACTCTTTTATTACAGTCAGCAGCATAGTGTCCTGTTGAAGCAGTGTAGGATGAAAACTTAAAATCAATCATTAAATAAATTAGTAATGCACATTTTAGGAGCTTCCTAAAGATGTTACATTTTTTCATGTATAACATCTTGCTCTGCATTTCCACATTAACATAAACACAGAATAGTGTCAGTATTTAAATGTACATCCATTGTATTCAACACAGTTGAACATTCTGTCTGATTACCTCTGCCAGCGAAGTTATAGAAGGTTATTGTATCATTCCTGTTTGTTTGTTTGTCTGTTTATGAACAGCCTGGAGCCCACAGTTTTTCATATATCATTATGAAATTTTTACTGAACAATCATATCCTGATAGGCAAGACGTAATTCAATTTTCAAGGTCATAGGTCAAATGGCAAAGTCGAGAAAAATCCTGGAAAATTGGATTTTTCTTCTAATTAACATTGAATGACTTCATAACTCAACAATTCATAACTCTGGATTATGGACATTTGAATTTAATGTTGAAAAGCCCAATTGGTGTACATTTTGCGTTATATCTCAATCAACAGTGCCTCAGTCGCTCTCATTTTTTGTTATGGATTTGCCTACACCACTAAAATTGGATGGAGGTTCCAATTTTATGCCTGTTTGTCTGTCTTCCACTTATCAGTCAGAAACCAAGTGCAAAAAAGCAATGACAAATTGTGAATACCAAAGATAATAACCCCATCACACATCACGCAGAATGGCGTCAGGATGACAAATTGGCGCTCATCCGAAAGTGTCGGGTTTCAGTTCCAAAATGTTCTGACAGCCATCTGCGGAAGTCCACACAGTTGGTCAAAATCAGCCAGTGACCCCGAGTGTAATGCACATGTTCAAAACCCTCCGGGCGCCATCAAGATGGGACACCTATCCGACGGCAGTCCATGTGCAATCTGAGGACCATCTGACTGCAATTTACATGTTCTGATGGCGGAAAAACGGGATCTGAAACTATTTGAGCACATATGAGGGAACCTCGAGATGGATCTGGCACGGTATGCCTGCTGGTATGACCTGCATGTGCCACGTATAATAATGTCCACCCCCCGGAAGCGCAAAGAAACTGTTGAAATGTATGTGGCATGTTTCATCACAGTAATAATTATGACTTATTATCATGTACAGTGAAAGTGAACAGTGGCAATCAAACCGAAAGCACTGTGTGCAACTGTGCACACACTGCCACAAATCTGAACAAATCAAATCAAATCAATTTTATTTATATAGCGCCAAATCACAACAAACAGTTGCCCCAAGGCGCTTTATATTGTAAGGCAAAACCATACAATAATTACGGAAAAACCCCAACGGTCAAAACGACCCCCTGTGAGCAAGCACTTGGCGACAGTGGGAAGGAAAAACTCCCTTTTAACAGGAAGAAACCTCCAGCAGAACCAGGCTCAGGTAGGGGCAGTCTTCTGCTGGGACTGGTTGGGGCTGAGGGAGAGAACCAGGAAAAAGACATGCCTGTGTGAACAGGCTGTTATATCCACATTAGAAGTTACTGTACAGATATTTGTCCATTCCTTCCCATGGGTGACATAAATAATGTGAATATTGTCTCCATCATATCTGTACATAACACGGGCAGCTGTGCCTCAATGTGGTGTGCAGTAATGCGTCATTGCACACGTCACGCTCAGAGCTGAATGGATCTCATGCTGTAATAAATGATCACCTTCTAACTCTGTAGGAGATATGACATGGAACTGTAGTGCCAGGCCATGAAAGCATTAATAAACATGAATCTCACCTCCAGCAGTGATCCAGGAGTGTTTCACAGCATGGATGTGGACATAGAGCTGAAACTGGCAGCCTGTGGTTAAAATCCTCTCACCCAAAAAAAAAAAATATCCCATGTGATAATCCAGCCATCACGGTATCTAGAGTTGCGTTGTGCTGTTAAAGTGAACAAAAAAGAAAAAAGAAAGTTCCCTCGAAAGGCACTGCGTCTGATGCAGGGGACAGCATTGCCCAATGCCAGCAAACTTTCAGCAAGGCTGTCCAGTGGCATGTGTGCGCACGTATGCCCCATGCACGCACTTAGTGGCCCATGCAGCGTTATGCATACACACACACACACGTTTGAGTGATAACTGCAGCTCCACGTGTGTGTGCACATGTGCCACACATGCTGAGCACTCGTGCACGTGTACGTGAGGAACACAGCGCTTGTTCCCAGTCCAGTCCTGTGTTTGCCATCCAGACGTTTGGACATCGGGCAGTCTTCAGCGCCTTTTATGGCCGTCTGACGGCAGTCTGTATCATCTACCTGTTGTCTGCTTGTGCTTTGGATGCAATCGTGCATGTGTGGACAAGGTACTCCGGATGCATTCTTACACTGCTGACCATGCCTCTTTTCCTCCCGACTGTGTCGAGTTATGGCAATATTTGCTGCGTCGGGCATGGTCCCTGCACATTCTTGCTATGTGTGACGGGGGCCAATGTTCTGTGAATTCAGAAACTGAAAAAAGTTGAAAAAAATAAAAAATGACAACACCACAGAAATCCTTCGATTCAAGTGCATGAACTAAATACATGCTTCTGACATTTGATCACATTTAATTTAGCTTGTGAAAAGCCACTTAACAGGACTTTGACCTTGAAAATTTTTTCCAATGTGTTTTCATTAGCTTAGAATGATCCCGTCATATTTGTATGAGAGTGGGCCCCTTCATGGAGGCCGCAGATTAAATTGTTTTAGGATTTGTTTTTTGAAACCTGCATTACACTGTCTGAACTCTCTCTGACCTTGTTGTCATTTTCATGTACAGGGACCTCAGGGTAGGTCTGGGTTACCTGGATTACCTGGAGCCGATGGACCTCCTGTACGTGCTTTTATCATCTACATCCACACAATCACAGTGTTCCTATTACACTCTTTATTTTGGGGGTGTACTTTGAAGCAAGATCAACATACCGTGACTTATCAGGTTGATTTGTTAACCCTGGCTTTCAGCTTCAGCCTCTGTATGTGTTCCCATGGAAAAAAGTATAAAATGTCATTTGGCTCTTCTTCTTATAAACAAAACATAAACAAAGACCAATCATGTACCACATATGTACTACACTGAAAAAGAACCAACTTAAAAAGCTGTTTCAATTGGTAACATCTCAAGTTGTTTGAACTTTTGTTAATAAGTTAGATCAACTCAAACTTACTAAGTTCAAACAGCTTAATTCATTTAGATGTTACCAATTGAAACAATTCATTTAAGTTGGCTCAACTATTCTCTTTTTTCAGTGTATTATTTATTTATTGCTGGCCACTAATTAGTATTTTATGTTCAATAACCCCCCCATCCAACATCCACATTCACACCTCTTAAACTTTTAAACTTGCACTCAAGAAGTGCATTTCAGTCTGACTGTGTCCTCTAGTGAAGGCAAAGTGGAAATTACTTACGTTTTTGCCCTTAGAAAGGCTAAATTATTTTTATAGATTGACTATTGTACACTCAACAAAAATATAAACGCAACACTTTTGGTTTTGCTCCCATTTTGTATGAGATGAACTCAAAGATCTAAAACTTTTTCCACATACACAATATCACCATTTCCCTCAAATATTGTTCACAAACCAGTCTAAATCTGTGATAGTGAGCACTTCTCCTTTGCTGAGATAATCCATCCCACCTCACAGGTGTGCCATATCAGGATGCTGGTTAGACACCATGATTAGTGCACAGGTGTGCCTTAGACTGCCCACAATAAAAGGCCACTGTGAAAGGTGCAGTTTTATCACACAGCACGATGCCTCAGATGTCGCAAGATATGAGGGAGCGTGCAATTGGCATGCTGACAGCAGGAATGTCAACCAGAGCTGTTGCTCGTGCATTGAATGTTCATTTCTCTACCATAAGCTGTCTCCAAAAGCGTTTCAGAGAATTTGGCAGTACATCCAACCAGCCTCACAACCGCAGACCACGTGTAACCACACCAGCCCAGGACCTCCACATCCAGCGTGTTCACCTCCAAGATCGTCTGAGACCAGCCACTCGGACAGCTGCTGAAACAATCGGTTTGCATAACCAAAGAATTTCTGCACAAACTGTCAGAAACCGTCTCAGGGAAGCTCATCTGCATGCTCGTCATCCTCATCGGGGTCTCGACCTGACTCCAGTTCGTCGTCGTAACCGACTTGAGTGGGCAAATACTCACATTCGCTGGCGTTGGGCACGTTGGAGAGGTGTTCTCTTCACGGATGAATCCCGGTTCACACTGTTCAGGGCAGATGGCAGACAGCGTGTGTGGTGTCGCGTGGGTGAGCGTTTTTCTGATGTCAATGTTGTGGATCGAGTGGCCCATGGTGGCGGTGGGGTTATGGTATGGGCAGGCGTCTGTTATGGATGAAGAACACAGGTGCATTTTATTGATGGCATTTTGAATGCACAGAGATACCGTGATGAGATCCTGAGGCCCATTGTTGTGCCATACATCCAAGAACATCACCTCATGTTGCAGCAGGATAATGCACGGCCCCATGTTGCAAGGATCTGTACACAATTCTTGGAAGCTGAAAATGTCCCAGTTCTTGCATGGCCGGCATACTTACCGGACATGTCACCCATTGAGCATGTTTGGGATGCTCTGGACCGGCGTATACGACAGCGTGTACCAGTTCCTGCCAATATCCAGCAACTTCGCACAGCCATTGAAGAGGAGTGGACCAACATTCCACAGGCCACAATTGACAACCTGATCAACTCTGTGCGAAGGAGATGTGTTGCACTGCATGAAGTAAATGGTGGTCACACCAGATACTGACTGGTATCCCCCCAATAATACAAAACTGCACCTTTCAGAGTGGCCTTTTATTGTGGGCAGTCTAAGGCACACCTGTGCACTAATCATGGTGTCTAATCAGCATCTTGATATGGCACACCTGTGAGGTGGGATGGATTATCTCAGCAAAGGAGAAGTGCTCACTATCACAGATTTAGACTGGTTTGTGAACAATATTTGAGGGAAATGGTGATATTGTGTATGTGGAAAAAGTTTTAGATCTTTGAGTTCATCTCATACAAAATGGGAGCAAAACCAAAAGTGTTGCGTTTATATTTTTGTTGAGTGTATGTTACAAATACCACCAGACTTATTTTGTTTCTTTTTAAATTACTTTTCCCCCATTTTAAAAGCAGTATTACACATTTCAACAGAATCCTATCCCACCACAAGTTACCACAATGATCAGGCCAGATTAAAAGAGAAGTCAAGTTCCCGGCTTCAGGGTCATTAGAAGTCACTAACCCACAAATTTCAATTGATATTACACCCCTCAGCTGAAGCTGACACGTTATATATTTTCTGTGTCGCTGTCAAGGGCGTAGGTTTGGTCTCAGCTTTGGTAGGGACAATACCCCCCCGGCCCCCCTGCCCACCACCACCCCCTAACCCACTCACACCATTAGACGCACAAGTACAGCATAATACATAACATATGATGACACTTTATTAATATTTAACACTTTATTTACATTATTAAGTGTGTAGGCAAACAAACAAATAGCTTAAATAACAAAATTGCACCCAAAATCTATTCTATAGGCCTACACCTGAGAGAACAAGACAACAAAAAAATACTTGTGGAGCTAACAAAAAAAAAAAAGTTTTTGCAACCAAGATGTATAATCTATTCTCTTCATCAATAATGCAGTTGTAGGTATCTAGCAACCTAATTTTCCAAAAAAAAAAAAAAAAGAAAAAAAAAAGAAAAAACGATTTCCAATGATATATATGGTGTATTACGGTAAACATAAGCCTGTGATGTCATAACGCAGAGGAAAAACACGGAAGTTTCACACTAGTGCGCCGCTGAGAAAAAAATAATAATAATTAAAAAAAAAAAACTAGTGCGCCGCTGATTCTCATTACCGTAAGTTCTCATATAAGCCCTCACTCTGAAAAATTTGACAGCAAGCCAAGAACCCATGCTTTCCAACAGTGCGTTCGGTGACTTTTGAAACGAGGGAAAGTATGAAAAAGAGCGCAAAAGTGACAGAAAAGTACAGAGACAGACAGCAAACATAAATGTAGTAATTTTTGAGGAAAAGGCAGGATGTTAGTGTCATTTGTGAAGGTGTGTGTGCGTGTTTGTGTGGGTGTGCAGTTTATTTTAAGTGTGGCGCACAGCATTGTTCTCCAGCCCTCCACCCCGCCCTTCTTGTTTTTCTGCACCGGAGCAGTGTTGCCAGATATGAAATATGAAACTATTGTACCAAAACCTCAAAATGATCGTATTTTGGGAGAAATTATCGTACACAAACAAAACGCATACAACGTAGCTATTTTAGCGTTTCTTTTTTTAAATTTACAAAGAATTTTATGTCACATTTTTAAACAGTAATTATAGTAATGGGGAAACTATGGCACAAAAAGAACGCAAATGCACAAGCAAATGCACTACCAGACTAGAAACATTTTTTTTTTTCTGTGAAGGGACACAAACGTGTTAATTACCAGACTAGTAAGAGTCGAATTCAACCTCGAGGTTGCTGTCGTCATCCGATGCCATGGACACTTGTGCAGATTTTGTTGAACACAGAAAAAATGTTGACACCTCCATAAGGAACTTGAACTTTTTATTTTTCTTGTATGTCTCTTTGCTCTTGTGTTTTGTTCGTTTGTTATTGCATTTGTTGAAATAAAGTTTCGAAAAAAAAGTTGGCTGGGGAATCTTCCTGTCACGGCAGAGATTGGATGGAACTCATTACTCTGTATGAGAGGGGGTGGGGTTTCAAATGACGGTCGCCGAAAGCCAGCAGCAGCCCTGTGTGTGGTGTGTCTTTGATGCCGACTGAGTGCAGCGCCTGCAAAATGATTCTTGGGTGTCAGAGAGAGATGCGTGTTTGGGCAACCAACTGAAATTATCGTACATATTGGATTTTTTCCCATTATTGATCGTACATCGTACAGAGGGCAAAACTATTGTACAAATACGATAATTATCGTACATCTGGCAACACTGCACCAGAGCCACCCATCCTCTGCGCTCTGGGACCTCCCACTTTACAAATTAAGCACTGCCTGCCACGAGATGCGCTTTGTTTACGTCCATGTGAGAAGAACGTGAGCTAATGAAATTGCAACATGGTAACCCTGTCACTCTGGCACGTCGAAAACACAAAACATGACGACTAAAATTATAGTATCGAGTTTGCGTTATATAAACAAAAATGCTAAATATTGGTAGGGACTATTTTGCCATCCCAAAATATTGGTTGTGACTTGTCCCTATGGTCCATATGCAAACCTACGCCCCTGGTCGCTGTTGTTTATGGTTAGCGACAAGTCAGTGGGCAATCAGTTTGTGTCCTACACTTACTGCAAAAGTGATTTTAAAGTTTTCCAGGAATGCTGGATTTGTGGATTTGACGTGCAACGCTATTCATAACGGACATTGTTGCTACAGCGTGACTTGTCTACAGAGGAGTCATATTAAGAAGAAATGCTAACCTCAGTTAGCATTAGCATATACAGCTGATCATCAGTATTCATCAGGATAAGTCATCCCGATGAATACATTTTTAGAAAACTAAGTGACGTGTTTGCTTTGACAGAAATAAAGGGACAATTCACAAAATTTTTAAAAATGCATTAACCTTCCTAAAACCTGATGAAAGGTATGGGTCTAATCTGTAAAAGTAGGTAGTGCCATAAAAATGATTTTATTGCTTCAGAAATCACCCATTTGGACCTTGGTGGTGTTTTGAACACTCGCGTCATCTTAATTTGTGTTTTAATTTAGTTAAAATATGGCAAAACTACTAAATGTCCTAAAAATCATAATCCTACCATACCATTTTCATGTAGATGTATTTTATTACTAAATAAATCAAATCAAAAATCAAAGATGGATGCATGTCTGACAGAAGACATGCATGTGTGAATCCAAGCTGGGATTCACTGGTTTGGATGTCAGCTAACACCACTTGTCCAACTACTCATTCCGAAATCTGGTTAAGTGTAATTTTCAGAAATACAGTCTTGCCCATTTGATTTGTGTTGTTCCAGCTGTGTATTCTCTGTCTGAACTGTGGAAGGTCAAGAGGTTGTTAGCCCGCCATTGTCCTCATTCCCCACATCCTGCTAACTCACAGCCTTCTGCTGCGACCTCTCACCTCACAGTGGTAGTACATGATAAAGGCTTTGCCACAATGTGTATCAAGATTTTCAGTGTAATATCTATTAAATTCATCCACCAAAGCTATATTTGAAAATCTCATGCAGTATATTAACAAATCACAAAAAATCCCTTGCCTCATCTCAGTGTTCACAATCTATAAGGGATGCATGCTGTCCCACTTTCTAGGCACTGTGTTCATACAATGCTTTTTTTATTTTTATTTTTAAGCGCAGAGAGGGCACCGAGTAACACTTCATCCCTGCATCCTTTATCTTAGTGTATTCTTATAAATAATGAGTGATCCTCATGAAGTTTGTTTTTATGACAACAGTAAACAGCTAACAACTAGCTTATAATGTAAAGCAAATAAAAAGTACTCACTCTCAGCAGGGACATAATGTCTGTCCAATCTGCTCTGTGTTTTTCAGGTTAAAGTGCTTGGCACAGCTGCATAAAAAGGCAAAGTGCTCTGATAAAAGATGAGGGTTTTTTTTCTGTCAGTAGTCACATTAACTCCATTTTCATTTACAGCAATTGATGCTGGTGCTCAGAAAAGAGTCCTATTCTCACTTTCCATAAGTTAACATTTTTGCAAACTTACACATAGTTCACATTATGACATAAAACACAAAGTTACTTGGGTAAGCCAGGAATGCAAAAAGGTTAACAACCACTATAATGTTGAAAAGAAATTACAACCCGGACACAACATTAACATTAACAGTGATTTGAGATGTTGCATAAAAAACCCAAAACATAAAATCAGTGAAATGCAAGCAACAACATCAACTAACCAAACGTGAACGAGCAACAGTCTCACAGTTGGTATCTCACTGAAGTGGCCACTCGCAGCTGAGTACGAATGACAAGTGTGCACACATAGTGTTCAGCTCTTATTATCCTGCTATTATCCATGTGAATAGACTGTGGAAATTCCCCCACTGTACCCAGTAAGGACAAAATAAAGTAAATAATAATAATAACAATAATAAATCCTACAGCCCCTATCAAGGAGAGTGGTTCTGGAGCCGAGGCTGTGCATGGAGGCGAGGCCCACCAGATCTAACTGGAATCGCTCACGCGATCACCTCCCGCACAATGCTCACTGGATCGGTTTGCAGCCGAGTGTGAACCGGCTGGGATGAGGATCGGCACCTCTAAATCTGAGGCCATGGTTCTCAGCAGGAAACCGATGGATTGCCTACTCCGGGTAGGGAATACGGTCTTGCCCCAAGTGAAGTAGTTCAAGTACCTCGGGGTTTTGTTCACAAGTGAGTGGATGATGTAACGTGAGATTGGCCAGAGAATCGGCGCAGCAGGGGCGGTATTGGATTCGCTGTACCATACTGTTGTGACGAAAAGAGAGCTGACCCAAAAGGTGAAGCTCTCCATCTACTGGTCAAGAGCTGACCCAAAAGGTGAAGCTCTCCATCTACTGGTCAATCTTCATTCCTACTCTCACCTGTGGTCATGAGGCTTGGGTCATCACCGAAAGAACTAGATCGCGGGTACAAGCGGCTGAAATGGGCTTACTCAGGAGGGTGGCTGGTGTCTCCCTTAGAGATAGGGTGAGAAGTTCAGTTATCCGTGGGGAGCTTGGAGTAGAGTCGCTGCTCCTTCGCGTTGAAAGGAGCCAGCTGAGGTGGTTCGGGCATCTGGTAAGAATGCCTCCTGAACGCTTCCCTAGGGAGGTATTCCAGGCACGTCTATCTGGGAGGAGACCCCGGGGAAGACCCAGGAATAGGTGGAGAGATTATATCTCCACACTGGCCTAGAAACACCTCGGGATCCCCCAGTCAGAGGTGGTCAATGTGGCACAGGAAAGGGAAGTCTGGGGTCCCCTGCTGGAGCTGTTGCCCCCACGACTCGAACCCGGAAAAGCGGTTGAAGATGAATGAATGATGAATGAATGGTAAAGCCTACAGCACACTGACCGACTTGCAGAATGATTTCTCTACTGGATACATAATCTCGGGTTATATGATCCTTTTGAGCCGAGATCCGTGCCCAGCCCTTATCTATGCGCTGGACCAGCCTCTTCTCCGTGGCGCAGCGATGTCCAGCAGCACTTTGGGTGTAGGTTTGATTTATTCAGCAGTAACACAGTAAGATCCTTTTGCTGTTTCCTTGTTTTTGTCACTCGGAGTGTCCACAGCAAGGTGTCCAAGGTGGATCTGCATGTTGATTTGGTACAGACACGTCCTTCTCTGTCAGTGATGCCGAGAACGCGTTACTCTAATCTGACCACTTTTTTTTAGTAACGAACAATCTAACGCGTTAATCTTTCCAAATCAGTAATCAGATTAAAGTTACTTCTCCAAGTCACTGTGCGTTACTATCATTTTTGCATTATGGGTCGATAGTAGCATTAAACTTGGTCTGTGGGCAGGGGGTCGGGGTTTGACTGAACTACACACTTTAAGTGAGCTGTGAGCTTTTCATCCGTGTTGTTCTGCAACAGCTACGACTCGTCCTCACCTCTTAAAGCACAGTGACAACAGCACACCTGCACTGAGCTTTACAAAGACATTTTTATGCTTTTTTTTCTCAGAGCTGCTCCGTATCTGCTGCTAAAAACAGCTGATCCTCCGTGATGCGTCAACAACTAACACTATTTTCCACTCAAATGCACCTAAACTCTCTTTCTGAGGACCACATGATGTGAAAACGCAATAAAACTTTCTTACCTGTAAATCTGGTCATGTTTTCTGCATAAATAAATGTTATCCATTCTTTGTGCTCAAACGCAAAAGCAGGGGTGAATCCAGGTGGAATGGGGGCGTGGGGCAGGGATACCCCCCCCAACACCCCTAGATTAAAGGTCCAGTTTTGAAGCCTTTTTTTACTACAACTACTAATACTACTTAAAATAATAATAATTTTGACAAGTAAAATGTTTAGAGAGAATTTAAATGTTAGAAAAATGTTAGAATGAATTTAATAATTACATTTATAAACAATGTAGGTTAGAAATTGCAAGTTTTACTGTTACAGTGCTGTCAACAATTAAATATGAAGTCAAGAAAGAGGTCTTTATTTTACTTTTTATAAAACAAGTATTTATTTTCATTGAAGCCAAGAAAGGGTGACTATAAAGCGAGTTTTGGCTAAACAAGTATCATTGTCATGTTGAGGTGGCGGAGGGTTGTTGTCGACAGCTGGGGAAAGTAACTAAAAAAGTAACTAGTAATCTAACCTAGTTACTTTTACAATTGAGTAATCAGTAAAGTAACTAAGTTACTTTTTCAAGGAGTAATCAGTAATCAGTAATTGGATTACTTTTTCAAAGTAACTGTGGCTACACTGTTCTCTGTCCTCCTACATTTTGGCTCTGATTGAGGTCATCACAGAGAGATATTTTAAAAAGATAAAAAATGACACAGCACTGTGCGCTCTTCTCCTGCAGACTTGTGCTCCTCAGTAAAAAAACAAAAAAAGAACATTAAATATATAAGCCCAAAAAGCTCAAACAGGATATTGAACAGGAGTCCTGATGTCCGGCCACTTCCAGAAGCGGCTGTTCCTCTCTGATCATCTCTGCTATTTTGGCATCATTAGAAGTCTAGCAAGTACATTCAGAGGACTGCACAACACCAGTGATTGCTCTGGGAGCATACTGAAAGGAGCCTTGTCACCTCGCTAACTTTGAACACTTCAAATCCATGCGCAACCCTGGTCATACCCGGCAAACGCATATGCGTATGCACAAAATCAAGCGATTTCCTTTGCAATTGCTGTTCGCAGGCTTTCACAGCCCAGTGCGGGAGGACCCTAACACAATGTTATGGAGGGGAAGTGTGAAGGGTTTTCTTAAAATATAAGACATGACATTTCAGCTATGGTTTTCCAGAAGGCACATGGAAGACTCAAGCCTTGATGCGAGGTGTTTCTTTGTAACAAGGTTCTACGTTCCAAAAAAACTACATTCCAAGAAAACTGAGTGAAGTGTTTGATACATACAAGCTTTGAGATTTTAAATTAATTTTTTTAATGATTTTGTTAAGATTTTATTTTTCACATTTTTTTAAAAGCCACAGTTTTTGATAATTTTATATAGGGAAATATTTTTTTATTATTATTATTGTTGTTGTTGTCATCAAACATCAAAATGTGTAAAAGGTTATAGGTGCCCAAATGTTTGCATGCCACTCTTTATTTATAACAGTATTGGTGGTTGTAAGTTAACAGATTGCACTGAGAAACTCTGACTGCCAGATTAAGGGAGACTGTCAGGAGGTCGTGTTTGCTGGTTACAGTGAAGATAATGAGGGATCTCATGATGTGCAGCTGGGACCTCTAAAAAGAGAAGGAAAAAAAAAAAATCTATTTTGCGTTCACTGTGTCAAATTCTGAAGTGGAAGATATATTATAATTTAACCAAACATTAATCGTAATTTGACCCCAAAACCAGTTCATTTTAACATGTTATTTTCAAATGAACAAATATTGGTTTTTGTTATATTTAATAAAGTGGTCCTTTGAGTAAATACCACTCAGTTTCTCATAAATTGCAGTAAACTAACTATAAGAATTTCTATAATTATTTCTTAAAAAATAAAGATAAAATCTTTAAGGTACTCACATTTTACTGATTTTTAAATACTAGTTAGCAGTTTTTGAATTATTTTTCCAAATGTGTCTAAAATATTTGTACTGTACTGTGGTTGTGTAGTCTGACTGTAGTGAGGGCCTTTATTTTTTCGGTTTTAAAAAACAATGCTTAGAATGGCCAGGCATGACTGAACAAAATTATTTATTAAACAAAGGAATACATACGGGCAAAAACAGAAAGAGAGAATCAATGGTCTCAAAAGCCCAAATATACAGTGCATACTGAAAAACACGAGGGTACACAGAGAAAACACAAAAAAAAAAAAAAAAAAAAAATATAAGGTAAAAAAAAAAAAACAAGCCTTTGGAAGATGAACGCAAAGAAACAAACACTGAGGCAACAGGAGCACAAGCATGGTTCAAAGATATGCAGAAAATCCAGCTACACAAAACATGCAGAGTTCCAGAGGAACTCCAGCAAGAAGCTTCCACCCCTGTCACACCTTGATTATTTAACCAGCATGTGCCAACTGTATTAAAAACACTAGCGTATACGGGCTTACATCTAATACATTATGGGTAACTTTTATATGAGTTATGAGCGTGTTGAAGCACTCTGATATACATTGTAATACGGCAAGTACCTCGAAAAATTTTGTACATGCTTAAAATTTTTGACGTATGCCAGCGTATGACTCATACATCCCACACATGCGGGACATAAGTTGTAGGAAAGTTATGTGATTGTTGACACATGTTTCTTGCAATTTACTCATAAGTTGAGATAGGTCCATTAATGTTGTCCATTGATTGGCTGAAAGCTGCAGTCCTCATCCAAACAGACTGTTTCAAACATTCACACGTGGAGTAAATATAAAGTCTTAATCTTGCCTGTTCGATTCATTCGGCTTCATCATCACATCCTGATGAAAATGTATACACATAAAGCGTCCTGATTTTGGAAAACGACATCTGAAAATAGTTTAGTCCCCTCGTGCGGTTTAATTGGTTTGTCCACCCTGTGCGGTCTAATTGGTCCCCTAGTGCAGTCTGATCGGTCCGCCCTGTGCGGACAGATCGGTCCCCTTGTGCGGTCTGATCAGTCCACCCCATGCAGTCTGATCGGTCCCCTTGTGCGGTCTGATCAGCCCACCCCATGCGGTATGATCGGTCCTCTTGTGCGGTCTGATCAGTCCACCCCATGCAGTCTGATCGGTCCCCTCGTGCGGTCTGATCGGTCCCACCATCTGACTAATCAGATGGTGGGACCGATCATGGAGGGGTGATCACAAGGGGACCAATCAGACCCTGACCGGCACTTAAAAGTTGAAAGAGTCACAGCGCTTCATTCATTCATGGCAGCATTTACCACAGCCATCAGTTGACTCATTAGCAGTCTGCACACGATCAAAATAAATCCTGTGATCCACCAAGACAAAAATAAAATAAAATAATGTTAAATTGCTCTGTTGTGCCTCAGTGTGGAGCGGAGACGCTGCGCGATAGTGTACGCATGCTGGATGATGTGCTTGTCAATATTGAAGTGTTCCAAACCAAAGGGTTCTGCTGGTGGTAGAAACACAAATCAAGGCAGACTTAACTCTTCTGACCGCACCGTTCCATGCAGTACTGACTGAAACCACTCGGTGTAAATGGGACTGTCAGCATACACTGGATAAATTGTCAAAGTTTGACAGCTGCATCATTTATGAGATGTACTCTAGTGTATGCCGCCCATATTAAAAATGCTGTCATATGCTGACTAAATTGTCAAGGGGTGACAGGGCCATTAGTCCTTGGAGGCTATTTATACAGTATATCCATGATTACAGATGTGAACCAGGTGCAAGTGTTTGCCCAACAGGGATGAGTTTGTGGGAGTTGTGGAAAAAAAAAATCTGTAGGACATATTCATCACATCTAACCTATAAAATCACATTATATTAGTTTTTTTTCTGTTGTGTTAATAATATTTCAATGCATATCACATAGTTCAGTTAGACATTTACTACTTGGAAACTAATGTCTAAAAGGACATGTCATTTAAGCCAGTGATTCTCAACCGGGGTGCCGCGGCACCCTAGGGTGCCGTGATCGATCGTCAGGGATGCCATGGGCAATTATCAAATATCACCATTATCGGGTGTATGTGCTGTGTGGCAAATGATGTAATGCTCTTTTATTCCAGTAGATGGCAGCAAAGCGCGCAGTAGCGCTGAGCCGTGTGCCGACAAGGAGGCGTGATCGCCATTTTAATTCCGGGCAAGTTAGTGGTTTGTGTGCATAGAAGTTCACTTAGTCTCGTCAAGAAACGTGGAATATGCTGGAAAGCTGCGCGTGTTGGCAAAGTCACAAACGGAGGAACAAGGGAGACAATATTTCCTTCCATAAGTAAGTGGTTTTGGTTATTGTTGTCACTTTGTCCGTGATATTTGGATGATAAACAGCTGTATGTCTCCTGCCGTACCTGTGTCGCCTGATGACATGGATCATTAATTTCACTTATGTCTAGTTGATATTTTCCACTGCTAGACCAATGTCTAGTTAAAATACTCGTCGTTAGTGACTAAAAATTGTTCAACAAGACTGGGGAGTTTTTTGGGGGGTTTTTTGCACCTTAAAATAATGAGATTAATGACTCGTGCTGTGCTTCCACACACACAGAGATGTGCACACACACACACACCGCTGACTTCATGAATGAAACTCGGTCAATAAAGGATAATTGTGTAAAAATATAATATATATAAATGTATTGTAATGGTTTTAGGAGCCGCGCTGCGTTGAACAGCAGCAGCTCAGCCGAGCAGCGTAGCTTAACAGCGCAGATCCGTGTAACTTTCAACACTAATATTTGTGAATGTGTGTGTGTCAGAGTAAGTTTAATACTTTCCTGACATAATTTAATGTAATTTAATTTTACTGCCTCGATATCCAGGACAAAATGGCATTTTAACACGTATTTTGGGGGCATTTTTCTGAGTGTGTTCAGTCGCGAATCTCCATTGAAAATGCATTAACATCCGGGTACTTCATCAATATTTTGCCCGGTTAGGAGACGTCATGTCGCTGTGCATGAAGGGACGTTTTCGTTTAATGTGCAGCATTGGAACTGCGCTCTCTAGTTCTTATATACAGCTCCATGACTATAGTATACTATGTTACGTCATATCTGTACCGCACGTGTTGCTAACGTGCTAAGGCACCGTGTAGAGACAGTCGAGTTAGTGGTGCGTGACACGTGACACATGACAGTGGTGTGCCGCAGGATTTTGTGAATATAAAAAGGGTGCCGCGGCTCAAAAAAGGTTGAAAATCACTGATTTAAGCAACTAAAAAACAAGGGCTCAGTAGCCTGTTAATTTTAGAGTATTAGCATCCAAATTGAGTAAACAATATAGGAGTTACTCTACATTGTATGAAAGCCCCTCCTCTTTATTTCAGTGATTGAAAGATCACTGACCAATTGGCATGTTCATAGGCACCAATTTCTGTGTACAGGTGTAATGTGAATGAGATCAGATTTAAAGGTATGACACGACCAGATTTTACAACTCACAGGATTTCTATAAATGATCAAATAATATCATTATGCATTATGATTTGATATAAAATGATATCAAATCATAATGCAGGAATATAGGTTCAATGTCTGTGAAAAATGTTAATGATTTCTTTGTTTTTAACAGGGTCATCCTGGTAAGGAAGGTCCACCTGGGGAGAAAGGAGCACAGGTATGTGTCTTGCCTCCAACAGGTCCTCCAATCCATATGGTTGGTCTGTAGCACAAAATGTAAGACGGGTTTACAGGTTGTCAATCATTAGTCAACTAGTTGGGCACCATTAGTCATGAAAGTCCAAACTGACTGCAGAATTACAAGTTGAAAACATGGCACTGAAACAATATTTGTGGTACTCCTACTTGATGCAAGATATTTATTCACATTCCTGCAGTGTTGAGTGCTGGCTGCTAGTGGTGTCGGTCTGTGTGGGTCACTGATTGAGCTCTGTCCTCAGTGAAACAGTCTGTGCAAGGGAAACCCGTCTGTTTTTGGTAGCTGTGCAGGGAAAGAACACTGAACATTGAAACCATAAAAATACATTCCACAGATATTGGAAACAGATTATTTTTTTTAATGATTCACCCTAATATTGTAGGTCAATTATGCTTTGCCCAATTAGTTGACTAATTGGGTACTAGCTAGTAGTAGGTAACAATTCTAAGCCTATGTCAAAGCCATTGGTCATGAGGGTTTGGATTTAAAAATAACAAGTGGGTGTGAATTGAAGTGGCAAGGACAATGTGTGGGAGAGATATGAAATGTTGCTGCTAGAAATTAAAACATAACTATAGGTCATAATCAAGATTTACCCTCAGTCAACACAGAAGTGATTAATCTTGAAAGTCTTTGAATGGCTGCTTGGCCCCCCATAGATGCCCACGTGAAATAGGCCAAATTCACGGTCCAGATACAACCTGGTACAAAAACAACTTTAGTTTCTATAGCTAGTTTCCCCATTCATGACAACTGCATGGGGAGACAGGAAGGAATTATTTTTTTTATAATTCAAACATTTAAATCTTTAAATGTTTAAAAAAAAAAACTTTAAAAAAAACAGCTACAGCTGAAACAAAGTGCTGTACACAAGGCAACATAAAAAGCAGAAGACCACAAAGTACAAATAACAAAAAACAAGCCCAAAAAATTAAAACTGAAACAAGTAAAATCAGTTAAAAACAACCAAAACAGATCGAGATCTCATTCCGGGTTAAAAGCCAGTGCATAAAAGTGGGTTTTAAGATTGGTTTTAAAAACAGAAAGTGAAAAGGCCTGCCTGATGTGGAGCAGTAGATCGTTCCACATCTTTGGAGCCACAACAGCAAAAGCTTGGTCCCCTCTGACCATACGCTTGCACCTCAGCACCTCCAGGAGGAGCTGATCAGCTGACCAGAGGTGGCGAGCAGGGGCATAAAGATGAAGCAGCTCAGAGAGGTTCTTAAAAAGAATTCTAAAATGTACAGGCAGCCAGTGGAGGGAGGCCACGACAGGTGTAATGTGCTCCCTCTTACATGCACCAGTTAGCAGACGGGCGGTAGCATTCTGAACTAGCTGGAAACGTGCAAGGGAGGACTGGCTAATTCCGTAATAAAGTGCATTACAGTAATCCAGCCGGGAGGTAATAAAAGCATGGATTGCTGTTTTAAAGTACTGTTGTGCAAGAAATGGCTAACCTTAGCAAGCTGCCTTAAGTGGAAGAAGCTTGATCTGACTACTGCACTGATTTGGTGGTCCAGTTTAAAATTGTTGTCCATCTTAAAACCCAAGTTTGTGACAGTAGATTTCAAAAAGGCTGACAAAGGCCCCAGATCAACAGGTGAGGAATAACAGGAGCTGCTAGGGGCAAAAGCAATCACCTCTGTTTTCTTTTCATTAAAGTTAAGAAAATTCAATGCCATCCAGGCTTTAACATCCTCAAGACAGGACAAAAGGGGCTGAAGAGAAGAGGCATCATTTTTCTTTAGGGAGACATATAGCTGGCTGTCATCAGCATAGCAATGGAAGCTGATGCCATGCTTTCTGAGAATGGGCCCCAGGGGAAGCAAATACAGGGAGAAAAGTAGGGGTCCAAGACTTGAACCCTGTGGGACCCCGTATAAAAGTGGAGTGGAGGAGGACTCACAAACCCTGAGGCCAACGCACATAGTCCTACTAGTTAAGCAGGACCTGAACCAGTCCAGGGCACTACCACTACCACCCACAATCTGCTGCAAACGATTTATCAGTGTGTTGTGGTCAATTGTATCAACAGCAGCAGTCAGGTCAAGCAGGACAAGAATGACATGGTTGCCGCTATCATTTGCCATTAAAATGTCATTAAGAACCTTTAAAAGGGCAGTTTCTGTGCTATGCAACATTTTAAAACCAGACTGAAAAACCTCTGAAATGTTATGTTCATCAAGGTAAGTTAAACGTTGTGCATAGACAATTTTCTCCAGGATTTTGGAGGCAAATGGCAACTTGGAGATAGGCCTAAAGTTTGATAGTTCAGTGTTATTGAGGCCAGGCTTCTTCAGCAAAGGTTGAACCACTGCATGTTTAAAACTAACAGGGACAACACAGGAGGATAGGCTGCTGTTTATAATGGTCAGAACAGACTGCCCTAAGGTAGGAAAAAGTTCTTTAAAAAAGTGCGCGGGGGGTGGGCCACATCACGAGGGGAACCCGATGGTTTCAAATGAGCTACCACATCCTCTAACTGCGACAGAGTCACAGGTTCAAATCTGTTAAAAACCACTGGGCAGGGAGCAGAGACATAGGGGTCAAAGGTGGGTGGAGAAATGAGAGCCCTTGCAGAAGCAACCTTGTCGATGAAAAAATGTAGAAAACTGTTACATAAGTTAGTGGATGTTTCCAGACAAACAGACTGTGATACATTCAGGACAGAGTCAATTGTTCTGAACAATACACGAGGGTTCTTGTAGTTTTCCATTATACTGTGTGACAAATACTGTCTTTTGGACTCTTTGACAGTGCTTTGATAGTAGCCCCAACGGTTCTTTAAAATTAGAAATGAAACCTGCAGCTTGTCCTTCTTCCACCTGCATTTGGCTCTGCAACATTCCCGTCTGGCAGTTTAACGTATTATTGTTCCAGGAAGCCAAATCCAGGACCCCCCTAACAGTGGGTGTCAGCTCGTTTGTCCTTTCTGGGCATTTTGTTACAAATATCTGAGAACATGGCTGGCTGTGCCATCAATTGTATGAAGGGATAATCTAAGAAGTTTGTCCTCCTATATTTCCGTTGAGTGAAACTACAGGTTGTCTCCACTGTTACTTCACAGTTACTGAGGCAATATATCAGTTATAATTTTTAATACCTGCTTCTAAGCCACCCATTTTGAAAATCACCTCCAACACAGCATAGAATAAGTATTAACAAACCCGGAACCAAGGTTATGTGATTAGATTTAGCTTGCTTTGTAACTCCAAGATGAACTCCACTGTTTCTGCCTAATATTCTCCATACAGCCCAGTCCTGTACCCACATCTGCTTCAGTCTTCTCCTCTTCTTTCATTTTCATCACTCTTTTCCTAACATATTAATTTTCTCTTCTCATGATAGGAAGCAACTCTACTAACTGTGGGCACCATTGTGCACTATGCAATGCAGTAACATATAGGTCAACTTCACACATGTGGTTCAACATCCTGGTATAGCTTATTCAACTCCAAGCAGACATGATATTTTTCTAAATTCTTCAGATTAGCATAAAAAGTTTTGAAACTATGTTTAAAATTGAGGTGATTCGAAACTGAGGTCAACCATGTCCATTTCCCTTTGTCCAGCTGGAGTTTCATTAGAAAAGCTATGTCAACAAGCACAGTTTTGAGACAGTGTATAGGCAATGAATGGAGAGCATGAAAATACTATTAAATAGCCTGAATATATTTGGGCAGTTGCTGAAGCAAAACCAATGCAGAATCCTTGCAATTACCACTTTGTAATTCATGAATTTAAAATGTTACAAAGGGCTTACTGTGGCCAAGGTATGTGAAAAAAAGAAAAAACCTAGAAAAAAAATGACAAAATATACCATGCTAAGTTAAAGTAATAAGTGGTTGACTTACATTCCTGAACATAATGCTTGACTTGGAATATATTTATATTGAGAGGTACTGAAAAGAGTGATTAAACTGATATGTAGGCATCAGTGGCAGCCTATGCTTGATAGCAAATTACCTAAGTTGAAAAGAAAATAGACAACACAATGATGTAATTTTACAGATGATTGAGCAACCTGACAATTCTTCTTCTTCTACTTTGCTCTGAGATTAAAACTCCATAATCATTAGATTAAGTAATTATGCTGTTTTGTCCTTCCCAGGGACCACTAGGTCCGCAGGGTCCGATTGGTTATCCTGGCCCTCGTGGTGTGAAGGTCAGTTTTATGATGTGGGCACTGATAAAGTGAGTGCCACTAACATTTCTCACCATTAAAAAAAAAAGTCTTCCATTTCAAACAGATCCATTCTGTTGTGTTGTGTTCCTTGTAATTATTGATCTCTCTTCTTTGTCCATTAGGGAGCTGATGGTGTCCGTGGGCTGAAGGGATCAAAGGGAGAGAAGGTACAATGCAAATCAATTCTTTCTTTACCATGTCAGCTAGCCTCATAACTCTTCAATCAGTGAAAATATAATATATATGAAAGGCATTAGAGGGTAAAAGAAAGGCACCTTGAAACTTGCACGCCCCACACTGTCTTGCATTTTGTCATGCCAATGTGACCCGCTGTGTTCCGCGGTATGCTGTGCTTTGTTCCGCTGGATGCTGCATTATATAAAACAATTATTTCATAGCATATTAATCATTTGCTCTCAGAGTTTGGCTGATGAAACCTCCTCTAATCGCTCTGGAATGACAGAGGAATTTTCTACAGCTGCAGCTGTTTTCGTGCACTTCATGATGTGGAGAACGCATTTGGAATCATCTCAAAAGTAATTATTTGTAATATTTATATTGTAATGGCTTGTTAAAACAGTTGCATTTTCATTCCTTCTAATGAGAATCTGCAAAATTATGTTTATTATAGATTTAACATCTCGTCATAATCATTCAGATGAGCTGTTCTGTGATGCCCTGTGCTGACAGTGGCTCGCAGTGGTACACAGTGTTTTTGAATTGTTTGCGCAGTGTTCACATGTTGTTCACAAAATTAATGCGTGCCAGAGATTTTGAACATTTCAAAATATTCTTTGCGCAGTTGCATGCAGCTGCGCACAGTTTACAACATTTTACAATGGTTGACAACAAGTTTACAATGAGTTTATTCTCTGGCATGGCAGATTGCGTGCCACTGTGTGGATCAAATTCGTGCAAGTGCCTTAAGTCTTATACCCCATCACACATATGCCGATTGAGGCCGAATGGCATCAGAATGACTTCCCACAATCGAGAAGTATTGGGGTGCAGTCTGCAGACCTTTGGTCTATGAGCAGTCTACAATTTTGGTCCCATTCGCTCCACTGTCCCGAGTGTGTTGCACAAAGCTCTCTTGGCGCCATTGAGATGTGACGCACATCTGATGGCAGCCAATGTGCATTTTTTGTGTCATCTGATTGGAGTCTACATATTCTGATGGCATCCAAACAGCATCTGAAGCAATCTGATCATGGTTGACTGAGCTCTGAGATCGATCGGTCACAGCAAAGCCTGCTGGCATGTTGTGGGATGTCCACCTCCACTGGACCTCAGCCAAGGAGGGCAAAGGAAATGTTGTGGCAGGCATTCTTCATATACAGTAAATGTGAACAGAGCACTATCAAACCGAAAGCACCGTGTGCCACTGCACCTCTCCGTGGTCTCAGGCGCAGCAATGTGTCATCGCACATGTCAGAGCTAAATGGATCTCACCACTGTAATATACATATGGCACTGTAGACTGCTGCTAGGTTTGAAGTATTTATAATACCTGATCATGATCTAAACTCTGTAGGAGGTATGACATGGAACTCTATCCCAGGCCATGACAACATTATTAAACATGAAACTCACCTCCAGCATGGAAACAGGACAGTGCGGAGCACACAGGAACCAAACCACAGCCTGTGGTGAAAAGGCTCTCATCCGGCTGCTGTGAGCTGCAAATAACCACAGCAAAAAGTAAATCACATGTGATAATCCAGCCGATATCACGATGTACAGATTTGCGTTGTGCTCCTGAAGTGAGCAAAAAGACAAAAGAAATTAACGTTTGCTGGAAAGGCTGCGTCTGACGCATGGTGTGACTACTTGGCCCACTGCCTGCAAACTTTCAGCAAAGGTGTCCAGTGGCACGTGCCACGTGCGTGCACGTTTCGTGGCTCATGCAGCCATTATGAACACATACATGCATACACACAGACACACAGCTGAGTGATCATTTCAGGCCTGCGCATGTGTGCAGGGTGCACATGTGTCCCGCACACACGCATACTTATGCACTCGCGCGCACGTGCACGTGAGGAACACAGCGCTGCCTCCCACTCCAGTTTGCCATCCAGACGTTTGGACATCAGGCAGTCTTCAGTGCCTTTTATGGCTGTTTGACGGCAGTCTGTGTCATCTAAACTACATGCGCTTTGGATGCCATCGTGCAGGTGTGGACGAGGTAATCTGGCTGCATTTTGACACTGCTGACTACGCCTCTTTCCCTCCCGACTGTGTCCGATTATGGTAATATTTGCTGTTCCGGCCTGGTTCCTGCACATCCTTGCTATGTGTGATGGCGACTTTAGTGTTTGAATTCTTTGTGCTAACTAAACATGGGTGGTTTGCGGTAATCAGTTTCCTTGCAGTTGAGTCACATTTTACAGAAGACACACAGACTGCTCTTGGTCTGTGTGACGATGATCTGCTTGATAGCCATTCAAATCTGATTTATTTATTTGCTCTGTTATAACTCTGCTTTATCCCCGAGGAGCTTCTGCTCATTCTGTTCATAAACTGTCACAGCATAGAGTGGTGATATATTAATGGCCTTGCAGTGGCATATTCCCATTTGGAGTGCGTTGAGGGCCAGCTGAAATGTCCATGATAATGCCAGGATGTGTCATTTACATGCACATAAATATTCATGACATGCCTGAAGTAGACCATTTATGGTTAATTGGGGGACTCTTACCAGTGGGATGTGAGGCTCTTCTATATACACAAATTAGCAAATTGATTGGCATTTTTAAAATGGAAATTTGTGAGCAGGTGTGCATGTGCCTCATTTTATAAATGTAATTATTTTCCGACACAAGCCATTTTCATCTTTTGTGCACAGGTAACGTTTTAGCATGGGCTCCACATAGTTTTATAAATGAGCAATAAATTAAAAGTGCTGCTGTCAAAGTCTCTGCAATTTTGTTGGAAAATATGATAACCTTTATTCCTTCCTGTAAATTCAGATCAGTAAATATTCAGGTTCGAGAAGTAATTTTTTCCCAGTCAGAAACGCTGTCCCTAAATGACTCACCACTTCCTAATTTGTGCCTATTTAAATGGTCACCTCAAGGTTAAACTTGATCTGAGTATTATAAATACCTAGAAGCAGTATACAGTGCCAGTACTGAACCCCCTCAAAAGTATTCAGCAGTCTATATTTGGGAGAGTCTCCTTCATTAAAATGAATATTGTACCACAATTGAAAGTGTCCAAATCTCAGGTGTGTGTGTGTGTGTGTGTGTGTGTGTGTTGGGGGGAGGGGGTGTCTTTCCATTTCTATTATCAGTTTTTATCCATTGGCTGTGTATCTGCCTTATATTCGTCAGTGGTTCAATAATAATCTAGATTCAGTGTGATTGAATCAGGAATCATTCACGTCTGTCCACAAATGAAAAATTTTGGTATTTTCTTTGGAATTGGGAAATATTAAATAAGTGATTGATCAAAATAGTCTGCTGAGGGCTTCTAAGGGCTTGGCATGCAATAAATACATTGGAAATTTGTTCAAACTAAGGGCCCCTTCACACATAGTACGATTAAGTACAAATCAGGGCAAATCACGGCGGAACAGCTCATATGAGCGAACGACAAAAACATCGAGCCGATGGGTAGGTGTGGACAAACCCACTGTGATGGTTTCATGCACGTGATGGTGTCGCGCACGCTTGTGTATGACACCGTCGCAGCGGGAACACAGTGTGAGGGGTTGGTAAGGTTATACCTTACTTGTGTGAAGCGCCTTGAGGCAACTTTGTTGTGATTTGATGCTATATAAATGAAAATAAATTGAAATTGAGCAGCTGGAGCATGTGTATCCACATTGCGCAGCTGCTGTGAAAAAAAATACATGCCATCCATGGAATTTGAATTTACAAAAGCTCTGACTGCCAGCCAGAAACCTTGCCACTGCGCTACCATCACTGTCCTGTAAAAGGTGCAGAAAAAAATGCCTGAAATCAACAAGGACATAAACGTATTTAAAAAAAAAAAAAGAGAAAAAAGCACAGTGATAACTGACCAAATGGCCTTTGTTACGGCGTATTTCTGCTGATATGTGACTGAAAGTGGCGTGTTTGTCGCACTGTTGGCTTGTCATATAGTCCTGCGGCACGCCACTCACAGGACACACGTGTCCTGTCAGACAGACGTGACATTCAGATCACTTGCTGTATGTCCACATGAACTGACGGTCTGTTCCAACTGGGACAACTTGTCAATGTACGTGCTCTCCAGCCCGTCGCAAAAGCGATATATGTTTTTATGTATTTCCACATGAGGACAGCAAACACACACACACGTGTCCGGCAAAACACAATATGTGTTCTGCAGATGTGACGTCCAGGACAGCCACGCCCCCTGTCTGTTCAGTGCATAGACCAGGGTCTCAGTCTGTGATCAGATGAGGTGGGGGGGAGCGGTGCGCAAACCACACGCACGCAGGTGTTGTGGCAGGAGCCAACACTCTGGCACACCACGTGTACTTGGGAACTCCACAGTCTTGGGGGTACTGAGACAAATTTACTGCCACCTCTAAAGTGATCATCTGCTGACTGTTTACGTGCTAATACCGCGAATGGCCATTCTCTAAGTGCCGAGCAAGCGGTGTTAGATGTCCGTGTGTGTCAGCTGGAATTTGGCCGACACCTGCTGCAAGAGGTATCAAATGGGCTCTCACTGGACACTTTTAGCTGCTGGTGTACGCAAATAGTTGTAGCAACAGGTGTACGAGGCGATGAAGGCAGCTACGATTTTACACGTATTGCATATGATTCCTGCTTCATGCGCAATTCGACCACATTCGTACTATGTGGCGCCCGAATATCCTCTCCCATCTGACTCAAGTTTTGAATAATGTTTATTTTATTTGTGGTCACCTACACAAGGGTTTTGAAATTTGAGACAACAAAGGCATTTTGACAATACTGGTCAGCTGTTAGAGAAATGGTTGGGTTTTTTTTTTTTTTTTAGTTTTAGGGCAGACACAATGAATGTCTTAATTGCTTGTTGTGTTAATTTAGGAGATATTCCAAAGCTAAGGTGAAATCACTTCAGCCTTGATCGCAGTGAAAAAAGATGTACCAAAAAAGATGGCATTGTGCAAAAGAAATCCCTATATGTAACAAATAAAGTGTCACAGCTGAGTTTATGACTGTACATTGCTTGCAAATTATATACCAAATCAAATAGAGAATGAAGACAAAAGAGAGAATATTTAAAGAAATGGCTTCATATGATAAGACCTAAATACATATTTTTTAAAAAGTAATATTCAATAAAGTCTTATATATATATATATATATATATATATACACACACACACACTGACAGCCATTAATCTTCTGGTACACAAAACTGGATTTTTGGCATAAGGATAAAAAGAAATCAACAAACAAAAGAGGCCAAAAATCAAAGAGTCCATCACAAAATCAACAAAACAAAATGGCACCTGTCAAAATTAAAGTCTCAACAGTGAGTAGTATGACCACTGTTTGCATGAATGCAGGCAGTGATGCATTGGCATATACTCTGGACAAGGCATCGTATGCACTGTGGTATCCTGTTCCACTCGTGCTCGTGCCGATAGTGGTCACAGTGGTGGGCACAGATTAACCAAAAAATTAACTTCGATAACAGATAATCAGATAACTGAAAAGTTATCTTTGATAAAGATAAAACGATAAACCATCCAAAAATGTTTCAGAAGTTACAGATAACCGATAAATTCCAATATTGTCTCTGGTACATTTGTAACCACTAATAAATTGAATTTGAGTTTTAACACCACAATAGCTTCTAGTAATATTAAAAGTGACAACAGACCCAAACAGTGAAGCCACACTTTTGTCTTTGAACATCCTGCCCCTGCTGGAAGCTCTTGTTTACTACACAGCTTCCAGCACAGAAGCTTTACGAAGCAGCAAGTCCGCTTCTGAAAAGTGACTCATGTCAATCATGAGTCACTTTTGTGTGGATTAAAGTCACTAACTGGGACTCTTGTGTTGTCATGGACAAGAAACGAGACTCGTCCTCCGTTCTGTTTGCACAGCTCCAAACGCGGCGCCGCTCTCTGACGAGTCACGTAGGAGTCCGGCCAGAATTAATAACTTCAAAGTGAATCTACAATTTAAATCAAATGACACATCTTTCCAAACGTTGTTGTACAAACAATAAACAACAATAGAGTAAAATGTTTTTTTCCTCCCAAAATGAGACGCCTGGCGTTCTTTGTGAATTACATAGATGCCGACGTGCAGCACAGCCAGCTGAGCTCAGTTCGGAGGTATGGAGTGACATTCATGTCATTAATGTCTGAAAGAAAATGCTTTTGAGAAAAACTACAGATTTTGTTTATTTCCATCTATGTCCAGAGGTCAAGGATCCAGTGACCAATTTCAGATCATTTACTTTAAGACTCAATTTTTTTTTTGACATAGAAAACCTGTAAAGCCTACTTTTAGTACACAGAAAATTCACAAGAGGTATCGATAAGGGAATTGATAAGGAATTGGATCTATAAGCAGAATCGATAATGGCATAGATATCGATAAAATCTTATCAATACCCATCCCTGCACATTTGTGATAAAGAGTTTGAATGTTTGGACTTTTTGGAGCTTTAAGTGCAACGTGAGCACATCACACTGAAGGATCTGTTGATAGTTATCTTCAGTGGAGACGGAGGCTTTCTTGGAGTGACCCTTGATCACCTGTCAAATATACAACTGTCATGCTGGAGGCTTTTGTCTTCAAAAAGAACACTGCAATCCTTCTCAAGCACTTCAGAAGTGCTCCAGGTCCTCACGTAGAATATAAACTATGCTGTTCTTTAACATTCCTGGCTTTTATTAGACATCTGAACTGCATAAAATGTATTATGGCACCGAGTGTTGTTGTTCTCAGCACCCTAAAAGGTATTCATATCAGATTTTTTTTAACTGAATAATTTATATCATGAGATCCAAAAGTCAAAACCTACAGGAGAAATGGTTTGTTATGAATAAAGGATGTGCTTTACCTCAGAGGTGTGAGTGTGGTCTTGGCGATGTGGGTTTTTGGCAGAAGACATGCTCAGTGCTACATTATGCATCAGATACACTGGAAAACATGAGCAGGTGACAGACCAGAGAGAGAAAATGTCACAGAAAAGAGACAGAATGTTGGCTGAAGTGAAATATGGCCTTCAGCATCCATTTGCTCCTGTTGATCTGAGGATAACAGCTTTGGGTCTGTTGAAAAAAAAAAAAAAAAAAAGCACGGAACGTTGATCCATTGAACAAACTCATTCACCAAATATAGAGACTTTGTGTTAGAAAATTTGCTAATCCGAACATCAGATGTAATGATGTATGTCTTATATTAACTTACTGGCCAGGACAAAATCCATAATGTAAATTATCATGTGAATGCAGCAGCCACAGCTCAGCTTCATTCTTTGAAGCACATGCGGTTCCAAGTCATGGACAGTAGATGGCAGTAACAAGCTTGTCATCAACGGAGGAGAGTGGATGGATTTGAAACTGACAAATGTCACAAGATTCATTAAGTGCTGAGAGGATACTGATAAAGCATTATTTTAAAAGTCTGTATTAGTATATAAAGGAAATTTTAGATTTTTTAAAAATGTTTTGAAATAACTAACGTGTGTTTGACTCTTTCAGGGTGAGGATGGTTTTCCAGGTTTTAAAGGAGATATGGGAATTAAAGGAGACCGGGTGAGGTGCTGACAAAAAGTGTCACATAGAAATTACTTCTTATCTTTATTTATTTATTTTTACCTGACGGAAACAAATTCCTCTCCATGTTATTTGACTCTCTCTCTGTGTGCGTGTGTGTGTGTGCGTGTGTGTCTTTGTGTGTGTATGTGTGCTATAGGGTGAAGCTGGCATGTTGGGACCACGTGGAGAAGATGGTCCAGAAGGTCCAAAGGGCCGTGCCGGCCCCAATGGAGAGTCAGGTCCAATTGGTCCTGCAGGAGAAAAAGTAATACAACTCACCTGCTACAGATTTTTAAACAATATTTTAATTTTAATCTTTTAAAGGGGTCATATTACATATGGTTTTTTTAAAGTATATTTAAAAAGGCATATACTGTAACGCACACCGGTGTATATGTTGCACCTGTCAAAAATGCCTCTTGAACAGAAAAAAAAAAAAAAAAAAAAAAAAAAAAAAATATATATATATATATATATATATATATATATATATATATATATATATATATATATATATATATATATATATATATATATATATATATATATAAGTTGCACCTTTTTCTTTATTATCAGCTGTGTAATGTGGCACTTTTGTGGATTGTTGTAGTATCCTTTTTATTATGTTATTTATTCTCATTATAGGACTGTATTTTGTTTAGTGATTTGATTCCTGGGACAGCCCTATATAAATAGTTTTCTTTATTTTTTTAATTTGAAGTTAAAAACTGTGTTCAGATGTAGCCAGAACTTGTTTCTAGGTGCTCTTTGCCCCGTGGTGTCTCAGATTTCTCATAGCCCAAAAACAGGTGGGTTTTTTTCCTGTTTCATCTCAGCAGCTTCAGCTGCTCTGTGTGATGCCCTCTAGATTTTGGAGCAGACTAGCTGTGATGAAGCATTATGGCAAATGTACTTTAATAAAAGGTACATTACTGGCTCAAAAATGGCTCAAGTACAAGTAAATGCATAGGTTTACATAAGGAATGTGAAAAGTGCTTAATATCAGTGGCAAACAAGCATGATCCTACACCTTTAATTCACATTTATAGAAATAATTTTTTACATTTATGAACCAATTAAGAATTGTCCACGTCAGCATTCCGATGCATCTGCAAATCAATTTTTACCCCCACCCATAATTAGAAGTAGACATAGCTCATTATTATTATTATTCTTATTATTTTAATCTTCATTCGGTCAAAAATCTTTGTATCAAAATATGGAAGCAGCATTTCTTCATTCTGAAAAAAAGTTATACATTGTGTTAAAGGGTCCTGTGTCCAATCTGTACCCTTATTTTTTTCATTTTATCTCACTTACCCTCAGAATTACCAAGTTTTATCTCTTTGATAATTCTTTCCTAAGAAAAAAAAACTAAAGGTGTCCAAAATGTACTTAATATAGCTCATTTAACTGCTATCTTTGAAATGCTTTATTTTGAACACGCCATTCTGAAAGCAGTGTGCAAACAAGACCTTTCAATGAGACCCCTCCACAGTTACCATAACAATGATTTAGACAAGTCACAAGTTGGTCAATCTCTGCGCCAATTGATACCTGAAACACCAGCTCTGTTAAATGAACTGATCTGGCACAATATCCATAAGACATTTCCAAAAAATAAAGGAAAACAGTGCATGCAGAAATGGGACCTTTAAAAATTAATATATTATTAATGATTTTTCCAACAAAGTCACTAATAGGTGTAGGCCAACCAATACCTAAAGCTTAGTTGTACTAAAGGGCCTATCTGGAACAAAAGCAGCAACCAAAAAAAAAGAAGGATAAAATAGATCAATTCATAATAAAAACTGCGTTAACAATGTATGAAAACAGTGGTAACACTGGACATGAAGCCATCCTTTTCAAGTTATAGAACTTTGTGTTTCTGCATTAGGACTGGCAACATAGAACAACTATACTCGTATAATTATATGATGTACTGATATGATTAACTTAAGCAGGGGTGGTGGCCAAGTGGTTAATGTGCTTGGTTTCAGTGCGGAAGGTTCCGGGTTCAAATCCCACCCCTGCCACATTTCTCCATGTAATGTGGAGTTGCGTCAGGAAGGGCATCCGGCGTGAAACCTGTGCCAATTCAACATGCAGATCCACCTTGGATTTGCTGTGGCGACCCCAAGTGCAAACAAGGGAGCAGCCGAAGGGACTTACTTTTACTGATATGATTAACTTGACTTTTGGCAAAGTGGACATAGAACCAGTTAATTCTAAGTGAACAAGATATTACAGTTTGAAGTCAAATATACTTTGTTCTCAAAGAATTTACATGTTTCTTTACATGCTGCTTTAAATGGAAAGAAACTGCAGCTCGCTTGCCAGCAGTGCATGTGTGCAAGTTGTACAGCGTGTTAACCAGCCCATCAGGAATAGTAAGAGGGGTGGATTTCTGGATTAATCCTTCCATAATTATTCCACAGTAAATAAAATCAGAGTAAATAAAATAAATATTAAAAAGAGGTTAGAGAGGTTGGCTTGCAACCAGAGGATCCTTGGTTACATTCCAGATCAGACAGGAAATTCACTAAGGTGGCTTTGAGCAAAGATATTAACCTCCAAGTTGCTCCTGGTGTACATTTGAGTGTCTTGCATGGCAACACATTGACATTGTGTGACTAAATGGGTGAAAGTGGGGCATCATTGCAAAGTGGTGTGAGCATTTGCACCAGATGGGAAAACAGAAATGGAGTCAATTTACCACTTACTGACTTCAGTTCAATTCAACTTATTCTTATAGCACCAAATCACAACATAATTCACTCCAAAGCACTTCACATGGGTAAGGTCTTAGTTTACCCACTACCCAGAGCAAACGCATTGCACAGCGGTAAGGAAAAACTCTTGTGTTCTTTGATTACAGGAGGAAACCTCAAGCAGACCTTGCTCAGAGGAGTGATCATCTAGTTTAGTCATACTACCAACAGCAACAAAATAAAATAAAGTACACCAAAGAATTGTCAAACATGCAAAAACACATATGATAGAACTACGCATCCAGGACCAGTAGTCCACCAAGTGGTAAAGATCACTTCTTCCCAGAAACTGATGCTACCACTCCTCCGACTTAGCAACATGCTGCTTCTCCTTCACTGCATGTAAAAATAAAGCTAATCCAATGCATGGAAGGATACATTTTCAAATGATGTTCTGGACGTGGCATTGCAGCATTGATATATTAACATATTCCATAATTAGGTTATGCCAAAAAGTAGAAAATTTTTGCACTTTGGTGACACGTGTCATTGCAGTGTCCAAATGTCACTGTAACAGCCAGGACTGCCGGAATTTTCCAGTTTGCTGTCTACTACATACTGGCAACATGTGAATGCAATACCAGAAATAGCTTTTTTGGATAGGCTGTGTTGTATTGATGGTGAATAGAATGACTTGAAACAGCTATCAATGACCATTCACTGAGCCTTATGTTGGCGATGAGTAAGAAGTGGGAATCATGCACCATGACTCTCAGGTGCTATTGGCAGCATTTTGTTTAACCTGGATTTAAACCCAAGAGAGGAATCTCTGAAAAGGACCACTGTTTCAGAAAATGGTGCACTGTTGTAAAAAAAGCTAAATGAATCACTTTCCTCAGAGAATGACTTGAAATGCTTGAAAAGCAATATTAGGTGCACAGTTAAAATACTGTAAAATTAAACTTGTCATGTCAAAAAAGATGTCTTGTGTAGTACTATTTTCATTCTTATAAAATCATATTGATGAGGTAAAATGGGCCAATGCAATGTGTGTGTTCAGTGGAATTTTGGGTAATTTTGCTAAACATCTTAGGATATCTCATGGTCTCACAAGGCAAGCACGAGTCAAAATACAGGGGTCCATGACATAAGTCACAGAAGACAAAAAACGAGCAATTTCAGGCCAAAATTTTCCTCATGGCTTGGCAGTTTGAGGTTTAGACAAAGAACAATGGTACATTGATGTTTAATGTCAAACCCCAACCATATTTTACAATAACTAGTAAATAAAAACTCATTATTTATGTCAGCTTTAAAGTGTATTCTTCTTGTGCTAAAGTTATGTTGCTGAAGGTCTTTGTTTTTCTCCACAGGGTAAACTAGGAGTCCCAGGTTTGCCAGGCTATCCAGGAAGACAAGGACCAAAGGTACATTACTGACCATCTTAAAACTGAGATATTTTATTTATTTATTGTTGAAGGTTTCTGAATGACTCAGCATCACTTTGAGCTTCTACCTGAACAGGCCTTAAAGTTATCTGATGACACTGACAAAACAGCCACAAATATTGGTATGAAACAGACAATGTGATGATGACTTCAAGTCACAGAGTGTGAATATCAGTGAAAGGGACCAGAGTTTGCCCACCCTTAAGCCCCGTTCCTGCTGGGCCTGCGTAGAGTTGCATTGTGCTATGTATCTAATACATAGGAATGGCTACATATGTTGCACGCAGGGGGAAAGTTCGGCCCGCCTCTACTTCTATGGTTTTGGCCCACCTCTTCTTCTTCTGTGGTTTTGGCCTGCCTCTTCTTCCTCTGTGGTTTTAGCTCACCTCTTCTTTTGTGGTTTTGGCCTGCCTCTTCTTCTTCTGTGGTTTTGGGACGCCTCTTCTTTTGTGGGTATACAAGGCATGGTGTACAGTAGGCTTGAAATAAGTAGCAGAGTGTTGCATAGACTTGCGCAGAACAGTGCTTCCAGTTCTCTATGCCGAATATCCACGAAAAAATTAAACGTTTAATTTTTTCCATCTATTTTGGAACCCCTTTGCATCCCTCATCATAATGTCACGTAGAGCTGGATATTCTCGGCGTAGTTGGTACACCGCATTACATAACTCTACTTTGGCCCAATGTGAAAGGGGCTTTAATCCTTAGTTCAGGGACAAATGGAAAATGTGTAATGCGGAACACCTTACAACAGAAACATTTGTGTGACGGCTGTTTTACCATGTGTACTGATAAAGAAACATAGCACAGTGCCAGCTGTAATGATGAAGTTTGTCAATGTTTTAAGTACAATGGAAACCACTTGTTTATTTTATTTTGGGTTTTTTTTTTACTTCTTTTCATTAATGCCACATTAATTAGAGGATTGCACATTTACTTTGACAGGGTTAAGATAAATTAAGATGTTAAGATATTTCCAATAAACATAGTTCCTACAGTTTGGTTTCACTTTCAGCACAGTGTGACAGTGTGGAAGAGCAGCATACTTTTACTGTTGTATTCTGAAGTAGCAGAGGGAATTTAAATAATTTACAAGAATTAAATAACTTTAACAAATCAAACACAATGGCACACAGTGATGGCCCAGAGCATTTTGTTCTGGTCTGTTTTGTTTGTTTGGTGCTTCTGAGTGTGATTATTTAGTTGTGGGTTGACCGTTAAAGGAGATTTTTTTAATGAAAGACGTGCGGACGGGTCCGCGCGTCGGGACGCAGCCGGCGCGGTGCGGCGGCACAGGAAAAACACCTCCGTGTTGATAACCATTTGTAAAATCCAGGTGGCTTTTGATGGCTTTCAGTGGAGTGAGTATCTGAGAAATTGTTTAACAGCTGGACATGTTCCAACTTGTCCTTAAGGCTTCCAACAGAGGTGTTTTTCCTGTGGCGGAGCATCGCGGCGGCTGCGAGCCGACGCTGCAATCCGCCCGCACGTTTTTCATTAAAAAAATCTCCTTTAACAGTGGAATATCTGGATAAAATGCTGAAACCGACTTCTTCTGAAACTTCTCTGTTCTCTCACGACGTCCTGGATCAATAGAGCCTGAAACGTGAAGGTTTTCAGCTTGAAACAGGCTGACGACGGCGCCTGGGAGCGCTGCGTGACGTCCCGCACTGTGGGAAGTCCTTAAAGCGACAGTATCACCTCAAAATCTCTCATCAGCCGTTAAAATTTTCACCGAAAACCAGCTTAATTTTTCGAACCGTGTCCACTTCGATGTGCCTCACAGGTTTAGAAAAAATTTTGATCAAACAAAGTGCCAGTCTCTCAGCAACTTCTCAGACAAAGGAATTCCGACGAGGGGCTGGACGACTCCTCCCACAAGGAGTGCTCACAGGCGAATGACGTCACCGACAGGCGTGGAAAAACTCACGCATGCGCATGAGGGTTCAAGCATGTCTGACGTAAAAACATATGAATGAAATCCATATAGTTTTTGAAAAAAATAAAAAGGACCTATACTTTATTGACAGCCCTCGTATAGAGAGAACAGCAGCACTTCTTTAGAAGTCATTAACTGCATTAACCCTTCAGATAGGACCGAATTGTAAATGTGGAAAATCTACTGGCGGAATAGAAAGACTACACTGCTAACAAAGAATGACACAGTAATGAAGAGAGGTGGTTCTTCTTTCAGTGGCACTATTCTCCCTCACTCTTTTTCAGTGCTTAGCTGTCATCCTCCTCTTTCTCATTTTCGCCAGAATGTGATTTTTGGATGAGGTAAATGGAAACTGTTTTTTCACTGTGGCAGAATACAAAAGCAAAAATGAATAACAAGTCAGGTCAGGTCTGGGATCATGCTCCAAATGTCACTTGTCACCACATCCACCACACTAGAGAACCGCCCCAGGTCCTGGATGGCATCCACCCAGGCAATCAACCGGTTCATCCCCACTTATAGAAAGTAGCCATCTGCTGCAGCCAGGTGAAATGTAGGTGTCCCTTGGTGGCATTCTCCAGTTTATATATATATATACAGTGAGTCCGGAAATCACAATGTATGATTTTTTAATAATTTATTTGTATGCTACTGCTGCAAATAAGTATTTGAACACCTGTGAAAATCAATGTTAATATTTGGTACAGTAGCCTTTGATTGCAATTACACAGGTCAAATGTTTCCTGTAGTTTTTCACCAGGTTTGCACACACTGCAGCAGGGATTTTGGTCCACTCCTCCATACAGATCTTCTCTAGATCTTTCAGGTTTGGAGTTTCAGCTCCCTTCAAAGATTTTCTATTGAGTTCAGGTCTGGAGACTGGCAAGGCCACTCCAGGACCTTGAAATGCTTCTTACGGAGCCCCTCCTTAGTTGCCCTGGCTGTGTGTTTGGGGTCATTGTCATGCTGGAAGACCCAGCCATGACCCATCTTCAATGCTCTTACTGAGGGAAGGACGTTGTTTGCTAAAATCTCGCAATACATGACCCGATCCATCCTCCCTTCAGTACGGTGCAGTTGTCCTGTCCCCTTTGCAGAAGAGCACCCCTAGAGTATGATGTTTCCACCCCCATGCTTCACGGTTGGGATGGTTTTCTTGGGGTTGTTCTCATCCTCTAAACATGGCAAGTGGAGTGCATGAGTATTCACAACTGTGTTTGTGTGGTATTCTACTCGCCAGTACACTTACAAAGAAATTACGATCATTATTATTATTATGAGTAGTAGTAGTAGTAGTACTGAATAGAAGTTATAGCTCACATATTCACTTTTGTTGGAATTGATTTTGTGTTGATGTTACAATAAAAAGGGAGTGGGGGAGGAGCATGAAACACTATTTTTATTATAATATTGGGATGCCTAAAACCTTTGCACAGTATACAGTGGGGAAAATAAGTATTGAACATGTCACCATTTTTCTCAGTAAATGTATTTCTAAAGGTCCTACTGACATGAAAGTAAAAACCCAATTAATCCACACATACAAAGAAACCAAAGAAAATAAGTACAGAAATTAAATTATATTTAATAAAATGTAATGATACAGGGAAAAATCATTGAACACGCTTATACCCCCATCACACATAGATAGCCATCACGCAGAATGGCATCAGAATGGTGAATCAGCACACATCTGAAAAGTGTCGGGTTTCAGTTCTAAAACACTCTGACAGCCAGTGCAAGAGTCCACACAGTTGGTCAAAATTGGGACACCTATCCGATGGCGGTCCATGTTCAATCTGAGGACCATCTGATCGCAATTTACATATTCCAATGGCGGCAAAACAGTACAGTGGGGGAAATAAGTATTTGATCCACTGTCAATTTTGCAGGTTTTTCCACCTACAAAGAATGGAGAGGTCTGTATTTTTTTTATCATAGGTACACTTCAACTGAGACAGAATCTAAAAAAAAAAAATCCAGAAAATCACATTGTATGATTTTTAAATAATTAATTTGCCTTTTATTGCATGAAATAAGTATTTGATACCCTAAAACACAGACCTTAACAGCTGGTACAGAAGCATTTGTCTGCCATTACAGAGGTCAGACATTTCCTGTAGTTCTTGACCAAGTTTTCAAACACGGCAACAGGGATTTTGGTCCATTCCTCCATACAGATCTTCTCCAGATCTTTCAGGTTTGGAGTTTCAGATCCCTCCAAAGATTTTCTATTGAGGTCAGGTCTGGAGACTGGCCAGGCCACTTCAAGACCTTGAAATGCTTCTTACAGAGCCCCTCCTTAGTTGCCCTGGCTGTGTGTTTGGGGTCATTGTCATGCTGGAAGACCAAGCCACGACCAATCTTGAGTGCTGTTAGTGAGGGAAGGACGTTATGCCAAAATCTTGCAATACCTGACCACATCCATCCTCCCTTCAATACAGTGCAGTCGTCCTACCCCTTTGCAGAAAAGCACCCCCAGAGTATGATGTTTCCACCCCCATGTTCATGGTTGGGATGGTTTTCTTGGGGTTGTTCTCATCCTCTAAACATGGCAATGGGGTCATTGTCATGCTGGAAGACCAAGCCACGACCAATCTTCAGTGCTGTTAGTGAGGGAAGGACGTTATGCCAAAATCTTGCAATACCTGACCACATCCATCCTCCCTTCAATACGGTGCAGTCGTCCTACCCCTTTGCAGAAAAGCACCCCCAGAGTATGATGGTTCCACCCCCATGTTCATGGTTGGGATGGTTTTCTTGGGGTTGTTCTCATCCTCTAAACATGGCAATGGGGTCATTGTCATGCTGGAAGACCAAGCCACGACCAATCTTCAGTGCTGTTAGTGAGGGAAGGACGTTATGCCAAAATCTTGCAATAGCTGACCACATCCATCCTCCCTTCAATACGATGCAGTCGTCCTACCACTTTGCAGAAAAGCACCCCCAGAGTATTGTGTTTCCACCCCCATGTTCATGGTTGGGATGGTTTTCTTGGGGTTGTTCTCATCCTCTAAACATGGCAAGTGTAGTTGATCCCAAACAGCTCTACTTTGGTCTCATCTGACCACATGAGCTTCTCCCATGCCTCCTCTGGATCATCCAGATGGTCACTGGTGAACTTCAAACAGGCCTGGACATGTGGTGGCTTGAGCAGGGAGACCTTGCTGCCCTGCAGCATTTTAAACCATGACGGCATCATGTGTTACTAATGTAATCTTTGTGACTGTGGTCCCAGCTCTCTTCAGGTCATTGACCAGTTCCTCCTGTGTAGTTCTGCGCTTTCTCAGAATCATCTTTACCCCACGAAGTGAGATCTTGCATGGAATCTGAGACTGAGGGAGACTGACAGTCATCTTGTGTTTCTTCCACTTTCTAATAAATAATCATAACAGTAGTTGTCTTCTCACCAAGCTGCTTGCCTGTTGTCCTGTAGTCCATCCCAGCCTTGTGCAGGTCTACAGTTTTGTCCTTGATGTCTTTAGACAACTCTTTGTTTTGGCCGTGGTGGATAGGTTGGAGTGTGATTGATTGAGTGTGTGGACAGGTGTCTTTTATACAGGTAACAAGTTCAAACAGGTGCAATTAATACAGGTAAAGACTGCAGAATAGGAGGGCTTCTTAAAGAAAGTTACCAGATCTGTGAGACCCAGAATTCTTGCTGGTTAATGGTGGATCAAGTACTTATTTCATGCAATAAAATGAAAATAAATTATTTAAAAATCATACACTGTGATTTTCTGGATTTTTTTTTTTTTTTTTAGATTCTGTCTCTCACCGTTGAAGTGTACCTACAATAAAAATTACAGACCTCGCCATTCTTTGTAGGTGGGGGAAATCTGCAAAATTGACAGTGGATCAAGTACTTATTTCCCCACTGTATCTGAAACGATTTGAGTGCATACGAGGGAACCTCAAGATGGATCTGGCATGGCAAAGCCTGCTGGTATGACCTGCACATGCCACGTATAATAATGTCCACCCCCTCCCCAAAGAGCGCAGATGAACTGTTGAAATGTATATGGCCCACTTCATCATGATAATAATTATGAATTATTATCATGTACAGTGAATATGAACAGCGGCTATCAAACCGAAAGCTCCATGCACTACTGTGCACATGCCGCCACAAATCTGAACAGGCTGTTATATCCACAGTAGACCTTACAGTGCAGATATTTGTCCATTCCTTCCCATGGGCGATGTAAATAATGTGAACTATTGTGTCATCATATCCGTATATAACATGGGCAGCGGCCCTTCTCTGTGGTGGGCAGTAATGCGTCATTACACGTGTCAGGCTCAGAGCTGAACAGATCTCACCGCTGAAATACATTATCACCTTCTAACTCTGTAGGAGATGGAGACATGGAACTGTTGTGCCAGGCCATGACAACATTAATAAACATGAATTTCACCACCAACAGAGGTCCTGGAGTGTTTCACAGCATCGACATGGATGTGGAGCCGGGACTGCAGCCTGTGGTTAAAATCCTCTCACCCGGCTGGTGTGTGCTGGAATGAACCACACAAAATAAATTCCATGTGATAATCCAACCATCGCAGTGTCCAGAGTCGCATTGTGCTGCTAAAGTGAGCAAAAAAGAAAAAAGACATTAAAGTTCACTGGAAAGGCTGCGTCTGACGCATGGGACTGCTTGGCCCACTGCCAGCAAACTTTCAGCAAAGCTGTCCACTGGCACGCGTGCGCACATGCACTCCCCTGCATGGACATGCACCCCCATGCACGCACATGCGCCCCCGACACTTAGTGGCGCACGTGCATGTGAGGAGCACAGCACTGCCTCCGACTCTGGGCCTGTGTTTGCCATGCAAACGTTTGAACATCGGGCAGTCTGCAGCGACAGCAGTCTGTATCATCTACCTGTTGTCTACATGTGCTTTGGATGCCATCGTGCAGGTGTGGATGAGGTAGTCTGGATACGTTCTGACACTGCTGACCACGCCTCTTTTCCTCCCGACTGCCTCGGATTATGGCAATATTTGCCGTGTCGGGCATGGTTCCTCCACATTCTTGCTATGTGTGAAGGGGGCTTTACAGAAATTTATTTAATACTTTGTACCAGAGGTGGGACAAAGTCACCATCAAGTCACTCTCAAGTCATGAATCAGCAAGTCCCAAGTCAAGTCTCAAGTTATAATGACCACCAATTGTTTGCAAGATGACTTGAGACATGACTTGGGACTTGCTGATTCATGACTTGAGAGTGACTTGATGGTGACTTTATCGCACCTCTGCTTTGTACAAATGCCTTTATTGGTAATAACAGCTTCAAGGTGGCTCCTGTATGGAGAAACTAGTCACATGCATTGCTCAGTTGTGATTTTGACTCATTCTTCCACACAAACAGTCCTCAAATCTGTCGTATCCATGACTAAAGACTGATCTGATGCAAAATCTGAGTTTTGAGATCTGTTACATCCCTGTTATGCTGGGGGAAATACTACCTTCTTTCTTTCTTTCTTTCTTCCTTGTATGACTGCCATAACATAGTAATGACAATTATATATTTGTAATAATAATAGTCAAATCTTGGTTTTCCTCATTTCTTTTTTTAATGTATTCTTATTCTTAATGCAACATGTTTTGAGGCGCTGCAATACGGGTAAGATGAATTTAGTTTTTCCTTTCCTCTTCATAGGGTTTAATAATGAAGAGGTTGTGCTGTCTTATATTTGCAGGTGCTTCAATTTATTGTTTGCTTTCAAATAAAATGGTTGTTTTTGTATGGGTTTTTTTTTCCATATTTGTAGTTGTGGTTGTTGAATATTTATTTTGTTCCAGTGCTAGTTGGATGAACAACGCATCGCTATGTGTTTTGGGGGTATCACATACAGCATGGGCCCATTCATTCGTGGCACAAACTAGTCTTTAGATAAAATTGATTAATATGTTGAAAATGTATTTTCACTGACCCCCCGCAAACGACCTGAGTGTCATTAAAATTTTTTTGCTTCACTTGTAGTCATGTGTGACTGTGGGCACCCATTAATTTTGGATTGGTCGGCACATCACTGGAGGGGAAGATCGAAAAACTTTTTTTGAAAAACCAGGGAGCATTAAGTCATTTTTTTTTTCAAGCTTTTCACTGAAATATCTCAGAAAACACCATCTTCACAGTCACAGCAGTTGTTGAGCATGGTTTATGATGTTTTTTAAAGTCCAAATCTTTTTGTTAAACAGTATAAACTAACTGTAAAGGTCATGAAGTGCTCAGTTTTGTTTTTCAAAAGTCATGATAAATTCTGCATACGGGCCACGGTGTGAAGCTACAGGACAAACTGAAGATGACTTTCAATGATAATCCAGATAAATGATGCCATTCTCACACATGCTGTGACCCTCCCTGCTTCTTTTCTCCTTCTGCTGTTAACAGGGATCAAGTGGCTTCCCTGGGTTCCCTGGAGCCAATGGCGAGAAAGGAGCCAGGGTATAAAAGACACACACACACGCACAGAATGCATAAAATAAAATCACGACTGCAACCGATGCCAGCATGAACAAAACTGATTTATCTTCTAAAAGAAACTGTTTAGTGCCTTGGTAGAAAAAAATATCAGTACTGAGGACTGAACACAATATATGAAAACAACTGAGTCTGTTCTGCATTTTTTTGCTTTCTTATGAATAAGTTAACTCATCAATAGTTCATACTGATTAATTGCAGTGGCACTCTGCAGATGGTCTATTTTTAGCTAACATATGCTGATATCACACCATGTGACTCATGATAGGACAAACTCATCACAGCGTAAAGCATTGCAGTTGACTGTAAACAGAGGATTGTATGGCATTGTTGTTGACTTACAACCATCTTAATTATTCCCTGCCCTACAAACAAAATATCAAAAGATGATATAGTCCAGAGAACCACGTACTTGACCATCAAGGCTGGATATTCATCTCAACTTTTGCCATGATGTCTGAAGGCCCTCTGGCCTAAGATAACCAAATCTGGCACATGAGTAGCCTGAATGTGGGGAACTATCACCATAGCATTAGTGACCCAATTTGCATAATAATTAGTTTAGGGGATCATTGAGGGCACAGATCTCTCCATCTATGCCCACAGAATTAGGTATGAGGTGACCCTACTGTTCACAGATTCAGACATACGTTTACACACACCTTGGTTAGAAACTTTCAAACTCTGTTATCCCCAACTGCACTGTTTTTTTTTTTCCCAAAAAAATGTGTTCAATCAGTTGCAATGTCTGCTTTGTTTACATATAAAGTTATTTTAAAAAAAGTACCTTCAAAGGAGATTATAGAGTCAGATTTGTGACCAGAGGATCCTCGGTTCAATTCCCCATCATACAGTGAATTTCACTTTCAATTTAGTTTCATTTATATAGCACCAAATCAGAACAAGGTTGCCTCAAGGCACTTCACACAAGTAAGGTCTAACCTTACTAACCCCCAGAGCAACAGTGGTAAGGAAAAACTCCCTCTGAGGAAGAAACCTCAAGCAGACCAGACTCAAAGAGGTGACCCTCTGCTTGGGCCATGCTACAGACACAAATTACAAAACAAACATACAGGAAATGTTGTCGGTGCACAGGACAGTTTCCAAAACAGATACCACACCCATCTCTGGATGGAGCCGCACCTCAAACAGAGAGAAAAGAAAAAAAGCAGAATCACCCATCGGAAAGACAACAAATACAGTGTAATGTGTCAGCATTAAGCAACAACAACAACATCAACAAAAAAACAGAAGAAATACTAAGGTGACTGTCTTACTAATGAACTCACCAAGAAGTCCTTGGCAAAGACTTTAATCCTCAAATTGGTCCTAGTGTGTGATTGAGCATCTTGAATGGTAGCACTCTGACATTGGTGTGTGTGTGTGGGAAATAATTATAAAGCATCTTGAGCGCATGCATGCAAAGTGTTAAAGTACTACAGAAATGCAGTCGATTTTCTATTGAAGAAAGATTTGTTCCAGTTTTTATTCACTGCATCACAGTATCTACAGTTTATATACATACATTAAGATGAATGTCATTCAGTAGCAAGGAAGATTTCTGAAAATTTCATAAATCAATGGAATTACTTTTAAAAGTTAGCAACCTCGACCCTCCTGAGAATCCATCTTGAAAAGATTCATGGCACCACAAGATCCTCTACACTTTATTGTACAAAAAATGTTATGAACCTTGGAACTATAGAGATTTCACATCGAGCATGGAGGTCCAAATTTACACCCAGGAATTAAAAAACCTTTGTTCAAAAGGTCTACAAAACCTCAGCATCACAATTCAGAAATTGTAGGATCTGGAGGCATCAGATAGAAATGTGGCACCATCCACCTTTAACAGAGCACTTCAGCACCATCACTTAAATGGTTGTCAAACAAGGAAGCAGTCATTTCTCTAAAATCTACAAAAAAACTAAACAGAAATTGACGGCTGCTGATAACGACAACGGCTGAGCCTTTATTCAGTGATGATTGCTCAACAGTTAACCCCAAATTACACCACTCATTCAAAAACCTTTACAAATAATTTAGCAATTTTTGGAATCTTCCATGATGTTTTAAATAAGCCTCCATCTACACTCTACACTGTTTAGCCTCTGAAAAGTTGACAAAGTGCCTAAAAACTGAAATAAATAAATCTCCTTCCTACTATTTTAAATAAGATCATATGGAAAGTTGATACTGCAACTGACAGCATGCATTTCTGCTTCTTAAGTCAATAAACTATTGTGTAAATATAGAATACACAGTACATAAGTCCAGGTATATGCTATTAGACATCATCAAGACATATGTTTTCAACAAAATTACTTGCATGTAGTTTCAGCAGTGAAGGAAATACCAAGGTAGTTTCTGTACACGTAATCATAAAATTTTCAGACTTTGAGTTTGTTAAAAACAAAATTGCAACTATATTTAATTGCAAATATGCCATTTATGTGTTTTGAATGTTAATGTTAATGTTTTTTTGGATGATCTGTGTTTGAGGTTTAGTGTTTCTTATGAGCAGAAAGGATGTACTTAACTTGGTTTGATGCTGGTTATCTAACAGGGTGTTGCAGGCAAAGCTGGTCCAAGGGGACAAAGAGGTCCAACGGTATGTTGTTTTCAAGCTGAGCCATATTTAACAATTCACCAACCTGAATAATTCACACTTGTAACTTTTTTTTAGTATTACGGGAGTGCATTGTTGTCCTGTACTTTGCTATGTAAATAGTGTTGTTAGGTTTTGTATTTTGCAAGCCCGATGTTCTTCTCCACTCTCTAGGGTCCCCGTGGGGCTCGAGGAGCCAGAGGTCCAACAGGCAAACCCGGTCCAAAGGTATACCGCCTGTGTTCAGTGGAATAAATCATAACTCTCACTGTTATTGTTAAGTTCTTTTTTAGGCTTGGTTTATGAAGAACCAGCTCAACACTGGTTGTATTCAAATGAAATTAAATTCTAAGTTCTGTTTCTGACTTTGCTTTCTGCCATTTTCACGACGTTTTGGAAGAATAATGTAAAAAAAAACCAAAAAAAAACCCAAAAACAATATGTTTTTTCAGGAAAAGTACATTTAGTGACTAGCTCAAGGCCAGTGACTAATATTCATTGATTTTAAAGCCCAAACAATAAAAACATTTCTGTATATTTAAAGAAGAAATATGTAAGAAACAGAAAAGTGTACTGGAATGTGAATGATGATTTATTCTTTATTACAGGGTACAGCAGGCAACGACGGCCCTCCAGGACCGCCTGGTGAGCGAGTAAGTCCATAACTAACATAGCAAGGCTGAGGGAGCTTGAACATATGTGTATACAAACTCCAAGCAGATTGTCATAAGACTTTATCAATAACGGCACTCCATTAAAAATTTCACTGCTGCAATTCATGGTCATTGTCATCCACCTCAACACTGACAGACACGTGAATCGATTTTAATGTTTTATTGTAAAAGGTAGTATCTACCTTCAAAATTCTCATAACCATCTCAGAATGATGTGCACATTGATGTGGATTGTGAAATAAAAAGAAGAACATACTGACAAGTAAAAGTAAAAGATCAGTTGGGTTTTTCTTTGGGCATAATATTATATTGTACAGTAAGTCATGACAAAGAATTTTACCAACACAACAACTAAAAGTAACTAATAAGGGCCCCATCACACGAGAGCACAAATGCCGTATGAATCACACGAATGAGAAAAACAAACAGAATTCGAGCTGCATTTGTAGGTGACAGAGATTTGTACAGCCATGTATCAATGCTGTACAAATACCCAGAATGTGGTATGAGAATATGGACATTGGAAACCCTTGAATATACACTCAAAGACATTGCAGCTGTGTTTAGGATGTTGAACTCAACTTTACAAGTTGAGCTGATTTGTAAAGTTGTAAGAGCTCTTTATGTTAAAGAGAGGTGCCAAGTGGACATAACTAAACGTAACTGCAGTGTTTTATAGTGTATTGAATTGAATGGAAACTTGAAAATATTGAATGAACTGAGAGAATTTGGGACAAAATTTCAACTCATTCTGCCATCTGTTGTTTGCAGTTGGTAACGCTCAAGTAATCAGATTACAAGTAATCCAAATGTATGTACATTCATTCATTCATTCATTCATCTTCTACCGCTTAGTCCATTCAAGGGTCACGGGGAGCTGGAGCCTATCCCAGCAGCCATACAGCGCGAGGCGGGGTACACTTAGGACAGGACGCCAGTCTGTCGCAGGGCCACAAACAGACAAACAAACACAGACACACCCACACACACACCTACGGACAATTTAAAGATTCCAATCCACCTAACCCGCATGTCTTTGGATGTGGGAGGATATATATATATATATATATATATATATATATATATATATATATATATATATATATATAATACAAATAATGGATGGTAAAGCTGCGCCTCGTCCAATATAACTTTTCTTATGTATGTACATACATACATCTTTGTATGTCCATACATACATGTAATCCACATGTATTCCTTCAAAGTAATCCTACCCAATCTTTTATATATATATATATATATATATATATATATATATATATATATATATATATATATTATACAAATAATGGATGGTAAGGCTACGCCTCGTCCAATATAACTTTTCTGAATCCAATATGTCTCTATGTTGGATGACTTGCCATCCATCGTTATGTTCTCCACCCCCCTCCCAAATTAAGAAAACAAAGAGTCAAGTAAATTAGATCAATTTATTTTGTTGTGAACAGCATATGATTGATTCAGAGTACATGTTGCCATTTTTTCAACCAGTGTCTGGCAGCTAGTTCCTGACCATTTTGTGCGGCGCTCTGATTGGCTAGCTGTTGGCAGTAAGCTCTAATGCTATTGGTCAGTGGGAACCGATCCAATATAAATTTGGGTCCTAGCCTTTTTGGATCCTTTTGGATCTAACATAACTTGCTGACGCCAAGCATGCCAAAATACAGGTAAATGATGGACAGAAAAGCTAATCTGTGATTGGCTATTGCAATCTGAGTGGAGAACATATATATATGTATATGTGTGTGTGTGTGTGTGTGTGTGTGTATATATACAGATTTACTTTTGTGTATCTCGGATACGAGGACTTCATTCTCTGAACTCATAAAGTTTGTCTTCTTCATATTCAATGTGCTATTTTCTTGCATGTACAGTTCTGATATATTGAACAGGGAGCATACCTTTATATGGTATTATTATCATTTATTTAATCATTTGCTATACTTGCTTATTCCATTTATGGGTCACGGGGGAGATGACACCTATCCCAGCAGTCACTGGGTGAGAGGCGGGGTACACCATAGACAGGCTGCCAGCCTGTTGCAAGGCCACATACAGACAGACAAACACATTCAAGCACACAGTCACAACTATGGTCAATTAAAAATTTCTAATCCACCTGATCTGCATGTCTTTGGAAGTGGGAGGAAACCAGAGCACCCAGAGGGACCCCACACACATACAGGGAGAACATGCAAACTCCACACAGAAAAATCAAGGTGGAAGTAATCCCATGACCTTCTTGCTGTAAGGGAACAGTGATAACCATTAAAGTCATTATTAGAGCATTACTTCTGCTAATTTACAATCCCCATGAATGTACACTGATTTATGCACAGGTGGCATTCATTGTGATTACACAGGTATTATACACAGTTATCACATTTGCTACTCTGACATGTCACACTCCTGTTAGCCCATCATATGAAAAAAAGGAAGTGAAATTTAAGATAGAATAAAAGATATTCTTGCATGAGGGAGGAACCCTTGCCCCCCCCCTTTTTTTTTTTTTTTTTTGCAAGTTTTAATTTTGTGTTAGAATGCAAGCACTAATGACAGTTGTTGTTTGAAACATTATTTATCTGAAATGACCATGACTAAACCTTTTGTCAACTGAAAACTCATCCTTGGAGATAATAATTTAGAATTAAAATAAGTAATTATTCCACAGCAAAGCAGGACAATCATAAAGTTCTTAATGCCAAAGTTGCTCCCAGTGTATGGATGAGCACTTTGAATGGCAGCACCGGAACACTGGTTTTTATGTGAATGTGTGGCAACATTGTAAAGCTTGTTGATTGTGCATCTAGTCACTCTAGTTATTGTAATAAATTCCTGTTTTCTGTACGATAACACATTGAAACATTGAAAGTGCTCCAAGTGCTCATATCTCTGCCAACACTTCACACATATTCCTATGATGAGAGATAAAGCAGGATGGCACAATAACAACAAATTTTTTTTTTTTTTTTAACTTGGTGAATGGATGGGGTATGTAGATAGTACATAGAACTCTACAAATACCTGTTTTATACATAAAGATCTGTGCATTATCTCGAGAAATTCTCAAATATGTTGCCAAGTACCCTATCTTACACTGTGAAGGAAAGTGAGAAAGAATTCCTGGAGCTGCCGCTCTCCACAAGTTAATGGAATTTTCCTTTGCTCTTACTCTACCCTTTAACCAAATTTTACCAAATTTCCCAAAAATCGATTCAGCAGTTTTTGGCCGATCATGCTGACAAACAGAGCATGTCAAAGGTAAACAAAAAGGGAAATTACAATTCATTTTTAAAATTGCTGTAATTCATTAGTCCCAAATTTATTGATTTTTTTTCCTCAAAGTGCATTATGAGATGTTTGAAAGTGTAAGATATAGATATGATTTGAGCAAAACTAGTAAATTTAAGTGTAACAAAGGAAAGCATTTTTTTAAGTTGATTGTTTTTAACTGTTTTCAGTGAATTTATATCTGTGTTATACAGTATAATCTACTAGCTGGCAGCTCTGATTTGTAACAGATACCAAAAGATGACTTACTGGCCTGTGTCTTTGTTTTTTGTGTTGAATATTTTCCTTCTGTTGTTTTCAGTACTTCTTTTGATACTGTGCAATTACAGTTCACATAGATTCCCTTTTTTACATTTGTTACTGTTATCTGCTGGCTATGGATGTATGTATGTGTGTGTATTGATTTATTTATTTCATTCAACACAAGATTATTACTGAGAGACTATGTGAACACCATCATGGTTTCCATCTGACGTCGGTCTGACTGTCTTATTTATTGCAGGGACCTCAAGGACCTCAGGGACCAGTGGGTTTTCCTGGACCAAAAGGCCCCCCTGTAAGTATTTCTTCTGCTTTGACGGTGTATGTATGGATACTTTACCATGCTGCTATCTTCAGTGAGGTGTTTTTATTACAGCCGGTTCCTCAGGTTCATTTTCCAAGCTTTTCCCCTCCAGTTTCAATAGCAAATTAGGTTGGTTTGCAAACATTATAAGTCAGCATTGATTCAATTTGAAGCTTTCATGGAGTGCGGTAATACATCGCAATATCTCTAATTCTTTCCAGGGATCATTAGTCTAACTGTTATTGGAGTAGAACCCACTTTCTCACTCCCTGGTCTAGGCAGGAGACAAGTGGTACTTTCCACCTATCGATTCAGGTTTGATTCATAGCCAGCCCTCAGCCACTGAGGGTGTTCCTACCAAATAAAACAAACAAACAAACAAACAAAAAAAAATACTAAGACCTGTTACTTTTTCATACTGGAGCAATCCTCTACCTGTGACTTTGTCAGTGTAAAAATTCGGTTTGTGTATTACATGGTGCCTATAAGCACTGTACGCTGAAAAAAATAGACATGTCCTTAGAGAACAAATACACTGGGACACAGGCAGTTTTATCTTCTCTCGAGGAGATGGTGTGATTACTGCCATTTGAGTGTGAACACATGGCTTACAAAGTTTTTATTTTGAACTTTTTTTGGTGATCTGTCTTAACACAAATAAGTCACTCATTTTTGTTGATTGAGATTCAGGTGTGGATGTTGGATCTTTAGCTTCAGTTACAGACATACAGACATCAGGCTTTTTTCATCCATTGCATGGAGAAAGAACGGATACATCTGGATTGATGAATATACAATTATAAATAACTAGCAAGTTGCCTGTGGGGATCCATGGGCTCTAGATTGGGTAGTGTTTCTAAAATAGGTAGCTGACGTTTTTCAAGGGTGGTAACAAATTATGAAAAGTTTCCATAATGAGTTCAGAATATTTTTAGAACCTTAGACCTCAATAGTTTTTAGAGTAAGAACTCAACAATTTTATTTCCCGGTAATTACAGAATTTTTTACTATCTTGATGTATTTCTAAATTGCTAAGGTTCTTGTTATATACACACTACAATAATAATAATAATAATAATAATAATAATTATTATTATTATTATTAGTAGTAATAGTAGTAGTATTACTATTTTATTTTGTTTGATTTTTAAATGACCCACAATGGAAATAAGTGTTTTCACTTTCTTGTTTCATTCATGTATTATTAATGTATTTATTGAACTCACAAAATAAAAGCACACACGCACACACACACCATATGTATTGCTTTTTACAAGAGAAAGAAAGAGTGCATGAATCCCCATCACCAAAGAAGCAAAAACATGAAACAAAATCATGACTGGTGAGGGCATAACGCATTCTGCAACCTTACCACTAGATGGCTAAAAATCTGACATGCTGTAGTTTTAAATTCTCATTTCACTTTGGAAGATGTTGGACTGTAAGAGAGGAAATAATTTTTTTTTTTTTTTCTTTTTCTTCTTTCTGTGGGCTCTTGTTTTCTGGTTCACCAGACTAGGTCATCACTCTCAGTCTCATGTGATCCCATATGGAAGCATTCTGGCTCTCTAATTTCATGATGTGCATAATTATTTGCAGCAACCTTTCCTCTAGTTACACTTCTTGATGCAACACCAGATCTACAAGGAGATAGAATCTAATTTACATGTTTTAGGTGGAAGGATATTAAAGGCAACACTGCCTTCTGTGTTGCCAATGTGCTAGTCTATAACAGACTCACTCTTCCCTCCTCTTGTTGGACTAATATCCTTTTTTCTTGGTCATAAGTTTTTCTGTCTTTTTTTTCATCATATATACGTATTTTATTGAATGTTCTGCACTTGGGTGTGACAGAATTTGTTACAAACTCTGTATGGTTGTTTTGCCTTCACATAGGTGATCCAAATTTTATTTTTGTGTTTTGCCTTCTTCTTGTTTGATTTTTCTGTTACTGGACAAATATTTTGTCAGTTCTTGCAGCTGGGTCTTTATGTAAATGAGACTTCACATCCAGCAACAACATGTCTGATTTATCAAGCCTGGAATACTTATTGGTGTGAAGATCACAAGCCTAAGCACATTTGATTTAAGAAAAAAAATAATAAGCATCCAGATTTTTTTTATTTTTTTTGCATACCTACATTCAACATTTTCTAGTTTCTATTTTAGTACCTTTTGTAGACAACATCAGTAAATGAGGGCCCAAGATTATTTAGTTTTGTTTGAGGTATGTGTTTTCAGAGCAGTTTTCTTGGCTTTGTAATCAATTGGTAGCCTGATGAGGGAGTATCTTGTTTTCCTATTAACAGGGACCTCCTGGGAAGGATGGACTGCCCGGACACCCAGGCCAGCGAGGAGAGACAGTGAGTCAAAAAACCTGATCAATGCAGAATATCTGTGTGCGTACAGTTTGTGTCAGCCTATTCTATGTTGTTGGGTTTGAGGTAAACTTTTCATGCTTGGACAGAAACTATCAGACGCGGCTCAAACAAACAGCTCTGGTCTAAAACTGCTTTACTCAGGTGGATAGCAGAGGTCGGTACACAAGGAGGCAGTCCAGAAAAAACAGCAGTACAAAAATCATCAGGCTTAAGGCATGGTTGTTGCAACAGGCTGGAGGTCAGGAACACACAAGGAGGCAGGCAGGATTATGGAATGCAGGTACAGAGCTGGAATAAAGGCACAAGGCACAACAATCTGGCAAAGGTCTAACACACCCATTGAGCTTATATAACCACAGGTGATGAGCAGCAAATCAGGAACAGGTGTGCATGGAAAGCACCAGAACAAGGGCGTGGTCAGAGAGGGAAACACCCACCACCAAGAACCAAGAGACAGACAAGAGAGATAAAGACAACCCAGGCAGGAAAAACCCAACAAGAGAATAAACTTACAAAACCAATGAATAAGAAAAATAACAAACAGACCAGAGAAAAATAAAAAGAGATAACCAAAGAAACTCAAACACGATTTATTATTATTATTATATTTATTATTATTATTATATTATTATTATTTATTTATTTTTTAGATATTTTATCTGGAATCTCTGTTGGAGAACTGCTTTACATTCTAAAACATATCAAGTGCTGATGCACAGCCAGACTCCTCAATGTTAATTCAACTTGCATCTGAATTAAAGTTACAGTTTTGGTAAAATATTGACTTTTTAATGTGTTAAATTTCTGATGCACAGTGTCACTTCATGACATACAAGTGTATTTTTAACATGATACAGAGTGATATGAATAGCATAGCAAAGGTGTCTGAGTGTACTTGAACCAAATCACAACAAACAGTTGCCCCAAGGCGCTTTATATTGTAAGGCAAGGCCATACAATAATTACGTAAAAACCCCAACGGTCAAAACGACCCCCTGTGAGCAAGCACTTGGCGACAGTGGGAAGGAAAAACTCCCTTTTAACAGGAAGAAACCTCCAGCAGACCAGGCTCAGGGAGGGGCAGTCTTCTGCTGGGACTGGTTGGGGCTGAGGGAGAGAACCAGGAAAAAGACATGCTGTGGAGGGGGAGCAGAGATCAATCACTAATGATTAAATGCAGAGTGGTGCATACAGAGCAAAAAGAGAAAGAAACACTCAGTGCATCATGGGAACCCCCCAGCAGTCTAAGTCTATAGGCAGCATAACTAAGGGATGGTTCAGGGTCACCCTGATCCAGCCCTAACTATAAGCTTTAGCAAAAAGGAAGTTTTAAGCCTAATCTTAAAAGTAGAGAGGGTGTCTGTCTCCCTGATCTGAATTGGGAGCTGGTTCCACAGAGAGGAGCCTGAAAGCTAAGGCTCTGCCTCCCATTCTACTCTTACAAACCCTAGGAACTACAAGTAAGGCCTGCAGTCTGAGAGCGAAGCGCTCTATTGGGGTGATATGGTACTATGAGGTCCCTAAGATAAGATGGGACCTGATTATTCAAAACCTATAAGTAAGAAGAAGATTTTTAAATTCTATTCTAGAATTAACAGGAAGCCAGTGAAGAGAGGCAAATATGGGTGAGATATGCTCTCTCCTTCTAGTCCCCGTTAGTACTCTAGCTGCAGCATTTTGAATTAACTGAAGGCTTTTCAGGGAACTATTAGGACAACCTGATAATAATGAATTACAATAGTCCAGCCTAGAGGAAATAAATGCATGAATTAGTTTGTCAGCATCACTCTGAGACAAGACCTTTCTAATTTTAGAGATATTGCGCAAATGCAAAAAAGCAGTCCTACATATTTGTTTAATATGCGCATTGAATGACATATCCTGATCAAAAATGACTCCAAGATTTCTCACAGTATTACTAGAGGTCAGGGTAATGCCATCCAGAGTAAGGATCTGGTTAGACACCAGTTCTAAGATTGTGGGGCCAAGTACAATAACTTCATTTTTATCTGAGTTTTAAAAGCAGGAAATTAGAGGTCATCCATGTCTTTATGTCTGTAAGACAATCCTGCAGTTTAGCTAATTGGTGTGTGTCCTCTGGCTTCATGGATAGATAAAGCTGGGTATCATCTGCGTAACAATGAAAATTTAAGCAATGCCGTCTAATAATACTGTCTAAGGAAGCATGTATAAAGTGAATAAAATTGGTCCTAGCACAGAACCTTGTGGAACTCCATAATTAACCTTAGTCTGTGAAGAGATTCCCCATTTACATGAACAAATTGTAATCTATTAGATAAATATGATTCAAACCACCGCAGCGCAGTGCCTTTAATACCTATGGCATGCTCTAATCTCTGTAATAACATTTTATGGTCAACAGTATCAAAAGCAGCACTGAGGTCTAACAGAACAAGCACAGAGATGAGTCCACTGTCTGAGGCCATAAGAAGATCATTTGTAACCTTCACTAATGCTGTTTCTGTACTATGATGAATTCTAAACCTGACTGAAACTCTTCAATAGACCATTCCTCGGCAGATGATCAGTTAGCTGTTTTACAACTACCCTTTCAAGAATTTTTGAGAGAAAAGGAAGGTTGGAGATTGGCCTATAATTAGCTAAGATAGCTGGGTCAAGTGATGGCTTTTTAAGTAATGGTGTAATTACTGCCACCTTAAAAGCCTGTGGTACATAGCCAACTAATAAAATAGATGATCATATTTAAGATCGAAGCATTAAATAATGGTAGGGCTTCCTTGAGCAGCCTGGTAGGAATGGGTCTAATAGACATGTTGATGGTTTGGATGAAGTAACTAATGAAAATAACTCAGACAGAACAATCAGAGAGAAAGAGTCTAACCAAATACCGGCATCACTGAAAGCAGCCAAAGATAACGATTCGTCTTTGGGATGGTTATGAGTAATTTTTTCTCTAATAGTTAAAATTTTATTAGCAAAGAAAGTCATGAAGTCATTACTAGTTTAAAGTTAAAGGAATACTCGGCTCAATAGAGCTCTGACTCTTTGTCAGCCTGGCTACAGTGCTGAAAAGAAACCTGGAGTTTCTTATTTTCTTCAATTAGTGATGAGTAGAAGATGTCCTAGCTTTACGGAGGGCTTTTTATAGAGCAACAGACTCTTTTTCCAGGCTAAGTGAAGATGTTCTAAATTAGTGAGACGCCATTTCCTCTCCAACTTACGGGTTATCTGCTTTAAGCTGCGAGTTTGTGAGTTATACCACGGAGTCAGGCACTTCTGATTTAAAGCTCTCTTTTTCAGAGGAGCTACAGCATCCAAAGTTGTCTTCAATGAGGATGTAAAACTATTGACGAGATACTCTATCTCTCTTACAGAGTTTAGGTAGCTACTCTGCACTGTGTTGGTATATGGCATTAGAGAACATAAAGAAGGAATCATATCCTTAAACCTAGTTACAGCGCTTTCAGAAAGACTTCTAATGTAATGAAACGTATTCCCCACTGCTGGGTAGTCCATCAGAGTAAATGTAAATGTTGTTAAGAAATGATCAGACAGAAGGGAGTTTTCAGGGAATACTGTTAAGTCTTCAATTTCCATACCATAAGTCAGAACAGATCTAAGATATGATTAAAGTGGTGGGTGTGGACTCATTTACATTTTGAGCAAAGCCAATTGAGTCTAATAATAGATTAAATGCAGTGTTGAGGCTGTCATTCTCAGCATCTGTGTGGATGTTAAAATCGCCCACTCTAATTATCTTATCTGAGCTAAGCACTAAGTCAGACAAAAGGTCTGAAAATTCACAGAGAAACTCACAGTAACGACCAGGTGGACGATAGATAATAACAAATAAAACTGGTTTTTGGGACTTCCAATTTGGATGGACAAGACTAAGAGTCAAGCTTTCAAATGAATTAAAGCTCTGTCTGGGTTTTTGATTAATTAATAAGCTGGAATGGAAGATTGCTGCTAATCCTCCGCCTCGGCCCGTGCTACGAGCATTCTGGCAGTTAGTGTGACTCGGGGGTGTTGACTCATTTAAACTAACATATTCATCCTGCTGTAACCAGCTTCTGTAAGGAGAATAAATCAATATGTTGATCATTATTATATCATTTACTAACAGGACTTAGAAGAGAGAGACCTAATGTTTAATAGACCACATTTAACTGTTTAGTCTGTGGTGCAGTTGAAGGTGCTATATTATTTTTTCTTTTGAATTTTTATGGCTTAAATAGAGTTTTGGTGGTTATTGGTAGTGTGGGAGCAGGGCACCGTCTCTACGGGGATGGGGTAATGAGGGGATGGCAGGGGGAGAGAAGCTGCAGAGAGGTGTGTAAGACTACAACTCTGCTTCCTGGTCCCAACCCTGGATAGTCACGGTTTGGAGGATTTAAGAAAATTGGCCAGATTTCTAGAAATGAGAGCTGCTCCATCCAAAGTGGGATGGATGCCGTCTCTCCTAACAAGACCAGGTTTTCCCCAGAAGCTTTGCCAATTATCTATGAAGCCCACCTCATTTTTTGGGCACCACTCAGACAGCCAGCAATTCAAGGAGAACATGTCACTCCCGGTCTGATTGGGGAGGGGCCCAGAGAAAAACTACAGAGTCCGACATTGTTTTTGCAAAGTTACACACCGATTCAATGTTAATTTTAGTGACCTCCGATTGGCGTAACCCGGGTGTCATTACTGCCGACGTGAATTACAATCTTACCAAATTTACGCTTAGCCTTAGCCAGCAGTTTCAAATTCCTTCAATGTCGCCTGCTCTGGCACCCGGAAGACAATTGACTATGGTTGCTGGTGTCGCTAACTTCACATTTTCTCAAAACAGAGTCGCCAATAACCAGAGTTTGATCCTCGGCGGGTGTGTCGTCGAGTGGGGAAAAACGGGTTAGAGATGTGAACGGGTTGGCGGTGTACACGGGGCTCTTCTGTTTAGAACTAGCGTCCTCCTCACAGTCACCCAGTCGGCTCTGCTTTCCCGGCCTGCTCGGGATCTGCCAGAAGGAAACTAATGGCGGCTAAGCTACCTTGGTCCGCACCGACTACAGGGGCCTGGCTAGCTGTAGAATTTTCCACGGTGCAGAGCCGAGTCTCCAATTACGCACACCTGGCTCCAAAGCTACGAATAAACTACAATTATTACAAGTACCATTACTGCTAATAGGAGGCGAGGAATAACTAAACATTTCACACCCATGAGCAGAAAAGTGCAGGAGAGACAGGAGAAGCCGCCATGCTAAACGGCTAAGAGCTAGTAGCTGCGCTAAGCTAGCGGATTCCTAAACACCACAAAGTGAATAATGTGTAAATAATTTAGAGGTGATTCAGCAGAGGGAGTGCCTTTAATTAAGGCACGTGAAGATTACACTGTGAACAAATCGTTATCTAGGTAACTAGATCAATCTAACTACGCAGATTAAACAGCTAACAGACACAGCAAAACACTGCTGTGCTCCGGAACAGGAAGTGATACAATACCGCAGTGAGAGCCAACCACCAGTAGAGGCAAGCAAGAGTACGAGTAAGAGTAGTGAGTGAGTGTGGTGTGCTTGAGGTTTAATCCTGTAAAATCAATCGCTGATGGAGTTTGTCCTTAATGTCATCATGCTCATGGACCTTACTTGTGTGTAGTGCCTTGAGATGACCTGCATTATGATTTAGTGCTGTATTAATAAATTGAAAGTGAATTGAATTGAACCCCTCAAAAAGGATATATCAGAAGGCTAGAAGATCACCTGCAGTTTCAAATGCAGTTTAATTTTATCTTCAGGATGACAATTCATTCACAGCATTACAACTCATAATGGACTTACGCATATGCACTCACAGAGCTGAATCAGCACTGATATAATCAATTCTGAGAAATGACTGTCCAAGGTTTAACATCAGATGTGTTAAAATAACATTTGAATAGTTAAAGCTGACAATGAAACATCTGACTACTTTTTTGCTGTTTGTGGTGGGAAAAAATGAAATCAAAGGCCAAAAACATTATTTTCAGCTATCTGTCTGCTTCAGTCCTACAAGTGTTAATAACCAGCACTATAAATACTCACTGACATCTCCCCAAAAGTTGCAAATTAGACCTTTTCAGCTCTCATTCTTCAAATTGCTTTTTGATTGCAAAACAGATCTGAGCCTCCTAATTGGAACACTGCACTATAATCCACTACTTCACCCCTTTTGTAATTCTTACATTTCCTATATATAGGGGATTGCAATCAGCAATACAGTGTCTCATTGTTCCATCAGTGGCCCAGATAGGTTTAATCACAGAATTATATAGACAAAGGCTCTGTGGGCTCTGTTTGTCTCATCTCTATTTAGTCGAGCACAGCGAAACCAGATGGAGATGAAAGAGATGGATAGCTATCCTTTCCTCTTCAAGAATCTGTCTTGCTGCTTTGGCAAGCTTGTAAATGTTCCCTGGAAGGATGTTGACTTTAGATTGTCCATGTGCAACAATGTGTGCTTGTTACAATTGTACCAATCCCTCTTCCATGACATTTGAGCTACAATGATTAAAATTTCACAGAACCAGCCGACATAAAGTTTTTTTTTTTTTTTCAACATCACAAAATAGTCTCTCGATACATTTATGAGCTCAATGAAAAATTATGTTTGCTGAAGATGTATTGATGCATATCTGCAGTATCCCACAGGAAAGGATTTATTTGACAATAAAAAAAAAGCAAAGTTTGACTTGAGCACATTGAGCTGCGAGTTGCAACTCTCCACTTTGATTTCTCCTTGCTTTGTATGCATCGACACACCTTTGATGAGGCTCAGAGGGCAATAATTTCTTCTAAGAGCTTGACAGATCATCACCTCCATCATCAAACCTTCCCTTTCCTCGTGCCTCTTTTCTATAGAAAGCGCAATCCACCACAGACGAACGCTTCCCTGCCTTTACTGCCATTCAAGCGTCAACGATAAAGTATTCATTAAGGTGTTTATGGCTGTGGATTTATGTGCTGATGAACAGGCACCGCAACCATCCAGTATGAGAATTGATCACAGCAATAAACATGCTCATCGGCGCTCAGCCCCGGCAACATGGGTTACATTGGAGGGAGGGAGCATAAAGATTTGAGTCAGTGTCTCAGAGTCGCTGCTGATGCTGTAATAGTGTGGCCTGAAGCTTCTCGCTGAATAATGCATCACAATAAATCACAACACATAGTAATCAATATGCCTGGAGTCATAAATCGGCCAGTATCTGCTCAGAGTGGGGTCTGAAAGCTTGATTTGGTTTGTAGGAAAACAGGTACTTGGAATAAGTTACAAAAGCATCACTTCACTGAACAATAGTTGAGAATAGTGCTTGATAATTAATTGATTCTTGTGGAAATGCCACACTTAAACGTGTATCTCTTTTAAAATCTCTGGCAGTATTATATTTGTACTATATGACTGGAAATGTTTTACATCAGTGTTCATTTCCTCAACAACAACAACAAAAAAATAAAAATAAAATCAAAAATGGTTCTCAGTAATCAACTAAAAATAGGCAAACGAGAAGACACTCAGAGACAGGAGCACCGCCAGGGATTTTGGGCCCCATGAAAAGAAATCTTCCTGGGCACCCCCATAGCCAGCTGTCAGGCCGATGGAAAATTTTGATACCGTTTTACATAAAACTATGCATTTTAATGATATTTTTGACTATCATTCCCATATTTGTGAAATGTAAAATGTGATTTGACAATTACTTGGTAGGTGAAGCACTGAAAATACAATGAAATTCATTGAGATTCAATTATTTCCTGCAAGACTGATACTCTAGACTGACAAACATATATATATGTTTGTTATATGGCTGGTTGTTGCTATTTAATCTTCTGATTTCCAGAAAATGTAAACGTTTCTCTGATTTGATTGAGTGCAGTCACCCAGTCTTCATGCACTAGAAATGTTCTCTGTTCTTACTGCAAAGCAGAGGGATTTCAGTCCCAAACTACTGACCAAACATTATATTTCAGTGTTAGCTGAAGCTTTCTAAACCATTAAAATCATTCTGAAATAAATACAGACAAATATAGTCTTTTTTGTTCAGGTGGGGCGGTGGATGGGGGGGCTGACAGACATGCTTCTGCTCCTGATGTGCAGAACACGTGTCATTTTTTGAGCAGAACAGCTTGCTAAACATTTGCCTGCATTGATTATATAACTAAAACAACAGTGAAATGTATAAATCCAGAGTTTTCTTCAGAAATATGAGCTAACGTGGAGAAAAGTGAGCTAGCTTATGGACAAACTTAGGAACAGACAACAGGCTAACATTCCAGAACTTTCCATCACAGACCCTACTTGCCTATGAAAAACTGGGTGATATACTGTCGACCCCTCGCGTCTTTCTCCTGTCTAAGCTTTTTTCAATCTTTTTTTCTCTCTGAGCTCTCTGAGCTGTTTTGCCTCTCCCCCTACACTCGCTGTCTGTGAATGTTTCTGCAACAGTCTGAGGGAGCAGGTAGACTGAGGCATTTTACGTAAATACGGGGGAGTAGGTTGAGAAATGTTTCTAAAACAAATAAACTTAGTGTTACCAATACATTGTAATTAAAATATGTGTGATTGTAAGATTATAACTGAGTGTCATATTAATTTGTCAGTATTATAATTGTATTAAGGCCCCTAGAATACTGTTCCTTATTCTCCCTTGCTTGGAGAGCACATTCCTCCATCAAAGCCATATTTTGCTTAAAATCTATTCTGGATCCTTCGATCCAAAATCTGTTTTTGATCAAATTCAAGATAAAATCCCTCATTTGAAGGACATTATCCTTCTGGTCACCAAGTTTCATGAACATCCTCTCACAACATTTTGAGTTAAATGTTGCTATATGATAAACACTCTTCTAGATCTCTGTTCAAGAATATATTCTGGATTACAGCTAAAATTGAATCACTTATTTCCCATCTGATCAACACCTTTAACTGAAATCCATTCACTACTTTTTGAGTTACGTATCTTGTTAAAAGGTAAACAGACAGACAAATGCCAGTCAAAACATTACCTATTTGGTGGCAGTAACACGAATTATGTTTTTTGTGTGTGTTTTGAAGATGATATGGCATTTAATACATAATATGTGTTGTTGGCATACTACATTCCTCAGAAGCAAATGTAACTTCAAATGGACATTTTCTGGGTACTTGATGAAAAATTACTTTGAAGATTTCATAATAATTTCATAATAAGCACAAATCAACAACACATTTTTTAAAGTCTATGAGCAAAACTGCAAAGTCCACCACATTTTACAAAACATTTTTAATTCAAATGTTTTCCAACTAAAATTAGACTAAAACTAACTATAGTCAAAAGACTAAAATTAAACTAAAACTGAACATTTTGCCAGAACACTAATGCTAACAGTCAAATGAAATTTAGTGACAAAATTAACATTACTTTATTAAATTTGGCATTAAGAAAGTTGGAGATGGTTTCCATCATGTTACTGCAATTTGGACACTGTCCAGGAACTAATCCATTTCAGACCACATCCACAGACTAGCTCCTGAAGACTTTTCATGTTGATCTTAATTACATAAAAAAGAAAATCACTTTATTTGGGTTTTATATAATAAAAAAAATTGTGGTATCATCTTTTGTATTTTGCAAGAAATAGAAATTGTTTCATTTCATATGCTGCATTAAGTGAGTATATACCACAGAGGCTAATAATGAGTACTAGAGTCTGCAGTCCCAATGCTGCCTACTAAACATGAATGTGCATTCATGGACAGCGACATGACACCTCCTAACCGGGCAAAATATTGACGAAGTGCCTGGATGTTAATGTATTTTCAATGCGGATATGCGACAGAACACACTCAGGGAAAAAAGCTCACAAAATACATGTTAAAATGTCATTCTGACCTGATGTCGACCAGTAAATTAGAATTTACATTAAATTATGTAAGGAAAGTATTAAACTTATTTTATGCATTTTATTGATGGCATTTTGAATGCACAGAGATACCGTGACGAGATCCTGAGGCCCATTGTTGTGCCAATCCAAGAACATCACCTCATGTTGCAGCAGGATAATGCACGCCCCCATGTTGCAAGGATCTGTACACAATTCTTGGAAGCTGAAAATGTCCCAGTTCTTGCATGGCCGGCATACTCACCGGACATGTCACCCCATTGAGCATGTTTGGGATGCTCTGGGCCGCGTATACGACAGCGGGCACCAGTTCAACAGCAACTTCGCACAGCCATTGAAGAGGAGTGGACCAACATTCCACAGACCAACAATTGACAACCTGATCAACTCTATGCGAAGGAGATGTGTGGCACTGCATGAGGCAAATGGGGTCACACCAGATACTGACTGGTATCCCCCCAATAAAACAAAACTGCACTTTCAGAGTGGCCTTTTATTGTGGACAGTCTAAGGCACACCTGTGCACTAATCATGGTGTCTAATCAGCATCTTGATATGGCACACCTGTGAGGTGGGATGGATTAATCTCAGCAAAGGAGAAGTGCTCACTAGCACAGATTTAGACTGGTTTGTGAACAATATTTAAGGGAAATGGTGTATGTGTATGTGGAAAAAAGTTTTAGATCTTGAGTTCATCTCATAGAAAATGGGAGCAAAACCAAAAGTGTTTCGATTATATTTTTGAGTGTGTATATATATATATATATATAATAGTATTTTTGCACATTATCTTTTATTAACCAAGTTTCATTCATGAAGTCAGTGGTGTGGGTGCACATCTTGTGTGAGGCTGTGACGTAAGGGGCACGGGTCAATTATAATCTGTGGGCAGCAGCTCGGTTATTTAAGTGCAAAATAAAAAAATCGCCGGTCTTGTTGAGCAATTTTAATTAATAACGACAAGTATTTAACTAGACATCGGTCCTAGCAAGGGAAATATCAACTTGACATAAGAGTTAATGGTCCGTGTCCTTGGACCATTAACACGTGTATGTTGCATGACAGGCAACATACACGTGTTAATTGACCAAATGTCATGGACAAAGTGACAAGAATACCCAACCACTTACTTATGGAAGGAAATGGTTGTCTCCCTTCTTCCTCTGTTTGTGGGATTGCCAACCATGGTGCAGTTTCCGGCATATTCCACTAGTTTCTTGACGAGAGTAATTGAGCATCTATGCGCGCTGCCCAGTGAGTTGCCCAGATCCAAAATGGCAACCAGCCTCCTTGCTGTGACAGGGCTCAGTGCGACTGCGGACTCTAGCTCTTATATTGACCTCTGTGGTATATATGTCGTGAGAAGAATTACTTTTTTGGATAATTTTTAATTTCTGTTTATGTATGATTGATTTTGCAGTGAATAATGCACATCCCGTAAATGACATGTTCCATGCTGGGAATTAGGCTTTGTTAACATGAGCAGTGGGTGACATTGCCCTGCACTGGTATTTGAGTAGCTTAAGTTATTCTTCTGAGTCACAAACCCCTGAGATTCTCCTCTGATGACCTTTCCAAAGCCGACCCAGTGAGAAAATAGCTGTAATGTATGTGGAATGGTAGAAATACCTACAGCTGATGGAGAAGCTTAACTGTTCTGTTGAATCATTGCATAGTACTTTACACAGTTTAAAATCAATTTCACTTTGGACCAAGCAGTACTTCTGGAGACTGAGCAATGTGTAAGTAATATCATTGCTAGTATATGAACACAGATTTAACAGTTCGTAAATGTAGTTATTTAAGAACCATCATTAGAATGAAATAGACTCTGATCAAACTGTAGCTGTGTTCTTGATTATGAGTAACTTAAATACAGCACAAAAGATGAATCCCTGCCTATCAGCTGAGACAAAATCCACTGAAATCGCTTTTGATTCTTTACATGAATTTTAATTGTAAAGCATTGTATTTCACTGTTATTCCTGTGTAAACAAGAATGTACATTCTGTTCCTTTAGGGATTCCAAGGAAAAACGGTCCACCAGGTCCAGGAGGTGTTGTCGGGGCCCCAGGTAAAAGAATTATTCACTCATTCTTTCATTTTCTGTACCCACTTTTTACAATTAAGGGTCATGAGGAGTCAGCGCATATCCCACCAGTCGCTGGCAAGAGGAGGGGTGCACCCTGGACAAGACACCTGTCACAGGGCTATCATAAATACCACTCACTCATCTTCAACTGCTTACTCCAATTAAGGGTCACGGGGGGCTGGAACCTATCCCAGCAGTCATAGGACATGAGTCCAGGTACATCCTGGACAGGACGCCAGTCTGTCGCACCACCACATATAGACAAACAAACACATACACACCCGTACACACACCTACGGGCAACTTAAATTTTCCAGTCCACCTAACCTGCATGTCTTTGGATGTGGGATGAAGCCGGAGCACTCAGAGGGAACCCACACAAACACGGAGAGAACATGCAAACTCCACACAGAAAGGCAACAGGTGGGAATCAATCCCATGACTTTCTTTCTGTGAGGCAACAGTCCTGTGTTTATCTGCATTTAACTATGCTGAAATGCAGTTGTGGGCAGTGTTTTGCCAAAGAAAAATTAATTGGCAACATTATTAGACTATTAATTAAAAATGAGTTCTTGTCCTATTAAAATATTTTCCTACCTAAAAAAAAAACAAACAAATGACAAGGAAAACATAATTCAAGTCACTTTTTAATATTGTAACCCAGAATATTAGATTTTCCATTCTGGTATGATAAGAAAAAAAAAAAACTGAGTTTCACTTAAATGTACAACCCCTGGCAATAATTATGGAATCACCGGCCTCGGAGGATGTTCATTCAGTTGTTTAATTTTGTAGAAAAAAAGCAGATCACAGACATGACACAAAACTAAAGTCATTTCAAATGGCAACTTTCTGGCTTTAAGAAACACTATAAGAAATCAGAAAAAATAATTGTGGCAGTCAGTAACGGTTACTTTTTTAGACCAAGCAGAGGAAAAAAATATGGACTCACTCAATTCTGAGGAATAAATTATGGAATCACCCTGTAAATTTTCATCCCCAAAACTAACACCTGCATCATATCAGATCTGCTCGTTAGTCTGCATCTAAAAAGGAGTGATCACACCTTGGAGAGCTGTTGCACCAAGTGGACTGACATGAATCATGGCTCCAACACATGAGATGTCAATTGAAACAAAGGAGAGGATTATCTTAAAAGAGGGTAAATCATCATGCAATGTTGCAAAAGTTGTTGGTTGTTCACAGTCAGCTGTGTCTAAACTCTGGACCAAATACAAACAACATGGGAAGGTTGTTAAAGGCAAACATACTGGTAGACCAAGGAAGACATCAAAGCATCAAGACAGAAAACTTAAAACAATATGTCTCAAAAATCGAAAATGCACAACAAAACAAATGAGGAAAGAATGGGAGGAAACTGAAGTCAACGTCTGTGACCGAACTGTAAGAAACCGCCTAAAGGAAATGGGATTTACATACAGAAAAGCTAAATGAAAGCCATCATTAACACCTAAACAGAAAAAAACAAGGTTACAATGGGCTAAGGAAAAGCAATCGTGGACTGTGGATGACTGGATGAAAGTCATATTCAGTGATGAATCTCGAATCTGCATTGGGCAAGGTGATGATGCTGGAACTTTTGTTTGGTGTCGTTCCAGTGAGATTTATAAAGATCATCATCAATAAATGCACAAGTTTACGTTGATATTTTGGACACTTTTCTTATCCCATCAATTGAAAGGATGTTTGGGGATGATGAAATCATTTTTCAAGAAGATTATGCATCTTGCCATAGAGCAAAAACTGTGAAAACATTCCTGGCAAAAAGACACATAGGGTCAATGTCATGGCCTGCAAATAGTCCGGATCTTAATCCAATTGAAAATCTTTGGTGGAAGTTGAAGAAAATGGTCCATGACAAGGCTCCAACCTGCAAAGCTGATCTGGCGACAGCAATCAGAGAAAGTTGGAGCCAGATTGATGAAGAGTACTGTTTGTCACTCATTAAGTCCATACCTCAGAGACTGCAAGCTGTTATAAAAGCCAGAGGTGGTGCAACAAAATACTTGTGATGTGTTGGAGCGTTCTTTTGTTTTTCATGATTCCATAATTTTTTCCTCAGAATTGAATGATTCCATATTATTTTCCCTCTGCTTGGTCTAAAAAAGTAACCGTTACTGACTGCCACATTTTTTTTTCCTGATTTCTTGTAGTGTTTCTTAAAGCCAGAAAGTTGCCATTTGAAATGACTTTAGTTTTGTGTCATGTCTGTGATCTGCTTTTTTCTACAAAATTAAACAACTGAATGAACATCCTCCGAGGCCGGTGATTCCATAATTTTTGCCAGGGGTTGTACTAAGTTCATTTAACCTCCTAAGACCCGGAGGTTCTCATGAAACAAAACTATAGTATTAGTATTATGGTCTAGACAACCAAAAATGTCATGTCCACATATGTGGATGCCGGGCCCTAGGAGGTTAAATGTACTAAGGTTGGTGTATGACGCTTTCCTCTGATACTATGAGTTAAGATTTCAGAATCCTTTAGGATGTCACAGGCAGAAGGCATTAGCAGTTCAAATCAATCAATCAATTGTTTTTATATAGCGCCAAATCACAACAAACAGTTGCCCCAAGGCGCTTTATATTGTAAGGCAAGGCCATACAATAATTATGTAAAACCCCAACGGTCAAACGACCCCTGTTAGCAAGCACTTGGCTACAGTGGGAAGGAAAAACTCCCTTTTAACAGGAAGAAACCTCCAGCAGAACCAGGCTCAGGGAGGGGCAGTCTTCTGCTGGGACTGGTTGGGGCTGAGGGAGGAGAACCAGGAAAAAGACATGCTGTGGAGGGGAGCAGAGATCGATCACTAATGATTAAATGCAGAGTGGTGCATACAGAGCAAAAAGAGAAAGAAACAGTGCATCATGGGAACCCCCCAGCAGTCTACATCTATAGCAGCATAACTAAGGGATGGTTCAGGGTCACCTGATCCAGCCCTAACTATAAGCTTTAGCAAAAAGGAAAGTTTTAAGCCTAATCTTAAAAGTAGAGAGGGTGTCTGTCTCCCTGATCTGAATTGGGAGCTGGTTCCACAGGAGAGGAGCCTGAAAGCTGAAGGCTGTGCCTCCCATTCTACTGTTACAAACCATAGGAACTACAAGTAAGCCTGCAGTCTGAGAGCGAAGCGCTCTATTGGGGTGATATGGTACTACGAGGTCCCTAAGATAAGATGGGACCTGATTATTCACAACCTTATAAGTAATAAGAAGAATTTTAAATTCTATTCTAGAATTAACAGGAAGCCAATGAAGAGAGGCAAATATGGGTGAGATATGCTCTCTCCTTCTAGTCCCCGTCAGTACTCTAGCTGCAGCATTTTGAATTAACTGAAGGCTTTTTAGGGAACTTTTAGGACAACCTGATAATAATGAATTACAATAGTCCAGCCTAGAGGAAATAAATGCATGAATTAGTTTTTCAGCATCACTCTGAGACAAGACCTTTCTGATTTTAGAGATATTGCGCAAATGCAAAAAAGCAGTCCTACATATTTGTTTAATATGCGCATTGAATGACATATCCTGATCAAAAATGACTCCAAGATTTCTCACAGTATTACTAGAGGTCAGGGTAATGCCATCCAGAGTAAGGATCTGGTTAGACACCATGTTTCTAAGATTTGTGGGGCCAAGTACAATAACTTCAGTTTATCTGAGTTTAAAAGCAGGAAATTAGAGGTCATCCATGTCTTTATGTCTGTAAGACAATCCTGCAGTTTAGCTAATTGGTGTGTGTCCTCTGGCTTCATGGATAGATAAAGCTGGGTATCATCTGCGTAACAATGAAAATTTAAGCAATACCGTCTAATAATACTGCCTAAGGGAAGCATGTATAAAGTGAATAAAATTGGTCCTAGCACAGAACCTTGTGGAACTCCATAATTAACTTTAGTCTGTGAAGAAGATTCCCCATTTACATGAACAAATTGTAATCTATTAGACAAATATGATTCAAACCACCACAGCACAGTGCCTTTAATACCTATGGCATGCTCTAATCTCTGTAATAAAATTTTATGGTCAACAGTATCAAAAGCAGCACTGAGGTCTAACAGAACAAGCACAGAGATGAGTCCACTGTCCGAGGCCATAAGAAGATCATTTGTAACCTTCACTAATGCTGTTTCTGTACTATGATGAATTCTAAAACCTGACTGAAACTCTTCAAATAGACCATTCCTCTGCAGATGATCAGTTAGCTGTTTTACAACTACCCTTTCAAGAATTTTTGAGAGAAAAGGAAGGTTGGAGATTGGCCTATAATTAGCTAAGATAGCTGGGTCAAGTGATGGCTTTTTAAGTAATGGTTTAATTACTGCCACCTTAAAAGCCTGTGGTACATAGCCAACTAACAAAGATAGATTGATCATATTTAAGATCGAAGCATTAAATAATGGTAGGGCTTCCTTGAGCAGCCTGGTAGGAATGGGGTCTAATAGACATGTTGATGGTTTGGATGAAGTAACTAATGAAAATAACTCAGACAGAACAATCAGAGAGAAAGAGTCTAACCAAATACCGGCATCACTGAAAGCAGCCAAAGATAATGATACATCTTTGGGATGGTTATGAGTAATTTTTTCTCTAATAGTTAAAATTTTGTTAGCAAAGAAAGTCATGAAGTCATTACTAGTTAAAGTTAATGGAATACTCAGCTCAATAGAGCTCTAACTCTTTGTCAGCCTGGCTACAGTGCTGAAAAGAAACCTGGGGTTGTTCTTATTTTCTTCAATTAGTGATGAGTAGAAAGATGTCCTAGCTTTACGGAGGGCTTTTTTATAGAGCAACAGACTCTTTTCCAGGCTAAGTGAAGATCTTCTAAATTAGTGAGACGCCATTTCCTCTCCAACTTACGGGTTATCTGCTTTAAGCTACGAGTTTGTTGCTACGAAATGGATTACTCAGTTATGGGTACTTGGTTACTGTCAGCTAATCTCATGTTAACCAGTTAGTTACGAAGATACTGCTGTTGTAACACTCCTGGTTACTGGGAGCTACTCATTTACATTTACTCTTTTCAGTGTCCAGCAGCAGTTACTTTCTGCAGCTGCAGTTACTGTTACTCCAGTTATGTACCGGAAATTCAATTTCTACTACCTTTAAGTTGATCAGTGATCAAAAGCAAGATATGTCCTTTGATCTGGATCCACCCCACATTTGAATCAGATCAATGATCAAAGGCAAGATCTATCCTTTGATATGGATCAACGCCATATTTAAATTAGATCAATGATCAATAGCAATAGCTATCCCTTGATGGAACCAAGCCATATTTGAATTTGCTTTTCAAGTTTACAAATTCCAAAGACCAACAAATATCACTGATATTGTTCAGTGTCTTTTTGAAATACCCTGCTGATAGAAAAAATAAAATCAAACAAGATAAAATACGATATCGTCCCCTTTATCCAGATCCAACACAAGATGCAATCAGCGCATTCTGGCCAAAAGTCTACCTCTCCACCAAATGTCATGGGAACTGTTTATGTACTTTTAGATATCTTGCTGACTACCTACCAAACTAACTAACTAGCTAACAAACAATCAAACAGAGAGACAGGCAAATGGCAGTGGAAGCATACTGTCATCAGGGTAGAATTGTAACACCCCTGTCACACCTTGATATGCCAGTGTATGCCGACCGTATTAAAGACGGTGGCATACACTGGCATATGTCTAATATGTTATGGGTATGTTTTCTATAAGTTAAGCACATGCTGAAGCATGCTGATATACGTCAATACGGTGAGTACAGTAAAAATTTTGGGCATGCACAATATTTTCGACGTATGCCATCATATGGCTCATACGTGAGCAATACAGTAATTGTTGGTTGTTGTAATTGTTGGCACATGTCTCTTGTAAGTTATTCATGAATCAAAATATATCCATTGATGCTGTCTACTGATTGGCTGAACAACTGAAAGCTGCAGCCCTCATGCGAACAATTCAGACTGTTACAAATATCCACATAAAGCATCCTGATTTTGGAAAATGACATCTGAAAATGCTTTATGGCCCAGTCACACGGCACACGACGATTCCTGAACGAAGGGGAAAAGTAAAAAAACGTTACAATTCGTTGAGAAAAGGTGGACGAAAGAGCTTTTATCACCGAACAGTCTGCGAAGCAAGAGCGCAAAAGGGATGAAAGAGGAACTTAACAAAACCGAAGCTCATGATCTCAACGAAACGCGCCTGGAGCCACTGCTGGAGCAGAGCGTGTCTGCTCCAGCACTCGGCGCTGGAACGGAGCTCATAGCGCCTGAGTCCTGGAGAAACTGCAAACAGAATCTGTGGAGATGTCGATGGACCACCTGCTTTGGTTCCTTGTCCAGAACAAAAGAGGGATCATCTCCATCATCATCAGAATCCACACTATCTGTCGACACGATGCGTGCTCCGTCGTGCTCCAATTTTAAAAAAAAAAAGTGTTCCGTGGTCACATATACGGTATATTGATTTATAACAGAAAACTGTCAAAAGGGAGAATAAATATAAGTGTAAAGATGATTGAATATATCAGAACAGTAAATTGATCAGTGTGTGAACGCGCGCATTGACTCACGTGCGGTTATTTCCACCAACTGATCACTGATCCACAACGTGAATTCTTCCTTCCAGAACAGCTCTTTATATCATCATTTTGATTCATCTGCCTGTTGCCACATGTACAGAAGGACTGGATTATCATTCCTACACTCATATTGTTATATTTAATACAATAAGCGCATGCAGCAGCTCCTGCTGCCGCTGATGCTGCATTCAAGTACCGTCGGAAATTACACAACTTTTTCGCTGTTTCAAATTCAACAGTTGCTGGTGGCAAAATAATTAATTATATCCACACAAAAGATTAATTCTGGCCTATGTAATGTGCCTGAGCCCATTGAAGCTGCCCCCCCACACAGATAAAAAATCCAAGCAAGCAGGCTGAGTTTGCCCTGTAATTTCCGACGGTACATGAAGCAGCAGCAGCCTCCGCGCTCACAAACCGGCTTCTGCGCTGTGTGAAAACGTTCAGCTGCTCAAACGAAGTCAAATTAAACAATAACGTTACAAAAACTACACAAACGATTAAAAAACATCAAGAACGACAGCAAAACGAAACACAGACAAACTGAGGTTTTCATTGCCCTTCGTTCAAATTTTTCAACAGTTTAAAAATCCTGACGAAGCGCCAGCTGCAGGAACGAAGCTGCGCGAAGGTTAAACGATGTCAACGACAGTCAATGAAAGTCCAGATTTCTTGTTTTGTCAGGGCTTCGTCACCCTTCCTGAAGTGCCGTGTGACTGGGCCATTAGTTCCTTGTCGTGGCTGAAGAAACATAGCATTTTAAAAGAAGTCCCTTGGTGGTTTGTTTCTCAGCCTGAACCAGAGAATTCCGGCACAAGAAAATTAACTCATTTTAAAAGTTGAAAGCGTCACAGTGCCTCATTCATTCATGTCAGTGTTTATCATAGACGTCAGTCAATTCTTCAGCATTCTTCCCGCAATGTAAATAAATCACATGATCCACAAGACAAAAATAAATAAATTAAATTTACATAATGTTAAATGAATCTGTTTGACATGTGTGTGGAGGGAGAGGCCGCGTGACAGCATACGCGTGCTCGATAATGTGCCCATCAATATTTCCATGTTCCACCTACCAGACAAAAGGGTAAAGGGTTGGAAATGCAAACCAAGTCAGACTTAATTGTTCCCGCTCTTACCATATCATACTGACCCGAACCGCTCGGTAGAAATGGGGCTGTCAGCATACGCCGGCTAAATTGTCATGGTGTGACAGCTGCATAAATTATTCAACATATCCAGTGTATTTGCCGCATACATTTTATTTTCATACGATGGCATATGCTGGCTAAATCGTCAAGGTGTGACAGGGCCCTTAGTTTTTCCTTTATGAGGTCAGTGTGCATGAAAATGTTGCAAAATGTCAACTTCCATCGACAAGCTGTAGTGTGCAACTGCAAGTTACCAGTCTGAACATTAAACTGTGTCGTGGTGTCACAGGGACCTACTGGTGAAACAGGTCCTGTTGGTGAAAGAGGCCATCCTGGACCCCCTGGCCCACCTGGAGAACAGGGTCTTCCAGGTGCCGGTGGCAAGGAAGGAGCAAAGGTTAGTAAAGTGAACATTAAATCTACATTCCATTTTTTTGCACTGAAAAGGATGTTATAGTCTTGTTTGCACCTAATGTAGAGGATGAGGTTGATGTGAATCAAAAATAATTTTTCCTTGAAATAAAGGGAAATTTGCTGTAACATTAAATGAACATTTGATTAAAAGAAATATTTTCATTTCTCAAATATAAATGCTTACAACTGTGTCTTCTTATTTGTATGAAACACACATCTTTGTTTTTCTCATGCACTCATAAATTTTTTGTTAAATTAGTTTTACATTGATCAGAGGAAACCAGAGAGATGGCTAAAGAGATCAACTGCACCGAGGTGGGCTACATATTGGAATCTTGCTGTTTAAGTTATCATTCAAGATTTGATTTTGCAGGCTGAGCCATCTGCATTCACTAGTAGTCGTGTTTCTGAAGGGTATGTAAGGTTTCATAGACTAATGTGCTTAAATAAAACTTCAATAAACTAAGCTTTCGCTATGCCAATAAATTCATCCAGAAATACACTCAAGTAAACTTCATCTCTTCAGGATTCTGTATAAATTCTGAACATACCGTAGCTCGTATTTAGAGAGCATCTGACTAAAGTTTCTCCTGAGACCTATCGTGCAACCATTATGAACAGACAGGAGCCATTTTGGAGACATATAGGCTGTTCCAAACTAACCCCCAACTCCCAGTACCATTCAGTGTCCCCTCCTTACCACCATTTCCCCCAAGCCCTAGCGTCTCGTGCTTTCATTTTCTCCTTGCCTTTCCAAAGCAGACAGCTAAATCAAGTCCGTGGGCTAACTCCGAACCTGCCGCCACTCACACTCCCACTTTCCATTCAGCTCAGGGCTGTGCATCAGTATGCCAGGGACAATCTGTGGAGGTCTTGGCAGCAGAGGTCTTGGCAGCAGAGCCCAAATCCTCTTATACCTCTCAAGCCCACTCTTCTCTTCTGTGCCTCCCTGTTTGCAGATAAAGTCAGGCTGCCAATGTTAAAGAAAAGACAATGAAGCCAAAAGTAACTTTTTCTGAGGTAAAATGTTCTTGTTTAAGAAAGTTTATGAATAAAATTAACCAAAAGGTAAGTGAGGCTGCCAAATAATTATTAGCATTATTCTTTTTATTTAGAGATGGAGCATTTTTAGTACTAGGACAGAGTATCAGCTAAAGGTCTGAAACAGTGTGGAGGCTGAACAAATTTAAACAGATTAATAACCTCATGGTGGAGCCAAAACTAAAAACCAAAGCAGCTTTTGATAGGTTGTTGGTAGTGATAAGGGAACAGTTATAGTTACAGAAGTTAAGGAAAGGGTATTCATTATGGTCAAGATTAGGTTAAGTTTCATGTGGTGGTCATGCTTAATGTTTGGCTGTAATTCTATTCCATGTGTAATATTGGGGGCATAACTCATATTGTGTCTTGACATGATGTTGGAGCCAACAATAAGAGCATAAAGGTGCCTTGACACTTGCACAAATTTAATAAATGCACTGGCACACAATCTGCCGTGCCAGAGAGTAAACCTATTGTAAACTCGTTAACTGTCCGCGGCTGCGTGCAAGTACGCAAAGAAAGTTTTGAAATGTTCAAAATCTCTGGCACGCATTATTTTTGTGAACTACATGTGAACATTGCACAAGCTATTCAAAAACAGTGTGTCTCTGTGACTCATTGCATCAGTGCAGCTCATCTGAACAATTATGACGAGATGTTAAATCTATAATAAACATAATTTTACAGATACTCCTAAGAAGGAATGAAAATGCAACTGTTTTACCAAGCCATTACAATATAAATATTATAAATACTTACCTTTGAGACGATTCCAAATGCATTCTACACATCACGAAGCGCACTAGAACAGCTGCAGGTGTAGAAAATTCGTCTATGATTCCGAAGCAATTAGAGGCGATTTCATCATCCAAATTCTGAGAGTAAATGATTAATCTGCTACAAAATAAATATGTTGTAAAATGCAGCGTCCAGCGCCACAAAGCGTGGCATCCAGTGAGTCACATCAGCACGATGAATTGCGTGTCAGTGCAGGGGTTAAATGCGTGCCAGTGTCAAGGTGGTTTAACTTTTGTTAGGTTGGAGGCAGGGATTATGGTAATAATTTAAGTGATCATTAAGGGTTAAAGTAAGCATGGTGGTTATGGTTAGGGGATATTTTTGGTGGTGGTCAAGGTAAATGTTAGGATAAGATAAAAGTTAAGAACAGAGTTTAATCATGTCCTGCTCTAATACTGTTGCATTACTGCATTAGTACCTCAGCACTCTCAGATTCACCAGTCAGAACTAACTCCACTGTGGAACCGCCCCGGGTCCTGGATGACAACCACCAAGGAATACAACTAGTCCATTCCTGCCTACTAAAAGTACAAATGTATTTTTTTTATTTAAATTATACAGGGTAACACAATTCAGGTAACACCTGTTTTACAATGTGGCCCTGTATGGGTAAAAGCAACAACAGCAAATAAAACAGATCAAATAAGACTGCACGTAATACAGTATGAACAAGTAAGAAAATGTAGTGTGGCACAATACTTAAGTGACTCGATGTTATGTGGCACATCCTTTAACACTCTCAGCATGGAATTACAAATAGTAGGCCCATGGAAATAAAATGTGTTTTAGGTGACCTCTTTAGTTACTATGGGCCCAAAAAGATCATTGGGCTTACATTTCCTGAAATTCTGTGATTGATTTCAATTGCCATAATATTTCATTACAAACATGCGGCAGAACAAGTCCATGAATACTCTTGAACTCAACAATGACAAAATAATCTCTTCTTTGTGTAACATTTAACAATTTTCATTCCTTTACCAGATCAATACCTCATCAGTGTACATATCCATAAGTGTTCATAATAGCTCTATAGCCCTTTTCTGCATTCTCTGTACCTCAGCAATATTTTGGTCAGAACTGAAACCCATACGGTAATGGCTGAGTCATATTTTTTGTTGCAGTATACTCTTATATAACTGAATTAATGAATCAAAGGAAGAAATTTTCTAAGTCGACAAATGTCCATACCATACTATTGAGTTGTTTGCAAAGGTCTTCTTGTGTTTACTCCAATTCATATGCTTATCAAGCTGTACACCCAAGTATTTACAGTTTCAACACAACCTATTATTTGTCACACCAAAAATGTGATATGTACGCAATCCTCTTGGCCTTTTTCAGTTGCTATGCTCTTTCCTGTTCCCATCCTGAGTACCTGTACACTTGGATAATGCTGAAAGAAGCATGACACAAAGCCAAAATGTCATACTTGACATCCAACACAATGGAAATGGGTACAGCCTCATCTGAGTCTCCATAAGTAACTATTCATTTGACACAAAGTCATTCCAGGGTACCCAGTGAACCTCCAAAGATAGCTAGTCCCAAAGACATCCAGCCATCACTTTAAATCACTGGTTGGGATCCAGGTTTCATAACCATACAATATGACAGGGAGCTGCAGAACCCAATATGCTTAGAGCTTCATTTCCCTGAAACGGTATCAGTATCGACAAACTCTCCTGTCTACCTCATGACTCCATACGTTCGTCCTAGGAGTATCAAAATCACAAAACATTCAACACTTTCAAACGGGTACCTTATACGCCTTTAATCACCAAGTCCAAATACCCATGAAAAATTTTGATGTAGACCTTGTTCTGACTGCCAGGAAAAATCCAGTTTATGTTGCATATCTGATTTGAATCTAATTCCATATTACAAGGTCTGGACAGTCAGAAGATGCCTGAACTCTGTTTTTGCAAAACCTGTTTTGAGCCTCATTTATAGGTACTTTAAAATGCCATTCATATCTCATTTTTGCAATCTGCTTCGGTCTGATCTCTCAGACCAGTCTCAAATCATACAATCAGCATCATTTTTTTTTTTTTTTCTGAAAAGATCACAGCATCATCTGCAGTTAAAGTTACTTAATCTTTCCACATTGACAAAGGTACCTAAGTTGCTGAATTCATAACCCTATCGAACATAATCTACACTGTCTGTGTACAGCATATGGCTATACATTTATTCACACGTGTAACTTCCATTCGAACAGCTTGTGATGTGTAGGATGTATTCTTCAATTAGGAAGAAAGTGTCACAAAGCCATACCATTTCACTGACCACTGAATGCTCCCCACACATCATATACTGGTTTCCTCACTATCAGTGTGCAACATCAAAGTCCCTGATAAAGTAAAGTGGTGGCCTAAAGGGAAGAGAAGTGGCTATGTGACCGGAGGGTCATGAATCAGATCCTCTGCCCAAATGGATAAGCCTGGATAGAGAAGATGAAAGAACAGCACTCTCATTACCACATCTGAAACATTACACAGAGCAGGCTATTCCCCACTGGTAAATGGTAAAATGCGCTGCATTTATATGGCTTACATTCACCATTCACTCACGTACCAACGTCAGGGTGCTGCCATGAAAGGCTCTCAATTGCACACTTGCAGCACCTCGGGGATTCAAGACCTTGGCCAAGGGTAACTTTGTGACAGCAATAGAGAATTGAATCTTTGAACTCTCTTGTCACAAAGCTGCTTCTCTAACATTTGGACCACTGTGTTGTCCCCTGTCCAAAACCATTTTTGTTGAGTTTTTCACGCTATTTTGTCTGCAGATGGAAGCAAGGCAACAGTAAAATGATTAATTATTTGCAATTATGAGGAAAAAACCCACATTATGTTTGCTAGGGGTCCTCATGTAAGAACCTTTCTGTGAGGACAGTCGCTTTGCATTCTTACCCATGTCTGATACATTATATACAGAGGATGATTTTCTGTGCTGGTGTGACAGACCAGACTATACTGAAACCTTTAATCCCCAGCTGCTCCAGTGGAGCTGCTCAGTGGCTAACAGATCACACTGTGGCTGTATTGGGAAGCCTCTGGGTGAAGATGGGTGAGTGTGAATAGGGTGTTTCTGAAATACAGAACATTGATGACACTGTCTGTAATGGTAAAAAATAAAATACAATACAAAAACAAAATCCAATTTTGAGTGCTGCAACAAGGAATCAGAGTACCGTGCTTTGTGACTGTCCAGGATCCAGAGTAAGCTCCAGGCTTCCAATGACATCCTGTCCTTGGCCATCAGAATTTTATCTGTATGCGGTGAAATTGTTGAACTTGCAGATACATTCATTTATCTTGGCAATGAGGTTCATGTCTCTAAGTCCTCAGTATTTGAGGTCAAGAGGCACCTTGGAAGTGTATTTGGAGACATGAGATCACTGTACAGATGCGTTTGTTGATACAGACATCTTGGTGGTACAGACACAACAACACCTGTTTGGAACATTCCACAGGTGAACAGGTTCATTGGAAACAGGTGAGTGTCATGAATGGGTATAAAAGGAGCATCTCCAAAAGTCTCAGCCGTTCCCAAACAAAGATGGGGCGAGGATCACCACTTTGTGAACAACTGCGTGAAAAAATAGTCCAACAGTTTAAGAACAATGTTTCTCAATGTTCAGTTGCAAGGAATTTAGGGATTCCATCATCTAGTTTCAGAGAATCTGGAAAACTTTCTACACATAAGCAGCAAGGCCAAAAACCAACATTGAATGCCTGTGACCTTTGATCCGTCAGGCAGCACTGGGCTTAGGAACACTTCAGAAAACCATTGTCAGTTAACACAGTTCATCGCTACATCTACAAGTGCAAGTTAAAACTCTAGCATACAAAGTGAAAGCCATACATCAATAACATCCAGAAATGCTGCAGCCTTCTCTGGGCCTGAGCTCATTTGAAATGGACAGACACAAAGTGGAAAAGTGTGCTGTGGTCTGATGAGTCCACATTTCAAATTGGTTTTGGAAATTATGGACGTCGTGTCCTCCAGACAAAAGAGGAAAAAGACCATCCAGATTGTTACCAGCACAAAGTTCAAAAGCCAGCATCTGTGATGGTATGGGGGTGTGTTAGTGCCCATGGCATGGGCAACTTACACATCTGTGATGGCACCCACCATCAATGCTGAAAGGTACAGCCAGGTTTTCAACACATGCTGCCATCCAAGCAATGTCTTTTTCTGCTTATTTCAGCAAGACAATGCACTTCATACCAGAGGATCCTCTATTCAAATCCTTGTCAGAACAAAAAAATCACTAAGGTGGCCTTTGGTCAGGTTCTTAACCTTCTGGGGTCCAGGGGTGTTAAATATAATGCCCATTTGTTGCATATGGGGTGATTCTTAGACTACGGGCACTTATTATGTCCTTTGATCATATTGTATGAAAAACAGAAAAAAGGGGAAATTTCACACTTTTATAGTTATCTTTACAATGAAAGTGTTTTAAGAAATTTGTTCTAGTAGTCTATGATGACTTTTTCACCTTGATCAGCATCATTATATGCAAATATTGCCGTTTTGTGCTTGTCCCACACCCAGACTTTTGATCTTCAATGATAAAAATGAATGCTAAAAAAGCATTTTTCTAATGTTTTAAAATATCTCTGAATAAAATATCAGTAAAATAAAACATAATTGGGGTATTCAGTGTCATACAACTGTTGTGATTTTTTAAACAAAATGTAGTTGTCCCACACTATTGCCGTAATTTCCACCACAACACTGTAATGTCCCTTTAAACAGTTTGTATGAAAGATTGTTTGGGTAGTTTCTATGGAGATAAACAGTGACATCAGAGCACATGTATATATCACCAAATCACAACAAACAATTGCCCCAAGGCGCTTTATATTGTAAGGCAATGGTGTGGTGGAAATTACATTTACAAGGCCAATAGTGCCCATAGTTAAAGAATCACCCTATGATGTTCACAACAATCTCAGCTTTAAGAATGCATTCACATATGTCTAGAACACTGTATGAAGAATTATTTTGGCTCTAAATCTGTAAAAATTAAATAAATTTTTAGAAAACTCTTAAAATCCTCAATTAAAAAACTACACCTTATTCATGTGGATGAACTGTTTCGGTGCTAGAAATAAGTTCACCAAAGTATTTGGCTCATACAAGTAGTGTAATATATGAAGATAGAATTTTTAATACAACCCCAATTCCAATGAAGTTGGGACGTTGTGTAAAATGTAAATAAAAACAGAATACAATGATTTGCAAATCTTCGTCAACCAATATTCAATTCAATACACCACAAAGAGAAGATATTAATGTTCAAACTGATAACTTTATGTTTTTGTGCAAATATTTGCTAATTTTGAAATGGATGCCTGTAACACATTCAAAAAAGCTGGGACAGTGGTATGTTGACCACTGTGTACCATCACCTTCCTCTAACAACACTCAATAAGAATTTGGGAACTGAGGACACTAATTGTTGAAGCTTTGTTGGTGGAATTCTTTCCCATTCTTGCTTGATGTACGACTTCAGCTGTTCAACAGTCCAGGGTCCCTGTTGCCGTATTTTGCGCTTCATAATGTGCCTCACATTTTCAATGGGTGACAGGTCTGGACTGCAGGCAGGCAGTCTAGTACCCTGCCACTCTTTTACTACGAAGCCACACTGTTGTAACACGTGCAGAATATGGCTTGGCATTGTCTTGCTAAAATAAGCAGGGACGTCCCTGAAAAAGATGCTTGGATGGCAGCATGTGTTGCTCCAAAACCTGGATGTACCTTTCAACACTGATGATGCCATCACAGATGGCCAAAACCAATTTGAAATGTGAACTCATCAGACCACAGCACACTTTTCCACTTTGCGTCTGTCCATTTCAAATGAGCTCGGGCCCAGAGAAGGCGGCGGCATTTCTGGATGTTGTTGATGTTTGGCTTTCATTTTGCATGGTAGAGTTTTAACTTGCATTGTAGATGTAACGATGAACTGTGTTAACTGACAATGGTTTTCTGAAGTGTTCCTGAGCCCACGAGTGAGGGTGTTCTTTTAACAAGCCTGTTGAATTGACAGGAAGAGAGTGACAGACCCATGTCACCTTCATTAGGCTCTCAGATTGGCTGTGAAGCAAAAATATTGTTGAACAGATATTGAAACTAAAGGTGGCACTCTGTAGTTTCAGGAAGTGGTCAAATGAAGTCTGTGTGAAGTTCCATCCCTGATTTATACATAGAAATGTAACCCAAAAACGTGGGCATGTAGGCCACACCTGTCGACTTGAGGACAGTTAATCGCTAAATTACTGCTAATGTGCATTTGAGCACCTGGCATGGCTGCATGCTGACACTGGATTGTGGGTGAATAGAAGCATCATTGTAAAGTACACTGACCATCTGCTTCAGATGTAAACATTGTAGAAATGTGTTCCATTCTGTACACAATGTTCCACGCTTTTCATCTGCTTTAGCAAACACTGGTAGTGTGCCGTCAGCTTTTCCTCATCACCCACAGTTTGAGGCTCTGAACTGAAGGTTTCATTTTTTATTTTATTTTATGTAGCTGAATAATGTATGCGAAGCAGTGGCGTACATAGAACAACATATGAAAATGGCTGAAGGCAATCAGCACAAGACTTTAGATGTGGTACAAAGACATTAGTCAATAAAGCGATTAAATCATTCAACATAGTGCCATTTCCGATTGAGAATTTACTTTTTCACTTTCTTTCATACTGTCACTTATCCTAACTACTCAAAAGCCTCAATTTTCATTTTATGACAGGCTGACTGTTCTGTCTTTCACTCATATGTTCCCTAATACATGACTGGACAGACTGACTGCTCATTGGGATGGAAAAAGGAATTTATGTTGTAGCTATTTGTTAATTGTAGTACAGGTAGTACAGTGTAGTACACTGTCACTATCATGAATGAATGGGTCTTCACTAAACTTGGTGAAAAGGTTGAGCCCTGGCCTACAGTAATTACAATTACATTTTGGGGTGGAATTTTTAAAATAGTTACCAGCTATCCATTCGGGTTCTCAGGCTGTATCAAGGGCAGTTAGTCATTTTCACACACGGTCTTAGCAAACCGTTGTTGGATTCCTGAATTAACACCATCAAACACATTACATTGCTGCATTACATACAAATGTAATGTAATATAGTTACTGTAAAAACATAATAAAATTTGGAAAAAAATGGGCTGTCACAGGTGAATGAAATAAATCATAGTAAAGTATTTATTATGTTTCCACTATTTTCTTACCAACCCACGCACGTTCCACATCCAATTCATTTTACAGTCACACCACACCACATAAATTCCCACGTTCTCACTGCATCCACTCTGTATTATCAATACTAAACCAAGTACTATACACGTTTTTCGCATGTCCACATGTAGGTTCAGCAATAAGCTACCGGTCACAAAACAGCTCTCCAGACACAAGTGCATGACACTATTCAAATATATACTCACCTAGCTCCGTGCCCTAAGTGTGAGGGCTTTAAAAAGTGGAGGTAAATGTATTTTCTCTTAATGTTTCCTTAGTTTCAGCACCATGGACAGCAAGCAGCAAAATTCAGTCACATAGCAATGGTGTGAGTGTCCTATGGCTTCCAATAATATGGTGATGAAATAATTTGAAATGACTAAATTTCAGTACATGCATGCATGCATGTGTGTTTCAAAACATATGTGCATGATTAGTAAAGTTGTGGTTGTATGTTTACATACACTCATCATGGGGAATGAATGTCATGCTAATGCTGAGCTTTTAATGATGTCTTTGAACTGACTGCTATTGTGGAATGATTGTACAGCATACACCATGACTGACTTTGAAAAACAAGAATTGGGTGTACAAGTTTGAATTTATTTTGGGTCTTCTGTAGTCTACACAGGGGTCAAAATTAGTATATATATATATATATATATATATATATATATATATATATATATATATATATATATATATATATCTATATATATATATGTGTGTGTGTGTGTGTGTGTGTGTGTGTGTGTAGGCTCAAATCATTAAAAGTGCAAAATTGATGCGACATTCATGTCCATGATGAGTATATGGACATTCCAACCACAACTATATGTGTGGGTTTTGAAACTTTAACCACCACACGTACTCACCCACCGAGGATTAAATGAATTGTAATGTGAGTGAGTGTATGCTGTAGTGGGTTTAGATACCTATAAATACCTATAAATCTAACACTAATCCTGTATTTCTTCTACAAAAACGTGCCATCAGAATTATTGGTAATATACATCATTTTGAGTCAACCACATTCCATGTTTAGGAATTTTAAATTTATTGAAATTTAGGGATTTAGTGGATTATATTCTGATACAAACTTTGTACAAAGCTAATAACCAGGCTTTGCCCTTTTATGTCCAGAACTTGTTTAAGAGTAGGGAATTGGGATATAGATTACGTGGTTGTATGGTATTAAGAAGCCTCCTGTACGTACTAATGTTAAGGGGTTTTGTGCTTCAGTTAGAGGGGTGAAGATTTGGAATGAATGTTCCTGTGGAAATTAAATTATGTGGTCATTGGCCTGTTTTAAGAAGTGTTATAAAAAATTAATAATTTCTGGTTATAATAATGGTGAATAATATATTTGTTTCTTTTTTGCCCTTTGTATTTTGGTTTGTTAATAGTGCTACATTTGTATTGTGTGTGATTGTGTTTTGCATTTAAATATTGTATGATGTACGGGGTGGGAGTTTATAAGCTTCTGCTTCTGCCCACACCCTTTCAGTTGCATTGTTGGGTTATTGTTTGTTATTTGTTTGAGTTTGTTTTATATGTTTAAATTTTTTGTGTTTTTGATGTGTCTTATAAATTACAGACTCTTGTTGCTGTTGTCGTTGCTGCAGTTGCTGCTGATGCTGCTGCTGCTATTTCTGTTGCTGAATAAATAAATAAAAAATGATGTTCGAGATGACCCGTGTATCGCTATATATGTATGGTTTGCAAGGTTGCAAGCTGACTCCAACTGATTGCAGTGTGTTGCAGTGTGTCTACATTGATGAACTAGATGACAATATTTTGCAACCTTAGTCCGAGTCGGGCCGCAACGTTTTGGGGACAGGTTCCACCCACCAGGGAACTTGCATTCAAATGTGGTTGCACAAGGTTGAGGGTGCGACATGCTCAACCTTATAACCCCTTATATTTGGTTGCCAGTAGCAACATGATTTACCGGAATCACCAGGCGACCACCATTTTTTTTCCTATTTGTATGGAGGTACTATCTATGTGTGACTGAGGCATTAGGGAGAGTCAGATGAGAAGTATTAGTTGTGTAGTAAGGGAACATCAGCTATGATATTTTGGGTGTTTTTCTAAACACATCTCTTGTATGCCTGGATGCTTGTCATCTAGCATCTCGGGCAGTTCTGTGGTGGGGTGGATGTGTGCTGCCAGACTTGACTTGAGTTGTATGAGGGTACATTTTCATATCACAATAATGTATTTATCTATTCACTTTTTACTCTAAACTGGATATAGTGATTTTTCCTTTTTCTAAGGATCCAGTTCCATTTCTTTTTCTGAGCAGACCTAATCAAACCTGTATAGGGGTACTGTATGACCTCTCATGAGTATGATTCTATTGGCCGCTTCAGCTTGCTTGGATCAATCACAGCAATCTGATATGGATCTATACATTTTGATTTAGAAAAAAAAATACACTGGATTTCTCAACTCCAGATGAACAAGGACACTGTACACAGGTGGACTATGAACTCTGGACATTTTTTGTATTAGGCAAGCCTACTAACTACTGCTGGGAACTCTCCTGAGTGCTTGTCTTGTTTGTTATTGTTCTTAATTTGAAAATTGACCCTGAGAGGTCAGTGACAGTTATGGCGCATCCAAGTCAGGTTTCCTTTAGTAAATCAGTGATTAGAACATCTCAGTGACTTCATTTGACTACTTCCTAAGCACACAGAGTGTCAGTTCTAGTTTCAATCCCTGTTCTATTCTGTAGTTGCCTGACAGCTAATCCTAGAGACCAGAGTAGGTCATATGGGTGAGTCTCGCTCACTGCCAGCTGCTTCAACAGTCTCATTCAGAGCACAGCGCCGCTCTGTTCATGAGGAAGACACACTCATAGTGCCACTAAACCCTCATAAATGTTACAAAAAGTTCTTCTCAGCCTGAAACACTTTTTCATTTGCATTTGCTATGACAGTATGCTTAAGCATACTGTCATAGAAAGCATGTGGATGGGCTATTTTCCTTTTCCAGGACCTACAGGCCGCCGTCTCCATTTTTTTTGTGGATATTTCTGCATAGAGGAAGCAGAGGTGGGATGAAGTCACCATCAAGTCACTCTCAAGTCATGAATCAGCAAGTCCCAATTCATAATTACCACCAATTGTTTGCAAGCTAACTACAGACTTGACTTGGGATTTGCAGATTGAAGACTTGAGAGTGACTTTGTCCCACCTCTGGAGGGAAGACAGAAAACATGTCTGGAAATGATGAGTGGTTTTATTTTAATTTATTGACAGTGGTGTACAATTTGTAACCCCTTTGTACCACCAAAAGAGTTAATTGTATTTTCAATAAAGATTTGGAGAATTTTCTGAAAATGAACTTCATTTTTTTTTCAAATACAGAGCCAAAATATTTCTACACACAGTGTTGACCTGGGTTCTATTTCTGGTCACACTGCCTGCCTGTGTCATTTGACAAGGCACTTCGTCCATATTGTCTTAGTTCACCCAACTCTAAACAGGTAGCAACTTTGCCTGAGGAACTAACTAGACTGCCATCCTACCCAAGGGTAGTCATAGACTCTCATCCAATTCAAGCCGTGGAATTTGAGGATAAGCACCATAGGTCTTAGGCCTCAGTGCCTGTATATGAATTTCTTCTACTGCAGAAGCAGTTTGTTTTTGCAGCAAAACAAAGTTGATTATGATGGTTCTTATTATATTGCTGTAGTTTAATATGAACCACACCAACTCTTCCATGTGTTATTGTGTGCACATAGGGAGATCCTGGACCACAGGGGACCCCCGGTAAAGATGGCCCACCTGGTCTTCGAGGCTTCCCTGGAGAGAGAGGTTTGCCTGGTGCAACGGTAAGAGCTTCAGTCCGCCTGCACCAATTCATCATAGCTTCCTTTACACATGTTTGCTACTAGAAAGTGACAGAACATTGCTAGGTAACAAATGAGGCAGCACCTATCCCGAGCTATTCACTTCATTAGAGACACAATCTCTGGAATTCAATCCTGGGAATCAGTACAGCATGGTGGAAATCCAAAGTGACATCTTACAAATGAGCAGGCATGCTTTGGCAAGGCTCCACCACAGTTTTTAACTGCCATAGTACATTATGGTCCTCTCTTACAAAAGCAGAGCTCTGCTGGTTAGGGATCTATGTGGGAAAATTAACACTCAAGGGCTTTTCAAGTGTCAGTGCCAGCACTTTTTGGGATGGCAGTGAATGAATTTGTTTGCCTTTTTATGCATTATTTACTTAATTAATTATTAAGGGAGGGTGAGTTGCTGGCAATTAGCCTGTGGTTTCTGAGAATAAATGTGCTGTAGGGAAAGTGTTGTACTGCCTGCTTTTCCAAGGTCAGTGTGACTCTGTAGACCAGCAGCCCTGATGATTGTTTTTTTGCTGCTGTAATTTACTCCAGCACGCCCTTAGTGCCAACAGAGAGTCATTACCCATACTGCCATGTGCTCTTGTGTGGCCCACTAGGGAGCTTCAAACACATTCTGGGCACTGTCAAACATGTTGCAAAGCAAAGTGCACGCACACTTGCATGTGTAAAACAAATCTTGAGAGCTAGCATGTGGAGACAAAACATAAAGACCCCCCCCCCAACCTTTTCCGTGCTAATAAGCATTGACAAAAGAAAAGCTTGAATATTTTTACAATTTACCACAATGCCTCATTCTAATAGAATCATAACACTTTTTTTTCTTCCTAGTGAACCATATTTTAGATGTGTGAATCACTGTGCTGGTCCAACAGGAAGAAAGCATCAGCAAGAGTGATAGTCTAGGTATCGGTGCTCTGAGGTTTAATGCACTCACAGCACATTTCTGCCAGTGGCTGACTACCGTGGCAAACCAGTGTAGCAAGGCGGACAGTCACTGCTGAATTGGCACCTGATGCTGAAATTTATGACAGAATGATATATAGCCTGATGCATCTATTCACAGGGTTTATCAGCTACAAGAAGGAAGTCCTCACGTCATTCTACCTTCTTTTCCGCAGGGTCCTGCAGGTCTGAAGGGAGGAGAGGGGCCCCAGGGTCCACCTGGTCCTGTTGTAAGTACGCTGCTACTTGAAATCAAAATGAGGTTCGCTTTAGCAAAAGGCAGGATTTGCTAATCTTCATGGTTGTCTTCCTGGCTTGCATTCATATTTCATGTTTTAGTGAGGTTTTTACATTTCTCCAACACCTGAGGGTAGTCTGTCTCATTTGGGCAGGAAACACATTACAAATAGCTTCACTTTATGTAGGCTGGTTGGCCAGAAAACATTCAGTGTTATACTGAGTTTTGTGTCACTGATGGGAAGCTGCTGCAGATTGTCAAGTCAAAGTCAAAGCCAAGTCAGGGTGCCTTCATACCTGCCATGTTTGGTCCATTTCAATTGAATTTATAGCTTGGTTCACCGGGGAGACATCAACGTGCATCACTCTGGTGGTGTTAAAACAACTGGACCATGGTCTGACTGAAAAGGTGGGACTCGGGTCACTTGACACAGCTCACCAGTGCAGAACAGGCCAATCAAACCCAAAAAAGACACATACGTGAATTCTACACAATGTACAGGGGGAGGGGGAGCACTAAAACAACCGACACTGGCCTCCAGGGATCCTTGGTAGGCCAGTATCATGATGTAGGTGCATTAGTGGGCCATGGCTCACTTGTTGTGAAACATTATATTGAGTTTTATTCATTCAGTGCTTTAAATAATTGTTTCCTTACATTGTATTTTGATTGTATGCAGGAGTACATTCCAAAAAAGAATATATTGGCTCAACATTTGAAGAAATTTAGAGTCATTCATTGCTGAGTAAATGTCATGAGACATTTATAGTAAGATGAAGTCAAGTTTAGTAAAGTATTTAGCTAGGTTGTTGAGTAAATTTCATACAAGGTTAAGTTGGACCAACTTCATTCAAGGTTTTTGTTTTATTAAATAGTCAAATTATTTTTTTTCTGTGATTCTGACTTCTTTTTTTAATATGCATTCATCTTAGAAATGCACATGCAATTTTTTTTTCGAGGATTAGTTATTTATTTCAGTTAAGTTAGAGTACATTTCACATAGAAATCCCAGTTTTATGATCAAACTGTTGACTTTAAACCAGTTTTCAACCTATGTCTGGCTTTTGTACCAGCATCTTGTAATAAGTAATCAGCTTACTAAAATATTTACACATTTTATATTTTCTGATGTGTGACATCAAGTAATTACTAGCGCATTTTCCTTGGGAATCCACGGGCTCTAGATTGGGTAGTGTTTATAAAATAGGCAGCTGACATTTTTCAAGGGTGCTAATAAATTATGCAAAGTGTCTATAATGAGTTGGTATGGCGTGCGAGACCAGTGTTGGGGAAGTGTAAGGACACGGACCCACAACAGGGGGCGCAAATGAACGGTCAATAGAGGCAGGGCGCCCTCTGGCATTGGCCAGCAGTACCTCCTCTTCGGGCGGCCCACATAACAGGACCCCCCCCTCAACGGGCACCTCCTGGCGCCCGACCTGGCTTGTCGGGGTGTCGCTGGTAGAACTTGGCCAGGAGGGCCGGGTCCAGGATGAAGCTCCTCTTCACCCAGGAGCGTTCTTCAGGTCCATAACCCTCCCAGTCCACCAGATATTGGAGACCCCGACCCCTCCGGCGAACATCCAGGAGCCTGCGGACAGTCCACGCAGGCTCGCCGTCAATGATGCGGGCAGGAGGCGGCGCAGCTCCGGGGGTGCAAAGGTCCGAGGTGTGGTATGGTTTGATCTTGGAGACATGAAAAACAGGATGGATCCACAGTGAAGCCGGGAGTTTCAGCTTCACTGCGGCTGGACTGTTGATTTTGGTGATCCGAAACGGTCCGATATATCTGTCCACTTTTGGGGAGGTCAGGGCTGTAAGGGGACCAACAACCTGACTATAGCCCGTGATAAACCTCCGATAGAAATTAGCGAAGCTGAGGAACTGTTGCAGCTTCCTACGGCTTGCCGGTTGGGGCCAATCTCTCACCGCCGCTACCTTGGCCGGATCAGGGGCGACGGAGTTGGAGGAGATTATGAACCCCAGGAAGGACAAAGAAATACGGTGGAACTCGCACTTCTCGCCCTTCACAAACAGCCGGTTCTCCAACAACCGCTGCAGGACCTGACGTACATGCCTAACATGGGTCTCAGGATCCGGGGAGAAGATGAGGATATCGTCTAGGTATACGAAGACGAACCGATGCAGGAAGTCCCGCAAGACGTCATTTACTAATGCTTGGAACGTCGCGGGGACATTAGTGAAGCCGAACGGCATGACCAGGTACTCAAAGTGACCTAAGGGGGTGTTAAATGCCGTCTTCCATTCGTCTCCCTTCGGGATCCGAACCAGGTGATACGCATTCCTAAGCTCCAATTTAATGAATATTTTGAACCATGCAGGGGCGTGAACACCTAATCCAACAGGGGCAACGGGTATCGGTTTGCGAACCGTGATCTCGTTCAGCCCTCTGTAATCAATGCATGGACGGAGTCTGCCGTCTTTCTTGCCCACAAAAAAAAAACCTGCACCCATCGGGGAGGTGGAGTTCCGGATCAACTCGGCAGCTAATGAGTCCCGGATGTAGGTCTCCATTGATTCTCGCTCGGGGCGTAAGAGGTTGTACAGTTTACTGGACGGATACTCAGCACCCGGGATTAAATCAATGGCACAATCGTACGGTCGATGCGGGGGTAGAGTGAGTGCCAGATCTTTGCTGAAAACGTCAGCAAGATCATGGTACTCAACAGGCACCGTCGTGAGATTGGGGGGGACTCGAACCTCCTCTTTAGCAGTCACACCGGGTGGAACCGAGGATCATAAACACTCCCGGTGGCAGGTTTCCACAACCCCAGACGGCCAATCGATCCGGGGATTGTGCTTACTAATCCATGGATAGCCCAAAATTACTCCAGAGGTAGAAGGTGTCACAAAAAACACAATCTCCTCCCTGTGATTCCCAGACACAATCAGTGTTAAGGGCTGTGTCTGGTGTGTGATTAGTGGAAGAAGGGTGCCATCTAATGCCCGTACCCTCACTGGTGAAGGAAGAGCCACTAGAGGGAGCCCTACTTCTGTAGCCCATCTGCTATCAAGCAGATTCCCTTCCGACCCCGTGTCAATCAGTGCTGGGGCTTGAAGGGTTAAATCCCCACAGAGGATCACAACTGGGATTCGTGTGGATTTTCGTGTAGTACCCGCGTGTGTGTTATGGCCTACCCTTAGCCCAGTTTCTAAGGGTGAGCGTTGGTGTTTGACCGCTTGGGGCATTGTTTCTGCAGATGCTTGTTAGAGCCGCAGAAAAAGCACTCTCCGCGGGCCAGCCTCCTCTGTCTGTTTTCTAATTTGATTTTGGCCCTGCTCATGTCCATAGCTTCGTCAGCAGGGGGAGCTGTTGTCACAAGGAGCACTCGGGCTCTGGAGCGTGGGGAAGGCGGGGCTGCTTCGGAACGGAAAGGGAGAGGGGCGGCGCGTGCCGGCCACATCCTTCGTCTCGCTCCCATCGACGTTCTTCCAATCGGTTGTCTAACCGTATAACCAGATCTATAAGCCCATCTAAATCCCTCGGCTCATCCTTAGCCACCAGATGCTCCTTCAGGACTGACGACAATCCGTTTACGAAGGCGGCGCAGAGTGCAGCGGTATTCCAGCCGGACCTTGCAGCCGCTATGCGGAAGTCGACCCCATACTCAGCTGCACTCCGACGCCCCTGTCTCATTGACAGCAGCGTTGTAGAAGCAGTCTCGCCTCTGTTTGGGTGATCAAAGACTGTTCTGAACTCCCTCACAAACCCAGTATAAGAGGTAAGGAGCCGTGAATTCTGCTCCCAGAGCACCGTAGCCCAGGCGCGTGCCTCGCCTCGAAGCAAATTAATTACATAAGCCACCCTGCTGGCGTCCGACTCGTACATCACGGGATGCTGTGAAAAGACGAGCAAACACTGCTTTAAAAAGTCTGCACACGTCTCCACACAACCCCCGTACGGCTCTGGGGGACTTATGTATGCTTCAGGGGATGGTGGGTAGGGTCGTTGAATGACCAGTGGAATGTCTATATTCAACACCGGGTCAGTAGGAGGAGGAGTTGCAGCAGCGCCCTGAGCGCGCGCTTCCACCTGCGCGGTGAGAGCCTCCATTCTACGATTGAGGATGACGTTCTGCTCTGTCATTAGATCCAACCGAGCAGTAAAGGCGGTGAGGATTTGCTGCAACTCACCAATCACGCCTCCTGCAGACGCCTGTGCACCCTGCTCTTCCATTGGCTGTTCAACTGGTGGTTGACGCCCCTCGGGATCCATGACGTTGGCCGAGATATCCTGTTGGGGAAGTGTAAGGACACAGACCCACAACAGGGGGCGCAAATGAACGGTCAATAGATAGTCCAATAAATACAATTTATTGTGGCAAATGTGCACAACAGGTCAAATACTGCTTTGAGACAGTCAATTACAAAATACAACAGGTGACGTGTGGGCAGGCCCGAGGGTAGGAGATGCCTATCCAGAGAAGAGCCGGGGCCCACAAGGTTCCGCCGCCAACGAAGACCTGCAGTACACCGAAGCCACCAAGTCCCGAGTCCCCAGGTGGCCTCTACTTCAGCTGTCAGATCCGGTACTGCTGGCAGGAACAAAAACAGGTTAATGGTGGGTGTGTGGATACCCAGTAAGCAGTCAGCAACTCACAATGTTTATCCACTTGGAGGGAACACCTCCACCTCCAACTCTGGAACCAGTTAATGGCAGAGCCTGAACTACTACTTAACGTAAGTGGAATGAGGAGTGAAGATCGTCACTCCCCCACCGTCCACAAACCCAGCTCCAGCTGTAAGTAGAGTTCCAGGTACTCCTGCAAAAAGTTCAGAACAAACAAGGTATGTGCGTTCGGCACAGAAACAACAGCTGAGAGAATTACCTGAGTGGTAAACTGGTATCTCGGCAGAGATGTGGTGTCTCCTCCAGGCTTTTATGGTGCAGTGATGATGATTACTGACAGCTGGTAGTCCTGGCTCCTGGGTGGTGTCTGCACCCTCTGGTGCCTGAAACCCGACTACAGGCAGGGCGCCCTCTGGCGTTGGCCAGCAGTACCTCCTCTTCGAGCGGCCCACATAACAAACAGGATGCTTTTAGAACCTTAGACTTTAGACCTCAACCGTTTTTAGAAGAAAAACTCAACTCTCTTATTTCCTGTTAAATACGTATTATTTATATTAATTTGCTGTCTTAATGTATTTATAAATTGTTTAGGTTCTTGTTATCATATACACACTATTATCATTATTATTATTATTATTATTATTATTTATTATCATTATTATTATGAACATTACTTCTATTTTGTCATTTGATTTTTAAATGGACCACAGTGGAAATGTTTTCACTTTCTTTTGTCATCCATGTATTTTTAACGTATTTACAATTATATTATGTGCTTACATTGAACTTACTAAATACATCATGCGTGCATGAACACTTTTAAAAGCTGATTTTGTGCCCCCTGCTGGAATCGTGTGTGAGTCCAGAATATCATTTTCTCATTGTTCAGTATTTTAATGAATATCTGTAGTTTCTGCAAAAATATTAGTTCTGTCAATGTTCCATTTTTGGGAGCATTCATCCTTGACCCAAAATACATAAGCATACCAAATGACAAACGTCAGCTCTCTACAGCTTGTCTGTGTTCGAAGTTATACACACACACGCACAGACCATTTTATCTGCATTCTGCTGCAAGCAGGTGCTTTTAATTTGACACACCCACAAACAGAGACATAGATCAAGACATCAAATGTACTACACTTTTCACTCATGGTAAAGGAACATGACAATTCACTCATGGTAACAGCAACATGACACTTTACAAAACTGACTAAACCAATTGAACTGCAAAAATGCAATAAATCAATAACACTAAAAACAGTAGTAAGCTAGCATGAACCACATTATCAACATTTGAAATCCCAAACTCCCATGGTGCATTGCAGCACAACGTCCTGGCTTCACATAGTGATTCAGTAAAACATGACCACAACTCTGCACAACTTGAAATAATAATTCTTCAGTAGTTTCTACAAGATTCTCTGCATAAAACTTAAAAAAAAAAAAAAAAAAAAATATATATATATATATATATATATATATATATATATATATATATATATATATATATATACGAGGGCTGTCAATAAAGTAACAGTCCTTTTTATTTTTTTCAAAAACTATATGGATTTCATTCATATGTTTTTACGTCAGACATGCTTGAACCCTCGTGCGCATGCGTGAGTTTTTCCACGCCTGTCGGTGACGTCATTCGCCTGTGAGCACTCCTTGTGGGAGGAGTCGTCCAGTCCCTCGTCGGAATATATACGAGGTCTGTCAATAAAGTATAGGTCCTTTTTATTTTTTTCAAAAACTATATGGATTTCATTCATATGTTTTTACGTCAGACATGCTTGAACCCTCGTGCGCATGCGTGAGTTTTTTCCACGCCTGTCGGTGACGTCATTCGCCTGTGAGCACTCCTTGTGGGAGGAGTCGTCCAGCCCCTCGTCGGAATTCCTTTGTCTGAGAAGTTGCTGAGAGACTGGCGCGTTGTTTGATCAAAATTTTTTCTAAACCTGTGAGACACACGCAGTGGGACGTCACGCAGCGCTCCCAGGTGCCATCGTCAGCCTGTTTCAAGCTGAAAACCTCCACATTTCAGGCTCTATTGATCCAGGACGTCGTGAGAGAACAGAGAAGTTTCAGAAGAAGTCGGTTTCAGCATTTTATCCAGATATTCCACTGTTAAAGGAGATTTTTTTAATGAAAGACGTGCGGACGGATTGCAGCGTCGGCTCGCAGCCGCCGCAACACTCCGCCACAGGAACAACACCTCTGTTGGAAGCCTTAAGGACAAGTTGGAACATGCCCAGTTGTTAAACAATTTCTCAGATACTCACTCCACTGAAAGCCATCAAAAGCCGCCTGGATTTTACAAATGGTTATCAACACAGAGGTGTTTTTCCAGAGTGTGCGCTGTGAGAGCCCATCGAACCCTCTCGCGGCAGGTGCCAGCCAAATTCCGGGTGACACACATGAACATGTAACACTGCTCGTTTGGCACTTAGAAAATGTGTGGCCAGTCACACTGTTAACAAGACAACAGTCTGCAGTCAAGCTGGATGTGAAATTTGTCTAAGTGCCCCACGACTGTGAAGTTTCCGAGTGCACGTGGCATGCCAGAGTGTCAGCTCCTCCCACAACATGTGTGTGTGTAATTCTGCATCCCCCCCCCACTCCCCCCAAACATGTGTACGTGTGGTTTGCACCCCCCCGCAGGCGAGGCATCGCTCATCTGATCACAGAGTGACATCTTGGTCTGTGCACTGACAGGACAGGGGGCGTAACTGGCTGCCAGCTGGCAGCTGTTGAGACATCTCCAGTTCTGGACATCAAAGCTGCAGCACATGTCTCATGTTTTGACACCCGCGTGTGTGTGCTTGCGTGGAAATACATAAAAACATAAAAACAGACCGTCAGTTCATGTGGACATGCAGCAGGTGATCTGAATGTCACGTCTGACAGGACATGTCTGTCGGACCGTGAGGGCTGTGAGCAGCGCACCGCAGGACCAGGACAGCCCAACAGTGTGACAAATATGCCACTTTCAGTCACGTATCAGCAGAAATATGTCATACCAAATGCTGTTTGGTCAGTTATTACAGCGCTTTTTAACATTTTTTTTAGAAAATACGTTTATCTGCTTGTTGATTTTGGCCATTTCACGTTCTTGTTATGAGATAGTGATTGTAGTGCAGTTGCAAAGTTTTTGTCTGGTAATCAGAGTGTGCAGGTTCAAATCCCTTGAGTGACTTTTAAATTAACCAGGGTTATTTAACCGCGGGGTTCTGTATTGTGTCCCCCTTTTATGTATGATTTATATCAGCCTAGTGATATTCACTAATTATACAGCTGTTTGTTATTTTATTTTCCTCCACATCAGCGGCACGATGTGGTGCACCTTGTCCCATGGAACAGCGTGTGAGCAGCTGCACTGTGTTCCTGCTCGAAAGACACCGTCGCGTGCATGAACCATTGCACCGGCATCGTGCATGCCTGCCCGTTGGCGCGATGTTTTTCGTGGTGCGCTCATATGAGCTCTGTCGCCGTGAATCGCCCTGAGTTGACCATATTTGCGTGGTCAGCTCAGTGTGTGAAGGGACCCTAAGGTGAGTTAGGGTGGAATTTATGATTCTACCAGATCACCGTCTCTACCACAACAAAATACAAGGAAAAACCACCATTTGCATGGACTTAATTGAGTCCTTGTATAACAGTCATAAAGCTATCACGTTCCACCTTGTGTCTGTTTTTTAAATTAATAGATGAAAAAAAAACTTCCAGATTTCATTCCATCCCCCTTCACATGGCAATTTGTCAGCAGAGCATTCGTGCTCTACGTGCACAACAAAACCACACAGCCAGGAGAGTGCACCCATATGGTCAGTCACAGTGTCTAGTCATCCCAGGTGTTGGTTCTGCACATCCCTCATCAGTCGCACAGGTTGGATCCCAGCACGCAATGCTCTCCTCAGTCTGTCACACAGTCTCAAGAGGTCCTTGGTAAAATTCAGCATCAACTCAGCAGACGTTGTGGGCTGCTGCTATTACAGATTTTTTTCTGATTTGTGTTAAATGTGTGTTGTTATGAAATTGGGCAGACTTCTGTAAGCAGTTAAAGGAGTAAAACACCCAAAATACCAGATGTTATTCAGCAGGAAAGTGCTGTTTCACCAGCTGGGGTCTTTATGTGTTTAGGTTTAATTAACTTATTTAATTTGGTTTACCTTACTGAAAATGAATAGGCTGAAGCAAAACTTATGTCTAACTCTGATTATTAACTGTTAGAATAAAACAAAAATCCGTGCTGTAAAAAAATAACTTTTTTGATTTTACCTTTTAAAGAAACTGACCAGTTATATCCGGTTTACACTCAGCCCATGACGGAGTTGTGATCGAAAAGCCAAAGGCTATACGCCTAACCGTTGGGCAGATAAATATAATGTCTTATCTTATTTGCCCAAAAACTATGTTTTTTACACCACTTTTTAAGGCTCTATTGCAGCGTATGTTTGACACATTTTTAATTACTGCGAAAACACCGCAATGGATGAAAACAGACAAACTTCATAAGCATTTTGAACAGAAGCTTGTTAACAACGGCGAAACAGTTTTTGAACAAAATGCTGCTTGTTGGCTGTAAGATGGTGTTAGTTTGACAATGTTCCCTGGTTGTGATGAGCCAAACAGAACCACTTTAGATCACAGCTCCTCCGTGGGCTGCGAACCCTCCCGCAGCTGGCGAGAAAATATCCGCCTTTTTTTCCTCCCGTGTTGAAACCGGAAGTGAGCTTACAAGTGCGCTCATTGGTCAGTTGTGGTTGGGCGTATATGCTCGCGTATTTAATTTACTGACCCAACGGTTGGGCGTATAGCCACTCCGGATCAAAAAATGCCCTCTGCTCACAGTTACTCCCACTGGGGTTGCAGGCTGGTCATAATGGGGTCTCCATAGTCTGAGAAAAGATCCCTCTTGGTCGCCATCACTCCCCATCAGTCTCCAACAGGTGTACGAGTGTACTGAACTGTTTAAAACACTCGCACAGGATGTGCGACTGGTTAACAGATATATGGGTCTCATAATCAATCTTGATAAACAATCACATGTCTCAACTGACTCTCAACTTGATCCTGGGTCGTCATAGACCTTCAGCTGGTTCTGCATGGGGTTGCATCAATGATCATAGATATTAACATGTTTTACACTCGCACAATTTGGTCATAATGCATGCTCAGTGTAAATGCAAATAACAGATCACAACGGAGACGAGCTAAGACTTGAGAGTTGGCAAAATTTCATGATCTTGTAGGTCTTATGTAGGTCTCAGTCTGGTGTAAACGAGGCATTTGTTACTTCATCAAACCTCATTTTAAGATTAATATGCACAATAATAATGATAAGAAGAATAATCCCATCATTTTTTTGTAGGTTAGTACATGTAGGACATATACAAGGACATAAAAAATGCAAAATTTGCACTGTGCACAATTTCTCCATTCAGATTTACAGATTTACCAATTAGTGTCGTACTGTTTGTATTTCTTCATAATTCATGTAATAAAGTCCGAAACATATTCAGTGGAAGTTTTACCATCAGAGAGCCTCGTCCATGACTACCACAAAAGACTCCAACCTGTCATTGATGTTAAAGGGGGTAATACACTGTATTAAGAACCATATGAGAATAAATGCTTCGCCCAACCACTAACCATGAGTGAAAAACGTTTTTGTATTATCATTCATATTCTCTGGCCAAAAAAAAAAAAGAATTCTGCCAGGGTATGTAAACTTTTGCGCACAACTGTATCTATCTATCTATCTATCTATCTATCTGATACTGAAATTCCATTCACCATGGATTGGTAATGAGGTGCCACCTTCACAAGCAAAATTACATCATCCTAATCAATACTGACATTTATGCACAAAACTGCATCAAAATCTAATAGACCATCTAATCTCCATGGTGTACCTATGTTGTAATTATGAAATGTATACCATGTATTGTTATTCAGTCATCATAGTCACAAGAACATGTCACCATACCACCATACACTCACAAAGACCCACATACTATGTGTAGAATAAACACTATCTGACATTTAACTTTCTTATGTTATACTGCTACAGTAATTTCATCACAAACTCTAATTCTTTAATACCTGCAAACTACTGATGAAACTAGTTGAACATTCAGGTACACAGTGATTTTATTCAGTGCAGCAGAGCATTTGATGTTATATTTGTGTGTGTGTGTGTGTGCGTGTGTGTGTGTGCATGCGTGTGCGTGCACATATGTGTGCATGCACATATGTGTGCGTGCATGCATGTTTTCATTCACAAATGGATTTTGAGCACCATAAATGACCAAAACAGAACTCAGAGATCCAAGAAGACACTATTTTCTGAACAGTCGACAATAGCAGCTGCTTTCAAGGAGTAGCTCAGCTTTGTTGGTGAAAAGGAGCACATTAATGCAAGCTGCTCCTGCTGTGTTCTCGGGGCCCGTATGAGCATGTCTGTGTGTGTTGATCCATTACCAACACCACTTATTTGATGTCTTAATGGACATGTTTTTTGTTCAGTGTATTTTCATGGGCAGAATAAAAAAAAAAAGAGCAGGAAATATGTGTCTGTCAGAGATAAAACCTAGTAACAGCCTTTAATGTTGAATATTCACTCTCTCCCTCACTCTTTGTTGCTCAACTTTTTTCTCTCTCTTTCTTTCATACACACACAGGGTTCTCCTGGGGAGAGAGGTCCTGCTGGTCCAGGTGGTCCAATTGGTTTATCTGGTAGACCTGGTCCTCAGGGCCCCCCAGGTCCAGCTGGAGAGAAGGGAGCACCTGTAAGTATCCACCACAGAGGTTATAAATTAGCTGACTTATTTATTAGTTGGAAGGATTACTCAAGTGATCACCGCGGCCATTAGACCAAGGCTTTTGAAATGAAAAAAATTAACAAAAAAGTTCATTTCAAAACAACACCTGTGTTGAAAGACAGACAGAAGTGTCTGCTTCGGGTACGTTCACATAAAATCCTCACTGGGTTTTGTGGACTTATGACCATAAGCATTAGTCCACTGTTAAACAATCAGAAAATAACAGTTTATTGCTCTGATTTAGTAAATTTTTCTATGGAAACTGCCTCTGTCACAAACCCAGTTCACTCTGTATGTACCTTGCTGGGCCATCTCCTTCATTACCAATGAAGTTGGGCAGAGGTTATGTTTTACGAAGTCTGGCAGAGGTTATGTTTTACGAAGTCTGTTAGAAAAGTATCGGACCGTTTTATTTTTTGCAATAACCTTATGTATTTGAATCACGTGTGATTGCATCAGCCAAGCTTGAACCTTCGTGCGCATGCATGAGTTTTTTCACGCCTGTCGGTTGCGTCATTCGCCTGTGAGCACGCTTTGTGGGAGGAGTGATCCAGCCCCCTCGGCGGATTTTCATTGTCAGGAAAATGGCCGAGCGACTGCCGCTTTGCTGCATCAAAATTTTTTCAGAAACTGTGAGAGACAGCCAGGTGGAAACCATTTTGAAAATTCAGATGACTTTGGTGAAGATCTTATGGGCATCACACAGATTAAGGAGCATTACAACTGGATTAAAGACGGCCCACAGCGGCTGAGGGCGCGCCGCGCTTTGAGCGGCCATCGACAGGCTAAAACAACCAGATCATTTCCAAAGTGAAGGCTGTGTTGATCCGGGCCGTCATCTGACTACCAGAGAAATGGCAAGAGAGGTGGACATAGCACTTTTTCGGCACATTACACTGTTACAGGAGATTTTGTAATGAAAGACGTGCGGTGGAATTTGTGCATCAGGACGGAGCCGTTAATGGCGCAGAACAAAAAGCACCTCCGTGTTGGAAGTCTCACGGGACATGCCCAGCTCTTCCCCCATTCAGAAGATTCAGACGGCTTTGGGTGGCTTTTCAGTCGAGTGACTATCCGAGAAATTGTCGAAGAGCTGAGCATGTCACAACATGTCCTGTGAGACCAACACGGAGGTGCTTTCGTTCCGCGCCATTAGCGGCTCCGTGGCGAATTCCTCCGCTCCTGTTTTCATGACAAAATCTCCTTTAACAGTGGAATGTGCCGGAAAAGTGCTGATGTCCACCTTTTCTGCCATTTCTCTGGTAGTCAGACAACGTCCCAGATCAACACAGTATTCTGTTTGGAAATGATCTGGTCGTTTCAGCCTGTCGATCTCCGGTCGGAGCGCGGCGCCCCCTCCGCCATTGTGCGCCGTCTTTAAACCAGCTGTACCACTCCTTAATCTGTGTGATGCCCATAAAATCGTCCCTGAAAGCCATCTGAATTTTCCGAATGGTGTCCACCTGGCTGTCTCTCACAGTTTCTGGAAAAATTTGATGCAGCGCTGCTCCAGCCGTTCAGACATTTTCCTCACAGTGAAAATCCGACGAGGGGGGAGGACCAGTGTTCACTCAAAGCGTGCTCACAGGTGAATGACGCAACCGACAGGCGTGAAAAAACTCACGCATGCGCACGAAGGTTCAAGCTTGGCTGATGCAATCACACGTGATTCAAATCCATAAGGTTATTGCAAAAAATAAAAAGGTCCGATACTTTTCTAACAGACCTCGTAGTTTGTTTGTGAACAGCCTGGATCCCACAACTTTTCATATGTCATTGTGACATTTTTACTGAAGATTCAATCTTGATAGGCAAGAACTGATTCAATTTTCAAAGTCAAATTCAGGAAAAATCTTGAAAAATTGGAAAAATCTCTATCTTTAACATTGAATGAATTTTCAAAAATTCATAACTGTCAAAAAAGATTGAATTTCTTTCATATTTGACAGTGTTATGTAGGATTGTATCCTTTATGCTGCGTTTACACATAATGACGACAAGTCACAAATGCCATGAAGTACACATTCTTGGCCGCTGATCACGAATGTGATGATTCGGGGCAGAGGCATCAGGTGTCCTCAAGAACTGCTGCAACCTGTTACCACGCGTTACGATTAATGGCACGTGTTGCTGGAGAATTATCAGGAACCATTACGCACTGTCAAGAGTAATGTTCCGCATTGTTGCGCGCTGTACCGCGCTGTTGCACGTAACAGTGCATCATTACGTTCTGTCATGTTGTGAATGAGGGGAATTGTCTCCACACACACCCATATTCATCCATCAGCTACTGAACAATTCAGATCGCTCCAGTTTGCTCTGAACTTTGTGACTGCATGCTTAGTTGGGCTCTATGCCATGGAGTGGTGCTGAGAGGAGGAGGAGACAGAGAGAGCCAGATGTCTCGCGCATTTTTACATACATCAGGCACAGCAGCAGCAGTTGATACACCTGCAGGAGTATGCTGATGAGCATTGGAATGAAACCTTTAGCCACCTTGGTGTCACTGTCCTTCTTTGGCATATTGCAGCAATGAAACTGAATGTGGCACAGCAGGGTTTAATTGTGTGCACATCAGAGAAGAACACTGTCACGCTCTATTAAGGATCACCATTAAACAAGCCGGCTCAACACGCTCAGTTGCGACCTCCATGACATGAGGCGCAATGAGGGTGGTGCGTGACATTCATGGAAGATTTTTTGACAGCCAAAAACGTGGTCCATGAAATTCACGAATATCACGCACCAACACGCACTATTAAGAAACCTATTCACATGCGTTCAGTCACGTTAAGAATTTCAGGAATGTGCCAAGAATGATGCAAATATGACATTCGTAATGCATCCTGCCCATGTGTAAATGGAACATTATCGACTGACAAAGTTTGATCCGGATCTGATCTGGATTTTGGATTTTGTGGACATTTGAATTTAATATTGAAAATCTCATTTGGTGGACATTTTGTATTATATCTCAGTCAAAAGTGCCTCAGTCACTGTCATTTGTGACAATGAGTTACAAACTGGCACTCTCAATGAATAGACTAAGTTTGATCCACATCTGATCCGTATTGTGGATTCAGCAGATATTTGATTTTAACATTGAAAAGCCCTTTTGATCTGTATTTGGGATTATATTGAAAAATCTTTTTGCAGGGTTCTGTACAGGAGTGGCCATGCTGTTTGTGTTTGTTTTCAAAATGCTGTCAAAATACTGCAAATAAATCCCATCTTACTGTATTGCACTTTCATGAAAAGCGCTGAAAATTTTGGTCATAACATGGAAACTGAATCCAATTCTTTGGTGGATTTGTAAAGAACCAAGAACCTTGGAATTTTTTTTTTTTAAACTTATTGCAATATTTTGCAAAGTGAGGATTTTTGGTACTTTCTGACAGTGTTGGAAATCCTTCATCCTTCAATTCTGTTTTGTATCAGTTAACTGATGCAAAATGTCTTCATGTCTCCAGGGTGAGAAAGGTCCACAAGGTCCAGCCGGTCGAGATGGAGTTCAGGGTCCTGTCGGTCTACCCGGACCCGCTGGGCCCCAAGGTCCACCCGGAGAAGATGGTGACAAGGTCTGTCAATGACATACATTGCTTTCTTCCCTTCCCACTTGCAGACATTTTCAGACTGATGCAGCCAGATTGCTAATCAGTTTGTGTGCCTATCTTCATAGTCATGCCATCTGCAGTGAAAATATGTCCCTCTGCTGCAGATCCATCTTCATAACGAAAAGCAACAGCAAGTGTAGTTATGTAAATTAAAATATTGTTGCTCGTTTCATCTCCTGCAGCCACATGCTGCACAGTTACCATCCATCAAAATAATGTGGTAAACTGTGGAACTATAATATAATAAACGACACATGCAAAATAAAATAATCCACGTGTCGGTTGACTGAGCTACGATGTCGCCTGTAACAACAGACGATGGCTGTATGTTTTAAGCTGCTTTCAGTGAGTTTTCCATTAGCGGCTGACATTTACAGAAGAAGTGAAGCCCATCTGAGAAAACTTGATGTGTTTGTCTTTCTCAGGGAGAGGTTGGAGAGCCTGGTCAGAAGGGAAGCAAAGCTGACAAGGGCGAGCAGGTATGTTAATAAGAGTCTAGACCATCCACTCCCATCACAAATCCAGATTTACAGCGACTGTACACCTACTGTCAGCTGTACTTCATCCTGTGCTCAAGTGACAGCTACTGATTGAATATGTCTTTACAGATAGTCTGACATGAACTACACGGTTTATGCTTGTAGACCGTGTCACACTTATCAGGATTGGAGTGAGCCATGTTTCTGTCATGTATTACTGGCTACGTATACTCACGTGCATAGAATAGTGGCTTCGTACAAGCTTCACAGCATGATCATTTATATTTGTGTGACTATTTTGTGACAAAATTCTATTTACTTTTCTTTTTTTGTTCAGGGTCCTCCCGGCCCAGCTGGTCTCCAAGGTCCTATCGGTGCACCAGGCCCTGCTGTAAGGACAACAGTCCAATAAATCCCATACATGATGGCATTATTACACCTAAACAGATGCTTGTCATTTGATTTGTGGATTGCAGATTATGTGACATTATTTTTTTCATTGACATTGAGAGTGACATCACTAGTATGCATTTTTGTACTATTTACGATGAATATTTGCCATATACATTTTGCCATATTGCAAACTTCAATTAGCTTTTTGTAAAAATGTTTCTATGCTACTAGAAAGCTAAAGCCTGGTTCATACGGCAAGATTTTAAAATTGTCTGTAGATTTCCAATACCTGAGAGACCATACACATGGAAATAAAAAAATTACAGATCGAACAGTTTTGGTCATACAGTGTGTGGTGTGCAGCCACATGGTAAAGACAATACATTGCACGCGTACAGATTCTGCACACGAACGTTCCCAGGTCAGACAGGAAATCTCACAAAACCTCTCGAGATTAAACGTGACTTCAGAGTAAACAAACATGGTGGATGAGGAAGAAGGAACAGAGATAGTTTGTGGACTATTTCTAACAGAGAAAAAAAAGATAGAAAAAGAAAAGGCGTTGTTTAAGGAGTGGAGACAGCACGACCACCGGACTTTCTCGTGCCCCATAACAGCCATTTTGATTTTGTATTCTGCTCCATGCGTCCGTCACCTCGCTTTCTGATTGGCTACATGTCACATTCAACAGGCTGGTCGGAGGACACCACACACCTTGGGATGTCGGGCCAAGACAATCCAACATGTTGAATATCCCAGATTTGCGGTCTGAGTGGTCCTGACATCCTTCTGAGCCAACTAGAGCACTCTTAATGCACCACACATGGCAGGAATATTGGATAAGATTATCTTTGGAGCCGTCATGGTCATCAGGGATTAAGATTGTTGGAAGGGGAAGATCGGGTCCGAAATCAGCATAATTATTGTGCCGTGTGAAGCAGGCATGCGCCTAGTAGCTACAGTGCTTTTAGGGATATCGCAGCACTGTCAGATGATTTGGACAAGTTGTTGTGATTTTTCGCTCAATTTAAGAAAGCTGACATGTGTGCCACACAGCCCGATAAGATTCTCAGGGTTTTGTTGTGCTCAGCGGTGTGTCAGTGAGCTCCCTGCTGATTGGAGTGGACCCGCTGTCATCTGACTCGTGCTCCAAGAAGAAACAGCTCCCTAATTTTAAGGAATTTAAAATTAAATAATTTTAATTATATTAAATAAAGCAGATTGATTTAGGTGTCATACAAAACAAATAATGAATATTTTCTTTCATGTAATGGAAATAATATTTGTATACCATTCACAAGGCATCATCCGAGTTGAATTGTATGGTCCATTTTTCAACAAAAACATTCATTATTGGTACAATAGTAATCCTTAGGGCTGCATGACATAGCAACAAAAACTGACAAAAATGTGTCACCAAACTTCAGACACACCCGCAATGGCACAATGCTGTGGGAGGCATGATGTGGATCTATTTGACAGATGAACGAAGTTCCCTAATGAATGCTGGGTTACCATCACATCAGGGAGGTTTTGTGTCATAAATTGTCTCCTAATTACTGTAGTAATGCCGATCGTGCAGGGTAGGTTCACCCCCTTAACTAGTGTAAAATGCAAGAGCAGAAAGCCACAATGAAAGGATGTTTATGCTGGTCCTCAGGGAGCTGATGGAGAACCCGGTCCCAGAGGTCAGCAGGGAATGTTCGGTCAGAAGGGAGATGAGGGTCCCAGAGGATTCCCTGGACCACCTGGTCCCATTGGTCTGCAGGTTTGTAGAAGGCAACCACACACAAGCAAACCTGGGCAACAACTATATAGTGCCATTTCATATTTTTTACAGCATTTACCATTAAATGCATAGATGTATACAGGGATCATATAAAGCATAAAATATTCCACCTTTTGCTGTGATGCTGTGTGTCATGCATATTTTCCAGTGTTGTTTTATGTGTTTTCAAACTTTTTCTGCAGGGCTGCTCTTTTGTAGATTATTTTTGACCAAGTTTCCAATTCCACCAAATTTTACCTTGGAAAGGTAAAATTTGGTGGAATTGTAAACTTATTAAGCCACTTCTTGTTAGAAGTGGCTTAATAAGCAACATTACATAGATGTGATCAAATGGGTTTGTTTGTTGTTTTTTTTTTTTCTTCAACTTTTTGGTTTCTGAATTCTTTTTCACAGAACATTGTGAAAGTGCACAATTTGTCATTGCTATTTGGCACTTGGTTTCCAAATGATAACTGGAAGACAGACAAACAGGCATAAAATTGGAACCTCCATCTGATTTTGGTAGTGTGGGTAAATCCATAACAGAAAAATTAGACTGATTGAGGCACTTTTGATTGAGATATAATGCAAAATGTACACCAAATGGGCTTTTCAATATTAAATTCAAATGTTTTCAAAATGCAGAATCTGGATCAGATCCGGATCAAATTTTGCCAGGCGAGTTTGTGAGTCTGCATGTTTGATTAAGATAATGTAAAATATACATTAAATGGGGTTTTCAGTGTTAAATTTAAATGGCCACAAATTGATAAAGGATACCATCCTACAAAATGCTTTCAAATATGAAAGAAATTAGCTTTTTTTTTGACAGAGGTATGGATTTTTGAAAATTCATTCAAAGTAAACATAGGGATATTTCCAATATTCCAAGATTTTTCCTAACTTTGATCTTTGACCTATGACCTTGAACATTGAATCAGTTCTTGCCTATGAGGATATGTATCAGCAGGAAAAATATCATAACGATATATGAAATATTGTCAGCTCCAGGTTGTTCACAGACAGACAAACAAACAAGAGCGAAGACGTAACCTCCTCCTTTGTTGGTGGAGGTAATAAAGTGACAAATCACCTTTACCATGGAACTGTTCAAAAGTTTAATGCATTATGGGTCTTTATTTGTTTTTAAATTTATCTCATAAAACTGTACATGTTCTGCTGGCAATGCTCAAGCACAATCATCATGTTGCCAGATACAGGGTTTCCAGTCCAAAAACTGTTGAAAAACCCTAAAAGACAAACAGAACCATATAACTATAAACATATTTGCAACTTGCAACATAAAAAAATTACAGCAGAAACATACATAAAAAGAGCAATACAACAGGAGAGTAAATGCAAAAATCTAAAAATTGGAGTATTTATTTTACATGCCATCCAGTGTTTAGCCCATCGAATTTGTTCTGAACAAATTCGATGGGCTAAAATGAAACATCCAAAAATGAAACATCATGCCAAAATGAAACATCATGCTTAGTTTGGTTTCATGCTTACTGTGTGTAGTCCATTTGTATCAGACCATGATCTATTAATTCAGATGTTTCACTTTGTTTGGGGAGATGTGAACATGTGGTCATACCTTGCTGCGGGCCATGTTGCACTTGAAAGGTGGATCTTGATCCAGTGTCATGGACTGTGGTTCAGTTCATTTGAGGAACAATAGAACAAATGCTTGAACCAAAAGTGAATCATGCAACTTATCTATATAATGTGTATTATTGCTTGGTTTGCTATGAAAAGACCATGTATAGAGAATAGTTTATGCCAGTCTCTAGAATGTCATATCAAAAATTTAAATAAATAATAAGAAAATAAAATATAACACAATGCTAAAATACCCTTGGCCGTATGAGCCTTGTGTTCTTTATAATTTGCTGTTGTTTAATTAATTATTAAGCTCTTATTGTCTTACGTACAATTTGTACATGTTCAATAAAGCCCCTCTAACAATCAATCCATCAAAAACAATATTTACATTTTAACGGTGTCTGCATGAGGCCTTGCATGTCCGTGTACATGAGCTTTTGACAAGAGCGGAAGTGGTGCAATTCAAGGAATATTTGTAGCTCACCCTCTGTGCATTTGCAGGTATTAATGAGACTAATTTATCTCCATAGGAAGTTAGCTTTGAGTTAGAGGAATTTAGTGTGCACTCTATTGCCGCAAAATGTCTTGTAAATGACTCCAGAGGTTTTATCAGGTTACAAAAACAACATTTTCTGTTTTAGAAGTGTTTATTTCTCACTAGCTGTTACATAATACATGTCAAAGAGGATATATTTACACACAAACAGAAACAGAGTTTTGCAGATTACTACCAGCCTGTGATGTCACCATGCTAACATCTGCAAAATGCTTTGTAAATTCTCGAGGTTGGTCATCCTGGCTTTATCCTCGAGGGGTGGGTTTTGTCGGTGAAAACATCGCCGAGCTCAATACAAATGCATGCAATTTGGTAACTTTTCAAAGGGGTCAGAATTGTCAATAAAGTCAATTTAATGTACAAATGTTCATTTTGGGTGAGCTTGGTGTATAAATCTCACCATTCCAGGCAGTGAGAGCTGTGAGCTGGCCATTAGAAGCAAGTTCGAGACAAAAGCAAACCGACTGATTTCAATAGACAATCAATGCAGCCTGAGCAGGTTTTCACAGAGCGGCCAGTCACAGAAGTACAAATTCTCCACTTTGCCGAAATGATGTCACGCCGACCCCAAGAATATGTTCACAGGCGTTATCAGGTTCCAAAAACGGCATTTTCAGTTTTAGAAGTGTTTATTTCTTGCTAGCTTTTATATAATATATGAGAGACATGTATATAAACACACAAAACAAAGCAGTTTTGGCCAGCCACTGACATCACGGTGCAGCTCTACTCTGATTGGCTGTCACCCCCCCACTCAAAAACAAAACGGAACAGATTGAAACAGAATGTGACTTTTTAACCTCTTAAAATATGCCAAGGTTAGCCATCTTTGAACTTGTCCAAGGTCTGTGTCCCAAGAATGTTCCCTGTGAATTTGAAGACTGTGGCAGTAATAGGACTGGACTTATGCTGAGCACAGACAGACAGACAGACAGACGCAAAGCCTTCGCAATACCTGATGGCCATATTTGATGGCCTCGGGTAAAAATGAAAGAATAAATAACAATAAAAAGGAGCATTTGGGAGAAACCAGCCAAGGTGATGTGATAAATGCCACTGAGATAAATAAATCTTTCAATGTGTTCAAGAGGCACATGTAGCACTCACCACTATCTGCCACAAACACTCCATTACTCACCGCAAACACATCACACAGTGCCACATGGTTGCTGGCATTGGCCAAGGTATGACAAGTGTTTTGAACATGGCCAGAACACTTGCCACTCAACTTCACTCATTGCACAGTCAGTACACACAGTCAGGATGACACACACCTGCTGAGTGTGAGGCTGGAAAGCACCAGGTTGTTCAGAAATTCTAAATCAGTGAAAAAATGGAGAAAGCAAAGTTTATAAAACAATGGCAGGAAGCAGCAGGCGACACTCAGATAACACACTATGTTAAATGCCACTGAATGCCGTGCACATGCAGCAATCACATACCACACAGCACACACACTCCAGCAGTCACTGGCATTGGTGACAAGTGCCAGCATACAAGCATGCCAGTGGTTGCCACTAACATGCCAAGTCCTCCCCTTTTGTGTGAGAATCGCTTTAGTCTTGATCCAGGACAATCATAAACCCACACACTCCGACTCCATGCTCATCTTGTTAAGTGCTGTAATCCACGAATCCATAATATACACATTAGACGTTTGTTTCAGGTAAACAGCTTTCGTACTTAAAAAAATTTTTTTCCATGGTTCTGACTAATGGAAATTACTTATTCAGTTTTGTTTCCTGAGCTAGGCCCCTTTTTAACAGCAGTATATCAGTTAAAGTCCTGAAATGAAACTCAGTGGCTACATTTACATGCCGTTAATATTCGGGATAAGGTCAATATTCCGGTTTCTGAATCATTAGGAATAACCCGTTTACATGCTTAAGCAGACAGAGTTACTCCTGTATACATGGTCATTGGTATCATTTGGAATATCCCCATCTAAACAGCGACACACGTCTTCCACCGGTGCTTGATTTGGTCTGGCGTTCGTGCAAATCCTGCTTTGTGTAACTTTTTGGCCACCTTCTTGTAAATGTCGCTATCTCTGTACTTTCTACCGTCAATAAAAACATTATATTCATGTCTTTCACGATACTAATCAAGTACTCGGTTTCCTCCTCGCTCCAAACGTGTGGTGCTGTGCTGCCGCGTCTGGATTTCTCCATGCTTGTTTACCTCTGCTTCTGTGGTGTCCAGTGGGTTGCGCGTGCCACATACAAGTAGTTGCTGTTCTCAAAAGACCAAGATTCCTTGCGGATAGGACATGTGCAGAACACAAAATAATGTTCCTTTCTATGGGGATATTCCGTTGCGCGTTTATATGACCTGATATTTGGGTTAGAACAGGAGTAACCCAGGGTTGATATTCGGGTTTTTAAAAATCAGAATATGAGCATATTCGGGTTTTTGCGGGTGTTTACATGGCCGTGCGCAACCGGGTTATTGCTAATATTCCGGTTATGAAAGGGTTATGAAAGGGTTATTGGCTGCATGTAAACAGTGTTGTATTGATGTACTTTATTGTCTCAGAAAAGATGCCATCTTATCTTTTATACTTGTTTTTCTGTTGGCCCTTTTCTGTCTGCAGTCCAAAATGCACGAGGTATTTTCTATACAAAGTCACACAAGCAGGAGCGATGCACACATTGGCGTGGGTAGACATGTCTCACACACACACACACACACCACAGTCCTGTTCTCCAGGGAGTTTTCTAAAGCTTTGACACTTTCTTTATTCTCTCTCCTGTGAGCCTGTCCCTTGTCAGGCGATAGACGCTCTCGCTCTGTGGTCATGTAGCTGTCATACTTGATGAGAAGAAGCTCATTGGTGTGGTATAAAAATATATGGATGTCTTCAAGCCACAGTCCTGTCTTCATTAAGATGATAAAAAAAGACATTTTCTGCAGAGCTGCGAGTAGCTGAAGAGACTAACTCATGAAGTTAAGAATCAAGGGAAATAACCAAAAAGATGACAATTATTTTCATTTATGTTGTGCTTCATGCTGAAGAGGCCTGCTGATGCCGTGATCGATCGTCAGGGGTGCCGTGGGTATTTTTCATATTCGCGATTATTTTTCATATTCGCGATTACCGTGAATTATTTATTTTATCCACAAAGCATAAAACGACAGAATCTGACGTCAAACGTGCTGCAGCCTCGCTCTCGTCTTAAGGCGGGACAATAACAAGGAGGCTGACGGCTGATTAAAACAGTGCCGTCTTCTTCAAAAGCCGTCTAAAATGCGGAGCTGTTGGTGTGTGTGTCTGTGCCTGTGTGTGCGCGCAGAGTTAACAGCCTGCAGACTGCGAGGGAGGGGGTAGGTGAGGGAGATTCCTGAATGCAGGCGCGACACGTTCAGTGCGCAGCGAGCGCAGAGCAGAGAGAGGATTTTAACCCGAGTGAACGTTAACAAAACGGAAATGTGAAGCTGCCTTTACTTCTGTCTGAACTTTCTCTAAAGGTGTGATTCTGCCGTTACCGTCCTGTTCACACCATGTGCGCGTCGTATGCTGAATTTATGAGATCATGAGATGAAATAAATGGTCAAATATCTTTAAAAACATATTTAAAAAATGAGAATATATGAATGAACTGAGCCACAAAAAAAAAAAAAATGTTCAGACGCACAGATCACAAAAAGCAGGTGAGAACTCTGAACTTTAACAGCTGTTATTTTCCAAAGGTATTTATTTGTTCAATCTTGAGCTTAATGCAGTGTTTAAGCACAAAACGTGACTGATGAGGAGAAACAATTTCAGAAATGCAACAGAAACAACCACAATTCAGAAAAAGTTGGGACTGTATGTAAAATGAAGATAAAAATAAAAATGTTGCACCATTCCCAGTTTCTCCACTCACAGAAGCCAAACGTTCTTCCAGAGTTGTGTAATTATACTACAATAGTAGAATATAAAGAAGGGGAAAAAAAGAAAAAAAAATAGACAATATATTCGTCAATCGCAATTATTTGTCTGACAATTAATCGTCTCCAGAAATTCCTAATCGTGACAGCCCTACTTGAGATCAGAGCGCAAAATGCTTGAGGATTTTCGAAATGCGGTGTTTTCTGTATCGATTTTCTATTAATAATAATAATAATAATGATATTTGGGTTTTGCGCAAAACCAGAGGTAATAGCATTATAATATTATTTGGTTGGTGGTGTGCCGCAGGATTTTGTAAATATAAAAAGGGTGCCGCGGCTCAAAAAAGGTTGAAAATCACTGGTTTAAGGTGTTCATTTCATCTAACCTGCACGTCTTTGGATATGGGAGGAAGCCGGAGCACCTGGAAGGAACCCATGCAAACTCTACACAGAAAGGCCACAGGTGGGAATCGATCCCATGACCTTCTTGCTGTGATGCATCAGTGCTAAACTGCCCCCCAAACAACATACTTTTTTCACGAACATGAATTTTGAGCATTAGTGAAAACCGCTAGTCCAAAATGTCAACATGCATCAAGTATACAGCATATCCAGAAAGTATTCACAATGCTTCACTTTTTCCACATTTTTTTTTGTTACAGCCGTATTCCAAAATGTATGAAATTCATTGTTTTCGTTGACATTCTACACACAATAGCCCGTAATGAGAACATGAAAAAGTTTTTTTTTAGCAAATTTATTAAAAATAAAAATCTAAGAAATCACATGTACAGTTGTGCTCAAATGTTTACATGCCCTGGCAGAATTTTTATTTCTTGGCCATTGTTCAGAGAATATGAATAACACAAAACCTTATTTTTCAGTCATGGTTAGTGTTTGTGTGAAGCCATTTATTGTCAGACAACTGTGTTTACTCTTTTTAAATCATAATGACAACAGAAACTACCCAAATTACCTTGATACCCCAGTTCTTAATACAGTGTATTGCCCCATTTAACATTAATGACAGCTTGGAGTCTTTTGTGGTAGTTGTGGATGAGGCTCTTTACTTACTCTGATGGTAAAGCTTCCCATTCTTCTTGGCAAATAGCCTCCAGTTCCTGTAAATTCCTGGGCTGTCTTGCATGAAGTGCACGTTTGAGATCTCCACAGAGTGGCTCAATGATATTGAGGTCATGAGACTGAGATGGCCACTCCAGAATCTTCACTTTATTCTGCTGTAGCCAATGACAGGTCGACTTGACCTTGTGTTTTGGATCGCTGCCATGTTAGAACATTCAAGTGCATCCCATGTGCAGCTTTCGGGCTGATGAGTGCAAATCTTCCTCCAGTATTTTCTGATAGCATGCTGCATTCATCCTGCCATCAATTTTGGCCAAGTGTCCTGTGCCTTTGTAGCTCACACATCCCCAGAACATCAGTGATCCTTCACAGTAGGAAGGGTGTAGCTTTCATCATAGGCCTTGTTGACTCCTCTCCAAATGTAACGTTTGTGGTTCTGGCCAAAACCTTCCATTTTGGTCTCATCACTCCAAAAGACTTTGTTCTCTGTGCTGTTTGGCACATTGTAAGGGGGCAAGGGGGAAACTTTGTGGCCTTTGCATAATAATAGCTTTCTTCTGGCGACTTGACCATGCAGCATATTTTTCTTTAAGTGCCTCCTTATTATGCATCTTGAAACAACCACACCACTTTTTTTTTCCAGAGAGTCTTGTATTTCAGCTGAAGTTATTGTGGGTTTTTCTTTGCATCCCAAACAATTTTCCTGGCAGTTTTTGCCGAGATTTTTGTTGGTCTATCTGACCATGGTTTGATTCCAGCAGAATCCCTCATTTTCTTAATTTGAGTTTGAACACTGCTGATTTGCATTCTCAGTCCCTTGGATATCTTTTTATCTCCCTTTCCTGTTTTATACAGTTCAGTTACTTTTTCTTTGACAATTCTATTGCTTTCCCTATGACTCAGATACCAGAAATGTCAGTGCAGCACTGGATGAATGATGCAAGGGTCTGTCAGAAGATTACAAGGAAACAGCTCACAGGTGAGGATGGTTACCTTTTGTAGCCATTCAAACCCATTTGTGTCAACTTGTGTGCATGGTATCGGGCCAAAATCACCAGGATAAGTAAACTTCTGATCAGTGTTATTTGGTTAGTTTCTGTTGACATTCTGATTATAAAAAGTAAACACAGTTGTTTGACAATAAATGGCTTAACACAACCATTAACCATGACTGAAAAAAAGATGTGTTATCATTCATATTCTCTGACACATGGCAAAAAAAAAAAAAAAAATTGCCAGGGTATGTAAATGTTTGAGCACAGCTGTATATATGTATCCACACCCTTAGCGCAATACTTTGTTGATGCACCTTTAGCAGCAATTACAACCTCAAGTCTTCTTGAATATGATGCCACAAGTTATCGCACCTGGAAAAAAACATGGACAAAAACAGCATAATAACCTTTATTGTTTTGTATCACAATGACATACTATATTCTCTTTGGTAATCAGAATCACAATTGAATTTATTAATTATACTTCATAATCTTTAAAAACAGCCACCGAAGTAGGCAAAGGCAGTGATACACAGTCAGTGAGTCACAGCATTTGTTTCATTCATAATATTTAGGTTCACATGAAATGAAATACAACCCCAATTCCAATGAAGTTGGGAGGTTGTGTAAAATGTAAATAAAAACAGAATACAATGATTTGCAAATCCTCTTCAACCTACATTCAATTGAATAAACCACAAAGACAAGATATTTAATGTTCAAAATGATAAACTTTATTGTTTTTGTGCAAATATTTGCTCATTTTGAAATGGATGCCTGCAACACGTTTCAAAAAAGCTGGGACAGTGGTATGTTTACCACTGTGTTACATCACCTTTCCTTCTAACAACACTCAGTAAGTGTTTGGGAACTGAGGACACTAATTGTGAGTGTCATGATTAGGGTTGGGTATCGAGAACTGGTTCTTTTCGAGTATCGTTAAGAAATGATTTGATCCACCGATATCAATAGCCGTTTTGCTTAACGATTCCCTTATCGGTCCTGTTTGTTGGGAAAATGATCATTCCTCTACGTTGATTACAGACCCTGCAGCGGCTCTGTAATCAACCGTTTCTGTAGTGCGACACCACTTTCATGTGCGAACCATTGAAGCAATGCTTCTATCCACTAGCTCGTTGGTTCTTTGATTTGCTGCTCTTCAGTAACGGCAAGTCCGCTTCTTAACCACTCTCAAAGCCATTAAAATATCGTCACTTTTGTGTGGATTAAAGTCACTAACTGGGACTCATGTCTTGTTGCAGTCAAGAAACGAGACTTGATTTCCGTTCTTTTGGCACAGCACCAAACGCTGTGCCGCTCTCTGCTGAGACAGAGTCCGGTCGAATTAATAACTTCAAAACGAATCCCTGCTTTAAATACGAGGTCTGTGAGAAAAGTATCCGACCTTTTTTTTTTTTTTTAAAAACCATATGGATTTGAATCACGTGTGATTACATCAGCCAAGCTTGAACCCTCGTGGGCATGCAAGAGTTTTTTCACGCATGACGGTGACGTCATTCGCCTGTGAGCACGCCTTGTGGAAGGAGTGGTCCAGCCCCCTCGTCGGAATTCCTTTGTCTGAGAAGTTGCTGAGAGACTGGCGCTGTGCTTGATCAAAATTTTTTCAAAAACTGTGAGGCACATCCGAGTGGACACCATTCGAGAAATTCAGCTGGTTTTCGGTGAAAATTTTAAAGGCTGATGAGAGATTTTGGATTGTTTCTATCGCTGTAAGGACTTCCCACGAGCGGGGCGTTGTGCAGCGCTCCGAGGCGACGTCGTCATCATGTTTCAAGCTGAAAACCTCCAAATTTAAGCCTCTGTTGACCCAGGACGTCGTGAGAGAACAGAGACCTTTCAGAAGAGGTCGGAATCAGCAGTTTATCCGGACATTCCACTGTTAAAGGACATTTTTTTAATGAAAGATGTGCGGACGGATTGGCGCGTTGGCTCGCAGCCGGCAAGCGCGCCCACCACAGGAAAAACACCTCCGTTGGAAGCCTTAAGGACAAGTTGGAACATGCCCTGCTGTTAAACAATTTCTCAGATACTCACTCAACTGAAAGCCACCAAAAGCCGCCTGGATTTTACAAATGGTTATCAACACGGAGGTGTTTTTCCTGTGGCGGGCACGCCGTTCTTTCATTAAAAAAATCTCCTTTAACAGTGGAATGTCTGGATAAACTGCTGATTCCGACTTCTTCTGAAAGTTCTCTGTTCTCTCACGACGTACTGCGTCAACAGAGGCTTAAATTTGGAGGTTTTCAGCTTGAAACAGGATGACGACGTCGCCTCGGAGCGCTGCGCAATATCCCGCTCCGTGGGAAGTCCTTACAGCGATAGAAACAATCCAAAATCTCTCATCAGCCGTTAAAATTTACACCGAAAACCAGCTGAATTTCTCAAATGGTGTCCAGTCGGATGTGCCTCACAGTTCTTGAAAAAATTTTGGTCAAGCACAGTGCCAGTCTCTCAGCAACTTCTCAGACAATGAAAATCCGACGAGGGGGCTGGACCACTCCTTCCACAAGGCGTTGCTCACAGGCGAATGACATCACCGACAGGCATGAAAAACTCACGCATGCGCACGAGGGTTCAAGCTTGGCTGATGTAATCACACGTGATTCAAATCCATATAGTTTTTTTTTAAATAAAACTGTTGGTTTCTTTTCTAATAGACCTCGTAAAATGACACCTCTTACAAACATTATAATGGAGACAACAAACTACAATCGACTAAAATGTTTTTTTCCTCCCAAAATGAGACATCCTGCATTCTTTATAAATTACATCCTGACGTGCAGCACAGCCAGCTGCAAGAATTGAGTGTTGTTAGAAGGAAAGGTGATGTAACACAGTGGTAAACATACCATTGTCCCAGCTTTTTTAAAATGTGTTGCAGGTATCCATGTCAAAAGCAAATATTTGCACAAAAACAATACAAGTTTACCAGTTTCAACATTAAATAGCTTGTCTTTCTGGTGTTTTTTTTATTGATTATAGGTTAAAGAGATTTGCATATCATTGTATTCTGTTTTTATTTACATTTTATACAACGTCCCAACTTCACTGGAACTGGGGTTGTATTAATCCTACCTACATATAGAAGTTGCAGCCTCTGCTTTACCTTTGATGCTTTTAGGTTTACCATTATTACTATTATTATTACGGAAATCTGCTGATATGGCCAGGTGTTGAGCAACATAACTTCTTGAAATTTCTTATTGCGCACCTTCCAAAGCCTTCCATTTTGGAACGTATTCTAAAAACATGCACATCTTCTCTGAAAATGGCACTACTTTTGGATGGGAAGATACATATAAAATACACTTTTTGTTCATCTAAAGATGACTCATCCTGTTCACTGTAGGCAGCCATGTTGTCACCACATGTCACTGAAGTGCTGTGTTATGGCAATTGTCATTGGCCAATTGCTTGTAATCAACTGGTTCGTTCAGATAGAGGCTTAGCGGATATTCTTAAAATGTAAACAATGAATTAAAGTCGAAATTACTCATTAATATACTCAGATATTGCATGTGAAAAGTAACTAAACATTTCCTGCAATATTCTCTACCAAATATATAAAATTCATACCCACCTGTTTTGTAGGTCACGACACAACGTAGTGGGACAGATGGGAGCCTATTATGTCTGTTATCAAAGAGAAATAAAAAAAAGTGTCTCACCGCATGTCACTAAATGACACAAAAGGGAAGTTGGGTGTGAGAATGTGTAGCAAAGGCTTCAACATTAATGTTAACAGATTATTCAAAGAGTGGATTACTTTGAACAATTCAGGTGGAAGCACATGGAAAAAAGAGAGGGGCAAGAACAAAAGCACAAACCTTTCTGTCCAGGTCACATTCAAATTTAGACTCATCATCCACATCAGCCTCTAAAAATGGAAGACCATCATCCTCAACCTCGAGGGAGAGTCAAAAAGAGTACTGATGTATAATGAACCATCAAATCAAAATCAAATCAATTTTATTATATAGCGCCAAATCACAACAAACAGTTGCCCCAAGGCGCTTTATATTGTAAGGCAAAGCCATACAATAATTATGGAAAAACCCCAACGGTAAAAACAACCCCCTGTGAGCAAGCACTTGGCGACAGTGGGAAGGAAAAACTCCCTTTTAACAGGAAGAAACCTCCAGCAGAACCAGGCTCAGGGAGGGGCAGTCTTCTGCTGGGACTGGTTGGGGCTGAGGGAGAGAACCAGGAAAAAGACATGCTGTGGAGGGGAGCAGAGATCAATCACTAATGATTAAATGCAGAGTGGTGCATACAGAGCAAAAAGAGAAAGAAACACTCAGTGCATCATGGGAACCCCCCAGCAGGACCAGCCGGTGATACAACAGGCGTGGCATCCTGAGGTCATTCTGGCCTCCTGGGGTGCAGGGCCAGAATCAGTCATTGGTGTTGTCAGTGCCTTGGACAGAGAGAAAAAGAGCAGAATCAGTCAGCTGGAAATAACTGCACCTGACGCATTAATTCACCAGCAGTAAATCAACAGGAAGCAGAGAGATGGCTAAGGGGATCTCCGGCAGCTAGCCTTGTGCTTCACTAACAGACACAGAATTTAGATGTTGTGAGGCAGAGACCTATTTCATTGCTCACTGGAGCACTGCACCTGTAAAACACAACCTCCCCTAACACTTCCAATTCCACAAATATTTACCTTTGAAAAAAGTTTCAAGGTCAAAACCCTGTTAGAAGTGGCTTTTCATAAGCTACAATATAATACAAAATATAGATTAATACAAAATATAGATTAAATATAGATTAGTTCCATACTACACCTGTATGCTAGCCATACGAAAGGGAGAATAGATGCACCTTTAATCTGGAATTGAATGCCGCTATGCAATCTGACTGTTTTATCTCTGCAGGGAGATCATTCCGCAAGGAAGGTTCTGTGGCCTGCTGACTTTTTTTAACCTTAGGGACAGAAAGTAGTCCTGCACCCTAGAAACGCAGAGCATGGGCCAATACATAGGGTGTAATTAGGTCAGCTAGGTAGGGAGGTTGCAAATCCATAAATAATCTCATAAATTAATAGCGGTACCTTAAAATCAGACCTCGCAGAGACAGGAAGTCATGAAGGGAGGCCAAAATCAGTGTAATGTGGTCCAATCTAGAAGAGACAAATGAATGGATCAGAGTCTCTGCATCAGCCATAACAGGATCAGATGAATCTTCACTGTTACGAAGGTGGAAGAAAGTAGCCCCAGTGATTTATCTGATGTGTAGGTCAAAAGACAACATGGGATCAAATATCACCCCAAGGTTCCTCACTTTTTCAGAGTGGTGTATGACACACAAGTCTAAGGGCACTTCAGAAATAGCACAAATGTGGCCAAATTGCGCATGAAGCAGGAATCGTATGCAATACGTGTAAAATCGGCGCTGCCTCCAAACGCCTTGTAAACCTGTTGCTGCAACTATATGCGCACACCAGTGGCTGAAAGACAAAGTGTGCTCTGTGAGAGCCCATTTGATCCCTCTTGCGGCAGTTGTCGGACAAATTCCAGCTGACACACATGAACATCTAACACCACTGGCTTGGCACTTAGAAAATGTGTGGCCTTTCGCGCTGTTAGCATGAAAATAGTCAGCAGATGATCAATTTTGAGCTGGATGTGAATTTGTTTAAGTGCCCCCATGAGTGTGGTGTTACAAAAAGCAACACACACATCAGCGAGAGTGTCATGCTCCCCCTGCTCCCCCCCTACACATGTGGCACGTGGGGGGGGGTGTTTTTGTGCAGGCTGTTTCACTGTGATTAGCCCTGATTGTACTTATTCGTACTATGTGTGAAGGGGCCCTAAGTTAAGCGTTAGCTGGTCAAACTGATGTCGATGTCTCATTGGACCAAGGACCATCATTTCAGTCTTCTCTGAATTTAAAAGTAAGAAATTGCTAGACATCCAGCTTTTCAATGAAGCAAGGCAGTCCTCTAAATTATTTATGTGTATGAGATGACCAGCAGTTATCGGCATGTCCAACTATCATCAGCATGGCAGTGATAAGTAATCCCACAACATTGCGGTATATACCAGAAGGGTGCTATCATGATGCATTTACGGATGCAGTGTTACGGCTTGTTCCTTTTCAGTTGGGTCTGTCTGCTCTACCATTGGTGGGTTGAGGTCCGGTGCCTGGGCGGGGGTGGTGCCTCTCCCCGGGGCTCGGGTGTGCGTGGCCCCCCGTACCCCGGCCTCTCCCTCTGGGTTTGTGGGGCCCGCCTGTCTCCCCTCTGCTCCTCGGCTGCCCCTGCCGCTCCGGGGTCTCATCCTGCACCTTCCCTCGTTCGGGGACCTCTGGGCGGGGTGGCCCGTCCATCTGCGGCTCCCTGGCCCCCTGTCCCCCCTGTTGGTTTGCTCCTCCCTGGCCTCCGGTGCTCCTCCGGGACTGCCCGCCTCCCCCCATCCCATGGTTACCCTGGCACCTACACCGGATCTGGTGTTGGGCTGGGGGCCCGTGGGGCCGGCATGGGTGGCCTCCTCCCCTTGCCGCGCCTCTCCCTCCACCTGCTGCTTGGGGTTGGGCCTCATGTGTCACACCCTTTTAATGCACTTCACCAGGTTAGCACCTGCACGCACATCATATTGGGTTGTAAATAGCACATGTAGGGTCACATGATTTGCGATAGGGTGTTGGGGATGGGTTTGCAGGGCAGTCTGTGGCACAGCTGTGCACTGCAGCCTTCCACTGCGATCTCCATCCGCCACCCCTGCCTTGCAATTTTAATGCACTCACCTTCCTTCTACACGTTTAGTAAACACCTTCACCAATTTAGAGTCGGGGTCACTAGGTGGTGGTGGGTTTGCAGGGCTGGCTGTGGACAGCGGTGTGCCGTGGCCACCCACGGCAGTCTGCCTGCTGTCTCTTGCCTTGCTTTTAATGCAACACTTAATCTTTGCACATTTTAGGGGGTCGTACAGTAGGGGTCTGCCTCGCCGTTTTGCCGTGGTCCCCTGGCCCTGCTCTGGGCCTGTGGGGCCCGGGTGATATGGTACTATGAGGTCCCTAAGATAGAGGGACCTGATTATTCAAAACCTTATAAGTAAGAAGAAGAATGTTAAATTTCTATTCTAGAATTAACAGGAAGCCAATGAAGAGAAGCCAATATGGGTGAGATATGCTCTCTCCTTCTAGTCCCCGTTAGTACTCTAGCTGCAGCATTTTGAATTAACTGAAGGCTTTTCAGGAACTTTTAGGACAACCTGATAATAATGAATTACAATAGTCCGCCTAGAGGAAATAAATGCATGAATTAGTTTTTCAGCATCACTCTGAGACAAGACCTTTCTAATTTTAGAGATATTGCGTAAATGCAAAAAAAGCAGTCCTACTATTTGTTTAATATGCGCTTTGAATGACATATCCTGATCAAAATGACTCCAAGATTTCTCACAGTATTACTAGAGGTCAGGGTAATGCCATCCAGAGTAAGGATCTGGTTAGACCACATGTTTCTAAGATTTGTGGGGCCAAGTACAATAACTTCAGTTTATACTGAGTTTAAAAGCAGGAAATTAGAGGTCATCCATGTCTTTATGTCTGTAAGACAATCCTGCAGTTTAGCTAATTGGTGTGTGTCCTCTGGCTTCATGGATAGATAAAGCTGGGTATCATCTGCGTAACAATGAAAATTTAAGCAATGCTGTCTAATAATACTGCCTAAGGGAAGCATGTATAAAGTGAATAAAATTGGTCCTAGCACAGAACCTTGTGGAACTCCATAATTGACCTTAGTCTGTGAAGAAGATTCCCCATTTACATGAACAAATTGTATTCTATTAGATAAATATGATTCAAACCACCGCAGCGCAGTGCCTTTAATACCTATGCATGCCTAATCTCTGTATGGTCAACAGTATCAAAAGCAGCACTGAGGTCTAACAGAACAAGCACAGAGATGAGGTCCACTGTCTGAGGCCATAAGAAGATCATTTGTAACCTTCACTAATGCTGTTTCTGTACTATGATGAATTCGAAAACCTGACTGAAACTCTTCAAATAAACCATCCTCTGCAGATGATCAGTTAGCTGTTTACAACTACCTTTCAAGAATTTTGAGAGAAAAGGAAGTTGGGATTGGCCTATGTATTAGCTAAGTTAGCTGGGTCAAGTGATGGCTGTTGTTAAGTCAATGGTTTAATTACTGCCACCTTAAAAGCCTGTGGTACATAGCCAACTAAATAAAGATAGATTGATCATATTTAAGATCGAAGCATCAAACAATGGTAGGGCTTCCTTGAGCAGCCTGGTAGGAATGGGGTCTAATAGACATGTTGAGGGGTTTGGATGAAGTAACTAATGAAAATAACTCAGAGCAGAACAATCTGAGAGAAGAGTGTAACCAATACCGGCATCACTGAAAGCAGCCAAGATAACGATACGTCTTTGGGATGGTTATGAGTAATTTTTTCTCTAATAGTTAAAATGTTATTAGCAAAGAAAGTCTGAAGTCATTACTAGTTAAAGTTAAAAGGAATACTCGGCTCAATAGAGCTCTGACTCTTTGTCAGCCTGGCTACAGTGCTGAAAAGAAACCTGGGGTTGTTCTTATTTTTCTTCAATTAGTGATGAGTAGTAAGATGTCCTAGCTTTACGGAGGGCTTTTTTATAGAGCAACAGACTCTTTTTCCAGGCTAAGTGAAGATCTTCTAAATTAGTGAGACGCCATTTCCTCTCCAACTTACGGGTTATCTGCTTCAAGCTGCGAGTTTGTGAGTTATACCACGGAGTCAGGCACTTCTGATTTAAAGCTCTCTTTTTCAGAGGAGCTACAGCATCCAAAGTTGTCTTCAATGAGGATGTAAAACTATTGACGAGATACTCTACCTCACTTACAGAGTTTAGGTAGCTACTCTGCACTGTGTTGGTATATGGCATTAGAGAACATAAAGAAGGAATCATCTCTGAAACCTAGTTACAGCGCTTTCTGAAAGACTTCTAGTGTAATGAAACTTATTCCCCACTGCTGGGTAGTCCATCAGAGTAATTAAATGTTATTAAGAAATGATCAGACAGAAGGGAGTTTTCAGGGGAATACTGTTAAGTCTTCAATTTCCATACCATAAGTCAGAACAAGATCTAAGATATGATTAAAGTGGTGGGTGACTCATTTACATTTTGAGGAAGAAGCCAATTGAGTCTAATAATAGATTAAATGCAGTGTTGAGGCTGTCATTCTCAGCATCTTTGTGGATGTTAAAATCGCCCACTATAATTATCTTATCTGAGCTAAGCACTAAGTCAGACAAAAGGTCTGAAAATTCACAGAGAAACTCACAGTAACGACCAGGTGGACGATAGATAATAAACAAATAAAACTGGTTTTTGGGACTTCCAATTTGGATGGACAAGACTAAGAGTCAAGCTTCAAATACATTAAAGCTATGTCTGGGTTTTTGCTTAACTGATAAGCTGGAATGGGAAGATTGCTTGTAATCCTCCAACCTCGCCCGTGCTATGAGCATTCGGCAGTTAGTGTGACTCGGGGTGTTGACTCATTTAAACTAACATATTACCTGCTGTGACCAGGTTTCTGTAAGGCAGAAAAATCAATATGTTGATCAATTATTATATCATTTACTAACAGGGACTTAGAAGAGAGAGACCTATGTTTAATAGACTACAATTTAACTGTTTAGTCTGTGGTGCAGTTGAAGGTGCTATATTATTTTTTCTTTTTTGAATTTTTATGATTAAATAGATTTTTGCTGGTTATTGGTGGTCTGGGAGCAGGCACCGCTCTACGGGGATGGGGTAATGAGGGGATGGCAGGGGGAGAGAAGCTGCAGAGAGGTGTGTAAGACTACAAACTCTGCTTCCTGGTCCCAAACCCTGATAGTCCCGTTTGGAGGAATTTAAGAAAATTGGCCAGATTTCTAGAAATGAGAGCGCTCCATCTAAAGTTGGGATGGATGCCGTCTCTCCTAACAAGACCAGGTTTTCCCCAGAAGCTTTGCCAGTTATTGTCTTCACCACTTGTCTCTCGTTCTTGTCTGTCTTTGTGTCGTTTTGGGTGGTCGGCCTTTCCTGATAGAAGCTGTCGGTTGGCTTGAGTAGGATGTGTAGGCTGATCAGGAAGGGCGGATGGGGGTCTCACACACACACCACATTCACTCATTCACTACATACCTTCTGTCTTGCAAGAATAAATTGCATATATGCGTATTAATGTTCATAATGGTTTCTGCCAGTGAGGCATTTACCATTACTAGATATGCAGACAGGGGAAAAAAAAGTTATAAATCCTGAAATCATGCATGTTAGTTCCTGTCTTACGTGTTTTGCAGCAGTCAGGCAGCTGTGAGGGGCTCAGCTCAACTCTACATCAGCAGAAGGGGCCTGGCTGTTGAGGCTGTTACAAAAAAGTCATTACAGTCAACATGCAGTGCCCCAGACATGTGGTAGGAGACATCAAAAGCAAAGCAGTATTCGCTCATGGTTTTATTTATAAACCAAAGTATTTATGGACAGTTTATCAAATTAACGTCAACTCTGTCATTTTTACAAAGTGAAAAATATTGCACATATGATTTAATTTTAAAGTAATGCACTAATTCTGACAGGTTTGAGCATTAACAACACACGATGCCAAAAAGGCATTAAGGAAAATGAGCCTCTGCTACATTACTGCTTGGTTGGTTTATTTATTTGTAAAAACTAACACACAAGTTACTCTAACATGTGTGTTGGTTTTACATCCAGTAGATGGCATGGTTCTATGGATTTTGACCCAACCCAACCCATCCGGATTTTGCTTAAACTCAAAACTGGCTTGTTAGTAGCTGACAGTGTACTGGAGTCAATACTAAAAGTTAGCGGTTAGCTGTAGCTTCCGCTAAATTTTTTAACAGTTTATCGGTTTAGCATTATAAAAGTTAACTTGTCAGTTAGCGGATTAGTGGTTATCGCAGTTAACTTTTTGGTTAGCTGTGCCCACCACTGGTCACTGCCCACTCCAGTCAATGAAATTGCACACTGTGTGCTGCAGCATCAATTTCATTTTGTTATTTCATTGCAGCGCAGCATAAAAATAATTCAGCAATCACCTCTATAATCAAGCAGCAATAATTTATTTCAAGATGCACATTACCCCTATCCACACAAGTTAACTCCCATTTACTCACATTTTGTGGATCATGATGCATTTCAACATCACAATTTTTGAACATGCTCAAAAACCTCTTCCCAGTGGGTCACAACGTTCTATAACATGACTATGACAGCATACAACATTTCCATTCCAATTGTTTTGTCTGCCAAAATGTACACAGTTGGTTGTCAAAAATCAGTAATTCCACTAAAATGACCAAAACATTCTGCACATTCACTCTTGGGATTTGTTAATTCATGGGTGTGAGGGGTGGGTGGGGGGAATGATACAGTATTTGAAACACAAGAGGTATGAAGTAACATCACATCATCACACACAAGTAACACATTTTCTTGATAGAAAAATGTTTCCATCCATCCAACATCTAAAATCACACATTCAACCAGAATACCAAAAACCTGCTTTGTGCTGTCTCATTTGAAAATTTGCACCTCACATCCATCTTTTATCCATGCAAATACAAACAGGTTCAAAACCAAAATAAAACAACTAACCTCATCATATTGCTTAACTCTTTTTATAAAGTCATGTAAAAGTCATCTGAGCTAAATTACTCTGTACTCCAACAAACCTGAACCATTATAATCTAATGACACAGGGCCGTCCCTACGGTGTGAGGCTATTTCTTCATAATTAACTGTCATCAATTTACTCAACGAGTAATCAATTTCTTAAACAGAACATGTTGAGAGTTTACTACAGGAATTAGGGTCATGTCTTGATGAAGCTAATGTGAATCATTATGTGGTTCTGTCCTGTGTTAAAAGGATTGTTGGCAATGGACTTTTAATTGTATGTATTTCACGACCCATCATGACTACATTCCTTTCATCAACTGACCTGTGACAATAGGTCCTCAGTGAGCACATGTACCATTCTGTATAATTAGCAGCACCGCTAACGATCTCAGTGCTTTGCACAGATGAGATTTCCCAGCACGGGATGCATCAGCATGTAGCGATGTATGTACTTACTGTATATAGAGGGTCATGAAAATTCACACTTGTGATTGAAGGGAATATTCAATAAAAACAGTGTTTTTTCCTTGGTGGGATGAAGACGGGTTTGGATGAAGTACATGTAGGGATTTCAAAGGCAATACAATTTAATTCAATTATTTTATTTACATATCACCCAATCATAATATATGTCCCAAGTTGCTGCACATATGTCCCAAGTTGCTGCTAACCCTAACCCGCTCCCTGATCAAGCACATTGACAACAGTGCGTCAAATTTGTTTGGTTTTGTTGTCTTTTTTTTTTTTTTTTTTTGTAGGAAGAAAGCTTAAGCAGACCAGACCCAGTGAGGTGCTTGGCTATACCAAAAAAATAAAATAAAATAAATAAATAAATAAAAAGAAGCAATAACAAAACAAGGAATTATTAAACATGCAAAGACAGAAATGATGGAGCAAAGCAACCACTGGATCTTAATAAATCTGATTTAATAAGATCCCATATAATGAGTGGTAAACTGAGTCAGCATTCCAAACTTTTGTACTTTGGGTTGATGAACCTTTTGCTGCTGAATTAAGACCCCATTCAGACTGGGGTTTGTAACCTGGCTTGAGTGAGATATGGGGTGAATCTCATTCAAGCCAGATGGGTTTTTCTGAATCTGAGAGGCGCAAATTGGATTTAAGCCATTCAGATTCAGAGAAAACCTCAAATCTGGCTCAGTGAGATCTGGATTGGAGTGGGATTTGAGCAGGCTTCATTGTGGTCTGAATGCAAATGTGGCTTGAATCCGGCTAGCTCGTGACCATGACGTCAAACTATGTCCATGCAACCACAGTGTCTTCTCCAGGAAAACCAACATTGTTTCTCTGCGACATCTTATAGCCACACAGAAACACACATGCACATGCTCATTCAGGTGACAGTGTCAGAAAACCGTCACAGCGGTGGTTACAGCAGAATTTCTGTTGTCTGCAGCTGCAGACTGCAGGATGATGATGTAAACTTAAAAAGTTAATGTTTTGTGATGTTATAAATTAATTCCTTTCTGAAATATCACACAAATTTATGTTACCTGTTTAAATCCAGGTGTTTCGCCAAATTTAAATAATCCATCAGTAATCCATCAATCCGTTATTCCTCATCTGTAAATAAAACACCCAGTTGTCCCTACCACTCGACAAGCAGCAGCACCCTAAACACACACGTGTGCATGCATACAGCTTGGATTCAGCATGAGCAGTATTTTGTTTGGATGTGTGTGTAGGATGTCAGATTTGAAAGACAAGTCTGAACATGATCTAGCTGTAAAGTAATCTGGATTGAATCTGGCTCATGAGGGATTGATGTGTCTGGATACTGTGGAATATTATTATTACACTGTTGGTTTAAGACAGTGACCTTCAAAGGCATGTTACAACAACAGGTGTGCTTTCAATGGCACCTGAAGTCAATGCGTTATCAATATATTCTCTTCATCTTCACATAACTGGAGAGGATTTGATATAAAATGAAAATCATCAGCCCTCATGCATGGCCACTATAAATGAATGTTTAATTAAGATGTTTTCTGTGTTAAAGATTATTGAGGGAAAATAAAGAAATGCATACCCAAACAGTTCAAGGGAATAAGTTTGGATCATGTTTGTGCATGTCTGAGTTGATCGCGCAACACTGGAACAGTTAGCACTAAGGTTTTTCAAAAGTGATAAATTCCAGACACAGGACTCAATTTACTAAAGGTTTGCATGTGTAAAAACATGCACAAACACCATTGCACTTGCAAATACACAATGCATGCTGAGTTACTAAGTGATCAACGAGGACTGTGTAGTGTAATGAATCGCCTCATACTGGAGCACCAGAAAATGTAACTGATATAAATTAAAACAATATTGAATTAAATATGAAATATAATGAAATTCCTCAAAAGGGGCACCACCTGCACACCACAGGAACCTGATCATATTATGATAAGTATTAATCCATCTTTGATCTGAAAGTCATAAGTTCTGGATGTCCCCCCCCCACCCCTGGCAGCCTGTTCTGGGTGCACAAAAGAAATATTGTAATGCCCAAAGTCTGTGGCACACCTTCATCATGTGCACTACATGTGAACATTGTGCAATCACACAAAATACACCATGTGTCACAGCGAGTCAGTACATGTTCGTGATGCATTGGCGCTCACTGCGGCTGCCTGGACGGGGTCCATCAGCCATGAGAACATGATAATACAGGTATATCCTCTGACACATGAGGTGGACTGACAATGGATGTGTGATTACATGTTCATTCTGAACAATATACCACGATCACAGGGGCTGCGTCAGGACATCTCTGTGATGCGTTGATGCTGAATGCGGCCATGTGGACGGGGTCTAGCCATGATAACATGGTAATACAGGTGCATCCTCTCACACATGAAGTGGATTACCATCTGTAATATCATATTCATTCGGGACGTTACACCGTGATCACAGGCACTGCACGTCAGCCCGGTCAGCTGAGCTGTCACTGTTACGCTGAGCATCACGTGCCATGTTTGACTGTGACATAAAACAAGTTTAAAAGACAAGAAAATAAAAGATGACGTTGTCATCTCATGTCATTGTCATGGCTTGGTAAAACAGTTGCATGTTCTTTCCTTCTTGTCTGTAGCTGTTAAAATATGTTTATAACAGATTTAACTTCTTGTTATAATCCTTCAGACGAGCTGCGCTCTGATGCGATCTGCTGATGTCACCACTCGCTCTGTTCACTTCTTCTTTACTCAAGTTGACAAGCTGCACATCGTGTTGCCGATTAGATCGCGCCACGTAGCACATTTATGCGTGAAAGATTTTTTGAACATTTCAAAATTCTCTCGCGCCTGTCTGCACCCGTTAAAGACAAGTTTACTCCCCAGCATGACACAGGCCGTGCTAGTGCATGAATCAAAGACATGCTCATGTCAGGGGGCCTTTAGTATATCACTTGCAAAACTGTCTCCACCCCAATTCACAAAAGTTTAGAATGCCCACGTAATTTTATTCCTTGTTATCTAGGAACTTAGTAAATCAGGCCCACCATGTTAGCCCTAAAGTTGCTTTTAAACCTTTATAATTTGTGTTCCATGAGCAAACCTCACCTTTGCATTTACTTGTTCAACACCTGCAATTTTGCCCACTCAGATGGACAAACCCCAAATTGCATAAATCGATAGAATATGCACTATTTTGCACATTTACAAGACACAGTCTTCAGTGCACACCGTTAGTAAATCAGCTTGTTTTTTTTTTTGGGGGGGGGGGGGGGGGGCTACATTGTTTTCACACATTGCTACACACCCAAACCTTTAGTAAATCAGGTCCATTGAGTACAGTTGTTACAATGACTAAATGTTCAAAAGACAAATGAAGTGAAAAGCAGCATCCTAGTAAAATGGACTACAATTTCCAAGTCAGTGTTCACACTGACTTGGCAGTTATTAAGCAGGACACTTCCCAGTTTTCACTCTAACCCTGTTATTTCTCCCACGTAGACCCCACATGTCCAAGGCACTTAAGAGGTCTTCATCACGCTCGTCATTTAACATGAATGAACGAGATGAATGTGCAACTATGAAAAGCAGAGCAAAGAGATATGAGTAATATCTCACATTTGTGAAGCTGGAGGCAGAACAACAGATGAAAACATCCAAGGCTTTACTAGAATATAAAAAAGGAATGTCCATTTCTCATGTGAGACTGGCTCCATTATGGAAAAGCAAGATGGGAACAGATTAGTCTGATCATTTTAACATTAGCTTTCTACTTGGAGGATTTCTGTGTTAGTTTGTTTCCATGTATTTTTGCATACGCTCACAGACACTTTATTAGGTACCCCGTGCTAGTACCGAGTTGGACCTCTGTTCCCTTCAGAACTGCCTTAATTTTCATGGCATAGATTCAACAAGGTGTTGCAGACCAGACTCAAAGGGGTGACCTCTGCTTGGGCCATGCTACTGAAAGACTACAATAAGGTATAATTTGTCAGCATTAAATAACAGGAAAAACAGAAGAAATGCTAAGGTGAAACAGAGACGTAATCGCTCATTTAGGGAAACGCCAGAGAAAAGAAATAGGTTTTTAAAGAGGCTTTAAAAGTCTCTTGGGACAGGGATGATCTAACATTAAGGGGAGACTATTCCAGAGCCTGGGGCAGCCGCTGCACAGGCTCTGTCACCTCTTGTCTTTAATCTGGTTTTAGGCACCTCCAGCAGCAGTTGGTCACAAGACCTTAAGGCTGTGGTTGGGGTGTAAGAAAAGAAGCTCCGAAGATACACTGGGGCCACACCATTGAGGGCTTTAAAAACAATTAAAAGAAGTTTAAATCAACCAAGCAACAGACCCGAAGCCAGTGAAGAGTAGCCAAGGCTGGCGTAATGTGGTCGGACTTTTTCTTTCCTGAAAGAAGACGAGCAGCAGTGTTCTGAATAAGCTGAAGGCAGTTTAGAGAGGTCTCATCCACCCAACCTACAGAGAGTTACAATAATCTAGTCTACTTGTGACAAGGCGTGGATAACCTTCTCAAGGTCAATCCTAGACAAATATGGCTTGGACTTGGCAAGGAGACAGAGTTGGAAGAAACTTGTTCTAACAACAGCACTGATCTACCTATCACATTTAAAATGGCTGTCAAAAATCACCCCATGGTTCCTCCTGCAGGAGTGAATGTTGGAACCAGGGGACCCAGGACATCAGGCTGTGGAAGTGCTCCCCCCAAACAGGATAACCTCCATCTTGGATTCATTAAGATTTAATAAGTTAAGATTTCACCTCACTCAAGCAATCCAAATGGCTGCATTGGGTCATTGCCTAACGACCTTAGCGGCAGGTAAATTTGGACATTATTGGCAAAGCAAAAAGTAAGTCCCTTCGGCTGCTCCCTTGTTTGTACTCGGGGTCGCCACAGCAAATCCGAGGTGGCTCTGCATGTTGCATTGGCATAGGCCGGATGCCCTTCCTGATGCAACTCCACATTACATGGAGAAATGTGGCGGGGTGGGATTTGAACCCAGAACCTTCTGCACTGAAACCAAGTGCATTAACCACTTGGCCACCACCCCACTCTCATTATTGGCAAAGCAATGGAAAGATATTTAGTATTTTTGAAAGATACCATCGAGAGGCAACATGTGCAAAACAAAAAAAATAGGACCTAGAATGGAGCCTTGAGGAACTCCATGGGAGGGGTGGGGGGGTCCCTCAAGTCCCACATCCACACTCACTGGATATGGTCTCTTTTTTAGACTATTCTTTGTAAATCCTAGAGATGGTTGTGCGTGAAAATCCCAGTAGATCAACAGTTTCTGAAATACTCAGATCAGCCTGTCTGGCACCAACAACCATGCCACATTCAAAGTCACTTAAATACCCTTACTTCCCCATTCTGATGCTCAGTTAGAACTTCAGAAAGTCATCTACATGACATCTAGATGTCTAAATGCATTGAGTTGCTGTTATGTGATTGGTTAATTAGCTATTTGTGTTAACAAGCAATTGAACAGGTGTACCTAATCACCTCTTAGGGGAGGTGATTGTCTAGTGGTTAAAGCATTGGGCTTGAGACCAGAGGACCAGTTCAAATCCCAGCCTGACCTGAAAATCACAAAGGGCCCTTGGGCAAGGTCCTTGATCCATTAGTTGCTCCCGGTGTGTAGTGGGCGTCTAGCATGGCAGCAGCCTCACACTGGGGTGAATGTGAGTCATTGATGTGTAAAGCGCTTTGAGTGTCTGATCCAGATGGAATAGCACTATTTAAATGCAGTTCATTTACCTAATAAAGTGGCCTAATGAAGTGAATGTAGGTTATGTGAAAAAAACACAGTATTCATAAAATATATGAGATTTCATTGTCTCATACATAACAGTATGTTGAACAGTAACAGAGATCTGTCTGGTAATTTCTTCCTTGATTTGCACAAACAGCAGTTCCTTTTTTTAAATGTTGTTTTATTCCCTAGCCATATACAATGGGTAAAACAAGCATTGTTTTACCATTTTTCTTTGTAAATATTTTTCTAAAGGTGTTATTGACATGAAATTTTCACCAGATGTCAGGAACAACCCAGGTAATCCATACATACAAAGAAATGGAAACAAATAAGTTTCCACTTATTCTCAAAGTTTATTCAGCCAAGTTTATTCTCAAGTTTTGGGATTGCCTTTCATTGTTATGCTGATGATACTTAGTTGTACATGCCGATAACTGACGGAAATCTCACTCCCATAAAATCCCTTGAGGACTGTCTTCTATCAGTGAGAAGTTGGATGTCTAGTAACTTCCTACTTTTAAACTTTGATAAGACTGAAATGATGGTTCTTGGTCCAGCGAGACATCGGCATCAGTTTGACCAGCTGGCGCTCAGCCTGGGTTCGTGTGTCATACATCATATGGACAAAATGAGGAACCTTGGGGTAATTTTTGATCCCACATTGTCTTTTGACCTCCACATCAGGGATGTTACTAAGACTGCTTTTTTCCATCTGAGAAATATAACGAGGATACGCCCCATCCTGTACATGGCTGATGCTGAGACCCTGATTCATGCTTTTGTTTCATCTAGACTACATTATTATGACATGAAAATGTGACGTACTTAAGGCAGACAATAATTAATGTGAGAAAAACAAAAGGGGTCAAACTAAGAAATAACGTGACTAGTCTACAAAGTGGAAAACAAGAAAACTACTGATCATAACCAAAACCCGAACGTGATACCCGAAGTGATACATAAACGTGAATACAGTAAACATGTCAAAGCAAACTGTAGAAAGTGAAAAGGAGACTAAACAGTGACTACATGAAGACCCGGAACAAAATCTGAGACTAATGAATGACAGAAAAGGCAATAAATGACTGAACCGAAAATAAATGCTAAAAAAGAAAATAAACCCAGAGACTAGAAAATAATGAATAACTGAAAATGCAATACATGTGTGAACTAAGAATACAATAAGGAACCAAAACCAAGGACAAAAGATAAATGGAACGAAAAGAAAATGGGGCAAATAAAAACTGGAACACAAACAGGACCGAAACCTGACAGACGCATTCTTCCACACAAACAGTCTTTAAATTTGAAGGTTCCGTTGATCTCTTCTTTGAATTCTGATCTTTAGTTCTTACTATAGATTTTCTGTTGGATTCAAGTCAGGTGATTGGCTGGGACATTCTAGCAGCTTTGTTTTCATTCTCTGAAACCATCTGAGAGTTTCCTTGGATGTGTGTTTGGGGTCTTGCTGAAATGTCCATCCTCATTTCATTTTCACCATTCTGGTAGATTTTTCAAGTCATCCTTCCTTCAATTATATGAAGTTTGCCAGTGCCGTATACTGATACACAGCCCCACACCATGATGTTCTCACCTCCAAACTTCACTGTTGGTATGGTGTTTTTGGGGTTAATTCCTAGCATGACAGTTGAAACTGGTTGACTAAATCCAAACACAATGAACAAAGAGATTTTTGTAGATGACTAATTCTTTGGATTTATTTATGTATGAGATTTGCAATTACTATATAATTAATCAAATCTCAACCAGGAACATTGTTATAGTTAATAGCACAAACATGTTTAAGAAGTGAAGAAACCTTGTGTCTTGATGCAACAACACTGTGTGTATGACTATTTTCTTTGCTTGTAGTAAAATTGTTCATTAATTTCTCCTGTCTTCAGGGGCTTCCTGGACCTCCTGGTGAGAAGGGAGAGAACGGTGATGTTGGTCCCATGGTAAGAGGAGATTTACCTCTTGTAAATTCTTTGTAATGTGTGATACTGTATTACAACCCAATTCTATATGTTTCTTCTCTGCAGGGGCCTCCTGGTCCCCCTGGTCCCAGAGGTCCTCAGGGTCCCAGTGGAGCTGATGTATGTAATTGAAAGGAATCTTTTTAGCATAAAATTAATGATGAGATTGAAGTATTTTTATTCTACTATGGTGCTATAATGTTAACGGCATGCACATATTTAGCTCATATCTGATATTGCAAAACATGGACACTTCATGGTCATGTGGCCTCTCCAATGATGATTCAGATGTTCCCTTTCCATACTGCAGGGTCCACAAGGTCCTCCAGGTGGTGTGGGCCCCATGGGATCTGTGGGTGAGAAGGTAGGTGCTCACACACTACACACCAAGGTGTTCTGCCTGGGGCAATGTTGGGTGTTACAGATGGAATATTGCCATCTTATTCCTTTAGGTCATCCACTTGGCCCTCTTTGTTACCACAAGCAGTTTCATTGATATGGCTCACCTATTTGTCTGAGTTAGTGCTTTGACAGTATTAATGTCTCTTTTACAACACTTCCGATAACACTCATCCATTTTACTGCCGTTTGGCAAACTGCTGCACTATAAATATTGTTGGACTGCAGCTGTTAAAATGACTTTGGATTATAAAACGTAAAGAAAGCACTCGGAAAACAATAGTTTCAACACATTTGGTGTTCAACTTCTGTCAGAGACCCTACAAAGTAGAGGCCAACAACAGCACAAATTAAATACAGTATCTATCATTTTTTTATAAAAAACAGCCAAGCCATCAACTATATTTTGCTTTAAATACATTTGTTGAATAATTGAAGTATTCATTTACCAAATTGAATTTTTACAGGGTGTTAAATGAAACTCATGAAATGAAATGAAACTCATTACATGGAGTTATTTGTTGTTGTGATGGGAATGTCCCAGTCATTCTTGTCCCATTTCCACAACCGATGTGATATTAACATCTGCTTTTTTGTTTTGATAGCAAGAATATTCAAACTAAATTCAATGTTCATAATATTTAATATGATACAACACAATCATGAGCATCCATTACAGTTGCATTATATCTATTTTTAATGTAGCCTGTGGATTTCTTTGTAAATTTAGGGGTTGTTCGCTGCACATCACCACTCTGTCTTTGGCTTGTAGTCACACATTGCAGAGGGTGGTCTCTTACAAGCTGTGTTTAAACTTTAGTGCTGTGTTCGTAGTACAACACAAAGGTTTAAGAGCCACTTTAGAGGTACTACATCTGTGAAAAACAGTTGAAGATCTTTAAAGTACCTCTGCTCATCCTGCTCTGCTACATGCTGTGATCGCATTCTGTGAGCAGTAAGGAATCTGCTGAGTTACTGTGTGCTCACTCTCATGCTGTACATTGCAGCAGCAAGTTTTTGAAGTCTGTTTATGACAATCAAGACTCCAGAGTAAAAACTCTTAAATCCGTCCTGCTTATCCCTGATATTAATACAGCTTCAGAATGCCACTACTGGCACAGAACATTTGTCATATCATACAGAATTACAGTTCCTCCTGTTAAAACAATCTGATAAATACTCTGGAAACATACATTCCATGTTTCAGGTTTCATGAGTATCTTTGCAGACACTGACATTTGTTTAAACGCAGGGTGAACAAGGTGAAGCTGGAAATCCAGGACCACCTGGAGAGCCTGGGACTGGGGTAAGTTTCTTATTTTGCTATGAGTCTTAACCCAATATATATACCTTGATATGCTATGTGGTACACACACACACGCGCACATGCGCACACACGCACACACACACACACACACACACGTGTGTGCGTGGGTTCTCTCTGGGTGCTCCACCCTTCTCCCACATTCAAAGACACGTAGGTTAGGTGGACTGGATACTTTAAATTGTCCGTAGGTGTGCGTGCAGGTGTGAATGTCTTTGTTTGTCTACATGTGACCCTGTGACAGAGTGGCGTCCTGTCCAGGGTGTACTCCGCCTCACGCTCTATGACTGCTGGGATAGGCTTAAGCCCCCCAAGACCCTTAATTGGATTAAGCGGTTGAAGATGAGTGTGTGTGTGTTTATTATACACAACATATCACATGATATTATATGTACACTGGCTTTCAAAAATATATTTCTTTATGCCATTTCAAAGAGAAAATGTAAATCAGGCTTCTCAATATAAACATTTCTAAAATTATCTTCCTTAACCCCTTAACGCCTGTTGTCGCATATATGCTACAATATTTGACTCAAATATGCAACATACCAAATTGACCACTATGCCTGTTGTTGCAAATTTGCAACATACCATTATTGTTATTATAACATTATAACGTAAAGTCATTACCACAATAGCAAAATTACTATTATTTATTATTATTATTTTTTGTGCAAAAGTGAAATGAATAATCTCAACATTATTTACCATCTACTTAAAGGCAAAAACACACACAAAACATTTTTTTATATACAGCTATATAAATTTAGGTGTTAAGGGGTTAAACTGGAAGGTGAGAACAACTCTCGAAGATTAACTCATCAAATGTAAAAATTGAGAAGAAAACCATGTCAACACAATATTTGTTATGTTTGTGATCTTTTGTATAATAACTTCTATCTTTTTTAAAAATGTGAGCTTTTGTCTTTTTTTCATTAAGGGTTTGAGCTTGTGTATTGTAAGCTTGTGTCTTATGAGTTCATGTCTTGTGAGCTTTGGTTGTGGATCGATTGACTTTCTTCTGGAGTCTTGGTAATAATCTTCCAGCAGATGAAGTAGAAAAGTACATCCAGCCAAGTATTTACAAAACCACTAATGTGTGCACTTGCAGCATCTGCTGGAAGAGGGAATTTGATGCAAGCATTTCATATTAATGACTCACTGAAGAACATGGAATGGTGATAGTCAGATGAAGGCTTATTGAAGTGTTGAACGAGCCTCTCAGCCAATTGCTTCACCAAAAGCTTCATTACTTGCAGTCTCAGTTGGAGCTCATTAGAGGCTATAGAGACTATCATCCATCCATCCATCCATTTTCTTCCGCTTCATCCAAGGTCGGGTCGCGGGGGCAGCAGCTCAAGTAAAGCCGCCCAGACCTCCCAATCCACACACACACCTCCCCCAGCTCCTCCGGGGGAACCCCGAGGTGTTCCCAAGCCAGCTGCGAGACGTAGTCCCTCCAGTGTGTCCTGGTCTTCCCCGGGGCCTCCTCCCAATGGGACGTGCCCGGAACACCTCTCCAGCGAGGCGTCCGAACCACCTCAGCTGGCTCCTTTCGACGTGGAGGAGCAGCGGCTCGACTCAAAGCTCCTCCTAAGTGACCGAGCTCCTCACCCTATCTCTAAGGGAGTGCCCAGCCACCCTGCGGAGGAAACTCATCTCGGCCGCTTGTACTCGCGATCTTGTTATTTCGGTCATGAGCCAAATCTCATGACCATAGGTGAGGGTCGGAACATAGATCGATCAGTAAATCGAGAGGTTCGCCCCCCTGCTCAGCTCTCTCTTCACCACAACGGTCCGATACAGTGACTGCGTCACTGCAGACGCTGCACCGATCCGTCTGTCGATCTCACGCTCCATTCATCCCTTTCTCGTGAACAAGACCCCAAGATACTTAAACTCCTCCACTTGAGGCAAGGACACTCCACCGACCCGAAGAGGGCAAAGCACCTTTTTCCGGTCGAGAACCATGGCCTCAGATTTAGAGGTGCTGATTTTCATCCAGGACACTTCACACTCAGCTGCAAACCACTCCAGTGCACACTGAAGGTCCTGATTTGAAGAAGCCAACAGAACCACATCGTCCACAAACAGCAGAGACGAGATTCTGTGGTTCCCAAAGCGGACCCCCTCTACACCTGACTGCGCCTAGAAATTCTGTCCATAAAGGTCATGAACAGAACCGGTGACAAAGGACAGCCCTGGCAGAGGCCAACATGCACTGGAAACAGGCTTGACTTACTACCGGCAATGCAAACCAAGCTCTTGTTGCAGTCGTACAGGGACCGGATAGCCCTTAGCAAAGGACCCTGTACTCCCGGAGCACCCCCCACAGGGTGCCTCGAGGGACACGGTCGAATGTCTTCTCCAGATCCACAAAACACATGTGGACTGGTTGGGCAAATTCCCATGAACCCTTGAGCACCCGATGGAGGGTGTAGAGCTGGTCCAGTGTGCCGCAACCAGGACGAAAACCACACTGCTCCTCCTGAATCCGAGGTTCGACTATCGGTCGAATTCTCCTCTCCAGTACTCTGGAATAGACCTTACTGGGGCTGAGGAGTGTGATCCCCCTGTAGTTGGAACACACCCTCTGGTCCTCCTTCTTAAACAGAGGGACCACCACCCCAGTCTGCCAATCCAGAGGCACTGTCCTGGACCACCAGGTGATGTTGCAGAGGTGTGTCAACCAAGACAGTCCCACAACATCCAGAGACTTAAGGTACTCTAGATGGATTTCATCCACCCCAGGAGCTTTGCCACCAAGGAGCTTTCTGACCACCTCGGTGATTCTCGACTCGGCTATCATTTACTGGTCAAGTAATGTATGGCACATTTACAATGACATCACAAAGTGTAGGCTGCAAAGTAAAATTTCTGTATAGAGCAGGTAGCTCAGTGGATGAGAAGAGGGGTTTAAAGCTTGCTCATGCTACCTGTCTGTAAACATCCAACTGGAAAAATTGATACCAGCCTCAGCTGTGGAGATAAATGCAAAATAACATTGTAAAGTGTTTTATGTGTTTAATCTGGACATCACACCATTGACACTCTTTTTAGTCAGAGGTAGAAGATAAGTATTTTTTTCTACAGGTCGAGTACAGCACAATGCTTACAGGTTTTGATATACTCTAACTATCCGGCCTTAACACAAATATTTGTACGGCTTTATGTGAAACAGAGAGAATCAGATTTGCTAAAAGCTCAGCATGGTATATAAGATAGATTTTCAGTAGCATCAGCAAATCATATTTCTAGCCTCCCCCCAGGAAAACAGCATAATATTTTGCTGTAGGCAAATAAAGAGAAAAATCTCCTCAAATGAGAATCCTTTATTTCCACACAGAGTGGCACTGTGTATTCATCACAGTGAGAGTAATTGCTCCTCTCGTTGAGGCTGGCAGTTCATCACAGCATGGCTTTTCTGCCTTGCCCCTCGTGTTCACAGGGCCTGCAAAATTGAGTCGCTTTCCCAACTCTTAAGGACTAATTACAAGGAGGATATGCCTGGTGCTTCTGTCCTAAAGAACAATGATTGCAGCACTGTGAAGCCAGGTGGTCTGAAAACACTTTGCTGGAATGGGATTCACTCTGAATTACACACGTCGAGTGTGAGCAAACCTGGACCGCATGAGGCTCATTCTAATGGCTTCATTATGTAGATAAGCTCCAACTCCCAGGTATTAAAATCATTTACATTTAATTATAATAATTTAACTACAATTTCACAATAATTTAACATTTTGAGTATCAAAATGACAAATGTTGTTACCCTTTCATCTGTTCCCCGCTTTCTTTGGGGTCGCTACAGCGGATACAGCCAGATCTGCATTGGTATTTGGCACAAGTTTTACACCGGATGCCATTCCTGATGCAACTCCAGTTTACCCGGAGAAACACACACAGCTTCTGCAGTTTCACAGAGGTCCCCCATCCAAGTACTAACCAGGTCCCACAGTGCTTGGCTTCTGAGATCTGATGGGATCAGGCTTACACAGAGCAGACCGGCTGTGTCAAATGTATATATAAACCATCTAATTTATTATTTTTTCCTTCCACCGTACTTCCTGGATTAAAAGGGCGGGCGTTTATGTTTTTTCAAACCATGCTCAAACCCAGCGACTAATCAAGGTTACGAGTACACTGTTAGCCTTGTATAGTGCCAAGCACTCAAGTATCCATGTGTGAGGCATTAAGTCATACGCTTTCTTGTAGTCAGTCCAGGCTGTGCTGAAGTTGGTTTGTCTGGTTTTTGATTCCTGGTGTATTGCTCGGTCAACCAGTAACTGGTGGCTGTGGTGTGCTCTTAGGTCCACGAGCCACTTGGCATTGGTGGTGTGTGGACACCTCTGTCTCTCAGATGTTCTTCTACTATTGCTCAGTCCTCAATTCTGGGCTGACATGTTCTTGTGTTACTGTTTTCCTCTTTCAGCTGGGAATACACCCTGGATGGGTCACTGGAGCATAGTACTGGATAGTGTGGGTGGTAGAATGGGCTGCTTTGGAACTCTAACCCTAACTGGGTCATGGGTTCAAACCCCTGGTCATGACCACTTCCATTAAGGGTCTCCAGGCTGTTATTGGCACTGCTTGTTTGTGAACAGCCTGGAACCCAGAAATTTTACATATGTTGTGGAATTTTTTACTGAATATTCATATTCTTTGATTATTCACCACTGCTCTTATGATCGAGTTGACTGTACCATGGGAGGAAGCGAATGTGAGAAGGAGAGCAAAATACTCTGACCTGGTTACGGACTTGCAGGGAGAGTGGATGGAGTACAAACTCTTTCCAGTGAGGTTGGCACAAAGGGGTTTGTGGGTATATCTACAACTTACCTGCTGAAGGAACTGGGCTGAGGGGTAAGGAACTACACAAAACTACTCAGGGAGCTTTCAGGTGGAGGCAGAGAAAGTAAGCTTTTTGGTCTGGTTGCGGGGTGGCAGGATAAGATATGGGGAGCCAGTAGTTCCTGAGACAGGCTAGCTGTGGGGAGTGAGCGGGGAGACGTCCTTGTTCACTGCCCCTCCACCAGAGATGTTCCGGGTTTAAGGGTCAAAAACATCTGTGAATGGTGGGTGCCCCCACAGCTAGCCTATCGGGCACCGGTTGGAGGTGCAGCAGGCCTACTGTAGAGCCTAGCAGGTGTTACCACCCTACCTGTGAGTTTAATTGCTATCCTGTCAGGCAAGACCTGATTCAATTTGAAGGTCAAAGGGCAAGTCAGGAAAAATCCCTATCTTTAACATTGAATGAATTTTCAAAAATTCTTAGTCTGTCCAAAAAGATTCACTTGCTTTCCATATTGAAAGTGTTTATAGGACGGTATCCTTTATCAACTGACAAAGTTTGATTCAGATCGGATCGCAGATTAGATTTTGTGGCCATTTAAAGTTAACATTGAAAACCCCATTAAATGAATATTTTCATTATATGCTAATCAAACATGTCCCAATCACTCTCGTATTCCAAAGTGATGAATTTTCAAAAAATTCATAATTCTGTCAAAAAGATCAAATTTCTTTCATATTGAGAGCATTATATGGGATGGGTATCCTTTTATCGACCGACAAAGCTTGATTTGGATCTGATCAGATTACAGATTTTGTGGCCATTTAAATTGAACATTTATGTGTATTTTACATCATATCTTAATCAACGTACCCAATTATCTTCTCATATTTGAAAGTGAGGTGCAGACTGGCACTTACTATTGCCTGATCGATCCGGATTATGGATTTTGTGGACATTTGAATTTAACATGAAAGCCCATTTTCATTACTTTTTGCATTATATCTCAATCGAAAGTGCTTCAATCACTGTCTGTTTGACAATGAGGTGCAAACTGCACTCTCAATGAAAAGACTAGTTTGATCCGCATCTGATACGTATTGACGATTTAGCGGACATTGAGTCTTTTTAACATGGAGAAGCCCTTTTGATCTATATTTTGTAGTATATTTTAGCTTATGAAAAGCTACTTTTAGCAGGCCTTTGACCTTGAAATTTTTCTCCAATTAAGAATTTGTGGAATTGGAGACTAGTGTTGGTGGAGGTTTGTGCTCTTCAAGCATGGTGCTCTAGGGTTTTTTGTTGTTGTTGTTGTTGTTTTATATTATTGATTCCCCTATGATTTGTATCTCAGCAATAGTTCTGAAATAATACAACCTCAATTCCAATGAAGTTGGGACGTTGCCATAAAATGTAAATAAAACAGAATACAATGATTTGCAAATCCTCCTCAACCTATTTCAATTGAATACACCACAAAGAGAAGATATTAATGTTCAACTGATAAACATTAGGTTTTTGCGCAAATATTTGCTCATTTTGAAATGGATGCCTGCAAAACGTTTCAAAAAAGCTGGGACAGTGGTATGTTTACTGCTGTGTTACATCACTGTTCCTTCTAACAACACTCACAAGTGTTTGGAACTGAGGACACTAATTGTTGAATGTACAACTTCAGTTGGTCAACAGTCCGAGGTCTCCGTTGTCCGTATTTTGCGCTTCATAATGCGTCACCACATTTTCAGTTGGCGACAGGTCTGGACTGCAGGCAGGCCAGTCTAGTACCCACACTCTTTTACTAAGAAGCCATGCTGTTGTAACAGTGCAAGAATGTGCTTGGCATTGTCTTGCTGAATAAGCAGGGACATCCCTGAAAAAGATGTTGCTTGGATTGCAGCATGTGTTGCCCCAAAACGTGGATGTACCTTTCAGCATTGATGGTGCCATCATACATATGTAGTTGCCCATGCCATGGGCACTAACACACCCCCATACCATCACAGGCTGGCTTTTGAACTTAGCACTGGTAACAATCTGGATGGTCTTTTTCCTCTTTTGTCCAAGGACACAATGTCCATGATTTCCAAAAACAATTTGAAATGTGGACTCATCAGACCACAGTACACTTTTCCACTTTGCGTCTGTCCATCTCAAATGAGTTCAGGCTCAGAGAAGGCGGTGGTGTTTCTGGATGCTGTTGATGTATGGCTTTCGCTTTGCATGGTAGAGTTTTAACTTGCACTTGTAATGTAGAGACGAACTGTGTTAAATGACAGGTGGTTTTTCGGAAGTGTTCCTGAGCCCACATGTAAGATCCTTACACAATGATGTCAGTTTTTAATGCAGTGCCACCTGAGGGATCTAAGGTCACTGGTATTCAATGTTGGTTTTCGGCCTTGCTGCTTATGTGTAGAAAGTTCTCCAGATTCTCTGAATCCTCTCATTATATTATGGACTGTAGATGATGGAATCCCTAAAACCCTTGCAATTGAACGCTGAGAAACACTGTTCTTATACTGTTGGACTATTTTTTCATGCAGTTGTTCACAAAGTGGTGATCCTCACCCCCATCTTTGCTTGTGAATGGCTGAGACTTTTGGAGATGCTCCTTTATATCCAATCAGGAGTGTCTCTCAGTTCCCAAAACACTTATTGAGTGTTGTTGAGAAGGACAGGTGATGTAACACAGCGGTAAACATACCACTGTCCCAGCTTTTTTGAAATGTGTTGCAGGCATCCATTTCAAAATGAGCAAATATTTGCACAAAAACAATAAAGTTTATCAGTTTTGAATGTTAAATATCTTGTCTTTGTGGTGTATTCAATTGAATATAGGTTGAAGAGGATTTGCAAATCATGGTATTCTGTTTTGTTTACATTACTTACACAGCGTCCCAACGTCATTTGGATTGGGGCTGTAATTGATTAACACTTCCTGGAGAGGTAGACCTTTAGCAAAGGTAGAGTATAAATACAATACAAAATCATTTTATGAACAGTTTTCATGTCTCATGTCTGATTTACATTTTTTAGAAACAGTGCCCCCACCTGCTCTTCAACTCAGTTAAGTAGAATTGAAAAGAGGGCTGTTGAACCTTAGCAGAGGATGCACTCCTTGAATGCCCTCAAGTTTATTTTATAGAAAAACACAACACAACATATGCACATTATATTGCACAGTGTTGTGGGCTTATCTACTTGATGATAATTTACAGTCTTCAGAAAATTCCATGCATGTAACCTATAAAAAGCAGTGAGTCAACAGATAGATAGATAGAGTCCATCCTTCCATTTCACTACAATAACTCAAAAACAAAAAAAATCTTGTCACCACTGAACAGATAAAAATGTCTAGTGCCCAGATTCACAGACTGCTTCAATGAAGACCTAAATGTGTCACTAAATGCTTTTTTTTTTTTTTTTTGAATGACCACTTAGACCTTACCTTAGCTTGGCTGTCCTCATCCACTGCATTTGCAGCTATCCCGTAAAGTGCATTCACATTTTGTTCTTCTTCTTGTTTTATGACAGTTGGCATCAAGAGGGTGGATCAGACAGTACCTCATTCAGATCAGTGTGCATGAGCAGTTTCCAGTTGTCGTGGCTGTAGACTTTGCCATCTTTTGGCCATTGATGAATTGGATCAAGTTCATTTGTGTCAGCCCATTTCATTTGCGTGTTACCATTTAAGCACTTTATTTGGTTGGACCAACATTTCTATTTATTTATTATTTATTGTATTTGGTAATGAAGGAAAATGAGTGCAGCATGAAAATGACAACTATGTCAGCTGGAAACTGGCAATGACGTAATGGCTTTTACAATCGTAGCATTAAACTGTAATGTGTCAATGTTGTTTGTTTGTTGATTCTTTTCTCACGTCAGCCTTCAGTCTGAAAAATAGCAGGTTAATTTACCATACCCATGGGCTTGCCTGTTAATCTGCAGACTGAGAAACAGAACTGTTTAATTAGCTGTTTCTATTTTTTTTTTTTTTTCTTCAAAGACCCATCATTGATGGGTCTATTAGCTGCCGCCTCATTTATCATTATTGAGTTGCTGCAGCAGATTGAAAATATGGCCTGTTTCCAGTGGGAGTGGCAAAAAACTGTGCCTATAACCATCAATAATGTCAAATATGTGTTTTCCAACTCTTCTCTGGCATTTTAAAGTCAGTGTGCAGGTGCAGACTGATCCTTAGTAATGTCGGGTCCAAGCCCTTCACATACTGTTGTTGTAGTTGTTTTTTAGTGCCGTTATACAGTGTTAGTGCCATCACAGAGAATTCACTGTTCTGAGGTATCATCACAAAACTGATCATGATTTAGCCAGCATATGCCAACTTGTGAAAAATTTGGTGAATATGCTGGCAACGTCGAATAAGTTATGCAGCTGTCACACCATGACCATTTAGCCAGCATATGCTGATGTATCAAAAATACTGCTAATACGCCATTATATGGTAGCTGACACATTTAATAGGTTCTATGGTCATCCAGAACATGTCAAATATGTTTACATATGTCAATATGCGTTGGAGATAACATCGATATAAGTTACACATATGTTCAAAGCAAGTTAGTCAAATGTCAGAAATAAGTTTTGGGTATGCTAGACATTATCTCAACATATTTTGACTTATGAGTAACTTACAAGTAATGTGTGTCCACAATCGCATAATGTATGTACAACTTATGGTCCTGCGTATGTGGAATGTATCAGCCATACGCCGGCATTCGTTGAAATATTGTGTATGCACAAACGTTTTCAATGACCTCGCCAACTACGATGTATCCCAGCGTGGTTCAACATGCTCTTAACTTATACATAACTTACCCATAACTTATTAGATGTACATCAGCATATTTGACAATTTTAGTACGTCAGCATATGCAGGTGTGGTATGTGGTGTGTCTGTATCGACTATAGTGTTCAAAGAGTATGTACTCTCTATTATTATATATTGTCTGTTGTGTTTTGTTTTTTTATGGACCAATAGTGTCTGAAATAAAGATTGATTGATTGATTTTATTGATTGATTGATTGGTTAAATCGTCAAGGTGTACAAGGCCATTAGCAACATACACTTTACCACACTTTACATTATGTGCTACTGAGGCAAATATTTGAATTACATAACTTGTATTTTATAAGCACAAACATAATTGACAGAATTAGATGCATTATGCAGATGTTAATATTCAGTTTCATTTTTTTCTCCAGCCAGTCTGCTCTGTCTAAGCCTGATTCTGTCAAATCTCAGAAGCTAAGTAGTGTGGGGCCAAGTTAGTACTTGCATGGGAGACCTCTTCGGAACACCAGGGGCTGTGTGTATTTCTCCAGGTGAAATGAATTTCAGTACTGCTTTTGGAGGAATGCAGGTGATGTAGGGGTGCTCTTGAGTGTTCCATCAAGTGGTGGCACACGATAGCTGCCATTTTTGATGTAAGACACTGAAGTTTTGTTGACTAAAATAAGATTAGCCTCCTCTGTACCAGGCTAAAAACCTTAGTCGGGTAACGCAACACTTTAGCCGACTAAGGGCTAGATTAGTCGATTAAGTGTGTTTAGTTGACTAAACAAGATTAGACTGCTTTACGAAACCAGGCCCTGGTGTTGAAAGGCGCAATATTTCAAAAGCACAATTGCGTATCAGAGGACCATGAACTGAACTGAAATAAATAAATAAATAAAAAATTAACAGTGAAATTACAGTGACAAGTAAGGTTAAAAGGAGCAGCATGGTGTCTTATGGTTAGCACTGTTGCCTCAGAGCAAGAAAGTCATGGGATCGCTTCCAAGCTTGGCCTTCTCTGTGGAGTTTGCATGTTCTCCTTGTGTTTGCATGGGTTAGGGTTAGGGTTAGTGCTCTGGCTTCCTCCGAGTGCTCTGGCTTCCTCCCACTTCCAAAGGCATCCTGATTAGATAAATTTAGTACATAAACTGTTATGTACTAAATTAGTACATGACAGTTACAGTTGACACGCTTTCATCCTCCTAAGACAATTAAATGCTGCCCTATGACTGCTGGGATGGGCTCCAGCCTCCTGTGTGACCCTTACTTGAAGTAAGTGGGTATAGAATATGGATGGATAGAAATAAGGTTAAAAAAATGAACAACTCTAGTTTATACTGTATGTTTATGTGGCATTTTTCCTCCCCACAGCTGGGGCAAGTGGATGAAGAGGGGAACATTTAGTTTTCACAGGGGTCCAGACTTTATACATGATTTGAAATAAAGTAACACCACTCATAATACAACATCAACATTTACAAAAACCTGGGCTTTGATACAGAGACACATTCTAAACACTAATCACACATTAAAACCTTAATAGAAAATGAAAGCTTACTTCCTTCATGTGACGTTAAACAGCACCGATTCCTAATTTTCTGTTCCATCTTACTGTGTTTGTTAATAAAATCTTCATGCCCGCTTTGCTATGGAGTTATAAATTAACAATGTTCGGAGTCATTCACTGTCTTGTCACAAAACTGCAAGTCCAGAGTCTAGTTGTGTGCTGAAAGCTGACTTGGGACTGAATTTGGGACTTGCAGTTTCATGACTTGAGAGTGATATGACAGTGACACCCATCTCTGTAAACTAGGACTTGGATGCCTGTGTTAAAAGTTAAAAGAGTCCCATTAAGATTAAAAGCTGCCTGCCCAAAGCTAATACAACAACACAAACAAGTACATACAGCATTTTCTCAGTCTCTTATTTAATCACAAGCTTGTATTTCCCACTGAATCGCTGGATTACTTCATAGCAGGATGTGGGCTTTGTTGTGCACAGGATGAAGAAAATGGGGCTTGCTGGAGAGTTAATGTTTTGTCAGTGATAGATGAAGGGATTAATGCACATTGGAAAAACATGTCTGATGCATTTATCCGCATTAAGGACTGAGGATTACTTAAAAAAGCAACATCATTTTTGTTTCAAATAGAGTTTGTCCCTCTTATTGGGTGGAGCTACCACCTTCCCCCTACGTGGTTGTATGAGTTAATTATTCATAGAAAGTGTATTTATAAATTGATGTTTAAGCTGCTATACAGCGTAAAGTGTTCCCTTTATAGTGGAAATGAGGTACAGTAGAGGAATATCTGGGTGATCAGAGTGCAGAAACACTTTATAGTCCCTTTTTGCTTTGGCAGTGTTGATCGTGAAGAGTTGTTGTCTGTATACACGTGATTTTTTTACACCCACTTCACAAACCTGTCAGCATCTCCTGTTGAAGTCATTGAGTACTTGAGGAAAAAGAAAAGCAGTGTCCTGAAATCATTAAATGAATGCTGTCCCCTATGCCTCACCACTATAGGGACCTAAAGGTGAGAGAGGAGAGAAGGGAGAAGCTGGGCCTCCTGGAGCTGCTGGACCCCCTGGTGCCAAAGGACCCCCTGGAGATGATGGTCCAAAGGGCAACCCAGTACGTCTGTGACATACTCTCCAACCATGCACAAAGTGTTTTTTCAGAAATGGTTCTTCCAAAATTTAATGCTTTAAAAGGAAATGCCCTCCACCAGCCTTGAGGCAACCAATTTATCCCATCGCACCTAAAAACCTTTTTTTAATTGAGGGAGATTATATTTTATGCCAGTGTGGTAATGAAATGTAGTTAGCTTTGTCTCATGGATTTACATCATTAAGTCCATCTAATTGCCTTCAGCGGCAGCAGCACGTCAGTAAGCACAGGACTTAAAAAAACAAAAAAAAACTGCTTAAATTACTCATCATGACCTTACTAACAGTATCTGGAGACATTATGTATGATGAGAGATGCTTCATAATTCTTTAGGTAAACTGATATATTTTATTCTGCTCTCTTACAGGGCCCTGTAGGATTCCCTGGAGACCCTGGTCCCCCTGGAGAGCCAGGTGTTACTGTAAGTGTGCAATATTTTTGCTATACAACGTGCATAAATGAACAGTGTTGGAGTGTTTTTGTAAAATGTGACATTGAATGTACAAACTGAACAGGATTCTAGTTTAAACTATACTCCACAGACATAGTTCAATCTGCATATCTGTATTTTAAAGGGTATTGATGGAGAATCAGGAGAGAAAGGAGAGGATGGAGAGGCTGGTCAGCCGGTAGGTTACATCACAGCATTTGAACAGAACAAATGGCTTTGATTATCTGTAGTGAACAGTTCAATGCATGTTATATAAATAATTGTTTGGATATTTATGGAAAAGAGTACTTCAAGAGTCCACCATGAGTTTTCATTGCAGTAAAAAATTGTGAATAATTTACACCACAGCATTTTTAATCAGCACGTTTACTTTGTACTTTTGGATATGGAGTAAATGGAGTTATCTGCTTTGCCGATTCATTTAAGTATGATTAGAAACAAGCTGAATAGTGCTGCACTGTTCCTGTCTGTAGTAGAACAAAAGATCACTCTTATTAACATTTATGAATGTAAATAACCTTTAATCTTTGTCAAAGGAAAAAAAAAATAAACCTGAGTATGTAATGTCATGTACAACCCCAATTCCAGTGAAGTTGGGATGTTGTGTAAAATGTAAATAAAAACAAAATACAGTGATTTGAAAATTCTCTTCAACCTATATTCAATTGAATACACCACAAAGACAAGATATTTAATGTTCAAACTGATAGACTTTGTTGTTTTTGTGCAAATATTTGCTACTTTTGAAATGGATGCCTGCAACACAAAAACGTTTCAAAAAGTTGGGACAGGGCAACAAAAGACTGGGGAAGTTGATGAATGCTCAAAGCAAAATGGGGTGAGGGTCACCACTTTGTGAACAACTGCGTGAAAAAATAGTGCAGCAGTTTAAGAACAGTGTTTCTCAACATTCAATTGGAAGGGATTTAGAGATTCCATCATCTATAGTCCATAATATAATCAGAAGATTCTGAGAATCTGGAGAACTTTCTACATGTAAGCAGCAAGGCCGAATACCTACATTGAATGCCCGTGACCTTCGATCCTTCAGGCGACACTGCATTAAAAACCAACATTATTGTGTAAAGGATCTTACCACGTGGGCTCAGGAAGACTTCAGAAAACCATTGTCAGTTAGCACAGTTCGTCGCTACATCTACAAGTGCAAGTGAAAGCCATACATCAACAACATACAGAAACAGCGCAGCCTTCTATGGGCCCGAGCTCATTTGAAATGGACAGACGCAAAGTGGAAAAGTGTGCTGTGGTCTGATGAGTCCACATTTCAAATTGTTTTTGGAAATCATGGACGTTGGGTCCTGCTGACAAAAGAGGAAAAAGACCATCCAGATGTTACCAGCGCTAAGATATGGGGTGTGTTAGTGCCCATGGCATGGGCAACTTACACATCTCTGATGGTACCATCAATGCTGAAAGGTTCATCCAGGTTTTAGAGAAACACGTGCTGTCATCCAAGCAACACCTTTTTCAGGGACATCCCTGATTATTTCAGCAAGACAATGCCAAGCCATATTCTGCATGTGCTACAACAGCATGGCTTCGTAGTCAAAGAGTGCGGGTACTCGACTGGCCTGCCTGCAGTCCAGACCTGTCGCCCAATGAAAATGTGTGACACATTATGAAGCACAAAATAACAACGGAGACCCCGAACTGTTGAACAACTGAAGTCGTACATCAAGCAAGAATGGGAAAGAATTCCACCTACAAGGCTTCAACAGTTAGTGTCCTCAGTTCCCAAACACTTATTGAGTGTTGTTAGAAGGAAAGGTGATGTAACACAGTGGTCAACATACCACTGTCCCAGCTTTTTTGAACATGTTGCAGGCATCCATTTCAAAATGAGCAAATATTTGCACAAAAACAATAAAGTTTATCATTTTGAACATTAAATATCTTGTCTTTGTGGTGTATTCAATTGAATATAGGTTGAAGAGGATTTGCAAATCATTGTATTCTGTTTTTATTTAAGGTGCATTTACACATAACGACAACAAGTCACGAATGCCACGAAGTATACATTCTTGCCTGCTGATCAGGAATGTGATGATTTGAGGCAGAGGCGTCAGGTGTCCTCAGGAAGTGCTGCAACCTGTTATCACGCGTTACGATTAATGGCACGTGTTGCTGGAGAATTATTAGGAACCATTACGCACGGTCAAGAATACGTTTCTGCATTGTTGCGCGCTGTTATGTGCAATAGCATTGTTAAGTTCTGTCATGTTGTGAATGAGGTGAATTGTTGCCACACACACTCCCATATTCATCTATCAGCTGCTGAACAATTCAGATCGCTCCAGTTTGCTCCACAGAAGAACTTTGTGACTGCATCCTTAGTTGGACTCTGTGCCACTGAGTGGCCAAAAACATGCTCCAAGAAAATCACGAATATCACGCACCAACACGCTCCATTAAGAAACCTATTCAGATGCATTAAGTCACATTAAGAATGTCAGGAATGTGCCAAGAATGACGCAAATATGACATTCGTAATGCGTCTTGCCTATGTGTAAACGCACCATTACATTATACACAACACTCCAACTTCATTGGAACTGGGGCTGTAGATGAACATTTTTTGAAAATCACAAACTGGTAACACATTATGAAAAACTAATTAAGTTATTTTAGTATATATTTCTTAATTGATAAAGTTTTTGCAATGACTCAGTTCAGATAAACTTATATTTTGACACTGAAATTTGAAATTAAATTTTTGCTGAATTTAGTGGAATTATTCATCATAGATCTCCAGATTTTGACTGAATTTTATGATATTCACTTGAGTATTCTCCAGATGTAACTGAAATTCGAAAAAAAAAAAAATGCAATTCACAATCCGCAATCCAAAGTAGTAAAATCCTGAATAAGTCTGGTGTATGAACTGTTCCAATAACAAATGGATACAGTGTGTGATCAGTTGTAATAAAATTTGGAGCAGAAAAATACATGTGCTTTGGGTAATTATTCAGTTTGATGTGTGTATAAGGAAGTGTCACAGTTCCTGTGCTTTTTTTCAGGGACCACCAGGTCCATCTGGAGAAGCTGGACCACCTGGACCACCTGGCAAGCGAGTAAGTCTGAAGTCATTAAAGATAATCATGCCATAGTACTTTTATCTCAAAAATATGTCATCATAGATTGTTCTGATTGATAATATTTGAACATTTCACCATTAAATTGTATTGATGTGCTTCTAAATGTTTTAAAGCATTTACTCAAAATATTCACCATCCTGCCATCAAATAACTGGAGGATTCATTAGCACTGTACACTACTGCCAACACCAGAACACCACTCACCCGCCTCGCTGTAATAAGTCCTCCTCAACAACTCAATCTCAGCAGTCAAGTCAGAGATTCGTTTTCATTAAAAGCAAACTCGAGAAAACAAAGCTGGAGATTTACAAGGTCGAGGCATCTCCCTATCTGCGCAGAAAAGACACCTTTAAGCCTGCTGAGGATGTGAATCTCATGAATCATTTTATTTTTATTTATTTATTAAGTTATTTTGCAAGAAAATTGAACTGGCTTTGCCAAATGAGAAGGGGCAGGGACAAGCTGGTTGCTCCAAACCCTTTTACCCCTGAGTGGAAGTGGCAAGAAAGTAAGAAAAATGTATCCAGTCTGATATTTTATTGATCTGTTGCTGCTTGACTGGCAGTAAGAGTGAAACAAAGGCACAACATGGATGTGGACCTGGTATATTTACAAAAGACAGTGTGGCAGAGTTATATCTTAAGTCAATTAATAAAAAAAAACAAAATGAAGAATTCTAATGGTTACTAATGGAGAATGTGGATATAAGTTTGAACAGAAAAGGATTTTTCCTCATTAAAACTTAACACACAATGAGTAGCTTTTCCGGACTTTTTCACAAAGGACTCTGTTTATCAGAGCTGCCTTTTGAATGCACACATCCAAGGTGGATTAACATATTACCAATATGACGTGGAGCTCAAAGTTCTTATGGAAATGAGATGCTATTCTCTGGTATCCATAAGGAAATTCACAGTCTGGGAATGAAGTGTGTCAAATTAAATTCACATTCTGAGTAACAGCAACAGCTGCACCTGAATGGCCGAGGGATTATGGTAAGGAAATGGAGTTCTTTATCACACCCAGTTCTTTAAATGCTCACCAAAAAAGGGGGCCTCAGATGATCCATGCTGCTCCCTGTCAGGTTCCTCCTTTGAATACTTAATTCCAGAGTTGTTTTGGATCAAACGTTCCTTTACCTTAAGAATATTTTAACAGTTTATGTTAAAATAAAAATTCCTAGCAAAACAATTGTTCATTCTGTGATAAAAGCATGGAATTTGGCATACATATTTTAAATTAACAATGTTTATTTTCAGATATGGAGCCATCCTGGAGCTGACCTCTAATGAGCTACAGGGGTCAATGAAGAATTAAACAGAGGTCAAAATTTTAAAATGTTTTAATCATGCTGAAAATGATACCACATTATTTGTCTGATCATAACAATTCCAAAAAAGTATAGTTTTGACTATCTATGACTGAATGTTCTGGAGTTATGGGGTAAAAATGGCAAAAATGGTGACAAAGATCAGTTTCAGTTTGTACAGGGTTCAAAAGTTAAAGTTGCTCCAGTTTTGGTAAAAAGTGATGCAAATTATTGGTTGAAATAAAAGGATTAATAAATGGAATAGTTTTGACTGTGCTGAATGATTGGTCTCCAAAGTAAAGGTCAAACAAAGTCGACGTCCATTGGATTCCATGACATATGACATATGTTACCCTGTAACATGATAACTAAGCATGACAGATGGTGTAAACTATTCCTTTTTAAAATGCTATTAACTCAACCAATAATTTGCGTCATTTTTTACCAAAAGTGGAGCAACTTTAACTTTTGACCCCTGTACAAACTGAAACTTTACCATACCTTTTTGGAATCGGTATGATCAGACAAATAATGTGGTATAGTTTTCAACATGATTTGATCATTTTTAAATTTTGACCCCTGTGTAATTCTTTATTGACCCCTGTAGCTCATTAGAGGTCAGCTCCAGGATCCACATCTGAAAATAAACATTAGTTAATTTAGAATATGTGTGCCAAATTCCATGCTTTTATCACAAGATGAGCAATTTTTATGGAAATCTTAGCTAAGCTGCACTACTATAAATGTTGCTTGCTTAAGGTGCCCTGACACTTGCACGACTTTGATCCGCCCACTCGTACGCACTCTGCCTTGCATGAGAGTAAATTTGTCTCAAATCCATTGTAAACCGCTGTAAACTGTGCACGAAGAAAATTTTGAAATGTTCAAAATCTCCATCACACATTAATTACGTGAACTTCACGTGATCATTACACAAACAATTCAAAAACACTGCATATGAGTGCGAGTGATTGCGTCAGCAGACCGCATCACAGCACAGCTGGTGTGAACAATTATAACAAGATGTTAAATCTATCATAAACATACCATAATTTCCGGACTATAAGCCGCTAAAACAACGATGCGGCTAAGTTATGGATTTTTACAGGCTTTTTCATAAGTCCAAATATGTCAATTGATTTCCTGAATGCTGCGGACCTCATGTGGTGTAAATTCACACACAGTGTAAATATAAGGTCTTACCTGTTCGTTTTAGTGAAGAAAAGTCCTCCGGCACTTTGTGCCAGAGTTGCGCCATCAGATCAGTTAGCGGAGCAGAGCCGTCTCCCCCCACCTTTCCCCACCCGTTCTCTGTCTTGGCGCAACAAGTCAAAAAAGTCACAGCACCTCATTAACGTTTCATTGACCACAGCATGTACAACTGAGCATCATCAGCATAGCAATGAAAAGCAATTCCAAAATGTCACAGTAATCTAACCAAGAGGTACTAAAGAGAGAGAATAGTATATGGCTGAATACAGACCCCTGTGGTACCCATATTTTCCAGGAACCAGATTTGGAGTAATTCATTTGTTAATAAGATTTGTTAACACAAATTGAAACTCACTCATCTTCAAACAGATCTGGATCCATCTTTTAGGTGATTTCATAAATTTGAGGTTTCCTTCGGTCTGAAATGAACAGTGGTATGTTTGGAATGTTATTACTCTTCACTGATTTTGAATGGAAACACCTACTCTTTTCTTGTTAACTAGTTAGAGCGAAGCGGTTTGACATGGCAGTATTGTCAATAAGCTTTAGCTTTTTGTGTGCTTTTTTGTGGTGTAGTGGAATGTTAGAGTGTGACTGGTATTACTAAGGGCCCCTTCACACATAACATGATGTTGGGCGAAAGACGCTGAAACTGGAAGATAATCCGTGAACAAAAACCGAATTGGGGAACCGCGAAACATTCCACCTACTGTCGGGAGGGACATACGGTCAGACAGACGTGCACGCTTGTGTTCGTGCACAAGAACACAGTGTGAGCACATGGAAAGCTGCGCACACAGCAGTGAAGCAAAAAATAAATAAAAAAACACCACAATTTATCATATTTAATTCCTGTTATAAAGAGCTTACTTAGCCTCCGCCTAGATGTACACCAGGAAGTAATGAAATGACGTGGGTCACTGTTCTCCCTTTTATGTTTTACATGAATTACTTGATGTGCCCGTCTCATGAAGACATTAGCTGGGCTCTCGTTTCATGAAGAGCTGGCTCCCGTGTCTTGAAGAGCCAACTCCCGTGTCATGACCGCATCAGCTGCCATGGTGGGTCCAGCGCACAGTGATCCGCTGGTGACTGCATTGCAAATGTGATATGTGTTTTAATTATGACAATGTAGGGAAGTCCTGCAGATACACATGCCTCGTGGGGCGTCCCGTGAGGTGATTTTCTGCATGGCACGATATTCACCAACATTGTGTGCTGACGGGGCAGTCAGCTGAAGCAATATGTGTTCTAATTTATTTCTACGTGAGGACAGCATGCTGACATCCGCGCCTCACGGTGAAGTTATGTGAGGTCATATTTTACAAGCCACTACAGGTGTTCTCTGGCTGTGACTTGCGAGTATAGATATCTGAACATCTGCCAGTCGCTGGAACATGCCCACCTCTGTCTGCGGACCTCGCCAGCTCACAGAAAAAAAGGCTCAATCTCTGTTCCTTTATTCTGTGATTTTTATGTATATATTATTATTTTTTGTCTCGCATCTGTCTGATGTCTGTTTTAAATTTACCACCTTGCATGCACGGTCAAGTCCAGCTAACATTCGGCAGTCAGCTAACATGTGCCGTATGTCCACAGCAAAGCGTATGAGCAATGTGATCACACATGAATGAGTTTGTGCCTTTACGCTTATTTGTTTTATTTGATCTCCACTCTCCACTCCGTCTTCATGTAAACTACAAATTACGTGTTTGAAGTGGCATCAGCCTGCCCGGCTGGCTTCACACTGTGCCACACACTCAGATCCTGGCCAGCCATCATGTGATTGTGTCTGTATGACATTATCAGCATGTCATGAGCGTCCCCCCACACCTGCATTGCATCTTCACCAGCTGAGTTGCAGTACTCAGCGGTCAGCTGTCCCAACAGCGCACTGCGCTGGACAGCGACTGGACTCCGGGACTGTCAGGCACACCTGACAATGTTGGATTCATGGTGTTTGTGTGTGTGTGTGTGTGTGTGTGTGTGTGTGTGTGTGTGTGTGTGTGTGTGTGTGTGTGTGGTGGGTGGGGGTGGGGGGGGGGGGGGTGACACACTCCACAAGCCATGTGGCTTGGTGGGGACGATGATGGTGACACACTTCACAAGCCATTTGCGTGTGTGTGTGTGTGTGTGTATGTGGGGGGGTGGCACAGTCACATCCATGTGTTGCTAGGTTACGCCACACTTGTGTTGCACTTTGTAATTTTCACAGACAGCTCGAATGTGGTCCCCTGCTCTCTACTCTCTTGCTGGGAGTGCAAATAGCCCCGCCTTTTCTGGGGTGTAATTTTTCTGGGGGTATAAACGCTGGGGTGATCATGCTTTCGCGGTAGCTGGCCCGAGACTGTGGAATGAGCTACCTCTTGAGTTACGTACTATTCCTGACCTAGCACTTTTTAAATCTAAGTTAAAGACTTATTTATTTAAACTGGCTTTTAACACTTAGTGGGGAGGTGACATGTTCTGTTATTTTTATGTTCTTTTTTATGTGTTGTTTTAAATTTTATTTTATATGTGTTTTATTTTTGTAAATTTGTGTTTTTAATGTTAAGCACTTTGAACACCAGTCGGTGCTGTAAAGCACTTTATACATAAATGTTGATTGATTGATTGATTTTCTAAGTGTCCAGCAAGCGGTGTTGGATGTTTGTGTGTGACACATGGAATTTGGCCCACACTTGTCAAGAGGGGGGTCAAATGGGCACTCGCTGTCTTCTTTTAGCTGTTTGTGTGTGTGAATGGTTGTGGCAACAGCTGTACGAGGTGTTTGAGGTGGCTCCAAGTTTTCACGAGTAGCATGCAATTCCTCCGTGCGCCAGTTGACTTCAGTCGTGTTATGTGTGAAGGAGGTATAAATTTGGACATTCACAAAATCTAGTGAAGTTTCTTCCAGAATTGTCTTCAAACTACTGCAAGTAAAAAAGTCTATTTAACACACCCAATACACACAAACATCTCAGTAATAATCATACAATAAAAATTTAACAAAACTATTTTTGTTTTTCTATTAATTACACAAATATAGTGTGCTTGACATTACAGCTAGTCCACTTACAACATACAGTTCACAAGACCCCATTTTGCATGTCAGTGCTTTCAAGTTGGAGCAGTAAGGATAGTTTAAATTCTAAATGATATGAAAAAAAAACAAATATATGTCAGAAGTTTTTTTTTTTCTTTAACCAAAGGCCATCTTGTGTTTTGCAATGGAGCATTATAACAATGGGGAAATTTCATTGTTTATGATGACATTTAAGTGGTGTTTATTTGTGCAAGCCACACAAAAAATATGAGGTTTTTGGAATTAATTCTATCATGTCCAGTAACTCTCAGGTCTTAAAATGTTAGTACATCAGTTAAATAGCTTTTTTTTTTTTTTTGGTCTATGTCCAGGGGCGGATCTAGAGATAAATTCATGGGGTGGCAAGCAGGGACAGGCACTATTATGTGGGGTGGCAATGTAATGTTTATGTATTATGCTATCTGGATTATAGCGTCACGAGTCCAAGTTTCATATAGCCTAGAGCAGCGGCCTACAAGCTTTTTGCGCCACAGACCAATTTTCATGTAACGTTAAAACATTTTTGCAGACCAGTATAGAAAAAACTATAAACAATGTGTGTAAAAAATGCATGAGTGGAATGGTAATTTCAAGCGCTCCAATGGGCATCATAGATCTGTAAATTGTGTTTTCATGATCACAAAATGAACATTGCTGTAGTAGTGCAGCAGATAACCAAAACAATTGTTCAGTTTGTGATAAAAGCATGAAATGTGGTACACATATTCTAAATTAACTAATGTTTATTTTCAGATATGGAGACATCCTGGAGGTGACCTCTAATGAGCTACAGGGATCAATAAAGAATTACACAGGGGTCAAAATATAAAAATTCTCCAATCATGTTGAAAATGATACCACACTATTTGTGTGATCATAAGGATTCCAAAAATGTATAGTTTGGGCTATCCATGACTGCATGTTATGGAGTTATGGGGTAAAAACAGCAAAAATGGTGACAAAGGTCAGTTTCAGTTTGTACAGGGGTGAAAAGTTAAAGTTACTTCAGTTTTGGTAAAAAGTGATGCAAATTATTGGTTGAGTGAATAGGATTAATAAATGGAATAGTTTTGACTATGTCGAATGCTTGGTCTCCAAAGTAAAGGTCAAACAAGGTTGACGTCCATTGGATTCTATGACATGTGACATATGTTACCTCGTAACATGATAACTTAGCATGATAGATGGTGCAAACTATTCCTTTTTAAAATACTATTAACTAAACCAATAATTTGCATAATTTTTTTTACCAAAATTGGAGCAAGTTTAACGTTTGACCCCTGTACAAACTGAAACTGACCTTTGTCACCATATTTGCTGTTTTTACCCCATAACTCCAGAACATTCAGTCATAGATAGTCCAAACTCTACCTTTTTGGAAGCTGTGTAATCAGATAAATAATGTGGTGTACTTTTCAATATGATTGGAGCATTGTTAAAGTTTGACCCCTGTGTAATTCTTTATTGGCCCCTGTAGCTCATTAGAGGTCAGCTCCAGGATGCCTCCATATCTGAAAATAAATATTAGTTAATTTAGAATATTTGTGCCAAATTCCATGCTTTTATCACAAACTGAATCATTCTTATGGGAATTTTAGGGCAATTCTACAGTAACGGAATTACAATCTGACCTAATCTGTAGTTGTTAGATGCAGTATGTCCAGATTTTGCTGCTGTTGTAATGACAGCAGAGAAGCTGTATGAGCCCATACGCTGCACCACTATAGTAGAAAACAACACATTTAATCAAATGACAGCAGAGAAGCTGTATGAGCCCATACGCTGCACCACTATAGTAGAAAACAACACATTTAATCAAATGACAGCAGAGAAGCTGTATGAGCCCATACGCTGCACCACTATAGTAGAAAACAACACATTTAATCAAATGACAGCAGAGAAGCTGTATGAGCCCATACGCTGCACCACTATAGTAGAAAACAACACATTTAATCAAATGACAGCAGAGAAGCTGTATGAGCCCATACGCTGCACCACTATAGTAGAAAACAACACATTTAATCAAATGACAGCAGAGAAGCTGTATGAGCCCATACGCTGCACCACTATAGTAGAAAACAACACATTTAATCAAATGACAGCAGAGAAGCTGTATGAGTCTTACCTGAGCTGAAGACTCACAGAAACACACCTCAAGGGTGTGTGTATCAGCGCTTGTCCTCTGCTCATCCCTCTGTCCTCTGTCTATCCTTCTGTCCTCTCCTCACACCCTCTTCTCTTGTTTCCAGTGTTCCTCTAAATCTACAACAAAGTCTTTTCTCCCCTCAGCAATAAAAAAGTGCTCCACTGTCACGTTATGAAATGAAAGTGAAACCTAAAAAGCGTACATTGCCGCACGCGTGCACGGACTTTTGTTAACATAACACAACTTTAAGGTTGGATGTAACATCCCTAATATCTATGAGAAACACGAGTAAAGCTGAAGTCTAGCTACAAAGAAAGTTTCGTCGGCTGATGTGACCAGTGTTGACATCCGTCCTTGTTTTCAGTTCACCTGAAACGACGAGGGAAACAAGAGGTTCCGCCCTAATAAAAATACCACTGAAAACTTATTCCTCATTGTTTATTGTTCATTGTATTAATTTATACAGTACTTGGTGAATGTATCAATTTTATATTTCTTTCTCCGCAAAGTTTTCCTGGCAGCTGTGTGTGCTGGTGTGTCGTCGTGTCTTTTGGGGAAAGTTCGGCGAAGCGCAGCTTGTGCTGCATTCAAGGGCACTCAGAGAGCACAGTTTTCGCCGGTTAACGTCATTCGCGAGGTCCCTTTTTTGAAAAAAATGTCACCCACTTCTGATTAGGGTGGCAACTGGGGTGGCAAGAGCTATTTTTAGGGTGGCAGTTGCCACCCCATGCCACCCCAGTAGATCCGCCCCTGTCCATGTCCACTTTTTGACAGATTCTTTGCTATGTTCTTGATGGGAACATAGCATCTTCTCATTGGTGGTGGAACCAGTAAATTTTAAAACATTTGATTCATAAGAACTTTTTAACTGACAGAGGTTAGTACAGCCCATTTTCAAAACCTGGTTGAAAAGTAGAACATATCCTGAAATAGATTTGGTTAAATTATGGGTCAGATGTGGATGAATGGGTGAAGTCATGATCAAACAATGCAACCTTGAGTGATTCACTCATGAGTAAATTTTATGAAAATGTTAGGCTTGTTCCAAAATATGCACTACTACATTGTGCATTTAATAAATGAAAATAAATGAAATACTGGGAACTGGGAAATACATGCATTAATTTCACCAGACTTTGGTTTGTCTTGTATTAGTGACCATTACATTTTGGGGTGGTACCATTTTGTGTAATACAGAACATCACAATAACTTTCTTGATACCTGAATCCTGTGGAGCCAACAAAAACCTGCTGTGGCAACCTTGAAGCGAAGCACACACCTACATATTGGCTCCAGTTGCTGCCCGAACTGAACCGGCTCTTTGTGCTGATGAAGAGCCTGCCTCTTCACCACCTTTAAGAGGTGCACATCAGAAGAAGATGAAAGCCGCCAGACAGAAGGCAATCTCACATGGCAATCTCTCCATCAATAGCACTCAGCCTGCAGTCTGTGGATCAGAGTGGAATGTGGACGGGCAGCTGTTTTGAAGACAAATGAGTGGAGTTGGAGGTGAAAGAAACTGTTGCGTGTCAGTAGATTGAGACCAGAAACCAAAGATGATCTGCTGGCAGAGCGTTACAGAAGATGAAAGTGTGTTTTTTCTCTGTATCTGACCAAGTCAGTCTAATAAACCTTTACAGAAAATAAAAGATATTCATGGACACTGGATTGCCATCTCTGATCTGTATTGCAATCTTTGAAAAATCTGATTAAACTAAATTCTAATCCAATTACATTTGTTCTGCAAATCTGACTGGTTAAGCATGTGAGATTTCCGACGATAAAATATCGTGTTGATGGTGGCAAAATATTCTACTGTTTCACATTTGATGTATTACTATGCACCCTGACCGCTTTGCTACGCGGATGCCAATATTTGACCGTTTCACATTTGATGTATTACTCTACACATGGTGCTGTCAGATGAGAGCGAGAGAAACTGGTGGAGCAACGATACATTTGCTACAGTAAGCTTCGCTGACCAAATAACTTACAGATAATAAACAGTACAAAGAATGGAATTGGATTACAATGGGAATAACCCCCTGGTCTCTGATGACTTGCGGGCATTAATGCTGGATTACGGTCACAAATAGCCAATAGATGGCAGTGTTGTATGCATTTTGATCCATCTACTGGATGGCAGTGTGAATGGCACCTGATTATGTTCTACGGTTGTTGAGCTGAATCACAACTTAACAAACAGAATTTTCAGTTTTGCAAATGCCATTTTTTTTACAAATGAAAAAAATGACATATTTTACAAATACACATTTGTTTGTAAAAACCAACACACACATTGCAGTAACTTGTGTGTTGGTTTTACATCAATCAGTGATGAGGGACGGCTAATTTTACCCATAATGCCTTTTGGCATCTGTGTGTTAATGTTCAAATGTTCAGAATTAGTTAAATTAAAAATTATTTTAAATTAAAAGATATGTGTTATATTTTCACTTTGTAAACATGACAGAGTTAACATTAATGCAGTTAAACTATCCGGATTAATTTGGTTTATAAATCAAAACCACGAGTCAAACCTGTTTTCTTTTTCAGGACTTCTGCCTCATGTCTGTAAATGATGCTTCCTTACAGCAGAGGGCAGGATGCACAAAGACAGGAGCGCTGACTCGCTGGTTGTGTTGGGTTTGTGACTGTCTTCGATTCTAATCAGAAGTGTTGGTGGTGCTTAAACTCAAAACTGGCTTGTCAGTTGCTGAGAGTGTACCAAAGACAATACTGACAGTTAGTGGTTAGTGATTAGCTGTAGCATCCGCCAAATGTTTTAGTGTTATAAAAGTTAACTTTTCAGTTAGCTGATTAGCGGTTATCAAAGCCAACGTTTTGGTTAGCTATGCCCACCACTGGCTAAATGCAACCCAACACAAATGGGACAAATAATCCATGTCATGTGACCTACAAAGCGCCAATCGAAAGACAAGGATCCACTCAGCCATTATATAATCTTCACTGTATATAAAGAGTTCTAAAATTATTCTCTATAACATCGAGACATAAACAGCTCTCAACTCGATGTTAGTTCAATAAAAACATAAAAGTCAAAATAATGGCTTGCATAAGTATGTGAACCATTTAATACAACAACTAAACATCACTTTCACAGCCACTTTTCTTGAGACAAGTGAGTGCGTATCTCTTGCACTTCATTTCCACTATGTTTCCAAAATACAGAAACTAAAACTAATCTGTGTGGTAAATTGGTCTGGAGCAGATAGTCCAGAAAATGAATGTCCACCAGCCATTAAGGGGTACTGTATCAGTTGAATTTGTTCAAGGTCACTCAAGGTCAAATTAGAAGTTGCATATTATAATTGTGAGCTAACATATGATTTCCAATCCATGTCTAATGTGTAGTAACCATGTGCCAAACTGGCATCATGCAGCCAGTATAAATGATCAAAGGTTGAACAATCTTGAAAGTGACCTTCAAGATCACTCAAAAGCCACATGTAATGGTGTATTTTGAAAGGCAATATATAACATCTTATTCATGTCAAACACCAACCATGGATGTATCACCTCTGGTTCATGAGCTACAAGGCTTTAAAAAAATAAATTTGCATTGGGCAACAGTTTTGTCATTGCAATGTGACCTTATGCTTTGCTTCAATCAGCATTTGAGATATTTTGTTACTTGTCACACAGACACACACGGGCAGAGAACTTAAGAACTCGCTGTAAAAGTCATGATTTATATGTATTATATTAGGAGGTCCACATAATTGTGCAGTTAATGTGGCTTTCATAGTTTTATTACATTTATTTGTACTGAATGTTTTGTTGTAGAGATTTGTGTTTGCTGTGAGATTGAACAGTAAAATTTTAGATTTTTTATTTATGGCCTAGTTCAAAAATAATGAAGCCAAAGTGTGACATAACCATCAAAATTTAAAAGTGGTATTTTTTGTGAAATGTTATCATTTTAGGTATGGTTATATATATCAGAGTTTCAATATTTCTATTGGTCTCGCTTCAGTCATTGCGAGAAATTATCAGTGCATATATACTATAATGTTGATGAAAAAAGTGCTATTTTTTTTAGTAAATTTCGTGCATATCTCTGGAACCGTGCAATTTTTCCATGAAATTTTCAGTTCTCGTCAAAGAGACTATAGGCAACTCACAGATAAATCTGGATGGTGCTAAATAAAATAATGGCTTGTTCATGACAAATGCAATGCAAATCAGCAGTTAGGCTTCATTATTTTTGAACTAGGCCTTATTTAAAGGTAGTATATGGTATGTGCGCTCTGGTTTTCCACAAGCAGTTTGTTTATGTTTTGTTAAAATGCTAAACTGGTGCACTTTCATCTTCCTCAGGGACCTCCGGGGGCCGCTGGTGCAGAAGGCAGGCAAGGAGAGAAGGGCGCTAAGGTAAAAAAGTCATCCTTCACACAATCGAGTAATCTCAGCAAGTCTCTCAGTAGTCCCCCCCACCACCCCTGCCCCCGCCCTCATTCCCCCTCATGAATTAAAACCACCAAAACACAGAAATAATTCAATTTCCTCCACAGATTAGATGGAAATTTATGGGCATAGTCTATTTCACTAAAAGTAAGATTCATTTGTTTTGCCCATTGTTCTGTGGCTTCATTTCAAGACCGACAAGAGAGCTCAGTGCTATTTATGTCCAGCGTTCAGGTTTTCAGCATACCATTATGCTTTTCTCTTTATAGCATGAATCAGAGCCTGGGGAAATTGCTCTTAGTTTGTTCTTGTTTCACTCAATCCATCTGCTTGTTTCTTTGTTTTTTAGCTTCATGAACCCTCAGAATAAATTGCCATTAGATGGTACATATTGTATACAATACTCTTATTCACAACGATAAACTTCTGATAAATTATGGAAAGCCATCACAATGCCCATGGTAAGTCTGTAAAACATTACAAACTACAATGACTGTGATTGGAGAGACTGTATGTCACATATTTGCCTGTTGTTTCACAAGCTTTTGGTACAGTGGCAGCGAGGAAGACATTGTTAAAAAGAAGACAAATGAACTCTAGAATATCTTGGGGGTCTTTTCATGGGTGGGGTGTGAAATGGAGCATTAGATTGATAGAGAGATTGGGGCTCCATCTGAGGTCTTGTGGACGTTGTACCGGACTGTCATGATGAAGAAAGAGCTGTGCCAGAAGGGAAGACTCTTGATTTACCCATTGATATTCTCACCTATGGACATGAACTTTAGGTAATGACTGAAAGAACAAGGTTGCAGAGAAGCGGTGATATGAGGTTCCCTGTTGGGTATCTGGACTTACACTCAGTGACAGGATGAGAAGCTCAAATATCCAGGAGGGACTCAGATTAGAACCGCTGCTTCTTCATATTGAAAAGAGCCAGCTGAGGTGGTCCGAGTGTCTGGGGAGGATGCCCCCTAGCCATCTCCCTATGGAAGCAACCTAGGGAGACAACCAGGTATCTCCAACTGGGCGGAGGACCCAGAGAAGACCCAGTATATGATGGAGGGATTATGTTTCACAGCTGGCTTGGAACACCTCAGGATCCTCCCGGAACAGTTAATCCCAATTTATAATACTCAGTATCCTCAACTCCGTAGTACACAGAGCCCTCTGCGTCATTGCAAACCCCCCCCCCCCTCCCGAGCCCCTTTCTGTAGCATGACATGCACCTCCCAAAAATTGTAACTACATGTTGAGATGACAGAGACCACATGGAGACTGCATGGGCTGTGATTGAGCCGCTAATTGCATAACTTCCGGAATCTCACTTTTCTGGTTTCACAATCCACAGCTTTCATAGGATAGTAGGCCAGTCTAGGTAGCCACACTGTGCCTCCTACTGTTCTGGTGGTGAATTGCATTGCGACACCCACCAACCCCGACAGAAAACTTTGAGAGGTTCGCAACTGCATCAAAGTGATTGCATGGCCATGGAGTTACAGAGTAGTAGAAGCGTAAAAAGGCCTTTATAGGCCTGTCACACCTTGATGATAGCTGTCGTATGCCGACGTATGAAAATACACAGGCTGATGTCTAATAAGCTATAGGTACGCTTTGTATATGTTAAGAGCACATTGAAGCATGCTGACATACGTCATAGTGTGGCGAGTTCGTCAAAAAATGTTAGGCATGCACAATATTTTCGACATATGCTAGCATATAGTTCATACATCATGCATTCGCGGGCCATAGGTTGCTGCTAAGTTATACGATTGTTCACACACTTTTCTTGTAAGTTACTCATACGAGGGCTGTCAATAAAGTAACGGTCCTTTTTATTTTTTTCAAAAACTATATGGATTTCATTCATATGTTTTACGGCAGACATGCTTGAACCCTCGTGCGCATGCATGAGTTTTTCCACGCCTGTCGGTGACGTCATTCGCCTGTGAGCACTCCTTGTGGGAGGAGTCGTCCAGCCCCTCATCGGAATTCCTTTGTCTGAGAAGTTGCTGAGAGACTGGCGCTTTGTTTGATCAAAATTTTTTCTAAACCTTTGAGACACATCGAAGTGGACACGGTTCGAAAAATTAAGCTGGTTTTCAGTGAAAATTTTAACGGCTGATGAGAGATTTTGAGGTGATTCTGTCGCTTTAAGGACTTCCCACGGTGCGAGACGTCGCTCAGCGCTCTCAGCCGCCGTAGTCAGCCTGTTCAAGCTGAAAATCTCCACATTTCAGGTTCTATTGATCCAGGACGTCGTGAGAGAACAGAGAAGTTTCAGAAGAAGTCGGTTTCAGCATTTTATCCGGATATTCCACTGTTAAAGGAGATTTTTTTAATGAAAGACGTGCAGACGGGTCCGCGCGTCGGGACGCAGCCGCCGCGACGCTCCGCCACAGGAAAAACACCTCTGTTGAAAGCCTTAAGGACAATTTGGAACATGTCCTGCCTGTTAAACAATTTCTCATATACTCACTCCACTGAAAGCCATCAAAAGCCGCCTGGATTTTACAAATGGTTATCAACACGGAGGTGTTTTTCCTGTGCCGCTGCACCGCGTCGGCTGCGTCCCGACGCGCGGATCCGTCCGCACGTCTTTCATTAAAAAAATCTCCTTTAACAGTGGAATATCCGGATAAAATGCTGAAACCGACTTCTTCTGAAACTTCTCTGTTCTCTCACGACGTCCTGGATCAATAGAGCCTGAAATGTGGAGGTTTTCAGCTTGAACAGGCTGACGACGGCGACTGAGAGCGCTGAGCGATGTCTCGCACCGTGGGAAGTCCTTAAAGCGACAGAATCACCTCAAAATCTCTCATCAGCCGTTAAAATTTTCACTGAAAACCAGCTTAATTTTTCGAACCGTGTCCACTTCGATGTGTCTCACAGGTTTAGAAAAAATTTTGATCAAACAAAGCGCCAGTCTCTCAGCAACTTCTCAGACAAAGGAATTCCGAGGAGGGGCTGGACGACTCCTCCCACAAGGAATGCTCACAGGCGAATGATGTCACCGACAGGCGTGGAAAAACTCACGCATGTGCACAAGGGTTCAAGCATGTCTGACGTAAAAACATATGAATGAAATCCATATAGTTTTTGAAAAAAATAAAAAGGACCGTTACTTTATTGACAGCCCTCGTAAGTCGAAATATGTCCACTGATGCTGTCCACTGATTGGCTCAAAAATTGAAAGCTGTGGTCCTAATGCGAACAGTGACTGTTTCAAATATTAAAACCATTTACACCCTGAGTAAATATAAAGTCTTAAACTTACCTGTTCATTTCAATTGGATTCATAATCACAGCCTGATAAAAACTTATCCACATAAAGTGTCCTGATTTTGAAAAATGACATCTGAAAATACTAGTACTATAATAACTAATACTATTACTATTGAGTCTGAAGAAATGTAGCTTTTTAAAAGAAGTCCCTCTGTGTTTTGTGTGTTTCTCAGCCTGAACCAGGGAACACCTGCACTTTTTGCCACAACAAGAAAATTAACTTATTTTAAAAGTTGAAAAAGTCACAGAGCCTCATTCAATCATGTCATTGTTTACCACAGGCATCAGTCGATTCTTCAGCTTTCTGCCGCAATGAAATAAATCCCATGAGCCACCAGGACAAAAATAAAATTTAATTAAATAAAAAAAAATTTAATTACTCTCTTTTGCCTCCATCTGGAGGGGCAAGGCCATGTGACATTGTACATGCGCTCGATGGCATGCATGTCAATATCTACATGCTCTGCCTGCCAGACAAAAGGGTTCTGCTGGCAGTGGAAATGCAAGCCAAACCAGACTTAACTGTTCTGACCTGGACTGCTTGATGGAAACAGATTGGCATACACAGGCAAAATTATCATGGTGGTAGCTGCATAACTTATTCGACATATCCAGCGCATTCACCAGTTTTTTCACAAGTCAGCATAAACTGGCTAACTCATCAATATATGACAGGGCCATTAGAAGACTTGCCTGAGGATAGCAAGTGTGGGATGTGCTGGCTGATTTATTTGTTTATTTTTGTTCACTTGTCTTCATATGACTGTACCTTTAACATGAGCCCTGATGACCTCAGGTAGTGTTTGGTGTCGTATCAGTTACAGGATTTAGGACTGATACCTCATAAATAAAACAGAAACATAAAATTAAGTAGTTATAAATGCAGAGTGAATTTTGATTTGAGCTAAACTGGCAGAGTAGAGCAGTTACTCCAGTGGGGTACCAAGTTGGACTGTCAGTATATAGACTTTGTCATGCTACCTGTTTATGTCCTTGAATAAAACACTTCATCTGCATTGTTCTAGTTCACCCAACTGTAAGTGGGTACCAGCTGTTGGACAGTATGTCCCATGACCCTGTCCTCAGACCATTTGATAACTTCATATCTCTTCTGGGGCGACAGGCTCCATGATGCATACTGTTCTTTGCTTATCACGCCACACAGACAAAACACAGTTTTAATATACCATATACTGTTTCAGATAAACAATGCAAGCAGGTCATCCGCATATAAATGTCAAATGCAACACTTTCCAACCAATGACATAGCTCTATTGATCCACTCACAGGGAAAGGCCCGCCCATCTGGGTGCTGGCTGAGAACAGGCCTAAAATGTAGGTGGGGCGCTAGGTCATGGCTCTTGTATGCAGCTCCGGTGGGAAACGTTTGCTGCAAGGGTCCAACGCTGTCATAACAACAGCGTTGGACAGCGTTCATTCCATGAGGGTATCTTTGTAATACAACCCCTGGCAAAAATTATGGAATCACCGGCCTCAGAGGATGTTCATTCAGTTGTTTAATTTTGAAGAAAAAAGCAGATCACAGACATGACACAAAACTAAAGTCATTTCAAATGGCAACTTTCTGGCTTTAAGAAACACTATAAGAAATCAAGAAAAAAAGATTGTGGCAGTCAGTAACAGTTACTTTTTTAGACCAAGCAGAGGAAAAAAATATGGAATCACTCAATTCAGAGGAAAAAATTATGGAATCACCCTGTAAATTTTCATCCCCCAAATTAACACCTGCATCAAATCAGATCTGCTCATTGACATTGACCCTATGCCATGACATTGACCCTATGTGTCTTTTTGCAAGGAATGTTTTTGCAGTTTTTGCTCTATGGCAAGATGCATTATCATCTTGAAAAATGATTTCATCATCCCCAAACATCCTTTCAATTGTCCAAAATATCAACATAAACTTGTGCATTTATTGATGATGTAATGACAGCCATCCCCAGTGCCTTTACCTGACATGCAGCCCCATATCATCAATGACTGTGGAAATTTACATGTTCTCTTCAGGCAGTCATCTTTATAAATCTCATTGGAACGGCACCAAACAAAAGTTCCAGCATCATCACCTTGCCCAATGCAGATTCGAGATTCATCACTGAATATGACTTTCATCCAGTCATCCACAGTCCACAAATGCTTTTCCTTAGCCCATTGTAACCTTGTTTTTTTCTGTTTAGGTGTTAATGATGCCTTTCGTTTAGCTTTTCTGTATGTAAATCCCATTTCCTTTAGGCGGTTTCTTAGAGTTCGGTCACAGACATTGACTCCAGTTTCCTCCCATTCGTTCCTCATTTGTTTTGTTGTACATTTTTGGATTTTTGAGACATATTGCTTTAAGTTTTCTGTCGTGAAGCTTTAATGTCTTCCTTGGTCTACCAGTATGTTTGCCTTTAACAACCTTCCCATGTTGTTTGTATTTGGTCCAGAGTTTAGACACAGCTGACTGTGAACAACCAACATCTTTTGCAACATTGCGTGATGATTTACTCTCTTTTAAGAGTTTGATAATCCTCTCCTTTGTTTCAATTGACATCTCTCGTGTTGGAGCCATGATTCATGTCAGTTCACTTGGTGCAACAGCTCTCCAAGGTGTGTTCACTCCTTTTTAGATGCAGACTAACGAGCAGATCTGATATGATGCAGGTGTTAGTTTTGGGGATGAAAATTTACAGGGTGATTCCATAATTTTTTCCTCAGAATTGAGTGATTCCATATTTTTTTCCTCTGCTTGGTCTAAAAAAGTAACCGTTACTGACTGCCACAATCTTTTTTTCTTGATTTCTTATAGTGTTTCTTAAAGCCAGAAAGTTGCCATTTGAAATGACTTTAGTTTTGTGTCATGTCTGTGATCTGCTTTTTTTCTACAAAATTAAACAACTGAATGAACATCCTCCGAGGCCGGTGATTCCATAATTTTTGCCAGGGGTTGTGCAACATCTGATTTTGAAGTCCATTTCCTGTCAGTCTTTTGAGACTTCGAGTTCGCTCACCACATTAAACTACAGGGGAGGGGATCCAAAGGGAGAAGATTGTGTTGTTTATCTGAAACAGTACATGTCATATCAAAACTGTGTTCTGTCTGTGTGACGTGATAAGCAAAGAACAGTATGCATCATAGCGCCTGTCGCCCCAGAGGAGATATAAAGTTATCAAATGGTCCGAGGACAGGGTCATGGGACATGCTGTCCAACACAGCCTTGGCTGGGGAAGTAACTTGTGATGGACTAGTGTACCATCCATGGGTCGTCAGAGACTCCACAATCCACAATTGATGATAGAAAAGTTAAAATTTAAAGTTAATGAGCATTATCGCAATCTTTGCGACCCAATTTGGGTTGTTTTTTTCTGACTAAAATGAGTTTTTTGCTGAATGTAATAATTTGCACATCTCATACAATGCAACAAACAAAAATAATTTCATAGTGAAATCTTTAAAAATTAAAGTGTTTGAAATGTTTCTGTTTGTACATATGACACTGATAATATCCCACATAACCTTATAATGGTTTTTGGCCGATCACCACCACAGACAGCTGTCTGGAGGGAGTCCTGTCAAAGCACACTTTTTTGCTTTTTTTTGCTTTTTTTACCGGACATAAAAATTGAGACTGGCCTTATATCACACACTGCTAATTTGTACATTTTAAAATGCATTGCTTTTGCCTGAGAGTGTTGTATGTCTTTGCAGACAACCAAATCACAGCTGGTGATTTGGTTGTCAAACGGGAATTCAAATGGGAAACTATGTTCTCATGTTCTCAAAATATGGTGTAGCAGCATTTACTGTGGTGCCAATTTTGACTCTCAGTCGGATGAACAGGAGGACTGGCTTTTTTCATAACTCAGTCTTGTTGACTTGTCCTCAATGATCTATATACAAGCCTAAAACCTAAAACTGTTCACAGCTGATCCACAGCTGGTCTTGTTATTTAAAAGAAAACACACACACACACACACACCATGAAATGCAAAAAGAAAACATCCGAACACCATATCAAGAGCTTTGGTTATGTGCTGAGATCGAAGTAGAAGGTATCACACTTAGAGACTTTGATTGTATACCACAGCTAAACAAAACCCAGAACAACCAGGGAATGTGTTTTTATTTCTTTGTAATTGGGTGAAGTTAACACAACAAATTGCTTATGATCAATGACTGTAGATTGAACACAGTAGCAAAACTTGTTAACCTTTTCAAAATGTCCATGTTCTGATTCATAGACTTTTGTGTCATTGGAAGACAAACAATGTAACACTTTTGGAGGGATGAAAAGCCAGTAGAATGAATACTAGTGCAATTTAAAAATACTGACATGCATTCAGATCTGTAAGTATCTGAACAGTGACACAGTTTATAATTTTGCATTTGCACAGGACCACAATGGAGGTGAAACAAAGAAGTCTTGATGTCTTTGTAGTGTATACATTCAACATTAATTCAAGGAGATTAACAAAAATATTGCATTTTCCGTAGCCTTAGCATTTTTCGAGGAAGTAAGTAACTGGACAAATTAAATGTATGAATTCCTACAAATTCTAATACAAATCATAATTTTTACAGATAATTTTATGGATACATGAACATTTCCAAGTCATGGAATATGGCTTGGACTATATTTACATCAGACCTTGAGAAATACCTACACAGTATGGTATTGTATGGTGAATCTAGGCAGTTCACATAAACTCACTGTGCAAGAACAAGACTAGTGAGGGAAGCCACCAAGACACTCATAACAACTCTGAGCTTTCTATGGCTATGACTGGAGAAACTACGCTCAATGCAGCTGTTGTCTTTGGCACCACTAGTCACTGCACCATGGTACAGTGAAACAGATTTTCACGCAAGGTATAATGCATCAGCTCTAGGCTCAAGTCGTTCATGTGCCTTCAAACAACCTGTAGCTGGAAATCCATTTGGTATTTACTGTTCATTTCGACATCCAACATTCTGCATTCAGTTAACAGCAGAGGGCAACTTCCATCACTGTCCATTGATGGAAAAAAAAAATGCAAGTTGAACTATTGCCATTAACCGCTAATGGTTAGTGCTTATTTTAAAGGTGTTACCTTGTTCTGCGGTGTTTTAATTTTTGTACACCATACAGGGTGAGGCTGGTGCTGAGGGCCCAGCAGGAAAAACTGGACCAGTCGGGCCCCAGGGACCTCCTGGAAAACCCGGTCCAGAGGGTCTCCGAGGAATCCCCGGCCCTGTCGTAAGTCATAGTTACAATTAATTCAACTGCACTTTCACAGACACATATGCTGAAAGGCAAACTAGTAGTATATTGCCAAGGCGTGATGATAGACTTCATGGAATAATCAATGCTCCCATTGGGCTGATACCTTTAGAGTTGCTTGTTTATGCTAACATTTTTCCAGTTTGGGCTATTAATCACTGGGCCAAACAAAGAAAATCAATCGCACACTTGAGCACATACTGTGGGCTACAATTCTAAATACAAATGGATGGTTTTTAACAGGGTGAACAAGGACTGCCCGGCTCACCAGGACAAGACGGTCCACCCGGACCCATGGTTAGTATGAAAAAGACACTCTTCTTTTTAAACCAGGCATTTATATATATATATATATATATATATATATATATATATATATATATATATATATATATATATATATATATATATATATATAGTACACAACTTTCTCTGCTTTGCTTAATGGAATTCATTTGTTGTTTTCCCTGCAATGTCTCTTGTTCCTTCTGCTGGTGCTTCACTTCTCTTTTTGTTCTCTTGTCACACTCATCATTTCTATTTCAAGTTTTCTGTATTCAGTACCTTCCTTGCACAGCTCTACCACTCTCATATTTTTTTCTCTGTTAAATTGATTTGTAACTTCTGCTATCCTGGTTTAGGGCCCTCCAGGTCTTCCTGGTCTGAAAGGTGACCCTGGCAGCAAAGGTGAAAAGGTGAGCATTACCTTTTTCCCCTGTGTCAATCTGCACAGCGATTTCATTTCCCCTGTGCCCCAACTGGATGGAAGATTAACCTCAAAACTGTGAAATAACCTGCAGGACAGTGAGTGAAATGCAACTTGCAGGATTTTGCAGCTGATGAAAAGTAGCACAATCTTCCAGATTTACAAGGCATTGTTGATAGCAAATGTCAGTCTGTGTTACCATTTAGGAGAGCAAAGTAGTTTTTGTCATTCTTTCCGTAAGGGGGAAAGATGCATCTGAGTGATGTATCACTCTAATCTGTGTAATCTTACCGTTCTGTGCCTCTGTCAAATTTGCTGGTGAAATATAACTGCAAAGAATATTCAGACAGCACACATTACTCTCTAAATTGCCTCCCACACATGGACACAGTGGCTTGAGCCAGAAAGCACTTTAAAACTGCGATCGAGGCGCCGGGTCACACGCTGTGTGTTTTTTACCCTGTCAAATCACCGCCTGGTCAAAACTGGCCTATTTCAAAGTCATCATCCTCATGAATTGGCTTTTTTTTTTTTTTAGGTCTGTACGAGGTCTGTCAATAAAGTAACGGTCCTTTTTATTTTTTTCAAAAACTATATGGATTTCATTCATATGTTTTTACGTCAGACATGCTTGAACCCTCGTGCGCATGCGTGAGTTTTTCCATGCCTGTCGGTGACGTCATTCGCCTGTGAGCACTCCTTGTGGGAGGAGTCGTCCAGCCCCTCGTCGGAATTCCTTTGTCTGAGAAGTTGCTGAGAGACTGGCGCGTTGTTTGATCAAAATTTTTTCTAAATCTGTGAGACACATCGAAGTGGACACGGTTCGAAAAATTAAGCTGGTTTTCAGTGAAAATTTTAACGGCTGATGAGAGATTTTGAGGTGATACTGTCGCTTTAAGGACTTCCCACGGTGCGAGACGTCGCGCAGCGCTCTCAGCCACCGTCGTCAGCCTGTTCAAGCTGAAAACCTCCACATTTCAGGCTCTATTGATCCAGGACGTCGTGAGAGAACAGAGAAGTTTCAGAAGAAGTCGGTTTCAGCATTTTATCCAGATATTCCACTGTTAAAGGAGATTTTTTTAATGAAAGACGTGCGGACGGGTCCGCGCGTCGGGACGCAGCCGGCGCGGTGCGGCGGCACAGGAAAAACACCTCTGTGTTGATAACCATTTGTAAAATCCAGGCGGCTTTTGATGGCTTTCAGTGGAGTGAGTATATGAGAAATTGTTTAACAGCAGGACATGTTCCAACTTGTCCTTAAGGCTTTCAACAGAGGTGTTTTTCCTGTGGCGGAGCGTCGTGTCGGCTCCAAGCACGTCCGCACGTCTTTCATTAAAAAAATCTGCTTTAACAGTGGAATATCCGGATAAAATGCTGAAACCGACTTCTTCTGAAACTTCTCTGTTCTCTCACGACGTCCTGGATCAATAGAGCCTGAAATGTGGAGGTTTTCAGCTTGAACAGGCTGATGACGCTGCCTGAGAGCGCTGAGCGACGTCTCGCACCGTGGGAAGTCCTTAAAGCGACAGAATCACCTCAAAATCTCTCATCAGCTGTTAAAATTTTCACTGAAAACCAGCTTAATTTTTCGAACTGTGTCCACTTCAATGTGTCTCACAGGTTTAGAAAAAATTTTGATCAAACAACGCGCCAGTCTCTCAGCAACTTCTCAGACAAAGGAATTCCGACGAGGGGCTGGATGACTCCTCCCACAAGGAGTGCTCACAGGCGAATGACGTCACCGACAGGCGTGGAAAAACTCACGCATGCGCACGAGGGTTCAAGCATGTCTGACGTAAAAACATATGAATGAAATCCATATAGTTTTTGAAAAAGATAAAAAGGACTGTTACTTTATTGACAGCCCTCGTATTTCCTTGCTTTATTTCTTTATTTTGTCCAGTTTAAGAGTCATTTTGATTTTAAATCTCTAGGACGTATGTTGTAATGAAACACCACCTTTTGCAACATCTCATTTGCATTTCTCTTTTGTGGAAGACAGCAGTGACCGGTTTGTTTCTGACATGTGCTGCAGCTTTAACATTTCATTTGCTGTTCTTATGTGTGTTTGTGCATGCACATGTTTGTTTTCATCATGTAGGGTCATCCAGGTCTGATTGGTCTGATTGGACCTCCTGGTGAGCAAGGAGAGAAGGGAGACAGAGGTTTACCCGGGCCCCAGGGTTCTCCCGGTAGCAAGGGCGATGGTGTAAGTGATTTATGACTCCACTCTAACGCTGACCCTTGGGCCACTCACCTTTTTCCTCGACTTTTTTTTTTTTTTTTTAAGCCCATTTGTCCTTCTATGAGTACAGGTCTTGCTGTTGTACTTCACTACCGAATGTGCAACAGCCGGTCCCAAAACTGCAAACACACAGCGTGACTTACCGTATCCACAGAGGGCTAACTCTCAAACCTGCTTATTGAAGGAACTCTTGACCGTCAGGGTTGATCATTCAAACTATTTAAAAGTGCAGCTTGAGCAATTTCAGGTGTTGAAAACAAACAGTGAAACAAAATGTGTGCTTTTATTTTATTTATTTATTGCCTTTCTCTGCATAATTTTTGAGCTCCATTTTCAAGTAGCAGCAGTTTTGTTTTGTTGTTCACTGTTATGTGTCGACGCGGGTTGAGGAGCGGACCTGTGTCAGACGGAACCCAGCGCTACAAATAACCAGAAAAGCGGTTCCAAAAACAATATATTTATTTCACCCGCTGGTGCATAAAAAGTGTAAAAACAGAAATAGCGTCCTTCTGGTGGAGTGAAGGCTGGCACGCTCTCCAGCGCCCAAAAGGATCAAAGCCCGGCGCTCCTGGACCCACTACCACCGCCAAACACCCCCCAGGTGGACACGACAAACCGACTCTCTGCGAAGCATAGAAGAGGTGAGGTAAGTTAGCAGTTACAACTAATATCCTTCAAAAGACATACACTATCAGCAACACATGCAGGTCTGTATTTTAAGCTTTATGCAAATGAGCAGCTTCTCACAACAGGTGGAGGACCACTTGTCCGCATGCCACAGCAGTGAGAAGCGAGCTGCACAATCCTCATCACAATTCAAGTATACTGCGTAACAAAATACCAAGTTACTATCAACAATTAGTCAAACACTTAATCACCTTTGATGTGTGCTGACAGCATGTGTCCCTCACCCTTCCTTGCTTCACGGGCTCGATGTGTCAAACCCAGGCGCGGTCCTCAGCGTCTCACAAACGAACATCACAAGGTCGAGTTCCCGGCAGTTCTGCTTGAATCACACATGACTTAAATGCAGAACGCCATCCAATTATCTGCTTCAGCTGAAAGTCTTTAAGGTTGCATGTGAGCACCATTCACAGGTGCTGCACATGATGTTGATGAGGGTGAAGGATTCTTCAGCCAGCACCTTCTCCTCAGACAAATCAGTTCTCATGCCACCTGGAGAGCAAAGAAAAGAAAAGAACACCAAAATATCCAACCACACCCCCCAACACACAACAGTACCCCCCCTTTAACGGGAAGCCTCCCGGCGACCGAACAAACCAGGCCCGAGAACAGCACCTCCCTCCGGGGTCCTCGTCAGGAAGCAGACAGCACCACGCTCCCAAGGTCCACCACAGACAGCAGGACAGGGCACCGCAGCTGGAAGGCCGGCTGGCATCAACAAAAGCCCCAAAACATTCCCCAGTACAATCCAACACACAGGAAAAAACACAAAACCCACCCAAAACCTCCCCAGGGGACCGTCCCATCAAACCCCGGGAAGAAAAGAAAAACACCCAAACGCAAAAACCCAACACAGCCCCACAAACACAATACAAACATAAATGCATAAAAGAAAAATAACAAACAACCCCCCCCAGAAGGCCTTTACCGCCAGTTCCAGGAGGAACAGCCAGAACCAGAATCCCACACAGGTCCCCAGGTATACATGGAGCAAACGGTGCCCCCCAGAGGACCGTACCATCAACCCCAGGAGGTACCCTCCCCACAACCCCGGAACCCCAGACTCGGCCACACTTGGCTAGTTGGCCCCAAGCCAATTCCCCCCCAGAGGACCGTCCCATCAACCCTGGAGGTGGAACCCGGAAGGAAACAGAACAAAATCAAAACTCAACCCCCGGAGGACTACAAAAACAACCCCGGGGGGATATAAAACAACCGTAAACCCTGTTACCCTCCCCGGCACCCCGAAAGACCCCAGGTCCCTCCCAGAGCCCCTCGGCGGCTCAATTTTGGCAAACGGCTCAAAACATTAAGCCGGGGAAGGGAACAGGAAAAACTAACCCAGCCCCAACCCCAAGGCGCAGCGGAGAACCGGAAATACGGCCGGTGCCCCAACTCGACCATACCCCAGCCTCTCGGGAGGGGTGGAACTACCGAAATGGCGAACGGCAACAGATCGGCCCACCCCTCCGACTGAGGTATGTCTCCGCTGCACCACACCCCGGCAACACCAATGACGACCGGTACAAAGGCTCACCGAGGCTGGAGTGGAACCGGGCCCTAACCAAACCAAGAAAAACGCCCCTAACACCCCCCCCCCCTAGGTGCAGAGGTCTTCTGAGAACGCTCAGCGTGACCAACCTGCACCACCCCACAACCCACAAGACAAACGGTCTTGGGGCAAGTGAGGTTGGGGTTAGGGATGTAGGGAAATAAAAAACAACAAAATAAAACGACCCAACAACCCAAACAGAAAATACCTAAAAACACATAAAAAATTAACGATTAAGTGAGCCCAGACGGGCTTCTATCCGCCTAACATTCACTCCACCAGACACGCCTCTGACTACCCAAACAAATTATAACCCCTATTTAAAGAAAACAAAACATTAACCCGTACTAGATTTTTTTTTTTTTATGTGTGTTATTTTGCCTGTCCCAGAACACCTGGAGATACGTCACCATTATTTTTCTTGACGTTTATATGTCGGGGCAATACAGTAATCTCTGCTCGTCCGAGCTGCATGGGCTCGTCAGCAAGAGGAGCCAGAGGTCCCGTCGGAGGAGCCTCAGTGGGGCGAAGAAGAGGTGGCCCAGATCTGTGTCGGGGAAAGCCCCGAGACGAAAAAACCCGCTCTGATGGACGTCCTCTCTCGCGTCCACGCTCCTTCATCCGATCATCTAGACGAATCACCAACGATATTAGCTCATCTAAATCGTTTGGCTCGTCACGGACTGCCAGCTCGTCTTTTAATGACTCATTTAACCCATCTACAAACATTCCTCATAAAGCTGCGGCATTCCAACCTGACTGAGCAGAAACCAGAGAACATTGCATCACCGCACAAGGCTCCGGACGACAAACAATCGGTTCGGACGCCGAATCTCTGGGTGACGGAGTTATCTGCACTAGTATCGATGGTGCCGCAGCTGGAGCAGCAGGAAGCAGAACGGCTTGCGCTGCAAGCTCCGTAACACGGGCGTCTGTTTGTTTAATTTGGTTTGCGAGATGCTGTAATTGCTCCCATATTTTCTCCAAGTGTTCTTGAACTTTTTCGGCAAAAGGAACCGCCTCTGCCGCTGGGTCCATTATGGAATGGCCCGGAACTACTGTTATGTGTCGACACGGGTTGAGGAGCGGACCTGTGTCAGACGGAACCCAGCGCTGCAAATAACCAGAAAAGCGGTTCCAAAAACAATATATTTATTTCACCCGCTGGTGCATAAAAAGTGTAAAAACAGAAATAGTGTCCTTCTGGTGGAGTGAAGGCTGGCACGCTCTCCAGCGCCCAAAAGGATCGAAGCCCGGCGCTCCTGGACCCACTACCACCGCCAAACACCCCCCAGGTGGACACGACAAACCGACTCTCTGCGAAGCATAGAAGAGGTGAGGTAAGTTAGCAGTTACAACTAATATCCTTCAAAAGACACACACTATCAGCAACACATGCAGGTCTGTATTTTAAGCTTTATGCAAATGAGCAGCTTCTCACAACAGGTGGAGGACCACTTGTCCGCATGCCACAGCAGTGAGAAGCGAGCTGCACAATCCTCATCACAATTCAAGTATACTGCGTAACAAAATACCAAGTTACTATCAACAATTAGTCAAACACTTAATCACCTTTGATGTGTGCTGACAGCATGTGTCCCTCACCCTTCCTTGCTTCACGGGCTCGATGTGTCAAACCCAGGCGCGGTCCTCAGCGTCTCACAAACGAACATCACAAGGTCGAGTTCCCGGCAGTTCTGCTTGAATCACACATGACTTAAATGCAGAACGCCATCCAATTATCTGCTTCAGCTGAAAGTCTTTAAGGTTGCATGTGAGCACCATTCACAGGTGCTGCACATGATGTTGATGAGGGTGAAGGATTCTTCAGCCAGCACCTTCTCCTCAGACAAATCAGTTCTCATGCCACCTGGAGAGCAAAGAAAAGAAAAGAACACCAAAATATCCAACCACACCCCCCAACACACAACAGTTCACTCTGTGTTTATCTCTACAAATAAAATTGTTTCCCAGAAGAATTACTCAACAACAAATGAAATGATTTTCAGCAACTCTAGGGAGCACGTTTGGTCAACCATGGAACAGAAAAGAAAAATAAAATCCTAAAATAATAGATTATAAATTTAGATCAGGGATGGACTGGCAGTCTGGCTTAGTGTTTGACATCCAGGCTCCAGAGTGGTTTCCAAAGTGCACATGATGTGGCAACATATGGCAACAACGCATGCTGCACAAAATCACTAGCGTAAAATTAACACTGGCAGTGCTAAATTAACACTGACAGTGTCTATATATTCCTCACTGACCCAGTGTGGACCCATAGAGACACCGTCAGTGTTCATTTAGCACTGGTGATTTTGCAGTGTGCCAGTCCTCATATGACCTGACCTCAGTGACGTGCGGTGAGGTTGATGGCTGGTGAGGCACTGACTTCATCACAATCACATTTAAATACATATGAAGCTCACAGAGTAGCTTATTCACTGTTTGATTTCAGTTAACAGGTTACATTTAAAATCTCATATCAGCATTCTTTATACAGACAAACTGTACCACACAAAAAAGCACATTTAATTAAAAAAAAAAAAAACGTTATTATGGTCTTACCTTTACTTACTCGCAAAAGCTGTCCGCCCAACCGTTGGGCAGATTAGTCATACATTGAACATTACATGTCCAACCGTTGGGCAGTTAAGTCATACATTGAACATTACATGCTCAACCATTGGGCAGATAAGTCATACATTGAACATTACACGCCCAACCATTGGGCAGATAAGTCATACATTGAACATTACACGCCTGACCGTTGGTCAGATAAGTCATACATTGAACATTACACGCCTGACCGTTGGTCAGATAAGTCATACATTGAACATTACATGCTCAACCGTTGGTCAGATAAGTCATACATTGAACATTACACACCTGACCGTTGGTCAGATAAGTCATACATTGAACATTACATGCTCAACCGTTGGGCAGACAAGTCATACATTGAGCATTACACGCCAGACCGTTGGGCAATTAAGTCATACATGGAACATTACACGTCCAACCGTTTGGCAGATAAGTCATACATGGAACATTACACGTCCAACTTTTGACCAAGTAAGTCATACACTGAACATTACACGTCCAACCGTTGGGCAGATAAGTCATACACTGAACATTACACGTCCAACCTTTGGGCAGATAAATCATACATTGAACATTACACGCCCAACCATTGAGCAGATAAGTCATACACTGAACATTACACGCCTGACCGTTGGGCAGATAAATATAATGTCTTACCTTATTTGCCCAACCGTGATTGTATATTTGACACATTTTGTGCATCTGAACTACGTTTTTTACACCACTTTTTTAAGGCTCTATTGCGGCGTGATAAGCGGCGTATGTTTACACATTTAACAACGACATCTATAATTACTGCAAAAAAATAAATAAATAAATCACCGCAATGGATGAAAGCAGACAAACTTCATAAGCATTTTGAACGGAAGCCTGTTAACGACGATGAAACAGTTTTTATGAACAAAATGCTGCTTGTTGCTTGTACGATGGTGTTAGTTTGACACAGTTCCCTGGGTGTGAAGAGCCAAACAGAACCGCTTTAGATCTCAGCCCCTCCGCGGGCTGCAAACCCTCCCACAACCAGCGCAAAAATATCCACCTTTTTTCCCCCGCGTTGAAACCGGACGTGAACTTACAAGCACGCTCATTGGTCGGTTGTGGTTGGGCATATATGCTCACATATTTACTTTAATGAACCAATGGTTGGTCATATAGCCACTCTGTTATTTTTATAAATGAAGTCTGTGTACCGCTCCTTCTGAATAAACACGTCGATGACTTGCTTGTGGAAGTTTTCCTTAGCTTTCTTCAGTTTTAAAAGTCTCTCTTTCAGTGGAGGTCGTGTTCCCACTCTATGTTTGGAGCCTTTTCTGGCTTTGAATGCAAGTGGTCAACCGCTCGTCTGTGATGACACTTCTTTGTAAATTCTTCAGGTCACAATATCCCATCTGAGTCAAGTTGAGAAAATAAGGCAGGAAAAACAGTTTCTTGCTGGACGTCCACACAGCCAGACTTTAGTGTGTCCCACTGTATTTGAAAAGAGCAGCTCTTCTGTTGTCTGAAGCAAACCTTTCAGCTCCGGTCTTTGGTTGTCTTAATTATTACCTCTTGCTTCAATTGAAAGTGCAATTGAGAAAACTGTTTCAGTTTGGATATGTAATCCACCATTCTGAAAGTAAAGTCCAGGCGAGAGGAAAAAATAAATGAATGGCTACTCTCGTAGCTTGCTGTCACTTATCCTGCAGCTGCGGAGTTGCTGCAAGAAGAATCCCTGGGATCACTAGTGCTCCCTAACATGCAGCAGGAGAACTGAGTGCCTGCTTGATGCATTTTTGCAGTCGTTTTGTGATCGCTCAGCACATGAAACATGTTACACACACAGCTGTTGACAAATAAAAAAAAACACTGTACATTATGTACATCAGCTAAACTATGGAATTTAAGTTCAGACAGCCAAAGTGTATGACCATTTTCAACCCAGTCTCACGGCAAGTCGTCATTCAGCAGCACGAAATATACATTAATCTATTGGTTCGCGTGACGAAAAGCGCCTCATTTTTGTCACGGCAGCACAAATTCATTCTAATTCATTCCGTGATAGCTGCACGAAATTAAAAATGAAGTGGCGGGGGGGGGGGGGGTCAGGTGGTTATGGTTAGGGTGGAGGGAAAGAGTAAGATTAGGTTATGGTTAAGGTTAGGGTTGGGGGTAGGAGTAGGGTTAGTAATAGTGAGTTAAAAAAACCCTGTCACGAAAAAAAAAAAAAAAAACGTGAGACTGGGCTGCCATTTTAATAGCGACATACAGAGAAACAGTGAGACGGACTCACTGCACAGCATTCCAGCAGTTAGCCCAGTGATTGCGCATTCCAAGGTGAGGCCCGGCTGGCTACTGCCTCACCGCACATTTCTTCTCAGTATTTGAACAGCAAATGTTTAAATTTGAATAGAAAGCTAATGAAAAAGTTGAAGTTAAAAGGAAAATAACTTTATAGTACAAATCACTGGATAAATATAACAATTTAATTTATTTTTTCATTTTACATATTTTTTCTTTCCATGATGGCTGGTGAGGCTGTACCTCACCTGCCTTCCATGACCACACGTCACTGCCTGACCTGACCTCAGTGCTTCAGGTGAACTATGGTTGTTCTGTCCCTCACTGTGGGACATTAGTAAAGAATATTTTTGAGTTCTTCCTGAGGACAATGTGTCAGATTTTGAAAAAAAAAATTGAACATGAATATATGAGAAGGATCTGAATTTGTAGTAAAGCAAGGGATGAAATACATCAGTAGCATTGTGATGTACTGTGTTTGACTCATGAACTATTTTTTTATTGAACCTGGTTAAAAAAGGTCACAAGGAAAGACTTCAAAAAATAAGTTTCACTCAGTTGTCTAATTTTCTTTTGGGTCTATTTGTTGTGAGATTCAAAGAATACCCACATATGCACTACCCCTCTGAAATTATTTTTTAACCTTATTAATTAGTTCCATAATTCCATGTGAAAATTTTACTAAATAGGTTGGGTCTGTTTTACAAGCATCAGCTCACAAAGTCAGACATTAACATATAAGATCAGATGTTATTGATCCCAATGCTGTGGAAATTATTCACTTATTACAGCAACATCATCAGAGGTTGGCAAGTGACAAAAACAGATAAGAAAAAACAAAATCAGCATGCAGATAGATAGATAGATATTCTTCTCACTCGAGGCTCACTTGTGCTTTTATCTCATCATATCACAGGGTATCAGTGGAGCTTCTGGTCCTCTTGGTCCCCCTGGCCCCCCTGGTCTGCCTGTAAGTCTGATTCACTTATGCATTTAGATTTTACAGTGCAAATAGAATGATTTTTTCTCAGTTGCTGTGATTACATCTCATCTCATCCAGGGCCCTCAAGGTCCTAAAGGAGCCAAGGGTTCACCTGTGAGTATGATATTTGTTTGTCAAAGGTGTAATGCTCCTGTGATGTGCTGTGTAAAATGTATCAATTTAATCCTCTTTTTTCCTCACAGGGTCCCGCTGGTCCAAAAGGAGACACTGGTGCAGTTGGTCCTGCTGGTCCTCCGGTGAGTTCACTGCTTCTGAATCCTATTCTGTTGTGATAGTTTATACAATTATTTAACCCTCTGGGTCCAACGCCGTTGTATAAGACTGCTGAGACCAAGTTTTACTAAATTATAAATAACTTTTTAATGATATGAGATAGAAACTTACGTTTGTTTTGCTGAAAAGTTAACTCTGCGGACTTTCGAGCCAGCCATCCACCATCTTTGTACTCCTCATAGAAGCTGTGTGATGACGTGCGCAATGTGAGTGTCCAATTGGAATTGTTTCACCGTCACATGGTTTTCCATAATCCAATTGTAGGGCAGATTTACCTCACGTGATAAACCAAAGATTGTTTTTAGGTGTGATGTGTTACTAGTTGGCCCATTTGAATAGCCCCCTGGCTGCTGGCTCCAATGCACCCTGTGCCATTACGCACAGCGATCAGTGACAGTGAGCAGACGGAGAGCCTCTCATACAATCTCACGTGCTCAAACAAAGAGTGTGTGAGTATCAGGATTGCTCCACTAGTTTACCTGTGAATGTTATTGGATAAGCCTGTGGCAAACTCTCTCACTCCGGCCTAAAGGACCGTTTACCATATCAATGGAGCGAGGGGGAGGGGCAGCTCCTCAAACTGCGAATGAGCCTTGAAGTGTGAAAGCTGCTTTCAGAGCAGGAGCGAACAAACACACAGTTAACTTAGAAGTAGAAGTTTGTGATGTGACCTTTGTGTAATAGCAGACAGAAATTGCTTTGAAATGAAGACAAACAAAACGCATCGACCATTTTGTATATATTGTTCAAAATGTGCATTTGTGTTTACTGTTTGAACCTTTTTGTTGTACAGTCAAAACAGTTGTTTATTATAGTTTGCTGTGTGTTTTGAATAAATGTGTGTGGAAAATTATTTCCGCTTTACTTTTTCCTTTCTTATTTCTGATTGTAAACCTGTATTACACTTATAAAACACCACTATTGCATATATATTCCGAAAGTAGAGGTTGTCCTGAAAAAAGAGACAAAAAACTTGATTGTGGGATGCAGGGAGAGCTGTTAACAGCAGTAATAAAACATTTATGCCAGGCAAGTGAACTGTCCAAAAAAATGCCCTCAGACCCCAGAGGGTCAAAAAAATAAATCCCTTCGGCCACTCCCTTGTTTACACTTGGGGTCACCACAGCAAATCCAAGGTTGAACTGCATGTTGTATTGGCACAGGTTTTACGCCAGATGCGCCAGATTGAACCGGGAACCTTCAGCACTAAAACCAAGCGCACTAATCACATTTCCACCACCCCTGCCTGTTGATGGTTCGCTGAACTCAAAATGTTATTTTAAAATCATTCAATAGCTCGATGGAGACTTTGATATCAATCACACAGTTTGAAGTACAAAAAAAATTTATTTGTCCATTTTTCACCCAAAAGGGTCCACCAGGTGAAGTTACCCAGCCCCTTCCCATACAATCACCAAAGAAGACCAAGCGCTCAAGTGACATGCAGTCAGACACAGCTGGCACCATTATGGACTACGGCGAGGGCATGGAGGACATCTTTGGTTCTCTGAACAACCTCAAACAGGACATAGAGCGTATGAAGTACCCCATGGGCATACAAAACAACCCCGCCAGGACATGCAAAGATCTGCAACTCTGCCACCCTGAATTTCCTGATGGTAAGACTGAAGAAAGCAGGGGCTAATGAAGGCCAATGGCCCCAAGTCACATGCACTCCTGCCGCAAATTTGTTTGACAAAATTATTGCTATTGTTAATATTACTAATATTCTTAACACAAACAATAAAACTAACACAAAGAACATACATGACAACCATAACACACATAACACAAAATAATAAATAGTATTATTACTGGCAACTCATTAAACATAGCAACTTTTGCAATCAGAAAACTATTTCATTCCATGCTGGGAGCTGAGATGTCTATTTTTATGTGTATTAAAGCACACATTTAAAATTATTTACAATGTTTTCTCTAAATTGAGTTTAATTAAAACTGGTATCTTGACGCATTTGCTCTTTTTAAAAAGTGGGTATTACAAAGTGGCATGAAGTACTTTTTGCAGTATTTTAATTGCACTGTTCACCGACTATACATTCTGGGATTAAGGTTAAAAGGCTGGTGTACAAGTCACTTTAATGTGTCACTGCTGCAAGAGATTTTTAAATGCAAGTTTACTACACCCCTTTGCATTATATGGTACAGAAACATGTTATTTTGACAAACCCGAACTGAACCATGAGTGATTCCTAATGTTTAGTGACATGCTGATCACCGACTGGACACAGTCAGTGTAACACTTACCTTTCTTTTTGCTTTAGTCTCTATTGGGCTGTCTCTATTTGTAAAAACCTCTGCTAATAGTTTAGTTCAGACTCAATAACTTGGCTGCACAACATTCTAATTGACCTCTCAGTACCTTGGACCTTTCAACATTGGCATATGTTTCCTAGTTCAGCAGTAAGGCTCAATAAAGACAAATTATCATTGTATTAAGTAACTATTTTTGTCAAAATCATTGCACAGAAATACGATTTCACCAAAAATAGTTAGGAGACAAGGGATGAAAATAAGCAGCAAATTACTTCAAAGCAGAATTTGATGCTTCCAGTTTCATTTACAAATAAAGATTTAAGCTACTTTATGGAGACATAACTGGAATATGATGTCTGAGTATTCTCGGGTTCCTCAGGCGAATACTGGATTGATCCAAACCAAGGCTGCTCTGGGGATTCCTTCAAAGTCTACTGTAACTTCACTGCCGGGGGCGAAACCTGCATCTACCCAGATAATAAGTCCAACGGGGTAAGTGGCTATACACAAGACCCCCCAACTGTCTTTTGAAGAATTATTTGTCATGAAATATTTAGCAATCATTTTAAGCTTTCAAGCAAACACATCAGCACACAGCACAGTAAAGAGGTTGCTGAAGGAAGCCATTTGATTTGCAGCGGTGCTTGTCTTGTTCAGATTAAATATTCACTTTTGTGCAAACAACAGAAACACCACCAAAAGGCATGTATTGGAAAATAACAAGGCTCTGTGAAGTAAGGAAGATATATTTCAATGATATTAAAATTGAAAAAACATTTGTCTGATCCCAGTTGATCAACAATGATGCTACTCCTGAGGCTGTGCCTGCTGAAGCAAGCTTTCTTCATGTTCTCCTTATGTCTTATAACATAAAAAATAATAATGCTCATCAGTAATATGCTGTCTGCTTTTTGTTTTCTATAGGTTAGAATATCTTCGTGGCCCAAAGAGGTCCCTGGCTCATGGTTCAGTGAATTTAAGCGTGGTAAAATAGTAAGTACTCTTTCTCTTCCTGCTGTCAGCCACCTCCTCCAGCTCACTGCCCAAAAGCCAAACTTCTTCACTCAGCACCATACTAAAAGGACCTGTGCAGCAGTTCTGTGCAACGGCAGGGGGCCTGCTAATAGGCTCTAAAAGCAGCAGCTCCTGCAAAATTGTCAGGCAGTGACCCAAAGTTGCTCCCCATAAAGAAACCGTAATCTACCTAATGGTTTGAGTATATTCATATTTTATTCAAAATCGGAACAGAGAGGATTCTGTGAACATAATGCTTTTATCATGAATAAGATTGGCTTTAAGCTAAACTAATATGTGCCCTTTTGATGTTAGGGCCTCATTTTCAGTTAAATTGTCCAAACAACACAATAACAAAAATGAGCAGGCCTCTGTTTAAGACCTTCTATGACTCTGCTCTAGCCTCAGCTCTCCTCTGTGCTGTCATCTGTTGGGCCCCGGGCAGCACAGAGCGGGAGAGAAAGAGACTGAATAAGCTGGTCAGGAAGTCCAGCTCTGTCCTGGGCTGTCCTCTGAAGTCTCTGGAGGAGGTGGCTGAGAGGAGGGTGTTAACCAAGTTCAAGTCCATCATAAACAACTCCTCTCACCCTCTGCACCAGACTGTAGTGGAGCTGAGCAGCTCGTTCAGTGACAGACTGAGGCACCCTCAGTGCAAGAAGGAACGATACCACAGTTCGTTCCTCCCTGCTGCTGTCAGACTGTACAATAACACTGTGAAATAACCACATGCAATAATATGTCCACAAATCATGTGCAATAACAACTCGTTTACAAATCCCAGCACTTGTGTCACCTTATCACATCTAAATTCAACTTCACATATTGTATAACATGCTCCTATCTCCTTTTCAATCCCAATCATGTTTATATATATATATATATGCATATGTACTTATATACAAGGTTGGGTAGGATTACTTTGAAATGTAATCCAAAAGTAATCAGATTACAAGTAATCCAAATGTATGTACATACAACCCCTGGCAATAATTATGGAATCACCGGCCTCGGAGGATGTTCATTCAGTTGTTTTTATTTTGTAGAAAAAAAGCAGATCACAGACATGACACAAAACTAAAGTCATTTCAAATTGCAACTTTCTGGCTTTAAGAAACACTATAAGAAATCAGGAAAAAAAATTGTGGCAGTCAATAACGGTTACTTTTTTAGACCAAGCAGAGGGAAAAAATATGGACTGACTCAATTCTGAGGAATAAATTATGGACTCACCCTGTAAATTTTCATCCCCAAAACTAACACCTGCATCAAATCAGATCAGCTCGTTAGTCTGCATCTAAAAAGGAGTGATCACACCTTAGAGAGCTGTTGCACCAAGTGGACTGACATGAATTATGGCTCCAACACGAGAGATGTCAATTGAAACAAAGGAGAGGATTATCAAACTCTTAAAAGAGGGTAAATATCACGCAATGTTGCAAAATATGTTGGTTGTTCACAGTAAGCTGTGTCTAAACTCTGGACCAAATAAAAACAACATGGGAAGGTTGTTAAAGGCAAACATACTGGTAGACCAAAGAAGACATCAAAGCGTCAAGACAGAAAACTTAAAGCAATATGTCTCAAAAATCGAAAATGCACAACAAAACAAATGAGGAACAAATGGGAGCAAACTCGAGTCAACGTCTGTGACTGAACTGTAAGAAACCGCCTAAAGGAAATGGGATTTACATACAGAAAAGCTAAACGAAAGCCATCATTAACACCTAAACAGAAAAAAAACAAGGTTACAATGGGCTAAGGAAAAGCAATCGTGGACTGTGGATGACTGGATGAACGTCATATTCAGTGATGAATCTCAAATCTGCATTGGGCAAGGTGATGATGCTGGAACTTTTGTTTGGTGCCGTTCCAATGAGAGATTTATAAAGATGACTGCCTGAAGAGAACATGTAACTTTCCACAGTCATTGATGATATGGGGCTGCATGTCAGGTAAAGGCACTGGGGAGATGGCTGTCATTATATCATCAATAAATGCACAAGTTTACATTGATATTTTGGACACTTTTCTTATCCCATCAATTGAAAGGATGTTTGGGGATGATGAAATCATTTTCAAGATGATAATGCATCTTGCCATAGAGCAAAAACTGTGAAAACATTCCTTGCAAAAAGACACATAGGGTCAATGTCATGGCCTGCAAATAGTCCGGATCTTAATCCAATTGAAAATCTTTGGTGGAAGTTGAAGAAAATGGTCCATGACAAGGCTCCAACCAACCTGAAAAGCTGATCTGGCAACAGCAATCAGAGAAAGTTGGAGCCAGATTGATGAAGAGTACTGTTTGTCACTCATTAAGTCCATGCCTCAGAGACTGCAAGCTGTTAGAAAAGCCAGAGGTGGTGCAACAAAATACTAGTGATGTGTTGGAGCGTTCTTTTGTTTTTCATGATTCCATAATTTTTTCCTCAGAATTGAGTGATTCCATATTTTTTTCCCTCTGCTTGGTCTAAAAAAGTAACCGTTACTGACTGCCACAATTTTTTTTCCTGATTTCTTATAGTGTTTCTTAAAGCCAGAATGTTGCCATTTGAAATGACTTTAGTTTTTTGTCATGTCTGTGATCTGCTTTTTTCTACAAAATTAAACAACTGAATGAACATCCTCCGAGGCCGGTGATTCCATAATTTTTGCCAGGGGTTGTACATACATGTAATCCACATGTATTCTTTCAAAGTAATCCTACCCAACCTTGCTTATATATGTACGTACATATATATATATATATCCTATTTCTACCTCATTTTCTTATTTTATTGTACTGTTACAAGTATTATTATTATTGCTTATCCTTGCACACGCTGTTGATGAACATTTTCCTCTACTTGCACCCATCTTGTGTGTTTTTAAGAGCTGACATAACATGTGAATTTCTCCTCTGTGAGATCAATAAAGTTTTATCTTATCTTAACATTTCCTTCTTGTTCTTGTAAACATCAGGAACTGTTTGTTGTTGTTGGAAAAGTGCAAGACAAAGTGTTTATATGGCTTTTTTGATCATTTTTATCATGAAAATTTATCTTTACGTTGATAGTGTAACTTTGTCGGATATCACCAGGGTTGGAAGAGTTGTTTTAAAAATGGATTCTATTGAACCTATTCAATCCTAGTTGTAACCTATAATCTAATCCCAATATCACAAAAAAATTTAAATCTCATTTGAATGTAATTTCTTTTTGTTAACTTTCGGATTATCTTAACCCTAAATTGACAGAAATACATAGTCAAAAGTCAAATGTGAATCGGACTGTATTGAAGTGTTTTCTGTAAATTTCCAAACATCAAATTGAGATAATTTAGGGAAAAAATAGATCCAAATTGCACAGCATTACTCTCTGTTTTCTACCTTACAAAGTACTAACAAAATTTACATGCACCAAAACCATTGCAGTATAGATGCAAATTGCAATAATTTTATTTTTCAATTTATTTATTTATTGCACTTATTTTAATGTTTACTTAAGTTTTAAAAGATAATTTCTCATTGCAATGAATTCTCCTTGGTGTTCCATGAAGTTTATGAGTAACTGTGTTGTATTTATTTTATCAGTAATTTTACTTCAGAATTACATCAGTTTAGTGTAGTTTAGTGTATTTGTTTATTTTGTCAGGCGCTAGTAAGGGATTTAGTCAATGACCCTATGTAATAAATGCAACATTCATTTTCAAGGCGATTATACGAGGTCTGTGAGAAAAGTATCTGACCTTTTTATTTTTTTCAAAAACTATATGGATTTGAATAATGTGCGCTTGCATCAGACAAGCTTGAACCTTCGTGCGCATGCGTGAGTTTTTTCACACCTGTCGGTTGCGTCATTCGCCTGTAGGCAGGCTTTGAGTGACCACTGGTCCACCCTCCTGATCGGATGTTTATTGTTTAGGAATGGCGGAGCAACTGCCGCTTTGTTCCATGAAAGTTTTTTCAGAAACTCTGCCAGACAGCCAGATGGAAACCATTTGGAAAATTCAGTTGGCTTTCGGTGAAGATTCTATCGGTATCACACGGATTAAGGACCATTAAAACTGGATTAAAAATGGCCCACGGCGGCGGAGGGCGCACCGCGCCCCGAGCGGCCATCGACAGGCTGGAATGAGCAGATCACTTCCAAATTTAAGGCTCTGTTGATGCAGGACGTCGTGTGACTAGCAGAGAAGTTTCAGAAGAGGTCGGGATCAGCACTTTATCGGCACATTCCACTGTTAAAGGAGATTTGTAATGAAAGACATGCGGACGGATTCGCGCGTCGAGACGCAGCCGCTCACAGCCGCTGGACAAACAACACCTCCATGTTGGAAGTCTCACAGGACAAGTTGGAACATGCCCAGCTGTTAACCAATTTCTCGGATACTCACTCGACTGAAAAGCCACTGAAAGCCGTCTGAATCTTACGAATGGTTTCCAACACGGAGGTGTTTTTTGTTGAGCGTTTTTTTTGTTGAGCGCGTCAGCTCCGTGCCGACACGCGAAATCCTCCGCACGTCTTTCATTACAAAATCTCCTGTAACAGTGGAATGTGCCACAAAAGTGCTATGTCCAGCTCTCTTGCCATTTCTGTGGTAGTCACACAATGTCACGGATCAACACAGCGTTCAGTTTAGAAATGATCTAGTGGTTCCAGCCTGTCGATGGCCGCTCGGTGCGCCGCGCGCCCTCCGCCGCTGTGGGCCGTCTTTAAAAAGGTTTTAACACTCCTTAATCCGTGTGACGCCGATAGAATCTCCACCGAAATCCATCTGAATCTTTCGAATGGTTTCCAACTGGCTGTCTCTAACAGTTTCTGAAAAAAAATTAATGGAGCAAAGTGGCAGCCTCTCAGCCATTTCCCTGACAATAAAAATCCGACGAGGGGGGTGGACCAGTGCTCACTCAAAGCCTGCCCACAAGCGAATGACAGGCGTGAAAAAACTCACGCATGCGCACGAAGGTTCAAGCTTGTCTGATGCAAGCGCACGATTCAAATCCATATAATTTTTGAAAAAAATAAAAAGGTCGGATAGTTTTCTCACAGACCTCCTATAATAATGGTTAGATGCTTTTTCATTATGAAACAACAGAACAGATTTATGTTGTTTTGACACGAACTGCTCATACTAAAGATAAAACGAGTAACTAATCCAGCTATGCAACAGCCAGCCTGCAGAGCTGTGGGCTGAGGACACTTACAGCCGGCAGGCAATCTGTCAAAGACGTTAGAAACTTTTATTCATTTGACAGCAAAGCGGTGAGAGATCTGTTATGTCTTTTTTTTTTTTCAGAAAATTTTGTAGTCCCTGTTTTTACAAAAATGTGTTACATCTTTCATCTGACCTTTGTATCACAGTGCGCTACGTTCTGCACAGCCAGAAAACAATACACAGCTCATACAGATCACATAGTAGCAGGGTGTGAAGGTATTACAGGAGTGCACTACACCGCAAACTAGGAAATATGACATCTCATGGTTCACAAATGAGGGCACTTCTAACTCATGTTTGGGGAAACTTCAACCAAATTTAATGTACCACTCATAGCTGTTTTGAATGTCCCACTTCTACACACTCAATTTTTGCATGCGAGGTGAATTACAGCCAGACAAATGTGTCACCATTCCAGAACTGCAGAGACCGCACATGATAAAGTTGACTAGATTTGGCAATAGACATGTAAGAATGATATCTCCATTTTGGATGAAATTAAAACCATGGCACATTAACTATGGTGAAATTTTAGAGAAAGAGTTAGCATTCAGTGCATTATTCAGATTATACTGACTATGATGGACTTGACGTACCACTATTTTGAATTTATGTGAAGAAATAGCTGCTGCAGTGCTCCTCACATTCTCGCTGACTATTTAATAGTATCCGCTGGTTCTGCAGTGTTGGACAGGATGATGAAATGCTTGAATCCATCTGTGACGGACTCATGGTGGCCTGACTGAGCAACCACAGGAGGCTGTTATGTGATGTAACCTGTCATCTGAAATTCTGAGCAGATGATTTTTTTTAATGTATGGCTAGTCTGTTGTAATAATATTTTTAGTACTGACAAAGACAAACTTTTTTTTATTATCCAAAAGGACTGTAATATTCTTTCTGCTGATGATTAAATCTGAGTGTCTGAGTTTGGAATTGTCCTGGATCAAGACAAAGATCCAGGCTTTTAATGCATTTCTGGACTTGGCCATGAGACATGTCTGCATGCAGCGAAAGTGTTGAACTTGGAGAGATATTTATTAATCTTGGCAGTGACATTCATGTCTCTGAGGCTTTAAACTCTCAGATTGGTTGTCTTTGTTGCTGTCTTTGGACAGAGGAGTTTACCAATAACTTTGCGGGAGAACGAAAATCCAGATCTTTGGGGTCCTGATGCTACTTGTCTTACTGCTGCAAGCCTTGAAGGCTAACCAGTGACCTAAAGCAATGTCTGTATGTCTTTGATACTAGGTCTTCTTGGCTGATCTTTATTTGCTGCTGAAATAATTTTGTGTCAAATGAGCCATTATTTGGGGTTACAACATTTTAGTCATGTGATATGTTTATTTATGCATGATCCATCTCACATGTGCATCAGTGTTGACTTCCCCAGTGGTTGGAGAAGGTCAATGGGATACCCATGTTTCACCTGGTTGTGTCAGATAGATTGTAACTATTGAGCAACAGAGATGGATCAGTTGTCCACCTGGGTGGCTCCCATCTAGTACCCATACAGTTCCATGAGGTGTATGTGGCAATGCACAGCACCACTGAATGCTCCCAGACTTAAATTCAGATAGATAAATAGACAGTAATGGTTGCTCTAGATGAAAAACAAATGGTTAGGAGAGATATAATTCTTCAGTGAATATATTATTGTTCAATGTAGTATTGTAAATATAACTGAACTATTATACGAAGCCACATCACACTTTTCATTGTGATACAAATGGGGTCTTATGGCATTCGAATTTGTATATTCTGTACTGTTTGCCACCTTCAGAAAACAAACAAAGGTCCAGTTATTTTGTATTCAACCCAAAAATGGAAAAAAAAAAATAAAATAGACCCACTTGTAAAAATGCAAAAGTGTTTAGAATCTTGACTGACATCGTCTCTTTATCCTGACAGCTAACATACGTTGATGCAGATGGAAATTCAATAAACATGGTACAAATGACCTTCCTCAAACTACTGACAGCTTCGGCCAGGCAAAATTTCACTTACAGCTGTCACCAGTCTGTCGCATGGCATGACGATACCAGTGAAAGCTACGACAAAGCACTGCGCTTCCTGGGTGCCAACGATGAGGAGATGTCTTATGACAATAACCCCTACATCAGAGCCCTCTCAGATGGGTGTGCGGTAAGCATAGTTTATTGAAACCGTTTTGTTCAAAATGTGTATGGAGTGGCTTCTTGCACTGGCAGGATCTAAACTGGCTGTTTATACAGCAAGGAATGAAAAATGATTAGTTTTTTTTTTTTAATCTAACTGTTTGCTGAGCAAATCTGTATAAAGAGTGTTGACGCTTGTCTTTGGTTTTGTCATGTGATTTCATGTTTTGACTGTTAGTTTGTTTTAATGAGTCTTTGTGAAGCAGAATGGAGCTTGTCCAAATGAATGTTACAGTGCGGTAAGAAAGTATTTAGTCAGTCCCTGATTGTGCAAGTTCTCCTACTTAGAAAGATGAGAGAGGTCTGTAATTTTCGTCATTGGTACACTTCAACTATGAGAGACAAAATGAGGAAAAAAAATTCCAGGAAATCACATTGTAGGATTTTTTAAATAATTTATTTGTAAATTAGGGTGGAAAATAAGTATTTGGTCAATAACAAAAGTTCAACTCAATACTTTGTAACATAATCTTTGTTGGCAATGACAGAGGTCAAACGTTTCCTGTAAGTCTTCACCAGGTTTGCACACACTGTTGCTGGTATTTTGGCCCATTCCTCCATGCAGATCTCCTGTAGAGCAGTGATGTTTTGGGGCTGTTGCTGGGCAACACAGACATTCAACTCCCTCCACCAATTTTCTATGGGGTTGAGGTCTGGAGACTGGCTAGGCCACTCCAGGACCTTGAAATACTTTTTAGGGAGCTACTCCTTTGTTGCCGAGCAGTGTGTTTGGGATCATTGTCATGTTGGAAGACCCAGCCACATTGCATCTTCAATGCTCTCACTGAAGGAAGGAGGTTTTGGCTTAAAATCTCATGATACATGGCCACATTCATTCTTCCCTTAACACGGATCAGTCGTCCTGTCCCCATTGCAGAAAAACAGCCCCAAAGCATGATGTTTCCACCCCCCATGTTTCACAGTAGATATGTGTTCTTGGAATGCAACTCAACATTTGTCTTCCTCCAAACATGACTAGTTGAGTTTTTACTAAAAAGTTCTATTTTGGTTTCATTTGAGCACATGATATTCTCCCAATCCTCTTCTAGTTCATCCATATGCTCTCTGGCAAACTTCAGATGGGCCTGGACATCTACTGCCTTAAGCAGACGGACACACCTGGCACTACAGGATTTGAGTCCCTCTGTGTGTAGTGTGTAGCCTTTGTTACTTTGGTCCCAGCTCTCTGCAGGTCATTCATCAGGTCCCTCCGTGTAGTTCTGGGATTTTTGTTCACCATTCTCATGATCATTTTGACCCCACGGGATGACATCTTGCGTGGAGCCCCAGATCGAGGGAGATTATCAATGGTCTTGTATGTCTTCCATTTTCTTACAATTGCTCCCACAGTTGATTTATTCACACCAACCTGCTTGAGTATTGTAGATTCAGTCTTCCTAGCCTTGTGCACATCTACAATTTTCTTTGTGGTGTCCTTCGACAGCTCTTTGGTCTTGGCCATAGTTGAGTTTAGAGTTTGACTGTTTAAGGCTGTGGATAGGTGTCTTTTATACAGATAACGAATTCCAACAGATGCCATTAATACAGGTGATAGGTGGAGGACAGAAGAGCTTCTTAAAGAAGAAGTTAGAGGTCTGTGAGAGCCAGAAATCTTGCTTGTTTGTGGGTGACCAAATACTTATTTTCCACCATAATTTACAAATAAATTCTTTAAAAATCCTACAATGTGATTTCCTGGAATTTTTTTTCTCATTTTGTCTCTCATAGTTTAAGTGTACCTATGATGAAAATTCCAGACCTCTCTCATCTTTATAAGTAGGAGAACTTGCACAATCAGGGACTGACTAAATCCTTTCTTACCCACTGTATATGGTGTCAATTTTTCCATTAAACCAGCTAGGCCTCTAACTAGGTGAATAAAGTGTGAATAATTTAGCCTTAAGTAGTATATATATCTGTGTATCATCAGCATAGCAGTGGAAATGTATGACACAACTGCACATCAGTGGACAATAGGTGTACTGTATAGGCACTTCTTCATCAAGTAAAATATGGAGGAATATAACAGCTTCATGCTCTATTGTTGTATGAACACTCAGGGATGATTTGGCATGAAATGAAATGAAATGAAATCCGTGTTTACTTTGGTTTTGCGTTGTCTCACTAATTGCTGTTGACATCTGTCTCTTTTGCAGACGAGGAAGGGCTACGGAAAGACTGTGATGGAGATTAATACTCCCAAAATTGATCAGGTTCCTATTGTTGATGTCATGTTGACTGACTTTGGGGATCCCAACCAGAAGTTTGGATTTGAAGTCGGGCCTGTGTGCTTCCTTGGCTAAATAAAATGGGATAATTAAAGGACTTGATAGGGTCAGCAAAGAAAGTCAAGTTGAGACATTTTGAGTTCCAACAAGCTCCATTTGTAGCCCTACCCCAACTGTTTTTATGCCACATGCAAGTTTTGAATATGAGAAGGTGTAGCAAACATGTCTTCCCATGTATGTACGTGTATTCCAAAAAATATACTTGCTGCCCTTGTAGGGCTCGAACCACATGTCTTAACCACATTATGGAACAAAGCTGAAGGACATTTGGAAACGTGGCACGGGAGGTCACCAAGTGAAGGGGGGGGGGGCAGGCAAGATTGGGGGCACAGACCTCCTCTTTGCATTCTCCAGGTGCTGTCTGATGACTACAATGGTGCTTGTTCAAAACACAAAACAAGTATAAAGAGGTGCTATAAGAAAGAAGGTGCATTTTGATAATTATAAAACTGTAATTAGTGTTTTGTACAAAACTTGTATTTCTTAATCTACTTTCAAAACTTGCATGTGTGCCAGATTCTTCTTCTGGCTCTTTATTTTCAATTTTAAAGATTATAGATTATAACTTAAAACCATCATAGAAACAAATGCATTTGCCGTTCTGGTGTTGTGTTTTCTTTCAACAAATACTGTGTATGTGTCATGAAACAAATAAAGTGAGCATTCAAACTCTTCTGTTTTCCTAAATTAGATTGTATGACCTTTGTATATACTGACAATCCAAATCTTGAGATTATATGCTGTTTTGTCCTTGTGCCCAAAGCTGACTCAACGGGAAATATTACACCAGCACATGTACGGAAACATGTTCCACTAACATTGTTATCCTGTGCTCATAGGAATCAATCATGGCATTCATTTTTCTTTAATTTAATTCCATTTGGGGTTTTTTTGTTTGTTTTTTTATATTTGTTTTTGACAGTTTTTCTTTTTGGTTGTATACCTCAAACTTTCTTGGTAACCTTTAAGATGCAAGGATGTAATGCCCTGTATATACCTTGGTTGAGCAATTAAGTTTATATATTTTGGGTGAGGATTTGTTTTTGGGTTTTTTCGGAAGAGAAATACATAACTGTCAGACATCCATTGTTCAAATCTATGTGTGAATGCAATGCGAAGCCCTTTAGGTGACCAATTTTTGTAACTAAAATGAGAAAAAAATTGTTTTAATCCAGAACAACACTGAACTGAATGTCTCGATGGTTTGTGTTGACTTTGGAGTAGATCGACTCACTGTTCATGTTAAATGCTTTAAATTGAGGAAATGTCAATTCAACTCAGACTCTGGGCTGGTGCAATTCCATCTCTCTTGAACCCAATAAAGTACACTCTAACAACATATGAATATTTATATATTTAATTCTTTGTGTATGAATGGGGCTTTTAGTTAGTGTGCCTTTTGTTAAAGATGTGTTTACTCATATGGTAGTAATTTATATGCAATCCTTAGAATCTCACACAAATATACTTACGTGGTTTCTGCTGTAGAAGTGGAATTTGCAAAGAAGACAGACTGTCGACAACTCCAGTGGGAATTAGATATATTTTATATTAATCAAGTGTGGGTCTTCACACCTCAGTTGCATTATTGGTGGTTGAGCTGTGATTACAGCCAAAAAAATAAACAAACATTGCACAACACGATTTGTCAGCCTATGACAAATATTGGGAAGTTATTGGGAAGGCAATTTCTTTGACTTCATGTTTGGTTTGTGCTCTGACATGTACTGTCGACTGTGGGACCTTGTATGTAGACAGGTGTGTTCCTTTCCAAATCATGTCCATTCAGCTGAATTTACCCCAGGTGGACTCCAGTTAAGCTGTAGAAACATCTCAAGGATGATCAGTGACACAGGATGCGCCCGAGCTCAATTTTAAGCTTCATGGTAAAGGCTTTTTTTAATAAATTTGGAAAAATCTCAAAAAACTTTTTTCACATTGTCATTATGGAGTGTTATGTGTAGAAATTTGAGGAAAAATGAATTTCATCCATTTTTTTAATAAGGCAAATATAACAAAATTTGTCATATTACAAAATGTGGAAAAAGTGAAGCGCTATCAGGCTGGGTGGGCAGAGGCATCTGGACACAATTGCAGGACTCAGAAAAGCAGCCCTGGTTTTTAAGATTGTTTACTGTATGATTAAGCAGGGTCTGGTACACAAAAAGGCAGACCAAAAACCAAACAAATCAGGTACATCAGGCGAAAAAACAGGCAGGTGGTCAAAAAGCACAACGAGGCAAGAAGTACTAGGAAAACACAAGAACAGAGATGGAAGCAAAGGCGTAAAGCACAATGATCTGACAAGGGACTAGTGCAACCAGTGAAGCTTATATACACCCTGATGATGCGCTACAGATGAGAAACAGGTGTGTGGAAAGCTCCAGAATAGGGTGTGGCCCTGACAGTGTGCACCACCAAGCACAAAGAGAGACAGACGAGAGAGAAGGAAAGAGAAAGCCCATGCAAGAAAAACCCAGCAAGAGAAATCACAAACTGAAAAAACAATCAAACCTAAGTGTAGCATGTGAAACCAGTGTAACGCTACACAGCACAAATGCTGATTTTGGGCTAGTGCATTCAGGATTATAGGTTCGGCTCTCGGAGGTGATATAACGACAACAATAAGGTATTTTAGTTAGGTGTTGGTACCGTATATTAAGCGTGTTTGAACAAAGCAATGAATATTTACAGTATTTAAAATATGCCGATTTTTACTTTAAAGTGCACTTGAAACCAAAAACCCAAAAGAAAATGTTGGTCCCACAATGTGAGCACCAAGTCCAGTTCCTCTCACACATGGATGTATTATTGCACACGAGAGTTCTTTAAATGTCCATAGGAAATCCGGTTAAATGTCCATAGGATTTATTGTGCAGTGTGTGATTGAGAGTGGTGGGGTGAACAGTTAACAAGCCACAGCCTCCTACCCTGACTATGGGCATAGACAGATTCAAGTTCCAGGCCAGAATGCTCAGCTCACCATTGGTTGCCAACCCTGGTAAACCTGGCCTGTATGGTGTAAACAGGACCATGTATAAGTAACATTATAAATCAAAAATCCACTAGCTAGTAATATTTCATTATGTGTACACAATCAAAGTTCACAATATTACCCCATAAACAACAATAGGGAAAATAAATAGAAAGTCACAAGTTATAAATAGCTCTTCTCAACAGAGTGAATGAAATAAATACAATACACTACCATTGGTGAAATTTACAAGATCAGCTTAGTTACAATAGTTTTGCAACCCAAAATAAATAGTTTCTGAATAGCCAAATTCAATAGTCAAACACATTCAGTTGCTATGGCATGAACCACTCAAATGCACGACAACATTAGCATTATAAAGGGCTAGATGCTACGTAGCCAGACCATTGAAAAGTCCAGGTCAAAATGCTAATGTTGCTAATGCTAACAAACAACCAAACAGACAAACTCACCAATTCCTTTCACTATCTCCCACGCAACACCAAAGCGGCTCCAATTTCCGCGGTAGAGGACTAAAAGAGTATAATGATTTGTGTGAAGACCAGAATATGAAAATAAGCGTTTGTTTGACTAACCTGTGACTGCTGTCCGATGGGCTTCCCCACGCATGTCTGAATGCTAACCCAGAGTGTATAACAAGCCTGGCAAGTAACACAATTGGTGGAGTGCGCTCACGTGACGGCATTAATGGTCAGGTGACCAGACTGACACACAGGTAGATAAAATAGTCAAAATATTTATTTATTGAAAAGATATTATTATTATTAGCAATTATATAAATTAATAATTAAGATAGGTGGAAACTAATTATTTATATTATATGTATAAAGCATTATTTATAATTAATTTTTTCCATCTGGGTTACATAAGCTAAGCAGAACAAACAGAAAAAAACATGACACAAAAAGTCCAGATCATGGCAAGCGCTGTGAATACTTTCTGGCTGTACTGTATCAGTAAATACAGGAGAAGGTACCATTCTTGCAAGGAATTTTCAGCAAAACAGAATTCTGGTGACCTTGGTGTGTGATCTTCTGACCCTCTTAGAAACCCAAATATATACTATTTTTTTTTTTTTGTCACTGAGTGTTAATACCAGAGGTGGGACAAAGTCACCAGCAAGTCACTCTCAGGTCATGAATCTGCAAGTCTCAAGTCAAGTCCCAAGTCAAGTCTCAAGTCATAATGTCTGACAACTGTTTGCAAGCTGACTTGAGACTTGCAGATTGATGACTTGAGAATGACTTGACAGTGACTTCATCCCACCTCTGGTTAATACCACTCACTCACTCATCTTCAACCACTTATCTGGGATCGGGTCATGGGGGCAACAGCTCCAGCAGGGGACACCAAACTTCCCTTACCTGGGCCACATTAGCCACCACTGACTGTGTGATACCGAGGCATTCCCTGGCCAGTGTGGAGATATAAAGTCTCACCTAGTCCTGTGTCTTACCTGGGGTCTCCGTCCAACTGGACGTGCTTGGAACACCTCTCTAGTGAGGTGCCCAGGGGGCATCTTTACCAGATGCCCAAATGACCTTAGCTGGCACCTTTCAATGGAAAGGAGCAGTGGCTCTACTCCGAGCTCCTCATGGATGACCGAGCTTCTCACATGATCTCTCAGGAGATGCTACCCTCCTGAGGAAAACCATTTCGGCCACCTGTACCCGCGATCTAGTTTTTTCGGTCATAATAGGTGAGTGTAGGAACAAAGATTGACCAGTAGATCAAGAGCTTCGCCTTTTGGTTCAGCTCCCTTTTTGACACAACAATACAGTAGAGTGAATGCAATACTGTCCCTGCTGTGCTGGTTGTCCGGCCAATATCATGCTCCATTGTCCCCTTTCTCGTGAACAAGACCCCAAGGTACCTGAACTGTTATGTGTCGACGCGGGTTGAGGAGCGGATCTGCGTCTGACTGAACCCAGCGCTAAAATAACCAGAAAGCGGTTCCAATAACAAAACAATTTATTTTCCCCCTTTTGTGCAATACTCGGTGTACAAACATAAAACGCGTCTGTCTGGCGGAGTGAAGGACGGCGCGCTCTCCAGCGCCCAAAGGGATCAAAGCCCGGCGCCTCTGGACCCACGTTCACCGCCAAACACCCCCCAGGTGGACACGACAAACCAACTCTGTGAAGGATAGAAAAGGTGAGGTAAGTCAGCAGCTACAACTAATATCCTTCAAAGGCACACACTATCAGCAACACATTCAGGTCTGAATTTAAGCTTTATGTAAATGAGCAGCTTCTCACAACAGGTGGAGGATCATCTGTCCGCACGCCACGGCCGTGAGAAGCGAGCTGCACAACTCTCATCAATATTCACATACACTGCGTAACAAAATACCAAATTACTGTTAACAATTATTCAGACAATCAAATCACCTCTGATGTGTGCTGACAGCATGTGTCCCTCACCCGTCCTCCTTCACAGGCATGATGTGTCAAACCCAGGCGTGGTCCTCAGCGTCTCACAAACGAACATCAGGTCGAGTTCCCGGCAATTCTGCTTGAATCACACATGGCTTAAATGCAGAACGCCATCTCATTATCTGCTTCAGCTGAAAGTCTTTAAGGTTGCACGTGAGCGTCATCCACAGGTGCTGCATATCACGTTGATGAGGGTGAAGGACTCTTCTGCCAGCACCTTCTCCACAGACAATAAATCAGTTTGCATACCACCTGGAGAGCAAAGAAAAGAAAAGAACACCAAAATGTCCAGCCAAACCCCCCCAACACACAACATGAACTCCTGCACTTGGGGAAATACCTCATTCCCTACCCAAAGCAGGCAAGCCATCGGTTTCCTGCTGAGAACCATGGCCTCAGATTTAGAGGTGCTGAGCCTCGTCCCTCAATCACACTTGGCTGCGAACTGACCCAGTGAGTGCTGGAGATCACAGGCCAATGAATCTAACAGAACCACATAATCTGCAAAAAGTGATGAGACCCTGAGCCCACAAAACTGAAGACCCTCCTTCCCCTGAGTACGCCTTGCTATCCTCTCCATGAATATCACAAACAGAATTGGTGACAAGGTGCAGCCCTGGCAGAGGCCAACCCGCACCGGAAACGAGTCCGAATTACTACCAAGAACCCAAACACAGCTCTCGCTTTGTGAGTCCAGAGATTGGATGGACCTGAGAATGGACCCCCTCACTGCTTTCCAGCACCCTGGAGTAGACTGCACCAGGGAGGCTGAGTAGTGTGATGTGCCTGTAATTGCCCCACACTCTCTGGTCCCACCACCCCAGTTTGGCACTGTCCCCGACCTCAACGCAACGTTGAAGAGACGTCTCATCCAAGACAGTCCCTCCACACCCAGAGCCATCAGCATTTCTGAATGGATCTCATCAGCCCCCGGGGCTTTACCACTCTGGAGTTGTTTGACTACCTCAGTGACTTTCACCAGGGAAGTTGATGATGATCCCCCATCATCTTTCAGCTCTGCCCCTACTATAGAGGGTGCTCCAGTCTGATGCAGGAGTTCCTCAAAGTGTTCCTTCCAGCGCCCAATTACCTCCTCAGCTGAGGTCAACAGAGTCCCATCCTTACTGTAGACAGCTTGGATGGTTTGCCCGTTTTCCCCTCCTGAGGTGCCTCACGGTCCACCAGAAGCACTTTGGTGCTGACTGAAAGTCCTCCTCTATGGTTACTCCGAATTCCTCCCAAACGCACTGCTTTACCTCTCTCACAACACAGGCTGCTGCCCTTCGGGGCTCTCTGAACATTGCAACTACCTCCAGAGTGTGGTGAAGTCCCCCAGCAGAACAATAGATTCCCCCACTTGAGCCCCATACAGGACTCCATTCAAGGACTCCAAAAAGACTAAATACTCCGAACTGCTGCTTGGTGCATATGTACAAACAACAGTCAAAGTTTTCTCCTCCGCCACCTGAAGGCGCAGGGACGCGACCCTATCATGTACTGTGGTAAACTCCAATGTAACGGCACTCGGGGGCTCCTGAGTATCCCCAAGTCCACCTGGCACCTCACATCCTGGGCAACTCCAGAGAAGAATAAGGTCCAACCCTATTAAGGAGAGTAGTACTGGGGCCAAGGCTGTGTGTGGAGGCAAGGCCCACCACTTCTAACTGGTAGTGCTCCACCTCCTGCACAAGCTCTGGCTTCTTCCCCCACAGCAAGGTGACGCTCCACGCCCCCAGAGCTAGCCTCTGCCCTTGACTTTCTCTGCCACCAATGGAACAACGCACCCAACCCCAGCAGTCCCCCCCTGCAGGTGGTGAGCCCACAGGGTGGAAATGGAAAGTCCACATTGCCTTTTCAGGATAAACCCAGCCTGGTGGTTGTTAATCCAGTTGTTTATACCATTTTGTAGCAAAATGTCTGTAAAGTGAGGGAGGAATGGGCAAATCACAAATATGATAATAACCCTCTAAAAATTATAAGGATGTAACACTGATAGATCTATCTAGTTGATTAAATTGTGCTGATTAGGCTGAATAATTAGGATGAATAGGATCATATATCTAAGTATTTATCAGCATTAGATATATGATCCTAATTATCCTAATCCTAAGTATTTATCAGCATTAACTGAATGTTAAGTATATATTTTGGCTTAGCTCAGTGTTTATTAAATATTTGTTTAATCAAGTAACTAAATATTTTTTATTGTTAATGTTCTTAAATAGATACGTGTTGTGTAAGTGTAGGAACACGGACCCACAACAGGGGGCGCAATGAACGGACAATGGAGGAATCAAATAACACTGTTTTTACTGTTGTGAAAACAGGCACAACAACACAGCCGATTACAATATTGAGACTGAGTCCAATAACAACGGTGTCGTGTGGGCAGGCTCGACGATAGGAGACGTCTGTCCAAGTCGAACCGGAACCAACCCGATTTCCTCTGCCACCGAACCCCGGGAATACTGGAGCCGCCAAGTCCCGAATCCCCAGGTGGCCACTGCCTCCGCTCGTCGGATCCGGTACTGCTGGCAAGGAACAAAAACAGTCAGGTGTGGATGCGGCTGCACCCAGTAACACGGAGGGTGGAGAGTCCACCTCCACCTCTCGTTAACAATGATACAGGAGTGTAGGAAGGTGAGTACTTATCCAAAAGTTGTTCAGTAGTCAGCTGTCCTACAAATGCTCCACAAGAAATACAACAATGGTTAGTTATATGTATGGGCAGAGATTGTTACCTCTTTGGTCAGGCGATATCTCGGCAAATGAGGTGGAGATGCCGTCCTGCTGATATACCTCCGTATTGATTGGGATCAGCTGTCTCCAGTGATGGATGACAGCTGTCGTCCTGGCTGCTCCCGTAAGGCGGCAGCGCCCTCCGGTGCCTGGAGCCCGCACTCCAGGCAGGGCGCCCTCTAGTGGTGGTGGGCCAGCAGTACCTCCTCTTCAGCGGCCCACACAACAGGACCCCCCCCTCAACGGGCGCCTCCTGGCGCACGACCGGGTTTGTCAGGGTGGCGACGGTAGAAGTCGGCCAGGAGGGCCGGGTCCAGGATGAAGCCCTTCTTCACCCAGGAGCGTTCTTCGGGGCCGTACCCCTCCCAGTCCACCAGATACTGAAAACCCCGGCCCATTCGTCGGACGTCGAGGAGCCGGTGCACGGTCCAAGCCGGCTCTCCGTCGATGATCCGGGCAGGAGGTGGCGCCGGACCCGGAGTGCAGAGGGGTGAGGTGTGATGGGGTTTAATCCTGGAGACCTGGAATACTGGATGAATCCGCAGTGAGGCCGGAAGCTGGAGCCTCACTGCGGCGGGATTGATGACCTTGAGTATCTTGTAAGGGCCGATGTATCGTTCTTGCAGTTTTGGGGAGTCCACTTGAAGGGGAATGTCCTTGGTGGACAACCACACTTCCTGCCCAGGACGATACGTGGGAGCCGGTGCCCGCCGCCGGTCTGCATGGTTCTTCGCCCTCGTCCGGGCCTTTAACAAAGCAGCACGGGCGGCACGCCACACCCGACGGCACTTCCGTAGGTGGGCCTGGACCGAGGGCACACCGACCTCCCCCTCAACCACCGGAAACAACGGGGGTTGATACCCCAAGCACACTTCGAAAGGGGAGAGGCCAGTGGCTGACGACACTTGACTGTTGTGGGCGTACTCGATCCAGGCCAGGTGGGTACTCCAGGCCGTCGGGTGCGCGGCTGTCACACAGCGTAGGGTCTGCTCCATCTCCTGGTTGGCCCGTTCTGCTTGTCCGTTGGTCTGGGGGTGATACCCGGACGAGAGACTGACCGTGGCCCCCAGTTCCCGGCAAAAGCTCCTCCAAACATGCGAGGAGAACTGGGGACCGCGATCGGAGACGATGTCTGATGGTATCCCATGCAGACGGACGACGTGGTGGACTAGGAGGTCCGCTGTCTCCTGGGCCGTTGGTAGCTTCGGGAGGGCCACGAAGTGGGCCGCCTTGGAGAATCGGTCCACTATCGTGAGAATGACGGTGTTTCCCTGGGACGGCGGGAGACCCGTGACAAAATCCAGGCCGATGTGAGACCAGGGGCAATGAGGCACGGGCAGCGGCTGTAGCAATCCCGATGTCTTGCGGTGGTCGGCCTTGCCCCTGGCGCAGGTGGTACAGGCCTGGATGTAACCCCGGACGTCGGCCTCCAGGGACGCCCACCAGAAGCGCTGCCGGACGACTGCCACGGTTCTTCGCACCCCAGGATGACAGGAGAGCTTAGAACCGTGACAGAAGTCCAGAACTGCAGCCCTGGCTTCTGGTGGGACGTAGAGTTTGTTCTTCGGTCCGGTTCCGGGGTCCGGGTCTCGTGTCAGGGCCTCCCGGACGGTCTTCTCCACGTCCCAGGTGAGGGCGGCCACGATAGCGGACTCCGGGATGATGGGATCCGGGGGATCCGACGATTCCGTTTTGACCTCATCTTCATGTACCCGGGACAAAGCATCCGATCTTTGGTTTTTGGTCCCGGGACGGTAGGTGATCCGGAAGTCAAAACGGCCGAAGAACAGTGACCAGCAGGCTTGCCTGGGATTCAGCCGCTTGGCGGTCCTGATATACTCCAGGTTCCGGTGGTCAGTGAAAACCGTGAATGGCACAGACGTTCCCTCCAACAGATGTCTCCACTCCTCAAGAGCCTCTTTCACCGCAAGGAGCTCTCGATTGCTGGCGTCATAGTTCCATTCGGCTGGGGTCAACCTGCGGGAAAAATAGGCACACGGGTGAAGGACCTTATCGGTCTTCCCGCTCTGGGACAGCACGGCTCCTATCCCTGAGTCCGAGGCGTCCACTTCAACCACTAACTGGCGACTAGGATCGGGCTGCACCAGAACAGGTGCAGACGAGAAGCGCCGTTTCAACTCCTTGAATGCGGCACCGCACCGATCCGACCAGGTGAAGGGGACTTTTGGTGAGGTCAGGGCTGTCAGGGGGCTAACTACCTGACTGTAGCCCTTAATGAACCTCCTGTAGAAATTAGCAAAGCCTAGGAACTGTTGCAACTTCCTACGGCTTGTGGGTTGGGGCCAGTCTCTCACCGCCGCAACCTTGGCCGGATCAGGAGCGACGGAGTTGGAGGAGATGATGAACCCCAGGAAGGACAAAGACGTGCGGTGGAACTCACACTTCTCGCCCTTCACAAACAGCCGGTTCTCCAACAACTGCTGCAGGACCTGACGTACATGCCGGACATGAGTCTCAGGATCCGGAGAAAAGATGAGTATATCGTCTAGATATACGAAGACGAACCGGTGCAGGAAATCCCGCAAGACATCATTAACTAATGCTTGGAACGTCGCGGGGGCGTTTGTGAGGCCGAACGGCATGACCAGGTACTCAAAGTGACCTAAGGGGGTGTTAAATGCCGTATTCCACTCGTCTCCCTTCCGAATCCGAACCAGATGATACGCATTTCTAAGATCGAGCTTGGTGAAGATTTGGGCTCCATGCAGGGGTGTGAACACCGAATCCAACAGGGGCAACGGGTATCGGTTGCGAACCGTGATTTCGTTCAGCCCCCTATAATCAATGCATGGACGAAGTCCGCCGTCTTTTTTACTCACAAAAAAGAAACCTGCGCCCATCGGGGAGGTGGAATTCTGGATCAACCCGGCAGCTAATGAGTCCCGGATGTAGGTCTCCATTGATTCGCACTCAGGCCGTGAGAGGTTGTACAGCCTACTGGACGGGAACTCACTGCCCGGAACCAAATCAATGGCACAATCATACGGACAGTGGGGGGGAAGTGTGAGAGCCAGATCCTTGCTGAACACGTCGACAAGGTCGTGGTGCTCCACCGGCACCGTCCCCAGATTGGGCGGGACTCTGACCTCCTCCTTAGCTTGGGAGCCGGGATGAACCGAGGAACCTAGACACACCCGATGGCAGGTCTCGCTCCACTGAACCACTACCCCGGACGGCCAATCGATCCGGGGATTGTGCTTCAACATCCAGGGAAATCCTAAAACCACACGGGAGGTGGCCTGAGTCACAAAAAACTCGATCACCTCCCGGTGATTTCCTGACACCACCAGAGTTACAGGTGGTGTCTTATGCGTGATCGGAGGGAGTAGGGAGCCATCTAGTGCCCGAACCTGTACAGGCGAGGTAAGCGCCACCAGAGGGAGCCCTATCTCCCTGGCCCATCTGCTGTCCAACAGATTCCCCTCAGAGCCCGTGTCCACCAGTGCTGGGGCCTTCAGGGTTGAGTCCTCATAAAAGATCGTAACTGGGAGTTGTGTGGCAATGTGGGTGTGTCCCACGTGAATGTCTCGGCCCATCCCTAGCCCAGTTTCTAGGGGGCGGGCGTTGGAGTTTAACCGCTCGGGGCAGTCTCTCATATGGTGCTCTATTGCACCACAAACAAAACAAGCTCCGTGGGCCTGTCTCCTCTGTGCATCTGGTGCCCTAAATGTTGCCCTACTCGTGTCCATAGCTTCGTCAGCAGGGGGAGCTGTGGCCCCACGGAGCGCAGGGGCCGTGGAGCGTGGGGAAGGCGGAGCGCGGTCGGAACCGGAAGGGAGAGGGACGGCGCGTGCCCGGCCACACCCTTCGTCTCGTTCCCGCCGACGTTCTTCTAACCGGTTGTCTAACCGTATGACAAGATTGATGAGCTCATCTAAATCCCGCGGTTCGTCCTTAGCCACCAGGTGCTCCTTAAGAACCAAAGACAGTCCGTTTACAAAGGCGGCGCGGAGGGCAGTGCTATTCCAGCCGGACCTCGCAGCCGCAATGCGGAAGTCGACTGCATAGGCAGCTGCGCTCCGACGCCCCTGTCTCATTGACAGTAGCACGGTTGAAGCGGTTTCTCCTCTATTAGGGTGATCGAACACGGTTCTGAGCTCCCTTACAAACCCATCATATGTCAGAAGGAGCCGTGAATTCTGCTCCCAGAGCGCTGTAGCCCAAGCGCGTGCCTCACCGCGAAGCAGGTTTATTACATAAGCTACTTTGCTAGCATCAGTCGCGTACATGACGGGACGCTGTGCGAAGACGAGCGAGCACTGCATAAGAAAATCTGCGCACGTCTCCACACAGCCTCCGTACGGTTCTGGGGGGCTTATGTAAGCTTCAGGGGAAGGTGGGTGGGGTCGTTGAACGACCAGTGGAACATCGCTGTTACGCACAGGGTCGACGGGAGGGAGAGCCGCAGCGGCGCCCGGGGGGCGCGCTTCCACTTGTGCGGCGAGAGCCTCCACCCTGCGGTTCAGGAGGACGTTCTGCTCGGTCATTAAATCCATCCGAGTCGTGAAAGCGGTGAGGATCCGCTGCAACTCACCGATCACCCCTCCCGAGGACGCCTGCGCGTCCTGTTCTTCCATTGGCCGTTCAACAGCCGGTTGACGCCCCTCGGGATCCATGACGCGTGCCGAGATATCCTGTTGTGTAAGTGTAGGAACACGGACCCACAACAGGGGGCGCAAATGAACGGACAATGGAGGAATCAAATAACACTGTTTTTACTGTTGTGAAAACAGGCACAACAACACAGCCGATTACAATATTGAGACTGAGTCCAATAACAACGGTGTCGTGTGGGCAGGCTCGACGATAGGAGACGTCTGTCCAAGTCGAACCGGAACCAACCTGATTTCCTCTGCCACCGAACCCCGGGAATACTGGAGCCGCCAAGTCCCGAATCCCCAGGTGGCCACTGCCTCCGCTCGTCGGATCCGGTACTGCTGGCAAGGAACAAAAACAGTCAGGTGTGGATGCGGCTGCACCCAGTAACACGGAGGGTGGAGAGTCCACCTCAACCTCTCGTTAACAATGATACAGGAGTGTAGGAAGGTGAGTACTTATCCAAAAGTTGTTCAGTAGTCAGCTGTCCTACAAATGCTCCACAAGAAATACAACAATGGTTAGTTATATGTATGGGCAGAGATTGTTACCTCTTTGGTCAGGCGATATCTCGGCAAATGAGGTGGATATGCCGTCCTGCTGATATACCTCCGTATTGATTGGGATCAGCTGTCTCCAGTGATGGATGACAGCTGTCGTCCTGGCTGCTCCCGTAAGGCGGCAGTGCCCTCCGGTGCCTGGAGCCCGCACTCCAGGCAGGGCGCCCTCTAGTGGTGGTGGGCCAGCAGTACCTCCTCTTCAGCGGCCCACACAACAACATGCTTAATTACTTTATGGTAATAAAATTGTGCTGAAAATTTTAGAGAAATATTTACACACAAAATTACTTTTCAACAAAGTAGTCAGTAATAAACTTTTCAAACATCCAAAGTTCTAGCATTTCATTCTGCTAGCATTCTAGCAAGTTCTAGAAAGAGTACTGCTTCCAAAACAGTGAGTTAACATGTATATGTCACAGACATGCCATTTAGGTCCGAAAGACTTTTTTTTTTTTTTAGCAAATGCTTCAGGGGAGCATTAGCATGGCTAAAACGTTTCACCTTCTGTAGATGTAAATTAATATTCAGACTTTTCAGGTAGTTGACAGTAGGGCTGTACAATATGGCCAAATTATCATATCTCAATTTTGTCATTGTGGTTAGGGGTCTGAACGGGACTGGAGCATTACAGGTGATGGACTCAAATGCTGGGAGCCACGACGTGAATGGGTTGTGAACAAAAACAGCTTTATTTACAATAATGAATAACTGAGGAATTAAAGTACTGAGCTGGAGATGGTGCCTGCAGAGCCGAGACAGGGCCCGCTTGCAGTGGTGGAAATCCGGGAGCTGCAATGCACACAGAGCCAGGCTTGGGAGTTAGAGAGCGATTTGGAATCCTGGATATTGGGACTGGAACCGGAGTCAGTTGGAACGCACAGAGCCGAGGAATTTTCTAGGAGGATGAGGAGAACAAAGGTGAGTGAAAGCACTTGTAACACTGGAAGCCTTTAACAAGAGAATGTTCACGGTGGGCTTAATACAGGAATTGTTCACAGTTCAGGAATTGTTCACAGCAGTTAGCAACAGCATGTCGTATGACGCAGTTCAACTCAACTCTCAACTCAAGTTTATTTATATAGCACTTTAAAACAACCATATTTGAAAACAAAGTACTGTGCAGAGACACATAAAACAATTAAAAGCAATAAAATACAGTAAATAAGAACAGTTGTTTCATTGTTTTTAAAAGCAATTCAAAACAATAAATAAAAGCAACCCATAAAACACTAAAACAAAAACAGAGTCTCATGCTGAGTTGAAAGCCAAAGAGTAAAACTGGGTTTTAAGACTGGTTTTAAAATTAGACAGTGAGGATACTTGTCTAATGTGCAATGGTAACTCATTCCATAACTTTGGAGCAGCAGTGGAGAATGCTCTGTCCCCTCTGAGCTTCCGTTTGGACCTGAGGCACCGAGCAGGAGCGTATGGTTCAAGGAGTTCAGAGAGGTGGGGGGTGGCGGGGGGGGGTGGAGTGACCATTTAACGACATAAAAACAAATGAAAGAATCTTAAAATGGAGTCTAAAATGCACAGGCAGCCAGTGGAGTGAAGCCAGGATGGGAGTTATATGCTCCCTCTTATGTGCTCCAGTTAGGAAGCGAGTGGCTGCATTTTGCTCCAGCTGGAGACGTGCGAGGGAGGACTGTTGACTCCAAAATAAACTGCATTACAATAATCCAGCCGAGATGTTATGAAGGTGTGAATCAGTGTTTCAAAGTGCTTTTGTGCAAGGAAAGGCTTCACCTTTGCCAGCTGCCTAATGAAAGAAGCTGGACTTCACTACAGAACTAAATTGCTGATCCAATTTAAAATCACAGTCCATCTTAAAACCCAAGTTTGTGACTGTTGGCTTTACATAGTCTGCCAAAGGGCCCAAGTAAACAGGTGAGGGCTTACGAGAGCCGCTGGGGCCAAACACCATCACTTCTGTTTAATAACATTAAAATTTAAAAAGTTCAAGGCCATCCAGGTTTTAATGTCTTTGAGACATAACAGAAGTGGTATGAGGGAGAATGCATTTTTTTCTTCAGTGACAGTCGTCTGCGTAACAATGAAAAGAGATGCCATGCTTTCTCAGGATGCAGCCCAGGGGCAATAAATACAAAGAAAAAAATCAGCGACCCTAAAATGGACCCCTGTGGAACCCCATACAACAGTGGAGCAGAGCTGGACTCCAAATTCCCAAGGCACTCATGCTTTTGTCAGCCAGATATGATTTTAACCAGAGCAGTACCATGAATACCCACTAACCGAGCCACTAAGGTGTTGTGGTCCACAGTGTCAGTGGCTGCAGTTAGGTCCAACAAAACAAGAATTACATGGTCACCAGAATCATTAGCTTGAGAATGTCAATAAAAACCCTTAATAGAGCTGACTCTGTGCTATGCAGAGTTTTAAAGCCAGACTGAAAGACCTCCAGGATACCATGCTTGTCTAAAAATGACTTTAACTGAGCATGAACAACTTTCTCCAAAATTTCTGAAACAAAAGGCAGCTTGGAGATGGAATTGAAATTGGCCAGCACACTACGATCAAGGCCAGGTTTCTTAAGTAGTGGCTGCACCACTGCATGTTTAAAACTCAGGGGGACAACACCAAAAGACAGACTGATTGCCCTATACTGGGAAAAACCTCTTTAAAGAGACGAGGAGGGACAACGTCACAGAGAGAACCTGAAGGCTTAATATGGCCAACCAGATCTTCTAAAAATGACAGAGACACAGGATCAAACTTATCAAGAGCTACAGAATAAGGAGCAGAGTCCGAGGGGTCCAACGCAGGAGCTGAGATGAGAGCCCTAGCAGTAGCAACCTTATCAGTAAAGAAGTGGAGAAAGCTATTGCACATTTCAGGAGATGCCTCCATGCTGACAGGCTGTGGGTCATTAAGAACAGTGTCACTAGTCTTAAATGGCACTCATAGGTTTTGACAATTGGACTCAATAATATTTGACAGATATTGTCTTTTGGTCTCTGTAACGGTGTTCTGGTAGCATAGCCAGCAGTCTTTTAGGATCTGGAAGGAAACCTCCAGCCTGTCCTTCTTCCACTGGAAGCTGGACTTGGCTTCAGAATCGACTTGGAAGTTCTTAGTAGTTCTGCATACCAGTTCATACAGTTCTTGGTAACAGTGCTTGGTAATGCACAGTCACAAACAGGGCAGGGTGAGAGGTGGAATTTCACTTACTCAGAGTAGGCAGCAACTTAGCTGAACGGAACAGAGCAGCATGCTCTGAGGCTGAGTGCAGATGAGCTGTGGCACAGCAGGGACTTCCAAAGTGACGTAGTGCTGGTAGTAGTGTGAAAGCCACACAGGAAGGCATCTGGAAACACCAAAAGATCAAAGAGCTCTATTACGGAAAACAGAGGAGCCAGGTTACTTTGAGATGAGCTGCAGGAAGCTCAGACGTCAAAGTGCATGGAATGCGACAGCGTAGACAAGGTCACGGATCAAAGTCGTGGATGAGTGTCAATGTCCATGTGGATTCTGGCAGGTTGCAAGGTGAAGGTAGATTCTGGAAAAGACTGAGCTCAAAGCTGGGGTTTAAGTAGCCTGCTCCTGATCAGGAGCTCATGAGCGTCAAGTGTGAGGAGATGATGAGTTGAAGGTGCTCCTCGGCTCTGCTGTGCGCCACCTGCAGGGAAAACAGACAAACAACACACGAGAGGAGAGAAAGGGAGGGGAGAGAGGCAGACAAAAGGTTGACCACAACAGTCATATCAATATGATATACGATACGACTATGATTTCACACAAAGTGCAGCGTCAGAGAAAATTAAACATTCTTAAAACAGCAATAACACCACAATCATTTTGGACTCGTCATAAGGTTAGGATACAGTGCCCTCCATAAGTATTGGAACACTAGGTATTTCACACATTTTAATTTGTTTATGCCATTTCAAATGCACGAAATACAAAAAAATAAAAAGAATAAAAATTTCTAAAATTATCTTCCTCAAACTCAAACTGAAAGCAAATCTCTACATCTTGATAATACCCGTAAGTGATAATAAGTTTTATTGCCAGTTTTCTTCAGACAAGCCAGGGGATGGAAACATAAACATTTCCAAGTCACTGAATATGTCTTGGACTTTATTTACATCAATTATGAAGAAATACAAAAGTTTCTTTCACCAAAACATCAAATCCAGCCTTTCATCTCAGATGTACTTTCAGGCAAATTGTAGCTGAACTATCGGGTCTTCTTTTTTAAGAATATCCTCCTCTACACCACTTCATCAGGAAGCTGGATTTTATATTTTTAATTAATTTATTCATTAAACCTAATCGAACCTTAATCAAACCTCTGATTGAAGAGGAACAATGCAGGTTCCATCCTGGTCGTAGAATAATCTACCAGCTCTTCACTCTCACAAGGATCCTGGAGGGTGCCTGGGAGTATGCCCATCCAGTCTACATGTGTTTTGTGGACTTGGAGAAGGCGTATGATCGGGTACCCCAGGAGATACTGTGGGAGGTGATATGGGAGAATGGAGTGAGGGGGTCCCTTCTCAAGGCCATCCAATCTCTGTACTCACAAAGCGAGAGCTGTGTTTGGGTGCTCGACAGTAAGTCAGACTCGTTTCTGGTGGGGACTGGCCTCCGCCAGGGCTGCACATTGTCACCAATCCTGTTTGTGATATTCATGGACAGGATATCAAGCCGTAGTCGAAAGGAGGAGGGTTTCCAGTATGGTGAGCACAGGGTCTCATCACTGCTTTTTGCAGATGATATGGTCATGTTGGCTTCATCAGCCTGTGACCTCCAACACTCATTAGATTGACTCACAGCTGAGTGTGAAGTGGCTGGCATGAGGATCAGTACCTCTAAAACAATGGATTGCCTACTCTGGGTAGGAAATACGGTCTTGCCCCAAGTGAAGGCGTTCAAGTACCTTGGGGTCTTGTTCACGAGTGAGGGGACAATGGAGTGTGAGACTGGCTGGAGAATCAGCACAGCGGTGGCGGTATTGCATTCAGTCTGCCGTACTGTTGTGGTGAAAAGGGAGCTGAGTCATAAGGCGACGCTCTCAATCTACTGGTCAATCCTTGTTTCTAAATATAGTCATGAGGGTTGGGTCATAACCAAAAGAACTAGATCGCGGGTACAAGCGGCTGAAATGGGCTTCCTTAAGAGAATGGCTGGTGTCTCCCTTAGAGATAAGGTGAGAAACTCGGTCATCCGTGAGGAGCTTGGAGTAGAGCCGCTGCTCCTTCACGTTGAAAGGACCCAGGTGAGGTGGTTCAGGCATCTGGTAAGGGTGCCCCTGGGTGCCTCCTTAGGGAGGTGTTCAAGGCATGTCCATCTGGGAGGAGACCCGGGAAGACCCAGGACTAGGTGGAGAGATTATATCTCCACACTGGCTTGGGAATGCCTTGGGATCCCCACTCAGAGGTGGTCAATGTGGCTTGGGAAATGGAAGTTTGGGGTCCCCTGCCAGAGTTCTTCCCCCGTGACCTGAACCCAGATAAACGGTTGAAAATGAGTGAGTGTAATTAATTTATATCAAGAGATTTGAGTTTAACCCCCTACCACTTGCCTCATTTTGGCTTGTCAGTATCTCACAAATAAAAGTGAAATTTCACACCGATGGGATATACAGGCTTAGAAGGGGTTAAGGAAGACAACTTTAGATTTATTTATGTAAAATTGTGTCACTGGTGTGTCACTCAGACAGCAAAATGAAGAGGTTATTTAAAAATAACTCCTTCAGAGAGCAAAATTAAGAGGTTACACAGGTTTTATATGGAACAGAAGAGGAGTAAATTACCTGTATTTCTTTCAGCCTTAGTGTCTTCACGTTATATCTCATGAATTAACAGCTGCCTACTTGTTTAAAATCACTGGAGATACACGTATATACAAGACAACCCAAATTAGTGTGATGCACATTGAGATGGGACACCTATCCAACGGCGGTCCATGTGCGATCTGAGGACCATCTGACCGCAACTTTCATGTTCCGATGGAGGAAAAACAGGATCTGAAACTATTTGAGCGCATACGAGGTAACCTCGAGATGGATCTGGCACGGCAAAGCCTGCCAGTATAATAACGTCCACCCCGAGTGCAAAGGAACTGTTGAAATGTATGTGGTATGCTTCATCATGATAATAATTATGAACTATTATCATGTACAGTGAAGGTGAAGAGCAGCTATCAAACTGAAAGCACCATGTGCAACTGCCGCTGCAAATCTGAACAGGCTGTTATATCCACAACAGACCTCACGCACACATGCTCCCTTCCACTCCGGTCCCATGTTTGCCATCCAGACGTTTGGACATCAGGCAGTCTTCAGCGCCTTTTATGGCCGTTTGACAGCAGTCTGGGTCATCTACCTGTTGTCCTCATGCGCTTTGCATGCCATCGTGCAGGTGTGGATGAGGTAATCTGGATACGTTCTGACACTGCTGACCACGCCTCTGTTCTTCCCGACTGTGTTGGATTATGGCAATTTTTGCTGTGTCGGGCATGACTCTTGTACATTCTTGCTATGTGTGACGGGGGCTTAAAATACAGTTGTTTACTTCCAAATATAACGTTGGTGTCATTATTAGTCCATGGTTCAAACGGCATGTTCAGTTCAAATCTCAGTCAAACATTTTTCTTCTTCTACTAAGGTGGATTAGAACTTTTTGTGGTACACAACACCAACTACTGTACAGGAGGAACCTAGCAATCATTATGTGTCACTGATTTCAAAATGCAGCTCTTTTCAACCAGACATGTGGTGCCATGACATGTCAGTCATCTGTGTCCAATCAAATTTCAGGGGAGTTCAGTGCAACCCTGGCCTCTGCTCTAGCTCCATCCATGCCAGGAAGTGTTCAACATTTGACATTTCCTGTTTCAATGTGGACTCAAAATTTGGCACTTCCTGTTTCAGTGTGTACTTGCCGCTGAGTTCCTGCGAGATTCCATAAGACCTCGTCTGTCAATCCAGGAAGTGTTGATCCAGGAAGTGTTCAACATTTGACATTTCCTATTTCACTATGGACTCAAAATTTGGCACTTGCTGTTTGGGACTCCCTGTACCACGAGCAAACTTTGCACTGCTGCGCATCGCTTCACTCATAATATCTGACACCCCAGTTGACTGATGATATCATAACCATCAGAGGGTGTTGTCCCTCTGATGGTTATGGGTATCATCAGTCTGCTAACACAGTTCTGTGAACAAAGCTTAAACAAAAACTTTGCATTTGAGTTGTTTTTAACTCATAAGGTACTTGATGATGGAGTCTTGCTTTATCAACACCCAAAATCATTTTCTCCTCCAGTGTTGCTCTGCAATCCGTTGTGTGACAACCAGATCATGATGATGTTGGAGTTCTCAGATGTTCAGGCTAACAACAAAATTGGCTCTCTCACCATTTCATAATCAACAATCTTGACTGGATATGTTTAGAGGTAATTTAGTCCCTTCAGCTGTTTCCTTGGTTTCACTTGGGGTCGCCACAGCAGATCTGCAATCTATGTTTGACCTGGGAACCTTCTGCACTGAAACCAAGCTCACTAACCACTTAGCCACCTGCCTGGATATCTTTACAGTGTAGAGTTAAAAACATGGATTAAACAACAAAGCTGAATGGTGCTTTCATGTGGTATCATGGTAAGTAGGAGTTGACAGCTTGTAAATTGCACACTTAACTTGATAGAGAGTAATACTGTTTACCATTCTATTGATAGCGTGGTCATGTACCTCTGTCATTTTTTATTTCACTCTGACAACAAAATAGTTGAACATTATACGAGGTCTATTAGAAAAGTAAGAATTCCGCGCGTCGCAGTGGTGCCGCATGGCGCAAAGGAACGCCGTGATGAAGCCTCACAGAAACATGTTCTGGCATGTCCAGGCTCATCCACAATTTCTCGGATAGTCACATGACTGAAAAACCTCCGAAAGCCGTCTGAAAACCATCTCAAAGCCGTCCTGTGAGACCAACACGGAGGTGGTTTTGTGCCGCGCCATGAGCGGCACGGTGGCGCATCCCTCCGCTTCTCTTTCCATGAAAAAAACTCCTGTAACAGTGGAATGTGCCGAAAAAGTACTGATGTCCACGTCTCCTGCCATTTTTGTGTAAGTCAGACGACGTCCCGGATCAACAAAGCCTTCACGTTGGAAATTATCTGGTTGATTCAGCCTGTCGATCGGCGCTCGGAGCGCGGCGGGCTCTCAGCAGCTGTGGGCGGTCTTTAAACCGGCTGGAGCACTCCTTAATCTGTGTAATCCCCATAAAATCGTCCCTGAAAGCCATCTGAATTTTCCGAATGGTGTCCACCTGGAGGTCTCTCATAGTTTCTGGAAAAAAATGATGCAGCAAAGCTCCAAATCGTTCAGACATTTATTCGCAATAAAAATCCGACGAGAGGGATGGACCACTGCTCACACAAAGCCTGCTCACAGGCGAATGACGCAACCGACAGGCTTGAAAAAACACGAAGGTTCAAGCTTGGCTGATGCAATCACACGTGATTCAAATCCATATGGTTTTTGAGAAAAAATAAAAAGGTCGGATACTTTTCTAACAGACCTTGTATATATATATATATATATATATATATATATATATATATATATATATATATATATATATATACACTTAACTTAAACTCCTCCACCCTGGACGCTTCACACTCGGCTGCAAACCACCCCAGTGCACGCTGAAGGTCCTGATTTGACGAAGCCAACAGAACCACATTGTCCGCAAACAGCAGAGATGAGATTCTGTGGTTCCCAAACCAGACCCCCTCTACACCCTGGCTGCGCCTAGAAATTCTGTCCATAAAAATAATGAACAGAACCGGTGACAAAGGACAGCCCTGGCGGAGGCCAACGTGCACTGGAAACAGGTTTGTCTTACTACCGGCAATGCGAACCAAGCTCCTGCTGCGGTCGTACAGGGACCGGATAGCCCTTAGCAAAGGACCCCAGACCCCGTACTCCCGGAGCACCCCCCACAGGGTGCCCCGAGGGACACAGTCAAACGCCTTCTCCAGATCCACAAAACACATGTGGACTGGTTGGGCGAACTCCCATGAACCCTCGAGCACCCGATGGAGCATGTAGAGCTGGTCCAGTGTGCCGTGACCATGACGAAAACCACACTGCTCCTCCTGAATCCGAGGTTCGACTATCAGTCGAATTCTCCTCTCCAGTACTCTGGAATAGACCTTACCGGGGAGGCTGAGGAGTGTGATCCCCCTATAGTTGGAACACACCCTCCGGTCCACCTTCTTAAACAGAGGGACCGCCACCCCAGTCTGCCAATCCAGAGGCACTGTCCCCGATCACCACGCGATGTTGCAGAAGCGTGTCAGCCAAGACAGTCCCACAACATCCAGAGACCTAAGGTACTCAGGACGGATTTCATCCACCCCAGGAGTCTTGCCACCGAGGAGCTTTCTAACCACCTCAGTGACTTTGGCCTGGGTAATGGATGAGTCCGCCTCTGAGTCCCCAGTCTTTGCTTCCTCTTCGGAAGATGTGACGATGGGATTGAGGAGATCCTTGAAGCATTCCTTCCACCGCCCAACAACATCCCCAGTCAGGGTCAACAGCTCCCCACCCGCACTGTAAACAGTGCTGGCGGAGAGCTGCTTCCGCCTCCTGAGGCGTCGGACGGTTTGCCAGAATCTCTTCGAGGCCGACCGATAGTCCTCCTCCATGGCCTCCCCGAACTCCTCCCAGACCCGAGTTTTTGCCTCTGTGACCGCACGGGCTGTAGCACCCTTGGCCTGCCGGTACCTGTCAGCTGCCTCCGGGGTCCCACCTACCAACAAAGATAAGTAGGACTCCTTCTTCAGCTTGACGGCATCCCTTACTTCCGGCATCCACCACCGGGTCCGGGGATTGCCGCCGCGACAGGTACCAGAGACCTTGTGACCACAGCTATGAGCGGCTGCATCAACAGTGGAGGTGGAGAACATGGTCCACTCGGACTCCATGTCTCCAACCTCCCCCGGGATCTAGGAGAAGCTCTCCCGGAGGTGGGAGTTGAAGACCTCGCTGACAGAGGGTTCCGCCAGTCGTTCCCAGCAGACCCTCACGATACATTTGGGCCTTGTGCTCGAACATGGTGTTCGAGCATGGTGTGCTCTCGATTTACCGATCGATCTACTTTCCGATCCTCACCTATGGTCATGAGATTTGGCTCATGACCGAAAGAACGAGATTGCGAGCGGCCGAGATGAGTTTCCTCCGCAGGGTGGCTGGGCGCTCCCTTAGAGATAGGGTGAGGAGCTCGGTCACTCGGGAGGAGCTCGGAGTTGAGTCGCTGCTCCTCCACATCGAAAGAAGTCATTTGAGGTGGCTTGGGCATCTTTTCCGGATGCCCCCTGGAAGCCTCGCTGGAGAGGTGTTCCGTGCACGTCCCATTGGGAGGAGGCCCTGGGGAAGACCCAGGACACGCTGGAGGGACTACATCTCTCGGCTGGCTTGGGAACGCCTTGGGGTCCCCCCGGAGGAGCTGGGGGAGGTGTGTGTGGATCGGGAGGTCTGGGCGGCTTTGCTTAAGCTGCTGCCCCCGCGACCTGACTCCGGATAAAGCGGAAGAAAATGGATGGATGGATGGCTGGATATATATATATATATATATATATATATATATATATATATATATATATATATATATATATGGGACGAGAATCTTATTCGAGAATGGCTATCTCGAATAAGATCCATCCATGATTGCTATTGAACACCAATATTAAATCATACATAACCTTTTTTTTTGACTGTATGAACTTTGACTTTCAGTGAAGTTGAAAGATCAAACTCATTTGTCTATTTCCAGGAATTCCATAAAGATAAAGTTATAGCCACCACTACACACTGAAACAACATTAAATATTGCACCACATGGAGCACCAAAATATACTGTAACAAATTTAAATTTTAATATTTATTAATATTTAAAAGATCGAATGGCCTCACACAGAAGCACCCAAAATACATGCAGCAAATTTCAATATTAATAATATTTATTAATATTAACCTTTAATATGCCGTGCATGGAACACCAAAATGTAAGGAAATTTAAATATTAATATTTATTCATATTTAATATTGAATGGCCTCCCTACAGGGGACCAGAATAAGTAATGAATAATTAGTATTATTGTTAATATTATTCATGTTGGAAGCACTTTCTATGTGCACACAATAAATTTATGCAATAAAATATTAAGACAATATTTAATTAAATATGAAATTTAATTAAATCTCAAAAACGTGTCTTAGAAATACAGGGACATTATTAATATTCATTTTAATCAGTCTCTGATCTGAAAGTCATAAGTTCCTGATACGATTGATCATACCTCTGTTTCAACTGGACACACAAAAAACCACTGGTGTAATATTTACGTATTTATTTCCATATGTACAGTAATAAACATAGGTCGCTGACATTTTGAGAATGTGAATGATTCATAATTTTATTACGGACACAGACTTAATAATGAGACGTTAAAAGAGAAAGCCGTGAAAGAACAAAGTGTAAGAATTCAAAGAGAATAAATTTGATTGAATTTCACAGAGAATTTGGCTTCACAAATTATTATTATTGTTATTAAGAAAATTACCTAACAAATATTTATAGTCATTTTACATCATTTAACTACAAAGTCCTTCAGATCACTTGGTCGGTTCACTTATCTGGGTCTGTTGGATCAGATGTAATTCCAGTCTGGTCCAGTCCAATCTCTTCATGGGCCTTTGTGGCCTTCGTTTGCCTGCCTCTGGGGTTAAAATGCTAGTTTATCATAATTACTACAGGCAACCAAACCGAACGATGGATCTGTGGGTCTGTCAGTTGGTTCTGAATGACCCACGGATGAATGTTTACACCTTTGTTCTCAAAAATGCTCTGGAGGCTTCAAATACTTGTGGAAGACCAATTTAAAGTGTTTTTTTTTTTTAATTTTGAAAACGTTCACGTTTAGACAAGAAAGTAGTGGAGAAATTAAAGTTACAAAAACACTATTGGCATCGAGCTGAAAATAGAATTTGCAAATTTGCTGTTAATCTGAAATTAAAGAAGGAAGTTGTGTTTAAAACAAACAAACAAACAAAAAAACTTGAATCAAGTCTTAAAAGTTATTAAACTAGCCTGTTTCACAAACTCTAAGAAGCAGTGAAACAAAAATACAATGGAACAAAAGAGCAAATGAACAAAAGCCATGTGGTCGGATGAACAACCAGCAAAAATGGAGGAAAAGTGATAAATAAAAGCAATGAGAGCAAGTTCCTTTGTTCAGGGTCTTTTTAAAGGGGACTAAGAGCCTATGACACACAATCATAGGCTCTGCCCAGGCATATGGTTTCTGCCCACAGAGAAAGTTAGAAAAAACACATCAGATATAATAAATGACACCATCTGTTCTTCTCTAACTAAATATAAGATTACTAAGTTTTCTAAATACATCCTAAGAACAGGACAGTAATTTACGGAAACATTTTTCACCATGACACGTCATTAATAATTCGAGAATAACACTTGACATGCATCAAGAGTTATAAAAGACATCACATGAAATAAACATGTTAACAGATTAACTTGGAATATGCTATTTGTCTTTTGACTATTTCTAAACAGGAGAATACATAATTTTCCTTCTTTGGATGAAAAAGGTTATTTGCACAGCTGAAATGTGTCTGTGTTCTTCCCTGTAGGTGGCACTGTGATCCTGTCAATGTTGGTCACTTTTATGACCTTTAATCTGTTGCATCTGGAGGATGGCGATTCTGGGTTTATTGAGCTGTTATCTGTAGGGAGAGTCTGTTATGGTCTGGAATATCTCTGACTTAGACATGTTTATTTACACCTGTCCAATAATTCAGACTGAACTGGGTTTAACCCATCCCAGTTTCAGAAGAAACTTTGAAGTATGAAAGCGCTTGTTGAAGACTGGCACTTCTTGTGACACAGTGGGTGTCCACAGGAGGCCCCAGTGTAGTGGTGACATCAGGCCAGGGCAGTGCATTCCACCCTTAGAAGTGTCTGGAGAGACAGTTCTTTGAAAAAGTAGAACATTAATGTATTTTTGATTTTTGGAAGATTAGTCTGGAGTCAGTTTCGCTACAACACTAATGTAATGGCATAATCACCTTTTCATTTATTGCATGACCTTTGACAATGCAATTTTTAAAAGTTACACAAATTTAGAATGGGTACTTTGAGGAATTGACTTGTTTTTCAGTGTAAAGTTTCAGTGTAAAGAGGTCAAAATTGTAATAATTGCCTTTTTTGATTATTCTTCTACAATATTATCATAAAAAGAGCACAAAACTAGAATAATCAAAAACAGTATTGTACAGAGACTGCAGGACCCAGGACTAGGTGGAGAGATTATATCTCCACACTGGCCTGGGAACGCCTCAGGTGGTCAATGTGGCACGGGAAAGGGAAGTCTGGGGTCCCCTGTTGGAGCTGCCCCCATGACCTGAACCTGGAAAAGCGGTTGAAGATGAGTAATGAGTGAGTGTGACAGACTGCAGTGCATACAGAAAAGCATGTGCAATGAAGTGGACAGTTTGGGCAGATTCTGGGGCAGGTTTCTCAAATATGTTTCTGCTGTATGAATGATCAGGCTGGTTCTAAATCAGTTTTGGTTGGAATACAAAGTAATTGAACAGCTGCAGACAATCAGGAGGTGAATTAAGGGCAGGAGTGTAAATTTGCAATGAGAGTGCATGTCCAAACAGGAAATTATGTGGAAGTTAAAAAATGCAACCAGAGAGACCTGTGACACCTACAGCTGTTGTTTCCTGTTGTTTATTTATTTTATCATTATTCCTCTTTTAAATTACGCCTACATGCAGCAGGACTGTATGTCTGGATATTGTTTTTGGTCCTGTGCATCAGTTTGTACGTGTGAACAAAATAACAAAAAGTTTTGATCTGACTTGGACCAAACGTGATGGAATGATGAACTGTGGTGCAATGAGTATGTCCAAAGACAGCTTTACAGAACCAAAAGTTTCACTTTTAACAAAGAACTGAACTGCCCAGACATTCCTAAGGCCAGAATGTCTTACATTGACTGACACTGTGTTATCACTCGGCTTTGTCCCAGGCACCAAAATTCTTCCTACTCCCTTCTTCACAAAGTGTCTGAAGACAGCTCAAACATTTCATGGCTAAATTTATACCTCCTTCACACATAACACGATTGAAGCCGACTGGTGCACGAAGGAGGAATTGCATGCCACTTGTGAAAAATCAGAGCCTCCTCAAATGCCTCGTACAGCTGTCGCCACAACCATTCGCGCACACAAGTGGCCAAAGACGGCGAGTCCAAATACGAGACCCCCCTCTCAGCAGGTGTTGGCCAAATTCCAGGTGTCATACATGAACATCCAACACTGCTCACTTGACACTTAGAAAAGGCAGGGCTATATGCGCTTTTGGGCATGAGAGAGTAGAGAGCAGGCAACCACATTCGAGCTGTCTGTGAAAATTACAAAGTGCTGTCCATCACATTTTACAATATTTAGAGCAACTTTAACATCTGACCCCTGTACAAACTAATGCTGACCTTTGTTACCATTCTTGCTGTTTTTACCCCATAACTCCATAACATTCAGTCATAGATAGTCCAAACTATACCTTTTTGGTATCGTTGTGATCAGACAAATAATGTGGTATAGTTTTCAATATGATTGAAACATTTTTTAAATTTTGACCCCTACCTGGCCACCTACTGAAAATTCAAGTGCTACTCAGTTTTTCAAAAGAGTACAACCCCTGGCAAAAATTATGGAATCACTGGCCTCGGAGGATGTTCATTCAGTTGTTTAATTTTGTAGAAAAAAAGCAGATCACAGACATGACACAAAACTAAAGTCATTTCAAATGGCAACTTTCTGGCTTTAAGAAACACTATAAGAAATCAGGAAAAAAAATTGTGGCAGTCAGTAACGGTTACTATTTTAGACCAAGCAGAGGGAAATAAATATGGAATCACTCAATTCTGAGGAAAAAATTATGGAATCATGAAAAACAAAAGAACGCTCCAACACATCACTAGTATTTTGTTGCACCACCTCTGGCTTTTATAACAGCTTGCAGTCTCTGAGGCATGGACTTAATGAGTGACAAACAGTACTCTTCATCAATCTGGCTCCAACTTTCTCTGATTGCTGTTGCCAGATCAGCTTTGCAGGTTGGAGCCTTGTCATGGACCATTTTCTTCAACTTCCACCAAAGATTTTCAATTGGATTAAGATCCGGATTATTTGCAGGCCATGACATTGACCCTATGTGTCTTTTTGCAAGGAATGTTTTCACAGTTTTTGCTCTATGGCAAGATGCATTATCATCTTGAAAAATGATTTCATCATCCCCAAACATCCTTTCAATTGATGGGATAAAAAAAGTGTCCAAAATATCAACGTAAACTTGTGCATTTATTGATGATGTAATGACAGCCATCTCCCCAGTGCCTTTACCTGACATGCAGCCCCATATCATCAATGACTGTGGAAATTTACATGTTCTCTTTAGGCAGTCATCTTTATAAATCTCATTGGAACGGCACCAAACAACGTTCCAGCATCATCACCTTGCCCAATGCAGATTCGAGATTCATCACTGAATATGACTTTCATCCAGTCATCCACAGTCCACGATTGCTTTTCCTTAGCCCATTGTAACCTTGTTTTTTTCTGTTTAGGTGTTAATGATGGCTTTCGTTTAGCTTTTCTGTATGTAAATCCCATTTCCTTTAGGCAGTTTCTTACAGTTCGGTCACAGACGTTGACTCCAGTTTCTTCCCATTCGTTCCTCATTTGTTTTGTTGTACATTTTTCGATTTTTGAGACATATTGCTTTAAGTTTTCTGTCTTGACGCTTTGATGTCTTCCTTGGTCTACCAGTATGTTTGCCTTTAACAACCTTCCCATGTTGTTTGTATTTGGTCCAGAGTTTAGACACAGCTGACTGTGAACAACCAACATCTTTTGCAACATTGCATGATGATTTACCCTCTTTTAAGAGTTTGATAATCCTCTCCTTTGTTTCAATTGACATCTCTCGTGTTGGAGCCATGATTCATGTCAGTCCACTTGGTGCAACAGCTCTCCAAGGTGTGATCACTCCTTTTTAGATGCAGACTAACGAGCAGATCTGATTTGATGCAGGTGTTAGTTTTGGGGATGAAAATTTACAGGGTGATTCCATAATTTATTCCTCAGAATTCAGTGAGTCCATATTTTTTTCCCTCTGCTTGGTCTAAAAAAAGTAACCGTTACTGACTGCCACAATTTTTTTTTTCTTGATTTCTTATAGTGTTTCTTAAAGCCAGAAAGTTGCCATTTGAAATGACTTTAGTTTTGTGTCATGTCTGTGATCTGCTTTTTTTCTACAAAATTAAACAACTGAATGAACGTCCTCTGAGGCCGGTGATTCCATAATTTTTGCCAGGGGTTGTAATGTGTAAGGAGTATTTGTGCCAACTTTGGTGCTTCTTTCCAGATTTGAAGGATTCATCTGTAAATATTCTGTTATCTGCTGCACTAGTTGGAGAAAGGATCAAAAAGGACTTGTTCCAAACTGCACTTTGGTTCCAGTCAACGCCAGTTCCAAACAAATTTTTTTAGACAGTTTAATGAAACCTGTTCAATTCAGAGAATGTCCCAACCCCAACAGAATATTTTCTGCTGATAACATCTCAATAAACAAAAAGGTGCCTCAACCAGACATAATCAATACGTGTGGACCAACAGTGCCACCTTTGGACCACTTGTGAAAAGACACAGACCTCACTATGTGAATAGACTTTTAACATAGAAAGGAAGAAAAAAATGTTCATTCATTCATCTTAACCACTTTTCCGTGTCCAGGTCGCGGGGGCAACAGCTCCAGCATGGGACCCCAGACTTCCCTTTCCCTTTGTTTTTTAAAAAATGTATTTTTTAAATTATTGTAATCAACTAAAAAGACAGACTTTATACTCCAAGCTAATCATTTATACATTTCTTTCATGTGATGATAAGAGTATTCCTTTGCATAATGTTATTGCATGCGTCAGTGTTATCTGTTTATTATTAATGAATATCAAATGTTTCATTGTGTCCGCAATATTTTGCCTACATTCTGTTCCATCGTATGATGTGCCCAGTTAGTCAAAAGAAAGAAGATCTAATATCATGCCATTTATTTTATCTGATGTATTACGATCTTCAAATGCTTTCTTGGATAGAGCAACCTGATGCCAAGTGGGCGGAGCTTATGACCATGTGTGAAACTATCTTTAAAAGAACCTTGAAACAAAGAAATTCTTTCGGAGTTCTGCTGGACATTATGGATGATGCCAGTCACCCTCTGCACACCGTCATCAACAACCAGAGGAGCCTCTTCAGCCACAGACTGCTCCTTACCAAGTGCAAGACCAACAGACTGAGAAACTCCTTTGTCCCTCAGGCCATCAGACTGTACAACTTCTCACTCAGGGAGAGGAGGATTAACAGGAAGACAGAGGACGGGAAGAACAGTAGTAGCCAGTAAATCAGTATTGATCGGTGTGTTCGATATTTATATTGTGTATTTGTATTTAAATTGGCAAACTGTTTTTCTTTTTCACTTTTGATACTCTGTGTGCTTCTTACCCTGTGTGCTGCTATACAATGCTGCTGGAACCTCAATTTCCCTGAGGGATCAGTAAAATCTAATCTAATCTATTCTTTACTCTCATCTCCTGCTTGACCATCCATCTTCTTTCTTAGCCCTTAGTCTTAGCTCAAGGATTTTTGTTCCATAACTTTCTTTGATTCTCATGTTTTTCTGTTGGAAGAACCAGTTTTTTTTTTTCCCATATAACTTTTAAGACATGAGTCAAGTCATCTGAGCTTCAAAGACAACTTCCCAGCTGAGTTTTTTTTTAAATTAAGAGCCAAGGCTTATATATAGATTCAGATTCACACAAATTTATTGATACCAAATTTACCCCATTCACAATCACACCACAACATACACTGTTACTCGTCAATGCACAGATCAGACAAACAAACAAATCAATAAAAACAGAAGTCAATAACAGAAAGATTTAAAAAGGTCTTTCAAATGACTACTTGTCAGAGTTAAGTTGTCTATTAGCAGAGGGAACAAGAGCAATCAGAGATTTCTGACATCCGCCAATCCAGATTCGGATCACCTACAAAATTTAATGGAGTCTTCCATGGCCCAATATGTATGTGTTGAAAATTTAGTCAAGATCTGTGATGTAGTTTTGACATAATCCTTCAAAGCGTATATAAAGTGAAATCTTGATCCAGAATCTGGATCTGGATCCAGATCACCTCCAAAATTTAATAACCCCTCACACATAGTCAGAATCATGCAGAATGGTGTCAGAATGATGAATCGGCGTACATCTGAAAAGTGTCGGGTTTCAGTTCCAAAATGCTCTGACAGCCATCTGTGAGAGTCCACACAGTTGGTCAAAATCAGCCAGCAGCCCTGAGTGTGATGCGTTCAAAACCCTCCGAGTGTCATCGAGATGGGACACCTATCCGACGGCGGTGCATGTGCAGTCTGATGATCATCTGACCGCAATTTACATATTCCGATGGCGGCAAAACGGTATCCAAAACAATTTGAGTGCATATGAGGGAAACTCAAGATGGATCTGGCACGGTAAAGCCTGCCGGTATGACCTGCACATGCCACGTATGGTAATGCATTCATAATCATGAATCTCACCTCCAACAATGGCCCAGGAGTGTTTCACAGCACGGACGTGGACGTGGAGCCGAACCGCAACCTGTGGTTAAAATCCTCTTACCTGGCTGCTGTGTGCTAACAGACAGACAGACAGACAAACAAACACAGGGGATTTTTATTACGTCCTTGGCGGATGTAATAAAAAGGATGTTTAGAATGCCTAGTTCAAGAAATTGGTTACACATGCACCTAAGACTACTATTAAGCACTAATATGAAATCATATAATCACTTTTTTGACATTGTGCAACCATGAAAAGTCAAGATCAACGTCATATCTGTATAATGCAAAGAGTTTGAAGCCATTATGGATTACACATGGCAGAAGGGGTTGTGCTTCAACTGAACAGAATTGATCAAATATGAAAACCACACAGAACCCTTATGTAATCAACAAATCACAAAGAATTAATTTCCATGACTCAGTGTCAAACAGAATATATGGGCGTTGTGCTCTCTGGGTGTCCCTTCTTGTTTTATAGTGTTTTTATACTTTTCAGCAGACCTTCAGGTGGTATTATCTCTTCCAATGATGTAACTTGACCTCAGGCTTATTGCATATAAACTATGACTATTTGTTTTGGTTGAGTTCTCAGTATGTGCCGTGTTACCAGGGCATCCTGCCAGGGATCATTTTGTCTGCAGCATCACTCCCAGTGGCTTTAACATTAACCAAAGAAAACCCATTTGCAGCTGATGTGAAGAAAACATTGCAAAGCACCCTGGGGATCACACATGGTCCTTACAGGGATCAGAGTGGAGCAGACAAACAAGACAGTACTACTTTTGCAAGGATAACTCAAACTTAGCTCAAACTGCCCTGCGCTAAAACATAGAGGTTGTATTTTTACAAAACATTGTTTGATTTCTACAATGCTCAAAAACCATGCCTTACAATCAGAACAACTCTGATTGTGTTTGGATGATGTTGTTATGCTATAATCTCACTTACAGTAAAAAATCTATTGAAAACAAGAACAGCAGTCCGAGAGACCAAACCTTACCCTCAGGCAATAGGCCACTCTTCTGTAATCGACATTTCAATCCAGCTGTTTTATGAAGAAATCACATTCTGAAAAAGCATACAATGGCTTAACTTATTTTAAAAATTGGTTACATTTTGCATGAATCTTTTTAAATAATTCCAAGTCACTCACTGAGTAAATATCGGAGGCCTTTACAGTAAGACTAACGAGTTTACAAAACCATTTTTGTAAGTAAATTAGTATATTTCATTTGCTTTGTTCTCTACAAGCCAAATGAATGTGACCCAACTTCATTTAAAGGTTTTGGTGTTATTAAGGATCCAAAACTTATTTAATTTGGATCCTTAATAACACCAAAACCTTTAAATGAAGTTGGGTCACATTCATTTGGCTTGTTAAATAAGTCATTCTGACTTATTTAATTTGCTTAGAATCTGCTTAGGCATACTTAGGGCTTAGGGCCCCTTCACACATAGTACGAATGTGGCTGAATTGTGCATGAAGCAGGAATTGTATGCAATACGTGCAAAATCTGAGCTGCCTCCAACATCCTCATACACCTGTTGCTACAACTATTTGTGCACACCAGCAGCTGAAAGACAGAGTGTGCGCTGTAAGAGCCCATTCAATCCCTCTCGCGGCAGGTGTCAGCCAAATTCCAGCTGACACACATGAACATCTAACACTGCTTGCTGTTAGCACAAAAACACTCAGCAGACGATCACTTTCGAGCTGGCGGTGAAATTTGTCTAAGTGCTCCCACGACTGTGATGTTGCCAAGTGCACATTAGTGTCGGCTCTCCCCACAACAGGTGTTCACGTGCACCACCCCTGGTACCCCCCCAACACATGGCGTGCGTGTGGTTCGGGCATCCCCCATAGGTGAGCCCCCTCTCATCTGATCACAGAGTGACACCTTGGTCTTTGCGCTGAACGGACAGGGGGCGTGACTGGCTGTCAACAGCAGCAGCTGTTGACATCTCTGGTCCTGGACGTCACAGCTGCAGAACACGTTCCATATTAACAGACACGTGCATGTGTGTGCTTGCTGTCCTCACGTGGAAATATATAAATACATATATTGATTTTGCGACGGGCTTGACAGACTGTCCCAGCTGAAATGGATTATTAGTTCATGTGGACAAGCAGCACGCGATCTGAATGTCACGTCTGTCTGACAGTACACGCGTGTCAGGCCAGACACATCTGCAGGCCTGGCCCGACACGCGTGTCCTGTGACAGGCATGCCGCAGGACTATATGACAAGCCAACAGTGCAACAAATAGTCACTTTCAGTCACGTATCAGCAGACATACGCTGTAACAAACGCGTTTGGTCAGTTATCACAGTGCTTTTTCTCTTGTTTTTTAAAAAAAAATGTTTATGTCCTTGTTGATTTTAGTAATTTCACGCTCCTGTTGTGGGCGATTTTAACATCCACACAGATGCTGAGAATGACAGCCTCAACACTGCATTTAATCTATTATTAGACTCTATCGGCTTTGCTCAAAAAGTAAATGAGTCCACCCACCACTTTAATCATATTTTAGATCTTGTTCTGACTTATGGTATGGAAATAGAAGACTTAACAGTATTCCCTGAAAACTCCCTTTTGTCTGATCATTTTTTAATAACATTTACATTTACCCTGATGGACTACCCTGCAGTGGGGAATAAGTTTCATTACACTAGAAGTCTTTCAGAAAGCGCTGTAACTAGGTTTAAGGATATGATTCCTTCTTTATGTTCTCTAATGTCATATACCAACACAGAGCAGAGTAGCTACCTAAACTCTGTAAGGGAGTTAGAGTATCTTGTCAATAGTTTTACATCCTCATTGAAGACAACTTTGGATGCTGTAGCTCCTCTGAAAAAGAGAGCTTTAAATCAGAAGTGTCTGACTCCGTGGTATAACTCACAAACTCGTAGCTTAAAGCAGATAACCCGTAAGTTGGAGAGGAAATGGCGTCTCACTAATTTAGAAGATCTTCACTTAGCCTGGAAAAAGAGTTTGTTGCTCTATAAGAAAGCCCTTCGTGAAGCTAGGACATCTTTCTACTCATCACTAATTGAAGAAAATAAGAACAACCCCAGGTTTCTTTTCAGCACTGTAGCCAGGCTGACAAAGAGTCAGAGCTCTATTGAGCCGAGTATTCCTTTAACTTTAACTAGTAATGACTTCATGACTTTCTTTGCTAACAAAATTTTGACTATTAGAGAAAAAATTACTCATAACCATCCCAAAGATGTATCGTTATCTTTGGCTGCTTTCAGTGATGCCGGTATTTGGTTAGACTCTTTCTCTCCGATTGTTCTGTCTGAGTTATTTTCATTAGTTACTTCATCCAAACCATCAACATGCTTATTAGACCCCATTCCTGCCAGGCTGCTCAAGGAAGTCCTACCATTATTTAATGCTTTAATCTTAAATATGATCAATCTATCTTTGTTAGTTGGTTATGTACCACAGGCCTTTAAGGTGGCAGTAATTAAACCATTACTTAAAAAGCCATCACTTGACCCAGCTATCTTAGCTAATTATAGGCCAATCTCCAACCTTCCTTTTCTCTCAAAGATTCTTGAGAGGGTAGTTGTAAAACAGCTAACTGATCACCTGCAGAGGAATGGTCTATTTGAAGAGTTTCAGTCAGGTTTTAGAATTCATCATAGTACAGAAACAGCATTAGTGAAGGTTACAAATGATCTTCTTATGGCTTCGGACAGTGGACTTATCTCTGTGCTTGTTCTGTTGGACCTCAGTGCTGCTTTTGATACTGTTGACCATAAAATTTTATTACAGAGATTAGAGCATGTCATAGGTATTAAAGGCATTGCGCTGCGGTGGTTTGAATCATATTTGTCTAATAGATTACAGTTTGTTCATGTAAATGGGGAATCTTCTTCACAGACTAAAGTTAATTATGGAGTTCCACAAGGTTCTGTGCTAGGACCAATTTTATTCACTTTATACATGCTTCCCTTGGGCAGTATTATTAGACGGTATTGCTTAAATTTTCATTGTTACGCAGATGATACCCAGCTTTATCTATCCATGAAGCCAGAGGATACGCACCAATTAGCTAAACTGCAGGATTGTCTTACAGACATAAAGACATGGATGACCTCTAATTTCCTGCTTTTAAACTCAGATAAAACTGAAGTTATTGTACTTGGCCCCACAAATCTTAGAAACATGGTGTCTAACCAGATCGTTACTCTGGATGGCATTTCCCTGATCTCTAGTAATACTGTGAGAAATCTTGGAGTTATTTTTGATCAGGATATGTCATTCAAAGCGCATATTAAACAAATATGTAGGACTGCCTTTTTGCATTTACGCAATATCTCTAAAATCAGAAAGGTCTTGTCTCAGAGTGATGCTGAAAAACTAATTCATGCATTTATTTCCTCTAGGCTGGACTATTGTAATTCATTATTATCAGGTTGTCCTAAAAGTTCCCTAAAAAGCCTTCAGTTGGTTCAGAATGCTGCAGCTAGAGTACTGACGGGGACTAGCAGGAGAGAGCATATCTCACCCGTGTTGGCCTCCCTTCATTGGCTTCCTGTTAATGCTAGAATAGAATTTAAAATTCTTCTTCTTACTTATAAGGTTTTGAATAATCAGGTCCCATCTTATCTTAGGGACCTCGTAGTACCATATTACCCCATTAGAGCGCTTCGCTCTCAGACTGCGGGCTTACTTGTAGTTCCTAGGGTTTGTAAGAGTAGAATGGGAGGCAGAGCCTTCAGCTTTCAGGCTCCTCTCCTGTGGAACCAGCTCCCAATTCAGATCAGGGAGACAGATACCCTCTCTACTTTTAAGATTAGGCTTAAAACTTTCCTTTTCGCTAAGGCTTATAGTTAGGGCTGGATCGGGTGACCCTGGACCATCCCTTGGTTATGTTGCTTTAGACGTAGACTGTGTTTCATAATTATTGTATGGCCTTGCCTTGCAATGTGGAGCGCCTTGGGGCAACTGTTTGTTGTGATTTGGCGCTATACAAGAAAAAAGTTGATTGATTGATTGATTGTTATGACAGTGATAAAGTTTCCATCTGATAATCAGAGCTTTTGTAAATTGCAGGTTTGAAATCCTGTGAGTGACTGAGTGTACACGAAACCGTTGCGTGCACAAAACGTGTCGCAGCGAGATCATTCATGCCTGCCCGCCGGCTCGATGTTTTCATGGTTCGCTCATATGAGCTGGTCCGCCGTGATTCGCCCTGATTTGTACTTATTCGTACTATGTGTGAAGGGGCCCTTAAAAATCTCCATACAAATTGTTACAATTTTTTTGAGAATAATTAACTTGTTTTGAATAAATTACACCTAGCAATTCCAGTTTTATGAGCAAACAGCATTTTAAAACTGTTGTCAACCTACGATGCCAAGTCTGAAAAAGTTGGGAAGGTATGAAAAATAAATAAATGAATAAATAAATAAATACACAAAATGCAGCAATTCCTACATTTCCTTTGACTCACACTGCACAGTGTGAAACCAAATAATTTTATGTGGTAAGCTTTAATTCATTAGTATACACATTATTATTCATATATACATACATTCCTGCTTTTAAGGCCTGCAATGCATTTAAAAAACGAACAAATGAATGTTAGAGGCACTTCTAGTAATAAGGCAATAAATAAATAAATAAATGATATTATTTCAAACAGGTGATGTAAACAGGTGAATATAATCAAAACCCCCCCACCCATCCACTGTGTTCCCAGCAGGACGCTGTGCTTTGTTCCCCTGGCTGCCATGCATTGCGCGCTGGATGCTGCATATATAAAATAATTATTTTGTAGCGGGTTAATCATTTTATCTCAGAGTTGGCTGTTGAAAATGCCTCTAATCACTTCTGGAATCAGAGAGAAGCACTCCAGCTGCTGCCTTTCTCACGCGCACGCACTTAATGAGGTGGAGAACGTATTTGGAGCCCTCTAAAAAGGTAATTATTTGTCATGTTTATATTGTAATGGCTTTGTAAAACAGTTGCATGTTCAACTCTTCTTGTGTGCAGCTGTAAAAGTATGTTTATGATAGATTTAACATCTCATTATAATTGAGCAGATGAGCTGTGTTCTGATGCGGTGTGTTGATGAAATCACTCGCACTCACATGCAGTGTTTTTGACTTGTTTGCATAACGTTCACGTTAAGTTCACATCATTAATGCGTGATGGAGATTTTGAACATTTCAATATTTTCTTTGCACACTTGCACGAAGCTGCGCATAGTTTACAACAGTTTACAACAAGTCTGAGACAAGATTAGTGTAGTGCACGGCAGAGTGCGTGAAAGTGCAAGTGTCAGGGGGCCTTAAAGCAGTTGTCTTTGGTTTGTCACACCAAGGGATATGTGTGAAACCTAACACCATATTACAGTGCAGGCAGCAAGTAGCACTTTGTTAACAATCAACGTTTACATTTCTTCATTGTTACAATAGGAATTGCGGGCCACTTGATCATCTTTTTCCAAAAGTGACAAATCACAGCCTTTGCATATGGCAAGTCATGAATGCCACAAATACACCACAAAAATATATATATATATTTTTTAAATATGTTTGTCTGTTTTCTTGTTTCTATATGAAGGATAAAGGATTTATGGACTGGGAGTTGAATACACCTGGTGGCAAAAAACTGAATGTAATAGAGTAATAAGACCTTTCAACAAGACTTGTCAGTGTACCACTGACTTTTCATTTCTTTGTCTTTTTGTTTGTGTGATTGTGAACAGCCTGGAGCCCACAATTTTTCATACTATTCTGACATTTTTACTGAAGATTCATATCCTGATAGGCAAGAACTGATTAAATTTTCAAGGTCATAGGTCAAAGGGCAAAGTCAGGAAAAATCTTAGATAATTGGAAGAATCTTTATCTTTAACACTGAACAAATTTTCAAAAATTCATAACTGTCAAAAAAGATCAAATGTCTTTCATATTTGAGAGCGTTATGTACTTTATCGACTGACAAAGTTTGATCTGGATCTGATCAAGATTACAGATTTTGTGGCCATTTAAATTTAACTTTGAAAACCCCATTTCATGTATATTTTACATTATATCTTAATCAAACGTGCCCCAATCACTCTCATATTTGAAGGTGAGGTGCAGAATGGCACTTACTATTGACTGAAAATGAATTTATTGAATCCCTCTTATCAAGCGGGCACAACAAATATGATCCATCTGTTCCTCTGTAGATTACCCATGATCACAGACGTACAGTCATGAAATGATATGGATGAGAAGCAGGGCGCTCTTATCATGTCCACATCTGCTGGCAGCGTGTCCAGCTGGCCCTCACTGTATCTCACTGGGCGTGCTGACGAAACTCATAACATCTACAAAAAGCACAACCTACTTATTTGATCCCATACCTACAAAACTGTTTAAGGACCTGTAGCCCTTCTTGGGCCGACTGTGCTGAAAATTATTAATCTCTCATTAACCTCTGGATCTGTTCCTAAATGGTTCAAATCTGCAGTGAGTAAACCGTTACTTAACAAACCTAATCTTGACCCCAGTATATTGAATAACTATAGGCCAATATCAGATCTATCATTTTGCTCTAAAATTCTGGAAAAAGTGGTTTCACAGCAGCTTGTGGCCCACCTTACCGAGAATAATCTTTTTGCACCACTGCAGTCTGCTTTTACAAAATATCATTCCACAGAGACAGCTCTCACTAAAGTGGTGAATGATTTTCTGCTTGCAATGGATTCAGACACCACTATGGTTCTGGTCCTGTTAGATCTTAATGCTGCATTTGATACTGTGGATCATCATATTCTACTCGATAGGCTGGTGAATCATTTTGGGATTACTGGGAATGCCCTTGCATGGTTGACGTCATACGTGACCAGTCATCCTCACTGTGTTTTGTACAATAACACAACCTCTAACCTTAGTGGTGTAAATTTTGGGGTTCCACAGGGGTCCGTCTTCGCCCCCCCTGCCTTTCTCTGTTTATATAGCTCCCCTTGGGCACATATTGCGATGTTTTGGAATTACCTTTCATTGCTATGCTGATGATACTCAGTTATACATGCCGATAACTGCTGGTAACCTCATCCACATAAAATCCTTAGACAATTGCCTTGCATCAGTGAAAAGCTGGATGTCTAGCAGTTTCCTACTTTTAAACTCTGATAAGACTGAAATGATGGTTCTTGGTCCAGTGAGACAATTGCATCAATTTGACCAGCTAACGCTTAGCCTAGGCGCATGTGTCATACATCACACTGACAAAGTGAGGAACCTTGGGGTAATTTTTGATTCTACGTTGTCCTTTGACCTCCACATTAGAGATATTACAAGGACTGCTTTCTTCCATCTGCGAAATATGGTGAAGATTCATCTCATACTGTCTATGGCTGATGCTGAGACCCTGATTCATGCATTTGTTTCTTCTTGATTGGACTACTGCAATGTTCTATTTTCTACTTTACTGCAGTCCAGCATTAAGGATCTCCAACTGGTTCAAAATGCTGCTGCCAGACTTTTGACAGGAAGCAGAAAGATTGACCACATTACACCCATTTTACAGTCTCTTCACTGGCTTCCTGTCCCTGTGAGATCAGATTATAAGGTTCTGGTGCTAACCTATAAAATTATTCACAGACTTGCACCTCCCTATGTACCGGCCCAGGCTCTGCGTTCTCAGGGTGCAGGACTACTTTGTGTCCCTAGGGTGAATAAAAATTCTGTGGGACACAGAGCTTTCTCTTATTGTGCCCCTGTTTTGTGGAATGATCTCCCTGCATCAGTAAAACAGTCAGATTCTGTAGTGACTTTCAAGTCCAGACTTAAGACAATTTATTTCAATTTTCAATTTATTTTCCTTTATATAGCACCAAATCACAACAGCGTTGCCTCAAAGTGCTTCACACAGATAAGGTCTAACCTTACCAACCCCCAGAGCAACAGTGGTAAGGAAAAACTCCCTCTAAGGAAGAAACCTCAAGCAGACCAGACTCAAAGGGGTGACCCTCTGCTTGGGCCATGCTACAAACATAAATTACAGAAATAATTCACAGAACAAGTCACGGACGAATATACAAGAATTGCTGTTGGTGCACAGGACAGGAGGGTCGCCAACACAAACACAATTCCCATCTCTGGATGGAGCTGCATCTTAAACAGAGAAAAAACAGAATCAGGCATCAGAAAGACAAAAAATACGGTATAATTTGCCAGCATTAATCAACAAGAAAAACAGAATAAATACTAAGGTGATCACCAGCCGCTAGCCCTAAACTTCACTAAAAGACCCAGAATTTAGGTGAAGTTAAGGCCGCGGCCCACTCCAATTACTAATAACATGAGTTAAAAGAGCAAAAAGCGTAAAACAAAACTGTACCAGTATGCTAGCCATATGAAAGGGAAAATAAGTGTGTCTTAAGTCTGGACTTGAAAGTGTCACAGAATCTGATTGTTTTATTGACGCAGGGAGACCATTCCACAGAACAGGGGCACGATAAGCGAAAGCTCTGTGACCCGCACACTTCTTATTCACCCTAGAGACAAAAAGTAGTCCTGCACCCTTTGAACGTAAAGCCCAGGCCGGTACGTAAGGTTTAATTATGTCAGCTCGGTCGGGAGGTGCCAGTCCATGAATAATTTTATAGGTTAGTAGCAGAACCTTAAAATCTGATCTCACTGGGACAGGAAGCCAGTGAAGAGACGCCAAAATGGGTGTAATGTGGTCAAACTTTCTGCTTCATGTCAAAAGTCTGGCTGCAGCATTTTGAACCAATTGGAGAGCCCTAATGCTAGACTGCAGTAAACCAGAAAATAGAATATTGCAGTAGTCCAATCTAGAAGAGATGAACACATGGATCAGGGTCTCAGCATCAGCAATAGACGGGATGGGACGAATCTTCAGTATATTTCGCAGGTGAAAGAAAGCAGTCCTAGTAATATTTCTAATATGGAGGCCAAAGGACAACGAAGGATCAAAAATGACCCCAAGGTTCCTCACTTTGTCAGTGTGATGTATGACACATGAGCCTAGGCTTAGTGTTAACTGGTCAAATTGATGCCGATGTCTCACTGGACCAAAACCCATAATTTCAGTCTTTTCAGAGTTTAAAAGTAGGAAGTTTCTCGACATCCAGCTTCTCACTGCTGCAAGGCAGTCTTCTAAGGATTTTATGTAAACGAGATTACCAGCAGTTATCGACATATATAACTGAGTATCATCTGCATAGCAGTGAAAGGTAATCCCAAAACGCTGCAATATGTGCCCAAGGGGTTCTATATAAAGGGAGAAAAGCAGGGGGCCTAAGACAGACCCCTGAGGAACCCCAAATTTCATGTCACTAAGGTTAGAGGTAGTGTTACTGTACAAAACACAGTGAGAACGACTGGTCAAGTACGACGTCAGCCATGCAAGGGCACTCCCAGTAATCCCAAAATGATTCTCCAGCCTATCAAGTAGAATATGATGATCCACTGTATCAAATGCAGCACTGAGATCTAACAGTAGTGTCCGAGTTCATTGTAAGCAGAAGATCATTCACCACTTTAGTGAAAGTAAGTAAGTAAGTAAATAATGTAATGTAATGTTTAATGTATTTATATAGCACCTTTCACAGACAAGGAAAGTCACAAGGTGCTTCACAAAAGACACATAAATAAAAATTCTGAGAATAAAAGACAATCTACATCACAATAAAATAACTCTAAGACACACACAGTGGTCATAAAACAGCCCTCTCACTACTAAGGATTGAATGCCTGGAGAAACAGAAGGGTTTTAAGTTTGCTCTTAAAAACATTGACAGAGTCCAGCGAACGAAGACACAAAGGGAGATCATTCCAGAGCCTCAGTGCAACGACCTGGAAAGAGCGATCTCCTTGGGTCTTAAAGTGGGTACGAGGGACCCTCAGAAGGTTCTGATCCACTGACCTCAGGCTCCGAGCAGGAGCGTAGGGACATAACAGGTCTCTAATGTAGGAGGGAGCCTGGCCATGCAAAGCTCTAGAAGTCAACACTAGGATCTTAAAATGGAAACGCAACGACACTGGGAGCCAATGAAGAGACTTTAAGATAGGAGAGATATGAGTCCTTCTGCTTGAACGAGACAGCAGCCTTGCTGCAGAATTTTGGACCTGCTGCAGACGGGACAGCTCCTTTTTGTTCAGACAGGAACACGAACTGTTGCAGTAGTCCAAACAAGAAGATACAAAAGCATGAATAATCAACTCAAGATCATCTTTTGAAACAACTGATCTGAGTTTGGAAATCTTCCTCAGCTGGTAGAAACAGTTTTTGGGTAGCTGCTTGGAATGATGCTCAAATGACATTTCTTTATCAAAGATAACACCTAGGTTTCTCAGGCTAGATTTTGCAGATGAGCTCAAAAGACCTAAATACTGTTTAATCCCCGGACTGACATCATCGGGGGCAACCACCAGCACCTCAGTTTTATCCGAATTTAACTGCAGCGAATTTGCACCGAGCCATTGTTTAATTTTCTCAAGGCAGTTCAGTAGAGAGTCCAATTTCTGGATCCCAGGGGGCTTTAAATGAGCAGTAAATTTGGATGTCATCAGCAAATAAATGATAAGAAACATCAACGAACTCCTGGATAATCTTTCCCAAGGGGAAAACATGGAGCAAAAACAAAATTGGCCCCAAAACAGAACCCTGGGGTACACCACACGTCAAACTGGCAGAGTCAGAAATGATCTGATTTGCAGTGACACTAAAGCTACGACCTGACAAATAAGAGATGAACCACGCTAGAACAGTCCCTGACAAACCAACCGAATTGCGTAGTCTTGTTTGCAGGATTTTATGATCGACAGTATCAAATGCGGTGAGAGCCATCTCTGTGGAATGATATTTTCTAAAAGCAGGCTGCAGTGGCTCAAAGAGATTATTCTCAGTAAGATAGTCTACGAGCTGTCATGACACCACTTTTTCCAGAATTTTAGAGCAAAATGATAGATTTGATATCGGCCAATCGTTTTTCAATACACTAGGGTCAAGATTAGGTTTCTTAAGTAATGGTTTAATCACTTTGAAACATTTAGGAACAGATCCAGAAGTTAAAGAAAGATTAATAATTTCCAGCACAATTGGCCCAAGAGTGGGCCACAGGTCCTTAAACAGTTTTGTTGGTATAGGATCAAATAAACAGGTTGTGCTTTTTGTTGACGTTACGAGTTTCATCAGCATGTCTAGAGAGATACTATCAAATTCTGTAAATCTAGGTAATACCTCAGTAGTGGTGCCCACCTCAATAGCAGGGTGTAGTGGCTGGGTTAAGGCATGCTGGGATATGTTCAACCTAATGTCATCTATTTTCTTCTCAAAGTAATCTAGGAAATCTTGTGCTGTAAAAGGTGAGCGGTTGTCCATGAATAAGTGTTGCCACCGTGTCGAACAAGAACTTTGAGTTATGCTTGTTTTTGTTGATCAAATCAGAGTAATAGGTCCGCTTTGTAGCCAATAATGCATGCTTATAGTCTAAGATAGCATCACGCCACACAAGGTGGAATACTTCTAATTTTGAATGACACCATTTCCATTCTAGACCTCTTGTTTTATGCTTGAGGGCACGCAGGTAATCACTGAACCAAGGTGACTGTGATTTGGGGGAGCGTGGTTTCAACACAGGTGGAGCAATCATGTCAAGTGTTGTTTTGAGCACTGAGTTTAAACTATCCACAAGTCTCTCTACTGACTGGGTATTTGTCAGAAGTAAGGCTAAGACATCAGGCAGTCGAGCTTCCAGTTCAGTCTTAGTTGAGGAGTTGATGCATCGCTGCAATGATAAATAAGGTTGTTGTTCCACTAAACATGGCAGCGAAACTGTAAACTTAATAAGTGAGTGATCAGAGACCACTGATGTAAGAGGCATGATGTCAATATTCGTGACAGCAATACCATGTGCGAGAACCAGATCCAGGGTATTTCCACTAATGTGCGTCAAATCCCGAATGCATTGCCGAAATCCTAATGCATCCACAATTTCCATAAATGATTGGCAGAGGGGATCAGAAGGCTTATTTATATGAACGTTAAAGTCACCAATGATCAGAATGTTATCTGCACTAGTTGACAAGTTAGAGATGAACGCACCAAATTCATCTAAGAATTCAGAATATGGGCCAGGAGGCCTATATACAGTGACAAAGTAATACGGCTGATTTTTATTCTTCTGACCTTGGCAATACGTAATATCCTGAGCAAAGCGGAGAATCAGATGCTCAAACGAGTTATATTTGTGATCCCCAACAGCTAATAAGCTAAACCTAGATTTATCAATAAGAGCAACACCCCCGTCTTGCTTCGCATCATGAGGGACGTGACTAAATGTATATGCTGGTGGGCAGGCTTCATTTAATGGGAGGACAGCTGTAGGTTTCAGCCAGGTTTCACATAACCCAATCATATCTAAGTGATGATCAATAATTAAATCATTAATCAAAATGATTTTGAGGACAGTGATCTTATGTTAATGAGACCCAGTCTAAGGAGCTCAGTGGGGTTGACAGTTGAACTGTTTGGGTTTAGGGGTAATTCCAGAGTAGCATTTATAAGATGCCGAGAAGTAGGTTTAGGTTTGAGACATTCCACGCGCGTTGTAGGTAGCAGACGCACTTATTCTCCCTTTCGCATGGCTAGCATACTGGTATAGTATGTTACTATGCTTTATATCATTTTAAATTAATTCATTAGTAAAGAGAGAGGGCCATGGCCTCAGCTTTATCTAATGTCTCAGCTCTGCCACCTCCAGCGATCACCTTAGTATTTCTTCTGTTTTTCTTGTTACTTATGCTGCCAAATTTTACTGTATTTGTTGTTTTTCTGATGCCTGATTCTGTTTTTTCTCTCTTTTTGAAGTGCGACTAGATCCAGTGGTGTCTTCTTCTGCAAGCTTCCCGTCCTGTGCACCAGCATGGATGCCCAAAATTTCCTATATATTCATTTTGTAAATTGTGTCAGTAGCATGGCACAAGCAGAGGGTCACCCTTTTGAGTCTGGTCTGCTTGAGGTTTCTTCCTCAAATCATCAGAGGGAGTTTTTCCTTACTGCTGTCACCTCTGTGCTTGCTCTAGGGGTTGGTAAGGTTAGACCTTTCTTGTGTGACGCGCCTTGAGGCAACTTTGTTGTGATTTGGCGCTATATAAATGAAAATAAATTGAAAGTTGAAATGTAAGTAAACCCACTCGGCTTTTCCTTTGGGGTGACAACAGCAAAGGTGGAGCTGCATGCTGATTTGACACGTTTTCACCGGATGCTCTTCCTGATGCAACTTCACATTGCATGGAGAATGGGCAGAGGTAGTCTTGAACTGGAAACTTTCTGCTCTGGAAACAAGTGCTAACTGCTTGATCACCACCCCCACATGTATATAAAATATATATGTATGTATAAATTACTGAGAATGACACAAACCATAACCCATGTATTTCCAGTGAAGACCTCCTACACGCAACCAAACAACAATTAAAACAGTATATAAATAAAATGTAGCTAGAATACTAGAAATGCAATATAGGAATGACAATTGCCTGGGTTTCTGAGGATCTCAAAGAAAACCTGATTGTTATTAATGGCTCACTGAATAAACTGGCACTCCAGTTCCAGCCTGTAATCACATCTGAATGTACAGCTTCTGCTTCTGTGTTTGCCTTTTAAAATCTTCAAGTGGAAATCAATGCCACATTTAAAGGTGGAGTAGGAAAAAAAGTGCTGTCAGTGATCAGAGAAGCAAACAAAGTGATTGTGAATGAGCCCTAAGGCACATGCCAAGACCCAACTCATTAGAAAACCTGAGAGACTGTCAGCAGACACTCCACTGGGAGCCATAACAAAGCTAACCCCATGCAACTCTTCAAAGGCACTTTTATTTGGATGAGTTCAGACGAGCCGTTCTGCCAGCTCACACCTTGTGTACAGTGTATAGTCACTACACTTTACAATGAATCTCCAGCAGCTCAACAGGCTCACTGACCTTCCTTCCAATAACTTGCGAGGCATCTCCAGAGAAGTCATGAGCTGATCTTAAACAGAGGGTATGGGACAAGCATGAAGATTGTGTTTACCAGCCAAGGACAAGGGAGAAAAAAACACTAGCAGGGTGAGAAGACAGTGTCAAACAGGCTTTGGCAGCAGTTATTAAAACATTTAACAGGTAAACTTTTCAAAGCTGTATTTGACAGTGTGACAGTTAAGGCGCCCTGACACTTGCACAACTTTGATCCGCGCACTTGCACACACTCTGTTGTGCAGGAGAGTAAACTCAACTCAAACTGTTGTAAACTGTTGTAAACCATGTGCGGCTTCATGCATGATCAAAATCTCCATCATGCATGAATTACATGAACTTCAAGTGAACATTGCGCAAAAAATTCAAAAACACTGTGCGTGAGTGCGAGTAATTGTGCCAGCGCACCATATCAGAGCGCAGCTCGTCTGAACAATTACAAGATGTTAAATCTATCATAAACTTACTTTTACAGCTACTCACAAGAACAAATGAAAATGCAACTGTTCTACCAAGCTATTACAAAATAAACATGACAAATAATTACCTTTTTACATTGTTCCAAATGCATTCTCCACCTCATTATGTGCGCGGGAGAGAGAAAAGCGGCAGCTGGAGCAGTCCTCTGTGATTTCAACAGCCAACTTGGAGAGAAAATGATTAATCCGCTACGAAATAATTATTTTATATATGCAGTGTCCAGCGCACAATGCGGGGCATCCAGTGAAACAAAGCACAGCGTCCAGCTGGGACCACAGCGGGTGGGATCATCATGACGAAAAGTGTGCAAGTGCATGGATCAAAGTCGTGCTAGTGTCAGGGCACCTTTATTCTCAGGAAAGATAAAAAAGAGGAAAGTGTGGTCAGATTCATAATCTAGAAGAAAGAAAAAGTCAAATGAAGCCCATTTGACTCAAAAACATTTCAAAGTAGCTGCATCTCACGACTTAAACGTGAAACAGTTTAAAATACTGCATTGAAAATGGCAATGTACACATCAAAGTACAACCATGAATCAGAAAAATGTGGGACAGTTTGAAAATGGTGGGGACCCCCACTTCCTCCCCATTCACCCCTCACAATGATTCTTACATTTAATTTGACTTCTATTTCACTGAAGACAGTACAAATCCAGGATATTTCATGCCATCACTACTGGCCTTGATGCCACCCACTCTGCCTTGTTGAATGGTACATTCCACCTTTCTCTTCCCTACCTGCCGGTTGTTCCCGCTAGATGTCACCACAGCAGATCAGTTGTTTCCATCTCATCCTGTCCTTTGTAACTTCCTCTGTCACACCAACCACCTGCATGTCTCCCTCACCACATCCATAAACCTCTTCTTTGGCCTCCTTCTTCTCCTCCTGCTCCATCCTGGCTTCATCCTCAGCACCCTTCTCCCTATACACTCTTGGTCCTTCCTCTGCACATGTCTAAGCCATCTCAATCTCGCTTCTCTGACTTTGTCTCCAAACTGTCCCACCTGAGCTATCCGTCTGATATGGTAATTCCTAATCTTGTTCATTCTCACTCACTCACTCACTCACTCACTCACTCACTCACTCACTCACTCACTCACTCACTCACTCACTCACTCACTCACTCACTCACTCATGTGCAACTGCTTACTCCAATTAAGGGTTACAGGGGGCTGCAGCCTGTCCCAGTAGTCATAGGGTGTTAGGCGGTGTACACCCTTAACAGGACGCCAATCTGTTGCAGGGCCACATACAGACAAACAAATACATTCACTCACGCACGCACAGCTATGGACAATTTGAAGTTTACAACCCATCTAACTTGCATGTCTTTGGATGTGGGAGGAAGCCGGGCACCTGAAGGGAACCAACGCAAACACAGAGAGAGCATGCAAAGTTCACACAAAAAGGCCACAGGTGGGAATCGATCCCATAACCTGAGGCAACAGTGCTAACCACTGAGCCACTGTGCTGCCCCTGTCCATCCTCATCACTCCCAAAAAGAATCGTAATATCTTCAGCTCTGCCACCTCCAGCTCTGCCTCCTGTCTTTTTGTTAGTGCCACCGTCTCTAAGCAGTACAACATAGCTGGAGACTTTCCCCTTCACTCTTGCTGATATTCTTCGGTCACAAATCACTCCTGTTACCTTTCTCCACCCACTCTACCCTGCCTGGACTCTCTTCTTCGACTCTCTACCACACTCTCCATTACTTTGGACAGTTGACCCCAGGAATTTAAACATATCTACTTTCATCACTTCTACTCCTTGTAACCTTGTTTCATCATTCAAATGCGCTAATTTCCTGAAGAGAGAAAGAGGGAGAGCGAGAGAGGGAGCAAGCGAGCATTGTCTTCTGAAATTCTCCTCTTTTCTGGATGTTGAAGGACACACAGAATGTGCAAGAATCATTCAAGGCGGGTTTGGCCCACATTCTCAGTATTCGAACGGTATTCCTACACAGCTGTTGGAATATCTCTCACTCCCAAATGTTGCTCAAAGTTAGGGTTTTTCCCATTCTGCCTGATTCTGCTTGATTCCTGCTCATTCCTACTAAATGTGACGGGGCCCTTCACAACTCCACTTCCATCTCTCCTAGACATTTCCATGACTCCACTGGAATGTCACATGGACCAACTGGCTTTTCACTCTTCATAGCTGCCCTCTCTTCATCCTTACTAATCTCTTGCACTTCGTGATTTACTCTCTCCATATCATCCAGCCTTTTCTCCATCTTATTTTCTTCATTCATCAGCTCCTCAAAATATTCCCTTCACCTACGCAACACACTCTCCTCACCCCTGCATACTCACCGGTCTGTCTTGTTATGCCTTCCTGTTGCACACCTTCACATGCTTGAGTTCCACTTTGCATTTCTGTTTTAGTTGTGGATTTTGATTTCAGCCATTATTAGTTCCTTCTGGCATTATGTTAGTTGTCTCATTCTTGTACCTTATTAACTCCTGAGTTCTATGTTGGTTTGGGGCTTTATGATTGCTCCTCCTCTTCAATTATGGTTGATTGTGGTAAATTATTTTTCTTTCTCTTCTGTTGTTCCTTTATTGTCATGATTATTTGCACCGGGTCTGGTCTGTTCAGTGGAGTATTTCCCTGCACATTGTTTCATCCATGTGAGTCTAAGTCCCGCCTACTTGTTTGCCAGTCACCTGTTGTCAATTTCACCTGGGTTACTTAAACACTTCCTTGTCTGTTAGTCAGTGTCAGTTCATTGTGTAGGTTACTTGTGAATGCTCTTCTCTGTTTTGCCTTTGTTCTCACTCGCTGATTTTGATTTCCTCTGTGAATATGCTCTAAGAACCCTGGGTCTTTGTGATATCGCTTTTTTGTTTTTTGCATCTAGCTTCTTTTACTCTGTGGATTTTTGTCATCACTCAGGCACATTCTCATTTAAGACTGTTTTGGGCTTTTTGAGGAATTTAAGGAAGACCCCTCTGTCTTTGTTATGACATTTTGTTTTTTTAAAATCTTGCTTCTTTTACTTTGTGGGTGTTTGTAATCACTCGGGGACGTTCACATTTAAGACTGTTTTGGACTTTTTGTGGAATTTGGGGATCTGAATAAATCACCTCACCCTTTTTTGAGTTTTTTGAGAACAATCTCAGCTTTCTGAATGTGAGACATGTATTTGTCTCGAGCACTGTCTCCACATGTAATTTGGTTCTTACCTCAAAATATTGATTTTTAGAAATTTATTTAATCTTTAGTGAATGCCCACCAGTATTCATGGGGGTGAACTGATTTGTGTTGCTATGATTATGGTCTGGTCTATCCTTGAGCTCTGGCTGTCCCTTTTGACTGTGTTCCTGAGTTTGGTTCTTTGTTGTTGTTGTTGTTGTGTGTGTGTGGTTTTTTTTTTTTGTTTTGTTTTTTTTTTACTTCACAGAGCAGACCAGCTGCACAATGATTTTCTTTGTGTAGAAAAGCAAAAACTTTTTCAAGTAGAGAAGCCCCCACCCCTGGCATTCACTGGCCTTTCAATGAGAATCTCACACTGATACATGCTACATCCAGTTGCAAAGAGAGACACAGGCTGATGTAGATGAATTATGTGATCTTTTCCGGCCTCTAGGATTGACTGAGAATGAAGGATTATTGAGAAGGAAGATGGAAATTATAGTTTGGCAAGTGGTAGAATGAATCTTGACTTTCTGTCACTGATTTATTCATAGAACTTAAGCATATCACAAATTCTCCAAGAAGACTCGCAATCAGCTAATTACTTCAGCCACGTACACAATCCTAAGAATATGCTACCGTTAACAATAACCGCAGACCAATCAGACACAGGCATGTCCTTTTTAAAGTTTTGATGTCTCACTAACAGTGTTGGGCACATTACTTCAAAAAAGTAACTAGAGCACTGCGCTCACAAGGCACAAACTTCCGCCAACAATACTTTCCGATTCCACAAATTTTTACCTGGGGAAAAATTGTTAGAGGTGGCTTTTCATAAGCTAAAATATAGATCAAAAGTGCTTTTCAATGTTAAATAAATATCCGCAGTATCGATCAGATGCAGATCGAACTTTGTCAGGTGATAGTGAGTGCCAGTCTACACTTCGCTTTCAAATTTGAGAGTGATTGGAGCACGTTTGACTCAGACATAATGTAAAATATATATTAAATGGGGTTTTCAATGTAAAATTTAAATGCCCACAAAATCTATAATCTAGATCAGATCCAGATCAAACTTTGTCAGTCTATTTTTTTAAGGATACCATCCTACATAATGGTCTAAAATATTAAATAAATTTGATTATTTTTGAAAATTTGTTCAATGTTAAACATAAATATTTTTCCTGAACTTTGATTTAAAAAAAAAAACCTAAGAAATCACATGTACGTAAGTATTCACACCCTTTGCTCAATGCTTTGTTGATGAACCTTTTGGCAGCAATTTCAGCCTCAAGACTTCTTGAATATGATGCCTCAAACCTATTAAACAAATATATGCATGATCACACGCATCACATACACTTCAGTGATGCGATAGCCAGGGGACCCTGGTTTACATGTAATCAGTCAATGAGTTGGATGTCATGCGAAATCCAGCAGTGTGACATGCCAAGTCTTCAAAAGAGAGGACCACAGTGCTCGCTCTGCCGTGCTCCTCCCCTTGCTTGGATTACACCCAGACCTCGGGTGATGATCAGACTGCACACATACAGGTGCATTCTTCATATTCCTGCAGCATTTTGCCATCATTGTGGGGTTTCCTGCTGTGTTGTGGCCCCATCCGACCTGCATGTTGGGCATCTGTACTGCATTTTGGCTGCAGTTGACCTGGTGTCGGGAGTTGCTGCACTCCAAATATGTGCAATTCATTCTAGGCGGTTTATACACACACACACACATTCTGGGTATTTGTACGGCATTCGTACACAGCTGTCTGAATGTCTGTCCCTCCCAAATGTGTCTCAAATTTTTTTTTCTGGCTATGTTTTTTTCCCCCTCCATTTGGGCTGATTCGGTCTCATTCGTGCTAAGTGTGACTGGATCCTTAACGGCGCTATTCCCATCAGTGCTCACTGTTTTTTCAGATGCTCGTCTGAGGCTCCCTTCGCAGCCCCACTGCCATCAATTGGCCCTTGTCTGCACCAGGGGATGGGCTTTGCCCCCTGCCTCCTCCATTGGCAGGAGTCAAGATCAACTCAGCTCATCCCACCGCCGCAACAAGGACTGAGGCCAAACCAAATTTTAGAACTCTGTACTCACTTATGCAATAAATCACTTTATTTAACCTGTTGAGTCTTCTGGTAGAAATATGACAAAAAGTTGATTTGGATGCGCTAGCGTGTGTGTGGACCCCAGAAGGATTATTCTGTTAACAGTGTCAATGAAAGACAATAGATGCAAACAGACAATTAACACTGAAGACAATCTGATAAGGTTAAAAGATCAAACATGAGTCATCAATAATCAAAGACTGAAAAAGACCTTTTGGAACAACCCTCATACTGTACAATATCAAATGAGACAGAGGGCTGCTCTTCTAGTTTTAAATGTCTGCAATCTTGACAGAGTATAATCTAGTCATTCAGTGAGCCCAGCTTGTTCTGTTCACCTAATAAAAACTCTATCCAGGCTCTATTGCATTTACAGTAATGCTTATGCAATGACAGAAACCTTTAAATTTATGAATGTGCTGTATGGGAAGATTTTGTTCCTGCCATCATGTGCCAGCAAATTCCTCTCTATCTAAATTAGAAATGTGAAGACTGGAAGCCAGGTCACACAATGTGAAATTCAATTTGAGGATTAATAACTTAAGCCAGTGTTGATTAAAAGATGGCTGTAAGAAGAGATGACGCTTTCTATCGCTGACTGCAACAAGACTGGCAATAAATCCTGGTAAATGAAGACTGCAAACAGGAGCAGAGAATATTTGTGCATTTAAAAGCAAAAATACGAGGAGGCAAATTCACATTTGGAGTGGCAATTAAAACACTCATTGATGACAGAGAACCAAATGTGTCAGCCACAGAAAGATAAATTGGCCATTACGGATCTTTTTACCACGATCCAGTCAGGCTGATATTTTAATGGCACATTTCATGGATAATTTTCTGTATGTGTTGCTGAGTGAAAGAATGAACCACTATAACTTTTTCTCTCTGCGTGAATTCCCTGAAACACATCTTCACACACAGATTGTTTTTGAAGCTGAGTGATCAATAAGAGATCACAAGCTTGCAGAACCAAGCGTGCATTGTATGGACGAGACAAGACCTTTGGGGGGGAGTAAGATGGAAAATAGTGACACCTTTATGTTCTCAAGATGTCAGGGAGGAAAAGGTTCACTGGATCTTGGAGAAGAAAAATAAATTCAATTTTCACTCTAAAGCACTATGGAAGTGAAATTACAGATTGCATTTAAACTACACCAGTGCAGACAAAGAGTGGTCCACACTGTCAGTGAAGAGCTTTGTATGGAAAAATTACCCAAAGGGTTTTTTTGGGGGGGGGGACGACAACCACATATAATTCCATGAAGGCTAAAGATTACACCTTTTGGCCAAAAAATCGACAAAAGTGACCTGGTGGTGGATGATTCTGGGATCAATTCTAATCTTTTCAGCTGTGCAGAAATTGAGCTCGGCATTTACGGTATAAGGATTGACAGTAAATTATTTTGTTATCGCTGGGAAATACTTCAATATGGCTGCTGTTGGTGACTTGATGACCTTGAATAATGATACTTGTAAATATTGCTCAAGCTGTCCAATGTAAAAGATCTTGGTATGGCTCTGTGTAGGTTTGCTGTTGCCCAGGCGAACATCAGAAACTTCCTGAAGTTTAGTCAGTGCTGGACTTCTTGTCTAGCTGGGAAATGTTTTAAATTGCTTGGCAGAACATCTGTAGCTTCATACATATTCATAAGCAAGGTTGGGTAGGATTACTTTGAAAAAATACATGTGGATTACATGTATGTATGTATGTATGTATGTACATACATTTGGATTACTTGTAATCTGATTATTTTTGGATTACATTTCAAAGTAATCCTACCCAACCTTGTTAATAAGGTGGCAAATAAAGTTGGTCCTTATGTGTTCCTTAAGGTTGGGTCGTCTACCAGATGTCTAGGAGTTTGAGGGTGTTTTGCAGTATCTCAGCTGTTCCCAGAACTGCACTCTTCTGGATAGAGACATCTGATGTTGTGCCTGGAATCTGCTGGAGACACGCTTCCAATTTATGGGTTGGAGTTCCAAATACCACCAGGGGCCACCTCAGACTTTATCTGGTCTAGTTGTTCAGCCAACTCAGTTTTCTCGTGCTCCTTCTTTCTGATGTTGCTGTGTGCTGGAGTTGCCACATCTATCACATATGTCAGTTACTGTATTTGTGAGTATGTATGTGGGTGTGCCTGCCTTTGCCCACCCATCCCCCCCCCCAAAAAAAACTCACACACACACACACCTACCATGGCTATTTTGTTTCACAAGAAAAGGTTACATTATTTTGTAAATTCACTCATTGGATGCTATCATAACACTATTCAACTCGAGCACCGTGCACATAGAGCGCAAACCTCCGCCAACACTAGTTTCCAATTCTACAAATTTTTACCTTTGGAAAAAATTTTTCAAGGTCAAGTCCTGTTAGAAGTGACTTTTCATGAGTTAAATATAATGCAAATGTGGATCAAACTTATTGTATCCATTGAGAGTGCCAGTTTACACCTCATTGTCACAAATGAGACTAAGGCATGTTTGAGATATAATGCAAAATGTACACCAAATGGGCTTTTCAATATTAAATTCAAATGTCCACAATCCGGATCAGATCCAGATCAATTATGGATTTTTTTCATATTCATTCAATGTTAAAGATAGGGAATTTTCCTGATGTTGACCAATAATCTTGAAAATTTAATCAGTTCTTGCCTGCCATGATATGAATCTTCATATTGATATTATTCATATATCAGTACGAAATTATGACTGAAAGAAACGCGGCAAAAACATAACTTCCTCCAGAGTTAATGAACACATGAATACACGTACATAAGTATGCACCTTTGGCAGCAATTACAGCCTCAATTCTTCTTGAATATGATGCCGCAAACTTGGCACAACTATCTTTGGACAGTTTTGTCCATTCCTCTTTGCAGCATCTCTCAAGCTCCATCAGGTTGGATGGGGAACATTGGGGCACAGCCATTTTCAGATCTCTCCAGAGATGTTCAGTCGGATTTGTCATGATCTGGACTTGTTGTATCATGCTTTGTTTGTTTAGTTTTGCTTGTTTCAGTGTGTGATTTCTCTTGCTGGGGTTTTCCTGCTTGGGCTTTGTCTTTCACTGTCTCTCTTGGTGCTTGGTGGTGGGCATCACACTATGTCTGGGCCACACCCTGTTCTGGAACTTTCCACACACCTGTTTCTAATCTGTAGCTCATCACTTGGGTGTATTTAAGCTCCACTGGTTGCAGTAGTTCCTGCCAGATCATCGCATTGGTGTTTCAACTACCTGCCTGTTTGTACTGACCACACCTTACACCTGATGTTTTGGATCTGTTTGCTCATCTTGGACTGCTTTGCTGTGTACCAGACCCCACTGAATCCTTCAGTAAACATTTTTACTAACCAGAGCTACTGTCGAGTCCTGCAATTGTATCCAGACATTTCTGTCCATCAAACCTGGTAGGATTCATGTCTGGGCTCTGGCTGGGCCACTCAAGGACATTCACAGAGTTGTCCTGAAGCCATTCCTTTGATATCTTGGCTGTGTGCTTAGGGTCACTGTCCTGCTGAAAGATGAACCGTCACCCCAGTCTGAGGTCAAGAGAGCTCTGGTTTTCATCCAGGATGTCTCTGTACAATCCTGACTAGTCTCCCAGTTCCTGCCACTGAAAAACATTCCCACTGATGACCACCATGCTTCACTGTAGGGATGATGTTGGCTCGGTGATGAACGGTACCTGGTTTCCTCCAAATAACATCAGTATGTATTTATGTGGTTTGTTGTTTGCTTGTTTACTTTTTTATTCTCATTACAAGTCCTAAATTTCCACTGTCCCAACATTTTTTAGAATGTGTTGCAGGCATGAAATGCGGGAATAGATAAATATTACCAAATTAAATAAAGTTGACAACACAAAGCATGAAACATCTTGCTTCATACCATTTGAAATGAAACAGAAATGCAAAGTGAATGGAAGAATCCGTGTTTTTGTTTTTTAATGAATTTTTGTATTTTTCATATGTTCCAGCTTTTACCACGTCCTTCCTATTGAAACTCCAGATATACATGCATATTGGGACACTGTACATTAAAGAAGCCTGACTTTGAATCAGGGACCTTCTTGGTAGGAAAAAAGCCCTAGTTCTCTATGCTGGCATAGAGGTTGTATAGCAAACATATAAATGAGGGTTGATGGGAAGGTGGGCCTCTTAACTATCCATTCCAGCCAGCTTTGTGCAAACAAAAGCTTGAAAACAATACATTTTTGCAACCACCCTCTAAGTCACAAAATTAAGGCACACATGAAATGATTGGATGGTGGATAAATGATGCTCCAAATCAGTATCTAGCAACTTTGTTTTGCTGATGTAATTTCCCTGCTGTGTGGCTAGTAAATGCTGGAAGGCTCATAAAAAAGTAAACTCCTATGCCTTGACGTTTTGTTTGTCACAACCAAGCAGTGGTGGGCACACTTCCGATAATCTGATAACATAACTATCGAAGATAATGTTTTCTTTATCTGATTATCTTTTTAAATAACTTTAAAAACCATTATCGGACCAATTACCTTCCGATTAATCTTTGTCCAATAACTTTTAATGAATAGCGACAAGCATTTTAAAATTAGTTTAGCACTCACCTGTTAAAAGCTTTGTAACAGACACACAGCTACACCTTTGCAAACAGAAGAGAGCTGCTTGTATAAAAAGCATTTCAATCCTCTGCAGGCAAAGAAGAACCAGCCCCAAAAGAAAAAAAATCATTTCCTTTAACACCATACCAATAGGCTGGTGATATCACCTAAGTCATCCAGAGGCATACATTTTTAACTTATGGTTCAAATTTTAACCAAACAAATTTTGGACAAGTTATTTGAAATTACTGTCCTGTCTGAAGTTTTATTAAGTGAAAATATCAGATATATGTTTTAGTTTTAAAGTAATGTGCTAATTCTTAAGGTTTTGTGAGCACATCCTGTGACCCGCAATGCATTTTGGGTAGGATGATGTAATCTCAGTACATCATGACAGGACAAATGCATTAAACTCTAGTGCCTAAAACTCTCTTGAATATATTCTCTGCGTTTATAGATGTTGGTTTTATTTGCGTTTGTTAAATTCCACGCATTTTAAATGTAGCAGACAGGCATTACTGTATCTGGAATTTTGTTTTCAAAGCCTCTACTGCCATCTACTGGTCAGTAGTGTTCACTAAGCATGTGGGAACCAGTAGATAGCAGTGTTCTATTTATTTTGACCCCGGTTATGTCAGATGATTGTCAAATCAACTTTTTGGCTTTGCAAATGGCTTTTTTTGTGTGCAATGAATGTATACATTATACAAGTTTCACTTTTTTAATGGAATTACAACCTTATTTCTTTTTCAAATTCTCCCATTTTTTGCATCCAGCCTTATTTCCTTTAGAAATTTCCTTGACAAATAATATCAGTCTATTAGGACGTCAGGTTATGTGTTACACATATACATGTGTGTGTATATATTTTCCAACTTATTCCCAATGATGAAACTTTTCATTTTCTGCCTGAAAGCTTATTAGACGAGTGTGTTCAGGGCTCCATTTGTTTACAAAATACACACATGTTACAGACCTTGAAATCCAACAGCAGGGATTGATATTATCCAAAGATTTATGAAGATACAAATTAACGTGCTTACATTTTATCATGATTTTCTCCATTGTGAGATATAAAAGTGTCTTATCGTAGTGTTCGTGTGTATATGCATTATAACGCAGCGCACGAGAGACGTTACGATATTCTTCAGAATGACAACATACACAACATGCATCCAGCAGCATACACGTTGCTGTCATAGACAACTGCCTGTAAAGGTTTTTGGCAAGTTATAACTTTCTAAACAGCGTAATTTGTAATGAAATCCGTTTCATTTATGCGGCTCTTTCGGCACCATGTTTGTTTTTTCAGAGATAGCAGTAAGCTCCTCCTACCCCTCCAAATGGAGGGATTTGTAGCCCTTCGCCTTCCCCTCCACCTCGCTCCAAAAAGAGAGACTCAGCCAGTGTTTAGCAGAGGCACTTTTACCCAGAATCCTTTGCGATCTGTCTGTTTGTTACAAAACCTCAGAATTAGTGCATTATTCAACATTAAAAGATATATGTTATATTTTAACTTTGTACAAATGACATCATTGACATTAATGGAGTTATTCTATCGGTATTAATGTTATTTATAATCAAAACCATAAGTCAGCATGACTTTATTTTTCAAGACCTGCGCATGACCGGAGTGTCGTAATTGATAGAGTTGGCTTTATGGCTGCTCTCGGAGTGTCTCTGTGTTGGGAGCTCTGTAGTAAACAAGAGCTTCCAGCAGGAGCCAAATGTTGAAAGAAAAGTGTGGTTTCATTGTTGGGGTCTGTTGTTGTTTTTAATATTATTATAAACTATTAAATGTTCTACTGCTAGTTGTAGATGTGTCAGAGGTAATGTTGGAATTTATTGGTTATCTGTAACTTCCGATACATTTTGGGTGGCTTACTGTTTTATCTTTATCAAAGATAACTTTTTAGTTATCTGATTATCTGTTATTGAAGTTAATGTTTTGGTTATCTGTGCCCACCACTGCAACCAAGGGTACATTTCAATTCTGTGACTACCTAGGGGCCAATTCTCTGAAAATGTGTGTACAGTGGTCACTCGTTTATCGTGGGAGTTACGTTCTACAAATAAACCGCAATAGGCGAAATCTGCAAAGTAGTCAGCGTTATTTTTTACAATTATTATAGATGTTTTAAGGTTGTAAAACCCCTCACTACACACTTTATACACTTTTCTCAAAGAGGCATTAACATTTTATCACTTTTCAAGCCTTAGTAGAAAAATAAGTCCAGTATTATAGAATGAAACCAAAGATCAAAACCTGTTTTCAGGCCCAAACATTTGTTTGAGAAATAAAAATAGAACATTTTCCTCTAAATAATTATGATGGCTTTTAGAACTAACGAATTTAATTTTAACGATCAACCTACGAGGTTGGACACATAAGAAATTTTTAATAGTGACTCACCAGTACTTCACAGTTCCTCTGATCGCGCCTCTGCATCCTGGCGCCGCTCTGCTGTAGCGTGTTTTTCCACTGAAGACCTCGGTGCAGGTGTCTTCTTCCGAGTGAAGAACACAGTTATGGGTAGTTGGTGCTCTGTTTTTCTTCTGGGCGAGAAGATTCTTATAAACAAATTTGGCAAGCTGACCGCATTCTGTACTGTACAGGAGACACGGCACGGAGGGGACTGATTGACAATGGTGTACAATCCCTTAGCCAATCAGGACGCAGAACACAATGCCTGTGCTCTCCCTTAGCCAATCGTGGTGATGCCAACCAGTGCCGCTACCGGCCCACCTGATGAGATTGTAGAACACAATGCGCTGTAAAAAAACAAAAAACAAAAAAAAAAGCATGCAAAATTGCACTAAAAAAAAATCTGCGAAACTGCGAGGCCGTGAAAGGTGAACCGCGTTATAGCTAGGAACCACTGTACACACAATCTTGAAAAGATTTAATAATAAAGCCTGTTTAATTGTTAAGGGCCCCGTCACACTAAGTACAAATGAACATGAATCAAGCCGAATCAGCAGGAATGGGAGGAAAAAGCCAAACTTTGAGACACAGTCGGGGGGGGGGGACGGGACCTGATATTCTGACAGCTATGTAGGAATGCTGTTCAAATAACCAGAAGGTGGGGCAAAGCCACCATGAATGATTCACGCACATTCAGTGTGCAGCAGCGCCCGAATGCAGGTGGAATGCACACGGAACACAGTATGAATACCCAGAATGCAGCTCAAATGTGGCCAGAACACAGCACAAATCCCCAGAATACAGCAGGAATATGCAGAATGTACCTTGAATGCCATATGTGTTTGGTCCTATCCTAGGGGAGGTGTGTGGCAGAGTGAGCGCTGTGGTAGATATATAGATAGCTTTTTATTGTCATTGTCATTACAACGAGATTTCCGCACTCACATTCCACATACAAACAGCAATTAATCTACAATTATTACTTGTTTACCGTAATAATGGCACACATCAGAATTAGGACAACACATATACATTCGATATTGTTTATGTGCACTAAACTTGAAACAGTCCGTTTTCCAATTGAGGCGATGTGAGTGTGTTGGTAGCTGCTGCAACTGTCAAGTCACACTGCCTGCCAGCTTGGGAAGAACGGGGGCCTGCCGCAGGGGGGAGGGGCAGGAAGAGAGGTAAAAGGAGAAACTGGAGCATGCTTCAGTCCATGTGTAAGTCAGCTATTGTCTTTGTGGGTTGAGATAAGAATGGAGCCGGATAATTTCACCAAGAACTGGATAAATTCCTCTGGAGGTAAACAGTGGGCAATTGACCTTGAGGCTAGATAGCCTGTAGTGTTGCAGCTGAGCAGTGAAAAACACTTTTTAACAGTTCCACTTGAACAGCCAAATCCCAATTATGAATTAAGAATATTCCCAATTATGAATTAAGAATATTCACCTGCCTCCGAAACCTTCAGCTTCAACTGCAAGGCACGCATCAGCTCCAAGGTGTCATCCAATTTGCGTTTGAGTTCAAGAGTCAATGCAGTCTGAGAATGCACTGCCTTGCCAACCTTGTTAATCATGATGGACAAGCGAGGGCCCGTGGTTCTTGATGCCACCATCTTGCCAAATCAGGGCAGCACATAAGCCAAAAAGTACCAGCCCTGCTGCCATGAGACCAAAAATGAATAAATCCTGGACATCCTCAATGGAGAAAGGCACCAAGCATGCTACACGCCAGGAACTCCAGGAGATGAGGACATAGCCCACAGGATACGTTTCATCTGGGCAGGCAGGATCCCCCGGTCCTGACCTTCTTGTAGAACAAAATGGTGTCAATAGCATTCAGAGACCAGCTGATCAATTCCATGGTTAATCCAATAGTAGTCCAGTAGATCCAGAATCCAATATAGTTTTTGAGGAATTCACAGCCTGGTGAAGTAGGGGCTTGAAGGTTAAAAGCAGAGAGATAAGGGAGAGTGGAGGAGATGCGACCACCCTCGTGGGAGTCCCAAGCTGGTCCACCATCTTTGCAAGACCTGCCGTATCTCACTGCCGTATCTCATTGACATCCAACCTATGAACTGATTACATGTAAACCAGGGTCCCCTGACTATCACGGTACTGTAGTGCACGTGACCGCGTGTTATCAGATTATTACGTTCATCAGATCACTGATGTGCACACCCACAGCCATTATTAATAGTAATAGCCACCAGTCTGCAGTGCATCACAGTAAACCCATGAACAAACGACCCTAGCTTACATACATCAGTCCATATACTGGACAAAATATAGTATCCAGAGGAGAGGTAAGGCAGGTCCTGACATTAGAGCATTACAGAGTGGCGGCACACCCCCGTTGCACACTTGCTTTCTCTCCCCCTCCCTCACACCCATCCACTGTTGCCCACCCCTCTCTCTCCCTCTCTCCAGGATATTAGCTCTATGAAGTGAAACGTGTGATCAGGTGTTATGTGCCCTGACACGCAGCAGACCATCCTGCTGTCAGGCTGCTGCAGGCAGTGATGAGGGTGGGCGATTCTGTATAGAAGATCCCTGACGAATCAAAGTTTTTGAATGCGACGCTTTAGATCGTTGCTACTGGCTCAGATTGGGTTGGAATCTATACATGCGTCCGCCACACACTTGCCCGCCACACAAAGGCCCTTGGAGTTCTTCAATTTTAAAAGACTTTGTTTATCAAAGTGAAACTTGATACACAAGGTAACCTCACTAAGACCTCAGAGAAATTTGACATTGGGTACATTGTATTTTGAATTGTGACCACCAATTTGGTGAGTCCCTGAAATGCAGTGTCCATGATAATGCCACACAGACTTGATGGATCATGATGGGAGATGCAAAATATAGATGATACCTTGGTAACACCTTGCAAAGGTTTGAGGTTGATCATGGGCACAAACGTTAAGGTCAGTACTGTTATTTGTTGCATCCCTGTGGCCTCATTTCGACCCATACTGCTTGTGCATTACAGGTAAACCCCATTAACTCGCACATGCAAAAGTCATGATTTACTCATGGTCGATTTGTGAACCCCTACTCCCGCAAGTTAATGGGGCTCACCTGTACCAAGTTATTTTAGGAGGTGATAATTGAAGAACAGGTTACATCTTGGAAGGAACAACTGAGTGCAAGGATGGATGCAGAATAGGATGTATGAAATGAACGACTGAGCATGAATAGTAGACAAAGATCTGAATGCATATGCAGATCTTGAAACATTACAAGCATGAGTAGAATAACCATCATGGCTGTGCAGCAAACGGGGGAAAGACAGATGGAATTATAATGGAGCATCTGCCGAAACCATTTTATGAAGCTGAATGCTAAATTAAGAACTGAGTCATTAGACTAAACAAATCTATGAGCACACTAAACCAGTAATAGCAATAAAAAGGAGCATTACACTCTCCCCTCATCTTGAAAGGCTCATTTGTTTGTTTGCTGTACTTTCAGTATCACTGGAGACAGTAACACATACTGTGTCCACCTGCAATTTGAAATAAAAGCTGGCCACAATTAAAGATCATTCTCTGAGGATGATTGAAAGTCCTTCTGGGAGAACATCAAAGATTAACTGAAGCAAGACAAAGTGGCTGGAACAGCAGAATTTACCTACTGAAGAAGTCAGCATTTTTAAGCTGATACCATATTTATAGATTTAACTGTCTGATTATAGTGATCATGCTCACAAATATTGCAAAAGCACAATGAACACTGAAACTTTAACAGTGACAACTTTAACCTTGTTCATAGGAAGAAAAAATGTACTATTATTACAACCATTGTTATTATTCAGTCATTCATTCTTAATACCTGCTTATTACAATTAAGGGTCATAGGGAGCTACAGCCTATCCGAGCAGTCATAGGCCTAAAGGTGGGTACACCCTAGACAGGACGCCAGTCTGTCACAGTGACGCATACAGACACACAAACATATTCACTTACACTTATCTGGTCAGTTTAGTCACCACTTCATCTAAGCTGCATGTATATGCATGATCCCTTGTGCACCCCCTCCCCCACAGCCCTGGGGAGGTGATGGTCTCGTGGAGTAGTAGTGTGTTTGAGACCAGAGGATCATCTGTTCAAACTACAGTCTTGCTGGAAAATCACTCAGGGCCCTTGGGCAAGGTCCTTAATTCCCACGTTACTCCGGTGTATAGTGACTGCCTTGCATGGCAGGACCCTCACATCGGCCTGTATGTACTTGAATGTGAGGCATTAATGTAAAGTGCTTTGAGCATCTGCTGTACGGTGCACCCAGAAAGTATTCACAGCGCTTCACTTTTTCCATATTTTATGTTAGTCTTATTCCAAAATGGATGAATTTTTTTCCCCTAAAAAATTCTACACACAACACCCCATAATGACAATGTGAAAAGTTTTTTTATTTTTTTATTTTTGCAAATTATTAAAAATAAAAAACTAAGAAATCACATGCACATAAGTATTCACAGCCTTTGCCATGAAGCTAAAAATGTAGCTCAGGTGGATCCTGTTTACACTGATCATCCTTGAGATGTTTCTCCAGCTTAACTGGAGTCAACCTGGGGTAAATGCATTTGATTGGACATGATTTGGAAAGGCACACACCCGTCTGTCTACATATAAGGGCCCCACAGTTGACAGTACATGTCAGAGCACAAACCAGTCATGTAGTCAGAAGAATTATCTGTTGACCTCTGAGACAGGATTATCTCAAGACACAAATCTGGGAAGAGTACAGAAACATGTCTGCTGCTTTGAAGGTCTGAATGAGCACAGTGGCCTGAATCATCCGTAAATGGAAGAAGCTCAGATCCACCAGGACTCTTCCTAGAACTGGCCGCCCATCTAAACTGAGCAATCGGAGCAGAAGGGCTTTAGTCAAGGAGATTACCAAGAACCTGATGGTCATTCTGTCAGAGCTCCAGCATTCCTCTGTGGAGACAGTAGAACCTTCCAGAAGGACAACCATCTCTGCAGCAATCCGCCAATCAGGCATGTATGGTAGAGTGGCCAGACAGAAGCCACTCCTTAGTAAAAGGCACATGGCAGCCAACCTGGAGTTTACCAAATGGCATCTCAAAGACTCTCAGACCATGAGAAACAAATTCTCTGTCTAATGAGACAAAATATTACATTCTTTGGCAGGAATGCTAGGCCTCATGTTCTGAAGAAACCAGGCACCATCCCTTTAAACAATTTTCCTTTGGGATTAATAAAGTTCTTATTCTTACAGTGAAGCATGGTGGTGGCAGCATCATGCTGTGGAGATGTTTTTCAGCCGCAGGAATGAGGAGACTAGTCAGGGTGAGGGGAAAGATGAATGCGGCAATGTACAGAGACATCCTGGATGAAAACCTGCTCCAGAGCACTCTTGACCTCAGACTAGGTTGATGGTTCAGCTTTCAGCAGGGCAATGACCCTAAGCACAAAGCCAAGGTATCAAAGGTGTGGCTTCAGGACAACTCTGTGAATATCCTTGAGTGGCCCAGCCAGAGCCCAGACCTGAATCCAATTGAACATCTCTGGAGAGATTTGAAAATGCACCGACACTCCCCATCCAACATAATAGAACTTGAAAGGTTTTGCAAAGAGGAACGGGCAAAATTCCCAATGATAGGTGCGCCAAGATTGTGGCAACATATTCAAGAAGACGTGAGGCTGTAATTGCTGCCAAAGGTGCATCAGCAAAGTATTGAGCAAAGGGTGTTAATGATTATCTACATATGATTTCTTAGGATTTTATTTTTAAGAAATTTGCAAAAAAATCTTTTTTCATGTTTTCATTTTGGGATGTTGTGAGTAGAATTTTGAGGGGGGAAAAATGCATCCATTTTGGAATAAGGCTGTAACATGAAATGTGGAAAAAGCACTGTGAATACTTTCCAGATGCACCCTATTTGCCTTTTATTGTCTTTCATATTTAGGACATAACCTTTTTGGGGCTCAATTGTTGTCATTCACCCAGGGGAAATTATTTGGTTTGTGTATTCTACAGCCAGGCTGCAAGCTTAATCCTCCTGTCAGAAGCTAAGCAGAGAGGCTCTTGGTTAGTATTCGATGGGAGACCTCATAGGAAGATCAGGGGCTGTGTCGGTTTCTCCAAGTAAAAGTGGTGTTGCATCAGGAAGGCCATCTGGCCTAAAACCTGTGACAAATACCAATGTGGATCTGTGCTGGATCCACTGTGGTGAACCTGCACATAATGAGAGAAACTGAAACACAAATGGCAACATTCTACATCGGGAGCACGGTGCTGTAATGGAACTTTAAAGGCAACAGCTCAGTGGTCAGTGCCGCAAAAGTCTACTAAATTAAGTTTCAAGTGAGAGAGCCAGGTCTAAAGTATGACCCTTGGAGTGTGTGGCTCTTTTAGCCAACTGTGTGAGGTTAAATAAGTCAATAACATCTAAGAAATTTGAGGGGAGGCAGTGAGCAGGACAACAGACATGGATATTTATATCTTCAAGAATAAGAACCCTCTCATATTTAGGTATGATAAAATCTCAGAGATAAAATTGTCTGATTTTTGGTGGATGGTAGGTGAAAATGCAAAATAAAAGAGGAGAACCAGTGATTAAAAAAATAAAATTGCCCCAAGTTACAGGGTGAGATTTACAATGACCCAGCTTGCAAAAAAACAGTGAGGCCAAGTCCTGTTTTAGACATCCTGGAGATATTAAAATAATCAAAGGTTGAAGGTTCAGCTCCAATAAGGGGACCCATGTTCCAGTAATCGTGAAGAAATCCAAATTATTTGAAAATCATTAATCATAAAAACATTAGTTATGAAAGATGTATTAGCAAGAGATATACGATTTAACATTCCAAATTTGTAAGGAGTCAGAGCAGCAGAAGGAAGAAGGGGAATGGAGCAATTATCTACACCTTTATGTGTTGTATGGGCAGGGTGCTCTGTTGCCTACAATGGTTTGCACTGGAAAGGTTTTGAGTAAGAGGGTCAGTGACAGATGAAACTGGAAGGGGAAGTAATGAGTTGAACAGTGGCTTGAGGTGTGTACCATGAACAGCCATTACATGGTACGATGAACTTCATCAGTCTTACAAGGAGGACTATTACAATATAAGCCCTGCTGGCTGCGCTGGGGGGCCTGGCTGTCGTGGGACCTTGTGCTCCTCCTGGCCCCAGGGTTGGGCCTCGCCTCTTGTCTGGGGACCGGGCCCCGCCCTTGTATGGCTCAGTGGTCCCTACCTTGTGCTTTGTATTGGTTGCGGTGGCTCCTTTGCCCCCGTCCTTGCCGTGGCCCTGGTGGTGTGTTATGGGGCCTTCCCTATTGGTGGGTCTATGCCGGCGCCTTGTGCACTTCCTTGGGTATGGGGCTGCTCCCTGTGCCTCTGTGGGGAGGAGTGGTGTCGGGGGTGTATTCCGGCGCTGTCGGGCCACTCCCCTGTTGGTTTGTTGTGCTGCCCGGTGGCTCTGGGGGCTGCCTTTCCTAGCACCTGTGCCCTTCCGCTGCCCCTTTTCTCCTGGTTCCCCCGGGGCCCTGGTGCTGGACCCACGTGCCAGAGTGGTCCATGTCATATGGTAAGGTTCTATACTCTTGTCTTGGCCCAACACACCAGCCACAGTAGTGATCGGATATTTAGCTGTGATCTGGGTCTCTTTGTGTGGATGGTTGCGTGTTTCTGGCCGTCACCACAATTCGGTTTTTGGGTGCTCTTAAGGGATTAACACTACGGTGTTCTAGATTAGGGTATGGATGCTCACTAATTAGACAACAGACTGTTGCTGTCACTGTTTTGTTCATGTGTGGTTGTTTGTCATGGTATGTTGTATGGTTGGAGCCCTGTCTCCTCGTTGTCTCACGTCACAGTTATTGTCTTCACCACTTGTCTCTAGTTCTTGTCTGTCTTTGTGTTGTTTTGGTGGTCTGCCCTTCCTGATAGAAGTTGTTGGTTGGCTTTGAGTAGGATGTTGCAGGCTGATCGGGAAGGGCGGATGGGGTCACACACACCACATTCACTCATGCACTACATACCTTCTGTCTTGCAAGAATAAATTGCATATATCGGTATTAATGTTCATAAATGGTTCTGCCAGTGTGGCATTTACCATTACTATATATGCAGACAGGGAAAAAAAAGAGTAAGAGGGTCATTGACAAATGAAACTGGAAGGGGGAAGTAATGAGTTGAACAGTGGCTTGAGGTGTGTACCATAAGCAGCCAGTCACATGGTACGATGAACTTCATCACTTACAAGGACTATTACAAAATAAGTTAAAATTGTCAATAAACCAAAGTTGCAGGCTCTGCAGGCAAATCGGAGCCATTTATGGAGGAAAGATAGACGAGAGAACCAACTTGCTCCATGGCTCAGTGTGGGAAGAACACCTGATTAAAAAATCTGGATTTTCCACAACTACCATATTTTCCGCACCATAAGGTGCACGGATTATAAGGCATGCCCTCAATTAGCAGGTACTTAACCCTTATATAAGGCGCACCTGATTGTAAAGCGCATGCTAAAACATATAGTCTACAAAAAAAAAAAAAAAAAGTCACAGAAGAAAAACAGTGAGTTTATTTGAACTTATTCTAGTATCTAGTATCTACTATTGTCACAGAAGCAAAACAGTGAGTTTATTTGAACTTTTTAACAACTTTGAACTACCGGTATTTAACAATACTCACATTATTTTTTTATTATGGTTCTGTCACAAATCCATCAAAGTCCTCATCTGTGTCTGAATTGAACAGCTGGGCAATTTTGGCCATCAAACACACCAGATTCCCTCTCATCATCGTCAGTCTCGTTGCCAGGTGGCTGTTCAGCAATGATGCCGGCTTTCACGAAAGCTCGGACAACAGTTAAAGTAGATACCTGAGCCCAGGCATCCACAATCCATTCACATATGGTGGCGTAATTCGCCTGGCGCTGCCTCCCCGTCTTAATGAAGGTGTGTTCGCCGTCTGTCATCCATCACTCCCAAGCCACTCGCAACTTCACTTTGAACGCCCTGTTTATACCAATGTCCAGTGGTTGTAGTTCTTTTGTTAGTCCTCCCGGAATGATGGCAAGCTCTCAATTAGATTTCTTGATGTGGTTTTTCACAGTAGCGGTGAGATGGGTGCGCATGGGAGTCGCAGATTAACAGGGATGGTGATGCGTGGAAAAAAAAAACATCTGGTCTTTTACATACACTTCTCTCAGCCACTCACTCATTTCTCCCTCGTCCATCCAGCCCTTTTGATGGGTCTTAACGACGACTCCGGCTGGAAATGTTTCTTTTGGCAGCATCTTCCTCTTAAAAATTACCATGGGTGGTACTTCTCTCTCCGTTACCATGGCAACCAAGAACAACAGTGAAAGCCGACTTCTCATGGCTGTGGTGCGTATGGATACTGGTGCTGGTCCCCTTCTTCTCCGCAGTATGGTTCATGGGGATGTCAAAGGTGAGGGGACCTTGTCCATGTTGGTGATGTGGTTGGGCTGGATCTTTTTTTGGTAATCTTGTGTCTGCAGTAGATGCAGAAGATGGCCAGCTTTTCTTTGTAATTCGCTGGGAGTTGCTGCGCCACGGTAGTCCTCGTGTGGATAGAGAGCTGACACCTTTTCATAAAACGAAAGCACCAAGACGGACCTCTGTAAAAGTTTTCGATGTTCATTTCTTGTGCTATCTTTTTTGCCTTCAGCCGAATGGTGACTGTAGAGACGCTTCTCCCGGCTGTTCTTTGTTCAATGACCCATTGCTCAGTTGGTCTTCTAACTGTGGCCACCTCGCTTTGTTCCCGCGGAAACTCAGTTTGGTCTTTTTAACTTGGCGCAGTTCATTTTCTTGTTTCCTCCACTTACGTACCATAGATTCATTGATCTTGAATTCTCTCGCAGCTGCTCTATTCCCATGAACAACCGCGTAACTGATAGCCTGCAGTTTGAATTGTGCCTCATAAGCATGTCTCTTCGTTGGCGCCATTTTCGGGGGTCCTTAGACAATAAATGTTGTTTTGCAGGATACTTGTAGTATACCTACCGGAGGAGTGGTGGAGGGTAAGTGTACGTACCACGGACTCTTCTCTGATTAGTTTATCGCTGCCAGCGTACGTACTCTACGCTGCCAGCGTACGTATTTTACGTATTACGTAATGTTCTCTGATTGGTTTATCGCTGCCAGCATACGTACTCTACGCTGCCAGCGTACGTACTTTACGTATTACGTAATGTTCTCTGATTGGTTTATCGCTGCCAGCATACGTAGTGTATGTATTACATCCCTGTGTCCAGCGGGAAATGGTCCGATATTCCGACGGTCAAGGACAGCATCGTTGGTCGTTTTTACAGATTTTGGAATTCAGTACACACATAAGGTGCACCGGATTATATGGCGCATGGCCGATTTTGTGAAAATTTAAGGCTTTTAGGTCCGCCTTATGGTGCAGAAAATACGGTACCTAAGAAGCTATAAAACCATTTTAAATCCTTTTTAGTCAGCTCAGAGGCAGTCAGTCAGAGGCAGCTGAGCCCATACATCCAATGTGTACCCCAACTCTTTTTTAATAGAGGATGGTAAAGACTACAGCAGCTCCACAAGTTCTTGAAGATGATTGAGACTAGCGTCAGGAAAGCAATGGGTGGTTACAGTGAAGAAACAGTGTCTCTTGTTTTAGAGTCCCCTAGTATCATGGTAGTTAGGGGTGGGGGGTGGGACAAGGACATGAGGACTGAGGCTCCACAGGGTGTAATGTTGACAGCCAGGCTCCAGGGTCTGAGCTACATTCACAGGTGGAAGGTCCAGTGTCTGGGCATTTGAGGAAGAATGTCTAGTGGTGCCACGCAGTAAGACCTCCTTGAGCACAGCTTTCTTCAGGCCCAATGTTGCAACTGGGCGCCATATCACAGTTGCAGGAACACACTCAGCTGTTGGTGGAGAGCCAGCCACAACAGGGTGAGACATGGATCCATCAAAACTGGAGGCTTGCAGGCATAGGCAGAGGAAGATTGAGAGGTTTCCTGGATGCCACACCACCACCAAAGCCCCCTGGAGAAGAGGATGGCACATTGCCTCCAGGCACTAGGTGTGAATCTGGGCCATCAGCCAGGGCCTGGAATCAGTTGGAGAAGCCCACACAAGGAGGACAGACAGCTTTATACAAGACTCTTGTTGCCATGGTCCACCACCTCAGCACAGGATGACTGTCGAGTGTCAAGCCAAAAAAGGCTGCTGACAGGTCAAGGGATCGCAGGGCACCGAGTCATGAAGGGCTGCTTCAAGAGAAGCAATGGTAAATGCACTGCATTTATATAGCACTTTTCCATCTGCATCAGATGCTCAAAGCACTTTACACATCAATGCCTCACATTCACCCCATTATCACCTGCTGCCATACAAGGTGCCCACTACACACCGGGAGCAACTAGGGGATTAAGAACCTTTGAGTGACTGTGATTGCTCGTGAGCCAAATCCATGTAGGGTGGTTAGCATGGCTTGTTTGTTCCTCATGAAGTCAGCGGATATCGTCTCTAAGGTCAGCAATTTCTTATTAGCTTTAAAGAGAGGAAAATTCCAGGTGTAGAAACAAACTGACAGTAATGTTTACACCTTAGACCCCATCAAACATAGCAAGAATGTGTAGAATCAACCGGAACGGGGGAAAACCCAAACCCTGAGGTGCATTTGGGAGGGAAAGACAGTCGGACAGTTGTGTATGACTGTCCACAACCACGTAGAATGTGGATGGATGCAATCCGGACTGAATCATGCACGACCGCAGCCCAAACATTGTCAGACAACAGCATGGAGACACAGACTGTTGTCAGCGTGCATCAGAATCATAAATAAAGCACCCAGACTGGTGCACGTATGTGCATGCAGATATCTTAATCTGTATTATCACGTTCAGCTGCATTGCCACTGCTTTCAGTTTGCTTGTGCAATGTTCACATCCACATCACATGATGGATGCATGCCACATGCATGTTGCACATCAACATATCCTTTGCACTCCCTGAATGGGATCCAGTGGAGGTGTATCTGCGTGGCACAATCGGGACATGCCGGCAGGACCTGACGTGCCCAATCCATTTCAGGGTTCCCTCGACCATGATCACATTGTTCTGCTGTTATGATGCGAATATGTGGATTGCAGCGGGATTGCACTCAAACTGCACATAGACTGCTATTTGATTGGTGTCCCACCTGGCCTGTGCCAGAAGTGTTTTGCACATATGCAAAACATTCAAAGCAGCCGCGCGGATGGGCTCGTCTGTGTCGACCGCTGTCCGACGTTTTCAGACAGCAATTGGGCCAATTTGGCATTCGCCTCTCTGCAGCAGCTATGTTTTCCAAATGAGACCTACGTTATGCTTGCCATCTTGTCTGAGTCAAGGAGGGTGATGAGTGGAAGACCACGTTCAACACCCCCCTGGGCCATTTCAAATATCTGGTCATGACCTTTGGCCTTACCAATGCTCCTGCAACATTTTAGGCCCTTGTTAACAATGTCCTTATGGACTTCCTCAACTGGTTCATGTTTGTCTATCAAGACAACATCCTGATTTTTTTTTTTTTTCCAACAACCACACCATCAAGTCCATCTGGTTCTCCAGCGATTGCTAGAGAACTATTTGTTTGTCAAAGCTGAGAAGTGAGATTGCCACAAGACACCATATCATTTCTCAGTTAAATCATTTCCAAGAATCAAATCAAACTGGACCTTGCTAAGATCAGTGCAGTTACACAATGCCCCATTCCCACATCAGTAAAACAATGTCAACAGTTCCTTGGATTTGATCATTTTTACCATATACATATTTATGAGGAACTTCAGTCAGGTATTCACACCTCTCACCAAACTCATATCATCCAAAGTCCCCTTCACTTTGTCCCCCGAAGCTGACCCAGACTATCAGTTCGCCATGGAGGTCGATGCCTCTGACATCGAAACTGAGGCTATCCTGTCTCAGCGAACTGAGTGGATCACTTTCTCCATCCCTCTGCTCTTCTTCTCCCAGCATCTGACTCCCACTGGAAAAAAAGTATGACATGGGGAACCAGGAACTCCTGGCATTTAGGAAGCTATGGAGGCATTGGCTGGAAGGTACTGCCATTCCTTTCATCATCTGGATGGATTATAAAAACCTTGCCTGCATCCAGTCAGCCAAACAATTAAATTCCAGACAAGCCAGGTGGTCACTCTTTTTTTGGAAGATTCAACTTCACATTTACTTACCGTCACAGATCCAAAAACATCAAGTCAGATGCATTCTCCAGACAGTTTTCACACACTGACCATCCTGCAACTCTTGACAGCATCTCTTCCCCGGAACTAGTGGTGGGAGTCCTCACTTAGGGCATAGACAGTCACCCAGGAGGCACAATGCCAGCATCCCCATCCAGGAGGAGGACCTCCTGGACAGCTGTTTGTTATTCCAGACGCCCGGCCACAAGCTCTCCTGCTCTATTGTATTCTATATCAAACATATTGGCTACTTTTTGGAGGTTTTTTTTAATCATTTTTGCCAATTCATGAATGATTTCTATCATCGACAATGTAAGTCCCTTCAACTGCTCCCTTGTTTGCACTCAGTCACCGCAGCAAATCTGAGGTAGATCTGCATGTTGAATTGGCACAAGTTTTATGCCGGATGCCCTTACTGATGCAACTCCACATTACATGGTGAAATGAGGTAGGGGTGGGGTTTGAACCAGGAACCTTCTGCACTGAAACCAAGTGCAGTCACCACGTGGCTACCACCTTTGCCAGTTTCTATAATCTACAAGTCACTAAAATTCATGGAATGCAGTTAGATAAATATTGTGATGCCTTGTGAGAAATACTCATCTTTATTAATTATTCCTACAGCTCTATTGTTAGATAAGTACACATTGTTATTTTTAGTGGAGCCACTGGGAGAATGCTGTCTCATTTCCTCACAGACATGCAGCATAAATACATTTATTTGCCTGTCTAATTAATGATGTTTGTATGGTTTTCAGGTAATTCCTGTAGATCTAGCTCTGTGGAATGATATGCCTGCGCTAATACGACAGTTGGACTCTGTGGAGACTTTTAAAGCCAGGTTGAAGACACATCTGTTCTCCCTGTTTTATCATTAGTATTTTATATGATTGTGTGTATTTTTTTATTTGTTTTATTTATTTTACTTCTTTTACCTTTTATGGTTACATTTTTTATTGTGTTTTTAATCTTATTTAATTTATTCTGCTTTAAATGTTTGTGAAGTGCTTTGAGGTGATTACTCATGATTTGGCGCTATATAATTAATAAATTATTATTGTTATTATCCGCAGTCTCCAACCATATAACATGAACATCATTGAAGTTGCAGGATTTTATCATCTCTCTCTGATATCAAATATTTAAATCTGAATTTGCGCGTGACCAATAAAAAAAAGAATTCTGCATTTCATTCAAATAGGAGTCATACTCAAGAGTGCAGGCAAACCCTGAAAAGGCAGTTATTGGCGACCAAAATGGTTGACTGTATATTGTAATTAGTTGTATACACAGGGATCACATTTCTATTTTTGAGGGTTCTAAGCTTCACAGCATTTACAGGTAACTCCAGACTGTCTTTGATCATCCTGGAGCTGATCAATGGCTAGCGTCAGCTAGATCTGAGGCTAACAGCGGCTACGTCCGAGGCTAGCAGCGGCTACGTCCGAGGCTAGCAGCGGCTACGTTCGAGGCTAGCAGCGGCTACATCCGTGGCTGGCGGCGGAGGCATCGGTGGAGGCGGTTCATCCAGGCCGAGGCATCGGTGGCGGCGTTACATCCAGGCCCGAGGCGTCGGCTACATCCGAGGTTAACAGCGGCTACGTCCGAGGCTAGCAGCGGAGGCATCGGTGGAGGCGGTTCATTCAGGCCCGAGGCATCGGTGGCGGCGATACATCCAGGCCCGAGGCGTCGGCTACATCCGCGGCTAGCAGCGGCTACATCCAGGGCTGGCGGCGGCTACGACCGTGGCTGGGGCGGCTGTGAACGAGGTTAGCAACGGGGAGGGTTGGGGTGCGGCTACCGGACCTGTGGTGGTGGAGGCTACTGGTGAGAATTGTTTTTGTAATCAATAGTGGCCATACTGAGCCACGACAGTCGGCATGGCACCACCCAGGAAACAGATAAACTCGAGGAGAGATAGAAGGAGATAAAGACCTCATTAAACCATATATCAAAGACATGTCTAATCTAGACAAACTGATGGTGGAAATTAAAGAACTCCAAAATCTGGTTAAAGAGAAGGACAAGATCATTAAGAACATTGAGCAACGTGTAGATGAACTTGAACAATTTACTAGAAAAGATGACGTTATAATATCTGGACTAGAAACAAGGCATCGGACATATGCAAGGGTGGTGGATTCTGGTGTAGCCAGTGGGGAGAATGCACCACCTGAAGAAAGACAATCATTGGAACAACAAGTTACAAACTTTTTATATCAAAAAGGTGTTGTCATCCATCAAGATACAATATCAGACTGTTATACTATTCCAACTAAAGATAGAAAAAAATAAACTATCTAACATTGTTATACGATTTACAAGCAGAAAATATAAATATGAGTTATTAAGACAGGCAAGAATTTGAAAGGAACGAGTGTCTATATAAATGGAGCATCTAACAAAAAAAAATGCAGATATTGCTAGGGAAGCAAGACTACTAAGAAACAGAAACATATTGTTGCTACATGGTCTGGAATTGTAGGGTGTGGATTAGAGTGAAAGAAGGAACAAACGGTATACAAATCAAAAAACATGGAGGACCTTACGAAATACAGACCTGATTAGACAATCAAATATAAACATCTGTTGGTAATTGGACCAACAAAAAATCAGATCAAACATGGAAACGAGGATAAAATATATGACATAGACACTAATATTGATGAAAGTATATTTGACTTAAAAACGATTGGTTGTGAGTATTATACAGTAGAACAGCTGAATAGTGAAAAAATTGCAGAAGATACCCTGTCACTCTACATATAAACAGTCGAAGCTTGTATTGTAAATGTCACAAATAAAAGATTATTTTAAATAAGTTTAAAAATAGATTTAGTACTGTTGCAATCACTAAATCTTGGCTTAAAGATGATCTCATGGATGAAGTTCAAATGGAGGGATATGAGCTGTATTTGTAAACAGAAGATATAAAAAAGGCGGTGGTATTGCTCTGTATACAAAAAACAGATCTGATGTGTACAATTGTTGAAGAAATGACAATTATGAATGATGTCATAGAAATTGTAACAGTGGAACTTGTACATGAAACATCTAAGAATATTTTAGTTAGTTGTGTATACAGAGCACCAGATTCTTGTGTTGTGAAATTTACAGATAAAATAATTGAATTATTCCATCAAATTAAAAACAAAACGCTTTTATGTGTGGGGACTTTAATATTAACATAGAAAGCTCCAGCTGCCAAAGATCAAGTGATTTTGTGAATACAATGTATAGTTTGGGGTTATTCCCCTTGATAACAAAACCAACCAGAATTACATCGCAAAGTGCAACGGTAATTGATAATATATTTACAAACAGAACAGATGAAATTATCAAGAATGGGATCTTCATGACAGATATTAGCGACCATTTACCAATTTTTTCAATATTTAAATATAAAAATAGGTACAACAAAAAAACTGATATAAACTTTAAAAGAGATAAGTCAGTAAAAGCCTCAGAGGCATTAAAATATGACCTTAAAAATCAAAACTGGGAAGAAGTTTATGTCAGTGATGTTAATGTAGCATATAACTCATTTATGAAAATATTGATGAAATCATACAATAAAAATTGTAAATTAATTGAAATTAGTAAGAAAAGAGTAAATAAACCATGGCTGACAAAGGGAATAAAAAATGCTTGTGCAAAGAAAAACTATTTATACAGGTGCTTTTTTAAATTGCAAACAAAGGAATCAGAACATAAATACAAAAAATATAAAAATAAACTATTAACAATAATTAGGAAACAAAAAAAAGATTATTACAGTGAAAAACTAAATAAGAGTAAAGATAATATGAGGGTAACATGGGGAATTATAAAAAGTGTGATTGATAGTGATGGAATGAAAGAAACTATTCCAAATTACTTTGTTAAGGAAAATAAAGAGATATATGATATAAAAGAAGTTGCAAATGGGTTTAATGATTATTTTTCAAATGTAGGGTCAAGTCTGGTGGGAAATAAACCAATAATAGAAGATAAATTATGTACATTGGTAAATACGGTCAATAGTATTTTCCTGGACAATGTGGAAAAAGATGAAATAAGAAATATTGTAAAAAACTGTGTAAGCAAAAGATCAACTGACCATGAAGATTTAGACATGATGACTGTAAAAAGTATAATAGAAATTGTTATTGAACCATTTACTTATATTTGTAATCTGTCTCTGTCAACTGGGGTTTTTCCAGATGAAATGAAAATTGCTAAGGTAGTCCCATTATATAAAAATGGAGACAAACATAATTTTTCTAATTACAGGCCAGTATCATTGCTTCCACAGTTTTCTAAAATTATGGAAAAAGTTTTTGTAACAAGATTGGATAAATTTATTGAGAAACATCATATTTTAAATAATGCTCAGTATGGATTCAGAACAAAACATTCGACAGCTATGGCAATTATGGAACTAATAGAGAAAATATCAACAACAATAGATAATAAGGATTATTTTGTAAGTATTTTTATTGACCTGAAAAAGGCTTTTGATGTTATAGACCACTCAAGATTGCTCCACAAGTTACAACAATATGGAATAAGAGGTGTTGCACATCAGTGGGTAAAAAGCTACTTAGAAAATAGAAAACAGTTTGTTCAGATAAATAATACCAAATCAGAATTGTGTAACATTATTTATGGAGTACCACAAGGATCGGTACTTGGACCCAAACTGTTTATTTTGTATATCAATGATTTTGTGAATGTATCCAATGTGCTTGGCAGCATTTTATTTGCTGATGATACAACGCTGTTTTACTCTGGATCAGATATACAGGAAGTAGCACAAGTGATAAATACAGAGTTGGAAAAAGTTAAACATTGGTTTGATATAAACAGATTGTCACTAAATATTAATAAGACAAATTTCATATTGTTTAATGATAGAGCGAAAGAAAATAATGTGTCATTACAAATAGATGGAATGGATATACAAAGGGTAAAAGAAATGACATTTTTAGGAGTCATGATTGATGAAGATCTTACATGGAAGTCACACATAAATTACATAAAAGGAAAAATAGCGAAAGCCATTGCTGTTTTGCATAAAGTAAAATATTCATTAAATAGTTATGGTTTATTAACATTGTACAATTCATTGATTGTCCCATATTTAACTTACTGTGTAGAAATCTGGGGATCAACATATACAACCTATATACAACCTTTATTTATTTGCAGAAAAGAGCTTTAAAAGTGATTAGTAACAGTGGTTTTAGAGATTCATCTAATCCATTGTTTATTAAGTATAGGGTACTTAAATTTCATGATTTAGTTGATTTGAAAATATTACAAACGATGTACCAAGTTAATAAAAATACTTTACCAACAAACATTCAAAATATGTTTGAAAAAAGAGTAAGTAGTTATAAATTGAAAGGAATAGAAGTCTTTAAAAAACCAAGATTTAGAACCAAAGTAAAGGAAAGGAGTATTGCAGTAAATGGTGTCAAATTATGGAACAATCTTAATAAAGAAATTAAAGAATTAAGGTCGCTTAAATTATTTAAAAAACATATTAAATTAGATGTATTAAGTAAGTATGAAACTATGAAGTAAGTCAGTGGGCTGCAAGAAAGTCAAAAAAAAAAAAAGTAAACTGTTAATAATGTTTGGAGTGTCTTAAGTTTAAATGTAACCTGTCAGTGATGTAATCTATTAATTAATGGTCATAATTATGAAATGGGTCAGTGGTATGTGACAAGTTAAAGAAATGCAATCTGTTAAATAATGTTGACTATGATGCTGTATATTGAAAGATTGTATTGTTAAAAGGGGCAGAAATCATAAGACTTGTTCTTCTTTCTGCTCCTTTTCATTCTGGTATTGTGGTGCTTTTGTTTTTTGCTTTTCTGTTTTTCTTTTAAATGAATGAAATAAATATTAAAGAAAAAAAAAAAAAAAAAGAAACACCATTTCAAAGAGACTGTTGTGTACCCTGATCATTAAAGACAACCCTTGTTCTCCTAGCTAGGATCGACCTACTGTGATCATTCTCATAATATTGCTTTGTTGCCCATTGATGATGACGTTGAGATGGAGGACACTAAAATAACCATGTTTGTTCATGTGTCTGACATTCATGTAAACAAATTAACCTATGAATGAATGTGGCCTTCTTCAAAAAACAGCAGTGACCATATTTGGATTATGGTGTTCATTGTTTTAATCCTTTTTGCTTCACTATGAGTCACTGACCGTGCATATCATCAAGAATATATACAGTTTGGTATGGTAGTCTTTGTTACAAACAAAGACTACCAAGGACAGTTGAAGGACAGGACAAAGAAAGAAGAGACCATGCTTAGTGGAGGAGGTAGTCAAGCTGGTAGCAGTAAGCACAGTAATATCAAGTGTGACTTGCGTGAATGTACGTGTCTGCATTTGTTAGTCTACAATATATGCAGAATACAAAAAGTCAAAACATCTAAACTCCACACATGGGAGCAAAGCAGCCCTCTGAGCATGTGATGCAGGACACCAACCACAATCACAGCACCAACAGAGTCCAACACCGCATAGAGAAAGCAGACCAATGCACCACCCGGGACAACCCCAAGAACAAGATCCGCCCCACCACAGGGACCAAGCTCTCCACACTAGTGTTCAGTGGAGTGCCAAACTAGGCATGGTAAGATTATCTTTAGCGTCATCACGATTGTCGGGGCGTCCTTAAGATTGTCGGAAGGGGAAGATTGGTTCCAATATCGGCCTAATTATCTTGCCATGTGAACCAGGCTTGATGTTATGACACCTCACGGAGTGACTGATTGATCTGTTCTAACAAAGCGCCAAGCCGCTAACCGCTCGGATGTTATGACGCCTCACAGAGCGACTAATTGATGCCTTATGACACTGCACCGAACATGTTTTCACTATTATTTGATTTCTTTGTATGACTGACATCATTATTCAAGCATTCAAAAGGTGATTCCTATCACTGCACCGCAAAGCTGGTGAATATCGTGCCATGCAGGAAATCACCCCATGTGACACCACCGCATTTTGTCAGTTATTACGGTGCTTTTTCCGCTGTAATTAAAGACTTCTCTTCATCTAATTTCTCTTAAAAAAGTTTAACTCCTTGTTGATTTTCGGAAGTTTATGCTCTTATTATAGGACAGTGATGGTAGTGCAGTGGTAAAGTTTCTGTCTGTTAATCAGAGCTTTTGTAAATTGCAGGTTTGAATCCAGTGGGTGGCATGTATTTTTTTTTTCTCCATAGCAGCACGCGTGATGTGGTTCCACATGTTGAATTATGCTGTTCTCAGCACAGTTGTACAGACATATGTTAGAATGTAAAATTTAAGAGCTGAAAATACTGTACTTTTTACGGAGCAATTCTGTGGACTAATTGACTTACTCACTGGTTCTATTACAACCATCCTTGATCTGCTAATTGCAGGGAATAAATTAAATTGTTTCATACACTACATGTATGTGCAGTCTCATAGAGACTTATATTTTTAATTAGAATGTGTATTTTGTTCATTTAATGACAGTGTTAGCAGAGTACCACTGAAATACAAAAGCCCTTTTCAGTCGTACCAATTCTGCAAAATGAAAAAAGGACCTCCTCACACTCACTGCAGTTTCTTTCCCTCTGTGCTGTCTGTACCACTGAATATCACTGGATGTTGCTCAGCAACTAATGCCAGAAAAGACTAAGGCAGAGAATGAAAAAGGAATAATGGATCTGGGGCAGTGACAGGGGATGAACAATGCAGTAAGACCACCTAAGGTTTATCAGATGACTCAAGAAAAAGGGTACAAAGGCAATTTTGGGAACAAAATCGCTGGCTGAGATTGGGCACAGCACGAATGGAACCACTTTAATCAGAAATGTGTATTGGCCTGTCAGTGTTATGACATACAAGAAACAAGAGACAACTTGGAAAGCGTGGGTTTAAAAAAGTGTCTGTAATCAAAGCAATTAATAAATTACACCTGACCTTTATTTTTTATGGACAAATATATAATTTCTTCTCAACACAAAGTATGAAAATGACAGGACAGTTAGTATAACGGGGTTATAATATGGAAAACTACAGCAATCAGCAATGCCTAATATTGTGTAGACCCTCCTTTTGCAACCAAAACAGCTCTGACCCATTGAGCCATGGACTGTTTATTTTTGGCAGCAAAACCTTGGCAGCAGATCCTTTTAATGAATCGGACCCACAGGCCAGCTTTCACGTCTCATATGCATCAATGAGCCATGGGCACCTATGACGCCACAGCAGATCAATAGTTTCCATCTTACCCTGTCCTTTGTAACTTCCTCTGTCACACCAACCACCTGCATGTCCTCCCTCAGCACATCCATAAACCTCCAATTTGCCTCTCTCTTCTCCTCCTGCCTGGTGGATCCATCCTCAACATCCTTCTCCCTATATGCCCTGGGTCCCTCCTTTGCACATCCAAACCATCTCAATCTCACCTCTCTGACTTTGTCTCCAAACAGTCCCACCTGAGCTGTCCCTCTGATATGTTCATTCCTAATCCTGTCCATTCTCATCACTCCCAAAGAGAATCACAACATCTTCAGCTCTGCCACCTCTAGCTCTGCCTCCTGTCTCTTTGTTTGTGTCACAGACTCTAAGCCGTACAACATAGCTGGTCACTCCTGTCTTGTAGACTTTCCCCTTCACTCTTGCAGATATTCTTCTATCACAAATCACTCCTGCCACCTTTCTCCACTCTCCATTACTTTGGACAGTTGACCACAAGTATTTAAACTCATCTACATTCACCACTTCTACTCCTTATAATCACACTATTCCACTGGGCTCCCTATCATTGAACTCTGTCTTGCTCCTACTGGCTTTCATTCCCCTGCTCTCCAGAGCATATCTCCAACTCTCCAGACTAGACTCAACGTGCTCTCTACTCTCACTACAGATCACAATGTCATCTGCAAACATCATAGTCCATGAAGACTCCTGTCTGATCTCATCCATCAGTTTGTCCATCACTATTGTGAACAAGAAAGGACTCAGAGGTGGTCCTTGGTGTAATCCCACCTCCCCCTTGAATGAGTCTGTCATTCCTACTGCGCATCTCACTGCCGTCAGACTATTCTTGTACATGTCCTGCACTACCCTCACATACTTCTGTCACTCCAGGCTTCCTCATGCAATACCACAACTCTTGGCACCCTGCCATAAGCTTTCTCTAAATCCACAAACACAAAATGGAACTCCTTCTGGCCTTCTCTGTACTTCTCCATCAGCACTCTCAGAGCAAACATTGCATCATAGCATTCATTCTCAGCATGAATCCATATTGCTGCTCATAGATCTTCACTTGTTTCTAAGCCTAGCTTCTAGGACTCTTTTCCATACATTTATGCTGTGGCTGATCATCTTAATCCCTCTGCAATAACTGTAGCTCTGCATATCACCATTATTCTTAAAATAAGAACCAACACACTCCATCTCCATCTCTGAGAGTATGATGATAAAAATCTCTGAATTTCAAGGGCATATCTCACTCCAGTCAACACTATTTTTTTAATTATATACCACATTATAAATTGTTACTCCCAATTCTTTAACTTGTGTGGGCCATGATAAAGCTGATAAAGGTAAAATAAGCCAGAGTATCTGAAAAATGCTCAAACATTTGACAGCTATATTGATTTATAATCATGAAGCTCCCTGAAAGTCACTCCACCTGTGTTCAGATAGAGTCCACTTCATAACTTAGACCAGTATACACAGTCAGTCCAGGTTGGTTTTTGTTTACAAATGTAATATGGCTTTAAAGTCAAATTCTTGTATTTTGCCATCGACATATATATTCAAAGAAGAAAAAAATTGTCTCAATGGGCCTCATGTATCAATGTTGCGCACTTGTGGCGTAAATTCATGGCGTAAACCTGAAATACACCAAAGTCGCCGTGACATGTATCAAGCAGTGCGCACCTGCCCATTTCTGGCGTACGCCTGACGTGATCTTGATAAATGCGGCGGGTGGAAACGATCGTAATTATAATAAACACGCCCATAAATATTCAGACTCTCCTTCAGACACACCCTCATTTTACGACATGGAAGCCGGGAAGATGGCAATTAAAAGAACTCCACCAATCATGACATGTGCCAATAGAGCGTCAAAAGCGGCTGTCGTATCAATTGTTTTGTAGTATATAATCAGTAAAGTGTTACAGTGGTCCTTCATTAATCGCTGGAGTTACGTTCTAAAAATTAGCCCGTAATACACGAAACTGCGATGTAGTCAGCATTATTTTTTACAATATTATAGATGTTTCAAAAACCCCTCACTACACAGTTTATACACTTTCTCAATCAGGCATGAACATTTTCTCACTTTTCTCTTGTGTGTAAACACTCTCAAAGTTCAAACCTTAGTAGGAAAATAATACCAAACTGTTTTCAGGCCCAAACATTTGTTTGAGAAATAAAAATAGAACGTTTTCATATAAATAATTATGATGGCATTTAGAACTAACAAATTAATTTTAACGATCAACGAACGAGGTCGGACACATAAGAAATTATAATAGTGACTGACCAGTATTTCACAGATCGGGCCTCTGTGTCCTGGCGCTGCGCCTTTTCCCACTCACACCTGGCTGCAGCAGGTGTTGTTTCCGTGTGACAAACACAGGTATGAGTAGTTGTTGGCGCTCTTTCTTCTGGGCAAAAAGATTCTTATAAACAGATACGCAGAACACAGAACACTGTAAAAAAAAAAGGCACGCAAAATTGGACTAAATACTCCGCGAGACTCCAAGGCCACGACAGGTGAACGGCGTTATAGCGAGGCACCACTGTATTCTCTTTTCACATGTCAATAATTCTTGACATGTGGATATTTGCTCGCTCAATTAATAAGACACGCCTAATCTGTCAGATTTCTTTATTTTTTAAATGTGTTTCTGTATTTATTTTATTGTGACAACCGAATGGAGACGACAAAACCTGGTTGCAGCACGGGCGAATTAAGGGAATGACGAAACTACAGTTGTTATTATCAATTTCATTGTCTACAACGATCACACCACATGAAGTTAAGCTCAGCGCTGCTCTGGCTCCAGGCTCGAAGTCTGGAGAAAAAGGCGAGCAGTGCTGTCTTTGCAGTCAGCGCTGTGACCACGGATCGTGCTCCATAACAATCCCGCAAAGGCAGGATTTGTATTGATTATTATGTAGTATAATCAGGAAAGTGTTATTTATGTAACATATGCATTGATTTGTATAATGGCACTGTTTATCATGTTGATCATCTTCATTTTTATGTGGATTCCAGCGCTGGTTCATTTTGGTGTATAATTTACGCCACCTCTCGAGCTGGTGTATATTTTCAGTGCAGCGTACGCCAACGACCACATTGATTAATGCCAAGTAGCGCAGCCGTTTTGGCGTACCCCATATACGCTCAAATATCGCCGTACGCAACGTTGATACATGAGGCCCAATAAGAATGAAACAATTATATACTGTGAAAGTGGTGTCTCTGATTTCACTCCTACTGTGTTCTTGTGCTATGTTCAGATGATACCTTGGTAACACCTTGCAAAGGTTTGAGGTTGATCATGGGCACAAACGTTAAGGTCAGTACTGTTATTTGTTGCATCCCTGTGGCCTCATTTCGACCCATACTGCTTGTGCATTACAGGTAAACCCCATTAACTCGCACATGCAAAAGTCATGATTTACTCATGGTCGATTTGTGAACCCCTACTCCCGCAAGTTAATGGGGCTCACCTGTACCAAGTTATTTTAGGAGGTGATAATTGAAGAACAGGTTACATCTTGGAAGGAACAACTGAGTGCAAGGATGGATGCAGAATAGGATGTATGAAATGAACGACTGAGCATGAATAGTAGACAAAAGATCTGAATGCATATGCAGATCTTGAAACATTACAAGCATGAGTAGAATAACCATCATGGCTGTGCAGCAAACGGGGGAAAGACAGATGGAATTATAATGGAGCATCTGCCGAAACCATTTTATGAAGCTGAATGCTAAATTAAGAACTGAGTCATTTAGACTAAACAAATCTATGAGCACACTAAAACCAGTAATAGCAATAAAAAGGAGCATTACACTCTCCCCTCATCTTGAAAGGCTCATTTGTTTGTTTGCTGTACTTTCAGTATCACTGGAGACAGTAACACATACTGTGTCCACCTGCAATTTGAAATAAAAGCTGGCCACAATTAAAGATCATTCTCTGAGGATGATTGAAAGTCCTTCTGGGAGAACATCAAAGATTAACTGAAGCAAGACAAAGTGGCTGGAACAGCAGAATTTACCTACTGAAGAAGTCAGCATTTTTAAGCTGATACCAATATTTATAGATTTAACTGTCTGATTATAGTGATCATGCTCACAAATATTGCAAAAGCACAATGAACACTGAAACTTTAACAGTGACAACTTTAACCTTGTTCATAGGAAGAAAAAAATGTACTATTATTACAACCATTGTTATTATTCAGTCATTCATTCTTAATACCTGCTTATTACAATTAAGGGTCATAGGGAGCTACAGCCTATCCGAGCAGTCATAGGCCTAAAGGTGGGGTACACCCTAGACAGGACGCCAGTCTGTCACAGTGACGCATACAGACACACAAACATATTCACTTACACTTATCTGGTCAGTTTAGTCACCACTTCATCTAAGCTGCATGTATATGCATGATCCCTTGTGCACCCCCTCCCCCACAGCCCTGGGGAGGTGATGGTCTCGTGGAGTAGTAGTGTGTTTGAGACCAGAGGATCATCTGTTCAAACTACAGTCTTGCTGGAAAATCACTCAGGGCCCTTGGGCAAGGTCCTTAATTCCCACGTTACTCCCGGTGTATAGTGACTGCCTTGCATGGCAGGACCCTCACATCGGCCTGTATGTACTTGAATGTGAGGCATTAATGTAAAGTGCTTTGAGCATCTGCTGTACGGTGCACCCAGAAAGTATTCACAGCGCTTCACTTTTTCCATATTTTATGTTAGTCTTATTCCAAAATGGATGAATTTTTTTTCCCCTAAAAATTCTACACACAACACCCCATAATGACAATGTGAAAAGTTTTTTTATTTTTTTTATTTTTGCAAATTTATTAAAAATAAAAAACTAAGAAATCACATGCACATAAGTATTCACAGCCTTTGCCATGAAGCTAAAAATGTAGCTCAGGTGGATCCTGTTTACACTGATCATCCTTGAGATGTTTCTCCAGCTTAACTGGAGTCAACCTGGGGTAAATGCATTTGATTGGACATGATTTGGAAAGGCACACACCCGTCTGTCTACATATAAGGGCCCCACAGTTGACAGTACATGTCAGAGCACAAACCAGTCATGTAGTCAGAAGAATTATCTGTTGACCTCTGAGACAGGATTATCTCAAGACACAAATCTGGGGAAGAGTACAGAAACATGTCTGCTGCTTTGAAGGTCTGAATGAGCACAGTGGCCTGAATCATCCGTAAATGGAAGAAGCTCAGATCCACCAGGACTCTTCCTAGAACTGGCCGCCCATCTAAACTGAGCAATCGGAGCAGAAGGGCTTTAGTCAAGGAGATTACCAAGAACCTGATGGTCATTCTGTCAGAGCTCCAGCATTCCTCTGTGGAGACAGTAGAACCTTCCAGAAGGACAACCATCTCTGCAGCAATCCGCCAATCAGGCATGTATGGTAGAGTGGCCAGACAGAAGCCACTCCTTAGTAAAAGGCACATGGCAGCCAACCTGGAGTTTACCAAATGGCATCTCAAAGACTCTCAGACCATGAGAAACAAAATTCTCTGGTCTAATGAGACAAATATTACATTCTTTGGCAGGAATGCTAGGCCTCATGTTCTGAAGAAACCAGGCACCATCCCTTTAAACAATTTCCTTTGGGATTAATAAAGTTCTTATTCTTACAGTGAAGCATGGTGGTGGCAGCATCATGCTGTGGAGATGTTTTTCAGCCGCAGGAATGAGGAGACTAGTCAGGGTGAGGGGAAAGATGAATGCGGCAATGTACAGAGACATCCTGGATGAAAACCTGCTCCAGAGCACTCTTGACCTCAGACTAGGTTGATGGTTCAGCTTTCAGCAGGGCAATGACCCTAAGCACAAAGCCAAGGTATCAAAGGTGTGGCTTCAGGACAACTCTGTGAATATCCTTGAGTGGCCCAGCCAGAGCCCAGACCTGAATCCAATTGAACATCTCTGGAGAGATTTGAAAATGCACCGACACTCCCCATCCAACATAATAGAACTTGAAAGGTTTTGCAAAGAGGAACGGGCAAAATTTCCCAATGATAGGTGCGCCAAGATTGTGGCAACATATTCAAGAAGACGTGAGGCTGTAATTGCTGCCAAAGGTGCATCAGCAAAGTATTGAGCAAAGGGTGTTAATGATTATCTACATATGATTTCTTAGGATTTTATTTTTAAGAAATTTGCAAAAAAATCTTTTTTCATGTTTTCATTTTGGGATGTTGTGAGTAGAATTTTGAGGGGGGAAAAATGCATCCATTTTGGAATAAGGCTGTAACATGAAATGTGGAAAAAGCACTGTGAATACTTTCCAGATGCACCCTATTTGCCTTTTATTGTCTTTCATATTTAGGACATAACCTTTTTGGGGCTCAATTGTTGTCATTCACCCAGGGGAAATTATTTGGTTTGTGTATTCTACAGCCAGGCTGCAAGCTTAATCCTCCTGTCAGAAGCTAAGCAGAGAGGCTCTTGGTTAGTATTCGGATGGGAGACCTCATAGGAAGATCAGGGGCTGTGTCGGTTTCTCCAAGTAAAAGTGGTGTTGCATCAGGAAGGCCATCTGGCCTAAAACCTGTGACAAATACCAATGTGGATCTGTGCTGGATCCACTGTGGTGAACCTGCACATAATGAGAGAAACTGAAACACAAATGGCAACATTCTACATCGGGAGCACGGTGCTGTAATGGAACTTTAAAGGCAACAGCTCAGTGGTCAGTGCCGCAAAAGTCTACTAAATTAAGTTTCAAGTGAGAGCGCCAGGTCTAAAGTATGACCCTTGGAGTGTGTGGCTCTTTTAGCCAACTGTGTGAGGTTAAATAAGTCAATAACATCTAAGAAATTTGAGGGGAGGCAGTGAGCAGGACAACAGACATGGATATTTATATCTTCAAGAATAAGAACCCTCTCATATTTAGGTATGATAAAATCTCAGAGATAAAATTGTCTGATTTTTGGTGGATGGTAGGTGAAAATGCAAAATAAAAGAGGAGAACCAGTGATTAAAAAATAAATTGCCCCAAGTTACAGGGTGAGATTTACAATGACCCAGCTTGCAAAAAACAGTGAGGCCAAGTCCTGTTTTAGACATCCTGGAGATATTAAAATAATCAAAGGTTGAAGGTTCAGCTCCAATAAGGGGACCCATGTTCCAGTAATCGTGAAGAAATCCAAATTATTTGAAAATCATTAATCATAAAAACATTAGTTATGAAAGATGTATTAGCAAGAGATATACGATTTAACATTCCAAATTTGTAAGGAGTCAGAGCAGCAGAAGGAAGAAGGGGAATGGAGCAATTATCTACACCTTTATGTGTTGTATGGGCAGGGTGCTCTGTTGCCTACAATGGTTTGCACTGGAAAGGTTTTGAGTAAGAGGGTCAGTGACAGATGAAACTGGAAGGGGAAGTAATGAGTTGAACAGTGGCTTGAGGTGTGTACCATGAACAGCCAGTTACATGGTACGATGAACTTCATCAGTCTTACAAGGAGGACTATTACAATATAAGCCCTGCTGGCTGCGCTGGGGGGCCTGGCTGTCGTGGGACCTTGTGCTCCTCCTGGCCCCAGGGTTGGGCCTCGCCTCTTGTCTGGGGACCGGGCCCCGCCCTTGTATGGCTCAGTGGTCCCTACCTTGTGCTTTGTATTGGTTGCGGTGGCTCCTTTGCCCCCGTCCTTGCCGTGGCCCTGGTGGTGTGGTTATGGGGCCTTCCCTATTGGTGGGTCTATGCCGGCGCCTTGTGCACTTCCCTTGGGTATGGGGCTGCTCCCTGTGCCTCTGTGGGGAGGAGTGGTGTCGGGGGTGTATTCCGGCGCTGTCGGGCCACTCCCCTGTTGGTTTGTTGTGCTGCCCGGTGGCTCTGGGGGCTGCCTTTCCTAGCCCCTGTGCCCTTCCGCTGCCCCTTTTCTCCTGGTTCCCCCGGGGCCCTGTGTGCTGGACCCACGTGCCAGAGTGGTCCATGTCATATGGTAAGGTTCTGTACTCTTGTCTTGGCCCAACACACCAGCCACAGTAGTGATCGGATATTTAGCTGTGATCTGGGTCTCTGTGTGTGGATGGTTGCGTGTTTGTGGCCGTCACCACAATTCGGTTTTTGGGTGCTCTTAAGGGGATTAACACTACGGTGTTCTAGATTAGGGTATGGATGCTCACTAATTAGACAACAGACTGTTGCTGTCACTGTTTGTTCATGTGTGGTTGTTTGTCATGGTATGTTGTATGGTTGGAGCCCTGTCTCCTCGTTGTCTCACGTCACAGTTATTGTCTTCACCACTTGTCTCTAGTTCTTGTCTGTCTTTGTGTTGTTTTGGTGGTCTGCCCTTCCTGATAGAAGTTGTTGGTTGGCTTTGAGTAGGATGTTGCAGGCTGATCGGGAAGGGCGGATGGGGTCACACACACCACATTCACTCATGCACTACATACCTTCTGTCTTGCAAGAATAAATTGCATATATCGGTATTAATGTTCATAAATGGTTCTGCCAGTGTGGCATTTACCATTACTATATGCAGACAGGGAAAAAAAAGAGTAAGAGGGTCATTGACAAATGAAACTGGAAGGGGGAAGTAATGAGTTGAACAGTGGCTTGAGGTGTGTACCATCAGCAGCCAGTCACATGGTACGATGAACTTCATCACTTACAAGGACTATTACAAAATAAGTTAAAATTGTCAATAAAACCAAAGTTGCAGGCTCTGCAGGCAAATCGGAGCCATTTATGGAGGAAAGATAGACGAGAGAACCAACTTGCTCCATGGCTCAGTGTGGGAAGAACACCTGATTAAAAAATCTGGATTTTCCACAACTACCATATTTTCCGCACCATAAGGTGCACGGATTATAAGGCATGCCCTCAATTAGCAGGTACTTAACCCTTATATAAGGCGCACCTGATTGTAAAGCGCATGCTAAAACATATAGTCTACAAAAAAAAAAAAAAAAAGTCACAGAAGAAAAACAGTGAGTTTATTTGAACTTATTCTAGTATCTAGTATCTACTATTGTCACAGAAGCAAAACAGTGAGTTTATTTGAACTTTTTAACAACTTTGAACTACCGGTATTTAACAATACTCACATTATTTTTTTATTATGGTTCTGTCACAAATCCATCAAAGTCCTCATCTGTGTCTGAATTGAACAGCTGGGCAATTTTGCCATCAAACACACCAGATTCCCTCTCATCATCGTCAGTCTCGTTGCCAGGTGGCTGTTCAGCAATGATGCCGGCTTTCACGAAAGCTCGGACAACAGTTAAAGTAGATACCTGAGCCCAGGCATCCACAATCCATTCACATATGGTGGCGTAATTCGCCTGGCGCTGCCTCCCCGTCTTAATGAAGGTGTGTTCGCCGTCTGTCATCCATCACTCCCAAGCCACTCGCAACTTCACTTTGAACGCCCTGTTTATACCAATGTCCAGTGGTTGTAGTTCTTTTGTTAGTCCTCCCGGAATGATGGCAAGCTCTCAATTAGATTTCTTGATGTGGTTTTTCACAGTAGCGGTGAGATGGGTGCGCATGGAGTCGCAGATTAACAGGGATGGTGATGCGTGGAAAAAAAAAACATCTGGTCTTTTTACATACACTTCTCTCAGCCACTCACTCATTTTCTCCTCGTCCATCCAGCCCTTTTGATGGGTCTTAACGACGACTCCGGCTGGAAATGTTTCTTTTGGCAGCATCTTCCTCTTAAAAATTACCATGGGTGGTACTTTCTCTCCGTTACCATGGCAACCAAGAACAACAGTGAAAGCCGACTTCTCATGGCCTGTGGTGCGTATGGATACTGTGCTGGTCCCCTTCTTCTCCGCAGTATGGTTCATGGGGATGTCAAAGGTGAGGGGGACCTTGTCCATGTTGGTGATGTGGTTGGGCTGGATCTTTTTTTGGTAATCTTGTGTCTGCAGTAGATGCAGAAGATGGCCAGCTTTTCTTTGTAATTCGCTGGGAGTTGCTGCGCCACGGTAGTCCTCGTGTGGATAGAGAGCTGACACCTTTTCATAAAACGAAAGCACCAAGACGGACCTCTGTAAAAGTTTTCGATGTTCATTCTTGTGCTATCTTTTTGCCTTCAGCCGAATGGTGACTGTAGAGACGCTTCTCCCGGCTGTTCTTTGTTCAATGACCCATTGCTCAGTTGGTCTTCTAACTGTGGCCACCTCGCTTTGTTCCCGCGGAAACTCAGTTTGGTCTTTTTAACTTGGCGCAGTTCATTTTCTTGTTTCCTCCACTTACGTACCATAGATTCATTGATCTTGAATTCTCTCGCAGCTGCTCTATTCCCATGAACAACCGCGTAACTGATAGCCTGCAGTTTGAATTGTGCCTCATAAGCATGTCTCTTCGTTGGCGCCATTTTCGGGGGTCCTTAGACAAATAAATGTTGTTTTGCAGGATACTTGTAGTATACCTACCGGAGGAGTGGTGGAGGTAAGTGTACGTACCACGGACTCTTCTCTGATTAGTTTATCGCTGCCAGCGTACGTACTCTACGCTGCCAGCGTACGTATTTTACGTATTACGTAATGTTCTCTGATTGGTTTATCGCTGCCAGCATACGTACTCTACGCTGCCAGCGTACGTACTTTACGTATTACGTAATGTTCTCTGATTGGTTTATCGCTGCCAGCATACGTAGTGTATGTATTACATCCCTGTGTCAGCGGGAAATGGTCCGATATTCCGACGGTCAAGGACAGCATCGTTGGTCGTTTTTACAGATTTTGGAATTCAGTACACACATAAGGTGCACCGGATTATATGGCGCATGGCCGATTTTTGTGAAAATTTAAGGCTTTTAGGTCCGCCTTATGGTGCAGAAAATACGGTACCTAAGAAGCTATAAAACCATTTTAAATCCTTTTTAGTCAGCTCAGAGGCAGTCAGTCAGAGGCAGCTGAGCCCATACATCCAATGTGTACCCCAACTCTTTTTTTAATAGAGGATGGTAAAGACTACAGCAGCTCCACAAGTTTCTTGAAGATGATTGAGACTAGCGTCAGGAAAGCAATGGGTGGTTACAGTGAAGAAACAGTGTCTCTTGTTTTAGAGTCCCCTAGTATCATGGTAGTTAGGGGTGGGGGGTGGGGACAAGGACATGAGGACTGAGGCTCCACAGGGTGTAATGTTGACAGCCAGGCTCCAGGGTCTGAGCTACATTCACAGGTGGAAGGTCCAGTGTCTGGGCCATTTGAGGAAGAATGTCTAGTGGTGCCACGCAGTAAAGACCTCCTTGAGCACAGCTTTCTTCAGGCCCAATGTTGCAACTGGGCGCCATATCACAGTTGCAGGAACACACTCAGCTGTTGGTGGAGAGCCAGCCACAACAGGGTGAGACATGGATCCATCAAAACTGGAGGCTTGCAGGCATAGGCAGAGGAAGATTGAGAGGTTTCCTGGATGCCACACCACCACCAAAGCCCCCTGGAGAAGAGGATGGCACATTGCCTCCAGGCACTAGGTGTGAATCTGGGCCATCAGCCAGGGCCTGGAATCAGTTGGAGAAGCCCACACAAGGAGGACAGACAGCTTTATACAAGACTCTTGTTGCCATGGTCCACCACCTCAGCACAGGATGACTGTCGAGTGTCAAGCCAAAAAAAGGCTGCTGACAGGTCAAGGGATCGCAGGGCACCGAGTCATGAAGGGCTGCTTCAAGAGAAGCAATGGTAAATGCACTGCATTTATATAGCACTTTTCCATCTGCATCAGATGCTCAAAGCACTTTACACATCAATGCCTCACATTCACCCCATTATCAACCTGCTGCCATACAAGGTGCCCACTACACACCGGGAGCAACTAGGGGATTAAGAACCTTTTGAGTGACCTGTGATTGCTCGTGAGCCAAATCCATGTAGGTGGTTAGCATGGCTTGTTTGTTCCTCATGAAGTCAGCGGATATCGTCTCTAAGGTCAGCAATTTCTTTATTAGCTTTAAAGAGAGGAAAATTCCAGGTGTAGAACAAACTGACAGTATGTTTACACCTTAGACCCCCATCAAACATAGCAGAATGTGTAGAATCAACCGGAACGGGGGAAAACCCAAACCCTGAGGTTGCATTTGGGAGGGAAAGGACAGTCGGACAGTTGTGTATGACTGTCCACAACCAGTAGAATGTGGATGGATGCAATCCGGACTGAATCATGCACGACCGCAGCCCAAACATGTCAGACAACAGCATGGAGACACAGACTGTTGTCAGCGTGCATCAGAATCATAAATAAAGCACCCAGACTGGTGCACGTATGTGCATGCAGATATCTTAATCTGTATTATCACGTTCAGCTGCATTGCCACTGCTTTCAGTTTGCTTGTGCAATGTTCACATCCACATCACAGATGGATGCATGCCACATGCATGTTGCACCATCAACATATCCTTTGCACTCCTGAATGGGATCCAGTGGAGGTGTATGCTGCGTGCACAATCGGGACATGCCGGCAGGACCGGACGTGCCCAATCCATTTCAGGGTTCCCTCGACCATGATCACATTGTTCTGCTGTTATGATGCGAATATGTGGATTGCAGCGGGATTGCACTCAAACTGCACATAGACTGCTATTTGATTGGTGTCCCACCTGGCCTGTGCCAGAAGTGTTTTGCACATATGCAAAACATTCAAAGCAGCCGCGCGGATGGGCTTCGTCTGTGTCGACCGCTTTCCGACGTTTTCAGACAGCAATTGGGCCAATTTGGCATTCGCCTCTCTGCAGCAGCTATGTTTTCCAAATGAGACCTACGTTATGCTTGCCATCTTGTCTGAGTCAAGGAGGGTGATGAGTGGAAGACCACGTTCAACACCCCCCTGGGCCATTTCAAATATCTGGTCATGACCTTTGGCCTTACCAATGCTCCTGCAACATTTTAGGCCCTTGTTAACAATGTCCTTATGGACTTCCTCAACTGGTTCATGTTTGTCTATCAAGACAACATCCTGATTTTTTTTTTTTTTTCCAACAACCACACCATCAAGTCCATCTGGTTCTCCAGCGATTGCTAGAGAACTATTTGTTTGTCAAAGCTGAGAAGTGAGATTGCCACAAAGACACCATATCATTTCTCAGTTAAATCATTTCCAAGAATCAAATCAAACTGGACCTTGCTAAGATCAGTGCAGTTACACAATGCCCCATTCCCACATCAGTAAAACAATGTCAACAGTTCCTTGGATTTGATCATTTTACCATATACATATTTATGAGGAACTTCAGTCAGGTATTCACACCTCTCACCAAACTCATATCATCCAAAGTCCCCTTCACTTTGTCCCCCGAAGCTGACCCAGACTATCAGTTCGCCATGGAGGTCGATGCCTCTGACATCGAAACTGAGGCTATCCTGTCTCAGCGAACTGAGTGGGATCACTTTCTCCATCCCTCTGCCTTCTTCTCCCAGCATCTGACTCCCACTGGAAAAAAAGTATGACATGGGGAACCAGGAACTCCTGGCATTTAGGAAGCTATGGAGGCATTGGCTGGAAGGTACTGCCATTCCTTTCATCATCTGGATGGATTATAAAAACCTTGCCTGCATCCAGTCAGCCAAACAATTAAATTCCAGACAAGCCAGGTGGTCACTCTTTTTTTGGAAGATTCAACTTCACATTTACTTACCGTCACAGATCCAAAAACATCAAGTCAGATGCATTCTCCAGACAGTTTTCACACACTGACCATCCTGCAACTCTTGACAGCATCTCTTCCCCGGAACTAGTGGTGGGAGTCCTCACTTAGGGCATAGACAGTCACCCAGGAGGCACAATGCCAGCATCCCCATCCAGGAGGAGGACCTCCTGGACAGCTGTTTGTTATTCCAGACGCCCGGCCACAAGCTCTCCTGCTCTATTGTATTCTATATCAAACATATTGGCTACTTTTTGGAGGTTTTTTTTAATCATTTTTGCCAATTCATGAATGATTTTCTATCATCGACAATGTAAGTCCCTTCAACTGCTCCCTTGTTTGCACTCAGTCACCGCAGCAAATCTGAGGTAGATCTGCATGTTGAATTGGCACAAGTTTTATGCCGGATGCCCTTACTGATGCAACTCCACATTACATGGTGAAATGAGGTAGGGGTGGGGTTTGAACCAGGAACCTTCTGCACTGAAACCAAGTGCAGTCACCACGTGGCTACCACCTTTGCCAGTTTCTATAATCTACAAGTCACTAAAATTCATGGAATGCAGTTAGATAAATATTGTGATGCCTTGTGAGAAATACTCATCTTTATTAATTATTCCTACAGCTCTATGTTAGATAAGTACACATTGTTATTTTTAGTGAGCCACTGGGAGATGCTGTCTCATTTCCTCACAGACATGCAGCATAAATACATTTATTTGCCTGTCTAATTAATGATGTTTGTATGGTTTTCAGGTAATTCCTGTAGATCTAGCTCTGTGGAATGATATGCCTGCGCTAATACGACAGTTGGACTCTGTGGAGACTTTTAAAGCCAGGTTGAAGACACATCTGTTCTCCCTGTTTTATCATTAGTATTTTATATGATTGTGTGTATTTTTTTATTTGTTTTATTTATTTACTTCTTTTACCTTTTATGGTTACATTTTTTTATTGTGTTTTAATCTTATTTAATTTTATTCTGCTTTTAAATGTTTGTGAAGTGCTTTGAGGTGATTACTCATGATTTGGCGCTATATAAATTAATAAATTATTATTGTTATTATCCGCAGTCTCCAACCATATAACATGAACATCATTGAAGTTGCAGGATTTTATCATCTCTCTCTGATATCAAATATTTAAATCTGAATTTGCGCGTGACCAATAAAAAAAAGAATTCTGCATTTCATTCAAATAGGAGTCATACTCAAGAGTGCAGGCAAACCCTGAAAAGGCAGTTATTGGCGACCAAAATGGTTGGACTGTATATTGTAATTAGTTGTATACACAGGGATCACATTTCTATTTTGAGGGGTTCTAAGCTCACAGCATTTACAGGTAACTCCAGACTGTCTTTGATCATCCTGGAGCTGATCAATGGCTAGCGTCAGCTAGATCTGAGGCTAACAGCGGCTACGTCCGAGGCTAGCAGCGGCTACGTCCGAGGCTAGCAGCGGCTACGTTCGAGGCTAGCAGCGGCTACATCCGTGGCTGGCGGCGGAGGCATCGGTGGAGGCGGTTCATCCAGGCCGAGGCATCGGTGGCGGCGTTACATCCAGGCCCGAGGCGTCGGCTACATCCGAGGTTAACAGCGGCTACGTCCGAGGCTAGCAGCGGAGGCATCGGTGGAGGCGGTTCATTCAGGCCCGAGGCATCGGTGGCGGCGATACATCCAGGCCCGAGGCGTCGGCTACATCCGCGGCTAGCAGCGGCTACATCCAGGGCTGGCGGCGGCTACGACCGTGGCTGGGGCGGCTGTGAACGAGGTTAGCAACGGGAGGGTTGGGGTGCGGCTACCGGACCTGTGGTGGTGGAGGCTACTGGTGAGAATTGTTTTTGTAATCAATAGTGGCCATACTGAGCCACGACAGTCGGCATGGCACCACCCAGGAAAACAGATAAACTCGAGGAAGATATAGAGGAGATAAAGACCTCATTAAACCATATATCAAAAGACATGTCTAATCTAGACAAACTGATGGTGGAAATTAAAGAACTCCAAAATCTGGTTAAAGAGAAGGACAAGATCATTAAGAAACTTGAGCAACGTGTAGATGAACTTGAACAATTTACTAGAAAAGATGACGTTATAATATCTGGACTAGAAACAAGGCATCGGACATATGCAAGGGTGGTGGATTCTGGTGTAGCCAGTGGGGAGAATGCACCACCTGAAGAAAGACAATCATTGGAACAACAAGTTACAAACTTTTTATATCAAAAAGGTGTTGTCATCCATCAAGATACAATATCAGACTGTTATACTATTCCAACTAAAGATAGAAAAAATAAACTATCTAACATTGTTATACGATTTACAAGCAGAAAATATAAATATGAGTTATTAAGACAGGCAAAGAATTTGAAAGGAACGAGTGTCTATATAAATGAGCATCTAACAAAAAAAAATGCAGATATTGCTAGGGAAGCAAGACTACTAAGAAAACAGAAACATATTGTTGCTACATGGGTCTGGAATTGTAGGGTGTGGATTAGAGTGAAAGAAGGAACAAACGGTATACAAATCAAAAACATGGAGGACCTTACGAAATACAGACCTGATTAGACAATCAAATATAACATCTGTTGGTAATTGGACCAACAAAAAATCAGATCAACATGGAACAGAGGATAAAATATATGACATAGACACTAATATTGATGAAAGTATATTTGACTTAAAACGATTGGTTGTGAGTATTATACAGTAGAACAGCTGAATAGTGAAAAAATTGCAGAAGATACCCTGTCACTCATACATATAAACAGTCGAAGCTTGTATTGTAAAATGTCACAAATAAAAGATTATTTAAATAAGTTTAAAAATAGATTTAGTACTGTTGCAATCACTAAATCTTGGCTTAAAGATGATCTCATGGATGAAGTTCAAATGGAGGGATATGAGCTGTATTTTGTAAACAGAAGATATAAAAAAGGCGGTGGTATTGCTCTGTATACAAAAACAGATCTGATGTGTACAATTGTTGAAGAAATGACAATTATGAATGATGTCATAGAAATTGTAACAGTGGAACTTGTACATGAAACATCTAAGAATATTTTAGTTAGTTGTGTATACAGAGCACCAGATTCTTGTGTTGTGAAATTTACAGATAAAATAATTGAATTATTCCATCAAATTAAAAACAAAACGCTTTTTATGTGTGGGGACTTTAATATTAACATAGAAAGCTCCAGCTGCCAAAGATCAAGTGATTTTGTGAATACAATGTATAGTTTGGGGTTATTCCCCTTGATAACAAAACCAACCAGAATTACATCGCAAAGTGCAACGGTAATTGATAATATATTTACAAACAGAACAGATGAAATTATCAAGAATGGGATCTTCATGACAGATATTAGCGACCATTTACCAATTTTTTCAATATTTAAATATAAAAATAGGTACAACAAAAAAACTGATATAAACTTAAAAGAGATAAGTCAGTAAAAGCCTCAGAGGCATTAAAATATGACCTTAAAAATCAAAACTGGGAAGAAGTTTATGTCAGTGATGTTAATGTAGCATATAACTCATTTATGAAAATATTGATGAAATCATACAATAAAAATTGTAAATTAATTGAAATTAGTAAGAAAAGAGTAAATAAACCATGGCTGACAAAGGGAATAAAAAATGCTTGTGCAAAGAAAAACTATTTATACAGGTGCTTTTTTAAATTGCAAACAAAGGAATCAGAACATAAATACAAAAAATATAAAAATAAACTATTAACAATAATTAGGAACAAAAAAAAGATTATTACAGTGAAAAAACTAAATAAGAGTAAAGATAATATGAGGGTAACATGGGGAATTATAAAAAGTGTGATTGATAGTGATGGAATGAAAGAAACTATTCCAAATTACTTTGTTAAGGAAAATAAAGAGATATATGATATAAAAGAAGTTGCAAATGGGTTTAATGATTATTTTCAAATGTAGGGTCAAGTCTGGTGGGAAATAAACCAATAATAGAAGATAAATTATGTACATTGGTAAATACGGTCAATAGTATTTTCCTGGACAATGTGGAAAAAGATGAAATAAGAAATATTGTAAAAACTGTGTAAGCAAAAGATCAACTGACCATGAAGATTTAGACATGATGACTGTAAAAAGTATAATAGAAATTGTTATTGAACCATTTACTTATATTTGTAATCTGTCTCTGTCAACTGGGGTTTTTCCAGATGAAATGAAAATTGCTAAGGTAGTCCCATTATATAAAAATGGAGACAAACATAATTTTTCTAATTACAGGCCAGTATCATTGCTTCCACAGTTTTCTAAAATTATGGAAAAAGTTTTTGTAACAAGATTGGATAAATTTATTGAGAAACATCATATTTTAAATAATGCTCAGTATGGATTCAGAACAAAACATTCGACAGCTATGGCAATTATGGAACTAATAGAGAAAATATCAACAACAATAGATAATAAGGATTATTTTGTAAGTATTTTTATTGACCTGAAAAAGGCTTTTGATGTATAGACCACTCAAGATTGCTCCACAAGTTACAACAATATGGAATAAGAGGTGTTGCACATCAGTGGGTAAAAAGCTACTTAGAAAATAGAAAACAGTTTGTTCAGATAAATAATACCAAATCAGAATTGTGTAACATTATTTATGGAGTACCACAAGGATCGGTACTTGGACCCAAACTGTTTATTTGTATATCAATGATTTTGTGAATGTATCCAATGTGCTTGGCAGCATTTATTTGCTGATGATACAACGCTGTTTTACTCTGGATCAGATATACAGGAAGTAGCACAAGTGATAAATACAGAGTTGGAAAAAGTTAAACATTGGTTTGATATAAACAGATTGTCACTAAATATTAATAAGACAAATTTCATATTGTTTAATGATAGAGCGAAAGAAAATAATGTGTCATTACAAATAGATGGAATGGATATACAAAGGGTAAAAGAAATGACATTTTTAGGAGTCATGATTGATGAAGATCTTACATGGAAGTCACACATAAATTACATAAAAGGAAAAATAGCGAAAGCCATTGCTGTTTTGCATAAAGTAAAATATTCATTAAATAGTTATGGTTTATTAACATTGTACAATTCATTGATTGTCCCATATTTAACTTACTGTGTAGAAATCTGGGGATCAACATATACAACCTATATACAACCTTTATTTATTTTGCAGAAAAGAGCTTTAAAAGTGATTAGTAACAGTGGTTTTAGAGATTCATCTAATCCATTGTTTATTAAGTATAGGGTACTTAAATTTCATGATTTAGTTGATTTGAAAATATTACAAACGATGTACCAAGTTAATAAAAATACTTTACCAACAAACATTCAAAATATGTTTGAAAAAAGAGTAAGTAGTTATAAATTGAAAGGAATAGAAGTCTTTAAAAAACCAAGATTTAGAACCAAAGTAAGGATAGGAGTATTGCAGTAAATGGTGTCAAATTATGGAACAATCTTAATAAAGAAATTAAAGAATTAAGGTCGCTTAAATTATTTAAAAAACATATTAAATTAGATGTATTAAGTAAGTATGAAACTATGAAGTAAGTCAGTGGGGCTGCAAGAAAGTCAAAAAAAAAAAAAAGTAAACTGTTAATAATGTTTGGAGTGTCTTAAGTTTAAATGTAACCTGTCAGTGATGTAATCTATTAATTAATGGTCATAATTATGAAATGGGTCAGTGGTATGTGACAAGTTAAAGAAATGCAATCTGTTAAATAATGTTGACTATGATGCTGTATATTGAAAGATTGTATTGTTAAAAGGGGCAGAAATCATAAGACTTGTTCTTCTTTCTGCTCCTTTTCATTCTGGTATTGTGGTGCTTTTGTTTTTTGCTTTTCTGTTTTTCTTTTAAATGAATGAAATAAATATTAAAGAAAAAAAAAAAAAAAAAAAGAAACACCATTTCAAAGAGACTGTTGTGTACCCTGATCATTAAAGACAACCCTTGTTCTCCTAGCTAGGATCGACCTACTGTGATCATTCTCATAATATTGCTTTGTTGCCCATTGATGATAACGTTGAGATGGAGGACACTAAAATAACCATGTTTGTTCATGTGTCTGACATTCATGTAAACAAATTAACCTATGAATGAATGTGGCCTTCTTCAAAAAACAGCAGTGACCATATTTGGATTATGGTGTTCATTGTTTTAATCCCTTTTTGCTTCACTATGAGTCACTGACCGTGCATATCATCAAGAATATATACAGTTTGGTATGGTAGTCTTTGTTACAAACAAAGACTACCAAGGACAGTTGAAGGACAGGACAAAGAAAGAAGAGACCATGCTTAGTGGAGGAGGTAGTCAAGCTGGTAGCAGTAAGCACAGTAATATCAAGTGTGACTTGCGTGAATGTACGTGTCTGCATTTGTTAGTCTACAATATATGCAGAATACAAAAAGTCAAAACATCTAAACTCCACACATGGGAGCAAAGCAGCCCTCTGAGCATGTGATGCAGGACACCAACCACAATCACAGCACCAACAGAGTCCAACACCGCATAGAGAAAGCAGACCAATGCACCACCCGGGACAACCCTCAAGAACAAGATCCGCCCCACCACAGGGACCAAGCTCTCCACACTAGTGTTCAGTGGAGTGCCAAACTAGGCATGGTAAGATTATCTTTAGCGTCATCACGATTGTCGGGGCGTCCTTAAGATTGTCGGAAGGGGAAGATTGGTTCCAATATCGGCCTAATTATCTTGCCATGTGAACCAGGCTTGATGTTATGACACCTCACGGAGTGACTGATTGATCTGTTCTAACAAGCGCCAAGCCGCTAACCGCTCGGATGTTATGACGCCTCACAGAGCGACTAATTGATGCCTTATGACACTGCACCGAACATGTTTTCACTATTATTTGATTTCTTTGTATGACTGACATCATTATTCAAGCATTCAAAAGGTGATTCCTATCACTGCACCGCAAAGCTGGTGAATATCGTGCCATGCAGGAAATCACCCCATGTGACACCACCGCATTTTGTCAGTTATTACGGTGCTTTTTCCGCTGTAATTAAAGACTTCCTCTTCATCTAATTTCTCTTAAAAAAGTTTAACTCCTTGTTGATTTTCGGAAGTTTATGCTCTTATTATAGGACAGTGATGGTAGTGCAGTGGTAAAGTTTCTGTCTGTTAATCAGAGCTTTTGTAAATTGCAGGTTTGAATCCAGTGGGTGGCATGTATTTTTTTTTCTCCATAGCAGCACGCGTGATGTGGTTCCACATGTTGAATTATGCTGTTCTCAGCACAGTTGTACAGACATATGTTAGAATGTAAAATTTAAGAGCTGAAAATACTGTACTTTTTACGGAGCAATTCTGTGGACTAATTGACTTACTCACTGGTTCTATTACAACCATCCTTGATCTGCTAATTGCAGGGAATAAATTAAATTGTTTCATACACTACATGTATGTGCAGTCTCATAGAGACTTATATTTTAATTAGAATGTGTATTTTGTTCATTTAATGACAGTGTTAGCAGAGTACCACTGAAATACAAAAGCCCTTTTCAGTCGTACCAATTCTGCAAAATGAAAAAAGGACCTCCTCACACTCACTGCAGTTTCTTTCCCTCTGTGCTGTCTGTACCACTGAATATCACTGGATGTTGCTCAGCAACTAATGCCAGAAAAGACTAAGGCAGAGAATGAAAAAGGAATAATGATCTGGGGCAGTGACAGGGGATGAACAATGCAGTAAGACCACCTAAGGTTTATCAGATGACTCAAGAAAAAGGGTACAAAGGCAATTTTGGGAACAAAATCGCTGGCTGAGATTGGGCACAGCACGAATGGAACCACTTTAATCAGAAATGTGTATTGGCCTGTCAGTGTTATGACATACAAGAAACAAGAGACAACTTGGAAAGCGTGGGTTTAAAAAAGTGTCTGTAATCAAAGCAATTAATAAATTACACCTGACCTTTATTTTTTTATGGACAAATATATAATTTCTTCTCAACACAAAGTATGAAAATGACAGGACAGTTAGTATAACGGGGTTATAATATGGAAAACTACAGCAATCAGCAATGCCTAATATTGTGTAGACCCTCCTTTTGCAACCAAAACAGCTCTGACCCATTGAGCCATGGACTGTTTATTTTTGGCAGCAAAACCTTGGCAGCAGATCCTTTTAATGAATCGGACCACACAGGCCAGCTTTCACGTCTCATATGCATCAATGAGCCATGGGCACCTATGACGCCACAGCAGATCAATAGTTTCCATCTTACCCTGTCCTTTGTAACTTCCTCTGTCACACCAACCACCTGCATGTCCTCCCTCAGCACATCCATAAACCTCCAATTTGCCTCTCTCTTCTCCTCCTGCCTGGTGGATCCATCCTCAACATCCTTCTCCCTATATGCCCTGGGTCCCTCCTTTGCACATCCAACCATCTCAATCTCACCTCTCTGACTTTGTCTCCAAACAGTCCCACCTGAGCTGTCCCTCTGATATGTTCATTCCTAATCCTGTCCATTCTCATCACTCCCAAAGAGAATCACAACATCTTCAGCTCTGCCACCTCTAGCTCTGCCTCCTGTCTCTTTGTTTGTGTCACAGACTCTAAGCCGTACAACATAGCTGGTCATACTCCTGTCTTGTAGACTTTCCCCTTCACTCTTGCAGATATTCTTCTATCACAAATCACTCCTGCCACCTTTCTCCACTCTCCATTACTTTGGACAGTTGACCACAAGTATTTAAACTCATCTACATTCACCACTTCTACTCCTTATAATCACACTATTCCACTGGGCTCCCTATCATTGAACTCTGTCTTGCTCCTACTGGCTTTCATTCCCCTGCTCTCCAGAGCATATCTCCAACTCTCCAGACTAGACTCAACGTGCTCTCTACTCTCACTACAGATCACAATGTCATCTGCAAACATCATAGTCCATGAAGACTCCTGTCTGATCTCATCCATCAGTTTGTCCATCACTATTGTGAACAAGAAAGGACTCAGAGGTGGTCCTTGGTGTAATCCCACCTCCCCCTTGAATGAGTCTGTCATTCCTACTGCGCATCTCACTGCCGTCAGACTATTCTTGTACATGTCCTGCACTAACCCTCACATACTTCTGTCACTCCAGGCTTCCTCATGCAATACCACAACTCTTGGCACCCTGCCATAAGCTTTCTCTAAATCCACAAACACAAAATGGAACTCCTTCTGGCCTTCTCTGTACTTCTCCATCAGCACTCTCAGAGCAAACATTGCATCATAGCATTCATTCTCAGCATGAATCCATATTGCTGCTCATAGATCTTCACTTGTTTCTAAGCCTAGCTTCTAGGACTCTTTTCCATACATTTATGCTGTGGCTGATCATCTTAATCCCTCTGCAATAACTGTAGCTCTGCATATCACCATTATTCTTAAAAATAAGAACCAACACACTCCATCTCCATCTCTGAGAGTATGATGATAAAAATCTCTGAATTTCAAGGGCATATCTCACTCCAGTCAACACTATTTTTTTAATTATATACCACATTATAAATTGTTACTCCCAATTCTTTAACTTGTGTGGGCCATGATAAAGCTGATAAAGGTAAAATAAGCCAGAGTATCTGAAAAATGCTCAAACATTTGACAGCTATATTGATTTATAATCATGAAGCTCCCTGAAAGTCACTCCACCTGTGTTCAGATAGAGTCCACTTCATAACTTAGACCAGTATACACAGTCAGTCCAGGTTGGTTTTTGTTTACAAATGTAATATGGCTTTAAAGTCAAATTCTTGTATTTTGCCATCGACATATATATTCAAAGAAGAAAAAAATTGTCTCAATGGGCCTCATGTATCAATGTTGCGCACTTGTGGCGTAAATTCATGGCGTAAACCTGAAATACACCAAAGTCGCCGTGACATGTATCAAGCAGTGCGCACCTGCCCATTTCTGGCGTACGCCTGACGTGATCTTGATAAATGCGGCGGGTGGAAACGATCGTAATTATAATAAACACGCCCATAAATATTCAGACTCTCCTTCAGACACACCCTCATTTTACGACATGGAAGCCGGGAAGATGGCAATTAAAAAGAACTCCACCAATCATGACATGTGCCAATAGAGCGTCAAAAGCGGCTGTCGTATCAATTGTTTTGTAGTATATAATCAGTAAAGTGTTACAGTGGTCCTTCATTAATCGCTGGAGTTACGTTCTAAAAATTAGCCCGTAATACACGAAACTGCGATGTAGTCAGCATTATTTTTTACAATTATTATAGATGTTTCAAAAACCCCTCACTACACAGTTTATACACTTTCTCAATCAGGCATGAACATTTTCTCACTTTTCTCTTGTGTGTAAACACTCTCAAAGTTCAAACCTTAGTAGGAAAATAATACCAAACTGTTTTCAGGCCCAAACATTTGTTTGAGAAATAAAAATAGAACGTTTTCATATAAATAATTATGATGGCATTTAGAACTAACAAATTAATTTTAACGATCAACGAACGAGGTCGGACACATAAGAAATTATTAATAGTGACTGACCAGTATTTCACAGATCGGGCCTCTGTGTCCTGGCGCTGCGCCTTTTCCCACTCACACCTGGCTGCAGCAGGTGTTTGTTTCCGTGTGACAAACACAGGTATGAGTAGTTGTTGGCGCTCTTTTCTCTTCTGGGCAACAAGATTCTTATAAACAGATACGCAGAACACAGAACACTGTAAAAAAAAAAGGCACGCAAAATTGGACTAAATACTCCGCGAGACTCCAAGGCCACGACAGGTGAACGGCGTTATAGCGAGGCACCACTGTATTCTCTTTTCACATGTCAATAATTCTTGACATGTGGATATTTGCTCGCTCAATTAATAAGACACGCCTAATCTGTCAGATTTCTTTATTTTTTAAATGTGTTTCTGTATTTATTTTATTGTGACAACCGAATGGAGACGACAAAACCTGGTTGCAGCACGGGCGAATTAAGGGAATGACGAAACTACAGTTGTTATTATCAATTTCATTGTCTACAACGATCACACCACATGAAGTTAAGCTCAGCGCTGCTCTGGCTCCAGGCTCGAAGTCTGGAGAAAAAGGCGAGCAGTGCTGTCTTTGCAGTCAGCGCTGTGACCACGGATCGTGCTCCATAACAATCCCGCAAAGGCAGGATTTGTATTGATTATTATGTAGTATAATCAGGAAAGTGTTATTTATGTAACATATGCATTGATTTGTATAATGGCACTGTTTATCATGTTGATCATCTTCATTTTATGTGGATTCCAGCGCTGGTTCATTTTGGTGTATAATTTACGCCACCTCTCGAGCTGGTGTATATTTTCAGTGCAGCGTACGCCAACGACCACATTGATTAATGCCAAGTAGCGCAGCCGTTTTGGCGTACACCCCATATACGCTCAAATATCGCCGTACGCAACGTTGATACATGAGGCCCAATAAGAATGAAAACAATTATATACTGTGAAAGTGGTGTCTCTGATTTCACTCCTACTGTGTTCTTGTGCTATGTTCCTCCCATCAACAAATACAGGGTCATGGTCCTTTCATGAGTCTTGATCAAGGTAGTGGGTGTAGACCTGCAGTTGGTCACCAAGGCACCAGACTGCAAATGCCCATTGCTAGTTGTGGTTGGATTGCATCAAACTATAATTAGGCTAGGTTAAATGCAGAGGACAGACTCCATTGTATGTATGTACAGTGACAATAAAGTTCCTTCATTTGTCATAGACATGTTGTGGGCACAATATAAATCAAGCAATCTGAGTGGCACTTGCCACTGGCTTTACATAATTTTGTGCTGCTATCAGGACTTCTGTCAGGTTTTCTGGTGAGTGCACGTGGAACCTTCAGGCAAAACAGACAATACTGGAAGGACCATACACCTGGAAAGTATTCACAGCGCTTAACTTTTCCACATTTTGTTATGTTACAGCCTTAGTCCCCTATGGAGTATATTCATTTTTCCCCTCAAAATTCTATTCACAACACCCCATAATGACAATATGAAAAAGTATTTTTTAAATGTTTGCAAATGAATTAAATGAAAAACTAAAAACTTACATGTACATAACAGCCTCAAGTCTCACAAGCTTCACGCACCTATCTTTGGGCAGTTTTGCCCATTCCTCTTTGCAGCAATTCTCAAGGTCCATCAGCTTGGATGGAGAGCAGACCTGACCGGATTAGAAACATAACAACAAAGTCAACTGTTACAAATATCACAATAATATTTCTATAGCTTGTCACATGACACATAGAAACATTTTGACTGGTCAGTCATGGACATAGGAAGTTCTTGCTCAAAAAAATTTACTTGAGCATTTCTTGCACTGTATTTTAGTTAATTCACCAATCATTTTGTTTTTTGTTTGTTTGTTTTGTATCAAATGAAGCTATGGCCATTTTGAATTACAGCACTGGTAGCAGCTTACTTTCTTCAACTATGCAACTTTAGTATTTCTTGCACCCAGGTCTTCAATTGCCATGGCTCACTGCATTATTGATACTCTTAAATTAGTGATTCAGACTGTAGTATTCTTTGAAATGACAGCACACTAATGTCACAAACCAAACAAATGGACCTTCGGGGATCTGGATATCATGATTGAGGATGACACACTATGTTTGTCTGTGTAAACATGTTTGGTGCACTAGCATAACTGGTATGTGAAATCATTCACCCCCGTACCCTGGTGCAGATCTTGTTCTGAGCACTGAAGTATGAAAATGCCTTAAGGCTATGCTGTAAATCTGTTTGTTTAAAAATGTCTCATTTGCATCCATCAATTAAAATCAGTTAATTTATATAGGAAAGGAACACAAGTCTTCTATTTGAAAAGACCATAAGTCCCACATAGCCCCTGAGACTAATGGGTATCTCTGGGGTCTGTAGCATGAAGCAGGTGAGAGTCAACAGGTCCCACACTCCCCAAAAATCAGTAAGACCAGTTCCTATTTGCAGCTGTGTGAAGTTGGACAGTGCACATCAAGTGATCTGTGTCCAAGTACACAAATCAGGTTGTGTGACCAGGAATCAATTCCAGGATGACATATCCATAGTCTAAGTTCTGTCTCGTGAGCTAGCTGTTCTGCAAAGAAAGCAAGTCCTATTTTGGAGCATGGGCCACCGGTGACTATACTCATCTCTGGATCGTGTAGCATGAAGCAGATGAAAGTGTACGACTCCCCCTGGACCACATGCCATTTATATCGGCAAGGCAAATCTATTTATACAGCACATTTCATGAACTGCAATCACTTAACGTGCGCTATAAATGAGGAAAATACACAGATAATTAAGAATTAACGTGCAAAAAGAGAAATAAAGAGCATGATTCAAACAATGAATCATAACACAATTAAAACAGAATGGCAAAAATAAGAAATTTAACATTATAATAAAAAATGTAATTGAAATGAACTTAATAAAGTGCCTTTACAGGAAATGCTGTAGTGTTAACAGTGTTTTGAACTGAGCTGAAAGCCTGCTCAAATAGCACTGTTATTAACCTTGATTTAAAATAATCTATTGTTTGGGTGGTCAATTGGTCCATTTAATATCAGAATAGCTGAATGCTACTACTGTACATGTAGCTGACTAGTTCCTAGTGATCACTGTGTTGTGATTTGCTCATATCACTTCATTAATTCAGGTACATACAATGGGCCAACCATTAAATACAGTAATTTATCAACAAGTAATAATACCAAAACATCTACTCTGTAGCATACTTGCATAAGGCTTTAAGAATGGGACTGATGGGTTTGCTTCTTTTATTCCTCATGAGAACTGGCAGTTGTGGCATTCCTTCTGACATCACAGGGGCACCAGAACTGTGGCACACCTCGGCCATCTGAGTGGTCTAGGAGTTAGAGCAATCGTTAGCATTTCAGCTTTTCTTAGCCACTCACACTGGTGCATGATGGGCCACTTCAGTTCAACAATCTCTGTGCTCATCATGATGCAAAGGCATTGATTGACCTGGATGCCAATGTGGCAATGCTCGCCAAAGGAATGGACAGCACATGTAATGTTTCTCTTTGTAGGCCAGGGAATTGACACAACATATGATGCACCGAGGATGTCTTTTATTCACACACCGGCACAGGCAGGCAACAGTCAAACATCATCCTCTTAGGTGTTGTTTACTCTGCTGGTACCAAAAGAGGCATCTTTGCATTTTCATTTATTCACACAGTATCAACACTGGCACAACAAGAATAAGAAAAAATGTTAAAAAAAAATAACACATTCTCCCAGGAGTTCTTGCAGTCCAATTCCAGAGTCACAGACGACTGCTTCCCTATCTACTACAATATGTTCTGTCAATCTTGTGTTGTACCTTCTTTTCTGGCTTGAAGGAATGAGTACAACAGATGGCTACTCCAGTGAGTCAGGGTTAGGGTCAACTGAGTCTGGTTAGCTTTAGGTTATTTTAATTGTAAAATATCAAAAAACAAGTAGAGATTTTTTCTGTACTACTGTCACCAATATGCTTGCTCATGGGGTTGGGTAATAACTAGACCTTACCCATGTACAGCACTTTGAGGTGACGTGTTATCAAATCAAATCAAATCAATTTCATTTATATAGCGCCAAATCACAACAAACAGTTGCCCCAAGGCGCTTCATATTGCAAGGCAAAGCCATACAATAATTACAGAAAAACCCCAACTGTCAAAATGACCCCCTGTGAGCAAGCACTTGGCGACAGTGGGAAGGAAAAACTCCCTTTTAACAGGAAGAAACCTCCAGCAGAACCAGGCTCAGGGAGGGGCAGTCTTCTGCTGGGACTGGTTGGGGCTGAGGGAGAGAATCAGGAAAAAGACATGCTGTGGAGGGGAGCAGAGATCAATCACTAATGATTAAATGCAGAGTGGTGCATACAGAGCAAAAAGAGAAAGAAACACTCAGTGCATCATGGGAATCCCCCAGCAGTCTAAGTCTATAGCAGCATAACTAAGGGATGGTTCAGGGTCACCTGATCCAGCCCTAACTATAAGCTTTAGCAAAAAGGAAAGTTTTAAGCCTAATCTTAAAAGTAGAGAGGGTGTCTGTCTCCCTAACCTGAATTGGGAGCTGGTTCCAGAGGAGAGGAGCCTGAAAGCTGAAGGCTCTGCCTCCCATTCTACTCTTACAAACCCTAGGAACTACAAGTAAGCCTGCAGTCTGAGAGCGAAGCGCTCTATTGGGGTGATATGGTACTATGAGGTCCCTAAGATAAGATGGGACCTGATTATTCAAAACCTTATAAGTAAGAAGAAGTATTTTAAATTCTATTCTAGAATTAACAGGAAGCCAATGAAGAGAGGCCAATATGGGTGAGATATGCTCTCTCCTTCTAGTCCCTGTCAGTACTCTAGCTGCAGCATTTTGAATTAACTGAAGGCTTTTCAGGGAACTTTTAGGACAACCTGATAATAATGAATTACAATAGTCCAGTCTAGAGGAAAGAAATGCATGAATTAGTTTTTCAGCATCACTCTGAGACAAGACCTTTCTAATTTTAGAGATATTGCGCAAATGCAAAAAAGCAGTCCTACATATTTGTTTAATATGCGCATTGAATGACATATCCTGATCAAAAATGACTCCAAGATTTCTCACAGTATTACTAGAGGTCAGGGTAATGCCATCCAGAGTAAGGATCTGGTTAGACACCATGTTTCTAAGATTTGTGGAGCCAAGTACAATAACTTCAGTTTTATCTGAGTTTAAAAGCAGGAAATTAGAGGTCATCCATGTCTTTATGTCTGTAAGACAATCCTGCAGTTTAGCTAATTGGTGTGTGTCCTCTGGCTTCATGGATAGATAAAGCTGAGTATCATCTGCGTAACAATGAAAATTTAAGCAATGCTGTCTAATAATACTGCCTAAGGGAAGCATGTATAAAGTGAATAAAATTGGTCCTAGCACATGATTATTATTATGTTATGATTTTGTTGTATATAAATCAACAGAATTGAATTAATTACTTTCCAAACAGCTTCAGTCTTGTGATGTCTAGCTTTGGCCCTCCAAACCAACATGGCCATATCACAGTAGAACAAACCCTGGAGTTGCAATACAGTGTTGTCAATAGCATATGTACTATTCTGTTAAAATATTTATCCAAAACTTCTTGAGTCTTTATATATTCTTTCTACCTCAGGCTCAACTGTACTGTATGTAAATCTCTTTCGAAGTAGAGAGGAATGGAAATCTGACTGGCAGTAATGAATGATTAGATTATATAGGGTGTCTCAAAAAATGTACCCAAAAGTACTCTGAAATATGAATACCAGGAAATGGTTTTACTGGGAAATAATGGTATTTTTCTCATTTCAGGAACCCAAAAATTTGTTCTGCAACACATGAAAGTCCAGGGAAAATGCCACAGTTGACCCTAATTCAGACAACAAAAATCACTGAGTTCGGTGTAACGCATCCTAAGGGCTGACTTGCATCTGGAGAGTCCAGCTCTCCACAATTTCTCTGATACTTACTGGACTGGTAAGCATTGAAAGCAGAGACAGACATGTCCAAATTTGTCCTCTGACATGCCGAAATGGAGGTGTTCCTTTGTCTCGCTTCCAAAGCGAATCAGTCTTTACGCGCGAAGCCTCCGCACGGCTTTCCATGACAAAATCTCTTGTTAAAAGTGAAATCTGCCGGAAAATGGCTGATGTCCAGCTCTTGTGATAACCAGAGAAAGAGCACACGACGGTCTCGTATCCACAGAGCCATCCGTTTAGAAATGGTCCGGTGGCTTGTGCTGCATCATCGCAGCTCGGAGCGCGGCGTGCCAAGCATCCTTAAAGGGGTCCTTAAAGCTGTAGTAACAGTCCTTATTCTCTGTGAAGCCCGTAAAATTTTCACCGAAAGCCAGATAAATTTTTCGAATGGTTTCCAGGTGCCTGTCTCTAACAGCTTCTGAAAAAATTCTGATGGAAAAAAAGTCCTTTTCATTCCGCCATTTCCAGACAATGAAAATCCGACGAGGGGGCGGGACCACTCCTTCCCAAGGCGTGCTCACAGGCGAATGACGTAACCGACAGGCGTGGAAAAACTCACACATGCGCACGAGGGTTCAAGCATGTCTGACGTAAAAACATATGAATGAAATCCATATAGTTTTTGAAAAAAATAAAAAGGACTGTTACTTTGACAGACCTCGTATGTATATATATATATATATATATATATATATATATATATATATATATATATATACAGTGTTTAGGGACCAAGCAACTAATGGATTAATCCAGAAAATAACCGTTAGTTGCAGCCCTGTGAATTAGGTTTAGATTTTATTTGCTGTCTTTTTGTGACTCCGGAAGAGGAAAAGCTGTGGGCAATATTTTCTTCCATATTTTTCCCTGTACTGCATTGTAATTTTTCACACTTTATATCCTTTATAATATTGGAGTTTTTAAAATTTTGTAAAATAAATACTTTTTCATAACAAAATATTTGAAGGCAAGGTTGAACATTACTGGTAGCAATAACTTTCAGCTGCATTATTTACTGTTAAAGAACCAAAGGATAATTGAGGAATCAGAAAGTAATCAACAGACTAATGAAAAAAAATAATAATCATGTGAATCAGTTAATCAAAACAATCACACTTCTTTCTATATGTGTGCCAACTATCTGGTGTTGAATTATAAAATTAAGTCATATTTCACAGATGTATTGATGATTAAGTCCAGAAGAACCAGAGCCTGGGCTCTTTTGAGCTGTAAAACAAAATTTAATTTGCAAAACAAACACAAATTGCCTTTAAATGGCCTTCATGTAGTGCAATTGTGAATAATGCAGAAGCAAATGTGTGTATGTAGATAACATTACACTCAACCAACAGAAGCTGCAGTTAACAAACATGATCTTCTGAAAGAATATAGAATTAAGTCCACTGGTGTCCTCCAGTATAAGTCCTGTTTGATTTTAATTACCCCTATCTTAGCTGTTTGAAGCAGCTAAATTACAAGCTTCTTGGTGTGAATAGTTGTCACTTCATTCTCTGATTTTATTTCCAGCCCTAATCCACTTTGTATATTGGATTTAATTCCTTTTATCATTTGGCCTGAAAGTAGAGGTCAAATTCATCTAATTATTATGCAAACATGGATTTATTGTAAACCTTTTTTTTTTTCCTGAGTCATAGTTTGGTCTTCAAACAAATGGGGAAAATGGCTCTGCTGAGCTCATTGGTATCCAGTGTTGGAAGCAGTGCACTGAAAAGTCCTTTTATTCTCTGATGCTTTGAACTACTGTTTGACAGGAGAATTGATCTGAGGGAGCATGTTGACATCTTTGGCTGCAGGGACAAGCCAGGTCCCCAGTGATGTCAGATGAGCCTGTATCATCTTTGGCTGTGGGGACAGGCTGGTCCCTGGTGACGTCATCTGCAGTGGAGAGGGACGGATCCCCGTGGATGTCACCAGGTGCGGAAGCAGCCTGCTCCTCTGGCATACTATAAGACCTGCCCACCAGTCTGAAAGATACAGCACAATGGTTAGGATGTCCCGCCCCCTCCCCAGAGCCAGGAGGTGGTTCTACCGGAGAGCCCCGTGTCTTCCCCAGGATGGACCCGGGGCTGGGACCGCTGGTTGGATTGCAGGCTCAAGAACTTGCTCTGGGACAGAGTTCAGCTGTTCTCCTGTGACACCATCTGGGGCTGGAGTCAAGGATCCCTGGATGATATCGTCTGGGGCTAGAAAGCCTGATTCCACCTTCTCTGTCATGCATCAGTACCCCCTCCCAAGCCTGAAAGAAAGAGCACAGAGTTTATATTCCCCCATGGCCACCCCAGAGCTGAGAAATGGCACAGCTGACGTATCAAGGTGTCTATCTTCCGCAATGGGCCAATTTGTTGTGCAGCCAGCAGATAGAACACATTCATACATACATAGACTTAAACATAATATGATCTTAAATATGGCATGAAAACTCACCAGAAAGTGGACATAATAATACAACATAAAACAATAAGAAAAAACTAGTTAAAAGCCACTCATGTGATAGTGTTTTAAAACCTAGTGACAGTGGGTATAAAGGAGTTCTTGTACCTATTGGTCTTACATCTGTTGAACACAAATCTATGACCAGACAGAAGCAATTTGAACTCTTGGCACAAGGGGTGACTGGGATCATCCAAGATCGGCCACGCATTCTTAATGGCTTTGTTTTTACATATGGATGGCAGGTCATGTAAGGAAGTACCAGCAATCTTGCTGCACTCATTTACAATACGATGCAGATGTTTTTTGTTTTACAAATTTAAAAACTCATACCAGCAAATAAAACAAATAAAATAAAACAGATTCAATAAAATAACAATAAAAGAACTTCATAAAAGTACTGTCCACATTAAAATGCCTGGGTTTACGGTAAAAATACATACGTTGGTGAGCTTTCTTACATACCTGGTCAATCTGATGCTCAAAGGTTAGTCCATTGTCAGTAAAGGTCCAAAGGTATTTATAATTCTGTATAATTTCCACAGCCAGACCATTAGTAACTACAGGAGAAATGGCATCCTGTTTTTTCTAAAATCAATTATCATCTCTTTAGTTTTGTTCATGTTGATAGCTAAAAAGGACAGTTTACACCAGCTGATAAAATCTGACACCACAGGGTCATGGTCTTGGTCATCTGAATTTAAAAGAGGGGCTGGGTGTCCCTCCCCAGACCTGCCCCAATGCCAGCATTGACAGAGGTCCTGCTGACACTGCGGGAAAACTGTTGATTTCGTGATTAAGTCCGGAGATCAGTACCTGTTTAGAAACTGAATTGGCTAAGGCAGTGGGTGAGTGGAGTTTATAGAAGATTATCTGAATGGTGGCAGTGAGGGAGTGCAGTGCGATGTTTGTCTATGCCTGTGACTGTACTGAGGGCAGAAGGGCTTCAGTGGCTGTGAAGAGTGGTTGCAGGAGGCAATGTCCTAAGGGGTCTTCCTCTGGCCTCTGACTGGCAATTTCCTGAGACTGAACATATTCCTCCGGGTTTCGTGCCGGATCAAGGAGCATCTGCTTGGGACTCAGACTACGGCGGTCGCATCTCCTCCTCTCTCCTCTATGTCTGCTCCAACCTTCAAAGTCCTACTTCACCAGGCTGTGAATTCTTCAAACTATATTGGATTATCATGGAATTGATCAGCTGGTCTCTGAATGCTATTGACAACATTTTTTTACAAGAAAATCAGGGCCAGGGGACCCTGCGTGCCCGGATGGAACTTACCCTGCGGGCTATTTTCTCAACGCCTGGGAAACTTGCTTTCCGCCTTTCTCTGTGGAAGACGTCAAGGATTTATTCATATTTGGATTCATAGTAGGAGGGCTGGTACTTATTGGCTGATGTGCTGCCCCGACCTACTGGAAGATTGGCAAGACGGCTGCCGCCAAAACCACGACCCCTCGCTTGTCTGTCATGATTAATGGATTGGGCAAGGTGATGCATTCTCAGACTGTGTTAACCATTGAACTCAGACGCAAATTGGACAACATCTCGGAGCAAATGCATGCCTTGCAGGAGAAGATTTCAGAGGCTGGGGATTTTTTCATAATTGCGTTTGGTTTGTTCATGTGAAGCTGGAAAAGTGTTTTTCACTGCTCAACCACAAACACGGCAGGCTTATCAGCCTGTCAAGGATAGCGTGCCCATTGTTTATTCTCCAGAAGAACTTCTATGGCCTTAGGAAGATTGACTGCCTCCTTATCCTTCTTACTCCAGTACATAAGGACAGACAGACTCACACATGGACAAAGACTGAAGCATGCTCAACTTTCCCTTCTACCTCACCTCCTGTTCCCCATCACACACCCCATCCCAGCCACCGCTCACACCACCCCTTTCCCCTCTGGGGGCTGCGTGGTTTTAGCTGTGGCAGGTCCCCGTTCCCCCCAAGCTAGCGGTGGCGCAACTCCAGTTGCAGCAGCTAACACACTCACATCACCTCAATTTGGATAACAGACTATTTCAAGTTTAGTGTGCATAAACAATGTCAAATGTATATGTGTTGTCTTAATGCTGATGTGTGCCATTATTATGGTAAACAAGTAATAATTGTGGATTAATTGCTGATTGTCTGTGGTAGATAGATGAGTGGGGGGAGCCAAATTCCTTCACCAATGTCGTAGATCCTTCTGGGGAAAGAGCAGGGCATTTGACCTTCAGGAGCCGATAAGGCTGCCATGTTGATGTTAAGCGGGAGATACAGAATTCCATTTACTGCACCTCTGACCGTCTAGAGTCCAAATTTATGAAGAATATTCTCTGGTCCTTAGCAGCACATTCCTTTGCAATGCAGCAATATGCTCTAAGATGGTATCCATTTTGCATTTGAGTTCAAGTGTTCACGCAGTCTGAGATTACACAGCATTGCCCAACTCATTAATCATGACGGACAGATGAGGGGATGAGATTCTGTAAGCAGCCGTCTTGCTAATGTTCCTGTGGGTCAGGGCAGTGCACGAACCAATCACTGCCAAACCTCTCACCATAAAAATGAATAGAAATGAATACTTCTTCCACAGAGAATGGAGCCATGCATGCCACGCTTCATTTCTCTCAGGCGTCGAGAACATAGCCCGCTGGGTAGGTTCCATCAGGGCACGCAGGGTCCCCCAGTCCCCCCAGTTTAGTTTAGTTTAAATGAGTCAACACCCCCGAGTCACACTAACTGTCAGAATGCTCGTAGCACGGGCCGGGGCGGAGGATTAGCAGCAATCTTCCATTCCAGCTTATTAATTAATCAAAAACCCAGACAGAGCTTTAATTCATTTGAAAGCTTGACTCTTAGTCTTGTCCATCCAAATTGGAAGTCCCAAAAACCAGTTTTATTTGTTATTATCTATCATCCACCTGGTCGTTACTGTGAGTTTCTCTGTGAATTTTCAGACCTTTTGTCTGACTTAGTGCTTAGCTCAGATAAGATAATTATAGTGGGCGATTTTAACATCCACACAGATGCTGAGAATGACAGCCTCAACACTGCATTTAATCTATTATTAGACTCTATTGGCTTTGCTCAAAAAGTAAATGAGTCCACCCACCACTTTAATCATATCTTAGATCTTGTTCTGACTTATGGTATGGAAATAGAAGACTTAACAGTATTCCCTGAAAACTCCCTTCTGTCTGATCATTTCTTAATAACATTTACATTTACTCTGATGGACTACCCAGCAGTGGGGAATAAGTTTCATTACACTAGAAGTCTTTCAGAAAGCGCTGTAACTAGGTTTAAGGATATGATTCCTTCTTTATGTTCTCTAATGCCATATACCAGCACAGTGCAGAGTAGCTACCTAAACTCTGTAAGTGAGATAGAGTATCTCGTCAATAGTTTTACATCCTCATTGAAGACAACTTTGATGCTGTAGCTCCTCTAAAAAAGAGAGCTTTAAATCAGAAGTGCCTGACTCCGTGGTATAACTCACAAACTCGTAGCTTAAAGCAGATAACCCGTAAGTTGGAGAGGAAATGGCGTCTCACTAATTTAGAAGATCTTCACTTAGCCTGGAAAAAGAGTCTGTTGCTCTATAAAAAAGCCCTCCGTAAAGCTAGGACATCTTTCTACTCATCACTAATTGAAGAAAATAAGAACAACCCCAGGTTTCTTTTCAGCACTGTAGCCAGGCTGACAAAGAGTCAGAGCTCTATTGAGCTGAGTATTCCATTAACTTTAACTAGTAATGACTTCATGACTTTCTTTGCTAACAAAATTTTAACTATTAGAGAAAAAATTACTCATAACCATCCCAAAGACGTATCGTTATCTTTGGCTGCTTTCAGTGATGCCGGTATTTGGTTAGACTCTTTCTCTCCGATTGTTCTGTCTGAGTTATTTTCATTAGTTACTTCATCCAAACCATCAACATGTTTATTAGACCCCATTCCTACCAGGCTGCTCAAGGAAGCCCTACCATTATTTAATGCTTCGATCTTAAATATGATCAATCTATCTTTGTTAGTTGGCTATGTACCACAGGCTTTTAAGGTGGCAGTAATTAAACCATTACTTAAAAAGCCATCACTTGACCCAGCTATCTTAGCTAATTATAGGTGTTAAGGATTTTATATATATATATATATGTTATCACTGTTAAACATTTGGACCTTTGTCTTCTTTCTCATGAGAACGGTGTTGTGCTGTTTGCACTAACCCTGAGAATGTACGTGTTATTCAACCTTGTTTTAGCATGCTGGGGTCAATCTGAACTGGGAATGAAGAGCTGGATGTACTTATTATTATTATACAACTTGTTTTTGTAGCCGCTAACGACTGGGAGTGAAGCATGACGGGGTCAGTCATGAACTGGGAGTAATAGACCTGAAGGTTGTTTTGACTGTTGTGATGTGATGCTTAGCGTGAAGACCAGGACACTCCAGGCAGATGCACAACAGATGATAACTGCAACAGACGAACGAGATGTGCTGACCTCCGACGATAAGAGTAAAAGAAAGAAACTGTTTTTCCTTACAGCTGCACTTATTGACGTATGTGTTTATGTTACGGGAAGAAACTTGTCTCGCGTTGTCCCCCCCCCCTTAGGACAAGTTTTATGATGTAATGAGGGCCTCTCTAATAAAAAGAGCGGGAGAACAGGCCAGACTTTAGTGTAGCCTTGGTGTACAGCCTGCCTGCACTCCGCGCGTGATTAATTTGACTTTCTGTCTCACTGGTGTTTCTTGACTCTGTTTGTCTTATCAAAGGTTTTAAGAATGTTTGGAGGAGAAAATACCCAACAATAGGCCAATCTCCAACCTTCCTTTTCTCTCAAAAATTCTTGAAAGGGTAGTTGTAAAACAGCTAACTGATCATCTGCAGAGGAATGGTCTATTTGAAGAGTTTCAGTCAGGTTTTAGAATTCATCATAGTACAGAAACAGCATTAGTGAAGGTTACAAATGATCTTCTTATGGCCTCGGACAGTGGACTCATCTCTGTGCTTGTTCTGTTAGACCTCAGTGCTGCTTTTGATACTGTTGACCATAAAATTTTATTACAGAGATTAGAGCATGCCATAGGTATTAAAGGCACTGCGCTGCGGTGGTTGAATCATATTTGTCTAATAGATTATAATTTGTTCATGTAAATGGGGAATCTTCTTCACAGACTAAAGTTAATTATGGAGTTCCACAAGGTTCTGTGCTAGGACCAATTTTATTCACTTTATACATGCTTCCCTTAGGCAGTATTATTAGACGGTATTGCTTAAATTTTCATTGTTACGCAGATGATACCCAGCTTTATCTATCCATGAAGCCAGAGGACACACACCAATTAGCTAAACTGCAGGATTGTCTTACAGACATAAAGACATGGATGACCTCTAATTTCCTGCTTTTAAACTCAGATAAAACTGAAGTTATTGTACTTGGCCCCACAAATCTTAGAAACATGGTGTCTAACCAGATCCTTACCGTGGATGGCATTACCCTGACCTCTAGTAATACTGTGAGAAATCTTGGAGTCATTTTTGATCAGGATATGTCATTCAAAGCGCATATTAAACAAATATGTAGGACTGCTTTTTTGCATTTACGCAATATCTCTAAAATCAGAAAGGTCTTGTCTCAGAGTGATGCTGAAAAACTAATTCATGCATTTCTTTCCTCTAGGCTGGACTATTGTAATTCATTATTATCAGGTTGTCCTAAAAGTTCCCTAAAAAGCCTTCAGTTAATTCAAAATGCTGCAGCTAGAGTACTGACGGGGACTAGAAGGAGAGAGCATATCTCACCCATATTGGCCTCTCTTCATTGGCTTGCTGTTAATTCTAGAATAGAATTTAAAATTCTTCTTCTTACTTATAAGGTTTTGAATAATCAGGTCCCATCTTATCTTAGGGACCTCGTAGTACCATATCACCCCAATAGAGCGCTTCGCTCTCAGACTGCGGGCTTACTTGTAGTTCCTAGGGTTTGTAAGAGTAGAATGGGAGGCAGAGCCTTCAGCTTTCAGGCTCCTCTCCTGTGGAACCAGCTCCCAATTCAGATCAGGGAGACAGACACCCTCCCTACTTTTAAGATTAGGCTTAAAAATCAAAAATTACCACAAGGTTCCTGACTTTGTCAGTGTGATATATGACACACAAACATAGGCTAAGCGTTAGCTGGTCAAATTGATGTTGATGTCTCATTGGACCAAGAACCATGATTTCAGTCTTGTCAGATTAAATGTAGGAAATTGCTAGACATCCATCTTTTCACTGATGCAAGGCAATCTTCCAAGTATTTTATGTGGATTTTATGAGTATTTTGGACTTCCTGTTCCGGAGCACAGCGGTGTTCTGCTGTATCTGTTAGCTGTTTGAACTGAGCTGTTTGAGTTCTTTGAATTAACAGTCTTTTTCAAGACTTTTTTACTTTTTTTTACTTTTTCACCGTGCTCCAACGCCTAAGGAAGACCTCTAACGGTCGAAGCATCGCGACGGAGCTCTTTTATCAGCTGGCCTTCATCAGCGTTGGCAGGCTAACTATAACTAGCTTGCTAACGCTTTCGTTTTTATTTTTGTTTTATTTTTTAGCACTGTTGTCGTGCTGCTCCACAGCTTGCCTAGTGGATTTTTATTTTATTTTAGCACTGTTGTCGTGTGTTACCTGTTCTGCTCCACAGCCTGTTCAGTGGATTTTTATTTTATTTTTTAGCACTGTTGTCGTGCGTTACCTGTGCTGCTCCACAGCCTGTTCAGTGGATTTTTATTTTATTTTTTAGCACTGTTGTCGTGTGTTACCTGTGCTGCTCCACAGCCTGTTCAGTGGATTTTTATTTTATTTTTTAGCACTGTTGTCGTGCGTTACCTGTGCTGCTCCACAGCCTGTTCAGTGGATTTTTATTTTATTTTTTAGCACTGTTGTCGTGTGTTACCTGTGCTGCTCCACAGCCTGTTCAGTGGATTTTTATTTTATTTTTTAGCACTGTTGTCGTGTGTTACCTGTGCTGCTCCAACGCCTGTTCAGTGGATTTTTATTTTATTTTAGCGCTGTTGTCGTGCGTTGCCTGTGCTGCTCCACAGCCTGTCCAGTGGATTTTTATTTTATTTTTAGCACTGTTGTCGTGCGTTACCTGTTCTGCTCCACAGCCTGTTCAGTGGATTTTTATTTTATTTTTTAGCACTGTTGTCGTGCGTTACCTGTGCTGTTCCACAGCCTGTCCAGTGGATTTTTATTTTATTTTTTAGCACTGTTGTCGTGCGTTACCTGTGCTGTTCCACAGCCTGTTCAGTGGATTTTTATTTTATTTTTTAGCACTGTTGTTGTGTGTTACCTGTGCTGCTCCACAGCCTGTTCAGTGGATTTTTATTTTATTTTTTAGCACTGTTGTCGTGTGTTACCTGTGCTGCTCCACAGCCTGTTCAGTGGATTTTTATTTTATTTTAGCGCTGTTGTCGTGCGTTGCCTGTGCTGCTCCACAGCCTGTCCAGTGGATTTTTATTTTATTTTTAGCACTGTTGTCGTGCGTTACCTGTTCTGCTCCACAGCCTGTTCAGTGGATTTTTATTTTATTTTTTAGCACTGTTGTCGTGCGTTACCTGTGCTGTTCCACAGCCTGTCCAGTGGATTTTTATTTTATTTTTTACCACTGTTGTCGTGTGTTACCTGTGCTGCTCCACAGCCTGTCCAGTGGATTTTTATTTTATTTTTTGGCACTGTTGTCGTGTGTTACCTGTGCTGCTCCACAGCCTGTTCAGTGGATTTTTGTTTTGTTTTTTGGCACTGTTGTCGTGCGTTACCTGTGCTGCTCCACAGCCTGTCCAGTGGATTTTGATTTTGATTTTTTTTTTTTTTTTTAGCACTGTTGTCGTGTGTTACCTGTGCTGCTCCACAGCCTGTCTAGTGGATTTTTATTTTATTTTTTACCACTGTTGTCGTGTGTTACCTGTGCTGCTCTGCAGCCTGTCCAGTGGATTTTTATTTTATTATTATTATTATTATTATTTTTTTATTTATTTTTATTTTTTTTTAGCACTGTTGTCGTGCGTTACCTGTGCTGCTCCACAGCCTGTCCAGTGGATTTTTATTTTATTTTTTAGCACTGTTGTCGTGCGTTACCTGTGCTGCTCCACAGCCTGTCTAGTGGATTTTTATTTTGTTTTAGCACTGTTGTCGTGCGTTGCCTGTGCTGCTCCACAGCCTGTCCAGTGGATTTTTATTTTTATTTTATTTTATTTTTTAGCACTGTTGTTGTGCGTTACCTGTGCTGCTCCACAGCCAGTCTAGTGGATTTTTATTTTGTTTTAGCACTGTTGTCGTGCGTTACCTGTGCTGCTCCACAGCCTGTCCAGTGGATTTTGATTTAGCACTGTTGTCGTGCGTTACCTGTGCTGCTCCACAGCCTGTCTAGTGGATTTTTATTTTGTTTTAGCACTGTTGTCGTGCGTTGCCTGTGCTGCTCCACAGCCTGTCCTGTGGATTTTTATTTTTATTTTATTTTATTTTTTAGCACTGCTGTTGTGCGTTACCTGTGCTGCTCCACAGCCTGTCTAGTGGATTTTTATTTTATTTTAGCACTGTTGTCGTGCGTTACCTGTGCTGCTCCACAGCCTGTCTAGTGTCGGATTCCCTGTTTGGGAATCCGCTAGCTTAGCGTAGCTACTAGCTCTTAGCCGTTTTAGCATGGCGGCTTCTCCTGTCTCTCCCGTACTTTTCTGCTCTGGGTGTGAAATGTTTAGTTATTCCTCGGCCTCTTTTAGCAGTAACGGTACTTGTAATAAGTGCAGCTTATTCGTAGCTTTGGAGGCCAGGCTGGGCGAATTGGAGGCTCGGCTCCGCACCGTGGAAAATTCTACAGCTAGCCAGGCCTCTGTAGTCGGTGCGGACCAAGGTAGCTTAGCCGCCGTTAGTTCCCCCCTGGCAGACCCCGTGCAGTCGGGAAGGCAGGCTGACTGGGTGACTGTGAGGAGGAAGCGTAGCCCTAAACAGAAGCCCCGTGTACACCGTCAACCCGTTCACATCTCTAACCGTTTTTCCCCACTCGACGATACACTCGCCGAGGATCAAACTCTGGTTATTGGCGACTCTGTTTTCAGAAATGTGAAGTTAGCGACACCAGCAACCATTGTCAATTGTCTTCCGGGGGCCAGAGCAGGCGACATCGAAGGACATTTGAAATTGCTGGCTAAGGCTAAGCGTAAATTTGGTAAGATTGTAATTCACGTCGGCAGTAATGACACTCGGTTACGCCAATCGGAGGTCACTAAAATTAACATTGAATCGGTGTGTAACTTTGCAAAAACAATGTCGGACTCTGTTGTTTTCTCTGGGCCCCTCCCCAATCAGACCGGGAGTGACATGTTTAGCCGCATGTTCTCCTTGAATTGCTGGCTGTCTGAGTGGTGTCCAAAAAATGAGGTGGGCTTCATTGATAATTGGCAAAGCTTCTGGGGAAAACCTGGTCTTGTTAGGAGAGACGGCATCCATCCCACTTTAGAGGGAGCAGCTCTCATTTCTAGAAATCTGGCCAATTTTTTGGGATCCTCCAAACTGTGACTGTCTAGCGTTGGGACCAGGAGGCAGAGCTGTGGTCTTATACACCTCTCTGCAGCTTCTCTCCCCCTGCCATCCCCCTATTACCCCATCCCCGTAGAGACGGTGCCTGCTCCCAGACCACCAATAACTAGCAAAAATCTATTTAAGCATAAAAATTCAAAAAGAAAAAATAATATAGCACCTTCAATTGCACCACAGACTAAAACAGTTAAATGTGGTCTATTAAACATTAGGTCTCTTTCTTCTAAGTCCCTGTTGGTAAATGATATAATAATTGATCAACGTATTGATTTATTCTGCCTAACAGAAACTTGGTTACAGCAGGATGAATATGTTAGTTTAAATGAGTCAACACCCCCGAGTCACACTAACTGTCAGAATGCTCGTAGCACGGGCCGGGGCGGAGGATTAGCAGCAATCTTCCATTCCAGCTTATTAATTAATCAAAAACCTAGACAGAGCTTTAATTCATTTGAAAGCTTGTCTCTTAGTCTTGTCCATCCAAATTGGAAGTCCCAAAAACCAGTTTTATTTGTTATTATCTATCGTCCACCTGGTCGTTACTGTGAGTTTCTCTGTGAATTTTCAGACCTTTTGTCTGACTTAGTGCTTAGCTCAGATAAGATAATTATAGTGGGTGATTTTAACATCCACACAGATGCTGAGAATGACAGCCTCAACACTGCATTTAATCTATTATTAGACTCTATCGGCTTTGCTCAAAAAGTAAATGAGTCCACCCACCACTTTAATCATATTTTAGATCTTGTTCTGACTTATGGTATGGAAATAGAAGACTTAACAGTATTCCCTGAAAACTCCCTTTTGTCTGATCATTTTTTAATAACATTTACATTTACCCTGATGGACTACCCTGCAGTGGGGAATAAGTTTCATTACACTAGAAGTCTTTCAGAAAGCGCTGTAACTAGGTTTAAGGATATGATTCCTTCTTTATGTTCTCTAATGTCATATACCAACACAGAGCAGAGTAGCTACCTAAACTCTGTAAGGGAGTTAGAGTATCTTGTCAATAGTTTTACATCCTCATTGAAGACAACTTTGGATGCTGTAGCTCCTCTGAAAAAGAGAGCTTTAAATCAGAAGTGTCTGACTCCGTGGTATAACTCACAAACTCGTAGCTTAAAGCAGATAACCCGTAAGTTGGAGAGGAAATGGCGTCTCACTAATTTAGAAGATCTTCACTTAGCCTGGAAAAAGAGTTTGTTGCTCTATAAGAAAGCCCTTCGTGAAGCTAGGACATCTTTCTACTCATCACTAATTGAAGAAAATAAGAACAACCCCAGGTTTTTTTTCAGCACTGTAGCCAGGCTGACAAAGAGTCAGAGCTCTATTGAGCTGAGTATTCCATTAACTTTAACTAGTAATGACTTCATGACTTTCTTTGCTAACAAAATTTTGACTATTAGAGAAAAAATTACTCATAACCATCCCAAAGATGTATCGTTATCTTTGGCTGCTTTCAGTGATGCCGGTATTTGGTTAGACTCTTTCTCTCCGATTGTTCTGTCTGAGTTATTTTCATTAGTTACTTCATCCAAACCATCAACATGCTTATTAGACCCCATTCCTGCCAGGCTGCTCAAGGAAGTCCTACCATTATTTAATGCTTCAATCTTAAATATGATCAATCTATCTTTGTTAGTTGGTTATGTACCACAGGCCTTTAAGGTGGCAGTAATTAAACCATTACTTAAAAAGCCATCACTTGACCCAGCTATCTTAGCTAATTATAGGCCAATCTCCAACCTTCCTTTTCTCTCAAAGATTCTTGAGAGGGTAGTTGTAAAACAGCTAACTGATCACCTGCAGAGGAATGGTCTATTTGAAGAGTTTCAGTCAGGTTTTAGAATTCATCATAGTACAGAAACAGCATTAGTGAAGGTTACAAATGATCTTCTTATGGCTTCGGACAGTGGACTTATCTCTGTGCTTGTTCTGTTGGACCTCAGTGCTGCTTTTGATACTGTTGACCATAAAATTTTATTACAGAGATTAGAGCATGTCATAGGTATTAAAGGCATTGCGCTGCGGTGGTTTGAATCATATTTGTCTAATAGATTACAGTTTGTTCATGTAAATGGGGAATCTTCTTCACAGACTAAAGTTAATTATGGAGTTCCACAAGGTTCTGTGCTAGGACCAATTTTATTCACTTTATACATGCTTCCCTTGGGCAGTATTATTAGACGGTATTGCTTAAATTTTCATTGTTACGCAGATGATACCCAGCTTTATCTATCCATGAAGCCAGAGGATACGCACCAATTAGCTAAACTGCAGGATTGTCTTACAGACATAAAGACATGGATGACCTCTAATTTCCTGCTTTTAAACTCAGATAAAACTGAAGTTATTGTACTTGGCCCCACAAATCTTAGAAGCATGGTGTCTAACCAGATCGTTACTCTGGATGGCATTTCCCTGATCTCTAGTAATACTGTGAGAAATCTTGGAGTTATTTTTGATCAGGATATGTCATTCAAAGCGCATATTAAACAAATATGTAGGACTGCCTTTTTGCATTTACGCAATATCTCTAAAATCAGAAAGGTCTTGTCTCAGAGTGATGCTGAAAAACTAATTCATGCATTTATTTCCTCTAGGCTGGACTATTGTAATTCATTATTATCAGGTTGTCCTAAAAGTTCCCTAAAAAGCCTTCAGTTGGTTCAGAATGCTGCAGCTAGAGTACTGACGGGGACTAGCAGGAGAGAGCATATCTCACCCGTGTTGGCCTCCCTTCATTGGCTTCCTGTTAATGCTAGAATAGAATTTAAAATTCTTCTTCTTACTTATAAGGTTTGAATAATCAGGTCCCATCTTATCTTAGGGACCTCGTAGTACCATATTACCCCATTAGAGCGCTTCGCTCTCAGACTGCGGGCTTACTTGTAGTTCCTAGGGTTTGTAAGAGTAGAATGGGAGGCAGAGCCTTCAGCTTTCAGGCTCCTCTCCTGTGGAACCAGCTCCCAATTCAGATCAGGGAGACAGATACCCTCTCTACTTTTAAGATTAGGCTTAAAACTTTCCTTTTCGCTAAGGCTTATAGTTAGGGCTGGATCGGGTGACCCTGGACCATCCCTTGGTTATGTTGCTTTAGACGTAGACTGTGTTTCATAATTATTGTATGGCCTTGCCTTGCAATGTGGAGCGCCTTGGGGCAACTGTTTGTTGTGATTTGGCGCTATACAAGAAAAAAAAGTTGAAGTTGAAGTTGGATGAGATTACCAGCAGTTATCGGCATGTATAACTGAGTATTATCAGCATAGCAATGAAAGGTAATCCAAAAATGCTGCAATATGTGCCCAAGGGGTGCTGTTTAAAGGGTGAAAAGCAGGGGGCCTAAGATGGACCCCTGTGGAAACCCAAATTTCATGTCACTATGGTTCGAAGTAGTGTTATTGTACAAAATGCAGTGAGAACAACTGGTCAGGTATGATGTCAACCATGCAAGGGCACTCCCAGTAATCCTAAAATGATTCTCCAGCCTATTGAGCAGAATATGGTAATCCACTGTATCAAACGCAGCACTAAGATCTCACCTTATCAGTGTGATGTATGACACACATCCCTAGGCTAAGCGTTACCTGGTCAAATTGGTGCCGAGGTGTCACTGGACCAAGAACCATCATTTCAGTCTTGTCAAAGTTTAAAAGTAGGAAATTACAAGACATCCAGCTTTTCACTGATACAAGGCAATCTTCTAAGGACTTTATGTGGGTACGTTTACCAGCAGTTATGCAGTGGCATTCCCAGTAATCCTAAAATGATTCTCCAACCTGTCGAGTAAAATATGGTAATCCACAGTATCAAATGCATCACTAAGCTCTAACAGCACCAGAACCGTAGTGGTGTCCTAATCCATTGCAAGCAGAAGATCATTCACCACTTTAGTGAGAGCTGGCTCTGTGGAATGATATTTTCTATAAGCAGACTGCAGTGGCTCAAAAAGATTGCTCTCAGTAGGGTGGTCCACGGGCTGCTGTGAAACCACCTTTTCCAGAATTTTAGAGCAAAATGATAGATTTGTTATTGGCCTATAGTTTTTCAATATACTAGGGTCAAGATTAGATTTCTTAAGTAATGGTTTAGTCACCGCAGATTTTAAACATTTAGGAACAGATTCAGAGGTGAATGACATAATAATTTTCCAGCACAGCTGGCCCAAGAGTGGGTCACAGGTCCTTAAACATTTTTGTTGGTATTGGATCATATATAAGTGGTGGTGGTCATACTGTTTGTATTTCTTCATAACTGATGTAAATAAAGTCCAAGACATATTCAGTGGCAGCTTTACCATCAGAGAGCCTCATCCACAACTACCACAAAAGACTCCAACCTGTTGGTGACTGATGTTAAACGGGGCAATGCACAGTATTAAGAACAGGGGCATGTGAACGTTTGATCAGGGGCATTTGGGTAGTTTCTGTTGTCATTATTATTTAATAAAGAGTAAACACAGTTGTTTGACAATAAATGGCTTGACCCAACCACTAACCATGAGTGAAAAAAGCATTTTTTATGTTATCATTCATATTCTCTGAAAAATGGTAATAAAATAAAATAAAATAAAATAAAAATTCAGCCAGGGTATGTGTGTCTATATATATATATATATATATATATATATATATATAGCAGTGTTCAGAATAATAGTAGTGCTATGTGACTAAAAAGATGAATCGAGGTTTTGAGTATATTTCTTATTGTTACATGGGAAACAAGGTACCAGTAGATTCAGTAGAGTCTCACAAATCCAACAAGACCAAGCATTCATGATATGCACACTCTTAAGGCTCGGAAATTGGGCTATTAGTAAAAAAAGTAGAAAAGGGGATGTTCACAATAATAGTAGCATCTGCTGTTGATGCTACAAACTCAAAACTATCAAACTCAAAACTATCATGTTCATGTGAATCACTAAACTAGTATTTGTATAACCACAGTTTTTCATGATTTTTTCACATCTGCGAGGCATTCATTTTGATGGTTTGGAACCAAGATTTTGCTTGGTTACTAGTATGCTTGAGGTCATTGTCTTGTTGAAACACCCATTTCAAGGGCATGTCCTCTTCAGCATAAGGCAACATGACCTCTTCAAGTATTGTGACATATCCAAACTGATCCATGATACCTGGTATGTGATATATAGGCCCAACACCATAGTAGGAGAAACATGCCCATATCATGATGCTTGCACCACCATGCTTCACTGTCTTCACTGTGAACTGTGCTTGAATTCAGAGTTTGGGGGTCGTCTCATAAACTGTCTGCGGCCGTTGGACCCAAAAATAACAATTTTACTCTCATCAGTCCACAAAATATTCCTCCATTTCTCTTTAGGCCAGTCAATGTGTTCTTTGGCAAATTGTAACCTCTTTTGCACGTCTTTTATTTAACAGAGGGACTTTGCGGAGGATTTTTGCAAATAAATTAGCTTCACACAGGCGTCTTCTAACTGTCACAGCACTTACAGGTAACTCCAGACTGTCTTTGATCATCCTGGAGCTGATCAATGGGTGAGCCTTTGCCATTCTGGTTATTCCTCTATCCATTTTGATGGTTGTTTTCCATTTTCTTCCACGTCTCTGTTTTTTTTTTTGTCCATTTTAAAGCATTGGAGATCATTGTAGATGAACAGCCTATAATTTTTTGCAACTGCGTATAAGTTTTCCCTCTCCAATCAACTTTTTAATCAAACTATGCTGTTCTTCTGAACAATGTCTTGAATGTCCCATATTCCTCAGGTTTTCAAAGAGAAAAGCATGTTCAACAGGTGCTGGCTTCATCCTTAAATAGGGGACACCTGATTCACACCTGTTTGTTCCACAAAACTGACAAACTCACTGACTGAATGCCACACTACTATTATTGTGAACACCCCCTCTTCTACTTTTTTTTTTTAACTAATAGCCCAATTTCATAGCCTTAAGAGTGTGCATATCATGAATGCTTGGTCTTGCTGGATTTGTGAGAATCTACTGAATCTACTGGTACCTTGTTTCTCATGTAACAATAAGAAATATACTCAAAACCTGGATTAATCTTTTTAGTCACATAGCACTACTATTATTCTGAACACTACTGTATATAAAGAAGCTGGATAGTGTAGTCATAGAACTGCTGCCTTTGTATCAACATGTCATGCGCTCAGCCCCTGGTTAAGATACACATTCAGTAACGGTCCCCAGGTCATACCAGCTCGGATGTCACTCGGATTAACAAGGTCCATGTCAGTTGTTGAGCAACCAGGACACACTGATGGGAGACTGCCAACAGGAACAACACATACATGGAGAGAGACTGACAGCACGCAATTGATGGAATGCTACTATGACAGCAGACCTAATGAGAAAGGCTACATGGAACGCATGTGTGAACTATGGAGGAACAGAACACCAACCTCTACACTGACCAAGAAGCACCTGGTAGCTCAGTAGAATTAAGTTACTATCAAAACTGGAGATCCAGAGGCTACAGTAGCATGATACTGAGCAGTGTGAATGCAAGGAACAGAGCCTGGTAGGAGAGCATAATAAGCATGGTAGAAGAAAGTAGTGTTAAGGAAGTGGATGATACCCAAATACCTCCTATGATAGATGCATCTACTGAGTTGAGGATGAAGATTATTGCCAGACAAAAGGAGATTGCAACACGACGAAGAGTACGACTCCCCCGGCCTATGACTCATTGCCTCACACATGTATACTGGAGTGCTTGTCACTATACAAAGTGAACATTGCACTGATAACCTTCATCCGGAACTCAATGGGACTGTGAAAGACGGCACTGGAGGTCAACTCCAAGGCAACTGCACAAGTCACCATCAAGTATGGAACATACCAAGGTGATGCACTGTCCCTAGTGCTGTTCTGCATAGGCCTCAACCACATCAGCCAACTCATCACAAAGAGCAGCTATGGATATCAGTTCAGGAGTGGAGCAACCATCAGCAACCTCTTATACATGGATGACATCAAGCTGTATGCCAAGAGTGATGGAGACACTGTAGATCCTATGGGATGTCATTCAGATTGAATAAGTGTGGCTAAATGGTGGCAAAGCGAGGGACGGTGATCTGGGTCGAGGGGGTGGAGTTTCCAGAAGGCAAGATAGGGGACATACAGGACATCTACAAGGACCTGGGAATCCCACAAGCCAATGATCAAGATGTAAAAAGGTCAGCCACAGCCAAATACCCCCGGAATATAAGACGGGTGCTGGAAGCCAGCTCAATGGTCGGAATAAGTTCCGTATGCCCCACCAGTCATCAGATACCCAGTTGGAGTAATAGGTTGGCCAGAGGAGGAGATAGATGCTGCTGATGTCAACACAAGAAAACTCCTCACAATGCACGGAGATTTCCACCCAAACTCCAGTACCCTGAAGCTCTATGAGCAATGCAAGGAGGGAAGGCAAGGATTAATGAGTGTCAAAGCCACAATCCAGGATGAGGCAAGGAGCATCCATGGATACATCAGAAAGATGCCCCCCCCAAAAAAACAGCTGTTACAAGAATGTCTCAGGCAACTGAAGAGAGATGGTGATAAGGAACAAGAGGAAGAGATATCATGGAAGTCCAAGCCCCTCCATGGGCTGTACCATCGACAGATAGAGGAAGTGGCTGGCATCAAGAAGACCTACCAGTGGTTAGAAAAGGTTGGCCTAAAGGACAGCACAGAGGCTCTGATCATGGCAGCACACGGACAAGCCCTAAGCACCAGATCCATAGAGGCAGGAGTCCACCACCAAAATTAAACTCAGGTGCATCCTGTTTCCACTGATCATCCTTGAGATGTTTCCACAGCTTAATTGGAGTCCACCTGGGGTAAATTCAGTTAATGTTGAAGATTTATGACGTGACCTCAAAGAAGTGACAATTAGCCCTGATGCTTTTTCTCCTCACTGATGCCAGGAGTCAATTTGATAGTATACTGTCAGGCACAGTGACAGCACACCACCACAATGGAGTAAAAAAAAAAAAAAGAAAAAGAAAATCAAGCTCTATTTGTCTGAGACTTTTAGCTTTAATTCAGGAGGATTTATCATACCAAGAACTGTTGCAGAACAGCCATTTTTGCCTTGGTCCCTCCATTTTCAGACCCTTCAAACAGCAGAAACACACACACACAAATTAGGCAGAAGTCTCCCATGTGTCCTGTGGCAAGCTGCTGCTGAAATTTCATATCTTTTATAGAAAAGTCATCTCTGAAGGAGTATCACTGATCATACAAGAGACAAAAGTTGCACTATGCACAGAATCATATAACTCCTTCAACATTATCAAGGGTGCCTTGGTAGCTTCCTTCACTTGTCTCCTTCTTGCACAGTTCCTCAGTTTGTGAGATGTGCCTACTCCAGTCAGACTAACCATACAGTGTCATGCCATTACATATTCATCTAACGTACATGTTAGATGAATTAGAAACATTATAATTGCCACGTCTCCCTTGTAAAAGAGGTCTTGATCTAAATGGGACAAACCTGGTTAAATAAAGATTTTATATATATATATATATATATATATATATATATATATATATATATATATATATATATATATATATATATATATATATATTTATATATATACGAGGTCTGTTAGAAAAGTATGCGACCTTTTTATTTTTTTCAAAAACCTGATGGATTTGAATCACGTGTGCTTGCATGAGCCAACCTTGAACGTTCGTGCGCATGTGTGATTTTTTTTTTCATGCCTGTCAGTTGCATCATTTGCTTGTAAGCAGCCTTTGTGTGAGGATGGGTGGAGTCTCTTGTCATTTTTTCTTTGCAAGGAAATGGCGGAACGATTGGAGCAGCGCGACTGCATCAAATTTTGCCAGAAACTGGGCGACAGCCAGGTGGAAACCATTCGGATTATTCAGACGGCTTTCAGTGACGATCCTATGGGCATCACACAGATTAAGGAGCGGTACAACCGGTTTAAAGATGGCCACACAACAGTGGAGAGCGAGCCACGCTCCGGGAGGCCATCGAAATGCTGAAATGACCAGATCATTTCCAAAGCGAACGCTGTGGTGATGTGGGATCGTCGTGTGACTATCCGAGAAATTGCGGAAGAGGTGGACATCAGCACTTTTTCAGCACATTCCATTGTGACAGAAGATTTTGCCATGAAAAGAGTTGCAGCGAAATTCATCGGCACGAAGCTGATGGCGCAGCAAAAGTACCTTCGTGTTGAAGCCTCACAGGACATGTGAGGGTGGCTCGCTCTCCACCGTTGTGCGGCCGTCTTTAAACCGGTTGTACCGCTCCTTAATCTGTGTGATGCCCATAGGATCGTCACCGAAAGCCGTCTGAATAATCCGAATGGTTTCCACCTGGCTGTCGCCCAGTTTCTGGCAAAATTTGATGCAGTCGTGCTGCTCCAGTCGTTCCGCCATTTCCTTGCAAAGAAAAAAACGACGAGAGACTCCACCCATCCTCACACAAAGGCTGCTTACAAGCAAATGACGCAACCGACAGGCGTGAAAAAATTCACGCATGCGCACGAAGGTTCAAGGTTGGCTCATGCAAGCACACGTGATTCAAATCCATCAGGTTTTTGCAAAAAATAAAAAGATCGGATACTTTTCTAACAGACCTCGTGTATATATATGTGTGTGTGTCTGTGTGTGTGTTTGCTTTGCACAGCCACAGTAAATAAGCAATCCACACTAAGCTTGTTATGGTTACTTGGGGGCACCAAGGAGGAGGTCACTGGTGTCCTTAGGTTGAAATGCGCAAACCACACACACACACACACACACACATATATATATATATGTGTATATATATATATATATATATATATATATATACAGTGGTGGGCACACTTCCGATAAGCCGATAACAGATATTATCAAAGATAATGTTTTCATTATCAGATTATCTTTTTAGATAACTTTAAAAACCATTATCAGACTAATTATCTTCCAATAAATTGTCGTCCGATAACTTTTAGACCGATAATGTAGTAAACCAAGCTGAACAGCGGCAAACATTTTTAAAATCAGTTGAGACCTACTTGTTAAAAGTTTCCTAAGAGATGTATAGTTCTACCCTCTGCAAACAGAAGAGAGCTCCTTTCAGGAGAAACCACTCTAACCTCTGCAGGCAAAGGAGAACTGGTCACAAAAAAAAAAGTTCTTTAACACCATACTGATACATTGGCAATATCACCCAAGTCATCCAGACACATTAATGTGTTGGTTTACATAATGAATGACTGAACCAATCAGTGTTTAGCAGAGGCACTTTTACCCAGAATCCTTTGCGATCTGTCTGTGTTTGTTACAAAACCTCAGAATTAGTGCATTATTCAACATTAAAAGATATATGCTATATTTTAACTTTGTACAAATGACAGAATTGACATTAATGGAGTTATTCTATCGGTATTAATGTTATTTATAAATCAAAACCATAAGTCAGCATGACTTTATTTTTCAAGACCTCCACCTGACAAGAGCATTGTGTCAGATAGAGAGTTGGCTTTATGGCTGCTCTCAGAGTGTCTGTACTAGTTGTGTTGTAGTGAACAAGTGTTTCCAGCAGGGGCAGAATGGTCAAATACAAAAGTGTTGTCTCATTGTTTGGGTCTGTTGTTACTTTTAATATTACTAGAAGCTACTGTGGCATTAAAACTTAAATTTATTTTATTGGTAGTTGTAAGTGTGCCAGAGACAATATTGGAGTTTTTCGGTTATTGGTTATCTGTAACTTCCGATACATTTTTGGGTGGTTTATTGTTTTATCTTTATCAAAGATAACTTTTCAGTTTTCTGATTATCTGTTATCAAAGTTAATTTTTTGGTTATCTGTGCCCGCCACTGTATATATGTACATGTATATACACGTGTGTGTGGTTTACGCATTTCAACCTTCGGGCCCCAGTGACCTCCTCCTTGGTGCCCTTAGTCACCATAGCAAGCTTAGTGTGGATTACTTATTTACTGTGGCTGTGCAAAGCAAACACACACACACGCACACACACATAATATAGACCCAAATGATGACATACACTTTTATCCTAAACAATAAATTATTCATGATTCAGACATGACTAGCTACAACTCTCTCCTCCAGAAGAAAATCTGAAAAACTTTATTTTTTCTTTTTTTCTGAGCAGTGCTGTGTTGTGATCACGGTTGTGTTTTTTAAATTCTTTTTTTAACCTTTATAACGTCTGAACTTTTTTGTCCTGTGACCTTGACAGTCAGTGTGCAAGATAAAAGCAGTTTGTCTGAGATGCATTTTAAGATGCAGTTCACATCCAGTGAATCTCGCCCATTACAGCAACATCATTAAGTGAGCCAGAAATGACTCAGAGGTTTATTGAGCTTTGAATTTAGTGGACAACAGTGTATGTATGTGTGTGGTGACTTCAAAAAGCTTTTGATACTTTTATTCTCACTCTACCTGTCGAATATGTGAATGCATTAAGGTCCTACTGCTGATTTGTGACACCGGATTGTGTAAGTTGTTGGTGAATTAAAAAAAACAAAACAATCGGAGTGTGAAAAATGTGTTATTTGTAGCAAAAGAAGTATTGTAGAACGCTGTGAGCAATGGGGAAAGTTTCAAATGTGTTTAATAATCAGATGTAATTTGTGCAGATAGTGAGTGATATGCATCTGTTTGTCTTTTTTCCCCTTGTGTTACCCATCAACATATGGGGTTGGGGTGATGTGATTTGATTATTTTTTTTCTCTATGTACCATTTATTAGTTGATTCCAAATTCTGACACTAATCTTTGGAAATAAGCTTAAGATTTATACAACTCATAACAAATGACTGATTGGACTCATTCTTCTGTGTGAAGGTAGCAAGAGTCTGAGTACAAATGATTTCTTAACTTGATGTTACTTCTTAACTATAAATAAGAAAAGTGCATGCAATTTAATAAGTACTATCCAGTGCATTGAATACAACGGCGCATTATCTTGGATTTTCATCCATGTTTAATTGGCGGCAATGAGGCAATTGGTTACCCAATTTTCTTCAATTAAACACAACATTGTAGATTCAAAATATCTCTTCCTGTGTGTCATAGCAATATGGTGTTGACATTTAACTTGTAGAAGCATTGACTTTTATGGGAATGGTTTATAAAAATGTGTTCTCAGTCAAGTTAGGCTAACAACCGTACCGTGAAATAACCTCAGTATCTGGGTATCACATTGGCTCGGCCACAACGTCCACCCTTCTTTGTCCTCCTTTTGATGGTCATGGAAGTGATAACTGTCATAGTGCTCTGCTAGATACTGTTGGTGACTTTAATGAGAACTGGGCACCCCAGTCTCATTTCTGGGCGGGTGCTAAAGGGGTAAAATATGATGCATATAACACAATTTTTCTACATCCAGGGACAGCCTTTGTTTGTCCACATCAGAAACACTGCACTTTCCCTGAGTTTTTGGGCAAATTACATGCAAAGTGAAAATACAAAGAAAAAGTGGCGATGCGGTGGAGAGTGGACATGTGTTGTGGTTTGTTCATGTCCCGGAGCACAGACGTGTCGAGGCAGTTGTGCAGGCGAGAGACCGCAACTACTCTGATTAGCTGTGTAGACTAACACGTACTGACACGACCTCTCCCATTTGCGTCATCTTCCCTTCTCCACTGGGAACTGAAAAAACTGCACTTTTTGCAACTGCTTCGGTGACTGTAGCTGAAAACAACACAGTACACCATTTTTCCATTAGAACTGATGCTGTTTGTGGAGTAGAGACTAATCCTTGGGCAGTGTGAGAGGATCAGCACAAACCATTCGGAAGAAGGCATGTCTGCTACAGGACGGCGACTACTGTTTTAAGTTTACAGAGCTGGCCCGAATAGTTTGTGCTGAAACTGGGATTCTCTGCTGGGATTCTCTGCCGTGTTCATGCCGGCTGGTCCCAGTGTTGCAGACCAAACAGCCTGCCCCTAAAAATCGGTCCGCCTTTTACATCTGTGCATGCGTCATTTCGGAGCTCTGCCGCTCATCTAAATCTTTTCACCCAAAAGCGATCAAATGGATTAATGTGATTATTAACCATCAGATGACAAGGGAAAACCTCTTAAATCAATCTAAAGTCAGTTTTAAGCAGAAACGAGGCCGTTTAAGCAGAAATTCTGCAAAATTCTGTGACGCTTTGAAATGGCTGATGCGCAGTGAACACATGAGCTAGCAGCTTGTTTAGCCGCAGCGCTCTGATTGCTTCTGCCGTCTTTTATGATGAAATAATTCTGAATTTATGTGGAAGTGACTGTTTTACAAAAGCTTCGGATATCTGTCGCTGAGATAGATGAGTGGAGTGCAGTTTGAAGCAGAAATGAGGTTTCATCCGTGAACTGCAGCTAATGACGCATGCACAGATGCAAAAATCGGACCAATTTTTAGGGGGGACCGTTCCGTCTGCAACACCAGATGTAGTCAAAAGCCGCGATATCATTCAGGGGTTCAAACGAGACTGCGCTGCCCAATTGTAAGGCATCATAGAAGTCTTACAATCTTCTTAACTAATTCATTCATTAATACCCTTTTCCGCTTCTTGTTCTTGAGATTGTTTTGTTGTTTTACAACAGCAATTCAAACAAGATTTTTTCTTCCCCCTCAAATTTGGTTTGTTTCAGACATAACTGGTATTATAGCATTTCTGGTTTTGGGTTCTCAAATGTGTGAAATTTTGACTCACTGGGTGCAATGTTGGTGTCTCAGAATGCAAAAGATGGAGAACCACACCGTACTTTTTCTGGGTCAGACTCAAAACTTCTCAATCCCTCCTCATAATTAGTGGGCTCAAATTCCAATGCAAAACAGCCATCTCTGTCAGTAGGCCGGTTTCCATTATACATTTGTGCAAAGCTAAGCAATATTATCAGAATTTCTATAAAAAACAATTGCTAAAATGACATTGTTTCCAATGAGTGATTGAATGCCACCACTTGGTTTTGTCATATCACGAGAACTGTAATTCCAATAGCCATGCTGACAGATGGGTGTCCTTCTAAATAATGGCATTCCTTTCTTTTGTAAATTCAATATTGCTGTAACATAATCTCTTATAACGTTGAACAAACTCTCCATCTCTTACTTTCTCCCCACTGTTGTGCTTTGTATTTTAGAATGTCATGTTAAATATAAGTTATATATATGATGTCTTATCTTTCTTATCTCTTATTATTTATTATTATATATACCTTTTTCTTGAGCCGCTTGGGTGGGTAGGGAGAGTTTCCATGGGTTAAAAAAGCTTTTCAACCTACCATCCCTGGTTCTCAAGACCAGGCACCTAAGTGGCTCTACTCTACTCTTTTCTACTCTTCCATTTTACTCTTCCTTTTTAGATATTTAAATATACCTTAGAATACTAGCATAGTTCCACCTTAGAATTGGAATATATTATATAAGATATACCTTCCTGAATTTTCATGTGACACTTTCTGTACATTATTGGCGATTTCCTCTCTGGTTGATCCCCTCCAGGTAATTTAATGTGGGGAGTGAACTCTTAGACTCAAAGACTGACAGGAAACGGACTTCAAATTCACACTCACACAGCGCTCTACCTACGTCTTCCGCCTGTTCTCAATCCGCACCCAGATGGGCGGGCCGTTGCCCTGCATGTGAGATCAACAGAGCTATGTGATTGGTTGAAAAATGTTGCATACGGCGTTTATTTGCGGGTGACCTGCTCGCGGTGTGTGTAAAAGAAAAACTGTCTTCTTTCTGTGTGGCAAGATAAGCAAAGAACAGTACGCATCATGGCGTGCGTCGCCCCAGAGGAGATATGAAGTTATCAAATAGACCGAGGACAGGGTAACGAGACATACTGTCCAACAACATCATGTTCCTTGTAATAATGGAAATAAGTGTTACCATTGCAGATGCTCAAATCGCCTCTAAAACCACATGGACATGTTGTAACATGCCCTGACATGTCCAGCTTGTCCACAATTTCTCAGATAGTCACACGACTGAAAAGCCACCGAAAGCCGTCTGAATCTTCCGAATGGTTGACGAGCTGGGCATGTTACAACATGTCCTGTGAGGCTTCAACACGGAGGCGCTGTTGCTGCGCCATCAGCTTCATGCCGATGAATTTCGCCGCCACTCTTTCCATGGCAAAATCTTCTTTCACAGTGGAATGTGCCGAAAAAGTGCTGATGTCCACCTCTTCCGCAATTTCTTGGATAATCACACGGCGGTCCCACATCATCACAGGGTTCACTTTGGAAATGATCCGGTCGTTTCAGCGTGTTGATTCCGATTGGAGCGCGGCGCACCCTCCACTGTTGTGCGGCCGTCTTTAAACCGGTTGTACCGCTCCTTAATCTGTGTGATGCCCAGAGGATCATCACCGAAATCCATCTGAATAATCCGAATGGTTTCCACCTGGCTATTGCCCAGTTTGTGGCAAAATTTGATGCAGCTGCATTGCTCCAGTCGTTCCGCCATTTCCTTGCAAAGAAAAAACGACAAGAGACTCCACCCATCCTCACACAAAGGCTGCTTACAAACAAATGAGGCAACCGACAGGCGTGAAAAAAATCATGCATGCGCACGAAGGTTCAAGGTTGGCTCATGCAAGCACACGTGATTCAAATCCATCAGGTTTTTGAAAAAAATAAAAAGGTACTTTTCTAACAGACCTCGTAGTTTCTGTGAAATCAGTGTGAAGAATATAAGAACACACAGTAAGTGTACTCTGATGTTAACAGTGCCACTTACAACAGGCAAGTACTCATTACATTAATGCCACTTAGAAAAATAACATCCTTGCCAAAGTATGGTACATTGAGGCCAGATCTGGGTCAGTGGTAGACCTGTTGATGTATTATGCCCCAGCTGTCTCCAGACACATCATTATTCACCAGCCAGAAACTTCTACACCTGCCATGTATATCTGTATGCATGTGTAGACTGGTACTACTAGGTGTATGTACAGCTGGATAGTTGGGGTGCCACGGATCACAAACGAGATGGTTCGAGTTGGACACAGTTTTTTAAACGACGAATCAGATCATTTTTCAAATCAGCAAAAATAAATAAATAAAAATAAAATAAATATGTGTACAGCTGCCCGTTCTCTCCACGAGGCATTCGTTTTTGTTTTTTTATTATTATTTAAAAAGAACCTGTTTGAGCGCGGTGCAGCTACATTTCTTCGATTCAGACTGTGATTTTACTGCAACTGCAATATTAACTTGCAAAATTAATGCAGTTATCACATTTACAAACAGGTCATCATGACACAAAATCACTCTGATTAATCTGCGGCTCACATGTTCTCCGAACTGGCGGGGGGAGCATATGGATATGCCCCCCCCAATATGGATATGGATATATGTGTGTATATATGAGATGAACTCATCTGCACACATGACGAACACCCCGCACCCCTACCCCGTCCCTTGTGTTTCTGACCCCCCCCCCCCCCCCCCCCCACCCCAGTCTCAGCTCTGCCGCTCACCCCAACATCGGCCATGTGGCGTAAATGCTGCTGCAGCCCCAACACACTCATTGCCTCAATTTGGATGACGGACTGTTTCAAAGCTTACCATACATAAACAAATCAAATGTATATGTGCTGTTGTTTTAATTCTGATGTGTGCAATTATTACGTTCAACTAGTAATAATGGTGGATTAATTGCTGTATTTTTGTTTGAGGTACTTGGGTGTGAAGATGAATTGCTTTGAATCTAGAAACTTGAATCAGATCAACTATGATCCATTACACCATGACGACATACAAATTCATTCAGTCATTTCCAGTGATGGGCACAGTTCCGATAATCCGATAACACATAATTATCGAAGATAATGTTTTCATTATCGGATTATCTTTTTAGATAACTTTAAAAACCATTATCGGACTAATTATCTTCCGATACATTTTTGTCCAATAACTTTTAGACCGATAACATAGTAAACAAAGATGAACAGTAACAAACACTTTTAATTTTAAATTTAAAATCAGTTGAGCACCAAGCTGTTAAAAGTTTCTTAACAGATGCATAGTTCTACCATCTGCAAACAGAAGAGAGCTGCTTTCAGAAGAAAATGCTCTATCCTCTGTAGGCAAAAGAGAACTGGTCTCACAAAAAAAAAATATATATATTTCTTTTAACACCATACTGATACGCTGGCAATATCACCCAAGTCATCCAGAGGCATACATTTTTAACTTATGGTTCAAATTTTAACCAAACTAATTTTGGACAAGTTATTTAAAATTACTGTCATGTCTGACATTTTATAAAGTGAAAATATCAGATATATGTTTTAGTTTTAAAGTAATGTGCTGATTTTAAGGTTTTAGTGAGCACATGCTATGCCCAGCAGTGCATTATGGCTAGGATAGTCTAATCTCAGTATGTTCACGACAGGACTAATTCATTTCAGACACTCTGATCAGGCTCCATGGACAGCAGCATTAAACTCTAGTGCCTAAACTCTCGTGAATATATTCGCTGGGTTTATAGACGTTATTGTATTTGCGTTTGTTAAATTCCACGCATCTAGCATGTAGCAGACACGAATTATCTGGGATTTTGTTTTGGCAAGTTTTTCAGGCCTCTATTGCCATCTACTGGCCACTACTGTTCATGGCAGTATTCGCCCTAAGTACTAAGCGTCTGGGCACCAGTAGATGGCAGTGTTCTACTTATTTTGAGCCCGGTTATATCAGATGGTTGTCAAATCAACTTTTTGACTTTGCAAATGGCTTTTGTTTTTTTTACAAATTAAGTTTAAAAACAAAACAAAACAACAACAAAAAATAACATTACAAGACAGCTCACGGCGGCCAACCAGAATAATATCAAACAGGTTTGATTTTCATTCGACCATATGATCGGCAATCAGGAGGTGGTCATGAGATGTTAAACGCGGCTTGTTACATGGATGCGCGATTAACCTGAAACTCGGTCCAAAACATTCTCGCATAAATGAAAAATCTTCTGAAAAAGGGCCAAAACTCGCACAGTGTAAAGCCAACATTTATGTGTCAAGACAATATTGACTGAGTGCACGTTTTATAACATCATCAAACGTGCTCACGGCACTAACAAAATGAGCGCACATTCTCTCCACATGCAAAATATTTTGCGATGACACTTCCAGGGCTCCATAAAAATGCCTGTTTTTACAAATAAAAAATGGAATATTTTACAAAAGCACATTTATCTGTTAACACCAACACACGACACACGTCACATTAACGTGTTGGTTTACATAATGAATGACTGAACCAATCAGTGTTTAGCAGAGGCACTTTTACCCAGAATCCTTTGCGATCTGTCTGTGTTTGTTACAAAACCTCAGAATTAGTGCATTATTCAACATTAAAAGATATATGCTATATTTTAACTTTGTAAAAATGACAGAATTGACATTAATGGAGTTATTCTATCGGTATTATTGTTATTTATAAATCAAAACCATAAGTCAGTATGACTTTATTTTCCAAGACCTCCGCCTGACCGGAGTGTTGTGATTGATAGAGAGCTGGATTTATGGCTGCTCTCAGAGTGCTTCTGTGCTGGAAGCTGTGTAGCAAACAAGACCTTCCAGCAGGGGTAGAATGTTTAAAGATAAAAGTGTGGCCTCATTGTTTGGGTCTGTTGTTACTTTTAATATTACTAGAACCTATTGTGGCGTTAAAACTCAAATTCAGTTTATTAGTAGCTGCAAATATACCAGAGACAATATTGGAATTTATCGGTTGTCTGTAACTTCTGATACATTTTTGGGTGGTTTATTGTTTTATCTTTATCAAAGATAACTTTTCAGTTATCTGATTCTGTTATCGAAGTTAATTTTTTGGTTATCTGTGCCCACCACTGGTCATTTCCTATACCCGCTTACTCTAATCAAGGCTCACATTGGAGGGTGTGGGGGGGCAGCATATCCATATGGATCGCAGATCAGCTATGATTCATTACACCACGACTAGATACAAATTCATTCTGTCATTTCCTATACCCGCTTACTCTAATCAAGGCTCACATTGGAGGGTGGGGGTGGGGGGTTTGACTGGAGTCTGTCCCAGCAGTCAAAGGGCATGAGTCAGGGTAAACACTGAACAGGACACACCACTCTTTCTGCTTGTATCTAACTTGCCACTCTTATCACGGATTATGTTGCGTTTCTGAGATGTATAAAAAGTCTAGAAATTTGAGCCAAACTTTCACAGCTGGACCATAGCTTTGCACACTTATAAAAATCTTGCATGGTAGAACAATTCCAGTACAGCCTGGACCCAGTTCCAGAACACCGTTGCATTTTGTGAGGATATACAATGATGAGGATTCTTTTGTTCTATGTAGCAGCACATCGAGGGCAGTCCTATTAATGAAATGATGCCCTTGGATCTATGGTGGATGACTGTAACTTGGCCTTCAATGGCAACAACTGATCCTACTGGCCTAGTTCAAAAATAATGAAGCCTAACTGCTGATTTGCATTGCATTTGTCATGAACAAGCCATTATCTTATTTAGCACCATCCAGATTGATCTGTGAGTTGCCTATAGTCTATTTGATAGGTACTGAAAATTTCATGGAAATTCTGCACGGTTCCAGAGATATGCACGAAATGTACCACAAAAATACCACTTTTTTCATAAATTTTGTGTGACATTGATATTTAGCATTATCATTTAAAGTTGAATGATAAGATATAACCTTGTATTTTGTCAGTTTGTTTGTTTGTGCTTCATACTAACACACAGTAATACATTTTTATAAAGGTAGAAATGTCATTTCCCAGAAAAAACACCATGTTTCTAAAGCAAGGTAAAACTGTTGCAAGTGTAACGCTGAGAATAAGTCCTTGATTTATTTGTGTCAAAACCTTAGCTATATCTCCTACTCTGCTTCAATAGAATAATTACATTACATGTTCAATAATACCAGGAACTAATGGACAGAATTTCTTTGCTTCAGGCTTCTGCAGAATAAAGAAGATACCTCCAACTGTTGTCGCAAGCGTTACGCTCCAGCACATTAGAGTATATATGCACTGATCATTTCTAGCAATGACTGAGCTGAGACCAATAGAAATATTGAAACTCTGATATATAATCATACCTAAAATGATAACATTTCACAAAAAAAGACCACTTTTAAATTTTGATCGTTATGTCACACTTTGGCTTCATCATTTTTAAAAAAAATCTTTTAAAAATCAGTCGTATTACTTTGTCACTGTATATAGGCCTCCTGGCCCATATTCTGAAATGTTAGATGAATTTGGTGCGTTCATCTCTAACTTGTCAACTAGTGTAGATAACATTCTGATCATTGGTGACTTTAACATTCATATAAATAAGCCTTCTGATCCCCTCTGTAAATCATTTATGGAAATTGTGGATGCATTAGGATTTCGGCAATGCATTCGGGATTCGATGCACATTAGTGGAAATACCCTTGATCTGGTTCTCACACGTGGTATTGTTGTCACGAATATTGACATCATGCCTCTTATGTCAGTGGTGTCTGATCACTCACTTATTAAATTTACAGTTTCGCTGCCATGTTTAGTGGAACAACAACCTTATATATCATTGCAGCGATGCATCAACTCCTCAACAAAGACTGAACTCAAAGCTAGACTGCCTGATGTCTTAGCTTCACATTTGACAAATACCCAGTCAGTAGACAGACTTGTGGATAGTTTAAACTCAGTGCTCAAAACTACACTCGACATGATTGCACCACCTGTGTTAAAACCACTCTCCCTCAAATCACAGTCACCTTGGTTCAATGATTATCTGCGTGACCTCCAGCATAAAGCAAGAGGTCTAGAACGGAAATGGCGTCATTCAAAATTAGACGTATTTCACCTTGCGTGGCGTGATGCTATCTTAGACTATAAGCATGCATTATTGGCTACAAAGCAGACTTACTACTCTGATTTGATCAACAAAAACAAGCATAACTCAAAGTTCTTGTTCGACACGGTGGCAACACTTTTGCATGGACAACCACCTGTAGTTCGCTCTCCTTTTACAGCACAAGATTTCCTGGATTACTTTGGGAAGAAAATAGAAGACATCAGGTTAAACATATCCCGGCATACCTTAATCCAGCCACTACACCCTGCTATTGATGTGGGCGCCACTACTGAGGTATTACCTAGATTTACAGAATTTGACAGTATCTCACTAGGCATGCTGACAAAACTCGTAATGTCAACAAAAAGCACAACCTGTTTATTTGATCCTATACCAACAAAACTGTTTAAGGACCTGTGGCCCACTCTTGGGCCAACTGTGCTGGAAATTATTAATCTTTCTTTAACTTCTGGATCTGTTCCTAAATGTTTCAAATCTGCAGTGATTAAACCATTACTTAAGATACCTAATCTTGACCCTAGTGTATTGACAAACTGTTGGCCGATATCAGATCTATCATTTTTCTCTAAAATTCTGGAACAAGTGGTGTCACGGCAGCTCGTAGGCTATCTTACTGAGAATAATCTCTTTGAGCGACTGCAGTCTGCTTTTAGAAAATATCATTCCACAGAGATAGCTCTCACTAAAGTGGTGAATGATCTTCTGCTTGCAATGGATTCGGACACCACTACGGTTCTGTTGCTGTTAGATCTCAGTGCTGCATTTGATACAGTGGATCATCATATTTTACTTGATAGGCTGGAAAAACATTTTGGGATTACTGGGAGTGCCCTTGCATGGCTGACGTCATACTTGAACAGTCGTTCTCACTGTGTTTTGTACAGTAACACTACCTCTAACCTTAGTGACATGAAATTTGGGGTTCCACAGGGGTCTGTCTTAGGCCCCCTGCTTTTCTCCCTTTATATAGCACCCACTGGGCACATAATGGTAATCTCGTTCACATAAAATCCTTAGAAGATTGCCTTGCTGCAGTGAGAAGTTGGATGTCTAGAAACGTCATACTTTTAAACTCTGATAAGACTGAAATGATGGTTCTTGGTCCAGTGAGACATCGGCATCAATTTGACCAGTTAATGCTCAGCCTCAGCTCGTCTGTCATACATCACACTGACAAAGTGAGGAACCTTGGGGTAATTTTTGATCCTTCGTTGTCCTTTGGCCTCCACATTAGAAATATTACTAGGACTGCTTTCTTCCACCTGCAAAATATAGCGAAGATTCATCCCATCCTGTCTATGGCTGATGCTGAGACCCTGATCCATACATTTATCTCTTCTAGATTGGACTACTGCAATGTTCTATTTTCTGGTTTACCACAGTCTAGCATTAGGGGTCTCCAGTTCGTTCAAAATGCTGCAGCCAAACGTTTGACACGAAGCAGAATGTTCGACCACATTACACCCATTTTGGCATCCCTTCACTGGCTTCCTGTCCCAGTGAGATCAGATTTTAAGGTTCTGCTACTAACCTATAAAATTATTCATGGACTGGCACCCTCCTACCTCACTGACCTAATTAAACCTTACGTACCGGCCCGGGCTTTACATTCTCAGGGTGCAAGATTACTTTGTGTGGTGAATAAGAAGTCTGCGGGTCACAGAGCTTTCTCTTATCGTGCTCCTGTTCTGTGGAATGATCTCCCTGTGTCAATAAAACAGTCAGATTCTGTGGAGACTTTCAAGTCCAGACTTAAGACGCACTTATTTTCCCTTTCATATGGCTAGCATACTGGTACAGTTTTGTTTTACACTTTTTACTCTTTTAATTCATTTATTAGTAATTGGAGCGGGCTGCGGCCTCAACTTTACCTAAATTCTGGGTCTTTTAGTGAAGTTTAGGGCTAGTGGCCGGCGATCACCTAAGTATTTCTCTGTTTTTCTTGTTGTTTAATGCTAGCAAATTATACAGTATTTTTTGTCTTTCTGATGCCTGATTCTGTTTTTTCTCTCTGTTTAAGGTGCAGCTCCATCCAGAGATGGGAGTTGTATTCGTGTTGGTGATCCTCCTGTCCTGTGTGCCAATAGCATTTCTTGTATATTTGTCTGGGAATTGTTCTGTAATTTATGTTTGTAGCCTGGCCCAAGCAGAGGGTCACCCCTTTGAGTCTGGTCTGCTTGAGGTTTCTTCCTCAGAGGGAGTTTTTCCTTACCACTGTTGCTCTGGTGGTTGGTAAGGTTAGACCTTACCCGTGTGAAGTGCTTTGAGGCAACTCTGTTGTGATTTGGCGCTATATAAATGAAAATAAATTGAAAAATTATTTTTGAACTTGGCCTACTGCTATACCCCCCCCCCAGGTGAAAAAGGCTAGAGCCGCCCCTGCAAAAGCCACACTTTATTTCAGAGTGACAGCACTGTAGGCTGATGACAAGAAGACCAATTTGAAGCACCTCCTCCCCTGCAGTGTGTTGAAAACTTGAATATTCCTCTTCCGCCCAAAGTTTTGTGACCGGCGTTGCGTTGAGTCAGAGCACAGTCAGAGCGGTGGGTGTGATGCCGCTGAAGGTGTGGTCTGTGTGCGGTCAGTCAGCAGTGAAGCCGCCGGCAGGAGAACGCAGGGCAGCAGCTCCATGGTGAACGACAAAAGTGCGAGCCCGGAGTCCGTCAGGATGCGGGTCCTGTTGAACGTCCTCTACCCCGTTCTTTTTCTCTCAGTTTTCGGATTATATCCCTCCATGGTGAGTTTGTTTTTGTGGCACCTGTTTGATCGTCGTTACAGCGTGTTGAGAGCTAACAGATGTTTTGTGCTCATGTTTGACAACAGTTTTCTCTTCGACACTGCGCCTGTCTTTTTTTTCACGGTGGTTGTCTCTTGCTAAACCTCATTCTAAAACCTCCTTATTTAACGCTGATGTGCTTTTCATCGCCGATGCAAACGCGTCGAGAGAAGATATAAGGATATATGAAAATTTTTTCGAATTCGGCGTGGCTTTTATTCAGTTACATGATGTTTTTAATGAATTTAAACTCTCTGAATCTCCACAGCCCTTTACGACGATGCCCCAAAATAAGCAGGAATACAACTTCAGCTTTTTTTAAATTCCAGTTTTTGTTCGTGGAGTATTGTTGATTTAGCAATCGATAAAATTTACCTTATAATATTTACGTCGCTGTTTAAGAATGTATTTTTCCTCCAATGTAAGTGTAGAACAAGCGAATGTATGTTAATTCATCGTTACGCCTTATTTGGACCAGCATATATAATTTTTTTCTGGTTAATTCTGGCATACAGGTATGTAATGTGATGTGCAAAACTTTTAGGCACCCATTTTAAAAACATAACAGTGTTTTAGATTTGTTATTCAAAACGAGCTAACACATCAGATTAGAAATTTCCAAACATTCCAATTTTGATAACACAGACAGTTGCCAGTGCTCACGCATTTGTAAAAATAAAATAATAATAAATTATTATTATTATTAATTCTAACTTAAAATTATATTACCTAAAAATATGGTTTTAAAAGTGAAAGTTGGCCACATAGTTTATGTATTACAAACATCAGATAGCATTTAATAACATTTTCTTTCCAGTATTTTACCCTCTTGGAATTTTGAGAACAATATAGTGTTTGATGCTTTTGTTCTTCATTTTGACAAACACAAAAATCTAATTTTGGAATTTCCAAACATTCTATTGTGACAAAAAACAAAGAAAAAACAAACTATGGATTGTTCCTGATTTCATGAAAGGCACTAATCAATTATAATGTCATAAGCCCATTAAAAAAATCTTTGTAGAAGTATTATGTGGTGCATGACAACACAAAGACGCACCAATGAACAATCAATAAAAATATTTTAATAACTTGATTATGCACAACACCTTTGGTTTATGAATTTCAAGAAATTAAATATATTCCAGGGTTATTGACAAAATGTGATTTGGTTAGTGGCAATATATATATATATATATATATATATATATATATATATATATATATATATATATAATGTGTGTGTGTGTGTGTTAGACAACACTTTTCCATTATTTTGGTTGGCCATGTGTAGATCTTTTGTTCATAGGCTACATTAGTAACAATTTAATTGTGATAAGGCTGCACAGATTCTTCAGCAACCTATTGAATGTTTTTAATTTATACGTGTTTGAGACCTCAAGATGCTTTCAACTGAGACAGATCATATAATAGGTCAACAGAGAGAAGTTTATCTTTTTTTCCAAGGACTATTGTCTTTCTAAAGTAATTACACTTTTTCACAGGACTCACTTCGTGGAAAAAGCACATTGATTGGCAATGATTTTCAGAATACAGATTAAGAGATGAGTTGAAGGATTGACTAGTCTGCCTGACAACGACACTCAAAGTCCCATGGGGTAATGGATAAATTGCTGTGGCTCCCCAGGGTTCCTGTGGTGGATCTGCTGCTAGAAAGGGTGTGGAGCTGTCCAGCCTGTGGTGCTGAATCTTCCTTGCACAGGCTTTGTGGTTCTGCTGCACACCAGAGAAAAGGAGGCGAAGCTGTACACATGCTGATTCCTAAACCTTTCAGAGCAGTGAATGCCTGCACTGGAAGGCAAATCATGATTGTTTCATAGCTTTGAGCTCAGCGACTCGTCTCCAATGCTCAGATGTCAGTCAGTTAGTTCAGCACTTTGATAACCGCTTCTTACTGTTTGAATTTTACTCGACAACTAATGCAATCACATCGCTGTGATTATTTTCACATTTCTATATTATCAACACATCGATTAATCACAGTGCAGCCTTGTTCATTTTCACAGTGTGTACTCCAGATGTCAGTTCAGCGCCTATCTTTTGTCTGTTTTTAATTAAATCAAAGAATCTGTTGCCACTGCGGAGGAATATGACATATCATTGGTGAAACAGCTGCATGCAAATTGCTCCCATTGGTCCAAAGGAAAGGTCTTTGTGCTTCGGAGTTTCGGAATTATCTAAGGAAGTAAACCTTTTATGGTGTTACACGAAGCTAGAAGTTATTAAGCCGTCACTCACAGGCTGCCAGGCCTGGCAAACCAAGCTTTGTTCATAGCTCTGGTCATATTTGAGAGGGTGACAGGAGCGACCCTTCACCATTTAATGGATGTTTGTGCTGCTCCCCCCCCCCACACACACACTCTCATTTCAGCAACTTTGTAATAACACATTTCAAGCCTAGACTTACTGGAATAAAATGGGAGTTAATAGTCTTTTGTTTTTATTTCTCATGGTGTTGCTACGATTGGATTTGACAGATATTACGTCTGCAGCATCTTTAAGGAGACTGGTGAGAAAATTATATATTTGCATTGTGCTTTTGTTTTTCATTGTGGTTTGTGCTGCATAATTGCACAGCAGCTTCTAAAGACTGCAGTAGTCCCATCATGGTCAGAATGATAGCTGAAATTTGTATTTTATGATTGCACATTATATTCTGCACCTGGAGGACATATTGATTTGAGGGGGCGGAGGGACTCGATAGACTTCAGGAGTGTGACATCAGGCTGGTGCCAGAATTCAATTTCCCACTTAAAATTCAAAAGGCATATCCTGCCTCACTCAGCACAGCTAACGGCTGTGATTATGTCTAAAATTCAGTCATGAGGTTTTAGGTGGAATGACAACAGTTTTATGTACCATTACGTTTCTGGCGTGTTGGTTCAACAGCATCTTTTCACTACCACTCCATTTTATGAGTTGATATTTTACCCACTGCCAGTAGTTAACAGAGTTTTAGGTTTCCATAATGCTCGGGGTGTACATCTCTTTCTCTCTCTTATAAAACTGTATTACTATATAGCTACACAAGCTACAAAACAATGCAGTCTTATCATAATAAGGCAAACATGGCATTGTTTATCTTCAAAAACATATTTCACACACACACACACACACACACACACACACACACACACACACACACACACACACACACACACACACACACACACACACACACACACACACACACACACACACAAAAACATGGAATCTTTAGATTTTTGCTGGTGCTGCCACACATTGGCACTGATGCTATTACTTTTTGTTCACCACTGGGGGCAGCACCACATACAGAAGCAGAAAGCACAGGCCAGAAGAAGTCAGTTGTTGTTGGTATACCATCAAAAGCACAATATAACATTCTCACTCTGAACTGGCATGATAGTACTAACAAACTGTGCACTGAACGTAATAAAGTTCATTTTTCCATTATACCGCCAACCACTAGAGCTGCGCAGCATATCCGGTTTCACCATTACATGGTATAATTTTAGCCAACGGTAGAGATTTGGACTCCAGCAACTAATCGCGACAACGCCCGCCGAGTTTTTCGATCCAGGAAAACTCCTCTGTGAAGCATCTGTGTGTGAACCACTGCTGCAGAGAGGGGGAGGGGATGGGGGGGGGGTGTTCTGAGCTGAGGCATGTCTCTCACTGAGACGAGAGTGTTCATGTGAGTTTGTGAAATGCCTGAGTGTCTTCCCCACTTAGCATTTCTGCCACTGATATTTGCAAAGCCGTTGTTTATTTGCAACCTGAATCAAACATTTGAGAAAGAACCACATTAAATAATGCAATGTTTTTTAAACCGGATTAGAAAGGCAAAATCAGACAGGTAATGACAGTTTACCCAGCCTGACTTTGAATATGAGCAAATTAATTTTTTTTGGTGGTTTAAAAACGAGAAAAAGTGCTAGTGACCATCCTAAAAATGGTTCATGTATTCAGAGCGGGTGTTCCATCTAGTGTTGAAAAAATAAAACTTCAGCCACTGTCTCAACAATAAATAAATGAATTTTATTCTTTCACCAAATCATCAAATGTAGGCTTGCATCTTAGATGTACCTTCTGGCAAATTGGGGCTGTAGTTTTGAGATCTGTACAATAAATGTTCTTAAAATTACATTATATTGTTTTTGTTTTTTGTTGTCATATTTTATTTATTTTTATCAATTTGCCTTTGCTAAAGGACCCATTCAGAAACACTTACATTATAATTTTTACCTCCACCAAGGAGGTTATGTTTTCGGTCGCATCCGTTTGTTTGTTGGTTGGTTGGTTGGTTTGTTAGCAGGGTTACTCAAAAAATCCTCAACAGATTTCAATGAAATTTTTACCAGGGGTGTATCTTGGCCTAACTTAGAAGTCATTAAATTTTGGTAATGATCCGGAACACGATACGGATCCAGTAATTTTTTAAGGATTCTTTATCATTGCAGGACAGGACCAGTTTCAACATTTTTGCATCTAACTTCATGAAGACGGGTCACAAAGGCTGAACAAAAATTAAGTTATGACACAACAATAATTTAGCATTTGTTTCTCCTCATGGAATAAACTTGTTATTAGAAAATAAAAAATGTGTGTCGTTCATGCAGTTTCTCTTTATAAATACATTTGCTGAAGATCTAAGGGTTTAAAGCCCTCTGGGGCCAACGCCATCGTATATGACGGCTAAGACCAAGCTTTACTAAATTATAAATAACTTTTTAATGATATGAGATAGAAACTTATTTTCTAATTTATTTATTTATTGCTGAAATGTTAACTGTGCGGACTTTTGAGCCACCATCCACCATCTTTGTACTCCTCATAGAAGCTGTGTGATGATGTGAGCAATGTGAGTGTTCAATCGGAATTGGTACACCGTCACATGGTTTTCCAAAATCCAATAGTAGGGCAGATTCACCTCACTTGACACACCAAAGATTGTTTTTAGGAGTAATATTTTACTAGTTGGCCCATTTGAATAGCCCCCTGTTTTCTCCAATGCACCCTGTGCCATTACAGCAAAAGTGAAAGTGAGCAGACAGAGAGCCTCTCATACAATCTCATATGCTCAAACAGATTGAGTATCAGGATTGCTCAACTAGTTTTCCTGTGAATATTACTGGATAAGCCTGTGGCAAGCTCTCTCGCTCCGGCGTAAAGCACCGTTTACCATATCAATGGAGCAAGGGGGAGGGGCCGCTTGTCAAACTGAATGAGCCTCGAAGTGTGAATGTTGCTTTCAGAGCAGGAGAGAACAAACACACAGTCAGCTTCATAGTAGAAGTTTGTGATGTGACCTTTGTGTAATAGCAGACAGAAATTGCTTTGAGATGAAGACAAACCCAATGCATAGACTATTTTGTACATATTGTCCAAAATGTGCATTTGTGTTTATTGTTTGAACCTTTTTGTTCTACAGTCTTTCACACAAGACCCAAATTACCTTTATAAAGTGTCAAAACAGTTGTTTATTATAGTTTGCTGTGTGTTTTGAATAAATGTGTGTGGAAAATTATTTTCCGCTTTACTTTTTCCTTTCTTATTTCTGATTGTAAACCTGTATTACACTTATAAAACACAACTATAGCATATATATTTTGAAAGTACAGGTTGTCCTGAAAAAAAGAGACATAAAACTTGATTGTGGGATGCAGGGAGAGCTTTTAACAGCAATAATAAAACATTTATGCCAGGCAAGTGAACTGTCCAAAAAATGTCCTCGGACCCCAGAGGGTTAACCACTGAATCTGAAACATGATGGTAGATGCATGAAATGACGTGGAATAAGTCTCTTTGCCAAAGGGCATTCTATGTGACATCAGTGACCCTATGGCCTTGGCGGAGGTTTGCACTCTCCGAGTGCTTCTATTTTCCACATAAATTCACCATTATTTCATAGTAAAAGACAGAGGGAGTAATCAGAATGCAGCAGTGAGGCAAGCTGCTGCTCAGTCATACAACTTCATAGTAGAGCAAATAAGGATTGTAATCTAAATAAACTCATCATAGGCTGGGGTGTCTCCTGTGCCTTCTGGGAAACAGAATGAAATTTCACTTTTTCATAGAAAGTCCTTCTCAATTCTTTTGTCTTGCTCTAGTGCTCTATATCATTTCTCACAACTCATTACGATACATATCATTACACCTCCAGTACTTGATACATATCACACTATTGATATGTACTTAATACTGCTTTTTTAAAATTCATGCATAAATTGTAGTGTGTGGTGTTGGTATATAGCCCAGTTTTTTAATAATTTAGTGATACTGTGATATGTATGTTGTATATTTTCTTTGGCACACTTTCACTGTTGTGTGTTGGGGGGGGGGGGGGGGGGGGTTTGGCTGGACAAGGTTGGGTTGTTTTGTGTTTATTTTCCTTCTTAGGTGATTTGGGGCTGTTCTCTGAGGAAAATGTGCTGCAGAAGAGTCTCTCTCCTCTGGAGATGATTTGGGAGCAAGTGCAGCACCTTTCGATTCAAATTAAACAGACAGACGCCCGTGTTACGGAGCTTGTAGCTCAGGCTGTTCCGCTTCCTGTGGTTGCAGCTCCGGTTCCATCGAGCCCGGTGCAGATAAATTTGCCGTCCGGAGATTCGGCTCCTGAACCGGTTATATGTCATCCGGAGCCCTATTCGGGAAATATGGAGGCTTGTGCGCCGTTTTTGATGCAGTGTTCTTTGGTTTTTGCTCAGCGACCTGCGTCTTTCTCCTCTGAGAGTAGCCGAGTCGCATATGTTGTTAATCTGTTGCGAGGTGACGCCCTGGCGTGGGTCACGGCGTTGTGGAGCAATAAATCATCACTGCTAGAATCCTTTGACGAATTTTCCCGTGAACTTCGTTTGGTTTTTGATCATCCGGTGAAAACAAATACCGTGGTTCAACGATTGCTGAACCTCCGACAGGGGCGACGAAGTGCAGCTGATTATTCTGTGGATTTTCGAATCTTTTCCACTCAGTCTGGTTGGAATGCTGCTGCTTTGAGGGGGGTCTTTGTAGACGGGTTGAATGACTCCCTGAAAGATGAGCTAGCCGTCCGTGACAAACCGAAGGATTTAGATGAGGTAATATCCTTGGTTATTCGTCTAGACGATCGGATTAAGGAGCGTGGATGAGAGAGAGGGCGAGCGTCCGAGCGGGGTGTATTTGTCTCAGGGTTTTCCCCGACATAAGTCCGGACCACCTCTTCTTCGTTCCTCTGAGACTCCTCCGACGGGACCTCTAGCTCCTCTAGTGGACGAGCCAATGCAACTTGGAAGGGTCAGAACAGCCATATTGCCCCGGTCAAACGAGCGTCAGGAGACCGCATCTTAATATGGCTCGAGGTGTTTTATGGACATTTTTGTGGGATATAAATGGGAGTTTTTGTGAACCAGTTTTTGTGTGTAGCACTTGAGGTTGTTCTGGTGGGGTGAACAGGCTGGCTGGTCGGAGTTCGTTTGGACTCAGGTAAGCGTGTTTTTTTTTTTTTATTGTTTATAGTTATTTAATTTTTGTTGGCGGAATGGGTCGTTTTGTTTTGTTGGTTTTTATTTCCCTGTCCCCTAACCCCAGCCTCACACACTCCTGGCCGTTCATCTTTGGTGTTGTGGGGTGGTGCAGGTTGGTTGCTGGGCATTCCCATGAGGACCTCTGCACCTGGGGGGGAGGGTGTCCAGGGCTCTTTTCTTAGATTTAGTTGTTTCCCGGTTCCTCTCCAGCCTCAGCGTGCCTCTGACCGTTCGCCATTGGCATTGCTGAGGTGTCGGGCAGTGGGGATATACTCCAGTCGGAGCGGTGGGGCCGATCAGTGCCGTACGCCTTTTCCGCTGCCCACCCCTCCCGGTAGGCTGGAGTATAGCTGGGGGGTCGACGCCGGCCGTCTTGCCGGTTTTCTCCTGCCCTTGGGGGTGGAGCCGGGTTGCGTTTTTCCTATTGGCTTCGCCGGCTTAGTAGTCCTGTGCCGATTGCCACGACGTGTTTCCTGACGGACCTGGAGGGTCTTTCGGGGTGCTGGGGAGGTCAATGGGGCTTTCTGTAGTTTTTGTTTGCTCCTGGGGTGGTTTTTGGAAATCCCTGGGGGTTTGGGGTTTTTGTTTCCTCCTGTTTCCCCCCGGGGTTTGATGGGACGGTCCTCTGGGGGGGAGGTTGACTGTGGGGCCGACCGGCTGTGTTGGGCTGGGGTGGGGTTCCTGGGTTGTGGGGGTGTTTCCTGGGGTTTGATGGGTTGGTCCTCTGGGGGTCGTTAAGGCTCCCGTGTATGCCTGGGGATTCCTGGATGGCTCCTGCCGTGGTCGTTGCTCCTGGGGTTGACGACGATGTCCCCTGGGGGAAGTCGGGCTCCGCATGTTGGGGGAGGGCATTGTTTGTTTTTTCCTTTGACCTGTGTTGGGGGGTTTTTGTTTGGGTTTTTGGGTTTGTGTGTTTTTTGTTCCTCCCCAGGGTTTGATGGGACGGTCCTCTGGGGGGGGTGTTGGGTTGGGTATTGTGTTTTTCTTTTGTGTTTACCCCGGTGTGCTTCCCTGGGGTATGTTTGTGGTACTCTTTGGGGGGGATGCTGGGGGTCTTTTTTTTGTTGTGTTTTGTTTTTGTGTTTGGGGTTGTTTCGGGATGTTTTTTTTGTCTTGATACCGGCCAGCCTTTCTGCCGCATCTCCCGGCTTTGCTGCCTGCTGTGATCTCTGCCCTCCTCCTGCTTTGGCCTTTGATGTGTGGGGTGATTTTTGAGTCTGGTTTGTGTGGTCGCCGGGAGGCTTCCCGTTGACGGGGGGGTACTGTTGTGTGTTGGGGGGGGGTTTGGCTGGACAAGGTTGGGTTGTTTTGTGTTTATTTTCCTTCCCAGGTGATTTGGGGCTGTTCTCTGAGGAAAATGTGCTGCAGAAGAGTCTCTCTCCTCTGTTACGATGATTGGCTGCACCTGTTGCATTCTCGTGCGGCTCTCTATCAGGACAATCCACGACACCTGTGATGTTCACGTGCAGATCTGAGGACTTCCAGCTGGTACCAATGTAGTGATGAAGAACTACATTTAAACCAGCAGTGAGTTGGATAAGATTGCCGGAGAATACGACCTTGTGACGACCGTGTGGGGACGCTGAGGGCCGTTTCAGAGTCTGACATCGCGCCTGTGAAGGAGGACGAGGGTGAGAGGCAAACGTTGTCAGCACACGACAGAGGTGAATATTCTGAAAAGTTTATCCGTGAATGTAAATTGGCGTTTATACGCAGCTATAAGTAATTATTGGTGGAAATTGTTTGCCGTGCTCCTCACGGCAGTGGCATGCGGATTAATGATCCTCCACTAGCCTCTTTGAACTAAGTTTGAAACCAGACCTAAACGTGTAGCTGATAAGTTTGCCTCTAAACAATATTTCATAGTAATAAGTGTTGAATAATCTCATCTCTGTTCCTCCTTCGCAGAGTACAGCCTGGGAAAGTCACCTGGGGGGGGGTGTTGGCGGAACTCCTGAGTCCTGAACGTTCGGACTCCGACTGTTGAGACGCTGAGAGAGCGCGCCGCCTTTTCACCTCACCAGAACTCTAATTATTTAGTATTTCATGTATAGCACAAAGGGAGAAAATAAATGTGTTTTCTTTTTGGAACTGCTTCTGATTATTTCATGCTGGGTTCAGTCAGATACTGGACCGCTCCGCAATCTGCGTCTTATCCATAACATTCACATTTCTTTGTCTTTACCCTATCCCAAGTTGACTTCACAATTTGATAAGCTTACTTACCCCAAGACCCTTAATAATTTTCATATTTATGGCTTCCCTAATCTTAACTAACCTGATTTTAAAGCTGGAATCCAAAACAGATCCAGTTAGGGCATAGCTTAGACAATGCTTTAAAAAAACAATCTCCCCATCCCACTTTAGTTATGCATGTAAAATATACTTAAGGATACAACTGATCCGATCCAGTATTGGATTGACTTCCGATACCAACGTAATTGTTAAATTAATAACACAGACATCAGACATAATAATACATACATACATACATAAAATGAAAATCACATTATAAAGGAACAGAGAGTGAGTTTTTATTTTTTGGTGTGGGACGGGGGTCACAACAGCCGGCGAAGTGTGGAGGTGATTCGAGCAGCTTTCCGATTTGAGGTCTAATCTATGCATTTATCACATGCACCATCCTTAGAAAGAAACTGTGCATATTTGAAAGAAAGCAAAATGTAAATATGTTTCTAAAACTCATCACATATGTGCTGCTGCTGTTCATTGTGTCTCCAGCGTGCTATGAAATGCAGCGAGATGGGGAAACTGTTTTTTTTTTGTTTTTTTTTTCAAGTTTTGGCACTCACACCTGCCGCACAAAACTGGACTAATTCCTTGCCACATCCAGCTATGATATACCAAACATATGGGGGGTGGGATCACGGTACTGAATGTCTTTTACCTCTGTTTTGATAATACCATAATTTAATATAGACCCATATGCTGCTCTGTCTGTATTTGTAGATCTCATACATATGATGAAAACTAATAGTTGGAATTGAAAATATGAAACATTTTAGACGCTTTAGTCATGATAAAGGGAAGGTGATTGTCTAGTGGTTAAGCATTGGGCTTGAGACCAGAGGCTCCTCGGTTCAAATCCCAGCCTGACTGGAAAATCACTAAGGGCCCTAAGGTCCTTAATCCCCTAGTTGCTCCCAGTGTGTAGTGGATGCCTTGCATGGCAGCAGCCTGACATCGGGGTGAATGTGAGGCATTAATGTGTAAAGCGCGTTGAGCATTTGATGCAGATGGAAAAGCGCTTTATAAATGCAGTCCATTTACCATTTAGTTCAGTGATGGAGGAATTGACAAGTATTGATTTTGATATCACTGTGTATCTGGTTTAGTCAGTTGTGAGAATGTACTTTTTTGGTGGGGAAAAATGTAATCTAATTGAAAGTGATTTGTGTCAAATTAATATACTGTAATTTTAACAATATTCTATACAACCTGGTCTCATGGCAAGTTGTGATTCAGCAGCACAAAATATACATTAATCTATAGGTTCTTGATATTGTTACGAAAAGCGCCTCATTTTTGTCACGGCAGCACAAATTCATTCTAATGCATTCCATGATGATTGCATGAAATTAAAAGTGAAGCAGCGGGGGTGGTTTAGGGTTAGGGGAAGGTGTAGGGTTAGGTTATGGTTAAGGTTAGGGTTGGGGGTAGGAGTAGGGTTAGTCATAGTGAGTTAAAAATAAACCCCGTCACGAAAATTTGACTCATTTCGTGACTGGAGCACAAAAAAACAAACAAAAAAATGTGAGACTGGGCTGAACTATATGACCTAGTAGTCATTATGAAACTGCAGTATACACTGCATGCATTATGTTGGAGTAATCAGTCAGTGCTTTATTGTTAGTGTTTAATGTGGATTTTGGGCCAAACACTGCCAAGTAACTTAGATTTACACATAATTTTGCTCGTTACAGGTACACGTGCTAATGTCTTTTCCTATCGCTCATAATTCTGCTTCCTATGTTTGCACCCCAATGAAAACTCAGAGAACAATAAGAGTGACAAATGTGCATATTTATCAACTGTTTCTGACTGGCATTTACTTACGCCTGTAGTGGGCTGGTGTATTTGTGTGGCTGCTTGCCTTCTCTTAGTCACTGAGTAGGTGGCTGCATGTGTGAGTGGTTGAACACAAGTACGCCACACTCACGTGCATCCGTACACACTGACGCACAAAAAAACAAAAAAACAAACACCTGTTACATAAGTATCAGTTTTGCTATTTATCAAGTTTGAGGCTCAGTTTCAACAGAAAAGTTTGGGGTTGTGCCATTTAGTTCTAGTCTGAAATATAAACACACTTTAAAAGGCTGTGGACAGTGATCCATTTAAATTGAATTTAATTAACCCTTGTTCTTGGGCAGCACAGTGACTTAGTGGTTGGCAGTGTTGCCTTGCAGCAAGGAGGTCATCGGATCGAATACACACAGACAACAGTAAAAGTGTTTTATTGAAGTCGGGGTGGGGGCGAGGGAATGGAATCTGAGGCGATGTGATGGGGATGAAGAAACTGGGACTGTAACTAATGATTATGTTTGTAATTGAGTAATCTATAGATTATTTTTTTGAATGAGTATCAGTTATTTTGTACTTTTGTTGATTAATCATTTGGTTAACCTACCAACTATCCATAGATGTCTACCAATAGTTTTTTTTTAACATTATTCAAGCATTTTCTTAAAGAAAAAAATAGTAATATGAAGTGCCAAAGGCTGGCATAGTGCCTTAGTGGTTTGCACTTGTGCCTCACAGTAACAAGTGCAAAACACTTCCCACCTGTTACCTTTCTGTGTGGAGTTTACATGTTTTGCATGGGTTCACTCTGGGTGCTTCAGCTTGCTCCCACTTAAGTGGATTGGAAACTTTAAATTGACTGTAAATGTGCTTGCGAGTGTGAATGAGTTTGTCTGTCCACATGTGGCCCATGTAATAGACGAGTGTCTTGTCCAGAATGCACCCCACCTCTTGCCCTATGACTGCTGAAATATCCTCTAATCCACTGTAGTTCTTAATCGGAGAAATTGGGTATAAAAAATGTATAAGTGAATTAAGTGCCAAAAGGAATGGGAAAGACAGACAAAGTAGCTAAAACCTTTAATAAGGAGGGAGGAGGGGACTGGGAGGTGGACCAGTGAGGCTTGGCAGGCAGAAACATCAAGCAAGAGGCATGAAGGCTGAGTGACATAATGGAGATCTCCAGACAGCAACAGCGCATTGGTAGCAAGAGTGCAGCTGGTTGTTGCAGCTGTGTTGGGACATGAGAGGAGCATTTTGTAGATCACAATGAGGCTGATGTTGTGTGGGCCGCTGAAGAGGAGGTACTGCTGGCCCACCACCACTAGAGGGCGCCCTGCCTGGAGTGCGGGCTCCAGGCACCGGAGGGCGCTGCCGCCTTACAGGAGCAGCCAGGATGACAGCTGTCACCCATCACCGGAGACAGCTGATCCCAATCAATACGGAGGTATATCAGCAGGACGGCATCTCCACCTCATTTGCCGAGATATCGCCTTACCAAAGAGGTAACCATTTACAGCCTGCACATACGTGTGTCTTTACTTGTATTCTTGTTTGATTGTCTATAGGACAGCTGACTACTAGACAACATTCGGATAAGTACTCACCTTCCTACATTGTTGTTGACGAGAGGTGGAGGTGGACTCTCCACCCTCTGTGTTACTGGGTGCAGCCGCATCCACACCTGACTGTTTCTGTTTCTTGCCAGCAGTACCGGATCCGACGAGCGGAGGCAGTGGCCACCTGGGAATTCGGGACTTGGCGGCTCCAGTATTCCCGGGGTTCGGTGGTAGAGGAAATCGGGTTGGTTCCGGTTCGACTTGGACAGACGTCTCCTATCGTCGAGCCTGCCCACACGACACCGTTGTAATTGGACTCCATTTCGATATTGTAACCGGTTGTATTTGTTGTGCCTGTTTCACAACAGTAAAAGCAGTGTTATTCGACTCCTCCATTGTCCGTTCATTTGCGCCCCCTGTTGTGGGTCCGTGTTCCTACACTTTCACAACAGCTGAGACATGTTGAAAGGAGCTTGGAGACTGCATTTAGAAAACCAGATGAAGATGAAGTGTTCGTGCTCGAAAGACATTGTCGCTTGCACAAACCCTCGCACCGGGATCATGCACACTTGCCCGTCGGCGAGATGTTTCGTGGTGCGCTAATTCAAACTGTTTCATGCTGTTTCGCCGTATTTGACCAAACTTCACACTATGTGTGAAGGGGCCTTTAAGCAAAGTGTCTATAATGAGTTGGAATGGCACGTGAGTCCAGAATGGTTTTAGAACCTTAGACATCAATAATTTGTAGAAGGAGAACTCAACCCTTTTATTTCCTGTTAATTACGCAATTTTTTAAATGTCTTAAAATCACTCATGCATGCACGCACTCATGCTTTTAATATAAAGATGATTTACCGCCCTCTGCTGGAATGGCATTTTAGTTCAGAATGTTATTTGCAAAATCTATTGTTCAGTGTTGTTAGCTTGTGTCTATAGTTCTCCAAAAATATCAGCCCTATCAACGTTCAGTTTTTGCAACATTCATCCTTGACCCAAAATACCTAATCATACCAAACAGTGAATGTCAGTTCTCCACAGTTTGTCCATGTTCAAAGTTATACATGCATGCAGGGAGTGACATGTTTAGCCGCATGTTCTCCTTGAATTGCTGGCTGTCTGAGTGGTGTCCAAAAAATGAGGTGGGCTTCATAGATAATTGGCAAAGCTTCTGGGGAAAACCTGGTCTTGTTAGGAGAGACGGCATCCATCCCACTTTGGATGGAGCAGCTCTCATTTCTAGAAATCTGGCCAATTTTCTTAAATCCTCCAAACCGTGACTATCCAGGGTTGGGACCAGGAAGCAGAGTTGTAGTCTTACACACCTCTCTGCAGCTTCTCTCCCCCTGCCATCCCCTCATTACCCCATCCCCGTAGAGACGGTGCCTGCTCCCAGACCACCAATAACCAGCAAAAATCTATTTAAGCATAAAAATTCAAAAAGAAAAAATAATATAGCACCTTCAACTGCACCACAGACTAAAACAGTTAAATGTGGTCTATTAAACATTAGGTCTGCTGCTATAGACGTAGAATGCTGGGGGGTTCCCATGATGCACTGAGTGTTTCTTTCTCTTTTTGCTCTGTATGCACCACTCTGCATTTAATCATTAGTGATTGATCTCTGCTCCCCTCCACAGCATGTCTTTTTCCTGGTTCTCTCCCTCAGCCCCAACCAGTCCCAGCAGAAGACTGCCCCTCCCGGAGCCTGGTTCTGCTGGAGGTTTCTTCCTGTTAAAAGGGAGTTTTTCCTTCCCACTGTCGCCAAGTGCTTGCTCACAGGGGGTCGTTTTGACCGTTGGGGTTTTTACGTAATTATTGTATGGCCTTGCCTTACAATATAAAGCGCCTTGGGGCAACTGTTTGTTGTGATTTGGCGCTATATAAATAAAATTGATTGATTGATGCATGCATGCACATATAGCTTTTTGTCTTTTCCATATTCTGCTGCAAGCAGGTGCTTCTGTTTTTAGACATGCATGAACAGAGATGGTGGCGGGAGACATCAAAAGCAGGACACTTTTCACTCATGGTACCAGCAACATGACATTTAACTAAACTGACTAAACCAATTGAACTGCAACAACACAATAAATCAATAATACTAATAACACTGTTAAACTAACATGAGACACAATAACAACATTTAAAACCCCAAAACCATGAAATCCCGTGGCACACACGGAGGGAGTGCCAAGATGGTGCCGTTGTGTCTGGCTGCTCGTCTGCTGCTCTCCAGTCTGTTTGTTATTTTATTGTTTTTAATTTATGCTGTTTTTGAGTCAGAGGCGTTGCGGGTGTATGATTGCCAAATTCTGCTGGATCTCCAGCCCCCGGTTCGAGGTGCAGTGTGGTTATCAGTGGGTGGACAGAACTTTCCGGCCCCATTTTTATCGGAGGTGCCGGCTTTTCTGTGCCATGCTCCTGCGCTGCCTTTTGGCCGAAAGCACAGTCGTCGCCGCGGGAGACGAAGTGGACGTCTGGTGAAGCTGAAGCTCTGTTTGGCCTGCTGTTTGGCTTCTGGATAAACTGTGCACAGAATTCTGGCAGGGTCTGTGCTGCCCTGGCGCTTTGTGGATCCGGTTAAAGCCTGTGTGGTGCCGCTGGTCGGCTCTGAGGACTGTCGGCCCGGACGTCCACGTCTTCGCCGGATTGATGTGCGCCAGTGGCGCTCTCGGGACCTGGGCTTGCTTCGCCGGGTTCCGAACAGTGAGACTGTCATCCCCACTGAGGTCCTTACCCTGGGTCTCCTGAACATCAATTCAATCAATCAATCAATTTTTTTATATAGCGCCAAATCACAACAAACAGTTGCCCCAAGGCGCTTTATATTGTAAGGCAAGGCCATACAATAATTATGTAAAACCCCAACGGTCAAAACGACCCCCTGTGAGCAAGCACTTGGCTACAGTGGGAAGGAAAAACTCCCTTTTAACAGGAAGAAACCTCCAGCAGAACCAGGCTCAGGGAGGGGCAGTCTTCTGCTGGGACTGGTTGGGGCTGAGGGAGAGAACCAGGAAAAAGACATGCTGTGGAGGGGAGCAGAGATCAATCACTAATGATTAAATGCAGAGTGCATACAGAGCAAAAAGAGAAAGAAACAGTGCATCATGGGAACCCCCCAGCAGTCTAAGTCTATAGCAGCATAACTAAGGGATGGTTCAGGGTCACCTGATCCAGCCCTAGCTATAAGCTTTAGCAAAAAGGAAAGTTTTAAGCCTAATCTTAAAAGTAGAGAGGGTGTCTGTCTCCCTGATCTGAATTGGGAGCTGGTTCCACAGGAGAGGAGCCTGAAAGCTGAAGGCTCTGCCTCCCATTCTACTCTTACAAACCCTAGGAACTACAAGTAAGCCTGCAGTCTGAGAGCGAAGCGCTCTATTGGGGTGATATGGTACTACGAGGTCCCTAAGATAAGATGGGACCTGATTATTCAAAACCTTATAAGTAAGAAGAAGAATTTTAAATTCTATTCTAGAATTAACAGGAAGCCAATGAAGAGAGGCCAATATGGGTGAGATATGCTCTCTCCTTCTAGTCCCCGTCAGTACTCTAGCTGCAGCATTTTGAATTAACTGAAGGCTTTTTAGGGAACTTTTAGGACAACCTGATAATAATGAATTACAATAGTCCAGCCTAGAGGAAATAAATGCATGAATTAGTTTTTCAGCATCACTCTGAGACAAGACCTTTCTGATTTTAGAGATATTGCGTAAATGCAAAAAAGCAGTCCTACATATTTGTTTAATATGCGCTTTGAATGACATATCCTGATCAAAAATGACTCCAAGATTTCTCACAGTATTACTAGAGGTCAGGGTAATGCCATCCAGAGTAAGGATCTGGTTAGACACCATGTTTCTAAGATTTGTGGGGCCAAGTACAATAACTTCAGTTTTATCTGAGTTTAAAAGCAGGAAATTAGAGGTCATCCATGTCTTTATGTCTGTAAGACAATCCTGCAGTTTAGCTAATTGGTGTGTGTCCTCTGGCTTCATGGATAGATAAAGCTGGGTATCATCTGCATAACAATGAAAATTTAAGCAATACCGTCTAATAGTACTGCCTAAGGGAAGCATGTATAAAGTGAATAAAATTGGTCCTAGCACAGAACCTTGTGGAACTCCATAATTAACTTTAGTCTGTGAAGAAGATTCCCCATTTACATGAACAAATTGTAATCTATTAGACAAATATGATTCAAACCACCGCAGCGCAGTGCCTTTAATACCTATGGCATGCTCTAATCTCTGTAATAAAATTTTATGGTCAACAGTATCAAAAGCAGCACTGAGGTCTAACAGAACAAGCACAGAGATGAGTCCACTGTCCGAGGCCATAAGAAGATCATTTGTAACCTTCACTAATGCTGTTTCTGTACTATGATGAATTCTAAAACCTGACTGAAACTCTTCAAATAGACCATTCCTCTGCAGATGATCAGTTAGCTGTTTTACAACTACCCTTTCAAGAATTTTTGAGAGAAAAGGAAGGTTGGAGATTGGCCTATAATTAGCTAAGATAGCTGGGTCAAGTGATGGCTTTTTAAGTAATGGTTTAATTACTGCCACCTTAAAAGCCTGTGGTACATAGCCAACTAACAAAGATAGATTGATCATATTTAAGATCAAAGCATTAAATAATGGTAGGGCTTCCTTGAGCAGCCTGGTAGGAATGGGGTCTAATAAACATGTTGATGGTTTGGATGAAGTAACTAATGAAAATAACTCAGACAGAACAACCGGAGAGAAAGAGTCTAACCAAATACCGGCATCACTGAAAGCAGCCAAAGATAACGATACGTCTTTGGGATGGTTATGAGTAATTTTTTCTCTAATAGTTAAAATTTTGTTAGCAAAGAAAGTCATGAAGTCATTACTAGTTAAAGTTAATGGAATACTCAGCTCAATAGAGCTCTGACTCTTTGTCAGCCTGGCTACAGTGCTGAAAATGTTGTCTGGGCCGCCGAAGAGGAGGTACTGCTGGCTCACCACCACCGGATGGCGCCCTGCTTGGAGTGCGGGCTTCAAGCACAAGAGGGCGCCAGAACCACTGGGAGTGACAGCCGTCAATCATCCTCAACACCAGCTGTCACTCATCATCTCATCATCACCATCACCATAAAAGCCGGGCGGCGACTCCACCTCCTCGCCGAGAAATCTCTTACGATACAAGGTAATCTCTCTGCTGACTTATACGTCGAATAATAATCTGATCTGTTTTGCAGCTGTTTTTTCCTGGTGGTATTCCTTGACTGGATTTTCGGAGCTGCACGTGTGTATGATTGGAGGTGGAGGCTCTCCCTCCACAAGAATCAGTAATCAAGGTTGCTGGGTGTGAGGATTCACACTCACTACCTTCTGTTTTTTCTGCCAGCAGTACCAGGGCCGACAACGGAGGACAGAGACCACCTGGGGACTCGGGGCTTGGCGGCTTCGGTGTTCTTCAGGCCGTTGGTGGTAGAAGCGGTGTGGGTCCCGGCTCTTCATTCATCTGAGGTCTCCTATCTTCGAGCCTGCCCGCAATCCTCTTGTGTGTGATTGGCAGTACCTTTGTTTATTTTACGTTGTGTTCTTGTGCAACATTAAATTGTTACTCCTTCCCTTATCCATTGTCCGTTCATTAGCGCCCCCTGTTGTGGGTCTGTGTTACGACACCTTCCCAACAGAAAAGAAACCTGGGGTTGTTCTTATTTTCTTCAATTAGTGATGAGTAGAAAGATGTCCTAGCTTTACGGAGGGCTTTTTTATAGAGCAACAGACTCTTTTTCCAGGCTAAGTGAAGATCTTCTAAATTAGTGAGACGCCATTTCCTCTCCAACTTACGGGTTATCTGCTTTAAGCTACGAGTTTGTGAGTTATACCACGGAGTCAGACACTTCTGATTTAAAGCTCTCTTTTTCAGAGGAGCTACAGCATCCAAAGTTGTCTTCAATGAGGATGTAAAACTATTGACGAGATACTCTATCTCCCTTACAGAGTTTAGGTAGCTACTCTGCACTGTGTTGGTATATGGCATTAGAGAACATAAAGATCACTGTCCTCAAAATCATTGTTGATTAATGATTTAATCATGGATCATCATTTAGATATGACTGGCTTATGTGAAACCTGGCTCAAACCCACAACTCTCCTTCCTCTGAATGAGGCCTGTCCACCAGCATATACATTTAGTCACATGTCTCGTGATGTGAAGCAAGGCGGGGGTGTGGCTTTTATTTACAAATCTAGGTTTTCTTTATTAGCTGTTGAGGGTCACAAATATAATTCCTTTGAGCATCTGACGCTCCGTTATGCCCATGATGCTAAGTACTGTCAGGGTCATAAAATTGGAGCTCAGCTATGTTATTTTCTCACTGTTTATAGGCCCCCTGGCCCATATTCTGATTTCTTAGATGAATTTGGTGCGTTCATCTCTAGTTTGTCAACTAGTGCAGATAACATTTTGATTATTGGTGACTTTAACATTCATATAAATAATCCCTCTGATCCTCTTAGGAAATCATTTATGCAAATTGTGGATGCTTTAGGATTCCAGCAATGCATTCAGGACCCAACACACATTAGTGGAAATACCCTGGATCTGGTTCTTGCACGTGGGTTTGCTGTCACAAATATTGACATTTTGCCTCTCGCATCTATAGTCTCTGACCTTTCACTTATCAGGTTTACATTTATGCTGCCGCATTTACTGGAACAACAACCTTGTTTACAACTGTGGCATCATATTAAACCCTCAACTATGACTGAACTTGAGATAAGATTGCGCCTCCTCTTTTAAGGTCACGCCCTCCTAAGGCACAGTCACCTTGGTTCATTGATTATTTGCGTGACCTCAGGCAGAAGGCTAGAGGTTTGGAAAGGAAATGGCATTGTTCCAAATTAGAGGTGTTCCGCCTTGTGTGGCAGGATGCTATTTTAGATTATAAGCATGCACTACTGGCCACGAAGCAGACCTATTACTCTGATTTGATCAGTAAAAACAAACAACTCAAAGTTTTTGTTTGACACGGTCACATTTCTTATTCACGGGCAGCCACCTGTTAGTCGTTCTCCCTTTTCAGCACAGGATTTCTTGGATTATTTTGAGAAGAAAATAGAAGATATTAGGCTGAGCATATCTCAGCATGCCTCGACCCAGCCATTAAAACCTGCTATGGAGCTGGGCGCTACCATTGAGGTGTTACCTATATTGACAGAATTTAATAGTATTTCATTGGGCGTGCTGACGAAACTTATGGCATCTACAAAAAGCACAACCTATTTATTTGATCCCATACCAACAAAATGGTTTAAGGACCTGTGGCCCACTCTTGGGCCGACTGTGCTGGAAATTATTAATCTGTCATTAACCTCTGGATCTGTTCTGAAATGTTTTAAATGAGCAGTGATTAAACCATTACTTAAGAAATCTAATCTTGACCCTAGTGTATTGAAAAATTACAGGCTGATATCAAATCTATCATTCTGTTCCAAAATTTTAGAAAAGGTGGTTTCACGGCAGCTCGTAGACCACCTCACTGAGATTGATCTTTTTGAGCCGCTGCAGTATGTTTTTAGGAAATATCACTCCACAGAGACAGCGCTTACTAAAGTAGTGAATGATCTTCTGTGAGCAATGGACTCAGACACCACTACGGTTTTGGTGTTGTTAGATCTCAGTGCTGCGTTTGATACCGTGGATCATCATATTTTGCTCAATAGGTTTTTCCCTCAGCCCCAACCAGTCTCAGCAGAAGACTGCCCCTCCCTGAGCCTGGTTCTGCTGGAGGTTTCTTCCTGTTAAAAGGGAGTTTTTCCTTCCCACTGTGGCCAAGTGCTTGCTCATAGGGGGTCGTTTTGACCGTTGGGGTTTTTCATAATTATTGTATGGCCTTGCCTTACAATATGGAGCGCCTTGGGGCAACTGTTTGTTGTGATTTGGCGCTATATAAAAAAAAAGTTGATTGATTGATTGATTGATTGATAGGTTGGAGAATTTTTTGGGATTACTGGAAGTGCTCTTGCCTGGTTGACTTCATATCTGTCCAGTCGTTCTCAATGTGCCTTGTATAATGGCACTACCTCTGACCTTGCTGACATGAGATTTGGGGTTCCACAGGGATCTGTTTTAGGCCCCTTGCTTTCCTCCCTGTATGTGGCACCCCTTGGGCATATACTGCGGAGTTTTGGGATTGCCTTTCATTGTTATGCTGATGATACTCAGTTGCACATGCCGATAACTGTGGGAAATCTCACTCCCATAAAATCCCTGGAGGACTGTCTTCTATCAGTGAGAAGTTGGATGTCTAGTAACTTCCTACTTTTATACTTTGATAAGACTGAAATGATGGTTCTTGGTCCAGCGAGACATCGGCATCAGTTTGACCAGCTGGCGCTCAGCCTGGGTTCGTGTGTCATACATCATACGGACAAAATGATGAACCTTGGGCTAATTTTTGATCCCACGTTGTCTTTTGACCTCCACATCAGGGATTGTTACTAGGACTGCTTTTTTCCATCTGAGAAATATAGCGAGGATCCACCCCATTCTTTCCATGGCTGATGCTGAGACCCTGATTCATGCTTTTGTTTCTTCTAGACTAGATTATTGTAATGTTCTATTTTCAGGGTTACCACATTCCAGCATTAGGGGTCTTCAGCTTGCTGCCACCAGACTTCTGACATGTAGCAGAAGGTCTGAACATATCACACCCATTTTGGCATCTTTGCACTGGCTCCCTGTGTCTGTGAGAGCAGATTTTAAGGTTTTGCTATTGACTTATAAGGTTGTTCATGGACTGGCGCCATCTTATCTGGCTGATCTGGTGGAACTCTACGTGCCGGCCCAGGCTTTGCAGTCACAGGATGCGGGACTTCTCTGTGTTCCCAGGGTGAAGAAGAAGTCAGCAGGTCAAAGAGCCTTTTCATATCGTGCACCCACCCTGTGGAACATTCGTCCTGCGACCGTGAGGCAGTCTGAGTCTGTGGACATTTTTAAGTCAAGACTGAAAACCTATTTTTATTCTCTTTCTTATGAATAGTTTTTATTTTTATTTGTTTTATTCTTTTACTTCTGTTTTTATTTATGTATTTTAATTTTTTTAAATTCATTTTTAATTATTTATTCAATTTTATGTTGACTTGTTTTATGTAAGGCACCTTGAGATGGCTTTTGCTGTGATTTGGCGCATTATAAGCAAATTAAATTAATTAAATTAATTAATTAAATACACTGCAGCACAGCGTCCAATGTTTACCCGGTTCACTAAAATCGCTAATTTCTCCAAAAATATTAGTCCTTTCATGTTTCTATTTTCACAGCGTTCATCGTTGATCCAAAATACATAAGCATACCAAATGGCAAATGTCAACTCTCCCCGGTTAGTTCAGCAGATTACTGAAACAATCCTTAACATGGTGATACAAGCATAAGATTTGTTTGGCATGAATGTTCTTCATAAATCAGTGTTTGAGAAAAAAGTGTTGGCCACTTGAAAATCCAGTATGGCAGTCAATGAAGAATTACACAGGGGTCAAAATTTTAAAATGATCCAGTCATATTGAAAGCTATATCACATTGTTTCTGATCACAAATATTCCAAAGAGGTATAGTTTGATCTATCTATGACTGAATGTTATGGGGTTAAAAACATTAAGAATGGTGACAAAGGTCAATTTCAGTTTGTACAGGAGTCAAAAGTTAGGGCCCCTTCACAGATAGTGCGATATTGGTTGATGTGCGCTGACAGGACAGGGGGCATGGCTGGCTGCCCACAGCTGTTGAGACATCGCTGGTTCTGGACATCACAGCTGCAACACACATCCCGTGTTTTGACGGACATGCGCGTGTGTGCTTGTGTGGAAATATATAAAAACGGACCATGAGTCTGTTTGGACACACAGCAGGTGATCTGAATGTCATGTCTGAAAGAACACGCATGTCGGGCCATGAGGGCTGTGAGCGGCGCACCGCAGTACCAGGACAACCCAACAGTGTGACAAATGTACCACTTTCAGTCACGTATCAGCAGAAATACACCATACCAAACGCTGTTTGGTCAGTTATCACAATGCTTTTTTTTTGTTTTTTTAGAAAATATGTTTATCTGCTTGTTGATTTTAGCCATTTCACATTCCTGTTACAAAACAGTGATTGTAGCGCAGTGGTACTGGTAAAGTTTCCGTCTGGTAATCAGAGTGTGCGGATTCAAATCCCGTGAATGGCATTTTTTTTAACCAGGGTTATTTAACCGCGGGGTTCTGTATTGCGTCCCCTTTAATGTATTATTTATATCAACCCAGTGATATTCACTAATTATACAGCTGGTTTTTATTTTATTTTAGTGGCGCTCTGTGGTTCACCTTGTCCCATGGAACACAGTGCGAGCAGCTGCTCACTGTTCCTGCTCCAAAGACACTGTCGCATGCACGAACTGTCGCACTGGCATCATGCATGCCTGCCCATCAGTGTGATGTTTCGTGGTGCGCTCATATGAGCTCTGTCGCCGTGAGTCGCCCTGAGGTGTACGTATTCGCACTATGTGTGAAGGGGCCCTTAAAGTTGCTCCAGTTTTGGTAAAAAGTGGTGCAGATTATTGGTTGACCTAAGTAAATGTCAAACAATGTTTATGTACATTGGATTCTATGGCATGTGACGTGTTAACCTGTAACATGACAACTGAGCATGACACATGGTGCAAACTATTCCTTTTTAAAACCCTATTAACTCAACCAATAATTTGCATCAAATGTGGAGCATCTTTAACTTTTGACCCATGTACAAACTAAAACTGGCCTTTGTCACCATTCTTGCTGTTTTACCCCATAACTCTGTAACATTCAGTCATACAAGTACTACTGTAAAATTTGCTAATGGCAAGATTAAGAAAAATATAAAAACAGGAGTAGGCCTAAGATGTTGGGCCACATAATAAAGTACATAAATCATTAATTGAAGATATATATTTTTTTTACCTTTAAGTGCAACACCTAGTTACAGAACACTGAATTTTTAGCCTAATAAAATTGACAAAAATTCATACATTCATACATACAGTTTTGTTTCATGTCTGTGATCTGATTTTTTTTCTACAAAATTAAACAACTGAATGAACATCCTCCGAGGCTGGTGATTCCATAATTTTTGCCAGGGGTTGTAGATTGTCCAAACTATACCTTTTTTGAATATTTATGATGAGCCAAATAATGTGTTTTACTTTTCAATATGATTGAAGCACTTTTAAATCGATGTGGTCTAGATCAGTGGTTCTCAACCCGTTCCTCAAGTACCACCTAACCTGCACATTTTCCATTTGTCCCTTCTCTGCCACACGCTTGTCTGTTAGTACTCAATTGTCTGAGCATACCTGAGTGAGCCAGTCAGCTTGTAGAAGAGCAGGAATAGATTAAGTATGTGTGTTTGGTTGTACTTGAGAAACGGGTTGAGAAGTATTGGGCAAGGTCATTTCTAGTGCACACAGCAGCTGGTATAGACTAAAGTTTAAAGCACAGCAAAGGGATTTAAAAGATAACCTGCAACAAACAAGCCAAAGCCTGCCTTATAGTTTAGCTGAGATAAGCTAAGTGACAGAAGTAAAGATATGTTCTGCTTCAAAAGAAAATCAGTGTCACAGTGCTGAGAAACTAAGATTTGGAGGCATTGTTTTGAACTTGAACGGTTATAAAGGGATGTCAGTTTAATCATGCAAAAACACAAAAAGGCATTCTTTGAAGGTTTTTTCATTGTTGTTTGTACAGTTGTGCTAAAGGCACCAGCTGACAGAAGCTGATGTTTTTTTTTTCTTCTGTTTTTGAAGCCTTTTCCATCTTGTATTAGCATTTGATACACTCAAGCGAGATGTATTGTAAAAGGAAGAAAGGTGCTGTAGGCTCCCACCTACACATGCAGGGAGCCATTTAGCACATGAGAAGACAGAAGTTTCATATTTGACATCACTGTTATTCCACCGGGGGCCAAATTAAAGCTGACACCATCTAAGCATGTGTCAACAAAAACAAAGCAAATATTGAGCCACAAGACTGTGAGCACAGTCATTAGTCGTGTCTCTGCATGCTTCGTGTATGAGGCTGGTAGCGGGTTGTCAGGGCTGATGGACTGGAAATAAAGGAACTAAGTGTGCTGATGATGGATGTGAATCATTTAAACCAGCAGCAGGGTAAATATATGGTGCTTTCTGCTTCGAGACGTAGGCACATTTTAGATTGTTTGAGCTGGTGTCTTAGTAATGAGTTTCATGTCATTTGGTTTGAATAGGTGATTTAGAATGGCTCAATGTGGGGCATGCACATTTTATGAATAATTCAACAAAGCTTAGGTTTTCTCAGACAAGTGAAATGATCCTGTTGATGAGTAATAAACTGCTGCAAAGTATCAAATGAATTCAACCAGTTCACGCCTGAGCAGAGATGGGTCGGTACTTTTAGTTGGACTTGCAAGTACTTTTTCAGGTACTTGGACTTGGACTCAAGTACTTTATCAAAAATGGTAAAAGTGCTTGGACTTGGACCAAGTACATTTGAAAAGTACTTGAATTTTTGAATACATTTAAAGTATTTCCATATATTTTTAAAGTATTTTGAAATCAAGTATTTTTACAGGGATTTTCCTATTACTAAATCAAATAATCAATCAAAGCAAAGTAAACTGTAGAGAAAATGTCTTGTTTTCTTTTTACATCCGCCAAGGTGGTAATAAAATCATCAGCATTTATTTATTTATTTGTCTGTCTGCCAGCAGAATTACGTCAAAACTACTGCACAGATTTTGACAAAACTTTCACCACCTATACATATTAGGACATGGAAGACTCCACTGAATTTTGTAGGTGATCTGGATCCAGATTGGCAGACATCAAAAATCTGATCACTCTTATTTCTTAATTAACCCCTTCTAAGTCTGTATATGCCATCAATGGGAAATTTCACTTTTTATTTGTGAGATACTGACAAGCCAAAATGAGACAGGTGGTAGGGGGTTAAATGAACATTTCTAAACTTGATTAAAATTATATTGGCTGTCAATCAACTATCATGTTCGTTTTGATTCATCCATCATAATTAGCAAATGTTTAAGTGAGAGTTTGAATTTTGTTTCTTTTCATGTCTGTTAACTGATGTGGTTAACAGAGCAATACATTTAAATATATTGCCTTTATCATAAGTAACTGAGGTGGTTAATGAGTTCGTGAGTTAATTACAGTGAGTACTGAGAAGTTATGATGTTCAACTGAGTAGTTGAAGTGTTCATCTGAGAAGTTAAATTACTCTGGTAAGTGAATTGAGGAGAATCTCAAGATGAGTGAGCACTTACTGGGCTGCTATATAAACAAGAGTGACAGAGTGGCACATCATTCACTCACTCAGCAAACTGACACCACGGATAAAAAGTGGTCTATTGTTTGTGATCATGAACCCTGAAGACGATTCAGCAGCTGTCAAGTCCGACATGAACCGTCTCATCACTGCCACCAGCTCAGCATCCACCCCTGTCACCGACAGCAGCAGCAGCCCTCCTCGCAAAAAGAGTTGCCTCTTCCTCTTCGAGTCAGCCCCTGCAGCCAGGCCACCACCTCCCAGGTCAGAAGTTGACAGCTACCTGACTGAGCCCGTAGAAGAAGAAGAAGAAAGAAGGAAAACCCGCTCACCTTCTGGAGGATCTGTGCCACCAGGTTCCCCAGTTTGGCCCACCTTGCAGAAAAGTATTTCCACGACCCTGCTTCATCAGCCCCAGTTGAGAGGCTGTTCAGTGTGGCAGGCCAAATTCTCTGTCCTGATTGTCTCAGGATGAATGACAAACATTGTGAACGTCCAGTGTATGTCAAATGTAACAAGGCTTACAAGTAGTATGCAAGCCATTGATGTTATCTCACTGTGATTCTGTGGCATTCCAGGTACTAGTATATATTTAGATGTTCTGGTTATGACTCATGCTTACCAGTTTACTGTGTTGTCTTCATGGTAATTGAGATAATGACATTATTTACTTAGGGTTCAGTCTGGTTAGGTTGTTTTTGGGAGTCTTTTATGTGTTCCCCTGCCCCCATCTCCTTTTATGTCTTGATTCTCACCTGTCCTGTCTTCCTCTGGATCCGTGAGTGAGGGTATGAGTGTGTGTGGGTCGGTGTGGTTGCCTTCTCGGTTCTGAGTGTGTGTGCATATGCGATCTTCTTCGTGTCTGTCTCGTTCATGAGTGTATGAGCATGTGGTCTTTTCACATGCACCTCTGTTCCTCCTGCTCCATATCCTGCATGTGCGTGTAGAAATGACTGTGGGCCAGTCCTCATGGTGTGCACATGTTTGCCTCCATGCTGGTTGTCTGGGTGCCTCTCCGTCCGTGGTTCCTGGGTGCGTGAGAGAGAATGCATGTGTCTTGGTACGTTTGCGAGAGAGTGATGACACTCCTCCTCTGCTCATCTCCTTTTCCCTCGTATGGTTGTCGAACCGGTGTCACAGACCGAACGCCCCCCCCCCCCCCCCCGCCCCCAAAATCGGACAGCCCTGCCTTCACAGTGCATGTGTCATCAGCTGCGGTTCATAGATTATCACCTCATTTCTGCTTAAAACTGCACTCCAATCATCATCTATCTTAACAACATCTGAAGCTTTTGTACAACAATCATTTCCACATAAATTCAGAATAATTTCATAATAAAAGACAGAGGAAGCGATCAGAGCGCGACAGCTACTGCTAGCTGTTGCATTCACTGCCCATCCATCATTTCAAAGCGTCAGAGATTATCACCTCGTTTCTGCTTAAAACTAACTTTAGAATGATTTAAGAGGTTTTACCTTGTCATCTGATGGTTTATAATCCCATTAATCCATTTGATCGCTTTGGGTGAAGAGACTCTGTCTCAGACGAGCTACTGAGCTCCGAAATGACGCATGCGTAGTGAAGGCAGAGCGGACCGATTTTTAGGGGGGACCTTTTGGTCTGCGACACAGCAACTCTACGGGCTCACCCCTCGCGGCTTCGGTTTATGTTCGCCTGGGTTTGTGTGTTTGTTTATATTCTTCTATGGTTTTGGGTTGTGTCATGTCACTCATGGATGGTTGTCTAGGAGACACTCAGTCGGGTGCGCCATTTTTGACAGCTGTCATGTAAGGGCCCTGCCCCTCGTGCATGTCATAATTCCCATCCACGTCTGTCTTGTCTTTTACTCACACTCCCTGGTGTTTGTCTATCTTGGTTATATTCTAGTGTTATTTGGGTTCTTTGTTTACTTCAGTGTTAAGCGTTACCTGTATCACTTTGTGTCTGCCCTTTCCTACTCAGTCATAATGTTCATTTTCAGGCACTGGTGTATGTTTTGCTTTCTGCTGCCCTCTTGTGTTCAGCTTTGTTCATCAGATGTTCTGTTCTCCCATGATTATCAGCACCTGTCATGGAAACAGTTCAGTCAGTATTTAAGTCACACCTGGGCTTGTGTTCCTTGCGGGTCCCTTGCATATCATATGTTACATGTCTTATCTGTTGTGAGTATTTAGTCCTTGATGTTGCACTCCTGATTGTCTTGTGTTATCTGTTTGAACTCCTCACCCAGAATTGGGTAAAGACTGTATTTTTGTTGGCACCCTTACTTACCTGTTTTTGTCCCAGACTTCTTTACCCAGAGTTGGGTAAAGACTGTATTTTTGTTGGACTTCTCCCATTTGAACGGCGGGCAAGATGAGGTCACACTACCATGTGATCATGTTCGGAGCATTTGAACAGCATGTCATGCGCAGGTCAGACATATTGTGCCGCGGCCAAGCAGCTGCACGAAATCACCGTCCATGTTGAAACATGGCTGACTGATGCAATCGAGGCAGCCTTCACACCATCCAGCCATCCAACACCACTCGCAGGGCACTTAGAAAAGGCGGGGCCATACACGCTGCCAGCCAGAGAGTAGAAGAGCAGCTGACCACTTTCAACCTGGCTGTGCGAACGGAAGCACGTTCTCTGAGTGCCCCATGAGTGTGCCATTACCAAGCAACACACATGTCATGCAAGGCTCCCCCACTGCCTGAAACACGTGGCATGCAAGTGTGCCCCCCACCCACCCACAACACAGATGTTGTGAGAAGTGTGTCGTCATCCCCTTCACGTCATTATCAAACATTGTCAGGTGCTGCTGAGGTGGCTGCACTGTGATTGCTGTCCAGCGCAGTGCGCATCTGGACGGCTGCAATGTCCAGCTGGAAAAGCTGATCGCTGTGTACTCACCACTCAGCTGGAGGACATATGCCATCAGCAACATGAACAAGACTCCACGCAAAGCACGTGTGGGCAGTTAAGCTCTCTTAAGTTCCAGCTGACAGCAGCTCAGTGCACATGACGTGTTAAATTAAAAACACGGAGAACAGGACAATTAAATAAATACATACAACAATAACTACATACATGCTCACATGTCAAATACATAAAATAAATAATCACATAACAAAGGAACAGAGAGTGACACTTTTGTGTTTGAGCCGAGTTTGTTAGGTAAGGTGGGTGCCAGCCGCTACTGTTGAGATCTGTGGACCCACAAGTCACATACTGCGTTATGAAGGACATGACCTTACAATACTCCATCATGAGGCGCACGCTTGGGCAACACTGTCCTCACGTGGAAATACATAAAAACACATCGCCTTTGTAACAGGCTGGAGCGACCGTGTCAGCGCGCACATCGGCAGACTGTACCATGTGAAAAGAACCATCTGATCATGTGTACACTCAGATAGCAATGAGAATGTCACATCACCCACGTCAGCTATGGTCCACATGATGTGGTGTCCTTTGTTTGCGTGGGTTCTTTCTGGGTGCTCCAGCTTCCACATCCAAAAACATACAGGTTAGTTGAATTGGAAACTTTAAATTGTTTGTCGGTGTGTATGTGGGTGTGAATGTGTATGTTTGTCTATATATGGTCCTGTGACAGACTGCTGTCCTGTCCAGGGTGTACCCCGCCTACACCCTATGACTGCTGGGATTGGCACCAGCTGCCTGTGACCCTAGCTTGGATAAGTGGTTGAAGACTGTGTGTGTGTGTGTGTGTGTGTGTGTGTGTGTGTGTGTGTGTTTGGTATTGTCCTGTTGAGAGACCCAGTAACAACCAAGGTTTAGCTTCCTGGTTGATGTCTTGAGGTGTTGCTTGACAGTGGTGATGGTCAAGGGGTTAAAGTGGATTTTGTTTGACCTGAGTGTCCTCTTTTCAAATCTCTGGTGTTCAGTGGCGTGCTTTCCATCGTAAGTGTGACATTTGTGTGAATGTCAGTTATCACTGTAAAGCACTTTGAGCATGAAATTGCTGTGTAAATTGTAGCTGAGCATTTCCATTTTTATCCCATCTGACAGTCATTCCTACAAAGGGCTTGGCTTTTATATTTATGGTCAACTACAAACTCATGTTCAACATTTTAATGATGATTTTTGGATTAATTGCTCAAGCCTTTTAATTCATTATAATGGATTGATGGAGGATGAAGAGGGTGTAAAACGAAAAAGAGTCAAAACACCAATGCTGAAATTTGTAAAGCGGTCTTGGTGAAGAACATCATCCACAGAACAACAGACATGTTTGGATAATTTATTTATTTATAGCCATGGACTATTTTGCAACAACAGTGTAGGTGAGCCAATTGTGCAAGGTGTGTTTTTCAAATGTGTCTTTTTACACACCTCCATGTCAAGACAAAAACAGCACAGAATGCTTTACACAGAGGCTTGTGTTTGTACAGTATTAGGTAACCCAATTTAATTTCTATGGATTGTTTCATAGAAGGTAAAATGTGCGACTGGATGCATACAGTCCGTATGGCTCAACATACTGAGGATTTTACCCACCTCCCCATACAAAGCTTGTCTCATCTGAATAAATTATGCAATAAGGGATTAATCAGTGTTGTGAAAGTGTAGGGACACGGACCCACAACAGGGGGCGTAAATGAACGGACAATGGAATAAGCCAAAATACAACAATTTAATGTTGTGAACGTGCACAACAGAACAACAGACAACACAATTTAGAATGTCAGTCAATGATTCACGGTGACGTGTGGGCAGGCTCCCCACACATGACTACTCCGTACAAACAGGTACGTCTGCAACAATACTATTACACGCAGAAGCAAAAGACGTTACTAATGTGTTACTTCAGCCTGAGTTGTTTACCTGTTAGGTAGAACGATTTCTCAGCAGCGAGGTGAAGATGCTGCCCAGCCTTTATGATGATGTGGTTGGTGATGATGAGTGACAGCTGGTACTGATGATGAATGACAGCTGCCACTCCCGGTTGCTCCGGCGCCCTCTCGTGCCTGAAGCCCGCACTTCAGACAGGGCGCCCTCTGGTGGTGGGCCAGCAGTACCTCCTCTTCAGCAGCCTACACAACAGTCAGTGATGATGATGGACGCATTGTAAGATTTTCATGGAAGTTGAAGAGGAAATATTTTCTGGATTTTGCACAATGACCATGATTCACGTTCATCAATAAGGTGAGAAATTAGACCCAGCCTAATCCAAATGTTGCTGAATGAATTAAATATGGTATTATCCCGGTTGCTCCGGCGCCCTCTCGTGCCTGAAGCCCGCACTTCAGGCAGGGCGCCCTCTGGTGGTGGGCCAGCAGTGCCTCCTCTTCAGCGGCCGGCGGTCTGCATGGGCCTTGGCCCTCGTCTGGGCTTTGAGCAGGGCAGAGCGGGCAGAGTGCCACACCCGACGGCACCTCCTCAGATGGACCTGGACCGAGGGCACCCCGACCTCTCCCTCCACAAGCGGAAACAATGGGGGCTGGTACCCCAAACATACTTCAAACTGGGAGAGGCCGGTGGCAGATGAAACTTGACTGTTGTGTGCGTACTCGATCCAGGCCAGATGGTTGCTCCAGGTCGTCGGGTGCGCTGAGGTCAAGCAGAGGAGGGCCTGCTCCAATTCCTGGTTGGCCCGCTCTGCCTGTCCGTTTGTCTGGGGATGGTACCCAGACGAGAGGCTCACGGTGGCCCCCAGTTCTCTACAGAAACTCCTTCAGACTTGCGAAGAGAACTGGGGACCACGGTCAGAGATGATGTCGGATGGAATCCCATGCAGACGTACGACATGGGCCATCGAGAGCTTTGGGAGGGCCACGAAGTGGGCCGCCTTGCAGAACCGGTCCACTATCGTGAATATGGTGGTCATGCCCTTGGACGGCGGGAGACCCATGACGAAGTCCAGGCCGATGTGGGACCAGGGGCGGTGAGGCACAGGTAACGGCTGGAGGAGACCCTGTGCCCGTTGGTGGTCAGCTTTTCTCCTGGTGCAGGTGGTACAGGCCTGGACGTACTCCCGGACGTCGGCTTCCATAGATGCCCACCAGAAGCGCTGCCGGACCACTGCCACGGTTCTTTGCACCCCTGGATGACAGGAGAGCTTGGACCCGTGACAGAAGTCCAGGACTGCAGCTCTGGCTTCTGGTGGGACGTAAAGTCTGTTCTTTGGGCCGGTCCCCGGGTCCGGGTTCCATGCCAGGTCCTCCCGGACAGTCTTCTCCACTTCCCCGGTTGAGGGTGGCCACAATAGTGGACTCGGGGATGATGGAATCCGGTGGATCTGACAGCTCGGTCTTGACTTCCTCTTCGTGGACCCGGGACAGGGCGTCAGATCGCGGGTTCTTGGTCCCGGGGCGGTAGGTGATCTGGAAGTCAAAGTGCCTGAAGAACAGTGACCAGCGGGCTTGCCTGGGGTTCAGACGCTTGGAGGTCCGGATGTACTCCAGGTTCCGATGGTCCGTGAAAACCGTAAATGGTACCGTCGCTCCCTCCAACAGGTGTCTCCACTCCTCAAGAGCCTCTTTCACCGCTAGGAGTTCCCTATTGCCGACGTCATAGTTCCGTTCAGCCGGGGTCAACCTACGAGAAAAATAGGCACAAAGGTGGAGGACCTTATCGGACTCCCTGCTCTGGGACAGCACGGCTCCTATCCCTGAGTCAGAGGCATCCACTTCAACTACAAACTAACCAAAGCTTGGAACGTCGCGGGCGCATTGGTGAGGCCAAACGGCATGACCAGGTACTCAAAGTGAACTAACGGGGTGTTAAATGCCATCTTCCACTCGTCTCCCTCCCGGATCCGAACCAGGTGATAAGCATTCCTAAGATCCAGTTTAGTGAAAATTTGGGCTTCATGCAAAAGCGTGAACACTGAATCTAACAGAGGTAACGGGTATCGGTTGCGAACCGTGATCTCGTTCAGCCCTCTGTAGTCAATGCATGGACGGAGTCCGCCGTCTTTCATGCCCACAAAAAAGAAACCAGCACCCAGCGGGGAGGTGGAGTTCTGGATCAGCCCGGCAGCTAACGAGTCCCGGATGTAGGTCTCCATTGATTCGCGTTCCGGACGTGAGAGGTTATACAGCCTGCTGGACGGGTAGTCAGCACCCGGTATCAAATCAATGGCACAATCGTACGGACGGTGTGGGGGCAGCGTAAGTGCCAGATCCTTGCTGAAGACGTCAGCAAGGTCATGGTACTCGTCTGGCACCGCCGCCAGATTGGGGGGGACTAGACCCTCTTCCTTAGCTGTCACGCCGGGTGGAACCGAGGATCCTAAAGACTCCCGGTGGCAGGTTTCGCTCCACTGCGTCACAACCCCAGACGGCCAATCAATCCGGGGATTGTGTTTTAACATCCATGGAAAACCCAAGATCACTCGGGAGGTAGAAGGTGTTACATAAAACACAATCTCCTCCCTGTGATTCCCAGATACAACCAATGTCACTGGCTGTGTCTGGTGTGTGATTAGTGGAAAAAGGGTGCCATCTAGTGCCCGTACCTTCAATGGTGAAGGAAGGCCACTAGAGGGAGCCCCACTTCCTCTGCCCATCTGCTATCCAGCAGATTCCCCTCCGACCCCGTGTCCACCAGTGCTGGGGCGTGAAGGGTTAGATCCCCACTCAGGTTTGTAACTGGGATGCGTGCAGATTTACGGGGTCTCCCCATGTGAGTATTATGGCCCACCCTTAGCCCAGTCTCTAAGGGCGAGTGTTGCTGTTTTGACCATTTGGGGCAGTTTTTCTGCGTGTGCTCGGTTGAGCTGCAGTAAAAACACTCCCCATGGGCCAGCCTCCTTTGTCTCTGATCTGATTTTTTTTGGCCCTGCTCATTTCCCTAACGTCAGCAGGGGGAGCTGTCGTCATGTGGAGTGCCCTGGCTGTGGAGCGTGGGGAAGACGGCTCCCTTTCGGACCCGGGAGGAAGAGGGACGACTCGTGCCTGACCACGCCCTTCGTCTCGCTCCCGTCGGTGTTCTGCTAATCGGTTGTCTAACCGTATTACCAGGTCGATAAGACCGTCTAAATCCCGCGGCTCGTCCTTTGCCACCAGGTGCTCCTTAAGGACCAGAGACAGTCCGTTTACGAAGGCGGCGTGGAGCGCAACAGCATTCCAGCCGGCTCGCGCAGCCACGATGCGGAAGTCAACTGCATACTTCGCTGCGCTCCGACACCCCTGTCTTAACGACAGCAACACGCTTGAAGCGGTCTCGCCTCTAAGACGGTGATCGAACACTTGTCTGAACTCCCTCACGAACTCAGTGTATGCTGATAGAAGCCGTGAGTTCTGTTCCCAAAGCGCCGTAGCCCAGGCGCGTGCCTCACCTCGAAGCAGATTTATAACATAAGCCACCCGGCTGGCGTCTGACGAGTACATGACGGGACGCTGTGAAAAGACGAGCGAACACTGCATCAAGAAGTCTGCGCACATCTCGACACAACCTCCGTACGGTTCCGGAGGGCTTATGTATGCTTCAGGGGACGGGGTGGGGGGGGGTTCGTTGAACGACCACTGGTATATCTGTATGTGGCACTCGGTCAGCAAGAGGAGGTGCTGCAGCAGCGCCCTGAGCGTGCGCTTCCACCTGTGCGGTGAGAGCCTCCATCCTCCGATTGAGTATAACGCTCTGCTCAGTTACCAAGTCCAACCGAGCAGTGAAGGCGGATACGATTTGCTGCAGCTCACCTAACACGCCTCCTGCCGACGCCTGTGCACCCTGCATTTCCATTGGTGGTTCACTTAATGGTTGACGCCCCTCGGGATCCATGACGCTGGCCGAGAAATCCTGTTGTGAAAGTGTAGGGACACGGACCCACAACAGGGGGCGTAAATGAATGGACAATGGAATAAGCCAAAATACAACAATTTAATGTTGTGAACGTGCACAACAGAACAACAGACAACACAATTTAGAATGTCAGTCAATGATTCACGGTGACGTGTGGGCAGGCTCGAGGATAGAAGACGCCTGTCCAGAGAAAGCCGGATTCCACATGTCTTCCACTGCCAACGGATCTGGAGCACTCCGGAGCCACCAAGCGCTGAGTCCCCAGGTGGCCACTGCCTTCGGCTGTCAGATCCAGTACTGCTGGCAGAAAAAACAGACAGGTGATGGTGGGTGTGTGCACACCCAGCAAACAGTCAGAAACGGGTGGGAAACACCTCCACCTCTTAATCACAGTTTACGTGCAGATCCTGTCGGCAGAGTTCGTCGCCTCCAACCGAGGAGCGGAGTACGCCAACTCCCCACACACGACTACTCCGTACAAACAGGTACGTCTGCAACAATACTATTACACGCAGAAGCAAAAGACGTTACTAATGTGTTACTTCAGCCTGAGTTGTTTACCTGTTAGGTAGAACGATTTCTCGGCAGCGAGGTGAAGATGCTGCCCAGCCTTTATGGTGATGTGGTTGGTGATGATGAGTGACAGCTGGTGCTGATGATGAATGACAGCTGCCACTCCCGGTTGCTCCGGGCGCCCTGCCTGAAGTGCGGGCTTCAGGCAGGGCGCCCTCTGGTGGTGGGCCAGCAGTACCTCCTCTTCAGCGGCCTACACAACAATCAGTCAGTGATGATGATGGACGCATTGTAAGATTTTCATGGAAGTTGAAGAGGAAATATTTTCTGGATTTTGCACAATGACCATGATTCACGTTTATCAATAAGGTGAGAAATTAGATCCAGCCTAATCCAAATGTTGCTGAATGAATTAAATATGGTATTATCCAAGCAGTAACAATACTATTAAACAGCCATGTCACTGATTATTTGGTCTTGGTGTTGTATGCACTCATACTTCATGTGGTCACACCTTTTAGCCACAGGAACACAGCTTTTGGAAATCTGTCAATTAGGAAGCTTAATATCTTTTTAATTAGCATGGACTGAGCATTCACGTTCATCTTTTCCCTGCTTGGTCTGGCAGAACACCTCTGCCAGTCAGGCCAGAACCACACCAGCAGCCCCACCCAAGCCATGGACTGGAGTGCTTTCACCATTTTAACCAAGGTATATGCACAAGTACCCAACTTCCTGTTGTCTTTGAACAGGCTCATTTTTTTATTTTATTTGTAATTAATTAATTTACCCAATCCTGCCACAATTCCTGTTGGGATATTAAATTAATGTACATGTTGTGATTGTGGGAGGAAACAGTAGTATCCAGAGCAGGGTCGGACTGGGAACAAATTTCGGCCCTGGCATTTTTCCTCTGGACCAGCCCACTATTGGCCCGACGAATCCACCCCCAAACACGCACACCCACCCGTCCATACCGAACCCCCAATGAACAAATACTATACACCTAAACACCATGAACACACACCTAAACACACACTTTCACTGTCATTTCACCTTGAACATAGTACAAAATGCGGACCCGGCGCCACGAGGGGGCATCCTGATAACATTAAAGGCAATTACATATTTTGATGAAATTACAAGTTTAAATGACTATATACGAGGTCTATTAGAAAAGTATCCGACCTTATTATTTTTTTCAAAAACCATATGGATTTGAATCACGTGTGATTACATCAGACATGCTTGAACCCTCGTGGGCATGCAAGAGTTTTTTCACGCCTGTCGGTTACGTCATTCGCCTGTGGGCAGTCTTTGAGTGAGGAGTCATCCACCCGCTCGTCGATTTTTTTCATTGTTTAGGAATGGCTCAGAGACTGTTGCTTTGTTTGATAAAAATTTTTTCAAAACTGTAAGGCACAACTGAGTGGACACCATTCAATAAATTCAGCTGGTTTTCGGTAAAAACTTTAACGGCTGATGAGAGATTTTGGTCTGGTAGTGTCGCTTTAAGGACGGTCCACGGCGCCTGACGGCGATCTGCGCTTCGAGGCGGCAGCGTCTCGCCGTTTCAAGTTGAAAACTTCCACATTTCAGGCTCTGTTGACGAAGTAAGTCGTCAGAGAACAGAGAACTTTCAGAAGAAGTCGGCATGAGGAGTTTATTCGGACATTCCATTGTTAACGGTCATTTTGTAATGAAAGAACGTGCGGGCAGAGTCGCATGTCGGGCTGGACCTGACCGCGGGGGGTCGCGGCAGGAAAAACACCGCCGTTGGAAATCTTAACGGGCAAGTTGGAACATGCCCAAGCTGTTAAACAATTTCTCAGTTACTCACTTGTTGAAAGCCATTAAAAGCCGCCTGAATTCTACAAATGGTTTTCAACACGGAGGTGTTTTTCCTGTCGCGGCGCACACAGATTTGCCGAGTCGTCACGGAAACGACTCAGCGAATTTGCGCGTACGTCTTTCATTAAAAAAATGTCCTTAAACAGTGGAATGTCCGTATAAATTCCTCATGCCGGCCTCTTCTGAATCTTCTCTGTTCTCTCACGATGTCCTGGGTGAATTAAGCCTTAAATTAGGATGTTTTCAGCTCGAAACAGGCCGACGACAGCGCCTGGAAGCGCTGCAGGACGTCCCGCTCCGTGGGAAGTCCTTACACCGACAGAAACACCCCATAATCTCTCATCAGCCGTTAAACTTTTCACAGAAAACCAGCTTAATTTCTCGAATAGTGTCCACTTGGATATTCCTCACAGGTCCAGAAAAAATTTTGATAAAGCAACGCGCGCCGTCTCGAGCAGCGTGTGAAACAAAGGAATTCAGCCGAGAGGGCGGGACCACATCTCACTCAAGGCCTGCCCACAGGGAAATGACGTCACCGACACGCGTGAAAAAACTCACGCATGCGCACGAGGGTTCAAGCATGATTGGTGTAATCGCATGTCATTCAAATCCATATAGTTAAAAAAAAAATAAAAGGGTCGGTTTATTATCTAAGAGACCTCGTGTATATATATATATATATATATATATATATATATATATATATATATATATATATATATATAAAAACATGAGGTTTATGTCACAGAAATCCTACTTTACAATCACACTGCAGTCATTGTTAAATTATTTCCTTTTGCATTTATAATAAACACTTGTATTTATTTAGTGTTTGTTTTTCTGGTTAAAATAAGATATAAATAATCTACCAGACTTCAAAAAATATACAACTTTCCATGTTATTTTATTTGTCTAAAAATAAATGTCTGAGGTTCCTTATGTTAAACAAGAAATTGTCTAATCTGAAATAACAGGTGGTTTTAATACAGATGAAAGGTTTCTAAAGAACCATTTATTGATTTATTTACCTATTTTAATTACAAGTGTTCTAAACTTTTTAACAGTAATCAGAAATTTTGAGGTAAATTTTGTTGTTGAGGTAAACAACAACAAAAAAACATTTCCAATGATTTTTCTTCAGAAAACTGCTCTATAAATGAGCAGTCCTGTCACACGTTAATGTTTTGTACAGATCAGTGGTTTCTGCACCAATCGGATTGGTCCAATCCATTTTGTAGAGATCAGTGGTTTCTGCCACGAGTCTTCCGTGTTTTGGCCCGACGCGTCGTTCCTATTGGACAATGCCAAGGTACATCACAGCTCAGAGTGTCGAAAGTTGGCGCACCTCATCTCGACAGAACACTGGCTCTGTGGTATGCAAGAGATCACTTGACCGAGCGTCTATACGTTCAAATAATAATTAAAAAAATACTGTCATCACTCTTCACTCTTGGTCAGTCTCTTACAACGGTGCAGCGTAAATACACGAGCTTTCCAGGAGCGCACGTCTCCTCCGGTGTGCACTATATTTTTTTGGGGGGGGCACCCCGCCCCCTGTGATAAACTCATCGCCCCCTTAATATTTTTTTTTCTGGCGCCGGGTCTGACAAAACGGAAGCAAATGCACACAAGCGGAAAAAAGTTTTTGTGTCTCCAAAGTGTGTGTGTGAGTGAGTGAGAGAGAGAGAGAGAGAGAGAGAGAGAGAGAGGGGTAATGTGTAACCACTGCTAGGATTCACACAGCAGCAAATTAAGGAGCTGAAGTCTGTAGCTGTTGCATTTAAAGATTAACAAAAGTAAAGCACAGTTAATTAAGATAAAAGAAACGATTCCAAACTTGTATCAGTAGAAGAGCGGAGAGACGTCCAGGCGCCGAGGACTCAAACCATTCACAGGGGCGGGAGCGGCCGCCTGCTCGTCCTGCAATCTGATTGGCCACCCTGTATGCTTCTCCATTGTCATTGGCTGTTCGTCATGTCAATCATTGTGCTCGATGTAAGTCTCCGTTGTGTGATCAAATGGAAACAAAACTGTATGAAACACTACAGAACTTTTATTTTGACACAAATTCAGGAAGTGGCTCTGCAGCTGTGCCGATTAAATGCTGTAGCTTCACCGATCACGGACTTTCCTCGTGTTGACAGCAGCGTGCGGTTCGAGAACACTGTATATTTCCATAATCTCTATAAATATGGGAAGGCCGGCCCACGCACGTCTAAACATGCAGCGGCCCACCGGGCAAATGCCAAAAATCACCGATTATCAGTCCGAGCCTGATCCAGAGGATGGCCAGGAAGACACGGACAGAACTTGTAAACCCACAAAGGAAGGAAGTTGTCTTTTTTGGACCAAACCTTTGACCGAGATGTGGTGAGGCAAAAGTGTTAGCAACTGCTTATTGTGCTGCTTATAAAGCGAATATGCAACTCATAAAAGAATGTGTTAACACAACAACTGAAAAGCTAACAGTATACAAAGCCAACATTTATCTACAGATAAATGATAAGGTGCAGAATATAAAACTAACTGAAACAATAACATAACAGAGTATCAAGCTGACAAAAGCCTATTGAATCTAAAAGAGTTGAATTGAATTGAAATTGAATAGACTGAAAAGGTTATTAAATCTGAAATAAACTGAAATGCTAACTGAATCTAAAGCAAACTGCACACAATGCAATTAATATGTCATTATAAAACACTGAATTTTTGCTGTCTTTTTCCTTTTCCATATGTTGATTATGACTCTTTAAAGTGAGTTTGCTTTGAGCTCTCCTCTCCTTCGTGTCAGTGTAGCTCACTTAATCGTCGAAACATAATTACAAGAGTTGAGACATGATGTTGAAACTGCCAGGGGTATAGTTACAGCCTTCTCTCTGTGTTCCCCTTTTGATTGCTATAATTACAGCCCAAAGAAGCAGTGCAGTGATATCACAAACATATCACTGCAAGAGAGTTCAAAGCCTGTGTTTATGAAAAATGAAAGGCTTGTAGTCTTTGTAAATTTATATGGTACCTAATCAACCATAGATCCAATTATGGCCTATGTATGTTGTTTTTTTGTTAAATAAAAAATAAAATGTAACAGATTAATCCACTCACAAATTGATGTTTCTTATAGTTAAAGCTACATGCATTTTTAGTTTTTACTTTACACTGGGATGTAGGTTTACGGTTGTGGAGAACAGCACCTTAGATGCCTTTATTGATGAGGAAAGTTCACTGACCTTGACTTTGCATATCATTCTGTGACCTTTGTGGAATCAATGAATATCCTGATTACAGTACTGGAGAAGATGAATGAGTAGTGGGAGTATCTGTGTTCCTGTGACCTGTGACCTGGATAAAGACTCCTGGCATCCGCCCATATGTGGGAGATGATGGTGTAGCGTCCAGTTTGTTTTTTTGCTTTTTTGTTTGTTTGTTTTTTACACTTTTTCATTTCAATTTTTATTTATTTTATTTATGTAGCATCAAATCAAAACAAAGCTGCCACAATTAAGGTCTAACCTTACCAAACCCTAGAGTAAGCACACAGGCGACAGTGGTAAGGAAAAACTTTCTCTGATGATTTGAGGAAGAAACCTCAAGCAGACCAGACTCAAAGGGGTGACCCTCTGCTTGGGCCATGCTACCGACACAGTTGACAATACAAATATAGAGGAAATTTTGTTTCTATCTGCACCTGCTCCAATGACTTATCAGTCTGATGCTGGAGTGACGATCTCTGCTGCATGTGTACTATGATGCCTGCGGAAGCTGCCGCTGTCGCTCCTTCGTTCTAACTCGTTGCTTAGCAAGGCCTAAGTTCCTCTCCTGCTCAGCCCTCTGTGCACCTGTTCTGACAATAAGGTGCCAGGCTGCCTGGTCCTTTGCACACTGCTCCCACGTGTTGACATTGATACTGCACATTTTCATGTCCTTCTTGCAGACATCCGTGAAGCACAGGCATGGTCAGCCAACCAAACGACTGCCCTCTGCCAGCTCACCATACAGTAGATATTTAGGAATGCGGCCCAGATCCATTCTTTTGACGTGGCCAAGCCAATGGTGGACATGCTGCTCACGTTGGTGCGTTCCAGGACCTCTGTGTTGAGCACTTTGTCCCACCATCCGATGTGCAGAATTCGTCTAAGGCACTTTAGATGGTAGCTGTTGAGCTTTTTCTCATGTCTGGCGTAGATGGCCCATGCCTTGCTACCATAGAGTGTGCTGGAGGTCTGGTAGATCTGGCAGTTTTTTTTCTTCTCAGTATGTCAGGATAAAGACTAAGGCTGAATCTCAATTCTACCCCTCGGCCCTTCCCCTTACCCCTTCACCTCCGTTTTGCGCAGGCATGAGAGACAGAGGGGTGTCTCAATTCTCTTTTTGGAGCGAGGCGGAGGGGTAGGCGGAGGGCTACAAACCCCATCAAACGGAGTGAATCTGGATGCACATTCCATTTAGACGGGTAGGAGGAGCTTACCGCTGTCTCCAAAGAAACAAACATGGCGCCGAAAGAGTCGCACAAATTTAAGTGGCTTTCATTACAAATTACGCTGTTTAGAAAGTTATAACTTGCCAAAAAAAAACTTTACAGGCAATAGCCTATGACAGCAACGTATGCTGCTGGATGCATGTTGCGTGTATTGTCGTTCTGTAGAATATCGTAACTTTGCTCATGTGCTGAGGTGTTATAATGCATATACACATGAACACTACGATAAGACACTTTTATTTCTCACAATGGAGACAATCATGATAAAGGATAAGCACATTAATTTGTATGTTCATAAATCTTTAGATAATAGCGACCCTTGCTGTTGGATTTCAAGGTCTGTAACACACGTGTGTGTTTTGTAAACAAACAGGGAGCCCTGAGCACACTCATCTCCTAATTCGCTTTCCAGCAGAAAATGAGAAGTTTCACCAATGGGAGTAAGTTTGAAAATATATACACACACGTATATGTGTAACAAATAACCTGACGTCCTAATAGACTGCTGTTATTTTTGTCAAGGAAATTTCTAAAGGAATTAGGGCTGGATGCAAAAATGGGAGAATTTGAAAAAGAAATATAAGGTTAACAGAACTAGATGCAGCCTATAACATACATACAGGTGCTGGTCATATAATTAGAATATCATGAAAAATTTGATTTATTTCAATAATTCCATTCAAAAAGTGAAACTTGTATAATGTATACATTCATTCCATACAGACTGATATATTTCAAGTGTTTATTTCTTTTAATTAATTAATTAATTAATTAATTAATTAATTAATTAATTGATTAATTAATTAATTGGAAACTGGAGTTGCGCGCAGAACTGCAGCCAGCCCAGAGCCCAATACGGTGAGGACCCAGAGGTTGTCTGTGCCCACGCAGGTGCTGACCACGCGGGGAGTTCTGGCATCAGGGGCAGTCCAGCGTGATCTGGCTAATCAGTCAGGAGTGTGCCAGTCAACCATACGCCAAGCCATGCCAGCTGTGTGGAATGCAATCTTCTGAATGTGATCACACTACAACATTACAGCACATTTTGCAGCGACAGCCAGTTTCCCTAATGTAATCAGAGCTATTAACTGCACACATATAGCTATAAAGGAGCCATCACTTGATGAATTTGAATTTGATTTTTTCTTAATAAGAAACATTTTTATTTCATCAGCGTTCAAATCATATGAGGTCTGTCAATAAAGTAACAGTCCTTTTTATTTTTTTCAAAAACTATATGGATTTCATTCATATGTTTTTACGTCAGACATGCTTGAACCCTCGTGCGCATGCGTGAGTTTTTCCACGCCTGTCGGTGACGTCATTCGCCTGTGAGCACGCCTTGGGAAGGAGTGGTCCCTCCCCCTCGTCAGATTTTCATTGTCTGGAAATGGCGGAATGAAAAGGACTTTTTTCCATCAGAATTTTTTCAGAAGCTGTTAGAGACTGGCACCTGGAAACCATTCGAAAAATTTATCTGGCTTTCGGTGAAAATTTTACGGGCTTCACAGAGAATAAGGTCTGTTACTACAGCTTTAAGGACCCCTTTAAGGACCCCTTTAAGGACGCTCTTGTTAAAAGTGAAATCTGCCGGAAAATGGCTGATGTCCAGCTCTTGCGATAACCAGAGAAAGAGCACACGACGGTTTCGTATCCACAGAGCCATCCATTTAGAAATGGTCCGGTGGCTTGTGCCGCGTCGTCGCAGCTCGGAGCGCGGCGTGCCGAGCGTCCTTAAAGGGGTCCTTAAAGCTGTAGTAACAGACCTTATTCTCTGTGAAGCCCGTAAAATTTTCACAGAAAGCCAGATAAATTTTTCGAATGGTTTCCAGGTGCCAGTCTCTAACAGCTTCTGAAAAGATTCTGATGGAAAAAAAGTCCTTTTCATTCCGCCATTTCCATCAATCAATCAATCAATCAATCAATCAATTTTATTTATATAGCGCCAAATCACAACAAACAGTTGCCCCAAGGCGCTTTATATTGTAAGGCAAGGCCATACAATAATTACGTAAAAACCCCAACGGTCAAAACGACCCCCTGTGAGCAAGCACTTGGCGACAGTGGGAAGGAAAAACTCCCTTTTAACAGGAAGAAACCTCCAGCAGAACCAGGCTCAGGGAGGGGCAGTCTTCTGCTGGGACTGGTTGGGGCTGAGGGAGAGAACCAGGAAAAAGACATGCTGTGGAGGGGAGCAGAGATCAGTCACTAATGATTAAATGCAGAGTGGTGCATACAGAGCAAAAAGAGAAAGAAACACTCAGTGCATCATGGGAACCCCCCAGCAGTCTAAGTCTATAGCAGCATTTCCAGACAATGAAAATCCGACAAGGGGGCGGGACCACTCCTTCCCAAGGCGTGCTCACAGGCGAATGACGTCACCGACAGGCGTGGAAAAACTCACGCATGCGCACGAGGGTTCAAGCATGTCTGACGTAAAAACATATGAATGAAATCCATGTAGTTTTTGAAAAAAATTAAAAGGACCGTTACTTTATTGACAGACCTCATATGTGATGCGCAAATGTGTGTCAGGCTGTAGGCTGGCATAGTGCGCGATTGGGGGGGTGCTGCTTGGTGATTAAATAGTTTATCTGTGTAATTGTTCTGAAAGAAAACATGCAATTAGTCACTGTTATCTTTACAAACCACACCCAGGAATGTTACCTTACTCTATCGCCAACTGCTACCAAGTTAGATAGTTGATGATAATAACCTTGAACAGTGTGAAGTTGATCATCAAATGACAGCAACCAAATGTATTAACTAATGTATTTGTTTGTTGAATATCATTTTAATTTGATATGCCAGCACCAAACTGTATCCTGCTTATGGTTGGGTATCGAGAACCGATTATTTTTGGGATATCGTTAAGAGATGATTCGATCCGCTGACATCAGTAGCCCTTTTGCTTAATGATTCCCTTATCGGTCCTTCAGTGCGCCCGTTTTTTTAGGGTGTTTGTCAGGACAATTATCATTTCTCTATGTTGATTACAGACCCTGCAGTGGGTCTGTAGTTGCAGTGCCTCATGTGGGACATGGGTGGCATAGTTTCAAACATTGTAATAGTAATTACATAATTTAGTGCCCCTTCACACATAACATGAAAGATGCAGAAACTAGGAGACAGTCTATGAACCACACAAGAAATGGGGAACCACAAAACATTCCACCTGCTGTCGGGAGGAATGCATGGTCAGGCAGGCGTGCACATACATGTCAACCTGTATGGATTGTCTGTAAATTATATGGATTTTTCAGTTTCAGAGTCATACGGACGTACAAATAAAGTCTTATGGATATTCCGGGTTTGGTCTGCAGCGGGTCTGTAATCAACTGTTTCTGCAGCGCGACTCCACTTTGAAGCGTGAGCCACTGAAGCAATGCTTCGATCCACTAGTTCATTGGTTCTTTGATTCACTGCTCTTCAGAAATGGCAAGTCCGCTTTTTAACCCCTTTCAAAGCCATTAAAATACTTTGAGTCACTTTTGTGTGGATTAAAGTCACTAACTGGGACTTTTGTCTTGTTGCAGTTAAGAAACGAGAATCGTCTTCCGTTCTGTTGGCACAGCTCCAAACGCTGCACGGCTGTCTGCCGAGACAGAGTCCAGTCGGAATTAATAACTTCAAAACGTATCACTGCTTTAAACAAAATTACACTTCTTACAAACGTTGTATTACAGACAAGAAACTACAATCCACTAAAATGTTTTCTTCCTCCCAAAATGAGATGTGCTGTATTCTTTATAAATTACATCCTGATGTGCAGCATAGCCAGCTGTAAGAGCTCAGAGGTATGGAAAGACATTTATGCCAATAATGTCTGAAAGGAAATGCTTTTGACAAAAACTACAGATTTTGTTTATTCCTGTTTATGTCCAGCGATCAAGGATCCACCATGTAGAGTTTATTATGTCCAAAGTTTAAGGATCCAGTCACCAATTTCATATTTACTTACTTTAAGACTCAATAAAATGTTGTTCAATTTCAATTTAATCGGCTTATAAAGCGCCAAATCACAACAAAAGCCGTCTCAAGGCACCTCACATAGAACAGTTCAACATAAAAATTCAAATAAATAAATAAAAATTACATAATTAAAAATACATAATTAAAAACAGAAGTAAAAGAATAAAACAGATAGAAAAATAAAAACTACGAGGTCTGTTAGAAAAGTATCGGACCTTTTTATTTTTTTCAAAAACCATATGGATTTGAATCACGTGTGATTGCATCAGACAAGCTTGAACCTTCGTGCGCATGCGTGAGTTTTTTCACGCCTGTCGGTTGCGTCATTCGCCTGTGAGCAGGCTTTGTGTGAGCACTGGTCCACCCCTCTCATCGGATTTTTATTGCGAATAAATGTCTGAACGATTTGGAGCTTTGCTGCATCAATTTTTTTCCAGAAACTGTGAGAGACCTCCAGGTGGACACCATTCGGAAAATTAATATGGCTTTCAGGGACGATTTTATGGGGATTATACAGATTAAGGAGTGTTACTGCCTCTTTAAGGATGGCCCACAACTGCTGAGAGCGCGGCGCGCTCCCAGCGCTGATCGACATGCTCAGACCCCGCTGAAACAACCACATCATTTCCAATGTGAAGTCTTTGTTGATCCGGGACCTCGTCTGACTTTCACAAAAAGGCAGGAGACGTGGACATCAGCACTTTCTCGGCACATTCCACTGTTACAGGAGTTTTTTCATGGAAAGAAAAGCAGAGGGACGCGCCACGGAGCCGTTCATTACGCGGCACAAAACCACCTCCGTGTTGGTCTCACAGGACGGCTTTCAGGTGGATTTCAGACGGCTGTCGGTGGCTTTTCAGTCGTGTGATTATCCGATTGTGATTGTGCATGAGCTGGACATGCCCCAACATGTCCTGGAAGGCTTCATCATGGCGTTGCTTTGCGCCATGCGGCTCCACCGCGACGCGCGGAACTCCTCTGCATGTCTGTCTTAATGTGCTGAAAAAGTGCTGATGTCCACGTCTTTTCACAATTCCTGTGCTAGTCAGACGACATACCGGATCAAGACAGCATCCAGTTTAGAAATGAACGGCACATTCCACTGTTACAGGAGTTTTTGTCATGGAAAGAGGAGCGGCTCCACCGCGTGTCGTGGCCACACACAGTAACTGCTACCTTGCAGTTCCAGGCAAAGCTGTATGGGATCTCGGAGTAGTGGGGGGCCCCAGAGACGCGGCATGCAGGCCCGCTCTAGTGTGGATACGCCCTGCTGCCCATCAACCCCTGTCCCAGCTATGGGTAAATAGCAAAGACCTCAACGGCGGACCAGGCAGAGGATGGCAACAGTAATGATGTACCACAATGGCTGGGAAGGTGGATGAAGGCTAGGGGAGTAAACCCTGAACACAAATCTGCAGGTGGGGACAGGCAATAGGCGGAACCCAGCAGACTGGATTACTGGCAGTCCCCTGCAGCTCAAACCAGAGTGAAGGTCGTCGTGAGTTCCTCATGCCACTGGAAGCTACTCTGTTTGAGCGAAGAATGGTGGGAGTAAGGACTGCGCACCCCTACCCTCACCCTAATCTCTTCCCTTGCGCAAGCTCCTTGTTCCATCCATTCCCTTTCCTGTCTACCCCACCCCCCAAGCCCCCCACCAAAGCCCTGTGGTGATGTGGAATGGCGGCAGGCACAGGCCAAGGATGTGGCTGGGAATGCCTAGTCAAACCATGCACATAGGCGGCAGTGGAGTGACGGTCGTTGTGTTGCGGGATGGGGCAGCGCATCACCTCGGCAGATTTCACTGCGACTGAGCAGCTCCACACTGCTCACCCCTGACGGGGAAGGACCTGGAAAAGGTGGTCTAAAAATTGTCTGCTCCCCCAATACTCTGGATGGCCAGCCTCAGCCATCAGAGCATCCCTTACTGCGGCCAAAAAACCAAGAAGAATATTCATCTGAACATTGCCACCTGGAATGTTCGCACCCTACTGGACATGTCTGAACCATCAAACAGGCCTAAACGAAGGACAGCCCTTGTAGCCCTTGAGCTCGCAAGATATAACATCGACATTGCAGCCCTCAGTGAGACCAGGTTACACGGTGAGGACTCCCTGACAAAAGTGGGTTCAGGCTACACCTTCTTCTGGAAAGGGATTCCTGAAGGCACGCGTCGTATCCACAGTGTGGGTTTTGCTGTGAAAACCAAACTGCTGCAGAATATCCCAGAATCCCCTGTTGGCATCAGCGAGCGACTCATGACATGGCGTGTTCCTCTTGCTAAGAAAAGCTTTGTCACCATCATCAGCGCTTATGCACCAACCCTGGACGCAGATATCACATTGAAAGAAGACTTCTACAGGAGCCTTGATGCAGTCATCCAGAAAATCCCTGCTACAGACAAACTCCTCCTTATGGGTGACTTCAATGCTAGAGTGGGTACTGAACATCTAAACTGGAACAAGGTCATTGGACAGCATGGGGTAGGGAAAATGAACAGCAATGGGCATCGGCTGCTGTCCCTCTGTGCAGAACACCAGCTGCTCATTACAAACACCATCTTCCAGATGAAGAAACATCTCAAAACCACCTGGCAACACCCCAGATCTAAGCACTGGCATCTCCTGGACTACATCATTGTCCGCCAAAGAGACAGACAGGACGTGACCATCACAAGAGCCATGCGCGGGGCAGAGTGCTGGACTGACTACCGCATGGTCAGATCCAAACTACACCTGAACATTCCTCCTTGTTGCCCTAAGACGGCCCCAAAGAAAAGACTGAACACTGCAGCTCTCTCCAACCCAGACACCATTGCCAACCTCCGACGTCACCTTGCCTGCAACCTTTCCCATATCCAGGAGGACACTGATGCCAATGACTGGCCAGCTCTATCTGTAGCTATCCACTCTGCAGCATCAAAAGCCCTAGGCACCAAGACCAAACAGCATCAAGACTGGTTTGACAACAACTCCTTTCATATCCACACGGTTCTACAAGAAAAACAGCAGGCTCACAAAGCTGTACTTTCTAACCCACAATGCCCCAGCTTAAAATCTAACTTCGCTAAGGCTAGAGCCAAAGCACAACTGGCACTGAGGACCATGGAAGACACCTGGTGGCTGGAAAAAGCAAAAGAGATTCAACACCTTGCTGATTGCAATGACACTCACAGCTTCTACGATGCCATCAAAGCCTTATATGGTCCAAGGAAGCAGATATTCACCCCTGTCCAAACTGCTGCTGGAGACAGTCTTCTTCTCAAAGACCACCAAGAGATTCTTGACCGCTGTGTCAATCACTTTGAAAGCCTACTTAATCACACCAACCCTGCAGATCCCAACATCCTTGACAAGGCGCCAGTTATGCCTCAGATGCAACACTTAGACACCCCTCCTGACTTCAGTGAAACATCCAAGGCCATCAGGAGCTTAAAAAGCAACAAAAGCCCAGGACCTGATGGTATCCCAGCAGAGGTGTTCAAACATGGAGGTTATCTCCTCACACGCCGTGTACACCTTCTAATCACCCACATTTGGAAATCTGAGATAGTACCCCAGGACTGGAAGGATGCTAACATCATTGTCCTCTACAAGCAGAAAGGGGACAGAGCATACTGTGGAAACAGTCGCGGAATATCCCTCCTCTCCACAGCAGGCAAAGTACTCGCAAAAATCATGTTGTCTCGGCTGGTGGAGTACATCTCAGAATGTACTCTACCTGAAACGCAGTTTGGCTTCCGAAAGTCCAGATCCACAACTCATATGATATTTGTTCTGCAGCAACTACTTGAAAAAGTAGAGAGCAGCACAGAGACCTTTACGTTGCATTTATCGACCTCAGCAAAGCATTTGACACCATAAATCGTGGCATGCTTTGGAAACAACTCCACAAACTCGGTGTGCCACCCAAGTTCCTCTCTATCTTAAAGCAACTACACGATGGAATGCAAGCCAGAGTTGTCATGGGAGTTATTCCTCGGCCTCCTTTAGCAGTAATGGTACTTGTAATAAGTAAATTATTCGTAGCTTTGGAGGCCAGGCTGGGCGAATTGGAGACTCGGCTCTGCACCGTGGAAAATCCTACAGCTAGCCAGGCCCCTGTAGTCGGTGTGGACCAAGGTAGCTTAGCCGCCGTTAGTTCCCCTCCAGCAGATCCCGAGCAGCCGGGAAAGCAGGCCGACTGGGTGACTGTGAGGAGGAAGCGTAGTCCTAAACAGAAGCCCCGTGTACACCGCCAACCCGTTCACATCTCTAGCCATTTTTCCCCACTCGGCAACACACCCGCCGAGGAACAAACTCTGGTTATTAGCGACTCAGCAACACCAGCAACCACAGTCAGTTGTCTTCCGCGGACTGAGCAGGTGACATTGAAGGAAATTTGAAACTGCTGGCTAAGGCTAAGCGTAAATTTTGTAATGACGTCTCACTAATTTAGAAGATCTTCACTTAGCCTGGAAAAAGAGTCTGTTGCTCTATAAAAAAGCCCTCCGTAAAGCTAGGACATCTTACTACTCATCACTAATTGAAGAAAATAAGAACAACCCCAGGTTTCTTTTCAGCACTGTAGCCAGGCTGACAAAGAGTCAGAGCTCTATTGAGCCGACTATTCCTTTAACTTTAACTAGTAATGACTTCATGACTTTCTTTGCTAATAAAATTTTAACTATTAGAGAAAAAAATTACTCATAACCATCCCAAAGACATATCGTTATCTTTGGCTGCTTTCAGTGATGCCGGTATTTGGTTAGACTCTTTCTCTCCGATTGTTCTGTCTGAGTTATTTTCATTAGTTACTTCCTCCAAACCATCAACATGTCTATTAGACCCCATTCCTACCAGGCTGCTCAAGGAAGCCCTACCATTAATTAATGCTTCGATCTTAAATATGATCAATCTATCTTTATTAGTTGGCTATGTACCACAGGCTTTTAAGGTGGCAGTAATTAAACCATTACTTAAAAAGCCATCACTTGACCCAGCTATCTTAGCTAATTATAGGCCAATCTCCAACCTTCCTTTTCTCTCAAAAATTCTTGAAAGGGTAGATGTAAAACAGCTAACTGATCATCTGCAGAGGAATGGTCTATTTGAAGAGTTTCAGTCAGGTTTTAGAATTCATCATAGTACAGAAACAGCATTAGGGAAGGTTACAAATGATCTTCTTATGGCCTCAGACAGTGGACTCATCTCTGTGCTTGTTCTGTTAGACCTCAGTGCTGCTTTTGATACTGTTAACCATAAATTTTATTACGGAGATTAGAGCATGCCATAGGTATTAAAGGCACTGCGCTGCGGTGGTTTGAATCATATTTATCTAATAGATTACAATTTGTTCATGTAAATGGGGAATCTTCTTCACAGACTAAGGTTAATTATGGAGTTCCACAAGGTTCTGGGCTAGGACCAATTTTATTCACTTTATAGATGCTTCCCTTAGGCAGTATTATTAGACAGCATTGCTTAAATTTTCATTGTTACGCAGATGATACCCAGCTTTATCTATCCATGAAGCCAGAGGACACACACCAATTAGCTAAACTGCAGGATTGTCTTACAGACATAAAGACATGGATGACCTCTAATTTCCTGCTTTTAAACTCAGATAAAACTGAAGTTATTGTACTTGGCCCCACAAATCTTAGAAACATGGTGTCTAACCAGATCCTTACTGTGGATGGCATTACCCTGACCTCTAGTAATACTGTGAGAAATCTTGGACTCATTTTTGATCAGGATATGTCATTCAATGCGCATATTAAACAAATATGTAGGACTGCTTTTTTGCATTTGCGCAATATCTCTAAAATTAGAAAGGTCTTGTCTCAGAGTGATGCTGAAAAACTAATTCATGCATTTCTTTCCTCTAGGCTGGACTATTGTAATTCATTATTATCAGGTTGTCCTAAAAGTTCCCTGAAAAGCCTTCAGTTAATTCAAAATGCTGCAGCTAGAGTACTGACAGGGACTAGAAGGAGAGAGCATATCTCTCCAATATTGGCCTCTCTTCATTGGCTTCCTGTTAATTCTAGAATAGAATTTAAAATTCTTCTTCTTACTTATAAGGTTTTGAATAATCAGGTCCCATCTTATCTTAGAGAGCTCATAGTACCATATCACCCCAATAGAGCTCTTCGCTCTCAGACTGCAGGCTTACTTGTAGTTCCTAGGGTTTGTAAGAGTAGAATGGGAGGCAGAGCCTTCAGCTTTCAGGCTCCTCTCCTCTGGAACCAGCTCCCAATTCAGGTTAGGGAGACAGACACCCTCTCTACTTTTAAGATTAGGCTTAAAACTTTCCTTTTTGCTAAAGCTTATAGTTAGGGCTGGATCAGGTGACCCTGAACCATCCCTTAGTTATGCTGCTATAGACGTAGACTGCTGGGGGGTTCCCATGATGCACTGTTTCTTTCTCTTTTTGCTCTGTATGCACCACTCTGCATTTAATCATTAGTGATTGATCTCTGCTCCCCTCCACAGCATGTCTTTTTCCTGGTTCTCTCCCTCAGCCCCAACCAGTCCCAGCAGAAGACTGCCCCTCCCTGAGCCTGGTTCTGCTGGAGGTTTCTTCCTGTTAAAAGGGAGTTTTTCCTTCCCACTGTCACCAAGTGCTTGCTCACAGGGGGTCGTTTTGACCGTTGGGGTTTTTCCGTAATTATTGTATGGCTTTGCCTTACAATATAAAGCGCCTTGGGGCAACTGTTTGTTGTGATTTGGTGCTATATAAATAAAATTGATTTGATTTGTTTTGATTTGATGGGAGGACTCCAGTCTGAGCCCTTCACTGTCAATGTCGGGGTGAAGCAAGGCTGTGTCCTGGCACCAGTACTTTTCAATCTCTTTCTCTCAGCAGTCACCTGCTTGCTCCGCCATGCCCTGCAGTACAAACATGGTGTGGACCTGGAATACCGCATCGACCGTAGCCTCTTTAACATCAGAGGGCTCCAGGCTCACACAAAGACATCAACATACCACATCCATGAACTCCAGTATGCAGACGATTGTGCTATCCTGGCACACAGCCCAGAGTCTATGCTGGACACCATCTCAGCTCTATACCAATCCTTTGGTCTTCAGGTTAACACCAAAAAAAACTGAGGTCATGGCTCAACTTTGCACTGAATCTCCTTCACCTGCTAGCTTTCATATCAATGGCAGTCCACTCAGCATTGTTTTCTCATTTCACTTACCTAGGCTCCACAGTTTCTGCTGACACTTGTCTTGACAATGAAATACATAATCGGATTAATAAAGCCTCATCTGTTTTTGGCCGCCTCCGGAAAAGACTGTTTGGAAACAAAAATCTGAAAATCAGCACCAAACTACAACACAGTCTGTGTCTCCACCTTGCTGTATGGGGCAGAAACATGGACCCCATACAGATGCCATATAAAAAGCCTGGAGATGTTTCACATCAGATGTCTACAAAAAATACTCAGTCTGACCTGGGAAGACCGGATCCCCCACACTGACATCCTGAGTATGACTGGCACCATCAGCATGGGGGCAGCTTTGGCCAACAGACATCTACGCTGGGTTGGCCGCACCATCCACATGACTGGATACCGTCTCCCACGTCAAGTCCTCTACGGGCAACTACTCGAGTCAAAGCGGGCTCGTGGTGGCCAGAAGAGGCGCTACAAGGACTATATGAAAGAACTCCTGAGACGTTGCAACATCAACCCTGGTCACCTCGAGAACCTAGCTGCTAACAGACCAACCTGGAGAAATACCTGCAAGAAAGCTACTGAGCAAATAAACAACATCTTTATTGAAAGGAGGACCACAAGACGTGCACGACACCAGCAGGCAGAAGAAAACTCCTCTCAAACATCAGGACATGCCTGCTCCATCTGTGGAAGAGTGTGCGGCTCCAAAATCGGCCTCCATAGCCACATGAGGTGGCATCAGTGGCAACAACATTGACCCTACCCCTCCCCCAACCCCCACCCCCTTTGGAATAAGAGTCATCATCGGACATGATGGACCGCTAAGATGGTGTGTGTGTGTGTGTGTGTGTGTGTGTGTGTGTGTGTGTGTGTGTGGTGGGGAGATGATGACGACACACTCCACAAGCCATTTGTGTTGGGGCCGGGAGCGGACAACTACGACACACTCCAAACACCATTTTTGTGTGTGTGTGTGTGTGTGTGCGTGCGTGCGTGCGTGCGTGTGTGTGTGTGTGTGGGGGGGGGGGGGGGGGGGTTGGCACAGTAACACCCATGTGTGTTGTGATTTCCTGCTCTCTACTATCGTACCAGGAGCGCGAATAGCCCCGCCTTTTGTAAGTGTGCAGGGAGCAGTGTTAGATGTTCATGTGCAGATATTGTGCTCTCCTAGCACTATTACTGCAATAGCAGTTGATTGTTCGAATGAATTTTGGTTGTTGTTGCAATATGCCTGTATTAACCTATATTGCAAATATCTTTATGCATAAAAATCATGACAATCTGCCCACATCATTGTGCATTCATTGAGCGTCCATTGGCTGACCGTGGTATCATCTGTGCCTTCTTTGTTCATCATCTGTGCCTCTGCATCCTTCCTGTATTTGTTTTAAACATGCTCAAGCATTCACAGTGACCCTGGCATCCTGTGTGCTTCCACTGAGTACTCCTTGTATGACCTAGGCATGTGCTGTGCTTTCTTTCAGCGTCCTGTGGCATCCTCCACAATTTTCTGGTCACACAAGGGACGCAGAAGGTTTTTAGAACTGTTGCTTCACAGGGAGAAGGTCCCAGGTTTTTTCTGTCCTGGTCCTTTCTGTGTGGAGTTTCCATGTTTTCCCTGTGTTTGCATGCAAGTTAGGTGGATTGGTGATTCTAAATTGACTGTAGGAGTGATAGAGAGTGTCTGTCTATATGAGCCAGCCTATCCAGGGTGTATCGCCTTCCGCTCAATTACGGCTGTCACAATTATTACAGTATTTGCCAATCGCAATTATTTTTCATGTTCGCAATGATTTTTCATATTTGCGATTACCGTGAATTATTCATTTTATCCACAAAGCATAAAACGACTCTGATGTCATTGTGCTGCAGCCTTGCTCACTCTGTTTCGCTCTCGTCTTAAGGCAGGACAATAACATGGAGGCTGAGGAGCGATCCATCCTGCTGTTTGGATAAGACGGCCGATTAAAACAGTGGCCGTCTTCTTCAAACGTTGTCTAAAATGTGGAGTTTACCGAAGGAGCTGTGGGTGTGTGTGTGTCTGTGTGTGTGTCTGTGTGTGCGCGCAGAGTCATCAGGCTGCAGACTGTGAGGGAGGGGGTGGGTGAGGAAGATTCCTGAATGGAGGTGCGACACTCTGCTGAACCATCAGTGCACAGCGAGCACGGAGCAGAGAGGATTTTGAGAGAGTGAACATGTTAAAAAAACAAAAACAAAACCTGGAGCTGCTTTTACTTCTCTCTGAACTTTCTCTCCTGGTGTGATTCTGCTGTTACTGTCCTGTTCACACCATGTGCGCATCGTATACTGAATTTATGAGATCATGAGATGAAATAAACGGTCAAATATCTTTAAAAACATATTTAAAAAATGAGAATATATGAATGAACTGAGCAAAAAAAAAAAAAAAAAAAAACCTGACGTGGAGAAGCTGTGGTGATGTTCAGACGCACAGATCACAAAAAGCAGGTGAGAACTCTGAACTTTAAAAGCTCTTATTTACCAAAGGTATTTATTTGTTCAATCTTGAGCTTAATGTAGTGTTTAAGCACAAAACGTGACTGATGAAGAGAAACAATTTCAGAAATGCAACAGAAACAACCACAAATCAGAAAAAGTTGGGACTGTATGTAAAATTAAGATAAAAATAAAAATGTTGCACTATTCCCAGTTTCTCCACTCACAGAAGCCAAACGTTCTTCCAGAGTTGTGTAGTCTTGTACTATGTTAGTAGAATATAAAGAAGGGAAAAAAAGGAAAAAAAAAATAGACAATATATTCGTCAATCGCAATTATTTGTCTGACAATTAATCGTCTCCAGAAATTCCTAATCGTGACAGCCCTACGCTCAATGGCTGCTAGGATAGGTAGGCTCCACCACCCATGACCCTGAATTGGGTCATACGAGTATGTGTTCAGCAAGTGAACAGATGATAATAATTATAACATTTAGATAATAATAATAACAATTTAAGGAAAATAACCTTATAGCTGTGGCAAGCCAAGGACCACATTTTTATGTTTCAGAAAGAAAACAAAAACATGATTGTTATGTTTTGGGGGTAAAGGAGGGTAAAACCTTGGTTAAGCAGTACTTCACCTGTCATCTTAGAGAAGCCTCCTCTCTCCTATAGCAATAAAATGAGTCTGATAGTACTTGGAATTTTTGCACATTACACGGGAAATGCTAATCACAGATAAGCAGAAAATGACTAATTCATGCCTAATGTTAATTTGGTGCATTGTCCTGCTGCCAGTGTGTTCACATAATTAGGAGAAAATTCAAAGGTTGCTAAAGTCCAAGCAATAATAATCTCTGCTGCATGTCATAGTATAGCGTGTTTGGCATTTTGCATGAGGGATGTCCTTTCCCCCCAGGATTTACAATTTATTATGCAGTAATGAACAAACTCTTATATCGTTGAAGCTGCCAGCACACAAGCATATTTGATATGTGCTTCATTAAAGAAGAGTTCTTGTCTTTGCAGAATGCTCCACTAGAAATACAAATACCACAAGTAAAAGTCCACATAGACAGTTGTATGTAAATGTTTGGGCACCCCTGATGATTTCCATAATTTCCTTTATAAACCATCGGTTGTTTGGATCAGCAATTTCAGTTTTCAGTTAAATATATCAGATAGCAGACAAACAGTGATATTTCAGAAGTGAAATTAAGTTTATAGGATTTACAGAAAGTGTGCAATAGTTCTTTAAACAAAATTAGGCAGGGGCATAAATTTGGGCACCCCAACAGAAAAAATACACCAATATTTAATAGATCCTCCTTTTGTAGAAATAGGAGCCTCTAAATGCTTCATATAGCTTCCAGTGAGAGTCTGGATTCTGGTTGAAGGCATTTTGGACCATTTTACTTTACAAAACATCTCATGTTTGTTGGTTTCTGAACATGGACAGCCCGCTTAAAATCACACCACAGATTTTCAATAATATTCAGGTCTGGGGACTGAGATGGCCATTCCAGAATGTTGTACTTGTAACTCTGCATGAATGCCTTGGTAGATTTTGAGCAGTGTTTAGGGTCGTCTTGTTGAAAGATCCAACAACTTCAACTTTGTCACTGATTCTTGAACATTGTTCTCAAGAATCTGCTGATATTGACTGAATCCATGTGACCCTCAACTTTAACAAGATTCCCAGTACCTGCACTGGCCACACAGCCACATAGCATGATGGAACCACCTCCAAAATTTACTGTAGGTAGCAAGCATTTGTGTTGGAATGCTGTGTTTTTTTTTCAGCCATGCATACCGCCCCTTGTTATGTCCTAATAACTCAATTTTAGTTTCATCAGTCCACGGCAACTTATTCCAGAATGAAGCTGGCTTGTCCAAATGTGCTCTAGCATACCTCAAGCGACTGTGTATGGCATGTACACAGAAAAGGCTTCCTCTGCATTGAGCATCACACAGCATCTCTTTGTGCAAAGCGCGCTGTATAGTTGAACGATGCATAGAGACACTATCAGCAGCAAGATCATGTTGTAGGTCTTTGGAGCAGGTCTGTGGATTGACTATGACTGTTCTCACCATCCTTCACTTCAGCTTATTTGAAATTTTTCTTGGCCTGCCACTTCAGGCATTAACTAGTACTGTGCCTGCGGTCTTCCATTTCCTCACTATGTTCCTCACAGTGGAAACTGACAGCTGAAATCTCTGAGATAGCTTTTTGTATCCTTCCCCTAAACCATGATGTTGGACAGTCTTTTTTTTCAGGTCATTTGAAAGGTGTTTAGAGGCTCCCAAGTTGCCACTCATTAGAAGAGATGCAAAGAGGGGAAACATTTGCAAAAGGCCACCTTCAATACCCTTTTTCATGATTGTATTCACCTGTGTAAGGAGGTCAAGGGTCAGTGATCTTACCAAACCAATTCTGTGCTCCAATAATTTGTGCTAAATGTATTCAAATCAATAAAATGGCAAGAGTGCCCAAATTTATGCACCTGCCTTTGTTTAAATAATTATTGCACACTTTCTGTAAATACTAGAAACTTCATTTCACTTATATCAGTGTCTTTGTCTGCTATATGATATATTTAACTGAAATTTCTGATCCAGACAACCAATGATTTATAAAGGAAAATCATGAAAATTATCAGGGGTGCCCAAACATTTGCATACAATTGCAGGACCTCAAAGTGTTAAATCTATATGATCGAGTACTTGAGAATGGAATTTACATTCAGGTGTGCAGGAATCTGAATAAATTCAAAAGTCAACATGTTTCACAATGAGCTTATTGCTTGTTTACAGTATACCTGACATTTAAAAAAAATGAAAGGATTGCATGAAAAACGTAAAAGTCATATTTCTCCTGATAGAAAATAAATGTACTAAGGTCCCTTCACAGCTTTAGTGAACATCTTCAATCTGACTTTATTTGAGCACACCAAGACAAAAGAATATATTAGAGCACCGTCATGCCTGTTTTATATTCTCCACATGTATTCATCTGCAATTTGCTGTGGCCAGGAGATGTCCACTTGGTCTACCCCCCCCCCCCGGTAATGTTTGATGAGTGTTTCATTATCATCCTCCACGGTGCTTATGACTGACGTGTCCATTCGTTCCATCAGAAACACACCCTGGAGAAGAGGGATGAGTGTGTGAATGAATTAATGCTGCAGCTCATTCACAGAATGTTTGGGGCAGAATGTGCCAAGCTCCTGCAAAATTATCTATTCAATCTTCTGTTCGGTGGGGTCAAAAAAGGCAAGACTGTGGCACGCCTCAAAGAAATTAATCGTCTTGCATGTCTTTCATTACCAGCACATATGAGAGAAAATATGCCTTTCTATTTTAACTTGTCTTTTATGGCCGTGTTGTATGCAGCATCTCTTACCGGAACCCGTTGTGTGGTAGAAAGGTTGACGTTGCCAGGATTACTGTAGCTGTTGCATTTAGCTCTATCCCATTTGTCTTTCCTGTCCTCGATGTCTCCATTAGTCAAATTGGCATGCAGATGTGAGTTCATCTTTGCCTGCCATTACAGCTAAAATGTTAACTCATTTAAGATGCATGATCATCAGTTACAGCACTAACGTGCACATTCCACTTCACTTGCTTGCTGTACCCTGGTGGCTTTTTGTTTGGACAGGTTGATAGATGACTGGATAGATAGCATCTGTTTAGGTCTCGGTCTTGTGACAGGCAGGACGGCAGTGCCAGAGATATGAGAGTTAGTTGCTGGCTGTGATGGCATCAGTGCCTCCTGGATTTGTTTTGAGATTGAATTCCATTTTAACCATCCATTCCAGCTGTGAGAATAAAATTGGGCAATGCAAAAGTAGACAGGATTAGCTCTGATAACATTTTTTTTTTCAGATTCTGGATCAAGATTTCACTTTATAATAGGCCTTGAAGGATTGTGTCAAACTACTTCACAGAAAATCTCACAAAATTTCCAGATTTTAGGCCATGGAAGGCTCCACTTTTGGGGGTGATCTGGATCTGGATTGGTGGACATCAGAAATCTTAGCTTGCTCTTGTTTTTTTTTTGTTGTTTTTTTACAGGAAGACATCGCCAGCAAAGCTCAGTACGGTGGCCATCTGGCTATATGCCAATTGCAACTGAGATAACCAAATAAAATAAAATTCATTGTGCAATGTCTGATAACATTATTGAGTACACAACAGCCAGATGTAGATCAGAGTTCCCGAGAAACAGACTGTATAGTACTTTGGTGTTTTTATGTAGTGGGGCCAAAAAGTATTTAGCAGACCCGGCGCCACGAGGGGGTGTTTGGGGGCGACGCCCCCTCACGTTCCCTGCCCCCTTGGATGTGAGAGTTATCAAAAAATAAAAAAGAAAGAAAAAGAAATACTGGAAAATATAGCAAAATATTAGTTATTCAATAATATCACGTATTTAACAAATAAACCAAATTAATTAACTAAAGTAATTCATTTTAAAACAAATGGATATGGAGTTTGTCCGGAGCCAGGGTGGCGAGCCAATGACTTTAAGTGAGTTTGTCACTAAACACAGAACTGTATTCACTGCTATGCCTCAGGTCTTTGCAGCTTTCAAACAGGCAATGACATTTGGGGCTTCGACTGCCATGTGCAAGAACTCTTTCTCAACATTAAAATGAATGTTCAGTGATCACAGATGCAGCATGCTGCATGAACGAAAGGCGAACTTATTAAGGCTGGCATTTGAGAATGACCTAACCAGGAAATTCAACGGAGAGTGGCGAGATGTCCTTCTCAGAAGATTCAACACGGCATCCAACCGAAGGCTTCAACTCTTCTAAGGTAGGCTAGCATCCAGTTTCCACACAGAATTTTATGTTAAGATATGGACTTTTATGGTAAGATAAAAGTTATGTATTGTTGTAAATATATCTACATGAAAGGTTTATCTTTGACCCGTGGTGTGACTGTCATGCCCATTTGCGCTGTGTTTGCGCTTGTGATGGAGGGCTGTATGTGGGGTTAATCTACTGTCTCGTATCATTTCTCAGATCATTTGTTGGTTTGGTTTTGTGGTATGCAGGAGATCACTTGACCGAGGGTCTATACGTTCAAATAATAATAAAAAAAATACTGTCATCACTCTTTACTCTTACTCAGCTAGTCTCTTACAACGGTGTAGCCTAAATATACAAGCTTTCCAGGAGCGCACCCAATTCATTACGCACGCTCAGAGGCACTTCCCCTCCGTGTGCGCTTTTTTTGGGGGGGTGAACCTGCCCCCTGTGATAAACTCATCGCCCCCTTAATATTTTTTTTCTGGCGCCGGGCCTGGTATTTAGTCAGTCCCTGATTGTGCAAGTTCTCCTACTTAGAAAGATGAGAGAGGTCTGTCATTTTAAACATAGGTACACTTCAACTGTGAGAGACAAAATGAGAAAAAAAAAATCCAGGAAATCATATTGTAGGATTTCTAAATAATTTATTTGTAAATTATGGTGGAAAATAAGTATTTGGCCACCCACAAACAAGCAAGATTTCTGGCTCTCACAGACCTGTAAGTTCTTCTTTAAGAAGCTCTTCTGTCCTCTACCTGTTACCTGTATTAATGGCATCTGCTGGAACTTATCTGTATAAAAGACACCTGTCCACAGCCTTAAACAGTCAGACTCCAAACTCAACCATGGCCAAGACCAAAGAGCTGTCGAAGGACACCAGGAAGAAAATTGTAGATGTGCACCAGGCTGGGAAGAGTGAATCTACAATAGTCAAGCAGGTTGGTGTGAATAAATCAACTGTGGGAGCAATTGTAAGAAAATGGAAGACATACAAGACCATTGATAATCTCCCTCGATCTGGGGCTCCACGCAAGATGTCATCCCATGGGGTCAAAATGATCATGAGAACAGTGAACAAAAATCCCAGAACTACACGGAGGGACCTGATGAATGACCTGCAGAGAGCTTGGACCAAAGTAACAAAGGCTACGCAGAGAGGGACTCAAATCCTGCAGTGCCAGGCATGTCCCCCTGCTTAAGCCAGTACATGTCCAGGCCTGTCTGAAGTTTGCCAGAGAGCATATGGATGATCCAGAAGAGGATTGGGAGAATATCATGTGTTCAGATGAAACCAAAATAGAACATTTTGGTAAAAACTCAGCACGTCGTGTTTGGAGGAAGAAGAATGCTGAGTTGCATTCCAAGAACACCATATCTACCGTGAAGTATGTGGATGGAAACATCATGCTTTGGGGCTGTTTTTCTGCAAAGGGGACAGGACGACTGATCTTTGTTAAGGGAAGAATGAATGGGGCCATGTATTGTGAGATTTTAAGCCAAAACCTCCTTCCATCAGTGGGAGCATTGAAGATGCAGCATGACTGGGTCTTCCAGCATGACAATGATAGAAAATTTGTTGAGGGAGTTGAAAGTCCGTGTTGCCCAGCAACAGCCCCAAAACATCACTGCTGTAGAGGCGATCTGCATGGAGGAATGGGCCAAAATACCAGCTACAGTGTGTGCAAACCTGGTGAAGACTTACAGGAAACATTTGACCTCTGTCATTGCCAACAAAGATTATGTTACAAAGTATTGAGTTGAATTTTTGTTATTGACCAAATACTTATTTTCCACCCTAATTTACAAATAAATTCTTTAAAAATCCTACCATGTGATTTCCTGGATTTTTTGGGGTTTTTTTTTGGTCATTTTGTCTCTCACAGTTGAAGTGTACCTATGTTGAAAATTACAGACCTCTCTCATGTTTCTAAGTAGGAGAACTTGCACAATCAGGGACTGACTAAATAGTTTTTGGCCATGAAACACCTGAGGGTGGGGAAAGACTGGTGGAGATGCTATTGTTACATTGCAAACACTTTTTGGTTCAGTCTGGGAGACAGGTATCATCCGTTCAGACTGGAAGAAAGGACATGCTGTGCTAATCTGGAAAGGAAAGGGTGATTGTATGGATTGTAACATCTGTAGGTGTATCACACTTGCCTCTGTGCTGGGGGAAGGTGCTTGCAGGGATTATTCTTCATAGGATTCAGTTCCAGCCACTCGGTGCTCAGGGACTAGAACAGTCTGGCTTCACAGCCAAGGTATTCAACTACTGACCGCATTCTAGCCCTGCAAGTACTCATAGAATATCGGCAGTCAGGGCTCGAAATAGTACGTGCATGTGCTAGTTTGTGCACGTATTATTCGAGCTGGCACGTAATTTTATACTGCACTAGCACTGGTGCAAGTAACTTTATCCAAGTTTTATCAACAATAAGCACCAGTAAAATGAACCAATAAAGGAATAAAAAAGGGAAAAAAAACAATTTCCAGTGTGTTGTCTTCATCTTCCCTGCGTTTTATGACCTTCACACACGGAGCGACTTGCTGTGCTCTTTTTGTTGTGTTCACGCGCGCACATGTAAACAAAGAAAAGAAAAAAACTGTCTGGCTGCGGTTCCTCTCTTTCTCTCCTCCTCAAACTCTGTCATCATTGTGTTATAAACCAGTCACCATTTGTTTTATTATACATCTGTGCAGCTAATAAAATTATCTTCACGGACGATTAGTTTGTGAGCGCACATGAAAAAAAAAAACTGGCCGCTGCTGCGGTTCCTTTACGGAACCCGGGGAGAGGTCACTTAAAGTGATATTTTTTTCTGGCCATGATAATTTGTGCACACGTTTTCCTTTAATTGAGCACACAAATTAATAAAATGTGCTCTTAAATTGATAAAACGTGCACACATTTTCCTGGCCATGATAATTCGTGCGCATGTTTTCCTTTAATTGAGCCCTCAAATTAATAAAACATGCACACATTTTCCTTTTGTTCAATATGAACTAAATTGTCATCCTCACGATGGGGAGACACTTCCTCAGCATCCTTTTTAATGTGCTTAAACTCCAGATGATGCCATGCTGGGCAGCTGGAGTTCTCTATATGTCCTTGTGCTCCCAAACAATGATGATACACCCTGACCAGATCCATTTCTAATGAGGAAATGTATTACACTGTCTCCTGGTTTGTTGACTAATAGTCAACATATATGTGTCAAGACAATATTGAGTGCATGTTTCACAAATTGTGGCCACGTTTAAGTAGATTGTGTCCTTGTTTTACTCAAACAATACTTAAAACGTGTGCACAATATCATAAAACATGCGCACATTCTCTCCACATGCAAGACATTTTGCGATGGCACTTCCAGGGCTCCGTAGTTCCTTGCTCTCTCTCCCCCTCAGACTCTGTCATAATTGTGTTATAAACCAGTCACCATTTGTTTTATTATTCATCTGTGTAGTTAATAAATAAAATAATCTTCACTGACAATTCGTTCGCGTGCGCACGTAAAAAAAAAAACTGAGGGCAGAGCAGCAGCAGCAGCAAGCTCTCCCCAGAGAGGAAGAGTCTGACACATCAGAGGAGGAGTTTTAAGGTTGATATAAGACTGACTTTTGGTTGTGCAAGTAACTTTTTTTGGTGCAAGTAATTTTTTTGTTGCTAGCACCAGTGCAAGTAGGTTAAAAAATGTATTTTGACCCCTGGCAGTGCTTCTTTGCAGCCTATGTTGATTTTTTCATTGTTTGAGTGAGTTCATTGCTCTCTGGGACATCCTGAGAATTTGCAGAATCCCCAAGAAGTTGCTGAACATCATAGCCAGCCTATTCATAGATACTGTGAGCACTGCCTGGAGCAGAGGCAGAGACCCTGAGTTTTTTCCTAGTGAAAACTGCCGTTTGGCTGAGATGTGTTCTGGCTTCTAGGCTGTTCAGTGCTTGCATTGACTGGCTGTTGTGTAGGGTTGTAGAAACCAGTGACTTGGGTGATTTTGTTGGTGAGGAAAAGTTTATTGACCTTGACTTCACAGATGATGCTGTGATCTAGGGCTGAAACAATTAGTTGAGTAACTATTAATACTAATAACTAATAATAATTTGATTACAAAAATGTTTGATGCAAATTCTGTGCCTCAAAGATCCGTTTAACATTGCAGTACAAATGCCAGCCTGTGTGTGTGCTGTAACGTCCCCAGGAAAAAAAAAAAACAGAACAGCTTTCCAATGTGACACACAGAGCCTTTTAACAGAAAGAGAAAGAGGGTCCACGCTAATCATCTGAAATAGACTTACTGCGCGTTTAAAGCGAAGTAGTGTTTGTCTATTTAAAAAAAACACACGATTTGGTCCACTGGCTGCGCTCCGCTCTATGTCAAAGTCAAAGTCAGCTTTATTGTCAATTCTTCACATGTACTAGACATACAAGGAATTGAAATGTCATTTCTCACCTTCCCTTGGTGATGACAGGACAAGACGTTTTGACAATAAGGACAGAAAAGTGCACAACTATTTATAGCAGGGGTGGCCAAGTTCGGTCCTCGAGAGCCACATTCCTGACACTCTTAGTTGTTTCCCTACTCCAACACACCTGAATCCAGTGAAAGGCTCGTTAAAAGTCTGCTAACGAGTCTTTCACCCCTGATTTATAGTGTAGTGTCTGAGGTAATAGTAAAAGTGGAAAGTGCAGTAGTGCAAACCATTCAGTATTTGTAGCAGCAGCAGATTTTTGTTAAGACACTGTGCAAGTGGTGTGGTGGTGATAAAGTGAATCAGTGCAGGACATTGGTCATGGGCAACAGATATTTTATATATATATATATATATATATATATATATATATATATATATATATATATATATATATATATATATATATATTCTTCAGGCTTCTTGAAAGCCTGGGTGGAGCTGGGGGGAGAGAGTTCAAGAGTTCAATAATCTCACAGCCTGGTGGATGAAGCTCTTTGTGAGTCTGGTGGTGCGGGATCGGAGGCTCCTGTACCTCCTCCCAGAGGGCAGAGTGCTAAACAGGTTGTGTGCGGGATGGCTTGCATCGCCCACAATTGTGGTTGCTTTGCGGGTGAGGTGGGTGGTGTATATGTCTTGCAGAGAGGGGAGTGAGGCCCCAATGATCCTTCCAGCTGCATTCACTATGCGCTGCAGGGCTTTCCTGTTGTAGTCAGTGCAGCTTCCGCCCCACACAGTGATGCAGCTGGAGAGGATGCTCTCAATGGTGCCACGGTAGAAAGTGCTCTTGATGGTTGGTGGAGCACTTGCCCGCTTGAGTTTGCACAGGAAGTAGAGACGCCGCTGGGCCTTCTTTGCCAGTGATAGAGTTTTGGTGGTCCAGGACAGGTCCTCACTGATGTGCACCCCCAGGAATTTGGTGCTGCTCACGGTAGAAAGTGCTCTTGATGGTTGGTGGAGCACTTGCCCGCTTGAGTTTGCACAGGAAGTAGAGACGCCGCTGGGCCTTCTTTGCCAGTGATAGAGTTTTGGTGGTCCAGGACAGGTCCTCACTGATGTGCACCCCCAGGAATTTGGTGCTGCTCACTCTCTCCACAACAGCACCTTCGATGGTCAGTGGCAGGGTGTGACCTGCACTCCCGAGACCAGTTTTTCACAGGCAGTGCTCATGTTCACGTGCAGCCTGACTGACTGAGTTACACCGACCACCTGCGCTTAACGGTCCGTTGTCAGAGGAGTGCTGAGCTTCAGACACCGGGAAAGATCCAAAACCTGTAAAGACGTGAAAAAATAAATAATTACCCAGGAAAACAGAAAGGGATACACTAAATTTGACAACCTGTGTGGTGGCGCAGTGACATTGTGCTATTGCTTAGAGACCCCTGGACTATGATGTTGTTTAAAAATGCGAAAGTACTTTTTTATCCAATTACTCGATTAATTGGCAGAATAATCGATAGAATAATAATCAATAGCTGCAGTCCTACTGTGATCTTTGCTGAATCAATGGATACTCTGATTGCATCACTTGAGAAGCTGAGTTAGGAATCTGGGTGTCTGGGTTTGAAATTGTCCTGGATCAACACTAAGATTCAAGCTTTTAATGACTTCCTGGACTCAGCGATCAGAGTTGTGTCTGTATGTGGTGACAGTGTTCAATATGAAGAGTCATTCATTTTTCTCAAGCAGTGACTTGCATGTCTCTGGGTCCTCTGCCTTTTAGATCAAGAGGCGCCTGGGAAGAGCTTATGGAGTCATGAGGTCACTGGACAGAGGTGTTTGGCGATGCTGATGTCTGCGTGCAAACAAAGGTCCATGTCTTTAGGGTCCTGGTGTTCCTTGGTTTGCTGTATGGTTGTGAAACCTCTATGCAAAACCAGTGACCTAAAGTGATGACTGGATGTCTTTGGTACTAGGTGTCTTTAAAGGATCCTTGAGTACTGCTGGAATGGCTGTCAAAAGGGCAGTTGCTGAGAGAGGCTAAAGAGCCTTTCACACAGAATGTGTTCATGGCATTAACGCATCGCACATTGCTCTAAAACCCGTTATTTTCAATGAGAAGTGTTTTTTCGCGATGCGTGAAAAAGTTGAGTTAGCACAATGTTTTTCCAGGAACGTGCATTGCTGCTTTATGTCATGCCGCTGAGGGTCAAAGGTCAACCCAATCCAAGTTTCACTGCTGCGTGCCATGACATAGCTTCACGTGTCCAATAGAAACGGGGCATCAGGCCAAAAAAATAGAAGATGACAGAGTGCAGAAATGTGTGTCAGAGAGACATTAGAACAATTAATTTATGCAGAACAGTTTTCTAAAGAATTTTGAAGTTCAAAAAACCTTTGTTACATTGGAAAAATTGTAAGCAAAATAGTTTTAAAGCAACAAAGATTCTATAGAAATCTTTGTTCATCTGTAAATTAAAACCATAACTTATCTGTTGTTGGTTCAGATGAGATAATTTCTTGATTCACTTGATAATGAACCTTAGACATTTATTTTTAGACAAACAAAATAGCATGAAAAGTAATGTGTACATTTTTAAGTCTGCTAGATTCATTCATTCATATCATTCATTCATATCTGCATTTCAACCAGGAAAAAAGACACTCTAAATAAATATAAATAATATGATTATGTCGGCGACATGAACAAGCGACGCTCTTCACCATCTCACCATGTCACTTCGGTCCATCAGACTTTTTTCAGTAAAATAGTTCTGGGGAACATGAGTATGGAAAAAAACCTTTCAGCTTCTTGTGGAGCAAAGCTCCCCAGATCCCCCCCCCCCGAAACTGCAGCTCTCTTAACTGCCTGCCGTTTAAAGATTTTTCTTCATTTGCCTCTCACATGCCTGGAAAGTCCTCACTATCTCATTTATGTCCTTCAGACTTTTTCAGTCAGTTTTTCTAGGGAGCATTAGTATGGCCTTCGGGGCCATTGCTTTGCACAGATTATAAACCCAACAAGAGATGAAGTACAACCCCAATTCCAATGAAGTTGGGACGTTGTGTAATATGTAAATAAAAACAGAATACAATGATTTGCAAATCCTGTTCAACCTATATTCAATTGAACACCACAAAGACAAGATATTTCATGTTCAAACTGATAAACTTTATTGTTTTTGTGCAAATATTTGCTCATTTTGAAATGGTTTTCTGCAACACGTTTCAAAAAAGCTGGGACAGTGGTATGTTTACCACTGTGTTACATCACCTTTCCTTCTAACAGCAGTTCCCAAACGCTTATTGCATTTGGGAACTCAGGACACAAATTGCTGAAGCTTTGTAGGTGGAATTATTTCCCATTCTTGCTTGATGTACAACTTCAGTTGTTCAACAGTCTGGGGTCTCCATTGTCGTATTTTGCGCTTCATAATGCGCCACACATTTTCAATGGACGACAGGTCTGGACTGCAGGCAGGCCAGTCTAGTAGCTGCACTCTTTTACTACGAAGCCACACTTGGCATTGTCTTGCTGAAATAAGCAGGGACGTCGCTGAAAAAGACGTTGCTTGGATGGCAGCATGTGTTGCTCCATAACCTGGATGTACCTTTCAGAATTGATGGTGCCATCACAGATGTGTAAGTTGCCCATGCCATGGGCACTAACACACCACCAGACCATTACAGATGCTGGCTTTTGAACTTTGTGCTGGTAACAATCTGGGTGGTTTTTTTCCTCTTTTGTCCGGAGGACACGACGTCCATGATTTCCAAAAACAATTTGAAATGTGGACTCATCAGAACACAGCACACTTTTCCACTTTGCGTCTGTCCATTTCAAATGAGCTCAGGCCCAGAGAAGGTGGTGGCGTTTCTGGATGTTGTTGATGTATGGCTTTCGCTTTGCATGGTAGAGTTTTAAATTGCACTTGTAGATGTAGCGATGAACTGTGTTAACTGACATTGGCTTTCTGAAGTGTTCTTGAGCCTACGCGGTAAGATCCTTTACACAATGATGTCAGTTTTTAATGCAGTGCTGCCTGAGGATCGAAGGTCACGGGCATTCGGTGTTGGTTTTCGGCCTTGCCGCATATATGTAGAAAGTTCTCCAGATACTCTGAATCTTCTGATTATATTATGGGCTGTAGATGATGGAATCCCTAAATTCCTTGTAATTGAAAGTTGAGAAACATTGTTCTTAAACTGTTGGACTATTTTTTCACGCAGTTGTTCACAAAGTGGTGATCCTTGCCTCATCTTTGCTTGCAAATGGCTGAGCCTTTTGGGGATGCTCCTTTTATACCCAATCATGACACTCACCTGTTTCCAATTAATGTGTTCACCTGTGGAATGTTCCAAACAGTTGTTCTTTGAGCATTTATCAACTTTCCCAGTCTTTTGTTGCCACTGTCCCAGCTTTTTTGAAATGTGTTGCAGGTATTTTATTCATTTCAACATTTAATTGAAATGATCTGGTTTTAGAGGTTTTAGAAAAGGTTGTCTTTTTACAGTTACAATCATTTTTAGAAGACAATCTCATCCTTGAAAAATTCCAGTCTGGGTTTAGATCGCGACACAGCACTGAGTCAGCACTTTTAAAAGTTCATAATGATATTACTCTGTCGGTGGATGCAGGGAATCCTGCTGTGCTGGTTCTCTTGGACCTCACAGCAGCCTTTGATACTGTGGATCACACAGTACTTGTTTCCCGGTTGGAACATTTTATTGGCATTCATGGTACTGCACTTAAGTGGTTTAGATCATATTTGGCTGAAAGGAGCTTTTCTGTCATGACTGGGGACCTTTCCTCATCAACTGCTCCTCTGTGCTGTGGAGTGCCGCAGGGATCTGTCCTTGGGCCGATTCTATTTTCTTTGTACATTCTGCCATTGGGGTCAATTATAACCCAGCACAACCTGTCCTTTCATTGTTATGCAGATGATCTGCAAATCTATCTGCCTGTGAGGACTAATGGGAGTGATGCTTTGTCATCATTATTTAATTGTATTCGTGATGTAAAGCAGTGGCTGTCCCAAAACTTCCTTTACCTGAATGATGGTAAAACTGAGATCATGGTGTTTGAGCGCTCTGGCATACCAAATGTGGTAACACCAAATTTTGGTGCTTTGGCTAACTATGTAAAACCAGCTGTCAAGAATTTGGGAGTGATATTTGACAGCTGTTTGAGGTTCGATCAACACATAAATTCTGTTGTCAAAGCTAGTTTTTTCCAACTTCGCCTTTTGGCTAAAATAAAGCACTTTCTCAGTAGACGTGATCTTGAGACGGCCATTCATGCTTTCATCAGCTCCAGACTTGATTATTGTAATGCACTTTATTCGGGCATTAATCAGTCGTCTCTTGCACGTCTCCAGTTGGTGCAGAATGCTGCTGCTCGTCTTTTGACAAACACTTTTAGATGTGAGCATATTACGCCCATCCTGTACTCACTTCACTGGCTTCCAGTTCGTTTTAGAATTGATTTTAAAATTTTAATGTTTGTTTTTAAAGTTATTTATAGCCTTGCACCTCCCTACTTGTCTGAAATTTTAACTTTGCGCACCTACAGTAGGACATTAAGGGCGTCTGGTCAAGATATAAACGCTGGGGTGATCATGCTTTCGCGGTAGCTGGCCTGAGACTGTGGAATGAGCTACCTCTTGAGTTACGTACTATTCCTGACCTAGCACTTTTTAAATCTAAGTTAAAGACTTATTTATTTAAACTGGCTTTTAACACTTAGTGGGGAGGTGACATGTTCTGTTATTTTTATGTTCTTTTTTTATGTGTTGTTTTATTTTTATGTGTTTTATTTTATTTTTATTTTATTTTATTTTATGTGTTTTATTTTATGTGTTTTATTTTATATGTGTTTTATTTTTGTAAATTTGTGTTTTTAATGTTAAGCACTTTGGACACCAGTTGGTGCTGTAAAGCGCTTTATAAATAAATATTGATTGATTGATAATTATGTCCTCATGTTACGGTTTTAGCGACGTCAAAATTGAACCCAAGATGCAGGCAACAGTGAGGCAGCAGGTAATTGCAAACAAGGTGATTTAATGTTCCACAAGCAATGACAACACAGACAAAACAAATGACGTGAAGGAAAAGGGCAAAGAGTCCAAACAAAACTTGCCAAAGGAATCCAATGTGGTACTGTGGTCTCCATTCAAACACCAGCATCAGCATTGTAAAGCCCCGTCACACACAGTAAGAATGTGCCGGAGCCATGCCCGACACAGCAGATATTCCCATAATCTGATGCAGTCGGGAGGACAAGAGGCATCAGAACGCAGACAGACTGCCTCATCCACACCTGTCAGATTGCATCCAAAATGTATGGACACAACTCAGTCTGCTGTCAGATGGCCATAAAAGGTGCTGCAGACTGCCCGATCTCCAGATTTCTGGATGGCAAACACAGACCGGAGTGCTGTGTTCCTCCCTTTGCACAAGACTTCAAAGAACAACCAACATACAGTAGTGTTCAGAATAATAGTAGTGCTGTGTGACTAAAAATATTAATCCAGGTTTGCTCGTAGCACGGGCCGGGGCGGAGGATTAGCAGCAATCTTCCATTCCAGCTTATTAATTAATCAAAAACCCAGACAGAGCTTTAATTCATTTGAAAGCTTGTCTCTTAGTCTTGTCCATCCAAATTGGAAGTCCCAAAAACCAGTTTTATTTGTTATTATCTATCGTCCACCTGGTCATTACTGTGAGTTTCTCTGTGAATTTTCAGACCTTTTGTCTGACTTAGTGCTTAGCTCAGATAAGATAATTATAGTGGGCGATTTTAACATCCACACAGATGCTGAGAATGACAGCCTCAACACTGCATTTAATCTATTATTAGACTCTATTGGCTTTGCTCAAAAAGTAAATGAGTCCACCCACCACTTTAATCATATCTTAGATCTTGTTCTGACTTATGGTATGGAAATAGAAGACTTAACAGTATTCCCCGAAAACTCCCTTCTGTCTGATCATTTCTTAATAACATTTACATTTACTCTGATGGACTACCCAGCAGTGGGGAATAAGTTTCATTACACTAGAAGTCTTTCAGAAAGCGCTATAACTAGGTTTAAGGATATGATTCCTTCTTTATGTTCTCTAATGCCATATACCAACACAGTGCAGAGTAGCTACCTAAACTCTGTAAGGGAGATAGAGTATCTCGTCAATAGTTTTACATCCTCATTGAAGACAATTTTGGATGCTGTAGCTCCTCTGAAAAAGAGAGCTTTAAATCAGAAGTGTCTGACTCCGTGGTATAACTCACAAACTCGTAGCTTAAAGCAGATAACCCGTAAGTTGGAGAGGAAATGGCGTCTCACTAATTTAGAAGATCTTCACTTAGCCTGGAAAAAGAGTCTGTTGCTCTATAAAAAAGCCCTCCGTAAAGCTAGGACATCTTTCTACTCATCACTGTTCTGTCTGAGTTATTTTCATTAGTTACTTCATCCAAACCATCAACATGTTTATTAGACCCAGCTATCTTAGCTAATTATAGGCCAATCTCCAACCTTTCTTTTCTCTCAAAAATTATTGAAAGGGTAGTTGTAAAACAGCTAACTGATCATCTGCAGAGGAATGGTCTATTTGAAGAGTTTCAGTCAGGTTTTAGAATTCATCATAGAACAGAAACAGCATTAGTGAAGGTTACAAATGATCTTCTTATGGCCTCGGACAGTGGACTCATCTCTGTGCTTGTTCTGTTAGACCTCAGTGCTGCTTTTGATACTGTTGACCATAAAATTTTATTACAGAGATTAGAGCATGCCATAGGTATTAAAGGCACTGCGCTGCGGTGGTTTGAATCATATTTGTCTAATAGATTACAATTTGTTCATGTAAATGGGGAATCTTCTTCACAGACTAAAGTTAATTATGGAGTTCCACAAGGTTCTGTGCTAGGACCAATTTTATTCACTTTATACATGCTTCCCTTAGGCAGTATTATTAGACGGTATTGCTTAAATTTTCATTGTTACGCAGATGATACCCAGCTTTATCTATCCATGAAGCCAGAGGACACACACCAATTAGCTAAACTGCAAGATTGTCTTACAGACATAAAGACATGGATGACCTCTAATTTCCTGCTTTTAAACTCAGATAAAACTGAAGTTATTGTACTTGGCCCCACAAATCTTAGAAACATGGTGTCTAACCAGATCCTTACTCTGGATGGCATTACCCTGACCTCTAGTAATACTGTGAGAAATCTTGGAGTCATTTTTGATCAGGATATGTCATTCAAAGCGCATATTAAACAAATATGTAGGACTGCTTTTTTGCATTTACGCAATATCTCTAAAATCAGAAAGGTCTTGTCTCAGAGTGATGCTGAAAAACTAATTCATGCATTTATTTCCTCTAGGCTGGACTATTGTAATTCATTATTATCAGGTTGTCCTAAAAGTTCCCTAAAAAGCCTTCAGTTAATTCAAAATGCTGCAGCTAGAGTACTGACGGGGACTAGAAGGAGAGAGCATATCTCACCCATATTGGCCTCTCTTCATTGGCTTCCTGTTAATTCTAGAATAGAATTTAAAATTCTTCTTCTTACTTATAAGGTTTTGAATAATCAGGTCCCATCTTATCTTAGGGACCTCGTAGTACCATATCACCCCAATAGAGCGCTTCGCTCTCAGACTGCAGGCTTACTTGTAGTTCCTAGGGTTTGTAAGAGTAGAATGGGAGGCAGAGCCTTCAGCTTTCAGGCTCCTCTCCTGTGGAACCAGCTCCCAATTCAGATCAGGGAGACAGACACCCTCTCTACTTTTAAGATTAGGCTTAAAACTTTCCTTTTTGCTAAAGCTTATAGTTAGGGCTGGATCAGGTGACCCTGAACCATCCCTTAGTTATGCTGCTATAGACGTAGACTGCTGGGGGGTTCCCATGATGCACTGTTTCTTTCTCTTTTTGCTCTGTATGCACCACTCTGCATTTAATCATTAGTGATCGATCTCTGCTCCCCTCCACAGCATGTCTTTTTCCTGGTTCTCTCCCTCAGCCCCAACCAGTCCCAGCAGAAGACTGCCCCTCCCTGAGCCTGGTTCTGCTGGAGGTTTCTTCCTGTTAAAAGGGAGTTTTTCCTTCCCACTGTCACCAAGTGCTTGCTCACAGGGGGTCGTTTTGACCGTTGGGGTTTTACATAATTATTGTATGGCCTTGCCTTACAATATAAAGCGCCTTGGGGCAACTGTTTGTTGTGATTTGGCGCTATATAAAAAAATTGATTGATTGATTGATTGAGTATATTTCTTATTGTTACATGGGAAACAAGGTACCAGTAGATTCTCACAAATCCAACAAGACCAAGCATTCATGATATGCACACTCTTAAGGCTATGAAATTGGGCTATTAGTAAAAAAGTAGAAAGGGGGGGTGTTCATGGTGGGGGAGGTGATGGTCTAGTGGTTAAGGTGTTGGGCTTGAGTCCAGAAGATCATGGGTTCAAATCCCCACCTGACTGGAAAATCACTAAGGGCCCTTGGGCAAGGCCTTTAATCCCCTATTGCTCCCGGTGTGTAGTGAGCGCCTTGTGTGGCAACACCCTGACATCGGGGTGAATGTGAGGCATAATTGTAAAGTGCTTTGAGCGTCCGATGCAGATGGAAAAGCGCTATATAAATGCAGTCCATTTACCATTTACCATGTTCACAGTAATAGTAGCATCTGCTGTTGACGCTACAAACTCAAAACTATTATGTTCAAACTGCTTTTTTAGCAATCCTGTGAATCACTAACCCTGTATAACCACAGTTTTTTATGATTTCTTCACATCTGCGAGGCTGTTGTGAAAGTGTAGTGACACGGACCCACAACAGGGGGCGCAAATGAACGGCCAATAGATGAGCCAAAAGGTAACAATTTAATGTTGTGAAATGTGCACAACGAACATACAGACAATCTCAGAATATAATTACAGTCAATCCACAAAGGTGACGTGTGGGCAGGCTCGAGGATAGAAGACGTCTGTCCTGAGAAGAGCCGGAACCACACGATTTCCGCCGCCACAGAACCTGGTGAATACTGGAGCCGCCAAGTCCCGAATTCCCAGGTGATCACCGTCCCCGACTGTCGGATCTGGTACTGCTGGCGAGAACAAACACAGTCAAGTGTGGGTGTGTGTACACCCAGTAACAACAGCGGTGGGAATGCCACCTCCACCTCTCACTCAATAACTGCAGAGTACTGTAGATTCCTCAGGGGAAAAGAGTGCCTTCAACGCTCTCTCAGCTTTCACCGACGGAGGTACTCCTGCAAACACTCACAATATACAAATATTGCAATCACAAATGGCTGAGGATATTACCTCCAATGAAGTATGATATCTCGGCAACGAGGTGGAGATGACGTCTGGTCTTTATGGAGTGAGAGGACGTTGAGTAGATGGGTGACAGCTGTCAAGAGGTAATGAGTGACAGCTGTCACCCCCGGCTGTGTCCATGGCGGCAGCGCCCTCTTGTGCCTGAAGCCCGCACTTCAGGCAGGGCGCCCTCTGATGGTGGGCCAGCAGTACCTCCTCTTCTGGCGGCCCACACACAACAGAGGCATTAATTTTGTTGGTTTGGAACCAAGATTTTGCTCGTCAAGGGCATGTCCTCTTCAGCATAAGGCAACAGGACCTCTTCAAGTATTTTGACATATCCAAACTGATCCATGATACTTGGTATGCGATATATAGGCCCAACACCATAGAAGGAGAAACATGCCCATATCATGATGCTTGCACCACCATGCTTCACTGTCTTCACTGTGAACTGTGGCTTGAATTCAGAGTTTGGGGGTCGTCTCACAAACTGTCTGTGGCCCTTGGACCCAAAAAGAACAATTTTACTCTCATCAGTCCACAAAATATTCCTCCATTTCTCTTTAGGCCAGTTGATGTGTTCTTTGGCAAATTGTAACCTCTTCTGCACGTCTTTTATTTAACAGAGGGACTTTGCGGGGGATTCTTGCAAATAAATTAGCTTCACACAGGCGTCTTCTAACTGTCACAGCACTTACAGGTAACTCCAGACTGTCTCTGATCATCCTGGAGCTGATCAATGGGTGAGCCTTTGCCATTCTGGTTATTCTTCTATCCATTTTGATGGCTGTTTTCCATTTTCTTCCATGTATCTCTGTTTTTTTTTTTTTGTCCATTTTAAAGCATTGGAGATCATTGTAGATGAACAGCCTATAATTTTTTGCACCTGCGTATAAGTTTTCCCCTCTCCAATCAACTTTTTAATCAAACTACGCTGTTGTTCTGAACAATATCTCCAACATCCCATTTTCCTCAGGCTTTCAAAGAGAAAAGCATGTTCAACAGGTGCTGGCTTCATCCTTAAATAGGGGACACCTGATTCACACCTGTTTGTTCCACAAAATTGACGAACTCACTGACTGAATGCCACACTACTGTTATTGTGAACACCCCCTTTTCTACTTTTTTTTACTAATAGCCCAATTTCATAGCCTTAAGAGTGTGCATATCATGAATGCTTGGTCTTGTTGGATTTGTGAGAATCTACTGAATCTACTGGTACCTTGTTTCCCATGTAACAATAACAAATATACTCAAAACCTGGATTAATCTTTTTAGTCACATAGCACTACTATTATTCTGAACACTACTGTATGGACCGGACTCATGCCATATGTGTCCATCCCTGTGGTCACCCACTCCCATTCAGTCACTCCTTCACTTGTCCTCTTTTCCCCAGGCTCAGTGACCTCACGAGCATGTGTGTGCGTAAAAGTGCAGTCCTTCAAGTCCCTACTTCACCAGACTGTGAATTCCTCAAATTATATTGGATACTGGTTCTATTAGACTACTATTGGATTTACCATGGAATTGATCAGCTAGTCTCTGAACGCTATTGACACCATCTTTTCTACAAGAAGGTCAGGACCGGGGGATCCTACCTGCCCAGATGGAACGCATCCTGCGGACTATGTTCTCGACTCCTGGGGGTCTTGGCGTATTGCATGCTTGGTGCCTTTTTCCATTGAGGACGTTGAGGATTTATTCATATTTGGTCTTATGGTAGCAGGGCTGGTACTTTCTGGCTTATGTGCTGCCCTGATCTGTCGGAAAATTGGCAAGATGTTGGCATCAAGAACCATGGCCCCTCGCTTGTCTGTCATGATTAACAAGGTGGGCAAGGCGTTGGATTCTCAGACTGCGATGACTCTTGAACTCAGACGCAAATTGGATGACATCTTGGAGCAGATGCGTGCCTTGCAGATGAAGTTGAAGATTTCGGAGGCCGGGGAATATTCTTAATTCATAATTGGGAATATTCTTAATTCATAATTGGGATTTGGTTGTTCAAGTGGAACTGTAAAAAGTGTTTTTCACTGCTCAAACCACAACGCGGCAGGCTTATCAAGCCTGAAGGACAAATTGCCTGACTGTTTTCCTCCAGAGGAATGTCTTCAGGCCTTGGTGATTATTTGGCTCCTTTCTTATCTCAACCCATAAAGACAATAAACTGTTTTTCATAGGACTGAAGCATGCTCCACTCCCTCTCCCTACCCCCATCACACACCCCCCAGTCCAGCTTCTGCTCACGTCAACCCCTTCCCTTCTGCGGGGGCGGCCCGGTTTTAGCTGCTGCTGGTCCCCGTCCCCCCCAAGCTGACGGTGGTGCAACTCAGGGTTGCTGCGTGACCTTAACCCACTTGCCTCAATTCGGATAGCGGACTTCTTCAAATTTAGTGCACATAAACAATGTCAAATGTGTATGTGCTGTCTTTAATTCTGATGTGTGCCATTATTACTGTAAACAAGTAATTATTGTGGATTAATTGCTGTCTGAGGTCATGGGAGTGTAAACATAATTTCTCCACTGTGAGATCAATAAAGTATATCTCATCTCAAACAGTGCTAACCACTAAGCCACCGTGCTGCCCGTAATCAGTTTTTCTTGAAAAAATTTTTTTTAATTAATTAAATAAAATGACCAATGTCTGTATCAGCCATGGACGGAATTGGTCAAATCTGTGCTATTTTTCTCAAGAGGAAGAAAACACGTTAGGTAATCTCTCTAAAGTGTGACTCAAAAGAAAATGTGTGATCAAAGATTTAGCTTCATCAGTGTGTTTAATGAGGCATCCCAGTAATCATACGGGGCGGGACGCCTCATCAACAGTTGACATATACTGGCCTGTATGATCAGTTGATCAGATGATCACCAATGACCATCATCTCAGTCTTCTCTAAATTTAGTTTTAGGAAATTACATGACATCCAGTTTTTCATTAAAGCCAAACAATCCTAAATTCTTACATTCATTGAGTGATTATGTTCTTTAATGACTTGGAAAACTGTCCTCAACATTGCAGTGAAAAGTAATTTAAAGCTTTGCAATATCTCCCCATGATGTGCTGCATGAAGCAAAAAGAACAAATGACCTAAAAAAAGAATCCTGCTGTACCCCATATCTCACTGCAGAGAATTAAATTTTTATACAACACGCATTGCGATCAGATGAGTAAATATTATAACAACCAAGCAATAACCTGACCAGAAATGCCAAAATTATTTTCAGGTCTTTCCAAAAATATGCAAAGATTTGTAGTATCAAAAGGTATACACGGTCCTGTTGTTTTTAGTCCACTTTTCAACAGTCTTTGCAAAGAAAACAAATGTAAAATTGGTCTTACCAATCCAGCCATTAATCCAGGATAAGTTTTCGGTTTTTTGTTGTTGTTGTGTTTTTTTTGTTTTTTTTTCAGTTAGCCATGATAATTTAATCATGGCTAATTTAAAATAAGTGTGAATATGAACCATTGGCTCTCGTATCATGAAAATCACATAACAAAACTGTGGCAAGAAAAAAAATGTCTGGTAATGCTGTTGTGAAAGTGTCGTGACACGGACCCACAACAGGGGGCGTTAATGAACGGACAATGGATAAGCCAAAAAGTAACAATTTAATGTTGTGAATCGCACAACGAAGTACAGACAATAACAATATGGTGGAATGTCAATTATACACAAGGTGACGTGTGGGCAGGCTCAAAGATAGAAGACGTCTGGCGAGAGAAGAGCCGGATCCCACACAGCTTCCACCACCAACGGATCTGAAGAACACCGGCGCCGCCAAGCCCTGCGCCCCAGGTGGCCACTGTCTTCAGCAGTCAGACCCGGTACTGCTGGCAGAGAACAGAGACAGTACTGTTGAGTGTGAGTTCGCACACTCAGTAATCCCACAGTCAGTGTTTAGTTAGGAGGGAGCACCTCCACCTCCAATCACACACTCGTGCAGCTCCTGTTTAACCACTTATCTGGTTTGGGGTGTGAGGCGAAGCCGTCGCTGATCACACCAAACGCCAATCCCACAGATAAGGACACACCACAGGAAAACGGCTGCAAAGAAGTTCAGATTGTTACTTTGTAAGTCAGCAGAGAAGTTACCTGATTGGTAGCTGATTTCTCGGCGGGGAGGTGGAGTTGCAGTCCGGCTTTTATGGAGGATGTGGTTGATGAGTGACAGCTGGTGTTGATGATGTGTGACAGCTGTCACTCCCAGTAGGTCCGACGCCCTCTCGTGCTTGGAGCCCGCACTCCAAGCAGGGCGCCATCTGGTGGTGGTGGGCCAGCAGTACCTCCTCTTCAGCGGCCCACACAACAAATGCCTTCAATCGTCAAGCAGTTATTACAGTGAAAAAAAAGAATAACAGAAATACAGACCTTTTGTCAGTTTGCCACTTCCTATTTCTCAGTAGCAAATAAATTAAAATATGGGCCATGTTTCAATTGATTGTTGCCAGTAGTTGTGAAACAATGTGTAACATAGCAGCAGCACAACAATGAATAATTAAATATGTTGCCTACAATTTCATATTACCTAGTATTGTATAACTTTAGTATTATTTATTGCAGCATGAATTTGATGAAAACAGTTACATTTTGTAACCTTACATATTCCATATAAAACAGCAATTTACTGAATATCATCCTTGTTTCAACATTTACTGTATTCTTGTTAACTGTCACAACGCGAGACACCAGAATAACAATGAATATTCCAAGTTTCATTAAGACTGGCTGAAAGTTTTTGCCAAAAATGAAATTGTAGAATTGTGCATCTTTGGGATTCTAGCTGCAAAATGAAGCAAATGAATAACCCAGAAGCCACATACAGATCAACTCTAAAATGTAACAGTTTCTTATGCATGATGAGATTGTGCATTTCACAGAGTTTTCTGGAGATTATCTGAAAATTATCTGTGTAATGACCAACACACAAAGACATTAAAATATTTGCAAAGTAAAAAGACTAAAATGGTCTACTGTTGAGTAATGTTGTAAAACATCAGCTAAGCTGTCCTTCCTTCCTGTATACTCATATTTCCATATGATACTAGTGTTTTGGCTACTTAAAGGTAGGACAGTATATGTAACCATGGGTATGTCTGCAGTTCCAGCAGAAAGAATGGATTATTTTGTGTTATTTATCTTAGCTCTGTTCATAATGGATTGATTTGTGCTACTGGCACTGACAATCTTTTAATTTTTCAGTGGCATCCTCTCACCTGTGCTAACTCTCTTGAAAATCCTGGCATTCCTAGACTCATACTGCCGCAGTGAAGCAAATGGAATCAGCCATCATGAGACAAGCAAAAGAAATTAGATCAAGAAGCCAAGGCTGTACACTGCGGGTGGAGATTAGTTTACAGTGCAATGTGTCAGCCACATTGCTGTATATAGACCTGCTGTGTTTCTTGGCAATGGCTAAAATAAATCCTTAGTACTTAACAAATGACTTTTCCACTCTTCTAGTATGGGCCAACTACTTGGTAAGAAGGTCTGCACAAAGAAAAAAAGTTCATCTTACCATATTTTGTTTATTGTTGTTTAAGTGGGAGTTTAGAGAAACTATTGTGCCTGCAAAAGTTTAAGAAAAAACTTACTACCCTCTACATTATCCAAAATATAATAATAATAATAATAATAATAATAATAATAAGCATTTCATTGGAAATTAGTGTTGTAGCTGATGTGCTCCACTGTGGGATTGCTTTCTTTTAATGCTGCCTTGACATGTTGAAAGGAGAAAAATAGTTGTACTAGTCTGCAAAGGCAGATGGTAAATTATGACAGCAGATGTTTAACTTTGATGTTGTAGCTACAATTAGGTCCATAATATTTGGTCAGTGACACAATTTTCACAGTTTTGTGTACATCACCACAGTGGAATTGTAATGAAGCAGTTGACATATACTGGCAGAGTAGACTTCCAGCCTTAATTCAGGGGGTTTAACAAAAGTATTCCATTAAGCGTTAAAAAAATTACAGCCTTTTTTATTCACAGTACCTCCATTTTCAGATTACATAATTATTAGACAATTTAAATGTAAGGATTTTATTAATGGAAATCATCCGTTTTCCAGGAAGTTGTGTTAACACAAGTCATAGAATGGAAGCATGAAAATTTCCAAGTCATTGAATATGTATGTCTTGGATATTTATGGTGAAGGTACTGCATTTGTACAGCGCTTTTCCACCTGCATCAGAAGTTCAAGGCACTTTACAATTATGCCTCACATTCACCCATTCATACTCACACACTGATGATAGGGTGCTGCCATGCAAGGTGCTTACTACACACTGGGAGCAACTAAGGGATTAAGGACCTTGCCCAAGGGCCCTTAGTGATTTTGTGGTCTGGCTGGGTTTTGAACCAAGGATCCTCTAGTCTGAAGCCCACAGCTTAACCACTAGACCATCACCTCCCCAATATGTCAGCATTCCTAGACTTATTCTTAAACTTTATACGTCAGCCATTGAGAAATACAAACAGTATGACAGTGTATGTAAAGTCTGACTGGAGTGGGCAGTTCTCAAAAACTAACTTTGCAAGAAGGAGACAAGTGAGGGAAGCTACCAAGACACCCATGACAATGCTGAAGGAGTTATACGATTCTGTGACTGTGCATAGCGCAATGTTTGTGTTGCATCATCAGTGATACTGCTGCTTCATGGATCAAAGACCTTTCTTTAAAATATATGAAATTTATTGCCAAAAGGCACATGGGAGACTTCTGACTACATTTGTGTGTGTTTCTGCCATCTAATGGCTCTGAAAATGGAGGGACCATGGACAAAAAAGGCTGTTCTGCAACAGTTTGTGATATTTCTGATAAATCCTCTTGAATTAAAGCTAAAAGTCTCAGACACGTAGAGCTTGATTTTCTTCTTTTTTTTTTTTTCTTTTTTTTTTACTCCATTGTGGTGGTGTGCTGTCACTGTGCCTGACAGTATACTATCAAATTAACTCTTGGCATCAGTGAAGAGAAAAGGCTTCAGGGCTAATTGTCACTTCTTTGAGGTCACCTCATAAATGTTCAACATTAGTGGTGAAATATTAGAAGTACAACTGACCTTGTGTGTAGCAATAAAAGCATCATATCATCATAAGTGGATACTCAACCATCTGATTATAATTTTACAATCTCTGAGTCAATACTTTATACTATGTCCTGCAAAGACAGGGGAGTTTTACACAACAGCATTACAGTGATAATCAGTTTTGATTGAGCCAGCTGTACATTAATTGAACAGATTCACAAATTTTATTTGACAAGTACAAGGTGTACAGGATAGGTTACCAGCTCAAACTGATTCATGTATTTAACATCACACATATGTGATCATCACAGAATCATGAATGGGACTGCTTCTTGCTCAACTCATGAAACACAACTGCACATCAACCCATTGCAAAAGCAATTTACTACAACCCCTGGCAAAAATTATGGAATCACCGGCCTCGGAGGATGTTTATTCAGTTGTTTAATTTTGTAGAAAAAAAGCAGATCACAGACATGACACAAAACTAAAGTCATTTCAAATGGCAACTTTCTGGCTTTAAGAAACATTATAAGAAATCAGGAAAAATAATTGTGGCAGTCAGTAACGGTTACTTTTTTAGACCAAGCAGAGGGAAAAAAAAAATATGGAATCACTCAATTCTGAGGAAAAAATTATGGAATCATGAAAAACAAAAGAACGCTCCAACACATCACTAGTATTTTGTTGCACCACCTCTGGCTTTTATAACAGCTTGCAGTCTCTGAGGCATGGACTTAATGAGTGACAAACAGTACTCTTCATCAATCTGGCTCCAACTTTCTCTGATTGATGTTGCCAGATCAGCTTTGCAGGTTGGAGCCTTGTCATTGACCATTTTCTTCAACTTTCACCAAAGATTTTCAATTAGATTAAGATCCGGACTATTTGCAGGCCATGACATTGACCCTATGTGTTTTTTTGCAAGGAATGTTTTCACAGTTTTTGCTCTATGGCAAGCTGCATTATCATCTTGAAAAATGATTTAATCATCCCCAAACATCCTTTCAATTGATGGGATAAGAAAAGTGTCCAAAATAGCAACGTAAACTTGTGCATTTATTGATGATGTAATGACAGCCATCCCCCCAGTGCCTTTACCTGACATGCAGCCCCATATCATCAATGACTGTGGAAATTTACATGTTCTCTTCAGGCAGTCATCTTTATAAATCTCATTGGAACGGCACCAAGCAAACGTTCCAGCATCATCACCTTGCCCAATGCAGATTCGAGATTCATCACTGAATATGACTTTCATCCAGTCATCCACAGTCCACGATTGCTTTTCCTTAGCCCATTGTATCCTTGTTTTTTTCTGTTTAGGTGTTAATGATTGCTTTCGTTTAGCTTTTCTGTATGTAAATCCCATTTCCTTTAGGCGGTTTCTTACAGTTCGGTCACAGACGTTGACTCCAGTTTCCTCCCATTCGTTCCTCATTTGTTTGTTGTCCATTTTCAATTTTTGAGACATATTGCTTTAAGTTTTCTGTCTTGACGCTTTGATGTCTTCCTTGGTCTACCAGTATGTTTGCCTTTAACAACCTTCCCATGTTGTTTGTATTTGGTCCAGAGTTTAGACACAGCCGACTGTGAACAACCAACATCTTTTGCAACATTGCGTGATGATTTACCCTCTTTTAAGAGTTTGGTAATCCTCTCCTTTATTTCAATTGGCATCTCTCGTGTTGGAGGCATGATTCATGTCAGTCCACTTGGTGCAACAGCTCTCCAAGGTGTGATCAGTCCTTTTTAGATGCAGACTAATGAGCAGATCTGATTTGATGCAGGTGTTAGTTTTGGGGATGAAAATTTACAGGGTGATTCCATAATTTATTCCTCAGAATTGAGTGAGTCCATATTTTTTTTCCTCTGCTTGGTCTAAAAAAGTAACCATTACTGACTGCCACAATTATTTTTCCTGATTTCTTATAGTGTTTCTTAAAGCCAGAAAGTTGCCATTTGAAATGACTTTAGTTTTGTGTCATGTCTGTGATCTGCTTTTTTTCTACAAAATTAAACAACTGAATGAACATCCTCCGAGGCCGGTGATTCCATAATTAATAATTGTCAGGGGTTGTAGAAGTGTTGCCTTGCATTTTAATCTCCTCAACTTCCTGTAATTGTATCATCATTCCCTAATATCCCTGGGCACAAGTTTAAGGTACCTCTCAAGGATAGATGAAGAATGCACTTTGTCTTCAAATGTTATTGAATTAATAATTGTAATTTGCTTAGGAAAAATATTCCATGAACTGGGAACATACAGTTGTGCTCAAATGTTTACATACCCTGGCAGAATTTTTGCTTTTTGTTGCCATTTTTAAGAGAATATGAATAACAGCACAAAAAGTTTTTTTTCATTCATGGTTAGTGGTTGGGTGAAGCCATTTATTGTCAAACAACTGTTTCCTCTTTTTAAATCAAAATGACAAGAGAACTACCCAAATGAACCTGATCCAAAGTTTACATACCCCTGTTCTTAATACTGTGTATTGCCTTCTTTAACATCAATGACAGCTTGGGGTCTTTTGTGGTAGTTGTGGACAAGGCTTTCTGATGGTAAAGCTGCCACTGAATATGTTTCAGACTTTATTTACATCAGTTACAAAGAAATACAAACAATATGGCACACTATGGTAAATCTGCATGGAGCAGACAGTTCTCAAAAACTGAGTGACTGTGCAAGAAGTAGAAGAGTGAGGAAAGCCACCAAGACACCCAGATAACCCAGAAGAAGTTATAGACTTATGTGGCTGTGATTGGAGAAATTATGCACAGTGCAAGCTTTGCATTTTGTATCACCAGTTATCCATCTTCATGATGAAGTGGTATAGAGGAGGATTTTCTTAAAAAGAAGACCTGAAAGTTTAACTACAAATTGCCAGAAGGTACATCTGAGATGCAAGCCTGGATTTGATCTGTTTTGGTGAAAGAAAATCCTTCTCTGCTCTACTCCACTATGAAGCTAAGAGTAGTGATGCAAAATGCAAAGCTTGCACTGTGCAAAGACTGTGCACCGAAAGATTAAATAAAATGTAATTGTTACCGTTAGAGGTCCAGTACAGGCTATGGACTCAAATGCTGGGAGCAAGGAAACAGAGCTGGTTGTGAGTGAAAAGATATTTATTTACAAGAAGGAAAATAATAATGCTCGCTGGGGGTGTCTGCAGAGTGGAGAGTCAGCCCGCTCGTAGCGGTGGAAAATAGGGAGCTGCAGGTTCCCAAGCCAGTCTTGAAAGGGAACTGAAATCCTGGAGTTTTTGAATTCTGGAGCCAGGCCTAGGTGAGACGCACAGAGCTGAGAACAAGAACCAGGAGAACGGAGGAGAGTGATGGTGAGTGATTGCACGCGTAACATTGAAGCCTTTAACAACAGGCAGTTCACTGAACGCTTAAAACAGGAATGTTCACAGTTCTGGAAATAATGTTCTCTGTTTGGGAAATTTGCTGTTCAGGAATTTTTCACAATTACTGAATTATCTTCAGAGATCAGAGGTCAAGTGCTGTGCACCTTGTGGCACAGTTTCAATTAAGCAGGAATTGACTTTAGAAATGACTTGGAGAGTTCTTAGTAGTTCAATAGCAGAGTTCATACAGTTCTTAGAAAACAGTTCTTGGATATATTTCTTGGAACAGTTCTTGGATACAGTTGGATACTGGGTTTCAGTAGCCCGCTGCTGATGAGCCACTAATGCACCTCAGGTGTGTGGTGGTGAAAAGAGTTGTTCCTCGGGTCTGAGTGCACCATCTGGGGGAAAAACTCACAAACTACACACAAGGTTAAAAACAGGGAAGGGTAGAGAAGAAGCCAAAAGGCTGGCCACAACAGTAAAAAAAAGTCATTTCAGGCTGACAAGACATTTCTTTTAGCACTTATGAGAGTTTAGCATAAGTGTGAATGAGTCTGACTCTTGAACAGAGCAATGGCGTGCTCTGAATGAGCACACCATTGAAGCAGCAGAGAGTGAGAAACAGCCCATGTGACCTTCTGCAAGCTCTAACCTTAGCTGTGAGGCAAAATAATTTACAACAGCAGTGAGTATGAGGTGACATTGTAGTTTCAGGAAGTGGTTGAATGAAGTCTTGGTGACATTTCATCGCTGAGGGTCCCTTCACACATAACGCGATTGAAGCCAACTAGCGTATGAAGAAGGAATTCCATGCCATTCATGAAAAATTGGAGCTCCTCAAACACCTTGTACACCTGTCGCTGCAAGTATTCGTGCACACCAGTAGCCGAAAGACAGCAAATGCCCTGCGCATGCTCATTCGATCCCCCACTCGGCAGGTTCCGACCAAATTCCAGGTGTTGTACATGAACATCTAACACCGCTCGCTGCACACTTAGAAAAGGCGGAGCTATTCGCCCTCCACCAACACACAGACACACACACCGTGAATCCAACACTGTCAGCTGTGGCTGAAGGTCCTGGAGTGCAGTCTCTGTCCACCGCATCGCGTTGGTGGGTCAGCTTACTGCTGTGTCCTGCAACTCAGCTGGAGAACACACAGTGCACATGTGTGTTCAGGCGATCATGAGGACCGGCCAGCGTCAGAGCACGCGGCACTGTGTGAAGCCAGCCCAGGCGGCTGATGTCCCTTCCACCACATAATTTGTAGTTTACATGACAGACAGAGAGAGTGGAAATTAAATAAAACATAAGGGTGAAGGCGTGAACTCATTCTTCTGTGATCGCTTTGCTCATATGCTTTGCTGTGGACATACAGCGCCTGTCAGCTGACCACCGACTGTCAGCTGGATGTGAGCATGCACACAAGTTGTCAAATTAAGAACACAAACGTCAGACAGATGCAGGACAAACACATAATAATACATGCATTAAATTAAAATCACAGAACAAAGCAACCAGAGAGTGAGCCTTTTTTTTCTGTGACCTGCCGAGGTCCGCTGGCAGAGGTGGGCATGTCCCCCTGTGATGTGCAGTTGTTCAGATATCTGTGCTCGTAAGTTATCGCTGGGGAACACCTGTACTGGCTTGTAGGATATTAAGTCATATAACTACAGCGTGAAGCGCGGATGTCAGCATGCTGTCTTCACGTGGAAATAAATTAAAACATATTGCTTCAACTGACAGCTGCATCAGCGCAGCCCAATGCTGGTGAATATAGTGCCATGCAGGACATCACCCCATGGGACACTCCCATGAGGCATGTGTCACTGCGGGATTTCCCCACATTGTAATAATTAAAACACAGATCACATTTGCAGCAGATCACTGCGCTTTGGGCACGCCATGCCGGCTGTATGTGTTCATGACAAGAGCTGGCTCTTCATGGCAAGGGAGCTGGCCAGCTTGAGTACATCAGGTAATTCATGTAAAACATGAAAGAAAGAATAGTAATCCACGTCATTTCATTACTTCCTGGTGTACGTCTAGACGGAGGGTAACTCCGCTCTTCATAACAGGAATTAAGTATTATAAATTATGGTGTTTTTAAAAATTATTTCCTCCACTGGTGTGTGCACGACTTTCCACGTGCTTGCACTGTGTTCTTGCACATGAACACGGGCGTGCATGAAACCGTTGCTGCCGAATCGTGCACACCTGTCCAACTGTGTGTCTCTCCCAACAGCAGATGGAATGTTTCGTGGTTCCCCATTTCATTTTTGGTTCGCGGCTCTTCTTCCGGTTTCTGCGTCTTTTGTGTTATGTGTGAAGGGGTCCTTATCTGTGAATAGACACATGATGAAAAACAGAGATGGATACTCCTCACATCCATTGACCTCAGAGGGTTAAAGTCAGTCCATTGTATATCCTAGTCACTATAACAGCTCTCCCATGCATTAAGGAAAAACACAATTTCAATCTGCTTCTTAAAATGTTAAAGTAAACAGATTTTGTGTGTGTGTGTGTGTGTGTGTCCTCACTTCCACTCAGTTTAGAATTGTAATACATGTTGTCCACATGTTTCATTTCCAAAAGTATGCCTAGTGTGTAAGACTAAATAAAAAGTAAAACGTGTTTTCAAGTTGACAAGACTGTTTTTAATAGCATTTATTTGGGTTTTCGTGTCAGTATGAATTTGTCTGACTCCTGAACAGAGCGTTCTGCCTGAGCCTGTTGAAGCGGCAGGCAGAAAGGGAGAGAGAGACAGACTCATGTGATCTTCTCCAGGCTCTAGGATTGGCTGTGAGGCAAAGATCGTCTAGAACAGGAATTGAAACTAGAAGTGACACTCTGGAGATTCAGGAAGTGGTTAGTTGAAATCTCTGTGATGTTCTGTCACTGAGGTAAATGGTAAATGGACTGCATTTATATAGCACCTTTCCATCTGCATCAGATGCTCAAAGCTTTACAGTAATGCCTCACATTCACCCCAATGTCAGGGTACTGCCATACAAGGTGCTCACTACACACTGGGAGCAACTAGTCAAGAGAAACATGAGTTGGACACTCTGGTGTGTCCATTGATCTAAGAGAGCTAAACGTACACTTTTATGCTAACCGGGGGTGGGGGGGGTGGGGGGGGGGGGTCATCAGGTCCCTTCGACTCTCTTCCCAGGCTATGGCCCTGTAAACAGAAGAAAAACATGTTGGTGAAGAATGTGGAAAACTCCTTTTAATATCATACTTGACCGGCCAGGAGGAAGTCTCTCTCTCTCTCTCTCTCTCTCTCTCTCTCTCTCTCTCTCTCTCTCTCTCTCTCTCTCTCTCTCTCTCTTTCACACACACACACACACACACACACACACACACACACACACACACACACACACACACACACACACACACACACACACACACACTTTTCACCAGAAACATAGTTGGAGTGTGTTTGAAATGATATGAAAATCATTTGTGAACCTCTCACCATGTCAGCTGTGCCACTGCGCTTTTCAAACAGAGGGAGATGATCTTGCACTGTTGATCTGTGATAAGATTGTTGCACATTTAAACAGAATGTTAAATTATTTTTATAATACTGTGGTTCTATCCGGCAGCAGCAGCTGCTGTGACTGCTCGGTCCACTGGCACTGTACTTTGGAGACAATGCACACACACTTATTTGAAGACTCTGGTTTAATTTAACAGATAATATCAATTACAAAATACCTTCATCTGGCTATTTTCCTAAAGAAAGCTTGATGGTTCTCACTTTTGATCTAGTCTTTGCTTTTGATATGAGTGGGTGACTTCAACTAGGGCTGTAATGGTTCAAACACACATGAGTTTTGTGTGACTGATGGACTATGTCACAGTGCATGCATTAGAAACACACATAAACCATCGCCAACCGTAACCCCAACCCCCTACACACAACCCTCCTTCTTTCCTTCCTGTATGCCTGCAAATACGTCAACATTTTATATCACATCAACGTTTTGCATTTTGTATCACCAGTTATACAGCTTCATGATGAAGTGGTATAGAGGAGGATTTTCTTAAGAAGAAGACCTGAAGGTTTAGCTACAAATTGTCAGAAGGAATATACTGTATATGATGCAAGCCTAGATTTGATCTGTTTTAGTGAAAGACCGTCCTTCTTTGGTCTACTCCACTGTGAAGCTAAGAGTAGCGATTCAAAATGCAAAGCTTGCACATAAGCCTATAACTTCTTCTGGGTTGTCTGGATGTCTTGGTGTCTTTCCTCACTCTTCTCCTTTCACAGTCACTCAAGTCTTGAGAACTGTCAACGGCCCCCATCACACATAGCAAGAATGTGGCGGAACCATGCCCGATACGGCAAATATTGCCATAATCTGATGCAGTCGGTAGGAAAAGAGGCACGGTCTGCAGTGTCAGAGTCCAGACAGACTACCTCGTCCACACCTGTCAGATTGCAACCAGACAGTATATAGACGACACAGACCTCTGTCAGAAGGCCATAAAAGGCGCTGCAGACTGCCCAATCTCCAAATGTCTGGATGGCAGACCGGAGCGCTGTTTTCCTCATGCGCGGGGTTATAATTATCACTCAGCCGTGTGTGTGTGTGCGCGTGTGTGCATGCATAATGCTGCATGGGCCACTAAGTGCGCGCACGGGGCGCACGTGCGCACGCCTGCCACTGGACAGCCTTGCTCCAAAGCTTGTTGGCATTGGGCAGTGCAGTCTCTCAGACAGAGCATCTTTCCAGGGAACTTTCTTTTTTCTTGTTTGCCTACTTCAGGACCACAACGCAACTCTGGACACCGCGATGGTTGGATTATCACATGGAATTCATTTCTGAACTGGATCTGCAAAAGACCAACCGTTTACAGCCCATATCTGGCACGGATCTGGGACAGATGTGGTCTACATTACGGCACCGTGACAGGAACATGGGGTCAGCATAATGACAAGCAATTTTATCTGCAATCGGCAGAAATTATCCATTAGCGGTTATAAACTCAGGGCTGCAAAAACTCTGTGAATCTGCAGGATACGTGGATTTCATCATGTGGGGGGGTGTTAGTGTGTACTCTGTAATCATGATCATCATTGAGGTTTTTTAAATGCTTATCGCAAAGCAGTTTTTTCTTTACGACAAGCAAGTTTTACGGGGGTAAGTTCTGTGGATCCGAGGAAACTGATTTGTATCTGTAACGCACAGATCAGTGTCCGTGGACTCATAGAACTTGCTTGTCATAAAGAAAAAAAACCCTGACATGGCCTGTAACAGCCTGGCACAAGTTCTAAGGTATATCTCCTCCAAAGTTAGAAGGTGAACATTTATTACAGCATGAGATCCGTCCAATTCCGAGCCTGATGCGTGAAATGATGTGTTACTGTGCACCACGGAGAGGCGCAGCTGCCTGTGTTATGATGGAGACAATAGTTCACATTATTTGCGTCGCTCATGGGAATGAATGGACAAATATCTGGACTGTAAGATTTATTGTGGATATGACAACCTGTTCAGATTTGCGGGGGCGTGCGCACATTAGTGCACGGATAGCTGCTGTTCACATTCACTGTACATAATAATTTATAATTATTATCGTGATGAAGTGTGCCACATACATTTCAACAGTTCCTTTGCACTCCGGTGGGGGGGTTGGACATTATTATACATGGCACTGCAGGTCATACTAGCAGGCTTTGCGGTGCCAGATCTCTCTCGTTCCCGAGTGTGCGCTCAAATCATTTTGGATCCCATTTTGCCGCCATCAGAATATGTAAATTGTGGTTAGATGGTCCTCAGATAACACATGGACCTCCGTCGGATAGGTATCCCATCTTGACGGCACCCGGAGAGTTTTGAACATGTGCATCACACTCTGGGCTGCTGGCCGATTTTGACCAACTGTGTCGACTTCTGCAGATGGCTGTCAAAATGTTTTGGAACTGAAATCCGACACCTTTCAGATGTGCCCCAATTCATAAGTCCGACGCCACTCTGCTCCATGCAGAGTGACTCCATGCAGATTTACCATAGAGTGCCATACTGTTTGTATTTCTTTGTAATCGATGTAAATAAAGTCCAAGACATATTCGGTGGCAGCTTTACCATAAGAGAGCCTCGTCGACAACTACCACAAAAGACTCCAAGCTGTCATTGATGTTAAAGGGGCAATACATGGTATTAAGAACAGCAGTATGTAAACTTTTGATCAGGGTCATTTGGGTAGTTTCTGTTGTCATTATGATTTAAAAATAGTAAACACAGTTTGATAGTAGCTGACTTGATGAATGAAAAGCCATGAGTGAAAAAAAGTTTTTGTATTATCATTCATATTCACTGAAAAATGGACAAAAGAAAAAAACTATAATTCTGGACAGGGTATGTAAACTTCTGAGCACATATGTTAATCCAGTGGTTTTCAAACTGTGTGGTGTGCCGTGGTGGGGGGGGGGGCAAGAGTTTTTCAGGGGGGGAGCACAAACAAAATAACTGTATACATTGTTAACCAACAAAAGAAGGGGAAAAAAGGAAAAAGAAAACATTGTTCGCTAACATGCCAGCAGCAAAATGGATAAATTTGTTAGTGCGTAAATCTACCAGTGAGAAGACAGAGTTTGGGGCAAACAAAAAAAGACGAAAGTAGAGGACGATCTTCGTTTGGTCCTCTCCATTGTTCATCCACACATCAGCCGCCTGTGAAAGACCCAGACTCATTGCTCACATGACACAAGAGGTGAGACTACATGAGAGACCAAATATGTATAAAAATTTAATTCATATTTTTTATGTTAAAATGTGTTAGTTATGCCTAGGACGTTTAAAAACACAGCAGCTGTGTTCCCACGTGCACAAATTGTTGCACCGGCATCGTGCACGCATGCTCGTTGGTGCAGTGTTTCGTGGTTCACTCATATGAGCTGCCCCGAGGGGTGTCACCCTGAGATGTACCTATTCGCACTATGTGTGAATGGACCCTAAAGTAGGCATTAGTGAAAAACAGCACACATGCAGCAAAAAAAAAAAAAAATACTAACGCATTGCTTTTTTTCCCCCTCAAATACACCCATAGTCTCTTTCTGAGGATGGCACAACATAAAAGCACAGATAAAAACCTTCTATCCTGTCAATCAGGTTGTGCTTTCCATGTGCATGCACAAGGTTTTCTTTGTTCCTGCTCAGAAAATGTGCAAACTTTGGAAAGTATTTTTTTCATACTCCTAATACTACTAATAATAATATCAATACTGCCAATATACTAATGCTAATACTACTAATAATAATTGTGTAATTTACAGTGATGCCGGTAACGCGTTACTCTAATCTGACCACTTTTTTTAGTAACGAGTAATCTAATGCGTTAATCTTTCCAAATCAGTAATCAGATTAAAGTTACTTCTCCAAGTCACTGTGCGTTACTATTATTTTTGCATTGTGGGTCGATAGCAGCATTAAACTTGGTCCGTGGGCAAGGGGTTGGGGTTCGACTGAACTGCCCACTTTAAGCGAGCTGTGAGCTTTTCATCCGCGGTTTTGTGCAGCAGCTACGACTCGTCCTCACCTCTTAAAGCACGGTGACAACAGCACACCTGCACTGAGCTTTACAAAGACATTTTTTATGTTTTTTCCTCCTTTATTTAGAATTCTGAGCTGAACCGCTCCGTATCTGGTCGTTAAAAACAGCTGATCCTGATCATGCAGATGAGCTTCCCTGAGACGGTTTCTGACAGTTTCTGCAGAAATTCTTTGGTTATGCAAACCGATTGTTTCAGCAGCTGTCCGAGTGGCTGGTTTCAGACGATCTTGGAGGTGAACATGCTGGATGTGGAGGTCCTGGGCTGGTGTGGTTACACGTGGTCTGCGGTTGTGAGGCTGGTTGGATGTACTGCCAAATTCTCTGAAACGCCTTTGGAGACGGCTTATGGTAGAGAAATGAACATTCAATACACGAGCAACAGCTCTGGTTGACATTCCCGCTGTCAGCATGCCAATTGCATGCTCCCTCAAATCTTGCGACATCTGTGGCATTGTGCTGTGTGATAAAACTGCACCTTTCAGAGTGGCCTTTTATTGTGGGCAGTCTAAGGCACACCTGTGCACTAATCATGGTGTCTAATCAGGATTTTGGTATGGCACACCTGTGAGGTGGGATGGATTATCTCAGCAAAGGAGAAGTGCTCACTATCACAGATTTAGACTGGTTTGTGAACAATATTTGAGGGAAATGGTGATATTGTGTATGTGGAAAAAGTTTTAGATCTTTGAGTTCATCTCATACAAAATGGGAGCAAAACCAAAAGTGTTGCGTTTATATTTTTGTTGAGTGTAAGTACTACGCTGGGCCTAATTTACTACAGTTCTGCACTAAGTGGAATTGATGAGTCATATTTGAATTTGAATTGAATTTGAATTGAATTGAATTTATTACACACCCATGCAACAAAATTTCACTCATGTACAATAACAAAAAACTCTAAGTAGTCAAAGAAAAAAGACAGTAAGAAAAAAAATAAACAATGTACATGGTGCCTAAAGGCGTAGGCTGAAGCAAAGCTTATCAACGCATATACCCCTCGATGAATTAACATCAAACCAGGCATATGTGCCTGTTCATTTCTAAACAAAATCTGAACAACAGTGGCTCATAATTACAGCTAAAAGAAAACAAATCTTTCCCAAACAGCACCCAATACAAGCTGATTACCACCTACATATTTCAGTAAAAAAGGTTCAAATATAACACCTTCATACAACACAACTCAACCACTTTCATCTAATACATATCGGAAGAATACCATTTCTTTGTACAAATATTTGAACCGGTTGATATCTGGACATCGCTTGAGTTTCTCAGGTAGATTATTCCATTTTTTAGGACCACAAATGGAAACACAGAAGCATTTCCTGGTTGTCCTAGTGCCAGCAATTTTAAAATGATACAAACCCCTTAAATTATACATTCCTGCTCTTTGCATAATATATTCTTGAATTCTAAATGGTAATTGCTTTTTCATTTTTTTTTTCATTTTATACATCAATTGAACAGTCTTGAATGAAATCATATCATAAAGTTTTAATATCTTCGATTTAATGAACAATGGATTGGTATGATCCCGATACCCTGCATTGTGAATTATTTTGAAGGATGAATAATGTTTGCAATGTAGTTTTATAGTTATTGTCCCAGACTTCAGCACAGTACATCAAGTAAGGTGCAATCACTGCACAGTACAGAGTGTGTAATGATTTGCCATCAAGAACGTGCTTTGCCTTATTTAATACTGCAATACTTTTGGATGTTTTTAGTAAATATGTTGAACATGAGCTTTCCAGTTAATTCTATCATCAATAATTACAGCTAACAACTTATTCTCGTTCTCTTTGACACATGCTATGTTTACCCCAGGTATATTTAACTGTATATGTACATCCTTTTTATAATTTCCAAATAACATCATTTTAGTTTTAGACCAATTTAATGACAATTTGTTAATATCAAACCAACTCTTCAACTCTGAGCCCTGGGGAACCCCGCAAATGATGTCCAGATACGAAGAACAGTCCCCGAATTCAACAAACTGCTTCCGGTTTTGTAAATAGCTGTTAATCCAATTAAGAGCTGCTCCTCTGATCCCATAAAGTTCCATTTTTTTTTATAATATGTTGTGATCAACTGCATCGAAAGCTTTTCTTAGATCAATAAATAAACCAGTTACTAATTCCCTTTGGTCCACGTTTATTGATGTCTTCTATTGCATCGAACAAAGCCGGTGCAGTGGACCTTTTTGCTTTGAACCCATATTGACTGTCATCAAGCAAGCTGTGTCGTTCAATAAATTTATCCAATCTGTTATTACAAAGTTTTTCCAATATCTTAGAACAGGGGCGCCCAAGTTTGGTCCTTGAGATCTACCTTCCTGACACTTTTAGTTGTCTCCCTGTTCCAACACACCTGAATCAAATGAAAGACTTGTTAGCAGGCTTTTAATGAAAATTGTGACAATAAGGACACGGGCCTGTAGTTCGTAAAAAGATGCTTGTCACCAGATTTGAATAGAGGTATCACCTTTGCCACTTTCATACCTTTTGGGACAATTCCAGTTTGAAACGATTTATTAAATACGTATATGTTAATGGTTTAGCAGTTTCTGTAATTATTTGCTTTACTAAGGCCATATGTACATCATTATGATCAGTTGAATTTTTACTTTTACATGTGCTGACTACCATAATAATTTCCCTATCATCAACTGGACCAAGAAACATTGTGTATGGATTTCTATCAAATAATTGCTGATTCACCCATGTAGTGTGTGGAATGTCAGCTGCCAAATCTGGCCCAACATTAGCAAAAAAAAATATTAAGACTGTTCACCACTTGGTTCATGTCATATTCATCTTTATTATTATAAGTAAAGTATGTTGGGTAGTTCTTTGCTTTGGGCTTATTTGTTAAAATACTATTCAATATTTTCTGTGTTTCCTTTATGTTATTTTTATTATCGTTTAGTATTTTTCCAAAGTATGATTTTTTTACAGTTCCGCATAATGGTTGTTAATTTATTTTTATAGTGCTTATATTTAATCTCTGCCTCTCTTGATTTACTTCTCTTAAACTCTCTATATAACATATTTTTCATCTTACACAGCTTTTGCAGCCCTTTTGTTATCCATGGATGAGCCCTATATTTATTATTTGCACTGTAATGTATAATTAGATATTTTTGTTCGAGAAATCGAGAAATATGTTTTCAAATTTGGCATATGCTAAATTAGCATCATTCTCCATATAAATGGAATTCCATTCCTGCAAACCTAAATCATTTTTTAAGGTGATAATACCTATAGCATATAAAAATATGTTTGCCTAACTTTTCTCCTTAACTAAAGTACGATGTGAAGGATTGTCTTTTTTTGAAGCAGTACTGGGTCTGCTTTGGGTTCTAGCTTTAAAATCAGGCCAGTTAGGGTGAGGGAAGCCATAAATACGAAAATGATTGAGGCGGTTAGGGTTAGTGGTCTTATCAAACAAACATGTAGGTTATGTCAATTTGGGATAGGGTAAAGACAAAGAAAAGGTGAAAATGTAAAAAATTAAATTATAATACAACACACATTAAGTAGTATAAAGTATTAAAAAGCTGAGTTACACAAGAACTACAACTATTAATAATGAATGCATTTAAATAAAATTTATATAAGAAGTAGGGCTGAAATGATTAGTCGAGTAACTCTAATAATTTGATTACAAAAAATGTTTGAGGCAAATTCTGTGCCTCAAAGCTTTGTTTAACATTGTAGTGCATATGCCAGCCCTGTGTGTGGTGCTGCAATGTCCCCAGAAAAACAAAACAAAACAGAAGACTAGAGCATAACAGCTAATCAAATTAGCAATGATAGCTACCGCTTTTCAACGTGACACACAGAGTGAAATAAAATAAATAAAGTAAATAAATAAAAAGTAAAATAAAGCCGTTTAAGAGAAACATGGTCCACGCTCATCATCCAAAATAGACTTACTGTGCATTTATAGTGCAGCAGTGTGTTTGTCTATTTTAAAAAAACACACAGTCCACTCTACGTGGGGAGTGACCCGGCGGCCAGCTGCTGTCTCTCTGTCCACTCTTTCTTCTGTGTTTTCCTCAGACTTGCACTGAGTGTTTCGCTTTTTAATTTTCGCTTTTTTTTTGGGAAACACACAGTGCTTCTCAAACACGGTAACTTTGTTATGTGTCGGACGCAGCCCGGAGAACCGACCAGCGTTTGAAGGACCCAGTATAAAATAAGCAGAGCACGGTACAAAGGATAACTGAGTTTAATAAACATAACAGTGATGTGAAAAAATACAAACAAATAAGTGCGCGGTCTGGCGTGGCAGATTTGCGGTGCGCTCCTAGCAGCACAAAACGGTCCGGAGCCAGAACCAGTTCGGACCCAAGGACCCCGCCGACACCCCCCAGGTGGACGTGACAAACCGAGTCTGTGAAAGAAGAAATCATCATGTGAGTTCACACTCCACACACAGAGAGACCGCTCAAAGGTGTACAAACAGCAAACACTTCCTGGCTTAATTACTAATCAGCTTCCCACCCTGCAGGCATGGAACACCCTGTTCACAAAACTCCACTGCAGTGGAAGCTGATTAAACGACTACATACAGCTCAATATAATAAGGTGTGAGGGACACCACATTTACTGACTGTATAAATGTTAGTCACAAAATCTAACGTACCTCAGGAAGTGTGGTGACGAGCGTGAGACCTCACCCCCTCCTCTTTCACAGACCATGCATCAAACCTGGACGTTCTCTGCATCCACTGATGATGAGATGGCTCTCGAGACGACGATCTCACCCGTCAGATCACAAGGTCGAGTCTCTGGCAAACACACACTGTGCACTCCAGACTTAAATGCCACCATGTTCCAATCCGTGTAGATGCACCACAGCTGTGAGTCCTGACGAGCTGCACGTGATCAGCCTCAGGTGATCAGGGTGAGGTCCTGATAAACTCAGCTACACAGCCATTCAGTCCCAAATGCGCACCACCTGGGAGGAAAACCAAAAGACAGAAACAAAAGACACACAAAAGCCAGCCAGGCACGCCAGCCACAACAGCACCCCACCCTCACGGGAAGCCTCCCGGCGACCACACAAACCTGGCCCAGGAGAAACACCCCCCTCCAGGGACCATGGCTGGAAACCGTATCTGCATTCGTCTTCCAACAGAATCTTCATTTAACAGAACGGTTGATGTCTTCTCCTCTGGCTGCATCTTTGCCTTTGTTTCTGTCAGTCACTTAGCACAGGTGTGGCCAGGAGTTCTTAAACCTGTGTTGTCAGCCTTTGTCCAACCATGTTCAGTCTGATTAGTCATAAAACAAAAAAGACAAACATAAACAACCAAACCAGCCCCCCCTCCCCAGGGGACCGTCCCATCAAACCCCGGGAAGGGGAGAAAAGAAAAACCCAAACTTAAGCTTGCAAATAAAAATGTTAACACCCCCCCCCCCCCCCAACGACATGTAGGGACCAACACCCCCCAGAGGACATCCCGCCAGCTCCAGGAGTAATAACCACAGCCGAGGTCCCTCTGGGATCCAACGTCACCCACGGGGACTCCCAGCGCCTCCCAGAGGACCATTCCATCAACCCCAGGAGACGCCTCCCCTCATGACCAACGGACCCAGCCCTGGCCGTCTATGGCTAGATGGACCCACAGCCCTTTTCCCCCAGAGGACACCACAGTCACACCCTGAGGGCGGAAACTGGGGGGAAAAACAAAAGGAAAGAAAAAAAAACATACAAACAAAACAACCCCAACCCCACCCCCTTGGCGCAGTGGGAACTGGAAGCACGTCCAGCGTCACCAACCGTGACTATACCCCAGAAGCCAACCGGGAGGAGTGGAACAGCGGTTACGGCAGACGGCACAAAACGGCGCCACTCCTCCGACTTCCAAACCAGCCACCAGCTGCGGGTATATCCCACTGCCCCAAACCTCAGCCACGCCGATGGCAGACGGCTCAAAGGTGCGCTGAAGCCGGAGGTGGAAAAGGGAATCAACAAACAAAAAAAAAAAAAACAACACCCCGAACCCCCCCCCCCCCCCCCCCCAGGTGCAGAGGTTACCTGGGAAACGCCCAGCATAACCAAACTGCACCACTCCAGCAACGCAGACACTACGGTTCACACAGCTGGAGTCAGAGGAGAAGAGAGGGAACAAAAAGAAAATACCCCAAACCCCCCCTCCCCCCCCCCGGGTGCAGAGGTTACCTGGGAAACGCCCAGCATAACCAAACTGCACCACTCCAGCGACGCCGACACGTACGGCTCACCCGGCTGGAGTCAGAGGAGAAGAGAGGGCATAACAAAAAACAAACAAAAAAAAAGAAAAAAGAAAACACAACCCAATTACCCCCCCCATCACCCCCCAGGGGACCGTCCCATCAAACCCTGGGGAGGTGAAACTAAAAGAAATAAAAAGAAAGACTAACAGACTAACATAAAGTAGCTTGGGTCATTTTTTTGCTCCAAACAGACTGCAGGGACATGACCCCAGACACTAATAGTGTAAAAAAAAATAAAATCCCACACAAAAACCAACTCAAAAAATACCCACAAGAAATGAACCAACACTAAACTAATCAGTGGTTTATACCGTCAAGCTCAAACGAACACACCTGTTCCAATTTAAGAGCTTAACGGTAATGTGACTCAGTCACCACAAGAGGGAGCCAAAGTGCTAAAAATGAAAAACCCCCTTTGGTGACAGAGAAAACAAACGAGCTGCTTTTCTGTGCGCAGCTGTGTGCAACACACAACCAAAAATGTGCCTCAACTAAATAAGCCGGAGCTGTCACAACAGGCGCAGTAGTTATCTTCATCCGGGGAAACGGGGCTACAACTGTAACACAGGAAGCTCAGCGACCCGTGCCACAGAGCTCCGCCGTGCGCGTTCACCCATTACAGACACACTCTTGCAGCTCCCGTTTAAACCTCTTATCCGGTCCGAGCGTGACGCGAAGCCGTCGCCAGTCACACTCCACCACGACCCACGGATAAGGCAACAACACAGGAACACAGCTGCAAGAGAGCTCAAATCAGTATTCAGTAATGGGTTCTCAAACACGCACCATCCGGGCGGAGAGCACCCGCAACTGATCTGGATAACTTCTGAACGTCTGCTGCCGCCTTCCCGGCGCGGTACCGTCTCTGCTACCGCTGGGTCCGTGATGTTTGGGCCAGAGACTACTGTTATGTGTCAGATGCAGCCCGGAGAACCGACCGAACATAACAGTGATGTGAAAAAATACAAACAAATAAGTGCGCGGTCTGGCATAGCGGATTTGCGGTGCGCTCCTAGCAGCACAAAACGGTCCGGAGCCAGAACCAGTTCGGACCCAAGGACCCCACCGACACCCCCCAGGTGGCCGCGACAAACCGAGTCTGTGAAAGAAGAAATCATCATGTGAGTTCACACTCCACACACAGAGAGACCGCTCAAAGGTGTACAAACAGCAAACACTTCCTGGCTTAATTACTAATCAGCTTCCCACCCTGCAGGCATGGAACACCCTGTTCACAAAACTCCACTGCAGTGGAAGCTGATTAAACGACTACATACAGCTCAATATAATAAGGTGTGAGGGACACCACATTTACTGACTGTATAAATGTTAGTCACAAAATCTAACGTACCTCAGGAAGTGTGCTGACGAGAGTGAGACCTCACCCCCTCCTCATTCACAGACCATGCATCAAACCTGGACGTTCTCTGCATCCACTGATGATGAGATGGCTCTTGAGACGACGATCTCACCCGTCTGGTCACAAGGTCGAGTCTCTGGCAAACACACACTGTGCACTCCAGACTTAAATGCCACCATGTTCCAATCCGTGTAGATGCACCACAGCTGTGAGTCCTGACGAGCTGCACGTGATCAGCCTCAGGTGATCAGGGTGAGGTCCTGATAAACTCAGCTACACAGCCATTCAGTCCCAAATGCGCACCACCTGGGAGGAAAACCAAAAGACAGAAACAAAAGACACACAAAAGCCAGCCAGGCATGCCAGCCACAACAAACTTAAATAAAATAATTAAAAACCTGACTGTGAGGCTTGCATGTTCAACTTCTAGCTGAAATGCACCTGCTGAATCGCAGAGAAAGAGGGATAAAAAAAATTCACGCAGGGACCCAGTCCACCAACCTTTATCAAAACGACTTAAAAATGGTTAAATTTTACAAGTTGTGCACACACATAGAAAAAAAATTTGGCATTCAGTGTACCTCAGGCATCACAAATCAGATTTTGAGAAAGTACAGGAATAATGGCCATGTTTTCCTGCTCAAACTGTTTACTTCAGGGTTTTTTTTTTTTGGCCTTTGGCTTTTGATGCTGTTTGTTGTAATATATTGATGGCTACTGTATGCCAGCCTTCAAAAAGCCAAGAGTCAAACTCTGGCAAAGGCAGACGGCGAGGGAGTAGGAAATATGAAGCATGGATATGTTTTGGCGGGTGGTTATGTATTTGTGTGTGCAGCACAGCTGAGCAGTATGCACCTGCTCAGGCACGCATGTTTGCGTGTGCATGTGTTTGTGCTTGTGCAGAGTGCAGATCTCCGCTGGGCGGTTGGGAAAGCCTCAAGCTGCTGGTTGCCGTTTTGTTAGGATGATTAATAACTCGACTTTGGCGTACATCTCTGTAACGGCTCAAATGCCCCAGTTTAGAAGCCTCCGGTCCAAGGGGAGTAATCTCTATTAAACAACAACGTCAAATATTTAAGAAAAAATGGACAATTTTATTAACAATAAAAGAGAAAAAAAATAAATAAAAAAAACAAAAACACAAAAACTCTTAAAAAGTCCGTTTAAAAATAGTCCAAAATACGACTGCCAAGCCGGTCAGATGTGGGCGTGGTTCCCTCTCAGCCACAACCTAGGCAGACAAACAGGAACGTCAGGAAACAGGAACACAGAGATAACGTGACTTCCACAATGAAGGCCAAATACACCCAACATTCAGAGAGGAAAGGCACTTAGCTGAGAGGAGGGGGATTAGCACGCTTCACCCCCTCCACTGTTCCAACGGCGCACGTCCGCTCTCTCTCCCTCTCTCTCTCTTGTCCACGCTCCCTCCGCTCTCCCAAAGGGAAAAGGGGCGGGCTGCAAAATGACCAAAACTATGAATGGACTGGTTGACGACCAATAAGAAACTCAGGCTCGTCACTTAAGGCAGGATAACTGCTTAACTTCACAGCAATCACGCCAAACGCTGACAACAAATGGCGCAAAGTCCAGCCGGATAAAGCATCAAAAAGGCACTTAACTGAGAGGAGGGGGGTTGGCAAACGCTCCCCCTCCGCTGTTCCCACGACGTGTCCACTCACTTGTTCCAGCGGTGTCCTTCCGTGCACACTCAATCCGGTCCACTATCCTTCCTCCCTCGTGCCGCTCAGCGCCTGAAGACTCGTCGCTTCGCTGCTGCTCCACGCACTCTCCCTGCCTCCCACGCACCTATCCCTAATATCCCTAATTATCAAGGTGGGGTCGCAGTCACACACACACACACGCCCCTCCCCGCTCTTACCCACACATACACAGGTGAAATTAATGACCCCGTGACATCTCCATGACACTGTTGTAGCCTTGGAGCCTGATCTGCCTCCGTCTAAGGTAGTGAGAGATTAAAAACGTTGTAGAATTTTGATTGAGCTCAACATCAACAACACAGATATACTATAAATACAGACCCCTTCTCCTCCAAACAAATATGTGTTATTCTCCACATATGATAGTGTGAAATTCTGAGCTCGTCATTGTAGTCAGTGTTTGTGGCCTCGGGCACAGAGTCCACTGAATGCATCCTGAGGCTGCACACAGAGGATAGAATAGAAGGAATGCTTGTTTGAGCTTTTGTGTTGCTAAGTTAAGGTGGCCCTTCTACTTCAGGCATGAATTGAAACTGACAAGTCACTGCTAAATTTATGTCTGTAAAGGGAAATAAATTCAAAATCTCAGGGCAAGTGTGACTGGTCTTTGCATGAAAAGATCAAAGAAGAACAGTTACTGCAACACCACACTCCTGCTGAGCTGAGATTTCTTTAATATAGCGTACAGGTTTGTAGCGGGTATGTTAGGTCTTACTTTACACCTACACCAACAGCATGTAATGATAGTACCACTGCTTGTTTCCAAATGACACAGTTGTGATTTTTGTGCCCACTTCATGCACACACATGGACACAAGTCACAAGAGTACTTGCACTCAGTGGTTCACCTTCAGGATTGTTCCTCTCAAAATCAGTTGTGGCCAAATGCTGGGGTGTGTGAAGTAGCAGAAAGCCCCAACCACAAAATCCTGGTGTAAACTTGAGTGCAGAGAATTTTCTGCTATTCATACAATACAGTATTTGCATAAGCCTCACATAGGCAGGTGCACAGTATGCGTACACTCTGCTTGTACACACAGGGATGCACATCATAGAGTTGTATATAGCGACACCAGACTGTGCACTCTCTGTACCGCTAACATAATGCTGCCGTGCCTACATGTGGGCTCAGCAGCCATTACCAAAGTGAGCAAAAAGGACACAAAGTACCCGGATGTGCAACACAGCATGTGTGGTGAGTGAACACGTTTTATCCAATAAATGTTTTTCAAGACAAAACCAAACATTACTCATTGGATAAATGAGTTAAAACTTAACTATAAGTCTTTATCATTGATTGAATAATATACAATAAGCCCGTTATGTTCTTTTACTTTTTAATTTTATGTGTGCAGCTATTTCAAAATTTTGTACAAACCATAAATGCCGTATGTACCTGTTTTTGGTTTGCTTTATAATTAAAATAATATTAATAGTTAAATTAGAATAAAAGAATTCAATTTGTTACCTTCCTGACAGAAATAGCAGGGCTTCAGGATCATAAAACCTGCGCTTAACATTCATTCATTCATTCATCTCCTACCGCTTAGTCCATGGGTTAAAGTTCTCCGTCACCACGACGGATTTCCGTCATTTGGAAAATTTAACCACACATACGGGTGCACACGTGGTGTCATGCGTGTTTTGGGGCCAAAATATCATAGTCTCACTGTCAAAGCAACATCCCATTCTGTGCTAATCAAAGCAGCAGCAATGTCAGCCTGGACTGCGGAGGAAGGGACTGTGTGAATTTTCCCTCCTCTCCGCTCTGTTTACTTCTTGCCATGACCCACGGTCCTTCTCCTCCCTGTCTTCGTGGGAACATTGACAGACACTCCCCAAGTAAAGCGTGGTGTGGCTTTGCTTTGAACCAATGAAGCAATGATCCGACTCTCCTTCGATGGTTTGTCGCTTTATCTTAATGTCCCCCGCTAAAACCCTAAAGAGCATATGTCTGTGAGTAATATTTACCTTTTTTATATTAAACCGACCTGTTATGATCTTCTAAAACAGTTGATAGCTGTATTTTATGACTTAAAAACGAGACAGATGCTAATGCGTTAGCATGTCTACGGCGTTTTCAATGTTAAACTTAGCATTAAGCTGTTCGCATCTCAGCAGTTTGTGTGCATGTTTTCTGTATAATAAATAATTAATGGCTTAGTGTTTGTTGTCGTAAAAGAGTCAAATGTATTATGAATTGTAATTTATTTATTTTTATTTATATATATTAATAATAATAATAATAATAATAATAATAATCAGAAGAATCAGAATTGCCTTTATTGTCATTGTAATTTCCATTACAGCGAGATTTGAGTGCAACTCCAAAAAAGTGCTTTCCGTGGTGTGAGTAATTTTTCGCCAGATAAAACATAGTGAAATTTAACGGTAAATTATTCAGAGTATATGCACAACTAATATAAACATAAGGTAAAATAACATGAAATGTGGACTAAGTAATGTAAAAGTTTAATGACAATTTGTTTTGGTCAAACCACATCTAAGCTGTGTTTCTACACAAGAAAAAAATAAAATTCAGTAAACTGCACATTTGTGTCTTTTTTATGATAATATCTTATTAAAGATCACATATTACACTTTAGTCAGGCCTTTAAAATACTTTTGTGGATTCTTGCAGTAATATGTTGTCAGTGGTTGAGACAGTTTCTGTAGGCATCTAAAAATGCTCATAATCGGATGAAACCTGATGGAAATCTCTCTGTGGTGTGTCGGTGATATATGTATGTGCAAAATAAAACAAAACACTACTCCAGGTATGTTTTTGACGACAATATAACATCATAACTTTATTACAAGCTCAAACGTTGATGTTGCGTGACAAAGGCCTTAATAATAACTCACTTAAAGAAATAATATCAACTCACATGTAAGTAAAAAAAACAAACAACAAAAAAAATATTAATCGATTACTAAAATAATTGTTAGTTGCAGCCCAAGTTTGTTTTACGAGTGAGAGCATTTTACAGATTAAATGTGAATAAGCTAGTTTTGAGTTTCTCAGTGTGCATGCGTTTTCAAAACTGGTGACAGTGTTGCTTTGTGCACAGCAGAACATTGTCAGTTGCTTTAGGCACTAATTTTGTATTTTACTGCCTGTACAACCAGTGACACGGCACCCATTTGGTGCATTCACCGGATTAGAACAGATCAGAATACTATAGAAGACAAAGAATTATTACTTGACAGTTTGAAGTGAGTTTTCTTTGTTTCAGAGGGCTTCATACCCATTAAAATTCACCAGAATATTCAAAATTTGACTTGCTCTTTTAAAAAATTTCTGTGGGAGATCCCCCAGACCCCCATAGTTTGAAGTGAGTTTTCTTTGTTTCAGAGGGCTTCATACCCATTAAAATTCACCAGAATATACAAAATTTAACTTGCTCTTTTAAAAAATTTGTGGGGGAGATCCCCCAGACCCCCCATAATCAATACTGTGTTTTTACTTCACAGATTGAAGTGAGTTTTATTTGTTTCAGAGGGCTTCATACCTGTTAAAATTCACCAGAATACACAAAATTTGACTTGGTCTTTAAAAAAATGTTCTGGGGGAGCACCCCCAGACCTTCCACAATCAAGACTACACCCCGCCCCCATCACCCTTTTATGTACCGTTATGTTCAAGTTTTGCATTCTTTTTATGCTTTGTCTGTCTCTCCTTAGAGGCTATTTAGAATAGATTTGTATGCTGTATAATGTGTTTATTGTATTTATTGAGGAAAAAAGAGTGTGTGCCCCCACTACGCCACATTTTAGGGAATTGATGGCATTGATTTTTGCCAGGAAAAAATTTCAGTCACATGAAAATTTATTGCTTTAACCCATGGCTTAGTCCAGTTAAGGGTCGCGGGGGGCTGGAGCCTTCCCTCTGGCTTGTGTTCCTCATCACTTTGTTCGGATTCGGCCTGGGAGTCTATCTTGCCTTCGTCTTCATTATCGAGGATCTGACTTCCACTCATATCTTCCATTATAGGATATTGTTCCTTAAGCATTCTTCCTAACCCTTTTAGCTGTTCTGCCATGGACTTAAACTCAGCATATACGGACGCTGATTTTGCTTTAACATCAACCAGGACTGTCTCTACTCCCAACAACCCAGCTGTCATTTTTACTACGGAGTCATAACTTTTCTCAGGGCTTATTAAGGTGGTGATTTGTCCTCTTTTCCACTCTTCTTCGAGAAGTTTACACCACCATACAAGCCAATCTCTGGTCCCCATCTTGTCCTTTGGGACTGGTGGGCTCCTCAAAATGGCCAAGATCTGCCCCTCCTTATGCTTACCTGGATAATATATCCCTAATGTGTGTATAGTTCCTGCCATGTCTTCTTTGAAACATTCTTCATCAGTTTCCACACTTTGATCTATGACATATTTTTGAACTGTTTCTGCCCAAGTATCATATCCTCGTCCATACAATACCACTCTGTGTGGCCGAAAATCCACTTCTTTTGTACCTTCATGTTCGGATTCAGGGTTTTCTACGGGTCCTGGCTCTCCTTCAGCCATATTTTCACTGCTTATTCTTAATACTATCCTTACTGTTTCGTAATGATTGTCCTCCCTTTATTCTCTCGGTTGCTGAGATTGTCGATTCCACCACTGTCGTCTCCTTGACTTCAGCTATGGTCCTTGTCGTCTCGAGTCGTCTGCCTCTCAAAGCCTCTCTTGGCGCCTTGAGTCAGGGATGAGTGACAGACTACTTGGCTATTCAGCGCTAATTCCAGAGGTTAACTCCAAATCAGCTGCTCCTTCTCCCGCTTCTCCCTTCAGGAACCTCATGGGTTGATGATCCTATTCTCTCTTGTAGATCACCATTTTGCACGGTATACTCTCATACCTGCTTTCTTGACGATCCGATCCAGCAGGCTCCCTCGCCTGCTTCCCTTCCTCGTCGGTTTGTGACGATCCAGCAGGCTATCCCCGTCTGCTTCTCGTCCCTGATCCCAGCTCCCTGGGATACTTACTCCTGTTGTCTTTACTTCATCCTTCTGGTGGTCACCTCCAATTTTCACACCTCTGGAGGACAGATATGTTTCAAGCCGTTACTGGACCTATACAGGCCATCAGCCGACACTCTCCACAACACTGTCTCCTTTGGTGATCTATTCAGAGGCTTTCCACCTACCCAATGGCAAAGACTCTCCTTTGGCCAGGATTCTTCCTAGGACCCGACTACACTTTGTCAGGTCCCTGTTCGGGTGCCACGTGTCTGATCCCGCTTTTTAGATACACGGCACACGCTCACCCTCCGATGAGTGTGTTTGTGTAAAAACCAGCTCTCCGTCTCTGGGGTCCGACCTTCGTGTCTCCACGGGTATTACCCGGCAGGGCTGCACAAAGGCTGTTCAAGCTGGTGGCGAGGAGATTCGTCTAGCTGCTCACTGCCTCCATCTGGACGTCCACCCCGCTGAAGCTGATCTCGCACCCCGGTCGAATAGCCTTCTCTGGAACCAGGATACGAACCGGCCACGCCCGTTAACAGCAGCTCTCCTCTTATGGATCAGGGCTTTTGGAATGTTGCTAGATTTTGAATTTAGTGGCTCGTACAGCGAGTCCCCAGGATGTGTTATTTTCATTAAAAAACCAGACTAACCTTTTAGAGCCTTTAGGATGTTGTACACCCAATAAATTTTAACTTTTACACCTTAAGAAGCATCAATAATCCAATGTCCAAGCCTTAACACTTTAACTGCATGCTTGGAAATTTATTGCAGGTTTTGCAAGTGCCAATAACATAATCAACATAGATTATATGGTGATAATTTCACAACAGTAATTCAAGTATAATTAGAATAATGATTGGCAGAGATTTTTGTTTTTAATTCAATAATTCTGACTGATCTTACTTTGACTGGGACTGGATTGACTTCTTAACAATTTTTTCTAGGAGTGAGGGAAGGAGGTTTTTGAGGTTAGGGTCCCCAGCTCGATGAACTTGATTTCCTCTTCATCAGCTATTAATCGTTAGCTGACCACGATCCTTGTGTGATGTCGTAATCCTTCAGGAAGTTAATCCACATAAGAATTTATTCCGTCTTCAATCAACCAAAAGTTGATCTAATCCATTCTGGTATGCGATGATGTTCCTTGAGAGAGAAATCGTTGAACATTCCCCACTCAGACTTAAGGCCAGTGGTTACTCTCCGTTGTTCTGCTACTCCATGACTGGACGGCCTGAGTGGGAGTTGAAATCTCTCTCAAATGATCTTTTATGGCTCCAGTCCTCTTACTCCACGATTCCAATTGCTGCTCACAAGATGGTCAAGTCTTGTGATCTCCTAGTAGCAGGGGAGTAGTGGCAACAGCACATCTCCCTGGAAGAATAACCCCGTTTTTTGGTGTTTCACAGTTTATATATGTGCTTGACTCTTGTTGTCCTCAGATGATCTTGGTTACCATGGGGACGCTGTTGACTCAAAACCTCCTCCCTTCTCCTTCTACTTTTACTGGAAATCCCCGCAGCCCCTACCAGTAACTTATTTCTCAAGTTCCTCTTTTCTGTTAACACTTCAGCTTTTCCGAGAATTCATTCTTTTAATCATTTCTTCAAAATCACATCAATCATATTCAATCATTTCATTACAACTCTCTTTCACATAAAAACAATTCATATGATCATATACAAACATTCTCAATCCTTATTATTCATTTCATATTTTACCAACATCTTAATCATTTGATCAGTTGTTTAACATCAGCTTTTCTTGCCCTGCTTGCGACATCTTCTTCACTTCCTCTTTCTCTCTGACTCTGCACTCTTTATGAAAAACAACTCATATAATCATTCATTTCACTTATTTGTAACATACTTTTTCTAATCAACTCTTAAATTTAACACATTAATACTTCATTTGATCATACTTGTCATGTTAGAATCATTCTTAGACATATTCCCTCGTCTTCACCACCGAGTTCATTCCGTGGGCCTCCCCATTTGCAATGGAAAAGTCCGGTATGACCTCACTTACTCCTGGAAGGTACCAAACACTGTGCAGTTTAATCCAACAGCATGTATATTAATTCCATGGCACGTATTATATTCCAAGATGAAAACAAGCTGAAAGCAAGCTTAAAGTCATCTTTCCTGACACCGCATGTCTTTGGATGTGGGAGGAAACCAGATCACCCGGAGGAAACCCACACAAACACGGGGAAAACATACAAACTCCACACAGAAAGGCCACAGGAATTGAACCCACAACCTTCTCACTGTGAGGCAACAGTGCTAACCACTAAGCCACCGTGCTGCCCCTGTGCTTAACACTGACTTGGAAACACACTCACATCGAGCTAATAGGATTAATAAATGGAATAGTTTTGATTGTGTTGAATCTTTGGTCTCCAAAGTAAAGGTCAAACAAGGTCAACGTCCATTGGATTCTATGACATTCTATGATGTAACATGATAACTAAGCATGATACTATTCCTTTTTAAAACCCTGTTAACTCATAATTTGCATCATTTTTTACCAAAATTGGAACACCTTTGACCAGAGGTGTCAAATCCAGTTTAAGAAAGTAAAAATCCAGCCACATATTTGTTCCATCTTCCCAATTAGCCAGCTGATTGTAATTAGTTCAGGTCTTCAGGCAGGTGGATGAGCTAAATTATTGAGATCGCCTGTTTTAGGTGCACAGGTAGAAGCAACACATAGGAGGGTTTTTACTTTCTGAAGCTGGATTTGACACCTCTGACTTTAACTTTTGACCCCTGTACAAACTGAAACTGACCTTTGTCACCATTTTTGCTGTTTTTACCCCATAACTCCTGATCATTCAGTCATAGATAGTCCAAACTATACATTTTTGGAATCTTTACAATCAGACAAATAATATGGTGTAGTTTTCAAAATGATTTGAGCATTTTTAATTTTGACCCCTGTGTAATTCTTCAATTGACCCCTACCTATCAAGAACAATTTCAAAATCTTGTGAAGGAGGTGAGGGATCTGAAGAATATGACAATGGAAAAAGACAAAAAATTGAATACTTGGAGAGGAGAGTTGATGATCTTGAACAGTATTCAAGTATGAATGATTTGGTAATTCAAGGATTGGACACAAGACATTGAATATATGCCCGAACTGTCACAGCTGACAGGGATGGGGAGGATGTCTCTGCCAAAGAATTAGAAACTTTAGAGGAACAAGTTGTGAAGTTTTTTGAAAGTAAGAATATGAGCATTCAGAGCAGATTCATTGAGTCTTGCCATACACTTCCTAGGAAAGATGTAATTATCAGATTCTGGAACAGAAAACAGAAAATTGAGCTGCTCAGACAAGCCAAAAAAACGTAAAGGGTCAGGAGTGTTCCTGAATGAGCACCTGACACAGAGAAATGCTGAAATTGCAAGACAAGCTCGAATGTTGAAAAAACAAAACAAAATTCATGCGACCTGGATCAGAAATTGTAAAATAATGCTGAGACAAAGTGAAGAGTCCAGAGTGATGGTCATCAGTGAACTAAAAGATTTAGACAAATACAGATGAATCAGAAGATGACCTCATAGGACGTTAAAAGAAAAATCAGGTTAGTAAAATAAAATCATGCTAATGCTAAACAATATTTCACAAAAAATGTTAAAAATAGCTCATATCAATATATGTAGTTTAAGAAACAAGTTGATTGAAATTGAAAATTTAAGTGCTGAACAAAATTTTCAAATACTGGCAGTGTCAGAAACTCACTTAGATTTGACTTTGGAAGATAGTTCAGTTACAGTCAATGGGTACAATATATTCCATCAAGACAGAGATGCACATGGAGATGGAGTGGCAATTTATTTTCAAAGTCACTTGCCAGTAAAAGTGAAATATGATCTAATGCCGAATTCTATTGAATCCATTTGGATACAGGTATATTTAAAACATCTCAAGCCAATTCTCATAGGATGTTGTTATAGACCTCCAAATTCATGTAAAGATTATTTAGATAAAATTGATCAGATGCTTGATCATGTCACTAGTACAGATTCTGAGGTGTTTTTGCTTGGTGACCTGAACATTGACTGGACTATGAATTGTCCAATGAAATCTAGACTGATGACACTGGCAATGGCATATGGTCTGACACAAATGATATCTGAACCGACCAGAGTGAGTCTCAAAATTGATGGAACTGAGGTGGCAACATGTACAGTATTGACCATATATTTACAAACAGACCAAATCTCTGTTTGAATGCCTCTTCTACATCTGTAGGATTTACTGATCACAACCTAATAGGCACTGTCAGGAGAACAAAAGTTCCCAAAGCTGGTCCTAAAATTATAAGGAAGAGATTTTTTAAATACTTTAATCTTGACAAGTATGTGGATGAAATCATACATGTAAATTGGTCTGAAGTAATGACTGAAAAGATCCAGAGAAAGCTTTTCAAATATTTGACGGTCTATTAACAAAAATTGTCAACAAATATGCACCTATTAAGAAATGTATTGTATCCAACTCAAACAGTCCATGGCTGGATGTCAACTTGAAAGCACAAATGAAGGAAAGAGATAAAGCCAAGCAGATTGCAATAATATCTGGAAGGGAGTTTGACTGGAAAGTATATCGTAAACTTAGAAACGTGGTGAAAAAAAACAAGAAAAAGAAAAGATTATACTATTATGAGAAATTTAAAACTTTTACAGACAGTAAACAGTTATGGAGAAGTCTCAATTCCCTCCTGTATGGTAATACATAAACTCCACTGGTCTTGGAAACAAATGAGGGATTTTTAACTAAATCTGACGTAATTGCAAATTATTTAAATAATTATTTTATAGGAAAGATAGACGCATTCAGAAATAAGTTAAAATCAAAAAAATGAAAATAGTCATTTGAGATCATAAAAGAAAATATGAAATCAAAAAAGTGTAATTTTTGCCTTAAGGTTCTAAGTATAAATGAAGTTGGACAATATTTGAAGACACTAAAAGACAAACCTCCAGGAGTAGATGAACTAGATGGGCGCCTCCTAAAACCTGTAGCCTCAATAACTGCACCAGCCATAACCCATATAATTAATCAATGTTTTAATGAAAATAAATTTTTGTTGGCTTGGAAAATATCAAAAATTATAGCATTGCCAAAAAATAAAAAAAGTGTCATTTTCTGCAACGAATAGTAGACCTATCAGTTTACTTCCGGTATTGAGTAAATTAATGGAAAAAATTATGTATGATCAGATTAACGCTTATTTTAGAGAATAATTTAATAACAAATTATCAGCATGCTTATAGAGAAAAGCATTCAACAGCGACTGCACTGACCCAAATGACTGATGACTGGTTATGGGAAATGGACAAAGGTAACATTATTGGGACAGTATTATTGGACTTCTCCGCTGCTTTTGATCTCATTGATCTCAAAATTCTTCTAAAAAAAACTTGAAAGTTATGGCTTCTCCAAATCTGCTGTGCAATTTATTAGTGACTATTTATGTGACAGAAAACAATTAGTGTATTATAATGGATGTTTTTCAAATGTTTTAAATGTGAAACATGGTGTGCCACAGGGCAGTTGTCTTGGTCCGCTTTTATATTCTATCTTCACAAATGATCTACCATTAGTGCTTGATACAGCAAGCATTTCAATGTTTGCAGATGACACAACAGTCTATATGGCTGGGAAATCAATTGAGGAAGTTAAAACAAAACTTGAGCAGGAAATTAAAAAGATTGAAAATTGGACTGAAGACAACAAACTCATTCTGAATGTAGGAAACACAGTAAGCATTGTTATTGGAACTAAACATTCCTTAAGAGCCGAACCACAACTAAATCTTGTAATGAAAAATACAGTTGTTAAACAAATGGAAGAAGTCAAACTCCTTGGAGTCTGTATTGACAGCCAACTGTCCTGGGACAAACAAATAAATAATGTAGTCTCTAAAATGGGACGGACTTTGGCAGTGATAAGAAGATGTTCAAGATATTTAACTAAACCAGTGATACCATATGTCATTCAAAGTTTGGTGTTGTCTCAGTTGGATTATTGTGCAGTTGTCTGGTCAAATACTTAAGTAAATAATGTAAAAAAATTACAGCTTGTGCAAAATAAAGCTGCACGTGTGGTGTTAAAATGTGGCTTTAGGACGAGTGTGGATACAACGCATGAGCGCCTCTCTTGGCTTTTGGTGAGGGACAGGTGGCTATATGCAAAAGCAAACTTTTTAAGAAATATTACAACTCAGATACCGTCTGTCCTTTACTAACAACTGCCTTTTAGTAAGGATACTCATTTTTATCCAAACAGGCATGCCAAAGTACTGTGTTTCATTTTGCCTAAATGTAAATAAACCAGAGTCAACGGACAGTGATGTTTCGAGCCATGAGAGAATGGAATCATTAACCACTAAAGTTAAGGGAATTGAGCAGTGAACTGGGTTTTAAAAAGGAACTTAAAAAGTATTATCTGAGGCAAATGGTTGAAGTATTGTGATGTATTATGAACTGATTATGAATGAATTTATTCTGAATGTATTATGAATTTTCATTATGATTTACAGGCCTTAATGGAAATCTATTATGTTATTGTACTGAAACTGATTAAAACATGAATGGACCCCAGGAAGAGTAGCTGATGCAGTTATACTGCAGATGCTAATGGGGATCCAAATAAATAAACAAAATAAATAAATAAAATAAACCTGGCCGCCTATTGAAAATTCAAGTGGCCAGTCATTTTTTTCAAAAGAGTAATGTCTAAGGCAGGGGTGGGCATCGAGGGCCGAGACACTGCAGGTTTTCCATGCAACCATTCACCTCAGCAGGTGGGTTGCTGATGAGCTTCTCCTCTGAACATAAACACCTGGTTGTCAATGAAATCACCTGCTGAGACACCTGATCATTAATGAACTCACCTGCTGAGGTGACTGGTTGCACGGAAAACCTGCAGTGTCTCAGCCCTTTGTGGCACATGATTGCCCACCCGAGTATTTGTGCCAGCTTTGGTGCTTGTATTACCATTTGCACGATTTTGCTCTAAATATTCTCTTAGCTTCTGCACTAAAAGGGCAATAATATGTTTACTGTCAAACAAATAATGGAATGGGGCTGTGCAGGCATGCAGATGTACAGTACCTTTGAGTCTGTACTTTGTGGGGGGAGGCAGGGTAAGCAGGGGTTTCTGGCATTATTTATTCTAGCTCCAGACAGAAATAAGCTCTTTTTGTGTCTTGAGGTTTTAGTCCTGATGGACCTCAGCCATCTGCCAGAGGGGAGAGTGACAAAAACTTTGTGTCCTGGGTGAGAGGGATCTGCTGCTATCTTCCTTGCTCACCCCAGGGCCCCGGAGGTGTACAGGTCCTGTAGGGACAGCAGAGTGCAGTTGATCACCTTCTCTCCTGCATGGATGATATGCTGCAGTCTGCTCCTGTCCAGTGGCAGCAGCATACCAGATAGTGATGGAGATGGAGATGATGGACTCATTGATGGCAGTGTAGAAGTTCACCATCATTGTTTTTGGCAGGTTGAACGTCCTTAGTTGCCTCAGAAAGTACATCCTCTGTTGTGCTCTCTTGGTGAGAGAGCTTCTCATTCAGCTCCCACTGGAAGGACTCTACAGTGGCGACTGGGGAGTCACACAGGGTGATGGGGTTGGCTGGGACTAGGTTCTTTCTGAAGTCAACAACCATCTACACTGTCTTGAGGGCACTGAGCTCCAGATTGTTCTGTTTGCACCAGGACTGCACCAGGACACCAGGTGATCGATCTTCTGTCTGTAGGCAGATTCGTACCCATCAGAGATGAGACCGATGAGGGTTGTATCGTCCCTGAACTTCAGGAGCTTTACAGACTGGTGGCTAGACGTGCAGCTGTTGGTGTACAGGGAGAAGAGGGTGTAGCACATGGCGTCAATTCACCATAATTAAATAAATACATTAATGTTGTCTCAACAAAAACCTGAGTTTTGTTTAGCTGAGAACAAAGACAGCTTTTCACTCCTAACTGGGAAATTCCTGGGTCCATCTGGAGATAAGCTTTGGAGATACTTACGTGGGCCCTAACTCTTGCTCCACATCAAAACAGAACTGTAACTCAGACTTCTTCAAAGGAGCCCTTGCTTGTTTATCGGTTAAATTTTGGTCACTGTGAATTACATGACATTATAATTGCTTCACGCCAGAATCTGAACTTCTCCAGGCCAGGAAAATCCACCTTTTATGGCCTCATGCCAAGGCCAGAACCTCTCCAGACACTGCAGGAAGATCTCTTCCATGATAAGATGTGGCCATAAACTTTGAGCCTTGACAACCAGCTATTATCTCTAGGTCTAAATGAAGGAAAAGACCTTTGCTTAAAATAAAAAATGCATCAATATTCTTTTATTCATATATAAAAACTTCTAATGTCGTTTGTATTGATTAATCAAACAAAATGCTTTGCATATAATCACTTCATTTAAATTAAATATTCTTCTTGTAACTGATGTGTGTTTAAATGTGATCTTTCTGCATTATCAATATGTTCATGGTGAAATATTCTGTTTTAACCAAATGGAGTGTTTAAGTGACTATTAATAATGTGTATCCATTCGAGTGTCTTAGAACAAATAGCATGCCAAAATAGTTAATGTGTTTATAAATAGTTGAATTATTTCTTTGTCTGCCTTTTTTAACATGACGTTTTCTGTGAAATTACACACCCTAAATGGGGGAGTTTAATGATGCAAGTCCCCTTTAAAAAGTTAGAACAGAGTTTCTGCTCTCTCTCTCAACTCTCTCAATGCTCTCTTCCTCTCTTCCCTTTCCTTAAATGTTTAACTTTATTTTTGGGTCAACAAGGCCCCATGCTAGCCAAGCTAAGCTACCACGTGGCTTCATTCATTCATTCATGCATTCATTGTTTCATCTTTGATAACTTTTAACAAATTAATAGCCTGACGTTTTTAAGGTTTGTCAAGTCTTTCAAATTCTTAAGAGAACTTCTGAGCTGAAGTTTTCAAAATAATAGCAAATTTACAGAAAAGTGACTTTCCTTTTCTGTACTTTACAACGCTGCTCTTAAAGTTTTAACTTTTTTCTCTAAATTCACAAAGACTTTTAATCTGGCTCCAACAAACCTTTTAAAAGCTACCAGAACCCATTTTCAACAAAGGCTTTCCACCTCTGGGGTCAAGCACGCTGACGATGGACCTGACTGCAAGCAGCCATCCTATCGGTAAAACCAGCTGATACTGAAGCCTTTGTGATTGCTGGGGAGACTGTTGGTTTAACCCCTGACCCAAGTGAGCTCACGCTGCCGAACACATCAATGACGGACGGTTCTTCTGAACCATCTCTTCAACGGATCAGTGACCCAATTAAAGGTTCCAGAAAAAGGGTTTTGTTGTCAATGGATGCAAAGTGGCTTCTTTTTAAACATATTCATAGGCTTGTTTAATAATTTTCTTAAAAATAATTGCCTTCAAATTTCATCACTAAATTCAAATCAGATTTATTAACTTAGTCTTTAAGCTTTATCTCACTACTTTCTTTCAATGTCTCATGAGTAAAGCAAATTGTATCCATAAATGAATTTATTTAATCACTGTCCACTTAGAATGCCAGTAAAAAGTTCATTTCTTGTATAATTGTAAATAAAATGTAAATATTTCTGCTGTGGTTCATTTTGTGTTCAGAAGGAAACACTTGGTCAATCGTATCGTAGAATTCAGACTTTCAGACCCGAGACTCATTAATTAAATTGAGACTGATTGGTTAATTTAAGACTGATTAATCGTTGTTTAAATTAAAGTACCTATGCTTTAAATAAGTGGTGCCCTGAGGTAATTAGATATTATTCTAATTAAATAATAATTATTAAACCCTAAAATTGTTAATTATTTTGGTGACCCATTAAATGAGGGCTATGCCAATTTAATTCGAGAGTTTAACAATACGTTTGCTACATATTTTTGGTGCTCTCGGTGAGGCCAGCAACACATTGCGAGGTGTAACTAATCACTACATTAACCTTCTGGGGCCGACGCCATCGTACGAGTATATGACGGCTAAGACCAAGCTTTACTAAATTATATATAACTTTTGAATGATATGAGATAGAAACTTACTTTTTTTTGCTGAATAGTTAACTCCGCGGACTTTCGAGCCAGCCATCAGCCATCTTTGTACTCCTCATACAACCCCTGGCAAAAATTATGGAATCACCGGCCTCGGAGGATGTTCATTTAGTTGTTTAATTTTGTAGAAAAAAAGCAGATCACAGACATGACACAAAATTAAAGTCATTTCAAATGGCAACTTTCTGGCTTTAAGAAACACTATAAAAAATCAGGAAAAAAAATTGTGGCAGTCAGGAACGGTTACTTTTTTAGACCAAGCAGAGGGAAAAAAATATGGAATCACTCAATTCTGAGGAAAAAATTATGGAATCATGAAAAACAACGCTCCAACACATCACTAGTATTTTGATGCACCACCTCTGGCTTTTATAACAGCTTGCAGTCTCTGAGGCATGGACTTAATGAGTGACAAACAGTACTCTTCATCAATCTGGCTCCAACTTTCTCTAATTGATGTTGCCAGATCAGCTTTGCAGGTTGGAGCCTTGTCATCGACCATTTTCTTCAACTTCCACCAAAGATTTTCAGTTGGATTAAGATCTGGACTATTAGCAGGCCATGACATTGACCCTATGTGTCTTTTTGCAAGGAATGTTTTCACAGTTTTTGCTCTATGGCAAGATGCATTATCATCTTGAAAAATGATTTCATCATCCCCAAACATCCTTTCAATTGATGGGATAAGAAAAGTGTCCAAAATATCAACGTAAACTTGTGCATTTATTGATGATGTAATGACAGCCATCTCCCCAGTGCCTTTACCTGACATGCAGCCCCATATCATCAATGACTGTGGAAATTTACATGTTCTCTTCAGGCAGTCATCTTTATAAATCTCATTGGAATGGCACCAAACAAAAGTTCCAGCATCATCACCTTGCCCAATGCAGATTCGAGATTCATCACTAAATATGACGTTCATCCAGTCATCCACAGTCCACGATTTCTTTTCCTTAGCCCATTGTAACCTTGTTTTTTTCTGTTTAGGTGTTAATGATGGCTTTCGTTTAGCTTTTCTGTATGTACATTTCCTTTAGGCGGTTTCTTACAGTTCGGTCACAGACGTTGACTCCAGTTTCCTCCCATTCGTTCCTCATTTGTTTTGTTGTGCATTTTCGATTTTTGAGACATATTGCTTTAAGTTTTCTGTCTTGACGCTTTGATGTCTTCCTTGGTCTACCAGTATGTTTGCCTTCAACAACCTTCCCATGTTGTTTGTATTTGGTCCAGAGTTTAGACACAGCTGACTGTGAACAACCAACATGTTTTGCAACATTGTGTGATGATTTACCCTCTTTTAAGAGTTTGATAATCCTCTCCTTTGTTTCAATTGTCATCTCTCATGTTGGAGCCATGATTCATGTCAGTCCACTTGATCACACCTCTCCAAGGTGTGATCACTCCTTTTTAGATGCAGACTAACGAGCAGATCTGATTTGATGCAGGTGTTAGTTTTGGGGATGAAAATTTACAGGGTAATTCCATAATTTATTCCTCAGAATTGAGTGAGTCCATATTTTTTTCTCTCTGCTTGGTCTAAAAAAGTAACCATTACTGACTGCCACAATTTCTTTTCCTGATTCCTTATAGTGTTTCTTAAAGCCAGAAAGTTGCCATTTGAAATGACTTTAGTTTTGTGTCATGTCTGTGATCTGCTTTTTTTCTACAAAAGTAAACAACTGAATGAACATCCTCCGAGGCCGGTGATTCCATAATTTTTGCCAGGGGTTGTAGAAGCTGTGTGATGACGTGCGCAATGTGAGTGTCCAATTGGAATTGCTTCACCGTCACATGGTTTTCCAAAATCCAATCGTAGGGCAGATTTACCTCACGTGAAAAGCCAAGTTTCTAGTTGGCCCGTTTCAATAGCCTCCTGGGTGCTCCAATGAGTACATACTCAGTGTGCCCTGCACCATTATGCACAGTGACGAGTGAAAGCAGGAGCACACGGAGAGCCTCTGATGACAATCTCACGTGCTCAAACAAAGAGTGTGTAACTATCAGGATTGCTCCAGTAGTTTGCATGTGAATGTTACTGGATAACATGGATGACTTGGCTGAAGGAAACGTTGCGGTGGAGGAGGCTGCATCCCGGCTGAACAAAAAGAGTGTTAAGGTGTTTTGTCAGGTAAAACTGGCCCTCTTAAGTAGTTTTGTCCCAGGTAAATCCTGTCCTGTGTAATTTTTCATGTTGGGCTTGTGTATTGTGCCAAGCCAAGATGGCCGATCTTGACAACAGCCAGAGTGATCCCAACATGACCAAGGCTAAAAAGGCCTCCAGGTAAGATTTCAAGGGCAGGATCTCTGCACCTGACAACGTACTTAGCCAGCCTAGGTGAGGATGCAACAAAATGCCCTGATTGTAATGGTGACTTAGATGAAGAACAAATATGCTGTGATGTGTGTGAACAATGGTTTCATGCCCTAAAGTGCCAACACCTCAAGAAGGGTCTCTTCAACGCCATAAAACAACGCGGTAACAACCTCCACTGGTATTGTAGAACCTGTTCTTTGGTTGCTTCCAGTTTTGTCAGCAGTTTATCGTCCCTTCATTCTAAACACCAACAGCTGGAGACCAAACTGGAACATGTGGAATGCGAGATAACCGTTAGCAATCAGAAGTTTGAAGACAGACTGAGTCAAGTGGAGTCAAGGCTTCTCAAGCTAGAAGAAAGCAAGAGCTTAACACTGACCCCACTCACTCAGATTATGCGTGAGGAGATCTCTAAAGAGATTCAAAACTCAACCAAAGACATCACAAAGAAATTGCAGGAATCCAAAGCGGAGGCAGACCGTATCCAGCGTAAGTGCAACTTAGTCTGCTTTAAGGTTCAAGAACAAGAAGGTGGGAATGGAGTTGATAGGCAGAAAGCTGATATGCAAGTTATTCAGTCAATCATAAGGGACAAGCTTGTGATTGAGCCCCCAGCAATAGTCAAAGTATTTCGCATAGGCAGATACGATAAGGACAAAACCCGTCCTATCAAGGTGGTTCTAGAGTCAGAAAACGACTGTGCTAAGATCCTCTCCAAGATGGCCGCCATGCGTAGAATCAACAATCCTATACTTGAAGAAGTATTCCTTGTCCCTGACTTGCCAAAAGATGAGCGACAAAAACGGAAGAATCTATGTGAGGAACTAGTAAGGCGCACAAATGCAGGTGAAGAAAATCTAACCATCTTCAAGGGGAGGATCAGGACAAAGCGTTTTCGTCACCAACCAGAGTGACGGAAACAACACCTCAGACACAGCCTAAGCCAACTATTAAACAGTCTATGCTTTTATCTTGTGATGACACAATTTTATATGATCTGAAGTATCTTTTTAATGATAGTGAGGAGTACATTTTAAATGGCCAATGTGTTTTTAGTGTTGATGATTTTACAAGCACGGGTAATTTCGGTGCTATTTACCAGTTATACAACTCCAATAGTTCTACCTTGGAAATTTCCGTAGGTATTTTTGTTGATAGTGTCTCTGTCACTAGTGTTTTTAACCATGCCAATGTTTTTAAGGAGTGTACTGACCCTGTTTCAGTCACGTCCCAAGCTAATCTGGGAAACATCACATCAATCTCCATCATGCAAGCCAATGTTGACAGTCTCAGTAATAAAAAAGATGAATTCTTCTTGCGTGTGGAGATGGACAAGCCAGATTTTATATGCAATTTTATATATTTATATGCTAAATGAGGTCCTTCCTAAATATTCATCGGATGCTCTGATCTGTGAGATTGACTTCAAAATCCAAGGCTATACTATGTACTGCGCTGAAGTCATGAGACGTGGCACCATAACTTACACAAGAAATCATATCCCTACCAAGCAAATTTACTGTTCAGCCCTGGTTGACACAGTCATAACCAGTACAGTCATTGATAACAAAACAGTCGTATTATGCAATACATATCATAGCCCATCCTCTGATGTTAATTATGACAACATTCTTATGGAACAAATCAATGTTATCTGTGCAATGGACCATGATGAACTGGTGCTTTGTGGAGACTTTAACCTGCCTGACATCGACTGGGTAAGCCAATCAATTTCAAGTACCTCTTCAAGCAGGTTGATCGATTGTTTCCAAGACAACTACCTAACTCAGTTAGTGACAGAATGTACACGTTCAAGAGAAGGTCAGAGAGAATCCCTACTCCACCTTATACTGACTGACAACCCCAGCCTCATAAGTGAAGTACAGTACCAGCCACCGCTCGGGAAAAGTGATCACGTTACCTTGTTGTATCACCTCAAGTACGCAAGTAACAGTCAAAGCTCGGACAGAAAAAACTAAACTTTTATAGAGCCAACTATGATGACAAGCGAAGTGACCTGGAAATCTGCGACTGGGACGCATTTCTAAATGGTCTAAATGTCGAGGATTCTTGGAATAAGTTCGAGAGCACTTTGCAAGCAGTCACCCAAAAGTATGTACCTTTGGCTAAGTTTGTAAAGTCAAGAAAGAAGTGGATGACCACAGAAGCAATAAATGCTATAAAAGAGAAACACTGAGCCCATAATAAGTATAGAAAGAACAAGACTATAGAAAACCTTGAAAGTTACCGATTGGCCAGAAATAAAGCTACCAAGATGATACGGGAGGCCAGATCAAATCACGAACGGAGAATAGTTCACAATATAAAAGACAACCCAAAAGAGTTTTGGGGGTATGTGAAGTCTCAGCTCAGCAAGGACAGTGGCATACCCACGTTAACACACAAACACGGAACTTCTGCCATTAACCCTGAAGAAAAGGCAAAATTTCTCAACTCTTTCTTCTCAAGCGTGTTCACACAAGAAAATTTAGAAGATATCCCAAAGGCAAGAACATCGGAGCTTGAATCTTTCCTCACCACAGTCAACTTTACTGAGCAGGCCATCTGTGATGAAATCAAAGCTATAAAAAGTGGGAGTTCCGCAGGGCCTGACGGCATCCATCCACGAATCCTAAAAGAAACCAGTAGACAGATCGCCAAGCCACTAGCCAAAATCTTCACCAAGTCCATGGATGTAGGTCTAGTCCCTTCCTGGTGGAAAGAGGCCACGGTAGTCCCGATTTTCAAGAAGGGGAAGCGTTCAGACCCTAGCAGATATAGACCTGTGAGCCTGACGAGTGCATGCGGTAAGCTGATGGAGAGAATTGTGAGAAAACACATCCTGCGCCACATCGACAGTAGCAAACTGTTTACCCCAGGTCAACATGGATTCCGGAGTGGAAGGTCGTGCTGCACCCAACTTCTTACTGTGACAGAGCAATGGACAGACCTCTTAGACAAGCGCACGCCTTTTGATTGTGTATATCTTGACTTTCAAAAGGCGTTTGACGCAGTACCTCACCAACGTTTATTAGAAAAGTTACAATCATTTGGCATCAGAAAAAAACTTCATGACTGGATGAAATCATTTCTGCAAGGAAGAAAACAAAGGGTCAGAGTGGATGACACATTATCGGACTGGGCCAATGTCACCAGTGGTATACCACAAGGGTCGGTACTAGGCTCAACGCTATTTCTCATCTTCATAAATGATTTACCAGACGCAGTTAAGTCTGCAACAGCTCTGTTTGCCAATGACAGCAAGATCTTCGCGCCAATTAAAGAACAAGCTGACATTGACTCCCTACAAGAAGACTTGAACAGCCTGTACTAATGGTCATGCAAATGGCAGTTGCCATTTAATTTGTCAAAATGCAAAGTGATCCATTATGGCCGTTCAAACCCAAAAGCTTCTTACTCAGTTGGTGGTACCGCAATATCATCTGTTAGTGAAGAAAAGGACCTCAGTGTCTTGTTTGATGACACATTGACTTTCAGTGCCCACCACGATGCTGCAGTGGCTAAATCAAATGCAAGGCTGGGACTAATCAAGCGTTCATTCCACGACATGCAATCTATGACCTTTAAGCAACTATACAAATCTCTAGTGAGGCCTGTAGTTGAGTACTGCACAGTTGTTACCCACCCTGTGTACAGGCGAGATGAGGACAGGATTGAAAAAGTACAGACGTGCAACGAAGCTAGTTAAGGACCTGAAAACTCTGCCTTGCACTGAACATCTGCAAACACTTCACTTACCCACGCTAAAGTACAGGCGCAGAAGAGCTGACATTCTACAAGTGTATAGGATTCTTAATGGGATTGATGACCTTGAAGTGTCCCAGTTCTTCTCACTACAGACATCAGGCAGAACACGCTCTAATGGGTTCAAGATTTTCAAGCAACATTGCCAGACTAAACTTAGAGGCAACAGTTTTAGCCAGAGAGTAATGGATCCATGGAATGCCCTGCCCACCGAAATTGTGACAGCTTCATCTTTGAACCATCTTAAAGTGACTCTCGAATGGCACTGAGAACATGACTCAGACAAATGGACAGTTTAGTGACAATATATAATTATATACACTAAGACAGATACTGGGTTTAACGAAATAGAGGATAACCAGTCAATGACTGACAATCCTAACACTCAGTAAGTACTCAGTAAGATAACTCTGTTGCTTTCTCTGCGTAAAGCACTGTTTACTAGGGATGTCCCGATCAGGTTTTTTTGGCCCCGATCCGATTCCGAGTCATCTGATTTTGAGTATCTGCCGATACCGAGTCCCAATCCGTTACTTTAAAAAACTAAATGAACAATGAACAAATGCTAAATGTATAATAATTTAATTTTAATCACCTTATTTTATTATTTATCACTTAAACAGTGCACTTCTCCTTGAGGTAGCTTGAACAATCAAGTAATAATCTAGCAGACTTAAAAAATGTATAAATTTCCATGTTATTTTATTTGTCTAAAAATAAATGTCCAAGGTTCCTTATGTTGAACAAGAAATTATCTAATCTGAAATAACAGGTGGTTTTAATTTACAGATGAAAGGTTTCTAAAGAACCATTTATTGATTTAGCTATTTTAATTACAAGTATTCTAAACACTTTTAAACAGTAATCAGAAATTTTGAGGTAACAAAACAACAACAAAAAACATTTCCAAGGATTTTTCTTCAGACACGTGGTTTCTGCACTGATCTGTGGTTCAAATCCCCGCTTGACTGGAAAATCACTAAGGGCCCTTTGGGCAAGGTCTTTAATCCCCTGTTGCTCCCGGTGTGTAGTGAGCGCCTTGTATGGCAGCACCCTGACATCGGAGTGAATGTGAGGCATAATTTTAAAGCGCTTTGAGCATCTGATGCAGATGGAAAAGCGCTATATAAATGCAGTCCATTTACCATTTGTACAGATCAGTGGTTTCTGCCACTAGTCTTCCGTGTTTTGGCCCGACGCATTGTTCCTATTGGACAGCGTGAAGCTACGTCACAGCTGAGAGCGTCGAAAGTTCAAAAGTCAACTTAAAAGTAAAAAAAAAAACTTACATTTGCATTCTGACAGTCCTCAGTGTGCCCCTCTGATGCTTTATCAGTGTTCAACAAGTTCTGAGCAGCGCAGTGAACATGAATGAAGATGGAAGCTCTTTAAGACGCGCTCCTAAATGTGATGAGTGTGCACATCGCTCGTGCACACACCATCTCTCGCTCCGTTTTGCAGACAAACGATCAGAGGACAATTTGTTTTTTTTTTGTTAATCAGATGACAGATCGTCATCCTGAGGACTTGGTCAGCACCAGGTCCTGCTGCGCACGGAAGGATGACTGAGCAAGAGTTTCGGTGGGAAAGTGTCCATCATCCTCTTGTCATTCCATCGAGGCATCAGGCTGAGCACGTAAACACAAACAGCAGTTCTGCGAAAGAAACTGCGCACGTAACTCCCCCCACCTCTGTCCGGGTTACAATTCCATCTCTTCTTCCCAAATTCATTGCACAATTCTTGTTTCCTTTTCTCTTCTGGAATCGGTTTCAGCCGCACGCGTGTGTGAGAATATCCGGTTGAACTTGTTTTTTTCTTTTGTTCAATTAAAAAAAAAAAAAGGATTGGGTTGAACTTTGACCGCGTCAGCCTGCTGACAAGCGGCAATGCGTGCTCCCGTCAGACGCATCTGACACCTCGAAAGAGCAACGCGTCTCACGCCTCTGATGCTTCCGACGCGTGAAAGACCCATTAATCTGCAATAATGAGCTTGAAATAGTGCTGATCAAAATAATAAGGATAAAATCTATATTGGATTCCTGATCGGGATGCAACGTCCGATTTCGATCAAGTCTGAAACTACGTGATCGGGCCCGATTTCCGATCACATGATCGGATCGGGACACCCCTACTGTTTACCATATCAATGAACAACAAAATGCATAGACCATTTTGTATATATTGTTCAAAATGTGCATTTGTGTTTATTGTACAGTCTTTCACACAAGACCTTAAATTACCTTTATAAAGTGTCAGGACAGTTGTTTATTATAGTTTGCTGTGTGTTTTGAATAAATGTGTGTGGAAAATTATTTTTCACTTTATTTTTTCCTTGCCTATTTTTGATTGTAAACCTTTATTACACTTATAAAACACAACAAAAACATATATATTCTGAAAGCACAGGTTGTCCTGAAAAAAAGAGACATAAATCTTGATTGTGGGATGCAGGGAGAGCTGTTAACAGCAATAATAAAACATTTATGCCAGGCGAGTGAACTGTCCAAAAAATGCCCTCGGACCCCAGAGGGTTAAATTGGTGCCTGTGTGAGGTGCCATTCATCCCAAATAAGTAAATTAAATGTAATTCGTTACAGTTTATTTTGGTGCCCCATTGCAATTTAGAATTTTGCTACAAGGGGAAAGAACGCAGGTTTGGGGGATCTGGTACTGATGGACTGTGTGTTGTAGATGTGCTCCACCAACTTCGCATGCTTCTTGCTGTTGAGTCGAGCATGCCAAGCTGAGAGAGCTTGTCCTGCAGCAGGGCCAGGATGATCATATAAAAGCAGAGCTGAAGTCCACAAAAAGAATCTTGGCATAAGTTCCTGTGTCGCTCTGCTTTCGCTGCAAAAATTCGCCCCAATGCGTCATCAAATAGGAGGAGCTTCCTTTCCACTTGGCGTCAAGTCATCATGCCGGACCTTGATCACACGGAGCGAGTTGCTGTGCTGTATTTGCTGTGAAAAGCTGACAAACGTCGCCAGCGGTGCCGTCCCTGGGTTCACAACATCCTCATGACACGTTCCCAGTTCGGGGAGTTTCATCATTTGCTGCAGGAGCTGCGTCTGGATGACGGCCCTTTCAGCGGTACTTCCGCCTCTCCAGGACCCAGTTCGAGGACCTCCTGCGCCGTTCGCATGCGCACAAGTGAACAGTTAAAAAACTGGCTGCAGCTGCAGTTCCTCGCTGTCCTCTCCAACTCTGTCATAATTGTGTTATAAACCAGTCACCATTTCTTTTATTATACATCTGTGTAGTTAATAAAATTATCTCACAGACAATTCGTTCGTGCGCACGTGAAAAAAAAAAAGGGCTGCTGCTGCTCGCTCTGCCCTCAAACTCTGTCATAACTGTGAAATGAAGGACAAAAGGGACATAGGTCCTGCTCACAGGCTGGCTGCCAGAAACAGGACATGTCCACACCAAGTATAAACTCCAGACAGCTCCATGTCACTACATATCCAGTCCCTGATTGGTCATCGCGACGCGACAAGATGAAAAAGTTCAGATTTTTCAACTTGGGGAGGAGGGAAACGCAATGCGATATCAGGCCACAAGCGCACCAGTGGCTCAAAATCGCTTCATTTGCGTCTCTTCATTTGCGTCCATCGCGTCGCATTGTGTGGCTTGGACTTTTGTGGCGCCACAACACGTCCTTTCATAGGGATTACATGGCAACCTGTCACCACCATCGCTTGCGTGTCGTCCGGTGTGAATGCGGCATTAGGTTGCATCAACCCGGCACTAGGTTGTGTTAACTTGGCGTTGTCATGACGTCACATGCCGCAATTCGAAGCATGCCCGGTGTGAAAGTGGCTTAAGACAGTCCCATTGGCTTTCGAATCTGCAGTAAAACTCATTCAATTGATTTGCTAAACGAGGGTCCTTGGCAGAGTGGGGAAGGTTTGGTTTGTGGTAGGTAATCTCTCTGAGACTTTTCCAGACAGAAGTGGAGTCGTTGGCTGAGAACTGAAGCTGGAGTTTCTCCGAATACAGCTGTTTAGCTTCCTTGACCACCTTCGCAAATGTGTACTTAGACTCTTTAAACCTGACCTTGTCCCCACTCTTGAAAGCCTCCTCCTTTTGCCTCCTCGGCTGTCTGGGTTTAGTACTGAGCCAGGGTTTGTCATTGTTATACCTCACCGTGGTTCGTGACAGAATGCAGCAGTCCTCACAGAAGCTGATATATGAAGTCAGAGCATCTGTGTACTTATCCAGACTGTTGGTGGCAGTCTTGAACACATCTCAGTCAGTTTTTTTTTAACATGCCTGTAGATCCTCCACAGCCTTACTGCTCCACAGTTTAGATGTCCTCACCACAGGTTTGCAGAGCTTTAATTTCTGCCTGTAGGTAGGAATCAGGTGGACCATGTCATGGTCAGAATGGCCCAGTGCAGCACGTGGGGCGGCATAATAAGCATTTTTACCCGAAGCCAACAAATGGCCATTGGGTATTGCGAAGACTTGGCATCCATCTGTCTGTCTGTTCATCCATCCGTCCGTCTGTCTGTCTACAACATATGTCCAGTTCTATTACTGCCACAGTCTTCAAATTCACAGAGAACATTCTTGGGACACAGACCTTGGACAATTTCGAAGCTGGCTAACCTTGACATATTTTAAGAGGTATTTTGAGATGTTAAAAACTCACATTCTGTTTGAACCTGTTCCATTTTGTTTTTGAGTGGTGGGCATGACAGCCAATCCGAGTAGAGCTGTACAGTGACGTCAGTGGCCGGTCCCTACAAAACCGCTTTGTTTTGTGTGTTTATAGACATGTTTCTCACATATTATGTAAAAGCTAGCGAGAAATAAACACTTCTAACACTGCAAACACCAGTTAAGGAACCTAATTACACCTCTGAACGTATTTTGTGGCATGGTGATGTCACAGGCTGGTAGCTAACATCCTATGGAGGTAATTTTGTCTCATTAATACCAGCAAATGCACAGAGGGTGATCTACAAATATTCCTTGATTTGCATAACTTCCGCTTTTGTCAAAAGCTCATCTACATGCACATGCAAAGCCTCCTGCACATGCTGTTAAAACATAAATATTGTTTTTGATTGACTTATTAACAGTGATGCCGGTAACGCGTTACCCTGACCACTTTTTTTAGTAACGCGTAATCTAACGCGGAAATCTTTCCAAATCAGTAATCAGAATAAAGTTACTTCTCCAAGTCACTGTGCGTTACTATTATTACTATTTTACATTGTGAGTCGATAGCAGCATTAAACTTGGTCCGTGGGCAGGGGGTCGGGGTTTGACTGAACTGCCCACTTTAAGTGAGCTGTGAGCTTTTCATCTGCGGTTTTTTGCAGCAGCTACGACTCGTCCTCACCTCTTAAAGCGCGGTGACAACAGCACACTTGCACTTAGCTTTACAAAGACATTTTTATGCTGATCCTCCGTGACCTGTCAACAACTAACACTATTTTCCACTCAAATGCACCTAAACTCTCTTTCTGAGGACCACATGATGTGAAAACGCAACAAAACTTTCTTACCTGTAAATCTGGTCATGTTATCTGCATAAATAAATGTTATCCATTCTTTGTGCTCAAACACCAAAGCATGGGCGAATCCAGATTGAATGGGGGCGTGGGGCAGGGATGTGCCCCCCCCCCCCCCCCCACAACACCCCTAGATTAAAGGTCCAGTTCTGAAGCCGTTTTTTTTACTACAACTACTAATACTACTTAAAATAATAATAATTTCGACAAGTAAAATGTTTAGAGAGAATTTAAATGTTAGAAAAATGTTAGAATGAATTTAATAGTTACATTTATAAACAATGTAGGTTAGAAATTGCAAGTTTTACGGTTACAGTGCTGTCAGCAATTAAATATGAAGTCAAGAAAGAGGTCTTTATTTTACTTTTTATAAAACAAGTATTTATTTTCATTGAAGTCAAGAAAGGGTGACTATAAAGTGATTTTTGGCAAAACAAGTATCATTGTCATGTTGAGGTGGCGGAGGGTTATTGTCGGCAGCTGGGGAAAGTAACTAAAAACGTAACTAGTATTCTAACTTACTTTTCCAATTGAGTAATCAGTAAAGTAACTAAGTTACTTTTTCAAGGAGTAATCAGTAATTGGATTACTTTTTCAAAGTAACTGTGGCAACACTGCTGATTAATAGAGGGGCTTTATTGAACAAGTACAAATTGTATATAAGACAAGATCTTAATTAATTAAACAACTGCAAATTATAAAGAACACAAGGCTCATACAGCCGAGGGTATTTTAGCATTGCATTATATTTATAGTTGTGTAAACAGTGATCCAGAATTCTGTCCTCTCTGGTCGGACATTTGATGAGCTGTCCATATTTGGAAAGTTCGTGGGAGAGGTTACCTTTGTTAAAATCACCCAGAACAGTAACTAAAGATTACGGGTTATTCCGCTCCACATGCAGTATCTGGCCGGCGAGCGTGCGCTGTGCTTCTTGCACGTTAGCCAGTGGTGGGATGTAAGCACCAGCCAGAATGAATGAGGTGAACTCACGGAGCAAGTAGAACGGTTTGCAGTTCATAAAAAAGTTTCCAGATCAGGAGAACAGTGCTAATGGATCAATGTTACATTGTTACACCAGCCACTGTTGATGTAAAACCAGATTCCACCACCCTTCGTTTTTGCTGGACAGTGCTGCATCTCGGACCACTCTTAAAAGTTGGAAGGCTGCCAGCTGCAGCGCAGTCTGGTATCGATCCACAGAGTCACGTTTCCGTGAAGCACAAAACAGCAGATGTGGTGAAATCTCTGCTTTTCCCCACCAATAGCTGGAGTCCATTTTATTTTGCAGAGCGTGCACGTTGGAGAGGAATATTCCTGGTAGCGATGTACGGTGGCCTCGTCGGCAAAGCCGCACAAGCGCTCCTACTCGTCTCCCCCTCCTGCGGCATTTCACTGCGTGGGCCAAGATGAGGGCACCTTTGGCTAAAATGCCCAATAAATCCACTGAAGGCTCAATAAAAATAGGAAACAAATCCACTGGCGTTATTCCCCTGATCTTCAAGAGCTCTGTGTGGGTGAAAGAGATCCAGTAGCCATTGCATAACACAGGAGTAACACACAAAACCAAACAAAGGAATGCACACCAAAACACAGAGGCGGCCATCCGTGGCACCATCTTACCTATCAGCAATACCTATAGTAATATGCCACATTTCAGGGAACCTACAGCTCTTAAAGGAAATGACAGATTGCACTTACTGTAATTCATGTTATGCTCCAAACACACCCATGAATACCATATTTTTCTGAATATATGAATCTATGAATGGGGCTGAAAGATGATGGCGGAAAAAAATCAAATTATGATTTTTCTGACAGGCATTGTGGTCTGAATTGCAATTATGTTTTGTGAAAGTCAAGCTTCAGTTCAGTATTCACTATGCTATAGCTGGTGAGAATCCTTGAAAGTAATTTTGACATAATCCTTGAATGCCTGTATAAAGTGAATCTTGATCAAGAATCTGGATTTGGGTCTGGATCACCTCCAAAATTTAATGGGGTCTTCCACAGCCTGATATGTATCTGTGGTGAAAATTTGGTGAGAAATCATGAAGTACCATATTTTCCGGACTATAAGTTGCACCGGAGTATAAGTCGCACCAGCCACTTTCTCCATTATAAAGAAAAATAAACCATAAATAAGTCGCACTGGACTATAAGTCGCATGGACATACAGGTATGTTAACTTAACATGAAAAGTTCAGACAGCTACCGTTTTCAGATGCATATTTCACCAGTCGCAACTTGTAATCTGCAGAGTACGATTTTCTTTTTGGTGGCATTTTTTCGGGCCTTTTCCGTTATCTTGTTAAGTTATCAGTAATGTTGAAATTTTTATTTTTCTATGGTAGTCAGAAGTCGCAGGAACAGTCACACAAACCTTGAGTGCCCTCTCGTGAGCTGTGTTTTACCTACGGATATGTTTGTATTTTGCGGACCACATTGCGAGCCCAACCATAACCCGCACCATCGCTGAACGGTTCTTTTCTAACATATTACCCGATGTGCCATAGTACACACCAGGTGTCAGCTGCCGATGTTCATGCAGCACCTCCCTGTGCAGCTCATGACTTCCTCGTGGTGTCGACACCAGCTCCTTCCAAGTGCAGACGCTAATCCTCCGCCGTCGCTCACCCAGTGCTCCCACGCAGCTCTCAGTGTCAACTTAAACACTCTGCTCACACTGATATCCAAGGGTTGAAGCTGTTTTGTTAGCCCTCCCGGAATAACAGCAAGCACCGTGTTTGTCTGCTTCACACGCTGTTTCACAATCATTGTCTGGGTGAGGTGAGGAATATACGTCCAATGTTCTGTTCTCTGATTGGTTATCGTGACCAACATGACCTATAGGGCGGCCGCCATACTACAGTGCCCATGATGCATTGCATTTCCGTTTCCGGTGGCCATTTTAAAACATAGAGTGACTCTCTCACGTAAAATTGTTTTATTACGGTAAATTAATTGAGAATCTACCTGTATATTTTTCATTTATAAGTCGCTCTGGAGTATAGGTCGCACCCGCGGCCAAAACATGTAAAAAAGTGCGACTTATAGTCCGAAAAATACGGGAGTTTTGTTGTAATCCTTCAAAACCTATATAAAGTGAAACTTGATCCAGAATCCGGATCCAGATCGAGATCACCTCCAAAATTTAATGGATTCTTCCATGGCCTAATATGTATCTGTGTTGTCAAATTCTATACAGTAGTTTTGATGTAATCCTTCAAAGCCTATGTAAAGTGAAATCTTATCCCAGAATCTGGATTTGGATCCGGATTACCTCCAAAATTTAATGGATTCTTCCATGGCCTAATATGTATCTGTTGGAAATTTTGTCAAAATCTGGACAGTAGTTTTGACGTAATCCTCCAAAGCCTATATAAAGTGAAACTTGATCCAGAATCTGGATCCGGATCATCTCCAAAATTAATGGGTTTTTCTATGGCCTAATATCATCTGTGGTGAAAATTTCATCAAAATCTGTTCAGTAGTTTTGACGTAATCCTACTAACAGACAGACAAATAAGTAAACGCCGATGATTTTATTACATCTTTAGCGAATGTAATAATTTAAAATTTGTAATGTTTTTATTCTGTTCTAAGACCCAATTTAAGTTAAAGTTAAATATAATGCAGATGTCATATTTTCTTATTTGATGTGATCTTTGATGTCATGCATAGGTCATAAGTAATATTTAATCAAATAAGAACACATTAATATTGGCTGGCCATGACACTGGCTGCCATCTTCACAACTGCACTCAGGTAGTTTTGTTACTGTGTGTGACAGAGGGAAAATGCAAACCTTCTTTTTCATAAAATGTTTTTGAATTGGATTACATCTCTTATCATTCACATTAGATGAAGGTACCATGCATTGTTTTTTTTTAACATCCTTTGAACGTTTGTTTGAATTTGTGCAAATGACGGTATCTCATCAAACCCCTCTGTAGATTTAAAATCATTGTAGGCAGCATCGCAAATTGGTGAATATCCCATCCACATGAAATGTTATTTTCATATCATATGTCAGCTTTGGTAATTGGCTTATTGGTGTGTCATGCTGCCGATGGCAGTGAACTCACATGCAGGCAGAGTGAAGTGGTTTCCAAATGTGGATCGTATGCTTTTTTATTTAATATTTAAGAAGAAATTTGCTATGTTTAAGGATGCTTGGGGAGCTTTTTGATTTGTTATGAGCAGTTTAGCTCAACTTGGTGGCTACTTCCATGTAACATACTACGGCACACCTTGATTACATCATCATTCAACTTCTGTTAAATATACGCAGACAAAATGTAAAAATAATCACAACTTTTGCGGTTTGTTAATCACATTAGTTTAAATGGTGATTTTGGCTGAAATTCACTAAATCATTCAGCCCTATATAAGAGCACTAGTTTTGTTGGAAACAAATCTGAAAAAAAAATGGGGTTATCTTATGGTCTACACATTTATGTCAAATTCATCCTCAATTGTAGGTGGCAACAAATACCAATTAAATGATCCATACCTCTAACTAGCTTACCATGCTACATGCCAGAGAGACACAGTGATTGTTCTGAAATAGCGCAGTTCAAGAGCCAGATAATTTAACCAATAACTGAGGAGAAGCTACAGGCAAACAGGCTCATGGTGATAAATGTAGCAGAATCAACCAACTTTCAAGCAGAAATTTAATACGCCATGTCAGAATGTAATGTTCAAACATGGTGAGCGCTAAAAGAAGTCTTAAATTTTTGTTCTTACTACTTCTTCTTTCAGCTGCTCCTGTTAGGGGTTGCCACAGTAGATCAGTTTTTTCCATCTCGCACCCTGTCCTCTGTATCTTCCTCTGTTACACCAACCACCTGCACGTCCTCCCTCAGCACATCCATAAACCTCCTCTTTGGCCCTCCTCTCCTCCTCCTGCCTGACATCTCCATCCTCAGCGTCCTTCTCCCTATATACCCTGGGTCCCTCCTCTGCACATGCCCAAACCATCTCAATCTCGCCTCTCTGACTTTGTCTCCAAATATGGGACATTATGGGACAAAAATGGGACATTTCAAACTGTCCCACCTGAGTTGTTCCTCTGATATGTTCATTCTTAATTCATCTATCACAAATCACTCCTACCGTCTTTCCCCACCCACTCCACCCTGCCTGCACTCTCTTCTTCACCTCTCTACCACACTCTCCATTACATTGGACAGTTGGCCCCAAGTATTTAAACTCACCTATTTTCACCACTTCTACTCCTTGTAACCGCAGTATTCCATTGGGCTCCCTCTCATTCACTCAGTGCTGCTCCAACTGGCTTCCATTCCCCGTCTCTCCAGAGCGTATCTCTACCTTTCCAGACTAGACTCAGCCTGTTCTCTACTCTCACTACAGATGATAATGTCATCTGCAAAAACATCATAGTCCAAGGAGACTCCTGTCTGGTCTCATCAGTGAACCTGTCCAGAACCATTGCAAACAAGAAAGGTCTCAGAGCTGATCCTTGGTGTAATCCCACTTCCACTATGAATGAGTCTGTCATTCCTGCTGTGCATTTCACCACTGTCACACTATTCTTGTGCATGTCCTGCACTACCCTCACATACTTCTCTGCCACTCCAGAGGTTAGAAACTATCGCTGTTTGTTTTTCTACAGCATTTCTCTTAAAATTATTGAGCTGTTTACCGGAGGGGGAGGTTTCTGTCCTCTGTGAGTTTGACAGGTGAACCGTCCTAGTCAAACTCTTCACCTGATCACACTGTCCCTGGAGCGGGACACACCCAGAGGGGCCGGGCGCTTGACAACAGAAGTGACAGCTGCTAGGATCACCTCAACACTTCACCGACTGTGAGGACCCCCCCCCCAAAAAAAACCCAAACATTTTTGCAGTGATAGGGTTTGCGATCAAGATTTCCTGCAGTAATTGATCCGTAAACTGAACTCCATAAACTACTTAAAATGAAAAAAAAAAAATATATATATATATATATATATATAAATATATATATGTCTATTAATAATGATATTCACGTTTTGTGAGACCTGGGTTCACTTTTTGGGAGATATATTTTTAGTAGTCACTTTTTGCAATTAACGGTTTGCAGATAAGTCATAATTTGCAGCTAATTCACGTTTTGGGGGTTATCACCTTCCTGACACAACTCCAGTTTTACCTGGAGAAACCAGCCCAGTCTCACTTTTCTTTTTTCTTTTTTTGTGCTCCCATGCCCAAATGAGTCAAATTTTCGTGACAGAGCTTTTTTAACTCACTATTCCTAACCCTACTCCCACCCCCAACCCTAACCTTAACCATAACCTAATCTTACTCCTTCCTCCCACCCTAACCATAACAACCCCGACCCCCACGCTTCACTTTTAATTTTGTGCAGCCATCACGGAATGAATGAGAATTAATTTGTGTTGCCGTGATGAAAATGAGGCGCTTTTCGTCACAATGTCATGAACCAATAGATTAATGTATATTTTGTGCTGCTGAAGCATGACTTGCTGTGAGACCAGGTTGGGAGAAACACACAGCCCCTGGTGTTCCGAAGAGGTCTCCCATCCAAGTACTAACCAGGCCCCACACTGCATAGTTTCTGAGATCTGACGGGATCAGGCTTATACAGAGCAGACTGGCTGCATCTACACTACAGCAATGCATGAACAAAAAAAAGACTTTAGCAACATTACATCAAACTCTCTTCTGAAAACTGAATTTGTGAGTGGAAGAGACATCCCCTCAGTTCGATGATCAAAAACAAGTTATTTGTCTCCTGGATATGGTAGAATGCTATGACGTAAGTGATAGCATTAAGTGATTCCAGCACCTTCACTGAGGTATTTAACCTCTTAAACCCTATTTTGGAACATTTGAACTAACCAATGCTGACACCAACATACACTTATTATACATCAAAATGTCAAGCGAAGTCTCCTCTACAAAAGTATCCACTTCAATCACATATCAACTAACCACAGCTGAAGCACCAAACAAATAAAGACATAAATCGGAATTCATTTTTTGGGAAAAAATCCCTCATTTACTCCTACCAAGTATTATTTACTTTCAATTTTTTTTGCATCCACAACATCCCCTAGGAACTGTCTTTTAGCTGATCCAAACTTACATTTTTGGCCTTGTGCAAGCTGAGAAATAAATCATAAATGTATGAGTATGTGATTTTAGTGAAATAGGCTCTAGGGCTTAAGGGGTACTCTCCAAATTGAAGTTGCAGCCATTTATGGCATTATAATGTAATTAGTAACATTGTTTTAATTAAAATATATATTTATTTAAAATATATACATAAATAACAATGAATATAAATTTCCAATGAAGTCTGGATGTTATTTTCTCTTCAGTTGATGTTGGCACTGTCTCACATTGTTCTTTTTCTCCATCTTATTTTCATATCTGTTTCTTTGTGGGAAAACTGCCTGTATTTCTGTTCTTCCGTTGTCTTTTAAATTACAGTCAAATCCATTTTCTCCTTCTGTGTTATGTCATCCTCTTTGGGTTCTGTTTGTTTTCCTGTGTTGTTTTGTGTTGTGTCAGCAGCTGTTTCCTGTCTGTTCATATTTATCTTCTTTTATTCTGATATGCACTTCGGATGACATAAAGGCTTACAGCAAAGCCTTTGGCAGCAAACTAGAATGATAAATAGTTATTCTATATGAACACAAAAACATTTTTTAAACTGGTCTCTTTTGTTTGATTGTCATCTTAGCCGCTTCTCTCCACATCTTCAGTGTATATGGTCATTGGATATGTAATAAGATAAAAACTAAAAAACAAAGATTGCATCATACACATCAATCACAACATGAAAACATGGTGCTGCACATCTGTACTTCAATCACTTATTTTAGCTCAGTCCCATTTTATTACATTATATTTATTTAATAATGAATATAGTGTACAAATAATGAATGTTTAGGAGTTCAATGGTATGAATATTTAATTTGGTGAAAGCTGGAACATTCCATTCAACGAGGCGAAGCCAAGTTGAATGGAATGTTACTGCTTTCACCTCATGAAATAATGAAAAACATTCATTATTTGTTTTATATAACAGCTAAAATGGATCCTTGTCATTTGATATTTTATTATTTATAAACAACAGAAAAGGGACTTACATTTAGTCTTCCACTGGTGCTTAACAGTCCAACATGAACTTTAAATAGGAGTCCAACATTGCAACAATGTACGAGGTCTGTTAGAAAATTATCTGACCTTTTTATTTTTTCAAAAACCATATGGATTTGAATCACGTGTGATTGCATCAGCCAAGCTTGAACCTTCGTGCGCATGCGTGAGTTTTTTCACGCCTGTCGGTTGTGTCATTCGCCTGTGAGCAGGCTTTGTGTGAGCAGTGGTCCACCCCTCTCGTCGGATTTTTATTGCGAATAAAATGTCTGAACGATTTGGAGTTTTGCTGCATCAAATTTTTCCAGAAACTGTGAGAGACCTCCAGGTGGACACCATTCGGAAAATTCAGATGGCTTTCAGGGACGATTTTATGGGGATTACACAGATTAAGGAGTGCTCCAGCCGGTTTAAAGACTGCCCACAGCTGCTGAGAGCGCGGCGCACTCCGAGTGCCGATCGACAGGCTGAATCAACCAGATCATTTCCAACGTGAAGGCTTTGTTGATCCGGGACGTTGTCTGACTTACACAAAAATGTCAGAAGACGTGGACATCAGTACTTTTTCGGCACATTCCACTGTTACAGGAGTTTTTTTCATGGAAAGAGAAGCGGAGGGATGCACCACGGAGCCGTTCATGGCGCGGGACAAAACCACCTCCGTGTTGGTCTCACAGGATGGCTTTCAGATGGCTTTCAGACGGCTTTCGGTGGCTTTTCAGTTGTGTGACTATCCGAGAAATTGTACCTGAGCTGGACATGTCAGAATATGTCCTGTGAGGCTTCATCACGGCGTTGCTTTGCGCCATGCGGCTCCACTGCGACGCGCGGAATTCCTCCGCTCCTCTTTCCATGACAAAAACTCCTGTAACAGTGGAATGTGCCATTCATTTCCAAACTGGACGCTGTGTTGATCCGGGATGTCGTCTGACTACCACAGGAATTGCGGAAGATGTGGACATCAGCACTTTTTCGGCACATTGAGACAGACGTGCGGAGGAATTCTGCGCACGAAGGTTCAAGCTTGGCTGATGCAATCACACGTGATTCAAATCCATATTGTTTTTGAAAAAAATAAAAAGGTCCGATACTTTTCTAACAGACCTCGTAGTCCATGAGGCCGTGCACTGACTTTGTGTAGTTCCTCAGTCCAGTGAAAAATCACGTCAGCTTTTCAAACTAACAGCTCTTCATGCCTCCAGACAGCTTACAGCGGAGAGGATTTGTGTTTGTATGTGTGTGTGTGTGTGTGTGTTAGAAGGATTAGCACCGTCAATTAGCTCCTTCAAATCTTCGTCCACTATGTTTGGGTAAAAGCCGCCCCCGGTTGTGTGAGCCCGCGCAATGGCCGGGTGTGGAATAGCAAATTTCATATGGCTCCAAAATTGCACGCTGAAACGAACTATTGCACGATTAATGAAACACAACAGTCAATAGTATGAATAATTCATTCGGGGTTTTCACGTATCACATAATCCCTTGCGTGCCAGAGAGTCGCTGCAGTCAAAACAACATAGAGAATCCAAACAATGACAATTGTAAATTAATATTATACTACAAAAATGCCATTTTTATGCTTTTCATCACGTTAATAAGAGACTGCTGCATGATACCCTGAAAACTTGCGAAAACAATTAGAACAAATAATCCGTGTCTTTTACATTTAATTTGTGTGGAATTTATTGAGCGCAAACCGAATTTCAGACATATTATATATATTAGTCTGGAAGAAAGAGGACAAACAGTGTTGTAAAGAACAATAATCAAGCCGTTAAAGAGCAAACTTCACTTTCCCCCAGAACGACATGAACAGGAAGCGAGCGTAGCTCACAGCAGCTCCCATTGAAAATAACGGAGAGACAGCCTGTGATTCTCCCATGTTTACATAAAATAAACGCAATAACAACGTCTAAAAACCCAGAGAATATATTCACAAGAGTTTTAGGCACAATATAAAAATAGTTTTATGTTGTGATGTTAATGGTGTTGTCCGTGTGCAGTGGTTAAAGTGAAGCGTGATCAGAGCGTCTCAATGCAGTTCTCAATGTTACTGAGATCTCGCAGCGCAGCGACCTCTCCGAGGTTTTGCGGGATTTGAAACCTGAAAAGCTTCAATGTCACATGACATACAACCCACCAATCAAATGACAAGGATCCACTCAGCCATTATATAATTTTGCCTATTTTAATTTTAATACTTTACAGAAGTGTTTTTTTTTCTTTTCTTTTCTTAAATGGACTGCATTTATATAGCTGCTCAAAGTGCTTTACAAATAATGCTTCACATTCACCCTGGCGTGAGGGTGCTGCCATACAAGGTACTCACTGCACAACAGGAGCAACTAGGGGATTAAGGACCTTGCCCAAGGGCCTTAGTGACTTTCCGGTCAGGCTGGGATTTCAACCGAGGATCCTCTGGTCTCAAGCCCAACGCTTTAACCACTAGACCATCATTTCCCCTAAATTTTTATTGTTCATGCACCAATAACACCAGATTAAATTCCTTGTATCTGCGAATGTACTGAGCAATAAATTCAATTCTAAATTCTCATTCTGAAAAATTTCAGTGTGAATAAAATTCAATTCAATTTCAGTTCAATTTATTTATATAGCACTAAATCTCAAAGCTGTCTTAAGGTGCTTCACATGGATAAGGTGTAACCTTTACCCCCCCGAGCAAGCACACAGGTGACAGTGGTAAGGGGAAAAACCCCCTCTGGTATTTTTTTGAAAAAGAAACCTCATGCAGGCCAGACTCAGAGGAATAATCCACCACTTAGGCCATTCTACCAAATAACAGAGATATCAATCAATCAATCAGTCAATTTTTTTTATATAGCGCCAAATCACAACAAACAGTTGCCCCAGGGCGCTTTATATTGTTTGGCAAGGCCACAATAATTATGTAAAACCCCAACGGTCAAAACGACCCCCTGTGAGCAAGCACTTGGCTACAGTGGGAAGGAAAAACTCCCTTTTAACAGGAAGAAACCTCCAGCAGAACCAGGCTCAGGGAGGGGCAGTCTTCTGCTGGGACTGGTTGGGGCTGAGGGAGAGAACCAGGAAAAAGACATGCTGTGGAGGGGAGCAGAGATCGATCACTAATGATTAAATGCAGAGTGGTGCATACAGAGCAAAAAGAGAAAGAAACAGTGCATCATGGGAACCCCCCAGCAGTCTACGTCTATAGCAGCATAACTAAGGGATGGTTCAGGGTCACCTGATCCAGCCCTAACTATAAGCTTTAGCAAAAAGGAAAGTTTTAAGCCTAATCTTAAAAGTAGAGAGGGTGTCTGTCTCCCTGATCTGAATTGGGAGCTGGTTCCACAGGAGAGGAGCCTGAAAGCTGAAGGCTCTGCCTCCCATTCTACTCTTACAAACCCTAGGAACTACAAGTAAACCTGCAGTCTGAGAGCGAAGCGCTCTATTGGGGTGATATGGTACTACGAGGTCCCTAAGATAAGATGGGACCTGATTATTCAAAACCTTATAAGTAAGAAGAAGAATTTTAAATTCTATTCTAGAATTAACAGGAAGCCAATGAAGAGAGGCCAATATGGGTGAGATATGCTCTCTCCTTCTAGTCCCCGTCAGTACTCTAGCTGCAGCATTTTGAATTAACTGAAGGCTTTTTAGGGAACTTTTAGGACAACCTGATAATAATGAATTACAATAGTCCAGCCTAGAGGAAATAAATGCATGAATTAGTTTTTCAGCATCACTCTGAGACAAGACCTTTCTGATTTTAGAGATATTGCGTAAATGCAAAAAAGCAGTCCTACATATTTGTTTAATATGCGCTTTGAATGACATATCCTGATCAAAAATGACTCCAAGATTTCTCACAGTATTACTAGAGGTCAGGGTAATGCCATCCAGAGTAAGGATCTAGTTAGACACCATGTTTCTAAGATTTGTGGGGCCAAGTACAATAACTTCAGTTTTATCTAAGTTTAAAAGCAGGAAATTAGAGGTCATCCATGTCTTTATGTCTGTAAGACAATCCTGCAGTTTAGCTAATTAGTGTGTGTCCTCTGGCTTCATGGATAGATAAAGCTGGGTATCATCTGCGTAACAATGAAAATTTAAGCAATACCGTCTAATAATACTGCCTAAGGGAAGCATGTATAAAGTGAATAAAATTGGTCCTAGCACAGAACCTTGTGGAACTCCATAATTAACTTTAGTCTGTGAAGAAGATTCCCCATTTACATGAACAAATTGTAATCTGTTAGACAAATATGATTCAAACCACCGCAGCGCAGTGCCTTTAATACCTATGGCATGCTCTAATCTCTGTAATAAAATTTTATGGTCAACAGTATCAAAAGCAGCACTGAGGTCTAACAGAACAAGCACAGAGATGAGTCCACTGTCCGAGGCCATAAGAAGATCATTTGTAACCTTCACTAATGCTGTTTCTGTACTATGATGAATTCTAAAACCTGACTGAAACTCTTCAAATAGACCATTCCTCTGCAGATGATCAGTTAGCTGTTTTACAACTACCCTTTCAAGAATTTTTGAGAGAAAAGGAAGGTTGGAGATTGGCCTATAATTAGCTAAGATAGCTGGGTCAAGTGATGGCTTTTTAAGTAATGGTTTAATTACTGCCACCTTAAAAGCCTGTGGTACATAGCCAACTAACAAAGATAGATTGATCATATTTAAGATCGAAGCATTAAATAATGGTAGGGCTTCCTTGAGCAGCCTGGTAGGAATGGGGTCTAATAAACATGTTGATGGTTTGGATGAAGTAACTAATGAAAATAACTCAGACAGAACAATCGGAGAGAAAGAGTCTAACCAAATACCGGCATCACTGAAAGCAGCCAAAGATAACGATACGTCTTTGGGATGGTTATGAGTAATTTTTTCTCTAATAGTTAAAATTTTGTTAGCAAAGAAAGTCATGAAGTCATTACTAGTTAAAGTTAATGGAATACTCAGCTCAATAGAGCTCTGACTCTTTGTCAGCCTGGCTACAGTGCTGAAAAGAAACCTGGGGTTGTTCTTATTTTCTTCAATTAGTGATGAGTAGAAAGATGTCCTAGCTTTACGGAGGGCTTTTTTTTATAGAGCAACAGACTCTTTTTCCAGGCTAAGTGAAGATCTTCTAAATTAGTGAGACGCCATTTCCTCTCCAACTTACGGGTTATCTGCTTTAAGCTACGAGTTTGTGAGTTATACCACGGAGTCAGGCACTTCTGATTTAAAGCTCTCTTTTTCAGAGGAGCTACAGCATCCAAAGTTGTCTTCAATGAGGATGTAAAATATATTGACGAGATACTCTATCTCACTTACAGAGTTTAGGTAGCTACTCTGCACTGTGTTGGTATATGGCATTAGAGAACATAAAGAAGGAATCATATCCTTAAACCTAGTTACAGCGCTTTCTGAAAGACTTCTAGTGTAATGAAACTTATTCCCCACTGCTGGGTAGTCCATCAGAGTAAATGTAAATGTTATTAAGAAATGATCAGACAGAAGGGAGTTTTCAGGGAATACTGTTAAGTCTTCTATTTCCATACCATAAGTCAGAACAAGATCTAAGATATGATTAAAGTGGTGGGTGGACTCATTTACTTTTTGTGCAAAGCTAATAGAGTCTAATAATAGATTAAATGCAGTGTTGAGGCTGTCATTCTCAGCATCTGTGTGGATGTTAAAATCGCCCACTATAATTATCTTATCTGAGCTAAGCACTAAGTCAGGCAAAAGGTCTGAAAATTCACAGAGAAACTCACAGTAACGACCAGGTGGACGATAGATAATAACAAATAAAACTGGTTTTTGGGACTTCTAATTTGGATGGACAAGACTAAGAGTCAAGCTTTCAAATGAATTAAAGCTCTGTCTGGGTTTTGGGTTATCCATCCATCCATTTTCTATACCTGCTTACTCCAATTAAGGATCACAGGGAGGACTGGAGCCTATCCCAGCAGTCATAGGGTGTTAGGCAGGGTACACCCTGGGCAGGTTGCCAGTCTGTCACAGGGCCACATACAGACAGACAAACACCTTCACACCCACACGCACACCTATGGTGAGTTTAAAGTTTCAGATTCACCTAACCTGCATGTCTTTGAATGTCAGAGGAAGCCGGAGCACCCGGATGGAACCCATACAAACACAGGGAGAACATGCAGACTCCACATAGAAAGGTCCCAGGTGGGAAGCAATCCCATGATCTTCTTGCCATGTGGCAACAGTGCTAACCCCTAAGCCATTAGTTATTTATTACTGAAAGACACACAAATTAATTCATACACAAACCAGAAACTAAGATGGGGCAATATGCAAAAAGCAAAAATTTGTTATATGCCAAGCATAATGTCTTAATTTCCAATGGATGACTGTTTCAGAGGTGGAGGCCAGTGCTATCGAATGTCACATCAATATAGCTTTTCATTTTGGTGTTGCAATAAGTAGAAGACCAGTCTGAGTGAGTATATCTGGGGGAGAATATCTAACCAGCAAATCAGAAATATATTGTTATTAAGTACAAATGCATTCAACCCAATAAAACAGGATAAAAATCTTAAAGTGGATTCTTAACCATACAGAGGGCCATAAAGGGTCTATTAAATAGGACCAATGTTAGCCTGTTGTTGTGACTTGGGCAGTGTTGCTGAATTTTAAAGAAACTGCAGTTTGCTTAAAATTTTTATGTGGAAAGAGCATTGCATCAGTCCCATTTCCAGGAATATAAACATATGTATATTGAAATTGTTTCAGGAAACAATGCCTCCATTTTGTCTGTAACCATACCCTGTATCTCAAATGGCAATTTATTTCCATAGCTGAGTGAGAAGGATGTTGCATGCAAGTCTAAAAGCAATAACAAACATCTTACTTTTTGTCAGAATTTATTCTTGCACCATTTGCTACTTTTATCAAGGCAAAGAATTCATATAATGTTTGACTATAAGATATTGCAGAAAAACTTTTTAAATTATTTTCCTTAAGAATGCTGAGTAAGAAAGTGAGTTTTCAGCAATTGTTAAGAACTTGTATAGGTTGTTTCTCTTAGGGCCCCTTCACACGTAACACGAAAGATGCAGAAACCAGAAGAAAATCCATGAACCAAACACGAAATAGGGAACCACGGATCATTCCACCTGCTGTCATGAGGGATGCATGGTTACACAGTGTGAGCAGCTGGAACGTATTGCACCACATTGCACCTCTGCACACACCATAAAAAACACCACATTTTATTGAATCCCTTATTGAGCGGCTATTACAAGTATGAACCGTCTGTTCCTTTGTAGATGACCCATGGTCATAGACGTACATTCATGACATGACATGAATGAAGCAGTGCACTCTTATCATGTCCACATCTGTTGGCCCAACACATGTCCGGCCCGACACACGTCCTGTGGGCGGTGCACCGCAGGACAGACACTGCGTCATGTGGAAGAGTGCTCAGGTGGGTGACGTGACATTCAGCTCACCTGCTGTGTATTCACATGATCTGACGGTCCATTTCACCTGGGGCAGCCTGTCAGTGTGTGCGCCGTGCGCTCACTCGCTGCAGCCTGTCACAACAGCGCTATATGTTTTTATGTATTCGCATGTGAGGACAGCAAGCAGACACACGTGCGTCACAGTGGACAGTTGTAAGGCCATGCAACACACACGCGATACACATGCACGGCACGTGTTGAGGGGGGGATTCACACCGCATATGTGTTGCTTTGCAATGCCACACTCTTGGGGCTGCTTAGAAAAATTTCACAACCAGCTCGAAAGTGGTTGTCTGCTCACTGTTTTCATGCTAACAGCACAGACGTCCACCTTTTCTAAATGTTCAGCAAGCACTGTTGGATGTTTGTGTGAGTCACCTGGAATTTCACTGACACCTGACGTGTGAATAGTTGTAGTGACAGGTGTACGAGGTGTTACAGGCACCTCAGATTTTTCATGAATGGCATGCAATTCCTCCTTTGTGCGCTTAGGAGGTCCCAAGTCAATGCCAGTTTAAGGCTTTGGAGAAATTACCACAGGACAGGAAGTGTTTTTGAATATGTTAAACATGACAGAGAGCTCCCGGAATGGATAAATATCCACATAAAGAAAGGTGCAGGGAAGGATCAAGAGCACAAGGGGGATATGTAGTTTCATATCAAGATTGCTAAACAGCCTTTTAGACCGAGCGTGTCTGTGCCCTTTTGTGTGTATATATATAACATGTACTTGGCTGTCAAGGGGACCATCAGTGTGCAAAATATGAAAGAATTTGAATATACTGTTTTAATTTTATTGATGAAAGTCTGTGCATTTCCGAATATGGTTTCCTTTTAATCTCCATTTTCAACTGCATTTTTCTCCATTAAAAAAAACACCTACTGGGTTTTGCATATACAGTGAGGAAAATAAGTATTTGAACACCCTGCGATTTTGCAAGTTCTCCGACTTAGAAATCATGGAGGGGTCTGAAATTTTCATCTCAGGTGCATGTCCACTGTGAGAGACATAATCTAAAAAAAATAAAAAATCTGGAAAACACAATGTATGATTTTTTAATAATTTATTTGCATGTAACTGCTGCAAATAGGTATTTGAACACCTGCCAATCAGCAGAAATTCTGGCCCTCAAAGACCTGTTAGTCCGCCTCTAAAAAGTCCACCTACACTCCACTTATTATTCCAAATTAGAAGCACCTATTTGAGGTCACTGGCTGCATAAAGACACCTGTCCACCCCACACAATCAGTAAGACTCCAACTACTAACATGGCTAAGACCAAAGAGCTGTCCAAAGACACCAGAGACAAAATTGTAGACCTCCACAAAGCTGAAAAGGGCTATGGGGCAATTGCCAAGCAGCTTGGTGAAAACAGATGAACTGTTGGAGCAATTATTAGAAAATGGAAGAAGCTAAACATGACTGTCAATCTCCCTCGGACTGGGGCTCCATGCAAGCTCCCACCTCGTGGCGTATCAGTGATCCTAAGAAAGGTGAGGAATCAGCCCAGAACTGCACAGGAGCAGCTGGTCAACGACCTGAAGAGAGCAGGCACCACTGTTTCCAAGGTTACTGCGGGTAATACACTAAGACGTCATGGGTTAAAATCATGCATGCACGGAAGGTTCCCCTGCTTAAATCAGCACACGTCCAGGCCCGTCTTAAGTTTGCCCATGACCATTTGGATGATCCAGAGGAGTCATGGGAGAAAGTTATGTGGTCAGATGAGACCAAAATAGAACTTTTTGGTCTTAATTCCACTTGCCATGTTTGGAGGAAGAAGAATGCTGAGGACCATCCCAAAAACACCATCCCTACTGTGAAGCATGGGGGTGGAAGCATCATGCTTTGGGGGTGTTTTTCTGCACATGTATTGCGAGATTTTGGGGAACAACCTCCTTCCCTCAGTTAGAGCATTGAAAATGGGTCGTGGATGGGTCTTCCAACATGACAATGACCCGAAGCGCACAGCCAGGATAACCAAGGAGTGGCTCCGTAAGAAGCATATCAAAGTTCTGGAGTGGCCTAGCCAGTCTCCAGACCTAAACCCAATAGAAAATCTTTGGAGGAAGCTCAAACTCCATGTTTCTCAGTGACAGCCCAGTAACCTGGCTGATCTAGAGAAGATCTGTATGGAGGAATGGACCAAAATCCATGCTGCAGTGTGTGCAAACCTGGTGAAAAACTACAGGAAACATTTGACCTCTGTAATTGCAAACAGATGCTACTGTACCAAATATTAACATTGATTTTCACATTTGTTGAAATACTTATTTGCAGCAGTAACATACAAATCAATTATTTAAAAAAATCATACATTGTGATTTCCGGATTTTTGTTTTTAGATTATGTCTCTCACAGTGGACATGCACCTAAGATGAAAATTTCAGACCCCTCCATGATTTCTAAGTGGGAGAACTTGCAAAATCGCAGGGTGTTCAAATACTTATTTTCCTCACTGTATATATATATATCCCCTTAACAGAGTACCTTTGTCATTTTTCTTTTTGGCTTCCTATTCACACACGCAACAAGAGAGCACTTACTGGAAGGTTAATAGGACTGAAATGTCCAAGTAGTGCTCTTGGCACTTTTTTGTTTGTTTTGTTTTTTGTTTTGTTTTGGTTTGTTTTTTTGCTGCATGGTGAATGTTTATAAAAAATTTCCTGATGTGGGGCAAGTGAAGACATATTTTCTTAAAATATGAAGATACAGGCTAATGTTTCAGCAATATAAACCAGTGCTTTGGTCCTTTCATTATAGTCTGATTACTTGTGAAAACAATCAGTTTAAAAAATAAAGCAAAAAAAAAAATTGTTAGTTATTTAAAAAAAAATGTTCTTGTAGCCAGAGCAGTAACAATACAAAAATGTATAGTACCGAATTATTGCATAAAAAAAAAGATAAAAACAGACGAAGTAATTTACAAATATAAACAACTCAGTGGGCTTAGTTACTAACATTCCGATAGCATAAGCTAACACAGCCTGTTGCTAAAAGGCTAGACTAGTGTTAGCCTATAAACACTCACCTCAGACAAATTTACAAATGCTCCATTGGGCAAACTAGCTCTGTGAAATATGTCCAGGTGTGGAGAATGTCGGAGTGTGCCGGTATTGCCGACCAAGCGGCCCCCTCTAAAATTCACCTTGCCTTCACTGTGCATGAGTGATTTCGCAGCATCAGCAGCGTCATTTCTGAGTGAAAGCAGCAATTTACTGATTATCACCTTGTTTCTGCTTAAACCTGCACTCCAGTCATCATCTATCTCAGCAACAGATATCTGAAGCTTTTGTACAACAATCATTTCCACACAAATTCACCATTATTTCATAATAAAAGATGGGGGTCCGATCAGAGCACCACAGCAGGTCTGAGTCTGACGTGCTGCTTCTCCTACGCCATTTTGGAGTGTCAGTAGCAATTCACCTCGTTTCTGCTTAAAACGGCCTTGTTTCTGCTTAAACTGACTTTAGAATGATTTAAGAGGTTTTACTTTGTCATCTGATGGTTAATAATCACATTATTCCCTTTGATCGCTTTGGGTGTAGAGAGTCAGACTCAGAGTCGGTCTCCGATGCATGCGCAGTGAAGGCAGGGCGGACCCAGCTCTGCCTCGGCAGTGCTGTGGGATTCATCGGGTTTCCTGAAGGACAGTCATTCTGGAAAATTTCTCCTGCCAGGAGGATGACCTCCGTCATAAACTTCACTCATTCTTCTGCTTTTTACTGCTCATCTTCTGGTTTTGACTTGCAGACTGAGTACTTATGCTTTTTATTAATTAATTAATTTATTTATTTATTCCTTTTTTGGGGAGCATGAGTCTTCCCAAACATGCTGATTTTGGGATTTGTTCAGCCTCCAGACATGGTGACGGAGAAAACGCCGCCCCATCCACATTCAAAAGCAACATTTAGCGCAAAAATTGCATGTGGTCCAAAAGGCCCTTAAGAGGAGCTTTATCAAGAGCAGAGACCTGTTTCCAAAAGAAAGAAAGTGAAGAAAACTCCAGGGCCAGAGTCAATTGAGGTACTGGAACCAATATTTTGCTCAGTGTTAACCCTTGTCACTGTTGCTTTGTCTCTTAAAGTGGACATTGACATTTTTCAACATGGGCTGTAATTTTAGATGTTTTGGTGATCATCTTTTTACTTGGGACAAACACTAACATAATCAGAGCAGTACTGATTTGGAACACAATCACCATCCTGGGCTCACAGCTGTATAATGTAATGGCACACACACGCTAAAAAAACAAACACGTTTTATCCCCACTGAACTTTTGAAAATGTCATGAGAAGTGTCAAGCACCATGGAGGTAAACGTGCTCATATTTACCTCATTAAATGTAAAGAAACTTTTTAATACGACCAGTTGTATCGATAACTGCTGACCTTAGTCTTTTTAAGTCGATTGGGCCTTTCATTAGCAGTCGACTTACAATGACTCCTCATACCTGGAAAGGAAAAAAAAATAGTCTGGAAAGTTGTTTATTTGAGGATTAAGACGTGAACTGATGGGCTTTAAAATATGTACAGCGATTACTGTTAATGGTCTTATCATCTTGTAAAATTTTAAGAAGACATTAAGTTACTTATTTTTCATATTTTACAAAACACCAAACAAAGGAACGCAACATACATTTTTGGCGGCTATACTAAAATATGAAATGGAGCGAAATGGAGCCTGCACGAAATTGGGGTAAAATGTAACGAAATGGAAAAAACTGACTCCAAATATGATTAAATATGATTCAATTAAGTACTTTTATTTAATTATTTTTAAGCAAAATGGAGTGAAATGGGGACTGATAATAACAAAACGGGGTAAATATAGCAAAATGGAGCAGACTAACTTCAAATATGATTCAATTAATTACTTTTATTTAATTTATTTAATTTTTTTTAGAGAAATGCAGACTGATAACGAAATGGGGGTAAAATATAAAGAAATGGAGTTTCATCTCTTGAACACCAGATGGCGCACCTGCCCCTACTACATGTACTGAGCGCATCTCACAAAAAAACACAAAAGCCAAACAATTAAATAAAAGTACTTATTTGGATTCAGTCTGGTTCACTCTGTTCCATTTTGTTACATTTTAACCCCATTTTGTGATTATTAGTTGCCATTTTGCTCCATTCTGTATTTTAGTATGGCCCCATTTTTGGTGTATTGAAAAGGTTTTACAACAACAAAGTGTAAGAAGACAGCATTAAAGACGTAGGAAATAATTGTTATTCTCCATATTGTTATCAGTGTAGCAGATATATAAATATCACTTGTATCTATTGTGACTTTTTTAAAATAATATAATGCTTTTAATTATCATGTTGTTGTGCCACAAGTAAAGATTTTGTATTGATGAATGGATGAACAAATGTATATATTGAGATCAAAAATAATCTGCAGTTCTCCCATCATTTTACAGATATTTACAGAAAGAAATGCTTTGATTTCTCCTAAATTTACAGTAGTGAGCAGGCAACTTTCCCCAAAATGATATAACGCTGAGAGCAAGAGATTGTTTCTCATTCTGAATCTCAGTGTTGAAGGGCAGACAGCCTCCAGGGGTTTAATGTGGCTGGAGCCACTTACCTGTAAATTATGTGGAAAAATTGGGCCCAAGACAAAGCTTCACTTGCTTCCTATCTTCCTAAAAAGCTTTCTGTAGAAGTTGAGTTTGATGTTGAACTTTTATTGAGATTTGAAAAAGTTTGGAATGTGAATCATAAGGGCCCCTTCACACAGTGCAAATTTGGTCGAAGTGCACATGAAGCAGGAATTGTATGCAAAACATGTCAATTCGTAGCTGCCTCGAACGCCTCGTACACCTGTTGCTACAACTATTTGTGCACACCAGCAGCTGAAAGACAGAGTGTGCGCTGTGAGAGCTCATCGAACCCTCTCGCTGCAGGTGTCGGCCAAATTCCAGCTGACACAAACAAACATCTAACACCGCTCGTGTGGCACTTAGAAAATGTGTGGCCATTCGCACAATCATCATGACAGCAGTCAGCAGACAATCATTGTCAAGCTGGCTGTGAAATTTGTCTAAGTGCCCCACGAGTGTGGCTTTGCAAAACAGCGTGTGCCAGAGTGTCAGCACCCCCCGCACACACATGTGGCATGCATGTGAATTGCACGCGTGTTGCGCTGCCCCCATCCATAAAAATGTAGTGCCGGGGGGGGACTTACATGAGCTGCTGATATATGGATGTACAGATGGTGTGTTGGTGTGTGCGCTGAACTGACAGGGGGTGTGTCCACCTACAGCGCACACACTGACAGGCTGCCCCAGGTAACAGTGGCCCATCAGATCATAACACACAGTGGGTGATCTGACTGTCACATCACCCATGTGAGCTCTGTTCCACATGGATACGTGCGAGGGGCTGGCTGGACACACCGGACCAGTACATGTGGACGTGATAGCATACTGGACATTAGAGTGCCCTGCTTCATTCATGTCATTTCATGACTGTACGTCTGTGACCATGGGTCATCTACAGATGAACAGACTGTTCATACTTGATAAGAGGGTGTTTTCTATGGTGTGTGATTTTATTTTTTTTAAATATGTCCATCTCTTTGTTGATTTCAGGCATTTTCCCGCACTGTTTATAGATTTATAGAGCAGGTGACTCTGTGGTATAGAGTTGGACTACCAATAAATACATCTAGGTGTGTGCTTCAGGCTACCTCTGTGTGTGCTTGGATAAGATATTAGCATTGATGCAATTCACCCAGCTGTAAATGGGTACTGGCCTTCTCTGAAGAATTAATCTGTGATGGACTGGAGCCTCATCCAAGGGAAGTCATCGACTCTCATCCTGTTCACACTACTGCATCTGGGGATAAGCGCTGATCCAATGGGCCTCACGGCCTGCATAGGCCTTGTGCTTCTTTGGACACAGTGGAAATGTTATTGTTTTGAGTGTTCTTCACTAGTTTCACGCTAAAGACATGCGTTTTTGATAGCAAAATGTGATGTTTATCAAATATGCAGTTTTTAATCACAGCCTTGTTTTTAATTTTGGTGTCAAAACTGGGAGTTTAGGGAAAATCAGTATTGCCTTTTCCATTGTTCAAATGAGAAAAAAGTGCACAGTAAGTGCACAATCAGGGGTACCACCTATGTTTCACTTTGGTCAAAAAATTAAATTCAGTATTATGCCTAATAGTCTGTTTCACAGTGATAACAACATCCCAAGGGATCATGCAAAATTTGATGAGCAAATACCATTTGGATTTTTCTCAGTGACCGACTGAGTGCTTGATCCTTGTGAACAAAAACAGGTACTACGGAGACTACATTAGGTTTGTGAAGAACGTTTTTATGCCAAAAAGGTACACACTGTTAATTCTCCCCCAGCTCTTTCTGTAACAAACTCAAACTATTCTGCACTTGTAAATTTAAAGTCACAGCAAAAATAATCAGGCCTGGGCCCTGCAGAACTTCTCCTACAGAACCCCGGACAATGGATACAAGCAGTTTTTATACAGGATTACATATGCGTAACAAAGGCGGACCTTATGTCGCAAAATCCTTCTCTTATTGGCCCCCGTGGGCAGTCAAGGGAGGTCCATCCCCCTGCCCCAGGCCTGCACAATAACGGGAGACATATGATTTATAATTGTAACCTAACTCTCTTTATCCTAAGTGGTACAAACTGTGTAAATCCAGTTCTGCATGCACATACCAAAGAAGAACAAAGGAAAGTGAGAATAAGAATGAAACCAAAAATATAACCCTAAATATAATAACTACTGTAATACCAAAAGAAATACAGAAAACAAATAAAGGAAGCCATAATTAAACACAGAAATATATCTAACAACACCAAAGGATTGGAGATGGAGTTATTTCTGTGTCCTGTAATGTGAGTCAAAAGACTGAACCAAAATTTCTGCTGTAAAACCTCCATCATAATTTTACAAGTGGTTCCAGTATAAAACATAAACAAACAAAACGTGAAAACAAAATCATGGCCATTTTGCCAAGGCTGCTCAAAACATATGAAACTTTCAGAGTACACAAAACTCCCATAGTCAAACTGGTCAGCCCTGGTATTACAAGAAACACACCAACTGTTGATTGTAAAGCAGAACGTTTAAGAAGATATTTAACAGTATGGTCACCAGCAGAAATGACCTACTACGGAGACAGATAAACTTGAAAGAATCTTATTTAGAAGCAACTAATTATCAATACAGTGGTTGTTCTTGTCTTCAACATTGCCTGTTATAACAACTACATATACATTAAGGCTTTCCTAGCATAAATTCAGGTAACTTCATGCTCTGTGAGGCATACAGGTACAGTGCTCGCAGTAGTATTCAAACTCTTATTATGTATAAGCTATTAACCCAGAACTCCAACCACCTATTTTTTGAAGATAAAGGCACACAAATACTTGGAACATAAAAAAAAAGAACTGGCCATATGTACAAGTTGACCACATAGTGTACTATCACTGGTTTGTTTCAATGAAAGATGAAAGTAAGTAGCACTACAGAGACTACATACACATGAGATATCAGTAACTCAACAGATTCCAGCTAGTCATACACTTCACATGCATCATGGAGAAAAAAATTCTACACACAAGCATGTTCTATGGCAGGTACATTCTTGAGAAATTCTACTTTGAAGATACAAATTTGGTTCACTTTATAATAGGGCTGGGAATTGGCAGGGAAGTGCGATTGTAAATAGTATTTTATGGAATTCATTACAGACATTTGTTCCCCCTCTTTACTCCCGGCAGAGCCTAGATCAGGGGTGGCCAAGTTCGGTCCTCGAGAGCCACATTCCTGACACTCTTAGTTGTCTCCCTGCTCCAACACACCTGAATCCAATGAAAGACTCGTTAGCAGACATTTAATGAGCCTTTCATTGGATTCAGGTGTGTTGGAGCAGGGAGACAACTAAGAGTGTCAGGAATGTGGCTCTCAAGGACTGAACTTGGCCACCCCTGGCCTAGATGCTTGCATATTTTGGTGCTTCTTGAATGCAAAGACCTGTTTGCACCTCTTCTGAAACTTCTCTGCTAGTCACATGACATCCTGCATCAACAGAGCCTTAAATTTGGAAGTGATCTGCTCGTTCCAGCCTGTCGATGGCTGCTCGGGGCGCGGTGCGCCCTCCGCCGCCGTGGGCCGTTTTTAATCCAGTTTTAATGGTCCTTAATCCGTGTGATACCGATAGAATCTTCACCGAAAGCCATCTGAATCTTCCAAATGGCTTCCATCTGGCTATCTGGCAGAGTTTCTGAAAAAATTTTCATGGAACAAAGCGGCAGTCGCTCCGCCATTCCTAAACAATAAAAATCCAATGAGGGGGGTGGACCAGTGCTCACTCAAAGCCTGCCCACAGGCAAATGACGCAACCGACAGGCGTGACAAGCTTGTCTGATGCAAGCGCACATGATTCAAATCCATATAGTTTTTGAAAAAATAAAAAGGTCGGATACTTTTCTAACAGACCTCGTATGTATATATATATATATATATATATATATATATATATATATATATATATATATATATATATATATATATATAATATATATATATATATATATATATATATATATATATATATATAATATATATTCGGTGGCAAGGCTCTTGGGGTGGATGAAATCCGTCCTGAGTACCTTAAGTCTCTGGATGTTGTGAGAATGTCTTGGCTGACACGCCTCTGCAACATCGCGTGGTGATCGGGGACAGTGCCTCTGGATTAGCAGACCGGGGTGGTTGTCCCTCTGTTTAAGAAGGGGGACCGGAGGGTGTGTTCCAACTATAGGGGGATCACACTCCTCAGCCTCCCCGGTAAGGTCTATTCCAGAGTACTGGAGAGGAGAATTCAACCGATGGTCGAACCTCGGATTCAGGACGAGCAGTGTGGTTTTCATCCTGGTCGCGGCACACTGGACCAGCGCGACACGCTCCATCGGGTGCTTGAGGGTTCATGGGAGTTCGCCCAACCAGTCCACATGTGTTTTGTGGATCTGGAGAAGGTATTCGACTGTGTCGCTCGGGGCACCCTGTGGGGGGTGCTCCGGGAGTACGCCATCTGGGGTCCTTTGCTAAGGGCTATCCGGTCCCTGTACGACCGCAGCAGGAGCTTGGTTCGCATTGCCGGTAGTAAGTCAAACCTGTTTCCAGTGCACGTTGGCCTCTGCCAGGGCTGCCCTTTGTCACCGGTTCTGTTCATTATTTTTATGGACAGAATTTCTAGGCGCAGCCAGGGTGTAGAGGGGGTCTGGTTTGGGAACCACAGAATCTCGTCTCTGCTGTTTGTGGATGATGTGGTTCTGTTGGCTTTGTCAAATCAGGACCTTCAGCGTGCACTGGGGCGGTTTGCAGCCGAGTGTGAAGCGTCCGGGATGAAAATCAGCACCTCCAAATCCGAGGCCATGGTTCTCGACCGGAAAAAGGTGCTTTGCCCTCTTCAGGTCAGTGGAGTGTCCTTGCCTCAAGTGGAGGAGTTTAAGTATCTCGGGGTCTTGTTCATGAGTGAGGGACGGATGGAGCGTGAGATCGATAGACGGATCGGTGCAGCATCTGCAGTGATGCAGTCGCTGTATCGGACCGTCGTGGTGAAGAGAGAGCTGAGTAGGGGGGCAAAGCTCTCGATTTACCGATCGATCTACATTCCGATCCTCACCTATGGTCATGAGATTTGGCTCATGACCGAAAGAACGAGACCGCGAGTACAAGCGGCCGAGATGAGTTTCCTCCGCAGGGTGGCTGGGCACTCCCTTAGAGATGAGTGAGGAGGGTGAGGAGCTCGGTCACTTGGGAGGAGCTCGGAGTCGAGCCGCTGCTCCTCCACGTCGAAAGGAGTCAGTTGAGGTGGCTCGGGCATCTTTTCTGGATGCCCCCTGGACGCCTCGCTGGAGAGGTGTTCTGGGCACGTCCCATTGGGAGGAGGTCCTGGGGAAGACCCAGGACACGCTGGAGGGACTACATCTCTCAGCTGGCTTGGGAACACCTTGGGGTTCCCCCGGAGGAGCTGGGGGAGGTGTGTGTGGATCGGGAGGTCTGGGCGGCTTTGCTTGAGCTGCTGCCCCCACGACTTGACTCCGGATAAAGCGGAAGAAAATGGATGGATGGATATATATATATATATATATATATATATATATATATATATATATATATATATATATATATATATATACACACACACACACACACACACACACACAAGTTATATCCTATTCAAGTGGTATCCAATCCCCATATTGAAGTCATATTCTCCCCAGTAATATTTAGGCAGTCTTGTTTCATAAACCTCTCAAAATATCCTACTATCTTGACTAGGGATGGGTATCGAGAACAGGTTCCTTTCGGGTATTGTTAAGAAATGATTCGATCCACCAACATCAATAAGCTTTGTGCTAAGCTTTGTGCTTAACGATTCTGTTATCGGTCCTTCAGAGTGGCCGGTGTTTTGGGGGGTGTTTGTCAGGAAAATGATCATTTCTCTACATTGATTAATGATTACAGACCCTGCAGCGGGTCTGTAATCAACTTTTCTTCAGTGCGGCTTTGCTTTGAACCTTGAACCAATCAAAGCAGTGGTTCGCAGATTGAAGCAATGCTTCGATCTATTGCTTCGTTTATTCTTTCTTTCTTTCGCTTAATTTTCCCCCACTAAAACCCTAAAGAGCATACGTCTGTGAGTATTATTTACCTTTTCTATGTTAAACTGACCTGTTATGGTCTTCTGAAACAGTTGATAGATGTATTTTATAACTTAAAAACGAGAGTGATGCTAACGTGTTAGCATGTCTATGGCATTTTCAATGTTAAAAGTTAGCATTAAGCAGTTGCAGCTGTCATCACGTTTGGGTGCATTTGTTTTCAAATTGTAATATTTCTTAAATTTATTTTTGTTTATATATTAATAATCTAATGATTATTATATACAATTTTAGAGAAAGAGACAAAAAGAACCTGAATAGAAACGCAACAGAAAATATAAAAGCAACTAACAATGAACATAAATAAATAAATACAGAAATAAGTGTTTCCTGTGAACACCTAGTGACTCTTACACCTCCATTTCATCCCTGTCTTATTTAAGTTTAATGACAGTTTGTTTCGGTCAAACCATATTTTCAATGTGTTTGTTAATTTCTTCAGTGATTTCCTCCAGAACTATCTGCCAAGCAAGAAAACTGCTGCATCCTAGTAAGAGCAGAATACTACTGGAATGAATTTGAATAAGGAAAGTTCTTTTTTTTCTCACCTAAATGGATGCTGCACTCACTGCAGTTTATTGTCTGGAATAGTCCCAGATTGCATTTCAGAGCTTCTAGAATTCAAACATTTTCGTGTGGGTGGTGTTGGGGGGTAATTTTGGGTAATCAGCTTTTTTTGTTTTTCACCACTTTCATCCCTGAATATGTCAATCGTGATTCACTTTTGTGTAGATTAAAGTTACTAACTCGGACTCCTGTCTTGTTGCGAGAAAGAAACGAGAATCGTCCTCCGTTCTGTTCACACAGCTCCAGATGTTGCGCGGCTCTCTGACGAGTCAAGTTAGAACGATAGAATCCAGACTGAATTAATAACTTCAAAGCGAAACACCGTTTTGTTGATTTTTATTTATGTCCAGAGATCAAGGATACAGTGACGAATTTCATATTTATTTACTTTAAGACTCAATGAAATACATAGAAAACCTGTAAAGCCTACTTTTAGTACAAAATTCACGAGGTATCGATAAGGAATCGGATCGATAAGCAGAATCGATAATGGCATCGATAGATAAAATCTTATCAATACCCATCCCTAATCTTGACATACTGCAGAGACTACAGCCTACATCAGAAACTTCATAAAGCTTTGTTCTCCCTCCTTGCATAAAAAATAGTAATGATAATATTTATTTCTTTTACAGTATACCAGTACCCTAACTTGTGAGATAAGTCCAATTATAATGTTAATTTATGGCAGATACAGATCCCAACTAGGAACTCCTAACAGCCTAATGCGTCATACATTTCCATATCCAACAGGTACTATGGAGACTGCAAGACTCTACAGAGACTACATTTGACACATATTGTCATTTCTGAGGTACTAGAAATAAATACATCACTTCTAATTTCTAGATCATGGTTGAGACAAAGACACTCTAGTGAAATATATTTGTATCATTCCTGCACGTACCCCTCTGTGAGTATGCTAATACGGAGACTACATTTTAAGGGGCATCCACATCCCTGATTATGTGAATCTCCCAGATGTTCCTGCAATATAACTGAAACAAATTACTAGCACTGTTTTGTAGGGGATCCATTTAGGTGCCAAATCTAATAAACAGGAATTATAAAATCAGAGGCTATATGTTTAGAACATAGTGTTTTCTCAAATGAATTGACAATTTTGGATTCTGGTTACAAGCCTATTATTTTACTCAAATGACTGCTGCTTGACTCCAAGTGAAGATATTTTGGTTCTGTAACTCGTGTGATGACCAGAGAAATACTGGGTATGACACTGATTGGTGTAGTTCTTTGAAAGGTTCAAGAGAATAAATATAAGCTTTATTATATAATGAGCAAATTTCACATGAAACAAAGTAACATGCAAAAAATGGTATTTTTTTCACATTATAATCACCATTTTCAAAGTTTTTTTTAATGTATTTCCAAACTGTAAAAAGTGAGGCACAGGTAAAGTTATGCACAAGGGTCCTTAACAATAGCTTATAATGTCTTTAAATGCATTATTTTATGAAATATAGGTTGGTAACATTGAATTTTTAAAACGGTACCTCCTGATTGTGCACTTACTTTGCAGGATGTGTTGGATAAGGTTACTTCAAATAAATTCAATCTGGATCAGTTTTTTTGTGTGTTGCCAGTATTTTAAAAAGTTCATTTATGTGGGTGGAGAATCATTCATGGGCATTAGGGGCCTGAGTCATTTTAGATTCCAAAGGGGACCAAAAAGGTTTCAGAATCACTGCCTTAAACTAAGTGGGCCCACAACTGATCCTTGGTGTCTAGTTTCAGTGTGTAAAAGTGTGTGATTTCCAATTATACCAGCAAAATAAAGCATGGCTTAAGCATGATTTGATTTGAATCCAGTATAACAGTTGGAGTGCACCTCATGCACCTGTTTTGTGGAATGAGCTCGCTATGGAGATAAAACAGTCTGATTCTGCAGAGACATTCAAGTCCAGACTTAAGATGCATTTATTCTCACTTTCGCATGGCTAGCATACTGGCACAGTATGGTACTATGCTTCCTATCCTTTTAAATGTATTTTATTAGCAACGGAACAGGTCTCTGCCTTAACTTTATCGAAAATTTGGGTGTGTTAGTGGAGCTGGCGATCACCTTAGTATGTTCTCTGCTTTTCTGTTGATTTATTGCTGATGAATTATACCTTAGGTGTAGTTTTTCCGGGAGACTGATTCTGCTTGTTTTCTCTCTCTTTGTCCAAGGTATGGATAGCGGGAAGACCACTGAACACAGGATGCCGGACTGACACACTGCACACTGCATTTGAAATGGACATTTTTGCAGGAACAGGCCCACTGATGGCATGAGGACAGGCCCACTGATGGCATGCTGGATGACCACAGCCTGTAGCATAACCACGGCGTAGATTTCTCATCAAATACATATTCTTTTGTTATTATGTCATGTTTTTTTGAATTCCTGTTTTCTTTTTCTTCATGTTCGTAAAGCTTTGTAAAAACCTTGTAACTGTTCGAATGGCCTCAGCAGTGAGTCACCCCTCTGAATTTGGTCTGAATTTGAGGTTTCTTCCTTAGTATCATCAGAGGGAGTTTCTCCTCACCGCTGTCACCTGTGTGCTTGCCCTTGGGGTTGGTAAGGTTAGACCTTGCTTGTGTGAAGCACCTGAGGCAGCTTTGCTGTGATTTGCCTAAATAAATTGAAAATGAAATTGGGGTCTGTATGTCTAACAAGAATATATATTTTTATGATCATTCTGTATGAACTGAGATTAATAAGTTCCCAAAGACCATCTATGTCAAGTAAATGTGAAGTCAGTGTAATGGCATCACATTATCTAAATGTTGCAGTAAAGTAAGGTAACCATGCTGTGCATATATTTATCCCTGCAGACAATCGGTCCAAAGGAGGGCTGGCAGGTGTACAGCTCGGCTCAGGATGCTGATGGGCGCTGTATCTGCACAGTGGTGGCACCAGAACAGAGTCTCTGCTCTCGAGATGCCAAGAGCAGACAGCTCCGCCAGCTACTAGAGAAGGCAAGCACATGCACAGGGGGGAAATATACCACCTCTGTGCAACGTTAATGCTGCTGCCACCAATGCAGCCTCTTGGCTACCAGATGGCAATGACAGAAGCTATTATATCTTAACAACATCATGCACAAGGTCACCACGTTAACATTCAGCACATTATGATTTCATACATTATGTAATGGATTAAAGTTGTGTCTTTGTCATATGTTGGGAAAAGTTTGTAAAGCATGTTCATCATATTTTAAGCAAAACCCATGCATTAAAAAGTTGCATGACTGTTCAAATGACAAAAGGATTTGTAAGTCTGAAGGATTTATAATAAGTCTGCATGTAACCTTATTTGAGGTGACATTTTATCTCGGTTATCTGTCATGTCATAGGTGCAAAACATGTCTCAGTCCATTGAAGTGTTGAACCTGCGAACTCAGAGGGATTTCCAATATGTCATGAAGATGGAGAACCAGATGAAGGGCCTGAGGACCAAGTTCAGACAGATTGAGGATGACAGGAAATCCATCATGGCCAGAAACTTCCAGGTATTCTACACCCTGGTTTATAATAAATAAATTCCGCTAATGTTCAAAGAATCAATTTTAGAGAATTGTTCAAGGAAGCAGTTTTAGTGAATATTAATTTAGTCACTTTTACCACTACGAGGTCTGTCCAAAAAGTAACAGACCTTTTTATTTTTTCAAAAACTATATGGATTTGAATCACGTGTGATTGCATCAGCCAAGCTTGAACCGAGCGCTGATCCACAGGCTGAAACCCCGCTGAAACAACCTTGATCATTTCGAAAGTGAAGGCTTTGTTGATCCGGGACGTCGTCTGACTACCACAGAACTAGGAAGAAGACGTGGACATCAGCACTTTTTCATCACATTCCACTGTTACAGGAGTTTTTGTCATGGAAAGAGAAGCGGAGGGATGCGCCACAGAGTCACGAATGGCGCGTATAAAAGCACCTCCGTGTTGGTCTCACAGGACGGCTTTCAGATGGCTTTCAGACGGCTTTCAGTGACTTTTCAGTCGTGTGACTATCCGAAAAATTGTGGATGAGCTGGACATGCCAGAACATGTCCTGTGAGGCTTCATCATGGCATTGCTTTGCGCCATGCGGCTCCGTCCCGACGCGCAAATCCCTCCGCTCCTCTTTCCATGACAAAAACTCCTGTAACAGTGGAATGTGCCGAAAAAGTGCTGATGTCCACGTCTTCTGCCATTTTTGTGTAAGTCAGATGACATCCCGGATCAACAAAGCCTTCACTTTGGAAATGATCTGGTTGTTTCAGCAGGGTTTCAGCCTGTCGATTGCCACTCGGAGTGCGCCGCGCTCTCAGCCGCTGTGGGCGGTCTTTAAACCGGCTGGAGCACTCCTTAATCTATATAATCCCCATAAAATCATCCCTGAAAGCCGTCTGAATTTTCCGAATGGTGTCCACCTGGAGGTCTCTCACAGTTTCTGGAAAAATTTGATGCAGCAAAGCTCCAAATCGTTCAGACATTTTATTTGCAATAAAAATCTGACGAGGGGGGTGGACCTTTGCTCACACAAAGCCTGCTCACAGGCGAATGACGCAACTGACACGCGTGAAAAAACTCACGCATGCGCAAGAAGGTTCAAGCTTGGCTGATGCAATCACACGTGATTCAAATCCATATAGTTTTTGAAAAAAATAAAAAGGTCCGTTACTTTTTGGACAGACCTCGTACATCCCAAAAAGCTTTCCAATAAATCAACTAGTTATTTACATTTACAAATTAGATTTCTTAGTTTGTTCTACATTTCCTTTGCTGTGAAAAATCCATCTGTCCTCAACAATGCAGTGAATGAATAAACAGATATACAGAGAGACAGACAGATGAGTCTGTCTCCTCTAGGTTGTTAACATGCTGCAACTCCCCAAAATAAGTGTGAATACAATGAGGATCAACCTTTTTTTCATCACACGCACCAAATCAATTGAAAAAGCAACTATTAATTTTCCTCCCAATCAGTGGTAAATTCAGTTGACTGGACATGAATTGGAAAGACACACACCTGTCTACATATAAGGTCCCACAGTTGACAGTGCATGTCAGAGCACAAACCAAGCATGAAGTCAAAGGAATTGTCTGTAGACCTCTGAGACAGGATTGTCTCAAGGCACAAATATGGGGAAGGGTACAGAAACATTTCTGTTGATTTGAAGGTCCCATTGAGCACAGTGGTCTCCATCATCCGCAAATGGAAGAAGTTTGGATCCACCAGGAGTCTTCCCAGGAACGTGTTCTCAAGCTGGGACATCCAGGAGCAGAGATCTTTACAGCCATGGACATGCCCCCCCTGTCCGTTTAGCACCCAGACCAACATGTCACTCTTTCTCTTATGTGGTCATACATTTTCATTATTTATGTAATTGCATATGTAGGTATTGTCATAATTATTTATATAACTGTCCTGGCGGTGGTTTCTGTGCTTGTAATGTGTGCATTGAGCTGCGATCCAGCTCTCAATGTGCTGCGATCAGCTGACAGGCTCCTCCTCATGTTGAGTGCGATCAGACCTCGCTGTGTAGCCCCCATGTGATCAGATCTGTACATACATATAAGCATTTTATGCAAGTGTGCTCCCCCCCCACCCGGTACGCCAGATGTGTAGGGGAAGCGGGGGGGGGGGGGTATGTGAGAGAGACATGCACCACGTTTTTTGCAGCTCCACAGTTGTGAGGCACTTAGACAAATCCAGCTTGACAGTGATTGTCTGCTGACTGTTTTCGTGATGACAGTGCGAATGGCCACACATTTTCCAAGTGCCATGCGAGCGGTGTTAGTTATTCCTGTGCGTCAGCTGGAATTTGGCCGATACCTGCCGCGAGAAGGTTTGATGGGCTCTCACACCACACACTCTGTCTTTCAGCTGCTGGTGTGCACAAATAGTTGTCACAACAGGTGTACGAGGCATTGAAGGCAGCTAAAATTTTACACATTTTGCATACAATTCCTGCTTCATGCGCACTTCTTGCGCAATTCGACCAAATTCGCACTATGTGTGAAGGGGCACTAAAGCTCAAATAACTTTTGCATGTTTTAATATGACTGTGGGTTTCCTGCAGGTGTTCTGGTTTCATGTCACCATCTAAACATGTACACTGGTTTCTGTCTCGTCGTAGGTCTATAGCTGAATCAGGCACTTCATACAGTGTAGATGTTATGCTAAATCAAGATCTGCTCTGGTAATGTCTGAATGAATGGACGGAGCTGTGGAATAAAAGACCACTGTATGACTTTTCTAGGACCCTGCAATTACCCGACAGCCATTTTTTGGATAATCTAGATCAATATCAGCAATGGCAGTACATAACAATGACACAAATTTGGTTTGGTTGGATCTTGTGTATTATTTGAGATGGTTAGCACTGTTGTCTCACAGCAAGATGGTTCTGGGTTCAATTCTGACCTTGTCCTTTTTGTGTGGATTTTGCATATTCTCCCCATGTTTGTGTGTGTTTCCTGTAGCTGCTCTGGCTTCCTCCCACTTCCAAAGACATGTCCTGTCGGCAGCCTGTCTAGGCGCCAGCCACCCGTGACCCTTAACTGGAACAAGTGGGTTTAGAAAATGGATGGAGTAGTTGTAACTCTGGTGTACTTTGGACAGTAGTAGTAGTTCTTTTAAATCTGCTATGACAAAACAAACAAACAAACAAACAAGAGTTTGAATTGACTTTAGTACAAACATGAAAATCATCTATGTATTTAATTAGTGCAGGCTCAAGACCATGGCATCAAAACACAACATTGTATCAAAAGGTTTTTGCTACAATATAACAATGCCAAACATAAATTAATTTTATTATGGGGCGCAGGGGGAAATTGCTTTCCCATGCTGACATCAATACAGTATATACTTGGAGAGCTTTCAAATCTGATGTAGAAGGTCAGAGTGATTTACAGTGATTCATACACATATGTCAGGTTGCTGTCATGCAGTGTGCTCAGGTGCACACTGGGAGCAGGACCATGCTTAGCAGCTGTTGTGATTTTCCTGTGTGACTGGAGAATTGAACAAATAGCATTCATGCTGGGAAGGTTAGAGAAGCAGGTGTGTGACCTGAATTGCTGGAGTTGTGCTTTGGCATATGATGTAATATTGTCCTCATTATATAATAAAATAGAGTAACCTTTTTTTGCACCACATAAAGTCATTAAGTTGTGTGTCACTATGTGAACCTCACAATATACATGAAATTATATAGTATAGTAGATATTGCACTTGGTTTCAGTGCACAAGGTTCCTGGTTCAAACCCCATCCCTGCCATGTAATGTGAAGTTGCGTCAGGAAGGGCATCTGGTGTAAAATTTGTGTCAATTCAACATGCAGATCCTCCTCAGATTTGCTAAGGTGACCCTGAATGCAAATAAGGGAGCAGCCAAAGGGACTTAGTTTTTACTGTAGTTCAGAAAGTGGCAGCAATACTGGTTCTGAGGGTGTTTTCCTGCAGCATTTGCACCATGTGGAGTGCACGGCACAGCTGGTCTGGGAGTTGGAGTCAATCTCTGGTGGGGCAAGTTGCTAATCAGTGAATTAGTAAGAAAAGTAACCATATGGAGCAACCACTTGCATGGCAAACATACAAAAATATATAGCAGTGGCAAGGAAAAAAGGTTGATAACCAATAGAATACAAATAATTAAACTGCCAGAGAAATATAGGAATAAACTGAGGCTGCCCACAATGTGAAACTAGATTGGCACATAGAGTGTGCATTCTTCTGCCAACGCTTGAAGTGCTCTTTTCTCTTTTTTTTTAATCCTTGATCCAACCCTGTATTTGGATCTACTTCAGAATTAATCTTTGTACCATTTATCTGTGTAAATACATTTTTTCAACCTTTAAAATCGTGAGATAGGATATTTTTCAACATTTCTGTGAATTTCTCAAGCAATAACACACAGATTTATTTATTTATTTTTGATTAGGCATATGTAGAGTGTTAATATCTAAGAGATTTGGTGCCGAGCTGAAGAAAAATCCAGATTTTGTGGCTCTTGCAATGTTAAAGAAAGTGGACAAAATTCCTGGTTCTGTCTCTTTAATAAACTGTTGTTACATTCTTTGTGTGCATACACAGCGGTGCATAAATGTCATAGGACTAAGCATGAACTTCCAACTCGGTTGCTGGCGTGGGGACAAAGCATTAAATGGATATCATACCTACCAAAATTTGAATTTACCAATGCAGGACACCCACATGTGGCCGCGAGTGTCAACAGCGCAAAGCATAACTGTGGGGGGGGGGGGGGGGTCCAGGGGTGTGCCTGGACCCACACAACTGCGGGACTAATGGGCTTCCCACATTTGTGGGATGCAGGACACAGCGGGAAAATACTGGGAATGTCAAGCCCAATGCGGGACGGTTGGCAGCTCTGGCATATTAGTGTATAAGTAGGAACTGATGGCCTCTACAGAGTGGATACCGGATGGGTCGGGCCGGACAGGTCAAGTCAGCACATTGCTTAGCCACTTAACAATCCTTTCTCTTTTTTTTTTTTCTTTTTTGTCGGTGGATCATTGATGAGATTTATTTTCATCGCAAGCAGAAAACTGAATGACAGATCGCTGTGAACACTGATTGTGAGTAAATGGAGCACTGTGATGCTAATACAGCTTTCCAGCTTTTAAAATAAGTGATTTTTTTTTTTCCTAGGTAATCCTGCCAAAGTGACAGTAGGACAGAAAAAAGCACCCGGAGCATCTTATTACACCAAGGGACTTCTTCAAAAATGCTGAATTTATTCACAAAGAGTTTCCACAATAAGGAATTAAAGTATTTCCAATAGAAGGAGGTCTTATTTAGATGCCAGTGTGTCTGTGATGATTGATATGGATAAAAGGAGGAAGTGGCCATCTCCGCGGTATGCCACTATCCATTCTGTTTGTACCTGCATCTATATTTAGCATTCAAATGCTGTCATGGTGAATTACTGCAACATCGGCTGCCACATTCGGTCAGACAGAGAGCCGACCTGCATTACTATAGGTTGCTGAAAGTGATCAAGAATTGGGGTGAAGTATGTAGAAAAACTGTGCGAGAATGTGAAAGGTGATTTTCTACAAAATTACCTCTTTAATAATTATCTTATTAGTTCTAAGGCGATTTTATTTTTAAATATATCCATTGAACATTAAAATATGGAAGACAAACCATGAACCAAACATTTTTAAACAGTTTTAAACCTGAGAAGTACACTAAATACATTGAATAAGTTATGCAGCTGTCCATGGACGCAATTTGGTGGCGGATAGGGGGGACATGTCCCCCCACCTTTTCAACCGGGGGGGCAGAATATGGTATGTCCCCCCACCTTCTGACATATATGTGGGTACTTGAAACATGCTATGCCAGTCTTATGTGCAAAACCATGTCAGTCTTATGTGCAAAACCATGTCAGAATAGTATCTTTGTTTCTGCAAGTTTGTATTTTTAGCAGCACTGACTTGTTTACAACACCTGTTTAAGAGCCTGTTCTTTCATATTTATGAATACATTTTACCACATTGCAGTTGTTTTTTTTTAATGAGAACTCAACCTATCATTCTTTTTGAGTTCTACACATGTGGTGATACCTTATTTACACCAGGATGTTAATAAATTCAATGCTGGCGACTCTCAGAATAAAGTACTTATATCCACAGTTTCAAATTGTATAAGTCAAATGGTGTCCACTTTATGGTCTTCTCAAAACATTAAAATTACTGTTCTGGATGCTCAGAATGCATCTGAATGCATCTAGAAACTGTTGGCTTCTGGGGGCCTAAAGCAGCCAATGGGCTTCGGCCCTATGGGCCTCGCACTTTGTCCCCCCAATTTCTAGTTCTAGTTCTTGTCAGGCTGTGATGATGAATCTGACTGAAACAAACAGGTAAAATTAAGACATTATACAACCCCAATTCCAGTGAAGTTGGGACATTGTTAAAAATGTAAATAAAAACAGAATACAATGATTTGCAAATCCTCTTCAACCTATATTAAATTGAATACACCAGAAAGAAAAGATATTTAATGTTCAAACTGATAAACTTTATTGTTTTTGTGCAAATATTTGCTCATTTTGAAATGGATGCCTGCAACACATTTGAAAAAAAGCTGGGACAGTGGTATGTTTACCATTGTGTTACATCACCTTTCATTCTAACAACACTCAATAAGTGTTTGGGAACTGAGGACATTAATTGTTGAAGCTTTGTAAGTGAAATTCTTTCCCATTCTTGCTTGATGTACGACTTCAGTTGTTCAACAGTCCGGGGTCTCCATTGTATTTTGGGCTTCATAATGTGCAACCCATTTTCAATTGGCTACAGGTCTGGACTGCTGGCAGGCCAGTCTAGTACCCTCACTCTTTTACTACGAAGCCACGCTGTTGTAACATGTGCAGAATGTGGCTTGGCATTGTCTTGCTGAAATAAGCAGGGACATCCCTGAAAAAGACGTTGCTTGGATGGCAGCATGTGTTGCTCCAAAACCTGGATGTACCTTTCAGCATTGATGGTGCCATCACAGTTGTGTACACACCCCCACACCATCACAGATGCTGGCTTTTGAACTTTGCGCTGGTAACAATCTGGATGTCTTTTTCCTCTTTTGTCTGGAGGACACAATGTGCATGATTTCCAAAAACAATTTGAAATGTGGACTCATCAGACCACAGCACACTTTTCCACTTTGTGTCTGTCCATTTCAAATGAGCTCGGGCCCAGAGAAGGTGGCGGCGTTTCTGGATGTTGTTGATGTATGGCTTTTGCCTTGCATGGTAGAGTTTTAAATTGCACATTTAGATGTAGTGACAAACTGTGTTAACTGACAATGGTTTTCTGAAGTGTTCCTGAGCCTATGCGGTAAGATCCTTTACACAATGATGTTGGTTTTTAATGCAGTGCCACCTGAGGGATAAAAGGTCACGGGCATTCAATGTTTGTTTTCGGCCTTGCCGCCTACGTGTAGAAAGTTCCCCAGATTCTCTGAATCTTCTGATTATATTATGGACTGTAGATGATGGAATCCCTAAATTCCTTGCAATTGAACGCTGAGAAACATTGTTCTTAAAGTGTTGGACTATTTTTTCATGTAGTTAACAAAGTAGTGATCCTCACCCCATCTTTGGTTGTGAATGGCTGAGCCTTTTGGGGATGCTCCTTTTATAGCCAATCATGACACTCACCTGTTTCCAATTAGGTGTTCTTTGAACATTCATCAACTTTCCCAGTCTTTTCTTGCCCCGTGCCAACTTTTTGGAAATGTGTTGCAAGCATCCATTTCAAAATGAGCAAATATTTGCACAAAAACAACTAAGTTTATCAGTTTGAACATTAAATAGCTTGTCTTTGTGGTATATTCAGTTGAACATAGGTTGAAGAGGATTTGCAAATCATTGTATTCTGTTTTTATTTTCATTTTACACAATGTGCCAACTTCATTGGAGTTGGGGTTGTACTTACTCAGTGTGTGAATGGTTTTAATATTTGTAACAGTCTGAACTGTTCACACAAGGACTGCAGCTTTCAGTTGTTGAGTCAATCAGTGGACCTCATCAATGGACGTATTTTGACTTATGAGTAACTTACAAGAAAGGTGTGTCAACAATCGCATAACTTACCTACAACTTACAGCTGGTGCACGCGGGACATATCAGCCATGCACTGGCATGCGTCAGAAATATTGTGCATGCCCAAATTTTTTTGACATACTCGCCGTATTATGACATATATCAGCATGCTTCAAGGTGCTCTTAACTTTCACAAAACTTACCCATAACTTATTAGATGTACACCTGCGTATGCCAGTGTTTTTAATATGGTCAGCATACGCTGGCTAAATCATCAAGGTGTGACAGGGGTATTACTTTAGTCTCATCACATCATGTTACAGTACAAATATAATGGGGGGATCCATTTCCTGTGGAATGAACACTTAATATGTGGTAAACTGCACTTTCTTTCAGCTTTGCCAAACAAACTGTACTTTTGTTCTTTTCCGACCTTCACCCATATCTACATCACTCTTTGTTTTGTTTTGTTTTTTCTTGCTCCTGTCACTCCCATTCCTGCAGGAGCTTAAGGACAAGATGGACGAGCTAAAGCCATTGATCCCTGTGCTGGAACAATACAAGATGGATGCCGCACTCATATCCCAGTTCAAGGAGGAGATCAGGAACTTGTCAGTGGTGCTGACAGGCATCCAAGAAGAACTTGGGGCCTATGATTATGATGAGCTCTATCAACGAGTACTGCGCCTGGACAGCAGGCTCCGGAGCTGCATGGGCAAATTAAGTAAGAGACATAGCATGCAGCAGTGGTGCCGGAACAAGATGTGTAATTTCTTCATAGTTCCTATTTTGAGTTCATCAAATCAAATAACCATGTTTATTATTCAAGGATAATTGCACAAACCACAATTTTTATCATAGTGTAGGTCAGTGGTGTCCAAAGTATTCAAGAAAGGGCCGAGAGGGTGCAGGTTTTCTTTGCAGCCACTGACTCCAGCAGGTGATTTCACTGATGAACTCATCCCACCTGCTCAAAGGGATGTTAATCAGTGAAATCACCTGTTGGAGTCAGTGGCTGCAAAGAAAACCTGCACCCTTGCGGCCCTTTCTGGAATAGTTTGGACACTACTGGTGTAGGTAATCTAAACACCTCAAAGTTGATAAACACAAGTTGGTAGGCAGGATAGTGGAAAGAGTACATAGTCAGGTCCAAAAATATTTGTACAGTAACACACTTTTTAGAATTTTGCCTCTGTATACTACCACAGCGGATTTGAAAGGAAATGTTCAAATGTGTGTGTAGGGTAGAATTTCAGCTTTAATTCAACAATAATATATATCAATATACCATTGAGGAAATACAGACTTTTTTGTACACAGTCCATCAATTTTCAGAACCACTAAGCGATTGGACAAAGTAAATGTAAGAATTATTATGAACAGAAATTAGAACTTTGACAGCTGAATTTCTTTGGACAAGTCAAGGGATCTGTCTGCACTACACTGTTGTTAAAAACCAAGCTACTTATAGAATTAATACCACTTTAAGTCATTTCAAAAATGTCACAATAGCCATTTAGGAATTATGGCCATTTTTACACATCAGCCGGCCATTTTTAGAGCCCTGTAAGCACTAAAGCTTACAGGTTATTTTATTACAAAGCATAACTTTTACAGCCAGATTTCTTGAGGCAAGCTAGTGGATGAATACATGAATCATTAAGGAACACCTGCCAGTAGTACAAGCCCAATTCCAATGAAGCTGGGACGTTGTGTAAAATGTAAATAAAAAAAGAATACAATGATTTGCAAATCCTCTTCAACCTAAAGACTGGGAAAGTTGATGAATGAACACCTAATTGGAAACAGGTGAGCATCACGATTGGGTATAAAAGGAGCATCCCCAAAAGGCTCAGCCATTCACAAGCAAAGACGGGGCGAGGATCAGCACTTTGTGAACAACTGCATGAAAAAATAGTCCAACAGTTTAAGAACAATGTTTCTCAATGTTCAATTGCAATGAATTTAGGGATTCCATCATCTACAACCCATAATATAGTCAGAAGATTCAGAGAATCTGGAGAACTTTCTACATGTAAGCGACAAGACCGAAAACCAACATTGAATGCCGTAACCTTCGATCCCTCAGGTGGCACTGCATTAAAAACCGACATCATTGTGTAAAGGATCTTACCACGTGGGCTCAGGCACACTTCAGAAAACCATTGTCAGTTAACACAGTTCGTCGCTACAAGTGCAAGTTAAAACTCTACCATGCAAAGTGGAAGCCATACATCAACAACATCCAGAAATGCCACCGCCTTCTCTGAGCCCAAGCTCATTTGAAATGGACAGACGCAAATTGGAAAATTGCGCTGTGGTTTGATGAGTCCACATTTCAAATTGTTTTTGGAAATCATGGATGTTGTGTCCTCTGGACAAAAGAGGAAAAAGACCATCCAGATTGTTACCAGTGCAAATTTCAAAAGCCAGCATCTGTGATGGTATGGGGGTGTGTTCATGCCCATGGCATGGGCAACTTACACATCTGTGATGGCACCATCAATGCTGAAAAGTACATCCAGGTTTTGGAGCAATACATGCTGCCATGATGGGTAGGAGTCTGCCTACAGATAGGAGATCGATCACCTGGTGTCCTGGTGCAAAAAGAACAATCTGGAGCTCAATTCCATCAAGACAGTGGAGATGGACGTTGACTTCAGAATGAACCTAGTCTCGGCCAATCCCATCACCCCGTGTGACTCCCCAGTCACCATTGTAGAGTCTTCCATTACCAAGGGGATCACCATCACCCAGGACCTCAAGTGGGAGCTGAACGACAGCTCTCTCATCAAGAGAGCACAACAGAAGTACTTTCTGCTGCAGCTAAGGATGTTCAACCTGCCAAAAACAATGATGGTGAACTTTTACACTGCCATCATGGAGTCCATCATCTCCTCCTCCATCACTATCTGGTATGCTGCTGCCACTGCAAAGGACATGAGCAGACTGTAGCGTACCAGCCATGCAGCAGATAAGGTGATCAACTGTAATCTGCTGTCCCTGTAGGAGCTGTACAACTCCAGGGCCCTGAGGTGAGCAAGGAAGATAGCAGCAGAACTCTGTCACCCAGGACACAAAGCTTTTGTCACTCTCCCCTCTGGCAGATGGTTGAGGTCCATCAGGACTAAAACCTCAAGACACAAAAACAGATTATTTCCGTCCACAGCCAGACTTATAAATTATGCCAGAAACCCCCACTTACCCTGCCTCCCTCCCACCCCCACAAAGTACAGACTGAAAGGTACTATACATCTGCATGCCTGCACAGCCCCATTCCATTTGTTTATTTGACAGTAAACATAGTTTTGCACTTTTGTCTATTTGACTCCTTTACTTCTTACAGAAGTTTTTTTTTTTTCCTTTTCTCTTATTGTTGTTTAAGCACCAATAACACAAGATCAAATTCCTTGTATGTGAAAACTTACTTGGCAGGCTGGAGTGAGCATTTTTTTTAAAATCACCTTTCCTTCTAACAACACTCAATAAGCATTTGGGAACTGAGGACACTAATTGTGAGTGTCATGATTGGGTATAAAAGCAGCATCCCCAAAAGTCTCACCCGTTCACAAGCAAAGATGGAGCGAGGATCACCACTTTGTGCACAACTGCGTGAAAAATAGTCCAACAATTTAAGAACAATGTTTCTCAACATTCAATTGCAAGGAATTTAGGGATTCCATCATCTACAGTCCATAATCTAATCAGATGATTCAGAGAATCTGGAGAACTTTCTCCACATAAGCGGCAAGGCCGAAAACCAACATTGAATGCCCGTGAACTTCAATCCCTCAGGCGGCACTGCATTAAAAACTGATATCATTGTGTAAAGGATCTTACTGCGTGGACTCAGGAATACTTCGAAAACCATTGTCAGTTAACACAGTTCATCACTACAAGTGCAAGTTAAAACTCTACCATGCAAAGTGAAAGCCATACATCAGCAACATCCAGAAATGTTGCCTTCTGTGGGCCCGAGCTCATTTGAAATGGACAGATGCAAAGTGGAAAAATGTGCTGTGGGCTGATGAGTCCACATTTCAAATTGTTTTTGGAAATCATGGACGTCGTGTCAAAAGAGACAAAAGAGGAAAAAGACCATCCATATTGTTATCAGTGCAAAGTTCAAAAGCCAGCATATGTGATGGCATGGGTGTGTGTTAGTGCCCATTGCATGGGGAACTTACAAATCTGTGATGGCACCATCAATGTTTTTTTTCCCCTACCTGCATATATAGTAATGGTAAATGCCACACTGGCAGAACCATTTATGAACATTAATACCCATATATGCAATTTATTCTTGCAAGACAGAAGGTATGTAGTGCATGAGTGAATGTGGTGTGTGTGTGACCCCCATCCGCCCTTCCCGATCAGCCTACAACATCCCACTCGAAGCCAGCCAACAACTTCTGTCAAGAAGGGCCAACCACCAAAACAACACAAAGACAGACAAGAATGAGAGACAAGTGGTGAAGACAATAACTGTGACATGAGACACCGAGGAGACGGGGCCCCAACCATACAACATACCATGACAAACAACCACACATGAACAAACAGTGACAGCAACAGTCTGTTGTCTAATTAGTGAGCATCCATACCCTAATCTAGAACACAGTAGTGTTAATCCACTTAAGAGCACCCAAAAACCGAATTGTGGTGAGGGCCACAAACATGCAACCATCCACACACAGAGACCCACATCACAGCTAAATATCCAATCACTACTGTGGCTGGTGTGTTGGGCCAGGACAAGAGTACAGAAGCTTACCATATGACATGGACCACTCCGGCACGTCAGAAGCCATGCGGCCGGCCGTGAGCACCTACGGAAATGGGTCTGGGACGCAGGGCCTCGGGGGAACCAGGAGAAAAGGGGCAGCGGAAGGGCACAGGGGCCAGGAAAGGCAGGCCCCAGAGGCACAGGGCAGAACAGCAAACCAACAGGGGAGCGGCCCGACAGCACTGGAACGCACCCCCATAATGACCCCTCCCCACAGAGGCACAGGGAGCAGCCCCATAACCAAGGGAAGCACACAGGGCACCGGCATAGGCCCACCAATAGGGGGAGCCCCAGAACCACGGCCCCCGAAGGCGGGAGCAAGCGGCGGCAAGGACGGGGGGCAGTGGACCCACCGCAACCAAATCCAAAGCACAAGGTAGGGACCACCGAGCCATATGAGGGCGGGGACCAGCGCCAAGAGGCGAGGCCTAATCCCGGGGCCAGGAAGAGCACGAGGCCCCACGGCAACCAGGCCCCCTAGCGCAGCCAGCAGGGCCCCCCAAACCCCCACCCCGGATCCCCCCAAACATCGAAACCCATGATCAGGAGACCACTCGAGCGAGAGCGGGGTCCATCCCGCTGAGACCATGGCCCCCATCCCCCCAGCAGCCGCCAACCCCCCAGTGCCAACACCCGTGCCCCGCTGCCACCACCCATCCCCACAACAGGTTGCAGGACCCTGGGCCCCACAGGTCCAGAGCAGGACCACGGGACCATGGCAGAACCGGCGAGGCAGACCCCCTACCCCAGACATCCACAGCCACCCGGTTCCAACCCCACATGCCATACTCACCCTACCTACCAACCCCACCATAGTTGTTACAATTAATCTCCCTTGCTGTTTATGACCCCCTAAGTGTGCAAAGATAAAGTGTTGCATTAAAAGCAGGGCAAGAGACGGCAGGTGGCAGACTGCTGTGGGTGGCCACGGCACACCGCTGTGCCACAGCCTGCCCTGCAAACCCACCACCACCTAGTGACCCCGACTCTAAATTAGTGAAGGTGTTTACTAAACGTGTAGGAATAAAGTGTGTGCATTAAAATTGCAAGGCAGGAGTGGCGGATGGAGATCGCAGTGGAAGGCTGCAGCGCACAGCTGCACCACAGACTGCCCTGCAAACCTATCCCCAACACCCTACCGCAAATCTATATGAACCCTACAATGTGTGTGCAGGTGCTAACCTGGTGAAGTGCATTAAAAGGGTGTGACATGTGAGGCCCAACCCCAAGCAGCAGGCGGAAGGAGAGGCACGGCAAGGGGAAGAGGCCACATGCACCGGCCCCACCAGGCCCCCAGCCCAAACCCCAGATCTGGCGGAGGTGCCAGGGAAACCACGGGATGGGGGGAGGTGGGCAGCCCCGGAGGAGCACCGGAGGCCAGGGAAGAGCAAACCAACAGGGGGGACAGGGGGCCAGGTAGCCGCAGATGGATGGGCCACCCCGCCCAGAGGTCCCCGAACCAGGGAAGGTGCAGGATGGGACCCCGGAGCGGCAGGGGCAGCCAAGGAGCCAAGGGGAGACAGGCGGGCTCAACAAACCCAGAGGGAGAGGCTGGGGCACCATCAATGTTGAAAGGTACATCCAGGTTTTGGAGCAACACATGCTGCCATCCAAGCAATGTCTTTTTCAGAGATGCCCCTGCTTAATTCAGCAAGACAATGCCAAGCCACATTCTGCACGTGTTACAACAGTGTAGCTTCGTAGTCAAAGAGTGCGGGTACTAGACTGGCCTGCCTGCAGTCCAGACGTGCTGCCCATTGAAAATGTGTGGTGCATCTGGAAGCGCAAAGTACGACAGCGGAGACCCCGAACAACTAAAGTCTTACATTAAGCAAGAATGGGAAAGACGTCCACCTACAAAGCTTCAACAATTAGTGTCCTCAGTTCCCAAACACTTATTGAGTGTTGTTAGAAGAACAGGTGATGTTACACAGTGGTAAACATACCACTGTCCCAGCTTTTTTGAAACATGTTGCAGGCATCCATTCCAAAATGAGTAAATATTTGCAAAAAAACAATAAAGTTTATCAGTTTCCAACTTCATTGGAATTGGGGTTGTACTGTAAGGTAAATCTATCTGGAATTAACATTTCACAAAAACTCACTGTGCAGGAAGAAAACCAGAGAGGGAAGCTGCCAAGACACCTATGACAGCTCTTAAGCAATTCTCAGCTTCTGAGGCTATGTTTGGAGAATTGTGACTAGTGCAGCATTTGTCTGTTGCATCACCAGTCACAGCTTCATGATGTTGCACAGTGCACAGTTTATCCAGTCACAGACACAAAAAACTTGCCAGTCCTTCAGAGTTCTCATGGGTGTCTCGATGGCTTCCCTTGCTAGCCTCCTTCTTGCACAGTGAGGAACTGTGAACTGCCTGCTCCAGATACATCATACAGTAAGTCCTATATACGTAGGCCCTGTGGCCCGCTGGTGCCAGTGTTTATGTCCAGATACCATATTATAAAGTGGATGAGAGTCTACAACTCCCCCTGGTTGGGATGCCAGCCCAGTGGAGGTTACTTCTCCAGACAAGGTCAGTACCCATTTACAGTTGGGTGGATTGGAACAATTCAGATTAAGTGTCTTGTTCCAGCATACAGACAGGTAGCATGAGGGGGATTCAAACCCAGGTTTACAATTTGGGAGACCAGCTCCTTATCCACTGAGCTGCCTAGAATATGTCAATAAAGTTCAACAGATATTCATTGATTTAGAAATGTGTCTGTATCCATCGACTGACTTCTGTCCAGAAAACAGGCTGTAAAATATATGATTTGTATTTAAAAATCAATCCATTCCTCATGTTTTGAAGTAGAGCAGGCAGTGGATCATGAGCTTTCTTGTCAATATGTCTACGTAGGTCAACATATTGCCATCTTAAAGCTGAAATTACAATACAAGTGCATGTTGATTGTTTTGTTTTGACTCCATTGCGGAGGTGTACAAAGGCAAAATTCCAAAAATTGTGTCACTGTACAAATACCTTTGGACCTGACTGCATGAAAAGAGAAGCCTGCAGTGCTATTTGCTCCAAGCAGCTGTTGCACCAATATACTTCAAGTTAAATAAAGCAGTTCACTGCCAATGCAATCTCAGTATGCAGGGCGGGCACAATCTCTGGTGGCACAGGCATGAAATTGGCTTGAGAAATCTAGTTAGAGACGAAACCACCACAGCACATCTTACCGCTGCATTTCTTTATTAACAGCGTGTGGAAAATTAATGAAAATCACTGGACCTGTTACAATAAAGACATCTGGAACCCGGTTTGGAGCATGGATGACTGATCCACTGGCAACAACCAGAAACAACAGGGTGAGTTATGAAACCTGGAGAAAATGTGTGATTTTCAAGGACTGTATTGTACCTAAAATACTGCACCTGTGTTGTGGTTTTAGAGTTGTGCAGATAGTAATAATGACTGTTTTATTGATTTTTTTTTTTTTTTTTTTGCTTTTGAGTTTGATTGCATGAAAAGTGAAAAGGTTGTTTTTTTTATTACTAATTTTTAATCAATTTACTAACCAACGTTGCACTGATTATCATGATGGTTCATTGCTAGAGAATACCAAAAAACGTACTTATGTGAGTTAAGGTTATTGTTATGCAAGTTTTGCTTCAAAGGAAGGAGAATGGACAGTGACTGATTGAGGATCGAGATGTACCCCTTCCACAGAAGTGGACTGACTTCCTGGCACCACGGACAAGACGCACCTATGTTTATTTCAGTCAACAGCCCTGATTGTGCTGAATCTCCTACTGATAAGACCATTGTGGTTGGTGGAGGCTTTGAAGCCGAGACAGATGTACAAAATACGGATCCAAACATGACTACAGCTTTGCTGGAATGTAATCATGAAGAAGCGGATGCGCAAATTTTCCTTCCCTGTATTCACAGCAATGCACAAGCCATAGTTGTCTCAGCTCGTAATACAGATATCCTGATCTCACTTCTGGTACATTTCAACAAGTTCAGCTGCTTGCAGTTACGCCTTAAGGCTGGTACAGTGAAGAAACTGAAGTATGTTCCCATTCACATTTGGGAGAAACTCTGCCCTTATGGCCAGGTGTGTGAGACCATGCTAACATTCCATGCTATCACCAGGTGTGATACTGTATCATACCTCTCCGGCCACTCTAAGAAGTCAGCATGGAGTGTATTCATTGAGCATCATGATCTTCTGAAGGATCTTGGAAAGTCTGCAATTCTATCTAAGGGGGCTATTGAGGTTGCTGAAAAACTGATATGCCGTATTTACTACTCGTCTGAGAGCTGTAATGAGGGCCGGATGAAGCTGTTCACAAAGTGCCATGCACCAGAATCAATGCCACCAACAAGTGACACTGCCAAGTTCCATATAGAGTATGCAAACTACCAAAGCCTTGTGTGGAGAGAGGCCTGTCATCCCAAAACAGCCATTCCCTCCCCAACTGACTCTGGATGGAAGCTAGCTGATGGACTCTTGACACCTATCCTCACATCCCTACCCCCGATACATTGTGTCATGTAGTTGCAAGTAGTGATGCGTGAACAGCAGGTGTACCTGCAGGAAATGGAACTTGCAATGCACAGAGGCATGCAAAGTTTCTCCAAGTTTCTCGCCATGGTAGAGGCTTCTACCTGGAGGGACCTTCTGTCACTAGAATAATGCAGGGTAGGGACACATTTGTTCCTTGGTAGCTGATTTATATCCCAGTTATACAACTTCATGATGAAGTGACACAGAGGAGGATTTTCTTTCACCTAAAACATCAGATCTAGGCTTGCATCTCAGATGTACCTTCTGGCAAGTTGTAGCTCAACTTCCAGCTTGTCTTTTTTTTAAAGAAAATCCTCCTCTATACCACTTCATCATGAAGCTGTATAACTGGTGATACAAAATGCAAAACATGCACAATTTCTTCAATCACAGGCAGAGAAGCCTATCACTTCTTTTGGGTTGTATTGGTGGCTTTCCTTGCTCTTCTCGTTCTTGCACCGTCAGTTTTTCAGAAATATCCACTCCATACAGATTTACCATAGAATGCCATACTGTTTGTATTTCTTCATAATTGATGTAAATAAAGACCAGTAGATATTCAGTGACTTGGAAATGTTAATGTATCCATCCCCTGACTTGTGTGAAGAAAACTGGCAATAAAACTGATTATTTACGGGTATTATACCTTCATTCCATTACTTATGCAACCCATCATCTTGACTTTTATATGTTTAATTCATTTATTTCAAGTTGTAGAGATTTGCTTTCAGTTTGAGTTTAAGGAAAATAATTTTTTTAATTTTTATTTTTTGTATTTTTTTTTCTATTTGAAATGGCATAAACAAATTAAAATGTGTGAAATAACAAGTGTTACAGTACTTTTGGAGGGCACTGTGGATATCTTAATTTTTTGGGAAAATTAATTTAAAGTTAGGCAGTGCAGTGGCTTAGTGGTTTGCACTGTTGCCTCACAGCAAGGAGGTCCTGGGATCGCTTCCAACCTGCTCCTTAGTGTGTGGAGTTTGCTTGTTATTTGTGTGGGTTCCCTCTGGGTGCCCTGGCTTCCTCACACTTCCAAAGACAGGCAGGTTAGGTGAATTGGAAACTTTAAATTGACCCTACCTGCATGTGAATGTGTTTATCTACATGTGGCCCTGCGATAGACTGGCAGCCTGTCCAGGGTAGATCACTGGGATACGCTCCAGCGTTCCTATTACCTTAGGTGGAATAAGCCGGTATAGAAAATGAATTTTTAGTTATAAATTTCTATCTATTTTGCTCCAATTCTTTATTTTTTTTTTACTTTTATTATGTTGAGAAGTGCAACATTTTTATTCACTGGTGTTCATATTGCAATTTAATATAAAAAGTAAGTATTTTATTTTAAAACATTGGACACCTTGTTTTCAATCAGAACCATTGGCAAAAGTTCCTTGTTTCAATTGTTCTTTGAAATAATGGAACATAAAGTGGTACAGTAGTGTTCAGAATAATAGTAGTACTATGTGACTAAAAAGATTAATCCAGGTTTTGAGTATATTTCTTATTGTTACATGGGAAACAAGGTACCAGTAGATTCTCACAAATCCAACAAGACCAAGTATTCATGATATGCACACTCTTAAGGCTATGAAATATGAAGTAAAAAAAAGTAGTAGAAAAGGGGTTGTTCACAATAATAGTAGTGTGGCATTCATTCAGTGAGTTTGTCAATTTTGTGGAACAAACAGGTATAAATCAGGTGTCCCCTATTTAAGAATGAAGCCAGCACCTGTTGAACATGCTTTTCTCTTTGAAAGCCTGACGAAAATGGGACGTTCAAGGCATTGTTCAGAAGAACAGCGGAGTTTGATTAAAAAGTTGATTGGAGAGGGGAAAAGTTATACGCAGGTGCAAAAAATTATAGGCTGTTCATCTACAATGATCTCCAATGCTTTAAAATGGACAAAAAAAAAACAGAGATGCGTGGAAGAAAACAGAAAACAACCATCAAAATGGATAGAAGAATAACCAGAATGGCAAAGGCTCACCCATTGATCAGCTCCAGGATGATCAGAGACAGTCTGGAGTTACTTGTAAGTGCTGTGACAGTTAGAAGACGCCTGTGTGAAGCTAATTTATTTGCAAGAATCCCCGCAAAGTCCCTCTTTTAAATAAAGACATGTGCAGAAGAGGTTACAATTTGCCAAAGAACATAGCAACTGGCCTAAAGAGAAATGGAGGAATATTTGTTGTGTGGGCCGCTGAAGAGGAGGTACTGCTGGCCCACCACCATTAGAGGGCGCCCTGCCAGGAGTGCGGGCTCCAGGCACCGGAGGGCGCTGCCGCCTTACAGGAGCAGCCAGGATGACAGCTGTCACCCATCACTGGAGACAGCTGATTCTAATCAACAGGGAGGTATATCAGCAGGACGGCATCTCCACCTCATTTGCCGAGATATCGCCTAATCAAAGAGGTAACAATCTCTGCCCGAACATATAAATAACCATTGTTGTATTTCTTGTTGAGTATTTGTAGGACAGCAGACTTCTGGACAACAGTTGGATAAGTACTCACCTTCCTACACTCCTGCATTGTTGTTAACGAGAGGTGGAGGTAGACTCTCCACCCTCCGTGTTGCTGGGTGCAGCCGCATCCACACCTGACTGTTTTTGTTCCTTGCCAGCAGTACCGGATCCGACGAGCGGAGGCAGTGGCCACCTGGGAATTCGGGACTTGGCGGCTCCAGTATTCCCGGGGTTCGGTGGCAGAGGAAATCGGGTTGGTTCCGGTTCGACTTGGACAGACGTCTCCTATCGTCGAGCCTGCCCACACGACACCGTTGTAATTGGACTCAGTCTCAATATTGTAATCGGCTGTGTTGTTGTGCCTGTTTTCACAACAGTAAAAACAGTGTTATTTGACTCCTCCATTGTCCGTTCATTTGCGCCCCCTGTTGTGGGTCCGTGTTCCTACACTTTCCCAACAATATTCTGTGGACTGATGAGAGTAAAATTGTTCTTTTTGGGTTCAAGGGCCGCAGACAGTTTGTGAGATGACCCCCAAGTCTGAATTCAAGCCACAGTTCACAGTGAAGACAGTGAAGCATGGTGGTGCAAGCATCATGATATGGGCATGTTTCTCCTACTATGGTGTTGGGCCTATATATTGCATACCAGATATCATGGATCAGCTTGGATATGTCAAAATACTTGAAGAAGAGGTCATGTTGCCTTATGCTGAAGAGGACATGCCCTTGAAATGGGTGTTTCAACAAGACAATGACTCCAAGCACACTAGTAAATGAGCAAAATCTTGGTTCCAAACCAGCAAAATGAATGCCTCGCAGATGTGAAGAAATCATGAAAAACTGTGGTTATACAAGTAAATACTAGTTTAGGGATTCACAGGATTGCTAAAAAAGCAGTTTGAACATAATAGTTTTGAGTTTGTAGCGTCAACAGCAGATGCTACTCTTATTACTGGCTCTTGCTTGCCTCTACTGGTGGTTGGATCTCACTGCGGTATTGTATCACTTCCTGTTCCGGAGCACAGCGGTGTTTTTCTGTATCTGTTAGCTGTTTAATCTGCGCAGTTAGATTGATCTAGTTATCTAGATTACGATTTGTTTCCCAGTGTAATCTTCACGTGCCTTAACTAAAGCACTCCTTCTGCTGAATCACCTCTAAATTATTTACACATTATTCACTTTGCGTGTTTTTAGGAATCTGCTAGCTTAGCGCAGCTACTAGCTCTTAGCCGATTTAGCATGGCAGCTTCTCCTGTCTCTCCCGCACTTTTCTGCTCTGGGTGTGAAATGTTTAGTTATTCCTCAGCCTCCTTTAGCAGTAACGGTACTTGTAATAAGTGTAGCTTATTCATAGCTTTGGAGGCCAGGCTGGGCGAATTGGAGACTCGGCTCCGCACCGTGGAAAATTCTACAGCTAGCCAGGCCCCTGTAGTCGGTGCGGACCAAGGTAGCTTAGCCGCCGTTAGTTCCCCTCCGGCAGATCCCGAGCAGCCGGGAAAGCAGGCCGACTGGGTGACTGTGAGGAGGAAGCGTAGTTCTAAACAGAAGCCCCGTGTACACCGCCAACCCGTTCACATTTCTAACCGTTTTTCCCCACTCGACGACACACCCGCCGAGGAACAAACTCTGGTTATTGGCGACTCTGTTTTGAGAAATGTGAAGTTAGCGACACCAGCAACCATAGTCAATTGTCTTCCGGGTGTTGTATGGCTGGGGGGCCTGGCTGCCTTTTTGTTTCTGTCTTTTGTTTTTCCTTCCAGGTGGCTTGCATTTGGGACTGAGTGGCTGTGTTGCTGAGGTTATCAGGACCTCACCCTGATCACCTGCGGCTCGTCAGGACTCACAGCTGAGGTGCATCTATATGGATTGGAACATGGTGGCATTTAAGACTGGAGTATACAGTGTGTATTTGCCAGAGACTCTGCCTTGTGACCAGACGGGTGATATCGTCGTCTCGGGAGCCATCTCATCATCAGTGGATGCAGAGAACGTCCAGGGTTTGATGCACGGTCTGTGAAAGAGGAGGGGGTGAGGTCTCACGCTCGTCAGCACACTTCCTGAGGTACGTTAGATTTTGTGACTAACATTTATACAGTCAGTAAATGTGGTGTCCCTCACACCTTTATTATATTGAGCTGTATGTTAGTCATGTATCGGCTTCCACTGCAGTGGAGTTTTGTGAACTGGATGTTCCATGCCTGCAGGTTGGGAAGCTGATTAGTAATCAAGCCAGGAAGTGTTTGCTGTTTGTACACCTTTAAGTGTTCTCTCTGTGTGTAGAGTGTGGACTCACATAATGGTTCCTTCTTTCACAGACTCGGTTTGTTGCGGCCACCTGGGGGGTGTCGGCGGGGTCCTTGGGTCCGAACAGCTTCTGGCTCCGGACCGTTAGCGCTGCTGGGAGCGCACCACGCCAGACCGCACTTTCTTTTGTTATTTTTTGTATCACTGTTATGTATTAAATTCAGTTAGCCTTTGTACCGTGCTGTGCTTATTTCATACTGGGTCCTTCAAACGCTGGTCGGTTCTCCAAGCTGCGTCCGACACATAACACCGGGGGCCAGAGCAGGCGACATTGAAGGAAATTTGAAACTGCTGGCTAAGGCTAAGCGGAAATTTGGTAAGATTGTAATTCACGTCGGCAGTAATGACACCCGGTTACGCCAATCGGAGGTCACTAAAATTAACATTAAATCGGTGTGTAACTTTGCAAAAACAATGTCGGACTTTGTAGTTTTCTCTGGGCCCCTCCCCAGTCGGACCGGGAGTGACATGTTTAGCCGCATGTTCTCCTTGAATTGCTGGCTGTCTGAGTGGTGTCCAAAAAATGAAGTGGGCTTCATAGATAATTGGCAAAGCTTCTGGGGAAAACCTGGTCTTGTTAGGAGAGACGGCATCCATCCCACTTTGGATGGAGCAGCTCTCATTTCTAGAAATCTGGCCAATTTTCTTAAATCCTCCAAACCGTGACTATCCAGGGTTGGGACCAGGAAGCAGAGTTGTAGTCTTACACACCTCTCTGCAGCTTCTCTCCCCCTGCCATCCCCTCATTACCCCATCCCCGTAGAGACGGTGTCTGCTACCAGACCACCAATAACCAGCAAAAATCTATTTAAGCATAAAAATTCAAAAAGAAAAAATAATATAGCACCTTCAACTGCACCACAGACTAAAACAGTTAAATGTGGTCTATTAAACATTAGGTCTCTCTCTTCTAAGTCCCTGTTGGTAAATGATATAATAATTGATCAACATATTGATTTATTCTGCCTTACAGAAACCTGGTTACAGCAGGATGAATATGTTAGTTTAAATGAGTCAACACCCCCGAGTCACACTAACTGTCAGAATGCTCGTAGCACGGGCCGGGGCGGAGGATTAGCAGCAATCTTCCATTCCAGCTTATTAATTAATCAAAAACCCAGACAGAGCTTTAATTCATTTGAAAGCTTGACTCTTAGTCTTGTCCATCCAAACTGGAAGTCCCAAAAACCAGTTTTATTTGTTATTATCTATCGTCCACCTGGTCATTACTGTGAGTTTCTCTGTGAATTTTCAGACCTTTTGTCTGACTTAGTGCTTAGCTCAGATAAGATAATTATAGTGGGCGATTTTAACATCCACACTGATGCTGAGAATGACAGCCTCAACACTGCATTTAATCTGTTATTAGACTCTATTGGCTTTGCTCAAAATATAAATGAGTCCACCCACCACTTTAATCATATCTTAGATCTTGTTCTGACTTATGGTATGGAAATAGAGGACTTAACAGTATTCCCTGAAAACTCCCTTCTGTCTGATCATTTCTTAATAACATTTACATTTACTCTGATGGACTACCCAGCAGTGGGGAATAAGTTTCATTACACTAGAAGTCTTTCAGAAAGCGCTGTAACTAGGTTTAAGGATATGATTCCTTCTTTATGTTCTCTAATGCCATATACCAACACAGTGCAGAGTAGCTACCTAAACTCTGTAAGTGAGATAGAGTATCTCGTCAATAGTTTTACATCCTCATTGAAGACAACTTTGGATGCTGTAGCTCCTCTGAAAAAGAGAGCTTTAAATCAGAAGTGCCTGACTCCGTGGTATAACTCACAAACCCGTAGCTTAAAGCAGATAACCCGTAAGTTGGAGAGGAAATGGCGTCTCACTAATTTAGAAGATCTTCACTTAGCCTGGAAAAAGAGTCTGTTGCTCTATAAAAAAGCCCTCCGTAAAGCTAGGACATCTTTCTACTCATCACTAATTGAAGAAAATAAGAACAACCCCAGGTTTCTTTTCAGCACTGTAGCCAGGCTGACAAAGAGTCAGAGCTCTATTGAGCTGAGTATTCCATTAACTTTAACTAGTAATGACTTCATGACTTTCTTTGCTAACAAAATTTTAACTATTAGAGAAAAAATTACTCATAACGATCCCAAAGACGTATCGTTATCTTTGGCTGCTTTCAGTGATGCCGGTATTTGGTTAGACTCTTTCTCTCCGATTGTTCTGTCTGAGTTATTTTCATTAGTTACTTCATCCAAACCATCAACATGTTTATTAGACCCCATTCCTACCAGGCTGCTCAAGGAAGCCCTACCATTATTTAATGCTTCGATCTTAAATATGATCAATCTATCTTTGTTAGTTGGCTATGTACCACAGGCTTTTAAGGTGGCAGTAATTAAACCATTACTTAAAAAGCCATCACTTGACCCAGCTATCTTAGCTAATTATAGGCCAATCTCCAACCTTCCTTTTCTCTCAAAAATTCTTGAAAGGGTAGTTGTAAAACAGCTAACTGATCATCTGCAGAGGAATGGTCTATTTGAAGAGTTTCAGTCAGGTTTTAGAATTCATCATAGTACAGAAACAGCATTAGTGAAGGTTACAAATGATCTTCTTATGGCCTCGGACAGTGGACTCATCTCTGTGCTTGTTCTGTTAGACCTCAGTGCTGCTTTTGATACTGTTGACCATAAAATTTTATTACAGAGATTAGAGCATGCCATAGGTATTAAAGGCACTGCGCTGCGGTGGTTTGAATCATATTTGTCTAATAGATTACAATTTGTTCATGTAAATGGGGAATCTTCTTCACAGACTAAAGTTAATTATGGAGTTCCACAAGGTTCTGTGCTAGGACCAATTTTATTCACTTTATACATGCTTCCCTTAGGCAGTATTATTAGACGGTATTGCTTAAATTTTCATTGTTACGCAGATGATACCCAGCTTTATCTATCCATGAAGCCAGAGGACACACACCAATTAGCTAAACTGCAGGATTGTCTTACAGACATAAAGACATGGATGATCTCTAATTTCCTGCTTTTAAACTCAGATAAAACTGAAGTTATTGTACTTGGCCCCACAAATCTTAGAAACATGGTGTCTAACCAGATCCTTACTCTGGATGGCATTACCCTGACCTCTAGTATACTGTGAGAAATCTCAGAGTCATTTTTGATCAGGATATGTCATTCAAAGCGCATATTAAACAAATATGTAGGACTGCTTTTTTGCATTTACGCAATATCTCTAAAATTAGAAAGGTCTTGCCTCAGAGTGATGCTGAAAAACTAATTCATGCATTTATTTCCTCTAGGCTGGACTATTGTAATTCATTATTATCAGGTTGTCCTAAAAGTTCCCTAAAAAGCCTTCAGTTAATTCAAAATGCTGCAGCTAGAGTACTAACGGGGACTAGAAGGAGAGAGCATATCTCACCCATATTGGCCTCTCTTCATTGGCTTCCTGTTAATTCTAGAATAGAATTTAAAATTCTTCTTCTTACTTATAAGGTTTTGAATAATCAGGTCCCATCTTATCTTAGGGACCTCGTAGTACCATATCACCCCAATAGAGCGCTTCGCTCTCAGACTGCAGGCTTACTTGTAGTTCCTAGGGTTTGTAAGAGTAGAAGGGGAGGCAGAGCCTTCAGCTTTCAGGCTCTTCTCCTGTGGAACCAGCTCCCAATTCAGATCAGGGAGACAGACACCCTCTCTACTTTTAAGATTAGGCTTAAAACTTTCCTTTTTGCTAAAGCTTATAGTTAGGGCTGGATCAGGTGACCCTGAACCATCCCTTAGTTATGCTGCTATAGACGTAGACTGCTGGGGGGTTCCCATGATGCACTGTTTCTTTCTCTTTTTGCTCTGTATACACCACTCTGCATTTAATCATTAGTGATCGATCTCTGCTCCCCTCCACAGCATGGTTTTTTCCTGGTTCTCTCCCTCAGCCCCAACCAGTCCCAGCAGAAGACTGCCCCTCCCTGAGCCTGGTTCTGCTGGAGGTTTCTTCCTGTTAAAAGGGAGTTTTTCCTTCCCACTGTAGCCAAGTGCTTGCTCACAGGGGGTCGTTTTGACCGTTGGGGTTTTACATAATTATTGTATGGCCTTGCCTTGCAGTATAAGGCGCCTTGGGGCAACTGTTTGTTGTGATTTGGCGATATATATAAAAAAAATTGATTGATTGATTGTGAACACCCCCTTTTCTACTTTTTTTTACTAATAGCCCAATTTCATAGCCTTAAGAGTGTGCATATCATGAATGCTTGGACTTGTTGGATTTGTGAGAATCTACTGAATCTACTGGTACCTTGTTTCCCATGTAACAATAAGAAATATACTGAAAACCTGGATTAATCTTTTTATTCACATTAGCGCTACTATTATTCTGAACACTACTGTATGTTTCTGGGGTTTTTTTTTTCTGATATAACAAAATGATCCGATGTACAACTAAAAAACATGATCTTGTTTCAAACTGTGGGTTTTGTCTAGTTAGCAGGTATATTGAGCCTATGGATGGGAAAAAGTTTTGATTTTAGTTGGGATCTGTCAGCAATCACAGTTAAGGTCAAATTTCCAGCCCCGTAGTAGTATTTAGGAAAATGGCTAATTTCATGGAAATCCTCATTCATTAATTTTTTGAATCCACATATTCCGCTTAAGGATCATGGGAGTGATGGAGCCTATGCTATTGGTCAGTACACCCTGATAACACCCTGGACAGGCTGCCAATCTTAATTTTTTTGAAAATGATTCAGATATTTTAGTGAACACGATTGTTGAAAAGCATGTCACATTTTCTCAACATTTCTGATACTTTGCCATGTTGAAGAGATGTTGCAGTCCTCTCGGGGGCACTTTTGATCTAATTTAGCATGTGGTAATTATAAAAGATTGTTATATCTTTGATGTTTGACATGTTTATCCGTCAGTGTTTTCGGCTACATCTCAATGCTTTTTTTCATCTTTTCTGCTGTAGGTTTGGTACATGGATGGTTACACCAACAGCAAGATTGTGCGTGAGTACAAAACAGTGGAAGACTTTGCAGCAGGGCTGGTTTCCCGAACATATAGCCTCCCATTCAAATGGGAGGGAACCAATCACATTGTCTACAATGGATCACTTTACTACAACAAGTACCAGAGCAACATTATTGTGAAGTACAGCTTTGAGACAGGCAGTGTGCTGGCACAGCGAGCTTTGGAGTTTGCCGGCTTCCACAACATGTACCCATATTCATGGGGGGGATACTCCGACATTGATGTCATGGCCGATGAGCTGGGCATGTGGGTAGTGTACGCAACCAATCAAAATGCAGGCAATGTTGTGATCTCTCAGATTGATCCGGACACCCTGCAAGTCCTGAAGACTTGGAACACGGAATACTCCAAGCGGAATGCAGGTGAATCCTTCATGATCTGCGGGACGCTGTACATCACCAACTCTCACATGTCAGGAGCGAAGGTTTACTATGCATACTCCACCAAGACGTCAGCCTATGAGTACACAGACATTCCTTTCCACAATCAGTACTTTCATATCTCCATGCTTGACTACAATGCCAGAGAGAGGTCACTGTATGCCTGGAATAACGGACACCAGGTAATATTTAATGTCACCCTCTTCCATGTCATCAAAACAGAGGATGACTCGTAGACATTATGGAATTGTTTTTCCAATCACAAATAAAAACAGCATCATTTGTAATACAAAGACCACTCATTTAGCTGTGTTTGATTTTGTCTGACATGGACTATGGTATCTTTACTTGCATTACTTGAACTTTTATAATTTGTGGTTCTGGATTCTTGGCTGAGCATGGACGTCAATAACATGATACCTTTCTGGACACCATGAGATATTTTAATATGCTTTCCATGGCCGCTGATCGGACTCATGCCTTATTTACTATGTGTCAGATCAGGTCTTGATGGCTTTTGCATGAATGTCTACTTTTTTAATATTATAACTGTGTTTTGGTTGCCATCTGATTTGCTTAGTGTTTGACATTTTTGTCTGTTTGAAAATTCTATATGAAAGTATTTAAAGCCGCTCTTTATTGCACATTTGGTTACATGTAAAGTTAGTCAAGTGTAGCTATTCTTTTAAATGTGGACCTGTAAAATATTGCTGATATGTCACCGTGGAAGGAATACATTTGTATTTTTTATAAAAACAAAATGCTGGAGAAAATATGTTTTCATTTTCATTCAAATAAAACCAATGCATATTTCATTTAAACTGAATCCCTGTGAGTTCAATTGTTGTCCCCTGTAATTTGATGAAGAAACAAACAGGTCAGACTTCTCAGATTCATGAAAGTACATGTTTTTACTCTAAAATGATCATACTTCAATTCTGTTCTAACATCATATCCCTGTAAGCAAAGACGGCCTGCAAAATATATGGCATATGTGCATGATGTGAAGCGTCTGCCTTTGCTTTTATTAAAATAAGAGGGGAAATGAATAATGATGGCAATAAATGGTGAAATGACATAGTGATAGCAGTTCAGAAAGGTTGTGATTTTCATGCACTCAGCGGGAGGCTTTCTCACAACTTGAATGCGTCATCCTTTAGTATTTCAGTCAGCATGAAGTGATAAACATTCACATGAAGAATGTCAGTAATAACGACTTGTTAGCTTTGTAGTACTGGCTATCAGTATGTCACAAACCAATCCAAAAAACTATACCAAATTTCATCAGTGATCCCCCCGTTATTAGCTATTCATATACTAAAACTATAGCTGGTAAAGTTTTTAATTTCAAACAAAGCATACAAAAATTTAGACTTTGAATTAGGAACTACAAACCTTAGCTGTGACTTCCACTCGTCAAATTTCAAATACGAGCCAACAGGACATGTAATAACTGGTAATCTTGAGAACAGGAAGCTTAGAAAAGTGCTTAGTGAAGGACCATAGTTTAGAGAACAAAATAATATTAGGTGGGACACCAACCTCATAATGGTTAAAAAAGCCATTAGGGATTACAACAAAATGTTGGGCTAAAAAAGAAAAAGTAGATTAAAATTAATATTAAAACTTTATATGATTTCATTCAAGACTGTTCAATTGATGTATAAAGTGAAAAATAAGCAATTACCAGTTAGAATTCAAGAATATTTTACGCAAAGAGAAGGGATGTATAATTTAAGGGGTTTGTATCATTTTAAAATTGCTGGGGCTAGGACAACCAGGAAATACTTCTGTGTCTCCATTTGTGGTCCTAAAAAATGGAATAATCTACCTCAGAAACTCAAGCGATGTCCAGATATCAACCAGTTCAAATATTTATACAAAGATATTCTCCAGATATGTATTAGAGGAAAGTGGTTGAGTTGGGTTGTATGAAGGTGTTATATTTGAACCTTTTCTACTGAAATATGTAGATGGTAACCATCTGGTATTGGGAGCTATTGGGAAATATTTGTTTTAATTATAATTATGAGCTGCTGTTGTCCAGATTTTTAGTCAGGATTTGTGATGACTTGGCACGGAAGGCAGGTGGACACAAATGCAGACTCATGACTTAGAAGTGGGATTTAGAAAAAGGTTTAATCAAAAACAGGCTGAGGTCAATACACAGGGTGACAAGCAGGCAGGCGGCGGTGCAGTCGTGAGGCGGCGGCGTGGTCAGTAACAAGCAGAGTTCCAGCACGGGCAAACAGGTGTATCGGAGGAGGCAAAAACAGAGTCAAAAAACATGCAGGGTTCAGGCACAGAGAAGCAGATCAACTGGCTCAGACAAAAGGCAAGGTCAAGACAGGTGAAGGTCATACACAGCAAGAAAACAGACTATGGCAGAAAAACAACACAAGAGGGTTGGAATGAGGCAATATGCACAACGAACTAGCAGTGAGCTGTGGAAGACAAGGGGTTTAAAAGCAGAGGATAATCAGTGCGTGATGAGATGCAGGTGCAGGAAAGAAGGCGTGGCTGAGTGAGACGAGTGGAGCGACAGGTGGGCGTGTCAGACAAAAGCAGCAAAAAGACGAATGTGACAGTGACAAAACAAATGTTAAAACAATTAGGAAATAATGATACCTAAAATACAGACGTGCGGGAAACAGAATAAACAAATGAAAAAGCAGAAACAGAACAACAGAAAATTAAAGGCTGGATCTAAACTAGAGGAGAACTCAATATGTGGCCACAGTGTACAGAAAAACCTGAGGGACTAATGTGCTCAAAACAGAGTGACTGAATAGCCAGAAAATAAAGGACTCAGACTAAACTAGAACAGAACTTAACGTGGCTGAAGTGTAACATATCATAAAACCAAGACTAAAATGAAACAGAAAATAAACACTCAGGGTTGGACAGAAAGACAAAGAGAGGGAAACAAACAAGGACTGGGGGACAAAACCAGATTTTGGGCAGGTCCAGGGCCAAAACATGACAATTTTGTTTAGAAATGAACGTTTATGAACAGGCACATATGCCTGGTTTGATTTGATTTCATGAAGGGGTGTAGGCGTTGATAAGCTTTGTTTCAGCCTACGCCTTAGGCACTGTGTACATTGTTTATTTTTTCTTACTGTCTTTTTTTCTTTGACTACTTTGTTTATGAGTTTTGTTGTGTTTGTGTATATTAGTGAAAATTTGTTGCATGGGTGTCTAATAAATTTAAATTCAAAGATTAAAAAAGTTAGATACTAGAACATTGGACGAATGGGAAGGTAGAGTATTAGAACTAGGGATGGGTATCGAGAACCGGTTCCTTTCAGGTATCGTTAAGAAATGATTCGATCCACCGACATCAATAAGCTTTGTGCTTAACGATTCTATTATCAGTCCTTCAGAGTGGCCGTTGTTTTGGCGGGTGTTTGTCAGGAAAATGATAATTTCTCTACATTGATTACAGACCCTGCAGCGGGTCCTTAATCAACTTTTCTGCAGCGCAGCTTTGCTTTGAACCTTGAACCAATCAAAGCAGTGGTTCGCAGATTGAAGCAATGCTTCGATCGATTGCTTCGTTTATTTCATTCTTTCGCTTAATTTTCCCCCGCTAAAACCCTAAAGAGCATACGTCTGTGAATATTATTTACCTTTTCTATGTTAAACCGACCTGTTATGGTCTTCTGAAACGTTGATAGCTGTATTTTATAACTTAAAAACGGGAGCGATGCTAACGCGTTGTCTATGGCATTTTCAATGTTAAAAGTTAGCATTGAGCAATTGCAGCCGTCATCACGTTCGGGTGCATTTGTTTTCAAATTGTAATATTCCTTAAATTTATTTTTGCTTATATATTAATAATCTAATGATTATTATATACAATTTTAGAGAAAGAGACAAAAAAGAACCTGAATAGAAACACAACAGAAAATATATAATAGCAACCAGTGGTGGGCACACATAACCAAAAAATTAACTTCGATAACAGATAATAACTGAAAAGTTATCTTTGATAAAGATAAACCGATAAACCACCCAAAAATGTATCGGAAGTTACAGATAATCGATAACCAATAAAATCTGGTGTTGTCTATGGGATATTTGTAGTTACTAAACAGCTGAAATTGATTTTTAACACAAAAGTGGTAAAAGACCTAAAGAATAAAGTTTGACCATACTGCTGCCTGTAGGAAGCAACACAGACAAATGCTGCAAGCACCCACAAAATCAACTCTTTACTAATCGTAATTATTTTTCTTTCAACATTCTGCCCCTACTGGAAGCTCTTGTTTACAACAGCACTCTCACCACAGAGACACACCAAGAGCAGCCATAATGCCAGCTCCCTATCAATTTCAACACTCCGGTCAGGTGGAGGTCTTGAAAAATAAAGTCATACTAACTTATGATTTTTTGAAAATACTGATAGAATAACTCCATTAATGTCAATTCTGTCATTTGTACAAAGTTAAAATATAACATATATCTTCTAATGTTGAATAAGGCACTAATTCTGAGGTTTTGTAACAAACACAGACCGCAAAGCATTCTGGGTAAAAGTGCTAAACAGTGATTGGTTCAGTAATCCATTATGTAAACCAACACATTAATGTGATGTGTGTCGTGTGTTGGTTTAAAGATAAATGTGCTTTTGTAAAATATTCCATTTTTATTTGTAAAAACAGGCATTTTTACGGAGTCCTAGAAGTGTCATCGCAATTGCATGTTTTAAAACTTTTATGATCTTGTAAAACGTGCACTCAATATTAGTAAGTAAGTAAGTAAGTACATTTATTTATCTAGTGTCTTTCACAGACATAAGGCCATGTACACACGTTGTCGGGTATTTGTAAAATCGAATATCTTACCCTTTCAGTTTGGGGAAAAAACGTCATCCACACTACGTCGTTTAAAAAAAAATCCATCCACATCGAACCGTATAAATGTGTTGTAATTAGTCTGCCAAACCTATGGGTGGCGGTACTGATTAAAATTCTATCCAGTCAGGAGCCTTATTCTCTTGTCACTTCCACAAAAACTAAAAACATGGCGCCAACCTCGTCCGTGTGGACCGATAAGGAGTCGGAATTACTTCTAACCGTAGTTTTAGAATACAAGTTAACAAATATATGCACACAAAAAGCACCTGGACAATGGACAATACCAACACTTTGAGAGCAGCCATGTACCCAGACGTTTAATACCGCCATGAACACTCCTGGCCAGTAGATGGCAGTAGCGGCCTTGAAAAAATGTCAAACAAAATTCCACATAATCCGTGTCTGCTACATTTAAGATGCGTGGAATTTAACAAACACAATACACTAACGTCTATAAACCCAGAAAATATATTCACGAGAGTTTTAGGCACTAGAGTTTAATGCTGTATCTGTGGACCTGAACAGCGTGTCTGAAATGCATTTGTCCTGTCATGAACGTCTGAGATTACCTTATGCTACCCATAATGCATTGCTGCCTGGCACAGCATGTGCTCACAAAACCTTAAAATTAGCACATTACTTTAAAACGAAAACATATATCTGATATTTTCACTTTATAAACTTCAGACATGACAATAATTTTAAATAACTTGTCTAAAATGAGTGGTTAAAATTTGAACCATAAGTTAAACATGTATGCCTCTGGATGACTTGGTGACATTGCGATTATATTAATATGGTGTTAAAGGAAATGACTTTTTTTTGTCACAAGTTCTCCTTTGCTTACAGACAATAGAGTGGTTTCTGTTTACAGAGGGTAGAACAACATGCCTATTAGAAAGCTTTTAACAGGTAGGTTTTAACAGTTTTAAAAATGTTTTTCAGTGTTCAGCTTAGTTTAGTATGTTATCACTTTAAAAGTTATCGGATGGTAATTTATCGGAAGATAATTAGTCCGATGGTGGTTTTTAAATTTATCTAAAAAGATAATCCGATAATAAAAACATTATCTTCGATAATTATGTTATCGGATTATCGGAAGTGTGCCCACCACTGATAGCAACTAACATAAATACATACATACATACAGAAATAAATGTTTCTTGTGAACACCTAGTGACTCTCACACTTCCATTTCATCCGTCTTAAGTTTAATGACAGTTTGTTTTGGTCAAACCATATTTTCAATGTGTTAATTTCTTCAGTGATTTCCTCCAGAACTATCTGCCAAGCTAGAAAACTGCTGCATCCTAGTAAGAGCAGAATACTACTGGAGTGAATTTGAATAAGGAAAGTTGTTTTTTTTTTTCTCACCTAAATGGACACTCCAGTTTATTGTCTGGAATAGAATTGAAACATTTTTGTGCAGGTGGTGTTGGGGGGTAATTTTGGGTTTCAGCTTTTTTTGTTTTTCACCACTTTCATCCCTGAATATGAGTTGTGATTCACTTTTGTGCGGATTAAAGTTACTAACTGGGACTCCTGTCTCGCTGCGAGAAAGAAACGAGAATCGTCCTCCGTTCTGTTCACACAGCTCCAAACACTACGCGGCTCTCTGACGAGTCAACTTAGAATGATAGAATCCAGTCAGAATTAATAACTTCAAAGTGAAACACTGTTTTGTTTATTTTTATTATGTCCAGAGATCAAGGATACAGTGACTAATTTCATATTTATTTACTTTAAGACTCAAGGAAATACATAGAAAACCTGTAAGCCTACTTTTAGTACAAAATTCACGAGGGTATCGATAAGGGAATCGATAAGGAATCGGATCGATAAGCAGAATCGATAATCAATCAACTTCAATCAACTTTTTTCTTATATAGCGCCAAATCACAACAAACAGTTGCCCCATGGCATCGATATCGATAAATCTTATCAATACCCATCCCTAATTAGAACCACTTCAAATTAAGATACACTGAAAAAAAGAGAATGTTTAAACCAACTTTAAAAAGTGTTACAATTTGTAAAAACCTGAATGAATTAAGTTGTTTGAACTTAAGTTTGAAAGTTTGAATGAATTAAGTTGTTTGAACTTAAGTTTGTAAGTTAGAGTTGATTTAACTTTCAAACTTAAGTTCAAACAACTTAATTCATTCAGGTTTTTACAAATTGTAACACTTTTTTAAGTTGGTTCAAACATTCTCTTTTTCAGTGAAGACTTATGAAAAAAGAAAAATCCATACAACAACCATGTGCTGTCAGACAAGGTTGCTTAGAATACCTAAATAAATTTCAGACATTTTGTTTTAGTACCAGCAGATAAAGCCAGCAACAATATCCTAACAGTTTGCAAAAAATTACTTAGATGTAGTTTTAAAGGAACATAGCACTATTGATGGGACTAGACCGCAAACATATATATGTCTTATAATAGTCACATAGAAGATGTAAAAAAACACAAAGTATTTATGACTAAATATAACGTTAAAATTATTACCAATATGAAACAAGTACCATCCTTCTACTGGATCCAAAAATGCACAAAATTCCAATAGGTAGTAGATTTATAGCAGCCTCTACTGCATGTACTACTAAACCATTATCCCAACTGCTAACCTCTAGCCTTAACTTAGTTACAAAACATTTCAAACAATAATGCGAAGGTATAGCTCGGAACATTGGAATTAATTGTTTTTGGATTATCGATAATGCCACAGAGGTTTTAAATAAACTAAAAAAGTTAAACAAAACAAAAGTCGCTACACATTTTGATAGTTTTGATTTTTCCACCCTGTATACGAACATCCGACATGACCAACTTATATATAGTATCCGTGAACTAGTCAGGGAAGCTTTTAGGATTAGAGGCTCTAAATACATCGTTATTAGAAACTGTCAGGGCAGGTGATGGTTTGATGCAAGAAGTAGTAGGAGACCAATGCAAACTCGCAGACATGGTTGGTTGTGGAGAACAAGTCGCTTTATCTGAAGACCAGGCAGTGGATTCGGTACATATGAAGTCAGACATACAGGCAGAGGTATCAGACATGGAACAGGCAGCGTCGTGGCCAAGAAACGAGCATGGTTCGTACCAACGGCGTCAAGGAGTATAGCAGGCAGAGCAAAAGCAGAGTAAAAAAAAACAGGCAGAGTTCAGGGCTATGAATAGAAAATGAAAATGAAAATACTAGAGCACAAACTGGACAAGACGAGAGGTGAGAAAGTGATCATAGTCAACAATCGGGCAGTGAGCTGTGGAACTGTAAGGGTTTTAAAGAGGAGAAAACTAATCAGATTGATGTGGAGCAGTTGTGTGGAAGGAGGTGTGGTTTAGTGAACAAAGAAGAGGGAAGAAAGGCAAGAAAGTGCAGGAGGGCAAAACAAATCGGTGCAAAGCAAGATAAGTAGGTGACAGAAAAACTAACTGAATAACATGACGTGTTCTAGACAAACAGTAATGCGTGAGTGAAACCAAAAGGGGCAGAACTAAGAAATACGGTGACAAGTCTAAAGAAACCAAACTAGGATGAAACAGATACCGGCAGACAAGAGAATACAATAACTGACGAAGGCACAGCGACTATGGATTAAACTGCAAATAAACAAAACCCGGAGAATACAGAATAATGCAATAAATAAAACAAGATAACTGATGAACAGAAAATGCCATGAATAACAAATGGAACATAATCTGATGAGCAACACCAAAGTAAAAAAATAATAACGTGACTAAGCATATACAATAAATGTGATAAACTCATGATGAAAAATGAAAACAAACTGGCAGGACAAAACTAGAATGGAACTGAATCATGACAAAGAAATACAAAGTGACAAAGAGACCAAGTAACAAAGCAAAATGGAACACAGAATAAACACATGATGAAAATAATCCACTAATAAAACAACGAAAGGAGCCGAAGGGGAGGAAAAGAAAGAAGGAATCAAAGCCTTGAACAGGGCCAAACCATGACAGAAATGATGGCACAACATACTGATCTAACACAACATCGACACGTTATCATAATATAACTGAAGAAAACATGATTGAGCATATAAAATTCCTTGTAGACAATATCTATATAGAGGTTGGCAACAGAATTTTCAAACAAACAACAGGGATACCTATGGGAACAGACTGTGCTCCACTTTTACCTAACCTTTTCCTCTTTTTTATTTTGAATAGAAATTTATGAAAGATAAACGTAAAACTAATAGGCAGTCAGCAAAAACCTTTAGTAATACCTTCCGTTACATTGATGATCTATTTACTTTAAATAACCCCAATTTTGAGAATGAAATTAAAAATATTTATCCATCAGAATTAGAACTTAAAAAGACTACAGCAAACAATAACAAACTCTCATACTTAGATATAGAGTGGAGATTGTAGATAGACAGTTTTGAACAGCGGTTTTCGACAAACGGATGATTTTAACTTTCATATTCTAAAATTTCCTTATATGAGTAGTAACATACCAAGTAAATCTACATACGGTGTCTACACCTCCCAACTAGTCAGAATTGGTCATATCTGTGATAATTACCAAAGTTTTTCCACTAGACACCATGAACTGACGAGTAGATTAGTTAAACAAGGGTTTCTGTATGACAAATTGGTTCTTCATTTTAAAAGATTTTTTAATAGATATCAAGAGATAATATCTAAGTTTGGGGTTCCCATTAGAAAGCATGTAGAAGATGGATTTTTTTTCTGCCTATAGTAGCTAGCCATAACCTAACAATTAGTATAAACTTTAGATAAAAACCTAAAACATATTATATCTTATAGCTTCTGTTTATATAATAAGATAGCTACTATTACAGCATAGCCTACTCGCTATTAAATATCTAATAAACTGCCTCGGCCTCATTCACCTTATATACAGTATATATGTATACGAGGGCTGTCAATAAAGTAACGGTCCTTTTTATTTTTTTCAAAGACTATATGGATTTCATTCATATGTTTTTACGTCAGACATGCTTGAACCCTCGTGCGCATGCGTGAGTTTTTCCACGCCTGTCGGTGACGTCATTCGCCTGTGAGCACTCCTTGTGGGAGGAGTCATCCAGCCCCTCGTCGGAATTCCTTTGTCTGAGAAGTTGCTGAGAGACTGGCGCGTTGTTTGATCAAAATTTTTTCTAAACCTGTGAGACACATAGAAGTGGACACGGTTCGAAAAATTAAGCTGGTTTTCAGTGAAAATTTTAACGGCTGATGAGAGATTTTGAGGTGATTCTGTCGCTTTAAGGACTTTTCACGGTGCGAGACGTCGCGCAGCGCTCTCAGGCGGCGTCATCAGCCTGTTCAAGCTGAAAACCTCCACATTTCAGGCTCTATTGATCCAGGACGTCGTGAGAGAACAGAGAAGTTTCAGAAGAAGTCGGTTTCAGCATTTTATCCGGATATTCCACTGTTAAAGGAGATTTTTTTAATGAAAGACGTGCGGACGGATCCGCGCGTCGGGACGCAGCCGACGCGGTGCGGCGGCACAGGAAAAACACCTCTGTGTTGATAACCATTTGTAAAATCCAGGAGGCTTTTGATGGCTTTCAGTGGAGTGAGTATATGAGAAATTGTTTAACAGGCAGGACATGTTCCAACTTGTCCTTAAGGCTTTCAACAGAGGTGTTTTTCCTGTGGCGGAGCGTCGCGGTGGCTGCGTCCCGACGCGCGGACCCGTCCGCACGTCTTTCATTAAAAAAATCTCCTTTAACAGTGGAATATCCGGATAAAATGCTGAAACCGACTTCTTCTGAAACTTCTCTGTTCTCTCACGACGTCCTGGATCAATAGAGCCTGAAATGTGGAGGTTTTCAGCTTGAACAGGCTGATGACGCCGCCTGAGAGCGCTGTGCGACGTCTCGCACCGTGAAAAGTCCTTAAAGCGACAGTCTCACCTCAAAATCTCTCATCAGCCGTTAAAATTTTCACTGAAAACCAGCTTAATTTTTCGAACTGTGTCCACTTAGATGTGTCTCACAGGTTTAGAAAAAATTTTGATCAAACAACGCGCCAGTCTCTCAGCAACTTCTCAGACAAAGGAATTCCGACGACGGGCTGGACGACTCCTCCCACAAGGAGTGCTCACAGGCGAATGACGTCACCGACAGGCGTGGAAACACTCACGCATGCGCACGAGGGTTCAAGCATGTCTGACGTAAAAACATATGAATGAAATCCATATAGTTTTTGAAAAAAATAAAAAGGACTGTTACTTTATTGACAGCCCTCGTATATGCCAGTTTTATGTCGTTTTATGAGTCTTAATTTTTAGGGTTTTGTTTTCTTTTTATTTTATTTTATTACTATTAGTTTGCTATTAGTTTGCTACTAATGGTAACTAGGCCTACTACTGTCTATGTTAGCTTACCTGGAACTTATCTTCTCTGAGCTAGTTTAAGACTAATGGGCCTTTCACACTGAACACGTCAAGCCGATGCGTCAAAGCTTTTCAATGCGTCGTAACGCCAGGTGATGCGTTTCCAACGTGTTGTGATGTCAGACGCTTCGTTTCGTAAGCAGCAGGGGGGCAGAGATTGCTACGTCACACTCTGACTGTTTCCATAACCTGAAAAAAGTTCAGTGATTGCCATCTTGAATTTGCGTAGCCTAAACCACAAAAAAGCTTTAAAAACAGCAGTAGAATGAGTCTGCCATCACCCTGCTGGGAGAAGATTTATTTCAGCTACTTTTCAGAGTGACACCAACCAAGGGAGGACTGACAACTTGGTGGGATATCGATCGAACTGCGACAGCGGGCCGACCCGCACGGAGAAGCCGGCCTTCAGGCATCATTCCTGGGCAGACCGAGGCAGACAGCCGGGGGGATGGAGCAAACCCAGTCATTCCGAAATCTCCCACTTTTTGGATATATGCGAAGACCCAGTTTGCCCAACAGAGTTTAGTTCAGCAGCTTTATCGAGGTGAGAATAATATAAAAATAAAACGTGACGTTTACTGAACTGCTGTGAAGGTTTAATGATCCGCTAACGTTAGCTTAGCTTTTTAGCACAGTTGATCTGAGTGAACGCTTTCATTTGTAAATGGTTCAGTCTTTTTTATTTTTACCAAATAAAGCTACAGCTTTTTTCAGAGACTACAAAAGCTCAGCTTTAAATACCTTTTTTGGGGGGGGCGTTTTTTTTCCATCGTTTTTCCATTTATATATATATATATATATATATATATATATAAACTATAAAGTGTTTCTTTATAGTTTAAGACAGTTTTTGTCCCAATCAGGAACATTTGCTGTGCAGACACCCTAAATACAGATGCACTTCACTTCCAGTGATGAGCTGAACAGCATGAAGTCCAGTCAACCACCACCAGAACACCACCAGAGTTCAAAGCTGCAGAAGAGACCTTTATCTGGTCCTGAGAATCCAACATTACATCACCTGCTTCTAAATAAAAGGCTCGTTCAACAGCAACTACGATTTTATTATTTTTTTAAAAGCTGTTTCATTTTATATTTTAACAATAAATGAATGGATCATTAAAAATGTCCACAAAATCAAAGTCCAAAGAAAATTTGCACAGGTAGAAGCTCTCCACTTATTGCGCTCATATTCATATTTTAGAAATGAGTCTGTCCTGATAACAACATTAAAGGCAATTACATATTTTGACGTAATTATAAGTTGAAATGACTATAAAAAAATTCATCATGAGGTTTATGTCACAGAAATCCTACTTTACAATCACACTGCAGTCATTGTTAAATTATTTCCTGTTGCATTTATAATAAACATTTTTATTTATTTACAGTGTGTGTTTTTCTGGTTGAAATGAGATATAAATAATCTACCAGACTTTAAAAAAATTTACAAGTTTCCATATTATTTTATTTGTCTAAAAATAAATGTCCGAGGTTCCTTATGTTAAACAAGAATATATTATCTAATCTGAAATAACAGGTGGTTTTAATTTACAGATGAAAGGTTTCTAAAGAACCATTTATTGATTTATTTAGCTATTTTAATTGCAAGTGTTCTAAACTTTTTTTTAACAGTAATGAAAAATTTTGAGGTAACAACAACTACAACAACAACAAAAAAACATTTCCAAGGATTTTTCTTCAGAAAATTGCTCTATAAATGAACAGTCCTGTGACACGTTTCTGTTTTGTACAGATCAGTGGTTTCTGCACCGATACGTTTTGTACAGATCAGTGGTTTCTGCCACTAGTCTTCCGTGTTTTGGCCCTGACACGTTGTTCCTATTGGACAGCGCGAAGCTACGTCACAGCTCAGAGCGTCGAAACTTGAATTGGGTTGAACTTTGACCGCGTCAGCCTGCTGACAAGCGGCAATGCGTGCTCCCATCAGAAGCGTCGCTTTAGCTCGGCTTTTGACGCGACGCTTCTGACGCATCTAAAAAGAAACGCGTCTCATTCAAAATAATGCTTTTTAGACCGATTCGTGATGCCTCTGACATTTCTGACGTGTTCAGTGTGAAAGGCCCATAACCTGGCCTACATGTTGCTGCAGCCACGAACCCTGAGCTCTCTTTAGCCTGGAGTGGTTCCACCTCTATTTTCTTTCACTAAATTACTCATATCATGTCTCCATATACATTTCAGCATGCTTTACTTTCTCTTTGTTTAATATTGCTATATTAATGATAAAAAATGTAAGAGTGGGGTACAATTAGTTTAACCTAACAGCTAATGTTAGCTTATCTAGCCAGCTGTAGCACCATTTATCATAGCTAACAATACAGTCGGTTCTGTTCTGTTTGGGAAGCTAACGTTAATACACACTTTCGTTTACATTAGTTTTTATTTGTTAATACTGTTATTTTAGGGTTAAACTATGCTAATGTACTTTATACGACTAGTTACCAGCTTTGTTTACCTTGTTGGCTAGCAAGGTCCGGTTGGCTTATTAACGGCTAATTTTACAGCAGCTCATCTAGCTATAGTTAGCTTATTTTCGTGATTTACTTTTTTATTTTACATGGTGTAGATTTTTAATATTCTTTAGTTCATGGGTGGCAGCACGGTGGCTTAGTGGTTAGCACTGTTGCCTCACAGTGAGAAGGTCATGGGTTCAATTCCCACCTGTGGCCTTTCTGTGTGGAGTTTGCATGTTCTCCCCATGTTTGCGTGGGTTTCCTCCGAGTGCTCTGGTTTCCTCCCAAATCCAAAGACATGCGGGTTAGGTGGATTGGAATCTTTAAATTGTCCATAGGTGTGCGGGTGGGTGTGACTGTGTTTGTTTGTCTGTTTGTGGCCCTGCGATAGACTGGTGTCCTGTCCTGGGTGTACCCCGCCTCGCACTCTATGACTGCTGGGGTAGGCTCCAGCCCCCTGCGACTCTTGATTGGACTAAGCAGTTAAAGATGAGTGTGTCTGTGAGTAGTTCATGGGTTCTTTAATAGATATCAATATATAGTATCCTATTTTGGGGTTTCCATTAGATAGCATATAGAATATGTATTTTGTCTTCCTATAGTAAGCTAGTAGGGTGAACTTTAGATAGATATCTAAAACATATTACATCATCGCTTCTGTTTCTATAATAATTTAGTCATATTTATATCTTAGCCTACTAGCTATAATTTATTTTACTACTAGTCTACAGACAGGGCTGGACTGACATCTGAAAAGGGCCCGGGCACTTTTTGATCACCTGAGGGCCCAGCGCTGTTATATATACGATATACACTCAACAAAAATATAAACGCAACACTTTTGGTTTTGCTCCCATTTTGTATGAGATGAACTCAAAGACCTAAAACTTTTTCCACATACACAATATCACCATTTCCCTCAAATATTGTTCACAAACCAGTCTAAATCTGTGATAGTGAGCACTTCTCCTTTGCTGAGATAATCCATCCCACCTCACAGGTGTGCCATATCAAGATGCTGATTAGACACCATGATTAATGCACAGGTGTGCCTTAGACTGTCCACAATAAAAGGCCACTCTGAAAGGTGCAGTTTTGTTTTATTGGGGGGGATACCAGTCAGTATCTGGTGTGACCACCATTTGCCTCATGCAGTGCAACACATCTCCTTCGCATAGAGTTGATCAGGTTGTCAATTGTGGCCTGTGGAATGTTGGTCCACTCCTCTTCAATGGCTGTGCGAAGTTGCTGCATATTGGCAGGAACTGATTATGAGCCCTGGTATGAGCCCTGGCCAGTGAATCTCAATGTGAAAAAAATATATACGAGGTCTATTAGAAAAGTATCTGACCTTATTATTTTTTTCAAAAACCATATGGATTTGAATCACGTGTGATTACATCAGACATGCTTGAACCCTCGTGGGCATGCGAGAGTTTTTTCACGCCTGTCGGTTACGTCATTCGCCTGTGGGCAGTCTTTGAGTGAGGAGTGGCCCACCCTCTCGTCGATTTTTTCATTGTTTAGGAATGGCTCAGAGACTGCTGCTTTGTTTGATCACTTTTTTTCAAAACTGTAAGGCACAACTGAGTGGACACCATTTGATAAATTCAGCTGGTTTTTGGTAAAAATTTTAACTGCTGATGAGAGATTTTGGTCTGGTAGTGTCGCTTTAAGGACAGCCCACGGCGCCTGACGGCGATCTGCGCTTCGAGGCGGCAGCGTCTCGCCGTTTCAAGTTGAAAACTTCCACATTTCAGGCTCTGTTGACCCAGTAAGTCGTCAGAGAACAGAGAACTTTCAGAAGAAGTCGGCATGAGGAGTTTATTCGGACATTCCATTGTTAACGGACATTTTGTAATGAAAGAATGTGCGGGCAGAGTCGCATGTCGGGCTGGACCCGACGGGGGGTCGCGACAGGAAAAACACCTCCGTTGGAAACCTTAACGGGCAAGTTGGAACATGCCCAGCTGTTAAACAGTTTTTCAGTTACTCACTTGTTGAAAGCCATCAAAAGCCGCCTGAATTTTACAAATGGTTTTCAACACGGAGGTGTTTTTCCTGTCGCGGCGCACACAGATTTGCCGAGTCGTCACAGAAATGACTCGGCAAATTTGCGCGCACGTCTTTCATTACAAAATGTCCTTAAACAGTGGAATGTCCGCATAAAGTCCTCATGCCGGCCTCTTCTGAATCTTCTCTGTTCTCTCACGACGTCCTGGGTGCATTAAGCCTTAAATTAGGATGTTTTCAGGTCGAAACAGGCCGACGATGGCGCCTGGAAGCGCTGCACGACGTCCCGCTGCGTGGGAAGTCCTTACAGCGACAGAAACGCCCCATAATCTCTCATCAGCCGTTAAACTTTTCACCAAAAACCAGCTTAATTTCTCGAATAGTGTCCACTCGGATATTCCTCACAGGTCCAGAAAAAATTTTGATAAAGCAACGCGCGCCGTCTCGAGCAGCGTGTGAAACAAAGGAATTCAGCCGAGAGTGCGGGACCACATCTCACTCAAGGCCTGCCCACAGGGAAATGACGTCACCGACACGCATGCGCACGAGGGTTCAAGCATGATTGGTGTAATCACACGTCATTCAAATCCATATAGTTAAAAAAAATAATTAAAGGGTCGGTTTATTATCTAATAGACCTCGTATATATATTCATACCATTTTCCTTAAGCAAAAACTGAAAACGGGTCCCACAGACCCAAACACCTTACGAGGGTTAAGCAAAGCAATATTTCACTAACACACACAACACTGTAAGTTGGACACCAAATCTAGTCAGAGCATTATTTGACACCAAAGCTAAAGGACCACACACACACACACACACACACACACACACACACACACACACACACACACACACACACACACACACACACACACACACACACACACACACACACAGGTGCTAAAACCCCTATTTCCCTAATGTATTATGTCCTTAAATATAGATGGTCATATGAATAACATGGAAACAATAGGGAAATTGTGCTGCATAGGCCATGAGGTAAATATGTTTTCTGTTAATATACAGTAAGAAAAGGGCTGTGTTGTGCACAACTCCATCTGGGCCGCTATTGTATGTTCTAAGTCTTACTGAATAAAATTAATCCCTTAGTAATAATTTCCTAGGTTAAACATTTTCATACTTTCAGCTTACAATTGCTCCAGTCGAGAGATACTGTCAGTGAGCTTACTGAATGGAATGTTAATAACAACCAAAAATATTTTATGCCAATTCCACAGCGTATCACGTCTTTCTGCCCCTTCTCACCAGGCTGGCAGTAGCTACTCCACCTTGGAACGGCTACCAGCGATTGCTAAACAGTAGCACAGCTAGTCGGCTTCTTACGTGTCCATCTACCACGCCACGAGGCAGCTAATACTTAATACGAGATGTCTTGATAATGACATGGCATGCCATTACAGAAGGAATAGATTACAAAAATACATTTTGTATAAAATCATAGTTGCACAACACACGACAAGCAGTAGAGTAGAAATAAGATGTTAGTTGGATTTGAGAAAGTGAAAGGGGGGGATGCCATAACTAACACGCACTAGCAGTTACTGTAGACACACAGCACAGGTCGTCCTTGTGACAGTTCAAGACAAATGGAAGAGTTCTATATGCTGGCGCAACAATACAAGAGAAGGCAAAGTGTATGAAAATAAGTCAAATGGGACATGTTTGTGACTGATTTGAGAAAGTCAGGATGAGGACTTAGTCTTAGTTTCAGGCAATAAATGGGAAACGAAATGCCGAAGCGGTGAATAGCTACACTGCATTGGCTAACTACTAGCAAGTGTTGAGATGAATTCTAACCTCAATCTCTCCCTGCTGGGTCATGTCTCTCTCCGTCTCCGTCTCTGTCTCCTCCTCCTCCTGCTCACTCTCCACCACCTTTGCTCTCGACGCCGGTCCCGGGCTAGTTTGAAATGACAGACCGGCGGCCCCACTACCCGAACCCGAGGACGAGCTTGTGGTTTTAAACATATCTGTGATTTTGGCACATTTTGCTGCGTCGTCTTTTAATTTCTGTTTTCTTTTTTCCTTTCGCTTCTCAGCTCCACTCTTTTGCTTCTCCATTTTGCGCACAACTCTCCATTCAACACTCGAGCTTGGACCGAATAGCCAAAACTTTGAGTGATGACTTGGGTCAGGTGGGGGCCTGCAGGGAGGGGCGGGCCTTCGAGAACCAAGGAATTTCATTGGACTATCCCAATGTGCCTCAGGACAAGCATCCAATGGGCCTCTATGTGTCATTTTTTACCGTCGCAATCAATAAAAAATATAATTATATACATATATTTTATAATGACAGACCTGAGGGGGCCCAAAATGTGCGAGGGCCCGGCGGGATTTGCCCGGTACACCAGATAACCAGTCCAGCCGTGTCTACAGACTAGGTATATGTATAATACAATCTTCTACTGGATGAATATTTAGGTTTTAGAAGCTAATTCATGTATTAATTAGCTTCTAATTCATATAAATGCTGGGAAATGCTGGGCCAGCAGATGTGGACATCAGAGCACCCTGCTTCTCATTCATGACTGTACGTCTGTGACCATGGGTCATCTACAGAGGAACAGAAATATAGTACTACATATATATATATATATATATATATATATATATATATATATATATATATATATATATATATATATATATTATGTAGTACTATATTTCTTGTATATGTTGTTGTTTATTACCCTTATTGTGCAAATATCACTTATATAAATGATGTCAAATTTCTTGAGACTCTTGTGTGGGTAGGGAGAGTTCCCATGGGATAAAAAAGCTTTTCAACCTACCATCCCTGGTTCTCAAGACCAGGCACCTACGTGGCTCTACTGTACTCTATTATACTCTTTTATTCTGCTCTTTTTTTAGGTATTAAGATATACCTCAGTATACACTAGTAGAGTTCTACTTTAGAATTGGAATATATTATAGAAGACATGCCTTACTGAATTTACATGCAGTGTGGTCTTTATTTTCCATCTGGACTGTATATTCATACAATGAAGCAAATCTTTGGGCCCTTTCACGCATACCACGATTGAAGCCGACTAGTGCACGAAGGAGGAATTGCATGTCATTTGTGAAAAATCGGAGCTGCCTCTAACACCTCTTACACCTGTCGCTACAGCTATTTGCGCACACCATTGGCTGAAAGACAGAGAGTGCCCTGTGAGAGCCCATTCGATCCCTCTCGTGGCAGGTATCGGCCAAATTCCACACAAACATCCAACACCGTTTGCTGGACACTTAGAAAATGTGGTGCCATTTGCACTGTTAGTACGAAAATAATTAGCAGACGACCACTTTCAAGCTGGATGTGAAATTTTGTAAGTGCCCTCACAACTGTGGAGTTGCCAAGCAACTCAAGTGGCGTGCCAGAGTGTCGGCTCCCCCGCAACACGTGCCGTGGGTGTGTATCGTGAGTGTGTTGCACCCCACACCCCACTCCACCCCCCCACAACATGCTGTTCATGTGCTTCGCACCCTCCCATCCGTGACACGTTACGTGCTGTTGCAGTGGGCTGCAGCGAGCACATGCGCGCACACTGACAAGCTGTCCCAGGTGAAATGGACCATCAGATCATAACATGCACAGGGAAATCTGAATGTCATGTGACCCATGTGAGCTGTGTTCCACATGATGCAGTGTCTGTCCTGTGGCGCGTTGCCCACAGGACACGTGTGTCGGGCCGGACACGCACACGGCGTTGGCTGGAAATGCTGGGCCAGCAGATGTGGACATCAGAGCACCCTGCTTCTCATTCATGACTGTACGTCTGTGACCATGGGTCATCTACAGAGGAACAGATGGTCCATACTTGTATTGTCTGCTCAAGAAGAGGGATTCAATAAAATGTGGTGTTATTTTATGGTGTGTGGTTTTATTTAGTTGTCTCCACAGGAGAGGCGCGATGTGGTGCAACATGTGCCAGCTGTTTGTTTTTTCCACAACAGCGGCGCGATGTGGTGCAACACGTTACAGCTTTTTTTTCAACAACAGCGGCGCAATGTGGTGCAACACGTTACAGCTTTTTTTTCAACAACAGCGGTACGATGTGGTGCAACATGTTCCAGTTGCACACAATGTTTTCATGCAAGCTCATGCGCATGCACGAAACCGTCACTGGTGTGTTGTGCACACCTGTGCGACGGTGCATCCCTCAAGACAGTAGGTGGAATGTTTCATTTTTCCCTATTTCGTGTTTGGTTCGCAGTGTTTGGTTCATGTGTGAAGGGGTCCTAAGACAAAGCGCATTTATAAGCATACTTTAAACAAAGACATAGGCAATGGTGGGCACGGTTCCGCTAATTATAGAAGATAATGTTTTCATTATCAGATTAGCTTTTCAGACAACTTTGAAAACCATCATCAGACAAATTATCTTCAGATAAGTTTTGGTCCAATAATTTTTAGGCTGCTAACATTTTTGCAGACGTAGCTTTTTGTAGTAGATGCGCAGTTCTATCCTCTACAAACAGAGAAGAGGTGGTTCCAGAAGAAAACACTCTGTCCTCTGCAGGCAAAGGAGAACTGGCCATAGAAAAGAAAAGAAAAAAAAGATTTCTTTTAATCCCATACTAATACACTGGCAATAGCACCCAAGTCATCCAGAGGCATACAGTTTCAACTTATGGTTAAAATTTTAACCAAACTAATTTCAGACAAGTTATTTAAATTAACGTCATGTCTGAAGTCTTATAAAGTGAAAATATCAGATATATGTTTTAGTTTTAAAGTAATGCACTAATTTTGAAGGTTTTAGTGTGGACATGCAGCTGTGCCCAGTACATTATGGGTATTCACAACAGAAGAAATTCATTTGAGATGCTCTGATCAGGCTCCACAGGGACAACAGTAGAGGTGGGCGGATCGATCCTAATATCAATAATATTGATACCAACGCTGGTATTGATATTGAACGATCCTCGTGTAAAAAGATCAATACTCAAGCTTTTTTCTTTCCCGCACGCACTGACTGCTGTGCACGGAGATTCATCAAAGTCTTCTCTCTGTCTTTAAGAGCAGCACTGCGCTGTGTCACACAACACGGAGCAGCGCACCCTCCCCCCTCTGGTCTTTTGTTGTTACGCAGTCACGTGGCTCAGTGGCACCAACCAATTTTGTTGTGGTGTGTTAATTTTGTTGTATTGTGGTTTGTCAGCCCTCTACCTCAGGAGATTTTGTTTTAAGTTGTGTTGAGTGATATTTTTTAAACAAAAATGTTGATTGTGATAATAAAGTATTTTGTTGTCACGTACAATGTTTGGTAAAATTCTATCCTAGGTCTTTTGGATCCTTTGGATCTATGAAGCTTAAATATGAAAATGTATCGGTATCGGTATCGATATGGGCGATACTGGTCCTGTATTTACTTGGTATCGGATCAATACCAAAATTCCCGGTATCGCCCACCTCTAGACAACAGCATTAAACTCTTTGTATATTGTGACAAAAACTTTTGTGAATATATTCTGTGGGTTTATAGACGCTGTTATTGTGTTTGTTTTATGTAAAAATGCCAGAAGAAGCCCAGGTTGCTTTTCCAAAAGCCGGTTTTATCACAGTGTTGTCGACTGCAAGATTTTAAAATTATCTGTAGGTTTCCAAAACCTGAGAGACCACACACGTGGAGATTTAAAAAAAAATCATAGATCTGACAGGTTTAGTTGTACAGTGTGTGGTGTAAATGGTACAGTGTGTGGTGTAAACGGTAAAAACAACACACACAAACAGATTTCACACACGAACTTCCCAGGTCAGACACCTCGCTTTATGATTGGCTGCATGTCACATTTAGCTCCTCATGTCCTTCTGAGCAGATCAGAGCGGTCTTACAAACCACACACGGCAGGAATATCTGATAAGACTATATTTAGCGTCATCACGATTGTTGGGGCGTCCTTAAGATTGCCGGAAGGGGAAGATCGGGTCCGACATTGGCCTAATTATCTTGCCATGTGAACCTGGCTTGATGTCATGACGCCTCACGGAGTGACTGATTGATGTTATAACACCGCACCGAACATGTTTTCACTATTATTTGATTTCTTTGTGTGACTGACATCATTATTCAAGCATTCAAAAGGTGATTCCTATCACCACACAATTCCAACCAAACACGAGAAAGTTCTTTGATGGTTCTTGTTATTGAAAGAAACCTTGTCTCCTTAACCGGATAAAGTTGTGATGTCATCACACGTGCGCTTAGGCACTGTCTAGCGGGATCTTGAAAATTTCTTTCTTTTTTATACAAATGAAAAAAAAAACATTTTACAAAAGCACATTTATTTGCAAACACCAACACGTTACATTGATTCACTTATGTTGGTTTTTACATAGAATAAATGAATCAACCAATCAGTATGAGCGGAGGCTGAGTTACCCATAATCCCCTTCTGGCATCTGCGTGTTAATGTTCAAATCTTCAGAATTAGTGCATTATTTTAAAATTAACAGATATGTGTTATATATCACTTTGTACATTTTAAGAGTTTACATTAATGTAGTTATTCTATCCGGAATCATTTTATTTTTAAAGCAAAACCATAATTCAAACCTGCTTTGCATTTCAAGACCTCTGCCTCATCCCACTGTATCCTGTTAGGATAAATGATGCTTTCCTACAGCAGGGGGGCAGAGCACACAAAGACAGAAGCGCTGGCTCGTTGGTTGTTTCTGTTTGTGATGGCTGTTGATTCTATTAAAAGCTTTGGTGGTGTTTAAACTCAAAATGAGCTTTTTAGTAGCTGAGAGCATATGGGAGGCAAAATTTTAAGTTATCTGATAAGTTTTTAGGCGGTTTAGTGTTAAAGATAACTTTTCACTTAGCTGATTACGAGTTATCAAAGCTAACTTTTTGGTTAGCTGTGCCCACCACTGGACATAGGTAAGTATGAAAGCACAGTCTGGCAGTTTCAAGGAAATACAAATATACCACCTTGCTTTCATAGCGTTTGAAGTTCCTGGCTTTGAGTTGCTGGTGTAACTGGTTGCACTTTGTGCTTTTCTGCCTCAAGAGAAGCAAAGATTGAAATTCCAAATGAGACACTACACTAAATATAATGTTAAAGGTTGGTATTGGTATTAGAGGAATAAAAGCCACACTCATTATAAATCAAATCTGGGAGCATGCTCATGTACCGTGCTTCGCTGCATTACGACACTACAGAAGTGCCTTGTGTCCTGGATGGCAACCACCCAGGCAGACAAATAGTCTGGCTCCACTTTTCAGAAGTAATCATCCATCTTTAACAGTCAGGTGAAATGTGGCCATTTCCTTGGCCTTCTATGCTCACTGTTGTTACCACTGTAGTTGTTCCCTGGAACACCGACACCAAAATCCAGACAAGGGCATGCAAAGAGCTCTCACATATTATCATATTTTCCACAATATACTGTAAGTCGCAAAAAAATATACAGTGCATCCAGAAAGTATCCATGGGGTTAACTTTTTTCACTTTTTTTTTACATTACAGCGTTATTCCAACATGGATGAAATTATTTTTTCTCCTTAAAGTTCTACACACAATACCACATAATGACAATGTGAAAAAAGCTTTTTTAAGATTTTTGCAAATTTATTAAACATAAAAAAATCTAAGAACTCACATGTACATAAATATTCACAGCCTTTGCCTTGAAGCTCAAAATTGAATGCAGGTGCATTCTGCATCATGTCTTTGAAGGTCCCAATGAGGACAGTGGCCTCCATCATCCATAAATAGAAGACATTCAGATCCACCAGGGCTCTAAACTGAGCGATCGGGGAGAAGGGCCTTAGTCAGGGAGGTGACCAAGAACTTGATGGTCTCTCTGTCAGAGCTCCAGCATTCCTCTGTGGAGAGAAAAGAACCTTCCAGAAGGGTAACCATCTCCAGTCTACTAATCGGGCTTGCATGGTAGAGTTGCCAGACAGGCCTAACTGGGATGATGCCTCCATCTGTTACAGGATCTAGTAGAAACATGCTGAGATATACTCTACTTTCTCTTCAAAATAATTAAGGATTCTTGAGCAGTAAATAGTGAACAACTTACCCGTACTTACCCTTAAATAAGTGTAGCGACAGTGTCAAACAGGAACATTGAAATTTGCTTGTTTTTTGCTAATTAAGTCAGAGTAGTAGCCCCTCTTTGTAGTTAGCAATTCGTATATTCCAGAATACCATTATGTCATGCAAAATGAAAAACTATGAGTTTCAAGCTACAACATGTGGGCACGCATCTCCTACATTTATGCTTGAGATCACATCAATACTCATTATACCAAGGTGTGCACACTCTAGGTCAAGGGTTGATAGTTGATGGAGCAGCCTATTGTAACAGAATTGTGAGAGCTGAATTTAAGCTATCCATGAAGCTATCGCCAGGCTGATCATGTCCAGAAAGTGACTCTAGAACAGGGGTGGGCAACTTGTTCCAGAAAGGGCCAAGAGGGTGCAGGTTTTCTTTGCAGCCACTGACTCCACCAGGTGATTTCTCTGATTAAGATCACTTTGAGCAGGTGGAATCAGTTAATCAGTGAAAACACCTGGTGGAATCAGTGGTTGCAAAGAAAACCTGCACCCTCTTCGTCCTTTCTGAAACAAGTTGCCCACCCCGCTCTAGAATATCAGGCAGTCCAAGTTCAGTTATGGTCAAAGAGCGAATGTGACACTAAGATGATATGCAGGTATCCAGTCCCAGTGGACAGGCTAATGAAACTGTAAATTTATGTGAGTTATCTGAAGCCGCTGATGTAAGAGAAGCGGTGTCAATATCAGAGACAACAATAGGACCAAACGAGGACCGAATCCAAAGTGTTTCTGCTACAGTATGTCAGTCCCTGAATGCACTGATGAAATTTCATTATTTTCACAATGTCCATAAAATAAAATGGGGATCAGAAGACTTATTTTCATGAATATTTAAATCACCAACAATCAGGATGTAATCAACATGAGCTGCCAGATCATAATCTCACCAAATTTATCTAAGAAACTGGAGTACGGACCCAGAGGCAGACAGTAACAAAGTAGCATTACAGAATTTCGTCCTTGTGGCAGCGTAAGCAGGGCAGAGAACCAGGTGTTCAAATGTATAACTATATTTCGGACCCCCATGAGTCCATAAACAATCTGTATTTGTAAACTGAAGTAACATCTCTTCCTTGCTTATTATCATGGGCAACATGGCTAAATGTTTTTGTTTTTTTCAGGTGGGCAAGCTTTATTTCAAGGTCGTAGGACATTTGCACAGATAATTAAACTAACTTAAGGCGGAACCTAGAAAATGGTCCAGCAGGAAAAGGCAGCAGTAGCAGCAGTGTGCAAATGTTAAAAAAGTGCCACCAGTATTGCTAGTTGCCTCTTCATAGTATGTACACTCAGATCCTTGTTACCTCAGCATGACGCACTCCCCCTGCTCCCCACCCATACCACTCCTCCCCCGCCTCTGCCCTGCCACTCCCCCGAGCTCGCGGCTGTGCAGGATACTGCTGCAGCCACCCCACACTCACATTGCCCCAATTAGAATGACGGACTGTGTGCCATTATTACGTTCAACTAGTAGTAATTTTGGATTAATTGTTGTATTTTTGTCTGAGGTGATTGGGTGTGAAGATAATTTTGTTGCACTTGTTGCAACTTTGTTGCACTTGTCATGACAATAAAATCTATCTATGTATGTATCTTCAGCTGAGTTTAAACAAATTTCTCCAAGATTTTCAAAATAAACAGCAGCCAAGAGATGGGTCTAAAATTGGAGAGCACATTACGATCAAGGGCAAGTTTTGTTTAAAGGGGTTGCACCACAGCATTTTTAAACTAAGGGGGACAACACCAGATGACAAACTGCTGTTGATAATGACAAGAATAGACTGTCCTGTACTAGGAAGAACCTCTTTATGGAAGTGAGGAGGGACAACATCACACAGGGAACCTGAGAGCTTAATATGTTCAGTCATATTCTGTAAGAACAACAAAGACACTGGATCAAATTTATGAAACACTGCAGGACAGGGAGCAGGGTCAGAGGGGTCAGATGGTGGAACAGGGAGACAGAAAGACTTTGCAGAAGCAACTTTGTTAATAAAAAAAAGTGCAGGAAGCTGTTGCACAGTTCCCAGCCTGCTTTGATGCACGCAGGCTAAGGGCCATTTAAAACAGAATCAAGTTTTTTTAAAAGTACACAAGTTATTCGATTGGATTCAATAATATTGGAAAGGTGTTCCCTTTTGGCCCCTTTAACAGTTTCCCGGTAGCTTCTTTCTGGCTGCACAAGTTCTATCATTAAACCAGGGCTCAGGTTTAGCTTTAACCAGTACAGTTTTTAATGGAGCCACAGAGACCAGTATGGTTCTGCAAGAGGAACTGAACCAAGAACTGAGCTCCTCTGTGTTGATGGATGTTGAGTCAGACAGGATGCAGAGTTAGTTGAAAGGATCACAAAACCGACCAGCAGTTAAGGGGTTAAATGACCAGCAGGTTCAAACAGGAGCGAGAGATACAGCCGCAGCACATGAGAATTCAACTTGGAACAGTGGTCAGAAAATACACTGTCACAGATCTCAACGTTGGACATGGATAAACCATAGGACAGAACAAGATTGAATGTATGCCCATGTGCATGTTTGGGACCAGTCACACATTTCAGCATTTTAAAAGAATCTATAAGGCTAAGAAAGTCCGTTACTATTGTCGGAGCAAGACACATGTATATTAAAATCACCAATAAAAAGAGCATGGTCATACTTTGGCATGATTTCAGCCAGAAGTTCAGAAAAGTCTTTCAAAAAATCCTTAATCCATTTGGAGGGATGGTAGATGACTGCACACAGCACCAATTTAGAGCGACCCACCTTGAATGAAGTCATTTCAAAACTAGGATATGATAAAATGGCAAGCTGTCTACATTTAAAATCACTTTAAAAATACTTACAGTTTCTCCCCTACCACCCGATAATCGTGGTGAGTTAAAATAAGAGCATCCAGATGGTACAACCTCGACGAGAGCACTGCACTCACCAACACCAATCCAAGTCTCCATGATGCTGATTAAGTCCAACAAATGAGCGCAGAAAAAAATCCCTCAGGATGAAAGTTTTATTTGTTTTATTCATTCTGTTGACAACAAGACCCTTAGGAACCCTCAGCAACAGTCTCTTAGCTGGTCCATTGAAGATGTGGTTCTGATGAACGGTCCGGTCTGATTCCTTGGTGGACCTTTGAGGCCGTCATCTGCCTGTGTCAGGGGTTGAACCACTGGTTTTGCCCAGTGATTGCAGGTGTTGATTCAGCTCAGTGCCAGCAGAATCAAACATGTTAGTTCAGCGGTTCCGTTGTTTGGTTCAGATTGACCCAAATATGAAGGTTTAGGTGTTTGTTCTCAAAAGAATGCTCTATTGGCTTCAAAAACTTGTGGAAGACCAAATTAAAGTGTGTCTAAAAATTGAGAAAAGGTTTAAGACTTGAGAGTGAGAGTTATAAAGTTACAGAAATAAAAGGAAAAACACTTTTTTGGCAAATTCGCTCTCAATCTGAAAAAGTCAGATAGGAAGTCATCTAGAAAAAGCCAAAAATTTGACTCAAGGCTTAAAAAGTTTTCAAAACTGATCAATAACATCAATGGCTTGTTCTAAGGAGGTATTGGGGAAACTCAGGAATCATATTCCTTGTAGATAAAAGAACAGAATTAATGTTGATGTTTTTCCTGACTTTTCTGTGGGCAGTAACTAAAAACACCCCAAATGTGCCGAGCTTAGTGACATAGATTAAAGGAACATGTTTCACCATGAAAAAACATTAATAATTCAGGAAATAACATTTGACATACATCAACAAGTATAAAACGATTCACCTGAAAGGAAGCATGCAACAGGTTGAATACAGAATAACAGAACAGAATAGAAAAACATTCTAACTTTTTCTGTTTGCATAAAATATGTTAATTTACAATACAAAGTGGTTGTGGAAAATGGTAAATAGACTGCATTTATATAGCACTTTTCCATCTGCATCAGACGCTCAAAGCGCTTTACAATCATGCCTCACATTCACTCCAATGTCAGGGTGTTGCCATACAAGGCGCTCACTACACACTGCGAGCAATAGGGGATTAAAGACCTTGCCCAAGGGCCTTTAGTGATTTTCCAATCAGGCGTGGATTTGAACCGAGGATCTTCTGGTCTCAAGCCCAACACCTTAACCACTAGACCATCACCACTACACTAACCTTGTGGACCCTTGTGGTCTTTCCACTCTTGAACTCCCAAGGGTTGCTGTGGTTCTGCCCCAACATTGGACATTAATCCATTGCCATCTGTGGGGAGTCACTTTGGTTTCAGACTGTTTTTTGAGCAAATGCTTCAGGGGAGCATTAGCATGGCTAAAACCTTTCATCCTCCCCCAGGCCCTCCACCTTTTAAGATAACTTTACATTTATTTATCTAAAGCTGTGTCACTGGTGTGTTACCCATTCAGCACCATTAAGAAGTTATTTAATCAACAACTGCCTGCTCGTTTAAAAATCACTGGAGAAATATGTATGTATAAGGCAACCCGAATTAAAGGAGAAATTGTTATGGTTAGAGGTCCGGATAGGACCGGACCGGTTCAGGCGATGCACTCAAATCCTGGGAGCAATGACAAGAACAGGTGTGAATGAAAAGAGATTTATTTACAATAATGGATAACAAAGGATTAAATGTGCTGAAGCTGGAGATGGTGCCTGCGGAGCTGACTCAGGGCCCGCTTGTAGCAGTGGAAAGTCGGGAGCTGCAGTGCAACTGGAGCCAGGCTTGGGAATTAGAGAGTGGGTTGAAATCCAGGACAGATGGGACAGGAACCAGAGCCAGGTGGAATGTACAGAGCAGAGGACGGAGGAATGTTCTGAGAAGACGAGGAGAACAAAGGTGAGTGAATGCACTCGTAACACTGAAAGCCTTTAAAAACAATGTTCACAGGAGGCTTAAAGCAGGAACGTTCATAGTTCAGGAATTGTACACAGTTCAGGAATTGTTCACAGAGGTCAGCAACAGCGTGTCTTATGTTCAATTAAGCTTGACTTGGCTTCAGAAACTACTTGGAAGTTCTTAGTAGTTCTGCATAACAGTTCATACAATTCTTGGAAATGCACAGTCACTGACAGGAGCAGAATGAGAGGTGGAATCTCACCAACTCAGAGATGGCAGGATGTTAGCTGAATGGTGCAGAGCAGCATGCTCTGAGGCAGAGTGCAGATGAGCAGCGGCACAGCTGCAAGTTCCAAAGTGACCTTGTAGTGCAGGTAGTGGCATGGAAGCCAGGAGACATTGCAGCATCTGAGCTGCTCAGGAAGGCATCTGGAAACACCAAAGGTGTGGAAAATAGGCCAGGTTACCTTTGAGAGGAGCTGTGGGAAGCTCAGAAGTCACACTCAGGGCATCTCCGGGAAATCTCCCAGAAGTCAGAGTGCATGGAAGCAGCGGCATGGAAGCCTGGTACGACAAGGTTGAATCAAGGAATCATCTGGGTAGAATCTGGCAAAGACTGAGCTCAAAGCTGGGGTTTAAGTAGCCCAGTCAGAATCAGGAGCTCATGAATTTCAGGTGCAAGGAGATGTTGAGTTTCAGGAGTAGTGCGCCACCTGGAGGGAAAACAGACAAACAACACACAAGAGGAGAGAAAAGAAGGGGAGAGAGGCAGACAAAAGGCAGCCAAGGACAGAAATGCCACTTTTATCAACCTGGACCTCATTTCTGGCATAAAATACGGTTGTTTACTCACCAGTATAACTTTAGCGTCATTATTAGTCCCATGGTTCAAAAGACATGCTCAGTTCAAATCTGAGGCAAACATTTGTCTACTTCTACTAAGGTGGATTAGAACCTTTTGTGGTACACAGCACCAACTACTGGACAGGAGGATCCTAGCCATTAATATGACTCACTGATTTCAAAATACAGCTCTTTTCAGCTTGACGTACAGTGCCGTGACATGTCAATCATCTGTGTCCAATCAGATTTCAGGGGAGTCCAGTGCAACCCTGGCCTCCGCTTTAGCTCCACTCGTACCAGGAAGTGTTCAACATTTGACATTTCCTGTTTCATAGTGGACCCAAAATTTGGCGCTTCCTGTTTCATTGTGAACTTGCCACTGAGTTCCCGCAAGATTCCATGAGATCTCATCTGTCAATCCAGGAAAAGTTTGACATGACATTTCCTGTTTCACTGTGGACTCAAAATTTGGCACTTCCTGTTTGGGACTCCCTGTACCATGAGCATATTAATGGCTACTGCTGGAATGGCTTTGTGTCAAATGAGTGGTTACCTAGGGAAACCAATAGAAGGAATATCACTTGCATTGTAAGAGAGCAACAGCATAGATGTTTTGGAAATGTTAGTCCTGCAGATTAAGGCAATACTCCATAAGAATCTTTCACTTGGTGACAAAAGCACCAAATTTGGTATGAATAATGTCCAGGACCTATATTTTTAGAAAACCCATTAACCACCTGAAAATTCAAGATGGCACCCATTTTCAAGATGGCCACCACATCTAATCGCATAAATGTTTTTTTTTTTTTTTTCACTGTAGAATTTGCGTTGCTGGATATATTTTAATTGTCAAAACATCAAGATGTATGTATTTTGATGTGATAAATTCAGTGGTGTCATTAAAAAAATCAATATGGCTGCTATTTTTCAAAATTATAGTCTTTTTTAATAGAGTTTCTATGTCGTAATTTGATCACTGATGTAGATTCAGTCTAATGAAGTCATAGTCCAAGGACTCAGCTGTCTTTGGGTTCACATTAAAATGTTTCAGTTGAAACAGTGTACCTCTCTTCAAAGAAATAAATCAGTTGCCATTCAGATTAGACATGTCCTGATTGGGTGAAGGATTTCTTGCTGACAAAATTGTTGCTTTGTGTCCAGACGATGTGGTGATTGTGACCAAAAGATGAACATGTTCTCAGCAATCAATCCAGTGGTCTGGAAGACTTCATAATGGAAGGGGACTGGCTGGAAGGCTGATGCCACCAGCCTGCATATTGATGAATGGGAGGGGAGACCAGATGGGGCAGAGTACCACAAAGTACTTAAGACATATAGACAGAGACTGAATTGGTACATTTTAGTGACACCTGCAGTTCATTTGGACAACAAACCAGAAGGGAAACCAGTTTTACCATAAATGCTATATCGATGGGCTGCTATTTTGAGCCATGGGCCTTGCCATGTGGGGATGGTGAGTGGCGTACATAATGGTGCCGTACATAAGATACCTTTACATAAATTACTAAAAATTTTGTTTGGCAATAATGAGGGCAATCTGAGACCTAAAAGAGGACAGTTTCCAAAGCCCCCATGCCCTTTGAAGCTATACATATTAAATTATACCCTTGTGAAGGGAAAAGGTAATTGTTGAATCATTTTGTAGATAGGTAGAAATATTTCCAACAAAACATTGTGATGCACTCACAGTGACAAAAATACTCTGTAGGGAAATAATATTGAGATATAGAATACGGAAAACATTGTATAGTGACAATGGTACACATTTTGTTAATGCAGTAGTAACTAGCATACGAAACAGATTAGGGATAAATTTAAAAATGCATTGTGCCTATTGTTAAGGATTTTATATATATATATATATATGTTATCACTGTTAAACATTTGTACCTTCGTCTTCTTTCTTATGAAAACGGTGTTGTGCTGTTTGCACTTCACCCTGAGAATGTACGTGTTATTCAACCTTGTTTTAGCTTTGTCTTCTTTCTCATGAGAATGGTGTTGTGCTGTTTTGCACCTGTCTTAACCAAGCCTGAGAATTCAATTTTGTTTTAGCACTCTGGGGTCAATCTGAGCTGGGAATGAAGGGCTGGATGTACTTATTATTATAATATAACTTTGTTTTCGCAGCCTCTTAACGACTGGGAGTAAGAGAACGTTTTGACTGTTGTGATGTGGTGCTTAGTGTGAAGGAGTGTGAAGGACAGGACACTTCAGGCAGATGCAGAACAGCTGATAACTGCAACAGACGAACGAGATGTGCTGACCTGTGTAAAAGAAAGTGTTCTTCCTTACAGCTGCACTTATTGACGTATGCGTTTATGTTACGGGAAGAAACTTGTCTTGCGTCATCACCCCCACCCTTAGGACAAGTTTTTTGTTTATGTGATGAGGGCGTCTCTTAATAAAAAGAGCGGAAAAGCAGGCCAGACTTTAGTGTAGCCTTGGTGTACAGCCTGGCCGCACTCCGCGCGTAAAATTTGACTTTCTGTCTCACTGGTGTTTCTTGACTCTGTTTGTCTTGTTAAAGGTTTTAAAAATGTTTGGAGGAGAAAATACCCAACATTGACTGGGGGCTACGTCCGGGATCTCAACAATACCGGAGGTGTCCAGCGGAGGTCGTCAAGTCCAGACGTAAATCCTTGGCCAAGGTCCGATCGATTGATCGTGTCTGCCATTGTCGGCCACCGTTGGCATCGTCTGGTTGACGAGATTTTCCCGAAGAAGACAGACAGGAAGTCGAGTCAGTGAGTAGAATTTCTTTGTAAACAGTACTGAGTGAGTGGTGATCAGATCACATAAACAGTTAAATTCCGCAAGCGATGATACAGAATCGTCTGTTAATGCAAAGCAGTTAAACTCTGTAAGGAGGGTGCGGACTCCTCTGTTTATATACGCGTACCGGTAGGGGATAAAAGTGATCACATAAAACAGTTAAACTCCGTAAGCGATGATACAGAATCGTCTGTTAATGAAACACAGTTAAACTCTGTAAGGAGGGCGGACTCCTCTACGGTTGCGAGGGACGCAAGTAGTTAAATTCCGGAAGGAGGATACGGACTCCTCTGTTTTAATACGTAAAGGAAATCCCGGGTAGAAATACGTGCACTGTAAAAAAGTAGTTAAATTTGGCAGGGACGGCGGAGTCCCCTAATGCAGGACATTAGTTAAATTTCACGGGAGGGCGAGCTCCCCTGGCATAAGAATACACGTACGATTATTAAAAGTGTTTCTATGTGTAAATAGTGTTTTGTGTAAGTGTAAATAACTGTGTGAAAGTGTAATACTTTGGACAACGTTAGTGACAACCGTGCGTGTGGAAGCAGAGGCAAGTGATTCCGCTTCCTACGGGGAGGTGAAAGGAATCAACCACACGACGGCAAATTAATTGTCACGTCCAAAGAAAGTGTGAAAACTTCAGATTTAGAACACCCCAGGTGTGCCCCCGTCTGAAGTCCAAATTATAACAAGGGATAATAAAAATGGGGGGTAAGACGTCTATAAATAAGGAAAATTTATCAACTGACGACTGGAAATTTATGGAAGCAAAAAAAAATCCAAAAACAACAAAAAATTGGAGACCTGGATTAATAAACATGACTTTGACGGACGACTGAACCTGATCAGCATACAGAAGCTAAAGAAGGAGTTAGAACAGCAACATAAAGGTGATGAGAAAAAGATGCAGAAAGTAGGGGCAGATTTAGTGGCATTTTGGGAGGAGGAAGCAGAGAACAGACAGAAGGGAGCAGAGAAGCGACGATTAGAGAAAGCAAGGAAAAAGAAAGCTGTAGGTAAGGCAGAAGAAGATGTGATAATTCAGCACAGAGAACCAGAACAGCCTCAACAATCACCGCTGGCTGGATCGTCGGTGACAACAACACCTTTATCTCCTCTACCAGAGGATGACGATGTACCGCCACCACAGTATGATTTAGCAGTAAAACCTAAGGTAAAAAGTGAAAAACCAGAAAAACCAAAAAAACCACAAACACGCAGTCAAGCGAAAGTGCCCACAGCCCCTCCCATGGTGGAACACAGTGACCAGGGAGGTGCCTATCCTATGATAGAAGTACCAAATCCTCGTGCAGGAACAGCAGGACAGCGATCAACCATGCTCGTATATCGAACATGGAATGCTGATAATATCAAAGCAGCAGTCGACATGATACCATCGCCACATGTCGATATCGAGGGATTTATGCAGGATATAGAAAACATTAGAAGTTCTTACCACCTTAGTGGACCTGAAGTCCAACAGGTGTGGATGAAAGCATGTGGCCCTAAAATGGAGTCAGATACGCGGAGACTGGAATCCTGCAGACCAGGATGGCGTACCATTGCCACATGATGATCCAGTCTTGAAAACAAGAGTGGAAGCTATGATTACACGTGCAAAAGGTGTGTTAGGACCAAAGATAAATTATACTGAAATTACCAGGACAACTCAGAAAGAAGGAGAGCCATGGATAGAGTTTAGATGCAGATTTGAGAATGTATTTAGAGTCCATAGTGGCATATTGCCAGGAACACCAGTGTATGAAAACAAATTGAAAATGTTTCACCTGTGAAGCTGACAATGACCGATTTGATTCATGATGGCAACTCAACAGCTGTCATAACAGTAACAGGTGCCACTGAAGATGTTTTAAAATTGAGATTCACAGGTATGCCATTACATGTGTCACTTTGTAAACCATATTTGACAGAATGGCAAGAATTGGGACTGACAGTCATAACAGCTTTGTCAGCCACTGATTGGAGCAGAGTTGGACCACGAACGGAGTTCAGTCCATCAACTAAATTGTATAAAGTGCCAGTTAATGTCTCATTGGTGCTGACAGCTGGAACACACATTAATGTGTCCACTTCACAATCCTGAGTGTTTCAGTTGAGTCCTGAAGAGGATGATCTTCTCTCTTCTGTACCATCAGGATTGTGGGCAACAGGTCCTTCAGACGTAGGACTGATAAAAAAATGCACAACCTGTAGTTATAAGACCAAAAACAGAATACAGACCATGTGTAAGACAGTATCCATTGAAACCTGATGCAATTGAAGGAATCAGGCCGGTAATAGAGAATTTATTAACAGCAGGAGTAATAGTGCCATGTCCAGATTCACCATGTAACACACCCATATTTCCTGTAAAAAAAGGCTCCGCCCTCAGTGGGATGGAGATAGATTCAAGATCTGCAGGCAGTAAATGCTGCTGTGATTAAAAGAGCACCATGTGTACCAGATCCGCACACACTGTTAAGCTCATTGAGATTAAATTCTAGTTGTTTTTCTGTAATAGATATCAGTAATGCATTTTTTTTTTTTTCTGTACCAGTACACCCAGATAGTCAATTCTGGTTTGCTTTTACCTTTAAAGGACAACGATATACATTTACCAGATTACCGCAGGGTTACGCAGAGAGTCCAACTATTTATTCTCAAGTCATGTCAGCATGTTTAGCCAATTTCGTTCCACCGGCAGATAGCCAACTATTAGTGTATGTTGATGACATTCTGATTGCCTCTGACACACGAGAAAACTGCATAACTGACACAGTAGCATTATTATGTTTCTTATTTGATAATGGCCACAAAGTGAGTAAAAACAAAGTTCAGTTGTGTAGGGATAAAGTAAAATATTTAGGACATGACTTATCAGCCACAGGGCGTACTATCCTGTCTGACAGGAAGGAAGCAATTTTGCACGCTCCAAAACCACAAACCAAAAAGCAGATGATGTCATTTCTTGGACTGACTAATTACTGCAGGGCATGGATTCCCTGCTATGCAGAATTGACTAGTCCACTTTCTGATTTGATGTACAAGGATGATATTTCAATGTCAACCGTGTTGGAATGGAACAAAGAAGCTGAGGAAGCTTTTGTAAAAGTAAAACAAACATTAGTGTCATCCACAGTTTTGGCACTACCAGATTATAGTAAACCATTCATTCAAACAGCTGATTGTAAGAATGAGTCCATGACTAGTGTTTTGGTTCAAGTGTATGGCTCAAAATTAAGGCCAGTTGCCTACTACTCATCTAAACTGGATGCAGTGGCAAGTGCTCTACCACCATGCGTACAGGCTGTTGTTGCAGCCTTTATGGCTGTTCAAAGTAGCAGTAATGTTGTTCTATTCCATCAGTTGACACTGGAAGTTCCACATGCAGTTTCTGCACTTCTGTTGCAGACAAAAATGAGCCTTTTGTCCCCAGCAAGACATCTTTCGTGCATGTCCTTGCTATTATCACAACCACACCTTACGGTAGAGCGCTGTACGACATTGAATCCATCCACATTGATACCCTTACCTGAGGATGGTGAGCCGCACAATTGTCTTGATGTAGCTACGGTCTGTACGAAAGCACGCCCAGACCTCCAGGACACACCCATCCCAAACAGTACAATTGTGTATGTGGATGGTTCTTCCACTGACAAAGCTTATGGACAAACACAATCTGGATATGCTGTTGTCACAAATTCAGAAGTATTGGATTCTGCTTCATTGCCATCGTCATTTTCAGCACAAGCAGCTGAATTAGTTGCTTTAACTGCAGCTTGCTATCTGTTTAAAGGTACGGCTGTATCAATTTATACAGACAGCCAGTACGCTGTCAGCACAGTGCATGTGTTTGCAAAACTGTGGGAGGAGCGTGGAATGGTGACATCATCTGGAAAGCCAGTGACTCATGCCACTCTCCTAACTGCCCTACTGCAAGCTGTGAAGTTGCCTCAACAAATTGCTATATGCAAATGTGCGGCTCACACCAAAGGCTCTGACAGTGTTTCAAAAGGAAATGACGTTGCTGACAAAACCGCAAAGGCAGCAACAGCTCTTTCTATTTTTCTCCTATATGACACCCCTCCGGATATGACCACAAAAGAAACCCATATTGCCAAAAAATATGTTTAAATGGGCAGCTATTATGAGCCATGGCGTGACGCATGTCTCATCAGGGGGTATGATATCGCAATTGCAATCTATTTTTTGTCTTTATGGGTTCGATGCATATGCAAAACAGCATTGTAGAGCATGCATGACATGTGCAAAACACAACTCACAAGGCAATTTGAGACCCCAAAGAGGCAAATTTCCAACACCACAATATCCCTTTCAAGTGATTCATATGGATTATATACAGCTGAGTAAACATGAAGGGAAGGAATTTTGTTTAGTCATAATTGATGCCTTCTCAAAATGGGTAGAATTGTTCCCTACAAAACATGCAGGTGCACTTACAGTGGCTAACGCATTGTGCAAAGACATCATTCCATGATTTGGAATACCAGAAACAGTCTATTCAGATAATGGAGCGCATTTTGTTAATACAATAGTGCAATACGTAGGAGAAGCGCTACAGGTCAATCTCAAAAATCATTGTGCTTAGTAAACCACACAGTGCCGGATTAGTGGAAAGGACAAAGGGCACATAAAAGGGCGCAATAAAAATAAGATTAAGGAAATGTATAGAAGAGACAAAACAAACCTGGATTGAATGTTGGACCTAGTAAAATTGTATATGAGAATAACACCAACACCATCAGGGTTAACACCATTTGAGATACTTTATGGACGACCATATCGTCTACCAATTTTGACATGGATACTAAAACAGCAGATGAGGAACAAACATTAGCAAATTTTATGAAAAAGACATTAACACAGAAAGAGATAACTTAAACACATTTACTGCAGAATAATTTTGATCTTCCACAGGACGGCCTTCCAGTAGTCTAGCCAGGAGACTGGGTGTTCATCAGAGTCCAGTCCTCGTTGGGAAGGTCTATACCAAGTGCTGTTAACAACACCAACTGCAGTAAAGATAGCGGAGAGATCAACGTGGATACATCACTGTAAGATACAGCGTGTGTTGGCGGCCTCCACAGTGGAAGGGGAAGTCTGGCTACAAAGGGAGTCTATTTAATTAGCAATAGATTGTCTCAATGCCAGTGAAGCAGGGAGATCCTTGCACTATTAGGTGAGGTGGTTAACAACACTGTATCCTAGCAATCATGACTGAACTACAGCAGACCCCGGAGCGGCGTGCTCAGCGCCGCCGCTGCCGGACTGTTGGTAGGGCAGCCGGTTGCGTTGTGATCTTAGTGTGTTTCGTGCTCCTCGGATTCCTGGCCTGGTGGAATGGAATTACGTTACTAATTGTTATGTTTGTTCACAGATACCTATATCCTCAACACACCCAGCTCTGACGGCTAAACCGTACCCTGCTAGGGTGACAGAATGTCTTATCATACGGATGCATAATCAAACTGTATTTCGGGGGCAGCAGTTCTCAGCAAATCTGATAAGATGTAACACCACTTGCCTCAGTGCAACCACTTATATGATAGGGATTTCAACAGAGGACGTACAAGCGTGCCCAAGTGCTGCTCCATTGACTAGACTGAAGGGAAATGCAAAAATATCATCACGTTAAATTGTCATCACAACGGCCATTCCCAATTTGCTTTTACGGGACAGGGAATAAAAATGTAGGTAAAATTAAGAAACGTCTGTGTACCCAAACGTATGTTTTATCAAATAATTTAAGCCTAACCAAAACATAATATGTGGATGGTACTTATCTTCATCACATTGGGCGGGGATGTAATTATACAGGCTCCTGTCCATGGGGAACGGATGAATCATGTGCTTATGTTAGTAAGTTTTTGCTACCACCTATAAATGGTACTCCGGTGTATGATGACATCTATTGGCTTTATGGTTCCAGACTGTACATGAGTCTCCCACCAAATTGGGGTGGTGTGTGTGCACCTACCCAGGTGACTGACCATACATATGTGGTAGGACCTCCACAGAGAAGAATGGCAGCACCAGACGGAGGAGATTGATATACCCAGATGTGTTACCACATGATCACATGTGGGGCTCGGATGTACTAAAGGACCAAAAAATTGTGGTCTGTAGGAGATAAAATAGCACATTCATTGTTCCCCTGGATAGGAGTGGGAAAAAATTCATTAATGATTGAAACTCTGAATTATCGATTGGGTCTGTTCATGAATGTAACTAAAAAAATAGTAGCAGCTCAAAACACTGAAATAGATGCTTTACGTACCATGGTGATGCAAAATCGCATGGTTTTAGACTTGCTTACTGGTTCACAGGGAGGAGTTTGTGTTCTGCTGAACACAACATGCTGTACTTTCATCCCAGACTCCATTCATTCAGTGGATATGCAGGACGCATTGGAAGAGCTGAATAAACTTCGTGATGCAATGCATAAAGACACCCTAGCCGTGAACCGGTGGAATCCCTGGTCCTGGTTGACTTCAGGACCATGTTGGCAGTTACTATTGAAAATGGTGACACCAGTTATTATAGTCCTAATTCTGATTGGACTTTGCATGTGTTGTGTGATCCCTTATATCAAAACAATGGTTGGCAAAATGGTGTCAAATACATTTGTACAGTGTAATCTGGCCTTCCAACAAACTATGCCAAAATATCAAGCATTGAAACAGTCAGACCTTAGTGGAGAAAACTGTAATGACTGTACTGAGAATTATGATGATATTGAAAAGCTCACAACTCCAGTTCAAGCTTGAACTGTTGACGTGATGAGTTAACACACTCTTAGCCTATGAAGCTTTAGCTGAAAAAGTAATAAGACAAGTGGTGTAGTCGAATAATACAGAAAAAACAGTTCATTTATACCAGTCGGTAGGAGTGATGTATGGTGGTGGTGTGGTGATAACAGAATCTTTGACAGACTGCCACGAAATGTGTCAGGTTATTGTGCATTAATATCATTATTGTTACCCATGACCCCTGAAGACGTTACGACATATGCAGCCTCTCTTATTCCTGAGGATTGGCAGAAAGGCATAGCCAGACATAGAGTAAAAAGAGATTGGAAAGGAGTAGGAAATCCAACATATATTGACGCAATAGGAGTCCCCAGAGGAGTGCCTGACGAGTATAAACTGGTTGATCAAATAGCAGCTGGATTCGAATCTTCCATCTGTTGGTGGTGTTCAATTAATAAAAACGTGGACAGAATAGATTAAGTTAATAAACTAACTAACTAAGCTGGGTGATGCCTACTGTATGTTTAACAGGTGATAAACAGGTGGGAAATGTTAAGGATTTTATATATATATATATATATGTTATCACTGTTAAACATTTGTACCTTCGTCTTCTTTCTTATGAAAACGGTGTTGTGCTGTTTGCACTTCACCCTGAGAATGTACGTGTTATTCAACCTTGTTTTAGCTTTGTCTTCTTTCTCATGAGAATGGTGTTGTGCTGTTTTGCACCTGTCTTAACCAAGCCTGAGAATTCAATTTTGTTTTAGCACTCTGGGGTCAATCTGAGCTGGGAATGAAGGGCTGGATGTACTTATTATTATAATATAACTTTGTTTTCGCAGCCTCTTAACGACTGGGAGTAAGAGAACGTTTTGACTGTTGTGATGTGGTGCTTAGTGTGAAGGAGTGTGAAGGACAGGACACTTCAGGCAGATGCAGAACAGCTGATAACTGCAACAGACGAACGAGATGTGCTGACCTGTGTAAAAGAAAGTGTCCTTCCTTACAGCTGCACTTATTGACGTATGCGTTTATGTTACGGGAAGAAACTTGTCTTGCGTCATCACCCCCACCCTTAGGACAAGTTTTTTGTTTATGTGATGAGGGCGTCTCTTAATAAAAAGAGCGGAAAAGCAGGCCAGACTTTAGTGTAGCCTTGGTGTACAGCCTGGCCGCACTCCGCGCGTAAAATTTGACTTTCTGTCTCACTGGTGTTTCTTGACTCTGTTTGTCTTGTTAAAGGTTTTAAAAATGTTTGGAGGAGAAAATACCCAACACCTATCATTTGCAAAGTGCAGGATTAGTTGAAAGACATAATGGAATCATAAAAAAATAGGCTAAGGGATGCGATGGATGAAACAAAATAGGATTTATTGCCTGATCTAGTGAGATTATATATCAATATCACCCCAAATTCTCCATCAGTATTGATACCATTTCAAGTTGTGTATGGATGCAGATTTGTCCTACCATAATTTGGCATAATTCCAGCTGAACAAGAAAGGAAGACAGATTTAGTTGATTACTGTCATGCTCGGCCCCGGCTTGGGTTTTAGGTCTTAGCCCTTGGCACATTTCTTTTGTGATTTTCTGGTTTTACTTTTCATTAGTTCATACTTTATCATGTTAGTCTCAGTTTGGTTCTGTTTATTGTTTTGCTTTGTTTATTATTTAGTCACTCTTTTCATTCAGCACCTCATCATTTAGTTTGCAGTCATTCAGTTATTTGTTGCTTTTCCTTGTGTTACACTTTCGTCACTGGTTCATTCTTTGCTTATCATTTATTGTGCAGTTTGTATTTGTTATTCTGGGTCTTTTATGTTACTTTAGTCTTAGTTTAGTTCTGTTTATCACATTTGTTGTATAATGTTTAGTCACAGGTTTTTGTTATTATTTTTCTTTGGTGTTGCTCATCAGATTATGTTCCATTTGTTGTTCATTGCATTTTCTGTTCATCAGTCAGTCTTGTTTTATTCATTGCATTATGCTGTGTTCACTGGATTTTGTTTATTTGCGGATTAACTGATAGTTTGTTTTGCCATTTTATTGTATTCACTTTTCTGTACCGTTCAGTTATAGTTACATTCTAGTTTTAGTTTTAATCAGTTTTCTGGTTTTCCCCTTTTTTATTTGTTATGGTAGTTCTTAAGTTTGCTACATTTGTTTTGTTCACATTCATTTTTGAACACGTCATGTTTCTCAGTTTTTGTCACTCACTTCTCGTTTTACACCGCTTTGTTTTGCCCTCTCGCACACTCTTGCCTTTTTTCTCTCCTCTTTGTTCACTTCACCACACCTCTCTTCACACACCTGCTTCACATCAACTTGATTAGTTTGCTCCTCTTTAAAACCCTCACAGTTCCATAGCTCACTGCCTGATTGTTGACTCTGCTCACTTTCTCGCCTTTTGTTGCTGTTCTGTGTTTTTGACCTTGCTTGTATACTCTGACTGCTGCCTTGCCGTTGCCCTGTACTCAGCCTGTTTTTTGACTCTGCCTCTGTTTTGCCTATATTACTCCTCGTCACCGGTTGTATGAACTTTGCTCGTTTCTGGACCCTGACCCAGCCTGCATCATGTCTGATACCTCTGCAAGTAAGTTTGACTACCTGTGTACCGAATCCTATGCCTGGTCTTCTGATAAAGCTTTTATCAATCTAAGCCAACCATGCCTGTGAGTCTGCATTGGTCTCCTCCTGCTTCATGTGTCAAGCCATCCTGACAATTACATGACACAGATGTTGAAAACAAAAGAAGTAGTAAGTGCAAATCAAATACCGGATTTGCCTGATACACAAAAGGAGGGCCTTGCACCCCTGAAGGCTGTCGACTGGATTCTGATGAGGAGCATTAAAATGAAGATGTAGTCATCATTCAGGCAGTAGGGTCCATACGAAGTCCTGTTGACAACACCAATGGCGGTCAATATCGCCGAACGAAGCAGCTGGATCCACCAGTCACATTGCAAGAGACAACGGCTGCTCCCTGGAAATGAAGTGTTGCCATCTTAAATCCACACTACATGGTGTGTTTCGGTCGGTATAGTAAGGTAAAGGATTCCCCGTCACATAGTGTGTTTCGGTGAAGTACATCAGATTGTGCACAACAGTTAGGTGTAACCCCAGTACTGCCTACTGTTGACACGCAGAACACAGCTGGGTGTAGGCAGATCACTGCCCAAAAGGCTGGTACACACATACACAAAGAGACTTTTTACCAGTACACAAACTGATACTGATTGTGTCAAATACCCACATCACACTGTTTGAAGAAAGAAGGTGACATCCTACCAGAAGTTCATCAGTGTTATCATATTACAATAGATAATCTGGGACTCTAGGTTCATTTTCTATATTGCATCTCATATGATTGTTGGTGTCTTAGTGTGTGCAGGACCTCAGACATTGATTACCCATACCTAACTGGTTTCGGGAGTGAGACAAAATGAGAGGAAATGTGGTACTTGTTTTGTTGATATGGATCATTTTTTTGAGATTCATTCTAAGTTTTGATGAGGTGTACCTGGGAAAACATTAAGCGGGGGGGAGGAAGAACAAAGTCTTCCTCCTCTGATGCAATGGATGTTTAAATCACAGCGGAACCTTTATCAAACAAATACGGTATGTGGTATTCGTATGCAAAATTCCTAGCAAATGAGGTGAATCTTACAAACTGTTATGTCTGTTCCCTTATGCCAATAGCTGCAGCTCACCCCCGGATAACTCCTATACCATTGCAAAATGTATCCCAGCTATTCCCGCATGTGTTTGTGTCAGCTCTTAGTCCCACTACACTGAATGGATCAGTCCAAAAGGAAACCGGAGCTCCAATTCGAGACCGGGCCCGAATATAACTCTCGTCATTCAAAAATCTCTTGACCACTGAAGACCCATTTAACAGGCTAATCTTTTTCCTCCCAGCAGGTGTAGAACTTGTTTTGAGAACAGGCAACCCTTGGTGTGTCGAGTCGTGGAAATGGTGAAAATCCCCAGTAAAAGTGTTTGTAACCCATGTACTCAGTACCTGAATGGTACCTTTAATCAGACTCAGGCCCCGAAAGTAGGAAAATGTGTTCACTATTTCTCAACCGTCCTGGTCTCAGTGGTAATGATTTTAAAGATAGATGTAAAAACCTGAATTATTTCTGGCAGTTATTACCTCCACACAACCCAAACAAAAGGAGAAGCAAAGCCTTTGACAAAGGAGATAAATGTCTTGAAAAGGTGACTATTTTTGGACTACTTTAAGAAATATTTCAGTTTTCCACCGAGAACATCAAGAGTCAAGAGACTGCCACTGTTGTTTGCCTCCTTGCCTTCCCAGAATGTATCGCACACAGCAATGGTGGTATACTTGCTTCATTTGTACATTTGTTAATTAGCTTCCAGTTATGCCTGTTTTATTATGCATTTCCTTATTTTGAGGAAAAAATAATTTCATCCATTTTGGAATAAGGCTGTAACATAATAAAATGTGGCAAAAGTGAAGCGCTGTGAATATTTTCCGGATGCACCGAACCATCTAAAGTCACTGTAACCAACTGTTACATGCACTACACGTCACGAGATGTAACTATTCCTATTACATTAGAGAGGGTACACACAGCAGTACCCACATTATCCGCTTATACTTACTGCTGTCACAAAACTCACACAGCATATACTGTGAAAACAAAATTTCTAGTCCTGCAATTTATGGTGTGTAATATGTGATCTGTTTAATGATTAACTTCTTTCACTGCAATCCCCATATTTTTGTAAGTGGAGCACTCAAAGGTGGCAGCATTTAAAAGTGAATGCTTTTTCATCTCATATATTCTGTCTTATAGCCTTGTTGGAGATTTGTGCAATCCTAATCAAACATGTTTTGTACTGTAACAGTACCCCGTGGTGTATTTTTGCAGAAAGGATCAATTGAGAATTTTCTGTGGTTCCTGCCCATTGATCCAGAGTTGGCTTTGCACAGCTGCTGCACACTGTTCCATTCCAGCTCAATTAATGAAAAATGGTGAGAAAAATCATTTTGTTCACATGCTGGAAAGACGAGGCTGCAACTGTCAATAATCCTACTGAGATCCTGATTGATTTCAAATTCAGTCCCACCTGGATGATACCCACACACAACGATGGCTCAAATCTTCTCTGATGAATTCACGACAATATTTTGCATGGAGCCTTTTTTGGCACAAGCCTTTCTGCCGTCTATTCAGATATGATGGTTCAAAGCCCCTCGATGTATGCCTGTCCCCCTCAGAACTTGGGAAGCAGTTATGTGAGACTGTAATTTTAGTCAAAGAAAGGAGGACTTCCAGCTGCCAGAACTCCTTTATGTTTATGTAACAACACAATTTCTATTTTAGCTGACACATGAACTGAAGATAGTTTTATTGATGAATTCAGATTACACTGGGAAATTCCAAGAACCCTAATGCAATTAAAATTTTATGAGATATATCTACACCTGCTGCAGCTCTTTAAGATTTGGGTGCTGTGGTATGCTTGGAATCAAATTCAACTTTATACTTCACTTATTGCTCGGTTTCTGTCTAGCTTTGCTGCTGTGAAGAAAAGAAGCTGGAAATTTGCCGCGTAAGTAGTGGTGACCTCACAGCACTGTCTGCCGAGATAATTATCATGTCATTTCCCGAAATGTTTCAGCTCCTAATCTGACGTGCCAAAGCTCATGATAGAACAAGGATATTATCCACTGCTAAAATGGTGGAAAGTGAAAATGTGGAATTGTAGTACATTCCTTGTTAAGTCTTAGCTATTAATGAAGTGGTTGGCTGCAAGCATTTTTACATAAATTGGTCAATTTCTCCCATTTAACACTTAAAAGATGAAAAAACTCGAGACATTCATCACGAAATGCCCTGCACGCAGTATTATTTTCCATGCAAAGTACAGTAATATGTACTTGTATGGGGTGGGTATTTGGTTGAAGCCTTATGTGTTTGATGTAAACTGGGATATACAATGAAAAAATTGGCATATTTATTTAGAGTATGTGACAAACAGTGACCATAAGAAGTCGGTCACGGTCACCAGCCTTCAAAACAAATGCAACCACTTGTGACCTTGAAATGGAGGTCAAGGTCACCGGCCTTCGAACCCATGGGAAGTACTCCTCCAAGGCATGTACCCACCAAGTATGAAGTTTCTACGAGCAAAAGGTGCCGAGTTACGTTATGGCGAAGGATTTGACAGTTGTGACCATTGGTGACCTTGAAAAGTAGGTCAAGGTCACTGGCCTTCGAACCCATGCGAAGCACTCCTCCAAAGTATGTACCCATCAAATATGACGTTTCTGCGAGCAATAAGTGCGAGGCTACGTTGCGGCGAAGGATTTGACAGTTGTAAACACTGGTATCCTTGAAAGTAGGTCAAGGTCACCGGCCTTTGTGCTGAGCTACGTTGCGGCAAACGAATTGCAGCCAGATGGACGGACAGACGAACTGACGGGCGGACAACCTGGACGATATATGCAATGCGCTGCTGGAACACCTGACTGCTGTGTGCTACAGTCAGCTGGTGAACACGCAATGCACATGTTGGCGGGCGCTCACACTCTCATGAGAACCGGTCAGCGTCTGAGTGCGCGGCACAGCCGTCCGGGCAGGTTCATGTCACTTTCCACCACATAAATTGTAGTTTACATGACAGACAGAAAAAGTGGAAATAAAATAAAACACATAAAGGTAAAGGTGTGGACTCATTCATGTGTCACTCATATGCTTTTCTGTGGACATACAGCGTCTGTCAGCTGACCGCCGACTAACAGCTGGACGTGACCGTGCACACAAGGTGTTACATTACAGACACAGACATCAGAAAGATGATGGACATAAAATAATAATATATATGTCAAAGTAGAGTCTGTGATTTGGTAGAATCTGAGATTCTACGAATAGAGATTCTGATCGGAAACTCTACATGTAGAGTCTTCGATTGGAGAATCTACTGGCACAATCGGAGACTCTACCAGTAGAGACTCTGATCTGAGACTCTACTAGCAGAGACTCCAAACCAATCATTATCATGACAAGATGATATCTAGACATAGAATGATAGCAATACCTTACTGTGGAAATTAGAAAAATATCTATCATATCAACTTCACATTAGAGCCACACCATGCTGATGTGATCACAGCAAGAAAGGAAGAACTTGTAATCAACAGAAATTCTACTAGTAGATTCTTCGATCGGAGGCTCTACTAGCCTGCAATCACAGTCTCTACTGGTAGAATCACCAGATCGCAGTTTCTACTTCGATATATGTATCTCAGCCTATATGGATAATTTTGACCCTGTGTGGATTAGGGAAAATCCAAAATAAATTCAAACTTTTGAACCCAAATCTTGATATATATGCTGTACAATCACTCTGGCAAAAGAATAGTTCAAGGGAATCATTAAAAGCCATCATTAAAGCCACAAATTGCCATGACATCCATGCCCACGATGTGTGTATGTAAACGTATGAACACAACTGTACATCTGCATGCTGACTTACTCACAGTGCATAATGAGGGAATGTGAAAATACGTGGTTCGCACATGCAACATGATTTATCAAGGTGAATGGCAAACTTAGCAGGTGCTGACAGCATCTGTATTATGCAAATTTGAAACCTTGACATTAACTGATTGTGCTTGATGTTCCATCACAGGGGTTGCACAGAATTAATCAGAAAAAAAGCAGTGATTGTAAATGTCGAGCATATTTAAATAATTCATGGTTTCCTTTTTTTAATCTTCATGAATAAATGTCATGTGTGACGGGGACCACACACAGATGCACGTATCAGGCTCTGTGTGAGAAATTACAGCTGTGTGCACAGGACACACAGCACTTGAACACACTCATGTGCTGGCTGCTACAACAAAAACAAAGAACAATCTCATATTTCAGATATTTAATTATTGTTCCGTCCATGGTATTTTAGCAAACTGGTGAATAATTATGCTGCATTCTGCCAGTAGAACACACATAGACAACTGTGCACACAGTTCTCTGTGCCTTCCACCGGCAAAATGCAACAAAATTATTCCCCAGTTTGCCAAATTACCGTGAATAGAACAAAAAGATCTGGCAACTTGCTTCCGATGGACTGTTTGCTGTTATGATGCTGTTTGCTGTTATGTTGTATTTGTTTCTTTTATTTCTATTTAACTTGTTCTGTTGTTTTTAAGTGCATCTACTGTGAATCTTATTTAACTAAAGTTCTCCTGTTGTGAATCTTAGGAGTGGTAAGCATTTTGCTAGCGGTTAGCTTGCATTAGCTAGGTCACTCACACCCCCATTTCTTTCATTACTGTTTCTACCAGTCTAATACTTCTGTTAGGGCCCAGTCCCACTGGGGAGAGGATTGTGCATTAATTGTGCATGAATTGAGTATACAAATTGCGGGCATTCGTTGTTGTCCGCAACAAAAATGGCCAAAAATGACAAATGTCCCAGTATTAATTATGGATATATTAATAATATATAATGAATATATGATGAACAATAACAGTTATATAACGCATGTAGTGAGGAAACTGATCCGACACATTGAGATTATCACGGTAGTATTATGGGTGTATTATGAATGCATCACGCACGTGTTGCGCGTGCACGGCACATGCATTGCTGTCATAAAAGAAGCGCACTCTGGCCGTCGGCATCACTATTCACACCAACAATACAGCCTCTGGAGCATTTGCTGGACTTGGACAAGGTGATCAGAGTCAATGTTCATTTTGTCATGCGAGGGTTAACTGTTGATGAGTTTGGGGAGCGGGGGGGGGGGGGGGGGGGGGGGGGGGGGGGCGCTCGGGGTGTGAGACGGTGTTTTTTCTTTTTTTTTTTAGATTGTCACAGAAAACACATCAGCGTGTGTTGTGGCTACACAGCAACTTTTCCTTTTGTTGGTGTTAAATAAAAGTCCTGGATTGCAGCAGCTATTATGTCTTTGTGGATCTACACAGCTGGACCGGCACTGACTGGCAGGTATGTCGCTTTCTGCCACACTTTGGGTTTACGTGACGTGTTTGTTATGCATTCACAGATTGTCCGCAAAGCAGATGTAATAAAAACGCTTTATTTGTGGCCAATCTGTATGTGTTCGCTACAGCATATTTTAGTTTGTGATGTGGACATGATGGGCACGATATATATCTGTTTTACACACTGTCCTGGTCCGCTGCCAAGCCGCAAATCCCCGTCAGCTGCGGATATCAGCGGTTAACGGCAGATATACAGTGCATAGAGTGAGTATGTATCGTGTATAAATTGAGTATATATGGAGTATGTAAGGCGGATGTCATCCGCATTCAGATTTTTGAACAGCTCAAAAATCCTGGCTGCAGACATGCGTGCCTCTGCGGATGATCACAGGCGTGTTCGGATGACAGCCGACTCATACAAGCATGTTACACGGATATTGCGGATGTTTGGCGAATATGGGCCAATTTTGTGCGCAATCCATACGCAAATCCTCCTAAACGCCAGTGGGACAGGGCCCTTAGTTTTTCAGTGTAACTGCTGTGAAGTTTTGTTCATTATTTTATTCCTGTGTAAATATTTGGAGTGGTTAGCACTTTCGTCAGCAGTTCGCTTGTGCTAGCTTGGCTAAACTCTTGAATGTTCTGCTACACAAAGTACACTACTTTACACTACATAAACCCTGCATGATGCTGGCAGACAGGGTGGCTCTTTTAGAGAGCCATGTCCGTAAGTGAGAACAGCTTCTTAGCTCAGTAGAGTTAGATGTTACGGGCACTCCAGACAAAGTTAGCGTTGACTGACTAGCATGTCCAGCCTAGAAATGCCAGCTGTACAGATTTCAGACTGTGCTTAGGCGGAGGAACTCACGTAGGGCTTGGTGCCTGGTTGCGGTACCCCATCACATTCACCACTGCGAGCTGTGAACCGGTTTTCTTCCTTGGATATGCCTTTTGTGAGTTCTTTGAACCCACAGGTGACCTCCACTCCTATCTCCAGGCCAAAATGCCGGGCTTTACTGATAGGGGATTCTATCACCGCTAAAGTCAGGTTACAGAAGCCGGCTGATGTTAAATGTATTCCTGGGGCCACAGCTCCCGACACTGCCTCCAAACATAGGGTGCTGACGCTGCGGAAGGGTAGACAGACAAAGGAGCATGACACTAGATACAGTCACATAGTTATTCAAGCACTCTGAGGTCACAAAGAGACATGGAGAGGACTTGTGACTTTGCCAGAAAGATGTGTTGGCATAAATTAATAGTCTCTGGCACCACCATCTTGTCTGCCAATATAGATTGAGCTCTACAGGGAGGGTAACATTAGGACTTTACAACAGGCCACGGAGCAGGGGATTAGAGACCCTGCAATGCTTATGACAAATCTGGGTGTAGAATCAATTAGCTTAGTGGGGACATTAGTGCAGAAAATTGGTGAAAGTACAGTTTATGTGGCAGGGAGGGAAATTCGCCAAGTTGAGATTGTGGCCAGTTTCCATAAACATGTCGATAAAAATCATAAAGGGATATGCCTTGCAAACTTAATACCCATTACTAAATTGGATGATGTTGAAGTGGAGGATGGCCCGTTGGCTGTTCCAGCAATATCAAATATTTCGTGTCTGCTACCTACAACCCGTGTAGAATGTCTCAAATCTAAACCTACTTCCAGGCATCTTATATATGCTACTCTGGAACCACCCCTAAATCCAAACAGTCCAACTGTCAACCCCACTGAGTTCCTTAGCCTGGGTCTCATGAACATAAGATCATTGTCCTCAAAATCATTGCTGATGAATAATCTAATTATGAATCATCACTTAGATATGATTGGGTTATATGAAAGCTGGCTTAAACCAAAAGCTGTCCTCCCCTTAAATGAGGCCTGCCCACCGGCGTACACATTTAGTCACATCCTTCATGATGTGAAGCAAGGCAGGGGTGTCGCTTTTATTTATAAATCTAGGTTTAGTTTATTAACTGTTGGGGGTCACAAATATAACTTGTTTGAATATCTGATTCTCCGCTCTGCCCACGATGCTACGTATTGCCAAGGTCAGAAGAATAAAAATCAGCCGTATTACTTTGTCACTGTATATAAGCCCCCTGGCCCATATTAGTTCATCTCAAACATCATGCCTCTTGCTTTTGCTGGTCTCTGATCCCTCACTTATTAGGTTTACAGTTTCACTGCAGTGTTTAGTGGAACAACAACCTTATTTATCACTGCAGCGACACATCAAGTCCTTAACTACGACTGAACTCAAAGCTAGACTGCCTGATATCTTAGCTTCACATTTGGAAAATGCCTAATCAGTAGACACTCTTGTGGATAGTTTAAACTCTGCACTCAAAACTCCACTTGACATGATTGCGCCAACGATATTAAAACCATGCCCCCTCAAAACACAGTCAGTTTGGTTCATTTATTACTTGCGTGATCTCAAGCATAAGGCTAGAGGTCTAGAACAGAAATGGTGTATTTCAAAGTTAGAAATATTCCACCTTGTGTGGAGTGATACTATCTTAGACTATAAGCATTCAATACTGGCTACAAAGCGGGCCTATTACTCTGATTTGATCAGTGGTGGGCACAGTCAGATAGCTTTGAAAACCTTCATCGAATCAATTATTTTCCAATAAGTTTTGGTCTGATAATTTTTAGACTGCTAACATTTTTGCAGATGTAGCTTTTTGTAGTAGATAACTGTTCTATCCTCTACAAACACTTAAGAGCTGGTTCCAGAAGAAACCACTCTATCCTGTGCAGGCAAAGGAGAACTAGTCATAGAAAAGAAAAAACTAATTTCTTCTGATGCCTTACTAATACGCTGGCAATAGCACCCAAGTCACCAGAGGCATACAGTTTTAACTTATGGTTAAAAATTTTAACCAAACTAATTTCGTACAAGTTATTTACGAGGGCTGTCAATAAAGTATAGGTCCTTTTTATTTATTTCAAAAACTATATGGATTTCATTCATATGTTTTTACGTCAGACATGCTTGAACCCTCGTGCGCATGCGTGAGTCTTTCCACGCCTGTTGGTGACGTCATTCGCCTGTGAGCACTCCTTGTGGGAGGAGTCGTCCAGCCCCTCGTCCCAATTTCTTTGTCTGAGAAGTTGCTGAGAGACTGGCGCTTTGTTTGATCAAATTTTTTTCTAAACCTGTGAGACACATCGAAGTGGACACGGTTCGAAAAATTAAGCTGGTTTTCGGTGAAAATTTTAACGGATGATGAGAGATTTTGAGGTGATACTGTCGCTTTAAGGACTTCCCACGGAGCGAGACGTCGTGCAGCACTCCCAGGTGCCATCGTCAGCCTGTTTCAAGCTGAAAACCTCCACATTTCAGGCTCTATTGATCCAGGACGTCATGAGAGAACAGAGACGTTTCAGAAGAAGTTGGTTTCAGCATTTTATCCGGCTATTCCACTGTTAAAGGAGATTTTTTTAATGAAAGACGTGTGGACGGGTCCGCACGTCAGGATGCAGCTGGCGCGGTGTGGCGGCACAGGAAAAACACCTCCGTGTTGATAACCATTTGTAAAATCCAGGCGGCTTTTGATGGCTTTCAGTGGAGTGAGTATATGAGAAATTGTTTAACAGCTGGACATGTTCCAACTTGTACTTAAGGCTTCCAACAGAAGTGTCTTTCCTGTGGTGGAGCGTCACAGCGCTGCAATCCGTCCGCACGTCTTTCATTAAAAAAAATCTCCTTTAACAGTGGAATATCCGGATAAAATGTTGAAACCGACTTCTTCTGAAACTTCTCTGTTCTCTCACGATGTCCTGGATCAATAGAGCCTGAAATGTGGAGGTTTTCAGCTTGAAACAGGCTGACAACGGCGCCTGGGAGTGCTGCACGACGTCTCGCTCCGTGGGAAGTCCTTAAAGCGACAGTATCACCTCAAAATCTCTCATCAGCCGTTAAAATTTTCACCGAAAACCAGCTTAATTTTTCGAACCGTGTCCACTTCGATGTGTCTCACAGGTTTAGAAAAAATTTTGATCAAACAAAACGCCAGTCTCTCAGCAACTTCTCAGACAAAGGAATTCCGACGAGGGGCTGGACGACTCCTCCCACAAGGAGTGCTCACAGGCGAATGACGTCACCGACAGGCGTGGAAAAACTCATGCATGCGCACGAGGGTTCAAGCATGTCTGACGTAAAAACATATGAATGAAATCCATACAGTTTTTGAAAAAAATAAAAAGGACCTATACTTTATTGACAGACCTCGTAAATTAACTTCACGTCTGAAGTTTTATAAAGTGAAAATATCTGATATATGTTTTAAAGTAATGCACTAATTTTGAAGGTTTTAGTGTGGGGTGCAGCTGTACCCAGTGCAATATGGGTATTCACGACAGAAGAAATGCATTTGAGACGGTCTTATCAGGCTCCAAAGGTCTGTTCAATTGTGATTCAGGCTGTGTGATATAACTAGGGATGGGTATCGAGAACAGGTTCCTTTCGGGTATCGTTAAGAAATGGTTTGATCCACCGACATCAATACCCTTTTTACTTAACGATTCCCTTATCGGTCCTTCAGAGTGCCTGTTGTTTTTGGGGGTGCTTGTCAGGAAAATTACAATTTCTCTACATTGATTACAGACCCTGCAGCAGGTCTCTAATCAACTTTTCTGCAGCGCGGCTTTGCTTTGAACCTTGAACCAATCGAAGCAGTGATTCGCAGATTGAAGCAGTGCTTCAATCACTGCTTCGTTGATTAATTTTTTTTCTTTCGCTTTCCCCGCTAAAACCCTAAAGAGCATATGGCTGTGAGTATTATTTAACTTTTTTATGTTAAACCGACCTGTTTCTGAAACAGTTGATAGATGTATTTTATAACTTAAAAACGGGACCGATGCTAACACGTTAGCATGTCTATGGCATTTTCAATGTTAACATTAAGCAGTTGCAGCTGTCAAGCGTTTGTTGTAAAAGAATCAAATGTATTACAAATTGTAATATTTTTTACATTTATTTTTGTTTAGATATTAATAATAATAGAAAGCAGGTGGTGGCCAAGTGGTAGCAGGTGGTGGCCAAGTGGTTAATGCGCTTGGTTTCAGTTCGGAAGGTTCTGGGTTCAAATCCCACCCCTGCCACATTTCTCCATGTAATGTGGAGTTGCGTCAGGAAGGGCATCCGGCGTAAAACCTGTGCCAAATCAACATGCAGATCCACCTTGGATTTGCTGTGGCGACCCCGAGTGCAAACAAGAGAGCAGCCGAAGGGACTTACTATTAATAATAATAGAAAGCACAACAATAATAGTAATAATAACTAATCTAATGACTATATACAATTTTAGAGAAAGAGACAAAAAGAACCTGAATAAAAACACAACAGAAAATATAAAACCAACTAACAATGAACATACTTAAATAAATACATACATACATACATACATATCAATCAATCGATTTTTTTTATATAGCGCCAAATCACAACAAACAGTTGCCCCAAGGCACTTTATATTGTAAGGCAAGGCCATACAATAATTATGTAAAACCCCAACGGTCAAAACGACCCCCTGTGAGCAAGCACTTGGCTACAGTGGGAAGGAAAAACTCCCTTTTAACAGGAAGAAACCTCCAGCAGAACCAGGCTCAGGGAGGGGCAGTCTTCTGCTGGGACTGGTTGGGGCTGAGGGACAGAACCAGGAAAAAGACATGCTGTGGAGGGGAGCAGAGATCGATCACTAATGATTAAATGCAGAGTGGTGCATACAGAGCAAAAAGAGAAAGAAACAGTGCATCATGGGAACCCCCCAGCAGTCTACGTCTATAGCAGCATAACTAAGGGATGGTTCAGGGTCACCCGATCCAGCCCTAACTATAAGCTTTAGCAAAAAGGAAAGTTTTAAGCCTAATCTTAAAAGTAGAGAGGGTGTCTGTCTCCCTGATCTGAATTGGGAGCTGGTTCCACAGGAGAGGAGCCTGAAAGCTGAAGGCTCTGCCTCCCATTCTACTCTTACAAACCCTAGGAACTACAAGTAAGCCTGCAGTCTGAGAGCGAAGCGCTCTATTGGGGTGATATGGTACTACGAGGTCCCTAAGATAAGATGGGACCTGATTATTCAAAACCTTATAAGTAAGAAGAAGAATTTTAAATTCTATTCTAGAATTAACAGGAAGCCAATGAAGAGAGGCCAATATGGGTGAGATATGCTCTCTCCTTACTCTACTCTAGCTGCAGCATTTTGAATTAACTGAAGGCTTTTTAGGGAACTTTTAGGACAACCTGATAATAATGAATTACAATAGTCCAGCCTAGAGGAAATAAATGCATGAATTAGTTTTTCAGCATCACTCTGAGACAAGACCTTTCTGATTTTAGAGATATTGCGTAAATGCAAAAAAACAGTCCTACATATTTGTTTAATATGCGCTTTGAATGACATATCCTGATCAAAAATGACTCCAAGATTTCTCACAGTATTACTAGAGGCCAGGGCAATGCCATCCAGAGTAAGGATCTGGTTAGACACCATGTTTCTAAGATTTGTGGGGCCAAGTACAATAACTTCAGTTTTATCTGAGTTTAAAAGCAGGAAATTAGAGGTCATCCATGTCTTTATGTCTGTAAGACAATCCTGCAGTTTAGCTAATTGGTGTGTGTCCTCTGGCTTCATGGATAGATAAAGCTGGGTATCATCTGCGTAACAATGAAAATTTAAGCAATACCGTCTAATAATACTACCTAAGGGAAGCATGTATAAGTGAATAAAATTGGTCCTAGCACAGAAACCTTGTGGAACTCCATAATTAACCCTAGTCTGTGAAGAAGATTCCCCATGTACATGAACAAATTGTAATCTATTAGACAAATATGATTCAAACCACCGCAGCGCAGTGCCTTTAATACCTATGGCATGCTCTAATCTCTGTAATAAAATTTTATGGTCAACAGTATCAAAAGCAGCACTGAGGTCTAACAGAACAAGCACAGAGATGAGTCCACTGTCCGAGGCCATAAGAAGATCATTTGTAACCTTCACTAATGCTGTTTCTGTACTATGATGAATTCTAAAACCTGACTGAAACTCTTCAAATAGACCATTCCTCTGCAGATGATCAGTTAGCTGTTTTACAACTACCCTTTCAAGAATTTTGAGAGAAAAGGAAGGTTGGAGATTGGCCTATAATTAGCTAAGATAGCTGGGTCAAGTGATGGCTTATTAAGTAATGGTTTAATTACTGCCACCTTAAAAGCCTGTGGTACATAGCCAACTAACAAAGATAGATTGATCATATTTAAGATCGAAGCATTAAATAATGGTAGGGCTTCCTTGAGCAGCCTGGTAGGAATGGGGTCTAATAAACATGTTGATGGTTTGGATGAAGTAACTAATGAAAATAACTCAGACAGAACAATCGGAGAGAATGAGTCTAACCAAATACCGGCATCACTGAAAGCAGCAAAGATAACGATACGTCTTGGGATGGTATGAGTAATTTTTTCTCTAATAGTTAAAATTTTGTTAGCAAAGAAAGTCATGAAGTCATTACTAGTTAAAGTTAATGGAATACTCAGCTCAATAGAGCTCTGACTCTTTGTCAGCCTGGCTACAGTGCTGAAAAGAAACCTGGGGTTGTTCTTATTTTCTTCAATTAGTGATGAGTAGAAAGATGTCCTAGCTTTACAGAAGGCTTTTTTATAGAGCAACAGACTCTTTTTCCAGGCTAAGTGAAGATCTTCTAAATTAGTGAGACGCCATTTCCTCTCCAACTTACGGGTTATCTGCTTTAAGCTACGAGTTTCTGAGTTATACCACGGAGTCAGGCACTTCTGATTTAAAGCTCTCTTTTTCAGAGGAGCTACAGCATCCAAAGTTGTCTTCAATGAGGATGTAAAACTATTGACGAGATACTCTATCTCACTTACAGAGTTTAGGTAGCTACTCTGCACTGTGTTGGTATATGGCATTAGAGAACATAAAGAAGGAATCATATCCTTAAACCTAGTTACAGCGCTTTCTGAAAGACTTCTAGTGTAATGAAACTTATTCCCCACTGCTGGGTAGTCCATCAGAGTAAATGTAAATGTTATTAAGAAATGATCAGACAGCAGGGAGTTTTCAGGGAATACTGTTAAGTCTTCTATTTCCATACCATAAGTCAGAACAAGATCTAAGATATGATTAAAGTGGTGGGTGGACTCATTTACTTTTTGAGCAAAGCCAATAGAGTCTAATAATAGATTAAATGCAGTGTTGAGGCTGTCATTCTCAGCATCTGTGTGGATGTTAAATCACCCACTATAATTATCTTATCTGAGCTAAGCACTAAGTCAGACAAAAGGTCTGAAAATTCACAGAGAAACTCACAGTAACGACCAGGTGGACGATAGATAATAACAAATAAAACTGGTTTTTGGGACTTCCAATTTGGATGGACAAGACTAAGAGTCAAGCTTTCAAATGAATTAAAGCTCTGTCTGGGTTTTTGATTAATTAATAAGCTGGAATGGAAGATTGCTGCTAATCCTCCGCCTCGGCCCATGCTACGAGCGTTCTGACAGTTAGTGTGACTCGGGGGTGTTGACTTATTTAAACTAACATATTCATCCTGCTGTAACCAGGTTTCTGTAAGGCAGAATAAATCAATATGTTGATCAATTATTATATCATTTACCAACAGGGACTTAGAAGAGAGAGACCTAATGTTTAATAGACCACATTTAACTGTTTTAGTCTGTGGTGCAGTTGAAGGTGCTATATTATTTTTTCTTTTTGAATTTTTATGCTTAAATAGATTTTTGCTGGTTATTGGTAGTCTGGGAGCAGGCACCATCTCTACGGGGATGGGGTAGTGAGGGGAACTAATGGCGGCTAAGCTACCTTGGTCCGCACCGACTACAGGGGTCTGGCTAGCTGTAGAATTTTCCACGGTGCGGAGCCGAGTCTCCAATTCGCCCAGCCTGGCCTCCAAAGCTACGAATAAGCTACACTTATTACAAGTACCATTACTACTAAAGGAGGCCGAGGAATAACTAAACATTTCACACCCAGAGCAGAAAAGTGCGGGAGAGACAGGAGAAGCCGCCATGCTAAATCGGCTAAGAGCTAGTAGCTGCGCTAAGCTAGCGGATTCCTAAAAACACGCAAAGTGAATAATGTGTAAATAATTTAGAGGTGATTCAGCAGAAGGAGTGCTTTAGTTAAGGCACGTAAAGATTACACTGGGAAACAAATCGTAATCTAGATAACTAGATCAATCTAACTGCGCAGATTAAACAGCTAACAGATACAGAAAAACACCGCTGTGCTCCGGAACAGGAAGTGATACAATACCGCAGTGAGAGCCAACCACCAGTAGGACCCAGCACTGACCCCTGGGGGACACCACAGGTCATACCAAACAACAAGTTCAAGGACGTGCCAGAGGACAAGTTCGGACATGCCTATCTCGTCTTTCAATGCTTACCAGTCGAGTGAGTTATAAGAGAAATTGTGGAGAGCTGAGCATGTCCGAACTTGTCCTCTGGCACGCCAAAATGGAGGCGTTCTTTGTCTCGCTCGAACACCGAATCGTTCGTGATGCACAAAGCCTCTGGAGCAAGGCGTGCCGAGCGCCATTGTGGGCCATCCTCAAAGCTGTAGTAACAGTCCTTATTCTCTGTGAAGCCCGTAAAATTTTCACCGAAAGCCAGATAAATTTTTCGAATGGTTTCCACCGACAGGCGTGGAAAAACTCACGCATGCGCACGAGGGTTCAAGCTTGTCTGACGTGAAAACATATGAATCAAATCCCTATAGTTAAAAAAAATAATAAAAAGGTACGATACTTTATGGACAGACCTCGTATGTGAAATCGTGAGTCACTTTTGTGCGGATTAAAGTTACTAACTGGGACTCCTGTCTTGTTGCGAGAAAGACAAGAGAATCGTCCTCCGTTCTGTTCACACAGCTCCAAACGCTGTGTGGCTCTCTGCCGAGTCAAGTTAGAACGATAGAATCCAGTTGGAATTAATAACTTCAAAGCAAAACACCGTTTTATTTTTATTTATGTCCAGAGATCAAGGATAAAGTGACCAATTTCATATTTATTTACTTTAAGACTCAATGAAATACATAGAAAACCTGTAAAGCCTACTTTTAGTACAAAATTCACAAGAGGTATCGATAAGGGAATCGATAAGGAATCGGATCGATAAGCAGAATCAATAATGGCATCGATATCGATAAAATCTTATCAATACCCATTACTAGATATAACCCACGTCAAAATGCATAGAACACTGCCATCTACTGGCGACTGGTTATATCACAGTGTTATCGACTGCAGGATTTTAAAGTTATCTGTAGGTTTTCAAAACCTGAGAGACCCCACACGTGGAGATAAAAAAAAAAAAAAATCATAGATCTGACAGGTTTAGTTGTACAGTGTGTGGTGTCAGCCACACGGTAAAAACAACATGAACATTCCCAGGTCAGACACCTCACTTTCTGATTGGCTGCATGTCACATTTAGCTCCTCACATCCTTCTGAGCAGATCAGAGCGGTCTTACAAACCACACAGCTGGAATATCTGATAAGATTATATTTAGTGTCATCATGATTGTCGGGCGTCCTTAAGATTGTCGGAAGGGGAAGATCGGGTCCGATATCGGCCTAATTATTTTGCTATGTGAACCAGGCTCGATGTCATGATGCCACACGGAGCGACTGACTGATGTGTTATGACACCACACCGAACATGTTTTCACTATTATTTGATTTCTTTGTGCGACTGACGTTGTTATTCAAGCATTCAAAAGGCGATTCCTTTCACCACACAACTCCAACCACACACGAGAATGTTCTTTGACAGTTCTTGTTATTGAAAGAAACCTTGTCTCCCTAACTGGATAGAGTTGTGATGTCATCACGTGTGCGCTTAGGTGCTGTCTAGCGGGATCTTGAAAAATTCTTTATTTTTTATACAAATGAAAAAAATGACATATTTTACAAAAGCACATTTATTTGTACACACCAACACGTTACACTGATTCACTTGCGATGGTTTTTACATAGAATGAATGAATCAACCAAGCAGTATGAGTGGAGGCTTAGTTACCCATAATCCCCTTTGAGCATCTGTGTGTTAATGTTCAAATCTTCAGAATCATCCATCCATCCATTTTCTTCCGCATTATCCGGAGTCGGGTCGCGGGGGCAGCAGCTCAAGCAAAGCCACCCAGACCTCCCGATCCACACACACCTCCCCCAGCTCCTCCGGGGGAACCCCAAGGCGTTCCCAAGCCAGCTGAGAGATGTAGTCCCTCCAGCGTGTCCTGGGTCTTCCCCGGGGCCTCCTCCCAATGGGACATGCCTGGAACACCTCTCCAGTGAGGCGTCCAGGGGGCATCCGGAAAAGATGCCCGAGCCACCTCAACTGACTCCTTTTGATGTGGAGGAGCAGCGGCTCGACTCCGAGCTCCTCCAGAGTGACCGAGCTCCTCACCCTATCCTTAAGGGAGCGCCCAGCCACCCTGCGGAGGAAACTCATCTCGGCCACTTGTACTCGCGATCTCGTTCTTTCGGTCATGAGTCAAATCTCATGACCATAGATGAGGATCGGAACGTAGATCGATCAGTAAATCGAGAGCTTTGCCCTCCTACTCAGCTCTCTCTTCACCACGATGGTCCGATACAGTGACCACATCACTGCAGATGCTGCACATTATTTTAAAATTAACAGATATTGTTATATATCACTTTGTACATTTTAAGACTTTACATTAATGTAGTTATTCTAGCCAGAATAATTTTATTTTTAAAGCAAAACCATAATTCAAATCTGCTTTCCATTTCAAGACCTCTGCCTCATTGCAGGACCACTGGGTCCTGTCAAGATAAATGATGCTTTACTCCAGCAGGGGACAGAGTGCACAAAGACAAGTGCTGCCTCATTGGCTGTTTGGGTTTGTGATCGCCATTGGTTCTATTAGAAGCTTTGGCTGTGTTTAAACTCAAAATCAGCTTCTTAGTAGCTGAGAGCGTATGTTATGTATGTTATGTTAGCGTATGTAAGTTATCGGTTATCTGTAGCTTCCGATAGGTTTTTAAGCAGTTTATCGGTTTAGCGTTAAAAAAGATAACTTTTCAGTTAGCTGATTACCAGTTATCGAAGATAACTCTTTGGTTAGCTGTGCCCACCACTGGATTTGATCAACAGAAACAAGCATAACTCAAAGTTCTTCTTCAACACGGCAGCAACACTTATTGCGTTGCACAACCACCTGTAAGTCGCTCTCCTTTTACAGCACAAGATTTCTTGGATTACTTTGAGAAGAAAATAGATGACATTAGGTTAAACTTAACCCAGCAAGCCTTAACCCAACCACTACACCTTTCTATTGAGGTGGGTGCCATTACTGAGGTATTAGTTAGATTTACAGAATTTGATAGTATCTTACTAGGCATGCTTACGAAACTTGTAATGTCTACAAAAAGCACAACCTGCGTATTTCATCCCATACCAACAAAACTGTTTAAGAACCTGTGGCCAACTCTTGGGCCGACTCTGCTGGAAATGATCAATCTCTCATTAACCTCTGTATCTGTTCCTAAATGTATCAAATCTGCAGTGATTAAGCCATTATTTAAGAAATCTAATCTTGACCTGAGTGCATTGAAAAACTGTAGGCTAATATCAAATCTCTCATTTTGCTTTAAAATTCTGGAAAAGGTGGTTTCACAGCAGCTCGTGGACCACCTTACTGAGAATAAATTTTTGAGCCAGTGCAGTCTACTTTTAGAAAATATCATTCCACAGAGACAGCTCTCACTATAGTGGTGAATGATCTTCTGATTGCAATGGATTCGGACACCACTACGGTTCTGGTGCTGTTAGATCTTAGTGCTGCATTTGATACCGTGGGTCATCATATTCTACTCAACAGGCTGGAGAATCATTTTGGATTACTGGGAATGCCCTTGCATGGTTGAAGTCATACCTGACCAGTGTTTTGTACAATAACACTACCTCTAACTTTAGTGACATGAAATTTGGGGTTCGACAGGGGTCTGTCTTAGGCCCCCTGCTTTTCTCCATTTATATAGCTCCCCTTGGGCATATATTGTGGCATATTGGGATTACCTTTCATTGGTATGCTGATTATACTCAGTTATACATGCCGATAACTGCTGGAAATCTCATCCACATAAAATCCTTAAAAGATTGCCTTGCATCAGTGAAAAGCTGGATGTCTAACAATTTCCTACTTTTAAACTCTGATAAGACTGAAATGATGGTTCTTGGTCCAGTGAGACATTGGCATCAATTTGACCAGATAATGCTTAGCCTAGGCTCGTGTGTCATACATCACACTGATAAAGTAGGAATTGACCTCCACATTAGAGATAGTACGAGGACTGCTTTCTTCTACCTGAGAAATATAGAGAAGATTCGTCCCGTCCTGTCTATGGCTGATGCTGAGACCCTGATTCATGTGTTTGTCTCTTCTAGACTGGACTCCTGCAATGTTCTACTTTCTGGTTTACCGCAGTCCAGCATTTGGGGTCTCCAGTTGGTTCAAAATTCTGCTGTCAGACTTTTGACACGAAGGAGAACGTTTGACCACTTTACACCTATTTTGGCATCTTTTCATTGGCTTCCTGTCCCTGTGAGATCAGATTTTAAGGTTTTGCTACTGACCTATAAAATTCTTCACAGACTGGGGTCTGCGTTCTCAGGGTGCAGGACTACTTTGTGTCCCTAGGGTGAATAAAAAGTCTGCGGGTCACAGAGCTTTCTCTTATCATGCCCCTGTTCTGTGGAATGATCTGCCTGCATCAATAAAGTCAGATTATGTAGAGACATTCAAGTCCAGACTTAAGGCACACTTATTTTCCCTTTGGTATGGCTAGCATACTGTATAGTATGGTACTATGCTTTTTACTCTTTTAAATTTATTTTATTGGGAAACGGAGCGGGCTGCTGCCTCAGCTTTATTTAAAGTCTGGGACTTTTAGTGAAGTTTAGGGATAGTGGCCAGCGATCACCTTAGTATTTCTTCTGTTTTTCTTGTTGCTTAATGCTGACAAATTATACTGTATTTGTTGTCTTTCTGATGCCTGATTGTTTTTTTTTGTTTTTTTTTTTTTCTGTTTGAGGTGCAGCTCCATCCAGAGATGGGAATTGTGTCTACTTCTGCAACCCTCCCATTCTGTGGACCGGCAAAATTTCCTGTATATTCATTTTGTAAATTTTGTCAGTAGCATGGCCCAAGCAGAGAGCCGCACCTTTGACTCTGATCTGCTTCAGGTTTCTTCCTAAAATCATCAGAGGGAGTTTTTCCTTACAACTGTCACCTGAGTGCTTGCTCTGGGGGCTGGTAAGGTTAGACCTTACTTGTGTGTAGCACCTTGAGGCAACTTTGTTGTGATTTGGTGCTATATAAATGAATTCTCAGGAATCTTGTACATCTTCAACTGCTTATTCAGGATAGGGTCATGGGAGCCCCAGGTTATTTCAGTTTAATTTGTATGTTTGACAAAGTCAGAAAAGTCAGCTATTGAAACAAAAAATTGTATAATTTTTGTGATTTTTTTTTTTTTTTTTTTGTATCTAGTAACAAAGCTGGGTGAATATTATGTACATGTGATGATTTCATATTTTTTTCCAGGAGTTGGAAAGGTTTGGGACCCACCAAATGCCATAAATGTGACAGGGAAGTGGGTACATATGTACATATGTTTTGTGAATGTATAAAGATACAAAGGTTTTGGGGAGAAGTGAAGAATGAAGTAGCTGCCCTGGTTGATTATGACTGTCACCCGTGCAGTGTATCTTAGCAGCTAAACCAGTCAATACAAGGAATGCTTACAATGCTAAACTAATTAGAATACTGCTGTACATGGCAAGGAAGACAATTCTCAATTTCTGGAATTCCAAGGATGTACCCACACTGGATGGCTGGTATAAGGAAGTGCTGTGAATACTACCTTTGGAAAAACTTCATGACAACATTAAGGGCTTTTGTCAAGACATGGCAACCACTGCTGGAGAAAGTGGACCCAGACGTATTGAACTGTCTTACTTAATTAACAACATACAAAATGCAATATGGTCATCATAATGCCAGCCTAGTTTTGCTTGGATCTTACCTTGTATATTCCTCCTTCCCCCCTTCTAAATTTTATTTTATGATGGTGACATATCCAACTAAGTTATACTTACATATAGTTGTTTGAAGGGAGTAGCCGAAGGGACTTACTATCTAAATTAGACAAAGAAGCGCAGAAAAACTACAATACCCAGAATTCTTGGGGGTGGAGCTTTTAACCCTTTAAAAGCCCGCGCCCCAGGAAGACAAGCTCTCTTACGCTGCGTCTTTCACTTATGCCCCTTTCACATCAGGGCTGCTCCCAGTTGCTCCCTGTGGCGTCATGACGACGCAGGAATTTCTGCGTCAGGTGCGCACAGCAGGGGGCAGAGAGGAGGTGAGAACGCAGCCTGCAGGTTCTCTGCACAGAGAAGTCAGAGTGCACAGTTTGGCTGCAGACAGACTGCACTCTGATTTCTCTTCCATTTGTTGTTGTGTTGAGCTGCAGGGCTGCGCTCTGAGTTCTCTTATAGTTTATCTTTCCTCCCTTGACAGCGAGATGCGCGCGCACACGCACATGAACCAAGCAAATGTGGAGATGTCTGGAGTTCTTCTTGATGTTGACATGTCCTGGACTTATGTCCTTTTTTAACTGTGATGAGAGAGTCTGAGCAGAGAAAGGAACTAACTGCCTGCAGACAATTTTTTTTTCTTTTCTTTCTTCTTTTGACCGTGAGATGCATGCGCCCGCGCGTGAAAGGACCGTCAAGCAAATGTGGAGATGTCTGGAATTCTACTTGATGTTGACATGTCCTGTCTCAGGACTTATGTCCTTTTTTGTAATTTTTTTAACTGTGATGTGAGAGTTTGAGCAGAGAACAAGGAACTAATGCCTGCAGCCAGACTTTTTTTTTCTTTTAATTGTTCACATGTGCGCGCGTGAACAAATGTCCATGAGTGGACTAGAGATGTCCGGACATTTTACTGGATATTTCTGGCAATTAGTCTGCATTTTTTTTTTCTTTTCTTCAGCGTGTAGTTTTTACTGCATTAAGTCCACGGTATAAAAACAATCCTGCGTGATTTATACTGCGGGAACAACGGAACACAGCAGGAATCATAAATTGGCTTAGTCACGGCGGTTAACGCCTCTTTGCCCCGAATTACGCCGCTTTGCCCCGACTTGCGCTGGAACTACTTCCTTTCTGCGTCGAGCACAGGACGCCAAAAAAATTAAACAGGTTTAATTTTTCAGCGCCCGACTTGCTTCCTCCTTTGCACCCTCGCGCTGTTGTGGTGCCAAGCTGCATCATCTCGGCACTCAGTTGCTTCCACGCAGCGTCGTCATAATGATGCACGGTGCAACTGGGAGCAACTGGGAGCAGCCCTGGTGTGAAAGGGGCTTTACGCTCTTACCCTCTTTTTCTTTTCTTGGGTCTTGAGACACTCGCCTCTGCCGTCCCATTTTTATGACCCTTTGTTCGTTCAACCACGTGTTATTTGAAGTGATTTCTTGTCTGTGTGCGCAACAAGAAATTACGTTTTACTTTTCTTCCACAGATAACTTTTACCCAAGCTTTTATGAAGTTACCACACTGGCACAAGTAACTTCCTTTGACGATTATTCAAGTTAAAACTTTTTTCTTCTTAAACTCCAAATTTATCTCGTGAACATTTTTTCTTACAAAGTAAACTATTTTTGGTATCGAGCTTTTGATTTAACATGGCTTCCAAAGATGACGAAAGACGAATTTTTGTTTTTTGCGAATAGAGAATAAAGACACTCAAGCTTTTATTCTGACAATCCCAGACCACAAGCGCTGCAGAGATATATACATCCAGGTCAACCTGAGCTGTGCAGCAATTTGAAACGCCATCAGAAGTCACAGCTTTAAAACCTAAATCGCCCCTGGTAACCAACGAACCCGGTGCGGTGACTGGCAGAGTCCCTCTGTCAAGGTCCTTCAAATCAGCTATTGCAGATGGACGGTTCGTCGACTGGAAATGAGATGGCTCCCAGCATCTGACCTCCAGAGATCTACCTGCACTGTGTCCCAAGTAAGCTCTGGTTTTTGTGTCAGAATCTAAATTGAAGTGGCTTCATTTAATTCTATTCCCTGCCATTAACAATATCTCAAGTTAATAAATACCAAAGTAAATTCCCTGCTGACTAGAACTTAATTCATTCTTAGACTCCCGCAACTAAACCATATTACATAAACGTCATATAATAATTGTCCATTGAATTTCGTCATCATAAAATTGCCTTACCGTGATATGTCCTGTTATTCAACTCCTGACTGAGTTAAATACATTTTTTAAATGTATGTAGTTGTCTGTGATTTTTATATGGTTTATAGAGGTATCGGATCTTGACCTGTAGAACTTCTGACCAGAAGATCAGAGACTGATTTAATATTTCCTATTGACTGACCCTAAAAGTATCAATATTATAACCTTGTTATAATATCATTCAGTCATAGGTGGTGCCCCTAGTATTCGAGGTAAAATTATCCAGAAGTGGTTAATATCTACACATCCTAAAAACACATCTTTCCGCTACAATCTTTATATGCTCCATTCAAATGGGGCCAGACCACAGAGCCATATATGAGTACTAGAGTCCACAGTTGCAATGCTGCCTGCCTTTCACAAATGTTCCGCCATAGAGAGTGAGCTGGCATTTTATAACCAGGCAAAATATTGACGAAGTGCCTGAATGTGAATTGTTTTCGTGTGCATTTTCAATGCGCAAGTACAATCTCAATTCCAGTGAAGTTGGGATGTTGTGTGAAATGTAAATAAAAACAGATTACGATTTGCAAATCCCCTTCAACCTATATTCAATTGAATACACCACAAATACAAGATATTTAATGTTCAAACTGATAAACGTTTTTATTTTTGTGCAAATATTTGCACATTTTGAAATGGATGCCTGCAACACATTTCAAAAAGTTGGGACAGTGGCAACAAAAGACTGGGAAAGTTGATGAATGCTCAAAGAACACCTGTTTGGAACATTCCACAGGTGAGCAGGTTAATTGGAAACAGGTGACTGTCATGATTGGGTATAAAAGCAGCATCCCCAAAAGGCTCGCCATTCACAAGCAAAGATGGGGCAAGGATCACCACTTTTTTATTGGTATTCTTGCTGTATGTATCTATAGCTATCTACAATAGTAATATTTCCTATTCTGAAGTATCTTTAAATCACCCTTCCAAATATACTCTACAAATATATGGACCTGATTGACAACCTGAAATATGTGATGTGATATGATGTGATGGAAATGTGATGAAAAATACTCCAGTTTAGTTTTGCATAAAATATCCACAGTATATGTATAGAACACACAGTACCATACCATCTACATTTATAAAGCACTTTACTACAACCAAAGCTGACCCATTGTGCTGTACACTAAAACACAGTTAAAACATTAAGACATATATTTAAACAAGTTAATAAATAAATATCGCGTACGCACACACAAACAGACACATTAGTATGCAAAGAAACATATGTTTAAGAAACATAATGAAAATGAGGGGCCTATAATGTCTGCCACCTTTCTCAAATCTCTTGTGCAAACTGGGTTACAAATATCAAATCAAATCAATTTTATTTATATAGCGCCAAATCACAACAAACAGTTGCCCCAAGGCGCTTTATAGTGTAAGGCAAAAGCCATACAATAATTACAGAAAAACCCCAGTGGTCAAAACGACCCCCTGTGAGCAAGCACTTGGCGACAGTGGGAAGGAAAAACTCCCTTTTAACAGGAAGAAACCTCCAGCAGAACCAGGCTCAGGGAGGGGCAGTCTTCTGCTGGGACTGGTTGGGGCTGAGGGGAGAGAATCAGGGAAAAGACATGTTGTGGAAGAGAGCAGAGATCAATCACCAATGATTAAAAGCAGAGTGGTACATACAGAGCAAAAAGAGGTGAATAAAAAGAAACACTCAGTGCATCATGGGAAACCCCCCAGCAGTCTAAGTCTATAGCAGGATAACTAAGGGATGGTTCAGGGTCACCTGATCCAGCCCTAACTATAAGCTTTTTCAAAAAGGAAAGTTTTAAGATTAATCTTAAAAGTAGAGAGGGTGTCTGTCTCCCTAATCTGAATTGGGAGCTGGTTCCACAGGAGAGGAGCCTGAAAGCTGAAGGCGTTGCCTCCCATTCTACTCTTACAAACCCTAGGAACTACAAGTAAGCCTGCAGTCTGAGAGCGAAGCGCTCTATTGGGGTGATATGGTACTAAGAGGTCCCTAAGATAAGACGGGACCTGATTATTCAAAACCTTATAAATAAGAAGAAGAATTTTAAATTCTATTCTGGAATTAACAGGGAGCCAATGAAGAGAAGCCAATATGGGTGAAATATGCTCTCTCCTTCTAGTCCCTGTCAGTACTCTAGCTGCAGCATTTTGAATTAACTGAAGGCTTTTCAGGGAACTTTTAGGACAACCTGATAATAATGAATTACAGTAGTCCAGCCTAGAAGAAAGCAGCATCACTCTGAGACAAGACCTTTCTAAATTTAGAGATATTGCGCAAATGCAAAAAAGCAATCCTACATATTTGCTTAATATGCACATTGAAGGACATATCCTGATCAAAAATGACTCCAAGATTTCTCACAGTATTACTGGAGGTCAGGGTAATGCCATCCAGAGTAAGGATCTGGTTAGACACCATGTTTCTAAGATTTGTGGGGCCAAGTACAATAACTTCAGTTTTATCGGAATTTAAAAGCAGGAAATTAGAGGTCATCCATGTCTTTATGTCTGAAAGACATTCCTACAGTTTAACTAATTGGTGTGTGTCATCTGGCTTCATGAATAGATAAAGCTGGGTATCATCTGCGTAACAATGAAAATTTAAGCAATGCTTTCTAATAACACTGCCTAAGGGAAGCATGTATAAAGTGAATAAAATTGGTCCTAGCACAGAACCTTGTTTAACTCCATAATTAACCTTAGTCTGTGAAGAAGACTCCCCATTTACATGAACAAATTGTAATCTATTAGATAAATATGATTCAAACAACTGCAGCGCAGTGCCTTTAATACCTATGGCATGCTCTAATCTCTGTAATAACATTTTATGGTCAACAGTATCAAAAGCACAGAGGACAAGCACAGAGATGAGTCCACTGTCTGAGGCCATAAGAAGATCATTTGTAACCTTCACTATTGCTGTTTCTGTACTATGATGAATTCTGAAACCTGACTGAAACTCTTCAAATAGACCATTCCTCTGCAGATGATCAGTTAGCTGTTTTACAACTACCCTTTCAAGAATTTTTGAGAGAAAAGGAAGGTTGGAGATTGGCCTATAATTAGCTAAGATAGCTGGGTCAAGTGATGGCTTTTTAAGTAATGGTTTAATTACTGCCACCTTAAATGCCTGTGGTACATAGCGAACTAATAAAGATAAATTGATCATATTTAAGATCGAAGCATTAACTAATGGTAGGGCTTCCATGAGCAGCCTGGTAGGAATGGGGTCTAATAGACATGTTGATGGTTTGGAGGAAGTAACTAATGAAAATAACTCAGACAGAACAATCAGAGAGAAAGCGTCTAGCCAAATACCAGCATTACTGAAGGCAGCCGAACATAAAGATATGTCTTTGGGATGGTTATGAATAATTTTTTCTCTAATAGTTAAATTTTTATTTGCAAAGAAAGTCATGAAGTCATTACTAGTTAAAGGAATACTAGGCTCAATAGAGCTCTGACTCTTTGTCAGCCTGGCTACAGTGCTGAAAAGAAACCTGGGGTTGTTCTTATTTTCTTCAATTAGTGATGAATAGTAAGATGTCCTAGCTTTACGGAGGGCTTTTTTATAGAGCAACAGACTCTTTTTCCAGGCTAAATGAAGATCTTCTAAATTAGTGAGACGCCATTTCCTCTCCAGGTTACGGGTTATCTGCTTTAAGCTGCGAGTTTGTGGGTTATACCATGGAGTCAAGCATTTCTGATTTAAGGCTCTCTTTTTCAGAGGAGCTACAGCATCCAAAGTTGTGCTCAATGAGGATGTAAAGCTATTGACGAGATAATCTATCTCACTCACAGAGTTTAGGTAGCTACTCTGCACTGTGTTGGTATATGGCATTGAAGAACATAACAAAGAAGGAATCATATCCTTAAACCTAGTTACAGCACTTTCAGAAAGACTTCTACTGTAATGAAACTTATTCCCCACTGCTGGGTAGTCCATTAAAGTAAATGTAAATGTTATTCAGAAATGATCAGACAACAGGGGGTTTTCAAGGAATACTGTTAAGTCTTCAATTTCTATGCCATATGTCAGAACAAGATCTAAAGTGCGGTTAAAATGGTGGGTGGGCTCATTTACATTTTGAGCGGAGCCAACTGAATCTAAAAATAGATTAAATGCAGTGTTGAGGCTGTCATTCTCAGCATCTTTGTGGATGTTAAAATCACCCACTATAATTATCTGAGCTAAGCACTAAGTCAGACAAAAGGTCTGAAAATTCACAGAGAAACTCACAGTAACGACCAGGTGGACGATAGATAATAACAAATAAAACTGGTTTTTGAGACTTCCAATTTGGATGGACAAGACTAAGAGTCAAGATTTCAAATGAATTAAAGCTCTGTCTGAGTCTTTGATTAATTAATAAGCTGGAGTGGAAAATTGCTGTTAATCCTCCTCCTCGACCTGTGCTACGAGCGTTCTGGCAGTTAGTGTGACTTGGGGGTGTTGACTCATTTAAACTAACATATTCATCCTGCTGTAACCAGGTTTCTGTAAGGCAGAATAAATTAATATGTTGATCAATTATTATATCATTTACTAACAGGGACTTAGAAGAGAGAGACCTAATGTTTAATAGACTACATTTAACTGTTTTAGTCTGTGGTGCAGTTGAAGGTGCTATATTATTTTTTCTTTTTGAATTTTTATGCTTAAATAGATTTTTGCTGGTTGTTGGTGGTCTGGGAGCAGGCACCGTCTCTACGGGGATGGGGTAGTGAGGGGATAGCAGGGGGAGAGAAGCTGCAGAGAGGTGTGTAAGACTACAACTCTGCTTCCTGGTCCCAACCCTGGATAGTCACAATTTGGAGGGTTTAATAAATTGGCCAGATTTCTAGAGATGAGAGCTGCTCCATCCAAAGTGGGATGGATGCCGTCTCTCCTAACAAGACCAGGTTTTCCCTAGAAACTTTGCCAATTATGTATGAAGCCCACCTCATTTTTTGGATATATAAAAGGTGGCAGATAGGAATCAACAGAATAAGCATGCAAAAAAATAAGCATGCAAAAAATAAGCATGCATGAAATTGACAAATATGATTTGAAACACTGTGGTTCATACTGGACAAGCAGCTCAGCAGGGGAAGAATGAATTAGGATTTGTTCAAATCATTTTTATCCACTAAATATTACAGCAAAGTGGTTTCAAATTTTAGTAGCATGAAGAATGAGTCAAACTTTAGAGTCCCAACTGGTGTTGAACTACATGGCAAGTGAGCCCACAATAAGTGAAGATCAAATGTATTCAAAAGAACGACATCCCTGGAATAGACCCTTCTCTACCCGGAAAAAAATCAGTTGACTTCTTATTATACTGGCAGTATGATAATAAGAAAACAATACATTTATGTTAGTTTTTCAACAGCCAGTATGATAGCAATAGTTTGCCGTAATTAACTTAGATAAAACTTTAATTATAAGTATATTATATTTGTAATCATATAACTATATTCTGCTAGTACTAATGTAATCATAAAATATTATTAATTTGGTGTATTGCATGACATGTTTTACTGTTATCTGAAGTTTGACCTAATTTAGGTGACATTTGACCTCAAGCGAAATCCTGAAGGTCAAGGTCAATAAGTTATCACAGTTAATGGCTTATAAGCAAGGCCTATCACTATGTTCATGCCAAATTTGGAGGCCAAATGTCAACAATTGCAATCAGGAAAGTTGTTTTGTTGAATTTAGTGTTTGACCTTCCTGTGACCTTGACCTTTGACCTTGAGCTAGATTCTTTTGTGTCCTGAAAGGTACCTTACTAGGGCTGCTATATGTGAAGTTGCAAGAGTCTCTGATGTAAACTGTGTGCTGCACAGCGAGTTAAACGTGAAAAATACAATATTACAAACAAACAAACAAAAAACAACAACAACAAAAAACAAGATATGGCAAGATATTGGGGGTGGGGTGGGGGGGGCGGGGAGTGGGAGATATCCAGGGGGGAAGATAACTGTTACACCGGCTTTTTCCAGCTGGCTTTTGACAACATCTATCTATCAAGATCCTCTTGCTTGCCTCTACTGGTGGTTGGCTCTCACTGCGGTATTGTATCACTTCCTGTTCCGGAGCACAGCGGTGTTTTTCTGTATCTGTTAGCTGTTTAATCTGCGCAGTTAGATTGATCTAGTTATCTAGATTACGATTTGTTTCCCAGTGTAATCTTTACGTGCCTTAACTAAAGCACTCCTTCTGCTGAATCACCTCTAAATTATTTACACATTATTCACTTTGCGTGTTTTTAGGAATCCGCTAGCTTAGCGTAGCTACTAGCTCTTAGCCGATTTAGCATGGCGGCTTCTCCTGTCTCTCCCGCACTTTTCTGCTCTGGGTGTGAAATGTTTAGTTATTCCTCGGCCTCCTTTAGCAGTAACGGTACTTGTAATAAGTGTAGCTTATTCGTAGCTTTGGAGGCCAGGCTGGGCGAATTGGAGACTCGGCTCCGCACCGTGGAAAATTCTACAGTTAGCCAGGCCCCTGTAGTCGGTGCGGACCAAGGTAGCTTAGCCGCCGTTAGTTCCCCCCTGGCAGATCCCGAGCAGCCGGGAAAGCAGGCTGACTGGGTGACTGTGAGGAGGAAGCGTAGCCCTAAACAGAAGCCCCGTGTACACCGCCTACACCGCCAACCCGTTCACATCTCTAACCGTTTTTCCCCACTCGACGACACACCCGCCGAGGATCAAACTCTGGTTATTGGCGACTCTGTTTTGAGAAATGTGAAGTTAGCGACACCAGCAACCATAGTCAATTGTCTTCCGGGGGCCAGAGCAGGCGACATTGAAGGAAATTTTAAACTGCTGGCTAAGGCTAAGCGTAAATTTGGTAAGATTGTAATTCACGTCGGCAGTAATGACACCCGGTTACGCCAATCGGAGGTCACTAAAATTAACATTAAATCGGTGTGTAACTTTGCAAAAACAATGTCGGACTCTGTAGTTTTCTCTGGGCCCCTCCCCAATCGGACCGGGAGTGACATGTTTAGCCGCATGTTCTCCTTGAATTGCTGGCTGTCTGAGTGGTGTCCAAAAAATGAGGTGGGCTTCATAGATAATTGGCAAAGCTTCTGGGGAAAACCTGGTCTTGTTAGGAGAGACGGCATCCATCCCACTTTGGATGGAGCAGCTCTCATTTCTAGAAATCTGGCCAATTTTCTTAAATCCTCCAAACCGTGACTATCCAGGGTTGGGACCAGGAAGCAGAGTTGTAGTCTTACACACCTCTCTGCAGCTTCTCTCCCCCTGCCATCCCCTCATTACCCCATCCCCGTAGAGACGGTGCCTGCTCCCAGACTACCAATATCCAGCAAAAATCTATTTAAGCATAAAAATTCAAAAAGAAAAAATAATATAGCACCTTCAACTGCACCACAGACTAAAACAGTTAAATGTGGTCTATTAAACATTAGGTCTCTCTCTTCTAAGTCCCTGTTGGTAAATGATATAATAATTGATCAACATATTGATTTATTCTGCCTAACAGAAACCTGGTTACAGCAGGATGAATATGTTAGTTTAAATGAGTCAACACCCCCGAGTCACACTAACTGTCAGAATGCTCGTAGCACGGGCCGGGGCGGAGGATTAGCAGCAATCTTCCATTCCAGCTTATTAATTAATCAAAAACCCAGACAGAGCTTTAATTCATTTGAAAGCTTGTCTCTTAGTCTTGTCCATCCAAATTGGAAGTCCCAAAAACCAGTTTTATTTGTTATTATCTATCGTCCACCTGGTCGTTACTGTGAGTTTCTCTGTGAATTTTCAGACCTTTTGTCTGACTTAGTGCTTAGCTCAGATAAGATAATTATAGTGGGCGATTTTAACATCCACACAGATGCTCAGAATGACAGCCTCAACACTGCATTTAATCTATTCTTAGACTCTATTGGCTTTGCTCAAAAAGTAAATGAGTCCACCCACCACTTTAATCATATCTTAGATCTTGTTCTGACTTATGGTATGGAAATAGAAGACTTAACAGTATTCCCTGAAAACTCCCTTCTGTCTGATCATTTCTTAATAACATTTACATTTACTCTGATGGACTACCCAGCAGTAGGGAATAAGTTTCATTACACTAGAAGTCTTTCAGAAAGCGCTGTAACTAGGTTTAAGGATATGATTCCTTCTTTATGTTCTCTAATGCCATATAACAACACAGTGCAGAGTAGCTACCTAAACTCTGTAAGGGAGATAGAGTATCTCGTCAATAGTTTTACATCCTCATTGAAGACAACTTTGGATGCTGTAGCTCCTCTGAAAAAGAGAGCTTTAAATCAGAAGTGTCTGACTCCGTGGTATAACTCACAAACTCGTAGCTTAAAGCAGATAACCCGTAAGTTGGAGAGGAAATGGCGTCTCACTAATTTAGAAGATCTTCACTTAGCCTGGAAAAAGAGTCTGTTGCTCTATAAAAAAGCCCTCCGTAAAGCTAGGACATCTTTCTACTCATCACTAATTGAAGAAAATAAGAACAACCCCAGGTTTCTTTTCAGCACTGTAGCCAGGCTGACAAAGAGTCAGAGCTCTATTGAGCTGAGTATTCCATTAACTTTAACTAGTAATGACTTCATGACTTTCTTTGCTAACAAAATTTTAACTATTAGAGAAAAAATTACTCATAACCATCCCAAGACGTATCGTTATCTTTGGCTGCTTTCAGTGATGCCGGTATTTGGTTAGACTCTTTCTCTCCGATTGTTCTGTCTGAGTTATTTTCATTAGTTACTTCATCCAAACCATCAACATGTTTATTAGACCCCATTCCTACCAGGCTGCTCAAGGAAGCCCTACCATTATTTAATGCTTCGATCTTAAATATGATCAATCTATCTTTGTTAGTTGGCTATGTACCACAGGCTTTTAAGGTGGCAGTAATTAAACCATTACTTAAAAAGCCATCACTTGACCCAGCTATCTTAGCTAATTATAGGCCAATCTCCAACCTTCCTTTTCTCTCAAAAATTCTTGAAAGGGTAGTTGTAAAACAGCTAACTGATCATCTGCAGAGGAATGGTCTATTTGAAGAGTTTCAGTCAGGTTTTAGAATTCATCATAGTACAGAAACAGCATTAGTGAAGGTTACAAATGATCTTCTTATGGCCTCGGACAGTGGACTCATCTCTGTGCTTGTTCTGTTAGACCTCAGTGCTGCTTTTGATACTGTTGACCATAAAATTTTATTACAGAGATTAGAGCATGCCATAGGTATTAAAGGCACTGCGCTGCGGTGGTTTGAATCATATTTGTCTAATAGATTACAATTTGTTCATGTAAATGGGGAATCTTCTTCACAGACTAAAGTTAATTATGGAGTTCCACAAGGTTCTGTGCTAGGACCAATTTTATTCACTTTATATATGCTTCCCTTAGGCAGTATTATTAGACGGTATTGCTTAAATTTTCATTGTTACGCAGATGATACCCAGCTTTATCTATCCATGAATCCAGAGGACACACACCAATTAGCTAAACTGCAGGATTGTCTTACAGACATAAAGACATGGATGACCTCTAATTTCCTGCTTTTAAACTCAGATAAAACTGAAGTTATTGTACTTGGCCCCACAAATCTTAGAAACATGGTGTCTAACCAGATCCTTACTCTGGATGGCATTACCCTGACCTCTAGTAATACTGTGAGAAATCTTGGAGTCATTTTTGATCAGGATATGTCATTCAAAGCGCATATTAAACAAATATGTAGGACTGCTTTTTTGCATTTACGCAATATCTCTAAAATCAGAAAGGTCTTGTCTCAGAGTGATGCTGAAAAACTAATTCATGCATTTATTTCCTCTAGGCTGGACTATTGTAATTCATTATTATCAGGTTGTCCTAAAAGTTCCCTAAAAAGCCTTCAGTTAATTCAAAATGCTGCAGCTAGAGTACTGACGGGGACTAGAAGGAGAGAGCATATCTCACCCATATTGGCCTCTCTTCATTGGCCTGTTAATTCTAGAATAGAATTTAAAATTCTTCTTCTTACTTATAAGGTTTTGAATAATCAGGTCCCATCTTATCTTAGGGACCTCGTAGTACCATATCACCCCAATAGAGCGCTTCGCTCTCAGACTGCAGGCTTACTTGTAGTTCCTAGGGTTTGTAAGAGTAGAATGGGAGGCAGAGCCTTCAGCTTTCAGGCTCCTCTCCTGTGGAACCAGCTCCCAATTCAGATCAGGGAGACAGACACCCCTCTCTACTTTTAAGATTAGGCTTAAAACTTTCCTTTTTGCTAAAGCTTATAGTTAGGGCTGGATCAGGTGACCCTGAACCATCCCTTAGTTATGCTGCTATAGACGTAGACTGCTGGGGGGTTCCCATGATGCACTGTTTCTTTCTCTTTTTGCTCTGTATGCACCACTCTGCATTTAATCATTAGTGATCGATCTCTGCTCCCCTCCACAGCATGTCTTTTTCCTGGTTCTCTCCCTCAGCCCCAACCAGTCCCAGCAGAAGACTGCCCCTCCCTGAGCCTGGTTCTGCTGGAGGTTTCTTCCTGTTAAAAGGGAGTTTTTCCTTCCCACTGTAGCCAAGTGCTTGCTCACAGGGGGTCGTTTTGACCGTTGGGGTTTTACATAATTATTGTATGGCCTTGCCTTACAATATAAAGCGCCTTGGGGCAACTGTTTGTTGTGATTTGGCGCTATATAAAAAAATTGATTGATTGATTGAACATCTATGAGCGTTAGTGCGTGTTAGCCACTGAGCTGCCCAGTGTAAAAATGGCAAATATAGGGTCTGTGGGCCAGACTAAAGTTCCAGCATCATCTCCCTCAGTGCAAATTGATGTTTGATCACCAAAATATCACTTTGATTCAATCATCCACACATTTCTCTTTATCCACTCTGACCTTGCTTTCTTCTTTCAGTTAGTGCTGTTTTTTGTTTAGCCTCAATGTATGTACCAAGTCCAATTTTCATACAGTTCTGTCACAAAAAATGACTCATGTTTTTTTTTTCCCATTTGTTTTGTTGTGCATTTTCTATTTTCACAGCATATTGCTTTAATTTTTTTCTGTCCTGTCTTTTTGACCTCTTCCTTGGTCTACCTGTATATTTTCCTTTTATAATCTTCCCACACAGTTTATGCTTCCACTAAACTGATCTCAGTCAACATGTAGGCTGATTGAAATCAACCAACATCTTTTGTCACAACATGTGTTGGGTTTCCCTATTGGAGGATTTTTTCCAATCCTTTCTATTTTTTAAATCCCAAATATGGCACTGTTGGTGCCATATTTGCTTTTATATAACGGCGGAGTGGATCCTTGTCATTTGATTGGTGCTTTGTATGTCACATGACATGGATTAATTCATTCCATTTGTGTTGCATTGCATTCAGAGTGCGGCTTGGTTCCATTTAGAGTGCAAATTTTGTTCCATACGTTTGGTACCATTGCACTCTCATGTGCGCGTGCACATGCACGGCCTCATGCACACGCGCACATGTGATGATGCATACACAAGTGCGCACGAGTATGCGTGCTCGTGCACGTGCACACATGCTCGTGCACGTATACTTGCGCGCACGTCGCAAAAACACTCGCGCACGTGCGCACCCACGCATGCTCGTGCACGCACACACAAAACCAGTCCACTGTGCTGCCTGGAGGTTGTTAGCAGGAAGAGAACAAAAGCTGGACTCATTTTTGACGTGATTGTTTTATTTATTTTTTTTTTTGCTGCACTGAGGACGTATACAGTCTTATTTTTGTTGTTCACGCACGCACAAGCGCCAACCAGGTTGCGTGTGTGTGTGCACGCGCGCGGGGGACACAACGCTCCTGAGATGTAATTTGAGCTAACTGACACTGCTTATTCTTGTAGGATACAGACACACACACACACAAAACAAATCCACTGTGCTGCCTGTTAGCAGGAAGAGGAAGAAAACCTGGACTTATGTCTCACGTGACTTTTTTTTTGTTGCACTGAAGAGGTACAGCTGGACCGAGCTGGTAGCGCCCACGGGACAGCAACAAGATGATTTGATTGAGTTAACTGACGCTGCCACACACACACACACACACACACACACACACACACACACACACACACACACACACACACACACACACACACACACACACACACACAAAATCCACTCCCCTGTAAGCCCCTGGATGCATGAAGAGCTGCTAACATGAAACGCTGATGTGATTTTTGGCTGAACTACACAAAGTCTTTTTTTTTTTTAATGGAAGTCCGAAGTCAGTGCACAGCATCACTGGACTACACATCACAGTGGAACACCAAAATGTAAGTCCCTTTTCTGTTGTTCATAAATTAATAAAATATCAAATGACAATGATCTATTTTAGCCGTTATATATTCGCCGTTATATATATTATATATTCGCCTCGTCGAATGGTTTGTTCCAGCTTTCACCTAATGAAATATTCGTACCATTGAACTCATAAACATTCATTATTTGTATATCAATTAGCCAAGTACACCACAGCCTGGTTATATGAAGCAGTACCAAAGGAAATAGCCTAAGCATTCGTACTCAAACTTTAGTCAAACACTAAAAACAGTGGCATGCTATGAGAAAAGACGAGGCAACTTAGACCCGTCTAACTCTTGTCCAAAGGTGTTAAATTTAGACCACCCATTTGAGGTGATTTGAGTCCTGGGGCACATTTTCAAAAGCAGGTTCAACAAACACTATCTGAACTCTGTGTTGATTTACCCAGAGATGGGAGGTTTTCGGCTCCAGAACATCTGATCTGAGTTAGCTTCATTAACTCAGAGTAGCTTCAAACTGTGCACCACAACTACAAAAAAGCCAGCATTAATGGATCCCCGATACTGAGATTCACCATGGCAACTGCTAAAAAGAGTTTAATGTATTTATTTTTTTAAACAGTCAACTTATTTCACACCACTGGAATTGGAAATCGTTATGCAAGTGTTTTTTTTTTTTTTTTTTACCAAAAATGACCAAGAAAAATGGCTGGAGCTGCAGAAGAGTGAGAAATTGCTCGGGAGAAAACAGTTGCTTAAATCAATGTGTGTATTTGATTTATTTATTTATATTTAATCAACTCAAGTCTGGGAGTATGCACTGATGCTGTGCGTTGCCACATCCACAACACCGCTGAACCACCTTGGGTCCTCGATGACAACCACCTAGGCAGACAACCAGACCACTGCATCCCTGGGTGTGGTTCTGCATCTGTAACTGTTGGTGGTCCTCCAGGCTATAGTCCATCCTTTTAGGGCTTGGTAGTGGGATTGGCAGTTCAGCCACCATAAAACTTCTTACACAGTTCGGAGACAAAAAGAAAGATTCCTGTTTACACTTTCCGTAGGAGTATCTCTGCCGCTGCCTTTTGTCAGAAGGTAGCGTGCATTATAAAAGGAATGGGGGAAAGTCATCTGCAGCCTCACTTCCTGAGAAGAAGAAACCACAGGAGAGCACCAAGGATCTTGTCTTTTGTTGGATGGTGGCTGGTGTGGTGCTGAGGGGTCATCCACTGCACGGTGATGCCCAGGTCCAAACCTGAGGCAACCCAGGCACCTGAAACATCCTTTCATATTTATGTCATTCATTCACTTTCTATACCCGCTTACTCTAATTAACGGTCATGGGGGAGGTAACTAATAGTTACCTCCCCCGTGATTAGTTACTTTTCTGATTAGTCAATCTTAAGAGTAACCAGGTTAGATTATTAATTACGTTATTAATTACATTACTTTTTGCAAGTTGTCGGCAGCTTCTAATAAAGCAATCGCACAAAGCTGCTAATGAAGTAACTATAACGCAACTAAAAAAGTAACTAATAAAGTAACTTTTCAAAGTTACTTTGGCAACACTAAATGGAACCCAGGTACCATAGCAAAAGGTATTTTACAGAGTACATTTTTTTCAAAATTGCAACAAGATGCATGTGGTATTAATCTTGCTCGGGTTAAAAATGTGTTTGACAGCTGGATGGTTCCTGATATCATCTTTGAAATCACTGTGCAATTTTTGTCATGCTTAATTTACATTTTTCTTTCATGGTCAGTTTCCTCAAAGAGAGCGTATGTTTTGTTATTATTCCTTGTATTCCTTTTCTCATTTTGTTCCACTCATTGTGGGCGAAGAGAGGTATCACATCCACAGAATATGCTTTGACCAGAAGGAAAATTAAATCACAGTGTAGATAAAACTAGTTAACGGGCTATTGAGCATATGTAAAGAAGAAGGAAATTCAGGCTATTTACATGACAGCTACTTTCACAATTTTACTCTGGATTTTCCTTTGTCAAACAATCTCCCACAAAAAAACAACAAAACAAACAAACAAACAAAACAGGCCCAGGTAATTAAGGTCTGTAAACACTCACTCGCACTAATTTGCATTGTTAAACTGGCCATGCACTATAGATTATGCCAGAATTATGGAGAACCATGTCATATTGCAAAGTGCAGGGTGCAACTACAGTGGGTATATGCGTGCAGCTGAGATGAGACTGCATCGCAGCATTTCAAGTGTTGCATATTGAAAACTCCTGCAATACAATCAGTATCATATTTCTTGCATTACATCATGATGTATTTTGCACAGTACAATATACATGTTGTTACAGACAGAGAAACACACAGACATGAGCACAGCCATTTGCATCAAATGGGGGCAGCCAAAAGAAAAACAGATTTAACAATACACTCACCTGTGCCCAAATTCCATGAGACTTACATAAAGAATTTATGTGATGCAGGTTCCTGTGGAGATATAGGCTCTTGCTGTTGAAAGTCCAAATAAGAGCAGCCGACAAAGAAAAAAAACTGTGCACCTTGAAAAGACCTTTCAATTTATGCAGATGATGGCGTCCACACACGTAAACCTTTTGCTGTTCCTTGCACCTGACAGTCTCGTTTCTATGTTTTGATTTACGTGCATAAGATAAAAAAATTATAATTTTTGGCGCTGATTTGTCTTGGAGCAAACAAAATCTATTCTGTGTTCAAGGAAAGTATTCCATTTTTGTTAGGACCCACATAAACACACAATAACAATGTCCATAACTCAGCATCTCTCTGTGTAGCATTCTGCACATGCTCAACTTCACACTTTACATGAACAAATCAAATGTGAGACCTAACAAATTGAATGTTATGTGCAGAGCTCTAGTGCTCTATGTAGAAAAATGCAGCCTTATATATGTGATATATGTGTTTTTTTTTTCTCTCCATTACTCTTGAACACAAAAAAAACCCCAAAACCTTTTGTGTAGCTACCACCCTCTTCCATCACTGCAGTGCACGGCGCAGACTGGGGATCACACCGTGACATGTACACTTATGCTGCAGTTTTTCTGCAATAGGCTTCTGTGTTCCGTTCATGCATCTATGATACAGCAGTATCGCTTCACACTGTGATGCAGTGTGTGGCTGGCTTTAAACTTCAACTTTCAATATTTGTATGAGAAAGTCAACCTGCAGGTGTGAAGTCTTCAAATGGAAATAATTTGACTTTTGTGTTTAATATTGTCATTTGATTATGAGGGGGTGGCAGCCATGTGGTTAAGTGTGCTAGTTTCCAGTGCAGAAGGTTTGTGGTTCAAACGGGGGTGATCAATTTGACCTCGTTCACAGATCTCTTTTTATTTTATAGTAACACTTTCAGTAAGAAAGATATTAATTCTTATCCAGTCCTCATGTTGCATTTCAGTAGCTGTGTATCATTCAATATTATGAGCTCGCTCATGGTACGGGGCGTCCTAAACAGGAAGTGCCAATTTTCAAATCCACAGTAAAACAGGAAATGTTCAAATGTCAAACACTTCCTGGATTGACACACGAGATCCCATGGAATCTCACGGGAACTCAGTGGCAAGCTCACACTCAAACAGGAAGTGCCAATTTATCAGTCACAGTGAAACAGGAAATGTTCAAATATCAAACATTTCCTGGCATGGGTGGAGTTAGAGCGGAGGCCGAGGTTTCACTGGACTTTCCTGAAATCTGATTGGACACAGATGATTGACATGTCACAGCACCACACGTCTGGTTGAAGGAGCTGCATTTTTAAATCAGTGAGTCACATTGACTGCTAGGTTCCTCCTGTCCAGTAGTTAGTGCTGTGTACCACAAAAAGTTCTAATCCACCTTAGTAGAAGAAGAAAAACGTTTGCTCCAGATTTGAACTGAACACGTTGTTTGAACTATGGAATTCTAATCACACCAAACTTATATTGGTGAGTAAACGACCGTATATTATGACAGAAATGAGGTCCAGGTTGTTAAAAGCAGCATTTCTCCTTTAATTCGGGTTGCCTTATGTACACATTATTAAACTAAGACAGCAGCTTGTTCATGTTGGCTTATTAGTGCAGCAGATAACTGAAACAAGCCTTCAAATGGTGATACGAGCATCAAATTCTACACAAATACAGCTGGAGCAAAATTAATGGAGCAACTTTAACTTTTGACCCCTGTACAAACTGAAACTGACCTTTGTCACCATTCTTGCTGCTTTTACCTCATAACTCCATAACATTCAGTCACAGATTGTCCAAACTATACCTTTTTGGAATTTTTATGAACAGACAAATAATGTGGTGTAGTTTTCTATATGATTGGAGCATCTTTTAATTTAGACCAGGGGTGGGCAACATGTTCCAGAAAGGGCCAAGAGGGTGCAGGTTTTCTTTGCAGCCACTGATTCCACCAGGTGATTTCACTGATTAATATCACTTTGAGCAGATGGAATCAGTTAATGAGTGAAATCACCTGGTGGAGTCAGTGGCTGCAAAGAAACCCCGCACCCTCTTGGCCCTTTCTGGAACAAGTTGCCCACCGCTGATTTTGACCCATGTGTAATTCTTCAATTGACCCCTACCTGGCTGCCTATTGAAAATTCAAGTGGCCAATCAGTTTTATTTATTTATTTTTTTTATAGTTAATATCTATGGATTCTTTGTGCCAAATTTGGTGCTTGTATCAACATGTGCAGGATTCCACTCTAAATATTCTCTTATCTGTTGCACTACGAGTATATATAAAAAGTAAGATGCTGCTTCTCAGTGTTTCCCAATTGCCCTCAAAAGTATTGGTACACTTGGTATTTCACACATTTTAATTTGTTTATTCCATTTCAAATAATTTTTTTTCTAAAATTATCTTCCTTAACTCAAACTGAAAGCAAATCTCTTAAACATGATATAAATTAATTAAAAATATAAAATCTCAGCTTCCTGATGAAGTGGTGTAGAGGAGGATTTTCTTTAAAAGAAGACCTGAAAGTTCAGCTACAATTTGACAGAAAGTACATTTGAGATGAAAGCCTAGATTTGATGTCTTGGTGAAAGACATTTTGGATTTCTTCATAACTGATGTAAATAAAGTCCAAGACATATTCAGCAACTTGTAAATGTTCATGTTTCCATCCCCTGTCTAAAGAAAACTGGCAATAAAACTGTTGTGTGTTGGGGGGTTTGGCTGGATATTTTGGTGTTGTTTTCTTTTCTTTGCTCTCCAGGTGGTGTGCAAACTGGTTTTTGTCTGTGGAGAAGGTGCTGGCAGAAGAGTCCTTCACCCTCATCAGCATTATTGGCTGCACTTGTGGAGGATGTTCATGTGCAGGCCTAATGACTTGCAGCACCTGTGGATGATGCTCACGTGCAAACTCAAAAGACTTTCAGCTGAAGCAGATAATGAGATGGCGTTCTGCATTTAAGCCATGAGTGATTCGAGCAGAATTGCCGGGAACTCGACCTTGTGACGTTCATTTGTGAGACGCTGAGGACCGCGCCTGGGTTTGACACATCGTGCCTGTGAAGGAGGACGGGTGAGGGACACATGCTGTCAGCACACATCAGAGGTGATGATTGTCTGAATAAGTGTTAATAGTAATTTGGTATTTTGATACGCAGTATATTTGAACATTGATGAGAACTGTGCAGCTCGCTTCTCACTGCCGTGGTGTACGGAATGATGATCCTCCACCTGTTGTGAGAAGCTGCTCATTTACATAATGCTTAAATTCAGACCTGAATGTGTTGCTGATAGTGTGTGCCTTTGAAGGATATTTGTTGTAGCTGTTGACTTACCTCACCTTTCCCATCCTTCACAGAGTCAGTTTGTTGTATCCACCTGGGGGGTGTTCGGCGGTGAGTCTGGGTCCAGAAGCGTCGGGCTTCAATCCATTTGGGGGCTGGAGAGTGCGCTGTCCTTCACCTCCTATCCCCTCTGGCAGATCCCGAGCAGCCAGGAAAGCAGGCCGACTGGGTGACTGTGAGGAGGAAGCGTAGTCCTAAACAGAAGCCCCGTGTACACCGCCAACCCGTTCACATTTCTAACCGTTTTTCCCCACTCGACGACACACCCGCCGAGGAACAAACTCTGGTTATTGGCGACTCTGTTTTGAGAAATGTGAAGTTAGCGACACCAGCAACCATAGTCAATTGTCTTCCGGGGGCCAGAGCAGGCGACATTGAAGGAAATTTGAAACTGCTGGCTAAGGCTAAGCGTAAATTTGGTAAGATTGTAATTCACGTCGGCAGTAATGACACCCGGTTACGCCAATCAGAGGTCACTAAAATTAACATTGAATCGGTGTGTAACTTTGCAAAAACAATGTCGGACTCTGTAGTTTTCTCTGGGCCCCTCCCCAATCGGACCGGGAGTGACATGTTTAGCCGCATGTTCTCCTTGAATTGCTGGCTGTCTGAGTGGTGTCCAAAAAATGAGGTGGGCTTCATAGATAATTGGCAAAGCTTCTGGGGAAAACCTGGTCTTGTTAGGAGAGACGGCATCCATCCCACTTTGGATGGAGCAGCTCTCATTTCTAGAAATCTGGCCAATTTTCTTAAATCCTCCAAACCGTGACTATCCAGGGTTGGGACCAGGAAGCAGAGTTGTAGTCTTACACACCTCTCTGCAGCTTCTCTCCCCCTGCCATCCCCTCATTACCCCATCCCCGTAGAGACGGTGTCTGCTACCAGACCACCAATAACCAGCAAAAATCTATTTAAGCATAAAAATTCAAAAAGAAAAAATAATATAGCACCTTCAACTGCACCACAGACTAAAACAGTTAAATGTGGTCTATTAAACATTAGGTCTCTCTCTTCTAAGTCCCTGTTGGTAAATGATATAATAATTGATCAACATATTGATTTATTCTGCCTTACAGAAACCTGGTTACAGCAGGATGAATATGTTAGTTTAAATGAGTCAACACCCCCGAGTCACACTAACTGTCAGAATGCTCGTAGCACGGGCCGAGGCGGAGGATTAGCAGCAATCTTCCATTCCAGCTTATTAATTAATCAAAAACCCAGACAGAGCTTTAATTCATTTGAAAGCTTGACTCTTAGTCTTGTCCATCCAAATTGGAAGTCCCAAAAAACAGTTTTATTTGTTATTATCTATCGTCCACCTGGTCGTTACTGTGAGTTTCTCTGTGAATTTTCAGACCTTTTGTCTGACTTAGTGCTTAGCTCAGATAAGATAATTATAGTGGGCGATTTTAACATCCACACAGATGCTGAGAATGACAGCCTCAACACTGCATTTAATCTATTATTAGACTCTATTGGCTTTGCTCAAAATGTAAATGAGTCCACCCACCACTTTAATCATATCTTAGATCTTGTTCTGACTTATGGTATGGAAATAGAAGACTTAACAGTATTCCCTGAAAACTCCCTTCTGTCTGATCATTTCTTAATAACATTTACATTTACTCAGATGGACTACCCAGCAGTGGAGAATAAGTTTCATTACACTTGAAGTCTTTCAGAAAGCGCTGTAACTAGGTTTAAGGATATGATTCCTTCTTTATGTTCTCTAATGCCATATACCAACACAGTGCAGAGTAGCTACCTAAACTCTGTAAGTGAGATAGAGTATCTCGTCAATAGTTTTACATCCTCATTGAAGACAACTTTGGATGCTGTAGCTCCTCTGAAAAAGAGAGCTTTAAATCAGAAGTGCCTGACTCCGTGGTATAACTCACAAACTCGTAGCTTAAAGCAGATAACCCGTAAGTTGGAGAGGAAATGGCGTCTCACTAATTTAGAAGATCTTCACTTAGCCTGGAAAAAGAGTCTGTTGCTCTATAAAAAAGCCCTCCGTAAAGCTAGGACATCTTTCTACTCATCACTAATTGAAGAAAATAAGAACAACCCCAGGTTTCTTTTCAGCACTGTAGCCATGCTGACAAAGAGTCAGAGCTCTATTGAGCTGAGTATTCCATTAACTTTAACTAGTAATGACTTCATGACTTTCTTTGCTAACAAAATTTTAACTGTTAGAGAAAAAATTACTCATAACCATCCCAAAGACGTATCGTTATCTTTGGCTGCTTTCAGTGATGCCGGTATTTGGTTAGACTCTTTCTCTCCGATTGTTCTGTCTGAGTTATTTTCATTAGTTACTTCATCCAAACCATCAACATGTTTATTAGACCCCATTCCTACCAGGCTGCTCAAGGAAGCCCTACCATTATTTAATGCTTCGATCTTAAATATGATCAATCTATCTTTGTTAGTTGGCTATGTACCACAGGCTTTTAAGGTAGCAGTAATTAAACCATTACTTAAAAAGCCATCACTTGACCCAGCTATCTTAGCTAATTATAGGCCAATCTCCAACCTTCCTTTTCTCTCAAAAATTCTTGAAAGGGTAGTTGTAAAACAGCTAACTGATCTGCAGAGGAATGGTCTATTTGAAGAGTTTCAGTCAGGTTTTAGAATTCATCATAGTACAGAAACAGCATTAGTGAAGGTTACAAATGATCTTCTTATGGCCTCGGACAGTGGACTCATCTCTGTGCTTGTTCTGTTAGACCTCAGTGCTGCTTTTGATACTGTTGACCATAAAATTTTATTACAGAGATTAGAGCATGCCATAGGTATTAAAGGCACTGCGCTGCGGTGGTTTGATTGATATTTGTCTAATAGATTACAATTTGTTCATGTAAATGGGGAATCTTCTTCACAGACTAAAGTTAATTATGGAGTTCCACAAGGATCTGTGCTAGGACCAATTTTATTCACTTTATACATGCTTCCCTTAGGCAGTATTATTAGACGGTATTGCTTAAATTTTCATTGTTACGCAGATGATACCCAGCTTTATCTATCCATGAAGCCAGAGGACACACACCAATTAGCTAAACTGCAGGATTGTCTTACAGACATAAAGACATGGATGACCTCTAATTTCCTGCTTTTAAACTCAGATAAAACTGAAGTTATTGTACTTGGCCCCACAAATCTTAGAAACATGGTGTCTAACCAGATCCTTACTCTGGATGGCATTACCCTGACCTCTAGTAATACTGTGAGAAATCCTGGAGTCATTTTTGATCAGGATATGTCATTCAAAGCGCATATGAAACAAATATGTAGGACTGCTTTTTTGCATTTACGCAATATCTCTAAAATTAGAAAGGTCTTGTCTCAGAGTGATGCTAAAAAACTAATTCATGCATTTATTTCCTCTAGGCTGGACTATTGTAATTCATTATTATCAGGTTGTCCTAAAAGTTCCCTAAAAAGCCTTCAGTTAATTCAAAATGCTGCAGCTAGAGTACTAACGGGGACTAGAAGGAGAGAGCATATCTCACCCATATTGGCCTCTCTTCATTGGCTTCCTGTTAATTCTAGAATAGAATTTAAAATTCTTCTTCTTACTTATAAGGTTTTGAATAATCAGGTCCCATCTTATCTTAGGGACCTCGTAGTACCATATCACCCTAATAGAGCGCTTCGCTCTCAGACTGCAGGCTTACTTGTAGTTCCTAGGGTTTGTAAGAGTAGAATGGGAGGCAGAGCCTTCAGCTTTCAGGCTCCTCTCCTGTGGAACCAGCTCCCAATTCAGATCAGGGAGACAGACACCCTCTCTACTTTTAAGATTAGGCTTAAAACTTTCCTTTTTGCTAAAGCTTATAGTTAGGGCTGGATCAGGTGACCCTGAACCATCCCTTAGTTATGCTGCTATAGACGTAGACTGCTGGGGGGTTCCCATGATGCACTGTTTCTTTCTCTTTTTGCTCTGTATGCACCACTCTGTATTTAATCATTAGTGATTGATCTCTGCTCCCCTCCACAGCATGGTTTTTTCCTGGTTCTCTCCCTCAGCCCCAACCAGTCCCAGCAGAAGACTGCCCCTCCCTGAGCCTGGTTCTGCTGGAGGTTTCTTCCTGTTAAAAGGGAGTTTTTCCTTCCCACTGTAGCCAAGTGCTTGCTCACAGGGGGTCGTTTTGACCGTTGGGGTTTTACATAATTATTGTATGGCCTTGCCTTACAGTATAAGGCGCCTTGGGGCAACTGTTTGTTGTGATTTGGCGCTATATAAAAAAAAATTGATTGATTGATTGATATATATATATATATATATATATGTATGTATGTATGTATTTGTAGTATTTAAAATGGCATAAAAAAATTTAAATGTGTGAAATTCCAAGTGTTCCAGTATCCTAACCTTATGATGAGTGTAAAATGAGTGTGGTATTATTACTGTTTTGTTTAAGAATGTTTAATTTTCACTGTTGCTGCACTTTGTGTCAAATCATAGTCATATTGATATTAAAATTCACTAAGGTATATCTTCTCTAATACATTCCAAATCTAAAGTGGAACTCTACTAGTGTTTACTAAGGTACACCTAAATATCTTTAAAAAAAACAAGAAAAAAGAGAGAGTAGAGCCACTTAGGTGCCTGGTCTTGAGAACCAGGGATGGTAGTTTGAAGGGGTGGTACAGGGATGGTAGCCCCCCCCCCAGCAGCTGAAAGGTTTTTTCCATGCTAATGCTCCCTTGAAGCATTTACTCAAAATAAAGTCTGAAGGACCTAAATGACATGGTGACATGCTGACAAGCTTCGCTCATTCATGTCCGCGACATATGCATATTAGATTTTTATATAAAACACATAGTGAATAAAATCTTTAACTTAACATTAACCGTGGCACAAACAATACAGCCTATATTTACATAAATGTGAAAATAGTGATCGAAATCCTCATATAACATCCTTTTGGAAATGACATTTCTCAAAGTCAAACTACGTTAACTGTGAAAATACAGCTACAAGGTTGCATGAAATGATTGCGTTGGTGCTTGTTTTATCTCTTGCTTTCAAGATTAAATGAACAAGTTTGTTTTGAACCTAGAACAGCCAAATTTAGCTGAATGCCATTAATCACTGAGGCGTACTTGGGTCTGAATGCCAAATGACTTTTGGAAAGGCTCATTCAATTAAACTGTTTTTTTTTTTTTTTTTACCTTTCTCTCCTTATGAATAGCATATTGGAAAAAATGTATTTCAAATAAAAAAGAGCAGTCAACGTTCCTGATTTTGTTGTCTTTAAGTTGCTTGGTTCTGTCCTTTTATGCTCAGAATTTAATGGTAACTATTCCAGTGATCACCAAACTCTTTCACCATGTTTCATGAATCTTACCTCTTTTTTAACAATTCCTAGTTCCACCTCAGAAATGCAATGTATCTATACCAAAACCCATCTTTTCACCATACTATGAAGTCATAAAGTATTTGAGTGGGTGATTTTTTTTTTTTTTTTTAAATGTTGAATTATTTTCCTCCTGCTGCTCTGAGATGAGAGCAGATGTCTGATTCAGTTTCATTGAACCAAAACTTAAGAAACTGGAGCTCAGGCACTATTTACATTTTAGGGCTCAAAGCCCAAATCTTGTGTTGATTTCCATACAAGTCAGAAAGTCTTTTGCTTTTTTATGTGTGACCAACACAAACGTTGGCACTGTTATTTGAAGTTTCTCTGACATATGACTTGTGCCTTAGGCCTGAACGCTTACATGTGAATTAATGTGTTTGTCAAGAAAGGCTGGAAGTAACCTCGCATTACTCCTGGGATTAAATCTGAAGGGAAATCTTGAATTGGAAAAAAATTACTGCCTGTGTCCACAGCACAGGCCGTAGACAGAAAGATGTTGGATATGGAATAAAAGGCATTCACAAAACTACTAACCATGACATTTGATAATATATATCAAGAGTAAATAGTAAAATAGGTAAAATATGTTGAATACCTCTGGTCTAACAGTTAAGCGGTGGGCTTGAGACCAGAGCATCCTCAGTTCAAACCCCTGTCTGACCAGAAAAGCACTTAGGGCCCTTGGGCAAGGTCCTTAATCTTGGAGTTGCTCCTGATGTGTAGTGAGTGTCTTGCATTGCAGCACGCTGATATGCGTGTGTGTGTCTGAGAGAGAGAAAGAAAGTGAGAAAGAATGGGTGAATGTGAGGCATCACTATAAAGCACATTGAGCCTCTGATTCAGATGGAGACGTGCAATATAAATGGACTCAATTTACAGGTCAGGTATGGGAGCATGTGGTGGTGCTGTGTTTCATCCCATCATCATACCACAGAAGTGGATGACACCCACCCAGGCAGACAATCAATACATCTCCCGCTTGCCGCAAGTAACCATCTATGTGTTGCAAACATGTGGAATGTGGGCGTTCTCTTAGCTTTCTCCAGTTGCTGTGGTCCTCAACACTGCTGCACTTGCACACTGGATCATACACAGATAATTCTGACACATGGCCAAAATGTAGCTGATGTTGGCAAGTAATATGCCTCATTTGAGTTATCTAAATACAGTAACTGACATAAAGTCATTTCAATGAGTTCAAGTACCAACCCACTTGTACCAACACCCACTTATGGCCACTGCTTAGCATGCAGGTCTCAAAACCATACAGTGCTGCCCAAAAGTACATTATTAGGCTTGTTGGTATTTCACATATTTTAATTTGTTTATGGCATTTCAAATACAAAAAGTAAATCAGACTTTTCAATATAAACATTTGTAAAGTAATCTTCCTTAAACTCAAGCTCAAAGTAAATCTCTACAACTTAACATCAATTAATTCAAAATATAAAAGCCACGATGATGGGTTGCATAAGTAATGTGTCCCTTTGGTATAATACCTGTAAATAATCAGTTTTATTGACAGTTTTCTTCAGATAAGTCAGGGGATGGATACATGAACATTTCCAAGTCAATGAGTATGTCCTGGCCTTTATTTACATCAATTATGAAGAAATACTCTTACAGGTGTGCCATATCAAGATGCTGATTAGACACCATGATTAGTGCACAGGTGTGCCTTAGACTGCCCACAATAAAAGGCCACTCTGAAAGGTGCAGTTTTATCACACAGCACAATGCCACACATGTCGCAAGATTTGAGGAAGCGTGCAATTGGCATGCTGACAGCAGGAATGTCAACCAGAGCTGTTGCTCGTGTATTGAATGTTCATTTCTCTACCATAAGCCGTCTCCAAAGGCGTTTCAGAGAATTTGGCAGTACATCCAACCAGCCTCACAACTGCAGACCTCGTGTAACCACACCAGCCCAGGACCTCCACATCCAGCATGTTCACCTCCAAGATCGTCTGAGACCAGCCACTCGGACCTCTGCTGAAACAATCGGTTTGCATAACCAAAGAATTTCTGCACAAACTGTCAGAAACTGTCTCAGGGAAGCTCATCTGCATGCTCGTCGTCCTCATTGGGGTCTCAACCTGACTCCAGTTCGTCATCGTAACCGACTTGAGTGGGCAAATGCTCACATTCGCTGGTGTTTGGCACGTTGGAGAGGTGTTCTCTTCACGGATGAATCCCGGTTCACACTGTCCAGGGCAGATGGCAGAAAGCATGTGTGGCGTCGTGTGGGTGAGCAGTTTTCTGATGTCAATGTTGGGGATCGAGTGGCCCATGGTGGCGGTGGGGTTATGGTATGGGCAGGCGTCTGTTATGGACGAAGAACACAGGTGCATTTTATTGATGGCATTTTGAATGCACAGAGATACCGTGATGAGATCCTGAGGCCCATTGTTGTGCCATACATCCAAGAACATCACCTCATGTTGCAGCAGGATAATGCACGGCCCCATGTTGCAAGGATCTGTACAAAATTCTTGGAAGCTGAAAATGTCCCAGTTCTTGCATGGCCGGCATACTCACCGGACATGTCACCCATTGAGCATGTTTGGGATGCTCTGGACCGGCGTATATGACACCGTGTACCAGTTCCCGCCAATATCCAGCAACTTTGCACAGCCATTGAAGAGGAGTGGACCAACATTCCACAGGCCACAATTGACAACCTGATCAACTCTATGTGAAGGAGATGTGTTGCACTGCATGAGGCAAATGGTGGTCACACCAGATACTGACTGGTATCCCCCCAATAAAACAAAACTGCACCTTTCAGAGTGGCCTTTTATTGTGGACAGTCTAAGGCACACCTGTGCACTAATCATGGTGTCTAATCAGCATCTTGATATGGCACACCTGTGAGGTGGGATGGATTATCTCAGCAAAGGAGAAGTGCTCACTATCACAGATTTAGACTGGTTTGTGAACAATATTTGAGGGAAATGGTGATATTGTGTATGTGGAAAAAGTTTTAGATCTTTGAGTTCATCTCATACAAAATGGCAGCAAAACCAGAAGTGTTGCGTTTATATTTTTGTTGAGTGTACAAACAGTATTGGCACTCTATGCTAAATTTGAGTGGAGTAGACACTTCTCAAAAACTGAGTGACTGTGTAAGAAGTAGAAGAGTGAGGAAAGCCACCAAGACACCCATGAAACCCAGAAAAAGTTACAGGCTTCTGTGGCTGTGATTGGAGACATTGTGCACAGGCAATGCTAACACAATGCTAACCCTCAAGCTGCATGAACCCAAAAGATTTGTATTTAAATATACCCCAATCTAATGGGACAAAATAAAGGAACAGGAATTTCCTTCTCTACTGGCCCAAATTAAATTCTGACATAAAGAAGGCATAATTTTTCTTGACAAGGAATCAAAGTAAAACTTAATAGAGTAAAGAAAAATGCCTCCATAACAGCAACAACTCTTTTCAAAACAATTCTGTAAGTGATGGTTCTGCTAATGGATCACAACATGAAATTTCATTCTGAGTGCCATGATGAATTACAAAGCAAACATGTTTTTCTGTTCCCACAAAATAACTGCACATTCCCCTCTAATTTATTCAGCAGAGTCGACCCAGATATTTCAACTTCATTGCATCACTTATCCAGTCTCTGTTCTCTGGTTTATGCTTTTGGAATCCACATTGGCAAATAATTTGGCTGCAGGAATCTGGCTATATTGTAGCTGTTTGCATCCTCAGCACAGGTTCAACTGTTTTAAAACTTTCTGAATTTTAACTTTTACTTTATTATATCTTTTAAAAGGTTTAATTGTGAAGACTGTTTACTATTTACATGTGTTATTTTGCTTATTGTGGTGCAACAGCTTTCTTGGAAGCTGACGCATGTGCAAAGCTTTGCATTTGAAATGAAGGAATTTGAAAAAGGCTTTTCCTGCTTATAGCAATATGACAAAGTAGAGGTGGGTGAAATGACCTAAAAGTAATATCATGCAATTTTTTTTTTTATTTGCAATGATATTATATCACAGTGTGACTTTTTCCAAGTTTTAGGAAGATTAGCATATCATGTCCCTTTATGTAAATTAAAAAGTATTATGAAGTGTGCATATGAAGTACATGCAATGTACCTTTGTCAATAAGCCAATTCAGCATCTTAGTCTTCACTGTGCATGCTGAACCAGGTCAAAGTTCACAACTACCCAAAATGCACTATGAGCGCCGACAACAATGTAAATATTGATGATTTTGAGCACTGGAAAGTTGATGTTTTGAAAGAATTTTGCAAGAAACGGGGCTACAAAATAGGTCGGACACATAAGAAAGAACTTGTGGTCCTACCTTAAGGCCTCTTCACACATAAAATGAAGTTGGGCGAATCAGGCCGAAGGGGTGAAAACCAAAAAATTCCAGCCATAGTCAGGAGGGACAGATGGTCGGACAGCCGTATACGGATGCTGTGCAATCCTGTGGTGATGGTTTCGTGCACGATCGTGTGCATGCGCACAAACACAGTGTGACCACGGTGAGAGGTGTGATACCACATCATGCTGTTACAGCAGCAGAAGCAATTATATGTTGTACAAATGTTCATAAAGAAAATATATAAGGACAAAATAATGACAGACCATAGAACATTATAAGAACAATGAATGAATGTACCGTTCAAATGTAAGGCAATCATGTTACTGGAAATGATGTTTAATTGATGCTAGATGACTTAATGCTGGGACAGTGTCTGTATTAGAATTGAGGAGACAAATGGATTTCTTTTTGTCTGTTAAAAATTAAATTCCTGTCATAAAGAGCAGAGAACACAAGAATGATCATCCTTCTGTTCCTTTTTGTTTTTGAATCGTGCCATGGAAGTAAACAAGGAATTAATGAAATTACACGAATGAGATGAAAGAAAGACATCCTCCTCTACCTCATGTACGCAGTGACCAGAGGTCAAAATGGCAAAGTTCATGGCTGCTGCGGGCCACCTGCCTGACAGCTCTGAGCCGCATGGACATGAGGTGCACACACGCGTACATCATAAACACATCAGCTAGCCACACAGAGGATCCGCGCACCCAGCTGTCTGTGGCCGCTTGGGGCACAGTGCGCTGAAGGACACCGCGTCATGTGAACCATAACTGCGGTGGTGGACGTGAAATTACCCTCACCAGCTGGCTATTCACGAACATCCAGTGGTGGGCACAGCTAACCAAAAACTTAGCTTTGATAACAGAGAATCAGCTAACTGAAAAGTTATCTTTTATAAAACTAAACCGATAAACCACCCAAAACTTTATCGGAAGCTACAGCTAACCGATAACTTTCAAAATTGAGTTTTAACACCACGATCGCAAGCCCCCAAAAAATGAATCACCATTTCTGTGTTTGGACGCTGTGCCCCCTGCTGGAAGCTCCTGTTTACTACGCAGCAAAAGGAGCCTGACCACCAGGTTGTCACACACACAAAAAGTCATAATTCCTTAACCACATATAGCAGTTCTGCTGTGAGGCAGGGATCTTGGAAAATAAAGCAGTTTTGACTTATGGTTTTTATTTATTTATTCTGAAGTTATCTTTTCTGAAAAGTTATCTTTGATAAAGATAAACCAATAAACCACCCAAAAATGTATCGGAAGTTACAGATAATCGATAACCGATAAATTCCAGTGTTGTTTATGGGACATTTGCAGTTACTAAAGAGCTGAAATTGATTTTTAACACAATCGCTTTTGAAAGCATCAAAAGACCTAAAGAATAAGCAAGAATGTTTGACCATGCTGCCCCCTGCAGGAAGCAACACAGACAAATCCTGAGAGCACCCACGAAATCAACTCTTTACTAATCATAATCATTTTTCTTTCAACATTCTGCTCCTGCTGGAAGCTCTTGTTTACAACAGCGCTCCCACCACAGAGGCCCACCAAGAGCAGCCACAAAGTCAGCTCTCTATCAATTTCAACACTCCAGTCAGGCGGAGGTCTTGAAAAATAAAGTCATACTAACTTATGGTTTTTTGAAAATACTGATAGAATAACTCCATTAATGTCAATTCTGTCATTTGTACAAAGTCAAAATATAACATATATCTTTTAATGTTGAATAAGGTACTAATTCTGAGGTTTGTAACAAACACAGACCGCAAAGCATTCTGGGTAAAAGTGCTAAACAGTGATTGGTTCAGTAATCCATTATGTAAACCAACACGTTAATGATGTGTGTCGTGTGTTAGTTTAAAGATAAATGTGCTTTTGTAAAATATTCCATTTTTATTTGTAAAAACAGGCATTTTTACGGAGCCCTGGAAGTGTCATTGCAATTGCATGTTTTAAAACTTTTATGATGTTGTAAAATGTGCACTCAATATTAGTAAGTAAGTACATTTATTTATATAGTGCCTTTCACAGACATAAGGCCATGTACACACGTTGTCGGGTATTTGTAAAACTGAATATCTTACCCTTTCAGTTTGGGGAAAAAACTTCATCCACACTACGTCGTTTAAAAAAAAAATCCATCCACATTGAACCGTATAAATGTGTTGTAATTAGTCTGCCAAACCTTTGGGTGGTGGTACTGATTAAAATTCTATCCAATCAGGAGCCTTATTCTCTTGGCGTCACTTCCACAAAAACTAAAAACATGGCGCCAACCTCGTTCGTGTGGACCGATAAGGAGTCGGAATTACTTCTAACCGTAGTTTTAGAATACAAAGTTAACATATATGCACACAAAAAGCGCCTGGACAATGGACGATACCAACACTTTGAGAGCAGCCATGTACCCAGACGTTTAATACTGCCATGAACACTCCTGGCCAGTAGATGGCAGTAGCGGCCTTGAAAAAATGTCAAACAAAATTCCAGATAATCCGTGTCTGCTACATTTAAGATGCGTGGAATTGCGTGAACGTCTGAGATTACCTTATGCTACCCATAATGCATTGTGCATGTGCTCACAAAACCTTAAAAATTAGCACATTACTTTAAAACGAAAACATATATCTGATATTTTCACTTTATAAACTTCAGACATGACAATAATTTTAAATAACTTGTCTAAAATGAATGGTTAAAATTTGAACCATAAGTTAAACATGTATGCCTCTGGATGACTTGGTGACATTGCGATTATATTAGTATGGTGTTAAAGGAAATGACTTTTTGTTTTGGTCACCAGTTCTTCTTTGCTTATAGATCATAGAGTGGTTTCTGATTGCAGAGGGTAGAACAACATGCTTATTAAGAAACTTTTAACAGGTAGGTTTTAACAGTTTTAAAAATGTTTTTCACTGTTCAGCTTAATTTAGTATGTTATCGGTCTAAAAGTTATCGGACGGTAATTCATCGGAAGATAATTAGTCTGATGATGGTTTTTAAATTTATCTAAAAAGATAATCCGATAATGAAAACATTATCTTCAATAATTATCTGTTATCGGATTATCGGTAGTGTGCCCACCACTGTGTGTGTGTATATATATATACTCAACAAAAATATAAACGCAACACTTTTGGTTTTGCTCCCATTTTGTATGAGATGAACTCAACGATCTAAAACTTTTTCCACATACACAATATCACCATTTCCCTCAAATACTGTGCACAAACCAGTCTAAATCTGTGATAGTGAGCACTTCTCCTTTGTTGAGATAATCCATCCCACCTCACAGGTGTGCCATATCAAGATGCTGATTAGACACCATGATTAGTGCACAGGTGTGCCTTAGACTGTCCACAATAAAAGGCCACTCTGAAAGGTGCAGTTTTGTTTTATTGGGGGGGGGATACCAGTCAGTATCTGGTGTGACCACCATTTGCCTCATGCAGTGCAACACATCTCCTTCGCATCATCCGTGAAGAGAACACCTCTCCAACATGCCAAACGGCAGCGAATGTGAGCATTTGCCCACTCAAATCGGTTACGACGACGAACTGGAGTCAGGTCGAGACCCCGATGAGGACGACGAGCATGCAGATGAGCTTTCCTGAGACAGTTTATGACAGTTTGTGCAGAAATTCTTTGGTTATGCAAACCGATTGTTCCAGCAGCTGTCCGAGTGGCTGGTCTCAGATGATCTTGGAGGTGAACATGCTGGATGTGGAGGTCCTGGGCTGGTGTGGTTACACGTGGTCTGCGGTTGTGAGGCTGGTTGGATGTACTGCCAAATTCTCTGAAACGCCTTTGGAGACGGCTTATGGTAGAGAAATGAACATTCAATACACGAGCAACAGTTCTGGTTGACATTCCTGCTATCAGCATGCCAATTGCACGCTCCCTCAAATCTTGCGACATCTGTGGCATTGTGCTGTGTGATAAAACTGCACCTTTCAGAGTGGCCTTTTATTGTGGGCAGTCTAAGGCACACCTGTGCACTAATCATGGTGTCTAATCAGCATCTTGATATGGCACACCTGTGAGGTGGGATGGATTATCTCAGCAAAGGAGAAGTGCTCACTATCACAGATTTAGACTGGTTTGTGAACAATATTTGAGAGAAATGGTGATATTGTATATGTGGAAAAAGTTTTAGATCTTTGAGTTCATCTCATACAAAATGGGAGCAAAACCAAAAGTGTTGCGTTTATATTATATATATATATATATATATATATATATATATATATATATATATATATATATATATATATATATATATATATATATATATATATATATATATATAAATTTGGAAACATCTCAAAAATGTTTTTTTTTTTTTACATTGTCATTATGGGGTTTTGTGTATAGAATTTTTAGAAAAATAACATTTCATCCATTTTGGAATAAGGCTGTAACATAACAAAATATGGACAAAGTGAACATGTATGTGCAGTGAACATAGTTTTGCCTATCTATTTGACTCTTTCACTTCTTACAGAAGTATTTTTTTCCTTTTTATTTTTATTGTTGTTTGTGCAACAATGACACCAGATGAAATTACTTGTATGTGAGAACTTGCTTGGCAAAAAATCTGTTCCTGATTCTGATGTAATAATAGTAACCAGTGTACAGTACTTCACACTATGAATCATCAGATCTATGCCATAGATTACTGCAATATAGATGAATGTAAAAATAATAATTCTAACTTACTAAGTTGTTGGAAAAGTTGGAGAGCAATTGCGAAGTGTGTTTTTTTTTCACTCCTGTACTCGACAAATTTGCTTTTTCCAGTTTTGCATCCCATGCGTATCATCCATGGAATAATGTAGAATACTGCTCTAACACTGCTTAAAGCTTCTAGTTTAACTTTAAGGGCAAGATATAAATTACTCAAACACTCCGGTAATGCGGCCTTTGTTTACTAAAATGGGTATTCGTGAACTTTGACGGGGAGATTTGACACGGTCAAGGTGCAGAATTTGATTTTGGGGTGTTTCTGTTGGATATGTCACACAGATAAGCTGTGTCTAAATAATGCTTACAATTGCAGAATACCTGCACTCTAAGAAATGAAACATACGCTCTTAGGCATAAAACGTTGAATTTAATTGATAAAGTTAAGGTAAATTTTTCCACATAACATTGTCAATTAAGTGCAAAACAATATTGTAGCTGAAATTAATGAAATCAAATGAAACATTATTACTTATATCCCAATATTGTTTTGCACTTAATTGACAATGTTATGTGGAAAAAGTTACCTTAACTTTATCAATTAAATTCTACATTTTATTTCTTACTCACAGAACTGTGGGACTTTGAGGATGTGTAAAAGGTAGATACAGACTGGTTTTTCACTATATTTCCGCTTAATAATTATCTTATTTGAGCAAGATTTTAAGAGAGATTTAACAGCCGTACAGGCCGCCTCTGTCTTTGATCATGACAGGCTCAGCACTGCAGGACTGATCAGAGCTGCAAATCTACCAATGATTGTACCCTGTTGAAGGCCAGTATGGCCGCAACACGTAGGCCAAATGGATTTTAAAAGCTTCTTAATATTTTTTTTCCTTAAGAGGGTGCCTTTTTCTTTTACTTTTTGGCTTCCTATTTACACCCACTATAAAAGAGCACCTGTGGGAGGTTTTATAGGACTGAAGGCTCCCAGTAGTGCTCTCATTTTTTAGCTATTTATTTTGATAGATTCACTGAGTTTTCTGTGCTAGCGGCGGAACGCAAGGCTTTTCAACACTAAAGAGCTTCATTGTGCTTCAGGACGACTGCCTGGAGGCTGAAGTTGCTGTAGTTAAATTTTAAATTGGAGCTACAGATTAAGCAGATCTGTAACATTGTAGAATTTCTGCATCACGTTCAGTTTCTTTCTTTTTTTAATTTATTTACTTTGGTAAAATTCTAGAAACAGTATAGTAAGACAGAAATCACCAAAACCCTCAAGACCTTCATTTTCCTGTACGGGTATTGGCATGCCGAATATGTACGAGCTGTATTTAGACTTAACATTAATTAAAGTGGTGTTTTGGGTGTAAAGTCCCACTCTCACTTTAGAGGTCTGGTCTGGTCTTTTGCTTTTTTGTTTTGCCTTTGTGGCGGTCCTCTGATGTGTGTATCTCCCTGTGGGGAGCTTTCTTTTGTTGAGGCAGATCTTTGATTGGTGAGACACTGTATTTCTTGTTTTTTGTTTGTTTTGTTTTTTAGTGCATGTGTTTTGTGGTCGTTGTTGTATACAAAATGTAAATAAAGAATGTTAAAAAACTGTAATGCGTCTTTAAACTAGAAAAAAAAAATCAATTTTAATTTATTTTAATTTACATAGCGCCAAATCACAACAAAGTTGCCTCAAGGTGCGTCACATAAGTAAGGTCTAAACTTACCAACCCCTACAGCAAACACACAGGTGACAGTGGAAAGGGAAAACTCCCTCTGATGACTTAAGGAAGAAACCTCAAGCAGACCAAACTCAAAGGGGTGACCCTCTGCTTGGGCCATGCTACCAACACAATAGACAATACAGGAAATTATACTATTATATTATTTTGGGAGATTTTGGGAGTCTATGCTGGTGAACAAGACGGGAGGCCTGCAGAAGAAAACACCCACTCCCATCTCTGGATGGAGCCACACCTTAAACAGAGAGAAAAAAAAACAAAAAAAACAATCTGGCTGCAGAAAGACAACAAATACAGTATAATTTATCATCATTTATCAACAAGGAAAACAGAAGAAATAATAAGGTGATCGCCAGCCACTAGCCCTAAGCTTCAATAAAAAACCCAGACTTTAGATAAAGTTGAGGGCGTGGCCCACTCTCTTTACGAATAAAATGAATTTAAAAGGGTAGAAAGCATAGTAACATACTATGCCAGTATGCTAGCCATATGAAAGGGAAAATAAGTGCTTCTTGAGTCTGGTTTTGAAAGTCTCTACAGAATCTGACTGTTTTATTGATGCAAGGAGATCATTCCACAAAGCAGGTGCATGATAAGAGAAAGCTCTGTGACCCGCAGACTTTATATTCACCCTTGGGGCACAAAGTAGTCCTGTACACTGAGAAAGCAGAGCCCGGGCCGGTATGTAGGGTTTAAGTAGGTCAGCTAAGTAGGGATGGGCTAGTCCATGAATAATTTTATAGGTTAGTCACAGAACCTTAAAATCTGATCTCACTGTGACAGGAAGCCAGTGAAGAGATTCCAAAATGGTTGTAATGTGGTCAAACTTTCTGCTTCATGTCAAACGTCTGGCAGCAGCATTTTGAACCAAATGGAGACCCTTAATGCTGGACTGTGGTAAACCAGAAAATAGAACACTGCATTTGTCCAATCTAGAAGAAACAAATGCATGAATCAGGGTCTCAGCATCAGCTATAGACAGGATGGGACGAATCTTCGCTATATTTCGCAGGTGGAAGAAAGCAGTCCTCGTAATATCTCTTATGTGGAGGTCAAAGGACAATGCAGGATCAAAAATTACCCCAAGGTTCCTCACTTTGTCAGTGTGATGTATGACACACGAACCTAGGCTAAGCATTAGCTGGTCAAATTGATGCCAATGTCTCACTGGACCAAGAACCATCATTTCAGTCTTGTTAGGATTTAAAAGTAGGAAATTGCTAGACATCCAGCTTTTCACTGATGCAAGGCAATCTTCTAAAGATTTTATGTGGATGAGATTACCAGCAGTTATAGGCATGTATAACAGTATCATCAGCATAGCAATGAAATGTAAAAATATGCAAGATTTTAAGAAAGTTGTGCTTATTCCACAAGGATTCGAATTCAGGCAATTGCTTGGGTTTTCAGGGCATCTTCTTTGCTGAGCTGTGGTTAAGAGTGAAATGAATTAATTTATAGTATTTCAGTAAGAATTGTCTGCACATTGTAAAAACCTTAATAGTAACAGTCACAGTTTCATTTGAAATGTTGATTTTGTGTCCTGCCCACCTGTTATCTTGAAGGGTGGTAAAAAATCTTCATTTAGCTCCTTCAGCCTCCAGCTGCTGTCTGCAGCACCCAGTGCACCTGCATGAGTTGAGAGAAAAAACAATGAAAATGAGAAAGCTTTCTACAGCTCAATATTTACCTTTACTTGCTATTGTTAGAGTATTACTTTTAATAGCACTTTTAATTGAGCAGATTTTACTATTTATTATTATTACTTCATTTGACTATTATTACGTAATTACTTTTTTACTTATTACTACTATTCAATAATATTACTTTTAATCAAGCAGAATTTCACACTGTGGTCAAACTAACAAAGTTGGTCAAATGGTAAGATGTCAATTAAATTGAGATTTGCTGATCAAATTCTATATCTGGACTTAATCTGGTGTGAATTTATATTAACTCCACACTCACAAAAGTACAGAATACTCATCCATTTAAATGTTTTTATGACGACATTTTAGTAACTGTACCTGTATTCCATGCTGGCTGGATGTTGTGATTTTTATTTTATTCATTGAAATGTGTGTATTTGTGTATATATATATATATACATTTTGTATATTTGTTGTGTAGGTTATGTGTTCTATGTTGCTGTGCTGCCTTCTTGAGCAGGTCACTCTTGAAAAATAGATTTTTAATCATATATATATATATATATACACATATATACCTCAACCTACCTGGCTGAGGAGCCGAGACGTAGCCGTGTTGAGTTGTCACAGAAGAAGATGCCGTGTTCTCCATTTCCACACAGCAGCTCCTCCACAGTCAGAAGAAATAGTCTAACAAAATCTAATGATAGGTCTGGATCTGTATGGAAAGAGCATTTGGGTTTAGGCCCAGCCTGCAGTCCAGCTTTTGGTGACCTAGGTCCTACATGGTGCATACATGTATGCACCATGGATTGGTAACTGTCGATTCTCTGTATGTGTGTGAGTGTGAATGTGTTTGCTTGTCTATATGTGGCCCTGCGACAGACTGGTGTCCTGTCCAGGGTGTACCCCGCCTCATGCTCTATGATTGCTGGGATAGGCTCCAGCCCCTCGCGACCCTTAACTAGACTAAGCGGTTTTCAAGGTGGCAGTAAAGGGGCAGGTAACTATCACACACATGACACAAATGTGTTCTACATACAGTTCCATAGGAACTGTCTGGTAGCTGATAGGGGACACAACACTTACAAATTAAGACAACACCAGCAAAAGCAGAAACACAGAAATGAAAAAAAGAAAGAAAAAAAAACATCAATTCAATAAGAAGTAGCTACATACAAAAACACATTTCAAATTAAAAAACAAACAAAACAAAAAAATGTTACAAACAGAGATCACAAAGAAATATAACCTGTAGGATATTCAACAATTCAATTTGACAGTGTGTCTGCTGCAAATTCAAACTCTCACAGAATACTTGTATAACTGTGGATGCACTCACAACACAAGCAGTTGTGCTTGGAGGACTAACTGAGCAGTCAGTGCATCAGGTTATATTTGTATAAATAATTCATTATTCATTGATTGTGTGAAGTAAAAAAGCATGTACAAAAGTACAATAAAAGCACACATCATTAGTCATCAAGAAATATCACAGTAAAAAAAAAAAGGACACTAAAAAGTCATCAATCACAGTAAAATTCATCATAGTATTTTTTTTTTTTTAAGTATTAACATTTGGAGCATTTACCACATGTTGGGGTAGGCTTGTTGCTACTTGCTTTGTGTTGTGGACCTTTGCAAAGGTGGTGGTGTTTGAATTAGCAGCAGACACATGATCAAATTAAATTGTTTCCTGTGGTGGAGGTTATATTTGTATTCTTTATGTGTGAAAGTATTTTTCAATTTGCAAGCTGTTGTTGATGCAACTGCCTGTTGCTGAAGTGATGTGGGTGTATAGTTTTTGTTTTGTTTCTGTGTAGGCTCTCAGTTGTCCAGGTGGTTTCCATAGTAGAGAAGCTTGAATCTTCGACTGGACTGGGTTGCTTGACACGAGGACGTTTCGCTTCAAATCGCAGAAGCTTCCTCAGCTAAAATTCTTGCTCTGGTAGTCTGACTTCTGTCTTGACTCTTGTAGAGAAGAATAAAACAGAAGCCAACAAAAGCTGGAGTTTTAAACCTAACCAGACCCCTTCTACTGAGAGGCAGACTGCTATAGGCTAGTGACAAAACAATAGCTCTAATTAGCAACTATTGTGCTCTAGTTAGCACACCTAATGACAGGACAGCTGTCCCTCTAATGGTGGGATGGATGCCTTTCTGATGGCTCCCTTGATGACGTGAATGACTCATTACCACGAACAAAAGACTGAAACTCCTTTGACCTGAGTACACCATTGTAAACAGGGGATAAAGTGTGTCTCAGACCCCACCCCGGTTAAGGCTGGTTTCAAACGTTTCACAAAGCATGTCTCCTTGACCCCTCTCTCAAACCATTTCTTCTCTCTGGCTAAGATTTTTAACTTCCTTGTCCTCAAACGTGTGGTTAGTGTCTTTAAGGTGGAGGTGAACCACAGACTGAGGTCCACTGGCAGCCTCTCTGCGGTGCTGGTATAGCCTTTTGTGTAAAGGTTGCTTCGTTTCACCTATGAAGTGTTCGTTACAGTTTTCCTGACATCTGATATGATACACTACATTGCTCTGTTTGTAACTAGGGATCATGTCCTTAGGATGAACTAATTTCTGTCTCAAGGTGTTAACCGGTTTAAAGTAAACTGGGATTTTGTGCTGTCTGAAGATCCTCTGTAGTTTTTCCCCTACTCCTGCTAAATAAGGGAGAGACACTCCTTTTCTTCTTGTCTCCGTCTCCTGTCTATCTGGTCTCTTTGTTCTCTGGGACTTCTGCACTTTGTCCAGGGACCATCGTGGGTACCCACATACTGTGGGTTTTTGTTTTAATATATTTGTAAATGTGAACTTATCTCTTTGTCTGCAAGTCCCCACATTCCCCAGACTAATATGGCAGAAAATGGGACCAGGACAAAGGGTCTTCTGTTCCAAGGCTTCTGTGTTTCCCAATTCTAAGTTAGTATGTTCCCCAGGTCTGTAAAGCACATAATGGATTTGCTTCCGTTAATGTTTTCTACATTTTCTTGTGTTATCTTAATCTGGAAGTGTCGTGGTCCCTATTGGCCGCCATAGAATTTTACACAATGTTCATCACACTAAGGACAAATACAGTGATGAAACATTTGTATATCACAAGTCCCTCTATTGTATGATTAGATGTGTGTTTCAATGCATGGATATTTCTTCCTGCAACACTACTTCTGACTGAACATCCTCTTTGATTAGCTGATGCGACCTCACTTGTGATAAGATGATGAATGGGTTTTATACGAGCCTGATGACATTGCAAGATGAACAGCAGGTGACAGAATTTACATGGAGACGGAACCAAAGTTGAGCAGTTAATTAACACAAAGACTGACACAAATCAGTGAAAATAGCATGTGGTGTCATTGCACACTCGCCAAAAGACAGATTCATCAAAGCTTGTCTGATTTGCTCACAGATGATGTTTAATTAGTGGAACAGCAAAGTGAGCAGCAGCATTGTATCGTACTGTTACCCTTAAAAGTATTTATCTAAATGAATGGCGTGATGAGTGAACTGGTTTGTACACAAAGTTCTCTTCTGTGGAGCACACAGGGACACACAAGAACAGCCAGGAGGTTTCCTGGATGGGCTTATGGGTACCGCTTACAGAAATCAGTTTGAAGACAGCAACTAATGAGATGTATCTGGGGATTCAGCGGTCACAGTATTATTTTTCCACTATTCAATCCCATAAAAAATGGGCACCTGTCATTGCCAACATTGATTTATTCCCCCAGGTGTGCATTCGTTTCAGAGCCGATGCTTTTTCATGGCAAGCTGCCAGTGATTAACTACAGCACATCAATATGCGTCATATAGAGGCGTCCTCATCGGATTTCTTCTGCTGTGCTGTCTCAGCTGCAGCGCTGCTTTTGTTGCCTTCTGTTCTATCAGATTTATGGAAGCGAATGACTGCAGATGCTGTTGTGTTTCTGTAACTTCACTTTATCAGTCGCAGAGTTTGAATTTTAGCTGCAGAGCCACATCCAGGCAGAATTAGAGGGAGGTGAAAAGGGGACAGGGAGATTCACAGCCTGCCTGTGTGTGTATCAATAACGGTGCTCTCAGGTCGATCTGTGCTGATTAATTTCGGTAAAACGTGAAGCACGGAGACCTGATTTTAAACCACAGACAGACTCAATGCTGTGTTATTCAGTCTTTTAAATGATTTATATGAAACATTTTCAGCAAGCTCATGTGGGTCATTAAGTGTCTTAAAAACAGATTATAAAGTTTGGAAGCAAACTTAAAAGGTGCAGTTGCTTGTAACGTTCCACAAAATTGGCCTAATTTGCATTGTGTTGAAAATATTATTAGTATAATGTGTCTTTAATTCTTTAGTGCATTGCAAAACTACAGCTGAGTTTTTATTGCTGGTAAAATGCTTACACTGGATAAAAATATAAATCCAACACTTTTTCACTCCTATTATTCATGAGTTAAAGTGAAAGAGCTAAGACTTACTTAATCTGCACAAAAATCTCATTTCTCTCAACAGGGATGCACAAATTCTTTCCTCTAAAGGCCCAAAAATTAATCTAGGGGGCAAAATAAATTTTAATGTTATGTCAAAGTGCGTAGTATTTTCTACAACACTAACACTTGAAATATAATACTAAATTCCAATATCACAAGAATAATTCTGTGTAATCTCATTGCAGTATTTTATAAAAGTGAACATGGCAGAAATTATTTTTAAAAAGCATAACATATTTCAAAGGAAAGATACCTTCATGACAGAATGTGCATGCAAGGTGCTTTGGAAAATTATGTTGAAAATAGTTGTTTTGTCCACCTTTGTAATGAAAAATTACTGTCACTCAGGGTTGCCAACTCTCACGCATCTGGTGTGACACTCACTCTTTCAGCATCAGTCTCATGCTCTCACCCACAAGCAATAAATGTCACGCCAAAATAAAAATTTCTGCTGTTAATTTTCTGTTGATGACTAGATTAAACTAGACCAGACCACACAGTGCATTGTTTCTTACTGAAAGGACAGGAATTTAAGGGTAAAACTCGAAGCAGCTGTTAACATCTGCTGACGACTTCTGTGATCGTTGATTCACTGAAAACCTTGCACCTGATACCTCAGCTGCGTGTGAAGAGTTCAGAGATCGAGCATAGGTTTGAAACTTGTTCCTGAGTTGGCCACTTTTTGGATGACGAGGTAAGCCAATAAATAGCCTAACAAATCAAATAGTCTATTGCCTAATAAAATCAGGTCCCTTGTCACTACAGATGTAGCCTAATCAGACTAATTGTGTTTTTAGACTGTAGGCTACAGACTTCAACTAGTTGCAAACTGGGTAATTTAAAGGACATGTTATACGTTATTTAATGCCCTGGTTAGCAAGTATTCATGACTGTAAGTCGATCTGTACACATGCGCTAAAACAAATGTGGTCACTGATGACTTTATTGCTAAATTATTATATAGAAGTACAGAAACAAAACTCATTGGTATGAACAATTCACATATTTTCAGTCATAAATTATTCAATATCATTAAAGTATCACACAGTCAATACGATGAAACATGCATCATTTATTTCAGTCCACACAAATCAAAGAAAATATGAGAGGCATCATGAAGAACCTGACACCTGCCTTCAGTTTCTATGAAGCTGCTAAAACTGTGGAATCACCAGCAAGGTCAGCAGTTTTGTATGGTATTACATGATTTAAACTGACAAAAAAGTTTTGTAGTTTCAGAACTGAACACATTGATGGGGAAGCATCTGAGTCTGTGCATCATCAAGACGTGTCACAAGCGGCATTCTACCAGACAGCGCCTGACAGATGACGCAGGTGACCACTGTCACCGGAGACCACCAGTTGCACATGTGGCTGGCACTGTGGGTGTTCAAAAAACTGTTGGATGCTGAATCGAACAGCCTTGTTCCCTCAGATAAAATAGTATTTAGAGTAAAACAAAAATCATCAGTATTTACAGAACTGATTGAGTTTATTTTGTAAACTCAATATAAACACAGAAAGGTGAATATATCACCTTTCTGTGTTTTCTGTGTATCACATTTTTACCAATTCTCCTGAGTGGTGTAGTAAAGCAATTTCTGTTCCCATTGGCTGTAGTGATCATAACCTGATCTTAATTGTATTAGCCACAATGGTAGGTAGACCTGGACCCACAATAATAAAGAGGTCATATAAAATCTTTAATAATGAGAAATTTGTTGATGATGTGAAAGCCATTCACTGGTTTGAGGTGTTATCTATTCATACGTAATCCTGAAATTGCACTTTCAAGATTTAATAGCTTATTCCTGCCTTTATCTGAAATTTATGCTCCTCTGAAGACGTTTACTGTCAGGAATATTGTCACACCCTGGTTGGATAATGAAATTAAAGACTATTAAAATGAGAGATCAGATGAAAAAGATGGCAATTATAACAGGAAATAAATCTGACTGGGACCTTTATCGTAAAATGAGGAACTCTGTCACTAAACTTAATCAAAAGAAAAAGTTTTTGTTTTTTTTTGAGGATTGAGGTCAGAAAGTAGGAACTGACAATAAAAAGATATGGAATGTTTTAAATCAGCTGACAGGTAAGAAAAACAGAATCAAGCTGTCCTTTCTTGCGGTAGATAAATTCATAAGAAAGCCTGTAGATATTGCTAATTATATTAATGATTATTTCATGAGCAATCTAGACAAATTAAGAGAAAATATGCCTAATCTGAGTAATGTTAAATCCTATCTATTGATAAGAAATAAAATGATGAATTATAAAAACACCAGGTTTACATTTGAAGACGTAAGTACAAATAAGGTAAAGGAATTCCTGAAATCCTGTAAAGACAAGGCCCCGGGTGTTGATGATCTTGACAGTAGGCTTTTCAAACTAGCAGCTGATTGTATTGCTCCTGTTTTAGCCCATATAATAAACCTCAGCTTTACTTGCAATACATGTCCGCAAGCGTAGAAACAGGCTAAAATTTTCCCACTACCGAAAAATAAGAAAATTCCATTCTCAATTTTAAATAGTCGACCCATAAGTATTCTACCTGTGTTAGGTAAAATTATGGGCATTATATGAGCAAAGTAATAACTATTTCTCTTTGAATAACTTAAGCTCAGATTTCCAACATGCATATAGAAAGAGTCACTCCACTGCCACGGTGTTGACTCATATGTCCGATGATTGGTTCAGAGAGGTTGAAAAGAATGTAGTCGGTACTGTGTTTCTCGATTTCTCTGCTGCTTTTGATATCATTGACCATGATTTGTTATTGAAAAAAACTTGCTTGTTACAGTTTGGAGCTATCAGTTCTTACTTGGTTTTATAGCTCTCTATCTAACAGGACACAGACAGTGTTTTTTAATGACAGCTTCTCTAGCATCAGGAGTGTAGCATGTGGAGTGCCACAAGGGAGTTGCCTCGGTCCATTATTGTTTACAATTTTCATGAATGATTTACCATATATTTTAGATAAAGCTAGTATAGTGATGCAGATAATCCAACTATTTATACATCAGCACACTCACACAATGATTTAGAAACTGTTTTAAATATGGAACTGCACAAGTTAGTTGACTGGGTAACATCTAACAAGCTGGTGTTAAATACAGTAAAGACTAACTGTATGATATTGGCTCCAGTTGTGTTATTATGAAAAACCCCATAGTAAACATTAAAATTAATAAATAATATGATAATAAATCAAGTACATGATACTAAGCTGCTGAGTGTAATGGTAGACTCAAAATTATCATGGAAAAACATATAAATAATATTTTTGTAAAAATGGGCAGGGGTATATCAATTATGAGAAGACATGCAAGGTTTTAAAATTGTACTACAATGAATTATGCTATTAAAGCATTACTATTAGTGTACCTGGACTATTGCCCAGCAGTTTGGTCAAACGCCTCTAGAGAAATGATTAATAAATTGCAGATTATTTAAAACAGGGCTCCTCGTATAGCACTTAAGTGCAGTTATAGGACAAATATCATTACAGTGCTTAAAAATTTAAACTGGCTGTTAGTCAAAAACAGACTTTTATATTCGCTGATCATTTTTACCAGAAAGATTATTGTCACTAAGTTACCTTGTATTTTGTTTAGGAATTTTTCTTTCAGTTCAGAAAATCACAGATACATAACCAGATATGCTGTGGTGGGAAACTTTATTTACTTTTTCTTTTTTTGTTTATTTGTAAAGGGACCATGTACAATAAAGAACATAAATGTTTCCATTTGATGCATTGTACCATAGTTAGCTTAAAGCTAATTTACATCTGCAGTCCCTTGGCAGGTCACAATTAAAACATAAATAATAAAACATCAGCAAAACATGAGCTAAAAGCTGCAGAGCTGTAAATCACCCACACAGGCATATACAGTCACATCCACACAAACACATTCACACAGCCATGTTTTACATAATATTTCTAAAATCAGTGGTTACAGAACTGAGTGTCTTTCAGTAATGTTTTCAGTTTGTTCTTGAAGCTTCCAATAGAATCAGAGTTCTTGATGCTGTCAGGGAGAGTGTTCCACTGAGTCGTGGCTTTCACAGAGAAAGCTGATTGACCAAAAGCAGTACGACAGAAAGGCACAGAACAGTCTCTTATCTAAGATATTCTGGTAGATCTTATAGACTGCTCCGGACGAATATGAACAAACTGACGTAATGGGGAAGGAGATAAGCCATTTAAGATCTTAAATGTAAGACACAAATTAGAAAACAGTTTATAATTCTCAAAACTAAGCAGATTAAGCTTTTCTATAGAATCCTGCAGTGGTGATATCACATAGATTTTTTATCTAGAGTTTTTAAGGTTTGTTTATACAGAGATTCCAGTGGTTCAATAGTTGTTTCTCCAACCTACCCCCAACACGTGATAAAATATGACAAACGAGAAAGGATCATAGTGTGCATGAAGGTCTTTGCAGCATCCATTGAGAGACAGCCTGTAATATGTCTAAAAAGTATCAAATTATATCTGATGGTTTTGGTCATTTTTATCACATGCGACTTAAAATTAAGATTTGAATCAATTACTACTCCAAGATATTTAAACTCCCTCACAATGTCAATCCTCTCAGCTTTTATAAGGATTTTGTCACTCGCAAACTGGTTGGTTTTAGAAAAGAACATACCTTTTGTCTTACTTATGTTAAGGCTGAGACATGACTGGTCAAGCCACTCTGTGATCCTTTCCATAGCAGCTGTCAGCTTCCTAGCTGTTAGTTCAGCAGTTTTTGAATGTGTGTATAAAACAGTATCATCGGCATACATTTGCAGATCCATGCCCTGACACACCTGTGGCAGATCATTAATATAAAGACTAAATAGGAGGGGGCCCAAAACAGAACCTTGTGGCACACTGTTGGAGAAGGTGACTTTCAGCTCAAAATCTCACCTCAGCACGGGGTGACATGTTGTTGGTTTAACCCGCAGAATGTTTGGTGCTTTCCAGCAGCAAGTGAGACCACACTGGACTTTACAGTGGTGGAAACAATGATGTGGGCTTATATCATTAAGAGTGCAACAGTATTTTAACGAAACAGAGTATTGATGAAGCTATGTTATTCTTCAGACCTCTGTTAAGGTTTCGAAGGAGTTCACGGGCCCTGACCAGCCTGTTGTGCTCAACTGGACTTTTTAACATTGAGAGTGAGAGTTTTGGAGCAGGAAACATCCAAGAAGAGAGATTTCTAAATACACACACATGGCCCATCCAAGAGAAGCCACAGACGGGGAGATAACCACTGGCTTATAACCTGTGTGTGATATTTGTTCAAGATTTCTCTTTCTGCTCCCAACGACCCACGGACTGATACACGGCAGACGGGTGTCGGTCTTGGCCGGCGGCTGCTGGCTGAAGAAAAGCCAACGTTCGGCATACGGATGTTGGATTTAGGTTGACTTTTGTCAGCTGAAGGAGGAATATCATTCGGGATTTAGGTTGACTTTTGTCAGCTGAAGAAAGATTAATATTCGGCATTCTGATGTTGGATTTAGGTTGACTTTGCCAGCTGAAGAAGGATTCATATTCGGCATTCTGATGTTGGATTTAGGTTGACTTTTGTCAGCTGAAGAAGGATTAATATTCGGCATACGGATGTTGGATTTAGGTTGACTTTTGTCAGCTTAAGAGGATTTTCAACTCATCAACTTGAGGTCAAGGTCCCCTGGCCAGGGAGCGTGATCTCAAATCCTCATGCTCTCACCTCCAACAGACTTTTAGGCAATTAGAACAGTCCCCCCCTAAAGTGAGTGATCAGAAGAGAGTGTTAGAATCAATTGATTTATGCCAGTCATATTTCTAATCATATTTTAATCAATTTTGTATTATCTGTTGAAATATAATCCATGTTAACTGTGTTATTTGCACTTGCATGATCTGCAATAAATTCCTAAACTGCAGTTAAAGTGCTGATCCTGGACATTGGATTATTAAATCTACTCAAGGTGTAAAATTTAAGCATATTGGTGTACAACATCAATTTGCTCTTAAAGGTTGGTCTGGTCTAACGAAAACAAACACATACCTGTGGTCCTTTGTACGGACTGCTAAAAAATAACTAGCAATTTTCCAAGAGCCCTGATCCATTAGAGTGAGGGCTGCCATTAACGGGCGTGGCCGGCCGGTATCCTGGTTCCAGTGGAGGCTATTTGACCAGGGTGCGAGTCCAGCTTCAGCGGGGTGGACGTCCGGATGGAGGCAGTGAGCAGCTAGACAAATCTCCTCACCACCAGCTTAAACAGCCTTTGTGCAGCCCTGCCGGGTAATACCCGTGGGGACCCGAGGGTTGGACCCTTGTGACGGAGAGCTGGTTCACAACTCTATATAGGAGTGTGTCGGGATCTTACAACACCCATTGTACACTTAATGATATCAGTAAAAACATCATTAACTTTTGCACATTGCATCCTATCAGATAAATAAGAAAGCATCCATTGCAGCATTTCTAATGAAATATTAAAATTTGAAAGTTTTGAGATAAGAACATTATGATTTACCACATCAAATGCTTTTCTCAAATCTAAAAATATGGCACCAACTAACCCCCCGTCTAGTTTAAATTTTATCTGCTCGATCAGATGTAAAACAGCTGTTTCAGTGGAGTGATTGGGCCTAAAGCCAAACTGCAATGGATGTAAACAAAATTTACATGTAGCCAGTTGTTTAATTAGAACCTTCTCAGCAACTTTCAAAAGCACCGGAAGTATACTTATTGGTCTAAAATTACTTGCTTCATGACAGTCACCAGACTTAAAGATAGGAGTGGCAATGGCTTGCTTCCAAGCACTTGGAAAAACATTATGTTTTACTGATAAATTGATGAAGTGAGTAATTGGTGGCACTAACGTGGTTTGGTGTTTCTTAATAAACATGATATCGAGCTGAAAGGCATCCCTACATTTGGAGTTCTTTAAAGAGCTGATAATTTTATTCACTTCTGTGACATCTGTTTGGGCCAAACAAAGGTTTCATCAGGAGAAGTAATGGATGCAAAATCCAATTCCCTTTCAGTAAAGTTTCTCCCAAGCTTATGAACTGAATCAATACAATAATGATTAAAAATTTTAGCAATAGTAGACTTGTCATCTGTCAAAATTCCATCAATGTTCAGCTGAATATCTTCTGAGACAAGTGGCTCATTCCTCATCAAATTATTGATGCCCTGCCATATTAGTTTCCTATTACCTTTGGCATTATGTAGAATATTAAGATAAAATTGAGATTTAGCCTGCCTCAGTTCATAAATAACCTTATTCCTTAGGCCTTTAAAAATCAGCAAGTCTGTGCTCACTTTAGATTTAATGGCTTTTTAGCACAGCATCCCTTTCCTTCATGAGTTTCCACACATTTTCATTTAACCATGGTAGATTTTTTTCTTTTACATTTTTTTCTGGATTTTAACAGTAAAACGTTCTCTTACATAGTTAATATTATTTACAAATACATTACAGCTGCCCTCCAGATCATCAGAGGCTATTACATCATCCCAGCCTAGTTCAGTGATTTCACTGTCAAACACACCTTGCCTACTTTTGGGTATGCCTAAGAAATTTGTTTGAGTTTTTGAAAGAAATTTAAACCTGTTTTTAGTAAGCTTCCTAGCCATCAAGGTCAGATTATGATCAGATAACCCAGTAATCAGGTTATAACTTTTAGTTATTCTTTCCGGTTTATTGGTAAAGATTGATTTTTTCTTGTCTCTCCTTTTATGAGCTGTTCTAAATTATATTTATCTGCCAAGCCTTTCCACTTTTTTCTCCTTACATTATCTCCCCAATCTAAACTGAAATCTCCCATAAGAATTAACTCTTTGCTGTGTTTACATTCTCTGAGGATTTCTGGAAACTGATCAGAAAATGTGTCGTTTGCAGAGCGGGGGGGCTATACACTCCAATAATAGTAAAAGACATTTGCTGGAATAGAATAATTTTCAGTATGACATATTCCAGCATGTTAGCAAATTCAAAAACAACCCTTTCACATTTAATGTAATTTCTTACATATTCAAATAAAATATATCTTATATAAAATATAGATCGTGCAGTCGATTAGCAACATGACACGTTTTAAAAGACAGTTAAAGTCTATTTTATTCAGTCAGCTAAAGGAAGAGGAATGCCACCCTTTTATTTCTATCTTTTTAATGTGATTTTTGGTCCAGGTTGTTTGCAAACCTTCACGGGAATAACAGTGCGGCACTGATGATGCATTTTCATTTTGAGAGCATGGTGACTTTGTGAGCGATGATCAGGGCAGCTACCAAATATAAGGCTCAGTAAATTATTCAGATTAATTGATCAACTTCATCTTCACTCATCTTCAACTGCTTATCCGGGATCGGGTCGCGGGATCAACAGCTCCAGCAGGGGACCACACACTTCACTTTCACTGGCCCCATTGACCACTACTGAGTGTGGATCCCGAGGCATTCCCAGGCCAGTGTGGAGATATAATCTCTCCACCTAGTTCTGGTTCTTCCCTGGAGTCTCCTCCCAGATGGACGTGCCTGGAACACAGTCCTAGGGGAGGCGCCCACAGGGCATCCTTACCAATTGAACGAACCACCTCAGCTGGGTCCTTTCAATGCGAAGGAGGAGCAGCTCGACTCACTCTTCTCAACCCATCTCTAAGGGAGACAACAGCCACCCTCCTAAGGAAGCCCATTTTGGCCACTTGTACCCGCAATCAAGTTCTTTCAGTCATGACCCAACCCTCACGACCATAGGTCAGAGTGGGAATGAAGACTGACCAGTAGATCGAGACCTTTGCCTTTTGGCTCAGCTCCCTTTTCGTCACAACAGTACGGCAGAGCGAATGCAATACCGCTCCTGCTGCACTGGTTTTCCGGCCAATCTCATGCTCCATTGTCTCCTCACTCATAAACAAGACCCCAAGGTACTTGAACTCCTTCACTTGGGGCAAAAATGCATTCCCTTCCGAGAGTAGGCAATCCATTGGTTTCCTGCTGAGAACGATGGCCTCAGATTTGGAGGTGCAGATCCTCATCACCGCCACTTCACACTCGGCTGTGAACCAATCCAGTGAGTAATGTAGGACATAGGCCGATGAAGCCAACAGGAACACATCATCTGCAAACAGCAGTGATGAGACCCTGAGCCCATCAAACCAAACTCTTGGCCAAACTCTCCTTTCCAGCACCCTGGAGTAGACTTTACCAGGGAGGCTGAGTAGTGCGATGCCCTGTAGTTGGCACACACTGTCTGTCCCCTTTTTTAAATATGGGGACCACCACCCCAGTTTGCCACTCCTTAGGCACTATCCCAGATCGCAACACAATGTTGAAAAGACATCTCAGCCAAGGCAGTTCCTCCACACCCAGAACCTACAGCATTTCTGGACAGATTTCATCAACCCTGCAAGGCCTTGCCACTGCAGAGTTGTTTGGTGACCTCAGTGACTTCCACCAGGGGAAATTGATGATAATCCTCCATCAGCTTCCAGCTCTGCCCACTATAGTAGGGGGCAGAGCTGGTCTGGTCTGATGCACGAGTTCCTCCAGGTGTTCCTTCCAGTGCCAAATTACATCCCCAGTTGAGGTCAACAGAGTCCCATCCTTACTGTAGACACTTTGGATGGTTCCCTGTTTTCCCCTCCTGAGGTGTCTCAAGGCCCACCAGAAGCACCTTGGTGCCGACCAAAAGTCCTTTTTCCATGGTTGATCCAAACTCCTTTCACACCCGCTGCTTTGTCTCCCCCACAGCAAAGGCTGCCGCCCTTCAGGCCTGTTGGTACCTTACGACTGTCTCCGAGATCCTCCGAGATAACATATCGCAGAAGGAGGCATATGAGTGCAGTTCTGATTTTCCATGAGTGCCATTCGACTCCTCCTTCATGCACCATTCTACCTCAACTGTGTTATGTGTGAAGGGGCTATTATGGACTTCTTATCCACATTAACAGTAGACCCTGCAGGATTTCTGTTCACCTGCCCCATGACCTGCTGTAGAGTCCTAATACTGCCCTCCATGTAGAACTCTATGTTCATGGATAAGATGGTGGCACCTTCCCCAGTAATGGCCATCCGGCTTCAGCAAACCATGGCAACTTCAGAAAGACCTCCAGTTATCAATAAAACTGACACCTTTCTGTCTACAAAACTGTGCCAGGCACCTAGAGTGCACCAAGAGAAACCTAAATGTGTAGCAAAAGCCAGCACAAGCTATGCACTACCAAAAAGCTAACCACTCCTAGGATTCACACAGGAGTAAGATAATGAGCTAAGATTTGTAGCTGTTGCACTTAAAGACTAACAAAAGTGATGCACAGGTAACAGAAATAAAAGAAATAATAATTACAACCTTGTATTAATCAGGAGAGTGCTGCACAGTCGTCGCTGAGGAGTTGGTCTATTCCCGGAAAGAGATCTGACTGGAAACACACAGCCATTAATCTTTTAGTTAGCAGGTCACAGCACTCCTATATGACACTGAGGCTGTCTCACAGGTCTGGCAACTTGCTTCGACGGACTGTGTGCTGAATTTATGGCCTTCAAATCTCTGCAAGGTTGTATTTGTTTCTTTTATTTCTGTTTCACAGTTCTTTTAGTTTTTAGGTCATCTAATGTGAATCTTATTTAACTAAATTTGTCCTGTTGTGAATCTTAGGAGTGGTTAGTATTTTGCTAGCAGCTAGCTTGCATTAGCTAGGTCAGCTTTTTTCCTCCCCCTTTTTATTACTGTTTCTACCAGTCGAATACTTCTGTTAGTTTTTCAATGCAACTGCTGTGAATTGTAGCTCATTATTTTACTCCTGTGTGAATCTGAGGAGTGTTTAGCTTTTTCCTCAGCGGTTAGCTCATGCTAGCTTGGCTATACTCTTGAATTTTCTGGTGCACAGAGTACACTACTTTACACTTTACATAAATCCTGCGTGATGCTGGCGGGTGGCTCTTTTAGAGAGCCATGTCCATAAGCTACAACCCCAATTCCAGTGAAGTTGGCACGTTGTGTAAAGTGTAAATAAAAACTGAATACAATGCTTTGCAAATCCTCTTTAACCTATATTCAATTGAATATGCCACAAAGGCAAGATATTTAATGTTCAAACTGATAAACTGTTTTTGTGCAAACATTTGCTCATTTTGAAATGAATGCCTGCAACACATTTCAAAAAAGTTGGGACGGGCAACAAAAGACCTAATTGGAAACATGTGAGTGTCATGATTGGGTATAAAAGGAGCATCCCCAAAAGGCTCAGCTGTTCACAAGCAAAGATAGGGCGAGGATCACCAATTTGTGAACAACTGTGTGAAAGTAGTCCAACAGTTTAAGAACAATGGTTCTCAACATTCAATTGCAAGGAATTTAGGGATTCCATCATCTACAGTCCATAATATAATCAGAAGATTCAGAGAATCTGGACAACTTTCTACACATAAGCGGCAAGGCCGAAAACCAACATTGAATGCCCATGACCTTCGATCCCTCAGGCCGCACTGCATTAGAAACTGACATCATTGTGTAAAGGATCTTACCACGTGGGCTCAGGAACACTCCAGAAAACCATTGTCACAGTTCATTGCTAAATCTACAACTGCAAGTTAAAACTCTACCATGCAAAGCGAAAACCATACATCAACGACATTCAGAAACAATGCCACTGCCTTCCCTGTGCCCGAGCTCATTTGAAATGGACACACGCAAAGTGGAAAAGTGTGCTGTGGTCTGATGGGTCAACGTGTCAAATTGTTTTTGGAAAACATGGATGTTGTGTCCTCTAGACAAAAGAGGAAAAAGACCATCCAGATTGTTACCAGCACAAAGTTCAAAAGCCAGCATCTGTGATGGTATGGGGGTGTGTTAGTGCCCATGGCATGGGCAACTTACACATCTGTGATGGCACCATCAATGCTGAAAGGTACATCCAGGTGTTGGAGCAACACATGCTGCCATCCAAGCAATGCCTTTTTCAGGGACGGTCCTGCTTATTTCAGCAAGACAATGCCAAGCCACATTCTGCATGTGCTACAACAGTGTGGCTTCATAGTAAAAGAGTGGAGGTACTAGACTGGCCTGCCTGCAGTCCAGACCTGTCACCCATTGAAAATGTGTGGCACATTATGAAGCGCAAAATACGACAATGGAGACCCCGGACTGTTGAACAACTGAAGTTGAAAGAATGGGAAAGAATTCCACCTACAAAGCTTCAACAATTAGTGTCCTCAGTTCCCAAACGCTTATTGAGTGTTGTTAGAAGGAAAGGTGATGTAACACAGTGGTAAACATACCACTGTCCCAGCTTTTTTGAAACATGTTGCAGGCATCCATTTCAAAATTAGCAAATATTTGCACAAAAACAATAAAGTTTATCAGTTTGAACATTAAATATCTTGTCTTTGTAGTGTATTAAATTGAATATAGGTTGAAAAGGATTTGCAAATCATTGTATTCTGTTTCTATTTATATTTTACACAACGTAGCAACTTAATTTCAGTTGGGGTTGTAGAACAGCTTCTTACCTCAGTGGAGGTAGATGTTACAGGCACTCCATCGGAGGATAGTGTTGGGCTGGCTAGTGTGTCCATTAGCATCAGCATAGAAATGCCGGCTGTGGATGATGACTTGTGGACTGTGGTTAGGTGGAGAAAGTCACGTAGGGGTTGGTGCCCGGTTGTGGGACCCCGATCACACTCAGTTTTGTCCCTTGGATATGCCTGTTTTGTTGTGTTGTGCCGAAATGCCAGGCTGTAGTGATAGGGGATACTATCACCCGCAAAGTCAGGTTACAGACTCTGGCTGACGTTAAATGTATTCCTGGTGCCAGAGCGCCCAACATTGCCTCCCATCTTAGGATGCTGATGCTGCAGAAGGGTAGACAGACAAAGGAACATAACACCAGATACAACCGCATAGTTATTCACATTGGTGCCAATGATGTCAGGATGAAGCACTCCGAGGTCACAAAAATGGACATAGAGAGGATTTGTGACCTTGCCAGAAAGATGTATCGGCATCAATTAATAGTCTGTGGTCCTCTCCCCTCCTGGGGTAATGATGAGGCATTTAGCAGGCTCAGATCGTGATATAGGTGGCTGGCCCATTTTTGTCAACAGCAAGGCTTTAGTTTTATTGATAACTGGCCTTTGTTCTGGGTCTGCGGCAGCTTGCTGATGCTGGACGGCCTTCACCCAATTGGGGAAGGCGCTGCCATCTTGTCTGCGAACATAGCTAGAGCTCTACAGGGATGGTGTAACATTAGGACTTTACAGCAGGCCACAGAGCAGGTGATTAGAGACCCTGCAAGGCTTATGACAAATGTGGGTGTAGAATCCACAAGCTTAGTAGGGAAATTAATGCAGAAAATCCACTATGGTGATAGTGCAGTTTATGTGGTTAGGGAGGGAATTTCGTCAAGTCAAGACTGTGGCCTGTTTCCGTAGACGTATCCATAAAAATCATAGAGGATATGGTTTTGCAAACTTAATACCCATTACTACATTGGATGACGTTGAAATTGAGGATGGCCCGTTGGCTGTTCCAGCAATATCAAATATTTTGTGTCTGCTACCTACAACCTGCATGGAATGTCTCAAATCTAAACCGACTTCCAGGTATCTTATATATGCTACTCTGGAACTACCCCTAATTCCAAACAGTTCAACTGTCAACCCCACTGAGGTCCTTAGCCTGGGTCTCATTAACATAAGATCACTGTCCTAAAAATCATTGCTAATTAATTATCTAATTATGGATCATCACTTAGATATGACTGGATTATGTGAAACCTGGCTTAAACCTACAGCATTCCTCCCCTTAAATGAGGCCTGCCCACTGGTGTACACATTTAGTCACATCCTTCGTGATGTGAAGCAAGGCGGGGGTGTTGCTCTTATTTATAAATCTAGGTTTAGTTTATTTGCTGTTGGGGGGGGGGGTCACAAACATAATTCGTTTGAACATCTGAATCTCCGCTCTGCCCATGATGCTACATATTGCCAAGATCAGAAGCATAAAACTTAGCTGTATTACTTTGTCACTATATATAGGCCCCCTGGCCCATACTCTAAATTCTTAGATGAATTTGGTGAGTTCATCTCTAACTTGTCGACGAGTGCAGACAAAATTCTGATTATTGGTGACTTCAACATTCATATAAATAAGGCTTCTGATCCCCTCTGCAAATAATTTATGGAAATTGTGGACATATTAGGATTTCAACAATGCATTCAGGATTCGGCGCACATTAGTGGAAATACCCTAGATTTACTTGTTGCATGTGGTATTGCTGTCACAAATATTGACATCATGCCTCTTGCATCGGTGGTCTCTAATCACTGATTTATTAGATTTAAAGTTGTAACGTTAACAAGAAGTATAACCTGTTTATTTGATCCTATACCAACAAAACTGTTTAAGGACCTGTGGCCCACTGTTGGGCCGACTGTGCTGGAAATGATTAATCTTTCTTTAACTTCTGGGTCTGTTCCTCAATGTTTCACATCTGCAGTGATTAAACCATTAGTTAAGAAACCTAATCTTGGCCCTAGTGTATTGAAAAACTATCGGCCGATATCAAATCTATCATTTTGCTCTAAAATTCTGGAAAAAGTGCCATCACGGCAGCTCGTGGACTGTCTTACTGAGAATACTCTCTTTGTGCCACTACAGTCTGCTTTTAAAAAATATTCCACAGAGATGGCTCTCACTAAAGTGGTGAATGATCTTCTGCTTGCAATGGATTAAGACACCACTTCGGTTCTGGTGCTGTTTGATCTCAGTGCTGCATTTGATACAGTGGATCATTATATTCTACTTGATAGGCTGGGAAATCACTTTGGGATTACTGGGAGTGCCCTTGCATGGCTGACGTCATACTTGACCAGTTGTTCTCACTGTGTTTTGTACGGTAACACTACCTCTAACCTTAGTAACATGAAATCTGGTGTTCCACAGGGGTCCATTTAGGCCCCCTGCTTTTCTCCCTTTATATAAGCACCCCTTGGGCACATACTGCGGCATTTTTGGATTACCTTTCACTGATATGCTGATGATACCCAGTTATACATGCCAATACTGCTGGTAATCTCATTCACATAAAATCCTTAGAAGATTGCCTTGCATCAGTGAGAAGTTGGATGTCTGGAAACATCCTACTTTTAAATTCTAAGATTGAACTGATGGTTCTTGGTCCAGTGAGACATTGGCTTTTAAGGTGGCAGTAATTAAACCATTACTTAAAAAGCCATCACTTGACCCAGCTATCTTAGCTAATTATAGGCCAATCTCCAACCTTCCTTTTCTCTCAAAAATTCTTGAAAGGGTAGTTGTAAAACAGCTAACTGATCATCTGCAGAGGAATGGTCTATTTGAAGAGTTTCAGTCAGGTTTTAGAATTCATCATAGTACAGAAACAGCATTAGTGAAGGTTACAAATGATCTTCTTATGGCCTCGGACAGTGGACTCATCTCTGTGCTTGTTCTGTTAGACCTCAGTGCTGCTTTTGATACTGTTGACCATAAAATTTTATTACAGAGATTAGAGCATGCCATAGGTATTAAAGGCACTGCGCTGCGGTGGTTTGAATCATATTTGTCTAATAGATTACAATTTGTTCATGTAAATGGGGAATCTTCTTCACAGACTAAAGTTAATTATGGAGTTCCACAAGGTTCTGTGCTAGGACCAATTTTATTCACTTTATACATGCTTCCCTTAGGCAGTATTATTAGACGGTATTGCTTGAATTTTCATTGTTACGCAGATGATACCTAGCTTTATCTATCCATGAAGCCAGAGGACACACACCAATTAGCTAAACTGCAGGATTGTCTTACAGACATAAAGACATGGATGACCTCTAATTTCCTGCTTTTAAACTCAGATAAAACTGAAGTTATTGTACTTGGCCCCACAAATCTTAGAAACATGGTGTCTAACCAGATCCTTACTCTGGATGGCATTACCCTGAGCTCTAGTAATACTGTGAGAAATCTTGGAGTCATTTTTGATCAGGATATGTCATTCAAAGCGCATATTAAACAAATATGTAGGACTGCTTTTTTGCATTTACGCAATATCTCTAAAATCAGAAAGGTCTTGTCTCAGAGTGATGCTGAAAAACTAATTCATGCATTTATTTCCTCTAGGCTGGACTATTGTAATTCATTATTATCAGGTTGTCCTAAAAGTTCCCTAAAAAGCCTTCAGTTAATTCAAAATGCTGCAGCTAGAGTACTGACGGGGACTAGAAGGAGAGAGCATATCTCACCCATATTGACCTCTCTTCATTGGCTTCCTGTTAATTCTAGAATAGAATTTAAAATTCTTCTTCTTACTTATAAGGTTTTGAATAATCAGGTCCCATCTTATCTTAGGGACCTCGTAGTACCATATCACCCCAATAGAGCGCTTCGCTCTCAGACTGCAGGCTTACTTGTAGTTCCTAGGGTTTGTAAGAGTAGAATGGGAGGCAGAGCCTTCAGCTTTCAGGCTCCTCTCCTGTGGAACCAGCTCCCAATTCAGATCAGGGAGACAGACACCCTCTCTACTTTTAAGATTAGGCTTAAAACTTTCCTTTTTGCTAAAGCTTATAGTTAGGGCTGGATCAGGTGACCCTGAACCATCCCTTAGTTATGTTGCTATAGACGTAGACTGCTGGGGGGTTCCCATGATGCATTGTTTCTTTCTCTTTTTGCTCTGTATGCACCACTCTGCATTTAATCATTAGTGATCGATCTCTGCTCCCCTCCACAGCATGTCTTTTTCCTGGTTCTGTCCCTCAGCCCCAACCAGTCCCAGCAGAAGACTGCCCCTCCCTGAGCCTGGTTCTGCTGGAGGTTTCTTCCTGTTAAAAGGGAGTTTTTCCTTCCCACTGTAGCCAAGTGCTTGCTCACAGGGGGTCGTTTTGACCGTTGGGGTTTTACATAATTATTGTATGGCCTAGCCTTACAATATAAAGCGCCTTGGGGCAACTGTTTGTTGTGATTTGGCGCTATATAAAAAAATTGATTGATTGATTGAATTTGACCAGTTAACGCTTAGCCTAGGCTCGTGTGTCATTCATCACACTGACAAAGTGAGGAACCTTGGGGTAATTTTTGATTCTACATTGTCCTTTGACCTCCACATTAGAAATATTATGAGGACTGCCTTCTTCCACCTGCGAAATATAGCGAAGATCCGTCCCATCCTGTCTATGGCTGATGCTGAGACCCTGATCCATGCGTTTATCTCTTCTAGATTGGACTACTGCAATGTCCTATTTTCTGGTTTTCCGCAATCCAGCATTAGGGCTCTCCAATTGGTTCAAAATGCTACAGCCAGACTTTGACACAAAGCAGAAAGTTCAACCACATTACACCCATTTTGGCATCCCTTCACTGGCTTCCTGTCCCAGTGAGATCAGATTTTAAGGTTCTGCTACTAGTCTATAAAATTGTTCACGGACTGGCACCTCCCTACCTAGTTGACCTAATTAAACCTTATGTACCGGCTCGGTCTTTGCGTTCTCAGGGTGCAGGACTACTTTGTAGGGTGAATAAGAAGTCTGCAGGTCATAGAGCTTTCTCTTATCATGCCTCTGCTCTGTGGAATGATCTCCCTGCATCAATAAAACAATCAGATTCTGTGGAGACTTTCAAATCCAGACTTAAGATGCACTTATTTTCCCTTTCGTATGGGTAGCATACTGGCATAGTATAGTTCTGCGCTTTTTACTCTTTTAATTCATTTTATTAGTAAACGGAGCATGCCGCAGCCTCAACTTTACCTAAATTCTGGGTCTTTTATTTAAGTTTAGGGCAAGTGGCCAGTGATCACCTTAGTATCCTGTTTTTCTTTTATTTAATGCTGGCAAATTATACTGTGTTTCTTGTCTTTCTGATGCCTGCTTCTGTTTTTTTCTTTCTGTTTAAGGTGCAGCTCCATCCAGAGATGGGTGTGGTTATTGTGCTGAAGACCCTCCTGTCCTGTGCACCAACAGCATTTCTTGTATTCATTTTGTGAATTGTTCTGTAATTTGTGTCTGTAGCATGGCCCAAGCAGAGGGTCACCCCTTTGAGTCTGGTCTGCTTGAGGTTTCTTCCTCAGAGGGAGTTTTTCCTTACCACTGCTGCTCCGGGGGTTAGTCAGCTTAGACCTTACTTGTGTGAAGCGCCTTGAGGCAACTCTGTTGTGATTTGGCACTATATAAATGAAAATAAATAGAAGAATTGAAATGGACAGTTTTGCTGCCGTGTTTAGTGGAACAACAACCTTATTTATCACTGCAGTGACACATCAACTCTTCAACTACGACTGAACTCAAAGATAGACTGCCTGATATCTTAGCTTCACATTTGGAAAATGCCAAATCAGTAGACAGTCTTGTGAATAGTTTAAACTCAGCACTCAAATCTACACTCAACATGATTGCACCACTTATATTAAAAACCACCCCCCCAAATAAAACAGTCATCTTGGTTCAGTGATTACTTGCGTGACTACAAGCATGAGGCTTGAGGTCTCGAACAGAAATGCTCACGCTTACGCTAGGTTTGCGTGTCAAACATCACACTGACAAAGTGAGGAACCTCGGGGTCATTTTTGATCCTACGTTGTCCTTTGACCTCCACATTAGCGATATTATGAGGACTGCTTTCTTCCACCTGTGAAATATAGCGAGGATTTGTCCTCTCCTGTCTATGGCTAATGCTGAGACCCTGATTCATGCATTTGTCTCTTCTAGATTGGACTACTGCAATGTTCTATTTTCTGGTTTGCCCCTTATTAGGGGTCTCCAATTGGTTCAAAATGCTGCTGCCAGCTTTTGACAGGAAGCAGAAAGTTTAACCACATTACACCCATTTTGGCACCTCTTCAGTGGCTTCCAGTTACTGTGAGATCAGATTTTAAGGTTCTGCTACTAACCTATAAAATTGTTCACAGAGTGGCACCTCCCGACTTAGCTGACCTAATTAAACCCTATGTACTGGCTCGGGATCTGCGTTCTCAGCGTACATGACTACTTTGTGTCCCTAGGGTGAATAACAAGTCTGTGGGTCACAGAGTTTTCTCTTATCCTGTCCCTGTTCTGTGGAATGATCTCCCTGCATCAATAAAACAGTCAGATTCTGTAGAGACTTTCAAGTCCAGACTTAAGACACTTATTTTCCCTTTCATATGGCTAGCATACTGGCATAGTATGTTACTATGCTTTTTACCCTTTTAAATTAATTATATTATGAAATGGAGTGTGCCGCAGCCTCAACTTTATCTAAAGTCTGGGTCTTTTAGTGAAGCTTAGGGCTAGTGGCCAGCGATCACCTTAGTATTTCTTCTGTTTTTCTTGTTGCTTAATGCTGACAAATTATACTGTATTTGTTGTCGTTCCAATGCCTGTGTTGTGGTTAGAGGTCCGGATAGGATGAACCATTTCAGACGATGGGCTCAAAGAGAACTTGATTGTTAACAAAAAGAGATTTATTTACAATGAATACAAAAAAACTATTGCTGTGCCGGGGATGCCTGTGGAATGGAGTGTCAGCCTGCAGGTTGCGGTGGAAATTAGTGAGCTGCAGGTTCCCGAGCCAGTCTTGTAAGTTTGAGAAATGAACAGAAATCCTGGAGTATATGGGACTGGAGCCAGAGCCAGGTGGGACGCACAGAGCTGAGGATGAGGAACTAGGAGGATGGAGAAATGTCTTATTTTGTGAAAAATGTACCTCACTTAATAAGTTTTTCCAGCTAATATCAAGCTGTATTTAAACAGTAACAAGGAAAGTCAATGGATTTCAAATCATCCAAGCAAAGGAACAAGATTGTTTTTCTTATTACTTCCGCCAAGGAGGTTATGTTTTTGGTTGCATCCGTTTGTTTGTTGGTTGGTTGGTTTGTTAGCCGGATTACCTAAAATATCCTCAACGGATTTCAATGAAATTTTTACCAGGGGTGTATCTTGGCCTAACTTAGAAGTTATTAAATTTTGGTAATGATCCGGAACACGATCCAGATCCAGTAATTTTTTAAAGGATTCTTTATCATTGCAGGATAAGGCCAATTTCAACATTTTTGCATCTAACTTCATGAAGACGGGTCACAAAGGCTGAACAAAAATGAAGTTACAACACAACAATAATTTAGCATTTGTTTCTCCTCATTGAATAAACTTGTTATTAGAAAATAAAAAAAAAACGTGTAGTTTATGCAGTTTCTCTTTAAAAATACATTTGCTGAAGATCTAAGGGTTTAGCCCTCTGGGGCCAACGCCGTCGTATACGACGGCTGAGACCAAGATTTACAAAATTATGAATAACTTTTTAATGATATGAGATAGAAACTTACTTTTTTTTTGCTAAAAAGTTAACTCTGCGGACGTTCGAGCCACCATCCACCATCTTTGTACTCCTCATATAAGCTGTGTGATGATGTGAGCAATGTGAGTGAGTATCCAATTGGTTCACCGTCACATGGTTTTCCGAAATCCAATCATAGGGCAGATTCACCTCACGTGACACACCAAAGATTGTTTTTAGGAGTGATGTGTTACTAGTTTACAATAGTTTGCTGTGTGTTTTGAATAAATGTGTGTGGAAAATTATTTCCTCTTTACTTTTTCCTTTCTTATGTCTGATTGTAAACCTTTATTACACTTATAAAACACAACTATAGCATATATATTTTGAAAGTACAGGTTTTCCTGAAAGAAAAGAGACATAAAACTTGATTGTAGGATGTAGGGACAGCTGTTAAAAGCAATAATAAAACATTTATGCCAGGCGAGTGAATTGTCCAAAAAATGCCCTCAGACCTCAGAGGGTTAACCACTGAATCTGAAACATGACGGTAGATGCGTGAAACGACATGGAATAAGTCTCTTTGCCAAAGGGTATTCCATGTGACATCAGTGACCCTATGGCCTATGGTTTGCACTGTCCAAGTGCTTCTAGTTTTAAGACAGAGGCTAATCTTAAAATAAGAATTCTGTCTAGTTTTAAGGCACATTTTGATTATTCAGTGCCTAGACATTTTGCAACTTATGAGAATTCTAACCAAGTAAATATCCCATTGGCAGATTTTTTTGCTTAATACAAGAAAGTTTGGCTAGATTTTGGATTATTTGTCTTATTTTGTCTATAGGTAAATTATGCCATCATAACATTACTTAATTCATGAATGTAAAACACCATTTTGTGCATGTGCGGAGTATGAGCCACCACTTTGATGACTTTCATTATTTTTTACTATCAAAACCAGTTTAGATTGCCAGCTTTTATTTACTGTATTCATATGTAGATGTGCTAAATGGAGGTAGGCGGATTGATCACAAAATATCGATACTAGTGTTGATTGTAGTGTCAGTAAGTGTCAATACCAGTTTCAGTTTCTCGCTTCTAAGTTGCATGCATTTTATAAATGAGTAGAACTCTCTGTACGAACAATAATTTGTTGCTGTTAATGTAAGTTTGTGCACTTTTTGCTTCTCCACTGCTGGTGCTGTGTGCCCTCAAACATGAGCATGCATGGTGGGACACATGCAAAATGACCAAGAGCACCTACATATGAATGCAGTGCCAGTTGAATGGACAGGGACCATAGTGTGGACCTTTTTCATAACTGTTAATAAAAAGATTGTAAAATGCCATGAATATAAGTAGGGATGGGTATTGATAAGATTTTATCGATATCGATGCCATTATCGATTCTGCTTATCAATCCGATTCCTTATCGATTCCCTTATCGATACCTCTTGTGAATTTTGTACTAAAAGTAGGCTTTACAGGTTTTCTAGGTATTTCATTGAGTCTTAAAGTAAATAAATATGAAATTGGTCACTGTATCCTTGATTTCTGGACATAAATAAAAATAAACAAAACGGTGTTTCGCTTTGAAGTTATTAATTCCGACTAGATTCTATCATTCAAACTTGACTTGGCAGAGAGCCGCACAGCGTTTTGAGCTGTGTGAACAGAACGGAGGATGATTCTCATTTCTTTCTTACAACAAGACAGCAGTCCCAGTTAGTAACTTTAATCCGCACAAAAGTGACTCACGATTTCACATATTCAGGGATGAAAGTGGTGAAAAACAAAAAAGCTGAAACCAAAAATTACCCCCCAACACCACGTGCACAAAAATGTTTGAATTCTAGAAGCTCTGAAATGCAATCTGGGACTAATCCAGAGGATAAACTGGAGTGAGTGCAGCATCCATTTAGGTGAGAAAAAAAAAACAACTTTCCTTATTCAAATTCATTCCAGTAGTATTCTGCTCTTACTAGGATGCAGCAGTTTTCTTGCTTGGCAGATAGTTCTGGAGGAAATCACTGAAGAAATTAACAAACACATTGAAAATATGGTTTGACCGAAACAAACTGTCATTAAACTTAAATAAGACAGGGATGAAATGGAGGTGTAAAAGTCACTAGGTGTTCACAGGAAACACTTATTTCTGTATGTATGTACTTATTTATTTCTGTATGTATGTATGTATGTATTTATTTATGTATGTTCATTGTTAGTTGGTTGTATAATTTCTGCTGTGTTTTTATTCAGGTTCTTTTTGTCTCTTTCTCTAAAATTGTATATAATCATTAGATTAGTTATTATTACTATTATTGTTGTGCTTGCTATTATTATTAATATATAAACAAAAATAAATTTAAAAAATATTACAATTTGTAATACATTTGACTCTTTTACAACAAACGCCTGACAGCTGCAACTGCTTAATGCTAACTTTAGCATTGAAAATGCCTTAGACATGCTAACGTGTTAGCATTGGTCCCGTTTTTAAGTTATAAAATACATCTATCAACTGTTTCAGAAGAAAGAAAGAAAAAATTAATCAACGAAGCAATGATCAAAGCACTGCTTTGATCTGCGAATCATTGCTTCGATTGGTTCATGATTCAAAGCAAAGCCGCGCTGCAGAGAAGTTGATTACAGAACAGCTGCAGGGTCTGTAATCAATGTAGAGAAATTATAATTTTCCTGACAAACACCCCCCAAAACAATGGCCACTCTGAAGGACCGATAAGGGAATCGTTTAGTAAAAAGGTTATTGATGTCGGTGGATCGAATCATTTCTTAATGATACCCGAAAGGAACCGGTTCTCGATACCAATCCCTAAATATAAGTAATCTGTTTGCTACTGTAGCAACACCACCAATGAGGTTCAACATTTTTTTTTTGTTTTATATCAGAACAAAAGAGCTATGAGGGAAGGGAAGGAAAATGCCTCAGACAGAAAACAACAAATGAACACTGACAGAGTATTTTTAAAAGGTGAGAAATGCCCAGTTATATCTATGAAAATAATATTTTAGTCATGTGATCTTCAGTAGGGTGGCATGGTGACTTAGTGGTTCACACTGTTGCCTCACAGCAAGAAGGTCATGGGATCGAAGTAGAACAAGGAAGTTTCTCTGTGCTTCTGCCAGCCACAACAAATCCGGTGCTAATAGGTCAGGACAAAATATGTAGAGAAAAGGAACACTGGTGAAACACAGATGTCTGCGTAAATAAATTATTTATTTAAAGGTGCATAACAAAAGATAAGGACTGAAGTTTTGATGTAAGGTTTTGATGTAAGGTCACGTTAGCTTCTGATTAACATCACTTTGAGCAGGTGGGATGAGTTCATCAGTGAAATCACCTGCTGGAGTCAGTGGCTGCAAAGAAAACCTGCACCCTCTCAGCCCATTCTGGAATAGTTTGGACACCACTGCCTTACATCAATAGGTCATGGAATCGCTTCCTGCCCTTTCTGTGTGGAGTTTGCATGTTCTATCCATGTCTGCGTGGATTCTCTCCAGGTGTTCCGGCTTCTTCCCAGATCCAAAGACATGCAGGTTAGGTGAACTGGTGTCGCAGACCGAACGGTCCGCCCCTTAAAATCGGTCTGCCTTTTTCATCTGCGCATGCGTCATTTTGGACCACTGCAGCACGTCTGAGATGGAGTCTCTTCACCCAAAGCAATCAAATGGATTAATGGTATTATTGACCATCAGATAAAGGTAAAACCTCTTAAATCATTCTAAAGTCAGTTTTAAGCAGGAACAAGGCTAAATTCCATGATGCTTTGAAATGTCCGACATGCAGTGAACGCAGCTAGCAGATCATTTATCAGCGGCGCTCTGATCGCTTTTATGATGAAATAATGCTGAATTTATGTGGAAATGATTGTTGTACAAAAGCTTCAGATATGTGTCACTGAGATAGATGATGACCAGAGTGCAGTTTGAAGCAGAAGCAAGGTTTTAATCTGTGATCCGCATCATCAGGGGGGACCTATTTTTAGGGGGACCAATCGGTCTGCAACACCTGCAACTTTAACTTGTCCGTAGGTGTGCACGCGGGTGTGTTTGTCTGTCTATATGTGGCCGTGTGACAGACTGGCATCCTTTTCCAGAGTGTACTCCGCCTTACGCCCTATGACTGCTGGAATAGGCTCTACCCCACCTGTGAACCTTAACTGGAGTAAGCAGGTATAGAAAATGATGGATGGTTGGATCTTCTGTATTGCTTTGTTACTTTTTCAAAACAAATTGGTCATCATAAGCTTTTTAGCAGTGATTACACCACGTCAAAAACACTCAGTCAAACAATGTGGCCCAGTGACACCTGATCTCTAAATCATAATCACACTATATTACAGAAACATTTCTTTGACCCTGCTGACCTTGACTTTACCAAAACAAATCCTTGGTGTGCAATTCTAGATTCTTGTCATCTAGAATTTCAGATTCTTGTCAGTCAGATTCTTGTCTAATTCTTGTCATGCACACATGATGATTAGTGGAACAATGGTCAAAATAATGATTTTTCACTCCGGTGTCCATCAAATTTGGCAAATATATTTGTCAAAGGTTAGTCATTGGAGTCAAGCTCATATGTGCCTGTGTACCTACTGATTTCGACCAAACTTTCTATGTTGATGAAGACTGACTTTGAAATCCCACCCCTAACCCACAAAAAAGTGAAAAAGTCAATCTCAAGGAATTGTATTTCCAACTCAGTCTGGACCAAATGTCAGTCTGGACCAAATGTGGCATGCAGTTAGGTTCCAGAATTGTCTGGGCAAAGTAAGCCAGTATACAAATAATGAATGTTTATGAGTTCAATGGTACAAATATTTCATGAGGTGAAAGCTGGAATGTTCCATTCAGTGAGGCGAACCAAATTAAATATTAGTTCCATTAAAAGAATGTAAAAACATTCATTATTTGTTTTATATAACTGCAAAAATAGATCCTGGTCATTTGATATTATATAATTATATTTATAACTATAATTATAATTATATTATAATTTACAAACAACAGAAAAGGGACTTACATTTTGGTGAGTCACTGCTGCTTTGACATCAACAACCCAACACAAACTTTAGGGCCCCTTCACACATAGTGCGAATTTGGTCAAATTGCGCATGAAATAGGAATCATATGCAAAATGTGTAAAATTGTAGCTGCTTCCAACTCCTCACACACCTGTTGCTACAACTATTTGTGCACACCAGTGGCTGAATGACAGAGTGTGCGCTGTGTGAGCCAATCGAACCCTCTCGTGGCAGGTGTCGGACAAATTCCAGCTGACACACACGAACATATAACACCGCTTGTTTGGCACTTAGAAAATGTGTGGACATTCGGACTATCATCACGAAAATAGTCAGCAGACAATCACTGTCAAGCTGGATGTGAAATTTGTCTAAGTTCCCCATGACTGTGGAGTTGCAAAAAGCCACACACGTGTGCGCATGTGTCACACCCCCCCAACACATCTGCCATGCTGGGGGAGGAGGGGGGGGACACATGAGCATAAAATGCTTATATGTATGTATAGATCTGATGACACAGCGAGGTCTGATCGCACACAGCACGGGGAGGGACCTGTAAGCTGATCACAGCACACTAACAGCTGGATGGCAGCTCAGTGCACACATTACAAACACAGTAGCCACCGCCAGGACAGTTATATAAATAATTCAGACAATACCTGCATAGGTAATTACATAACAAATGACGAAAACAAATGACCACATAACACAGAGTGACACATTGGTCTGGGTGCTGGGTGCAGTTGGGGGGGGCATGTCTGCTCACAGCCATGGCTGTAAAGATCTCTGCTGCTGGATGTCCGAGCTTGAGAACACATTTTGTGTTTGGAAGGAGATGAACTGACAACATTCCTCCGTGAGGTGCGTGTCTCTGCCTGCTGTCCTCACGTGGAAATATATAAAACATGTTTCGCCTTTGCACCTCGTTCATGTCTTTGTTGATTTCAGGCATTTTTCCGCACTGATTACAGACCAGCGATGGTAGCGCAGTGGCAAAATTTCCATCTGGTAATCAGAGCTTATGGGTTTGAATCTTGTGAGTGACATTTTTTAACCAGGGTTTTTTAACCGTGGAGTTCTGTATTTTGTCCCCTTTTATGTATTATTTACAGTGAGGAAAATAAGTATTTGAACACCTTGTGGTTTTGCAAGTTCTCCCACTTAGAAATCATGGAGGGGTCTGAATTTTTCATCTTAGGTGAATGTTCACTGTGAGAGACATAATCTAAAAAAAAAAAAAAAAAATCCGGAAATCACAATGTATGATTTTTTTAAATAATTTATTTGTATGTTACTGCTGCAAATAAGTATTTGATCCCCTACCAACCAGCAAGAATTCTGGCTCACACAGACCTGTTAATTTTTCTTTAAGAAGCCCTCTTATTCTGCACTCTTTACCTGTATTAATTGCACCTGTTTGAACTTGTTACCTGTATAAAAAACATGTTCACACACTCAATCAATCACACTCCAACCTGTCCACCATAGCCAAGACCAAAGAGCTATCTAAGGACACCAGGGACAAAACTGTAGACCTGCACAAGGCTGGGATGGACTACAGGACAACAGGCAAGCAGCTTGGTAGAAGACAACAACTGTTATGATTATTTATTAGAAAGTGGAAGAAACACAAGATGACTGTCAATCTCCCTCGGTCTGGGATTCCATGCAAGATCTCACTTTGTGGGGTAAGGATGATTCTGAGAAAGCTCAGAACTACACAGGAGGACCTGGTCAATGACCTGAAGAGAGCTGGGACCACAGTCACAAAGATTACATTAGTAACACATGATGCTGTCATGGTTTAAAATCCTGCAGGGCAGCAAGGTCCCTCTGCTCAAGCCAGCACATGTCCAGGCCTGTTTGAAGTTCACCAGTGACCATCTGGATGATCCAGAGGAGGCATGGGAGAAGGTCATGTGGTCAGATGAGACCAGAATAGAGCTTTTTGGAATCAACTCCACTTATCATGTTTAGAGGATGAGAACAACCCCAAGAAAACCATCCCAACTGTGAAGCATGGGGGTGGAAACATCATACGCTGGGGGTGCTCTTCTGCAAAGGGGACAGGACGACTGCACCGTATTGAAGGGAGGATGGATGGGGTCATGTATTGCGAGATTTTGGCAAACAACCTCCTTCCATCAGTAAGAGCATTGAAGATGGGTCATGGCTGGGTCTTCCAGCATGACAATGACCCCAAACACACAGCCAGGGCAACTAAGGAGGGGCTCTGTAAGAAGCACTTCAAGGCCCTGGAGTGGCCTGGCCAGTCTCCAGACCTGAACCCAATAGAAAATCTTTGGAGGGAGCTGAAACTCCAAACCTGAAAGATCTAGAGAAGAGCTGTATGGAGGAGTGGACCAAAATCCTTGCTGCAGTGTGTGCAAACTTGGTGAAAAACTACAGGAAACATTTGACCTCTGTAATTGCAACCAAAGGTTACTGTACCAAAATTAACATTGATTTTCACGGGTGTTGAAATACTTATGTGCAGCAGTAACATACAAATAAATTATAAAAAAAATCATACATTGTGATTTCCGGATTTTTTTTTAGACTATGTCTCTCACAGTGGACATGCACCTAAGATGAAAATTTCAGACCCCTTCATGATTTCTAAGTGGGAGAACTTGCAAAATTGCGGGGTGTTCAAATACTTTTTTCCTCACTGTATATCAACCCAGTGATATTATATACTGGGTTATATTATATATTATATATTGTCTGGAATATTATATATATCACTAATTATACAGCTGGTTTTTATTTTATTGTTCTTCACATCAGCAGCGTGATGTGGTTCAGCTGCTCACACTGTGTTCCTGCTTGAAAGACAGTGAACCGTCACACTGTGTTCATGCATGCCTGCCGTCAGTGCAATGCTTTTGTGGTTCGCTCATACGAGCTGTTTCGCCATGAGTCGCCCTGAGTTGCATTTATTCGTACTATACAATTATAGACTTTTGATGAGGTGTTCAGGGTAGGGTGTTCAGGATGTTCAGGATGAGGTTTCAGGATGGGAACTGGTCAGGATGGGGTTCACCTCGGCCTCGAACCAGGTCCGCATAATCATGGGTACACCGAAATCAAAAGTCTGTAACTGCTTTATTATATGGTAAACAAGAAAATTGGGAGTTTGTCAAACATACTAAAACTGAAAAATCAATCTCAAGTTTCAACTCTGTTCATTGCATCTTTTTCGTGTAAAATTAATTTTAAGTCAGCGTCGCTAACAGACGCAAACCTGTCTTCTGCCATCTTGTCAACAAACTGACAGCCAAAGTAGGTGTTGTATCGCGTTATCTGATTGGTGGCTATCGATAGAAGGCATCGCTCGATTAGCTAGCGCTACGCTGCACGCGAGGTGTACTCGTTTCGCACGCGTAGTCTACTCGGCTCCACCAGCGGTCAACTTGGCATGTGGTACAGCTCAGAAAGTGGCGAATGGGCCAATCAGAAGTTGGCAAAATCGCATACCATATAATAATGTGCGAAGGGGCCCTTAACAGTGACATGTGGTCTTATTCACAATTTGATTGACAGCAGTTATGTGTAAAATCTCATATCATCATTCTTTACATATACAAACTCTAGCACACAAAAAGAACATTTAATTTAAAAAAATATGTTATTATTGTCTTAACTTTTGTCACGGCACAGGACCATGTTGTTCGGAGGCTGGGGAGGGCTTCTTTGTCTTTGTGGCCGCTCCTGCCTCTGCTTTCTGCCCAGGTGCTCCTGCTTCACCTCCTCCCTTTTTGTCTGCCTGTGGCTCCACCTGTGTCTGATTGCAGCCTCATTAAAATCTGAGTGCAGGTGCGCGTGAAAGCACTCCTCCTGTCTCCACCACGCACACAGGTCTTGGACCGTCAGAGCCCTGCTGAAGCTAGCCATGGACTTTTAAGTTGTTCTGTTTATTTGATTCATTTACCCTCCACACACCACATCCACTGCAACACTTGCACACATACTGACGCACATGTACACATTATTTTGTTTAAATAAATATTGTTAAACCTGTTCCATGTGTCGTCTCCCCTCTTTTGTTCCTCCCTTATCGAGCCAGGGGTGTAACACTTTACTTATAAATGAAGTCCATGTACCGCTCCTTCTGAACAAAAGCATCAATGACTTGTTTGTAAGTGTTACTAATGACCCAGTCACACGGCACTTAACAAAGAGCAACGAAGCCCTAATGAAACTTTCATTGGCATCATTTAACCTTCATACAGCTTCATTCCTGCTGCTGGTGCTTCATCAGGATTTTTAAACGGTTGAAAAATTTGAACGAATGCCACCGAAAACCTTAGTTCATCCGTATTCTGCTGTTGTGATGAAAAGGGAGCTGACCCAAAAGGCGAAGCTCTTGATCTACTGGTCAATCTTCGTTCCTACTCTCACCTATGGTCATGAGTGTTGGGTCATGACTGACAGAACTAGATCATGGGTACAAGTGGCCGAAATGGGCTTCCTCAGGAGGGTGGCTGATGTCTCCCTTAGAGATAGGGTGAGAAGTTCGGTCATCCGTGGGGAGCTTGGAGAACAGTCGCTGCTCCTTCCCGTTGAAAGGAGCCAGCTGAGGTGGTTTGGGCATCTGTTAAGGATGCCTCCTGGGCGCCTCCCAAGGGAGGTCTTCCAGGCACGTCCAACTGGGAGGAGACCCCAGGGAAGACCCAGGACAGGAAAAGCAATACCACCCCTGCTGCGCCGATTATCCGGCCAGTCTCATGCTCCAATGTTCCCTCACTCGTGAACAAGACCCCGAGGTACTTGAACTCCTTCACTTGGGGCAAGGTCGTATTCCCTACCTCCGGGTAGGTAATACCTCTGGGTATTTCCGGGTAGGGAATACCCCGGTTAGGCAATCCATTGGTTTCCTGCTGAGAACAAAGGCCTCAGATTTAGAGGTGCTGATCCTCATCCCAGCCGCTTCACACTCGGCTGCGAACCGATCCAGTGAGTGTGGGATGTCACCTGCCGATGAAGCCAACAGGGCCACATCATCTGCAAAAAGCAGTGATGAGACCCTGAGCCCACCAAACTGGAAACCCTCCTCCCCCTGACTGTGCCTCGATATCCTGTCCATGAATATCACAAACAGGATTGGTGACAAGGCGCAGCCCTGACGGAGGCCAGCCTCCACCGGAAATGAGCCCGACTTACTGCCGAGCACCCAAACACAGCTCTCGCTTTGCGAGTACAGAGATTGGATGGCCCGGAGAAGGGACCCCCATCACTCCATACTTCCCGCAGCACCTCCCACAGTATCTCCCAGGGTACCCGATCATATGCCTTCTCCAAGTCCACAAAATACATGTAGACTGGTTGGGCATACTCCCAGGTACCCTCCAGGATCCTTGTGAGAGTGAAGAGCTGGAAGGTTGTTCCATGACCAGGATGGAACCCGCATTGTTCCTCTTCAATCTGAGACTTGGCTATCGACAGAACCCTCCTTTCCAGCACCCTGGAGTAGTCTTTAAAAGGGAGGCTGAGTAGTGTGATGCCCCTGTAGTTGGTACACACCCTCTGGTCCCCCTTTTTAAATATGGGGACCACCAGACCTCAACGCAATGTTGAAGAGACGTCTCATCCAAGACAATCCCTTCACACCCAGAGCCTTCAGCATTTCTGGACAGATCTCATCAACCCCCAGGGCCTTGCCACTGCGGAGTTGTTTGACTACCTTAGTGACTTCCACCAGGGAAATTGATGAAAATCCCCCATCAGCTTTCAGCTCTGCCCCTACTATAGAGGGCACTCCAGTCTGATGCAGGAGTTCCTTGAAGTGTTCCTTCCAGTGGCAAATTACATCCTCAGTTGAGGTCAACAGAGTCCCATCCTTACTGTAGACAGCTTGGATGGTTCCCTGTTTTCCCCTCCTGAGGTGCCTCACGGTCCGCCAGTAGCACCTTGGTGCCGACCGAAAGTCCTTCTCCATGGTTGCTCCAAACTCCTCCCACACTTGCTGGTTTGCCTCCCCCACAACAGAGGCTGCTGCCCTTCGGGCCTGTCTGTACCTTGCGACTGCCTCTGGAGTCCTCTGAGATAACATATCCCGGAAGGATATGTTATTTCTCCCAATCACACCTCTCCAGGTGTCTCTGTCATTGCAAGTGTGTGTTGAAGTTCCCCAGCAGAACAATGGAGTCCCCCACCGGAGCTCCACACAGGACTCCATTCAAGGACTCCAAGAAGGCTCAATACTCCAAAATGCTGTTCGGTGCATACGCACAAACAACAGAGTTTTCCCCTCTGCCACCCGAAGACGCACGGAGGCGACCCTCTCATCTACTGGAGTAAACTCCAGTGTAACAGTGCTCAGCTGGGGACTCGTCAGTATCCCCACACATGCCCAGCGCCTCACCCCCTGGGCAACTCCAGAGAAAAATAAGGTCCAACCCCTGTCAAGGAGAGTGGTTCCGGAGCCGAGGCTGTCCATGGAGGCGAGGCCCACCAAACCAAACTGATATCGCTCCACCTCCCACACAAGCTCCGGCTACTTCCCCCACAGTGAGATGACGTTCCACAACCCCAGAGCTAGCCCCTGCCACCCGAGTCTGGTCCACCGAGGCCCTCGACTTTCACTGCCACCCAAAAGAGTGGTGAGCCCACAGGGTGGAGATGGAAAGTCCATGTTGCTTTTTCGGGCTGTGCCCAACCGGGCTCCGTGGAAAGCCCGGCCAGCAGGCATTTGCTGATGGGCCCTACATCCAGGCCTGGCCCCAGATGAGGTGGCCCCCCCGGGCTTCCTCCCGGCCGGGTCATGTTTCCTCTACCTCATTATATCATGGTGTCTTGTGAACCATTCTTAGTCTGGTCTCTTGCCTGAGACCAATTTTCCATGGGAGACCCTACCAGGCAGCATCTGCAGTGATGCGGTCGCTGTATCAGACCGACGTGGTGAAGAGAGAGCTGAGTAGGGGGGCAAAGCTCTCAATTTACCGATCGATCTATGTTCTGATCCTCAGCTATGGTCATGAGATTTGGCTCATGACCGAAAGAACGAGATCGCGAGTACAAGCGGCCGAGATGAGTTTCCTCCGCAGGTTGTCTGGGCACTCCCTTAGAGATAGGGCGAGGAGCTCGGTCACTCGGGAGGAGCTCGGAGTCGAGTCACTGCTCCTCTACGTCGAAAGGAGTCAGTTGAGGTGGCTCGGGCATCTTTTCCGGATGCCCCCTGGACGCCTCACTGGAGAGGTGTTCCGGGCACGTCCCATTTGGAGGAGGCCCCGGGGAAGACCCAGGACACGCTGGAGGGACTACATCTCTCAGCTGGCTTGGGAACACCTTGGGGTTCCCCCGGAGGAGCTAGGGGAGGTGTGTGTGGATCGGGAGGTCTGGGCGGTTTTGCTTGAGCTGCTGCCCCCGCGACCCAACTACGGATAAAGTGGAAGAAAATGGATGGATGGATGGAGACCCTACCAGGAGCACAAAGGCTTCAGACAACACAGCTCTCAGATTCATAGCGGTATACAAACCTCTCCACCACGATAAGGTGATGGTTCCCGGAGAGGGAACAGATGTTAATATTGGAGGTGGGCGGATCGATCCTAATATCGATAATATCGATACCAATGCTGGTATTGATACTGAACGATCCTCGTGTAAAAAGATGATACTCAAGCTTTTTTTCTCTCCCACACGCACTGACTGCTGTGCATGGAGATTCATCAAAGTAATCAGTTCTTCAGCAGTGTCAGAAGTAATTGTCTGTATTTTAGAAGGACTGTGACAGTTGGGAAATTGGGACAATCAGTGTCTGGAGACACAATTTTGAAATTATAAATTTTAACAAAATATCCATGTTCAGAATAGTTTTGCATTGGCGCTGCCATCCAGTGTTTTCCACCAGGAGCATCCAGCCATCTGTATGACTATGTCCAATAAATGAAACATTATATTACTAGTGACAAGAATGACAAATAACCTATAATTATCATCTATTTCTGAGGCTCAGGTATATGCCAATTACACAAAGTAAATTTTGCAGAGCAAACTAAACTCTGCCTGGACTACATTTGGTTTCACTCTAAACAGAGTTAAATAAACTAGCACAGTTTTAAATCAACTCTGTTATGCTGTGAATGACTCTTACTATAGTTGGAAAAACTTGATTTAACAAGACAGTAGAGCTGATTTCACACTATAATAGAGTATATTTAACTCTATTTGGAGTGGGACCAAATGTAGTCCCTTAGAACGAATTTTACTCTGCAAAATTTACTGTTCAGTAACTCATATCCTCGGCCATGGCACTGAGGCAGGTTAGCTAGATCTTTTCCTCACTACTTTATACCTCCCTAACTGAAATCACTTAGGTACCATTTTTACAGATGGGTGAGCAAGGATAAGAACATTATTGAACTAGCAGGCTCCTGCACAGAAGGTCTGTGTGCTCCAACTACCAACAAACAGTTTTGATGTTCTATCTTGACCATCTGTAGCTCATGGTCTGAAGTGCACAGGTTATGTACATTTAGACTGTGTCCAACTCCACTTGTCATGTGAGCTAACTCATTGTCTCTCAAAAGATATGTGCCAGGTTCAGGCACATTGTTATATGAATGGCTGACTCAGTAAATGACAGAAGTGAGAGGTTTTCAGGCAAGGAAACAGATTTGGTCAGTGCAGATCGTTTACAGGGGCAGCAGTCGTTCACCAATACTCCCTGAGGTGAAGAGTTGAGTGCCTCCTTCCTGCACCACCTCCACCTACTCAATCATGTATCCACTCTCATCTCCACATTTCAATAGACACAGACGCACCCCTGCTGCTGGGCCCTGCTACTACTCGCCCTGTCTTGGTGCTCCACTTCCACAAACCAAGCCAAGACATCCACTGTAGAACTATGCTATAAACAACAGTGTCTAAAATTTTGTAGTTTTTCCCATTAAATTGTATTTTGACTTTATTTTTAATTGTTGTTTTCTTTTAGTTTTCACTGTAGTTTTTTTGTGATAATGTACATGCCTGTATTTACAAGTAGGGTATACATGAATTGTGAAACAACAGAAAAATTGTGTTCAAGTTAGACCATTTTCTGTGTAGGCTCTCAGTTGTCCAGGTGGTTTCCATAGTAGAGAAGCTTGAATCTTCGACTGGACTGGGTTGCTTGACGCGAGGACGTTTTGCTTCAAATCGCAGAAGCTTCCTCAGCTAAAATTCTTGCTCTGGTTAACACCTGTTAACACTTTGAGACAGAAATTAGTTTACACTAAGGACAGGATCCCTAGTTACAAACAGAGCATGTAGTGTATTCTATCAGATGTCAGGAAAACTGTAACGAACACTACATAGGTGAGACTAAGCAGCCGTTACACAAAACGGCTATACCAGCACCGCAGAGAGGGCGCCGGTGGACCTCAGTCTGCAGTTCATCTCCACCTTAAAGACACTAACCACACGTTTGAGGACAAGGAAGTTAAAATCTTAGCCAGAGAGAAGAAAAGGTTTGAGAGAGGAGTGAAGGAGGCATTTTATGTGAAACAGTTGAAACCCAGCCTTAACCGGGGAGGGGGACTGAGACACGCTTTGTCCTCTGTTTACAATGGGGTACTCAGGTAAAAGCAGTTTCAGTCTTTTGTTCATGGAGATTCGTCAGGGGAGCCGTCAGGAGAGGCGTCCGCCCCATCATTAGGAGGGACAGCTGCCCTGTCATTAGGCGGGTGCTAACTAGAGCACAATAGGTGCTAATTAGAGCTATTGTTTAGTCACTAGCCTATAGCAGTCTGCCTCTCGGTAGGAGGGGTCTGGTTAGGTTTAAAACTTCAGCTTTTGTGGCTTCTCTTTGTTCTTCTCTACAACAGTCAAGGCAGAAGTCAGACTACCAGAGCAAGAATTTTAGCTGAGGAAGCTTCTGCGATTTGAAGCAAAACGTCCTCGCATCATGCAACCCAGTCCAGTCGAAGATTCAAGCTTCTCTACAACTTAGACCAGGTTTTCCCATGGTCTGTTTTGCAATCTGCAAATGATCACACCTCATTTTAAGACCACCTTACCCATTACATAAACAGAAGAAGCATGCCTGACAATGCCAACATGATTGATGGCAACATCATACCCAAAATCAAAGGTCTGGAAGGGATTTGGATTTTATAAGGAGGACGCAAAGTTGGACAAATGTCTGGCCATTGGTAAGCTCTGTAGCACACCAATTAAAAATGTAGAGCCACTGAGCTTAGCCCTTAAGTAGGGGACTCATAATATGATATCACCAATATGATAAAAATTCATGTCTAGAAAAAAAAACTTCCCCTGAAGGGAAAAATGTCAAAAGAACAGACAGCCTTGATCTATTTACAACAGCAGTGGTTGAGACCCATTCAGCTGATGACAGTGACATCATAGATCGTGTAGGGGCTTCCCCAGACATGCATGAAGCCTTATGGGAAGCACACAGTGGCAGACAATCTGAGTAGAGAGATACATGTGTCATGTGCTGGCTCATCTCTCTCTGGCTCCTGCTCCAACACTGTGCAAAATGCAAAACCATGGTGTTTGTGTAAATCTAAGATGTTTCTCATATACTATGTAAAACCTAGTGAGAAATAAACACTTCTAAAACAACAACAACAAAAACACTATTTTTGTAACCTGGTAACGCCTCTGGAGTGATTTACAACTTCACACATCACATCAAAGTGACTTGCAGTCTTTTCAAAAGCTCATGCATGCACACATGCACCCCCTCCTGCAGATGACATTAAAAAGAAAAGGCAGCATTTCTTGTGGAATACAGATATACAGTAGTGTTCAGAATAATAGTAGTGCTATGTGAATAAAAAGATTAATCCATGTATATTGAGTATATTTCTTATTGTTACATGGGAAACAAGGTACCAGTAGATTCAGTAGATTCTCACAAATCCAACAAGACCAAGCATTGATATGCACACTCTTAAGGCTATGAAATTGGGCTATTCGTAAAAAAAGTACAAAAGGGGGCGTTCACAATAGTAGCATCTGCTGTTGACGCTACAAACTCAAAACTATTATGTTCAAACTGCTTTTTTAGCAATCCTGTGAATCAGTAAACTAGTATTTAGTTGTATAACCACAGTTTTTCATGATTTCTTCACATCTGCGAGGCATTCATTTTGTTGGTTTGGAACCAAGATTTTGCTTGTTTACTAGTGTGCTTGGGATCATTGTCTTGTTGAAACACCCATTTCAAGGGCATGTCCTCTTCAGCATAAGGCAACATGACCTCTTCAATATTTTGACATATCCAAACTGATCCATGATACTTGGTATGCGATATATAGGCCCAACACCATATTAGGAGGAACATGCCCATATCATGATGCTTGCACCACCATGCTTCACTGTCTTCACTGTGAACTGTGGTTTGAATTCAGAGTTTGGGGGTCGTCTCACAAACTGTCTGCGACCCTTGGACCCAAAAAGAACAATTTTACTCTCATCAGTCCACAAAATATTCCTCCATTTCTCTTTAAGCCAGTTGATGTGTTCTTTGGCAAATTGTAACCTCTTCTGCACATCTTTTATTTAACAGAGGGACTTTGCAGGGGATTCTTGAAAATAAATTAGCTTCACACAGGCGTCTTCTAACTGTCACAGCACTTACAGGTAATTCCAGACTGTCTTTGATCATCCTGGAGCTGATCAATTGGTGAGCCTTTGCCATTCTGGTTATTGTTCTATCCATTTTGATGGTTGTTTTCCATTTTCTTCCACGTGTCTCTATTTTGTTTGTTTTTCTTCCATTTTAAAGCATTGGAGATCATTGTAGATGAACAGCCTTTTATAAGTTTTCCCCTCTCTAATCAACTTTTTAATCAAACTACGCTGTTCTTCTGAACAATGTCTTGAATGGCCCATTTTCCTCAGGTTTTCAAAGAGAAAAGCATGTTCAACAGGTGCTGGCTTCATCCTTAAATAGGGGACACCTGATTCACACCTGTTTGTTCCACAGATTTGACGAACTCAGTGACTGAATGCCACACTATTATTGTGAACACCCCCTTTTCTACCTTTTTTAAACTAATAGCCCAATTTCATAGCCTTAAGAGTGTGCATATCATGAATGCTTGGTCTTGTTGGATTTGTGAGAATCTAATGAATCTACTGGTACCTTGTTTCCCATGTAACAATAAGAAATATACTCAAAACCTGGATTAATCTTTTTAGTCACATAGTACTACTATTATTCTGAACACTACTGTATATGTTCTCTTGATTAAAATGCTGTAATTTTACAAGATGTTTCCAAAATAAATGATCATTATAATGTTGCGATTATAATGCTGGGATTTCAGAAGAAACAAAATTTTGGCAGTTTAGTGAAATGTGGGTGGCCCAAAAGCTTTAAGTACTGCAGTGACATGATAAGTCTTAATACTTGGTGAGAAACCATGGTAAAACCAATTCAGACCACAAGTAATCTGCTAAAGCTCGCACATGCAATAACCAGGAAAATGAAACAATTTTTCTAACCATAACATGACCACAAGGTGGACTTTATTGAAGACAAGCAGTTTATATGTGTGTGTATGTGTGTGTGTGTGTGTGTGCATGTACATATCCGGCACGTTCATGTCCTTTAATACCACAAATCTATTTTCAGACATGCAGGAATGGAGAGTGAAGGTCTGCCAATTTTCGACTCCCGCTCAAATTGAATTTTCAAAATGGTTGTTCAATTTTCACCATTATTAAACATTCTTCAAGTTTGTAAAATCATGCACAGGTTCATGTTGTTTGCCCTGTTTCTATGTTGACAATGCCTCCAAATCTGAATTTAAACTGTTAGAACAGGCTGACAAACTGGGAAGAAAAAGCAGCACCACTGATTGAATATAAATAAATATCCTGACACCACCCAGCATCAGTGCCATGTGTCTGTAATTCAGGCACATGGCACTGATGTTATTAAGTCTGTGTCAATTTAAATCAATAAAAAAAAAAAGCTTTGCCACTTTGGTCACAATGCAAGTTTAAAACTAGAAACAAGTCTGTCTTGTTCAATAGATAACAAAATTGTCCAAAAATGTCCATAAGCAAGTTATACATACAATTAACTGGATCCATCAGTTAATGGGTCCACAAATTGCATGTCAATAACTCCATAAGAACTACTGTATATTTTTTCTCTCTAAGTTTGGACTCTGATACATCAAGGTGAGGCTCAGCGAACCTTCTATTTTGGGCCATGTCATTTTTTAACATGCACAAAGCCTATTTTTTTCAATTTCAATTTATTTTCATTTATATAGCACCAAATCACAACAAAGTTGCCTCAAGGTGCTTCACACAAGTAAGGTCTAACCTTACCAACCCCCAGAGCAAGCACATAGGCAACAGTGGTAAGGAAAAACTCCCTCTGATGATTTGAGGAAGAAACCTCAAGCAGACCAGACTTAAAGGGGTGACCATCTGCTTGGGCCATGCTACCGACACAAATTACAAAACAATTCACAAAACAAATACACAGGAAATGTTGCCGGTACAGACACCACACCCATCTTTGGATGGAGCCACAACTCAGAGAGAAAAAACAGAATCAGGCATCAGAAAAGCAACAAATACAGTATAATTTGTCAGCATTAAGCAATAAGAAATACTGTGGTGATCGCCAGCAACTAGCCCTAAAGCTGGGCAGACACTGTACGATATTTTCCATCAATGTACTCGGCTCCAGCTCAAACTGTACAACAAAACCGCAGGGTGTAACAGTTCAGAGCACACAATTTATGTTCTCACTCTCTATATGGCCCGATGCTCTGATGCGATCTCATTACTCACATTGTATGTTCAAAAACCACACAACTCATGTTCCCGGAAGCAAAACGTAAACAGAAGCTTTTTTCTTTTTCTTTTTTTTCCCCAAACTTTATTTACATTTTTTGTTTTTACAAAACAAGTTTTAACCCCCCCCCCCCAAAAAAAATACAAGACTTTACATGAGTTGAAGAATAAGGGTGAAAAAGAAACTGAAACTACTCTCCCAAAGAGATGATCATTGTTTATGCTCTCTCGGGTGTTTGCACATGAACAGTGCAAGAGGATGTGGTAAATCAGCTTATAGATGCTTGTAGCGCTGCTTCAGCAGCGCGATACCCCCACGAGGGCCATCCACAATATAAAACAGGTTTGATTTTCATCCGACCATATGACTGCTGATCGGGAGGTGGCGATCCAAAAAATTCTCGCACAAGTGAAAAATCGGCTGAAAAGGGCCAAAACTCTCTCACTAAAACCCAGACTTTAGCTAAAGTTGAGGCTGCGGCATGCTCCATTTCCTAATAAAATTAATTTAAAAGGGTAAAAAGCATAGTAACATACTATGCCAGTATGCTAGCCATACGAAAGGGAAAATAAGTGTGCCTTAAAGTGGATATGACACCTACCTTTGGTAAAACTGATATAAATATCAAAATATACATAGTATAGTAAGTTGAAAGTGGTTTTAATTATTATCACTGAGAAATAAAGTTTCTCAAAAGTGTGTTTCTTGGAAAGCGCGCTGGCAGCGTTTCATCAGCGGTCACGTGATGCCGTGACGTCACAACGTGTAGAGTCCCGTCTTTGTCTGTTTGATTGACAACAGGAACAGATGGACCTCAGCATGGACAGTGACGAGATCGAGAACTTTTCTGACTCCTCCTCAAGTGTGGATTATTTCTGACTCAGATCCTGAGGATGTCGCAGCAGTGATTAGACCCTACAGATTGGAGCCCTATCTTTCGGAAGAAAATTCAAACCAGGAGCATTCTGGCAGCGAAAATAATGCCGACGGTGTTTATGGCGGAGCTGAAGCAGAGGCAAGAGACGTGTCAATTCTGATGGATTTTGAAAGGCTGCAGAATATGGAATGGTAAGGGAGGCTTTGATTTTTGTTGCTGCTGTTTATAACACTCTAATTATAGCATTTTCAATTCTAGCGTCTGTTTACTGCCTTTGTTATTGTTCTGGAGCCGTGATAGTGTAGCTACTACTTGTGAACCACCGTCATTACCTTCCGGTTTTTGCCGTTTTCGAGTGCCAGGCATTGGATTCATCCGTGTTTAGTTACGTTATTTTCTCAAAAGAATAGGAAATAAAGGGCGAAAGTTTTGAAAAAGATCGCCGAAAACAACTGTGCACATGCCGCCGCCATGTTTTCTATGTATTGCACTGATATTTTTACAAGTTCCTTGACCATTTCAAGATTATTGTGAACATATTATTTGGGGTTGACATTTTATGTGTTCCTGTGAGCGGTGAGAACATGGAGAAGATAGAGGAAAGTGTCTGCTGTCGGGAGCAAATGCGTGTGTGCGACCAGAGCGAGCGGCAGCCTGACATTTCGTGCATCACACAACACCGCAGCTTTCGATCAATCTGCCTGGACTTGAAAAGGCTAAAACCTTTTGCCCTTGTGTTTGTGCAATATGCTGCGACACACTGGTCAGGCATATCGACAAACAAGTCCCAGAGAGCTGTGTGTAATCAAAGTTTCTGCCGCTAAAAAAAGTGTAAACAACGGCCGCCAGGCGAGCAAGCCGATACAGTCTACACGTAGTGACGTATTTCAGGCTTGGTGCTCAGCGGGAAGCTGGTCACGGGGCGTGCACATTTTTCAGTGGCGGGACATTCAAATGTTATATATATAACGGGAGAACCGAGTCCATTTTCCCAAAACGCTTAGGTTGACCGAATTATGTAACCTTTGGTACATGTAATAAGACTATGCTGTCTTTAAGTGTCATATCCACTTTAAGTCTGGACTTGAAAGTCTCCACAAAATCTGTCTGTTTTATTGACACAGGAAGATCATTACACAGAACAGGGGCACGATAAGAGAAAGCTCTGTGACCCGCAGACTTTTTATTCACCCTAGGGACACAAAGTAGTCCTGCACCCTGAGAACGCAAAGCCCAGGCCGGTACGTAGGGTTTAATTAGGTCAGCTAAGTAGGGAGGGGCTTGTCGGTGAACAATTTTATAGGCTAGTAGCAGAACCTTAAAATCTGATCTCACAGGGACAGGAAGCCAGTGAAGAGAAGCCAAAATGCGTGTAATGTGGTTAAACTTTATGCTTTGTGTCAAAAGTCTCTCTAATGTGGAGGTCAAAGGATAACGTAGGATCAAAAATTACCCCAAGGTTCCTCACTTTGTCAGTGTGATGTATGACACACAAGCCTAGGCTAAGAGTTAACTGGTCAAATTGCTGCTGATGTCTCACTGGACCAAGAATCATCATTTCAGCCTTATCAGAGTTTAAAAGTAGGACGTTTCGTGACATCCACCTTCTCAATGATACAAGGCAGTCTTCTAAGGATTTTATGTGAATGAGATTACAAGTACTTATTCAAATCAAATCAAATCAGTTTTATTTATATAGCGCCAAATCACAACAAACAGTTGCCCCAAGGCACTTTATATTGTAAGGCAAAAGCCATACAATAATTACAGAAAAACCCCAACGGTCAAAACGACCCCCTATGAGCAAGCACTTGGCGACAGTGGGAAGGAAAACTCCCTTTTAACAGGAAGAAACCTCCAGCAGAACCAGGCTCAGGGAGGGGCAGTCTTCTGCTGGGACTGGTTGGGGCTGAGGGAGAGAACCAGGAAAAAGACATGCTGTGGAGGGGAGCAGAGATCAATCACTAATGATTAAATGCAGAGTGGTGCATACAGAGCAAAAAGAGGTGAATAAAAAGAAACACTCAGTGCATCATGGGAGCCCCCCAGCAGTCTAAGTCTATAGCAGCATAACTAAGGGATGGTTCAGGGTCACCTGATCCAACCCTAACTATAAGCTTTAGCAAAAAGGAAAGTTTTAAGCCTAATCTTAAAAGTAGAGAGGGTGTCTGTCTCCCTAACCTGAATTGGGAGCTGGTTCCAGAGGAGAGGCGCCTGAAAGCTGAAGGCTCTGCCTCCCATTCTACTCTTACAAACCCTAGGAACTACAAGTAAGCCTGCATTCTGAGAGCGAAGCACTCTATTGGGGTGATATGGTACTATAACTAAGATAAGATGGGACCTGATTATTCAAAACCTTATAAGTAAGAAGAAGAATTTTAAATTCTATTCTGGAATTAACAGGGAGCCAATGAAGAGAAGCCAATATGGGTGAGATATGCTCTCTCCTTCTAGTCCCTGTCAGTACTGTAGCTGCAGCATTTTGAATTAACTGAAGGCTTTTCAGGGAACTTTTAGGACAGCCTGATAATAATGAATTACAATAGTCCAGCCTAGAAGAAATAAATGCATGAGTTAGCTTTTCAGCATCACTCTGAGACAAGACCTTTCTAATTTTAGAGATATTGTGCAAATGCAAAAAAGCAGTCCTACATATTTGCTTAATATGCGCATTGAAGGACATATCCTGATCAAAAATGACTCCAAGATTTCTCACAGTATTACTGGAGGTCAGGGTAATGCCATCCAGAGTAAGGATCTGGTAAGACACCATGTTTCTAAGATTTGTGGGGCCAAGTACAATAAGTTCAGTTTTATCTGAGTTTAAAAGCAGGAAATTAGAGGTCATCCATGTCTTTATGTCTGAAAAACATTCCTGCAGTTTAACTAATTGGTGTATGTCCTCTGGCTTCATGAATAGATAAAGCTGGGTATCATCTGCGTAACAATGAAAATTTAAGCAATGCTTTCTAATAATACTGCCTAAGGGAAGCATGTATAAAGTGAATAAAATCAGTCCTAGCACAGAACCTTGTGATATGATTCAAACCACTGCAGCGCAGTGCCTTTAATACCTATGGCATGCTCTAATCTCTGTAATAAAATTTTATGGTCAACAGTATCAAAAGCTGCACTGAGGTCTAACAGGACGAGCACAGAGATGAGTCCACTGTCTGAGGCCATAAGAAGATCATTTGTAACCTTCACTAATGCTGTTTCTGTACTATGATGAATTCTGAAACCTGACTGAAACTCTTCAAATAGACCATTCCTCTGCAGATGATCAGTTAGCTGTTTTACAACTACCCTTTCAAGAATTTTTGAGAGAAAAGGAAGGTTGGAGATTGGCCTATAATTAGCTAAGATAGCTGGGTCAAGTGATGGCTTTTTAAGTAATGGTTTAATTACTGCCACCTTAAAAGCCTGTGGTACATAGCCAACTAATAAAGATAGATTGATCATATTTAAGATCGAAGCATTAATTAACGGTAGGGCTTCCTTGAGCAGCCTGGTAGGAATGAGGTCTAAAAGACATGTTGATGGTTTGGAGGAAGTGAGAGAGAGAAAGAGTCTAACCAAATACCAGCATTACTGAAATCAGCCGAACATAAAGATATGTCTTTGGGATGGTTATGAATACGTTTTTCTTTAATAGTTAAAATTTTATTTGCAAAGAAAGTCATGAAGTCATTACTTGTTAAAGTTAAAGGAATACTCGGCTCAATAGAGCTCTGACTCTTTGTCAGCCTGGCTACAGTGCTGAAAAGAAACCTGGGGTTGTTCTTATTTTCTTCAATTAGTGATGAATAGTAAGATGTCCTAGCTTTACAGAGGGCTTTTTTATAGAGCAACAGACTCTTTTTCCAGGCTAAATGAAGATCTTCTAAATTAGTATGACGCCATTTCCTCTCCAGCTTACGGGTTATCTGCTTTAACCTGCGAGTTTGTGGGTTATACCACGGAGTCAGGCACTTGTGATTTAAGGCTCTCTTTTTCAGAGGAGCTACAGCATCCAAAGTTGTGCTCAATGAGGATGTAAAGCTATTGACGAGACAATCTATCTCACTCACAGAGTAGGTAGCTACTCTGCACTGTGTTGGTATATGGCATTGGAGAACATAACAAAGAAGGAATCATATCCTTAAACCTAGTTACAGTGCTTTCAGAAAGACTTCTGCTGTAATGAAACTTATTCCCCACTGCTGGGTAGTCCATTAAAGTAAATGTAAATGTTATTAAGAAATGATCAGACAAAAAGGGGTTTTCAGGGAATACTGTTAAGTCTTCAGTTTCTATGCCATATGTCAGAACAAGATCTAAAGTGCGGTTAAAATGGTGGGTGGGCTCATTTACATTTTGAGTGAAGCCAACTGAATCTAAAAATAGATTAAATGCAGTGTTGAGGCTGTCATTCTCAGCATCTTTGTGGATGTTAAAATCACCCACTATAATTATCTGAGCTAAGCACTAAGTCAGACAAAAGGTCTGAAAAATCACAAAGAAACTCACAGTAACGACCAGGTGGACGATAGATAATAACATATAAAACTGGTTTTTGAGACTTCCAATTTGGATGGACAAGACTAAGATTGAAGCTTTCAAATGAATTAAAGCTCTGTCTGGGTCTTTGATTAATTAATAAGCTGGAGTGGAAGATTGCTGCTAATCCTCCTCCTCGACCCGTGCGTCGAGCATTCTGACAGTTGCTTACAGTGACTCGGGGGTGTTGACTCATTTAAACTAACATATTCATCCTGCTGTAACCAGGTTTCTGTAAGGCAGAATAAATCAATATGTTGATCAATTATTATATCATTTACTAACAGGGACTTAGAAGAGAGAGACCTAATATTTTATAAACCACATTTAACTGTTTTAGTCTGTGGTGCATTTGAAGGTGCTATATTATTTTTTCTTTTTGAATTTTTATGCTTAAATAGATTTTTACTGGATATTGGTGGTCTGGGAGCAGGCACCGTCTCTACGGGGATGGGGTATTGGGGGGATGGCAGGGGGAGAGAAGCTGCAGAGAGGTGTGTAAAGCCCCGTTTACACGTAGACGGTAAGAGCTCCCGGAAGCGTCCCGGAGGAGTTTTTGGCTCCTCCGGGCCATCTTAGGGATCAAACGCCATTGTTAACACCGGCGCTAGGGGGCGTGGCTTAGTTTCGGCTTCACCGGGAATCGTCGAAAAAATTATTCAACATGTCGAATAATTCCGGGAGCGCTCCCAGAGATTTCGCGTGACGACAGAGACAACGCGAATAATGGCGTTTGATACTTTTTAATCGCCGTTTCATCCTGTCCCTTCCTGTAGTGCCGCAGTTTACACCGCCGTTATTCGGCAGCCGGCGTTGTATCCGTAATCAACGGCGTATAAAATGGAGATAGAGCCCACATCGGCGTACACAACTGCATTTTAACCGGTGACAGAGGCAGACAAAACGGCGGTGCTAGCGGACAGTACGCCACTCTAAACGCCACCTCCCGGTTAAAACGGTGTTCCAAATGGCCGATAGGCGGCGGTCAGTATAAAAATGCTAGCGCGCTGCATGCAGGCCTCTCACTCGCGGTCAGTATAAAAACGCTAGCGCGCTGCATGCAGGCCTCTCACTCGCGGCCAGCTCCAGATATTTTTTGCAGAGAAGCTCCAGTATGCCTCCTAAAAGGAAGTTGGCAGCAGCAAGGACTTAAAGAAGAAGGAAACCAAGAGGTCTGGTTCAGAAGCAGAGGGAGGCCTGTGGTGGAGACGGAGCAACACGTTGAGGAGGGGGAAAGGAAGGAGAAGAAAAGGCTGAGGATGATCTCCTTCCCCCTGCAGTGACAGAGGCATGTTTTCCTGCTGCTTCAGCCTATTATACTCTGGGGGCGGTGCCTATATGCAAATGATCCTGGAGTAACGCAGGATTTGCCTGGATAAAAACCTGGGTATTCACCAGCGGTACACAGGGCATTATCGGTGGCAGCAGAACACCGCCGTTCTCACGCGCGTCTTAACCTGTGATTGTAAAGGATAGAACTGGGTATTAACCCCCGTTGCCTGATGTGTGCCAGATGCTACGGCGTCAAAACGCCACTTTATTCGATGGATTTAGCGGCCTTTTATCCACCTATTTGCGGATAGTACGGTGGTCAAAACGCCGGCGAAATGCTCCACCCCTTTCCACCGCAAAAACAGCCGGAACTACCGCGAACTTCAGTCTACGTACTACCCACCGACAAAACCGTCTATGTGTAAACAGAGCTTAAGACTACAACTCTGCTTCCTGGTCCCAACCCTGGATAGTCATGATTTGGAGGGTTTAATAAAACTGGCCAGATTTCTAGAGATGAGAGCTACTCCATCCAAAGTGGGATGGATGCCGTCTCTACTAACAAGACCAGGTTTTCCCCAGAAGCTTTGCCGTTTATCTATGAAGCCCACCTCATTTTTTGGACACCACTCAGGCCCAGAGAAAACTACAGAGTCCGACATTGTTTTTGCAAAGTTACACACGATTCAGTATTAATTTTAGTGACCTCCGATTGGCGTAACCGGGTGTCATTACTGCCGACGTGAATTACAATCTTACCAAATTTACACTCAGCCTTAGCCAGCAGTTTCAAATTTCCTTCAGTGTCGCCTGCTCTGGCCCCCGGAAGACATTTGACTATGGTTGCTGCTGTTGCTAACTTCACATTTCTCAAAACAGAGTCGCCAATAACCAGAGTTTGTTCCTCGGTGGCTGTGTCGCCGAGTGGGGAAAAACGGTTAGAAATGTGAACGGGTTGGTGGTGTACAGGGGGCTTCTGTTTAGAACTACGCTTCTTCCTCACAGTCACCCAGCCGGCCTGCTTTCCCGGCTGCTCGGGATCTGCTGGAGGGGAACTAACGACGGCTAAGCTACCTTGGTCCGCACCAACTACAGGGGCCTGGCTAGCTGTAGGATTTTCCAAGGTGCGGAGCCGAGTCTCCAATTCGCCGAGCCTGGCCTCCAAAGCTATGAACAAGCTACACTTATTACAAGTACCGTTACTGCTAAAGGAGGCAGTGGAATAACTAAACATTTCATACCCAGCGCAGAAAAGTGCGGGAGAGACAGGAGAAGCCACCATGCTAAACCGGCTAAGATCTAATAGCTGCACTAAGCTAGCTGATTCCTAAAAACACACAAACTGAACAATGTGAAAATAATTTAGAGGTGATTCAGCAGAGAGGGTGCTTTAGTTAAGGCATGTGAAGATTACACTGTGAAATAAATCATTATCTAGTTATCTAGATCAATCTAACTACGCAGATTAAACAGCTAACAGATACAGCAAAACACCGCTGTGCTCCGGAACAGGAAGTGATACAATACCGCAGTGAGAGCCAACCACCAGTAGAGTGCAGTCAAGGCCATGTGGCCATTATTGGCATGTATAACTGAGTTATAGTTATATATAACTGAGTTCACTGAGCATATCAGTGAAAGATAATCCCAATGTGCCGCAATATGTGCCCAAGGGGTGTTAAATAATGGGAGAAAAGCAAGGGGTCTAAGATGGGTCCCTGTGGAACCCCAAATTTCATGTCACTAAGGTTAGAGTGAGTGTTACTGTACAAAACACAGTGAGAACGACTGGTCAAGTATGACGTCAGCCATGCAAGGGCACTCCCAGTAATCCCAAAATGATTTTCCAGCTTATCAAGTAGAATATGATGATCCACTGTATCAAATGCAGCACTCACATCAGGCATATCCAAGTGAGAAAACCGGTTCACAGTTCGCAGTGGTGAGTGTTGATCGGGGTACCACAACTGGGCACCAAGCCCTACGTGACTTCCTCCACCTAACCACAGTCCGTAAGTTGTCCTCCACAGCCGGCGTTTCTTGGCTGATGCTAATGGGCACACTAGCCGGGCCAACAGTAACATCGTCTGGAGTGCCTGTAACATCTATCTCCACTAAGCTCAGAAGCTGTTCTAGCTTACAGACATGGCTCTCTAAAAGAGCCACCCTATCTGCCAGCATCAGGCAGGATTTATCTAAAGTGTAAAGTAGTTTCATCAATTTCCCTGGTGGAAGTCACTGAGGTAGTCAAACAACTCCGCAGTGGCAAGGCCCTGGGGGTTGATGAGATCTGTCCAGAAATGCTGAAGGCTCTGGGTGTACAGGGATTGTCTTGGATGAGACGTCTCTTCAACATTGTGTTGAGGTCTAGGACAGTGCCTAAGGAGTGGCAAACTGGGGTGGTGGTCCCCATATTTAAAAGGGGGGCTCAGAGAGTGTGTGCCAACTACAGGGGCATCACACTACTCAGCCTCCTTGGTAAAGACTACTCCAGGGTGCTGGAAAGGAGGGTTTGGCCGATAGTCAAACCTCTGATTGAAGAGGAACAATGCGGGTTCCGTCCTGGTCGTGGAACAACTGACCAGTTCTTTACTCTCACATGGATCCTGGAGGGTGCCTGGGAGTATGCCCACTCAGTCTACATGTGTTTTGTGGACTTAGAGAAGGCGTATGATCGGGTACCCCGGGAGATACTGTGGTAGGTGCTGCGGGAAGTATGGAGTGAGGGGTCCCTTCTCAGGTCCATCCAATCTCTGTAGTCGCAAAGCGAGAGCTGTGTTCGGGTGCTTGGCAGTAAGTCGGACTTGTTTCCGGTGGAGGTTGTCCTCCACCAGGGCTGCGCCTTGTCGCCAATCCTGTTTGTGATATTCATGGACAGGATATTGAGGTGTAGTCAGGGAGTCACAGCTTTTTGCAGATGATGTGGTCCTGTTGGTTTTATGGGCTAGTGACCTCCAACACTCACTGGATCGGTTCGCAGCTGAGTGTTAAGCAGCTGGAATGAGGATCTGCATCTCTAAATCTGAGGCCATAGTTCTCAACAGGAAACCAATGGATTGCCTACTCCTGGTTGGGAATACGGCCTTGCCCCAAGTGAAAGAGTTCAAGTACCTCAGGGTCTTGTTCATGAGTGAGGGGACGATGGAGCATGAGATTGGCCGGAGAATCGGTGCAGCAGGGGCGGTATTGCATTCGCTCTGCCGTACTGTTGTGACAAAAAAGGGAGCTGAGCCAAAAGGCAAAGCTCAAGATCTACTGGTCAATCTTATTTATCTAATAGATTACAATTTGTTCATGTAAATGGGGAATCTTCTTCACAGACTAAGGTTAATTATGGAGTTCCACAAGGTTCTGTGCTAGGACCGATTTTATTCACTTTATACATGCTTCCCTTAGGCAGTATTATTAGAAAGCATTGCTTAAATTTTCATTGTTACGCAGATGATACCCAACTTTATCTATCCATGAAGCCAGAGGACACACACCAATTAGTTAAACTGCAGGAATGTCTTTCAGACATAAAGACATGGATGACGTCTAATTTCCTGCTTTTAAATTCAGATAAAACTGAAGTTATTGTACTTGGCCCCACTAATCTTAGAAACATGGTGTCTAACCAGATCCTTACTCTGGATGGCATTACCCTGACCTCCAGTAATACTGTGAGAAATCTTGGAGTAATTTTTGATCAGAATATGTCCTTCAATGCTCATATTAAGCAAATATGTAGGACTGCTTTTTTGCATTTGCGCAATATCTCTAAAATTAGAAAGGTCTTGTCTCAGAGTGATGCTGAAAAGCTAATTCTTGCATTTATTTCTTCTAGGTTGGACTACTGTAATTCATTATTATAAATACAATATAAAGCACCTTGTGGCGACTGTTGTGATTTGGCGCTATATAAATAAAATTGATTTGATTTGATTTGATTCCTACTCTAACCTATGGTCATGAGGGTTGGGTCATGACCGAAAGAACGAGATCACGGGTGCAAGCAGCCGAAATGGGCTTCCTCAGGAGGGTGGCTGGTGTCTCCCTTAGAGATAGGGTGAGACGCTCGGCCATCTGTGGGGAGCTCGGAATAGAGTCGCTGCTCCTTTGCATTGAAAGGAGCCAGTTGAGGTGGTTCAGGCATCTGGTAAGGATGCCTCCTGGGTGCCTCCATAGGGAGGTGTTCCAGGTACGTCCATCTGGGAGGAGACCCGGGGAAGACCCAGGACTAGTTAGAGAGATTATATCTCCAAACTGGCCTGAGAATGCCTCGGGATCCTCTATTCAGAGGTGGTCAATGTGGCACTGAAAAGGGAAGTCTGGAGTCCCCTGCTGGAGCTGTTGCCCCCGCGACCCGAGCCCAGAAAAGCGGTTGAAGATGAGTGATGATGAGTGATGAGTGCAAAGTAGTGTACTTTGTGCACCAGAAAATTCAGGAATATAGCCAAGCAAGTGTGAGCTAATCACTAACGAATTGCTAACCACTCCTAAGATTCACACAAGAGTAAAGTCATGAGCTAAAAATTCACAGCAGTTACACTGAAAATCTAACAGAACTATTAAAGAAACGGGGGGAGTCGACCTAGCTAGCACAAGGTAACTGCTAGCGAAAATGCTAGCCACTCCTAAGATTTACACAAGAGTAAAATAATGACCTAAAATTCAGAGCAGTGATACTGAAAAACTAACAAAAGTATTAGACTGGTAAAAACAGTAATAAAAGAAATGGTGGTGGTGGTGGTGGGGGTCGACCTAGCTAACAAAAGCTAACTGCTAGCAAAAGCTAACCTCTAGCGATTAACAGGAGGACTTTAGTTAAATAAGATTCAGAGTAGATACACTCAAAAACCCAAAAGAAGTGTTAAACAGAAATAAAAGAAATGAATACAACCATGTCGGGACTGGACGAGTGTCACAACAGCAAACAATCCATCGGAAGCAAGTTGCCAGATCTGTCTGGCAACAACGCCTACAGCAAAAACACAAACAAATAGTGTTGCAGGCACTGTAGCTCACCTGGATGATACAAGACATCACAGTTTCAGCTAGAAAAGCGGGCAAATTTCCAAAGATTGTATCAAGGTAAAAATGTAAAAACAAATGTAAAAACAAATGTTTTAGAGGTACCTACTAGCTACCCTAGCTACCCCAAATTTCAGCTCAGTATCTTTAAAAAATGCAGACAAGTAACTGTAGCTGGCATTTTCAATATAGCTGCCATGGCAGTCATATTTGAAGTTGGATTGATGATGACTCAAATGACTCAAATGACTCAAACAAATATTGGTGTCCTCATAGGTAGGAGGATGCACACCAAGTTTCAGCCTCATTGGCTCAGTGGTTTCTGAGAAGAACATGTTTAAAGTGGATATGACACCTAAAAATTAGGTAAAACTGATCTAAATATCAAAATATACATACAGTATAGTAAGTTGAAAGTGATTTTAATCATTATCACCGAGAAATAAAGTTTGTACAGCTTCTCAAAAGTGTGTTTCTTGGAAAGCGCACTGGCAGCGTTCCATCAGCGGTCACGTGATGCCATGATGTCACAGCGTGTAGAGTCCCGTCTTTGTCTGTTTGATTAACAGCAGGAACAGATAGACCTCAGCGTGGACAGTGACGAGATCAAGAACTTTTCTGACTCCTCTTCAAGTGTGGATTGTTTCTGTGAGGAAATTGAGACTGACTCTGATCCTGAGGATGTCGCAGCAGATTCGAGCTGTATCTTTCAGACGAACATTCAAACCAGGAGCATTCTGGCAGTGAAAATAATGCAGACAGTGATTATGGCGGAGCCGAAGCAGAGGCAAGAGACGTGCCAATTCCGATGGATTTTGAAAGGCTGCAGAATATGGAATGGTAAGGGAGGCTTTGATTTTTGTTGCTGCTGTTTATAACACTATAATTATAGCATTTTTGATTCTAGCGTCTGTTTACCGCCTTTGTTATTTTTCCGGAGCCGCGGTAGTGTAGCTATTGCTTGCGGACATTATTTTCGGGTTTTTGCCATTTTCGAGTGCCAGGCGTTGCATTCATTCATGTTTAGTTACGTTATTTTCTCGAAAGAATAGGAAATAAACGGCGAAAGTTTCGAAAAATATCGCTGAAAACAACAGTGCACATGCCGCCGCCATGTTTACTACGTATTGCACTGATATTTTTACAAGTTCCTTGACCATTTCAAGATTATTGTGAACATATTATTTGGGGTTGACATTTTATGTGTTCCTGTGAGCGGTGCAAGAACATGGAGAAGATAGAGGAAAATGTCTGCTGTCGGGAGCAAATGCGGTGTACGAGCGGCAGCCTGACATTTCGTGCATCGCACAACACTGCGGCTTTCGATCAATCTGCCTGGACTTGAAAAGGCTAAAACCTTTTGGCCTTGTGTTTGTGCAATATGCTGCGACACACTGGTCAGGCATATCGACAAACAAGTCCCAGAGAGCTGTGTGTAATCAAAGTTTCTGCTGCTAAAAAAAGTGTAAACAACGGCTGTCAAGTGCGCAAGCCGATATGGACTACAGGCAGTGACGTATTTCAGGTTTGGTGCTTAACAGGAAGCTGGTCACGGGGCGTGCACATTTTTCAGTGGCGGGACGTTTAAATTTTGTATATAACTGGAGAACCGCGTCCATTCTCCCAAAATGCTTAGGTTGACCGAATTATGTAACCTTTGTTACATGTAATAACACTATGTTGTCTTTAAGTGGCATATCCACTTTAAAGTGACAACTGGAAAAATGGACATGATCACAGTTCATCGGTCATATCAAGGTCAAAATTGAAAATTTTACAAAACCCACTGGATATGGTTTTGGGCTTGCAGATTGCTAGCAAGTGTAGCAAATTTCAGCTCAATTGCTGCATAAATGGCTGAAAAATGGCTGTATGGGAACTTCAAAATGGCCCACGGAGGCCATATTTGAAATCTGTTTGGAACGCCTCGAACAAACTTTGGTGTCCTCATGGGTTGGAACATGCACAGCTTTAGCTTCATGGGTAAAGAGGTTTCAGAGAAGATGTTTACACACACAATGACGATGGACAGATGACCCACATCAGCTCACTGGACCTTCAGTCCAGGTGAGCTAATAACAAAAAAATGTATACATGACATATTGATGCTCTTTGACGAATTTACAGTAAAACATAAATGTTGTGGAAATGGATGTGTAGCAGCTGCACTCTGCGTTGTGTTGTTATGACTCTGCCCATTCGCTCCCCCTGGATGTGAACTAACGATCCTCAGCATGGAAGTCGGACTCTCTAACCAGAAGGCTAAAACTTAGGGCTCTGGCTTTGTGATCAGACAATCCTTTTGAGCTGTTGGGAGTGAGGTTTACTAACTACATCTGCACAGCAACACCTGCTGGCCTCTGTTACAGATGCATGAATAAGATCAAGTCACAGACTTCACCTGACTACATTTACACGTCATGGTGAAGTATATATATCCAGTAAATGGGTCTGGAGTAGACATTTCTCAAAAAACAGTGGCCATGCAAGAAGGAATTTAGGGAAGACTTCATGACACCTATGACAACACTGAAGGAGTTACAAGCTTCTGTGGCTGTAATTGGAGCAACTGCGCATGGTGCGACTTTTGTATGACCATTTATACAGCTTCATGGTGGAGTGGAACAGAGACTAATGTTCATCAAAAGATGCCTTGAAATTTCAGCTACACTTTGCCAGAAAGCACACAGGATACTCAAGCCTACATTTGATTTGTTTGTTTGTTTGTCCTCCTCTGTTCTGCTTTACTATGAAGCTATGACTGGTGATGCAAAAAACAAAGGCTTAGACCTGTAACACATACAAGCATCACATGTGCAGAATACAGTTACATGCATATCTGTGTGTGTGTGTGTGTGTGTGTGTGTGTGTGTGTGTGTGTGTGTGTGTGTGTGTGTGTGTGTGTGTGTGTGTGTGTGTGTGTGTGTGTGTGTGTGTGTGTGTGTGTGTGTGTATGCATGCATTTACTTTGGGCTGTGTTTCAGTTGCATTTTGTTTCATTAATACTCAGTCTTTTGACATTTGTCTTTGATAATGATTATTATTCCACATTCCATCTTCTGTGGCAATTTCCTTAATGTGATTTTTACACGATCAGTCACTTTAGGCTTTTGTGTGTGTTTTAAACGTTTGTTTAGCTGACAGGGCAGTCACCTAGCAGTATCCACCTGAAAGCATATTTCATATATAAATGTAAAAATATAAATATGTTAAAATATAGATATAGAAATAAATCTAGACATAATCGGCTTTCACTCATGATGCCGGTGTGCACAGATTAATCTGTTAACACAAGACACCTGAATCAAAACGAACACACAAGCAACTGTGATGTACATAAAAATTCAGTAAGGTGTTGTATGGCTGGGGGGCCTGGCTGCCTTTTTGTTTCTGTCTTTTGTTTTTCCTTCCAGGTGGCTTGTATTTGGGACTGAGTGGCTGTGTTGCTGAGGTTATCAGGACCTCACCCTGATCACCTGCGGCTCGTCAGGACTCACAGCTGAGGTGCATCTATATGGATTGGAACATGGTGGCATTTAAGACTGGAGTATACAGTATGTATTTGCCAGAGACTCGACCTTGTGACCAGACGGGTGAGATCGTCGTCTCGGGAGCCATCTCATCATCAGTGGATGCAGAGAACGTCCAGGGTTTGATGCACGGTCTGTGAAAGAGGAGGGGGTGAGGTCTCACGCTCGTCAGCACACTTCCTGAGGTACGTTAGATTTTGTGACTAACGTTTATACAGTCAGTAAATGTGGTGTCCCTCACACCTTTATTATATTGAGCTGTATGTTAGTCATGTATCGACTTCCACTGCAGTGGAGTTTTGTGAACTGGATGTTCCATGCCTGCAGGTTGGGAAGCTGATTAGTAATCAAGCCAGGAAGTGTTTGCTGTCTGTACACCTTTAAGTGTTCTCTCTGTGTGTAGAGTGTGGACTCACATAATGGTTCCTTCTTTCACAGACTCGGTTTGTTGCGGCCACCTGGGGGGTGTCGGCGGGGTCCTTGGGTCCGAACAGCTTCTGGCTCCGGACCGTTAGCGCTGCTGGGAGCGCACCACGCCAGACCGCACTTTGTTATTTTTTGTATCACTGTTATGTATTAAATTCAGTTAGCCTTTGTACCGTGCTCTGCTTATTTCATACTGGGTCCTTCAAACACTGGTCGGTTCTCCGAGCTGCGTCCGACACATAACAGTAAGGTATATCTTCTATTATACTGTATAATTTGCCAGCATTAATCAACAAGAAGAACAAGAAATACTAAGGTGATCGCTGGCCACTAGCCCTAAAATTCACCAAAAGACCCAGAATTTAGGTAACGTTGAGGCTGCAGCACGCACCGTTTACTAATACAATGAATTAAGAGTAAAAACCGTAAAACAAAACTATACCAGTATGCTAGACAGACGAAAGGGAAAATAAGTACATCTTAAGTCTGGACTTGAAAGTCTCCACAGAATCTGATGTTTTATTGAGGCAGGGAGACCATTCCACATTACAGGGGCAGGATAAGAGAAAGCTCTATGACCTGCAGACTTCTTATTCAGCCTAGGGACACAAAGTAGTCCTGCACCCTGAGAACACAAAGCCCAGGTCGGTACGTAAGGTTTAATTAGGTCAGCTAAGTAGGGAGGTGCCAGTCTGTGAACAATTTTATAGACTAGTAGCAGAACCTTAAAATCTGATCTCACTGGGACAGGAAGCCAGTGAAGGGATGCCAAAATGTGTGTAATGTGGTCAAACTTTCTGCTTCCTATCAAAAGTCTGGCTGCAGCATTTTGAACCAATTGGAGAGTCCAAATGCTAGACTGCGGTAAACCAGAAAATATGAAACATTGTAGTTGTCCAATCTAGAAAAGATAAATGCATGGATCAGGGTCTCAGCATCAGCCATAGACAGGATGGGATGAATCTTCGCTATATTTCACAGGTGGAAGAAAGCAGTCCTCATAATATTTCTAATGTGGAGGTCAAAGGACAATGTAGGATCAAAAATTACCCCAAGGTACCTCACTTTGTCAGTATGATGTATGACACATGAGCCGAGGCTAAGCGTTAACTGGTCAAACTAGTGTATACTAAAGTATATCTATAAAAAAAAGAGCAGAGCCACTTAGGTGCCTGGTCTTGAGAACCAGGTATGGTAGGTTGAAAAGCTTTTTTTATCCCATGGGAACTCTCCCTACCCACCTAAGCAGCTCAAGAATATGGACAGCATGTATACAAGTGATATTTACACAATCAGGGTAGTAAACAACATATACAAGAAACATAATTACTACATAATATTATGGGAGTTAGCTCCTGAAACCTAAATATTCATACAGGAGATGACTGAAGTATATTTACATTTATTTATATATATATATGTATGTATATGTATATTGATTACATTTATTGTAGTATAGTATATATACAGTGCATTTCAGGCCTTACCCACTTACTCCAGTCACACCCACAGAAGCTTATATCTCCTTCTGAGGTGGCTTCCCTCTTCTTAAGAAAGCATTCATTTGTTCAATAACTTTGGACATGTTACTAAACATGGTTATACAAAATTGGTTTATTTGTATTTATTGCTGAATATACGTAAATGTTGTTCAGAAAATTCAGGGGTGCCAACTTTAATTATTTTTTGTATTATACTAAAGTAGCACAAGTAATGAAACATCCTTATGAAATTATGAAACCACAAGCCTCTGTGACTTAATTAAATGATCTTCACACACTGCATTATGTTTCTGGTGCCCCTGTATTAAAATCTTGACTGTATTTCGCATTGTTGTTAAGAATGTTAAAATTCAAGACTACCATTCTTGTGTGTGTGTGTGTGTGTGTGTGTGTGTGTGTGTGTGTGTGTGTGTGTGTGTGTGTGTGTGTGTGTGTGTGTGTGTGTGTGTGTGTGTGTGTGTGTGTGTGTTTGTGTGTGTGTTTGCCTTTATCCAAAAAAATAAATAATATGTCTTGAAGATTGTTTCGCAGCTCCCCTCTTGATTGCTTTGGTGGGTGACAGCACAAAAATGAATTTTATGTGTGTGTGTGTATATACAGACACAACTGATAACTATTCTTATGGATGTACTGTACAAGTTATTTGCATAAGACAGAAGTAAGTGTCCTAAAATGTTTGTGTGAAACACTGTGATTCTGTCATGTGAAGTGTGGATGTGTGTCTGTAGTTCTGTGATGACAAATAGCTGCACCTCTGAGTATATTACCCCATGAGAGAGAAAACTGACCCACCTTTCGTCAAAAAAGTGACAGCTGCCAATCAAAATCGGCACGTCACTAAGCCCCGCCCCCTCTATGACGTCATAGCCAATCAGAATTGATGATGTCACTATGTCCCGCCCCTAAGCCCCTCCCCTAGTCCCGCCTCCAAGCCCCGCCCCTTATGACGTCACAGCCAATCATAATCGATGACGTCATTATGCCCCGCCCCTAAGCCCCGCCCCTAGTCCCGCCTCCGAGCCCCCGCCCCTTATGACGTCACATCCAATCAGAGTCGATGACGTCAGTATGTCCCGCCCCTAAGCCCCGCCCCCGGCTCCTCCCCTAGTTCCGCCCCTGGCTCCTCCCCTAGCCCCACCCCCAAGCTCCTCCCCTAACCCCGGCCAAGCACCGCCTCCAAGCCATACCTCCCCTCCCACCCAGGGTCTAATATTTTAATGTCATTTTATTTCATGAATTAAAGAACGATTAAAAATACCTAGATCTTTTTAATGTATTAAAGAATTAACTAATTCTGAAATAATTAAACATAAATCAGTGTCTATTATTTAATGCCCCTTTAATATCTTTAATTCTTAAATTATTACGTTTCCTTTTCTGTTTTTTAATTCGTAAATTAAAGAAGGGGGTACAAATAGCCGTCTCTCGGCTGTAAGTCTTTGCAGCAAGACGGTCAAATACCCACGCATAGAGCCGCTCGCGGAAACATGACCCCACGGCTGTAAAACCTGTTGCAGACGCTAACTGTGTCTGTGTGAGTGCGTGTGCGTGTGTGTGTGCGTGCGTGTGTGTGTGTGTGTGTGTGTGGCGGGACACCCGCTGAGCGGAGATGCTGCCCCGAGGTGATGAACCCGAAGAACAATAAACAACGAGTCAGCGAGCATTTCCACTACGACCGGTGAAGAGTGAAGATGCCTGGACCCCCAGCTATGGGTATAAAATAGAATAAATTTGCGGAAAAAATCCTGGAAAACCATGTTGTTTAATTAAGTTTTCTTGTCTTCGAGCAGAGTGCGAAAACCGCATCAGCTTTCAGGGTAAGTGATTTAAGTAATCTGTTTTGATAGAAATGAGTGTTTTTAAATGATGCACGCCGTCTGAAACTGTCTTTTTTTTTTTTTTTTTTTTTTTTTAGACAAAACCACGCAGACGGTCCAGAGCGCGTTCGGACCCGTCCTCGGTAATATATTTGAAATAGTACAGAATATCCGCTTGCGAGGGTGATGCTTTGTATTCATTTATTTATGTTAATTCTAGAAATCAAGTCAGAGCCCCCTGAAGAAGTTCGAAGGCTGGAACCCCCGACTTCACCACGCAGATGTAAGTACAGCGATCGAGATTAAATCACGGTTAAAAACTCTGGAATAACCCCATTTTTTCTGTCACAGCCCATGGAGAAGCGGGTCAGCGGGAGAGACCCGTAAAACGATCCGCGGATGTACACGGTAAGGAGTCGGAGTTTATGTATTTATTTATTTATTTTAAATATTTAATAACTAACGATTTTCTCTTTTTTCACCGACACGCAAGGCTCGAAGATATTCTGAGCTGGGATTAACCTCATCACGCAACTTTCTTGAAAATGTGTAGTCTGTTTTTATTTTTTTATTTTTTCTCTTATTCCGATGGAACGGGAGAATTCATTTGAAGAGGTATATTAACTGAATTTCTTGAGGTAGATTCTTCCTGCTACAGATTTTAAAAGATGGAAGGAGAGAATTCACATCGGGAAAATAACTTCAGACGTGTATTGGATTTAAACGCTTCAATAATCGACTCAGCAGGGAGCGCTCCTGGAGCAGATGGCCCATTACCCGAGGCGTTAAATTCACCGCCTCGAAATAACATCGAGTCCGGAGAGAGACTTTTAAGCCGTGTTCGTTTAACACCGTTAAATGAGGCTCTTAACAATTTAGCGGCTGAACGAGAATCGGAAGAAATTAACCCCTACATCATTTCTGCGATTAACGCTATAAATTCGATGGTCCAGTCTGATACTGAAGAGCCCCCTGACCCCCCGCACACCTCACCTCCAGACGAGGCCGGTCCCGCGGCGTTGAACCAGGTACGCCTGACTCCGTTAAATAACGCCGTAAACCTCCTCGCGTGTGAAGTTAATCCTCACGTCCAATCCGCGGTGGATGAATTAAATCAAACGCCTAACGACGCTCGCGCTTTTTCACCTTTAAGAAGTTCCTCCCCGCGCAATGCGCGCGGAGAAGAGATTTTAAACAGAGCTCGTTTAACCCCGATAAACGCGGCGATCTCTGTTTTGATGGAAGACGGGGATGATGCACGACCGGGACCCAGCCGACACTCTCCCATGACGGGTGGTGGGGCTGCTAACGTCATCAGGAGACCTGCTTTTAACAATATCGAAATCAGGCTGCCTCTCAATTTCCAGCGCGCCGACGAAATTCCCGACTACGCGGAATTTTACCGTAACGTCGTAGGGGCTCTTCATAACTCGGTCGAAAAGGCTTTAACACACGCCAGGGCCGGGGACTTTATCCAAATGGAGATTCGTGGGGACTCAGTCTACAACGAGGCCGCTTTGATCAGCTCATATAACGACGCTGGTGATGTGACGGGAGAGAGAAAACTGACCCACCTTTCGTCAAAAAAGTGACAGCTGCCAATCAAAATCGGCCACGTCACTAAGCCCCGCCCCCTCTATGACGTCATAGCCAATCAGAATTGATGACGTCACTATGTCCCGCCCCTAAGCCCCTCCCCTAGTCCCGCCTCCAAGCCCCGCCCCTTATGACGTCACAGCCAATCATAATCGATGATGTCATTATGCCCCGCCCCTAAGCCCCGCCCCTAGTCCCGCCTCCGAGCCCCCGCCCCTTATGACGTCACATCCAATCAGAGTCGATGACGTCACTATGTCCCGCCCCTAAGCCCCGCCCCCGGCTCCTCCCCTAGTTCCGCCCCTGGCTCCTCCCCTAGCCCCACCCCCAAGCTCCTCCCCTAACCCCGGCCAAGCACCGCCTCCAAGCCATACCTCCCCTCCCACCCAGGGTCTAATATTTTAATGTAATTTTATTTCATGAATTAAAGAATGATTAAAAATACCTAGATCTTTTTAATGTATTAAAGAATTAACTAATTCTGAAATAATTAAACATAAATCACTGTCTATTATTTAATGCCCCTTTAATATCTTTAATTCTTAAATTATTACGTTTCCTTTTCTGTTTTTTAATTCGTAAATTAAAGAAGGGGAACAAATACCCGTCTCTCTCGGCTGTAAGTCTTTGCAGCAAGACGGTCAAATACCCACGCATAGAGCCGCTCGCGGAAACATGACCCCACGGCTGTAAAACCTGTTGCAGACGCTGTGTCTGTGTGAGTGCGTGTGTGTGTGCGTGTGTGTGTGTGTGTGTGGGTGTGTGTGTGTGTGTGTGTGTGTGTGTGTGGCGGGACACCCGCTGAGCGGAGATGCTGCCCCGAGGTGATGAACCCGAAGAACAATAAACAATGCTCCTTATCACTCACGCCAGATGATGTTTTCTTTTAAGATATTAGCCGATCGATCATGGGGCACGGGACACCCGCTGAGCGGAGATGCTGCCCCGAGCCCGAACAATAAACAATGCTCCTTATCACTTACGCCAAACGGTGTTTTTAGAGCAAAAGGTAAGGAATTACGCCCCGCGGACGAAGAAGGGTTTAAAAATCCCCTTTCGACGATAGAGTGACATACAGCATTCACCATGGCGAGACGAACTCCGATCCTCCGCTACATCTGCGAGACCCCGGTTAACATCACCATGACAACAGAAGGCTCGCTTGCCCCAAAAAAAGCGAGAATGTACGTCAGCCGTCTGAGCCAGCCGATACCGGAGGAAGATCTGACGTACAGCCTGGAGGGGCACGAACGTTTAACTTACACGTTCGACCCGTATTATGCCCAAGTAAGTTTCTTCACTCTGGCCGAGGGTGAGACTGCCACTCGAGGAACCCCACGGTTCAAATGAATGTTTTTAAATGATGCACGCCGTCTGAAACTGTCTTTTTTTTTTTTTTTTTTTTTTAGACAAAACCATGCAGACGGTCCAGAGCGCGTTCGGACCCGTCCTCGGTAATATATTTGAAATAGTACAGAATATCCGCTTGCGAGGGTGATGCTTTGTATTCATTTATTTATGTTAATTCTAGAAATCAAGTCAGAGCCCCCTGAAGAAGTTCGAAGGCTGGAACCCCCGACTTCACCACGCAGATGTAAGTACAGCGATCGAGATTAAATCACGGTTAAAAACTCTGGAATAACCCGATTTTTTCTGTCACAGCCCATGGAGAAGCGGGTCAGCGGGAGAGACCCGTAAAACGATCCGCGGATGTACACGGTAAGGAGTCGGAGTTTATGTATTTATTTATTTATTTTAAATATTTAATAACTAACGATTTTCTCTTTTTTCAGCACGCGGTGGAGGGAGACCGTCTATTTTCCACCGACACGCAAGGCTCGAAGATATTCTGAGCTGGGATTAACCTCATCACGCAACTTTCTTGAAAATGTGTAGTCTGTTTTTATTTTTTTATTTTTTCTCTTATTCCGATGGAACGGGAGAATTCATTTGAAGAGGTATATTAACTGAATTTCTTGAGGTAGATTCTTCCTGCTACAGATTTTAAAAGATGGAAGGAGAGAATTCATCGGGAAAATAACTTCAGACGTGTATTGGATTTAAACGCTTCAATAATCGACTCAGCAGGGAGCGCTCCTGGAGCAGATGGCCCATTACCCGAGGCGTTAAATTCACCGCCTCGAAATAACATCGAGTCCGGAGAGAGACTTTTAAGCCGTGTTCGTTTAACACCGTTAAATGAGGCTCTTAACAATTTAGCGGCTGAACGAGAATCGGAAGAAATTAACCCCTACATCATTTCTGCGATTAACGCTATAAATTCGATGGTCCAGTCTGATACTGAAGAGCCCCCTGACCCCCCGCACACCTCACCTCCAGACGAGGCCGGTCCCGCGGCGTTGAACCAGGTACGCCTGACTCCGTTAAATAACGCCGTAAACCTCCTTTTTAAACAGAGCTCGTTTAACCCCGATAAACGCGGCGATCTCTGTTTTGATGGAAGACGGGGATGATGCACGACCGGGACCCAGCCGACACTCTCCCATGACGGGTGGTGGGGCTGCTAACGTCATCGGGAGACCTGCTTTTAACAATATCGAAATCAGGCTGCCTCTCAATTTCCAGCGCGCCGACGAAATTCCCGACTACGCGGAATTTTACCGTAACGTCGCAGGGGCTCTTCATAACTCGGTCGAAAAGGCTTTAACACACGCCAGGGCCGGGGACTTTATCCAAATGGAGATTCGTGGGGACTCAGTCTACAACGAGGCCGCTTTGATCAGCTCATATAACGACGCTGGTGATGTGACGGGCTTCCAAAATCTGTTAGAACGATTGATACAATCGAATTCCAACGTTTTAGCCGACGAGTCTCTGGAATTAGTGGTTCAAGTCATCCGCAACCAGAACGGCGCGGGGAAGTGCAGAATAGATGACCTCCTCCATCACGAGGTTCTGAGGAAAAAATCCAAATGCCTTAATATCGTGTATAATCCTGACAACAGTTTATGTTTCGCGATAAACCTCGTTCAGTTATTGAATCCTCATCTGAGTACGCACGAGGCGGAGCAGCGCGGACTGGCGTTACAAAATAGCGTCGGATTAACGGAAGCTACGCCGGTATCTTTAGAGCAGGTGGGAAAATTTGAAAACGCTCTGGGTTGTAAAATTGTGGTGTTTTTCAGAGCCGAAGGGGAGAGAAAGCTGACAAAATTCCAGACAGGCATACCGGCGCAGCAGAAAACTCTTTTCGTTTTTCTGTTTAATAATCATTTTTACGGAATCATCGATTTAAAGAGATTTTTGGGAGTGAAATATGTATGTAAGTTTTGCTTTGAGGGGTACAATAACCACGCCTCCCATAATTGTCCGTCATATTGTAAAATTTGTGAATCCACGCAGTGTTATGAGAAAAATAACCCTGTATTCTGCAGCGAATGTAACAAGGAGTGTCGCTCTCCCACCTGTTACAGCCTGCATAAACAGCCGAAGTATCGTCCTTCCGCCGGTAAGTTCGTTAATGTGTGTGATAACAGAAAAAAATGCCCTCGATGTAAACGTGAGTATTACATAGCGTTTTCTAAAAACAGCGCTCCGCACGTGTGTAAGCAGAAGAGGTGTCATATATGCGGCGAGGCTCTCCAGGAGCCGAGCGAGGGTCACCTCTGCTATATGACCCCGCTCAAAGCTGAAGAGACGCATTCAGAGAAATATGTTTTTTATGATTTTGAAACGTATGTCAATAATAACGGGGAACACGTACCGTTTTACGTCAGCGCTGTAACAAAGACGGGTGATTTTTGGAGCGCATGGGGGACAGACTGCGTAGCCCGCTTCTTTAAACATTTTAGAACGAGAAAATTCAAAGAATACGTGTTCATCGCTCACAACTCAAAAGGTTTTGACGGCTATTTGCTTCTAAAGTATTTAGTCCAGCAGGGCGTAACCCCCGCTGTGATTATGACCGGGAGTAAACTATTACTCATGACAGACGCCGCCTTTAAACAGAAATATATAGATTCGTTATCTTTCCTTACAATGCGCTTATCTCAGATGCCTAAAGCCCTGGGGATCCGGCTGAAAGACGAAATCATCCGCAAAGGTTACTTTCCGCACCTGTTCAGTTCAGAAAAAAATCTGAACTATGTCGGTCCGTACCCTGACTCAGCGGCTTACGGGGTCGCAAATATGTCAGACGGAGAAAGAGAGGAATTTAACGCGTGGTACGTGCGGAAAAAAAACGCAATTTTCGATTTTAAAGCCGAGGCCGTTATGTATTGTGATAACGATACAAAAATCTTGGCTGCAGCCTGCTCCAAATTTATGTCTGAATTCATCGCTGAAACACTTGTGGATCCTTTTACCTGCGTTACAATCGCCTCGGCGTGTATGAAAGTCTTCCAAACTAACTTTCTTGCTCCAAAAACGTTGGCGATCCCCTCCGCCGACAATTATAGAACGAGGCATAAAAAATATTCGGACGTGGCCGTGCAGTGGTTAGAATGGGTTGCTGAGACGCAAAACATTATCATCGATCACGCTCTAAACAGGGGCGAGAAAAAAATAGGAGGTTATTATGTTGATGGGTATGCTCAGATTGACGGCCGGATAGAAGTGTGGGAGTTTCTCGGATGTTTTTACCACGGGTGTGCAAGGTGTTTTACACAGCACGAAATAAACCCTCTCACAAACACCTCATTTGGAGAGCTCCACGCAGCGTGTCAGAAAAAAATAGCCTTTCTGCGGGCTATGCCGGGCGTCAGCCTCAGCGTAATTTGGGAGCATCAATGGCTTGAAATGAGGCTAAGGGATGAGAGCGTTCGGTGTTTCCTCGCCCGCAGGGGGTTACCGGCCCCCCTCGAACCTCGCAACGCTTTATACGGCGGTCGGACTTGCGCGGCCCGTCTGAGGTACACGGCTGAGCAAGATGAGACGGTCTATTACGTCGACGTGACCTCGCCGTATCCTTACGTTAACGTAAATTTCACATATCCCACGGGGCATCCGGAAATTATCGAGAGAAATTTCCGAGACCCCAGGACTTATTTCGGGCTCATCAAAGCCATCGTGTACCCGCCCCAGGGGCTAAAATTCCCCGTCCTCCCACACAGAACTCCTCACGGTAAACTGGTGTTTACTCTGTGTCGCACCTGCGCTGATGAAAATAATCAAGCTGCAGCGTGCACACACAGTCAGCAGCAGAGAGCTCTGTCTGGGACTTGGACGACCCCGGAATTCCACAAAGCTCTGGATACAGGCTATGCTGTAGCTAAGATTTTTGAAGTCTGGCATTTTGAGGAAAAAAGTGATAAAATCTTTGAGGGGTACATAAACACCTTCTTAAAACACAAGCAGGAAGCCTCTGGTTTCCCTCCCGAATTTGATAAAGACTCCGAGAGCAGAGAAAAATACATCACGGACTACTGGCTGAATCAGAAGATTCGTTTAGACCCAGAAAAAATCAGTCACAATCCGGCAAAACGACAGATGGCTAAGATCTGCCTCAACTCCTTCTGGGGGAAATTCGCCCAGAGGGCGAATCTGACGCAGACCGCGCTCGTTAAAAATGCTGACGATCTGTTCAGGTATCTGTTTTCTGAAGAGTACGAGGTCACATATCTAACATTCCTCAGCAGTCAGGCGGCTATGGTTCAATGGAGGTACGGCCCGCGGCACGTCAGCCGACCGGGTAAAACCGTCAATATTTTCATCGCAGCGTTTACAACGGCGTACGCGCGTTTGACCTTGTACGGTTTTATGGAGGCTGTGGCAAATCCTGACAGGATTCTGTATTATGATACCGATAGCCTGATTTACGTTTGTAGGCGGGGTGAAACCCCGCTGCCTACCGGTAATTATCTGGGGCAGCTCACCGACGAGTTGAACGGCGACGTCATCACAGAGTTTGCAGCGGCGGGACCTAAAAGTTACGCATATAAAACCGCACGAGGTAAAACGGTCATGCGTGTGAAGGGGATCACTCAAACCCACGAAAGCTGTCAGAAAATAAACTTTGACAGCGTCAAAGATCTGGTCGAGGGTTATATAAAAGATCCCGCCCTCGCTGCATCTATCATAACGCCGCAGCAGGGAATTAAACGTCATAAAAGCAGTTTCAGTTTGACAAACGTGTAATTTCAAAAATCCTTCAGGGTGGTGTATGACAAGCGGTGTCTTTTAAAGGACGGGGAAACCGAACCGTTCGGATTTTGAAACATGTCTCACTCTGGAAATACGGTGGAGATTGACCCCAGACTTCAGCTCCCATTCTCCTGTCTCATCGTTGGACCGAGTGGTTCGGGAAAGACTGTGTTTGTGAAAACATTGCTGGAAAATTGTAGCCACGCTATGAGATATGTGCCTGACAACATTGTATGGCTGTATACGTCTGAACAACCTCTGTATTCTGAACTGAAGAATAAAAATATTAAATTTGTAAGAGGACTCCCTGACTCATTTCTGGATGACAGCCTTTTCCCTGAAGGTCAGAGCCATCTGGTTATTTTGGACGATCTCATCTTTCAAGCAACGGATCATCCTGAAGTTGTAAGAATTTTCACCCAGTACAGACATCACCGGAATATGAGCGTCATCATGATCACACAGAACGTGTTTCATAAAGGGAAATACAGTCGAACCATCAGTTTGAATTGTAATTATATGGTGCTGTTTAAAAATCCCAGAGACAAGTTACAGATGAACATTCTGGCTCAGCAAATGTTTCCCGGCAGAAAACAATTTTTTTTGGAGGCACTTGATGATGCTACGAGCGTACCTTACGGGTATTTATTACTGGATTGCACGCAGGAGTGTCCAGATCAGTTCAGACTGAGATCGGGATTACTCCCGCACGAGTGGCCCACAGTTTATTTACAGAAAGATAAACGGATATGAGCTCTCTTTTAAAAAGGAACGCCCCCGCTCTTAAAGCGCTAATCAGAGCCGGGGCGAGGGAGCGTCACCACAGCCTGAAGACCTGCAGGCCGGAGCTTCTGAAAACTTTATCCGAGATCGCTTTGAATATATTAAAGGGGAATATCGCCTTGAGCGACTCTCAATTCCGGGCCTTGAAAAAACGAAAAAGAGTTTTACGTCTTCTGGCCGACAGAAAAACCAGTTATAAAAAGAAGCGGGGAGCGCTGATTCAGACGGGCGGCTTTCTCCTGCCTCTGCTCGCCGCGGCCCTGCCCGTTATAACGAGTCTAATAGTACCCAGAGGATAATGGCGTTCAAAGCGGCGCAAAAGATGTTTTTACTCACTCCACAGCAGATGCTTCAACTCGGTCATTCCGTTCCGCCGAGCGTAAATAACATCAGACAAACGGCGGAAAATGATTTAGACTCGCGAATGCGAGGTATACTGGAAGAACGTACTCACTCTCCTTATGAAAAAATTAAAAAGTATGAGGCTCTGCTGCAGCGCTATTTAACCCTGATCAAGCAGGGGGAACTCGAATCACGCGTTTCACCCCCGCAAGAGACTCGCGTCGCTAAGCAACCTGAGGAGGAGGGGGTGGAGGAGGAGGAGGAGGATGAGACTGTCACAGAGGTCCTGAAGAATATCCCCTCCAGAGAGCGTAGAAACGCTGAATATATTATGAGGAAATTATCGAAGGGTGATACGCGCTGGAGTCCGTCGGGGGAATTTATTTACAAGGGGAAAGTCGTGAGGGGGTCTCACGCCATAGATCTTATGAAACATCTCGGATCCTCGTTCAAGAAATCGAGCCCCCCTACAGGCTGGGTGAAGTTCCTCAATATTTTACAGGAGCGGAACATCCCGGTGGCGTGCGTATCAAACCCGCAAGCCCGCGAGCAGCTTCAGAAGCTTAAAAAAGGCCGGAGCAGCTCGCCGGATGAATCCCTTCTTTTAACCGATTCGCCGGCCAGGAAGAAACTTAAGAAAAAAAAAGACTTCCAACGCTGGGAAGGTTTCTCACCATAAAAGGAGGGTATCGAATTAAAAACTGACTGGATATTATGATCAAGATTCTTTAAAATACATCGCAGTCAGTCACGTTTTTGTATATTGTTACTAATAAAACACCGACTGAAACTCATCTCCGGCCTTCATCACTTTTATTCGGTATACGGTTTAAAAAACAACTTTCAACACTTCTCTACTTAATAACAACGATGCAAAAACATTAAAGGTATGATCGGGGGTGCATTTTCTACACATTCGGAACATTTTTCACAAAAAAACACATAAAAAAAAATCAAAGGTCAAAGGTCAAAGCTTCTTTCTACGTTTAAAAACATCATGCAAACGCGATAAAACTTTAAAGGTATGATCGGAAGGCCGCTCTCACACATCCACCCCGTTTTCAGGCGAAAAAAACACAAAAAAAAATTTAGGATCAAAGATTAACACTTCTTTCTGTACTTAATAACAATGTTTTAAAGCGTGCAAACGCGATAAAACTTTAAAGGTATGTTCGGAAGGCCGCTCTCACACATCCACCCCGTTTTCAGGCGAAAAAAAAACACATTCAAAAAATCAAAGGTCAAAGGTCAAAGCTTCTTTCTACGTTTAAAAACGGGGGTTTACATTATGCAAACGCGTTAAAACTTTAAAGGTATGTTCGGAAGGCCGCTCTCACACATCCACCCCGTTTTCAGGCGAAAAAAACACATAAAAAAAATCAAAGGTCAAAGGTCAAAGCTTCTTTCTACGTTTAAAAACGGGGGTTTACATTATGCAAACGCGTTAAAACTTTAAAGGTATGTTCGGAAGGCCGCTCTCACACATCCACCCCGTTTTCAGGCGAAAAAAAAACATAAAAAAAATCAAAGGTCAAAGGTCAAAGCTTCTTTCTACGTTTAAAAACGGGGGTTTACATTATGCAAACGCGTTAAAACTTTAAACGTATGTTCGGAAGGCCACTCTCACACATCCACCCCGTTTTCAGGCGAAAAAAACATAAAAAAAAATCAAAGGTCAAAGCTTCTTTCTACGTTTAAAAACGGAGGTTTACATTATGCAAACGCGTTAAAACTTTAAAGGTATGATCGGAAGGCCGCTCTCACACATCCACCCCGTTTTCAGGCGAAAAAAACACCTAAAAAAAATCAAAGGTCAAAGGTCAAAGCTTCTTTCTACGTTTAAAAACGGGGGTTTACATCATGCAAACGCGATAAAACTTTAAAGTTATGATCGGAAGGCCGCTCTCACACATCCACCCCATTTTCAGGCGAAAAAAACACATACAAAAATTAAAGGTCAAAGGTCAAAGCTTCTTTCTACGTTTAAAAACGGGGGTTTAAATTTTCCAAACGCGATAAAACTTTAAAGGTATGATCGGGAGAGCGTTCTAAGACGGGGGTTACATTTTCACACGGAAAAACATAAAAAAAATAGGAACGCCGGTTAACACAAGCCGTGACAATATTTAAACTCATGCAGAGGCCCTGCTAGCTGGTTACAGGAGGTATTGCAGCTTTTCTTAAGGCAATAACGATATCTTTTCACAAAATCAGAGACCAAATCATCGTTCGCGATAGTATTTTCGGAGTATAAAGACACCACGTCCCGGTACGACTTCCCACTGGCTCTGTTATACAGATAATACACGCAGTGTTGTCCGCATACGTCGGATAACTCGTGCTGAAGCTGCTTGTTGTGATACAGAATGTTTTTAACATCTGGGAGATTCTCCAGATATTGCAGGATGCTTTTAGGGTAGTAATCAAAGTCAGGGCTGAGGCCGAACGAGTCAAAAAATGTGGCTCGACCATTTTTTTCAACGGTGAGCGCTAACCAGTGTTCTCCCGGTAAATGTCTAGGGTGGGTGTTTACAATGAAATATACGGGAGGGCCCGGCTTGATCCGGAATAACTCGTCAGACGCAAAAACACCGGCAAACAGGTCTCCTATTAAGCCCCTCATAACAGCGTCCAATTCCAGGGTGTTCATCAGTAAAAATCCACAAGGACCTGTCGCTTGGAATTAATCTCCAGGAGAGAATCATAACACGCGTACACTATCAGCGTGGTGGTATGCGGAGTCGCGACTCTGAATCTCATTTCAAGTCGCAGGGTGCCTGTGGAGACGGGGCTCAGAGTGCCGCTGTCCTCCTCCGGGTTTAAATTGAAGACGTACAGCGCGTAGCCGCGCGCAAAATCCTCCCGGTCTATACAGAGAGGCTGGTCTTTGAGGTGTCGTCCGGTCGCGGTGTAGAGATTGTAAAACTCCCTGACAGAGAGTTCGTTGTTAAATTCAGGCTGGAAAGCTTTAGCCGGCAGCTGTCTCCCGTTTTGACTGAGTGCGAGGTACTCCAGGTCATAGTGTGCAAATTCAAACGGGGATAGATCTCTTCTCCCACTGAATGCATTGTGATTCACCATACCCAGAACCACATATTTGGGCATGGTTCCTAAAAACAGGTTCTCCTGGTTGCATATCCTGGAATGGCTGGGGATCACGTAAGTCTTAACGTTGATTCGTGATAACGGGTACACGGCGTTCCCTTTCATGAGAGCCGCGGAGTGGTCCAATCTCACTGCAGGGGATACGGTGACTTTCTTAACGAATAGGGACGCGCCCAGAATTTTCAGCTTGAAAGTGGAGGCCGCCAGCCCCATCAGGCAGAAAGCATCGCTGGCTCGAATTAATTTAACTCTTAGATCAATGTTATTCAGAAGAAGCCTCTCGCAGAAAAATATGTCCGCGTGCAGCGGACCCTGAACTTGAAATTCACGCGATTCGGCGCTAAAGCGCGCTCTGCTCACGAGGCCTTTATTCGGGCCCGCGTCATCCACAGCGGTCGAATTGTGCTGACCCGGGGTGTCCTTGTAAAACAAACCGCCCGTGAACTGCGATTTCAATGAAGCGGGGGAAAAGTTCAGCAGCGTCTCAATCATTGCCCTGTACGGGTGCGTCGCGCTGGACTGGGAAATCAGCCGGTCACCCAGAGTCACGTCGACTTGTGAGAAAATCGTATTGAGAGGATAATTTATGACGCCCACGCGGGCGTCATTAGCCAGGTCAGTCCCGTCGGCGTTTGTAATTTTCATTCGCAGATAAAGCAGCGTATTATTGAGGTCTAAATACCTCTCACCGTCTCCGGGGATAAAAACTCGATAGGGCCCATGTCCGTCAGGGCTGATAACGGGCTGACTTCAACGTATTGGCTTTGCTCGATGGACAGCTGGGTCCCGGGGACGGCGAATAAATCCAATTCGCTCATGGTGCATTCGGGGGAATTATTTCGCAAAAGAGACATTGTTTAAGAGAAAATATCCCCGGACAACCTCCTCTTCTTATGCTTCCTTCGAACTGTTCTGCTTTTTCCGGGGGTCTTTCGCTTTTTAACCGTTTTGACCCGTTTCCCCGGGGGGCGTTTCCGGGGCCTTCTTGAGAGCACCATGATCCCGGACCCCCGCTGCTGCTCGGGCTCCTGACTCCGTCCGGCCCTCTCAACAACGCGGCTCACTACGTCGGAAGCGATGCTTCGGGCTGCGTTTTTCAGGTGAGGTTTGGCGATCGTGTATCCTTGTTTAATCAGCGGCGACACAAATTTGAACAGTTTCGAAAATATGTTCCCGAGCCCGCGCCCGTACATAACAGGAGCGCCGTGGAAGCCGTGAAGGCCGTTCCCGACTTGATTTTCATAGTAAGGCACAAATCTATAAATGTCGGCTTTGTGCGCTGCCCCAGCCATTTTTTTTTATCCCGCCGGTTTAAAATGTGATGTCACAACCACTTTACCGTATCTGAAATCCACCGTTTGATCTTGATCGCTTTTGATTTCGATGCGTATTGTCTCAATATGTCTTTTGGAGACCGGGATGTAATAAGCGGGGTTGAATTTCTTTGTAATTATTTCCCCGAAACGACCTCCAATTTCGAACGCTCGGAGGAGAGGAGCAAAAGCGTCACCCACCGCCTGAGGCTGTACAACGTCTGTATAACAGAACAGGTGATACATCCCTGCTTTTATATCGGGGTAGCGGGGACAGCTCGTGACCCCGGGTCCGCATCTCAGCCATTGATTAGGGTGCATCCCCAGCATGTACGCCGTCGGGGCTTCAAAATATACCTGGCTGGTACCGTCTCCTTCCCACAGAAACTTTTTCTGGATATCGTCATATTTTAAAGTCAGATTCGGATCTATAGTCTTCAAACGAGGGTTTATCAGCCCTGCAATAACCTCAAAGTTATCATAATATCCCGTGTCAAAATATCGCGAGTGAACGGCGAGTTTGTTCTTGCCCGTAATTTTCATCACCTGGAACGTACAGGAAGGCTTTTCCGGGATATTTAACCAGGTGTGCGGATAACAAATTTCCGTCAGCGCCACATCCCAGTCACCCTCTAGATCCAGGTGTCGAGCCAAGTCCACCTGGTAGCATGAAATTGTGTTGTCCGGGAATACTTTTAGGCTGGCGTTTGAAGGCAGAGTCATATAAAATCCATGTTTCAGATCCCGATCCATTTCTCATATGTCGGTTGAAGATGGAAGTTCTCATATTTATACGGCCATCAGCTGGTCCGCGGGAACCCAGGAGTTAAATTTCTTGGGCCAATTTTTCCATCTGACAAATACAAATTTCTTTCCCTTGGTAAAACGTTCACGAATAATTTCTTGAACCTGATACGGTCTGTCTTTTGCTATTTTAACCTTCTGCAATTCCGGTTCATAGAATGAGCCTTCAATGATCTCACCGTCATAATCTTTCAATTTATAAACGGGCGGTGTACGTTGTATACATTCTGACACCGTGAACATTTCATCCGTAAAACTTTGTTCATATTTTTTATCAAAAACTCCCCTGAGCTTGGAGACCCTGACTATATCTCCGACCTTATATTTACACTTCACAGGCCTCCTGCGTAGGGTGGATGCCCCATACAAATTTTGAAACACTTGATCGACATTTCGATCATTAACCTCATTCGGCCTCATCTTAATGCTTTTATGATAACTCTCGTTATAAGCCGTGAGTAAAGACGGTAGGACGTCGATGTATCTTCTCGTGTTTTTAGCAGTAAAATATCTCCACATTCTCGTCTTTAGCGTGCGATTAAACCTCTCGACAACCGAGGCTTTCAGATCACTTGCGGTGGCAAAATGTAGAATCCGGTGTTTTTTCATTAAATCCTTGAACGGTTTGTTAAAAAACTCTTTCCTGGCATCAGTCTGCATCTTCAGAGGCACCCCGCTCTGCTTTAAGAGTGAGGCAAAGGCCTGTGAGACTTCGCGCCCTTGCTTTGACTTCAGAGGTCTGGCATACGCTTTTTTTGAGAAGATATCGATAACGGTCAGCAGGTACTTGTACCCGTCGTTAAAATCTGATAACCCCTGCATGTCGCATAAATCCGCCTGAAATTGGTTAAGCGGGTTTGTGACAAATACTCTATTTCTTGGAAAATGCGTCCTGGCAGGTTTGTGTAATGTGTATGCATCTTCCCCCGACAGGAAATCTCTGATATGCTTCATACGAATTTTAGAGCTGTGTTGATCATGCAGAGCCCTGCATAAACGCTCCGGCCCTCCAAAACTCCCCGGATTTACCGGACTATAATATACATCCTTCATTAAACCCTCATCACCCATCTTTTAAGACGGATCTCTTCAGAATGATGAACCGGATAGTCCTTTTGCATTTTTATATGTTTTAGCGACCATAAATATTAGTCTTTTGTTTTAAATTGAACTCTGATTCAGCACCGCGGAGAGCGCTCACAGAGCAGCCTCGAGCTTTTAATAAGACCGTGTTAAAACCCCTCATTAATTCATACGAGCACCTTTTTTCCACCAAAACCTCGTTTGTATGACTCTGTCTTGCAATATGAAGCGCCTTGAGGCAACTGTTTTGTTGTGGTTTTGGCACTATATAAATTTGATTTGTAAAACATTTCACCCTTTTTCAACAATATTATAGGAAAGAACACAGGCCGTATAAGGTTTAGAATATATGCTTTATTACATTCATTAAAGTCACGCACAGAGAAAAAAGCAATTGTTCATGTTTATTAAACACAGCATACGTGAAGGAAAAAAGCATACGTTCACGTACAAAACTGGAAAACTCTCAGTAATACATCTCCCCCGCATTTACGGTTTATTTCAGTATTCAGCTGTAAAAGTGTAGGAACAATCTCCCCTCTGGACACCCCCATCTGTTTCACCCGGCACGCTATCACATCCACAAACAGAGTGTATAATGTAAGCAGATGCATCGTATTACACCGTGTAAAATCGTCAGTGGTCAAAACAGAGATTTTCAGTAATACGTTGTACAGAGATTTTTCAGATGAATGGAGAGCCGCGCTGTAGATATGATCTGTCCAGACTCCGGGCCCGGGGCGACGTCTGATAACGTCGAAGACCCTCTCCATAGCGCATAAAGGCGGGGCGTCTGGGATCTCCAGCCTGCGAATGACTACCCGCTCCAGCTTATACGAGAGTCCACGTATAATATAAACTTCCCGCAAGCTTTGAAAGAGAATCATCACACAATTACCCATGACTGTAAAACAATATAATGATATTTAAAAAAAAAACAAAAAAAAACAAAACAAAAAAAAAGCAGGTTTTTCTTCAGTCGTCTGGGTTATAGACGGCTACCATCCCCTCCAGGTCGAGATCTGCGTCTTCACCGAAACATGTGTACAGTTCGTTGATCTTTGCTTCAAAATTATCAGTGTATTTCAGCTCAGTGAGGATGTTTTCTACTGCCCCCTGAACCCTCGCAGCCGATGGGTTGAGGAAGCGCTCGGCTAGGAGCTTTACCACAGCCGGAATGAAGGTCGGTCTCCAGAGTCTCACCATTAATCTCTCAAAATGTCCGGTAAAGAAATATTCATTTAACGGGTCCAGGCACTCGTGCTGGCGCTGGCTGGGGTGATCGATCTCACACCCGTAACAGAGTTTTTGTCTGTAACTTTTGATCACAGCCAAAAGTAAGTGTGCCACGCCGACTTTCACCGTTTTCAGGAATTCCTCTGACAGGAACCCGTCAGGCCGGTCAGATGCGAAAGATGTGGCGTATTTCTCAGCCGGCTCGAGGTCTTGTACCTCCCGCGGACTCGCGGCCTCCGTGACAGCGGGAAGAGACCCCACGCCTCCCGGGCTGGAAAGCGCGTGAGAAGGATGGATCTCGCCCCAGACCGCCTCGAGCTGAACTCCCCACGGGCTCTCGTACCCACCGCGGGTCCGTGAAGCCTGGCTCAGGGAGGGCTGGTCTCTTCCACAGTCGAGCGCGCAGTCACAAGCGATGTCGTCGGCCGCTGCAATGGGAGAGGTTGAGGAGCTCATGCTGGTTCGTCGTCCGATGCTTGAATGAGATGTGGTCCCCTGGTTTTTATAGAAATCCCCGTGCATGCGTGGAGGAGCTACGTCAGAGTTTTTTTTATTTTTTTATTTTATTTTTTTATTTATTTTTTTTAAGTAAAAAGAGGGGCCAAGTTTTTTCGGACTTCGATAACGTCCCTCCAGGCCAGGCACCTTGTAAAGAGGCCCGTAATCCTGTCGTTGCAGGTGTTGAACATCTCATGCCAGCTCTCAGCCGCAGCTGTGACGCTTCTGACGTGGCCGCTGGCACTAACCCGCTCCAACTTAATTTCACCCTCAGAGACAGTGTCAGGAGGTCCACGCTGGAATATCACCCTATAGCGAGGCCCCTGGGCGCTGAGCCAGGTGAGTTGGAAGCGTGTTTTCTTCTTTTCCGGCGTCCGATCTCCTGGAGGTTCAGGGTTGACCGTGTCGCGAATCATCGAGCCCGCCGCCGCGGAGAACACTCCCCAGTCAGCGGAAGTAAGCGCCACCCGTGGGGTTCCTCGAGTGGCAGTCTCACCCTCGGCCAGAGTGAAGAAACTTACTTGGGCATAATACGGGTCGAACGTGTAAGTTAAACGTTCGTGCCCCTCCAGGCTGTACGTCAGATCTTCCTCCGGTATCGGCTGGCTCAGACGGCTGACGTACATTCTCGCTTTTTTTGGAGCGAGCGAGCCTTCTGTTGTCATGGTGATGTTAACCGGGGTCTCGCAGATGTAGCGGAGGATCGGAGTTCGTCTCGCCATGGTGAATGCTGTATGTCACTCTATCGTCGGAAAGGGGATTTTTAAACCCTTCTTCGTCCGCGGGGCGTAATTCCTTACCTTTTGCTCTAAAAACACCGTTTGGCGTAAGTGATAAGGAGCATTGTTTATTGTTCGGGCTCGGGGCAGCATCTCCGCTCAGCGGGTGTCCCGCGCACCATGATCGATCGGCTAATATCTTAAAAGAAAACATCATCTGGCGTGAGTGATAAGGAGCATTGTTTATTGTTCTTCGGGTTCATCACCTCGGGGCAGCATCTCCGCTCAGCGGGTGTCTCGCCACACACACACACACACACACACACGCACGCACACACACACGCACACGCACTCACACAGACACAGCGTCTGCAACAGGTTTTACAGCCGTGGGGTCATGTTTCCGCGAGCGGCTCTATGCGTGGGTATTTGACCGTCTTGCTGCAAAGACTTACAGCCGAGAGACGGCTATTTGTACCCCCTTCTTTAATTTACGAATTAAAAAACAGAAAAGGAAACGTAATAATTTAAGAATTAAAGATATTAAAGGGGCATTAAATAATAGACACTGATTTATGTTTAATTATTTCAGAATTAGTTAATTCTTTAATACATTAAAAAGATCTAGGTATTTTTAATCGTTCTTTAATTCATGAAATAAAATGACATTAAAATATTAGACCCTGGGTGGGAGGGGAGGTATGGCTTGGAGGCGGTGCTTGGCCGGGGTTAGGGGAGGAGCTTGGGGGTGGGGCTAGGGGAGGAGCCAGGGGCGGAACTAGGGGAGGAGCCAGGGGCGGGGCTTAGGGGCGGGACATACTGACGTCATCGACTCTGATTGGATGTGATGTCATAAGGGGCGGGGGCTCGGAGGCGGGACTAGGGGCGGGGCGTAGGGGCGGGGCATAATGACGTCATCGATTATGATTGGCTGTGACATCATAAGGGGCGGGGCTTGGAGGCGGGACTAGGGGAGGGGCTTAGGGGCGGGACATAGTGACATCATCAATTCTGATTGGCTATGACGTCATAGAGGGGGCGGGGCTTAGTGACGTGGCCGATTTTGATTGGCAGCTGTCACTTTTTTGACGAAAGGTGGGTCAGTTTTCTCTCTCCCATGGAGAGCAAAGCAGCTCATTAACTTCCTACAGATGCATATTTGTTTTACACTTGAAAGATGTTCACATTAACGCCTCACCGAAATCATGAAGCAGGTGCAACCAAAACTACACCTGTGCTGCATGTTGCAACTACAGCCGATTCATCAAGTGTGGTGTGTCCTAGCTTTTGATTGGCTGGGCACACCAAACTGGTGGAGTAGTGAGAGTTGGGAGAAAACATGTAGGTCAGGTGACCTCCAGGAGCAGTGTGACCTCTGCCAAAAGAGTTTATCAAAATATAAAACACAATCAATCAATCAATTTTTTTTTTTTATATAGCGCCAAATCACAACAAACAGTTGCCCCAAGGCACTTTATATTGTAAGGCAAGGCCATACAATAATTATGTAAAACCCCAACGGTCAAAACGACCCCCTGTGAGCAAGCACTTGGCTACAGTGGGAAAGAAAAACTCCCTTTTAACAGGAAGAAACCTCCAGCAGAACCAGGCTCAGGGAGGGGCAGTCTTCTGCTGGGACTGGTTGGGGCTGAGGGAGAGAACCAGGAAAAAGACATGCTGTGGAGGGGAGCAGAGATCGATCACTAATGATTAAATGCAGAGTGGTGCATACAGAGCAAAAAGAGAAAGAAACAGTGCATCATGGGAACCCCCCAGCAGTCTACGTCTATAGCAGCATAACTAAGGGATGGTTCAGGGTCACCCGATCCAGCCCTAACTATAAGCTTTAGCAAAAAGGAAAGTTTTAAGCCTAATCTTAAAATTAGAGAGGGTGTCTGTCTCCCTGATCTGAATTGGGAGCTGGTTCCACAGGAGAGGAGCCTGAAAGCTGAAGGCTCTGGCTCCCATTCTACTCTTACAAACCCTAGGAACTACAAGTAAGCCTGCAGTCTGAGAGCAAAGCGCTCTATTGGGGTGATATGGTACTACGAGGTCCCTAAGATAAGATGGGACCTGATTATTCAAAACCTTATAAGTAAGAAGAAGAATTTTAAATTCTATTCTAGAATTAACAGGAAGCCAATGAAGAGAGGCCAATATGGGTGAGATATGCTCTCTCCTTCTAGTCCCCGTCAGTACTCTAGCTGCAGCATTTTGAATTAACTGAAGGCTTTTTAGGGAACTTTTAGGACAACCTGATAATAATGAATTACAATAGTCCAGCCTAGAGGAAATAAATGCATGAATTAGTTTTTCAGCATCACTCTGAGACAAGACCTTTCTGATTTTAGAGATATTGCGTAAATGCAAAAAAGCAGTCCTACATATTTGTTTAATATGCGCTTTGAATGACATATCCTGATCAAAAATGACTAAGGAGTAAGGATCTGGTTAGACACCATGTTTCTAAGATTTGTGGGGCCAAGTACAATAATCTGAGTTTAAAAGCAGGAAATTAGAGGTCATCCATGTCTTTATGTCTGTAAGACAATCCTGCAGTTTAGCTAATTGGTGTGTGTCCTCTGGCTTCATGGATAGATAAAGCTGGGTATCATCTGCGTAACAATGAAAATTTAAGCAATACCGTCTAATAATACTACCTAAGGGAAGCATGTATAAAGTGAATAAAATTGGTCCTAGCACAGAACCTTGTGGAACTCCATAATTAACCCTAGTCTGTGAAGAAGATTCCCCATGTACATGAACAAATTGTAATCTATTAGACAAATATGATTCAAACCACCGCAGCGCAGTGCCTTTAATACCTATGGCATGCTCTAATCTCTGTAATAAAATTTTATGGTCAACAGTATCAAAAGCAGCACTGAGGTCTAACAGAACAAGCACAGAGATGAGTCCACTGTCCGAGGCCATAAGAAGATCATTTGTAACCTTCACTAATGCTGTTTCTGTACTATGATGAATTCTAAAACCTGACTGAAACTCTTCAAATAGACCATTCCTCTGCAGATGATCAGTTAGCTGTTTTACAACTACCCTTTCAAGAATTTTTGAGAGAAAAGGAAGGTTGGAGATTGGCCTATAATTAGCTAAGATAGCTGGGTCAAGTGATGGCTTTTTAAGTAATGGTTTAATTACTGCCACCTTAAAAGCCTGTGGTACATAGCCAACTAACAAAGATAGATTGATCATATTTAAGATCGAAGCATTAAATAATGGTAGGGCTTCCTTGAGCAGCCTGGTAGGAATGGGGTCTAATAAACATGTTGATGGTTTGGATGAAGTAACTAATGAAAATAACTCAGACAGAACAATCGGAGAGAATGAGTCTAACCAAATACCGGCATCACTGAAAGCAGCCAAAGATAATGATACGTCTTTGGGATGGTTATGAGTCATTTTTTCTCTAATAGTTAAAATTTTGTTAGCAAAGAAAGTCATGAAGTCATTACTAGTTAAAGTTAATGGAATACTAAGCTCAATAGAGCTCTGACTCTTTGTCAGCCTGGCTACAGTGCTGAAAAGAAACCTGGGGTTGTTCTTATTTTCTTCAATTAGTGATGAGTAGAAAGATGTCCTAGCTTTACAGAGGGCTTTTTTATAGAGCAACAGACTCTTTTTCCAGGCTAAGTGAAGATCTTCTAAATTAGTGAGACGCCATTTCCTCTCCAACTTACGGGTTATCTGCTTTAAGCTACGAGTTTGTGAGTTATACCACGGAGTCAGGCACTTCTGATTTAAAGCTCTCTTTTTCAGAGGAGCTACAGCATCCAAAGTTGTCTTCAATGAGGATGTAAAACTATTGACGAGATACTCTATCTCACAGAGTTTAGGTAGCTACTCTGCACTGTGTTGTTATATGGCATTAGAGAACATAAAGAAGGAATCATATCCTTAAACCTAGTTACAGCGCTTTCTGAAAGACTTCTAGTGTAATGAAACTTATTCCCCACTGCTGGGTAGTCCATCAGAGTAAATGTAAATGTTATTAAGAAATGATCAGACAGCAGGGAGTTTTCAGGGAATACTGTTAAGTCTTCTATTTCCATACCATAAGTCAGAACAAGATTTAAGATATGATTAAAGTGATGGGTGGACTCATTTACTTTTTGAGCAAAGCCAATAGAGTCTAATAATAGATTAAATGCAGTGTTGAGGCTGTCATTCTCAGCATCTGTGTGGATGTTAAAATCGCCCACTATAATTATCTTATCTGAGCTAAGCACTAAGTCAGACAAAAGGTCTGAAAATTCACAGAGAAACTCACAGTAATGACCAGGTGGACGATAGATAATAACAAATAAAACTGGTTTTTGGGACTTCCAATTTGGATGGACAAGACTAAGAGTCAAGCTTTCAAATGAATTAAAGCTCTGTCTGGGTTTTTCATTAATTAATAAGCTGGAATGGAAGATTGCTGCTAATCCTCCGCCCCGGCCCGTGCTACGAGCGTTCTGACAGTTAGTGTGACTCAGGGGTGTTGACTCATTTAAACTAACATATTCATCCTGCTGTAACCAGGTTTCTGTAAGGCAGAATAAATCAATATGTTGATCAATTATTATATCATTTACCAACAGGGACTTAGAAGAGAGAGACCTAATGTTTAATAGACCACATTTAACTGTTTTAGTCTGTGGTGCAGTTGAAGGTGCTATATTATTTTTTCTTTTTGAATTTTTATGCTTAAATAGATTTTTGCTGGTTATTGGTGGTCTGGGAGCAGGCACCGTCTCTACGGGGATGGGGTAGTGAGGGGATGGCAGGGGGAGAGAAGCTGCAGAGAGGAGTGTAAGACTACAACTCTGCTTCCTGGTCCCAACCCTGGATAGTCACGGTTTGGAGGATTTAAGAAAATTGGCCAGATTTCTAGAAATGAGAGCTGCTCCATCCAAAGTGGGATGGGTGCCGTCTCTCCTAACAAGACCAGGTTTTCCCCAGAAGCTTTGCCAATTATCTATGAAGCCCACCTCATTTTTTGGACACCACTCAGACAGCCAGCAATTCAGGGAGAACATGCGGCTAAACATGTCACTCCCGGTCCGGTTGGGGAGGGGCCCAGAGAAAACTACAGAGTCCGACATTGTTTTTGCAAAGTTACACACCGATTTAATGTTAATTTTAGTGACCTCCGACTGGCGTAACCGGGTGTCATTACTGCCGACGTGAGTTACAATCTTACCAAATCTACGCTTAGCCTTAGCCAGCAGTTTCAAATTTTCTTCAATGTCGCCTGCTCTGGCCCCCGGAAGACAATTGACTATGGTTGCTGGTGTCGCTAACTTCACATTTCTCAAAACAGAGTCGCCAATAACCAGAGTTTGATCCTCGGCGGGTGTGTCGCCGAGTGGGGAAAAATGGTTAGAAATGTGAACGGGTTGGCGGTGTACACGGGGCTTCTGTTTAGGGCTACACTTCCTCCTCACAGTCACCCAGTCAGCCTGCTTTCCCGGCTGCTCTTGATATGCCAGGGGGTAACTAACGGCGGCTAAGCTACCTTGGTCCGCACCGACTACAGGGGCCTGGCTAGCTGTAGAATTTTCCACGGTGCGGAGCCGAGTCTCCAATTCGCCCAGCCTGGCCTCCAAAGCTACGAATAAGCTACACTTATTACAAGTACCATTACTGCTAAAGGAGGCCGAGGAATAACTAAACATTTCACACCCAGAGCAGAAAAGTGCGGGAGAGACAGGAGAAGCCGCCATGCTAAATCGGCTAAGAGCTAGTAGCTGCGCTAAGCTAGCGGATTCCTAAAAACACGCAAAGTGAATAATGTGTAAATAATTTAGAGGTGATTCAGCAGAAGGAGTGCTTTAGTTAAGGCACGTAAAGATTACACTGGGAAACAAATCATAATCTAGATAACTAGATCAATCTAACTGCGCAGATTAAACAGCTAACAGATACAGAAAAACACTGCTGTGCTCCGGAACAGGAAGTGATACAATACCGCAGTGAGAGCCAAACTGTGACTGAATTACAGTTATGCTTGGATGGAACCATTAACTGTGAATAAACATCTGTTAAAAGTTACAGGTTCCACATACTGTATTCAGGACCAGTAGAGTTTACAAACCATAGTTAACATGACTCTGCTGTACATTTATTCCAACTAATTGTTTCAGAGATTATATACAAATCATTCAATGAAAGTTCATTTCAGGTAACTTTCAAAGATCTGATTGAAAAATAAAAGCCTGCACACTCATGCATCAAGCATCTTCCCTCAGTGATTTTCACCATGGCGTTTAATTAACTGAGCTTATCTTGATCACAGTATTCATCTCAGTATTTTCTGGACTCTAAATTGCACCTTTTTTGTTACTATGTTTGTTCATTTTTACTTGTTTGGCTGGTCCTGTGACTTATACTTCCAAGTGATTTCATATGTCAAACACATACTGTATTATCAGCTATGACAAAATGGCACGGTCTACACATATGACTGCTGCATCTGTAGAAGGAAGCACTGAGAGACAGTCACACTGCTGAGCTGAAGCTGGCAGTAATACCCCATTAAAGTGGATACCAACAGTCCACAAACAAGAAGAATGAGGAGTGCGGATGGGATGTTACAGAATGAGATAAATTAATAAATCATACTCTCAAACTGACAGACCACACACTCTTGAATAAAGTTGGGGAATAATCTTCATATGCTCTTGAATAAAGACAGGGAATGACCTTTATACTACTTACTAGTCAACAGCCAGAAGCACGAGGAAAACAACTAGGCGAAGGCAGCACTGCACAAACATTTCTGTCTGTTCAATGGACAACAAGAATCAGTTTAGACTACGCTTGAATTCTTTGTACTTCACATAATACCATTAAGTAGCCTGTTAGGGTATGCTTCCTAATGCAGTGTTTACATTACAAATAATGGGCCGGTGTCCCGTCGAGATGAGGTGAACGTCGAGATGAGGTGCGTCGTGCTACTGCGCATGCATGCGCACATCACTCTACCCCAGACTTGAAGACGTCACTCGTCGAGATGAGGTGCCTCGCGCAACTGCACATGGGGAGATGATGTAACTCACTTGACGTGCAACTGCGCATGCGCATTTTGTTTTGTTTTTTGTTTGTTTTTTCCATCAAAGTTTTTTTTTTAATTTATTAATTGTATTCAGTGTATTTACAGCCTAGTAAGTAAAACATTTTCTGTATTTAACGTTAGGAGTATAAATGTATGTATATGTATATTTTGCCTGTGGAAATAAGCTAACTCCAGGTTAAAAATACTTATCGTTTTATAGTGAGAAGATTTTATACATTACTATGTTCGGATGAACAATTTATACATTTACTTGCCCATCAAAATAAGCTAACTTCGTAAAGTAATTTTTTTCAGTGTACACATATGCAGTTCCGCGAGGCACCTCATCTTGATGACGCACCTCCGCTCGACAGACTTATCTGTCGAGCGGAGGTGCCATGCACCTCATCTCGACGGTGCACCTCATCTCGACAGAACACTGGTTAAATTCATTTTGCTTCATGTTGCATGAAGTGGTAGCACCTTGTTTGAAAAAAAAATGCCATGGGCCGATGCAACATGCAGTATGTTTATTTCAATATCTTCAATAAGTGTTTTTGGAGAGGTGACTATATAGTCTGTAAAATATGGAAGCTGTGTTGCTGATGTAACTTGGGTGGGATTTCTGTAAACAGAACATTGCTAGTTCTGTGTCAATGTTCTCTGAAGCATATCACAAAATGGCCGATGCACATCCAAAATGTCCTTGTAACTATCTGATCTTAACCTAACTGCTTTTCAAAATGGCTGATGCACAAAATGTCCTTGTATTTGGCGCAACTATCTGATCCTTTTATAAGATGTCTAACTGATAAAACCATCTGATATTTTTATAGCTGTCTAATTGATAAAACCAAAGTATTCACATCTATTTGGACAGTATGATGGAACACTCGGATTTATTGTTTTGGCATCAACATACACAAATACATACACAAACCGGACCCGGCGCCACGAGGGGGTGTTTGGGGGCAATGCCCCCTCACATCATCAACATCGCCCCCTCGGATGTGAGAGTTATCAAAAATAAAAATAAATAAAGATTAAGAAATACTGGAAAATATAGCGCCTCTCAGTTTCGCTGATTTTTTTAGTCCAATTTTGCATGCGTCCTCATCAAGCAGGCCGGTGTTCTGTCGAGATGACGGGACACCTGTTGCGCAGTGCTTAATTTGTAAAGTGGGAGGTCCAGGAGCACAGAGGATGGGTGGCTCCGGTGCAGAAAAAAAAAAGAAGGGCGGGGGGGGCTTGCGAACAACGATGTGCGCCACACCGAAAATAAACTGGGCATGTATTGTAGGCCTAATAACACTAGTCACACCAAATCCGGATAGAGTACAAATTCCTGTTTAATGATGTACAGTGGTCCCTCGTTTATTGCGGGAGTTACGTTAAATCCGCGAAGTACCGCTATTTTATAAATGCTTTAAGGCTGTAAAACCCCTCACTACACACTTTTCTCAAACAAGCATTAACATTTTCTCACTTTTCTCTCTTGTGTAAACACTCTCTTTTTTCTTCTGTGCGAGAAGATTATAAACAGACACACGCAGAACACAATGCGCGTACTCTCCCTTCACTCACTGCCTCCGGGGGTACGGATGTGGGACCCGCAAAGAATCTGCGGCTCTGCAGCTCTGCTCTGCGGCTACGGTCAACATCCGGATCAAAACAGCGAGCGTAGCCTCTGGACCTGTTGCCAGATTTGGCGCAATTCCGCACAGCAGACAGGAGGGTGGCAGTGTGATTGGCAGTGAGAGCAATCACGGTGATTTTTTTAAATATTTTTTTAGTCAAGAGAGGTGGCGGATCAGGGATCCAGTATAAATAGCTGGCGGAGCCAACGTCAGAGGTTCCGGAGCGCGCTCCGGCTTGCTCCCTTTCAAATTAAGCCCTGCTGTTGCGGCACCGCGAAGGGAGAGTATGCGCATTGTGTTCTCTGTGTCTGTTTATAAGAATCTTCTCGCCCAGAAGAAAAAAGAGCACCAACAACTACCCATAACTGTTTCTTCACTCGGGAAAAGACACCTGCAGTGAGGCCTTCAGCGGAGAGGCGCCACGACAAAGAGGCGCGATCAGAGGAACTGTGAAATACTGGTCATTCACGATTAATAATTTCATATGTGTCCAACCTCGTAGGTTGATCGTTAAAATTTAATTTGTTAGTTCTAAAAGCCATCATAATTATTTATAGGAAAATGTTCTGTTTTTATTTCTCAAACAAATGTTAGGGCCTGAAAACAGGTTGGTCTTATTTTTCTACTAAGGTTTGAACTTTGAGAGTGTTTACACACGAGAGAAAAGTGAGAAAATGTTAATGCCTGTTTGAGAAAAATGTATAAAGTGTGTAGAGAGGGGTTTTACAGCCTTAAAATGTCTATAATAATTGTAAAAAATAACGTTGTCTACTTCGTGGATTTCGCCTATTGCGGGCTATTTTTAGAACATAACTCCCGCAATAAATGAGGGACCACTGTATATCTACATGAAAGGTTTATCTTTGACCCGTTGTGTGACTGTCATGCCCAATTGCGCTGTGTTTGCGCTTGTGATGGAGGGCTGTATGTGGGGTTAATCTACTGTCTCGTGTCGTTTGTCAGATCAGTTGTTGGTTTGGTTTTGTGGTATGCAGGAGATCACTTGACCGAGGGTCTATACGTTCAAATAATAATTAAAAAAATACTGTCATCACTCTTTACTCTTACTCAGTCAGTCTCTTACAACGGTGTTGCCTAAATACACGAGCTTTCTAGGAGTGCACCCAATTCATTACGCATGCTCAGAGGCAAGTACCCTCCGGTGCGCACTTTTTTTTTGGGGGGGGGGGGGGGGGGCAACCCCGCCCCCTGTGATAAACTCATTGCCCCCTTAATATTTTTTTTCTGGCGCCGGGCCTGACACAAACACTGTAACATTTTTACAGAACAACCTTGAACGGAATGTGAGCAGACACCCGCTAATACCCGTCTACTTCACTTTGCAGCCAATCACATAGACGCTGATTTACAACAGGCAAAGACCCGCCCACATGGGGCTGGCTGGAGGAACAAAAGTTAGACAAATTCTGAGCTCTTTGTTCTAGGTGTTTGCATGTGATCTGGTTCAAAGACCCCAGCACTGTTAGATGACTTTCTGTATCAGGGTTTGAACATTTATCAATATAACATGTAAACTTTGAAGTCTGTTTCCTGTCCAATTCTTTTGGAGATCACTTGCCACAATAAAAGAAACTAACAGAATTGGTGTTTCTGCTCGGTTTGTGGCATTGAGTGAGATTTGATGAATTCTGAGGCATTTTTACTGCTTTGGGACAGCTGATTCTGTAATACTGAACATCGTGGCCACATTTGAAGGTAAGCAGGAGCCTTTTTTAATTTCTGGTGGGCTAAGACTCGTACATTGTTCAGTGTTGAATGGATCTGCGGTCGTGATTCTGGTATGATAATTTGAAGGACTGATGTAGAATGAATACTGTTGATCAGAGTTTTTACACTGAAAGGAGAGTCATCGCAAACTGGTCGGTGTAATGTGGGTTTCAGTCCTTGGAGTTATTGTGGTTATATGCTCCTAAAATTTAGAAAATCTTAGCCAGAGAGAAGAAATGGTTTGAGAGAGGGGTCAAGGAGGCATTCTATGTGAAACAGTTGAAACCTAGCCTTAACCGGGGAGGGGGTCTGAGACACGCTTTGTCCCCAGTTTACAATGGGGTACTCAGGTCAAAGCAATTTCAGTCTTTTGTTCATGGTAATGAGTCATTCACGTCATCAGGAGAGTCATCAAGGGAGCCATCAGGAGAGGTGTCCATCCCATCATTAGGAGGGACAGCTGCCCTGTCATTAGGAGGGTGCTAACTAGAGCACAATTGTTGCTAATTAGAGCTATTGTTTAGTCACTAGCCTATAGCAGTCTGCCTCTTGGTAGGAGGGGTCTGGTTAGGTTTAAAACCCCAGCTTTTGTGGCTTCTGTTTATTCTTCTCTACAAGAGTTAAGACAGAAGTCAGACTACCAGAGCAAGAATTTTTGCTGAGGAAGCTTCTGCGATTTGAAGTGAAATGTCCTCACGTCAAGCAACCCAGTCCAGTTGAAGATTCAAGCTTCTCTACTATGGAAACCACCTGGACAACTGAGAGTCTACACAGAAACATTTCGACCGACTGTATGCATTAGGCCCTGGCACTGGTACCTAAGCTGGAAAAGACTGCTAAAAAGATAGCTAACTTTAGAAACCACTTAAGATTTAACCTGAGATGCAAACAAAACAATGTTATTCCCATATGCATGAAGCAAAAGGCACTAGAAGCGGGTCACACAGCAGAAAAGATCCAGCACAGTTACCTTAGGAGGATTTTGGGTCTTAGAATTAGAAGGCTTCATTTTAAAATATTAGACCTCCAAAATAATCTTAGTAGTCTTCACAAAAGGTTAGAAACTTTAGTGGGGGAAGAGGCCCATAATAAGATCACAAAGTTCATAGTTAAAATTCAAATGGCTGAGCATTTAAAAAGTAAGGAGCGGCAAATCAGGAAATTTCACAACCTTTTAGTGCAGAAAAGGCATACTTTCAGTGGGAGTAGTTTTAAAGATACACCCAGACAAATTAGTGACAACAGGGAAAATTGGGTAAAGATTCTCTCCGACAGAGTTCTTACACAGACAGAAAAGGATGTGCTCGCTAAAGGACTAAATTTCTCAGTGACCCCTAAACATATACCAACAGTAGATTACATCACTGCAGTGGAGTCAGCCATTAAACATAACAGTTTGTCAGAGTCAGAAACTGGGGACCTCCGACTAAGAGTCACAGCAGCGCTTAACAGTGCTAAGCCTCCTCCGTCCAACATCACAGGAGAAGAACGGAAAGCTTTGTCAGCACAGCAGAAGGACCAAAGCATCCTTATCCTGCCAGCAGATAAAGGCAGATGCACGGTGGTTCTGAACACATCGGACTACGAGGCCAAGATCAACAACTTGCTCAGTGACTCCAATACATACGAACATCTGAAGAGAGACCCCATGAGCGGCTATAAGGAGAAAATCATTAGCTACCTCCAAAACCTGGAGAAAGAGGGACTCATCGACAGGCAAGCATACTACAGACTGTACCCTGGGGATGCCACTCCATGCTTCTATGGACTGCCCAAAATCCACAAATAGGACGTGCCACTCAGGCCTATTGTATGTAGCACAGATTCCATCACGTACAATTTGCCAAGCACCTCAAGTGGATTTTGGCTCCTCTAGTGGGTAACTCAGACCACCATGTGGAGAACACACAAGATTTTGTGAACAAGATCAAGGACCTGCAGCTGGAGGCAGATGAAACTATGGTGTCATTTGATGTGACATCGTTGTTCACCTGCATCCCCAATGCTGAGGCCGTCTCAGCTGTGAGGCAGAGACTGCTGGAGGATGTGTCTCTACTTGAAAGGACCAAACTCACACCAGACCACATCTGCCAACTCTTGGAGATCTGTCTTAACACCACGTATTTCCTGTTTAGGGGGAATTACTACAGGCAGATCCATGGTTGTGCAATGGGCTCTCCGGTATCCCCCATTGTGGCCAATCTGTACATGGAGAAGACAGCCTTGACGTCTTTCACAGGCATCTCTCCCAGTCACTGGTTCAGATATGTTGATGACACATGGGTTAAAATCAAGCAACAGGAGGTTGAGGACGTTACAGAACACATCAACTTGGTGGACTCCAATATCAAGTTCACACGTGAGGATGCCAGAAACAACCATTTAGCCTTCTTGGACTGTGATGTTACGATTGGAGAGAACAGGCAGCTCCAGACAGGGGTTTACAGAAAACCCACTACACTGACCAATATCTGCTCTTTGGCTCAAACCACTCCCTTGAACACAAGCTTGGGGTGATCAGGACTCTTCAACACAGAGCCCCACAGGTGCCCACAACTGCAGAGGGAAGGGCTAAAGAACAACTTGTCCGGAAAGCCCTCACAGTATGTGGGTACCCATGATGGTCCCTGGACAAAGTGCAGAAGTCCCAGAGAACAAAGAGACAAGATAGACAGGAGACGGAGACAAGAAGAAGAGGAGTGTCTCTCCCTTATTTAGCAGGAGTAGGGGAAAAACTACAGAGGATCTTCAGACAGCATAAAATCCCAGTTTACTTTAAACCGGTTAACACCTTGAGACAGAAATTAGTTCACCCTAAGGACAGGATCCCTAGTTACAAACAGAGCAATGTAGTGTATTCTATCAGATGTCAGGAAAACTGTAACGAACACTACATAGGTGAGACTAAGCAACCTTTACACAAAAGGCTATACCAGCACCACAGAGAGGGTGCCAGTGGACCTCAGTCTGCAGTTCATCTCCACCTTAAAGATACTAACCACACGTTTGAGGACAAGGAAGTTAAAATCTTAGCCAGAGAGAAGAAATGGTTTGAGAGAGGGTTCAAGGAGGCATTCTATGTGAAGCAGTTGAAACCCAGCCTTAACCGGGGAGGGGGTCTGAGATACGCTTTGTCCTCTGTTTACAATGGGGTACTCAGGTCAATGCAGTTTCAGTCTTTTGTTAATGGTAATGAGTAATTCATGTCATCAGGAGAGTCGTCAAGGGAGCCATCAGGAGAGGAATCTGTCCAATCATTAGGAGGGTGCTAACTAGAGCACAATAGGTGCTAATTAGAGCTATTGTTTAGTCACTAGCCTATAGCAGTCTTCCTCTCGGTAGAAGGGGTCTGGTTAGGTTTAAAACTCCCACTTTTGTGGCTTCTGTTTACGAGGTCTGTCCATAAAGTATCGTACCTTTTTATTTTTTTCAAAAACTATATGGATTTCATTCATATGTTTTTACGTCAGACATGCTTGAACCCTCGTGCGCATGCGTGAGTTTTTCCACGCCTGTCGGTGACGTCATTCACCTGTGAGCACGCCTTGTGGAAGGAGTGGTCCCGCCCCCTCGTCGGATTTTCATTGTCTGGAAATGGCGGAATGAAAAGGGCTTTTTTTCCATCAGAATTTTTTCAGAAGCTGTTAGAGACTGGCACCTGGAAACCATTCGAAAAATTTATCTGGCTTTCAGTGAAAATTTTACGGGCTTCACAGAGAATAAGGACTTTAACTACAGGTTTAAGGACCCCTTTAAGCACGGTCGGTGCGCCGCGCTGCGAGCTGCGACAATGCGGCACAAACCACTGGATCATTTCTAAGCTGATGGCTCTGTGGATACGAGACCGTCGTGTGCTCTTTCTCTGGTTATCACAAGACCTGGACATCAGCCATTTTCCGGCAGATTTCACTTTTAACAAGAGATTTTGTCATGTCTATAGACATGTCCCAACTTGTCCTCTAACACTCCGAAACGGAGGTGTTCCTTTGTCTCGCTTCATCAGCGAATCGGTCGTGACGCGCGAAGCCTCCGCGCGGCTTTCCATGACAAAATCTCTTGTTAAAAGTGAAATCTGCCGGAAAATGGCTGATGTCCAGGTCTTGTGATAACCAGAGAAAGAGCACACGACGGTCTCGTATCCACAGAGCCATCAGCTTAGAAATGATCCAGTGGTTTGTGCCGCATCGTCGCAGCGCAGCGCACCGACCGTGCTTAAAGGGGTCCTTAAACCTGTAGTTAAAGTCCTTATTCTCTGTGAAGCCCGTAAAATTTTCACTGAAAGCCAGATAAATTTTTCGAATGGTTTCCAGGTGCCAGTCTCTAACAGCTTCTGAAAACATTCTGATGGAAAAAAAAGTCCTTTTCATTCCGCCATTTCCAGACAATGAAAATCCGATGAGGGGGCGGGACCACTCCTTCCATAAGGCGTGCTCACAGGCGAATGACGTCACTGACAGGCTTGGAAAACTCACGCATGCGCACGAGGGTTCAAGCATGTCTGATGTAAAAACATATGAATGAAATCCATATAGTTTTTGAAAAAAATAAAAAGGTACGGTACTTTATGGACAGACCTCGTATTCGTATCTACAAGAGTCAAGACAGAAGTCAGACTACCAGAGCATGAATTTTAGCTGAGGAAGCTTCTGCAATTTGAAGTGAAATGTCCTCACGTCAAGCAACCCAGTCCAGTCGAAGATTCACGCTTCTCTATTAATTTTCAAAATAGTTTGCTGTAGTTCACTTTATCAAAAGCTTTAGTTGCATCAAGCATGGTCACAAAACATTACTTTTCTTCTAGTTATAACTTATGACCTCATTCATGACAAAGGTGCATTGAGTAGTGGAGACACCAGGTTTAAAACCAAAGTGCAGGTCACAGCTCATTAATGCTTGTTTTTTCCTTAACTAGAAAAATGATAAACAATAAACAACAATTATTTGAATTTGAGGTCATGCTCTTATTTTTTTTGGAATTGGAACCATAACCCCAGTTATCATACACAGTGGGCTGGTCCCATCGATAAACATGCTGTTGATAACTGCATTCAACAATTGAACTCAATAACAAATCTGTTTAGAACATGTATTATATGATCTGACAGCATACCTTCCTCTCCATCAGATTTACCATGTTTCAGTTGATGAACTGCTTTGGAAACTTTATGTATAGAGATTATACTCAACTTCAATACCCTTATTAATTCTATTTGAAATTTTCTGGTGTATATGATTCATTTCAGAATGCTCATATGGGACACTGTGAAACAAATTTTTATATTTACTACTAAAACTAAAAATGTGTGGCCATTCACACTATTACCACGAAAACAGTTAGCAGACGATCACTTTCGAGCTGGATGTGAAAATTGTCAAAGTGCCCCCACGAGTGTGGCTTTGCAAACAGCAACACACGTGATCTGCATGTGTATCGCACATGTGTGCGTGTTGCGTCCCCCCCCACCCAACACATGTGGTGTGCCAGGAGAGCACACTTGCATGAAATGCTGATATATATGCTGCACAGACATGATCACATGGGGGCCAAACAGGCAGGTCAGAGCACACACAGCACTGGGAGGTGCCTGTCAGCTGCTGACCACAGACTCACTGACAGCTCACATAACACAGATACTGTGACACGTTGGAGTGTGCACTGAACTGACAGAGGGTGTGACCGCTGACAGAGATGACTGTGGAGATCTGTGGATCTGGACGTCCCAGCTGGAGAGCACATACTGTGTTTGGACGGACATGAACTAACAACTGTCCACTGTGATGCGCATGTCTGCTTGCTGTCCACACATGGACATACATAAAAACATATATCACTGTTGTGATGGGCTGCAGCAAGTGCGCACACACCACGCACATTGACAAGCTACTCCAGGTGAAACAAACCATCAAATCATAACACACAGTGGGTGATCTGAATAATCGTGCACAAAACCGTTGCAGTGGGATTGTTCACGCCTGCCTGTTGGCTCAATGTTTTCATGGTTCGCTCTGTTCGAGCTGTTCTGCCGTTTATCGCCCTGATTTGTACTTATTCGTACTATGTGTGAAGGGGCCCTAAAGAATGTCCATCTTAGTTTTATGCAAATACTGACATGATGCCCTGGGTCTCAGATTTATTGATACTGCTATTGCTAAACAAGATTCCCTTAAACTGCCCTCATATCAAATGTGCCAAGTTAAAGCTCTGCTTTGAGTCTCCAGGTGATGCAGAAACAGACTTGACTGAAGAATGTGACGTCATTGGACCTTACGCTAGGGAGAAATCATCTCCTTCCACCTGATATAGACAGAATAGCGTCGACAATTAGGGTCTACATTAACTGATCTCACTTTGTTGCTAAAGCTATCACATGGCTACGCTGTGCTCAGGGATTCCTTAGAAATGTTTAGATATATTTTATACTTTTGATACAATTTAATGTTTGTTTATTTTCCACCGTATAGCCACACATTGTCAGAATTTTCACTCTCTGTCTGAAGCATGGCCCAAGCAGAGGGTCACCCCTTTGAGTCTGGTCTGCTTGAGGTTTCTTCCACAAATCATTCATTCATTCATTCAAATCATCAGAGCTTGAGGTTTATCATTAATTCATTCAAATCATCAGGGAGTTTTCCTTGCCACTGTCACCTGTGTGCTTGCTCTGGGGGTTGGTAAGGTTAGACCTTACCTTTTTTAAGTTGCGATTTGGCGCTAAATAAATGAAAAATACATGGAAATCAAACTAACTGAAACTGAACTAAATGAAAATAAATTGGAATCAAACTAAATAAAATTGAACTAGCTAGGAATCACATAGGTTACATGTACTTTTGGTTGTTTTGTTATTTTCGTATTTTTACTTTTTTTTTTTAATTTTGTGGCTAATTAATCAAGACTCTGTTTACTCTGTTTCCCTTGGCCCTGACTCTCTGTATACCAGGCAGCTATAGAGGATCACTAAATATATTATAAATGACCATTCACACCCTCAACATGTGGAATTTCCAGCGCTGTGAAATCCAAGGAAAATTTGCAGGGGGTCTGGGGGGCGTAGCCCCCCTGGAGCCAGGGGTGTAGGGCCCACGGGGCCCTAGAAACCAAGTTAGATTTGTATCTAATGATACAATCCCAATTCCAATGAAGTTGGGACGTCGTGTAAAATGTAAATAAAAACAGAATACACTGATTTGCAAATCCTCTTCAACCTATATTCAATTGAACACACCACAAAGATAAGATATTTAATGTTCAAAGTGATAAACTCTGTTTTTGTGCAAATATTTGCTCATTTTGAAATGTATGTCTCCAACATATTTCAAAGAAGCTGGGACAGTGGTATGTTTATCACTGTATTACATCACTTTTCCTTCTAACAACACTCAATAAGCATTTGGGAACTGAGGTCACTAATTGTACAACTTCAGTTGTTCAACAGTCCAGGGTCTCTGTTGTCATATTTTGAGCTTCATAATGCACCACACATTTTCAATGGGCGACAGGTCTGGATTGCAGGCAGGCCAGTCTAGTGCCCGCACTCTTTTACTGCGAAGCCACGCTGTTGTAACACGTGCAGAATGTGGCTTGGCATCGTCTTGCTGAAATAAGCAGGGACGTCCCTGAAAAAGACATTGCTTGGATGGCAGCACGTGTTGCTCCAAAATCTGGATGTACCTTTCAGCATTGATGGTGCCATCATAGATGTGTAAGTTGCTCATGCCATGGGCACTAACACACCCCCATACCATCACAGATGCTGGCTTTTGAACTTTGCAATGGTAGCAGTCTGGATGGTCTTTTTCCTCTTTTGTCCAGAGGACACAATGTCCATGATTTCCAAAAACAATTTGAAATGTGGACTCATCAGACCACAGCACACTTTTCCACTTTGTGTCTGTCCATTTCAAATGAGCTCGGGCCCAGAGAAGGCGGCGGTGTTTCTGGATGTTGTTGATGTATGGCTTTCGCTTTGCATCGTAGAGTTTTAACTTGCACTTGTAGATGTAGCGACGAACTGTGTAAACTGACAATGGTTTTCTGAAGTGTTCCTGAGCCAACGCAGTAAGATCCTTAATACAATGATGTTGGTTTTTAATGCAGTGCTGCCTGAGGGATCGAAGGTCATGGGCATTCAATGTTGGTTTTTGGCCTTGCCGCTTATGTGTAGAAAGTTCTCCAGGTTCTCTGAATCTTCTGATTATATCATGGACTGTAGATGATGGAATCCCTAAATTCCTTGCAATTCAATGTTGAGAAACATTGTTCTTAAACTGCTAGATTATTTTTTCACACAGTTGTTCACAAAGTGGTGATCTTCGCCCCATCTTTGCTTGTGAATGGCTGAGCCTTTTTGGGATGCTCCTTTTATACCCAATCATGAGACTCACCTGTTTCCAATTAGGTGTTCTTTGAGCACTCATCAACTTTCCCAGTCTTTTGTTGCCCTGTCCCAACTTTTTTGAAATGTGTTGCAGGCATCCATTTCAAAATGAGCAAATATTTTCACAAAAACAAAAAAGCTTATCATTTTGAACATTAAATATCTTGTCTTTGTGTTGTATTCAATTGAATATAGGTTGAAGAGGATGTTCAAATCTCCTGGAAGAAAAAATCTCAAAAGAAGTGCATATTTAAATGATCCTAGATTTAACCTTTCATTTGAACTGTCAATGATAATGTTGAAATAAAAGAATATGACGTGGAAGTAGGACCTAGAATGATTGTCCTTTTAAATGTAAACCAAATTATGCATTAACTCAGACCAATTAAACTGCATGAAATTCATGAAGACTGAAAAGACTTTCAGAAGCATTTCAAAAACCACAGCTAATGCTTGTAGAATATTTTGAAAATCATGGTAAAATATCAATAACATACCTTATAGTAAAAAAGTCACTTATATCCTTGTGTAAATTCCCGTAAATCCATTCAAAGACACGTCTTTTTTTTTCAATGAAAGAAAGTATACATTAATTTAAAAAGTCACATAATCTTGTTTGGAATCCTGTTTGAACAGCACAATGTTTATTTTCCAGAGATTTTTTTTTTTTTTTACCGTGTTTCTCGAGGGCACAAGATGCAGTGAGTATTTCCAATTACTTTTATCTATGTTCATGAAGATGAAGTTTAATTTCAAGCCAGCACCAATTCCATGGATTCTTGTCCTTATTAAACTTTTTCAAACCGTGTTCCTTGCCATCTTCCCTCTCTCCTTCACTCTGCTTCTTTTAAAAACTTGATGGCTCTTAAAGTATGCGATGTCCACATGCTACGTTTAGCTTAAAGAACAGCGTCTTGGAGCAACCAACCAGTCCCGCTTTACGACAACTGTTGCAACAGCCACACTTTGAGAGAGGGATTTTTTTCCACGGCTTCCATGGATCCAAGGACACAGATTTGTATCTGTAACACAGATCAGTGTCCACGGACTTCTAAACCTTGCACGATGTTGTAAGAAAAAGAATGCTTTGCAATAGGCATTTTAAAAACTCAGTGACGATCACGATTACAGAGTACAACACTAACACCCTCCCTCCTCCTCCCCATGATGAAATCCACAGAATTCCTCAGATCCGCTGAGTTTTCACAGCCCTGAATCCATCTTCTCACCTGACATTTTGCTTTGTCGGAACAATAAGTATTAGTATCACCTGCAAATAATATTTATTATTATTTCTTTTAGTGAAGCTTAGGGCTAGTGGCCGGCGATCACCTTAGTATTTCCTGTTTTTCTTGTTGTTTAATGCTGACAAATTATACTGTATTTCTTGTCTTTCTGATGCCTGATTCTGTTTTTTCTCTCTGGTTAAGGTGCAGCTCCATCCAGAGATGGGTGTGGTGTTTGTGCTGGAGACCCTGCTGTCCTGTGCACCAGCAGCATTTCCTATATATTTGTTTTGTGAATTGTTTCTGTAATTTGTGTCTGTAGCATGGCCCAAGCAGAGGGAAACCCCTTTGAGTCTGGTCTGCTTGAGGTTTCTTGCTCAGAGGGAGTTTTTCCTTACCACTGCTGCTCTGGGGGTTGGTAAGGTCCGTCCTGGCTGTGAAGCGCCTTGAGGCAACTCTGTTGTTATTTGGCACTATATAAATGAAAATAAATTGAAAATTGAAAAATAATATTCATTCATTATTTTATACCACACAAAGGTCATTTGCAGTATTTACAAGACTAAGGATGACATTTGCCGTTTGCTAATAAAACTCCTAGAGAAGGAAACCACCTGGAGACACAAAGCAAACCAAACAAAAAAACAAAAAAACCCTGAAAATGTTGACTTTCTGTCAGTGTTAATGCAGTGTAGGAGGTCTGGTATATCTGAATTGCTGTTTCGCTGCAGGTGTTGTCTTTAATGCATGAAAGCATGATTAATCCATTTGGTACTTGGGAATAAATGGTGACTCGGAGACACAGCTGTAGTGATGAGGAAGCCAACAGGAATATTTTATTTCACTAAGCACTGCATACTGTGTGCTGTAACATGAAGGAAAAAATTACTTCTGATTGTGACATTTTTATTGCTTCTGGATGCATCACCACAACATTCTGACCACCACTAATGTAATTTAGACATCAGATTTGAAAATATGGCAGCAGAGAAGAGCAGTAGATGAGTTCAGCAACCTCGCGGCTAGTCTTTATCACACTTGTAATAACAAAGGAGAGAGTAATTCCACTGATAATGAAATGTGACTAAATATATTTGACTCCCTATTTGTCATTCTGTGTGCACTCTGTCCAGATTGTGTCTGTTTTTTGCAGTAAATTAATCATTCCAGCTGTTATTTGCATCCAGCATGTTCATGGTTTAGGATCCAGATTATCATCATAAATCACCCTCGTACTGGACTCCCCTTTTGGATATTTTGATTTTACCTGTATGAGCTAACCCTGATCACAGCCTGCAGTCATGAAAAACTTTTTCCTCTTTGTTTCATTGATAAATGCTGACTGTTAAAATTACAAGACTTAACAAGACTTTAATGAGCCCCTTCTTTCCATAAATTATTTCTGATGATTAAACACACAACAAGCTTACTGTGACACTAGAAATGCAAATTTGGATGGAAGAAATACAAATGTAGTTGAATTTGCATGAGGAAAAGCCATATGCTGATTCAATTTTTTTCTTAATTGGGAAGTTGGTCTCAGAATGAGTCTTTTAAAATTGAAAGGAACCCGAAGGGTTGGACTATTTAACATAAGGTCAGCCCTGAACAAAAACACTTCTTTCCTCATGTACTACTCGCTGCTTACATGAAAATGATAGTAGATAGTAATCTACATTTTCATCCTAAAAGTTTTTATTGCAAGTTTAGCTTTTATTTGCAGCAGATTATTACTGGCAAGCAGCTGAGCTGGGACTTCCACGGTCTGCTCTGTATGGTTATGAGACTTGGACACTAATGTGGTTGTTGTTGGGGCCTACAGCTGCTGCGCACCTGCACCTTAACACCTTTGGCAGTATATCAGTCCTGGTTTTTCAGCTCATATTCTCCATATTATTTCCACCAGCTGTGTGGTAACTTGGCCTCTGAAACACTTGTTCCTAGACCACTGATTTCTTGTGTTTGTTTGTTTTGTTACATTGATGTATCTGTTTCTTTTTTGCAATTACTAATTCTTGTGTTTGTCACCTTTTTAGTCTGCAGCTGCCACCATCTCCACTGTCTACTCCCTGCAGAAGATTACACTCAGTGGTGGGCACAGTTCAGCTAATCCGATAACAGATAATTATCAAAGCTAATGTTTTTCCTAGTGGATTAGCTTTTCAGATAAGTTTTCAAACCATCATTGGACCAATTATCTTCTGATTAATTTAGTGCCGATAACTTTCAGTCCGATAACATATTTTTCACTGGTAAAGTGAGCAAAGCTTAATGGTCAAAAACATTTGTAAACCCTAAAATCAAACATTTTAGTCCGTATGTTGTGTGTTTGTAACAGACTGGCTACCTGTCGCTTGCTGATGATGTCATCATTAAGCGCAAAATGTGATTGGCCGGTTGACGCACTGAGCATTGTGGGTAGGGTAGTTCAAATTCACTTTGGATGTTACAGTGAGTGAGTCCGCTCAGTGGGGGAGAGGAGCTCTCACCGTGCAGCTGTGTGTATGGAGGGACTTTTCTTCACATTTAGACACTGTTTTGGATTTTTTTTAAAAGGACACTTTATGTGGATTATTTATTCAGATGAATCCCACTGAAACTAACAGGTAAGAATTTACATTTACTACGTGTATTTTACTCTGCCAATTAATGCATTAATGGCTGTGTCTGAATCAATGCTAAAAATTATCATTATTGGTTATCTGTAATAAAGATATTTTTTTTTAGCAGTTTATCGGTTTAGCATCATAAAAGATAACTTTTCAGTTATCGGATTAATGGTTATCGAAGCTAACTGTTTAATTAGCTGTGCCACCACTGATTACACTCATGTCCACCAACTCTTTCAGGACCTTGGTGAAAATATTGTTGTGTGTTGGGGGGGGTTGGCTGGACAAGGTTGGGTTGTTTTGTGTTTATTTTCCACTCCGACTGTTGAGACGCTGAGAGAGCGCGCCGCCTTTTCACCTCACCAGAACTTGAATTATTTAGTATTTCATGTATAGCACAAAGGGAGAAAAATAAATGTGTTTTCTTTTTGGAACTGCTTCTGATTATTTCATGCTGGGTTCAGTCAGATACTGGACCGCTCCTCAATCCGCGTCTAATCCATAACAGAATTCTCCGGCCAAACCAATATGGACCCAGCAGCAGAAGCAGTTCCATTTCAGGAGAAAGTCCAGAAGCACCTGGAGATGATTTGGGAGCAAGTGCAGCACCTTTCGATTCAAATTAAACAGACAGACACCTGTGTTACGGAGCTTGTAGCTCAGGCTGTTCCGCTTCCTGTGGTTGCAGCTCCGGTTCCATCGAGCCCGGTGCAGATAAATTCCCTGTCCGGAGATTCGGCTCCTGAACCGGTTATATGTCATCCGGAGCCCTATTCGGGAAATGTGGAGGCTTGTGTGCTGTTTTTGATGCAGTGTTCTTTGGTTTTTGCTCAGCGACCGGCGTCTTTCTCCTCTGAGAGTAGCCGAGTCGCATATGTTGTTAATCTGTTGCGAGGTGACGCCCTGGCATGGGTCATGGCGTTGTGGAGCAATAAATCATCACTGCTAGAATCCTTTGATGAATTTTCCCGTGAACTTCGTTTGGTTTTTGATCATCCGGTGAAAACAAATACCGTGGTTCAACGATTGCTGAACCTCCGACAGGGGCGACGAAGCGCAGCTGATTATTCTGTGGATTTTTGAATCTTTTCCGCTCAGTCTGGTTGGAATGCTGCTGCTTTGAGGGGGGGGGGGGGGTGTTTGTAGACGGGTTGAATAACTCCCTGAAAGATGAGCTAGCCGTCCGTGACGAACCGAAGGATTTAGATGAGTTAATATCCTTGGTTATTCGTCTAGACGATCGGATTAAGGAGCGTGGACGAGAGAGAGGGTGAGCGTCCGAGCGGGGTGTTTTGTCTCGGGGTTTTCCCCCGACATAAGTCCGGACCGCCTCTTCTTCATTCCTCTGAGACTCCTCCGACGGGACCTCTAGCTCCTCTAGTGGACGAGCCAATGCAACTTGGAAGGGTCAGAACAGCCATATTGCCCCGGTCAAACGAGCATCAGGAGACCGCATCATAATATGGCTCCAGGTGTTTTATGGACATTTTTGTGGGATATAAATGGGAGTTTTTGTAAACCAGGTTTTGTGTATAGCACTTGAGGTAGCTCTGGTGGGGTGAACAGGCTGGCTGGTCGGAGTTCGTTTGGACTCAGGTAAGCGTGTTTTTTTTATTGTTTATAGTTATTTAATTTTTGTTAGCGGAATGGGTCGTTTTATTTTGTTGGTTTTTATTTCCCTGTCCCCTAACACACAGCCTCACACACTTCTGGCCGTTCATCCTTAGTGTTGTAGGGATGGAGCAGGTTGGTTGCTGGGCATTCCCATGAGGACCTCTGCACCTGGGGGGGGGGGGGGGGGGGGGTGTCCAGGGTTCTTTTCTTAGATTTAGTTGTTTCCCTGTTCCTCTCCAGCCTCAGCGTGCCTCTGACTGTTCGCCATTGGCATTGCTGAGGTGTTGGGCAGTGGGGATATCCTCCGATCAGTGCCGTACGCCTTTTCCGCTGCCCACCCCTCCCAGTAGGCTGGAGTATAGTCGGGGGGTCGACACCGGCCGTCTTGCCGGTTTTCCCCTGCCCTTGGGGGTGGAGCTGGCTTCTCCGGCTTAGTAGTCCTGTGCCGATTGCCACGACGTGTTTCCCAATGGACCTGGAGGGTCTTTCAGGGTGCTGGGGAGGTCAGTGGGGCTTTCTGTAGTTTTTGTTTGCTCCTGGGGTGGTTTTTGGAAATCCCTGGGGGTTTGGGGTTTTTGTTTCCTCCTGTTTCCCCCCGGGGTTTGATGGGACGGTCCTCTGGGGGGGAGGTTGACTGTGGGGCCGACCAGCCGTGTTGGGCTTGGGTGGGGTTCCTGGGTTGTGGGGGTGTCTCCTGGGGTTTGATGGGACGGTCCTCTGGGGGACATTAAGGCTCCCGTGTATGCCTGGGGATTCCTGGATGGCTCCTGCCATGGTCGTTGCTCCTGGGGTTGACGACGATGTCCCCTGGGGGAAGTCGGGCTCCGCATGTTGGGGGAGGGTGTTGTTTGTTTTTTCCTTTGACCTGTGTTCTACTGTGTTGGGGGGGTTTTGTTGGGGTTTTTGGGTTTGTGTGTTTTTTGTTCCTCCCCAGGGTTTGATGGGACAGTCCTCTGGGGGGGTGTTGGGTTGGGTATTGTGTTTTTCTTTTGTGTTTACCCCGGTGTGCTTCCCTGGGGTATGTTTGTGGTACTCTCTGGGGGGGATGCTGCGGGTCTTTTTTTTTGTTGTGTTTTGTTTTTGTGTTTGGGGTTGTTTCGGGATGTTTTTTTTTTGTTTTGATGCCGGCCAGCCTTTCTACCGCATCTCCCGGCTTTGCTGCCTGCTGTGATCTCTGCCCTCCTCCTGCTTTGGCCTTTGATGTGTGGGGTGGTTTTTGGGTCTGGTTTGTGCGGTCGCCGGGAGGCTTCCCATTGATGGGGGGGTACTGTTGTGTGTTGGGGGGGGGTTTGGCTGGACAAGATTGTTTTGGCTGGACAAGTGTGATTGTTTGGTTGTTTTGTGTTTATTTTCCTTCCCAGGTGATTTGGGGCTGTTCTCTGAGGAAAATGTGCTGCAGAAGAGTCTCGCTCCTCTGTTACGGTGATTGGCTGCACCTGTTGCATTCTTGTGCGGCTCTCTATCAAGACAATCCACGACACCTGTGATGTTCACGTGCAGATCTGAGGACTTCCAGCTGGTACCAATGTAGTAATGAAGAACTACATTTAAACCAGCAGTGAGTTGGATAAGATGGCTGGAGAATACGACCTTGTGACGACCGTCTGGGGACGCTGAGGGCCGTTTCAGAGTCTGACATCGCGCCTGTGAAGGAGGACGAGGGTGAGAGGTAAACGTTGTCAGCACACGACAGAGGTGAATATTCTGAAAAGTTTATCTGTGAATGTAAATTGGCGTTTATACGCAGCTATAAGTAATTATTGGTGGAAATTGTTTGGCGTGCTCCTCACGGCAGTGGCGTGCGGATTAATGATCCTCCACTAGCTGTGAGCAGCAGCCTCTTTGAACTAAGTTTTGAAACCAGACCTAAACGTGTAGCTGATAAGTTTGCCTCTAAACAATATTTCGTAGTAATAAGTGTTGAATAATCTCATCTCTGTTCCTCCTTCACAGAGTACAGTCTGGGAAAGTCACCTGGGGGGGGTGTTGGCGGAACTCCTGAGTCCTGAAAGTTTGGACTCCGACTGTTGAGACGCTGAGAGAGCGTGCCACCTTTTCACCTCACCAGAACTTGAATTATTTAGTATTTCATGTATAGCACAAAGGGAGAAAAATAAATGTTTTCTTTTTGGAACTGCTTCTGATTATTTCATGTTGGGTTCAGTCAGATACTGGACCGCTCCTCAATCCGCGTCTTATCCATAACAAATATATTGTCAAAAGTGAAATTGTGCTTTCCACCAAACCTCCATCATCTTCCTCAGTTTTGTAAAAGAACAAGAACAAATCACATAAGATCTGTGGCGTTACCAACCAGCCAGTTCCTCTTAATGTTAAAGAGCTCCAGCAATCTCTTGTTAGCTAATTTTTAATTGATAATTCATCTGAAGTTACAGTCAGCTTGCTGCTCCTTTAACTAATCTAACATCCCTCACGGTCACTGGGAGTGGTTCATCCTTTCCCAGCTAGGTACAGACAATAAAAAACACCCATGTGCCATCTTTACCCATTGTCAGTTGCCACCCTGGCTGAGTGTAACTATGATGCTGGCAAAAGGGAGCTTTTGGTTGTGAAACAGGCATGGAAGAATGGGAGGCACTGGCTGGAGGGCACTGAAATCCCTTCATAGTCTAAACACTTAAAAATAACTTCTATATGAAGCATGCTAAAAGACTAAATTCTCAACAGCCCAGGTGGGCTCTGTTCCTCGTAGGCTTCAGTTTTTTGTTTTTTTTATCACCTACAAACCAGGATCCAAAAACAGTACACTGGACTCTAATAGATGCCATCAAACCACACACACCAGCATCAGAACCCATCATTGCACCATCCCTCATTGTTGGGAATCTCACCTTGGACATCGAGCAGACCAACTGCGAGGTCCAGTGACAGTGTGCTGACCTAGATGGGGGACTTCCAAGTTCTTTATTTGTTCCTCCCTCTGCTGTATCACCTGTTGAGGTCAGTCATTCAACAAAACTGTGCTGTCATCCTGATATAAGCCACATGTTGGACATAGCCAGGAGACATTTCTGGTGGCCCACCTGACCTGCAGACTTTAGGGACTTTGCTTCTGCTTGCCCACTTTTTGCCAGTAGCAAAATATCCCATCAACCACCTGTTGGTCAACACCAGTTTCACATCTCTTTAGACATCACTGGACCGCCCATCTCCAAAGAACTTAACACCATCCTAACTACTGTTGACTATTTTTCCAAGGCTGCACACGTCATTGCCCTTTCCAGGCTGCTGTCTGCATGGGAAACTACTGCCTTCCTGGTCCACCATGTTTTCCATCTTCATGGCATTCCACTTGATGTGGATTCAGATTAGGGACCTCAGCTCATCTTCTATGTTGGGAGGCCATTTTGTAACACTCTAGGTGCCACTGTCAGTCTTCCATCCCCAGAAGAAATGGGTTAACCAGGAACTGGAGTCCGTCCTGCACTGTGTTGCTGCAGCTCATGCATTCTCCCGAACATCCATGTGCCCTGGGTAAGTATGCTCCCAGGTGAGCACTGCTATGGGCTTCCTGGGGTACCAGCCTCCTCTGTTCCTGGCCAAGGAGGTGGAAATTACTGTACCATCTGTGCAATTCCATCTACATCCTCTCAGGGTCTGCAAAACTGCAGAGGGACGCTCCCCCCACAACACCTCTAAATTAAATACTCTAAAATACTACTACTACTACTTATAATAACAACAACAACAACTAAAATGTTTAAATCAGTATGACTCTGGGACTACGTTTTACTACAAGTTTAATTCATGAGCCACATAAAAATATCTATATATTAAAAGCCAAGTGGCCTCCGTGTCCGTATGTGCATATGTCTAACTTCGATCACGAAGAAAATTGGGAGACATTTGCCATTTGGTATGCTTATGTATTTTTGGGTCAAGGATGAACGCCACAAAAACAGCAAGTATGCATGGCGGAAAAAGAACACAGCATTCCAAGAAAAACACTTGCTACCTACAGTAAAATTTGGAGGTGCTTTCATCATGCTGTGTGGTTGTGTGGCCAGTGCAGGTGCTGGGAATCTTGTTAAAGTTGAGGGTCACATAGATTCCAGTCAATATCAGCAGATTCTTGAGAACAATGTTTCAGAATCAGTGACAAAGTTGAAGTTGCGCCAGGGCTGGATCTTTCAACAAGACAACAACCCTAAACACTGCTCAAAATCTACTAAGGCATTCATGCAGAGGAACAAGTACAATGTTCTGGAATGGCCATCTCAGTCCACAGACCTGAATATTATTGAAAATCTGTGGTGTGATTTTAAGCGGGATGTCCATTCTCGGAAACCAACAAACCTGACTGAACTGGAGATGCTTTGTAAAGAAGAATGGTCCAAAATACCTTCAACCAGAATCCAGATTCCCATTGGAAGCTATAGGAAGTGTTTAGAGGCTGTTATTTCTGCAAAAGGAGGATCTTCTAAATTTGGGGTGCCCAAATGTATGCACCTGCCTAATTTTGTTTAAAGAATTATTGCACACTTTCTGTAAATCCTACTGAAATATCACTGTGTTTGTCTGCTATATGATATATTTAACTGAAATTGCTGGTCCAAACAACCAGTAATTCATAAAGGAAAATCATGGAAATCATCAGGGGTGCCCAAACCTTTACATACAACTGTAATATGAGTTTTCCAGCTTAATTTATCATCAATAAAATCTCCAAGGAATTTGGTTTCAGTCACAATTTCAATTCCAGCATCATTTAGTACTAAATTTCTACTTAAATTCCTGGACTTATTTCTGAATATAATACACTTTGTTTTCCCAAGATGAAGTGATAATTTGTTTGAATCAAACCATTGTCTGAAATTCAGTAGTTCCCTTTCCATAATGTCCAAGAGCTGTCCCGAATGATCCCCACTACAAAACACAGTTGTATCATTGGCAAAAGAAAATACAATTCACAGATTTAGAAACCAAACATATATCATTAATGGGTCCCTGCCACGCCATGACGTTTTTACATATTCTTGAAGAATAAAAAACAGCTTTTTCCACATGTTGTCTTTGTTTTTTTGTTTTTTTACCATAAAATTACACTGAACAAGGATTTAGAAGTTTTGTTACCCATATGAGAATTTTTAATTATTGCCTCTGAGCTTGACATACTTTGTCGCTGCGACGGATGGGACGTCATGCAAGTAAAGGTGTCAAAGCGAGGCTCTGTTTACCATTATGGCAGACACGGACAGCGAAGGCATAGTGAGCGATTATAGTGAAGATTTAAGTGACATATCGATTGTTTTTGAAGAAGATGAAGTTTCTGATGAACGAAGTGACGGTGAAAATAATGAAGGGCTCCAGCAGTATATGTTCGAGCCATACACGACAGAAGGTGAAGAGGATGAAGCAGAGGTGTCAGGGGATGACAACAACAATGAAGGCGAGGAGGATATAAGCTGCTTACAAAACACAGAATGGTTTGTTCACCCACTACCTTTTCTTATAAATGATCATTTATTCTTGGGTAATAGACAGTTCCACCTGCATTTTGATCAATTTGGACCTGGACTGCAGTGTGTTTGTATGTGTATGAAAAAAAAAAATTCAGCAGCACAGCGTGCTTAAATTCAGGAGTTTCTGTACATTCTGTATACATTTAATCATTTATAAGTCAGTTTCTTGTGATTGCTAATTCTTCACATTTTATTCAAAGCAAATGATTGCTAATCTTTATCTGAAAAGCTGTAGACCCACATGGGATGGGGGAAAAAGATTTCTAAATAAAAGAAATTTTTACTTCTATATCTGTTGTCAAATTTTATCAGGCATAATATACTAGAAAAAAGAATATGCTAAATGGAGACTTTCATGTCTAAAATACACATACAGTATATCTGTAATCAGAAACTGTATCACATCTAATCTACTTTGAATGAACAGAAGTCTGAACAAAAACCAGGCTGTTCCGGTTACACGCATATGTATATATGGAAAACACAAAAATCTCACTGTTCTGTTTTTTTCAGGTGCTCATGTGAACACAGTCAGCCGATGTCACTCGTGATGTTACCTAAACCCAACTTTACAGTTTCTGGTCCAGGTCGCTTGTATTTTTTTCCTGTTTCTGAAGGGCTCTGGCTTGCCTTGCTTTATCAACATTTTTCTTTGTCAGATATTCATTAATGTACACATCCATTCCTCTCAACTTTTTTGATTTCCGCAATAACTCATTCTTAAGCTTTCTGGTCGCAAATCTGATAACAATGACTGGTTTAGACTTACTGTCTTTTCTGGGAGTGAATGGTAGTCTGCAATGCCACAATTATTAATGTGGATGTCCTTGGAAGAAAAAAAATTAATAATCTGTTGCTCCAGGGAATGGATTTCTCCTACTACTACTGGTATTCCTGCCCACTGCTGCAGCCCTCGTGTATGACCGGTGTTTTGTGTTCAAACCTGATACAATGACGTCCTCCATCCTAGTATTGTATATTGTTCCAGTTCTTCAACTCTATTTTCCAGGAGTCTGATTTTATAACCTTTTTCCTGCATTAATCTCCTGAGATCACGAACATCCTTCACTAATGCGAGCAGTTTGGCTTGCTGTTTAACCACTCCACTGAGTTCCTCTGACATGAAATTTAATGACTGTGTAATCTCTTCTAAAGCTTCACCAGTTGGCTTTTTTGTTGGCATGATGAGCAGTTAAGAAAATTATTAACAGTTTTACATAGCTGACTGCCATTGGGGCTTAGTCCCGTGCGGGGGATAGCTAGCCGCTGCCGGAGCCTGGTCACAGCCTGGAAATAGCTAGCCGCCGCCGGAGCCTGGTCACGGCCTTGAGATCCCTTGCTGCTGCTGGAGCCTGGTCATGGCCTGGAGATAGCCGGCTGCCGTTGCATCCTGGTCATGGCCTGAAGACAGCCAGCCACTATTGGAGTCTGGTCATGGCCTGGAGAGAGCTAGCCAATGCCGGAGCCTGGCCATGGCCTGTATATAGCTAACCGCCGCCGGAGCCTGGTCACGACCTGGAGCTAGCCGGCTGCCCTTGGAGCCTCGTCATGGCCTGGAGATACCTATCTGCCGCTGGAGTCTGGTCACAGTAAACAACAATACGGTGGCGCTCAGTCTGCTGTCTCTGCTCCCACTCAGTCCGCTCTCTCCAAAACTCTCTGAGTTGAGGCACCCGAAGAGTCCTTCAGATGCCTTTTCCCAAACTGCAGGCAGGCTACCAAGTGCCTTTTCCAGCTTCCGTATGGCCACTTTACCATTCAGGTCTGGCAGATTGCTGCAGAGATGGTTATCCTTCTGCAAGGCCCTCCTATCTCCACAGAGGAATGCTGAAGCTCTGACAGGGTGATCATTGTGTTCTTGTCACTTCCCTGACGTATGTCCTTGTCCCCCCAATCACTCAGTTTAGATCGGCAGCTTGCTCTAGGAAGAGACTTGGTGAACTTCTTCCATTTGTAGATGATGTAGGCCATTGTGCTCATTGGGACCTTCAATGCAGCAGAAATGTTTCTGTACCCTTCTCCAGATTTGTGCCTCAACACAGTCCTGTCTCGGAGGTCTACAGACTTCATGCTTCCTTTGACTTTATGCTTGGTTTGTGCTCTGACATACACTGTCAATTGTGAGACCTTATATGTAGACAGGTGTGTGTCTTTCCAAATCATGTCCAATCAACTGATTTTACCCGACAGGTGGACTTCAGTTAAGGTGTAGAAACATCTCAAGGATGATCGGAGGAAACAGGATACACATGAACTAAATTTTGACCTTTTACAGCAAAGGCTGTAAATACTTATGTACATGTGATTTCTTAGTTTTTCTCTCTGTTTGTGTGTGTGTGTATAGGTGTGTATATATGTCTATGTGTGTGTGTAATTTCTACCCCAGTTCTTTATGTAATTTACTGCCCCTTACCAAAAACCAAACCATTACTTTCCTCATTTTGAGTTTATTAAAGGTAACGTGAAAACCACACCTGGGACCCTCACAGACAGTGTCCATCTTGTGAAAGCCGCTAAATGGGCCACACAGCACTTTTGAGTGTTGTTAGAAGGAAAGGTGATGTAACACAGTGGTAAACATGCCACTGTCCCAGCTTTTTTGAAATGTGTTGTAGGCATCCATTTCAAAATGAACAAATACTTGCACAAAAACAATAGTTTAACAGTTTGAACATTAAATATCTTGTCTTTGTGGTGTATTCAATTGAATATAGATTGAAGAGGATTTGCAAATCATTCTATTCTGTTTTTTTTACATTTTACACAACATCCCAACTTTATATATATATATATATATATATATATATATATATATATATATATATATATTGCCATAATGGGGTAGTGGGTGTAGAACTTTGAGTAAAAAAAAAAGAATTTCATCTATTTTGGAATAAGGCTGTAACATAAAATGTGGAAACAGTGAAGCACTGTGAATACTTTGCTGCTCAGTGTTGGAGATCTCCGTTGTCTTGGTTTGCCCATGGGAATTCAGCAACACAACATTTTTGGCCATGTTGCCACATGGTGAGATCACTTCTGAAGCCAGCCTGCAACAAATGCTCACTGTGCACGTCTTGCTATTTGTAGTGCATAATCCACAAAATATTCACTCTTTGCCATTTTAAGGGCTCTAGACTGTGGTCATCTTCCACAATGGTCACAGAGACCAATCTGTGACAAAACACGAATGGTGTATTGAGAATTAAATCATGTTTTACAAACTTTCAACTCCTTGTTATCTTTGAAAATTGCTGTTAGGGGAACTGCTGTGTTCGATGTGGGCACTGTGATCTAATGGTATTCTGAATTAATGCTTGAAGGCATTTTCTTCTTCTTCTTTAAAAGCTTTTTGTTGCAGCCATGTGTCAATCATTTGAGCTGCCTGATGTCTTCTAAACCATTAGAAAGACATAAGAAAACAGAACGCACTTGTCCACAGATTTAATTTTCACTTCAACAAGTCAAACAAAGTGCATATAAAGACTATTTGACTGGTTCTTGTACTGCTGGTGTGTGATCCATTTTAATGGCAGGGCTCAGCATTCAGCACACAAACACCACTGAATTGCAGTTGGACCTGAAGTGAATCGCCTTGATCCAGAATTCTTATGTAGTCATGAATTATTAGACAGATATTTATGAGCTTTGAGCCGGCAACCCGTGCTTTAATCTTACAGGTACTCGCATGATAATGGCACGAAAACATTAAAATTCAATTGATAACCTAATTCATTTGGAAGGACAAACCAAAGCATGTTTGAACATTTGAAGAAACCTCACTCCTGACAGGCTGAGTTCAGTGTGTCCTGAAGTATTCCAACTCTTGAGGAGCTTACTGATGTTGACGTCTGCTTGAGAACCGGCTGCTGTTGTGGTGTGGTCACAGCTGAGTGATAAATTGATCTCATCCACTTTATTTTGGTGCTTCAGTTCAAGTTTAGTTGCATAGAGTCCGAAAACAAAATAATTTTGTTAGGATTTACTCTTTCCACAACAGAAAACATAGTGGGTAGAGGAGAGTACGTATCTTAGTGGATAGGGAGCGGGTCTGTCAATCTTTAGACCTGGGTTCAAATGCAGCGCATGCTACTGTAACCCAGATAAAAATTGTGATAAATGCCTAAATAAAATAGTTATTATTTTTTGCATGACCTTAAATGCACCCTTTTACGTGATGTCACTACGCGCTCACGCACGCACAGTGGTGCACAGTTTTGCATGCAATTTCATACAATTATAGACTTTTGATGAGGTGTACCCGGGTACACCTCATCAAAAGTCTATAACTGCTTTATTATATGGTAAACAAGAAAACTGGGAGTTTGTCAAACATACAAAAACTGAAAAATCAATCTCAAGTTTCAACTCTATTATTACTGTCATACTGGACCAACTGACATCCCATCAATCGACTGGAGATGCCTGTTAAGTCCGTGATGAAGAGTCATCAGGCTTGTTTTCTTATCAAGTTCGCCACTGGCCTGTCTAACTTCCGTGTAAAATCAACCGAGTACTCCGTCAAGCATCTGTCTGTCATAAATTTCAAAGTTGGGCGCATGTCCCTTTTCAGTGACGTACTTGCAACACAGGTTGGATGCTGACTGTGTATTTCTGCGGGTTTTCTTCGCATCTTTTTCATGTTAAATTCGTTTTAAGTCAGCGTCACTAACAGACGCAAACCTGTCTTCTGGCATCTTGTCAACAAACTGACAGCCAAAGTAGGCATTGTATCGTGTTATCTGATTGGTCATTATCGATAGAAGGCGCCACTCAATTAGCTAGCGCTATGCTGCATGTGAGGTGTACTCATTTGGCACGTGCGGTCTACTCGACTCCACCAGCGGTCAACTCGGCATGTGGTCTTCTTCTTTTCCTTTCGGCTGCTCCCGTTAGGGGTCGCCACAGCAGATCAATCGTTTCCATCTTGCCCTGTCATCTGTATCTTCCTCTGTCACACCAACCACCTGCATGTCCTCTCTCAGCACATCCATAAACCTCCTCTTTGGCTTCCCTCTTCTCCTCCTGCCTGGTGGCTCCATCCTCAGCATCCTTCTCCCTATATACTCTGGGTCCCTCCTCTGCACATGTCCAAACCATCTCAATCTCACCTCTCTGACTTTGTCTCCAAACCGTCCCACCTGAGCTGTCCCTCTGATATGTTCATTCCTAATCTTGTCCATTCTCGTCACTCCCAAAGAGAATCTCTGTTGTGTGGGCCGCTGAAGAGGAGGTACTGCTGGCCCACCACCACTAGAGGGTGCCCTGCCTGGAGTGCGGGCTCCAGGCACCGGAGGGCGCTGCCGCCTTACGGGAGCAGCCAGGACGACAGCTGTCATCCATCACTGGAGACAGCTGATCCCAATCAATACGGAGGTATATCAGCAGGACGGCATCTCCACCTCATTTGCCGAGATATCGCCTGACCAAAGAGCAGTACCGGATCCGACGAGCGGAGGCAGTGGCCACCTAGGGATTCGGGACTTGGCGGCTCCAGTATTCCCGGGGTTCGGTGGCAGAGGAAATCGGGTTGGTTCCGGTTCGACTTGGACAGACGTCTCCTATCGTCGAGCCTGCCCACACGACACCGTTGTTATTGGACTCAGTCTCAATATTGTAATCGGCTGTGTTGTTGTGCCTGTTTTCACAACAGTAAAAACAGTGTTATTTGATTCCTCCATTGTCCGTTCATTTGCGCCCCCTGTTGTGGGTCCGTGTTCCTACACTTTCACAACAATCTCAACATCTTCAGCTCTGCCACCTCCAACTCTGCCTCTTGTCTTTTTGTTAATGCCACCGTCTCTAGACCGTACAACATAGCTGGTCTCACTACTGTCCTGTAAACTTTCCCCTTCACTCTTGCTGATATTCTTCGGTCACAAATCACTCCTGTCACCATTCTCCACTCACTCCACCCTGCCTGCACTCTCTTCTTCATCTCTCTACCACACCCTCCATTACTTTGAACAGTTGACCCTAAATATTTAAACGCATCTACTTTCACCACCTCTACTCCTTGTAACTGCACTATTCCACTGGGCTCCCTCCCATTCACACACATGTACTCAGTCTTGCTTCTACTGACTTTCATTCCCCTTCTCTCCAAAGCACATCTCCACCTCTCCAGACTAGACTCAACTTGCTCTCTACTCTCACTACAGATCCCAATGTCATCAGCAAACATCATAGTCCATGGAGACTCCTGTCTGATCTCATCCGTCAACCTGTCCATCACCATTGCAAACAAGAAAGGACTCAGAGCTGATCCTTGGTGTAATCCCACCTCACCTTGAATGAGTCTGTCATTCCTACTGCGCATCTCACCACGGTCACACTATTCTTCTTATGTCCTGCACTACCCTAACATACTTCTCTGCCACTCCAGACTTCCTCATACAATACCACAGCTCTTCTCTTGGCACCCTATCATAAGCTTTTTCTGAGTCCACAAACACACATTGTAACTCTGGCCTTCTCTGTACTTCTCCATCAGTATTCTCAGATCAAACATTGCATCTGTAGTGTTCTTTCTCGGCATGAACCCATATTGCTGATCACAGATCTTCACATGTTTTCTAAGCCTAGCTTCTATTACTCTTTCCCATAACTTCATGCTGTGGCTGATCAACTTTATGCCTCTGTAGTTACTGCAGCTCTGCATATCACCCTTGTTCTTGAAAATAGGAACCAGCACACTTCGTCTCCACTCCTCAGGGATCCTTTCAGTTTCCAATATTTTATTAAACAATCTGTTTAGAAACTCCACTGCCTTCTCTCCTAGACATTTCCATGCCTCCACTGGAATGTCATCTGGACCAACTGCCTTTCCACTCTTCATCCTCTTCATAGCAGCCCTCACTTCTTCCTTACTAATCTTATGTACTTCCTGACTTACTCTCACCACATCATCCAGCCTTTTCTCTCGCTCATTTTCTTCATTCATTAGCTCCTCTAAATATTCCCTCCACCTTCTCAGCACACTCCTCACTTGTCAGCACATTACCATGTGCATCTTTTACCACCCTAACCTGCTGCACATCCTTTCGAGCTCTGTCCCTTTGTCTGGCCAATCGGTACAAGTCCTTCTCTCCTTCCTTACTATTCAACTTCTTGTACAGCTCGCAATATGCCTTTTCCTTTGCTTTTGCCACTTCTTTTTTCACCTTACACCGCATCTCCTTGTACTCCTGTCTACTTTCTTCATCTCTCTGACTATCCCAAAACTTTTTCGCCAACCTCTTTCTCCTCATGCTTTCCTGGACCTCTTCATTCCACCACCAAGTTTCCTTGTCTTCCTTCCTCTGTCCAGATGTCATACCCAGTACTGTCCTAGCTGTCTCCCTCACCACATCTGCAGTACTTTTCCAGTTGTCCAAAATTGCTTCCCCTCCAACCAGTGCTTCTCTCACCTGCTCGCTAAATTTCACACAACAGTCTTCCTCCTTCAGCTTCCACCATCTGATCCTTTGTTGAGCTCTCACTCTCTTCTTCTTCTTTACCTCTAAAGTCATCCTACAAACAATCACCCTATGCTGTCTAGGGACACTCTCTCCTGCTACCACCTTACAGTCTGTGATTTCTTTTAGCTTGCATCTCCTATAAAGAATGTAGTCCACCTGTGTGCACCTTCCTCCACTCTTATATGTTACGTATATGTTACCCTGTGCTCCTCCCTTTTCTTAAAGTAGGTATTCACCACAGCCATTTCCATCCTTTTTGCAAAATCAACTACCATCTGTCCTTCCCCATTCCTATCCTTGATACCATATCTACCCATTACTTCCTCATCACCTCTGTTCCCTTCACCAACATGCCCATTGAAGTCCGCTCCTATCACCACTCTTTCATGCTTGGGCACACTCTCCACCACCTCATCTAACACACTCCAGAAATCTTCTTTCTCCTTCATCTCACAACCTACCTGTGGGGCATATGCACTGATGATATTCATCATCACCCCTTCAATTTCCAACTTCACACTCATCACCCTGTCAGACACTCGCTTAACCTCCAACACATACTCTTCCTTTAAAATGACCCCAACACCATTTCTCTTCCTGTCCTCACCATGGTACAACAACTTGTACCCACCGCCGATGCTCCTGCTCTTACTTCCCTTCCACTTGGTCTCTTGCACACACAATATGTCTACCTTTCTCCTCTCCATCATATCAGCCAGCTCTCTCCCTTTACCAGTCATACTACCAACATTCAAAGTCCCCACTCTCATTTCCACCCTTCTAGTTTTCTTCTTCTCCCGCTGTTCATAGCAACGTTTTCCTCCTCTTCTTCGTCATCTTCACCCAGCAGTAGCCCAATTTCCACCCTGTTGGGCAATAGCACCGGTGGCGGTGTTTTGAAACACAAGGTTCGGTCAGATCGGCACACAGAAATGATCACACAGACTGCATTTTGCTAGAATAAAAAGGCGTATATTTATTCCCCACAAAAGCAGTTACATCAAACACAAGTGGTTGCAGCGCATTTTTCTCTTACCGTGACGCCTTTAAGGTGGAGAGCCAACACCTTCAGCAGAGTGCGCCTGTCAACCGGCTGGGCGTTCGTACGTTAACCCGCAGCAGACTCTGTTGAAGCATGGTTCTACTCCCTTTTTTCTAGTGTGTCCGCGAAGGGAGGGTGAGTGGCCAACTCAACCTCCCTGGCGCACATAATTTCTTTAATCAACAGGCATCTGAAAGTTATTTTCTCTCTCTTACAAAGACATAATAAAAGCAGCTCTTCGCTCCCAGTTCCGAATGATCCCAGCATGCTTCACTCCCAGTCGTTAGTGGCTACAAAAAACAAAGTCGTGCTATCAGTGTAATAATAACAAGTACATCCAGCTCTTCGCTCCCAGTTCAGACTGACCCCAGAGTGCTAAAACAAAATTAAATAACAAATACATTCTCAGGGTTACTTTAAGACAGGTGCAAAACAGCACAATAACATTTTTATTATACATTCCACTCTTGGTGTTTTGCACCAGTCAATTTATGTAACCACCAACAGATTCAGGTAAGGCTGGGCTCCAGCCTATTCCAACGATTATGTCCTGCCATAGCATTTCCCACATTTCTTCCAGTGATTCACAAACAAAATTTTGAGTAATATAGTCGTGATTATACCTGTAACATTATATTGGTTTACTCCAAAAGGATCATGAATTAACAGTGTCAATTTCATCGCATTCGTTGAAATATTACCCATTCCACCTCTCGCCTTAAACGTATAACATAGATACATGTAAAAGTGTTACAAAAAGTCATCACACATATTGCTATAATTAATAGTATCAAAGGTGGCACTAAGGTACTCCTGGCAGTGACAGACATCCCTGAAAAGATATCCCACCAATGATGTGCTGATGCTTGCTGTACTAATTTTGCCACATGTTTTACCCGGTCACTAGCTATCAATGTAGACACCATGAGACTGGAGATGTTGGACGTATGTGACTCTATTAATTGCTGAATTTCCGTAGATTGTTCCAATGAACGCTCCAGGGAAAGACTCCATGGGGAATGCAATACATCCCATTGTACCGAAGTCAGCCGACTTGATACAGAATAATTAGTCAAACGATACGTCCGGTCTCCCCAATGCCATAAGTGCACATTGTTCAGGCAGCCAGTAAACGGAACCGAAGGTACTTGTGAATTATTTTTCATTGTTGCAACACACAGAGCATGTGGGCCGATCTGCCACAACATTTCTCTTGGTGTTTCCCTAGTCCAGTCACAAAGTACAACCTCTGAGTCGGTTAGACATGGATTGGCATATCCCGTTTGCAGCACACAGGCCATACCTTTATCTGTTTTGTCACACATTTTGGTATCAAAAGTCATATTAGTTTTTGGTTCTAACCACTCTCCATCCATATGCAAGAACCAATAACCATTAGCCGTTATCACAGGTAACACTTGATATTTACAAACAACCTTTGGTTGTGTCACATTGTACTGGGTCCAATACCCAGTACATACTGTTTCATTACATTGTGTATATGCTGGATGTAGCTTTAACCATAAGGTGTTGCTAATGTTCCAAATCCTTCTCCAATCATGATAGTTCCCTGTAGTAACTATTCGCTGAAATCTTTCCCTTTGAGCCTCTGCATGAATGGTTTGTAATGTACATGCTGTCCAATTTCCCATATGCGAAATATTTTTAAATGCATCATAAGTTTCATTCCATAATTTCAATTGCCATTGAAAACTTTTTTGCCATAAATTAGCATTTTGTAATTGCCCCACCAATGCGGTTGGTAACCACTCTCCAACCTGATGGAGCGCTTGAGACGAATATTGTCCAGTATTAGATAGCATTGTTCTAGTTACCTCATTATCAACTGTGTTTGATACTCCCAGGACAGTCCCTGTTCCTCCTAATAGAGTATCATACCATGCCCTTCGACGTCTTCTACATACCGGAATATTTGGAAAGGTAATTTGCCAATATACTTTTGTCTTCACAGTTGCTTGTGGCACAAGTAAAATTGTCCTGTTGACTTGTTTTAGTGAGATTTCTCCAGACGAGCTCCACTCGTGGTTGGACTTCTCTCACTTGATGTCCTTCCGTCATTCCCCAACAACCGGAGACCATGGCACCACCTACAAGGAGGAGTATGACCCAGCAGCCGACACCTCCAATCCCGGGGCTTCCACTGGTTGCCATAGCGACGTACACCCCCTGTGGTCCTCGATCGCCCGATCAGCAACTCCCACCAGGACATTGAGTCTGATCAACAGAAGAAAGACTATTCATAGAATAACAATGATTAGTCCTCTCTTACATAACACTTTGATATAGGCACATTTACCCATTTTTCTTCACCCTGATAGAGTATACTAACAGTTGCATCATTCCCTTGAGCTATAATTTCTGCCGCCTTAGGCGGTCCGTTAGGTTGTTTCACCCAAACTTTGGCACCTGCTTGATCTGAGGAACCAAAACCTTGTGTTCCTCGTGTAGTTATTACTACGGGTTTTGGTATCTCCTGTACCAACCCCATTTCACAGGGTTTAATTATTAGCAATTTTGTCCCCTTTGTTCAATATCAGGGGTTGTTCTCCAAATAATCGACAAACCACTCCAATCTCACCTTGATAATCTGCATCTATCACTCCGGCCTGAATAGTCAGCCCTTTAAGTGATAGACCACTGCGTGGCAGGATGTGCCCATATGTGCCCTTCGGACACTGTAGGCCTAGCCCTGTTTTTACCACTTGAATTTGATCAGGTACCAATGTGACAGTAGTCAATGTTCTTAAGTCTAGTCCTGCTGAGCCTGGAGTTGCTCTGACAGGTAGTTCCGCTTGTGGATCAATTTTCCACATTTTGATGCTTTCTGTAGTATGCTCTATCATTTCTCCTGAAATCATTCTTATCAAGGGTGTGGATCCCGACCCTAAAGGTCGATTGTTCAGCTGATCCACAGCAGTAGTCAAGTCCTGTTTCCAATGTCGCATAGTGCGATCTTTTGACAGCTTCCGTAGGGTCTCTTTAAGAAGCCCGTTCATTCGCTCTATTAACCCCGCCGCTTGCGGGTAATAGGGAATATGATAAATCCATTCAACATGATGTTCTTGGGCCCACTCTTTCACTTTATTTCCTGTAAAATGAGTACTGGCAAACCATAATACTGCTGTATTATTTTCAAACACTTAAGTGTGGCCATTTGATTTGCAAATTTACATGGATGCACTACCAAGACCCCATAAAATGTATCTACAGCAGTGCATGCATGTCTACATCCCTTAGACATGGGCAGTGGTCCAATAAAATCTAACTGCCAAATTTGACCAGGACTTTTTCCACGATTTAACTGCCCATGCAAATGTTGAGGTACACCCTTCCGGTGGTGTTGACATTGTTCACACTCAGTGATTGCTGTTTTCACATCATCCAATTTTAGATCAATACCTCGATCTCTGGCCCATTTTAGGGTACCTTGAACCCCCCAATGTCCTGCTTTGACATGAGCCCATCTAGCCAATCCTGGGCTGGATTGTCTTAATTCAATCATTACTTTTACTAATTGATCTGCAGCTTTATTATATAAAGCTTCTGAGTCTTGTCCATTAGTGTGTGCATCTACATGCGTCACAGTAATAGGAATTGTTTTAGCCTTTTCCCAAATGTCTTCCCACAATTCTCTTCCCCAAACTTCTTTAGAATGTATTTTCCAATTAGTGGCATGCCATGTAGGCATCCAGGTAAGTAGTCCTTGGGTCACTGACCATGAGTCTGTATAAATATGGAGGCCCTGTGGTCCTCCCTGCATGACCACCATATGCACGGCCTTCAACTCCGCCCACTGACTGCTTTTTCCTTCTCCTAATTCTTCCAGAGACTGACCTAATTGTGGATTAAAAGCTCCTGCTTTCCATCGCCTTTTTCCTGCTTGATATTGACAGGAACCATCAGTAAACCATGCTCGACTTTTCTCATCATCTGACAAATCATCCCACCTTTTTCCTGCTTTAACAGGAAATTCCTCCAATGGTTGAACTTCAAAAGGTTCCTCATCTTCCTCAGGAGCATCAGCTACTTGTTCATGCAGCAATGACACCCCTTTTTCACCTGGTTTTACACGCTCTGACACATACCATTTCCATTTTATCACACTAGCCTCCTGAGCTGTCCCTATTCGGTGAGTGGTGGGATTACTCATCACCCATGAGAGAATAGGTATCTGTGTCCTCATCATTACTTCATGTCCCACCGTTTGTGATTCAGTTTCAATCAACGCCCAATAGCATGCTAAAAGCTGTTTTTCAAAAGGTGTATAACGCATACCTGCGTCCGGGAGTTTTCTCGACCAGAATCCTAAAGGTTTTCGTATCCTGTTTTGTTTTTGCCATAAGCTCCAATTAGTATAATCATTTAGAGCAGACACTTGAAGTTCTACTGGTCCTGATTGCATTTTTCCTAAGGACACAGCCTGCTGTATGGCTTCCTTTGCCATATCAAATGAGCATTGTTGTTCCTCTCCCCATACAAACTCTTCTTTCTTTCTAGTGCATCGATATAAAGGCTGCAAAATCTGTCCTAAATGTGGAATATGATGTCTCCAAAATCCAAATAAACCAATATATCGTTGTGCATCTGTCTTACTGTGAGGTACTGGAAAGTTAGCTATTCTCTCTTTAGCTTTTTGTGTGATTTCCCTCTCTCCTTTATTCCAAACTATTCCTAAGAATTTCACTGTTTGAGCTGGTCCCTGAATCTTTGCTGGATTAATTTCCCAGCCAAATGATTTCATATGAGTCACTAATTTCGGTAGATATTCCACTACTTCTGCTTCTGTATCTCCTTGAAGCATAATGTCATCAATGTAATGTGAGATCATCATTCTCATTGGAACCTGGAACTGTTCCAAATGCTCCGCCACCACTCTATGACAAATAGTGGGACTGTGTAAATATCCTTGTGGCAATCTTGTGAATGTATATTGCCGTCCTTCCCACGTAAATGCAAACTGTTCCATCCTATCCTCTGGGATTGGTATGGTAAAGAATGCATTGGCCAAATCTATAACAGCATACCACGTACCACTATGATGTTGCACTCGTTCAATTATACTCACAGCATCAGGTACAGCTGAAGTCAAAGCCGGTGTATGTTTATTTAGACCTCTAAAGTCTACAGTCATTCTCCATGTACCATCCGATTTACGGACTGGCCACAATGGATTATTCCATTTTGTTGTCACTGGTTTCAAAACTCCTGCCTCCAAGTAGTCTTTTATGGTTGCAGTAATTTCTGCTTGTCCTCCAGGAATACGATATTGTTTCTGATTAATCACACATGTAGCCTCTGGAATGGGAAAAGGTTTCATTTTTACTTTTCCCACCAGAATCATTCTTACGTTTGCTATCCCAAATTGAAATTTACCCTGTTCTAAATGCAAAGTCATTCCAGCTAAAATATCCATGCCAATTATCCATTCATTAATTGGAGTCACTATTACAGTGTACACTTTAATTGGCATATTTCCAATTTTAAGCGGTATCGATATATTTTTTCCATACACCAATTGTCCACCTAATCCAGTTAAAGGAACCACCGGTCCCTTCATTTTCTCTGGATTACCGTGAATTAGTGAGGCCTCCGCTCCTGTGTCCACTAAAGCCGAGGTGACTTGAACTGATTTTTTTCAAAATATTTCCAATCGCACATGAGGTCTGATATCACTTGTGAACCATTGTTTTAATTCTCGGCGGGCCACAAGAGTTTGACCATCATCCTAATCTTCCTCGCAAGGGTCAAAGCTCCAAGAACGCCTTTCTTTATTTTTCCCCTTCTTTTTGTCTTTCTTTCCTTTCCGGACTGCAGCTATTTGCACCAGATCATCATCAAAGTCCTCCTCCTCCTCCTCCTGTAGGGGAGGGGCACTAGGTTTCACTCCTTTCTTTTCTCCCTGCACAATTTCTTTCAACAATGAAGCCAATTCAAACATATCAGGGCGCATCCCTGACACACAATTTATTTTCAGCCCCTTTTGTTTACATTTCTCGGCCAAAACTGAAGTTGGAAGCCCATCAATCTCCTCAGCCGAAACTCCCGCTCGTAACAGTGCTTTCCACATGTCATTTCTACTACTCCCTCCAGGCTGACCACGAGGTCGAGGAGGTCCATCGCTCTTGTATTGTTTGGGTCGAGCCCCCTCCTGATTACGACTTACATCTGTCCAGTCTCCCAACGTTGCCAATTCCAAAAGACGAGTCCTAATAGCGATAAATGTCAATTCTGCTGCTCCCAACAGTATTGTCAATACCGCAGCCCGATAATGGGGCGGCGCATCACGTATTATAGCATCCCGTATGATTTTGGGTACTTCTCCATCATGTATGTTAACATTAGCTGCTCGGGAAACTGACTCCCGAGTACACAATCTGGTTAGCCGATTAACGGCGTCCTTTAATGTCACCCACTGCCCTTTAATTTCAGGCCAATCATGAAAGTTGGGGAACACCCCCTGAGCTGCTACCGCGTACATATCAACCAACGGGAAGGCATCTACTTCCCCCATTCCTCTCCCTACAGCTCGAAACTCCGCATTTACTCGACTGTCTGCACTTAAACCTGAAAATCTGTTGTAATCTCCATTATCCAATGTCACTGCGTCACCTCCCTCCTCTGCCAGGCGATTAAGCCAGGCATCCAGTGGCTCCCCAGATTTCTGTCTCAATTTACTTGTAATATGAGAAATCTCATCTTGTGAATAATCTTCTGTTACATTTGTTAATCTGGGAGCGGGTTGAGGTTGCGGTATGGGTCCCTGAATGGGCTGCCCATCTGCTCCCAGTCTAACATGTCCGTGATTGTCCATTAAAGGACCTAATACAGGTGGCACCACCTGTTGTTCTTGTCGTCGTCGCATGATTGGCTGTATCTGCAAATTTTCTAATGAGGGATAAAGCGGACCAGGTGGTGGGTCAGGTCTTATGCCCCCATCATACCACCCGCCTTCATTTTCTCCCTCATCCCCCCAAATATCACCATCCCAGCAATCAGGATCCCAATCCTGGGGCATCCCGGCTACATATGAACATACCTGTTTGGTATTTACATTACGTGGCTGCTTATTTCTCCTAGCTCTGGTAGCTTTTGATATATATGTCACTGATTTTCCTAACAACTGTTTAGCAGTTGTTAGATGATCCTCCAATTCTTTAACCTGAATTTCCAATTGCTTTACTTGTTGCTCCAATTTTGTCACTTTTTGTGACTTAACACATTCTGATGAGCGGACTGTATCTAAAGTTAAAACCCGCTCTTTCCAGGCTTCTGCACAAATCCACATCATTTCATGAATACCTCCCAACGGAGCTTTCTCTTTAACCTCCACCCGTTTTAACATTTCACATAAAATTGGCGGAGTCGCGGTGGGAATCGCTCCAGTCCACGGCCCAGGGCGTCCCCCACGTCGCCGTAGAAGCTGGCCTATTTCCTTAAAAGTGATCCCATCCCACCCCGGGACCACTTCTTCCTGCTGAGATGCCACCTCCGCATCTCTCTTTCCCAATCTAAAGCAAGACATTTCTGTGTGTAGTCTGAGCGTAACCGTATCCTGCCGACAACGCCAAAAATGTTTTGAAACACAAGGTTCGGTCAGATCGGCACACAGAAATGATCACACAGACTGCATTTTGCTAGAATAAAAAGGCGTATATTTATTCCCCACAAAAGCAGTTACATCAAACACAAGTGGTTGCAGCGCATTTTTCTCTTACCGTGACGCCTTTAAGGTGGAGAGCCAACACCTTCAGCAGAGTGCGCCTGTCAACCGGCTGGGCGTTCGTACGTTAACCCGCAGCAGACTCTGTTGAAGCATGGTTCTACTCCCTTTTTTCTAGTGTGTCCGCGAAGGGAGGGTGAGTGGCCAACTCAACCTCCCTGGCGCACATAATTTCTTTAATCAACAGGCATCTGAAAGTTATTTTCTCTCTCTTACAAAGACATAATAAAAGCAGCTCTTCGCTCCCAGTTCCGAATGATCCCAGCATGCTTCACTCCCAGTCGTTAGTGGCTACAAAAAACAAAGTCGTGCTATCAGTGTAATAATAACAAGTACATCCAGCTCTTCGCTCCCAGTTCAGACTGACCCCAGAGTGCTAAAACAAAATTAAATAACAAATACATTCTCAGGGTTACTTTAAGACAGGTGCAAAACAGCACAATAACATTTTTATTATACAGGCGGACATTGTTAACCTGGGCCGTGACCAATCCGGTATGGGAATTCGATTCTGCGTCTGCATAGTTGGGTTGGCTTGTTTTACGCCGGATGCCCTTCCTGATGCAACCCTCCTCATTTATCCGGGCTTGGGACCGGCACTCAGAATGTACTGGCTGCACACCCCATGTGGCTGATTTTGAAATAATGTCTGTGATCTAATAATCCATATGTGGATCCTTAACAGTATTTTTTATGGGGGGCAACAACACTGACTCAAGTGACTCAAGTGAACTGGACCACTTTTGTGAGTGACTCAGAGCAACTCAAGTCCATAAAACCAACAGAGTTTAACAGCAATAGTCACTTGCAAATAATGTCTGCACCTTCCCTGCATCTCCCACTGCCGCCACTTTTTCTGTTGCCATTGTTACAAAATTGACCTGTTTGTACAGAATAAAAATCAACAGATTTGTTGGTGAACACTAGATAGGAATTTTAGGCAATAAGGTAGGTCAAAGTCACTACATCTAGAGACAAAGTCATTATAAACAGAAACAGGATATGGTGGTGAAAATTCAAAATAAGGGCCAATCAAATTTGTCCCAGCAGCATTTGGTGACTCAGGTTGATTTGAAATATGTCCTTCCTGCACAAGAAAGATATACTACAACATAGGCCCAATTAATATTTTGTACATTAGTTTTAATTATATCCAAATTTTAATCCCTTTTTTAACATTATGCCATTCCTGCACAAGAGAGATGCAACGCAACATAGGCCCAATAAATATTTCATACATTGTTTTTTAATTACATCCAAATTTTAATCAGTCTGCAGGCTTGTATGGAATCGTGACATGTTATTAATTAATCAGCTAAACAGACCTCTTCCTTCTCTCTGTCACCCTCAAGAAGAGCTGCCCATTGTGGAGCTTATGGACTATGTTTAGCCCCCAGTCCTTTTTTGTTGGCTTGCCAGGGAAGCTGACAAATGATCTACAAATTCATAAATTACTTAAACAGATTAAACAGTGTATTTATTTTGAAATTTCATTTTAGAATGCCGATTTTGTATATTGGATTTCTTCAAAAGACAGAAATTTGGGCACATTTCTTTCACTTCCAAAGCCTAGTGGCCACCAAAGCTGTTTTAGAGCATTACATAGGTGCCAAAATTGCATTAGGCACATTGCTGTGAACCAAATAATGAGTTGTACTGCTTTTTTTTCCTCTTATCACTAAACCACCAGAAATTCAAGCAACACAATAAAATGATTTATAGAAATTGAGCATTTTTTAGTTATTCATTTAAAATGTCTACAATACAACAACCTACTTTCAGAAACAATCAAGTATCAGTGTGTTTGTGCATGAGATTGTCTCTTTTGGGGTGACTGTCGTTAATTTGTTGAAGTTTTCCACACTTCGGGGAACATGGTAATTGGGAGAAGTGAGGCAGCCACAACACATTAAATCCACTTATTGTAGGTGTATGTTGACTTCTGGTCAAATCTCTCTCATTTGCATTCAGGATTTCACATCACAGCCCTTTATAATGTTCCCCTTTGGGTCTACATTCGTTCCCCAGCCTGCCGTCTTCACTCTGCTCCTTCTACATGCAGAGATAGGGAAACTTCTCAAATGCACTTGTGACACCGATTCCAGGCTATGACTACAAACTATATTTTAATCACCTTCTAAAACCAGGAGAGCAAGTGATTCACTGATGGAGAACTTTGAGTTGAGGAGCTCAAAACCGTAGTACCTTTGAGCCATGATGGCACACAGACGAATGGCTGTTGTACATTGTTTAAACTCTTTACCATATCAATCAATCAATCAATTTTTTTTTTATATAGCGCCAAATCACAACAAACAGTTGCCCCAAGGCGCTTTATATTGTAAGGCAAGGCCATACAATAATTATGTAAAACCCCAACGGTCAAAACGACCCCCTGTGAGCAAGCACTTGGCTACAGTGGGAAGGAAAAACTCCCTTTTAACAGGAAGAAACCTCCAGCAGAACCAGGCTCAGGGAGGGGCAGTCTTCTGCTGGGACTGGTTGGGGCTGAGGGAGAGAACCAGGAAAAAGACATGCTGTGGAGGGGAGCAGAGATCGATCACTAATGATTAAATGCAGAGTGGTGCATACAGAGCAAAAAGAGAAAGAAACAGTGCATCATGGGAACCCCCCAGCAGTCTACGTCTATAGCAGCATAACTGAGGGATGGTTCAGGGTCACCTGATCCAGCCCTAACTATAAGCTTTAGCAAAAAGGAAAGTTTTAAGCCTAATCTTAAAAGTAGAGAGGGTGTCTGTCTCCCTGATCTGAATTGGGAGCTGGTTCCACAGGAGAGGAGCCTGAAAGCTGAAGGCTCTGCCTCCCATTCTACTCTTACAAACCCTAGGAACTACAAGTAAGCCTGCAGTCTGAGAGCGAAGCGCTCTATTGGGGTGATATGGTACTACGAGGTCCCTAAGATATGATGGGACCTGATTATTCAAAACCTTATAAGTAAGAAGAAGAATTTTAAATTCTATTCTAGAATTAACAGGAAGCCAATGAAGAGAGGCCAATATGGGTGAGATATGCTCTCTCCTTCTAGTCCCAGTTAGTACTCTAGCTGCAGCATTTTGAATTAACTGAAGGCTTTTTAGGGAACTTTTAGGACAACCTGATAATAATGAATTACAATAGTCCAGCCTAGAGGAAATAAATGCATGAATTAGTTTTTCAGCATCACTCTGAGACAAGACCTTTCTAATTTTAGAGATATTGCGTAAATGCAAAAAAGCAGTCCTACATATTTGTTTAATATGCGCTTTGAATGACATATCCTGATCAAAATGACTCCAAGATTTCTCACAGTATTACTAGAGGTCAGGGTAATGCCATCCAGAGTAAGGATCTGGTTAGACACCATGTTTCTAAGATTTGTGGGGCCAAGTACAATAACTTCAGTTTTATCTGAGTTTAAAAGCAGGAAATTAGAGGTCATCCATGTCTTTATGTCTGTAAGACAATCCTGCAGTTTAGCTAATTGGTGTGTGTCCTCTGGCTTCATGGATAGATAAAGCTGGGTATCATCTGCGTAACAATGAAAATTTAAGCAATACCGTCTAATAATACTGCCTAAGGGAAGCATGTATAAAGTGAATAAAATTGGTCCTAGCACAGAACCTTGTGGAACTCCATAATTAACTTTAGTCTGTGAAGAAGATTCCCCATTTACATGAACAAATTGTAATCTATTAGACAAATATGATTCAAACCACCGCAGCGCAGTGCCTTTAATACCTATGGCATGCTCTAATCTCTGTAATAAAATTTTATGGTCAACAGTATCAAAAGCAGCACTGAGGTCTAACAGAACAAGCACAGAGATGAGTCCACTGTCCGAGGCCATAAGAAGATCATTTGTAACCTTCACTAATGCTGTTTCTGTACTATGATGAATTCTAAAACCTGACTGAAACTCTTCAAATAGACCATTCCTCTGCAGATGATCAGTTAGCTGTTTTACAACTACCCTTTCAAGAATTTTTGAGAGAAAAGGAAGGTTGGAGATTGGCCTATAATTAGCTAAGATAGCTGGGTCAAGTGATGGCTTTTTAAGTAATGTTTAATTACTGCCACCTTAAAAGCCTGTGGTACATAGCCAACTAACAAAGATAGATTGATCATATTTAAGATCGAAGCATTAAATAATGGTAGGGCTTCCTTGAGCAGCCTGGTAGGAATGGGGTCTAATAGAGATGTTGATGGTTTGGATGAAGTAACTAATGAAAATAACTCAGACAGAACAATCGGAGAGAAAGAGTCTAACCAAATACCGGCATCACTGAAAGCAGCCAAAGATAACGATACGTCTTTGGGATGGTTATGAGTAATTTTTTCTCTAATAGTTAAAATTTTGTTAGCAAAGAAAGTCATGAAGTCATTACTAGTTAAAGTTAATGGAATACTCAGCTCAATAGAGCTCTGACTCTTTGTCAGCCTGGCTACAGTGCTGAAAAGAAACCTGGGGTTGTTCTTATTTTCTTCAATTAGTGATGAGTAGAAAGATGTCCTAGCTTTACGGAGGGCTTTTTTATAGAGCAACAGACTCTTTTTCCAGGCTAAGTGAAGATCTTCTAAATTAGTGAGATGCCATTTCCTCTCCAACTTACGGGTTATCTGCTTTAAGTTACGAGTTTGTGAGTTATACCACGGAGTCAGGCACTTCTGATTTAAAGCTCTCTTTTTCAGAGGAGCTACAGCATCCAAAGTTGTCTTCAATGAGGATGTAAAACTATTGACGAGATACTCTATCTCACTTACAGAGTTTAGGTAGCTACTCTGCACTGTGTTGGTATATGGCATTAGAGAACATAAAGAAGGAATCATATCCTTAAACCTAGTTACAGCGCTTTCTGAAAGACTTCTAGTGTAATGAAACTTATTCCCCACTGCTGGGTAGTCCATCAGAGTAAATGTAAATGTTATTAAGAAATGATCAGACAGAAGGGAGTTTTCAGGGAATACTGTTAAGTCTTCTATTTCCATACCATAAGTCAGAACAAGATCTAAGATATGATTAAAGTGGTGGGTGGACTCATTTACATTTTGAGCAAAGCCAGTAGAGTCTAATAATAGAATAAATGCAGTGTTGAGGCTGTCATTCTCAGCATCTGTGTGGATGTTAAAATCGCCCACTAGAATTATCTTATCTGAGCTAAGCACTAAGTCAGACAAAAGGTCTGAAAATTCACAGAGAAACTCACAGTAACGACCAGGTGGACGATAGATAATAACAAATAAAACTGGTTTTTGGGACTTCCAATTTGGATGGACAAGACTAAGAGTCAAGCTTTCAAATGAATTAAAGCTCTGTCTGGGTTTTTGATTAATTAATAAGCTGGAATGGAAGATTGCTGCTAATCCTCCGCCTCGGCCCATGCTATGAGCATTCTGACAGTTAGTGTGACTCGGGGGTGTTGACTCATTTAAACTAACATATTCATCCTGCTGTAACCAGGTTTCTGTAAGGCAGAATAAATCAATATGTTGATCAATTATTATATCATTTACCAACAGGGACTTAGAAGAGAGAGACCTAATGTTTAATAGACCACATTTAACTGTTTTAGTCTGTGGTGCAGTTGAAGGTGCCATATTATTTTTTCTTTTCGAATTTTTATGCTTAAATAGATTTTTGCTGGTTATTGGTGGTCTGGGAGCAGACACCGTCTCTACGGGGATGGGGTAATGAGGGGATGGCAGGGGGAGAGAAGCTGCAGAGAGGTGTGTAAGACTACAACTCTGCTTCCTGGTCCCAACCCTGGATAGTCACGGTTTGGAGGATTTAAGAAAATTGGCCAGATTTCTAGAAATGAGAGCTGCTCCATCCAAAGTGGGATGGATGCCGTCTCTCCTAACAAGACCAGGTTTTCCCCAGAAGCTTTGCCAATTATCTATGAAGCCCACCTCATTTTTTGGACACCACTCAGACAGACAGCAATTCAAGGAGAACATGCGGCTAAACATGTCACTCCCGGTCCGATTGGGGAGGGGCCCAGAGAAAACTACAGAGTCCGACATTGTTTTTGCAAAGTTACACACCGATTCAATGTTAATTTTAGTGACCTCCGATTGGCGTAACCGGGTGTCATTACTGCCGACGTGAATTACAATCTTACCAAATTTATGCTTAGCCTTAGCCAGCAGTTTCAAATTTCCTTCAATGTCGCCTGCTCTGGCCCCCGGAAGACAATTGACTATGGTTGCTGGTGTCGCTAACTTCACATTTCTCAAAACAGAGTCGCCAATAACCAGAGTTTGATCCTCGGTGGGTGTGTCGTCGAGTGGGGAAAAACGGTTAGAAATGTGAACGGGTTGGCGGTGTACACGGGGCTTCTGTTTAGGGTTACTCGTCCTCCTCACAGTCACCCAGTCGGCCTGCTTTCCCGGCTGCTTGGGATCTGCCAGAGGGGAACTAACGGCGGCTAAGCTACGTTGGTCCGCACCGACTACAGGGGCCTGGCTAGCTGTAGAATTTTCCACGGTGCGGAGCCGAGTCTCCAATTCGCCCAGCCTGGCCTCCAAAGCTATGAATAAGCTACACTTATTACAAGTACCGTATGTTTGGAAAACAAATCTGTACTTCTTTACATCAACGTCAAAACAGCATTAGGAGATGGCCTCAACAAAAAGTCGAAAACTCGCCCACTCATACAGAGATTTTTTAAAGAAGCTGTAGCTTCATAAGGAGCCATTTCCTGATTGAATTTCAGAACATCTTTCAATGTTACCATCATTCATGAGTTTCTAAAGTTAGAGTTGGGAACCCATCACTTGCCATCTAACAATTTATGTTCAAAATTGATCGGCTGATGAGATGTGTGATGTCGCAGCACAAGTGTCCAACTCCAGTCATACGAGTGTTGGTTGAAAAGTTCTTCCTCTAATGTGATTATTTCAATAATGAGCAAGATATCAAAGTGAACCCAGTATGAAAATAATCCATTACCTATTGGTCATTGCTATACTAAATTGTTTTTTGGCTGAAATTTCAGGTATGTGCAGAAGATCTAGTCATTAAACTAATAATAATAATAATGATGATAATAATGGAGATGGTGAACATGGACGTGCCTTTGAAAATACATTGTCATGGACTGGGCTGTTTGGCTGGCTGTGTTTTCTGTGTTTCCCACCAGGTGGCACGTGAGCGGAGCTGAGCATCTGGAGACCTCACCTGCAGCTCGTTTTCTCCTGATCTGGAGACTTCACCTGCAGCTCGTTTTCTCCTGATCAGGAACCACACCTGCAGCTCATTTCCACCTGATCTGATGATGTTACATGGATGCTGAAGCCGACTCGCGGTTGACGATTATGTCTCTGGTGAAGAGGAGAAATTGCTGAGGAATCCTTGAGGTCTGCCATCAGACAGCACACTTCCTGAGGTAATTCAGGTTCTCTAACTCTCATTATTAGAGCCTGCAAATTTGGCGTTCCCTCGCGCCTCCCTGTTTGAGCTGCTATGAAATTTGTTTGATCAGCTTCTACCCGCAGCTTGCAGTTGGAACTTTCAGTTCTGCACCTGCCGGTGAGATGCTTGATCCTAAATTTAGCCTGGAAGTTTTTGCTTTATATATCTGTTGGCGTTATAGAGTGTTTGGACTCACCTCAGTCTCTCCTCCTCCTCAGAGACTCAGCTCTGTCACGGTCACCTGGTGCCGGCTCTTCTCCTGGTCCAATTGACGCTGTGGCTTCCTGCTGTTCAACTGCCTGGAGCGGGCCGTGTCCTCCACTCCACAGACCGTTTGACATTATAATTTATTCTGCTCACTGTGTGTTATTAAATCTCAGTTATTCACTCCCTCCTTCTCTGCTTCTGTTGCGTTTGGGTCCGGTCAAACTCTGGGTCGGGCTTCAAACCCGCATCTAATCCATAACAGAAGTCTCTGGCCACAAAAATGGATCCAGCCGAAGCAGAGTTGGTTCATTTTCAGGAAAAGATACAACAGTTTTTGGATTCAATCTGGGATCAATTACAAACACTCTCTGCCCAGGTTAAACATGCTGACACTCGCATTACAGAGCTCGCAGCTCAAGTTACACCGCTCCCTGTCGTTCCAGCTGCGGCCCCGCCCCTGTGCAAATAGCTCCAACATCCATTGATTCAGCTCCCGAGCCTTTAATTTGTCACCCAGAGCCATATGCTGGTAGTGTGGAAACCTGCGCATCATTTCTGATGCAGTGTTCATTGGTTTTCTCCCAACAGCCTTCTTATTTTTCCACAGATAGTAGTCGGGTCTCGTACGTGACGAATCTGCTTCGGGGTGACGCATTGGCTTGGGTCACTGCTCTGTGGAGTAATGATTCACCCCTGCTTAATTCTTTTGCTGACTTTTCCCGTGGACTCCAACTGGTTTTTGACCATCCGTTGAAAACACATTCTGTTACTCAACGGCTGCTTAATCTTAAACAAGGGCGGCGGAGCACAGCGGATTATTCCGTTGATTTCCGCATTTTTGCTGCACAGGCCGGTTGGAATACCGCAGCATTGTGAAGTGTTTTTGTCAAGGGCCTTAACGATTCACTCAAGGATGAACTGACAGTCCGAGATGAACCAGAGGATCTAGACGGGTTGATTTCCCTGGTTATTCGTTTGGACGATCGGATTAGAGAGCGCTGGTGCGAGACAGGCCGAACTTCTGACCAGGTCATCCCGTCTCGGGGTCCTCCCTGACACAGATCAGGCCCGCCTCTCCTTCGCTCCACCGGGATTCCCCCTTCTGGTACCCTGGCTCCCCCTGCTGATGAGCTGATGCAGCTCGGCCGGGCTGAGTTATCCTCATCACCCCGGTCAAACAGGCGTCAGAAATGATAGTGACATCACTCCAAAACAAAAAACAAAACAAAAAACAAACAAAAAATATATATATTTTCTGTACTTGACAATGTAGACCATTTGTCACATAGTTTTTCATTGGTCTATTATCGGTTTCTTTTGTAGTGTGGGGTGTTTTGGTGTTAGGGGTTAAATTAGCTGTTTTTGTTTGGTTTTGTGGCACGTTTGGTGGTCTCTGTGAGTGGACACACAGGCTGGCGGGAGCATAGCTCTTTGGACTCAGGTAAACTCATGTTTATTTACTGTGGTTTTTTTTTTTTTTTCCTCTTTGGTCTTTCCTCCCCAGGGTTTGATTGTAAATGTCCTCTGGGGGGTAATGGGCCATTTTTTTTTGTTTTTTGTTTTTCTCCCAGGGTTTGATTGTAAATGTCCTCTGGGGGGCTTGGGGTCATTGTTTTTTGTTTTTTTTCTCCCAGTTTCCGCCCCCAGGGTTTGATTGTGAATGTCCTCTGGGGGGGGGGGGAATGACTATTTGGTCCTTCTAGCCGTGGGAGGCCGGGGCTGGGTCTGATTTAGACATGGGGGTGTCTCATGGGGTTTGATTGTGATGTCCCCTGGGAGGCGTTGGATGCTCCCTCAAATATTCCTTGGCTGTGGTTATTACTCCCAGGGTTGACTGAGATGTCCTCTGGGGGGTGTTGGACCATGCATGTCGTCCGGGGGGTGTTGGATTCCTTTTGTTGGTTTATTTTTGGACTGTGTTTACGGGACTCTTTTGGGTGTTTGGACTGCTTTCTTTTTTTCTCCCGGCGAACAGTCCAGCCGTGTCATATTGTCTCCTTGCTGGCCTGACCTGTGTTCCTGGGATGTGCCTTTCCCATGGACCCAGGGGGTCACACCACAAGTTCTCCGCCGTGGACCCTGAATGGTCGCACCACGTGTTCTTCGCCGTGGACCCTGGAGAGATGTGCCCTTTCCTGTTTCAGGTCCGTCTGGTCACCAGGAGGCTCCCCGTGAGGGGCGGGTATTGTCATGGACTGGGCTGTTTGGCTGGCTGTGTTTTCTGTGTTTCCCACCAGGTGGCGCGTGAGCGGAGCTGAGCATCTGGAGACCTCACCTGCAGCTCGTTTTCTCCTGATCTGGAGACCTCACCTGCAGCTCGTTTCAGGTGGAAACGAGCTGCAGGTGTGGTTCCTGATCAGGAGCTGCTGCATTTAAAGCCTGATTATGCAGTTGTTCATTGCCAGAGACTTGACATCTTGATTGTGATCCACCGGCGCGGCTCCACCTGAAGCCCGAGGCGTCAGCGCACATCCACCGGCGCGGCTCCACCTGAAGCCCGAGGCGTCAGCGCACATCCACCGGCGCGGCTCCACATGAAGCCCGAGGCGTCAGCGCAGTTCCACCGGCGCGGCTTTACCGAGGCCCGAGGCGCCAGCGCGGAGTTATCTGACCATGGGTCCGAAGAAGGCACTGACGGCGGAGGAGGGAGACGATATCAAGAAGTCCCTGGACTTTTTGTCTGAGGAAATCTCTGTTGTTAAAATGCAGCAGAAATCCATTATGGAGCTGGTGGAAGAAGTGAAGGCTCTCCGGATCCAGAATGCCGAGAAAGACCGGCGTCTGGTGTACCTGGAGAACCGTGTTGCGGAGTTGGAACAGTACACAAGAATGAACGACGTTATTATTACAGGAATTCATATTAAACCTCGATCCTACGCACGGGCAGTGTCAGAAGACAGCGGAGGGGAGGCCAGTGAGCAGGAGGCCAGCTCAGTGGAACAACAGGTGGCTGACTTCCTGCAATCTAAAGGTATTCAAATGGACTGTAATAACATTGAAGCGTGCCACCCCCTGCCCAGGAGAGAGGATGGAGACAAGCAAGCAGTTATAATGAGGTTTGTCAACAGAAAACATAAAATGGCATTGTTAAAACAGGGACGGAAACTTAAAGGAACAAACGTATTCATCAATGAACATCTGACCAAAAGAAACGCAGACATCGCCAGGAAAGCTCGTTTCTTAAAAAAGCAGGGAAAAATTCAACAGACATGGACATCCAACTGCAAAACATTTATCAAATTGAATGGAACACCAGAACAAGCGAAGGTTATGGTAATCAGGAACATCGAGGATCTGGACAAATATGACCAATAAGGTATGAGGACACAAACACATCACAACACCATGACACAGACCAGAGGAACCTATTCATCTACTACATCATCTACATCTGGAGACAAGAAGGATATAACTCACAGGATTGCTGATCATGGAAAAGTAGAACTGAGAACATTTAAATACACAGACCACAATGTACTGGACTTGGAGCACGATATAGACCCGGACAATAATTTCTTCTCAAATATCAATGACAGTTGTTGCTATTATACAGATGAACAGTTTAATCGGATCATTAAAACGGATAACAAATTATCAATAATCCATTTCAACAGCAGAAGTCTATATGCAAACTTTAACAACATTAAAGAATATTTAAGTCAATTTAAAAAAATATTTTACATAATTGCTATATCAGAAACATGGATCAATGAAGATAAAGGAATGGATTTTGAACTGGATGGATATGAATTTAATTGTGTAAATAGAAAGAATAAGAGTGGAGGAGGAGTGGCTGTGTATGTGGATAAGAACATGGATTATAAAATAGTAGACAATATGACAACTGTGATTGATAACTTATTAGAATGTATAACTATTGAAATATGTGAAGAAAAAAGCAAAAATGTATTAGTCAGCTGTATATATAGAGCACCAGGATCTAGTATTGAAACATTCACTGACTGTATGGGAAAAATGTTCTCAAAAACTAATCAAAAAACTGTGTTCATTTGTGGTGACTTAAATATTGATCTGCTCAATCCAAATAAGCATAAAATAACAGATGAATTTATCAGTATAATGTACAGTATGAGTTTATATCCAAAAATCACCAGGCCAAGCAGAATTACATCCCATAGTGCCACCTTAATTAATAATATATTCAGCAATGATATTGAGAATAACACTGTGAGTGGATTATTAATCAATGACATTAGTGATCATCTACCAGTTTTCATCGTTTATAATAGAAACCATCGGCGGAATCAGCCAGAGGAGAAAATAAAATACAGGCGAGTGCGGACAGAGGAAAACATGAACACACTAAAGAAGGATTTACAGGAGCAAAACTGGGAAAAGGTATACAGTGAAAGTGATGTTGATAGTGCATATGAAACTTTTTTTACAAATATTTACATCATTATATGATAAAAATTGTCCAATTAAACAAGACTACAGAAAACAAAAAATCCAAGCTCGACCATGGATGACGAAAGGGTTACGAAATGCATGTAATAAGAAAAATACACTGTATAGAGAATTCATAAAACTAAAGACAAAAGAGGCAGAAAATAGATATAAGAAATACAAAAATAGATTAACTAATATTATATGGGTATGTAGGAAGGAATATTATAGTAACATATTATATAATAACAAAAACAATATTAAAGGAATATGGGATATATTAAATAGCATTATCAAAAATGGTAATAAAAAACAGAGTTACCCTCAGAATTTCATTGATAATAATGTCAAGAAGGAAAATAAGGATGAGGTAGTCAATGGTTTTAATAATTTTTTTGTAAATATTGGACCAAGCTTGGCAGAAAAAAAATCCCAATTCCCAACCTGAGGATTGGGATAATACTCTCATAGAAAGAAATCCCTGTTCAATGTTCCTCACAGCAGTGGATGGAAAAGAAATTATAGACATTATGAATAATTGTAAATATAAAACATCTACCGATTTAAATGAAATTGATATGGTGGTGGTAAAACAGGTCATTGAATGGATTGTAGAACCATTAACATACATCTGTAACTTATCATTTCAAACCGGTAAATTTCCCAATCAAATGAAAATAGCTAAGGTTGTGCCGCTGTATAAGACTGGGGATAGACACCACTTCACAAATTATAGACCTGTTTCTTTGCTTCCACAATTTTTCAAATTATTAGAAAAGTTATTCAATAATAGATTAGACAAATTCATAAATAAACATAAATTACTTACTGATAGTCAATATGGATTCAGAGCACATAGTTCAACATCACTTGCATTAATAGAATCAGTTGAGGAGATTACAAACGCCATAGACCACAAATTACATTCAGTTGGAATATTTATAGACCTTAAAAAGGCTTTTGATACAATCAATCATGACATATTAATCAATAAACTTGAACAGTATGGGATTAGGGGGTTGGTGTTGCACTGGGTGAGAAGCTACTTAAGTAACAGAAAACAGTTTGTGAAGTTGGGGGAATATACATCATCATGCTTGGACAATGCTTGTGGCGTCCCACAGGGGTCAGTATTGGGTCCAAAAGTGTTTCTAATTTATATAAATGATATTGTCAATGTTTCCAAAATATTAAAATTAGTATTATTTGCAGATGACACAAGCATTTTTTGTTCAGGGGGGGATTTGCAGGAGTTACTGAGGAGGATCAGTATAGAAATGGGAAAATTGAAAATATGGTTTGACAGAAACAAATTATCATTAAACTTAAGTAAAACAAAATACATGTTATTTGGCTATTGTAATACAGACATACAGGTTCAGTTACAAGTCGAGAGGGTAGATATTGAAAGGGTACATGAAAATAAGTTTCTGGGGGTGATAATAGATGATAAGATAAACTGGAAGACTCATATAAAACATATACAAAGTAAACTGTCAAGAAGCATTTCAGTTCTAAACAAAGCGAAACATATTCTGTACCACAACTCACTCCGCATTCTTTACTGCTCACTGGTTTTACCATATTTACAGTACTGTGCAGAGGTATGGGGTAATACTTATAAAGGTACAACACAATCACTATCAGTAAGAATTATTCATAATACTGGCTATAGAGATCATACAAATCCACTATTTTTACAATCCAAATTCTTAAAATTCACAGACTTGGTTCATTTTCAAACAGTACAAATCGTGTATAAAGCAATAAACAATTTACTTCCAGCAAATATTAAAAATATGTTTTTTTAACAGATCAGGGGATTGCAGTCTGAGGGGGAAATTTAATTTAAAGCATCAGTGGGCACGAACAACATTAAAAGGTTTCCGTATTTCTGTCTGTGGGGTGAGGATGTGGAACAGATTGGGAGTGGGGCTCAAGCAATGTCCAAGCATGAACCAGTTCAAACAGCAGTACAAAAATACGTTTTTTTCTAGGTATAGGGAGGAGGAAGGGTAATGAGGGTTAGGGTGTTTTTGTTTTTTGCTTCGGCTTGTAAATATATAGTATTTTGTATGTAAGTAGGTATGTGTAGGTGTATATTTATGTTTGTGTATATATATATGTGTGTATATATATATATATATATATATATGTGTATGTATGTTGATATATATATATATATATATATATATATATATATATGTATATGTGTAAATATATATGTGTATGTATGTTGATATATATATATATATATATATATATATATATATATATATATATATATATATATATATATATATATATATTGATATCGGTTTAGGTGTGTAGGAATCTATGTGTATATGTGGCAAAGGGTATTACTGGTTGTGGGGAAGAAGGGGTAGGGATAAATAAGCTGATGCTTCACCCTACCCCTTTTTGGACATGTTGGGTACACAGTAGGAACTTTTTTGTTGTTGTCTTTACTGATCTATCTTGTAAATGTTGTTGTATCAAATGTTCGAAATAAACAGTTTTCATTCATTCATTCATTCATTGTGATCTGATGATCTCGCAGTCGTCGCGGTCACCTGGTGCCGGCTCTTCTCCTGGTCCAATTGACGCTGTGGCTTCCTACTGTTCAACTGCCTGGAGTGGGCCGTGTCCTCCACTCCACAGACCGTTTGACATTATAATTTATTCTGCTCACTGTGTGTTATTAAATCTCAGTTATTCACTCCCTTCTTCTCTGCTTCTGTTGCGTTTGGGTCCGGTCAAACTCTGGGTCGGGCTTCAAACCCGCATCCAATCCATAACATACATGCTCTTAAGTAATTCCTCAAGATGAAAGGTTGTGCACCCGTGGACATTTGTCTATGGTGACACCTTTGTGGATGTCAGTAAAGTCAGGAGGTGGGCTAGATTTCTGAAGGGTGAAAATCCAGCCATAAGTGTCTATCACCAGGCTCATAGCGGGAAAAGTTGTAACCATTTTCTGGGGGCAGATGGCATAGTCCTCACTGAATTTTTGGAACACTGAGCATGTCATGTCCGACTAATATCTGTACAACTGCAAGAAAAACTGCAGGCATGCTTGTTCTGGAAAAGACTCAGTTCTTCAGCATGACAATGCTTGCTCAAATACGAGTTGACAAACACAGGATGCACTGCTGCGCCTGAAATCTTACCACACCGCTGTACAGTCTGGATCTTGTGTCAGATTTTTTTCCTTTTTCAGCAAGCTGAAAGAACACTTGAAGGGGCACAGGACCAGTGACTCACAGCTGCTTGCACCTCTGCATCAGTAGTGTAAAGGAGAAGTCACCCAATTTATTGAGGGACAGGATACAAAAACTCTGACTTTGGCCTAAGTGTGTGGAAAGGGTCGCGACTATGTGGAAAAGTCATGACACTGCCGCAAGAACATTTCGAGCTTTAAGCAGATATGCGGTTAATGTATGTTACTTGTTATTGAAATAGTAGGACACAGACGCTTTCAGCCATCCATCATAGGTTTATTACATGAAGAGCAAACACGCTTATCACCTCCTAGTTGTGTTTTGAACCATCCTATTATTGTGAACACTGGACTGTATGTATAATGCTGTTTCGCTGCAACATCACAAGAAAAACAGAAATGTTGCCACTATTTCCTCACAGTGAGAAGGTCCCAAGTTTTTTTTTCAGACCTGTGTGGAATTTTCATCTTCTCCCAGCTTCCTCCTACTTCATGACACATGTACATTAGGTGAATTGGTGGCTCTAAATTGACTGTAGAATTGAATGTGTCTATCTATATGTGCTGGCCCTGTGACAGACTGTCAGCCTGTCTAGGATGTACAGAACCTCTCACCTAATCCCAGACAGCAAATGGATCTGGGCCGGATGTAGATCTCGTACCATTCCTGAAAAGGGATCCGGTCCACACAATTTTTGCACCCTGGCCCAGATCCAGCACGGCTCCATTTTACAATTCTGGAACAGATCCAGAACAGATCTGAACCGGCTCTGCCAAAGACCAACCGTTTACAGCCCATATCTGGCACAGATCTGGGACAGATTTGGTCTGCATCATGGCACCATGTCAGGAACATGGGGTTAGCATAATGATAAGCAATTTTATCTGCACTCAGCAGAAACTATCCATTAGTGGTTATAAACTCAGTGCTGTGAAAATGTCACTGAGGTTTTTAAAGTTTTATGGGGGTACGTTTTGAGGAGCCGAGGAAACTGATTTGTATCTGTAACACACAGATCAGTGTCCACGGACTCATAAAACTTGCTTGTCGTAAAGAAAAAAAAAACGCTCTATGATAAGCATTTAAAAAACACCAGTGACGATCATGAATACAGAGTACACACTAACACCCCACCTCCTCCCCATGATGAAATCCGCACATCCCGCGGATTCGCAGTTTTTACAGCCGTGAGCTTATAACCACTAATGGATAGTTTCTGCCCAGTGCAGATAAAATTGTTTATCGTTATGCTAACCCCATGTTCCTGCCAGAGTGCCGTGATGCGGACCACATCTGTCCCAGATCCGTGCCAGATATGGGCTGTAAACAGTTGCTCTTTTGGAGATCCGGTTCAGTTCTGGTCCGGATCTGTTCCAGAACTGTAAAGTGGAGCTGTGCCGGATCTGGGCCAGGGTGCAAAAACTGTCTGGACCAGATCCATTTTCAGGAATGGTACCAGATGTTGGACTACATCCAGCCCGGATCCATTTGCTGTCTGGGATGACTACTGGGATAGGCTCCAGTCTCTCCATGATCTCTTACTGGAATAAGTGTGCATCAAAAATGGATGGAGGATGGATGGATAAATAATTTAAATTAATTACACATCTTCAGTACATATGCTACTGTACATTAGGGTGGTCCTCTACAGTATGCCAAAAATAAAAATGTGACTTTCTTAAGGTGTTTCCTGACAAAATTGTTCATCTTGATGAGAAAACATTTTGTGTAAAATTTTATTTCGATATGACTATTTTTTACCACTGCTGCACACAGGGTGGAAATTGCAGTGGTTGTACATATTAGTGCAAACCAGCAATAGTAATGTACCTGTTCACAAATGAAATACAAATTGAAACAACAATCCTTTCTCCTTTAACTGACCATACAGGAGAGATAAAAAGAGTATTACTTGTCACTGTCCACCTATTTGATGAAAACAGTCATGGGGAGTGGCCTTTGGTTCTGATGTTTTTCGCCTCCGGGAATTGATGTTGATGCCATTCAGCAACTTGCAGCAGGTATTGGTGCTGCTGTTCATCCTTCGTTAGGATCTCATTGTAATCCTGGATAAGTGTAACTCCTCCCTCAGCAAAATCACTGACAGCAGCAGTGTTATTGAGGACCTGCTGTCACGACTGGAACGACGAGTCATCATCCCACTGTGAGGGGTCCTTGACGAGGACGTCCATGTTGACGTTGAATTCCTCAAAAATGTGACCTGAGGCAGATGTAACAAAATCTGTCACTAATGAACTCATGTATCCAGTCCATGACTCAAAATTTCACTCACACATCACAAAAAAACAGGGGCCAGGTGGCAGCTGGTAATATTTTTCAAATCTCATGAAATTTCACCTAATTGATTTTTACCCCTAAAGGAACCAAAAAAAAAAAAAAAATGAAGCACCTTGAAAAAGTTAAAGTTTGTTTTTCAGGTCCACCCTAATGCTGGATTTACTCAAAAAGTCAAAAAGTGTAGAAGACTCAACACAATATACAAATACTGATTTGTGAAAATGAAATCAGATGAGTTCTGTGTCGGTATGAACACATATGTAAGTTGGATAGTAGCGGGAAATAGCCTGCTCTGAACGGTATACTTTGAAAACCAAAAAGGGCCAAGAGGGTGTAGGTTTTGAAAACCTGCTCCCTCTTGGCCCTTTATGGATTAATATGGACACTACTGCTGCAGAACAACCAAAACCTATCTCAACAACACAAACAATGCCAAGAAATATTGGACATGTAATGCTTTACTGTAGACTGGCATTTCAAATGCACATGCAGGCTTTTGCCTGGACAACATATTCACCTTGGACATTACATCAGGTCAGGTCTGAGAACATGCACAGAAAGTGCGTTGCTGCATCCACCTCAATATGGGACTACCCTGGGTCCTGAATAGTAACCACCCATCAATACAACCTGTTCATCCCAACATCCAGAAAGTAGCCATCAATCTGCTGCAGCCAGGTGAAATGTAAGTTGTCCCTTTACCTTCTCCCTATACTGGAGTCCTCAATACTGAGAAGTCTGTGTAATGGGTCATGCCCAGAGAAATAGAATAGAAACTTTGTCATTGCACATATATACATACATACAACGAAACTTGTCATCTGCAATTAACCCATTATAGTTAAAGTTAGACACAATCCAACCACTAGGAGCAGTGGCCAGTCACAGTCCGGCACCCTGACAACGCAGAGCCCAGGCCAGTACGTAGGGTTTAAGTAGGTCAGCTAAGTAGGGACATGTTAGTCCGTGAATAATTTTATAGGTTAACAGCAGAACCTTAAAATCTGATCTCACAGGGACAGGAAGCCCGTGAAGGGATGCTAAAATGGGTGTGATGTGGTCAAACTTTCTGCTTTGTGTCAAAAATCTGGTAGCATCATTTTGAACCAGAGACCCCTAATGCTGGACTGTGGTAAACCAGAAAATAGAACATTGCAGTTGTCCAATCTAGAAAGAGACAAATACATGAATCAAGGTCTCAGCATCAGCCATAGACAGGATGGGATGAATCTTGGCTATATTTTGCAGGTGGAAGAAAGCAGTCCTTGTAATATCTCTAATGTGGAGGTCAAGGGACAATGTAGGATCCAAAATTGTACTTGTGTTCTTTTTCTTTAATTTGATCATAATAGCCCCCCAAAAAACATTTAATTTGTTTTATGTCATTGTTTTGTTTGTTTAGCGGAATATGTGCTTCAACAAACAGTCTCCACACTCTTAACCCGAATAAGTTGAGTTTACTAGAAAATTGCGTGGAAACCCGTTGCCTTAAACCACTTTAGTTTTTACACAAGCTAAAACTAATCAGGTTAAGTTGTATTAACACATCAAAGTAGTAGTTGTTACTCAAAATCATTAGTTCACATAAATGATTTCTCTTTGTTGTATAAAATAACAACATTAAGTTAAACATACATAAACATATATAACAAATAACATACATATTATTAATCACTACTTAAAATAATTTGTTAATATAAGTTATTTTATTGTAATTTAATTAAACCACCTTGATTTTGAGATTATTGTACTAAATACATTGTTTCAACAAAAGTGTATGGGAGGGGAGAAATTAAAAAATACATTTATATATGTTCCAAAGACTTTTATTTAACATTTAAAGGAACACTTCAAAACATCTTGTCAACGAAGACAAGTTAAAAGTGCAAACACGAGCAAATATGAACATAGTGCTAAAAATGCATGCCATATTGTGAGTAGAAGAGAGAGAGGAAAAAAAAAAATCAATGACATGCTCTGAAACTGCACTGTAAAAAAAATAACTGGCAAATGTTTACTCAAAAAATAACACAGCAAATAAATAAAGTGGCAATAAAGTGACACATATCATTGAATAGATTTTAAGTTCTACAGAGTTACACAATTTTGATTAAAAAGTACTGAATATATTAAACCTAAACAAAAAAAAATTAAGTAAAATCTATTCAATTATATTATGTCATTTATATACTGATCTATACGCACACACTGAACACAGACACATGGTGCACTTTGGAAACAAAATCAATAGTTATATTACTTGCCACTTTATATACTGACCTATACACTCACACTGAACGCGGCTACATGTTGCGCCTTGGGAACAACAAAAGAAATTCAGTTATACTATGTGCCACTTTATATACCTATTATATACTGACTTATACATTCACACTGAACACGGCCACAATGTTGTGCCTTGGAAACAAACAAAAACAAAACAGCAGCCATAACTTCTCACAGTAGACTCACCATAGCTTTTCTTTACATTGTAAGCTGGTTTGTCAATGTTTGTAACTTGGGTTTCAGTTCGCTGTGGCCCAATCCAAGAAGTACCTGTTGGATGAACTGGAATGTGAGCTTCATTGACTTTGGGTAGTTGAGATGCAGTGCATACGCAAGTCCAAACAGGATGCACATAGCTTTTGGCAGGTCTTGAATGTTGTTCATCACAACTTCTCCCTCAATGACAATCTTTAATGAGGCTGTACTGAGATGCAGGGAAGATGAGAGCACAGCACCTTCATGCTCAATGAGGAGGATCCCAATGTCAAGTTGGCGGTATGAGTCACCATCATCAGTATCCTTAAGAAGCAATATCAACATGAGAACACAATCACATTTCTCATTTATTAATCAACAATATCAAGCAATATAATCCAATAACATGCTAGAGTGGTAAACACATCACCCAGCAAGGTTGGAAAGAGCTGTTATTAAGGTTACCAAGTGTACATTTTTAACTGTATGAGGGTGCTGGGAGACGGGAGATCATGGCAGACTGGAAACCTCAACAAATCACACAGACACTAACCAGATGGACAGATTGTACAAGTGGTAAGTGGAACCATATCTTATTCTTGAATTGTATAAAAACTATGTTCACAGGGTTTAACAAAGAAAGGAACTATAAAATCATGGTGAAAATTCAATACTATGCAGTCCAGAGGTCTCATGTACAAAGCGTGCGTACGTCCATTTGTATGCTCACGTTCAGATGTATCAAAAGGGAAATGACCATGGAAATGTGCGGTGCGTCACGCAAAAATCGTGGCTGGCCTACGCATGTTTCTACAGCTGTTGTTCCACTGCTGACACGTAGGTGATGCTGGGAACCGTTAATAGTGTGAAAACAGGAAGTCATCAGAGTGATGTGCACATCAGAGACACTGATGAACATTTAACACACCTACGTGTTTGCCATTATATGGGTGGATATAAAAACCATGCGCAAAGTGATGCGTAAAATGGCACTTACAGTGGCTGCATTAGCATGTTAGAGGACCTTGCGAATGGTGCAATCTGACATGAGCGTGTATTCAGGTAACGCAAGAATTTACTTGTAAATGATAACTGGCTCATAAGCCGATTTTGATTACCAAGAACAGGGTTACTATAGTTGCGCGTAGCACTGCCATCGGTGCAGAGCCGTGCCCACAAAGGTGTTGACCACGCTGGGGTTCCTGACAACAGGTGCATTCCAGCATGAGGTCACCAATCAGCCAGGACTGGGCCTGCCAGGACTCTGTCTGTGTGTGTGTGTGTGTATATATATATATATATATATATATATATATATATATACACTCAACAAAAATATAAATGCAACACTTTTGGTTTTGCTCCCATTTTGTATGAGATGAACTCAAAGATCTAAAACTTTTTCCACATACACAATATCACCATTTCCCTCAAATATTGTTCACAAACCAGTCTAAATCTGTGATAGTGAGCACTTCTCATTTGCTGAGATAATCCATCCCACCTCACAGCTGTGCCATATCAAGATGCTGATTAGACACCATGATTAGTGCACAGGTGTGCCTTAGACTGCCCACAATAAAAGGCCACTCTGAAAGGTGCAGTTTTATCACACAGCACAATGCCACAGATGTCGCAAGATTTGAGGGAGCGTGCAATTGGCATGCTGACAGCAGGAATGTCAACCAGAGCTGTTGCTCGCGTATTGAATGTTCATTTCTCTACCATAGGCCGTCTCCAAAGGCGTTTCAGAGAATTTGGCAGTACATCCAACCAGCCTCACAACCGCAGACCATGTGTAACCACACCAGCCCAGGACCTCCACATCCAGCATGTTCACCTCCAAGATCGTCTGAGACCAGCCACTCGGACAGCTGCTGGAACAATCGGTTTGCATAACCAAAGAATTTCTGCACAAACTGTCAGAAACCGTCTCAGGGAAGCTCATCTGCATGCTCGTCGTCCTCATCGGGGTCTCGACCTGACTCCAGTTCGTCGTCGTAACCGACTTGAGTGGGCAAATGCTCACATTCGCTGGTGTTTGGCACGTTGGAGAGGTGTTCTCTTCACGGATGATGCGAAGGAGATGTGTTGCACTGCATGAGGCAAATGGTGGTCACACCAGATACTGACTGGTATCCCCCCCCAATAAAACAAAACTGCACCTTTCAGAGTGGCCTTTTATTGTGGACAGTCTAAGGCACACCTGTGCACTAATCATGGTGTCTAATCAGCATCTTGATATGGCACACCTGTGAGGTGGGATGGATTATCTCAGCAAAGGAGAAGTGCTCACTATCACAGATTTAGACTGGTTTGTGAACAATATTTGAGGGAAATGGTGATATTGTGTATGTGGAAAAAGTTTTAGATCTTTGAGTTCATCTCATACAAAATGGGAGCAAAACCAAAAGTGTTGCGTTTATATTTTTGTTGAGTATATATGCCTGAATATAAAAGCTGCAGACAGAGCGTAAGTGAAGCAGAGGTGAAGTCCTTTTTTTTGTCTAGGTGAACTTCAGAGCTTTCAAGCTGAGCAGCGGCTCATCTCAGCTCACCTCCGAGGTGATGGCCGGTCTCCAAGAATTACGCATTTTGGACCGATTACCATGGTAACGGTCCAAGATGGGAAAATATCAGACTGGTTGTCATCCAGTCAGAGTGCACATGACGTCGCAGCCATATAATAAATCTGGATATTTTTTGTGCTTACGCCAGTTTTTGGGTTTTGGTGTACGCCATGTTTTAGTAGGAAATCCACACAAGTCTTTCTAAATGAGGCCCCTGGTCCTTTAAGATGCTCTTTGAGACAATATGGCATTACTTACAAAGACTGCTTTGTAGAAGTCTGCGGGGTTGTCACCAAGGATAACAGGAAGTCCTCTGAGCACCAGTGTCCGAACAGCTGTTGGCTCTGTAGACTTTTGGAGAGTAAAAGACAACACAAGTTACCTTGGTAGAATGACAAGAAATTAACGGTCTATAACAGTGGTGTCCAAAGTATTCCAGAAGGGGCCAAAAGGGTGCAGATTTTCTTTGCAGCCACTGACTCCACCAGGTGTTTTCACCGATGAACTCATCCTATCTGCTTAAAGTGATGTTAATCACTGAAATCACCTGTTGGAATCAGTGGCTGCAAAGAAAACCTGCACCCTCTTGGCCCTTTCTGGAATACTTTGGACACCACTGGTCTACAAGAGAGCTGAACCAACAAAAACCAATACTAATTGTATTGCAAAACTAATACAGTAGAAGTTTTGTGACATAACGTTGTCATACATAAGCTGTGGAAAAACGATGCAAGTGCATTATGGGTATAGACTAACCTTGGTCTGTTGTGAAAGCTGTGTCAACAGCTCCCCAGCGCTCCCTCTCTTTGCTCGAAATATCTCGATAAGATGTTGACTGTGTCGATCAATGCCTTCATAGAATTCTTTCTTGAGGTCCTTGCCCACAATCCTGTTGAACTCCATGTAAACCTGAAAAACACAAATGGGCAATGGAATAAATTAATAAAAGATGACAAATGGATGTGCACAGACATCAAACAACAAAAAAGCTAGAATGCATTATATCTTCATCGTACCTGAGATTCTGTGAAAAGAGCAGGCCAGCGTTCCACCATCTGGCTTATGGCAGGTTCAGACTCCACCACCTCTTTTCTTCTCAAAGCAAATGTCAGGTCCATCTTCTGTTTCACAACTGGTCCATTTGGTGTTCTCTTCTGCATTTCATTAACAAGGTCCTTATGGGCACCCTCAAGGGCTGCCTGATCAAATCCCTCTGGAAAGTTGGGCAAATAGTTGAGTTCGCCTTTCTTTGCCTTCTTGATATTCTTGTTAACTGGTTGGTCTTCTCCTGAATGCCGTCCCCATTTACCGGCATTTATGGCGACATCAAGGCATCCTGAGCTCCTACGCTTTGTTCTGTAATTAGCCATTTTATATTTTAGACTATTTTTCCAACCACTGCAGCGACTGGTGGAGCCTCGTTCCTGGAGAGAGGGGTGCTTACTTATCAGTGCTAGTGCAACACTTTCAAATTGAGCATTATTTGGGTATGGTGTGTAGCTATACATGCTCTCTGCCAATTTTTCAAGGATCTCGTGTTTAAGCTCTTTTGATACTTTCAGGAGTGTTCCATCCCTAAGACACAGCAGATCTGCTTGCCTAAGTCTATATTCTACATCAACAGAAAAGGTTGGGATATCAAAAAACTCTGGTCACCGTGTCTGTCGCTCCTGAGATAAATTCATCTCCTGAGATGAATGTGATAGGATCTCCGTATCTGCTGCACTGAGTGTATCACTCAAGATTTCATCAGATGTTAACACAGGCACCAGCTCAAGTACAGGGATGACTTTGACTGTTGTTTTTTCTGGAAGGTCTTCAATATCTGTCAGATTGCATAGTTCACCATTGAATTCAGGATCCTTGTATTGGAGATTGAAGTTGTAATCAAGTCCCAGTGATTCTTTCAGCTTGCTTATCAAATCCTCCACTGTAGCAGGCCTCATATTCAGGATGACCTTTCTTATATCTGCCTCTGTGAGAATGACCCTTAAGGTCAACTTCTGGTGTGCCATCATCTAGAGAATAGAAATAAGTAGCTCATTAGAAATATAAGAACATATATTACTTTTACTATTAGAGGAAAGTTAGTTACAATAAAACTTTGTGTGACAAGTGCAATGCATAATCATGAAACAGCTGAGTACATTGGTGAAAAAAAGCTGCAAAATGAGAGAGCCATGTTACTTGGATTGATTAAAGCAATCCTCCTTGTGCCTTTTTAACACTGAATATAATGCTTGAGTGTCACTATTAAATTGTCTCCAAATCTGTATGCTGGAAGAGGGAAAACATCATTCAGCTCTTTTAGTTGCACGACACAAAGAGAGGGGTTAGTGCCCTCACAGAGTTCAAAAGATCGGAGATGCTCGTGGTACCATGCCGTCATCATGTTGCAGACAAACAAGATCTCTTTGTTAATTGCCACAATCTGTTTGATTTGCCTAAATTCAGGGAGGCCTGAGCATGAACTGACAAACTATCATATCAGTGCAATATCTAATTCCATCTACAGAGACTGATGATGCAACAAGAACAGTTGCAAGCTGAGGAACTTTCTGGCAGAAAACTTGTTGGACATTCTCAGGGTAAGATTTGATCAATGCTGTAGACACCTTGTCCATTTCAGTTGAGGGTTTGAAAAATGAACTTGTGTCCATATAGTAAGCCATCATTTTCTGATGCTTTACAGCCAGTGTAAGAGCTACATTTCTGAAGTTGTGAGCATTACGAATAACCCGTTTGAAAAATTTGTGCTTTCCCTCAAAGCGCATTGTCCAGACATCTGAAAGTGGGCCAAATGCCTTAATCAGTTGAGGATAATGTTCAATGAAGTGATGTTTTGGACGTAGGCTGAAATCAGAGAATGTACTTTGCAACAGTTCTCTGTGTTCTGACACTTTGCAGTCAAGAAAATGTATTGACTCTTCAGTGTGCCTTGTTGCTACAGCCAACTCAACAATGTCTTTAAGGAGCATCAGAATGTTCCATGCATTGTCTCCTTCAGGTACTTTATGGCCTATGAGAAGTGGGAGCAATCTGAGTAATGCCCAGTTCTCATGGCCATTTCCTCCTATGGTTCCTTTGGTAGAAAAGCCACGGGAAATAGGCTGAGGCTGGTCAGTTTTGTCATTAAAGGCATATGCAAAAGACTTGATAGTGTGGTTCAGTGTTTCTAAAGTGAAATACTTCTTAGAAATCAGGTCTGAAATGCAGAGTGATAACTCAATAGGAACAATGCCTTCCAAAAGGTCATGCAGGATGTCAGGGGGATAACCACAAACAACATGAAAGTATTCCAGACTGTCAGTCAATACACATATTCCTTTCACACCATACTCTTTAGCCACAGTGGGATCTTGCCGTACCTCCTGCACCTGCCGGTTGTGTGTGTCTCTAGTTCTGGGTTCAAAGGTGTCTGAACGTACCTCCTTGTCTTGGATCTCTTTCCTCATCACCATGCAGAATCTGCAGAATCTGTCCACTGTGAAACTCTCGTAGAATCCTGCAAGTGAATGAGCGGCCAAGTTATCAGCAGCCACATATAACACCGTGCCTTTGACACATTCTCCCAACTTCTCAACATATACACCATGTTGCTCCAAAGAGACCAGATCTTGTATGAGAGGATGGAGAATTCTGGAATAGCCATATTCTTTTACATCAGTTGCTTTACACAAAAGAGCAAACTGAATGGAGTGGAGTGTGGACCTGTATTTTGATGGCACATTAGCTATCACCCAATACACTGCACTCATTTTGTGTTTCTTTTTCGATGTTCCTAAAGGATTGGACACTTCAAAGTCATCTGTGTAAAGTCCAACAGCGATTTTGAACTCCTCACCTTTAAGGAGGTCATTTTCTTTACAGTATGTACCATCTCTGTATGTACTATACTCATGTGGCACATGCTTTTGTACTGGAAGAACTTTGTCTAAAATATCATCCCTGTTCAACATTTTCTGTAGCACTGCATGTAAAGGAACATATACAACACTAGCTTCTTTTTCTCTATCAATAATGTACTCTACTGGCATAACGACTGTGAAGTTCTTCCTGACATATGCTGCTCTTTTTTTAGTGGTTGATAAGGAGCCATTCTTGCCACAAAATCTCCTTATGATATTGCTCTCTGAAGCAGCTTTAACTAACTGTCTCACAACGGAATCATCTACATTTGTATGTTGTTTTAGAATATCCTTGACAGACTTATGCAGCAGTGGCTGGGAGAGTTCACACATCTGTGAAAGCTGTTGTATGATTTCTTGTACAGAACACTCTGGAATATGAAGGACTGTTTGCATCTTTAAAAAAAGAGCTGCCAGATTGTGCTCCAGCTGTTCCCCTAGATCATGAAGCTCTTCACTGCTGGAATCCTCACTCTCCTCTAAATCAGGGGTGTCATCTGGAGGCACATGTTCTTCAAGGGTCATTTCATTAGTATTAACACCAGACACTATTGTTGGCTTGAACATCCTCCAATTCTCTGTCCTGTGCTCTTTACTTTTATGTGCATTAAATGTGGAGTACACATTAGTGTGAAAGTTACAGCCTGTATATGGACACTGGACTCTGTGATTAACTTTTAAATGTGTACTACGCAGGTGAGTGAAAAAAACTGCTTCAGTACAGGGTGCTGAAAAATCACATAACTGACAGTGAAAGGTTACATGGGCAGTTTCACACAGTTGAGCATCCTTGGCTGTCTGGTGAATCTTAGATAAGTGGACCTTAAGTGCATTGATGGAGTTAAATGTGCACAAACACAAGGAATTTGGATCTGTAATTACAGTAGTAGTTTCTGTGGTTATGGATTAACTAATACATTTTCACATTCATTTTATTTTGTGTCCTGATGTTTATTAGTATCTATTATTTACATTACAGACCAATTTATTATTAAATTTTTAATTATTATTTGATTTATTATTAGAGTTTTATTGATAATTTAATTATTGAATTTAATTATATGCAAATATTGTATTGTATGCAGTCAAAATGATGGCTATGGCCATTCTAGTAGTTATCACATTCTGCTAAGCCCTGATTGAGATTTGGTCACTCCAGGATATTTAAGTTTTTCTTTTCTTTTTTTTTCAACGTTTTCTGTGTAAATATGGCAGTGTGTGTAGGGGTCACTGTCTTGCTGGAAACCAAATCTTCCATGGTCTTGTACAGTATCAGGATCATATTTTGCTCTCTGTGCAGTATCATGATGATGATGATTGTTGTTTGAATTTTAGTAAAAAAAAAAAAAAATAATAATAATAATAATAATAATAATAATAATATTAAGCCTCCACAAGCCTCATTATGTTCTTACCAGATGGTAGAACTTTCATCCACCTGACTTTAAAGTTTCCTTCTTGCCTTTCGGCAAGTTCAAGCTGAGGTTATGTGTTTGTCTGTGCTGCTCTGCCATGAAACTTTAATGAAACATTCAAGTGAATAAATGCATTTGTTTGGTGAGTCAGTGAGTTCAAATTGTATTAGTTGCCACTGTGAAAGTGTAGCAGCAGGGCAGCACATTTTTCAAAATGTGGACACTTTTCTCTGTGGTGGCAACAAGTTATGAGAGGAGATGGAGACAGTCGGTATTATAACACAACAACAGTGAGGAAAGATTTCACACATGCACAAAGGGCTTTATCTTCCACCCAGCAGCAAGCAGCCAAGAGCACAATGCAAGTGTTATTACTCATTTACACCCAATGGAGTCTTCATTTAAAAAAACAGCACCCATGTGGGTGCTCTAAACCACAACACCATTTGGCATTATGTGGGTGTGTTCAGACAAAAAGCTATTGTCTATCACAAGAAAGCGATTGCACCTTAGACCAAGAACAACTGACCTAAAGCAGAGGGCCCTCATTTATCAAACTGTGAAAAAGTTCTAAATGCTGTTCTAAGAACATATTTTAGTATGTGCACAAGTACACAAAATCTGTATTTATCAAACAGACGGATGCTGTTCGGGCATCCTTCTGTCTCAGAAGACAATGGAGTGTTGCACCATGGATCAGACCGTTTTTGTGTTGCAGCGTCTGCTGTGGCTGAACAGCCCGATGCGTGACCGGCACACCCTGTTACAGTTGCTGCAGTTGTAATTGTTGGTGTTGGTAGCAGCTGACGGCTGACTCTGTAGTCTGCGTGTCCTCCGTTCCTCCCACTTGGTGTTCCTATTTTCCTCGGCTAGCTGGATCCCAGCCTTCGTGATGTATCGCCAGCTGGTGCGGTTAGGTGTTGCCATCTCCAGGTCAGCAGGGTTTATGCCACCTGCCCTTAGGTTGCGTTTGCACACGTCTTTGAAACAAAGTGCAGGACATCCTCTGGGCCTGAAACTGGTAGCCAGCTCACCATATAGTATGTCTTTGGGGATGCGGCCATCGTTCATGCGGCAGATGTGGCCAAGCCAGTGCAGGCGTCTTTGTGTGAGTATGGTGAACATACTTGGCATCCCAGCCTGACCCAGGACATCCTTGTTTGTGACACAGTCCTGCCATCTAATGCCCAAGAGTCGTCTGAGACAGCACATGTGGAACGTGTTCAGTCTGTGTTCTTGGCGGGTGTATAGGGTCCATGCTTCACTGCCATAGAGAAGGGTGCTCAGCACACATGCTTGGTATACCTTCATCTTAGTGCTGATTGTCAGCATGGTGTTGTCCCGTACTCTCTTCGCAAGACAGGCCATTGCTGATGCTGCCTTGCCAATTTGCGTGTTCAGCTCGACATCCAGGGAGAGGTTGCTCGAGATGGTGGAGCCGAGATAGATAAAGTTCTCGACAGTTTCGAGAATATGGTTGTCAGTAGTGATCTGAGGGATGTTGCTGACATCTTGGCCCATAATGTTGGTCTTCTTCAGACTGATGGTGAGGCCAAACTCCATGCAGGCATCCGCAAAGCAGGTAATGAGTTGTTGCAGTGCTTCCTCGGTGTGAGCAGTGAGCGCAGCGTCATCTGCAAAGAGCATCTCCCTGATGAGGACTTTGCAGACTTTTGTTTTGGCTCGCAGGTGTGCCAAGGTGAAGAGGCTGCCGTCACTCCTAGTATGATGGAAGATGCCATCTTCAGATTGTTGGAAGGCATAGCGTAGCAGCAGTGAGAAAAAGATACGGAAGAGTGTTGGGGCGAGGACGCAGCCTTCCTTCACGCCACTCTTGATCGGGAAGGAGTCAGTAGATGATCCATCATACTGAACAGAGCTATTCATGTTGTCATGGAAGGATGTTATCTTCAGGAGCTTGGGCGGGCATCCAATCTTGTGTAGGAGGGCAATGAGGCCCGTTTGGCTGACTAGGTCAAATGCCTTGGTTAAGTCAATGAAGGCAATGAACAGGGGACGTCTCTGCTCACGGCACTTCTCTTGAAGCTGTCTGAGGGAGAAGGCCATGTCTATTGTGGACCTTGCAGCACGAAAGCCACACTGCGATTCTGGGTAGACCTGCTCAGCAAGTTTCTGCAGTCTGTTAAGGCCAACACAGGCGAAGGCTTTACCCACTATGCTGAGGAGAGATATGCCACGATAGTTGTTACAATCGCTGCAGTTTCCTTTGTTCTTGTAAAGCGTGATGATCTTGGCATCACGCATGTCCTGGGGTATGGTCCCTTCCTCCCAGCATTGCAGCAAAAGGTCATGAAGGTGGCTGAGAAGAGATCTCTTCTTGCCAACTTTGATGATCTCGGCTGGAATGTCGTCACTGCCAGGTGCTTTGCCACAGGCTAGTGAGTCGATAGCCTTGCTGAGCTCCACGATGGTGGGTGGAGTGTCAAGCTCTTCTATAGTTGGCAGGTGGGTGACGTTATCAATGACTATGTTGGTGACAATATTTTCCCGGGAGTAGAGTTCCTGGTAGTGTTCAGCCCATCTCTCCATCTGTTTGTTATGGTCTGTAATGATCTCACCTGAGGTTGATTTGAGTGGAGCAATCTTGATGGTACTTGGTCTAAATGCTTTCTTCATACCTTCGTACATGGCATGGATATTCCCACAGTAAGAAGAGATCTGAATGTCCTGGCAGAGCTTCAGGCAGTGCTCATTGGCACACTTACGGTTAATTCGTTGAGCACTGTTACAGGCATCTCATAAGGCAGTCAGTGTCTTATCAGAGGGCTGTCTCTTGTGTTCAGTTTATTTTTTCAATTTATTTTCATTTATATAGCACCAAATCACAACAGCGTTGCCTCAAAGCGCTTCACACAGGTAAGGTCTAACCTTACCAACCCCCAAAGCAACAGTGGTAAGGAAAAACTCCCTCTGAGGAAGAAACCTCAAGCAGACCAGACTTAAAGGGTTGACCCTCTGCTTGGGCCATGCTACAAACATAAATTACAGAACAATTCACAGAACAATTCATGGACAAATATACAAGAAATGCTATTGGCGCACAGGACAGGAGGATCGCCAACACGAATACAACTCCCATCTCTGGATGGAGCTGCACCTTAAAAAGAGAGAAAAAACAGTATCAGGCATCAGAAAGACAAAAAATACTGTATAATTTGCCAGCATTAAACAACAAGAAAAACAGAGAAATACTAAGTTGATCACTGGCCACTAGCCCTAAACTTCAAAAGAACCAGAATTTAGGTAAAGTTGGGGCCGCTGCCCGCTCCAATTGCTAATGAATGAATTAAAAGAGTAAAAAGCGTAAAACAAAACTGTACCAGTATGCTAGCCATATGAAAGGGAAAATAAGTGTGTCTTAAGTCTGGACTTAAAAATCTCCACACAATCTGACTGTTTTATTGACACAGGGAGATCATTCCACAGAACAGGGGCATGATAAGAGAAAGCTCTGTGATCTGCAGACTTCTTATTCACCTTAGGGACACAAAGTAGTCCTGCACCCTGAGAACGTAAAGCCCGGGTCGGTATGTAAGGTTTAATTAGGTCAGCTAGGTAGGGAGGTGCCAGTCCATGAATAATTTTATAGGTTAGTAGCAGAACCTTAAAATCTGATCTCACTGGGACAGGAAGCCAGTGAAGGGATGCCAAAATGGGTGTAATGTGGTTGTACTTTCTGCTTTGTGTCAAACGTCTGGCTGCAGCATTTTGAACCAATTGGAGACCCCTAATGCTAGACTGCGGTAAACCAGAAAATAGAACATTGCAGTAGTCCAATCTAGAAGAGATAAATTAATGGATCAGGGTCTCAGCATCAGTCACAGACAGTATGGGACGAATCTTCGCTATATTTCGCAGGTGGAAGAAAGCAGTCCTAGTAATATTTCTAATGTGGAGGCCAAAGGACAACGAAGGATCAAAAATTACCCCAAGGTTCCTGACTTTGTCAGTGTGATGTATGGCACATGAGCCGAGGCTGAGCATTAATAAATTGATGCCGATGTCTCACTGGACCAAGAACAATCATTTCAGTCTTATCAGAGTTTAAAAGTAGGAAGTTTCTAGACATCCAACTTCTCACTGTTGCAAGGCAATCTTCTAAGGATTTTATGTGAACAAGATTACCAGCAGTTATTGGCATGTATAACTGAGTATCATCTGCATTGCAGTGAAAGGTAATTCCAAAACGCCACATTATGTGCCCAAGCGGTGCTATATAAAGGGAGAAAAGCAGGGGGCCTAAGATGGACCCCTGCGAAACCCTAAATTTCATGTCACTAAGGTTAGAGGTAGTGTTACTGTACAAAACATAGTGAGAAGGACTGGTCAAGTACGACATCAACCATGCAAGGGCACTCCCAGTGATCCCAAAAATGATTCTCCAGCCAGTAGAATATGATGATCCACAGTAGCACTGAGATCTATCAGCACAAGAACGATAGTGGTTTCCAAATCCATTGCAAGCAGAAGGTCATTCACCACTTTAGTGAGAGCTGTAATATTAAATGAAACACATGTACTATATATAAATGAAACACATGTATACTCAACAAAAATATAAACGCAACACTTTTGGTTTTGCTCCCATTTTGTATGAGATGAACTCAAAGATCTAAAACTTTTTCCGCATACACAATATCACCATTTCCCTCAAATATTACGAGGTCTGTTAGAAAAGTATCCGACCTTTTTATTTTTTTCAAAAACCATATGGATTTGAATCACGTGTGATTGCATCAGCCAAGCTTGAACCTTCGTGCGCATGCGTGAGTTTTTTCATGCCTGTCGGTTGAGTCATTCACCTGTGAGCAGGCTTTGTGTAAGCACTGGTCCACCCCTCTCGTCGTTTTTTTTATTGCGAATAAATGTCTGAATGATTTGGAGCTTTGCTGCATCAATTTTTTTCCAGAAACTGTGAGAGACCTCCAGGTGGACACCGTTCGGAAAATTAATATGGCTTTCAGGGATGATTTTATGGGGATTTATGGGTCACTCCCAGTAATCCCAAAATTATTTTCCAGCCTACCAAGTAGAATATGATGATCCACTGTATCAAATGCAGCACTGAGATCTAACAGCAACAGAACCGTAGTGGTGTCCGAATCCATTGTAAGTAGAAGATCATTCACCACTTTAGTGAGAGCCGTCTCTGTGGAATGATATTTTCTAAAAGCAGACTGCAGTGGCTCAAAGAGATTATTCTCAGTAAGATTTTCCAGAATTTTAGAGAAAAATGATAGATTTGATATCGGCCGATAGTTTTTCAATACACTAGGGTCAAGATTAGGTTTCTTAAGTAATGGTTTAATCACTGCAGATTTGAAACATTTAGGAACAGATCCAGAAGTTAAAGAAAGATTAATAATTTCCAGCACAGTCAGCCCAAGAATGGGCCACAGGTCCTTAAACAGTTTTGTTGGTATAGGATCAAATAAACAGGTTGTGCTTTTTGTTGACATTACGAGTTTTATCAGCATGCCTAGTGAGATACTATCAATTTCTGTAAATCTAGGTAATACCTCAGTAGTGGCACCCACCTCAATAGTAGGGTGTAGTGGCTGGGTTAAGGCATGCTGGGATATATTTAACCTGATGTCTTCTATTTTCTTCCCAAAGTAATCCAGGAAATATTGTGCTGTAACTACAGGTGAACTACAGGTGGTTGTCCATGCATAAGTGTTGCCACCGTGTCGAACTAGAACTTTGAGTTATACTTGTTTCTGTTGATCAAATCAGAGTAGTAGATCCGCTTTGTAGCCAATAATGCATGCTTATAGTCTAAGATAGCATCACGCCATGCAAGGTAAAATACTTCTAATTTTGAACGACACCATTTCCGTTCTAGACCTCTTGCTTTATGCTTGAGGTCACGCAGATAATCATTGAACCAAGGTGACTGTGATTTGGGGAGCACGGTTTTAACATAGGTGGTGAAATCATGTCGAGTGTAGTTTTGTGCACTGAGTTTAAACTATCCACAAGTCTGTCTACTGACTGGGTATTTCAGGCAGTCTAGCTTTGAGTTCAGTCTTAGTTGAGGAGTTGATGCATCGCCGGACACGGCAGCAAAACTGTAAACTTAATAAGTGAGTGATCAGACACCACTGATGTAGGAGGCATGATGTCAATATTCATGACAGCAATACCACGTGCGAGAACCAGATCCAGGGTATTTCCACTAATGTGCGTTGAACCCCGAATGCATTGCCGAAATCCTAATGCATCCACAATTTTCATAAATGATTTGCAGAGGGGCTCAGAAGGATTATTTATATGAATGTTAAAGTCACCAATGATCAGAATGTTATCTGCACTAGTTGACAAATTAGAGATGAACGCACCAAATTCATCTAAGAATTCAGAATATGGGCCAGGAGGCCTATATACAGTGACATAGTAATACGACTGATTTTTATTCTTCTGACCTTGGCAGTGTGTAATATCCTGAGCAGAGCGGAGAATCAGATGCTCAAACAAGTTATATTCGTAACCCCCAACAGCTAATAAGCTAAACCTAGATTTATAAATAAGAGCAACACCCCCGCCTTGCTTCGCATCATGAGGGACGTGACTAAATGTATATGCTGGTGGGCAGGCCTCATTTAAGGGAAGGACAGCTGTAGGTTTAAGCCAGGTTTCACATAGCCCAATCATATCTAAGTGAAGATCAATAATTAGATCATTGATCAACAATAATTTTGAGGACAGTGATCTTATGTTAATGAGACCCAGTTTAAGGACCTCAGTGGGGTTGACAGTTGAACTGTTTGGGTTTAGGGGTGGTTCCAGAGTAGCAAATATATAAATGCCTAGAAGTAGGTTTAGGTTTGAGACATTCCACGCGCGTTGTAGGTAGCAGACACGAAATCTTTGCTATTGCTGGAACAACCACTGGGCCATCCTCAGTTTCAACATCATCCAATATAGTAATGGGTATTAAGTTTGGAAAGCATATCCTTCTATGATTTTTATGGACACGACTATGGAAGCAGGCCACAGTCTCAACTTATTGAAATTCCCTCCCTGGCAAATAAACTGCACTATCACTATAGTGGATTTTCTGCACTAAATTCCCGCTAAGCTAAATGGATTCCACACTCACATTTGTCCTAAACCTTGCAGGGTCTCTAATTACCTGCTCTGTGGCCTGCTGTAGATTCCTAATGTTACCCTCCCTGTAGAGCTCTATCTATGTTCACAGACAAGATGGCGGTGCCTTCCCCAGTAGGGTGGAGGCCGTCCGGCATCAGCAGGCCACGGCGGCCCCAGAACGAAGGCCAGTTATCAATAAAGCTAAAGCCTTGCTGTCTACAAAACTGTGCCAGCCACCTATTTAACAATGTCAGCCTGGTAAATGCCTCATCAGTACCCCGGGAAGGGAGGGGACCAGAGACTATTACATTTTTGTGACCTCTGAGTGCTTCATCCTGATATCATTGGTGCCAACGTGAATACCTATGTGACTATATCTCATGTCATGTTCCTTCGTCTGTCTTCCCTTCTGCAGCGTCAGCACCCTAAGATGAGATGCAATGTCGGGAGCTCTGGCCCCAGGAATACATTTAACGTCAGCCGGCGTCTGTAACCTGACTTTGCGGGTGATAGAATCCCCTATCACTAAAGTCCGGTGTTTTGGCCTGGAGACAGGAGTGGAAGTCACTTGTGGGCTCAGAGAATTCACATCAGGCAAATCCAAGAGGGAGAACTGATTCACACTTCGCACTGGCGAGTGTGATCGGGGTGCCACAACTGGGCACCAAGCCCTACTGGGCTTCCTCCGCCTAGCCACAGTCCAAAAGCCGTCCTTCACAGCCGGCGTTTCTAAGCTGATGCTAATGGGCTCGTTAGCCGGCCCAACACTAACCTCATCTGGAGTGCCCGTAACATCTAACTCCACTGAGCTAAAAAGCTGCTCTAACTAAAGCCCCAGTCACAACCCACCGTGCATTTTTTTTTTGCCGTACGTTTTCTGCGGATGCCACGGCGACTACGTTTTTGTGAAAACGTACGGAGGTAGTAGCAAGAGGAGGGAGGGAGTACATTCAACGCACGTCTCTAGGAGAGTAACGATAAAGAGAGTTGACAATAAAGCAGTGTGTGTGTGGGGTCACTTTTCTTTTTTATGAGCGGGACCGGAGCGGCAGGTGTTTTTCGCCGTCGGCGATGCATGAGCATGTCGAGCCTGCAGTGGTAAGTTGTACGAGTGTTTACTTGCCTCAAAAAGTTACAGCTAGTTAACAGACTGAAGCTGTGGAGTGTGTGTTGCTGACATTTGGAAATAAAGTCCAAGTTCAAGTGAGAAGCTGCGTTGTGCATGCAAGTCTGTCGGCCTCCATAGTATGTGGTGAGTGCCGTAATCCGTACTGCCTACGTATGGATTTGGTTAATTCAATAGTAATTGGATGAAAATGTGCCGCTTTGACTCCGTACTGAGGCAGTACTCACAACGTGCGTCATCTGTACTGCTGGTGAATCCGCAGCCTAACCACAGTGAAAGTTCTGCATGCACTAAAACCTCTACGGCGTGTCTGCGTGCTCCTAAATTCGTACTGAGGCAGTACTTACGACGTACGGATCTCCAAATTTAGCCCACGTTTTTGCAAGCAGACTGCACGCACGTGCAAGTACGGTGGGTTGTGACCACAGCTTTACGGACACGGCTCTCTAAGAGAGCCACCCTATCTTCCAACATCATGCAGGATTTACGGAGAGTGTAAAGTAGAATTAGTAGTGTACCTTGTGCACTAAGAAATTCAAGAATGTAGCCAAGCAAACACGAGCTAACCAATAATGGATAAGCTAACCACTCCTAAGACTCACACAGACGCAAATAAATGAATTAAAAATCACAGCAGTTACACTGAAAAACTAGCAGAAGTATTAAACAGGTAAAAAAAGCAGAAGCTATAAAATACACTAAACAGTTAATTAACTAACAGGACTGTAAAAAACTGAAATGAAAAAATGATGACGGGGTTCCGAAATAGCTAACGTGAACCAGTCTTTGTTCTTCCTCTGTCGCTTCCCAAAAACGTTAGAGGCAGTGTTGTACATGGCATCACGGATGTGGTTCCAGCGCTCAGTGGCACTGCTTTGTGGGCAGTCCTTGAGGGCTTCGTTGATGGTTCTGGTGAAATGTTCACACAGTTCGGGCAATAAGGTGCTGTTGTTGGCGGTGTTGATACAAGGACGACCCTGCTGCCTTGAGCAGTGGATTTGTCTCTGTCGGAGGCACACCTTGCTGCTAACCAAGGAATGGTCCATGTCACAGTCGGCACTGTGATAGCTGCGGGTGACAAGCACGTGTTTAAGCAAGGATCTTCTGGTGATGACGAAGTCCAGCTGGTGCCAGTGTCATGATCTGGGGTGCCTCCATGATACTCTGTGGTGAGGCGTGGTAGGGAAGAACATGTTAATGATACAGAGATCATGGTAGGAGCAGAGCTCCAGTAGCCATTGCCCGTTTTCGTTGAGCTTGCCAATGCCAAAATGACCTATGCAGCATGACCAGGAGCTATGGTCTGACTCAACCCTGGCATTGAAACCGCTGAGTAGGAAGAGGTTCTCCTCTGATCTTGGCCTCCAGCTCCTCATAGAATGCATCCTTCACCTCGGCTGTTGAGACGAGTGTAGGGCATAAATGCTGAGGATGGTGCTACTACTTGGCTCCTCTTTTCGCGTTGCTGTAGGCAGCAGTGCTAGTCAGCAGTGGAGGCTAAAAGCGAAAAATACACCATGCCAACACATTAGACACATCACTCCAGCCATTTGACACAAGTATCAGCTCTGGATAAATTCCACATGCTCTAAACACGGGATCATGCACTTTCATGGTCATTTCCATTCATAAATGCCCTCAATTAACCACATATGGTAAAAATTCTGTTTCTTGTTTGTGTTCTTCAGTGGAACAACTTCTAAGAGAGCGAAGAAAATAAAATTTTGTGAAACAGGAGGTGCTTGTGTATGGTCACAGCAGTGAGACAAAAACATGAAAAATAATAAAATTGTCCAAGGCTCATACAGCAGCCATTTTAAAACCCACTATGGGTTAAGACCACTCGCTTATGGTGTCACATTTCTTAATTTAGACATCAAAATCAGTTATGGATATCCTGTAATTTAAACAGACAATAATAAGCTTTCACATCCTCACCACAACAACTAGTATGAACCTTTCCAAGTTACAAAATAATTAGGCAATTATTTATCTATATAGTTGTCCCAGAATCCTTTGTGCTCCTGTAACATTGCTGCACTGCCATCTTTATTAAGATAAAATCTTTCTGAATGAAATTTGAGCAGTGAAAATAATGTGGGTGCATTTTTATTGTAAAATTGCAGGAGGGAAGCAATTTTCTTCAAGCACAAGTTGCTAAATTCTATATTTTGCATAAAATGTTTGTACACATAGTTTAAGAATAAATCTGTGCATATAAACAGATGATTAATGAGGACCCACAGTTGTGCATTTTCTTTAAATAAGAAGAACAGCATTCAGATGGGCTTTACGTAGGTGGGTTCACAACACACGCACATAATGCTTACCTGTTTGTCTTCACCTACAAGGGTGATAACATAGGGTAGGGGTTAGGCGTATGTATGGGGTGGCAATAGCTCAGTTGGTAGAACGAGTCGTCTTGTGACTGAAGCGTCAGGGATTTGAATCTGGCTCCCAACCAGTCAAAAATCTGCATGTTCCCATTGTGTCCTTGGGGAAGACACATAACCCACCTTGCCTGTGTATGAATGAGGTGGTGGTCGGGGGGGCTGTAGACACAGAAAGGCAGCCACGCTGCTGCCAGTTTGCCCCAGGGCAGCTGTGGATACACTATGTGTGAATGAATGAATAATGAAACTTGTAAAGCACTTTGGGTGTCTTGAAAAGCGCTCTATAAATCCAAGTCATTATTATGTAGTTAGGAGTATGTAGTATTGTGGTCACATTTGGAAATGTAATTCAAGGAAACAAAAATAATAATAATTATGTTCTCATTAAAAATACTCTCCTCCTCTTTGTCTTGAATGCATAGATGAAACATTCTCATTCAAGTAACAAAATGACCATATTAATATGCAGCATATTCAAATCTGTTGTTCCTCATGTCTGTGTGCACATAGACAGAGATGACATTACAGTATATGCCATAACATATACTTGTTAAGTGAAATGATAAACATTCAACAAAATAAAAGTAACCACTAATGGAAAAATATATTTAAAAAAAATTCATCTTAATGCAATGTTGCTTCACCTCAGGGAGCTTTGGTGGCCACTGTCTGTCCTGACAGGTTGGTGCTAATCCATAAAGTCACCAGAAATTCCTTCACTTGCATACAAATTCTCAGTAACATAGACTGTGCATGCCTGGTGCACTCAGGTTAAAAGGAAACGACCAGAACCCCTGTGATCGGGTGATGTTTTGTTTGGACTAGATAGGTGGGCCCAGTGCCCATCTTTATACTCAGTTTAAGCATTGGGAGCAAACAGAACTTTGACATTCCCCAAAAGCATTTCTGCCTTCTCTGCCACCGTATTTTGCACCTGCCATTGAGATAGAGCCAAAGGTTGAATGTGTGAAATTACCCTCCATCAGCAAAAGAGATTCTTTGATCATGAAAAATGTCCATCTGCTTCATGACTCCTATCCTCTACAGTGTCAGCCAATCAGTATTTTGACAGACTGGAAACATTATGTGTGAGGATGAATGATGGCGAATCCAGCTCCAGTAAAATAGCGGGCTGTGCAGTACATGGAGACTTTGGCTTAAAGAGAAAATTACCTCTTTTCACACCAGTATAGATGACCAACCTCTGATGTACATTGCATTCCAGAACTCATTTTGTGATGGTGGTGTACTTTCTTGCTGCAGCCACAATTTCATTCAGCCTGCCTCATCTCCTATTTCAACTCCTGATTTTCCACGTTCGCTAAAATTGCTTTTTGGTTCTACGCGATAGAGAATGATACGTTTTTGGAAGGAGAAAAGAGACTGAAAAGGCAAAAAGGCGACGGCGTTGTGATCCTTTGTTCAATTTTTCATTTTATTATTATTATTTGAGGTAATGATTGTACTTGATATGTTATAAATGACACTGTACAATTATTCAAACATGCAGACTGGAGCTGATGCAGCTTTGTTATTGCCACTGGAAGTGTCCATTAAATGTACACATTACACATATGTCTCTGTCATCAGGTAATTTGTCATATTGTGTCGGGGATGCACTGCTGACATTGTTCTGGTGAACCATAAAGATGAGGATATATTTTAGAAAGACAGTGACACAGGGATGAGAGAACGCTGCCCTCATTAACTGATTAAGGCTGAGTATTACCTTTCCTGGGTTGTCATGGCAATGTATGTATTATGTTTCGGACGCGGTCGGAGCACCGACCCAGCGTTTGAAAGGACCCAGCATAAAATAAGCAGAGCACGGTTCAAAAGATAACAGAATTTAATAAACATAACAGTGCGTAACGTGCTAAACAACTAAAAAGTCCGCGGTCTGGTGAGGTGGAAACACGGCGCGCTCTCAACAGCGCAAACGGTCCGGAGCCACAGCAGTTCGGACCCAGGGACCCCGCCGACACCCCCCAGGTGGCCGCGACAAACCGAGTCTCAAGGAAGTGTGCTGAAGAGCGTGAGACCTCACCCAATCCTCCTTCACAGACTGTGGCGTCAAACCTGGAGCGGTCTCTGCGTCCGTGATGGTGAGATTGTTCTCCTGACGTCGATCTCACACGTCTGCTCACAAGGTTGAGTCTCTGGCAATCACACACTGTGCATTCAAGGTTTAAATGCAGCAATCTCTGATTAAGACAAAATACACCACAGCTGTGAGTCCTGATGACCTGCATGTGAAAACAAGCCTCAGGTGTTCAGGGTGAGGTCCTAATGCTCAGCCACTCAGTCCTGAATGCATACCACCTGGTGGGAGAAACAGAAAACAAAAACCAAGCCAGCCAAACACCCCAGCCCACAACAGTACCCTACCCTCACGGGAAGCCTCCCGGCGACCACACGGACCTGGGCCAGAAAAAACAAAGCCCCCCTCCAGGGACCATGGCTGGAATGTTGGCTGGGAACAAAAAACACCTCCTGCAGCTTCAGCTCCTTGTGCTGACGATCCAGCTGGGAAAGGCCCGTCTCCAGGAGCTGTGCGTTACTGTGCTCTGACGACAGCTCCATCATCAGCTGCTCAACCTGCAATGTTAATTTCTTCATGCAGTCATTGATCATCTCAATGTTGAGCCTCTCCAGCTCTTCCCTCAGCTGGATAATGCACGCTTCCAGCCGCCTCTTCTCTGTCAACAGGGAACTCCGTGCCGAGACCATCACTCTCATCCTGGAGCTCATCCTTTCCCACCCTGAGCCTGTCTGCAGCAGACTGCTCCGCAGCTGACACTCCAGTGCAGAGACATCCTTTGTTGACTTTAATGGTCTTGCCCTCTGTTTCATTTAGCAAACCTGTTAGAGTCTCCACCTTTGCGTTCATTCCTGTCGACTCTTGCTTTAGTTGTTCACTTTGCATAATTTTGGCCAGGAGTTCTTGAACCTGTGCACTCAGCCTTCTTCCGACTGTGTGTTAAAATCTGCTTAGTCATAAAACAAAAAAAAGACAAACACAAACAACCATACCAACCCCCCCTCCCCAGAGGACCGTCCCATCAAACCCTGGGAAGAGGAGAAAAGAAAAAACACAACCCAAACTTAAGCTTGCAAACAAAAAAAACTCTAACACCCCCACCCCCGGACGACATGTAGGGACCAACACCCCCCAGAGGACATCCCGCCAGCTCCAGGAGTAATAACCACAGCCAAGGTCCCTCTGGGATCCAAAGTCACCCATGGGGACTCCCAGCACCTCCCAGAGGACCGTTCCATCAAACCCCAGGAGACGCCCCCCCTCATGACTAAGAGACCCAGCCCCGGCCGTCTACGGCTAGATGGACCCACCGCCCTTTCCCCCCCAGAGGACACCACAGTCACACCCTGAGGGCAGAAACTGGGGGGGGAAAAAAAAATATACAAACAAAACAACAACCCCAACCCCACCCCCTCAGCGCAGTGGAAACTGGAAGTACGTCCAGTGTCACCAACCACGACTATACCCCAAAAGTCAACCGGGAGGAGTGGAACAGCGGTAATGGAGTACGGCACAAGACGGCGCCACCCGACTTTTAAACCAGCCACCAGCTGCGGGTATATTCCACTGCCCCTAACCTCAGCTACGCCGATGGCATACGGCGCAAAGGCACGCTGAAGCCGGAGGTGGAACAGGGAATCAACAAAAAAAACAAAACCCCAAACCCCCCCCCCCCTCCCGGATGCAGAGGTCACCTGGGAAACGCCCAGCACAACCAAACTGCACCACCCCAGCAACGCCGACAACCTACGGCTCACACGGCTGGGGCCAGAGGAGAAGACAGGGAAGTAAAAAAAAAAAAAAAAAAAACCCAAACCCCCCCCCCCCCCCCCGGGTGCAGAGGTTACATGGGAAACGCCCAGCATAACCAAACTGCACCACTCCAGCAACGCCGACAACGTACGGCTCACACGGCTGGAGCCAGAGGAGAAGAGAGGGAACAACAAAAAGAAAAAAAAAGAAAAAAGAAAAAACAACCCAATTACCCCCCCATCACCCCCCAGAGGACCGTCCCATCAAACCCTGGGAGGTGAAACCAAAAGAAATAAAAAAGACCAACAGACAAACATAAAGGCACCTGGGTCAAACTATGCTCCAGACAACCTGCATTTTCAACTCCACCAGACCACAGACAGTGCTTTAAAACCCACAAAAACAACAAATTAACCCCTGATAAAAAACACCACATACTAAAACAAGAAACAGATAATAGACCAATAAAAAAACTAACATTGGCCTACATCGTCAAGTGCAAAGAATGGAAAAACGTATTTTCCATCCTTTGAACCTAGACGGTAATGTGACTCTGTCACCAACAGAGGGAGCCAAAGTGCCAAATAAGAAAATCCCTGTGGTAACAGAGTAAAAACCAATTCACACTGCTGTAAACGACAGCAGGTTACACCAAAAAGTGCAAACTAAATACCACCGGGGCTGCTACAACAGGCGTTGGAGCCAGCTGCACGGGAGGAGACGGGGCTACAGCCGTAACAGCGGGGTGCGACGCGACCCAAGCTGTAAACTCCGCCATGCGCGCACCAACGCGCACAACCCGGGCGGAGAGCACCCGCAACTGATCCCGGATCAACTCCAACATCTGCTGCAGCCTTCCCGGCAAAAATACCGTCTCTGCTTCCGCTGGTCCATTGTTAAATGGCCAGAGACTACTGTTATGTTTCGGACGCGGTCGGAGCACTGACCCAGCGTTTGAAAGGACCCAGCATAAAATAAGCAGAGCACGGTTCAAAAGATAACAGAATTTAATAAACATAACAGTGCGTAACGTGCTAAACAACTAAAAAGTCCGCGGTCTGGTGAGGTGGAAACACGGCGCGCTCTCAACAGCGCAAACGCTCCGGAGCCACAGCAGTTTGGACCCAGGGACCCCGCCGACACCCCCCAGGTAGCCGCGACAAACCGAGTCTCAGGAAGTGTGCTGAAGAGCATGAGACCTCACCCAATCCTCCTTCACAGACTGTGGCGTCAAACCTGGAGCGGTCTCTGCGTCCGTGATGGTGAGATTGTTCTCCTGACGTCGATCTCACACGTCTGCTCACAAGGTCGAGTCTCTGGCAATCACACACTGTGCATTCAAGGTTTAAATGCAGCAATCTCTGATTAAGACAAAATACACCACAGCTGTGAGTCCTGATGACCTGCATGTGAAAACAAGCCTCAGGTGTTCAGGGTGAGGTCCTAATGCTCAGCCACTCAGTCCTGAATGCATACCACCTGGTGGGAGAAACAGAAAACAAAAACCAAGCCAGCCAAACACCCCAGCCCACAACAGTATGTGAGGTTGAGAAATGAAGGGCTGAGAATGTCTGAGGTTATTCCTTATATAGCGCCTTCAGGAAAGTGATTTATGTTGTAATTTGGGAATGTGTAAATCATTAGAATTAATCAAATTAGGGTTTGTTGGTGAAATGATAAACATTCAATGAAATTAAAATAAACACTCATGGAAATATATACAGTGGCTTGCAAAAGTATTCAGCCCCCTGGCATTTCATACATTTTAATTTGTTTATGGCATTTCTAATACAAAAAGTAAATCAGGCTTCTCTATATAAAAATTGCAAAAATGATCTTCCTTGGACTCAAACTGAAAGCAAATCTCTACAACTTGATATAAATTAATTAAAAATATAAAAGCCACAATGATGGGTTGCACAAGTAATGGGCAGTGGTGGGCACAGTTCCGCTAATCGCTAATTATTGAAGATAATGTTTTCATAATCGGATTAGCTTTTCATATAACTTTGAAAACCATCATCGGACTAATTATCTTCCGATAATTTTTAGACCGTTAACGTGTTTTTGCAGACTTGGTAAACAAAACTGAACAGTTACAAACATCTATGAAATCTAAAATCAGTTAAGCACTTACCTGTTAAATATTATAGTACAGGGGTGGCCAAGTTTGGTCCTCGAGAGCCACTTTCCTGACACTCTTAGTTGTCTCCCTGCTCCATCACACCTGAATCCAATGAAAGACTCGTTAGCAGACTTTTAATAAGCCTTTCGATTCAGGTGTGTTGGAGCAGGAAGACAACTAAGAGTTTCAGGAATGTGGCTCTCGAGGACCGAACTTGGCCACCCCTGTTGTAGTAGATGTGCAGTTCTATCCTCCATAAACAGAGGAGAGCTGGTTCGAGAAAAACAAACAAACAAAAAAAAAAACTGCTCAATCCTCTGCAGGCAAAAGAGAACTGATCACAAAAAAAAAAAAAAAAAAAAAAAAAGGAGCCCATACTGATATGCTGGCAATATCAGCCAAGTCATCCAGAGGCATACTGTTTTAACCTATGGTTAAAATTTTAACAAAACTAATTTTGGACAATGTCTGAAGTTTTATAAAGTGAAAATATCAGATATATGTTTTAGTTTTAAAATAATGCACTCATTTTGAAGGTTTTAGTGTGGACATGCTGTGCCCAGGTGCATTATGAGTACCTCAGTACATTCAGGACAGAAGAAATGCATTTGAGACGCTCTGATCAGGCTCGGACACGGACAACAGCATGAAACTCTTTGTATATTGTGCCTAAAACTATCATGAATATATTCTCTGGGTTTATAGACATTGTTATTGTGTTTGTTTTATGTAAACATGCCACAAGCAGCTCAGGTTGCTCCTCCGTTATTTTCAATTGGAATCATTGCAATCAATTCCTGTTTGCTATTAGAGTCCTGCTTATGTCAAACACTGTCTGTCATCTTTGTTCCAGAGTAATATACATGTCTGAAATTCAGTTTGGCTTTATTAAATTCCACACATCTTAAACGCAGCAGACACGGATTATCAGAAATTTTGGCAAGTTTTCACGGCCTCTATTGCCATCTACTGGCCAATAGTGTTCATAGCAGTATTCGCCCTAGTACTGAGCATCCAGTAGTTGGCAGTGTTCTATTTATTTTGACACCGGTTATATCAGACGGTTATCTAATTACAACTTGGCTTTTTTTCTTTTTCTGAAAATGCCTTTTTTTTAACAAATAAAAAAATGGCATATTTTACAAAATCACATTTATCTGTAAACACCAACACATGACACACCTCACATTAATGTGTTGGTTGACATAGAATGGGAGAATCAGAATCAGAATCAGAAGAAGTTTATTGCCATTGCCAGTGAACAGGATTCACAGACTAGGAATTTGCTTTGATATAATGGTGCAACATTAAACAGAGAGCAATATAAAATGCTAAGATAAAATATACAATATGTGCCAAAATAAGACAAAATATAAGGTAAAAAATGACATAAGAAATATGAAAGGCTGTGTGCAACAGAAAAACAGAAAGAAAGAAAGAGGAACAGAAAAAAAACAGTGCAGTGGGAGGAGTGCAATTAAAACCAAAGTACATTGTCTAAAGTGACCTGTGATAAAATGATAATGTGACAAAGTTAAGGTTAAGGTGACTGAGTTATGAGGAGTTCATGAGTCTAACGGCAGAGGGGAAGAAACTGTTCTTATGGCAGGAGGTTCTGGTCTGGATGGACCGTAGCCTCCTGCCCGAGGGGAGTGGTTTGAATAGACTGTGTGCAGGGTGAGAAGGGTCAGCTGTGATCCGACCTGCTCGGCCCAGAGTCCTGGAGACGTGCAGGTCGTGGAGAGATGGAAGGCTACAGCCGATGACCTTCTCAACAGAGGTCACAATGCGCTGCAGTCTGTGTCTGTCCCTGGCTGTGGCCCTGGCGTACCACACCATGATGGAGGAGCAGAGGATGGACTCGATGATGGCCGTGTAGAACTGCACCATCAGCTGGACAGGCAGCTTGGCCTTCTTCTGCTGCCGCAAGAAGTACATCCTCTGCTGGGCCTTCTTGATGAGGGAGCTGATGGTTGACTCCCACTTGAGGTCCTGGGTGATGGTGGTGCCAAGGAAGCGGTGACAGTCCACAGTGGTGATGGTGCTGTTGGTGAGGGCGAGAGAGGGCGGGGGAGCTGTGGCTTTCCTGAAGTCCACGATTATCTCCACTGTTTTCTGGACGTTGAGCTCCAAGTTGTTGCTGCTACACCAGGTCACCAACCAGTCCACCTCCTTCCTGTAGGCAGACTCATCCCCATCCGAAATGAGTCTGATGAGGGTGGTGTCGTCCGCAAACTTGATGAGCTTTACGGAGTCGTGGCTGGAGGTGCAGCAGTTAGTGTACAGGGAGAAGAGCAGAGGGGAAAGGACACAGCCCTGTGGAGATCCTGTGCTGAGAGCCCGAGTGTTCGAGACATTCTTTCCCAGCCTCACACGCTGACTCCGGTCCGTCAGGAAGTCTGTGATCCACCTGCAGGTGGAGTCGGGCACGTGGAGCAGAGAAAGCTTGTCCTGGAGCAAAGCCGGAAGGATGGTGTTGAATGCAGAGCTGAAGTCCACAAACAGGATCCTAGCGTAGGTTCCTGGGGAGTCCAGGTGCTGCAGGATGGAGTGCAGGGCCAGGTTTATGGTGTCATCTACAGACGTGTTGGCTCTGTAGGCAAACTGCAGGGGGTCCAGGAGGGGGTCGGTGATGGACTTCAGATGGGATAAAACCAGGCATTCGAAGGTCTTCATGACTACAGACGTGAGAGCCACAGGCCTGTAGTCATTAAGTCCAGTGATGCGTGGTTTCTTGGGGACTGGAAATATAATGGAGGACTTGAAGCAGACTGGAACATGGCATGACTCCAGGGAGGTGTTGAAGATCCCCGTGAAGAGTGGTGCCAGCTCATCAGCACAGCGTCTCAGGGTGGCAGGAGAGACACAGTATGGGCCTGGAGCCTTACGTGGATTCAGCCTTTTGAAGTGTCTTCTCACGTCCTCCTCTTGGATGGAGAGAGCAACGGGGGGAGGGGGGAGGGCAGCGGTGAGGGGGGGGGGGGTCCATGGTGTTTGAATATCCAGTTGTGTGGGGGGTGGGGAGGTGTGAGTCCTTGTCTTCAAAGCATGAATAGAAGACGTTCAGGTCGTTGGTCAGCTTCAGGTTGTCAATAGAATGCGGTGCTTTGGGTTTGTAGCTGGTAATCTCTTTAAACCCCCTCCACACAGAGGCTGAGTCGTTGGCAGAGAACCTTTTCTGCAGACGTGAACTGTACATGGATTTAGCCTTTGCCACCTCCTTGCTAAATCTGTACTTTGCACCTCTATAGCTGTCTCTGTCTCCTTCTCTGAAAGCCACCTCTTTCTGCTGCCGGAGCTGCCGGAGTTTAGGTGTGAACCAGGGCTTGTCATTGTTAAATCTTACCCTGGTGCGCTGTGGGATGATGCTGTCTGCACAGAAATGAATATAGGACGTCACAGTGTCCGTGCAGTCATCTAGGCTGTCTGTTGAAGCCTCAAACATATCCCAATCTGTAGTGCCCAAGCACGCGTGTAGCTCCTCCACAGCTTCATTGCTCCACACTTTAGATGTCCTCAGAACAGGTTGAGTCAACCAATCAGTGTTAGCGGAGGCACATTTTCCCCATAATCCTTTGCCATCTGTCTGTGTTTGTTACAAAACTTTAGAATTAGTGCATTATTCAACATTAAAAGATATATGTTATATTTTAACTTTGTACAAATGATAGAATTGACATTAATGGAGTTATTCTATCAGTATTAATTTTATTTATAAACCCAACCATAAGTCAGCACTGCTTTATTTTCCAAGACCTCCGCCTCACAGTGACACTGTTATTGAGCAGCGAGGTGAGCTTTGATGCTCCTCGCAACTACTTTGCTGTAATAAACAGGAGCTTCCGGCAGTACACACAAAGACAGAAGCGCTGACTCGTTTAGGTCTGTGGTTGCCTTTGATGTTACCAGAAGTGATTGTGGTGCTAAAATTCAAAGTCAGCTTGTTAGTAGTTGCAAGTGTACCAGAGACAATACTGGAAGTTATCAGTTATCTGTAGCTTCCAATAAATTTTTGGGTGGTTTATCGGTTTAGCTTTATAAAAGATCAGTTAGCTGATTATCTCAATTTTATTGACAGCTTTCTTCAGGCAAGTCAGGGGATGGATACATTAACATTTCCAAGTTACTGACTATGTCTTGAACTTTATTTACATCAGTTATGAAGAAATACAAACAGTATGGCACTCTATTTTAAATCAGTGTGGAGTAAATAGTTCTCAAAAACTGAGTGACTGTACATGAAGGAGAAGAATGAGGAAAGCCACCAAGACACCCAGACAACCCAGAAGAAGTTATAGGCTTCTCTGGCTGATTGGAGAAATTGTGCATGTTTTGCCTTTTGTATCACCAGTTATACAGTTTCATGATGAAGTGGCACAGGGGAGGGTTTTATTAAAAAGAAGACCTGAAAGTTCAGCTACAATTTGCCAGAAGGTACATCTGAGATGCAAGCCTAGATTTTATGTTTTGGTGAAAGAAGTGCCCATTATCTATAAAGGGAAGAAGTTCAAATCCACCAGGACTCTTCCTAGAGCTGGCCGCCCCTCTAAATTGAGTGAAGAGCCTTAGTCAGGGAGGTGACTAAGAACCCGATGGCAACTGTGTCAAAGCTCCAGCATTCCTCTGTGAAGAGATGTTACACCCTGGCCTGGGGTGAACCATGGCATAACATAAATGTGACTCCCCCTTTTTCTTTACTCCCAAGGATGACCAAACAGCAGGTCTGCAGTCCAAAATATAACAAATTTATTGTTCTTCTACAAAAAAACTTCAGGGTGAGAAAAAGGCCAAAATAACAAACAAAACAATATTTCAAACACAAGTGCCATCTCTTAACTAGTTCAAATAAAACAAGCAAAGGGAAAAGAAAAAAACAGTTGTCTTACCTAAACTCCTAGGGAGGAAACAGGAGAAAATATGATCAAACTAAAGCGACTTCTCGCTCCTACTGAAAAGGCCTGAACTTGGCCTGCTTTCCAAAGTAAGTAGTTACAATATTATACAAAAAAATTTAAAAAAGAGTAAAGTAACAAGGAAAACAAGTGTTCTCAGACACACAGAACATCTATTGGGAGCAGAAAGAAGGTGGGTCATTGGATGTTGGGTTCAGCCAAAAGAGGTTATATATGAGTACTAGAGTCCGCACTTGCACTGAGCTGTGTCCCGGCAAGGAGGCGTGGTCGCCATTTTAATTCCGGGCAATTCAGGGGGCAGCGCACATAGAATTTCAATTAGTCTAGACAAGAAGCAGGTGGAATATGCCGGAAAGCTGCGCATGTTGGCAATGCCACAAATGGAGGAAGAAGGGAGACAATATTTCCTTCCATAAGTAAGTGGTGTTGGTTATTCTTGACACTTTGTCCGTGACATTTGGTTGATAAACAGGTGTATGTTTCCTGCCCGTGCCTGTGTCGTCCGAGGACACGGACCATTAACTCTTCACTTATGTCAAGTTGATATTTTCTCCTGCTAGACTGATGTGTAGTTAGAATACTTATCGTTAGTGATTCAAATTCTTCTACAAGACCGACGTTCATTTTTAATTTGCAGCTTTAAAATAACGAGTTGCTGCTCGCAGATTATAATGACCCGTGCTGTGCTGCTCACAGTCACACCCATACACAGAGATGTGCACCCACACCTCTGACTTCAGGAATGAAAATCAGCCAATAAAGGAGAATTGTGTAAAAATATTATATATATATATATATATATATATATATATATATATATATATATATATATATATATATATATATATAAAAATAAATATATATATATATATATATATATATATATATATATATATATATATATATATATATATATATATATATATGACTGCATTGTAATGGTTTTAGGAGCTGCGATATGCTGAATACAGCAGCAGCTGGACTTCTCAGCTCAGCAGCGCAGTTTAACAGTGCAGATCTGTGTAACTTTCAACACTATTATTTCAGAATGTGTGGGTGTCAGAGTAAGTTTAATACTTTTCTGACATAATTTAAAGTTAATTAATTATACTGGCTCGATATCCAGGTCAGAAAGGCATTTTAATACATATTTTGTGAGCTTCTGTGAAGGCTCTCAGTTGTCCAGGTGGTTTCCATAGTAGAGAAGATGGAATCTTCGATTGGACTGGGTTGCTTGATGTAAGGATGTTTCGCTTCTAATTGCCGAAGCTTCCTCAGCTAAAATTCTTGCTCTGGTATCACTTCTGTCTTGACTCTTGTAGAGAAGAATAACAGAAGCCAGCAAAGGCTTTAGTTTTGAACCTAACCAGACCCCTCCTACTGAGAGGCAGACTGCTATTGGCTAGTGACTAACAATTGCTCTAATTAGCACCTATTCTGCTCTAGTTAGCACCCTCCTAATGACAGGGCAGCTGTCCTTCCTAACGATGGGACTGATGGCTCTCCTGATGACGTGAATGACTCATTACCATGAACAAAAGACTGAAATTGCTTTGACCTGAATACCCCATTGTAAACAGGGGACAAAGCATGTGTCAGACCCCCTCCCCGGCTAAGGCTCGGTTTCAACTGTTTCACATACAATGCTTCCTTCACTCCCCTCTCAAACCATTTCTCTGTTTAAGATTTTAACTTCCTTGTCCTCAAACGTGTGGTTAGTGTCTTTAAGGTGGAGATGACTGCAGACTGAGGTCCACTGGCGCCCTCTCTACGGTGCTGGTATAGCCTTTTGTGTAAAGGCTGTTTAGTCTCACCTATGTAGTGTTTGTTACAGTTTTCCTGACATCTGATAGAATACATTACATTGCTCTGTTTGTAACTAGGGATCTTGTCCTTAGGGTGAACTAATTTCTGTCTCAAGGTGTTAACAGGTTTAAAGTAAATTGGGATTGTGATTGTCTGAAGATCCTCTGTAGTTTTTTTTTTTTTCCCCTACTCCTGCTAAATAAGGGAGAGACACTCCTCTTCTTCTTGGCTCCATCTCCTGTCTGTCTGGTCTTTGTTCTTTGGGACTTCTGCACTTTATCCAGGGACCATCGTGGTTACCCAAATACTGTGAGGGCTTTCCAGACATGTTGCTGTTCTTTAGCCCTTCCCTCTGTAGCTGCGGGCACCTGTAGGGCTCTGTGTTGAAGACGCCTGATCACCCCGAGCTTGTGTTCAAGGGGGTGGTTTCAGCCAAAGAGCAGATATTGATCAGTGTGAGTGGGTTTTCTGTAAACCCCTGTCTGGAGCTGCCTGTTCTCTTCAATCATAACATCACAGTCCAAGAAGGCTAAATGGTTGTTTCTGGCATCCTCACGTGTGAACTTGCTATTGGAGTCCACCAAGTTGAAGTGCTCTGTAAAGGCCTCCACTTCCTGTTGTTTGATTTTAACCCATGTGTCATCAACATATCTGAACCAGTGACTGGGAGAGATGCCTGTGAAAGACGTCAAGGCTGTCTTCTCCACTCACTCCATGTACAGACTGGCCACAATGGGGATACCGGAGACCCCATCACACAACCATGGATTGCCTGTAGTAATTCCCCCTAAACTGGAAATACGTGGTGTTAAGACAGATCTCCAGGAGTTGGCAGATGTGATGTGGTGTAAGTTTGGTCCTTTCAAGTAGAGACACATCCTCCAGCAGCCTCTGCCTCACAGCTGTAATGGCCTCAGCAGTGGGGATGCAGGTGAACAATGATGTCACATCGAATGACACCATAGTTTCATCTGCCTCCAGCTGAAGGTCCTTGATCTTGTTCACAAAATCTTGTGTGTTCTCCACATGGTGGTCTGAGATACCCACTAGAGGAGCCAAAATCCACTTGAGGTGCTTGGCCAAATTGTAAGTGATGGAATCTGTGCTACATACAACAGGCCTGAGCGGCACATCCTGTTTGTCGATTTTGGGCAGCCCATAGATGCATAGAGTGGCGTCATCAGGGTACAGTCTGTAGTATGCCTGCCTGTCGATGAGTCCCTCTTTCTCCAGGTTTTGGAGGTAGTTAATGATTTTCTTCTTATAGTTGCTTATGGGGTCTTTCTTCAGACGCTCGTACGTATTGGAGTCACTGAGCAGGTTGTTGATCTTGGCCTCATAGTCCAATGTGTTCAGGACCACCGTGCATCTGCCTTTATCCGCTGGCAGGATAAGGATGCTTTGGTCCTTCTGCAGTGCCGACAACACTTTCCGTTCTTCTCCTGTGATGTTTGGATGGAGGAGGCTTAGCACTGTTCAGCACTGCTGTGACTCTTAGCCAGAGGTCCGCAGCTTCTGACTCTGACAGACTCTTGTGTTTAATGGCTGACTCTACTGCAGTGGTGTAATCTACTGTTGGTATATGTTTAGGGATCACTGAGAAATGTAGTCCTTTTGCGAGCACATCATTTTCTGTCTGTGTAAGAACTCTGTCGGAGAGATTCTTTACCCAATTTTCCCTGTTCTAATTTGTCTGGGTGTATCTTTATAACTACCCCCACTGCTCATGAAAGTAAGCCATTTCTGCACTAAAAGGTTGTGAAACCTCCCGATTTGCCACTCCTTACTTTTTAAATGCTCAGCCATTTGAATTTTAACTATGAACTTTGTGATCTTATTATGGGGCTCTTCCCACACTAAAATTTCTAATCTTTTGTGAAGATTATCAAAATCATTTTGGAGGTCTAATATTTTAAAATGAAGCCTTCTAATTCTAAAACCCTAAGGTAACTGTGCTGGATCTTTTCTGACCTGCTTCTAGTGCCTTTTGCTTCATGCATTTGGGAATAAGGTTGTTTTGTCTGCATTTCAGGTTAAATCTTAAGTGGTTTCTAAAGTTAGCTATCTTTTTAGCAATCTTTTCCAGCTTACGTACCAGTACCAGGGCCTTATGCCCACAATTGGTCACAATGATTCTGTGAAGGCTCTCAGTTGTCCAGGTGGTTACCATAGTAGAGAAGCTTGAATCTTCGACTGGACTTGGTTGCTTGACACGAGGACGTTTCACTTCTAATCGCAGAAGCTTCCTCAGCTAAATTTCTTGCTCTGGTAGTCTGACTTCTGTCTTAACTCTTGTAGAGAAGAATAACAGAAGCCAGCAAAAGCTGGAGTTTTTTATTTTGCCAGCGTTTTTCTGAGTGTGTTCAGTCGCGAATCCCCATTGAAAATGCATTAACATCTGGGAACTTCATCAATATTTTGCCCGGTTAGGAGGTGTCATGGACGTTTGCATGTAGATGGCAACATTGGGAGTGGGGACTCTAGTTCTCATATATAACCACTTTGGTTCAGCCCTGCTTTTACAGCTGAAGCCATCATTGCTGGACCAATCAGCCAGTGCCATCAGTACAAGCTCACCTGGAAAAGGAAGCTCACACACATAGCACACAGGGTGAACAGCACCCCACCTAGGTGGGGAGGGTAAACACACCTATCTGCCACAAAAATACTCAATATAACCTCAGGGTCATAGCAAGAGAAGATACCCTTCCAGGAGGACAACCATCTCTGCAGCAATCCACCAATCAGACCTGTATGGGTAGAGTGGCCAGATGGAAGCCACTCCCTAGTAAAAGGCACATGGTAGCCTGCCTGGAATTTGTCAAAAGGCACTTAAAGGATTCTCAGTCCAGACCAAGATTGATGTCTTTGGCGTGAATACTAGGCGTCATGTTTGGAGGAAACCAAACGGAAACCAACCCAACCAAACATCTCCGTCCTCTCTCCCTTATCTCTGCTCCAACCTTCAAAGTCCCTACTTCACCAGGCTGTGAATTCTTCAAACTATATTGGATTAATCATGGAATTGATCAGCTGGTCTCTGAATGCTATTGACACCATTTTTTCTACAAGAAGATCAGGGATGGGGGACCCTGCGTGCCCAGATGATATTTACCCTGTGGGCTATATTCTCGACGCCTCAGAGACATGGCGAGTCGCATGCTTTGCACCATTTCTGTGGAGGATGTTGGGGATTTACTTATATTTGGTTTCATAGTAGGAGGGCTGGTACTTATTGGCTTATGTGCTGCCCTGACCTACCGGAAAATTGGCAAGACGGCTGCCATCAGACCCACAACCCCTCACCTGTCTGTCATGATTAATGAGTTGGGCAAGGCAGTGCATTCTCAGACTGCATTAACTCAGACGTAAATTGGATGGCATCTCGGAGCAAATGCGCACCTTGCAGATGAAGATGAAGATTTTAGAGACCGGTGAATATTCATAATTTCACTGCTCAACCACAAACATGGCAGGCTTATCAGCTTCTGAAGGATAAAATGCCCAGTTGTTTTCCTCCGGAAGAATGTCTACGGCCTTGGTGAACAGTCGGCTGCCCGTTATCATCTCTAACTCCCACATGGACAGAAAAACAACTGACTCACACAAGGACAAGTGACTGAAGCATGCTCCGCAACGTCCCTACCTCCCTCCTGTCCCCATCCACCACCCCATCCCGGCCCCTGCTCACGCCACTCCACTCCCCCTCCGGGGGCTGTGCAGGTTTAACTGCGGTAGGCCCCTGTTCCCCTCAAGCTAGTGGTGGCACGATGACATGTTGCTGCGGCTACCACACACTCACATCACCTCAATTTGGAAAACGGACTGTTTCAAGTTGAGTGCACATAAACAATGTCAAATGTATATGTGTTGTCTTTAATTCTGATGTGTGCCATTATTACGGTAAACAAGTAATAATTGTGGATTAATTGCTGTTTGTCTGTGGCAATTTGAGTGTGGACGTAATCTCGTTGTTGCACTAGTAATGACAGTGACAATAAATCTCATCCATCCATCCACCCATCCATCCATCCATCCATCCATCCATCCATCCATCGCTAAAACACAATTCACTTTTCACTTATGGTGACAACATGGTGACACTTAACTCGCTAAAATTTAGAATTTTCCCTTGGTAAGATGGGTGTCCATCCAAACCAGGCAACATCTCTACAGTGAAGCATGGTGGTGGCAGCATCATGATATGGGGATGTTTTTCAGGGACAGGAACTGGGAGACTAGTCAGGATTGAGGGAAAGATGAATGCAGCAATGTGCAGAGGTATTCTGAATGAAAACCTGATCCAGAGCACTCTTGACCTCACACGGAGGTGATGGTTCATCTTTCAGCAGGACAATGACCCTAAACAGACAGCTAAAATATCAAAGGAGTGGCTTCAGGGCAACTCTGTGAATGTTCTTGTCCTTGAGTGGCCCAGCCAGAGCCCAGACCTGAATCCAATTGAACATCTCTGGAGAGATCTGAAAATGGCTGTGCACAGATGCTCCCCATCCAACCTGACAGAGCATGAGAGGCGCTGCAAAGAGGAATGAGCAAAACTGCCCAAAGATAGGTGCACAAAGCTTGTAGCATCATATTCAAGATGACTTGTGGCTGTAATTTCTGCCAAAGGTGCATCAAGAAAGAATTGCTATGAATACTTAAGTACATGTGATTTCTTTTTCTTTTTTTTATTTTATTTTTAATACATTTGCAAAATAAAAAAAAAAACTTTTTGGTGTTGTCAATATGGGGTCTTGTGAGTAGAATTTTGAGGGGAAAAAAATGAATTTACATTATTTTGGAATAAGGCTGCAACATAACAAAATGTGCAAAAAACACTGTGAATACTTTCCGGATGCACTGTAATAGTACTCCAAGTTCCAAACTGTAAATTGAAAAAAAAAAAAAAATTATATATATATATAGATATATAGATATATATATATATACGAGGTCTGTCCAAAAAGTAACAGACCTTTTTATTTTTTTCAAAAACTATATGGATTTGAATCACGTGTGATTGCATCAGCCAAGCTTGAACCTTCGTGCGCATGCATGTTTTTTCATGCCTGTCGGTTGCGTCATTCGCCTGTGGGCAGGCTTTGAGTGAGCACTGGTCCAGCCTCCTTGTCGGATTTTCATTGTCAGGAAAATGGCAGAGCGACTGCTACTTTGCTCCATGAAATTTTTTTCAGAAACTGTTAGAGACAGCCAGTTGGAAACCATTCAAAAGATTCAGATGGCTATCGGTGTCTCTAAAGCCCCGTTTACACATAGACGGTTTTGTCGGTGGGTAGTACGTAGACCGAAGTTTGCGGTAGTTCCAGCTCTTTTCGTGGTGGAAAAGGGCGGAGCATTTCGCCGGCGTTTTGACCGCCGTACTGTCCGCAAATACGCGGATAAAACGCCGCTAAATCCGCAGAATAAAGAGGCATTTTGACGCTGTAGCATCCAGCACACGTCAGGCAACGGGGGTTAATACCCAGTTCTATCCTTTACAATCGCAGGTTAAGACGTGTGTGAGAACGGCAGTGTTCTGCTGCTGCCGATAATGCCCTGTGTACCGCTGGTTAATACTCTGGTTTTTATCCAGGAAAATTCTGCGTTACTCCAGGATCTTTTGCATATAGGCACCGCCCCCAGAGTATAATAGGCTGAAGCAGCAGGAATACATGCCTCTGTCACTGAAGGGGGAGGGAGATCATCCTCAGCCTTTTCTTCTCCTTCCTTTCCCCCTCCTCAAGGTGTTGCTCCGTCTCCACCACAGGGCTACACTCTGCTTCTGAACCAGACTTCTTGGTAAGTCCTTGCCGCTGGCAATTTTCTTTTAGGAGGCATACTAGAGCTTCTCTGCAAAAATATCTGGAGCTGGCCGCGAGTGCATGCAGCGCGCTAGCGTTTTTATACTGACCGCCGCCTATCGGCCGTTTGGAACGCCATTTTAACCGGGAGGTGGCGTTTAGAACGGCGTACTGTCCGCTAGCGCCGTCGTTTTGTCTGCCTCTGTGGCCGGTTAAAACGCCGTTGAGGATGCCGATGTGGGCTCTATCGCCGTTTTACATGCCGTTGGTTAGGGATACAACGCCGGCCGCCAATTACGGCGGTGTAAACTGCGGCACTACAGGAAGGGCCAGGATGAAACGGCGATTAAAAAGTATCAAACGCTGTTGTTCGCGTTGTCTCCGTCGTCACGCGAATTCTCCGGGAGCACTCGCGGAATTTTTCGACATGTTGAATAATTTTTTCGACGATTCCCGATAAAGCCAGAACTAAGCCACGCCCCCTAGTGCCGGTGTTAACAATGGCTTTTGATCCTTAAGACGGCCAAAAACTCTTCCGGGACGCTTCCGGGAGCTCTTAACGTCTATGTGTAAATGGGGCTTAACAGTTTCTGAAAAAAATTTCATGGAGCAAAGCGGCAGTCGCTCTGCCATTTCCCTGACAATGAAAATCCGAAGAGGGGGCTGGACCAGTGCTCACTCAAAGCCTGCCCACAGGTGAATGACGCAACCGACAGGCGTGAAAAAACTCATGCATGCGCACGAAGGTTCAAGCTTGGCTGATGCAAGCGCACATGATTCAAATCCATATAGTTTTTGAAAAAAATTAAAAGGCCCGTTACTTTTTGGACAGACCTCGTATGTATGTATGTATGTATATATATATATATATATATATATATATATATATATATATATATATATATATATATATATATATATATATATATATATATATATATAAATTAATTAATTTATTTATTTATTTATTTGGGGACGTGGTAATCAGAATATTAAAAACTTATCTATTTGATTTACCATTTGGAAGGCCAAAAGACAGTGAGAAAGGAAAGACAATAAGACCTTTTACAAGAATGAAATGAGCTCACAGTGCTGAACATCATTGGATGAAAGACAGCAACACTAACTGCAGGAGGTTGACATTCCACTCGCAGAGTGGATCCTTATCGTCAGCTGTGTCAGCAGAAAATCGCTTTGACCTCCACCTCCTCCAGGTTTCTCACAGCAAGACCTGCCTAGACCACCCAAAGGACTCTCAAAACATTAGCTTGCTGAGAGAACAGATACTGTGGAAGAGTCTGTTTCTCCATAGTCTCTCCAGGCAGAAAAAATTAACACTGTATGTAAAGATTTGAATGTACATCAGCTTTGACTTTTTCAAGAGTTTCCTTAAAGAAAAATGTCATTCACAATGGATTGCATCACCTTGTTATAACCAGAGGACTCACTATGAGGTGACCACACATCGCTCAAGGTTCAGGGACAATTTAATTTACAGGTCTGCTAAAATGGTTCAATAGAATTCAAGTAGAGTTGACAGGGTTCTCCAGAGAATAGTTTTCTCTGAACAAGCAGGTGCTTATGAGTCCGAGCAAAAGGAAGGAACAGAGCTGAAGAGAGGAGTGATCAAATTGGGTCCTCCACGGGAAAAATGGCAGTACTCAGGGGAGATTCTGGAGCACAAGGGAAATTCAGATCAGCTCTAATACATAGCAGGCAGGGGTAACAAACTTTTAAGAGCTGGGATCACCCTTGGGGGGGTGGGGGAGGGGGTTTAGGTGTCACTCCCCATGACTTATGTAGGGAATGTATGTATTCTGTTTTTCATAGAGCCTCTCCTGCAGGCAACCACCTTCTGTCATCCCCACTGCCTATTGCAGGCATGTCTGCAACAGACAAGTCCAAGTCTTTGCTGATTGCATGTCTTAGGGTGTGACATGGGGCTACATGTACCACTATCAAGTGCATATGTGTGCTGTGACAGCATTAGCCTTGCAAGTGTCAGACAGACATGGTACTGTGTATTTTTAGGATAAGTATGAATGATACTGCATTCATCAAGTTATGATCCCAGTCTCTCTAGTTGACAGGTCTAAGATGGTGGATATCAGAGTGGCTCATGAGATGAGATGAGCTTTATTTTCAGTGTCATGACACAAGTGCAACAACAACAAAATTACGTTTACACTCTAATTACCTCAGACAAAATACAGCAATTAATCCACAATTATTACTAGTTGAATGTAATAATGGCACACATCAGAATTAAAGACAACACATATACATTTGACATTGTTTATGTGCACTAAAGTTGAAGCAGTCCGTCATCTGAATTGAGGCAAATTGGGTGAAGGCCGCAGCAGGAGGGGCCTGCGCCACCCACAACAGCTCGACTGAGAAAGGAAGAACTCTGAATAGTGTTCAAGTTGTGCTGGGCTAAAAATAGGTGGGGGTGGGGGCTATCAGCCCTATGCAGTTCTGCATTCTGCTTAAAAAAACAAAACAAACAAAAGAAAAACCTTCCTGTAAATTTTGGGAAACATGCTCTGAACATGGCTGATCTTCAACAGGGATGTGATTGCATCTACGTTTGGAGAAACTAGCACAGATTACCTAAAATTTGAAAATACCACTGAAGGATGAGAGACAGAGCATCAGCAAAAGAGTACTTTATGCCTCATTCGTAATAACACACCTAACACTAAACATGAACATGACTGTAGTGCTTATTCTGTGAAGCCAGCATGTTGGGTGGAAGCCTGAGACAGTCTGTTACTGCAGCAAGCTGTTCCCTGCTAGACAGTAACAAGTCTGGCATAGTCCAACTCCTCCAGGATGCCACATCAATACATGCTATTGTCACAAGGTTTCTTGTGTCTCCCAGCACAGTCTTAAGAACATGGAGGAGATTCCAGGAGACAGGCAGTTACTCTAGGAGAGCTGGACAGGGCCGTAGAAGGTCCTTAACCCATTAGCAGGGCCAGTATCTGCTCCTTTGTGCCAGGAGGAACAGGATGAATACTTGCAGAGCCTTAAAAAATTACCTGCAGCAGGCCACTGCTGTGAATGTCTCTGACCAAACAATCAGAAACAGACATTGTGAGGGTGGCCAGATGTGAAAGGACCTGAAGACACCATGGAGAATGTTATGCTGCCTGCAACATCATTCAGCATGACAGGATTGGTGGTGGGTGAGTGATGGTCTGGGGAGGCATATCCCTGGAAGGACGCACAGACCCTTATTGCACACTCTGACTGCTATTGTGTATTGTGATGAAATTCTGGGATCCACTGTCAGACCCTATGCTGGTGCAGTGGATCCTGGGTTCCTCCTGGTGCACAACAATGCCCGGCCTCATGTAGTAAGAGTAAGCAGGCCATTCCTGAAGGACAAAAGAATTAATACCATTGACTTGCCTCACGCCCGCCTGACCTAAATCTAATAGAACACCTCTGGGAAATTAAGTTTCATCCATCCGACACTGCCAGGTTCACCTCAGAATGTCCAGAAGCTAAGTGATGGCTAGGTCCATATCTGAGAGGAGATCCTACCTGATCAAGGTCAAGTTCTCGCCATTACATAGCATACATAGCACTTGACCATGGTGATGACTGGATCTTTCTCCAACTCTTTGACTAGGATATTGCTGTCGAGTGGCCTGATTTGTAGATTCAGTGTTCTGATTGTGCACACCATGTCGGTGTCATCATCACTCTCCTCCCCATTGAAGATCGTGTCCTCACCTACAGGCAGATGATGAAAGGTACTGATAGAATTTGTGCAAGCCAAACATGATAGACAGAGCTTCCTTGTGGATTTCACCGTAGTTCCTCTGGAACTTGGACAGTGTCTTGGATGTTTTGGCGACTGAGTGCTCGCTCCCATCAGGGAACCTGTGCCATAGTACTGCTCCAATCCCGATGTTTGATGCATCGCAGGACAGTCTGAGAGGTTTCTCCAGATTGAAGTGAACTAGAACTTGGTCCGAAGATAGGACGTCTTTGAGCTCCTGGAATGCTCTTTGTTCTTCTGCAGTCCATTTCCAGGTTGATCCTTTCTTGGTTAAGTGGTTCAGTGGCTCGGCCAGTGTGGAAAGGTTGTGCATTTCCATCCGATCATGTACAGATCAGATGGAAAGCTCTTCAACCTGAACTGACTGAAAGCCAAGAAGAAAATCATCACCACTTTGCTCTTGGACTTCCAGTATGCCGACAACAGCAGGATATCATCCTGCATCCATTGGCAAGGTGAATTATAGTCACCTTGGCAATTCCTCAGTATTTTCTGGCTGACTGATTCGGTTTTCTTTTTCTCTCTGTCCAAGATGTGGCTGGATCCACATGCTGGATTGGATGATTTCTGTGGCGGATGCAGGACAGACCTCACTGTAGGAACAGCTCCACCGAGTGGCTCGATGACACCCTCCCCACCTCAACCCCCCGACAGTGGACTGGATGCCTGCATGGACTCTCATCAATTGTTGTGTTGTGTTCTGTATTGTAAACCTTTTTGGTAGAATGGCTTAAGCAGTTGGTCACCCCATTGAGTCTGGTCTGCTTGATGTTTCTTCCTCAATATCATCAGAGGGATTTTTTCCTTACCATTGTCACCTGTGTGCTTGCTCTAGGGGTTGGTAAAGTTAGGCTATACTTGTCTGATTTGGTGCTATATAAACTAAATAAACTGAATTGAATTTCTGCAGTACTAATCAATCTGGGTTAACGGAGACTAAGCTTGTGACTCCAAGGTTAGTGATAGGATCTGAATGAGTGACTCCACCAACTCACCCAATTTTAATTTCAATTTGCACATTGAAACTAATTACCAGGGATGATGTTAAACGCCAAGGCCCGTATGCACGAAGCATCCTAAGGGTAAAAATAGCTCCTAGTGAAGTTATTCTAAGAAAAATTTTAGAATTTCTTGAATTCTTAGACAATTCTTAGACTTTTCCCTTGGTAAGATGAAAGTTGTCCACAAAGCACCTTAGGACATAAGAGAGCTCCTAAGATGCCAAAATGGTAAGAGTAGTGAGGAGAACTTTTAAAAAGAGTGTCTTAAGCAGATAAGCTGGTGGAAAAGACAGAGAGAAAGCAGAAATATTCTCAGTATGTAGAATGACAGTGAGTCAGTAACACACTACCAACTTGATCTACGTAAATATTTTATGTTAATTTAATGTCCTAATGTATTTATAAATTGTTTAGGTTGTTGTTATCAGATACATTAATATAATCATTATTGTTATTATTATTATTATCAGTATTATTGATATTTTATTTAATTATTACTTTTATTTTGTCATTTGATTTTTAAATGGACAACAATGGAAATAAGTGTTTTCACCTTCTTGTGTCATGCATGCAATTTTAATGTATTTACAATTATATTATGTACTTACATTGAACTTATTAATAAACTCACGCACCCACGCACACTTTTAATATGTAGATAATCAGCATGTGAATGAGATATATTCAAACAACTTCAAGCTGTGTAACAATTCATTTTGTTGTGAACTGCATGGAATGAAAGACAGGAGAGAGCTTTTGTCTTTTTGGCACTCTGCCACTCAGAGGCGCTCTTATTTTTCAAATAAAACAACACAGGGATGGCGTCAACCACGATTCACTTTTCACTTATGGTGACACTTAACTTGCTAAACAAACTGAAATACAAAAACACAATAAATCAACAACACTAATAACATTTTTAAACTAACATGAACCACAATAGCAAAATTTAAAACCCCAAAACCCAGAACTCCCATAATGCATTGCAGCCCAAGAATTTACAGGTTTAGCGACCAGCGCAGCGATTGTTCCAATTTAATTTACCGAGTATCAACATCATGACATTAAATTATTTTCATGATTACACATTTCTTAATGCAATTATATGGTAGGTTGATTTTACGGTTCATTTATACGAGGGCTGTCAATAAAGTATAGGTCCTTTTTATTTTTTTCAAAAACGATATGGATTTCATTCATATGTTTTTACGTCAGACATGCTTGAACCCTTGTGCGCATGCGTGAGTTTTTCCACACCTGTCGGTGACGTCATTCGCCTGTGAGCACTCCTTGTGGGAGGAGTCGTCCAGCCCCTCGTCGGAATTCCTTTGTCTGAGAAGTTGCTGAGAGACTGGCGCTTTGTTTGATCAAAATTTTTTCTAAACCTGTGAGACACATCGAAGTGGACACGGCTCGAAAAATTAAGCTGGTTTTCCATGAAAATTTTAACGGCTGATGAGAGATTTTGAGGTGATACTGTCGCTTTAAGGACTTCCCACAGTGCGAGACGTCATGCAGCGGTCCCAGGCGCCGTCGTCAGCCTGTTTCAAGCTGAAAACCTCCACATTTCAGGCTCTATTGATCCAGGACGTCGTGAGAGAACAGAGAAGTTTCAGAAGAAGTCGGTTTCAGCATTTTATCCGGATATTCCACTGTTAAAGGAGATTTTTTTAATGAAAGATGTGCGGACGGGTCCGCGCATCGGGACGCAGCCGGCGCGGTGCGGCGGCACAGGAAAAACACCTCCGTGTTGATAACCATTTGTAAAATCCAGGTGGCTTTTGATGGCTTTCAGTGGAGTGAGTATATGAGAAATTGTTTAACAGCTGGACATGTTCCAACTTGTCCTTAAGGCTTCCAACAGAGGTGTTTTTCCTGTGGCGGAGTGTCGCAGCGGCTGTGAGCCGACGCTGCAATCCGTCCGCACGTCTTTCATTAAAAAAAATCTCCTTTAACAGTGGAATATCTGGATAAAATGCTGAAACCGACTTCTTCTGAAACTTCTCTGTTCTCTCACGACATCCTGGATCAATAGAGCCTGAAATGTGGAGGTTTTCAGCTTGAAACAGGTTGACAACGGCACCTGGAGTGCTGCACGACGTCTCGCTCCGTGGGAAGTCCTTAAAGCGACAGTATCACCTCAAAATCTCTCATCAGCCGTTAAAATTTTCACCGAAAACCAGCTTAATTTTTCGAACCGTGTCCACTTCGATGTGTCTCACAGGTTTAGAAAAAATTTTGATCAAACAAAGTGCCAGTCTCTCAGCAACTTCTCAGACAAAGGAATTCTGACGAGGGGCTGGACGACTCCTCGAACAAGGAGTGCTCACAGGCGAATGACGTCACCAACAGGCGTCGAAAAACTCACACATGCGCACGAGGGTTCAAGCATGTCTGACGTAAAAACATATGAATGAAATCCATATAGTTTTTGAAAAAAATTAAAAGGACCTATACTTTATGGACAGACCTCGTACTTTATTGACAGACCTCGTATGTAGTAGCGCAGTGTGGATTTATTTTTTATTTCCCCTTCCCTTTCCATGACAACAGATCACAGCTCTTACAGGACCATGTAATACCTAGCAACGGGGTCAACCCCGCCTCCTTACTAAGATAGGAGTTTCAGTCTCCTTCTTGCTCAGACTTGCTCTCAGACACCTCCTGGCTCACTGTTAGGCTAAGATTCCTTGTCAGGAAATTTTAGGCGAAGTTAGGAACTCTTTGAGAGGACTTTGAAATGCTTTGTGGATACGGGCCCAGGTAAACAAGTTCAGGGTGTATGTAAAAGGCATATTCACAAGCTTCCTAGTACAACAGTGTGTGTGTTCTTTAAAAAAAAAAAAGCATAAAATCGATGTTTGTGAATCTGGAGCATCAATTGAAATTCAGACTTCCATCTTTTGGCATAGCTATGCATTTTTTTTCATAAGGATTCAAGTTGTGAAAACAGCAAGGTGATCGGACCAATATTCTTTGGAAAAGCAGTCATTTTTGAAAACGCATCTTTTTATGTACATTGACAGCCTGAATTTCAAAATAAAAGCCTGTGAGGTTGCTGCACTGGATCCAAGAACCACAGCCTGTGGTAAAAAGTTAATTATCCGGCTGCTGTGTGCTACAAACAACCACGGCAAAAATAAGTCCCATATGACAATCCAACCAACATCATGGTGTACAGAGTTGTGTTGTGCTGCTGAAGTGAGCAAAAATAAAAAATAAATTAAAGTCACCTGCAAAGGCTGCATCTGATGCATTGTGTGACTCCTTGATCATTTCAGCATCTGTTCTAGCATGCACGTGAGGTCAGTAGCACTGGGAAGGGGAGGACGAACGCAGATGTGATTGCATGAGTGACTGCACCAAAGCTGGCTTTGACACATCAAATCAAATCAAATCAATTTTATTTATATAGCACCAAATCACAACAACAGTTGCCCCAAGGTGCTTTATATTGCAAGGCAAAGCCATACAATAATTACAGAAAAACCCCAACGGTCAACGACCCCCTGTGAGCAAGCACTTGGCGACAGTGGGAAGGAAAAACTCCCTTTTAACAGGAAGAAACCTCCAGCAGAACCAGGCTCAGGGAGGGGCAGTCTTCTGCTAGGACTGGTTGGGGCTGCTAGGACTGGTTGGAGAGAACCAGGAAAAAGACATGCTGTGGAGGGGAGCAGAGATCAATCACTAATGATTAAATACAGAGTGGTACATACAGAGCAAAAAGAAAGAAACACTCAGTGCATCATGGGAACCCCCCAGCAGTCTAAGTCTATAGCAGCATAACTAAGGGATGGTTCAGGGTCACCTGATCCAGCCCTAACTATAAGCTTTAGCAAAAAGGAAAGTTTTAAGCCTAATCTTAAAAGTAGAGAGGGTGTCTGTCTCCCTGATCTGAATTGAGAGCTGGTTCCACAGGAGAGGAGCCTGAAAGCTGAAGGCTCTGCCTCCCATTCTACTCTTACAAACCCTAGGAACTACAAGTAAGCCTGCAGTCTGAGAGCGAAGCGCTCTATTGGGGTGATATGGTACTATGAGGTCCCTAAGATAAGATGGGACCTGATTATTCAAAACCTTATAAGTAAGAAGAAGAATTTTAAATTCTATACTAGAATTAACAGGAAGCCAATGAAGAGAGGCCAATATGGGTGAAATATGCTCTCTCCTTCTAGTCCCCGTCAGTACTCTAGCTGCAGCATTCTGAATTAACTGAAGGCTTTTCAGGGAACTTTTAGGACAACCTGGTAATAATGAATTACAATAGTCCAGCCTAGAGGAAATAAATGCATGAATTAGTTTTTCAGCATTACTCTGAGACAAGACCTTTCTAATTTTAGAGATATTGCGCAAATGCAAAAAAGCAGTCCTACATATTTGCTTAATATGCGCATTGAAGGACATATCCTGATCAAAAATGACTCCAAGATTTCTCACAGTATTACTAGAGGTCAGGGTAATGCCATCCAGAGTAAGGATCTGGTTAGACACCATGTTTCTAAGATTTGTGGGGCCAAGTACAATAACTTCAGTTTTATCTGAGTTTAAAAGCAGGAAATTAGAGGTCATCCATGTCTTTATGTCTGTAAGACAATCCTGCAGTTTAGCTAATTGGTGTGTGTCCTCTGGCTTCATGGATAGATAAAGCTGGGTATCATCTGCGTAACAATGAAAATTTAAGCAATGCTGTCTAATAATACTGCCTAAGGGAAGCATGTATAAAGTGAATAAAATTGGTCCTAGAACAGAACCTTGTGGAACTCCATAATTAACCTTAGTCTGTGAAGAAGATTCCCCATTTACATGAACAAATTGTAATCTATTAGATAAATATGATTCAAACCACTGCAGCGCAGTGTCTTTAATACCTATGGCATGCTCTAATCTCTGTAATAAAATTTTATGGTCAACAGTATCAAAAGCAGCACTGAGGTCTAACAGGACAAGCACAGAGATGAGTCCACTGTCTGAGGCCATAAGAAGATCATTTGTAACCTTCACTAATGCTGTTTCTGTACTATGATGAATAAAACCTGACTGAAACTCTTCAAATAGACCATTCCTCTGCAGATGATCAGTTAGCTGTTTTACAACTACACTTTCAAGAATTTTTAAGAGAAAAGGAAGGTTGGAGATTGGCCTATAATTAGCTAAGATAGCTGGGTCAAGTGATTTCTTTTTAAGTAATGGTTTAATTACTGCCACCTTAAAAGCCTGTGGTACATAGCCAACTAATAAAGATAGATTGATCATATTTAAGATCGAAGCATTAATTAATGGTAGGGCTTCCTTGAGCAGCCTGGTAGGAATGGGGTCTAATAGACATGTTGATGGTTTGAAGGAAGTAACTAATGAAAATAACAGACAGAACAATCGGAGAGAAAGAATCTAACCAAATACCAGCATCACTGAAAGCAGCCAAAGATAACGATATTTCTTTGGGATGGTTATGAGTAATTTTTTCTCTAATAGCTAAAATTCTATTAGCAAAGAAAGTCATGAAGTCATTACTAGTTAAAGTTAAAGGAATACTCGGCTCAATAGAGCTCTGACTCTTTGTCAGCCTGGCTACAGTGCTGAAAAGAAACCTGGGGTTGTTCTTATTTTCTTCAATAAGTGATGAGTAGTAAGATGTCCTAGCTTTACGGAGGGCTTTTTTATAGAGCAACAGACTCTTTTTCCAGGCTAAGTGAAGATCTTCTAAATTAGTGAGACGCCATTTCCTCTCCAACTTACGGGTTATCTGCTTTAAGCTGCGAGTTTGTGAGTTATACCACGGAGTCAGGCACTTCTGATTTAAGGCTCTGTTTTTCAGAGGAGCTACAGCATCCAAAGTTGTCCTCAATGAGGATGTAAAACTATTGATGAGATAATCTATCTCACTCACAGAGTTTAGGTAGGTACTCTGCCCTGTGTTGGTATATGGCATTGGAGAACATAAAGAAGGAATCATATCCTTAAACCTAGTTACAGCGCTTTCTGAAAGACTTCTACTGTAATGAAACTTATTCCCCTCTGCTGGGTAGTCCATCAGAGTAAATGTAAATGTTATTAAGAAATGATTAGACAGAAGGGGGTTTTCAGGGAATACTGTTAAGTCTTCAATTTCCATACCATAAGTCAGAACAAAATCTAAGGTATGATTAAAGTGGTGGGTGGACTCATTTACATTTTGAGCAAAGCGAGACTGAGACTGAGACTGTCATTCTCAGCATCTGTGTGGATGTTAAAATCGCCCACTATAATTATCTTATCTGAGCTAAGCACTAAGTCAGACAAAAGGTCCGAAAATTCACAGAGAAACTCACAGTAACGACCAGGTGGACGATAGATAACAACAAATAAAACTGGTTTTTGGGACTTCCAATTTGGATGGACAAGACTAAGAGTCAAGCTTTCAAATGAATTAAAGTTCTGTCTGGGTTTTTGATTAATTAATAAGCTGGAGTGGAAGATTGCTGCTAATCCTCCTCCTCGGCCCGTGCTACGAGCGTTCTGGCAGTTAATGTGACTCGGGGGTGTTGACTCATTTAAACTAACATATTCATCCTGCTGTAACCAGGTTTCTGTTAGGCAGAATAAATCAATATGTTGATCAATTATTATATCATTTACTAACAGGGACTTAGAAGAGAGAGACCTAATGTTTAATAGACCACATTTAACTGTTTTAGTCTGTGGTGCAGTTGAAGGTGCTATGTTATTTTTTCGTTTTGAATTTTTATGCTTAAATAGATTTTTGCTGGTTATTGGTGGTCTGGGAGCAGGCACCGTCTCTACGGGGATGGGATAATGAGGGGATGGCAGGGGGATATGGGGCATATGGCAGGAGTCCGGTCCATACGTTGGTTGTACTGTGATGTCCAGTACTGTCAGGTCCTGTGCAAAGGGAGGAACACAGCTCTGCCTCCCACTCCGTCCCATATTTGTGATCCAGACATGTGGACATCGGGCATTCTTCACTGCCTTTTATAGCCATCTGACAGCAGTCTGTGTCATCTAACCTGTTGTCTGAATACAATATAGATGCGATCATGCAGGTATAGATGAGGTAGTCTGGATGGGATCTGGCCACAGTCTACACGCCGCTTTATTTCCCGACTGTGTCCAGATTATGGCCATATTTGCCGTGTCATGCTCATTCCTGCACATTCTTGCTACGTGTAATGGGGGCTTTACAGTTACAAAAAGGAGGATTCACAAAATTGTATACATGAATGTTACGAGGTTTTAGGAATTCTTTAATTTGATTCCATACACGTCACTTTCATGGTGAGGAACAACAAGGTGTGAAGAATTTCAAATAACAAAGGAAGCCAGTGAAATCCCACTGCATTAGAAGGACTCAAGGTTTTTTCAGTGCACTTTGAAATTTCTGAAAGAGAGCATTGTCTTTTACTGCTTCTTTTATTTTCACTGCTGTCATTTCTTTAGTGGCTTTGTGGGAAAAGACTGTCCTGTCGCCTTAAGGTTCCAGTTCTCATCTTGTAACAGTGAATATCCATCAGCAGATGTGTGCTGAACCAATGTCCCTGAGCCAGTAGCTGTCATTATAAGTTGTCCTGGATAAAAGTATCACATCCTCCGTGCAACATTGAGTGACATTTCAAAATATGAATTCAGGATGACTATTCCACACCCATGGTTTTAAATTATTAATTACTTAATTATTTTGAGGGATTAAAACAGTTTCCTGAAGCGTGAAGAGCTCATGTGCCACTGCCCCTGCATTGATGTTATGTTTTGAAACTGTATTCTAAGAAAATACTGATATGGACAATCAATAATGCAGCAAATGACGTGCCTGCAAGAAATCTTAATGAAAATAGATAAGTGCCAATGCAAATGGGCAAATGACACACACACACGCGCGCGCACACACACACACACACACACACACACACACCGGGCCATTTCCTCTGGAATTAAGTCAAACCAGACACCCCCTGGGCATCTCACATAAGCCTCATCTCAACAGTGACAGTGTATCCAAATAGTGTAAACAAAAATACCAATATTTCATCATGAAAATTTCCCTGCATAAAAATTCTAAATCTGATTTTGGACAAACTTATTATAAAACCACATACTGGACAAAATACATATTTTGAGGATAATAGAATTTTGGAATGTTAAATTTATTCAGGTTTGTAGAGAAATTCATGATATATTAATGGCTTTATTTTATTCAGAAGAATATTGTGCATGTAAGGGCTTGTGTCCATATAGCTTTTTTTCCATTTTTTTTCTTTTGGTCTTACTGAGAATGGAGCGTATGCAGCCACCAAAGGAAAAAAAGTGCCACATCCATCATCTTTTGAGAGTGCTGTGCTTTTTTGTGTGGCTGTTACAAGTTGAAAATGTGAACTTTTTAGAAAGTGTCTCCACTTTTCAGGCAAGCAAGTACACAAAGCAAAACTTGTCAACCTCATGGAAGGGGAAGCTATTTTTTGTGGTGGACAGCTGCTATGTTCCTGGTGAAGGTGAGTGCTTGTATTACTGTTACTTTAGAATCTAGTAGTCATAGAAACAAATGCTACAAGGAGTGCATTTTATTTTTAAGAAAGTAGCGAGATTAGGTGCAGGGATGAAGCACTTGACACCTTACAGCTGGTGGGGGGGCATGCTATATGGGTCTCATGCTTCCAAATAATTCAGCGTAATATGTAAAGTAATGTTGCAGTGGGAGTCAGGGTATACATTAGAGCAGGGGTCACCAACTCTGTTCGTGGAGGGCACCTGTTCTGCATGTTTTCCATGTCTACCTACTCAAATCACACCTAGTAAGTCCCTTTGGCTGCTCCCTTGTTTGCACTCGGGGTCGCCACAGCAAATCCAAGGTGGATCTGCATGTTGATTTGGCACAGGTTTTACGCCGGATGCCCTTCCTGACGCAACTCCACATTACATGGAGAAATGTGGCAGGGGTGGGATTTGAACCCAGAACCTTCTGAACTGAAACCAAGCGCATTAACCACTTGGCCACCACCCCTGATTTTTTTTTTAAATTGGTCTTTTCCAGCTCTTACCTGGCTGAGCACACCTGATAGAGTTAACTGCCTGGGAGTGGAACAGGGAGAGTTAGAAAACATGAAGCGCAGGTGCCCTCCAGGAACAGGGTTGGTGACCCCTGCATTAGAGGTTTGCTCAAACATAACTGGGCCGACAAAGAGAGTGGGTAAACCTGACAGCGGTACATCCAGAATCAACTCTACACCCAAATGCAAATTAACCCCCTCTAAGCCTGGATATCCAGCTCAGTGTCACATTTTTTTGTTTGTTTGTTTGTGCTCCCGTGACGAAATGAGTCAAATTTTCGTGACAGGGTTTTTTTAAACTCACTATTACTAACCCTACTCCTTCCCCCAACCCCAACCCTAACCTTAACCATAACCTAATCTTACTCCTCCCCCCCACCCTAACCATAACCCCCCGCTTCACTTTAAATTTCATGCAGCCATCATGGAATGTATTAGAATGATTTTGTGCTACCGTGACGAAAATGAGGCGCTTCTTGTCACAATATCACGAACCAATAGATTAATGTATATTTCGTGCTGCTGAATCACGACTTGCCATGAGACTAATTTGGTATATCCCATCGATGGGAAATTTTACTTTTTACTTGTGAGATACTGACAAGCCAAAATGAGGCGGGTGATACGGGGTTAAATGTCAGTAACTTGTTAGAATAGCCATCAGCAAGCAAAATGTAGCACTGACATTAGCAGCTCACTGGAATTCCTAGTTGACTCAAGTAACCTCAAGAGCAATGTGCAAGAATGCATTCTCAGCTTTGAAGCACTCCGAAGACTTTCTTGGAGCAGTGAAGTCGTATGCCTCACCCACAGAGCGTCCATTTAATACAACCCCTGGCAAAAATTATGGAATCACCGGCCTTGGAGGATGTTCATTCAGTTGTTTAATTTTGTAGAAAAAAGCAGATCACAGACACGACACAAAACTAAAGTCATTTCAAATGGCAACTTTCTGGCTTTAAGAAACATTATAAGAAATCAAGAAAAAAAATTGTGGCAGTCAGTAACGGTTTTTTAGACCAAGCAGAGGGAAAAAATATGGACTCAGTCAATTCTGAGGAATAAATTATGGAATCACCCTGTAAATTTTCATCCACAGAACTAACACCTGCATCAAATCAGATCTGCTCGTTAGTCTGCATCTAAAAAGGAGTGATCACACCTTGGAGAGCTGTTGCACCAAGTGGACTGACATGAATCATGGCTCCAACATGAGAGATGTCAATTGAAACAAAGGAGAGGATTATCAAACTCTTAAAAGAGGGTAAATCATCACGCAATGTTGCAAAAGATGTTGGTTGTTCACAGTCAGCTGTGTCTAAACTCTGGACCAAGACAAACAACATGGGAAGGATGTTAAAGGCAAACATACTGGTAGACCAAGGAAGACATCAAAGTGTCAAGACAGAAAACTTAAAGCAATATGTGTCAAAAATCAAAAATGCACAACAAAACAAATGAGGAACGAATGGGAGGAAACTGGAGTCAACGTCTGTGACCGAACTGTAAGAAACCACCTAAAGGAAATGGGATTTACATACAGAAAAGCTAAATGAAAGCCATCATTAACACCTAAACAGAAAAAAACAAGGTTACAATGGGCTAAGGAAAAGCAATCGTGGACTGTGGATGACTGGAGGAAAGTCATATTCAGTGATGAATCTCAAATCTGCATTGGGCAAGGTGATGATGCTGGAACTTTTGTTTGGTGCCGTTCCAATGAGATTTATAAAGATGACTGCCTGAAGAGAACATGTAAATTTCCACAGTCATTGATGATATGGGGCTGCATGTTAGGTAAAGACACTGGGGAGATGGCTGTCATTACATCATCAATAAATGCACAAGTTTACGTTGATATTTCGGACACTTTTCTTATCCCATCAATTGAAAGGATGTTTGGGGATGATGAAATCATTTTTCAAGATGATAATGCATCTTGCCATAGAGCAAAAACTGTGAAAACATTCCTTGCAAAATGTTGTGAAAGTGTAGGTACACGGTCCCACAACAGGGGGCGTTAATGAACAGACAATGGATAAGCCAAAAGTAACAATTTAATGTTGTAAATTGTGCACAACGGAATACAGAACAACAATCACTGTGGAACTACAGTCAATTACACGTTGGGTGAAGTGTGGGCAGGCTTGAGGATAGGAGACGCCCATCCAGAACTGAGCCGGATCCCACACGGCCCTCACCGCCAACAGATCTGAAGAACACCGGAGCCGCCAAGTCCTGGGTCCCCAGGTGGTCACCGTCTCCAGCTGTCAGACCTGGTACTGCTGGCAGAGAACAGAAACACCACAGGTGAGTGTGAGTACGCACACTCAGTAATCCCACAGTCTGTGTTCTTTTGGGAGGGAGCACCTCCACCTCCAGTCACACACTCGTGCAGCTCCTGTCTAATCACTTATCTGGTTGGGGTGTGAAGCAAAGCCGTCGCTGATCACACCAAATGCCAATCCCACAGATAAGGCAACACCACAGGAAAACGGCTGCAAAGAAGTTCAGATTATTAAGGTGGTGGTGATGTGGATGAGTGACAGCTGATGCTGATGAGGAGTAACAGCTGTCACTCCCGGTTGCTATGACGCCCTCTCGTGCTTGAAGCCCGCACTTCAAGCAGGGCGCCATCTGGTGGTGGTGGGCCAGCAGTACCTCCTCTTCAGCACCCCACACAACACAAAAAGACACATAGGGTCAATGTCATGGCCTGCAAATAGTCCGGATCTTAATCCAATTGAAAATCTTCGGTGAAAGTTGAAGAAAATGGTCCATGACAAGGCTCCAACCTGCAAAGCTGATCTGGCAACAGCAATCAGAGAAAGTTGGAGCCAGATTGATGAAGAGTACTGTTTGTCACTCATTAAGTCCATGCCTCAGAGACTGCAAGCTGTTATAAAAGCCAGAGGTGGTGCAACAAAATACTAGTGATGTGTTGGAGCGTTCTTTTGTTTTTCATGATTCCATAATTTTTTCCTCAGAATTGAGTGATTCCATATTTTTTTTTCCCTCTGCTTGGTCTAAAAAAGTAACTGTTACTGACTGCCACAATTTTTTTTCCTGATTTCTTATAGTGTTTCTTAAAGCCAGAAAGTTGCCATTTGAAATGACTTTAGTTTTGTGTCATGTCTGTGATCTGCTTTTTTCTACAAAATTAAACAACTGAATGAACATCCTCCGAGGCCAGTGATTCCATCATGTTTGCCAGGGGTTGTAAGGTAATGTTTGAAATGGAACTAACATAAATGTACAATTAAATGGCAACATGTTCTATGGTGATTCATTTCGACATCAAGGACAACATGTCCCTGGGTAGGGTTTTGGTTGCAGATTGCCCCAGTGATGTTTGCTTGGCAGTGGAACTGTGCATCATTTATGTCAAACGTCTCTCCTTGCTTCTCTGCATACTGTTTCTTGAGGCATTTTGCAGGTATGAATTTACCAAAGGAGAGAAGTGTAGATATTGCATTATATATGTGGATCATTTACAAACAATCATTCAATAAATATTTCATTACTGGTTACAGAGTACAAGATCAGAGGGTATATGACACTTAAATCTCCAGAGCAGCATGTACATTATTTGTTCGCTCCACCTAATTTCTTCCAATAGAACTGAATTTCATCAGGGCAATGATGTTGTCATACTTCATTCTACAAAGTAATCTATATGCTGTTATCTAAATGGTCAACCACAAAAGAGAAAGGCCATCTGAAGTGAAGAAAAACGATTATTCTCCTACTTGTGTCTGCTTATCAAGTTCCAGCAGGCTGGGCTTGGATGGAGATAGATGTAACATGTGCAGTGGAAAAGGTGGAATATGTCACTGTAATTGGTTCAGGAGCCAGAAGTATAAATGATGGGTATGCACAAATAACATGAATGTGCCATTTTCCCCACACAGAAGATTTAAATGAAAAAACAATCCTCTGGTATATTTCAGACCAGGAGAAGTATGCATTCTCAGCATGAATCAGATGTGACAAATAAGGTGAGAAACTTAACTTAAAGGTACAGGGCCACTAAGCTTTTTAAGTTTAAGGCATAAAAATAATTTTGTTTTATTTCTTAGCCTTAAAATAGGAGGATTCATAATATGACATTACCAATACAATCAAAATTTGTGTTGTCTAGCAAAAAAAATATAAAAAGTTCCCCTGAAAGGTAAAATTTTAAAAGAACAGATGGTCTGGAACTACTTACGGCAACGACAGTTGAGACCAACACAGTCAATCTATGACAGTGACAGTGAGATCAAGTGGAGGCGTTATTTTCTGTTCAGTCATTTTTTGCATTATCTGTTATTCTTTAGTCTCGGTGTTTGTTTTCTGTTCTTCTGTTTAGTCTATAAATTGTTTTGCCATCTTGTTATTTTTAGTATGTATACTTTAGCCATGGTCAGTTCCGTTAAGTCTTAAGCCCAATCTCAATTCTCTTTTGTGCCCCTTCCCCGTCCCCTTGGCCCTATCCCTTTAAAACAAGGGTAAGGCGAAGGGGTATGCCTCTAGCCCTATGTACTGAGACACCCCTGTGCCTTAGGGGAAATGTCTCATGAGTTTGACATTATCATGTTGCGCCCTTTAAAGTGCCGTCTTCACTGTTTGTCAACATGGCAACCGAAGCACAACTTGTTGCAGTAGCTTGTTTGCTTTTTATTTTCTCACCTTTCTGCATCAATGTGAAGAAACTGGAGATGCAGATTTCTTCGATGTATCATCATTTTGTGGTATTAATAATTAATTGAATTAATTAGTTAATTAATTAATTAATAATTAATCATTGATTAATTAATTAACCAGAACAATACTAATAATTAGTAATAGTAATAATATTGTTGATTAATTAATAATTAACTGACTGATTAGTAATTAATTAATTAGTACTTGAAATAAATAAACATTTGAAATATATCAGTCTGTATGGAATGCATGTATACATTATACAAGTTTCACTTTTTGAATGGAATTACTGAAATAAACTTTTTCATGATATTCTAATTATATGACCAGCACCTGTATGTACGAGGGCTGTCAATAAATTAACGGTCCTTTTTATTTTTTTCAAAAACTATATGGATTTCATTCATATGTTTTTACGTCAGACATGCTTGAACCCTCGTGCGCATGCGTGAGTTTTTCCACGCCTGTCGGTCACGTCATTCGCCTGTGAGCACTCCTTGTGGGAGGAGTCGTCCAGCCCCTCGTCGGAATTCCTTTGTCTGAGAAGTTGCTGAGAGACTGGCGCGTTGTTTGATCAAACTTTTTTCTAAACCTGTGAGACACATCGAAGTGGACACGGTTCGAAAAATTAAGCTGGTTTTCAGTGAAAATTTTAACGGCTGATGAGAGATTTTGAGGTGATTCTGTCGCTTTAAGGACTTCCCACAGTGCGAGACGTCGCTCAGCGCTCTCAGCCGCCGTCGTCAGCCTGTTCAAGCTGAAAACCTCCACATTTCAGGCTCTATTGATCCAGGACGTCGTGAGAGAACAGAGAAGTTTCAGAAGAAGTCGGTTTCAGCATTTTATCCGGATATTCCACTGTTAAAGGAGATTTTTTTAATGAAAGACGTGCGGACGGATCCGCGCGTCAGGACGCAGCCGACGCGGTGCGGCGGCACAGGAAAAACACCTCCGTGTTGATAACCATTTGTAAAATCCAGGCGGCTTTTGATGGCTTTCAGTGGAGTGAGTATATGAGAAATTGTTTAACAGGCAGGACATGTTCCAACTTGTCCTTAAGGCTTTCAACAGAGGTGTTTTTCCTGTGGCGGAGCGTCGCGGCGGCTGCGTCCCGACGCGCGGACCCGTCCGCACGTCTTTCATTAAAAAAATCTCCTTTAACAGTGGAATATCCGGATAAAATGCTGAAACCGACTTCTTCTGAAACTTCTCTGTTCTCTCACGACGTCCTGGATCAATAGAACCTGAAATGTGGAGGTTTTCAGCTTGAACAGGCTGACGACGGCAGCTGAGAGCGCTGCGCGACGTCTCGCACTGTGGGAAGTCCTTAAAGCGACAGAATCACCTCAAAATCTCTCATCAGCCGTTAAAATTTTCACTGAAAACCAGCTTAATTTTTCGAACCGTGTCCACTTCGATGTGTCTCACAGGTTTAGAAAAAATTTTGATCAAACAAAGCGCCAGTCTCTCAGCAACTTCTCAGACAAAGGAATTCCGACGAGGGGCTGGACGACTCCTCCCACAAGGAGTGCTCACAGGCGAATGACGTCACCGACAGGCGTGGAAAAACTCACGCATGCGCACGAGGGTTCAAGCATGTCTGACGTAAAAACATATGAATGCAATCCATATAGTTTTTGAAAAAAATAAAAAGGACCGTTACTTTATTGACAGCCCTCGTATGTTTTGGGCTGCATCTAGTTCTGTTAACCTTATATTTCTTTTTCAAATTCTCCCATTTTTTGCATCCAGCCCTATTTCCTTGACAAATAATAGCATTCTATTAGGACATCAGGTTATGTGTTACATGTATACGTGTGTGTATATATTTTCCAACTTACTCCCATTGGTCTTTAGCTGACTGCTTAGAATGCAGAAACTTCTCCTCATTTTCTGCCCGAAAGCTTATTAGGAGATGAGTGTGCTCAGGGCTCCCTGTTTGTTTATAAAATACACACATTACAGACTTTGAAATTCAACAGCAGGGATCACTATTATCCAAAGATTTATGAACATACAAATTAACATGCTTATTCTTTATCGTGATTTTCTGCATTGTGAGATATAAAAGTGTCTTATCATAGCGTTCGTGTGTATATGCATTATAACACCTCAGCACACGAACGAAGTTACGATATTCTTCAGAATGACAATATACACAACATGCATCCAGCAGCATACATGTTGCTGTCATAGGCAATTGCCTGTAAAGTTTTTGGCAAGTTATAACTTTCTAAACAGTGCAATTTGTAATGAAAGCCACTTACATTTGTGCGGCTCTTTCGGCGCCATGTTTGTTTCTTTGGAGACAGCGGTAAGCTCTTCCTACCCCTCTAAACGGAATGTGCATCCAGATTCACTCCGTTTGAAGGGGTTTGTAGCCCTCTGCCTAACCCCTCCTCCTCACTCCAAAAAGAGAATTGCGATACCCCTCTGTCTGTCGTGCCCGCGCAAAACGGAGGGGAAGGGCTGAGGGGTAGAATTGAGATTCAGGGCTAGTCTTTAATTTTCTGGCTGGTCTGTTCATCTTAACATTTATTAGGTCTTTGGTCATTTCTTTCCGTTGGCATTTTATGTTGATCACTGGTGGGGGTTTTTTTCACTGTTTTCTTTCGTCTCTGTCTCACGGCACTAGTCTTTGTATTTTGTTTGCTGTTTTACTTTCATTATCAGTATTATCTTCTCTCTTGGTTTTTGCCGTTCATTCTTCTTGCACTCTGAAAGTTCACACCAACCTGAACTTTCCTGTTTCTTCTGTTTGTCACGCCCCCTTCCTGATTCGTCTCACACACCTGTTCTGTCCTGTTGATTTTCATAGTCCTTGTACCAGCCTTTTTCATAGTTCTGCCTAGTCTAGCCGTGTCCTGACCCTGTTACGTTTTGTGACCTTGCTTTTGCTACTGCCCTTGAACTTTGTCTGCCTGTGTATTGAACTGTGCTTTCTTTTTTGACAACACCTCTGCCTGCCAACTAACTGTACCTCCAAACCATTGATTGTCTAACTGTGTACCGAATCCCAGCCTGGTTTTCCGATAAAGCCTTACTACTCCACCACCACAGTCTGTGAGTTTTGCATGTGGGTCCCACAACCTTCTGTGCCACGTCACTTCGAGCCCTTGTCAGGTGCACTTCCTACTTTATTTTGGTGGTTGCTTTCTTCCTTAAGGGCAGTGGCTAGACTTTGCATGCAGCCAGTCTAGAATGAAGCAGTGAAACACCTCCTTCCCTCCACTAGCCTTAGGTGCGTACCTTGGGCAAGTGCTCGTACACCCCTAGTCTCCCTTGCCAGGGTTACGGTGTTTCCATGTGGTACCTTGCATGTTAGCTCCATGAGGAGTAAAGGCTAAGGGAGTAAACCCTGTCAGAAAATCTACATCCTGTTGGACCTGATGGATTTCCTGATTTAATTGCCTCCTCAGAAGTTCTACAGGTCTGAAGAAGGGTATTCATCCTAGGGCAGGGGTGGGCAATGAGGGCCAAGACACTGCAGGTTTTCCTTGCAACCAATCACCTCAGCAGGTGGGTTCCTGATGAGCTTCTACCTTGAACATAAACACCTGGTCGTCTTGAAATTACCTGCTGAAACACCTGATCATTAATGAAATCACCTGCTGAGGTGACTGGTAGCAAGGAAAACCTGCAGTGCTTTGGCCCTTCATGGTACATGATTGCCCACCCCTGTCCTAGGGCAAGCATGTGCCCTTTTATTTCTGCCCAGGCTCGAGAGCTGAAGGGCAGCTAACCATATGACCACACATGGCCTGCATGCCCCAATCCGGGGAGGGTGCAAGAAAAGTTCAGCTGAAAAAGCCAACACCAGACCATTATTTCCTGGATCAACTCAAATTTTAAAATCTCAATTAACCCTTCTAGGTCTATGATTACGGGCCTGTATTCAGATCCTCTGAACCCAGATATGCGTACAACAGCTGTGATTTCTACAGGTTAAACTTCAACATTTTTGCTCTCTCAGAGACACGGATTTCCGATCAAGATTCCATTCAGGAGGACAATTATGCCTTCTACTGGAGTGGGAAATCTTCTGAAGATCGCAGGCTTTATTTTGTTGGTTTTGCATCAGAAATAAGATCCTCAGTTCTTGTATCACTTCACCTGTTGGTCACTCAGAAAGACTTATGCAACTGTACTTTGCTTGTGCAGGCAATACAATTATATCAGCCTATGCTCCAACACTTCCATCATCGGACGAAGCAAAGGATGCTTTCTATGAACAATTATCATCCATCATCAAGGCCCAGTTTCATAATGCAACCAAATCTTTCAGTGTGCTAATCTTTCTTAGTGGACTACAGTTAGTCACCCAACATTATCCATCTAATCACCATTTCACCACTGATGGCTAAACCTGTAGATTAGCTGCCTTACCTTAGTCAACTGTTTTCACAGGCATAACGGCCTTGTGTGTGCCATTGCCGAGAGACGGCTCCATGCGCGACAGTTTTGTTTACTTCCAGGTTGGTTGTTGGCATGAATTATCCAGACTTTGTTTCGTTAACTGGCTTTATTAATATTTACGGACCCATATGAACTGCAGAACGACATGCTTAGCACTTAGCCTAGCAGTTTCAGGCTTCAGTTTCTTCTTCTACACTTTCGTCAACCTTTTTGTGCACACAACACTGCTCAGTGCCCGGTGGCTCATGTGAAAACTGTCACAAACACATCATGACAGTCGTCTGCTGCAACCATGGCCAAAATCAGAGAAAGCTCTCCTTTTGAAGGAATACAAGCAATGTAGGGTGCTTTTGAGTGTTCCTTCAAGTTGTGGTACATGGTAGCTGCCATTTTTAGAGGTAAGACATTGAACTTTGATTGACTAAAATAAGATCAGCCTCCTCTGTAACAGACTAAAAAGTTTATTTGGGTAACATCAAACTTCAGCCGACTAAGCGCTTTGTGCAATGACTAATGTCAAAAAACTAGTGAGTTTAAATGACTAAACAAGATTAGACTGCTTTATGAAATTTGGCCCTGGCTACCAGTGACAAAATAAGAGAAGATATAAAAGATCATTTATTTTCACAGCCATACGGTCATGCAGACGTGTGGGAGGAGTCATGTACAGCAAGGCAGTTTTGACTTATGGTTAAAAATGGTTTAAACAAACAAATTCCGGACAGGTTATCAAAATTAACGTCACCTCTGCCATTTGTACAAAGTGAAAATATCAGCTATATGCTTTAGTTTTAAAGTAATGCACTAATTTTGAAGGTTTTAGTATTTAGAGATACACATGCCTCAAGGCATTATGGGGAAATGGAGCTTCCTGTCATCAGTGGTTGGTCAGTTTATAAAAACCAACACACAAGTTACTGTAATGTGTGTGCTGGTTTTTACAAATAAATCTGTATTTGTAAATATGTCTTTTTTTTTCATTTGTAAAAAAAAGGCAATTTCAAAACTGAAAATTGTGTTTAAGTGATTCAGTTGGTATTCACACCCCCATCCAGTAGATGGCAGTGTTCACTCACTGTAGTCCACTAAGAAAGTTTAGCAAACTGAAAGGTTAGGTTGCTTTATGAAACCGGGCCCTAGTTCTAGTGTTGCTGACCTTTCTCTCCCTGTAACAGACCATGTCTCCTACCCTGCTCCCTCAGACCCTGGCGTAAGGTTTGACTGTCCTCTGCGCCCTGACTCGCTGCTGGTACTGAACTCGCTTTTGCATTGTCCCTTCACTAATTTAGCTCCTTTCAGAATGTCCTTGTTTGCCACTGTGCATGACTTCCGATGAAAGAATATTTTATCCACTTACCTGTGTTCTTATTGCAAATAGGTCCTGGGTTGTGCTTTGCCATCATTACGCTCTGAAGTGATTTACAAGTCATCTCGTGGATGTTAGTGAGCATGCTAAGTGCACGCGCATCACCAGCGGTCAAAGGTAACTTCCAGTCTTTTCAAAAGCTCATGCATGGGCACACGCACTAACTCCTGCAGACAGCGTTACAAAGAAAAGAAAATATTCATTATGGAATTCCTCCCAGATAAATATGTTCTCTTTATTAAAGAGAACATATTTATGTGGGAGCTGTAACTTTGTAACTTTAGACTGTCGTTCGGGTACCACCCCCAGACCAACGGCCAAGCAGAGAGGGCTAATCAAGATCTGGAGCAGGCCTTGAGGTGTGTTACCTCCGTGCACCCGATGCCCTGGAGTCAACATCTGGCCTGGATCGAGTACGCCCATAATAGCCAAGACTCGTCAGCGACCAGCCTCTCCCCCTTTGAAGTCTGTTTGGGGTACCAGCCCCCATTGTTTCCAGCCGTAGAGGGAGAGGACGAGGTCCCCTCGGTCCAGGCCCATCTCAGGAGATGCCGTCAGGTGTGGAAGACAGCCTGCTCTGCTCTGCTGAAGGCCCAGACACGGGCGAAGAGCCATGCAGATCGCCGAAGAGCCCCGGCCGTGGCTTACCAGCCCGGGCAGGAGGTGTGACTTTCAACAAAAAACATCCCTCTGCACACGGACTCCCCCAAACTCACCGACTGTTTCATTGGACCCTTACCCATCCTGAAGGTCATCAGTCCCACCGCAATGAAGCTCAGACTCCCTGCTTCACTGCGGATCCATCCGGTTTTTCATGTGTCCAAAATCAAACCATGCCACACCTCGGACCTCTGCACCCCCGGACCAGCGCTGTCTCCTGCCCGCATCATCGACAGTGAGCCAGCCTGGACAGTGAAAAAACTCCTGGATGTTCGTCGGAAGGGTTGGGGTTTCCAGTATCTGGTGGACTGGGAGGGTTACGGACCAGAAGAGCGCTCCTGGGTGAAGAGGAGCTTCATCTTGGATCCTGCCCTCCTCACTGACTTCTATCAACGTCACCCCGACAAGCCAGGTCGGGCCCCAGAAGGCGCCCGTTGGGGGGGGGGTCCTGTTGTGTGGGCCGCCCGAAGAGGAGGTACTGCTGGCTCACCACCAGAGGGCACCCTGCCTGTTGTGGGGTGTCAGGCACGAGAGGGCGCAGTTGCCTGAGGGGATCACCTGGTGCACCGGAGCTGTCAGCTGTCACTCATCACATCATCACACCACTCCATTAAAGCCTGGAAGAGACACCATAACTCTGCCGAGTTATCAGCTTACCCTACAGGTAAACCAACTCAGCCGTTTTGTGCCATTTGCACATTCATTGTTACTGAAGTCTTTGCAGTTGTGACTTATACTTGCAGCTTGTAGCCGAGTTTGTGGAAGTTGGAGGAGTTGGCGTCTCCACTCCTCACTTCTGACTTACTGAGTATAACCATTGACACTGCACGTTCTCCAGTTTTCCTCTGCACTCTGGGAGTATCTGGATTTATTCTTTCAGGAGGATTTCTGTTTGTTGCTGACTGTTTGCTGAGTGTACACACACCCACCTTAACCTGTGTCTGTTCCTGCCAGCAGTACGTGGTGGCCATCTGGGGATTCAGGACTTGGCGGCTCCGGCGTATTGCAGGTCTCCGTTGGTGGTGGAACATCATGGGTCCCGGCTCTTCTCTGGTTAGGCGTCTCCTACCCTCGGGCCTGCCCACGTGTCATCTGGTTTTCTTGATTGACAGACTAAAAGCATTTTGAACTGTTGTGCACATTTGCAGCAATAAATTGTATTTATTGGAATCTCTTTGGCCGTTCATTTTCGCCCCCTGGTGTGGGTCCGTGAATTTCACTTTCCCCAACATGAACAGCGCCAAAACAGAACACTGATAGGACTGATAGTTTCAGAAAAGCTCCAAATATTAGCTAACGTTGCTAATTACATTTTGGACTCACATGCCTTCGTAAGCAGTGAATCATCTTTATATTAAAAGCGTGAGTGTAAATGCATATAATTGTAAATTGTACATTTAAAACACAAGAAAGTGAAAACACATTTCCATTGTGGTCCATTTAAAAATCAAATAGCAACATAGAAGTAATAATAAAATAATAATAATAATAATGATAATAATAGTGTGTATATGATAACAACAACCTAAACAATTTATAAATACAGTACATTAAGACAGTGAATTAACATACAGGCAACACACCAGTGTTATCTTTTTTATTTAACCTGTACGAGGGCTGTCAATAAAGTATAGGTCCTTTTTATTTTTTTCCTGTGCCGCCGCACCGCGTCGGGACGCAGCCGGCGCGGTGCGGCGGCACAGGAAAAACACCTCCGTGTTGATAACCATTTGTAAAATCCAGGCGGCTTTTGATGGCTTTCAGTGGAGTGAGTATATGAGAAATTGTTTAACAGCTGGACATGTTCCAACTTGTCCTTAAGGCTTCCAACAGAGGTGTTTTTCCTGTGGCGGAGCGTCGCAGCAGCTGCGAGCCGACGCTGCAATCCGTCCGCACGTCTTTCATTAAAAAAATCTCCTTTAACAGTGGAATATCCGGATAAAATGCTGAAACCGACTTCTTCTGAAACTTCTCTGTTCTCTCACGACGTCCTGGATCAATAGAGCCTGAAATGTGGAGGTTTTCAGCTTGAAACAGGCTGACAACGGCGCCTGGGAGTGCTGCACGACGTCTCGCTCCGTGGGAAGTCCTTAAAGCGACAGTATCACCTCAAAATCTCTCATCAGCCGTTAAAATTTTCAACGAAAACCAGCTTAATTTTTCGAACCGTGTCCACTTCGATGTGTCTCACAGGTTTAGAAAAAAGTTTGATCAAACAAAGCGCCAGTCTCTCAGCAACTTCTCAGACAAAGGAATTCCGACGAGGGGCTGGACGACTCCTCCCACAAGGAGTGCTCACAGGCGAATGACGTCACCGACAGGCATGGAAAAACTCACGCATGCGCACGAGGGTTCAAGCATGTCTGAAGTAAAAACATATGAATGAAATCCATATAGTTTTTGAAAAAAATAAAAAGGACCTATACTTTATTGACAGACCTCGTATTTAACCAGGTTAGTCCCATTGAGTTTTAATTTATTTCATTTTCATTTGATTTGATTTTTTTCACTTATATAGCACCAAATCACAAAAAAAGTTGCCTCAAGGCGCTTCACACAAGTAAAGTCTAACCTTACCAACTCCTAGTGTAAGCACACAGGCAACAGTGGTAAGGAAAACCTCCCTCTGATTTTTTGAGGAAGAAACCTCAAGCAGACCAGACTCAAAGGGGTGACCCTCTGCTTGGGCCATGTTACCAACACAATTTTGGGAGTCCATGCTGGTGCACAGGATAGGAGGCCTGCAGAAGAAGACACCCACTCCCATCTCTGGATGGAGCCGCACCTCAAACAGAGAGAAAAAAAACACCAAAAAAAACAACAGTTTTAACCCTCTGGCGTCCGAGGGCATTTTTTTGAACAGTTCACTCGCCTGGCATAAATGTTTTTTTTTTATTGCTGTTAACAGCTCTCCCTGCATCCCACAATCAAGTTTTATGTCTCTTTTTTCAGGACAACCTGTACTTTCAGAATATATATGCTATAGTTGTGTTTTATAAGTGTAATAAAGGTTTACAATCAGAAATACGAAAGGAAAAAGTAAAGTGGAAAATAATTTTCCACACACATTTATTCAAAACACACAGTAAACTATAATAAACAACTGTTTTGACACTTTATAAAGGTAACTTTGGCTCTTGTGTGAAAGACTGTACAACAAAAAGGTTCAAACAATAAACACAAATGCACATTTTGAACAATATATGCAAAATGGTCTATGCATTTTGTTTGTCTTCATCTCAAAGCAATTTATGTCTGCTATTACACAAAGGTGACATCACAAACTTCTACTTCTACTATTTTGGAGTGTTCTGTCCTGCTCTGAAAGCAGCTTTAACACTTTGGCCAATTTACTCTCTGAGGAGCGGCCCCTCCCCCCTCATTCCATTGATATGGTAAACAGTGCCTTACGCCGGAGTGAGAGAGCTTGCCACAGGCTTATTCACTAACATCCACAGGTAATGAGGAGTGGAGAATATCTAAAACTCACATACTCTGTGTTTGAGCATGTGAGATTGTCATCAGAGGCCATCCGTCTGCTCCGTCTGCTCACTTTCACTGATGGGTAATGGTGCAGGGCACATTGGAGCAAGCACTGCACTATTCAAATGGACCAACTAGTAACACATCACTACTAAAGACGATCTTTGGTTTATCACGTGAGGTAAATCTGCCCTACAGTTGGATTTTGGAAAACCATATGACGGTGAACCAATTCCAATTGGACACTCATATTGCGCACGTCATCACACAGCTTCTATGAGGAGTACAAAGATGGCTGACGGCTGGCTCGAAAGTCCGCGGAGTTAACTTTTTAGCAAAAAATAAGTTTCTATCTCATATCATTGAAAAGTTATTTATAATTTAGTAAAACGTGGTCTCAGCCATCGTATACGATGGTGGAGGCCCCAGAGGGTTAAGCAGAGAATGTGGCGATAATTGGTGAGTCGTTACTGATGCTCTGAAATGACCTAGGTGCTGCAGCAGCTACGGTGCGCTTTGATCAGTCCGCTGTCTTTTATTATGAAATAATGCTGAATTTATGTTGAAATGATTGTTGTATAAAAGCTTCAGATATCTGTCGCTAAGATGGGTGATGACTGGAGTGCAGTTTTAAGCAAAAACGGGGTGATGATCAGTGAATTGCTAGTGATGCTCAGATATGACGCTGCTGAGTTCCAAAATGACACATGTGCAGTGAAAGCAGGGCGGACCCATTTTTAGGGGGACCAGTCGGTCTGCGACGCCAGGTTTTCAAGTCACTTGAGTCAGTCACCCAGAGTGTGTACCATGCAATGTCCAAACAAGTTCAAAACCACTCCACTCTCCACATCATTGTGAAAAAGTCTAAAAATCAAGTTGTCTCCAAGGCAAAAAACTTATTTTCTTTATTTCATTCTAAGTAAATGCAAATAACCCAAACAGCCAATAAATTAACCTACAGTGCAAAAGTGTAAAATTATAATAAAATGTATGAAACTGTGCACAAATAAAAAAAAAGCCAAGTTTAAATAACCTAAACAATAGTGCATGAATAATAACATTCTAACATTCAACAGTGTGCCATTAGAATAAAATAACTATGTGCAGAATGAATGAACTCCTGCTTCCTTCAAAATTAAGCCTTTTCACAAATTGTCATTCAGGAAAACAAGCTAACACACCTTTCCAGGACTGAACCTGTTTCTTCTGTCAGTTACAATTTGCCATGTCTTTGAAAAGATCTGTTCTAATGGCACTGATGTTGCCACAGTGCAGAGCCTTGTCTTCATTACCTCACACATGTTCTTGTTAACATGGGCACTAGATCTCCACCACTCCAGAGGGTAAACTGTTCAGGATAGGAGCTGCGCCCACAGGAACCCTTTGATATCCAGCATTGCCTCTGTTAAGGGATTTTGGACCCCTGGCGTAAGGGATGAAACCCGCTCCTCCAATTCAACCAAAGTTGGGCAGTGCAGTCTCATTTGAGTGTGAGCACTAAAGGGTTAAATTGTGATGCATATGACACAATAATCCTCATATGTCCCCATCAGAAACATGCCACTTTCTCTGAGTTTTTGGGCAAATTACACAGCAAACAAAGTAAAAATGCAACAAAAGTGACGATATGCTGCAAAGCAGATGAGTTGCAGTTTGTTTATGACCCAGAGCTCAAATATGTCGAGGCCGTTGTGCAGACGAGAGACCGCAGCTACACTGTCAAGGGGTGTAGGCTAAACCTTTCCGACACAACCTCTCCTATTTGCCTTGTATTTCGTTCTCCACTGGGAACTGAAAAATAAAAATTGCACTTTTCATGACTGCTTCTGTGATTGCAGCCAAAAACAAAAGGGTACACCATCTTCCCGTGTGAAGTGATGCTGTGTTTGTGTTGTGCAATGGCAGGATGTCCCCGGAAGTCATATCACGCAGAGTTTCAAAGGAGACAGCGCTGGCCCATTGCAGGCACTGACTCAGTGTGTAGACTGACAGGTGGGTTAGCCTCCTCTCCCTCTGTGCTGGGTGCTGCTGGAGGTTGTGATCTTGCCTCCCTTGATGCTGCTTACTCCACCCTTTACACAGCCCCCTGTGCATATTTATCCTGCTCAAACTCCTCACGCGTATGGTTAGTTCTGCCATAAGAATGTTAACCATGTCACATATTGGTTGGAGGATGGAGGGTTTTCTCTGCCAGTGTGCAGTGGACCTCTGGAGCCCTCTGGCCATTAGTATGGCTTTTGAAACTGTCACAAACCTGTCGAAAGAATTAAAAATGCTGGAACTAGTACTATGCCCTTTTCTTCTTTATCAAATTGCAGTTGTTGCCTGTTAGATACAAAGTTCTATGTCAAATTGCACATCAACAATAAAAATGCATAAATGTTTGTTTCTAACTGGTTTTTTTTATGTTTACTGTATTCCTACTGCATTGTGCTGTGTTCTGTGACCGTTGGAGAAAAACAGCACCATCAGTTTGCTTGATCAAATCTTTATCTGTCAGCAACACAAACTCCACCATGTTTATTTTAAAGCTAAGCGCTGTCCCGCTTGTGTGAGCATGTGCACGGGCTCTCACAAGCAAAACTGCGCTTCTGCGTGCATATACTTCCAAAAAAAAGACTGTACTTCCTCAGTGCAGCGAAAAAAATCACGTCAGAAATTAGTCCAGCTGTGTGCGTGCATGCATTGTGTGTGTGTGTGTGTGTGCGCAATGGTAGCAAATGTATGTTACCAAATTTGCACGCTAAATGGAATCAAACTGCACTCTAAATGCAATACAACACAAATGGGTGGAATAATCCATGACACGTGCAACCCAGTCTCACGGCATGTTGTGATTCAGCAGCATGAAATATATATTAATCTATTGGTTCATGATATTGTCACGAAAAGTGCCTCATTTTCGTCACAGCAGCACAAATTCATTCTAATACATTCCATGATGGCTGCACGAAATTAAAAGTGAAGCGGAGGGGTCAGGTGGTTATGGTTAGGGTTGGGGGAAGGAGTAGGGTTAGGTTATGGTTAAGATTAGGGTTGGGCAGAGCTGTGAATTGAAAATTGTGAAATCTGAGGAAAATTTGCAGGGGGTCGAGCTGGGGTCTAGGGCCCGTTGGGCCCCAGAAACCAAATTCATTTTATATCTAATGATACATTTTCAGCATCTCCTGGAAGAAAAAATCTCAAAAGAAGTGTATATTTAAATGATCCTAGTTTCAACCTTTCATTTGAACTGTCAATGATAATGTTGAAATAACAGAATATGATGTGGAAGTAGGACCTGGAATGATTTTCCTTTTAATTGTAAAAAAAAATTAAAATTCTTACCATGTTTCCTGAGGGCACAGTTCACTTTCCCCGTTTATCTTTCAGGTGTGTTCATGAAGCCAGCGACAATTCCACGGATTCTTGTCCTTATCAAACTTTTTCAAACCATCTTCTCTCTGTCTGATGTCGCTCTGTGACACAGACATGCTGCAAAATTCTTCTTTTAAAAACTTGAGTGCTCTAAAAGTTTGCGATGTCCAGATGCTACGTTTAGCTTAAGCGTCTTGCAGGAGCCACACAGCATCACCGCAGCAACCAACCAGTACCGCTTTACGACAACTGTCGTAACTGCTACGCTTTGAGAGGCAGTTTTCCTCCGCAAAGTTCTGCAGATCCGAGGACACTGATTTGTATCTGTAACACACAGATCAGTGTCTGCGGACTTATAAAACTTGCACGATGTCATAAAAAAGGAAATGCTTTGCGATAGGCATTTTAAAAACTCAGCGATGATCACAATTACAGAGTACAACACTACCCCCCCACACACACACATACACACACACACCCACACACACACACGATGAAATCCGTGGAATTCCTTGGATCCGAGAAGTTTTCACAGCCCTGGTTGGGGGTAGGAGTAGGGTTACTTATAGTGAATTAAAAAAAACCTGTCACAAAAATTTGAATCATTTTGTGACGGGAGCACGAAAAAAAAAACGATACTGGGCTGGTCACGTGACATACAAAGCACCAATCAAATGACAAGGATCCACTCATAATAGCAGCTAACTGCAAAGAGTTAATGGAGCAGTGAACATGTTAATGGAGACAATGACTCGTAACTCCTGAGTCAGTAAAAAGAATATCGAGTTTTGAATGATTTGTTCATAAATCGCACGTCATTAATCTACTGTGGGGAGCTTGACCAGAGGATCCTCTGTTCGAATCCCTGTCAGCCTACAAAGCTCACTAAAGGCCTTTGGCAAGGTCCTTAATCCCCAAGTTGCTCCTGATGTGCAGATCAGTGCCTTGCATGGCAGCACGCTGACATTGGTGTATGGCTGAATGGAATTCATCTTTGTAAAGCATTTTGAACATCTGCTTTGGATGACAAAAAGCTCTAGAAATGCAGTCCATTCTGTAAACATTGTTCCATTTTATAAAAATTTACAACAACCTCAAAATGAAGTCACTTGGGACCTAGAGCAGGCCCATTCATTAGACAAAACCCATTCTTAAAAAGGAGAACTTTTATGAAATAACCCTCAGATTAAAAATGTGAAAGTAGAATTTCTGAATTCCAGATGAAGGCCAATACTTCCTGGCTTTACACATTTCTTTCAGGCCAATTCAGTAAATGTAAAATAAAATAAATTCTAATAAAGTGTGCATTCACAGTGTTCAAAAGACATCATGGGACAATCACAGATTTTTCAGTGAAAGACCTGTACCCCAAACTTTATCCCAGGGAAACAAATGCTGTTAATGGAGATTTATGAGAAGCTGAAGCCCATGATTACCAAAGAAGAAAATACTGTGGCTGTAATAAAAAAAGAGAAAATGCATAGTAGACAATAGTGGGACAATGAATATTTTCCGGATGCCCCCTGGACGCCTCGCTGGAGAGGTGTTCCGGGCACGTCCCATTGGGAGGAGGCCCCGGGGAAGACCCAGGACACGCTGGAGGGATTACATCTCTCGGCTGGCTTGGGAACGCCTTGGGGTTCCCCCGGAGGAGGTGGGGGAGGTGTGTGTGGATCGGGAGGTCTGGGCGGCTTTGCTTGAGCTGCTGCCCCCGCGACCCGACTCCGGATAAAGCGGAAGAAAATGGATGGATGGATGGATGCTGGAATGGACTGGCAGACAACAAGTCCATTTCCACATCTCCAAAATATCCATCTGTCTGCACAGCCAAGTGAAATGTGGGTGTCCCCTTGGCCTTCTACAGTTACCAGGGTCCTCAACAGTCAGGCTTCTGCATGCTGGATCATACACAGAGAAACTTGTGACATGGCCAAAATGTCAAAGCTGACACTCCCTCACAATGCAAGTGATACTACTCTTCTTAATCTCTTGTTTGATATAAAGTCATTCCAGTGGAGTAAAGTGTGGTGCAATCACTTCAAATTATAGGTAGACTCAGAGGATATCACTAGGTGGCAACCCTAGTTATGTTCAGTGTCCCAGCAAAAGGTGAATAAAGCAATGGAATTGTGTGAATCAGTACTGATTGCCTATCTGCTCCATCTGACAGTCTTTCTACATGGTGTCAGAAGTGCACAGTAATGCCTTAAGTATGCATATGCATAATAGGACTAGATGTTAAATATCCCTTAATGATCATGGGGATTTCCTCTTAGGTAGGTTGGGGGTGTCCTCCTGCGTGGTAAGTAGTTTATCTCCAGTAAGACACATCATCAGTTGTGCACCCCGGGGTTAATTGAGTGTTTTGGCCTTTATCACAATACACCCTCGCCCGACCATTGCACCAATCCTTTAGTGTTTGATGGCAATGCTGCCAATAATTGGCAGAAATTTGAAAAAGAATGGAGAATATCCCACAATGTGGGACTGGCGGATAAATCAAAGAAGGTACACGCTACATGCTTCTGAACCTTGCTAGTCCTGAAGCTGTTGAAAAGTCAGACTAGTTTCTTTATGCAGAAGGGGAAAGTCATGAAGATCCAAAGGTGTTACTGACAAAGTGTGGAGAATTGTCCTTACCGGTGAAAAATGTAATAATGGACAGCCATGCTTTCAACACCACCAGTCAAAAATCCTGTGAGTCTGTTCAAACATACAGCTCAACTTTGAAAATACTGGCAAAGAAATGTGACTTCAGCGCACTCTGTCATGAGCTAATAAGGGGCTGCATTGTATATTTGGCATACAAAGTGAGTACATCTGCAAGCAGCTACTCCATGCAAAAATTCTCACTGAAATTGGTGGTTAGTACATGCTTGCTTCATGAGCAAGTCGAAAAAAGCTCCAAGGAGATCAAAAAAGAAGCTGAAACATATCCAATTCAAACGCCTCGCTGTGGCAACTGCAACGGATAACACTCCCCTCACCATAGCAAATGTTATGCATTCAATAAACAGTGCAATAACTGTGGCAAACTCAATAATTTTGCTAAATGCTGCTGCTCAACACAGGCACAGCTCTGAGTACAACCCCAAGCCACTAGGTAATTCAGAAAGTGTGTGACAAACAAAGTGAATGAGCTGACAACAGAGACCGACAATGCCCTGGATGACATTTTTATTGTGACACAGTACACTTATCCACTAACAAAGGAGAAAGCTTCACAATAGTGTAACTGAAAAAATGGTGTAGGGCAACTGAACGTTAAGGTGGATACTGTTGCCAAACGTAATGTGCTGTTCAAACACATGTTGCGTGCAACTGACCACACAAATCCTCTGAATACAAAAGAAAAGAGTAAATCTTGTTGCAAATGGCGGTGAAACCATCCACACAGAGGGAACAGCAATCTTGAACTGTATGCATGGCCAATTCAAGTTTCATGTGGTTAATAGAGATGTGAAACCCTTACTGGCACGGCAAGACAGTGTTACTGTGAGACTTATACAACTTGGACCTGATGTCCACACGTCACAACAAGAAGCTCCAGAGCTGCCTGCAATACTAAGACCTCTTTAACACCAAGGTCATAGACAAATTACCTGTTGTATATCATGTCAGGCTAGACGACACAGTTACCCAGTTGCTTCTACAGTATGTGCACCACACAAGATTCCAATTGCCATGAAAGAAAAGGTTTAAGCAGAGCTCGACCAAATGACATCTCTGAATGTCATAGCACCAAGTGAATGACACCACAGAATGGGTGTCAGCCATGGTTGCAGCTAAAAAAAAAGAAAAAAAAAAGATGGAACAGTGCAAATTTGTATTGACACAGTGCATCTGAACAAGTTCGTTCTCAGACCACAACACACCCTGAAGTCAATTGATCAAGTCATTGCAGACATACGGGTACTAAGGTCTTTAGCATCCTGGATGCAAAATGTGGGTTTTGGCAAATTCCCCTCGACAATGCTTCCTCCAAGCTCACAACTTTCATGACACCCTATGGCTGCTATAGGGTCCTAGGTGTTCCCAAATGTAATGGAAGAACTATTTGCAGGCCAACCCTGTGAGACTGTGGTGGATAACTGTCCTGATCTGCCCCGTTTCTGGGTCCTCATCTTGGTGTTGTCTCTTGTCTGTGTCCATGTCCCCAGTCTTTGATCCTCTGTCTTTAATATTCGGTTTATGATTACTTTATTTATTGGTTTCATTTTCCATTTTTACCACTGTAGTCACGGGTTGTATTGTCTGTTTTTTATACTTTTGCGACATGTTAGTTCCTTTCTAGTTTCAGCCCCAGACTTTAATTTTCTTTTTGATCCCTTTTCAGTTCTCACCTTTCTTTTCCTGGTTTTGTTTCTTTGTTCCTTTCATGTGTGGATTTTTTACATTTACTTTGTATTATTATTGGGATTCACCTCTCAGTCTATTTCTATCTGCCTAGTGTTTATTTTACTGCACTTTCTTGCCCCTGCTTGCTTCATCTTTGTCTCTTTTGTCCACGCCTCTATTTCTGTCTGCTTAGTGTTTATTTTACTGCACTTTCTTGCTCCTGCTTGCCTCATCTCTGTCCCTTTCTTCCAGGCCCATTCCTGAACTTTCTCACACACCTGTTCTCACTCTCTGTAATCACTACACCTTGTATTTAAGCCTCACCTTGTTCACTCCCTCTCCACCAGTTCTTTGAGCTTATGTCTCATGCCACAGCTCTCATTCCAGCCTGTTCTTTTGCTCTCATTTTGTATGTGATCTGCTGTGGTGCTGTGTATGACCTTGCTTTGTTTTTGACCTCGCTATTGCCTCTGCCTTTTGTACTTGGACTCACAGTGATCTTGTACCCTGCTCGTTTTTTTGGTACAAGGTAAGAAGATGAGGAATGGTGGGTGATATTTTAATTTGCAGCAGTAGAACTGTATGTGAAGAGTGCATAGTCACAATCCAGAAGCTCACATAGATAACTTCTTACATTTTCTGCATCAAAATCTCAAACTATGCCACAGTGGCGGTCCTAGAGTGATTTACTCCCCGGGTGAAACCCCCTGCGTGCGCCCCCGCGCACACTAACATGGCCACCACCTCCGCCCCACCACCCATGAAAACACTAACTTTGTCCAGAATACCCACAATCCCACAAATTAACTCACAACAGCTATTTTCAAGAACAAATTTCCGGTTTTAATGACTACTGCAATAACAAACACAAAGAAATTGGCACAGTCTAATGTGTCATCATCCATGGACTTATCTGCAATGATCATCTCAAACGTTAGCAGGAGGGCATCATAATTGTTTGCCACAGTGCTCACTATCCGTGATGTGAAATTCCATGGAGTAGGAGCATTTCTGGGCAACCCTGAGCAGCCTGCAGACTCAAGAAAAGACATCCTCTTTGTGGATTTTGAGAAAAATGTGGCAAACCCATAGAGTGATGCAAAAAAATATTCTGCACTCAGATAAGCATTTAGCCCCCTGAGACAGAACCAGATTCAGTCTGTGTGCATAGCAATGCACAAATATTGCACTGGGGGCTATTGCTTTAACTTTGGCCTGCAAACCATTGAAAGCTGAAGCCATGACAGCAGCCATGGCTTCTTCGTAAGGAAGACTATCAAATGGCTTCGCCAAAATCTGGTCCACAACATTCAAATTGTCTGCCATTATGTGCAGCTTGCTACCTAGCTAGCTCGCTAACTGGGACTGGCGCGAGGCTAGTGTGAAGTGTGTCCGCCTGTGAGTGCTTTGTGACGGTGAAGGAGCTCAGCAGCACCTGCTGCTCGGTAGGGACAGAAACTGCGATAGAAGTCAGAAAGAGTGATAGAAGTCAGTCTCCAAACACAAGCAGCTACAAAAAAATACACCAGAAATAGAAGCTCGATTTGTCGCTAGTCATTTTTAACAATGAAAATGTCGCTAAGAGGATTAGGAAAGTCTCCGGTTCAACTCAGAACAGAATGAAAATTAAAAAATGCTCCCACAGATGTTTACACCAAAAGATCGCTGATTCGCTCATTTCACTGTCAATCAAAAAGGGATTCAGCCTCAGACAGATCATCCAATCATCATGCAGAAGCTGAGCGTCCGGGCCAGCTGAGGCCAGCCCACTGCCCCGTAGACCCCCAGACACGCTGAGCGTCCGATGGGCGGGACAAAGCCCAGCATTTATCCAATGACTCGTCTCGTTTCGCTGCATGCTTTGTGTCGCTATTGAAGTCTGTGTACCGTTTAAAGCACTGTGAAGCTGCGGGAATGAGTGAGGGGAAAGCCGCGTCGTTACCAGTTATAAGAAGCTGATTCTGAACAAAAGTTGAGCGCGTTGTAACCACGACCCCCCCCTCCCCCCCGTCAGGACAACCCCCCCACCCCGTTTTTTTTTGTTGTTGTTGTTTGTTTGTTTGTTTGTTTTTTTTTTGGACAGGTTTTTTTTTTTTTTTACCTTTTTTTTTTACCTGTTTTTTTTTTTTTTTTCCCCGCACGGTCGTGCTGCCCTCCCCGCGATGCTGCCCCGGCCTGCCTCCAGGACCGCCCCTGCTATGCCAGACAGTCTTTTGAAGATGATTTCCATAATGTCACAAGTTACTGCATCAGTTTTTCTCTGTAAATCTGCCGATGGTGCCACATAGCTCCTTATTTCACTGTATATGTCTGCAAGTGATGGCAGATTTATTCCACTTATGTCTGATTTTATTTTTTTCCTTCAATTCAATTCAATTCACCTGCCTCACCTGCTTCATTTTTCCACTGTTCATTTAAGCTCAAGTCTTTTTTTTTTCTTTTTTACTTACTTTTGTTTGATAAGCAAGCATCTTTTCGGTTGGTGTTTTTATTGGGCAGCATGGTGGATTAGTGGTTAGCACTGTTGCTTCGCAGCAAGAATGGGATTGATTCTCAACTGTGATCTCCCTGTGCTTGTGTGCGTTCCCTCCGGGTGCTCTGGTTTCCTTCCACATCCAAAGACATGCAGGTTAGCTGAATTGGAAACTTTATAATTGTGTAGGTCTCCCTTGTAAAAGAGATCTCGATCTCATTGGGACTAACCTCGTTAAATAAAGGTTAATTTTAAAATGTATTCTTCAGAGCAGTGGGGTACATTACACATGTCCTGGGCTTTACTCTGTGCATGAGCGAACAGTTTTTTTTTTCCCTTTACATTTGATGTTGCCTATATGTCTTCCACTGTATTCTCACTTTCATTTTGAAGTAAATCTTTGAAATCCTCAATTTCTTTTTGTAGCCAGGTGATCTGCTCATTGATGTCCTCAGGATTTGCACATGAAGCCTGTGAGTTCTCCATGTTTAATGCAGCTGTTTATTCCTTGCTCCTTTCAGTATTCCCACCAATGTCTGCCACCTGTTGTCCATCATGGGTACGCACCATTGACCCTTGAGACCAGGGCTGCAGCATGATGCTGGATGGTCAAGTTCTTACTGTAGCATCCAGCTGAATTTAGTTAGCCCAGACCGATGGTTTAAAGGCTTTATTTGTTGTTTTCAGTTCTCAAACCAATGCAAGAGCTACATTTTGCCTTTTCTGTTTTTTTTTTACCCTGTATCAAGTTACATTTAGGGGAGGTGATGGTCTAGTGGTTAAGGTGTTGGGCTTGAGTCCAGAAGAACATGGGTTCAAATCCCCGCCTGACTGGAAAATCACTAAGGCCTTTAATCCCCTAGTTTCTCCCGGTGTGTAGTGAGTGCCTTGTATGGCAGCACCCTGACATCGGGGTGAATGTGAGGCATAATTGTAAAGCGCTTTGAGCGTCTGATGCAGATGGAAAAGCGCTATATAAATGCAGTCCATTTACCATTTATTTACATTTCGGCACCATCTTTTTTTCTTTTTTTTTTTGATATACTTCAGGGTTATAAGAAAATACAAAAATAAATGCATGATAAAACATTTAATGGACATGAAGTTTACCCTGGGTCATCACATCATGTTTGCAAGTTGCTGCAACAACTGTCTGAAAATAAAAAAAACTTTTTTTAAACAATGTTTTTATTTTACATTTTATTATTTCAAACACACACACACACACACACACACACACACACACACACACACACACACACACATATATATATATATATATATATATATATATATATATATATATATATATATATATATATATATATATATATATATATATATAAAGGCCATCTAGAAAGTTGTAAAGGTATAACATAGACAGTCAAAGTCAAAACAACATTTCCAAGCCATTCCTTTTTCTTTTCTTTTTCCCCCCCTCCCCCAGGTTTTATGACAAAAGGTATAATTTAATTTTGTTCAGAAAAAAGGTTCCATTTCTTCCAATATTGTTTACATTTATCAGAGGAATGTCTGATGGAAAAGGTTAGTCGCTCCATTACATAAAGCTCGTGCATTATGTCCATCCAGTCCTTGGTGGTTGGTGGTTCCTCTTTCAACCATGTCCGAGTTATAGCCTTTTTACTGGCTGCCCATAATATTTGTAGCATGTACCGGTCCTGTTCTCTCAGAGAGGTTGGAATGTTGTTGCCCAAATAAAATGTACAAAAACTCTTCCCTATTTGTAGTCCCATGATCAGTTGTGTAATCTTAGCCACCTCTGTCCAATAAGGTGAGATTTTAGGGCATTCCAAGAAGATATGAAAATGACCAACAGAAAAATGTCCACATTTCCACCAACATTTGCCATGTTCAACATTTTTGGTTTGCAGTTCTTTAACCTGAGGTGTAATTAAAAAAACGCACTACATTCTTCCAAGAGAACTCCCTCCACAGATTGGAGCTTGAGGTGGTTGCAGCTGTTTTGCAAATGTTTGCCCATTCTTCATCAGAAATTTTTATTTTAGCATCGTTTTCCCGTCTAAGTTTAATATAATTTGTAGATTTTTTTTTCTTTCTCATCTGCATTATTGAGCAAGTTCTAGATATCTTTTTTGTCAGTTTCCCTTTGCATGCATCTATAAAAATGAAATTAGTGGCTGTCTATCCTGCTTGTTGGCAATATCTGCATTGAAATGGTGTCGTAACTGCAAATACCAAAAAAAAAAAAAAAAAAAAAAATCCTTTTCCAGATTATAATTATCTGATAATTGTTGAAAGAACATTAAACCTGTTGGGGAAGATATTTTCCAATATGCAGTGATGCCCTTATTACACAATAGTTTAAACGTATTATCAACTTTTGCAGGGATAAATTCTGAGTCATATGCTGGCCAGCGTAGGATTTTAGCATAATCTTCCGTGGTCTTGTTTTTGAGTTCTTTAAGCCAGATGCCAAGTGGTACCTTAATCAGGTTAGACACCTTATTTAAAAGCGAGTGCAATAATGGTTTATCTCCCAAAACTGACGGGAGAGGAGTTTGAATTTCAGCTTGATCTATTTCTTTCCACTTGGCATCACATAATGGGTCACACGATGCAATCAGAACTTTGAGCTGGGCAGCTTTATAGTAATTTTTTAAGCACATGACTGCCATACCACCTTCATTTTTAGGCAGTTGCAGTGTTTCAAACTTTATTCTTGGACTCCGATTATTCCAGACAAAGTTTGAGAACATTCTGTTCCATTCAACAAATTGCCTGGAGGGCACTTCAACTGGCAAAGCAAGAACTAAGTAAAGCAATTTGGGCAGCACGATCATTTTTAGTAATTCAATTCTGTTATGCATATTCAGTGGCAGTAGTAACCATCGTTTAAGGTCTGCCTTAATCTTAGTAGTTAGAGGGATGTAATTATTATTATCAAATCAAATCAAATCAATTTTATTTATATAGCACCAAATCACAACAGACAGTTGCCCCAAGGCGCTCTATATTGTAAGGCAAGGCCATACAATAATTACGGAAAAACCCCAATGGTCAACACGACACCCTGTGAGCAAGCACTTGGCAACAGTGGGAAGGAAAAACTCCCTCTTAACAGGAAGAAACCTCCAGCAGAACCAGGCTCAGGGAGGGGCAGTCTTCTGCTGGGACTGGTTGGGGCTGAGGGAGAGAACCAGGAAAAAGACATGCTGTGGAGGGGAGCAGAGATCAATCACTAATGATTAAATGCAGAGTGGTGCATACAGAGCAAAAAGAGAAAGAAACACTCAGTGCATCATGGGAACCCCCCAGCAGTCTAAGTCTATAGCAGCATAACTAAGAGATGGTTCAGGGTCACCTGATCCAGCCCTAACTATAAGCTTTAGCAAAAAGGAAAGTTTTAAGCCTAATCTTAAAAGTAGAGAGGGTGTCTGTCTCCCTGATCTGAATTGGGAGCTGGTTCCACAGGAGAGGAGCCTGAAAGCTGAAGGCTCTGCCTCCCATTCTACTCTTACAAACCCTAGGAACTACAAGTAAGCCTGCAGTCTGAGAGCGAAGTGCTCTATTGGGGTGATAAGGTACTAAGAGGTCCCTAAGATAAGATGGGACCTGATTATTCAAAACCTTATAAGTAAGAAGAAGAATTTTAAATTCTATTCTAGAATTAACAGGAAGCCAATGAAGAGAGGCCAATATGGGTGAGATATGCTCTCTCCTTCTAGTCCCCGTTAGTACTCTAGCTGCAGCATTTTGAATTAACTGAAGGCTTTTCAGGGAACTTTTAGGACAACCTGATAATAATGAATTACAATAGTCCAGCCTAGAGGAAATAAATGCATGAATTAGTTTTTCAGCATCACTCTGAGACAAGACCTTTCTAATTTTAGAGATATTGCGTAAATGCAAAAAAGCAGTCCTACATATTTGTTTAATATGCGCATTGAATGACATATCCTGATCAAAAATGACTCCAAGATTTCTCACAGTATTACTAGAGCTCAGGGTAATGACATCCAGAGTAAGGATCTGGTTAGACACCATGTTTCTAAGATTTGTGGGGCCAAGTACAATAACTTCAGTTTTATCTGAGTTTAAAAGCAGGAAATTAGAGGTCATCCGTGTCTTTATGTCTGTAAGACAATCCTGCAGTTTAGCTAATTGGTGTGTGTCCTCTGGCTTCATGGATAGATAAAGCTGGGTATCATCTGCGTAACAATGAAAATTTAAGCAATGCTGTCTAATAATACTGCCTAAGGGAAGCATTTATAAAGTGAATAAAATTGGTCCTAGCACAGAACCTTGTGGAACTCCATAATTAACCTTAGTCTGTGAAGAAGATTCCCCATTTACATGAACAAATTGTAATCTATTAGATAAATATGATTCAAACCACCGCAGCGCAGTGCCTTTAATAAATATGGCATGCTCTAATCTCTGTAATAAAATTTTATGGTCAACAGTATCAAAAGCAGCACTGAGGTCTAACAGAACAAGCACAGAGATGAGTCCACTGTCTGAGGCCATAAGAAGATCATTTGTAACCTTCAATAATGCTGTTTCTGTACTATGATGAATTCTAAAACCTGACTGAAACTCTTCAAATAGACCATTCCTCTGCAGATGAACAGTTAGCTGTTTTACAACTACCCTTTCAAGAATTTTTGAGAGAAAAGGAAGGTTGGAGATTGGCCTATAATTAGCTAAGATAGCTGGGTCAATGGTTTAATTACTGCCACCTTAAAAGCCTGTGGTACATAGCCAACTAATAAAGATAGATTGATCATATTTAAGAGCGAAGCATTAAATAATGTTAGGGCTTCCTTGAGCAGCCTGGTAGGAATGGGGTCTAATAGACATGTTGATGGTTTGGATGAAGTAACTAATGAAAATAACTCAGACAGAACAATCAGAGAGAAAGAGTCTAACCAAATACCAGCATCACTGAAAGCAGCCAAAGATAACGATACGTCTTTGGGATGGTTATGAGTAATTTTTTCTCTAATAGTTAAAATTTTATTAGCAAAGAAAGTCATGAAGTCATTACTAGTTAAAGTTAAAGGAATACTCGGCTCAATAGAGCTCTGACTCTTTGTCAGCCTGGCTACAGTGCTGAAAAGAAACCTGGGGTTGTTCTTATCTTCTTCAATTAGTGATGAGTAGTAAGATGTCCTAGTTTTACGGAGGGCTTTTTTATAGAGCAACAGACTCTTTTTCCAGGCTAAGTGAAGATCTTCTAAATTAGTGAGACGCCATTTCCTCTCCAACTTACGGGTTATCTGCTTTAAGCTGCGAGTTTGTGAGTTACACCACGGAGTCAGGCACTTCTGATTTAAAGCTCTCTTTTTCAGAGGAGCTACAGCATCCAAAGTTGTCTTCAATGAGGATGTAAAACTACTGACGAGATACTCTATCTCACTTACAGAGTTTAGGTAGCTACTCTGCACTGTGTTGGTATATGGCATTAGAGAACATAAAGAAGGACTCATGTCCTTAAACCTAGTTACAGCGCTTTCTGAAAGACTTCTAGTGTAATGAAACTTATTCCCCACTGCTGGGTAGTCCATCAGAGTAAATGTAAATGTTATTAAGAAATGATCAGACAGAAGGGCGTTTTCAGGGAATACTGTTAAGTCTTCAATTTCCATACCATAAGTCAGAACAAGATCTAAGATATGATTAAAGTGGTGGGTGGACTCATTTACATTTTGAGCAAAGCCAATTGAGTCTAATAATAGATTAAATGCAGTGTTGAGGCTGTCATTCTCAGCATCTGTGTGGATGTTAAAATCGCCCACTATAATTATCTTATCTGAGCTAAGCACTAAGTCAGATAAAAGGTCTGAAAATTCACAGAGAAACTCACAGTAACGACCAGGTGGACGATAGATAATAACAAATAAAACTGGTTTTTGGGACTTCCAATTTGGATGGACAAGACTAAGAGTCAAGCTTTCAAATGAATTAAAGCTCTGTCTGGGTTTTTGATTAATTAATAAGCTGGAGTGGAAGATTGCTGCTAATCCTCCGCCTCGGCCCGTGCTACGAGCATTCTGGCAGTTAGTGTGACTCGGGGGTGTTGACTCATTTAAACTAACATATTCATCCTGCTGTAACCAGGTTTCTGTAAGGCAGAATAAATCAATATGTTGATCAATTATTATATCATTTACTAACAGGGACTTAGAAGAGAGAGACCTAATGTTTAATAGACCACATTTAACTGTTTTAGTCTGTGGTGCAGTTGAAGGTGCTATATTATTTTTTCTCTTTGAATTTTTATGCTTAAATAGATTTTTGCTGGTTATTGGTGGTCTGGGAGCAGGCACCGTCTCTACGGGGATGGGGTAATGAGGGGATGGCAGGGGGAGAGAAGCTGCAGAGAGGTGTGTAAGACTACAACTCTGCTTCCTGGTCCCAACCCTGGATAGTCACGATTTGGAGGATTTAAGAAAATTGGCCAGATTTCTAGAAATGAGAGCTGCTCCATCCAAAGTGGGATGGATGCCGTCTCTCCTAGCAAGACCAGGTTTTCCCCAGAAGCTTTGCCAATTATCTATGAAGCCCACCTCATTTTTTGGACACCACTCAGACAGTCAGCAATTCAAGGAGAACATGCGGCTAAACATGTCACTCCCAGTCCGATTGGGAAGGGGCCCAGAGAAAACTACAGAGTCCGACATTGTTTTTGCAAAGTTACACACCGATTCAATGTTAATTTTAGTGACCTCCGATTGGCATAACCGGGTGTCATTACTGCCGACGTGAATTACAATCTTACCAAATTTACGCTTAGCCTTAGCCAGCAGTTTCAAATTTCCTTCAGTGTTGCCTGCTCTGGCCCCCGGAAGACAATTGACTATGGTTGCTGGTGTCGCTAACTTCACATTTCTCAAAACAGAGTTGCCAATAACCAGAGTTTGATCCTCGGCGGGTGTGTCATCGAGTGGGGAAAAACGGTTAGAGATGTGAACGGTTTGGCGGTGTACACGGGGCTTCTGTTTAGGACTACACTTCCTCCTCACAGTCACCCAGTCGGCCTGCTTTCCCGGCTGCTCTGGATCTGCCGGAGGGGAACTAAGGGCGGCTAAGCTACCTTGGTCCGCACCGACTACAGGGGCCTGGCTAGCTGTAGAATTTTCCACGGTGCGGAGCCGAGTCTCCAGTTCACCCAGCCTGGCCTCCAAAGCTACGAATAAGCTACACTTATTACAAGTACCATTACTGCTAAAGGAGGCCGAGGAATAACTAAACATTTCACACCCAGAGCAGAAAAGTGCAGGAGAGACAGGAGAAGCCGCCATGCTAAACCGGCTAAGAGCTAGTAGCTGCGCTAAGCTAGCGGATTCCTAAAAACACACAAAGTGAATAATGTGTAAATAATTTAGAGGTGATTCAGCAGAGGGAGTGCTTTAGTTAAGGCACGTGAAGATTACACTGTGAAACAAATCATTATCTAGTGTCAGATCCCGCTTTATATATATATATATATATATATATATATATAACCAGCTCTCCGTCTCTGGGGTCCGACCTTCGTGTCTCCGCGGGTATTACCCGGCGGGGCTGCACAAAGGCTGTTCAAGCTGGTGGCGAGGAGATTCGTCTAGCCGCTCCCTGCCTCCATCCGGACGTCCACCCCGCTGACGCTGATCTCGCACCCCGGTCGAATAGCTTCCTTCTGGAACCAGGATACGAGCCGGCCACGCCCGTTAATGGCAGCTCTCCTCTTATGGATCAAGGCTCTTGGAATGTTGCTAGATTTTAAATTTAGTGACTCGTACAGCGAGTCCCCAGGATGCGTTAATTTCGTTACAAACCAGACTAACCTTTTAGAGCACTTTTTGATGTTATACACCCAAAAAACTTTAACTTTTACACCTTAAGAAGAATCAATAAATCCAATGTCCGAGCCTTAACACTTTAACTGCATGCTTGGAAATTTATTGCAGGTTTGCAAGTGCTGACAACATAATCAAAATCGGTTATATGATGATAATTTCACAACAGTAATTCAAATATAATCAGAATAATAATTGGCAGAGATTTTTGTTTTTGATTCAATAATGCTGTCTGATCTTACTCTGACTGGACCGGATTAAATTCTTAACAATTTTTCTAGGAGTGAGGGAAGGAGGTTTTTTGATGTTAAAATCCCCAGTTCGATGAACTTGGTCTCCTCTTCATCAGCTTTTAGTTGTTAGCTGACCACGATCCTTGTGATGTTGTAATCCTTCAGGAAAAAATCCAAACAAACAAACCTTAGTTCTTGATTCAATTTATTCCATGTTTTTACTTCAGGCATTCTGAATTCTTAGATGAATTTTGTGCATTCATCTCTAACTTGTCAACTAGTGCAGATAACATTCTGATCATTGGTGACTTTAACGTTCATATAAATAAGCATTCTGATCCCCTCTGCAAATCATTTTTGGAAATTGTGGATGCATTAGGATTTCTGCAATGCATTCAGGACTTGACGCACATTAGTGGAAATTCCCTGGATTTGGTTCTCGCACGTGGTATTGCTGTCCCGAATATTGACATCATGCCTCTTACATCAGTGGTCCCTGATCACTCACTTATCTTAGATTATAAGCATGCATTACTGGCTACAACGCGGACCTATTACTCTGATTTGATCAACAAAAACAAGCATAACTCACAGATCTTGTTCGACACGTGGCAACACTTATTCATGGACAACCACCTGTAGTTCACGCTCCTTTTAAAGCACAAGATTCCCTGGATTACTTTGAGAAGAAAATAGAAGACATCAGGTTAAACAAATCCCAGCATGCTTTAACCTACCCACTACACCCTACTATTGAGGTGGGTGCCATTACTGAGGTATTACCTAGATTTACAGAATTTGAAAGTATCTCTCTAGGCATGCTGACAAAACTCGTAACGTCAACAAAATTACAACCTGTTTATTTGATCCTATACCAACAAAACTGTTTAACGACCTGTGGCCTACTCTTGGGCCGATTGTGCTGGAAATGATTAATCTTTCTTTAACTTCTGGATCTGTTCCTAAATGTTTCAAATCTGCAGTGATTAAACCACTACTCTCGCTCACTCATCTTCAACCACTTAGTCCAGTTAAGGGTCACTGGGGGTTGCAGCCTATCCCAGCAGTCATAGAGCGTGAGGCGGAGTACACCCAGGACAGGATGCCAGTCTCTCACAGGGCCACAAACAAGCACAAACACATTCACACCCACTCACACACCTACGGACAATTCAACGATTCCAATTCACCTAACCCGCATGTCTTTGGATGTGGTAGGAAACCGGAGCACCCGGAGGAAACCCACGCAAACACGAGGAGAACATGCAAACTTCACACAGAATGGCCACAGGTGGGAAGTGAACCCATGACCTTCTCACTGTGAGGCAACAGTGCTAACCACTAAGCCACCATGCTGCCCTAAACCATTACTTAAGAAACCTAATCTTGACCCTAGTTTTAATTTTTCAATTTAATTTCAATTTATTTTGCTTTATGTCGCACCAAATCACAACAGAGTTGCCTCAAGGCGCTTCACACAGATAAGGTCTAACCTTACCAACCCCCGGAGCAACAGTGGTAAAGCCCCGTTTACACATAGATGGTAAGAGCTCCCAGAAGCGTCCTGGAAAATTTTTTGGCCGTCTTAAGGATCAAACACTGTTGTTAACGCCGGCACTAGGGGGCGTGGCTTAGTTCCAGCTTTATTGGAAATCGTCGAAAAAATTATTCAACGTTGAATAATTCCGGGAGCGCTCCCGGAGAATTCGCGTGATGATGGAGACAATGTGGACAATGGTGTTTGATACTTTTTAATTGCCGTTTGTTTTGAAACAAGGTTCGGTCAGATCGGCACACAGAAATGATCACACAGACTGCATTTTGCTAGAACAAACAGGCGTATATTTATTCCCCACAAAAGCAGTTACATCAAACACAAGTGGTTGCAGCACATAAAATATCTCTTTCTCTCTTACCGTGACGCCTTTAAGGTGGAGAGCCAACACCTTTCGGTAGAGTGCGCTTGTCAACCGGCTGGGCGTTCGTACGAAACCCGCAGCAGACTCTATCGAAACTTGGCTCTGCCTCCTTTTATGTGATTCTAGTGTGTGCACGAAGGGAGGGTGAGTGGACATCTCAAACTCCCTGGCGCACATAATTCCTTTAATCAACAGGCATCTGAAAGTTATTTTCTCTTGCAAAAACATAATAAAAGCAGTTCTTCACTCCCAGTTCAGAATGACCCCAGCATGCTTCACTCCCAGTTCAGAATGAGCCCAGCATGCTTCACTCCCAGTCGTTAGTGGCTACAAAAACAAAGTTGTGCAATCAGTGTAATAATAACAAGTACATCATTAGGGTTACTTTAAGACAGGGGCAAAACAACATAATCTTTTCTCCACACACCGTTTCATCCTGCCCCTTCCTGTAGTGCCGCAGTTTACACCGCCGTAATTGGAGGCCGGCGTTGTATCCCTAACAAACGGCATGTAAAACGGCGATAGAGCCCACATCAGCGTCCTCAACGGCGTTTTAACTGGCGACAGAGGCAGACAAAACGGCGGTGCTAGCGGACAGTACGCCGTTCTAAACGCCACCTCCCGGTTAAAACGGCGTTCCAAACGGCCGATAGGCAGCGGTCAGTATAAAAACGCTAGCGCGCTGCATGCACTCACAGCCAGCTCCAGATATTTTTGCAGAGAAGCTCCAGTATGCCTCCTAAAAGAAAATTGGCAGTGGCAAGGACTTACCAAGAGGTCTGGTTCAGAAGCAGAGGGGAGGCCTGTGGTGGAGATGGAGCAACACGTTGAGGAGGGGGAAAGGAAGGAGAAGAAAAGGCTGAGGATGATCTCCCTCCCCCTGCAGTGACAGAGGCATGTATTCCTGCTGCTTCAGCCTATTATAATCTGGGGGCAGTGCCTATATGCAAAAGATCCTGGAGTAACGCAGGATTTGCCTGGATAAAAACCTGGGTATTAACCAGCGGTACACAGGGCATTATCGGTGGCAGCAGACCACCGCTGTTCTCACGCGTGTCTTAACCTGCGATTGTAAAGGATAGAACTGGGTATTAACCCCCGTTGCTTGACATGTGCCGGATGCTACGGCGTCAAAACGTCGCTTTATTCGGCGGATTTAGCGGCGTTTTATCCACATCTTTGCGGATAGTACGGCAGTCAAAACGCCGGTGAAATGCTCCGCCCCTTTCCACCGCGAAAACAGCCGGAACTACCGCAAACTTCAATCTACGTACTACCCGCCGACAAAACCGTGTATGTGTAAACGGGGCTTAAGGGAAATACTCCCTCTGAGGAAGAAACCTCAAGCAGACCAGACTCAAAGGGGTGACCCTCTGCTTGGGCCATGCTACAAACATAAATTACAGAAACAATTCACGGAGGAATATACAAGAATTGCTGTTGGTGCACAAGACAGGAGGGTAGCCAACACAAATACAACTCCCATCTCTGGATGGAGCTGCACCTTAAACAGAGAAAAAACAGAATCAGGCATCAGAGACAAAAAATACTGTATAATTTGCCAGCATTATTGAACAAGAAAAACAGAAGAAATACTAAGGTGATCGCCGGCCGCTAGCCCTAAGCTTCACTAAACGACCCAGAATTTAGGTAAAGTTGAGGCCGTGGCCTGCTCCAATTACTAATAACATGAATTAAAAGAGTAAAAAGCGTAAAACAAAACTGTACCAGCCATATGAAAGGGAAAAGAAGTGCGTCTTAAGTCTGGACTTGAAAGTCTCCACAGAATCTGATTGTTTTATTGACGCAGGGAGACCATTCCACAGACCAGGGGCACAATAAGAGAAAGCTCTGTGACCCGCAGACTTCTTATTCACCCTAGGGACACAAAGTAGTCCTGCACCCTGAGAGCATAAAGCCCGGGCCGGTACGTAAGGTTTAATTATTTCAGCTAGGTAGGGAGGTGCCAGTCCATGAATAATTTTATAGGTTAGTAGCAGAACCTTAAAATCTGATCTCACTGGGACAGGAAGCCAGTGAAGAGACGCCAAAATGGGTGTAATGTGGTTGAACTTTCTGCTTCATGTCAAAAGTCTGGCTGCAGCATTTTGAACCAATTGGAGACCCCTAATGCTAGACTGCAGTAAACCAGAAAATAGAATATTGCAGTAGTCCAATCTAGAAGAGATGAACACATGGATCAGGGTCTCAGCATCAGCAATAGACGGGATGGGACGAATCTTCACTATATTTCGCAGGTGGAAGAAAGCAGTCCTAGTAATATTTCTAATATGGAGGCCAAAGGACAATGAAGGATCAAAAATTACCCCAAGGTTCCTCACTTTGTCAGTGTGATGTATGACACATGAGCCTAGGCTTAGTGTTAACTGGTCAAATTGATGCCGATGTCTCACTGGACCAAAAACCATAATTTCAGTCTTTTCAGAGTTTAAAAGTAGGAAGTTTCTCGACATCCAGCTTCTCACTGCTGCAAGGCAGTCTTCTAAGGATTTTATGTGAACGAGATTACCAGCAGTTATCGGCATATATAACTGAGTATCATCTGCATAGCAATGAAAGGTAAACCAGAAAATAGAACATTGCAGTACCCTTTTCAATACACCCTAGTGTATTGAAAAATTATTGGCTGATATCAAATCTATCATTTTGCTCTAAAAATATGGAAAAAGTGGTGTCACGGCAGCTTGTGGACTGTCTTACTGAGAATAATCTCTTTGACCCACTGTAGTCTGCTTTGAGGAAATATCATTCCACAGAGACAGCTCTCACTAAAGTGGTGAATGACCTGTTTGAAATGGATTTGGAATCCACTATCATTCTTGTGCTGATAGATCTCAGTGCTACATTTGATACTGTGGATCATCATATTCTACTAGATAGGCTGGAGAATCATTTTTGGGAGTGCCCTTGCATCAGTCCCGGCGCCAGAAAAAAATATTAAGGGGGCGATGAGATTATCACAGGGGGTGGGGTCGCCCCCCCCCCCAAAAAAAGTGCGCACCGGAGGAGATGTGCCTCTGAGCGTGCGTAATGAATTGGGTGCGCTCCTGGAAAGCTCGTGTATTTAGGCTACACCGTTGTAAGAGACTAAGAGTAAAGAGTGATGACAGTATTTTTTAATTATTATTTGAACGTATACGTGGTGTGTCGGAGTGTTAGAGGACACGTTTGGACATGTCTATCTCGGCTTTCAGTGCTTACCAGTCGAGTGAGTATAAGAGAACTTGTGGAGAGCTAGACATGTCCAAACTTGTCCTCTAACACTCTGAAACGGAGGTGTTCCTTTGTCTCGCTTCATCAGCGAATCGGTCGTGACGTGCGAAGCCTCCGCACGGCTTTCCATGACAAAATCTCTTGTTAAAAGTGAAATCTGCCAGAAAATGGCTGATGTCCAGCTCTTGTGATAACCAGAGAAAGAGCACACGACGGTCTTGTATCCACAGAGCCATCAGCTTAGAAATGATCCAGTGGTTTGTGCCGCGACGTCGCAGCTTGGAGCACGGTGCACCAACCGTCCTTAAAGGGGTCCTTAAAGCTGTAGTTAAAGTCCTTATTCTCTGTGAAGCCTGTAAAATTTTCACCAAAAGCCAGATAACTTTTTCGAATGGTTTCCAGGTGCCAGTCTCTAACAGCTTCTGAAAAAATTCTGATGGAAAAAAAGTCCTTTTCATTCCACCATTTCCAGACAATGAAAATCCGACGAGGGGGCGGGACCACTCCTTCCACAAGGCGTGCTCACAGGCGAATGACATCACTGACAGGCGTGGAAAAACTCACGCATGCGCACGAGGGTTCAAGCATGTCTGACGTAAAAACATATGAATGAAATCCATATAGTTTTAAAAAAAAATAAAAAGGACCGTTACTTTATGGACACACCACGTAGACCCTCAGTCAAGTGATCTCCTGCATACCACACAGAGCCGGTGTTCTGTCGAGATGAGGTGCGCCAACTTTCGACACTCTGAGCTGTGACGTACCTTCGTGTTGTCCAATAGGAACGACGCGTCGGGCCAAAACACGGAAGACTCGTGGCAGAAACCACTGATCTGTACAAAATGGATTGGACCAATCCGATTGGTGCAGAAACCACTGATCTGTACAAAACATTAACATGTCACAGGACTGCTCATTTAGAGAGCAGTTTTCTGAAGAAAAATCATTGGAAATGTTTTTTTTTGTTGTTGTTGTTTGTTACCTCAAAATTTCTGATTACTGTTAAAAAAAAGTTTAGAACACTTGTAATTAAAATAGCTAAATAAATCAATAAATGGTTCTTTAGAAATCTTTCATCTGTAAATTAAAACCACCTGTTATTTCAGATTAGATAATTTCTTGTTTAACATAAGGAACCTCAGACATTTATTTTTAGACAAATAAAATAACATGGAAACTTGTATATTTTTTTAAGTCTGGTAGATTATTTATATCTCATTTCAACCAGAAAAACAAACACTAAATAAATACAAATGTTTATTATAAATGCAAAAGAAAATAATTTAACAATGACTGCAGTGTGACTGTAAAGTAGGATTTCTGTGACATAAACCTCATGATGAATTTTTTTATAGTCATTTAAACTTGTAATTTCTTCAAAATATGTAATTGCCTTTAATGTTATCAGGACAGAGTCATTTCTAAAATATGAATTTGAGCACAATAAGTGGAGAGCTTCTACTTGTGCAAATGTCTTTTGACTTAGATTCGTGGGCATTTTTAATGATCCGTTCATTTATTGTTAAAATATAAAATGAAACAGCTTTTTTAAAAATAATAAAATAGTTGCTGTTCAAAGAGCCTTTTATTTAGAAGCAGGTGTTCTGCTGGATTCTCTGGACCAGATGAAGGTCTCTTCTGCAGCTTTCAACTGTGGTGGTGTTGCTGAAAAGCAGAGATGTTTTCTTTCGACTGGACTTCGCGGTTTTCAGCTCATCAGTGGAAGTTTGGTTGTCTGCACAGAAAATGTTCCTGATTGGGGCAAATAAAAATATTTCTTTAAATATAAAGAAACACTAAACAGTTTATACATAAAAAAGGAAAAAAAAAACGTCCAAAAAAAAAAGATAAAAATAAGTTATTTAAAGATGAGCTTTTGTGGTGTCTGAAAAAAGCTGTAGCTTTATTTGGTAAAAATAAAAAAGACTGAACCATTTACAAATTAAAGTGTTCACTCAGATCAACTGTGCTAAAAGGCTAAGCTAACGTTAGCCGTTCATTAAACCTTCACAGTTCTCACCTCAGTAAAGCTGCAGAACTAAACTCCGTTGGGCAAACTGGGACTTCGCATATATCCAAAAAGTGGGAGATTTCGGACTGAGTGGGTTTGCTCCATCACCCCAGCGGCCTGGATCGCTCTGCCCAGTGATGATGCCTGAAGGCCAGCTTCTCCGTGCGGGTCGGCCCACTGTCGCGGTTCGATCGATATCCCACCAAGTGATAAGCCCTCCCTCGGTGGGCGTCACTCCGAAAAGTAGCTGAAAAAAGCTTCTCCCAGCAGGGTGATGGGAGAATCGTTCTACTGCTGTTTTTTAAAGGTTTTTTTATGGTTCAGGGGACCGAAGTTCAAGACGGCGATCAGATTGTGGAAACAGCCAGAGTGTGACGTAGCAATCTCTGCCCCCTTGCTGTTTCCGAAGCGACGCGTATCTGACGTCACGACGCATTGGAAATGCACCGCCCTCTGCCTCACTGACAAGCGCAACCCTCAACCTATCAAATCCCTTGAACACAGACACACGCCATATCCGTATGTTTTAAAATTAATTACTTTAGTTAATTAATTTGGTTTATTTGTTAAATACGTGATATTATTGAATAACTAATATTTTGCTATATTTTCCAGAATTTCTTTTTCTTTCTTTTTTATTTTTTTGATAACTCTAACATCTGAGGGGGCGAGGTTGATGACGTGAGGGGGCGTTGCCCCCACCAGTCCTTCTCACTATGTTTTGTACAGTAACACTACCTCTAACCTTAGTGACATGAAATTTAGGGTTCCGCAGGGGTCCATCTTAGGCCCCCTGCTTTTCTCCCTTTATATAGTACCCCTTGGGCACATATTGTGGTGCTTTGGGATTACCTTTCACTGCTTTGCTGATGATACTCAGTTGGTATGATATGGCTGATGATACTCAGTGGTAATCTCATTCACATAAAATCCTTAGAAGATTGCCTTGCATCAGTGAGAAGTTGGACGTCTAGTAACTTCCTACTTTTAAACTCTGATATGACTGAATTCATGGTTCTTGGTCCAGTGAGAAATCGGCATCAATTTGACCAGTTAATGCTTAGCCAAGGCTCGTGTGTCATACATCACACTGAAAATTCAAATTTATTAATTTATATAGAACCAATTCGAGATGAGATCCCCTCAAGGCGCTTCACACAGCATAATAAAAACTGAATTAAAATTTAAAAACAATAAAAAGATGTTGTGAGAAGCCTGCATTCACCATTCAACCTCCTAAGTTTGCATTAAGCAAAAGTCATAAAAAGCATTCTTCAAACAATAACCCAGCACAGCTCAAGACCTGGGATATATTGAATTGTCAAAAGGAGGCTTTCCTGAGGATAACACAGGATGACCAGGTGTCATAAAACTGCCCCCTACCAGGATTTAAGACTCCCCCAAAGTACATTCCTTACTGAGGAGTTGAGTTCTTATCAGATTCCAAGGCCAGATGGCTCCAACTACTTTCTCATCTAAACACTGACCACAGAAACACATATCTGTCCCCAAAAGTCCTAGAACTATGTCTTTACAGCATAATTCCTATAAAACCATACAACAGAAGGATTACCCTCAATGTTGCGATCACAATGAAGTTCCTCTGGTCAAAATTGGCTGCAGATTAACTGATTTCATGTTTTATGATGAAATCCAAACTCCAGCCTTCCCAAATCCGTGAAGCAAGAGTGACCCCTTGTGGACAAATTGAGGAAGGGCATGTAACTAACTTGTACATGATTATAAAGTGTAACCACATTTAAAAAGTTGTACTTTGTGTTGTAACCAGAAAACAAAAGAAAACAACTAACTGTGATCATTTAATCTCACACATGGAATGCATATATATCTTGCATTTTTGCTCTGATCATAGACTGTAGAAAGTTTATCCAATGTGCTTTTTCACATATAATCATATTGTATGATAGTTCTAAGGAAATTGTGTTTACTAGAGTTTAACAACACAGTAATTGCTTGGTTTCTAAGCGGGAATTTAGGAAAGCAGGCACTGATTCATTATAAAACTAGACAAAGAAATGTAGAGGAAAAACTATAGTACCCAGAATGTTGTGAAAGTGTAGTGACACGGACCCACAACAGGGGGCGGTAATGAACGGACAATGGATTAAGCCAAAAAGTAACAATTTAATGTTGTGAATTGCACAGCGGAATACAGACAATTGCAGTTGAGGAGTACAGTCAATCATACACAAGGTGACGTGTGGGCAGGCTCGAGGATAGAAGACGTCTGTCCAGAGAAGAGCCGGATCCCACACGGCTTCCACCGCCAACGGATCTGAAGAACACCGGAGCCGCCAAGTCCTGGGTCCCAGGTGGCCACCGTCTCCAGCTGTCAGACCTGGTACTGCTGGCAGAAACAGAAATAGTTAATGGTGGGTGTGTGGATACACACCCAGTAATCTCTCTGTACTCAGTTCCTCCGGGAGGGAGAACCTCCACCTCCAGAAACAATTTCACCCATGCAGCTCCTGTTGGTCTCTTTCCTGGATGGAGTGAGAGGCGAAGAACGTCGCCCTCTCACTGTCCGCCAATCCAGCTTCCGACAGAGCCCGCAGGTACACAGTACCTCCTCTTCAGCAGCCCACACAACACAGAATTCTTGGGGGTGGAGCTTTTAACCCTTTAAAAGCATGCGCCCCCGGGGAATTGCGCTCTTGCTCTCTTCTTATGTGCCATTCTTGTTGGGGAAAGTGTAGTGACACGGACCCACAACAGGGGGCGCAAATGAACGGTCAATAGATGAGCCAAAAGGTAATAATTTAATGTTGTGAATGTGCACAACGAACATACAGACAATCACAGAATATCATAACAGTCAATACACCGAGGTGAAGTGTGGGCAGGCTCGAGGATAGAAGACGTCTGTCCTGAGAAGAGCCGGAACCACACGATTTCCACCGCCACAGAACCCGGAGAATACTGGAGCCGCCAAGTCCCGAATTCCCAGGTGATCACCGTCCCCGACTGTCGGATCTGGTACTGCTGGCAAGGAGCACAAACAGTGAGATGTGGGTGTGTGCACACCCAGTAAGAAAAACAGTCAGAAGGTGGAAAGTCACCTCCACCTCTAATCACACACACGTGCAGCTCCTGTCTAACCACTTATCTGGTTGGGGTGTGAAGCGAAGCCGTCGCTGATCACACCAAACGCCAATCCCACAGATAAGGAAACACTTACAGGAAAACGGCTGCAAAGAAGTTCAGACTATTAGTCAGTGTTTTCAGTTTAGCAGAAAATTACCTTCACAGGTAGATGATATCTCGGCAGCGAGGTGGAGATGACATCCGGCTTTTATGGAGTGATGAAATGAAGATGGGTGACAGCTGTCATGAGTTGATGTGTGACAGCTGTCACTCCCGGTTGTGTCCGTGGCGGCAGCGCCCTCTCATGCCTGAAGCCCGCACTTCAGGCAGGGCACCCTCTGGTGGTGGGCCAGCAGTATCTCCTCTTCTGGCGACCCACACAACAATTCTTTTATCTTCCCTTCTCATTCTCTTACGCTCTTTATCTTTTCTTGGGTCTAGACACCGCCTCAGCCATCCAAAATTTTATGACCCTTTGTCTGCAACCATGTGTTGCCTAAACTTATTTCTTGGCTGTGCTTGCCAAACAAGAAATTACTTTTTTCAATTTTTTTGGTATTCCATATCTGGCTGACCAGGTCAGCCAGATAGGGAGGTGCAAGTCCATGAACAATTTTATAAACTAATAGCAGTACTTTAAAATCCGTTCTTGCAGCGACTGGAAGCCAGTGTAGGGATGCCAAAATGGGCGTAATGTGGTAAAACTTTCTGCTTTGTGTCAAAAGTCTGGCAGCAGCATTTTGAACCAGCTGAAGACCCCTAATACTGGACTCTGGTAAACCAGAAAATAGAGCATTACAATAGTCTAAAAGCATCAGCCATAGACAGGATGGGACAAATCTTCGCTATATTTTGCAAATGGAAGAAAGCAGTCCTCGTAATGTCTCTAATGTGGAGATCAAAAGACAACGTAGGATCGAAAATTACCCCAAGATTACTCACTTTATCCATATGATGTATAACACACGAACCTAAGCTAAGTGCTAGCTGATCAAACTGATGTCGATACCTCCTCGCTGGACCAAGAACCATAACTTCAGTCTTACAGAATTTAAAAGTAGAAAGTTACTAGACAACTTCCAACTTCTCACTGATGCAAGGCAATCTTCAAAAGATTTTATGTGAATGACATTACCAGCAGTTATTGGCATGTACAGTTGGGTGTCATCAGCATAGCAATGAAAGACAATCCCAAAATGCCACAGTATATTCCCAAGGGGTACTACATAAAGGGGAAAAAAGCAGGGGGCCTAAAACGGATCCCTACGCAACCCAAACGTCATGTCCCGAAGATCAGAGGAAGTGCCACTGCATAACACACAGTAAGAATGACTGGACAGGTATGACGTCAACCATGCAAGGCCAGTTCCAGTAATCCTAAAATGATTCTCCAGTGTATCAAGGAAAATATGATGATCCACGGTATGAAACGCAGCACTAAGATCCAACAGCACCAAGACTGTAGTGGTATCCGAGTCCATTGCTCGCAAAAGGTCATTCACAACTTTAAAGTGCTGTCTCTGTGGAGTGATATTTTCTAAAAGCAGACTGCAGCAATGCTGGACGGAGTCATAAAAGATGTCCAGGACTTAAAAACAAGTTTACAATTCACCCAGGGAATCACTAAAGATATGAAACCTGGATATCAAGCTATTGAATTAAAAATGAAATCATTTGAAAATACCATTGATAGGACAAAACAGGAAATGGAAAACTTGTTTAATAAATTGGATTACATTGAAAAGCAGTTAAGAAGATCAAATCTTTTGATTGACGGAATTTCAGACAAGAAAGTAGAAACTATAAGTGGTTTAGAAATGAAGATTTTCTATCTGAAAATCTGGGTCTTGATGGACCAAATATTGAGATTGAGAGGGTACACCACATGAGCCACTTCCAGGAAGGTCGGAATCCCAGAAAGACACTGGTTAGGTTTCTGAAATTCAAAGATCATCAGCATATTCTCTCTTCCACCAAAAAATTGAAAGGTACAAATATTTACATTAATGAGGACTTTTCAGATCTGGTGCAGCAGAGGAGAAAGGAACTGTTGCCCAAACTGAAGCCTGCCAGAGAAAAAAGGAGATGGAGCTAGCTTAAGGTATGACAAACTCATTGTCTGGCCTGCAAATGGACAAGGACAACAGTCAGAGTAACCAATCTTGTATCTTTTATTATGATGTTATTGGTTTTCTTTTATTTTATAAATGTCATCTCAATTTGTAAATTTACCACATAAAGGATTAGTGTTTGCTCATTTAAATATATGTAGTCTCAGAAACAAAATTCAGGAAAGTATAAGAATCTGCTCCCTGGGCAATATTCATGTCTTGGCCTTGTCAGAAACAGTTTTGAGAATTCCCAACTTACTGTTGATGGATACAGTTTTTACAGAAGAGACAGAAATCAAAATGGTGGAGGAGTTGCTTTTTTGTTGTTGTTGTTGTTGTTAAGGAAAATATTTCTGTAAGTCTTAAATCTGATTTAATGTGCGAAGGCATAGAAATCCTACGGCTACAGATTAATCTTCCATTCAACAAGCCAATTTTGGTCGGTTGCTGCTACAGGCCTCCCAATTCTAATGCAGATTATCTACAAAAATATCTGAAAATATGGACATGTTTCAGATCAAAATAAGGATATCTTTCTTCTTGGTGATTTTAATGTAGATTGGTTTTCAAAACAGTGTTATATGCATAAAAAGCTGGTGACCATGGCAAATGCGTGCAATCTCAAACAGATCATGACAACCCACACAGATTTCATTGGATAGTGCATCTAAATCAACATGCATTGACCATATTTTTACTAATGTCCCTGAATTGTGCTCTCAAGCAGTTTCTATTGTTGTAGGTTTTAGCAACCACAACTTGATTACTGTAGCAAGGAGAACAGAAATGCAGAAATCTGGTGGGCGGATCATTTATCGTAGATCCTAAGAGGTTTGACCCCAGCCTATTTATTGAGGATATTAAACATTCAAATTGGTCAGTAGTTCTTCAGGAGGAAGATGTAAATATTTCGTTACATTTATGGACATTTTAGGTAAAATTGTTGATAATCATGCTCCACTTAGAAAAAGATCTATTAAAAGTAACAGTGCTCCATGGTTAGATGTTGAGTTAAAGACCCTAATGAAGGATAGGGACATTGCTAAGGAAGTGGCTTTCAAATCTAAATGTTCTATAGATAGAACACATTATTGTAGATTAAGGAATAAGGTGACAAAATTAAATAATATAAAAAAGAAAGCTTACTATGGAACAAAAAGCTGCAATTCATTGAATGACAGCAAGCAACTATGGAAGGTATTACAGGAATTGATGTGCAAAAAGCCAAACATTTTAAATATGTATGTGGAGGCTGATGGGTGCACTATTAAGAAACTATATGATAATGCTAATCATTTGAACAACTTCTTCATAAATAAAGTTGAAAATCTGAGATTGTGCATGACAGTAAAAGATGTTAACTGTATTAATAATAATGTGAAACAAATTATGAGTGGGAAAGCTTGTTCTCTGGAGTTTATTACTGTAAGTGAGGAGAACGTGGAGAAATTGCTACTCTCTCTACCAGATGATAAATCGCCTGGTATTGATCAGTTTGATGGCAAAATTTTTAAAATTGTTGCAAACATTTTAACTAAATCAATATGGCACATATTCAATAGAGTATTGCTCAGTGGGGTTTTTCCTGAACAATGGAAAAGGTCTAAAATCGTACCTTTCCTAAAGGATGGAAAATTAGGGTTCACCACCTCTAGCTGCAGACCAATTCATATTCTCCCTGTTTTAAGTAAAATATTTGAAAAGTTACTGTTTGATCAAATGTAAATCCCATTTTGCATTTTAAAACGCACACAAGCATATTGGGAATAATTCCTATCATCAGAACATCAAACTGCTGAGAATCACTAAACAAATAAAAGCCATACAGAACAGCAGGGGAAGAATCAGGATGGGGTTGATGAGCCAGGTGTTAGTGTTCAAACCAGATTAGTCCAATTATGTGGATCAGCTGTGGAGACACAGTTTGGAAGTGGATGGCAGTAAGAATGTTAACAAAAAGACTTGACAGCTTAAACAAACAAGCAAAAAAAAAAAAAAAAGCTAATTAAATTCCAGAAGACCAAGAAGCAAATGAATCACACAACAGAAGCATCCTCTGCTTTTAGTAGTCATTACTAATATACACTCAACAAAAATATAAATGCAACACTTTTGGTTTTGCTCCCATTTTGTATGAGATGAACTCAAAGATCTAAAACGTTTTCCACATACACAATATCACCATTTCCCTCAAATATTGTTCACAAACCAGTCTAAATCTGTGATAGTGAGCACTTCTCCTTTGCTGAGATAATCCATCCCACCTCACAGGTGTGCCATATCAAGATGCTGATTAGACACCATGATTAGTGCACAGGTGTGCCTTAGACTGCCCACAATAAAAGGCCACTCTGAAAGGTGCAGTTTTGTTTTATTGGGGGGATACCAGTCAGTATCTGGTGTGACCACCATTTGCCTCATGCAGTGCAACACATCTCCTTCGCATAGAGTTGATCAGGTTGTCAATTGTGGACTGTGGAATGTTGGTCCACTCCTCTTCAATGGCTGTGTGAAGTTGCTGGATATTGGCAGGAACTGGTACACGCTGTTGCATACGCCGGTCCAGAGCATCCCAAACATGCTCAATGGGTGATATGTCCGGTGAGTATGCCGGCCATGCAAGAACTGGGACATTTTCAGCTTCCAAGAATTGTGTACAGATCCTTGCAACATGGGGCCGTGCATTATCCTGCTGCAACATGAGGTGATGTTCTTGGATGTATGGCACACCAATGGGCCTCAGGATCTCGTCACGGTATCTCTGTGCATTCAAAATGCCATCAATAAAATGCACCTGTGTTCTTCGTCCATAACAGACGCCTGCCCATACCATAACCCCACCACCACCATGGGCCATTCGATCCACAACATTGACATCAGAAAACGCTCACCCACACGACACCACACACGCTGTCTGCCATCTGCCCTGGACAGTGTGAACCGGGATTCATCCGTAAAGAGAACACCTCTCCAACGTGCCAAATGCCAGCAAATGTGAGCATTTGCCCACTCAAGTCGGTTACGACGACGAACTGGAGTCAGGTCGAGACCCCGATGAGGACGACGAGCATGCAGATGAGCTTCCCTGAGACGGTTTCTGACAGTTTGTGCAGAAATTCTTTGGTTATGCAAACCGATTGTTTCAGCAGCTGTCCGAGTGGCTGGTCTCAGACGATCTTGGAGGTGAACATGCTGGATGTGGAGGTCCTGGGCTGGTGTGGTTACACGTGGTCTGCGGTTGTGAGGCTGGTTGGATGTACTGCCAAATTCTCTGAAATGCCTTTGGAGACGGCTTATGGTAGAGAAATGAACATTCAATACACGAGCAACAGCTCTGGTTGACATTCCTGCTGTCAGCATGCCAAATGCACGCTCCCTCAAATCTTGCGACATCTGTGGCATTGTGCTGTGTGATAAAACTGCACCTTTCAGAGTGGCCTTTTATTGTAGACAGTCTAAGGCACACCTGTGCACTAATCATGGTGTCTAATCAGCATCTTGATATGGCACACCTGTGAGGTGGGATGGATTATCTCAGCAAAGGAGAAGTGCTCACTATCACAGATTTAGACTGGTTTGTGAACAATATTTGAGGGAAATGGTGATATTGTGTATGTGGAAAAAGTTTTAGATCTTTGAGTTCATCTCATACAAAATGGGAGCAAAACCAAAAGTGTTGCGTTTATATTTTTGTTGAGTGTAATTTAGAAACAGCAAACATCAAGGTTTAGCTCCAGCCTTCATATATAGCAGACACTTAATTGAGATGCGTTGCTGCATGATCAAAGTCAAGGCAGATTTATAGATAAAGACTCACACAGAGGCCTCAGGGAGTTGTGAGATCACACAGTTGTGGGATTAGTTGGACTTCAAAGAGCCTGTATCTTGTCAAATAAATCACCGGCACCTAGTCTGGTTCATCCACCACGACCAGAGTTAGAAGCATGGGGAAAAATAAGAAAGAGCTGTTTTCATCATTCTTTACAAAGACGGGCTCGGCTCTGCCTTTAGGCGACACTTTGTCTTTGCCTTCCGCTTTCCCAACATCTGACAATCCTGAGGCGCTGGTGCGCATAAAAAAGCAGGGAACATTGAACTTATAGCATGCTAGCATCCTTACAGTCGCTCTAACATGCACACGTAGACAGCTGTGAGATAAGAGCAGGCTAGTTATTTGCAATGAAACAAAAAAAGGATATGGTTATAATGGTAAGCCCCAACACTTTGTCATTTCATTATAGAGTCGGTCTGCAAAGCCAAGCAGAGTGGCACATCTGTTATGATAGTACAAGCAAGATATTGCTCACTGGCTGCTCAAATTACTGCAGAACGCAACCAGTGAAGAGTACATTTATACAATCATTGTTCCCTTGCAGTAAAGTTTGAAAATGTGAAATATTAGTCAAACTACAGGTTCATCTCACTGCAGGTGACTATCACATAGCCTCAGGCTGAGTCACCTCCATCCTCTCTGCATACGCTTTAATCTGACAAAAAAAAAAAAATCTTCAGGTCACCTTTACTGTCAGACTATCACTAAGAAAGTGTAGAGTTTTGCTTGAAGAGACATCATGGAATATAAAAGTTTAAGTATTTCGCAACAATAATAAAGCAGACTGAATATACTGTAAAAAATTTGGTGATGCTCTTGTTCTAAAGCACCATTGTGCATGGCTAAAAAAAAACACGCACACAATAGATTTAAGTCAGTTTGAAGCCACATTTAGACAAGATTAGTGTTATATGGAGAGGTGATGTCATTTCATCACAGCAGATTTATTATTGAAAGGTTGTTTGCATTGGATAAGGAATCAGTATAAATGAAAAAGATGGGAGTGGCAACTCACACCGCTGTCACCTTCCAAAAAAGGGGGAAAAAAAAAAATACCAAGCTTCTGCACTGTGACAGAAGTTTCCATTATATGCCCTGAACAAAAATTATAAATCCAGCACTTTTGTTTTTTGGTCCCATTTTTCATGAGCTGAACTCAAAGCTCTAAAAGTTAACAGTTTCTATATACACAGTAGACCTATGTCTCTCGATTGATCTTGATATGCCACACCTCACAGGTGATTATTGCACAAGTGTTTGGAATTTAGCGATCAATTTTGGGTTGCCAATTATTACAAGAAAATAATCAAACAAATCTGTTTGAAGCCACTTTGTACCACTTAACAAAATCCTGCTGAACCTTTTGATGGATCACTTGGCTGATCCTTTGAAGTTCATGATCCGATCAGCTTCGGATGATGGGCCAGGTTCAGCCTGAGCTTGCCTGGTTCCAGGGTTGAACCGCTGGATTTCCCCGGTGATACCAGATGCTTGGTTTGCTGGCAGGATAGGCCAGTGGTTCTGCAGGTCTGTCAACTGGTTCTGTTTGACCCATGGATAAAGGTTTAGATGTTTGTTGAAAATGGTACTCTGGTGTCCTCAAAAACTTGTGGAACTGGATTAAAAGTCATTGTAAACTTAGAAAAAGTTAAAAGCTTGAAAGCGACATTGTACAGTTACAGGAGCAGGAACAAAACCCTTTTCTGTAAAAATTTGCTCTAATTTTGAAAAACTCCACCAGGAAGTTGTCTCTAAAAGTGAAAAACTTGACAAAGCTGCCATCAAAAGTTACCAAGTAATGAAACCAAAGAATTAATCAAGAAAGCCAGTGATAGATTTAAGGGGCGTGTTCGGCCACAAAGAAAAGTGCTTGCAAGGGAAGCAAGAGAGAGAAAAACAAGAGAAAACAACAAGAGAGTGAACAGCTTTGATCCTGGCCTTTTAAAGTGGACTCTGTCACTAAGCTTCGCCCATTTGGTGTGTAGTTTCACTCAGAAAGTCAGAAGAGTTTCAAATACCTAGACATTAAATAAAGTGACTTTTTTTTTTTTTTTGGTTCATTTTAACTACACCAAATATGATTAGAGTTTTTGAATACCTTCTGAAACAAACCATTGTTTGAAAGAAAAACATTTCACCATGGCAAAGCAAAGGGGGAGGTGATGATCTAGTGGTTAGGCTTTGGACTTGAGACCAGAGGATCCTCTGTTCAAATCCCAGCCTCACCGGAAAATCACGAAGGGCCCTTGGGCAAGGACTTTAATCCCCTAGTTGCTCCCGGTGTGTAGTGAGTACCTTGTATGGCAGCACCCTCACATCGGGGTAAATGTGAGGCATTATTTGTAAAGTGCTTTGAGCGTCTGATGCAGATGGAAAAAACGCTATATAAATGCAGTGCATTTAAGATTAATAATTCAAGAATCACATTTAACACACACAAGTTATAATAGAAACATATCAGGTTAAAGTGGATATATGCAAATAGACTTTTTGCTTAATTATGCACACAAGAAAAACATAACTTTTCCTATTTGGATAAATTCAGGTTATTTGTTAACACAAGAACATATGCCTTTTTTTCACTCTCGAGCGAAGGGAGAGACATCCTGGCTGGTCTGGAAAGTGTCTTTCATTAATGTGTGGCAGTTAAACTGTCCGATAACTTACACTCCCTGAGACGGCTCCAGGGACACCTTTGAAGAAAAACTAAATTATCACTCTGTTGGAATGTGGCTGACGGGGGGTGTTTTAGGAGACATCTGCAGGTGGAACCAGGACATCAGGTCAAAAGTGTACAAAATACTTTTCAGCTTGGGACATGAGGGGGTTTTTTTGTTTTGTTTTGTTTGTTTTTGGAAAGAGAATTAATGTACTTTATTGTATTAATTCTGAATGAAAGTATCTTCACTACACTTCCTATCCTTTTAAAGAAATTTTATTAGCAACGGAACAGGTCTCGACCTCAACTCTATCTAAATTTTGGGTCTGTGAGTGACGCTTAGAGCTAGCAGCCGGCGATCACCTTAGTAATTTCTCTGTTTTCCTTTTGTTTTACTGCTGATGAATTATACCTTATGCTGCGTTTACACATAGCCAGGACACGTTACGAATGTCATATTTGTGCAATTCTTAGCACATTCCTGACATTCTTAACGTGACTTAACGCATCTGAATAGGTTTCGTAATAGTGCGCATTGGTGCATGATATTCGTGATTTTTGTGGAGCATGTTTTTGGCTGTCAAAAAATCTTCCATGAATGTCACGCATGAGCCTCATTTCGCCTCAAGTCATGGAGGTCGCAACTGAGCGTGTTGATCCATCTTGATTAGTGGTGATCCTTAATAGAGTGTGACGGCGTTCTTCTCTGACGTGCGCACAATTAAACCCTGCTGCACCGCATTCAGTTTCATTGCTGCAGTATGCTGAAGGAGGACAGTGACACCAAGTCGGCTAAAAGTTTTCAAATGCTCATCAGCATGCTCCTGTGCCTGATGTTTGGGAAAACACGCGAGATGAGAGCCGCGTGGAGCCACACATCTGGCTCTTTCTGTCTCCTCCTCCTCTAAGCCCAACTAAGCATGCAGTCACAAAGTTCTTCTACTGTGGATTTTGAGGAGCAAACTGGAGCGATTTGAATTGTTCAGCAGCTGATGGATGAATATGGGTGTGTGTGTGGAGACAATTCGCCTCATTCACAATGTGACAGAATGTGACAATGCCATGTTACGCACAATAGCTCGGAACAGCGCACAACAATGGGGAACATTATTCTTTACTGTGCATAATGGTTACTGATAATTCGCCAGCAAAACATGCCATTAATCATAATGCATGGTAACAGGTTGCAGCAGTTCCCGAGGATACCTGACGCCTCTGTCCCGAATCATCACATTCGTGATCAGTGGCCAAGAATGTATACTTCATGGCATTCCTGACTTATGTTATGTGTAAACGCAGCATTAGGTGTAGTTTTTTTTCTGGCTGACTGATTCTGCTGTTTTTCTCTTTGTCTGAGGTATGACTGATGGATGGATCTGAACTGAAGGGCCCGGATGGACTGTGAGGTGGAAGACCTGAGGTGGGTGCTGCATGCTGCAGTCTTCCTGTGAAAATGACCCTGTCGTGGAGACAGGCCCACTGATGGCGTGGACTACTCCTGCCTGTTGTGGTGATGCTTGTGTGGACTTCTCATCTTCTTTATATTATTATGTTGTTTGATTCTCTATTTTCTGTTTCTTCAGTTTCGTAAAACTTTTTAAAAACCATGTAACTGTTAGAATGGCCTAAGCAGTGGGTCACCCCTCTGAGTCTGGTCTGCTTGAGGTTTGTTCCTCACCTTACTTCTGTGAAGCGCCTTGATGCAGCTTTGTTGTGATTTAGTGCAGTATAAATGAAATTAATTGAAAGTTTTATTTTTATATATATATATATATATATATATATATATATATATATATATATATATATATATATATATATATATATAAAGAGTTTCATTGCAAAACACGATATGCGCCAAATTTGAATTTTTAAAACCACTCATACCAAATCATTTCTGATGGGGAGGGCAATGTGGGTGCTGAATCGTTTTTCAGCAAACCAGTTAAAATCCATAGACATGCAGGCTCTAAAATGCACCCTCTTTGCAAAACGTGATGCAGGCATTAACATTTCCACACAAACTACGATGTATCCTCTCAGCCAATCAGCGCGCGTGTTAGTCTGATGCTGAAACCAAGATGGCTACGCACTTGCTCACCGCTTCACTCCCGAAACAGTGCACAAAACTGGCTCATAAACGAGAAAATGAACACGTTTGATGGCCTAGAAGAACCAGTACTACTCGCTCCTCGTCCACGGAAGTGGCGGCGATCTACTGAGTACCATGAACGCGAGAAAAAAATGCAGAATCAGGCATTTTGGTGGCAGAAAAATCCCCCAGATTTACCGTGCTCACAATGCCCGAGAAAATCCTCATCTATGTCATGTTGATCTCATTATGAATTCAGACTTGGCTCTAAATCACGTCAAATTCTATGACAATCCCAGTAAGGTAGTCCAGATGCCTTTTTTCTGAGTTTGATGGACATTACCGAACCAAAACGCCGGCGTGTGCGAGATGAAAATGTTCGAAAACACAAGGATGTTACTAGTGCACACTTCTCTCTGAGACAGAACACCCCAAGAAGATTCCAGTTTGCAAGAAAACTTTTGTTAAAGTGTTTGGTAAGTCAGATTTGCTTTCTTGTTTTACGTAGTTATTGATAACTTTAGCTGCGCAAACTCAGCATGCTACTAGCTAGCTACTCCTCGTACCCCAACTTAGGCCACAAAGTATAGCTACGCTGGTTTTTTTTTTTTGTTTTTGTTTTTTTTAGGTTTTGATGATTATGAGCATTTTGTGGCTAAAATTACTTATGTCAAGCTGTCATTGTCTCATAAAGTAACAGTGTCTACCATGTTTCTGTCAGTAAGTTTGCAGTTGTGTCTTATGTTTGAGAGAGGGTGGTGGGGGGGCGGGTAGTCAACATAATATAAACACTATTTTTCTTTACAGTTCATGTGATCAGAGACACAACAGATCTTCTGTAAAGTCAAATTATTTAGTGACTAAAATAAAGAAATTAGTGGTCCAAATCCAGTACAGGAGCAACACATAATAATAATAATAATAATAATAATAATAATAATAATAATAATAATGCCTCTGAGGGCATCGTACGGTTATTCATATTACTGTCACCATCACAACTAAATTTCTTTTGTTTTTGTGTATCACAATAGTGAGAAATAATACACACACACACAGTAAAAAAGGAAAATTCAACAGGACAAGAAAAAATCTTTGTCCTCTTAGTGTTTGTCTACTTTGTTAAATGTACTAAGTTGCATTTAAAACAAACACAGAAGACTTGGTGTTGTGTGGGCCGCTGAAGAGGAGGTACTGCTGGCCCACCACCACCAGAGGGCACCCTGCCTGGAGTGCGGGCTCCAGGCACCAGAGGGCGCTGCCATCTCACAGGAGCAGCCGGGATGACAGCTGTCACCTACGACAGCTGTTACCAATCATCTGATCCGCAGCAGTATATCTGCAAGACGTCATCTCCACTTCTCTGCCGAGATATCGCTCTACCAAGGAGGTAAATTCTCAGCTGACTGTGAATATCTGTTGATTGTGTGAGTTGGATATTCAGTTTCTTTTTTCGACGAGAGGTGGAGGTGGTTTCCCACCATACGTGTTGCTGGGTGCACACGCACCCACTTCTAACTGTTTTTGCTCCTCGCCAGCAGTACCAGATCCGACACGCGGAGGCAGTGGCCACCTGAGAGTTCGGGACTTGGCGGCTCCAGTATTCCCGGGGTTCGGTGACGGAGGAAATCGTGTGGTTCCGGTTCTGCTTTGGACAGACGTCTCTTATCTTCGAGCCTGCCCACGTGACACATTCTTGTGAATTGACTTCGTTGTCTATTGTTGTGATCCGTTGTGTTTGTTGTGCTTATTCACAACAGTAAAGTGTTGTTATTTGACTACCTCCATTGTCCGTTCATTTGCGCCCCCTGTTGTGGGTCCGTGTACCTACACTTTCCCAACAGGATATTTCGGCCAACGTCATGGATCCCGAGGGGCGTCAACCAGCTGTTGAACGGCCAATGGAAGAACAGGGCGCACAGGCGTCTGCAGGAGGAATGATCGGTGAGTTGCAGCGAATCCTCACCGCTTTCACGGCTTGGTTGGATCTTATGACCGAGCAGAACGTCCTCCTTAACCGCAGGGTGGAGGCTCTCGCCGCGCAGGTGGAAGCGCGCCCTCAGGGCGCTGCTGCGGCTCTCCCTCCTGTCGACCCTGTGCGTAACAGTGACGTTCCACAGGTCGTTCAACGACCCCTCCCACCTTCCCCGGAAGCATACATAAGCCCTCCAGAGCCGTACGGAGGTTGTGTAGAGACGTGCGCGGACTTCCTTATGCAGTGTTCGCTCGTCTTCGCACAACGTCCTGTCATGTACACGACTGATGCCAGCAAGATAGCTTATGTGATAAATCTGCTTCGCGGTGAGGCACGCGCTTGGGCTACAGCGCTCTGGGAGCAGAATTCACGGCTCCTTCAGACATATGATGGGTTTGTGAGGGAGTTCAGAACAGTGTTCGATCACCCAAATAGAGGAGAGACCGCTTCAGCCGTGCTGCTGTCAATGAGACAGGGGCGTCGGAGCGCAGCTGCTTATGCAGTCGACTTCCGCATCGCGGCTGCGAGGTCCGGCTGGAATAGCACTGCCCTCCGCACCGCCTTCGTAAACAGACTGTCGTTGGTTCTAAAGGAGCACCTGGTGGCTAAGGACGAACCGCGGGATTTAGATGGGCTTATTGATCTCGTTATACGATTAGACAATCGGTTAGAAGAACGCCGTCGGGAACGAGACGAAGGGCGTGGCCGGGCACGCGCTGGCCCTCTCCCTTCCAGCTCCGACCGAGCTCCGCCCTCCCCACGCTCCACGGCCCCTACGCTCCGTGTGGTAACAGCTCCCCCTGCTGATGAAGCTATGGACACGAGCAGGGCCACATTTAGACCCCCGGATAGACAGAGGAGGCTGGTCCGCGGAGCGTGCTTTGTTTGTGGCTCGATAGAGCATCAGGTGAGGGACTGCCCTGAGCGGTTAAACACCAACGCCCGCCCCTAGAAACTGGGCTAGGGGTGGGCCGAGACATTCACGTGGGACACACCCATATTGCCACACGACTCCCAGTTACAATCCTTTATGAGGATTTAACCCTTCAGGCCCCAGCACTGGTGGACACGGGCTCTGAGGGGAATTTGCTAGACAGCAAATGGGCCAGGGAGGCAGGGCTCCCTCTGGTGGCACTTACTTCACCTGTGCAAGTACGGGCACTAGATGGCTCCCTACTCCCTTTAATCACACATAAGACACCTCCAGTAACTCTGGTGGTGTCAGGGAACCACCGGGAGGAGATCAAGTTTTTTGTGACTCCTGCCACCTCCCGCGTGATTCTCGGGTTCCCCTGGATGTTAAAACACAATCCCCGGATCGATTGGCCGTCTGGGGTAGTGGTTCAGTGGAGCGAGACCTGCCATCGGGTATGCTTAGGTTCCACGGTTCCTCCCGGTTCCCAGGCTAAGGAGGAGGTCAGAGTCCCGCCCAATCTCGGGACGGTGCCGGTGGAGTACCATGACCTTGTGGACGTGTTCAGCAAGGATCTGGCGCTCACCCTTCCCCCGCACCGCCCATACGATTGTGCCATTGATTTGGTTCCAGGCGTTGAGTTTCCGTCCAGCAGGCTGTACAACCTCTCACGACCTGAGCGCGAATCAATGGAGACCTACATCCGGGACTCTTTAGCTGCCAGGTTGATCCGGAATTCCACTTCCCCGATGGGTGCAGGTTTCTTTTTTGTGGGAAAAAAGGATGGCGGACTACGTCCATGCATTGAATACAGGGGGCTGAACGAAATCACGGTTCGTAACCGATACCCATTGCCCTTGTTGGATTCAGTGTTCACGCCCCTGCATGGAGCCCAAATGTTCACTAAGCTAGATCTTAGAAATGCGTATCACCTGGTTCGGATCCGGAAGGGAGACGAGTGGAAGACGGCATTTAACACCCCCTTAGGTCACTTTGAGTACCTGGTCATGCCGTTCGGTCTTACAAACGCCCCTGCGACGTTCCAAGCATTGGTTAATGATGTCTTGCGGGATTTCCTGCACCGATTCGTCTTCGTATATCTGGACGACATACTCATCTTTTCTCCGGATCCTGAGACCCATGTCCGGCATGTACGTCAGGTCCTGCAGCGGTTGTTGGACAACCGGCTGTTTGTGAAGGGCGAGAAGTGCGAGTTCCACCGCACTTCTTTGTCCTTCCTGGGGTTTATCATCTCCCCTAACTCCGTCGCTCCTGATCCGGCCAAGGTTGCGGCGGTGAGAGACTGGCCCCAACCCACCAGCCGTAGGAAGCTGCAACAGTTCCTCGGCTTTGCTAATTTCTACAGGAGGTTCATTAAGGGCTACAGTCAGGTAGTTAGCCCCCTGACAGCCCTGACCTCACCAAAAGTCCCCTTCACCTGGTCGGATCGTTGCGATGCCGCGTTCAAGGAGTTGAAACGGCGCTTCTCGTCTGCACCCGTTCTGGTGCAGCCCGATCCTAGTCGCCAGTTAGTGGTTGAAGTGGACGCCTCGGACTCAGGGATAGGAGCTGTGCTTTCCCAGAGCGGGAAGACCGATAAGGTCCTTCACCCGTGTGCCTATTTTTCCCGCAGGTTGACCCCGGCCGAACGGAACTATGACGTCGGCAATCGAGAACTCCTTGCGGTGAAAGAGGCTCTTGAAGAGTGGAGACATCTGTTGGAGGGAACGTCCGTGCCATTCACGGTTTTCACTGACCACCGGAACCTGGAGTATATCAGGACCGCCAAGCGGCTGAACCCCAGGCAAGCCCGCTGGTCACTGTTCTTCGGCCGTTTTGAATTCCGGATCACCTACCGTCCCGGGACCAAAAACCAGAGATCGGATGCCTTGTCCCGGGTACATGAAGATGAAGTCAAAGCGGAGTTGTCGGATCCACCGGAACCCATCATCCCGGAGTCCACTATCGTGGCCACCCTCACCTGGGACGTAGAGAGAACTGTCCGGGAGGCCCTGGCACGAAGCCCGGACCCCGGAACTGGGCCGAAGAACAGACTCTACGTCCCACCAGAGGCTAGGGCTGCAGTCCTGGACTTCTGTCACGGCTCCAAGCTCTCCTGTCATCCAGGGGTGCGAAGAACCGTGGCAGTTGTCCGGCAGCGCTTCTGGTGGGCGTCCCTAGAGGCCGACGTCCGGGATTATATCCAGGCCCGCACCACCTGCGCCAGGGGCAAGGCTGATCATCGCAGGGCTTCGGGACTGCTCCAGCCGCTGCCCGTGCCTCATCGCCCCTGGTCCCACATCGGCCTGGATTTTGTCACGGGCCTCCCGCCGTCCCAGGGCAACACCACCATCCTCACGATAGTGGACCGATTCTCCAAGGCGGCCCACTTCGTGGCCCTCCCGAAGCTCCTGACGGCCCAGGAGACAGCGGACCTCCTGGTCCACCACGTCGTCCGGCTGCATGGGATTCCCACAGACACTGTCTCCGATCGCGGTCCCCAGTTCTCCTCGCAAGTCTGGAGGAGCTTCTGCCGGGAACTGGGGGCCACGGTGAGTCTCTCATCCGGGTATCATCCCCAGACCAACGGGCAAGCAGAACGAGCCAATCAGGAGGTGGAACAGGCCCTGCATTGCGTGACGGCCGCGCACCCGGCGGCCTGGAGTACCCATTTGGCCTGGATCGAGTATGCCCATAACAGCCAGGTGTCGTCAGCCACCGGCCTCTCCCCTTTCGAGGTGTGTCTGGGGTACCAGCCTCCTTTGTTTCCGGTGGTTGAGGGAGAGGTCGGTGTGCCCTCGGTCCAGGCCCACCTGCGGAAGTGCCGTCGGGTGTGGCGTGCCGCCCGTTCTGCTTTGCTGAGGGCCCAGATGAGGACGAAGGCCCATGCAGACTGTCGGCGGCCCCCGGCCCCTACGTATCGGCCAGGGCAGGAAGTGTGGTTGTCAACTAAGGACATTCCCCTCCAAGTGGTCTCCCCTAAATTGCAGGAATGGTATATCGGTCCGTTTAAGATCCTCAAGGTTATCAGTCCAGCCGCAGTGAGGCTTCAGCTTCCGGCCTCACTGCGGATCCATCCCGTTTTCCATGTGTCCCGGATTAAGCCTCATCACACCTCACCCCTCTGTACTCCGGGTCCGGCACCACCTCCTGCCCGGATCATCGATGGCGAGCCGGCTTGGACTGTGTGCCGGCTTTTGGATGTCCGAAGGATGGGCCGGGGCTTCCAGTATTTGGTGGACTGGGAGGGGTACGGCCCCAAAGAACGCTCCTGGGTGAAGAGGAGTTTCATCCTGGACCCGGCCCTCCTGGCCGATTTCTACCGCCGCCACCCGGACAAGCCTGGTCGGGTGCCAGGAGGCGCCCGTTGAGGGGGGGGTCCTGTTGTGTGGGCCGCTGAAGAAGAGGTACTGCTGGCCCACCACCACCAGAGGGCACCCTGCCTGGAGTGCGGGCTCCAGGCACCAGAGGGTGCTGCCATCTCACAGGAGCAGCCGGGGTGACAGCTGTCACCTACGACAGCTGTTACCAATCATCTGATCCGCAGCAGTATATCTGCAAGACGTCATCTCCACTTCTCTGCCGAGATATCACTCTACCAAGGAGGTAAATTCTCAGCTGACTGTGAATATCTGTTGATTGTGTGAGTTGGATATTCAGTTTCTTTTTTCGACGAGAGGTGGAGGTGGTTTCCCACCATACGTGTTGCTGGGTGCACACGCACCCACTTCTAACTGTTTTTGCTCCTCGCCAGCAGTACCAGATCCGACACGCGGAGGCAGTGGCCACCTGAGAGTTCGGGACTTGGCGGCTCCAGTATTCCCAGGGTTCGGTGGCGGAGGAAATCGTGTGGTTCCGGTTCTGCTTTGGACAGACGTCTCTTATCTTCGAGCCTGCCCACGTGACACATTCTTGTGAATTGACTTCGTTGTCTATTGTTGTAATCTGTTGTGTTTGTTGTGCTTATTCACAACAGTAAAGTGTTGTTATTTGACTACCTCCATTGTCCGTTCATTTGCGCCCCCTGTTGTGGGTCCGTGTACCTACACTTTCCCAACACTTGGGGCAGGAATGATGGGGAAGAGGATGTCACAGTAGTATATTGCATTATTATTATTATATTATCATCATCATCATTATTATTTTAGGGTACAAACAATCAGATGGGAAGATCATTTTATACATTTATTTTTAGCTCTGTAGGGGAAAGCAGACTGTGCATAAGCAGTTATGCATCTGGTTGGATGGGATAGACCTTGGTTTCTCTTTATTTTTTTTCTTTCTTTACTTTATCATGTTGTGTTGCCTATTTCTCATTATTGGTTTGCTAATTTTGTGTTTTATTTTGCAAATTGCACTATATTGAACACTAAAAATTAATAAGATATTTTGTAAAACAAATTTGAGTTCTCAAAAACTGCTAAACAGACAGGCCAGGACTTAGGCTTTTCCCGAAGCCTATTTATTAACGAAGTTGGAGTAAAAGTAACATCCTTGTTCTGGTGTGGCCTGTGTGCCGAGGCTGGGCCAAACGTGTATGGTTTTATGACATGTAATATCTTATTCTAAACTGTGCTTTTCTTTTATGTCATTTCAGGTATCAGCAAGGACAGACCATCCCGCATTGCGCAGTATTACTCCACCAATGCAGAGCCTCGTCCTGAAAACCATGGAGGGCTACGCAATGCCGAAGAAGTGGTTAGGAAGCGAGAGCAGGTCAAGACACACATACAGACTTTCACCTGTTGTGCAAGCCATTATAGATGGAGAGGAGCCCCTGGGTGCAAGTGTTTGCCTTTTGATCTTTCTATTTAAACAACAGAACCACGACCAAGTCAGCTACTCTCTGTACTCCACTGTTTTTTTCCAAAGAATTTAATCTTGGGTTTGGGCATCCAGCAACTGATGCCTGTGCCAACTGCACAAAACATCGAAGGACCCATGTTTGACAGATGAAGAGAAACAAACAAAAAATGCGATGTTCATCCTGCATTGGAGACAAGCTTGAGTATTTTACGACCAGCTAAATATTGTGGACCCTACCGCCGATCGGGCAGGCATACTTTTCAAGGCAGCTCTACCTGTATTGTTTGGCGTGGTGGTACATCATGGTGAAGGCAGTAATCAAAATAGGAATGATGTCCACCTATATGTTTGGATGGAGCATGAAAACAAAAAGGACTCAAACATGATTGCCTCTGCACTGGACGACTGCTTTCGAATTCGGTTGAATGGTACTTTGCATCAAAAAACTAAACTCAGACTGTTCAGTGACTCCTGCTTTGGGCAGAATAAGAATATGAATGTACTGTCCATGCTCTGTGCCTTACGAACGTCAGCATTTCCTGAGACTGAAATTGAACATTCTCCATTCATGGACATAGTTTTCTGCCGGCTGACAGTGTGTTTGGGCGGACTGAGCAGAAGATACATAAACAGGATACAATCCTGCACCCAAAAGACTATTCAATATTACGTGAGCATGGTAACTTGCACATCTATGGCACTGACTGGAATGTGTGAGACTATAAATCCGAAACACAAAACGTTGTTAAATCACAAAGGTCATTCAAGCTGAGTGACACCCGGATGCTGTGTATCAGGAATGATCAGATTGGTTACAAAACTTCCTATTTTGCAGAATATTGCTACCATTCTGTTCTAAAACGTGGAAAGCAATGAAGTAAGTTCAACCCAAAGCCTCTTGAGATGGTGTCTACTGTGAAGGCAGCAAAAAAGACTGACGAAAACCTTCTGACTGAAATTGGAGCTCCATCAGATGTCACTGAGTTCTATCGCCAAGCTTTGTCTTGTGCAAGTGATAACACTGAGGGTGACAGTGATCTTCATTCTGACAGGGAGACTGATAATGAGGAGTTTGTGAAAGTTGTTTGTTCTGATGATGCATTTTTTAACTTTGTGCCATTGGTTTGTTCTGATGATGGTGCACTATGAAATTGTGCAATTTGTTTGTTCTGTTCAGTTAGTAGTAAGTATTAAGCCACCATAGTTACAGATTTTTACAACAAAGCTTTTTATATAAATCAACTTAAAAAGTTGATCTCAGGAAGCTATGTTGGTTTACTGACAGTTGAATGTCTGGAGTGGAGAGGGGGTGGGGGCATTTGGGGTTGGGATGTTCCCGTAAGATCAGTTTGGATAATATTCAAGCAGTAGCAATATGAAGAGTCTGTTTTATCATCCATTTTCTATGCGAGAAGGATATGTCTCATTTTGTGAAATTATTTGCACTTGGATATGTTGCGTTTTGCAAAAAAAGTGATGAAATTTACATTTTTCTCAAATGTTACATTTGCAATATATTTTTGATGCAGTATTTTGAAGCAATTTTGAAATAAAGTCAAAAAAGATTATCTTTTTTTCCTTTGTTATATATGTTTATAGTAAAAAGTCATTTTTCTCAAATTTGCTAAAATGGATATATCTCGTTTTGCGATGAAACTCTCATATATATATATATATATATATATATATATATATATATATATATATATATATATATATATATATATATATATATATATATATATATATATGGGAAATGTCGTGACATCAGCAATATAAGATGTTAATAAAATCAGCAGCAAAAATTAACATCTCAGATCCTCTCTGCAAAGAAGTAGTAGTTAGAAGCCACATGCCTATAGTCCCACATGAGACTAAATCATCAAGCAATCAATGATTCATCCTTGCCCTAAAAAAAAAACAAAAAACTTACCTAATCATATAAGACTTACTTATTATTAACAGTAAGGTTTTTGAAGTTTTGCCCCCAAGTAACAATAAAAGAAAATACAAAACAAAATGTAGAGACCTTAAAGAATTAAAGTAGAACTGGTACCTCCCCCTGGCCCTACCTGCAGCCTCTGGTGGATAAGAACACCATGCACACTTTCTCCAGTCATGGACTTAGAACTCAATAAGTTGCTCAGCGTTGTCTGTTTGTCTTGGTAGCTTCTCTCGCTGGACTCTTTGCATGATCATCTGTACTGCATTCACATGTTGGCTGTAAGTGGAAGACTATAAACCAGATGTTCCATTGTTTTCAATGAGACATTGAAGGAAAAATTCCACCAACTGTGGCTGGGAGTATGGCAACTGTGCACCACGACAGCACCTGCCTTCAGAAGTTATTTATTTATTTATTTTACTTTTTCTGCTTACCATCAATGCACCTGTTTGTAAATTCTAATTTCTCTTATACTCTCCATTGTTGCAATTCACAATGACAAAGATTGTATTTTTTGAATTTTATTTGTCATTAATGTTCTCATGATGATACTAATCTGACCATCAAGGTATTTGTTGAAAAAGTGTTCTTAGTAGCTTTCAAAAAGGGAAAGTAGCCTTTCTGTAAACTCGCTCTTAATTTGAAAAGTTCTCTTAAAAACGTCTTTAAAGTGTCAGGTTAAACTTTGAGTTTGTCCCAAAAGTAAAGAATGAATGAATGCCAAGTGGTAGCGTAGCTTAGCTTCGCACTGAGGTTTTGGCCCACAGTGAAATTAAGCATTAAGCAAAAGAGAGGACAAAGTTGCCGGAAGAAGAGGGAAAAAGAGGTGCCGGCGGAGAAGAGAACGAGGCAAGACTCTGTTCTAATTTTTAAAGGGGGACTTATGTCACCAAACTCCACCCATTTAGGTTGTGTGTAATCTCACAGAAACTTCATGTCTTAATTAATTTGAAATACTATTTGTTCAAAGACACTCAAACGGACACATCATTCTTATGAGCCAGTTAAACACATCCTTTGGATAAACAGAGTACTTCAACATCAACATTTTATATAATGCAGGAAGATTCACTCACACACATCAGTTAAAATGAACACATATCAATAAACTCGAATGATTACATGCAAAGCACTTCGTTTGGATAATAAATGCAACAACATTATAAGTCTTTAGATATAAATGGAAGACATACTGATCTCCAATTTTATTTCAAACCAAAGGTCTTTGCTTTAAACTCAAGATAAAGTAAGTTGTGGAGACCCAAAGATTTATGGCTCCCATCTGGTTGTGGGGGAAGTTTCGCAGTCTGGAGAGGTTCCTTAATTTGATTATATTTTAGGTCTCCTCCTGTCCTGGAAAAGCTCAGATTCTGATGTTAAGCCATTATAACTGAATCTTTATTTATCTAATAGATTACAATTTGTTCATGTAAATGGGGAGACTTCTTCACAGACTAAGGTTAATTATGCAGTCCCACAAGGTTCTGTGCTAGGACCAATTTTATTCACTTTATACATGCTTCCCTTAGGCAGTATTATTAGAAAGCATTGCTTAAATTTTCATTGTTATGCAGATGATACCCAGCTTTATCTATCCATGAAGCCAGAGGACACACACCAATTAGTTAAACTGCAGGAGTGTCTTACAGACATAAAGACATGGACAACCTCTAATTTCCTGCTTTTAAATTCAGATAAAACTGAATTTATTGTACGTGGCCCCACAAATCTTAGAAACATGGTGTCTAACCAGATCCTTACTCTGGATGGCATTACCCTAACCTCTAGTAATACTGTGAGAAATCTTGGAGTCATTTTTGATCAGGATATGTCCTTCGATGTGCATATTAAGCAAATATGTAGGACTGCTTTTTTACATTTGCACAATATCTCTAAAATTAGAAAGGTCTTGTCTCAGAGTGATGCTGAAAAACTAATTCATGCATTTATTTCCTCTAGGCTGGACTATTGTAATTCATTATTATCAGGTTGTCCTAAAAGTTCCCTGAAAAGCCTTCAGTTAATTCAAAATGCTGCAGCTAGAGTACTGACAGGGACTAGAAGGAGAGAGCATATCTCACCCATATTGGCCTCTCTTCATTGGCTTCCTGTTAATTCTAGAATAGAATTTAAAATTCTTCTTCTTACTTATAAGGTTTTGAATAATCAGGTCCCATCTTATCTTAGGGACCTCATAGTACCATATCACCCCAATAGAGCGCTTTGCTCTCAGACTGCAGGCTTACTTGTAGTTCCTAGGGTTTTTAAGAGTAGAATGGGAGGCAGAGCCTTCAGCTTTCAGGCTCCTCTCCTGTGGAACCAGCTCCCAATTCGGTTCAGGGAGACAGACACCCTTTCTACTTTTAAGATTAGGCTTAAAACTTTCCTTTTTGCTAAAGCTTATAGTTAGGCCTGGATCAGGTGACCCTGAACCATCCCTTAGTTATGCTGCTATAGACTTAGACTGCTGGGGGGTTCCCATGATGCACTGTGTTTCTTTCTCTTTTTGCTCTGTATGCACCACTCTGCATTTAATCATTAGTGATTGATCTCTGCTGTCTTCCACAGCATGTCTTTTTCCTGATTCTCTCCCCTCAGCCCCAACCAGTCCCAGCAGAAGACTGCCCCTCCCTGAGCCTGGTTCTGCTGGAAGTTTCTTCCTGTTAAAGGGGAGTTTTTCCTTCCCACTGTCGCCAAGTGCTTGCTCACAGGGGGTCGTTTTGACCGTTGGGGTTTTTCTGTAATTACTGTATGGCTTTTGCCTTGCAATATAGAGCGCCTTGGGGCAACTGTTGTTATGCTTTGGCGCTATATAAATAAATTGATTTGATTTGATTTATAATGTTGTATAATTCATAATGACCTGAGTTTCACTGAGGGCTTTTCTTTGAAGAACTCTGGATTTATCACCTTGTTTTTCACTGGAAAGCAGTGTTGGACCATCAGGTGGTGTCTCCAAAACTTATCTGAAGATCTCCAGATGACTTAGGAATTTCTCAACTGGGATGGAAACGCAGTCTATGTCTCCAGTGGGTTTTTGTGGTTGAGAGAGGATTAATATATTTTAATTAATCAGGTCTAATCAAGGCCATCGCACTGCACGTGGTTCTCCATTTTGTGTTTGGTTCGTGGATTTTCCTACGTTTTCTGCGTCTTTCATGTTATGTGTGAAGGGGCCCTTAATCAGGTAATTGTGAATAATTATTTTGATGTTAGAGAGATTAATCTGTAACCTCAGAAATCTTACTTTTTTTAAGCTGCCATCAGAGCAAGGGCCTTCTGTTTTCATTATAACATGGTGCAAAACACTACAAGTCTGTGTCTTTCAATTAAGTAAATAACTGCCTGTGTTACTGGCATAAAAATTACACTACCTCAAGTCATCATCTACATTCTGCCACTGCAGACGGCAGGAATTGTGCTATAAAGAAATTCTCCACTGGCTGTGTTTTTCTGCTAGACATGTGAATGCAGCTTTAGTTTTTGGCAACTGCCTAATGCAGACAGATTTAACCTGTATTTCAATTTGAATTCATTTTAAATTTATTTAATTTATATAGCACCAAATCACATCAAAGCTGCCTCAAGGTGCTTCACACAAGTAAGGTATAGCAAGCACACAGGAGACAGGGGTAAGGAAAAATTCCCTCTGATGTTATTGAAGAAAACACAAGCACACCAGACTCAAAGGGGTGACCCACTGCTTAGGCCATTCTAACAGCTACAAGGTTTTTGCAAAGTTTTACAAAGCTGAAGAAACAGAAAACAGGAACTCAAACAACACAACTTTACAAAACAAAAAAGATTAATTTGATAAGAAATACATATAGGTAGGTATTAAGGTATTTCTTAACAGATACTGTACATACAGTACTCGGTGACTTGTTCATGTATCCAGCCCCATTTGTCTCACAAACACTGGCAGTAAAAGTTATTTTCTATTAAAAATAATCCTTGGATGTTGTTTGTTCAATAACTCAAGAGCTCTTCTGAAAATAGATGAACTACTCACACAAAGCGCTGTAACTCCTAAAGGCCCTTTCACACCAGGCCAACGTAAAGTTGCGTAATGCGGTGCACTGACTACATGGGGCTTATGCAGCCCTACGCTGAGTTTATGTAGCCCTATGTGGCAATACACTGAGGGACACAAAGGGTTCTGCAAAATGTGTGCAAAAAATTCATTGTTTCATTTTTTCATGGACTTTCCACATAGTGCACCAGATACTGTGGTCTACACAACACTCTACTACTGTACACCAAGCCTCCGCAATTGTATCTGTATAGGCTCTCAGTTGTCCTGGTGGTTTCCATAGTAGAGAAGCTTGAATCTTCGACTGGACTGGGTTGCTTGACGCGAGGACGTTTTCGCTTCAAATCGCAGAAGCTTCCTCAGCTTGACTCTTGTAGAGAAGAATAAACAGAAGACAACAAAAGCTGGAGTTTTTTAAACCTAACCAGACCCCTCCTACCGAAAGGCCGACTACTATAGGCCAGTGACTAAACAATAGTTCTAATTAGCACCTATTGTGCTCTAGTTAGCACCCTCATAATGACAGGGCAGCTGTCCCTCCTAATGATGGGACGGAAGCCTCTCCTGAAGGCTCCCTTGACGACTCTCCTGATGACATGAATGACTCATTACCATGAACAAAAGACTGAAACTGCTTTGACCTGAGTACCCCATTGTAAACAGGGGACAAAGCGTGTCTCAGACCCCCTCCCCGGTTAAGGCTGCGTTTCAACTGTTCCACATAGAATGCTTCCTTGACACCTCTCTCAAACCATTTCTTCTCTCTGGCTAAGATTTTAACTTCCTTGTCCTCAAATGTGTGGTTAGTGTCTTTCAGGTGGAGATGAACTGCAGACTGAGGTCCATTTGTGCCCTCTCTGCAGTGCTGGTATAGCCTTTTGTGTAAAGGTTGCTTAGTCTCACCTATATAGTGTTCATCACAGTTTTCCTGACATCTGATAGAATACACTACATTGCTCTGTTTGTAGCTAGGGATCCTGTCCTTAGGGTGAACTAATTTCTGTCTCAAGGTGTTAACCAGTTTAAAGTAAACTGGGATTTTGTGCTGTCTGAAGATCCTCTGTAGTTTTCCCCCTACTCCTGCTAAATAAGGGAGAGACACTCCTCTTCTTCTTGTCTCCTTCTCCTGTCTATCTGGTCTCTTTGTTTTCTGGGACTTTTGCACTTTGCCCAGGGACCATCGTGGGTACCCACATACTGTGAGGGCTTTCCGTCCAAGTTGTTGTTCTTTAGCCCTTCCCTCTGCAGTTGTGGGCACCTGTAGGGCTCTGTGTTGAAGAGTCCTGATCACCCCGAGCTTGTGTTCAAGGGGGTGGTTTGAGCCAAAGAGCAGATATTGGTCAATGTGAGTAGGTTTTCTGTAAACCCCTGTCTGGAGCTGCCTGTTCTCGCCAATCGTAACATCACAGTCCAAGAAGGCTAAATGGTTGTTTCTGGCATCCTCACATGTGAACTTGATATTGGAATCCATCGAGTTGATGTGTTCTGTAAAGTCCTCAACCTCCTGTTGCTTGATTTTAATCCATGTGTCATCGACATATCTGAACCAGTGACTGGGAGAGATGCCCATGAAAGACGTCAAGGCTGTCTTCTCCACTTGCTCCATGTACAGATTGGCCACAATGGGTGATACCGGATACCCCATTGCACAACCATGGATCTGCCTGTAGTAATTCCCCCTAAACAGGAAATACGTGGTGTTGAGACAGATCTCCAAGAGTTGGCAGATGTGGTCTGGTGTGAGTTTGGTCCTTTCAAGTAGAGACACATCCTCCAGCAGTCTCTGCCTCACAGCTGAGATGGCCTCAGCGGTGGGGATGCAGGTGAACAACGATGTCACATCAAATGACACCATAGTTTCATTTGCCTCCAGTCTGGTGAAAAATCCTTTTAGGTTTTTTAACAGTACATACCTGCATTACTAGATTATATTCATCCTGCTGAACTTTGCTGGCAAAGAAGCTTCAAAACCACAAAAGGAGAAGAGGCCTGCCAATCTTCTACATCCACTTTAACTCCTCACGGACTGATCAATAGCGAGAGGACATGTCCACATTCACTGTCGCCAGTGAGAGGACATATCCATGTCAACTACAACCCCTGGCAAAAATGATGGAATCACCGACCTCGGAGGATGTTCATTCAGTTGTTTAATTTTGTAGAAAAAAAGCAGATCACAGACATGACACAAAACTAAAGTCATTTCAAATGGCAACTTTCTGGCTTTAAGAAACACTGTAAGAAATCAGGAAAAATAATTGTGGCAGTCAGTAATGGTTACTTTTTTAGACCAAGCAGAGGGAAAAAAATATGGACTTACTCAATTCTGAGGAATAAATTATGGAATCACCCTGTAGATTTTCATCCCCCAGAACTAACACCTGCATCAAATCAGATCTGCTCGTTAGTCTGCATGTAAAAAGGAGTGATCACACCTTGGAGAGCTGTTGCACCAAGTGGACTGACATGAATCATGGCTCCAACACGAGAGATGTCAATTGAAACAAAGGAGAGGATTATCAAACTCTTAAAAGAGGGTAAATCATCACGCAATGTTGCAAAAGATGTTGGTTGTTCACAGTCAGCTGTGTCTAAACTCTGGACCAAATACAAACAACATGGGAAGGTTGTTAAAGGCAAACATACTGGTAGACCAAGGAAGACATCAAAGCGTCAAGACAGAAAACTTAAAGCAATATGTGTCAAAAATCGAAAATGCACGTCAAAACAAATGAGGAACGAATGGGAGGAAACTGGAGTCAACGTCTGTGACCGAACTGTAAGAAACCGCCTAAAGGAAATAGGATTTACATACAGAAAAGCTAAACAAAAGCCATCATTAACACCTAAACAGAAAAAAACAAGGTTACAATGGGCTAAGGAAAAGCAATCGTGGACTGTGGATGACTGGATGAAAATCATATTCAGTGATGAATCTTGAATCTGCATTGGACAAGGTGATGATGCTGGAACTTTTGTTTGGTGCCGTTCCAATGAGATTTATAAAGATGACTGCCTGAAGAGAACATGTAAATTTCCACAGTCATTGATGATATGGGGCTGCATGTCAGGTAAAGGCACTCGGGAGATGGCTGTCATTACATCATCAATAAATTCACAAGTTTACGTTGATATTTTGGACACTTTTCTTATCCCATCAATTGAAAGGATGTTTGGGGATGATGAAATCATTTCTCAAGATGATAATGCATCTTGCCATAGAGCAAAAACTGTGAAAACATTCCTTGCAAAAAGATACATAGGGTCAATGTCATGGCCTGCAAATAGTCCGGATCTTAATCCAATTGAAAATCTTTGGTGGAAGTTGAAGAAAATGGTCCATGACAAGGCTTCAACCTGCAAAGCTGATCTGGCAACAGCAATCAGAGAACGTTGGAGCCAGATTGATGAAGAGTACTGTTTGTCACTCATTAAGTCCATGCCTCAGAGACTGCAAGCTGTTATAAAAGCCAGAGGTGGCGCAACAAAATACTAGTGATGTGTTGGAGCGTTCTTTTGTTTTTCATGATTCCATAATTTTTCCTCAGAATTGAGTGAGTCCATATTTTTTTTCCCTCTGCTTGGTCTAAAAAAGTAACTGTTACTGACTGCCACAATTTTTTTTCCTGATTTCTTATAATGTTTCTTAAAGCCAGAAAGTTGCCATTTGAAATGACTTTAGTTTTGTGTCATGTCTGTGATCTACTTTTTTTCTACAAAATTAAACAACTGAATGAACATCCTCCGAGGCCGGTGATTCCATAATTTTTGCCAGGGGTTGTATATATTCTCATGGACGGATTGCTCATGCAATCACTGACTGTTGCTCTGCCTTCACCTCCTCAAGTTCTCTCATGATTGTGGCACATTAAATAAAGCCCATTAAATCCTGGAAATAATACGAGTAATAATAACAAATTAGATTTATAACGCACTTTACATTTACAACTAGAAGCATTCAGAGAGCACAAACCTCTGCCAAGGCCATAGGGTCACTGATGTCACGTAGGATACCCTTTGGCAAAGAGACATTCCAAGTCGTTTCATGCATCGACCGTCATGTTTCAGATTCAGTGGTTAACTTTAATTTTAATTTTTGGACAGTTCATTCACCTGGCATAAATGTTTAATTATTGCTGTTAACAGCTCTCCCTGCATCCCACAATCTAGTTTTATGTCTCTTTTTTTCAGGACAACCTGTACTTTCAAAATATATATGCTATAGTTGTGTTTTATAAGTGTGATAAAGGTTTACATTCAGAAATAAGAAAGGAAAAGTAAAGCAAAAAATAATTTTCCACAGATATTTATTCAAAACACACAGCCATCTATAATAAACTAGTAATACATCACTCCTAAAAACAATCTTTGGTGTGTCACGTGAGGTGAAGCTGCCCTACGATTGGATTTTGGAAAACCATGTGACGGTGAACCAATTCTGAATGGACACTCACATTGCTCACATCATCACACAGCTTCTATGAGGAGTACAACGATGGTGGACGGTGGCTCGAAAGTCAGCGGAGTTAACTTTTCAGCAAAAAAAAAGTATGTTTCTATCTCATATCATTAAAAAATTATTTATAATTTAGTAAAGCTTGGTCTCAGCGATCGTATACGACAGCGTTGGCCCCAGAGGGTTAAACTGTTAGATCGTCAGCAAATGTATTTATAAAGAGAAACTGCAGGAACTACACAAGTTTTTTTTTTCTTTTTCTAATAAGTTTATTCAATGAGGAGAAACAAATGCTACATTACTGTTGTGTCGTAACTTCATTTTTGTTCAGCCTTTGTGACCCGTCTTCATGAAGTTTGATGCAAAAATGTTGAAATTGGCCCTATCCTGCAATGATAAAGAATCCTTAAAAAAAATTACTGGCTCCGGATCCTGTTCCGGATCATTACCAAAATTTAATGACTTCTAAGTTAGGCCAAGATAGACCCCTGGTAAAAATTTCATTGAAATCCATTTAAGATTTTTTGAGTAATCCTGCTAACAAACCAACCGACCAACCAACCAACAAACAAACAGACACGACCGAAAACATAACCTCCTAGGCGGAGGTAATCAATCTTAAAGTGCTACAGCAATTAAAAGGAAAGATTGATATAAACCATAAACAAAGTACAAAGATTATTAAAACAATCATTAAAACAGTAGGAAAAGTGAAAATTCAAAAATCAAAACATTGGCTAAAAAGAAACGTTTGAAGGCACTTTTTAAAAGATTCCATGGTCTGTGGTGCCCTCAGGTGAGGAGGCAGGGCATTCCACAGTTGAGAGGCTGCGTGGAAGAAGGTGTGGAAGTCTCCTATGGTGCGGAATTGAGTCCGAGGACTGAGCAGAAGGTGGGTGTTGATTGCGTCATTTGCTTGTAAGCAGCCTTTGTGTGAGGATGGGTGTAGTCTCTCGTCAGATTTTCTTTGCAAGGAACATGGCAGAACAACTGGAGCAGCGCGACTACATCAAATTTTGCCAGAAACTGGGCGACAGCCAGGTGGAAACCATTCGGATTATTCAGACATCTTTCGTGACGATCCTATAGGCATCACACAGATTAAGGAGCGGTACAACCGGTTTAAAGACGGCCGCACAACGGTGGAGAGTGAGCCACGCTCCAGTCGGCCATGAACATGCTGAAATGACCAGATCATTTCCAAAGTGAACGCTGTGGTGATGCGGGACCGTCGTGTGACTATCCGAGAAATTGCGGAAGAGGTGGACATCAGCACCTTTTTGGCACATTCCACTGTGACAGAAGATTTGGCCATGAAAAGAACTGCAGCAAAATTCATGCCGATGGCTTCGGCACAAAGCTGCTGACGGAGCAAAAGCGCCTTCGTGTTGAAGTCTCACAGGACATGTTGTGACATGCCCACCTCTTCCACAATTTCTCGGATAGTCACACAACTGAAAAGCCACCGAAAGCCATCTGAATCTTCCGAATGGCCATTTTCCTTGCAAAGAAAATCCGACGAGAGACTACACCCATCCTCACACAAAGGCTGTTTACCAGCAAATGACGCAATCAACAGGCGTGAAAAAATTCACGCATGCGCACGAAGGTTCAAGGTTAGCTCATGCAAGCACACGTGATTCAAATCCATCATGTTTTGGCAAAAAATAAAAAGGTCGGATACTTTTCTAACAGACCTCATATATTTAGAAAAGTAAGCAGTGAAATTTTGTATGTGATCCGGGCAGAAATGGGAAGCCAGTGAAGTGAATGGAGGATGGGAGTGATGTGCTCATGCTTACGCACTCTCATCAGGACCCTGGTGGCACTGTTCTGGACATACTGAAGTCTTTGTATATTCTTGCCAGGAATCCCAATGAGAAGTGCATTGCAGTAGTCCAGTCTGGAGGAGACAAAGGCATGGATGACCTTTTCGGAATTGGAAAGGGAGAGTGTGGGCCTAAGTTTAAATAATGTGAAATAATGTATTCTGACTTTTTCCCAATATATCAAATCCAGGCAGTCAGTAAAAACAGCATCATGGAGCCATGCTTCTCCCCCATGCACGCAACTTACGCATACTAGATACACAACACAATGCAACTCTATGCAGGCCCAGCATGAAAGGGGCTTAAGTGTTTGTTAAACACTTTGAACTAAAGCTAACAATTTACACTACAGGCACATCTTGCTTATTTTATTTCAGCTCCGTTGTGGTGAAAGACAAGAAAGACAAAATTAGATCATTGGAAAATCATGGTGATTACCTTGAGCAACAAATGAGGATCGAGGAAGTAATTGTTTCTGCTGCTGAACATTAAGCATCGGACACACGCTAGGGCCGCTGCTGTGGGCAGTGGTGCCAGTGATGTAGAGGACACGCAAGAAGAAACTCACTGCCTGGAGCAACAGGTTGTTCAGTTTTTTCTTCCAAGGATATCCACATAAATAGTACTGATATTGCTGATTGCCATTCAGTTTCAAGAAAAGACAAAAAGTCAAAACTGGTTATCATCATCCAGCTTGTGAACAGAAAGTTTAAGAATGAATATCTGAGGCAAACAAAAAAGCTGAAAGGAACTGAGGTGTATGTAAATGAGCATTTGACAAAGAAAAATGCAGAGGACCATGACATGGACCAGGAACAGTAAAGTGTGGACCTTTTTGTTATAAATAGGGGCGGTGGCGTGACACTTTATGTCAGTTCAAGTTATCAGTGTGAAATTGTTAATAATATGTCCTTTTCTTTTGACAATATCATGGAATGTGTCTCAGTGGAAATTACATATGAAAAATAAAAAACATAAGTATAAGCTGTGTTTATAGAGCTCCTGGATCAAACACAAATATTTTTGTGGAAAAATGACAGATATGTACAACACTTTAAAAAATAACAAGCTTTTGTTTATCTGTGGAGACTTCAATATGGATTTCCTCAATCCTCATAGTCACATATAGATGAATTTATTAATTCTGTATTTTGTATGCGATTGCATCCAATAATTACTCACCCAACTAGGATAACTAGGAATACATCAACACTTATTGACAATATACTGACAAACATTACCATGGGAAATATAATGGGTGGACTTCTCATTAGTGACATCAGTGACATTTGCCTGTTTTTGTTGCTTTCAATTCATTTGTTGATAAAATTGACCATATTAACATTACAAACTTCACAAGGAAAATAACAAAGGAAACTATGGAAAAACTTAGAACAGATTTAGTACATCAAAATTGGAGTGACATTTACATTACGGATGTAGATCAATCTTACGAATCATTCATTTCTATTATTTCCAATTTATATGATAGACATTGCCCTTGTGTGTTAAAAGATGGATATAAGCTAAGCAGAGACAAACCTTGGATCAAAAAGGGACTTCAGAATGCATGTAAAAAGAAAATGTTTTTGTACAAGCAGTTTTTAAAATTTAGAACAATTGAAGCCAAGATAAGATATAAGATATAAAAACAGACATATACGTAAAAGCAAACTAACATACATTATGCAATTGTGTAAAAGGCAGCATTATAGTGATTTACTGGAAAAAATAAAACAAATATAAAGAGTATTTGGAGGTTTTTAAATGAAATCACCAATAAGGAAAAAAGTTGTTAAAGAATATCCTGCCTATTTTTATACAAATACTGACACAATTGTTAAAGAAAACAAAGCTATAGCAGATCATTTTAAAGGTTATTTTGTTAACGCGGGTAAAATCTTAGCAAATTCAATTGTATCTTCTAAAACGTGCTCCTTGGATCACAGCAAAACAATAAAACCAGTTCTTGATTCAATGTTTATTAAAGGAACGGGTGAAAACAAAATTATTGACATAGTTCATAAACTTAAGGGGAAAAACATCAACTGATATTGACCATTTTTATATGTTTTTGCTTAAAAATATTATTGATTGCATTGTTAAGCCTTTAACATGTATCTGTAATTTGTCATTAATGACTGGGAAATTTCCTTTCAAAATGAAAATAGCTAAACAAGTGATACCATTGTTCAAATCTGGTGACGAGCATGTTTTTTCAAATTATAGGCCAATCTCCTCTTACCACAATTTTCTAAAATTTTGGAAAAGGTATTTGTAATTAGGTTAAATTATTTTTTAACTAAACATCATATCCTTAACGGGCAGCAATACGGTTTTAGAAAGAATCGCACTACTTCATTGGCTGTAATGGATTTTGTTGAACAAATTTCCAATGCAATTGAAAATAAGCAATATACTGTAGGGGTTTTTTTTATTTACAGAAAGAATTTGATACTATAGGTCATACCTTGCTACTGGAAAAATTACAGAAGTATGGTATCAGAGGATTGGCACATGACTGGATAGCGAGCTACTCAGACAATAGTTTTCAGTGTGTCCACATTGGGGGGACAAATTCCGAGTGTTTGAAGATTACTTGTGGGGTGCCCCAGGGTTCAGTCCTTGGGCCATTGTTGTTTCTTTTCTATATTAATGATATATGTTTGGTTTCCAAGTATGTACGTTGTATGATACAACTGTGTTTTCTAGTGGGAATCATTTGGGACAGCTCCTGGACAAGATGGAGAATGAATCACATAAATTTAAACAATGGTTTGATTTAAATAAATTATCGCTCCATTTTGGTAAAACTAAGTGTATCATATTTGGGAATAAGTCCAGGAACTTAAGCAAAAATCTATTTCATGATATTGAAATTGTAACAGATACAATATTTCTTGGTCTTTATATTGATGATAGATTAAGGTGGAAAACATATTAACTATGTTAAATCTAAAATGTCAAAAGCCATTGCAATTCTGCATAAAGCCCAGAACTTCCTCTCCCAACATGCATTAACCATTTTATATTATGCATTACTTGTTCCATAAATGACATATTGTGTCGAGGTTTGGGGAAATACATATAGAACTAATACTAAACCATTTTTTTCTGTTGCAAAAGAAAGCTATAAGAATTATCAGTAATAAACCATATCGAGAGCCAACAAATCCATTATTTGCTTGTCTGCAAATTTTAAAATTCTGGGACTTGGTTGATTATATTACAATACAGATTATGTATAAAGTCAAAAATAAGCTTTTGCCTCTACATGTCCAGGATCTGTTTAAAATGATGGATTCCAGCTACAGTTTGAGAGGAACATTATTTGAGAAATTGAAGATCCGTACTACTGTTAAAAGTCATTGTGTTTCCGTCAGGGGTTTTAATACTTGGAATAATTGTCCTGATAATATTAAAATACTTGGTACACTGGTTGGTTTTAAAAGGCTTTACAAAAAGAACATATTTACCCATTGTAGTTTGAAGGATTAGGTTTACCATTTTTTGTCATTGTTCACTATTACTTGTTTGGTTGTGTTTTGAAATTTCAGTGATTGATTAAGTTAAATTGTTCATGCACTTTCTTTTTCTTTTTTGTATAGTTATCATGAGTACGTATGTATGTGTGTGTGTGTGTGTGTGTGTGTGTGTGTGTGTGTGTGTGTGTGTATATATATATATATATATATATATATATATATATATATATATATATATATATATATATATATATACATTTATTCTTTATTTTTAATGGTGTAATGGGAGGGTGCTTATAAGCCTTGCTTCTGCCTTCACCCTTTTGGCCACACAGGTTCTCTGTACATTGTTCCTTTTATGTTTTGTTACTGTCTTTGTTGTTGCTCATCTGTGTGCCGGATAAATAAATTCATTTATTCATTCATTCATAAACTATTTAACCAGAAACACTGAAGTAAAGCCAAATCTTTGAATCTGACACATGTAGTCACGTAATGGAATAACCAAAAGAACCAAAAGAGCATTAAGAACAATTCACAATGCAGGTTATCAGGACCACACCAACCCATTGTCCATTAAATCTAAAATATTAAAAATCCACAATATGATTGCGTTTAAGACATTTCAATTAATGTATAAAGTGAAAAATAAGCAACTGCCCTTTAGAATTCAAGAAATTTTCACAGAGAGAGAGAGGGAAAATATAATCTACAGGGCTTGTATTATTTTAAATTGCAGGGGCTTGATCAACCAGGAAAGGTTTCTGTGTCTCCATTTGTGGCCCTAAAATATGGAATGAACTGACGGAGGAACTCAAGCAATGTCCAAATATTATTCAGTTTAAATATCAATATAAAGAAATGATGTTCTCTAGATATGTGACTGATGAAGAAAAATGAGTTTGTGCTCTATGAGTTGCTGAATTGTGAATGGAGTTTGTTCGGTAACATTGGGAATGTGTCCTATGAGTTGCATTGATTGAGCGGTTGAAATATGGAGTGTGAATAAATGTTTTGTTTTTTTTTTTTGCTTCCCCCCACTCCTTTTTGGACTGGATTTAATTGGATGGATGTATAATTTTTTTATATACATATGTACAATTTTTATTTCTTTGGTTAATGGGGTAGGCATCTACAAGCGTTGTTTCTGCCTAACCCCTTCCGGCCGCATGGGTGCCCTCTTGGACTATTTTCTCTTTTCTTTGTTGGACTATTTTCTCTTTTTCTTTTGTATGTTTTGTTAATTGCTTGGATCCATGTGTAAAGTAAGTAAGTAAGTCTCTTGTTTGCACTCGGGGTCGCCACAGCAAATCCAAGGTGGATCTGCATGTTGAATTGGCATAGGTTTTACGCCGGATGCCCTTCCTGACGCAACTCCACATTACATGGAGAAATGTGGCAGGGGTGGGATTTGAACCCGGAGTCTTCTGAACTGAAACCAAGTGCATTAACCACTTGACCACCATCCCTGCTTGGATCCATGTGTGCTAAAATAAATTCAATAATTCAATAACTGAATAAAAAAGGCAACAAATACTGTTTTACAAGAGCAGTACATTATTAAAGGTCTCAGTCTGTCTTTTTAACTTGGGACATTATTCTAGCAATTGTTATTGAGACATGTTTCCTGTAGTATGAGCTGCTCTGCAGCATTTAATACTCATAACCATATCCTGACCAGCAGATGAACGTCAAGCGTTTTGACAGCATGTCAAGTACAAGAACTAAGTGTGATGAACTTCATCTCATCGAGATAACATTGTCTTTTCATGTGCTTTAAAAAAACAACAAAAAAAACAAAAATAAAAAAAAGCCCATACAGTGTTCCTACGTTGTAAACGACTAGTGTTCTGAATAGACCACAGCTCATTCTTAATGTTTGAAATTTTTTTGTTTTGTTTTTTTTGTTTCTGTCTTGACTCAGGACAGCAGTGCTGAATCAGTCCCCTCAGGCAGGGAACAGCCTCAGGCTGTTAAACCCAGTGGAGTAACTTTTCTGACAACGGAACTCTAGCGACTTGAATCAGATGCCCAGGTTAGGCTTCACACAAGCATGTATGGATAACTTTACCTAAAACTTGGATGTGCTAACAAGTAGTATGCTACTACCACACAGACAGAGAGAAGAAGTGGAGGGTGGAAACTCTGTACCATGGACATTTTGCAAGTGTACCACCATGTGAAGCCATCTACCATCACTGAATGGGGCAAGAAGTGCTGTCTAACAGTGAAACTAGTCACTTTTCAAAATCATGGTGAAATCGTGAACATAAACAAATAGTACTGGCAAACAAAATATTTGATAAACGTGTTTTTATTTATTTATTATTATTTATATTATTATTATTATGCTCTCATTAGGGGTGGCCACAGCAGATCCATTGTTTCCAACTCACCCTGTCCTCTGTATCTTCCTCTGTCACACCAACCACCTGCATGTCCTCCCTCGCCACATCCATAAACCTCCTCTTTGGCCTCCCTCTTCTCCTCCTGCCTGGTGATTCCATCCTCAATATCCTTCTCCCTATATACCCTGGGTCCCTCCTCTGCAAATGTCCAAACCATCTCAATCTCACCCTTCTGACTTTGTCTCCAAACCGTCCCACCTGAGCTGTCCCTGTCATATGTTCATTCCTAATCCTGTCCATACTCGTAACTCCCAAAGAAAATCTCAACATCTTAAGATCTGCCACCTCCAGCCCTACCTCCTGTCTTTTTGTTAGTACCACCGTCTCTAAGCCGTACAACATAGCTGATCTCACTACTGTCTTGTAATCTTCCCCTGCGCTCTTGCTGATATTCTTTGGTCACAAATCACTCTTGCCACCTTTCTCCACCCACTCCACCCTGCCTGCACTCTCTTCACCTCTCTACCACACTCTCCATTACTTTGGACAGTTGACCGCAAGTATTTAAAGTCATCAACTTTCATTACTTCTACTCCTTGTAACCACATTTCTACTTGGCTCCCTCTCATTCACACACATGTACTCAGTCTAGCTCCTACTGACTTTCATTCCTGTTCTCTACAGAGCATATCTCCACCTCTCCAAGCTAGACTCAACCTGCTGTCTACTCTCACTACAGATCATAATGTCATCTGCAAACATCATAGTACATGGAGACTCCTGTCTGATCTCATCAATTAACCTGTCTACCATCAATGCGAACAAGAAAGGACTCAGAGCTGATCCTTCTAACAACAGTTCAACCACATTACACCCATATTGGCATCTCTTCACTGGCTTCTTATTTCTGTGAGATCAGATTTTAAGGTTCTCCTATTAACTTTCAAAATTATTCACAGACTAGCACCTCCCTATTTCGCTGACCTAATCAAACCCTATGTACCGGCCCGGACACTGCATTCTCTGGGTGCAGAACTACTTTGTGTCCATAGGGTGAATAAAAAGTCTGTCGGCCACAGAAGCTTCTCTTATCGTGCACCTGTTTTTTGGAATGATCTTCCTGCATCAATAACACAGTCAGATTCTGTGGAGACTTTCAAGTCCACACTTAAGATGCATCTATTCAAAGAAAAGAGAAATAATCTAACAGTGCACCCGTCTGGCCAATAGGGTGCGGGCAGAAGCAAAACTTGTAAACACCCACCCCATTAACCAAAAAAATAAAAATTGTACATATGTGTATATAAAAGTTATACCTAATACAAATATAAATTGATCTCTGAATTACAATTTCAAAAACACAAATGTACAAGCAGCAGTACACCAAAACAAGACAAAAGCAATAAACCTAATTACAACCCCAATTCCAATGAAGTTGGGATGTTGTGTAAAATGTAAATAAAAACAGATTACAATGATTTGCAAATCCTCTTCAACCTATATTCAGTACACCACAAAGACAAGACATTTAATGTTCAAACTGATAAACTTTATTATTTTTGTGCAAATATTTGCTCATTTTGAAATGGATGCCTGCAACACGTTTCAAAAAAGCTGGGACAGTGGTATGTTTCCCACTGTGTTACATCACCTTTCCTTCTAACAACACTCAATAAGCATTTGGGAACTGAGGACACTGTTGATCCTTTGTAGGAGGAATTCTTTCCCATTCTTGCTTGATGTACAACTTCAGTTGTTCAACAGTCCGGGGTCTCGTCGTATTTTGCACTTCATAACGCACCACACATTTTCAATGGGCAACAGGTCTGGACTGCAAGCAGGCCAGTCTAGTACCCGCACTCTTTTGCTACAAAGCCACGCTGTTGTAACACGTGCAGAATGTGGCTTTGCATTGTCTTGCTGAAATAAGCAGGGACATCCCTGAAAAAGACAATGCTTGGATGGCAGCATGTGTTGCTCCAAAATCTGGATGTACCTTTCAGAATGGATGGCGCCATCACAGATGTGTAAGTTGTCCATACCATGGGCATTAACACACCTCCATACCTTCACAGATGCTGGCTTTTGAACTTTGCACTGGAAACAATCTGGATGGTCTTTTTCCTCTTTTGTCCGGAGAACATGATGTCCATGATTTCCAAAAACAATATGAAATGTGGACTCATCAGACCACAGCACACTTTTCCACTTTGAGTCTGTCCATTTGCATCTGTCCACATTTCAAATTGTTTTTGGAAATCATGGTCATCGTGTCCTCCATGACAAAAGAGGAAAAAGACCTCTGGAGGTACAGCTGCCACCTCCAGAAGTTCTCTGATGACTCCGTCATTGTGGGCCATGTGTCTGAGGGAAATGAGCTGGAGTACCAGTCAGTCATCACAGACTTCGTGGACTGGTGTGAGTGCAACCACTTGTGTCTCAATACCAGTAAGATGAAGGAGATGGTCATCGACTTCAGGAGGAAACCACCACCACATCCACCAGTGAACATCCAGGGGGAGGATATAAACCCTCAATCTCAATTCTCTTTTGTACCCCTTCCCCTTCCGCTTGGCCCTACCTCTACCCCTATGCCTACCCCTTTAAAACAAGGGGTAAGGTGAAGGGGTATGCCTCTAGCCCTATGAACTGAGACACCGCTCCGCCTTAGGAGAAAAAAAAACTGCCAGTGTCAAACTGCCGTCTTCACTTTTTGTTAACATGGCAACCAAAATGCAACTTGTTGCAGTAGCCTGTTTGCTCTTTTTATTTTCTCGCCTTTCTGCGTAAATGCAAAGAAATAGAAGTCATCGCAGATTTCTTTGACGCATTGCAATCATGTCATGTTAATTAATTTAATTAATTTGTAATGTATAATAATAATATTATTATTATTAATAATTAATTGATTAGTAATTTGTTAATGTTAATGATACTAGTAATTAATCAATAATAATAATTATTATTTGATTAATCATTAATTGATTGATTAGTAATTAATGAATTAGTAATTAAAATTATTTATGATAATTTATTAATTTATATAGTGCCAAATCATGACTAATCGCCTCAAGGCGCTTCACAAACATCATTTAAAAGCAGAATAAAATGAAATAAGATTAAAACACAATAAAAAAAATTAAAACATAAATAAGTAAAAGAAGTAAAATAATAAAAATAATAAAAAAGACACACAATTATAAAATACTAATGATAAAACAGGAAAACTGTTTATTTATTTAAAATAAATAAACACGAAATATATCAGTCTGTGTGCAATGAATGTATACATTATACAAGTTTCACTTTTTGAATGGAATTACTGAAATAAATCAACTTTTTCATGATATTCTAATTATATAACCAGCACCTGTATGTATGTTATGGGCTGCATCTAGTTCTGTTAACCTTATATTTCTTTTTCACATTCTCCCATTTTTTGCATCCAGCCCTATTTCCTTTAGAAATTTCCTTGACAAATAATAGCAGTCTATTAGGACGTCAGGTTATGTATGTATATACATGTATATGTGCGTCTGTATATATTTTCCAACTTAATCCCATTGATGAAACTTCTCATTTTCTGCCTGAAAGCTTATTAGGAGACGAGTGTGTTCAGGGCTCCTGTTTGTTTACTAAATACACACACATTACAGACCACTCCTCCCACAAGGCGTGCTCACAGGCGAATGACGCAGCTGACAGGCGTGGAAAAACTCACGCATGCGCACGAAGGTTCAAGCTTGGCTGACGTAAAAACATATGAATCAAATCCATATGGTTTTTGAAAAAAATAATAAGGTCGGATACTTTTCTAATATGACCTCGTATTTGTCAGCTCAAGAAAAGCACAACAGGCCAGGAAATAAATAAGACTAATTTGAGAGCTTGTGAATGTTATCACAAGTTGCAATTGGTGAATTTTATGGGATGCTATTCCTGTGTGCACCATCATCCCAAAATGGCTTATTTTTGATGGACAACATTAAATTACCTTGCAGCTGCTCATGTGCAACAATTTCAGATAGAATTATGCATCACCTGATTAAAAAAAGATACATCCAGCGATATTATTTTTGTATTTAATGGCACCATGCCAGGTCTGTTGTGGTTGCTCCCATCATGTATTGAATTAATTTTATTTATTCATTGTCTTTTGACAATTTATTTTTTTGTACTTGTATCAGGCTGAATGGTCTGGAACTGCAGGACACAAATGCACGACTCAAGCAAACAGCTCTGGCGTGGTCAAACCAACAGGCTGGAGGTCAGGTACACACAAAGAGGCAGGCAGAACTTTGGAACGCAAGGACAGAGCTGGATTGAGAGCACAAGGCACGACAAACTGGCAAGAGACAAACACACCCAGTGAGTTTAAATAACTGCAGGTGGTAATCAGCAAATCAGGGACAGGTGTGCATGGAAAGCACCAGAACAAGGCGTGGCCAGAGAAAGAGAGAGAGAAGCACCCAGCAAGAGAAGAAGCCAACCAAACCCAATGAAATGCAAAAATAACTAACAGCACAAAAGAACAAACAACCCAGAACACCAAGCAAAACTCAAACCATGACAACTTGTGTTTATCTCTCCCAACAGTCATATGTTTGGGAGCCAGTGTGACTACCTATAGTTATTAAACTACAGGTAGCCACACTGGCTACCTGTAGTTTAATAACTTTTCTTGCAGTCTTCAATTTTCTAGAGTCTGTGTAACCGAGCAATGCCGACATCTGTGAGAGCATTATTCACCCACATGACCAGCAAATATTCAGTGATGCTGCATGGAGTCCTGACTTCCCAAAGGAACTGCAGAGGAGATGCACAGACTGCAGAGCTGGTGTTAAGCCTCAGTCACATGGCACTAAGGAAGGACAATAAAGCCCTAAAGAAACAAGAATTCTGGACTTTTGTTGACTTTCGGAGGCATCATATAACCTTCGTTCAGCTTCATTCCTTCAGCTGGCGCTTCATCAGAATTTTCAAACTGTTTGAAAAGTTGAACGAATACCGCCGACAACCTCAATTCATCCATATTTCGTTTTGCTTCGTTCTTGACAGTTTCTTATCGTTTGCCGAGTTTTCATAACATTAGCATTTCATTTGAATGTCATCCAACTTCGTTCAACCTCTCAAGTCTGACATATTGATGAAGGTTGACAAACGTAACAATATCTAACCGAATCAATAACTAAAGGTTTGATGAGCTGAATGAAAACATCCTTGTATCACTAGTGAATTGTTCATTTTGGGGATGAAAAAGCAACATTTTCATACAGAAACAATAGCGTTAAGAACGTTTTATCAACTACTTTAATCAAACACATATTTCAACTGTTTGTGGCTGGCCTGCGTGTGCCTGCGTGTGCATGTCTTCAGGAGTGGCCTTCATCTGACACAGACAGTTCCCCATGGCACATGCATCAGCCATGGGCTAAAGTGTACAACAAGGTGCAGACATGCTGCAAGAAATCAGAATGTGAAGACAAACAAAACTTCTTGTTGTGATAGTGCAGCAAATAACTGAAACAATACTTCACATGGTGATACAAGCACCAAATCCAGCACAAATTCTCCTTAGACATTGCTGTTTTGAAAAACGACCAGCCACTTGAATTTTCAATAGGCGGCCATGTAGGGGTCAATTGAAGAATTACACAGTGGTTAAAATATAAAAATGCTCCAATCATATTGAAAACTATACCATATTGTTTGTCTGATCATAAAGATTCCTAAAAGGTATCATTTGGACTATCTATGACTGAATTTTATGGGGTAAAAACCTTATGAATTGTGACAAAGGTCAATTTCAGTTTGCACAGGGGTCAAACGTTAAAGTTGCTCCAATTTTAGTAAAACTTGGATTAATAAATGGAATAGTTTTGACTGTGTTGACTGCTTGGTCTCTAAAGTAAAGGTCAAATAATGTTGACGTCCATTGAATTCTATGATATGTGACGTAACGTGATAACTAAGCATGATACATGGTGCAAAATATTCCTTTTTGAAACCCTATTAACTCAGCCAATAATTTTCATCACCTTTAAACAAATTGGAGCAACTCTAAACTTTTGACCCCTGTACAAACTGAAACTGAACTTTGTCACCATTCTTGTTTTTAACCCCATAACTCTATAGAATTAGCCATAGATAGTCCAAACTATACCTTTTTGGAATCTTTACAATCAGACAAATAATGTGGTATAATTTTCAATATGGACTGGAGCATTTTATATTTTGACCCTTTGTAATTCTTCAATTGAATTATGTGAAGCGCCTTGGTGCGACTTTGTCGTGATTTGGCGCTATATAAATTAATAAATTAAATTAAATTAAATTGACCCCGACATGGCTGCCAATTGAAAAATTCAAGTGGCTCGTCCGTTTTTTTCAAAAGAATATTATCTAAGGTGTATGAGGCTGTGATTAAAAAAAAGTGGTCCTTTTTATTTTTTTCAAAAAATAAATGGATTTGATTCATATGTTTTTACGTCAGACAAGCTTGAACCCTCGTGCGCATGCGTGAGTTTGTCATGCCTGTCAGTGACGCCATTCGCCTGTGGGCAGGCTTTGAGTGAAGTGTGGACTCCCCCTCCCGTCGGAATCTCTTTGGTCTGAGACGCTGCAGGGAGACGGCGTGCGTTGCTTTATCAAATTTTTTCAGGACCTGTGAGGGAGAATCCGTGTGGACACTATTCGAGAAATTCAGCTGGTTTCGGTGTAAAGTTTAACGGCTGATGAGAGATTGTGGAGTTTCTTTCGCTTTAAGCACAGCCCACAAAGGGGATCGGCGCGGCGTGGTCGGAGGTGGCGTCCGTCTGGCTGTTTCGAGCTTAAAACATCCTAATTAAAACTCTGTTCACCCAGGACATCGTCAGAGAACAGAGAAGTTTCAGAAGAGGCCGGCAATGAGGAGTTTATGCGGACATTCCACTGTTAAAGGAGATTTTGTAATAAAAGAACGGCGGACGAATTTGCCGAGTCGGGTCCGTGACAACACCCCAAATCTGTTCATGCCGCCACAGGAAAAACACCTCCGTGTGAGTATCTGAGAAATTGTTTAACAGCTGGGCATGTTCCAACTTGTCCGTTAAGGTTTCCAACGGAGGTGTTTTTCCTGTGGCGACCCCCCGCAGTCGGGTCCGGCCTGACATGCGAATCTGCCGCACGTTCTTTCATTACAAAATCTCCTTTAACAGTGGAATGTCTGGATAAACTCCTGATCCTGAATTCTTCTGAAAGTTCTTTGTTATCTCACGACGTCTTGGGTCCACAGAGCCTGAAATTAGGAAGTTTTCAGCTTGAAACAGCAAGACGACACCGCCTCGGAGCACAGATCACCATCAGGCGCCGTGGGCCGTCCTTATGGCGACAGTAAAACTCCAAACTCTCTCATCAGCCATTAAAATTTTCACCGAAAACCAGCTGAATTTATCGAATGGTGTCCACTCAGTTGTGCCTTACAGTTTTTGAAAAAAATTTTATCAAACAAAGCAGCAGTCTCTGAGCCATTCCTAAACAATGAAAAAATCGACGAGAGGGTGGGCCACTCCTCACTCAAAGACTGCCCACAGGCGAATGACGTAACCGACAGGCGTGAAAAAATTCTCGCATGCCCACGAGGGTTCAAGCATGTCTCATGTAATCACACGTGATTCAAATCCATATAGTTTTTGAAAAAAATAATAAGGTCCGTTACTTTTCTCACAGACCTCATACTTTTGCCAAATTCGGTGCTTGTATCACCATTTGTTGGATTCCTCTGTAAATATTCTGTTATCTGCTGCACTATGAAAACAAACAAAATCTCTCACCTGTTGTCAACACACCTATAAGTACTACTGTGGAAATGAGGACAAGGCTGGCTGTGCTCGGTTTTATACCCACTTTCGGTCACGTCATTGTGAATTTTTCATTTTGATTTTGTTTAAGTGTCGAGTTTGACGTTCGCTTCATTTGTCTTTCATTAGTTTCAGTTTTGTTTCATTCCTTTTTTCGCTCTTGATTCGCAGGCTTTTCAGTGAAGAGAAACGTGCAGGATCTTTTGTGGATTTTTTCTCAATGATTTGTGACTTTTTGACTTTTTATCCTTAGTCCACCCTAAGTCCTGTGTGACCCTTAAGCAGCGAGTAAAGAGGAAGAAATGTAAACCTGCTATCCCGCCACTCATCATGTTGATGTGAAGAAGCAAATGTTATACTCAACAAAAATATAAACGCAACACTTTTGGTTTTGCTCCCATTTTGTATGAGATGAACTCAAAGATCTAAAACCTTTTCCACATACACAATATCACCATTTCCCTCAAATATTGTTCACAAACCAGTCTAAATCTGTGATAGTGAGCACTCTCCTTTGCTGAGATAATCCATCCACCTCACAGGTGTGCCATATCAAGATGCTGATTAGACACCATGATTAGTGCACAGGTGTGCTTAGACTGTCCACAATAAAGGCCACTCTGAAAGGTGCAGTTTTATCACACAGCACAATGCCACAGATGTCGCCAGATTTGAGGAGCGTGGCAATGGCATGCTGGACAGCAGGATGTCAACCAGAGCTGTTGCTCGTGTATTGAATGTTCATTCTCTACCATAAGCCGTCTCCAAAGGCGTTTCAGAGAATTTGGCAGTACATCCAACCAGCCTCACAAACCGCAGACCACGTGTAACCACACCAGCCCAGACCTCCACATCCAGCATGTTCACCTCCAAGATCGTCTGAGACCAGCCACTCGGACAGCTGCTGAAACAATCGGTTTGCATAACCAAAGAATTCTGCACAAACTGTCAGAAACCGTCTCAGGGAAGCTCATCTGCATGCTCGTCATCCTCATCGGGGTCTCGACCTGACTCCAGTTCGTCGTCGTAACCGACTTGAGTGGGCAAATGCTCACATTCGCTGGCGTTTGGCACGTTGGAGAGGTGTTCTCTTCAACTCTATGCGAAGGAGATGTGTTGCAGTGCATGAGGCAAATGGTGGTCACACCAGATACTGACTGGTATCCCCCCTCAATAAAACAAAACTGCACCTTTCAGAGTGGCCTTTTATTGTGGGCAGTCTAAGGCACACCTGTGCACTAATCATGGTGTCTATCAGCATCTTGGTATGGCACACCTGTGAGGTGGGATGGATTATCTCAGCAAAGGAGAAGTGCTCACTATCACAGATTTAGACTGGTTTGTGAACAATATTTGAGGGAAATGGTGAATTGTGTATGTGGAAAAGGTTTTAGATCTTGAGTTCATCTCATACAAATGGGAGCAAACCAAAAGTGTTGTGTTTATATTTTTGTTGAGTGTATATAGTCCCTGAGGCCCATTGGTGCCCGTGCTTGTCCCTGGATTTCTGTCGCATAAAATCTTGCTCTACTGATTAACACCTTGAGGTGTAATATTGGTGAGTGTGATATTTTGTTTCACTGAGACATATTTGCATTAGCTCAGGTTTTTTAAATTATGCCCTTTAAACCCTCCAGTGACCGAGTGGGGTCATTAATGACCCCAGGGGTTGTAGATTTTTGTGCACCATTTTGGAAAAAGTTTGCTGAATTTGTCAATCTATTTGGTCTGCATTTGTTGATAGAATTTTGCAAGGATACAGCCAAGACCAAGATAAAAGTATTGACATATTGCTCATTACCGTTCTTTTTATATTTGATGCAAAAATTATCCTACCATATTAGCCACTAAAATAGCTTGGTCGCTTGAAGGCTAAATGCATTCATTCATTTTCAAAGCCTGTTGGTTGCAGTGGCAGTAGACCAAGCATCGCATCACACACTTCCCTATCCTCAGCAAAGTCCAGTAATTCTTCTCGCAGATGGCTTGGGAACGCCTTTGGTTCCCAAGCCATCTGGTAAATATAATAATCTCTCTCTCTCTCTCTCTCTCTCTCTCTCTCTCTCTCTCTCTCTCTCTCTCTCTCTCTCTCTCTATATATATATATATATACGAGGTCTGTCAATAAAGCAACGGTCCTTTTTATTTTTTTCAAAAACTATGGATTTCATTCATATGTTTTTACGTCAGACATGCTTGAACCCTCGTGCGCATGCGTGAGTTTTTCCACGCCTGTCGGTGACGTCATTCGCCTGTGAGCACTCCTTGTGGGAGGAGTCGTCCAGCCCCTCGTCGGAATTCCTTTGTCTGAGAAGTTGCTGAGAGACTGGCGCTTTGTTTGATCAAATGTTTTCTAAACCTGTGAGACACATCGAAGTGGACATGGTTCGAAAAAATTAAGCTGGTTTCAGTGAAAATTTTAACAGCTGATGAGAGATTTTGAGGTGATTCTGTTGCTTTAAGGACTTTTCACGGTGCGAGACGTCGCTCAGCGCTCTCAGGCAGCGTCATCAGCCTGTTTCAAGCTTAAAACCTCCACATTTCAGGCTCTATTGATCCAGGACGTCGTGAGAGAACAGAGAAGTTTCAGAAGAAGTCGGTTTCAGCATTTTATCCGGATATTCCACTGTTAAAGGAGATTTTTTTAATGAAAGACGTGCGGACGGGTCCGCGCGTCGGGACGCAGCCGACGCGGCGGCACAGGAAAAACACCTCTGTGTTGATAGCCATTTGTAAAATCCAGGCGGCTTTTGATGGCTTTCAGTGGAGTGAGTATATGAGAAATTGTTTATTAGCTGGAGATGTTCCAACTTGTCCTCAAGGCTTCCAACAGAGGTGTTTTTCCTGTGGCGGAGCGTCGCGGCGGCTCCGAGCCGACGCTGCAATCCGCCCGCACGTCTTTCATTAAAAAAATCTCCTTTAACAGTGGAATATCCGGATAAAATGCTGAAACCGACTTCTTCTGAAACTTCTCTGTTCTCTCACGACGTCCTGGATCAATAAAGCCTGAAATGTGGAGGTTTTCAGCTTGAACAGGCTGATGACGCTGCCTGAGAGCGCTGCACGACGTCTCGCACCGTGAAAAGTCCTTAAAGCGACAGAATCACCTCAAAATCTCTCATCAGCTGTTAAAATTTTCACTGAAGACCAGCTTAATTTTTCGAACCATGTCCACTTCGATGTGTCTCACAGGTTTAGAAAAAATTTTGATCAAACAACGCGCCAGTCTCTCAGCAACTTCTCAGACAAAGGAATTCCGATGAGGGCTGGACGACTCCTCCCACAAGGAGTGCTCACAGGCGAATGACGTCACCGACAGGCGTGGAAAAACCACGCATGCGCACGAGGGTTCAAGCATGTCTGACGTAAAAACATATGAATGAAATCCATATAGTTTTTGAAAAAAATAAAAAGGACCTATACTTTATGGACAGCCCTCGTATATATATATATATATATATATTATATATATATATATATATATATATAATTATATATATATATATATATATAATACATACAGTGTTGTGAAAGTAACTTTGACAAGTTACTTTTTTAGTTGCTTTATACAGTTACTTTATGCAGTTACTTCATTCACAGCTTCATGCAATTACTTTATTAGAATCTGCTGGAAACTTGCAACTAATAAGTAATGTAACTAGTAATCTAACTTGGTTACTGTTAAGATTGAGCAATCAGCAAAGTACCTAATAGTTACTTTTCTGAATACTAAATCTTAAAAATAACCAAGTTAGATTATGAGTTACTTTATTAATTACATTCAGCAGCTGCCGACAAGTTGTCAGCAGCTAATAATGAAGTAACTGTAAAATATAACTGTATGAAGTAACTTTTCAATGTTACTTTCCCAACATTATATATATATATATACGAGGGCTGTCAATAAAGTTACGGTCCTTTTTATTTTTTTCAAAAACTATATGGATTTCATTCATATGTTTTTACGTCAGACATGCTTGAACCCTCGTGCGCATGCGTGAGTTTTTCCACGCCTGTCGGTGACGTCATTCGCCTGTGAGCACTCCTTGTGGGAGGAGTCGTCCAGCCCCTCATCGGAATTCCTTTGTCTGAGAAGTTGCTGAGAGACTGGCGCGTTGTTTGATCAAAATTTTTTCTAAACCTGTGAGACACATCGAAGTGGACACGGTTCGAAAAATTAAGCTGGTTTTCAGTGAAAATTTTAACGGCTGATGAGAGATTTTGAGGTGATTCTGTCGCTTTAAGGACTTTTCACGGTGCGAGACGTCGCGCAGCGCTCTCAGGCGGCGTCATCAGCCTGTTCAAGCTGAAAACCTCCACATTTCAGGCTCTATTGATCCAGGACGTCGTGAGAGAACAGAGAAGTTTCAGAAGAAGTCGGTTTCAGCATTTTATCCAGATATTCCATTGTTAAAGGAGATTTTTTTAATGAAAGACGTGCGGACGGGTCCGCGCGTCGGGACGCAGCCGCCGCGACGCTCCGCCACAGGAAAAACACCTCTGTTGAAAGCCTTAAGGACAAGTTGGAACATGTCCTGCCTGTTAAACAATTTCTCATATACTCACTCCACTGAAAGCCATCAAAAGCCCCTGGATTTTACAAATGGTTATCACCACGGAGGTGTTTTTCCTGTGCCGCCGCACCGTCGGCTGCGTCCCGACGCGCGGATCCGTCCGCACGTCTTTCATTAAAAAAAATCTCCTTTAACAGTGGAATATCCGGATAAAATGCTGAAACCGACTTCTTCTGAAACTTCTCTGTTCTCTCACGACGTCCTGGATCAATAGAGCCTGAAATGTGGAGGTTTTCAGCTTGAACAGGCTGATGACGGCGGCTGAGAGCGCTGAGCGACGTCTCGCACCGTGAAAAGTCCTTAAAGCGACAGAATCACCTCAAAATCTCTCATCAGCTGTTAAAATTTTCACTGAAAACCAGCTTAATTTTTCGAACCGTGTCCACTTCGATGTGTCTCACAGGTTTAGAAAAAATTTTGATCAAACAACGCGCCAGTCTCTCAGCAACTTCTCAGACAAAGGAATTCCGACGAGGGGCTGGACGACTCCTCCCACAAGGAGTGCTCACAGGCGAATGACGTCACCGACAGGCGTGGAAAAACTCTCGCATGCGCACGAGGGTTCAAGCATGTCTGACGTAAAAACTATGAATGAAATCCATATAGTTTTTGAAAAAATAAAAAGGACCCTTACTTTATTGACAGCCCTCGTATATATATATATATATATATATATATATATATATGCTAAAGTCCCTTGAATGGAATATTCAGTTCACAGTACACTTCCCCCATTTGCTATGTCTTAAACATTAGCAAATTGTACGTATTAGTTGTCATTTTGACAATAGAATGTCAACAGATTCTACCTCAGATCTATTCACCAACCTTCCTATGGCCTTCCATTTATGCTGGTTTTAGGACTGTTATGTCATGTTAGGTTGCTTCAAGGGAGTTGTCTTCAGAGCAGGATGTTGGCTTATAACAATGTTAGCATCTACAGTTGTGGTCAGCAAATTACATACGCTCATAATAGTCATGAATGTCATTGTAATTTTGAGTTGTTAATCATGTCTTTGTTCTTTGTTTGGGTGGAATGATTGTACAACAAACATTATCAATGACTTGAAAAAAGAATTGGGGGCACAAATTTGAATTCATTTGGAGCTTCTCTAATCCACATAGTGTCAAAATTATACATACAGGCTCAAATATGTACATACACCCCCACTAATATTTGGTGAAATGTCCCTTAGCAAGCTGGTCGAGCTAGATGGTTTTGGTAGCCATCAACAAATTTCTGGCATACTCCTGGCTGAATATTTGACCACTCTTCATTGCAGAATTATAGAGTTCATTTAAATTGGTTGATTTCTTGGCACAGACCTGTCTTTTAAGAATTGGGTTTTGGGAAGACCATTCAAGAAGGTTACTGTTAGCCTGCTTTAACCAACCCATATTATTGTCCTGTTGGAACATCCAGTTGTGGCCAACTGTCTAACTGTTGATTTGAGGTAATGTTGAACAATTTGAAGGTAGTCCTCCTTCTCCATTATTCCATCCACTTTGTGCAATGCACCAATCCCACTGGCAGCAAGACAACATCAGAGCATGATGCTACCACCACCATGCTTGACAGTTGGTATAGTGTCTCAGGTTTGAAAGCCTCACCTTTACTCCTCCAAACATATCTCTTATCATTGTGGCCAAATAAGGTCAACCTTTGTCTCTGACCATAAAATGTTTCACCAGAAGGTATTTGGCTTGTCCATGTGGTGAGCTGCAAACTTCAATCTATCTTGAAGGAGCAAGGGCTTCTTTCTTGGTTGGCACCCTCTCAATCCATGGCGATTTAAAACCTGCTTTACTGTGGACGGTAACTGTGGTGTTCCAGCAGTTTCCAGTTCATGGCAGGCCTGGCCTTGGTCGTTCCTGCGTTATTTCGAAACATCCCAACCAGTTTTGTCATATCTGAAGATGAGCGTTTAAGTCTCCTTCCAGACCTCAACTACACAGATTGAATCTACTGACAGCCAAGTTCCCATACATGAAACCAGGTTCGGTTACCATGAAAGCCACCTGCAGGCGCCCCAAGGCTGCACCCAAAGAGATGTGCTTTAATTCAAGAGCCTACACTACCCCTTTTTCACATTTTCTCATCTTGTCCAAGGAGAAGAGGGAAGCCCAGGGCACATCGGCCAAAAACAGAGGCAGATTAGGAAATGAAAGACCTAGAGACAGAGAGAGAGAGAGAGAGAGAGAGAGAGAGAGAGAGAGAGAGAGAGAGAGAGAGAGAGAGAGAGAGAGAGAGATGGTGTAATCTTGCCCTTGTGAAGGAAAGTTTCTGTCTCACGGACATTAGCCTGCTTGTGGGAATGTGTCCATTGTGGTCACTATTTGCCTTACACCATCAGCTGATGCAGAGGTAGCTGTGACATCAGTCCTGATGCTTTCATTACATCACTGAGGACTGTAATCATACCACACAGGACACAACATGGGCTGCATTTAATCAGTGCTGTCCAGAGACAACAGAGGTGGGCCGAAGTCACTGTCAAGTCATTCTCAAGTCATGAATCGGTGTCTCAAGTCAAGTCTCAAGTCAGCTTACAAACAAGTGGTGGTCATTAGAACTTGAGACTTGACTTGAGACTTGCTGATTCATGACTTGAGAATGACTTGGTGATGTCGTCCAACCTCTGAGAAACAACAAAACAGCAGACCTCTTGTGTGCACCATAGACCTACCTTGAAGAAATTAAAAGACAGCGATCACATAAGCTCAATGGGCGAGTAAGTTTTAAACGCTTTACTTCAGCAGATCAAACATGTTACACCTAAGGCACGTGTTTTATTGCAGCACCAGGCATCACAGCTGAATAAAGAGCTCCACTGTCATGTCACACAGGGAGCCATCTGTTCAGACGCCATTTGTAATTTCCCACGATGTTTCAGGCAGGACACACAAAGGTGACAAGTTACTCAAAACGTACCACAGTTTCGTGTGGTTGTGGTATTTTTATTCATCATGACATTTTATTATAAAAAATATGTTGTCTTTACTTGGCAGTGAGTAGAGTTTTTGTTTTTTCTTATAATATTGTCTCTGTACATCACTATAGTAGAGTGGAAATGAAACAGTAAAGATGTACGTGTACTGTAGACTTTGAGCTTTAATTCAAGGGGTTTTACCTGTTTGTATTTCATTCCTTCACAATATGGTCTTCATCAGTTTTGAGTAGGCACAGAATTCCCAGTGGTGGGCACAGATAACCAAAAAATTAACTTCGATAACAGATAATCAGATAACTGAAAAGTTATCTTTGATAAAGATAAAACACTAAATCACCCAAAAATGTATCAGAAGTTACAGATAACCGATAACTTCCAATATTATCTCTGGCACATTTACAACTACTAGTAAAACAATTTAATAGCTTCTAGTAATATTAAAAGTAATAAGAGACCTAAACAATGAGACCACACTTTGTTCTTTCAACATTTTGCCCCTGCTGGAAGCTCTTGTTTACTACAGCGCTCCCAGCACAGAGGCACCCCAAGAGCAGCCATAAGATCTTCTCTATCAATTACAATGCTCCGGTCAGGCGAAGGTCTTGAAAATAGTCATGCTGAGTTATGGTTTTGATTTATAAATAACATTAATACCGATAGAATAACTCCATTAATGTCAATTCTGCCATTTGTACAAAGTTAAAATATAACATATATCTTTTAATGTTGAATAATGCACTAATTCTGAGGTTTTGTAACAGACAGATCGCAAAGGATTTTGGGTAAAAGTGCCTCTGCTAAACACTGATTGGTTCAGTCATTCATTATGTAAACCAATATGTTAATGTGACGTCTGTCGTGTGTTGGTGTTTAAAGATAATGTGCTTTTGTAAAATATTCCATTTTTTATTTGTAAAAAGGCATTTTTATGGAACCCTGCAAGTGTCATTGCAAAATGTTTTGCATGTGGAGAGAATGTGCGCATGTTTTATGATGTTGTAAAACGTGTTTTACACTGTGCAAGATGATTTTTCATGCAGGAATTTTTGGACCGAGTTTCAGGTTAATCGTGCGTCCTGCATCGTGTAGTGTACGTGGAGTATCAAGCTGCGGTCAACATCTGACAACCACCTCCTGATCGCCGATCGTATGGTCGAATGAGAATCAAACCTGTTTGATATATTATTGTGGTCGGCCGTCGTGAGGGTTTCCTGCTAATGAAAAAGCTACAAACACCAAACGCTTGCACTGTGCCTGTGCAAACACTGCAGAGCTGTCTTGTAATGTTATTATTATTATTATTATTATTATTTTTTGACATCAGCAATATAAGATGTTAATAATCAGCAGCAAAAATTAACATCTCAGATCCTCTCTGCAAAGAAGTAGTAGTTAGAAGCCACATGCCTATAGTCCCACATGAGACTAAATCATCAAGCAACATCAATGATTCATCCTTGCCCTAAAAAAAAAACAAAAAACTTACCTAATCATATAAGACTTACTTATTATTAACAGTAAGGTTTTTGAAGTTTTGCCCCCAAGTAACAATAAAAGAAAATACAAAACAAAATGTAGAGACCTTAAAGAATTAAGTAGAACTGGTACCTCCCCCTGGCCCTACCTGCAGCCTCTGGTGGATAAGAACACCATGCACACTTTCTCCAGTCATGGACTTAGAACTCATAAGTTGCTCAGCGTTGTCTGTTTGTCTTGGTAGCTTCTCTCGCTGGACTCTTTGCATGATCATCTGTACTGCATTCACAGTTGGCTGTAAGTGGAAGACTATAAACCAGATGTTCCATTGTTTTCAATGAGACATTGAAGGAAAAATTCCACCAACTGTGGCTGGGAGTATGGCAACTGTGCACCACGACAGCACCTGCCTTCAGAAGTTATTTATTTATTTATTTTACTTTTTCTGCTTACCATCAATGCACCTGTTTGTAAATTCTAATTTCTCTTATACTCTCCATTGTTGCAATTCACAATGACAAAGATTGTATTTTTGAATTTTATTTGTCATTAATGTTCTCATGATGATACTAATCTGACCATCAAGGTATTTGTTGAAAAAGTGTTCTTAGTAGCTTTCAAAAAGGGAAAGTAGCCTTTCTGTAAACTCGCTCTTAATTTGAAAAGTTCTCTTAAAAACGTCTTTAAAGTGTCAGGTTAAACTTTGAGTTTGTCCCAAAAGTAAAGAATGAATGAATGCCAAGTGGTAGCGTAGCTTAGCTTCGCACTGAGATTTTGGCCCACAGTGAAATTAAGCATTAAGCAAAAGAGAGGACAAAGTTGCCGGAAGAAGAGGGAAAAAGAGGTGCCGGCGGAGAAGAGAACGAGGCAACTCTGTTCTAATTTTTAAAGGGGGACTTATGTCACCAAACTCCACCCATTTAGGTTGTGTGTAATCTCACAGAAACTTCATGTCTTAATTAATTTGAAATACTATTTGTTCAAAGACACTCAAACGGACACATCATTCTTATGAGCCAGTTAAACATCCTTTGGATAAACAGAGTACTTCAACATCAACATTTTATATAATGCAGGAAGATTCACTCACACACATCAGTTAAAATGAACACATATCAATAAACTCGAATGATTACATGCAAAGCACTTCGTTTGGATAATAAATGCAACAACATTATAAGTCTTTAGATATAAATGGAAGACATACTGATCTCCAATTTTATTTCAAACCAAAGGTCTTTGCTTTAAACTCAAGATAAAGTAAGTTGTGGAGACCCAAAGATTTATGGCTCCCATCTGGTTGTGGGGGAAGTTTCGCAGTCTGGAGAGGTTCCTTAATTTGATTATATTTGGTCTCCTCCTGTCCTGGAAAAGCTCAGATTCTGATGTTAAGCCATTATAACTGAATCTTTATTTATCTAATAGATTACAATTTGTTCATGTAAATGGGGAGACTTCTTCACAGACTAAGGTTAATTATGCAGTCCCACAAGGTTCTGTGCTAGGACCAATTTTATTCACTTTATACATGCTTCCCTTAGGCAGTATTATTAGAAAGCATTGCTTAAATTTTCATTGTTATGCAGATGATACCCAGCTTTATCTATCCATGAAGCCAGAGGACACACACCAATTAGTTAAACTGCAGGAGTGTCTTACAGACATAAAGACATGGACAACCTCTAATTTCCTGCTTTTAAATTCAGATAAAACTGAATTTATTGTACGTGGCCCCACAAATCTTAGAAACATGGTGTCTAACCAGATCCTTACTCTGGATGGCATTACCCTAACCTCTAGTAATACTGTGAGAAATCTTGGAGTCATTTTTGATCAGGATATGTCCTTCGATGTGCATATTAAGCAAATATGTAGGACTGCTTTTTTACATTTGCACAATATCTCTAAAATTAGAAAGGTCTTGTCTCAGAGTGATGCTGAAAAACTAATTCATGCATTTATTTCCTCTAGGCTGGACTATTGTAATTCATTATTATCAGGTTGTCCTAAAAGTTCCCTGAAAAGCCTTCAGTTAATTCAAAATGCTGCAGCTAGAGTACTGACAGGGACTAGAAGGAGAGAGCATATCTCACCCATATTGGCCTCTCTTCATTGGCTTCCTGTTAATTCTAGAATAGAATTTAAAATTCTTCTTCTTACTTATAAGGTTTTGAATAATCAGGTCCCATCTTATCTTAGGGACCTCATAGTACCATATCACCCCAATAGAGCGCTTTGCTCTCAGACTGCAGGCTTACTTGTAGTTCCTAGGGTTTTTAAGAGTAGAATGGGAGGCAGAGCCTTCAGCTTTCAGGCTCCTCTCCTGTGGAACCAGCTCCCAATTCGGTTCAGGGAGACAGACACCCTTTCTACTTTTAAGATTAGGCTTAAAACTTTCCTTTTTGCTAAAGCTTATAGTTAGGCCTGGATCAGGTGACCCTGAACCATCCCTTAGTTATGCTGCTATAGACTTAGACTGCTGGGGGGTTCCCATGATGCACTGTGTTTCTTTCTCTTTTTGCTCTGTATGCACCACTCTGCATTTAATCATTAGTGATTGATCTCTGCTGTCTTCCACAGCATGTCTTTTTCCTGATTCTCTCCCCTCAGCCCCAACCAGTCCCAGCAGAAGACTGCCCCTCCCTGAGCCTGGTTCTGCTGGAAGTTTCTTCCTGTTAAAGGGGAGTTTTTCCTTCCCACTGTCGCCAAGTGCTTGCTCACAGGGGGTCGTTTTGACCGTTGGGGTTTTTCTGTAATTACTGTATGGCTTTTGCCTTGCAATATAGAGCGCCTTGGGGCAACTGTTGTTATGATTTGGCGCTATATAAATAAAATTGATTTGATTTGATTTATAATGTTGTATAATTCATAATGACCTGAGTTTCACTGAGGGCTTTTCTTTGAAGAACTCTGGATTTATCACCTTGTTTTTCACTGGAAAGCAGTGTTGGACCATCAGGTGGTGTCTCCAAAACTTATCTGAAGATCTCCAGATGACTTAGGAATTTCTCAACTGGGATGGAAACGCAGTCTATGTCTCCAGTGGGTTTTTGTGGTTGAGAGAGGATTAATATATTTTAATTAATCAGGTCTAATCAAGGCCATCGCACTGCACGTGGTTCTCCATTTTGTGTTTGGTTCGTGGATTTTCCTACGTTTTCTGCGTCTTTCATGTTATGTGTGAAGGGGCCCTTAATCAGGTAATTGTGAATAATTATTTTGATGTTAGAGAGATTAATCTGTAACCTCAGAAATCTTACTTTTTTTAAGCTGCCATCAGAGCAAGGGCCTTCTGTTTTCATTATAACATGGTGCAAAACACTACAAGTCTGTGTCTTTCAATTAAGTAAATAACTGCCTGTGTTACTGGCATAAAAATTACACTACCTCAAGTCATCATCTACATTCTGCCACTGCAGACGGCAGGAATTGTGCTATAAAGAAATTCTCCACTGGCTGTGTTTTTCTGCTAGACATGTGAATGCAGCTTTAGTTTTTGGCAACTGCCTAATGCAGACAGATTTAACCTGTATTTCAATTTGAATTCATTTTAAATTTATTTAATTTATATAGCACCAAATCACATCAAAGCTGCCTCAAGGTGCTTCACACAAGTAAGGTATAGCAAGCACACAGGAGACAGGGGTAAGGAAAAATTCCCTCTGATGTTATTGAAGAAAACACAAGCACACCAGACTCAAAGGGGTGACCCACTGCTTAGGCCATTCTAACAGCTACAAGGTTTTTGCAAAGTTTTACAAAGCTGAAGAAACAGAAAACAGGAACTCAAACAACACAACTTTACAAAACAAAAAAGATTAATTTGATAAGAAATACATATAGGTAGTATTAAGGTATTTCTTAACAGATACTGTACATACAGTACTCGGTGACTTGTTCATGTATCCAGCCCCATTTGTCTCACAAACACTGGCAGTAAAAGTTATTTTCTATTAAAAATCCTTGGATGTTGTTTGTTCAATAACTCAAGAGCTCTTCTGAAAATAGATGAACTACTCACACAAAGCGCTGTAACTCCTAAAGGCCCTTTCACACCAGGCCAACGTAAAGTTGCGTAATGCGGTGCACTGACTACATGGGGCTTATGCAGCCCTACGCTGAGTTTATGTAGCCCTATGTGGCAATACACTGAGGGACACAAAGGGTTCTGCAAAATGTGTGCAAAAAATTCATTGTTTCATTTTTCATGGACTTTCCACATAGTGCACCAGATACTGTGGTCTACACAACACTCTACTACTGTACACCAAGCCTCCGCAATTGTATCTGTATAGGCTCTCAGTTGTCCTGGTGGTTTCCATAGTAGAGAAGCTTGAATCTTCGACTGGACTGGGTTGCTTGACGCGAGGACGTTTTCGCTTCAAATCGCAGAAGCTTCCTCAGCTTGACTCTTGTAGAGAAGAATAAACAGAAGACAACAAAAGCTGGAGTTTTTTAAACCTAACCAGACCCCTCCTACCGAAAGGCCGACTACTATAGGCCAGTGACTAAACAATAGTTCTAATTAGCACCTATTGTGCTCTAGTTAGCACCCTCATAATGACAGGGCAGCTGTCCCTCCTAATGATGGGACGGAAGCCTCTCCTGAAGGCTCCCTTGACGACTCTCCTGATGACGTGAATGACTCATTACCATGAACAAAAGACTGAAACTGCTTTGACCTGAGTACCCCATTGTAAACAGGGGACAAAGCGTGTCTCAGACCCCCTCCCCGGTTAAGGCTGCGTTTCAACTGTTCCACATAGAATGCTTCCTTGACACCTCTCTCAAACCATTTCTTCTCTCTGGCTAAGATTTTAACTTCCTTGTCCTCAAATGTGTGGTTAGTGTCTTTCAGGTGGAGATGAACTGCAGACTGAGGTCCATTTGTGCCCTCTCTGCAGTGCTGGTATAGCCTTTTGTGTAAAGGTTGCTTAGTCTCACCTATATATGTTCATCACAGTTTTCCTGACATCTGATAGAATACACTACATTGCTCTGTTTGTAGCTAGGGATCCTGTCCTTAGGGTGAACTAATTTCTGTCTCAAGGTGTTAACCAGTTTAAAGTAAACTGGGATTTTGTGCTGTCTGAAGATCCTCTGTAGTTTTCCCCTACTCCTGCTAAATAAGGGAGAGACACTCCTCTTCTTCTTGTCTCCTTCTCCTGTCTATCTGGTCTCTTTGTTTTCTGGGACTTTTGCACTTTGCCCAGGGACCATCGTGGGTACCCACATACTGTGAGGGCTTTCCGTCCAAGTTGTTGTTCTTTAGCCCTTCCCTCTGCAGTTGTGGGCACCTGTAGGGCTCTGTGTTGAAGAGTCCTGATCACCCCGAGCTTGTGTTCAAGGGGGTGGTTTGAGCCAAAGAGCAGATATTGGTCAATGTGAGTAGGTTTTCTGTAAACCCCTGTCTGGAGCTGCCTGTTCTCGCCAATCGTAACATCACAGTCCAAGAAGGCTAAATGGTTGTTTCTGGCATCCTCACATGTGAACTTGATATTGGAATCCATCGAGTTGATGTGTTCTGTAAAGTCCTCAACCTCCTGTTGCTTGATTTTAATCCATGTGTCATCGACATATCTGAACCAGTGACTGGGAGAGATGCCCATGAAAGACGTCAAGGCTGTCTTCTCCACTTGCTCCATGTACAGATTGGCCACAATGGGTGATACCGGATACCCCATTGCACAACCATGGATCTGCCTGTAGTAATTCCCCCTAAACAGGAAATACGTGGTGTTGAGACAGATCTCCAAGAGTTGGCAGATGTGGTCTGGTGTGAGTTTGGTCCTTTCAAGTAGAGACACATCCTCCAGCAGTCTCTGCCTCACAGCTGAGATGGCCTCAGCGGTGGGGATGCAGGTGAACAACGATGTCACATCAAATGACACCATAGTTTCATTTGCCTCCAGTCTGGTGAAAAATCCTTTTAGGTTTTTTAACAGTACATACCTGCATTACTAGATTATATTCATCCTGCTGAACTTTGCTGGCAAAGAAGCTTCAAACCACAAAAGGAGAAGAGGCCTGCCAATCTTCTACATCCACTTTAACTCCTCACGGACTGATCAATAGCGAGAGGACATGTCCACATTCACTGTCGCCAGTGAGAGGACATATCCATGTCAACTACAACCCCTGGCAAAAATGATGGAATCACCGACCTCGGAGGATGTTCATTCAGTTGTTTAATTTTGTAGAAAAAAGCAGATCACAGACATGACACAAAACTAAAGTCATTTCAAATGGCAACTTTCTGGCTTTAAGAAACACTGTAAGAAATCAGGAAAAATAATTGTGGCAGTCAGTAATGGTTACTTTTTAGACCAAGCAGAGGGAAAAAAATATGGACTTACTCAATTCTGAGGAATAAATTATGGAATCACCCTGTAGATTTTCATCCCCCAGAACTAACACCTGCATCAAATCAGATCTGCTCGTTAGTCTGCATGTAAAAAGGAGTGATCACACCTTGGAGAGCTGTTGCACCAAGTGGACTGACATGAATCATGGCTCCAACACGAGAGATGTCAATTGAAACAAAGGAGAGGATTATCAAACTCTTAAAAGAGGGTAAATCATCACGCAATGTTGCAAAAGATGTTGGTTGTTCACAGTCAGCTGTGTCTAAACTCTGGACCAAATACAAACAACATGGGAAGGTTGTTAAAGGCAAACATACTGGTAGACCAAGGAAGACATCAAAGCGTCAAGACAGAAAACTTAAAGCAATATGTGTCAAAAATCGAAAATGCACGTCAAAACAAATGAGGAACGAATGGGAGGAAACTGGAGTCAACGTCTGTGACCGAACTGTAAGAAACCGCCTAAAGGAAATAGGATTTACATACAGAAAAGCTAAACAAAAGCCATCATTAACACCTAAACAGAAAAAAACAAGGTTACAATGGGCTAAGGAAAAGCAATCGTGGACTGTGGATGACTGGATGAAAATCATATTCAGTGATGAATCTTGAATCTGCATTGGACAAGGTGATGATGCTGGAACTTTTGTTTGGTGCCGTTCCAATGAGATTTATAAAGATGACTGCCTGAAGAGAACATGTAAATTTCCACAGTCATTGATATGGGGCTGCATGTCAGGTAAAGGCACTCGGGAGATGGCTGTCATTACATCATCAATAAATTCACAAGTTTACGTTGATATTTTGGACACTTTTCTTATCCCATCAATTGAAAGGATGTTTGGGGATGATGAAATCATTTCTCAAGATGATAATGCATCTTGCCATAGAGCAAAAACTGTGAAAACATTCCTTGCAAAAAGATACATAGGGTCAATGTCATGGCCTGCAAATAGTCCGGATCTTAATCCAATTGAAAATCTTTGGTGGAAGTTGAAGAAAATGGTCCATGACAAGGCTTCAACCTGCAAAGCTGATCTGGCAACAGCAATCAGAGAACGTTGGAGCCAGATTGATGAAGAGTACTGTTTGTCACTCATTAAGTCCATGCCTCAGAGACTGCAAGCTGTTATAAAAGCCAGAGGTGGCGCAACAAAATAGTGATGTGTTGGAGCGTTCTTTTGTTTTTCATGATTCCATAATTTTTCCTCAGAATTGAGTGAGTCCATATTTTTTTTCCCTGCTTGGTCTAAAAAAGTAACTGTTACTGACTGCCACAATTTTTTTCCTGATTTCTTATGTTTCTTAAAGCCAGAAAGTTGCCATTTGAAATGACTTTAGTTTTGTGTCATGTCTGTGATCTACTTTTTTTCTACAAAATTAAACAACTGAATGAACATCCTCCGAGGCCGGTGATTCCATAATTTTTGCCAGGGGTTGTATATATTCTCATGGACGGATTGCTCATGCAATCACTGACTGTTGCTCTGCCTTCACCTCCTCAAGTTCTCTCATGATTGTGGCACATTAAATAAAGCCCATTAAATCCTGGAAATAATACGAGTAATAATAACAAATTAGATTTATAACGCACTTTACATTTACAACTAGAAGCATTCAGAGAGCACAAACCTCTGCCAAGGCCATAGGGTCACTGATGTCACGTAGGATACCCTTTGGCAAAGAGACATTCCAAGTCGTTTCATGCATCGACCGTCATGTTTCAGATTCAGTGGTTAACTTTAATTTTAATTTTTGGACAGTTCATTCACCTGGCATAAATGTTTATTATGCTGTTAACAGCTCTCCCTGCATCCCACAATCTAGTTTTATGTCTCTTTTTTTCAGGACAACCTGTACTTTCAAATATATATGCTATAGTTGTGTTTTATAAGTGTGATAAAGGTTTACATTCAGAAATAAGAAAGGAAAAGTAAAGCAAAAAATAATTTTCCACAGATATTTATTCAAAACACACAGCCATCTATAATAAACTAGTAATACATCACTCCTAAAAACAATCTTTGGTGTGTCACGTGAGGTGAAGCTGCCCTACGATTGGATTTTGGAAAACCATGTGACGGTGAACCAATTCTGAATGGACACTCACATTGCTCACATCATCACACAGCTTCTATGAGGAGTACAACGATGGTGGACGGTGGCTCGAAAGTCAGCGGAGTTAACTTTTCAGCAAAAAAAAAGTATGTTTCTATCTCATATCATTAAAAAATTATTTATAATTTAGTAAAGCTTGGTCTCAGCGATCGTATACGACAGCGTTGGCCCCAGAGGGTTAAACTGTTAGATCGTCAGCAAATGTATTTATAAAGAGAAACTGCAGGAACTACACAAGTTTTTTTTTTCTTTTTCTAATAAGTTTATTCAATGAGGAGAAACAAATGCTACATTACTGTTGTGTCGTAACTTCATTTTTGTTCAGCCTTTGTGACCCGTCTTCATGAAGTTTGATGCAAAAATGTTGAAATTGGCCCTATCCTGCAATGATAAAGAATCCTTAAAAAAAATTACTGGCTCCGGATCCTGTTCCGGATCATTACCAAAATTTAATGACTTCTAAGTTAGGCCAAGATAGACCCCTGGTAAAAATTTCATTGAAATCCATTTAAGATTTTTTGAGTAATCCTGCTAACAAACCAACCGACCAACCAACCAACAAACAAACAGACACGACCGAAAACATAACCTCCTAGGCGGAGGTAATCAATCTTAAAGTGCTACAGCAATTAAAAGGAAAGATTGATATAAACCATAAACACAGTACAAAGATTATTAAAACAATCATTAAAACAGTAGGAAAAGTGAAAATTCAAAAATCAAAACATTGGCTAAAAAGAAACGTTTTAAGGCACTTTTTAAAAGATTCCATGGTCTGTGGTGCCCTCAGGTGAGGAGGCAGGGCATTCCACAGTTGAGAGGCTGCGTGGAAGAAGGTGTGGAAGTCTCCTATGGTGCGGAATTGAGTCCGAGGACTGAGCAGAAGGTGGGTGTTGATTGCGTCATTTGCTTGTAAGCAGCCTTTGTGTGAGGATGGGTGTAGTCTCTCGTCAGATTTCTTTGCAAGGAACATGGCAGAACAACTGGAGCAGCGCGACTACATCAAATTTTGCCAGAAACTGGGCGACAGCCAGGTGGAAACCATTCGGATTATTCAGACATCTTTCGTGACGATCCTATAGGCATCACACAGATTAAGGAGCGGTACAACCGGTTTAAAGACGGCCGCACAACGGTGGAGAGTGAGCCACGCTCCAGTCGGCCATGAACATGCTGAAATGACCAGATCATTTCCAAAGTGAACGCTGTGGTGATGCGGGACCGTCGTGTGACTATCCGAGAAATTGCGGAAGAGGTGGACATCAGCACCTTTTTGGCACATTCCACTGTGACAGAAGATTTGGCCATGAAAAGAACTGCAGCAAAATTCATGCCGATGGCTTCGGCACAAAGCTGCTGACGGAGCAAAAGCGCCTTCGTGTTGAAGTCTCACAGGACATGTTGTGACATGCCCACCTCTTCCACAATTTCTCGGATAGTCACACAACTGAAAAGCCACGAAAGCCATCTGAATCTTCCGAATGGCCATTTTCCTTGCAAAGAAAATCCGACGAGAGACTACACCCATCCTCACACAAAGGCTGTTTACCAGCAAATGACGCAATCAACAGGCGTGAAAAAATTCACGCATGCGCACGAAGGTTCAAGGTTAGCTCATGCAAGCACACGTGATTCAAATCCATCATGTTTTGGCAAAAAATAAAAAGGTCGGATACTTTTCTAACAGACCTCATATATTTAGAAAAGTAAGCAGTGAAATTGTGTATGTGATCCGGGCAGAAATGGGAAGCCAGTGAAGTGAATGGAGGATGGGAGTGATGTGCTCATGCTTACGCACTCTCATCAGACCCTGTTGGGCACTGTTCTGGACATACTGAAGTCTTTGTATATTCTTGCCAGGAATCCCAATGAGAAGTGCATTGCAGTAGTCCAGTCTGGAGGAGACAAAGGCATGGATGACCTTTTCGGAATTGGAAAGGGAGAGTGTGGGCCTAAGTTTAAATAATGTGAAATAATGTATTCTGACTTTTTCCCAATATATCAAATCCAGGCAGTCAGTAAAAACAGCATCATGGAGCCATGCTTCTCCCCCATGCACGCAACTTACGCATACTAGATACACAACACAATGCAACTCTATGCAGGCCCAGCATGAAAGGGGCTTAAGTGTTTGTTAAACACTTTGAACTAAAGCTAACAATTTACACTACAGGCACATCTTGCTTATTTTATTTCAGCTCCGTTGTGGTGAAAGACAAGAAAGACAAAATTAGATCATTGGAAAATCATGGTGATTACCTTGAGCAACAAATGAGGATCGAGGAAGTAATTGTTTCTGCTGCTGAACATTAAGCATCGGACACACGCTAGGGCCGCTGCTGTGGGCAGTGGTGCCAGTGATGTAGAGGACACGCAAGAAGAAACTCACTGCCTGGAGCAACAGGTTGTTCAGTTTTTTCTTCCAAGGATATCCACATAAATAGTACTGATATTGCTGATTGCCATTCAGTTTCAAGAAAAGACAAAAAGTCAAAACGGTTATCATCATCCAGCTTGTGAACAGAAAGTTTAAGAATGAATATCTGAGCAAACAAAAAGCTGAAAGGAACTGAGGTGTATGTAAATGAGCATTTGACAAAGAAAAATGCAGAGGACCATTGACATGGACCAGGAACAGTAAAGTGTGGACCTTTTGTTATAAATAGGGGGCGGTGGCGTGACACTTTATGTCAGTTCAAGTTATCAGTGTGAAATTGTTATAATATGGTCCTTTTCTTTTGACAATATCATGGAATGTGTCTCAGTGGAAATTACATATGGAAAAATAAAAAAACTAAGTATAAGCTGTGTTTATAGAGCTCCTGGATCAAACACAAATATTTTTGTGGAAAAATGACAGATATGTACAACACTTTAAAAATAACAGCTTTTGTTTATCTTGTGGAGACTTCAATATGGATTTCCCTCAATCCTCATAGTCACATATAGATGAATTTATTAATTCTGTATTTTGTATGCGATTGCATCCAATAATTACTCACCCAACTAGGATAACTAGGAATACATCAACACTTATTGACAATATACTGACAAACATTACCATGGGAAATTAATGGGTGGACTTCTCATTAGTGACATCAGTGACATTTGCCTGGTTTTGTTGCTTTCAATTCATTGTTGATAAATTGACCATATTAACATTACAAACTTCACAAGGGAAATAACAAAGGAAACTATGGAAAAACTTAGAACAGATTTAGTACATCAAAATTGGAGTGACATTTACATTACGGATGTAGATCAATCTTACGAATCATTCATTTCTATTATTTCCAATTTATATGATAGACATTGCCCTTGTGTGTTAAAAGATGGATATAAGCTAAGCAGAGGACAAACCTTGGATCAAAAAGGGACTTCAGAAATGCATGTAAAAAGAAAATGTTTTTGTACAAGCAGTTTTTAAAATTTAGAACAATTGAAGCCAAGATAAGATATAAGATATAAAAACAGACATATACGTAAAAGCAAACTAACATACATTATGCAATTGTGTAAAAGGCAGCATTATAGTGATTACTGGAAAAAATAAACAAATATAAAGAGTATTGGAGGTTTTTAAATGAATCACCAATAAGGAAAAAGTTGTTAAAGAATATCCTGCCTATTTTATACAAATACTGACACAATTGTTAAAGAAAACAAAGCTATAGCAGATCATTTTAAAGGTTATTTGGTTAACGCGGGTAAAATCTTAGCAAATTCAATTGTATCTTCTAAAACGTGCTCCTTGGATCACAGCAAAACAATAAACCAGTTCTTGATTCAATGTTATTAAAGGAACGGGTGAAAACAAAATTATTGACATAGTTCATAAACTTAAGGGGAAAAACATCAACTGATATTGACCATTTTTATATGTTTTTGCTTAAAAATATATTGATTGCATTGTTAAGCCTTTAACATGTATCTGTAATTTGTCATTAATGACTGGGAAATTTCCTTTCAAAATGAAAATAGCTAAACAAGTGATACCATTGTTCAATCTGGTGACGAGCATGTTTTTTCAAATTATAGGCCAATCTCCTCTTACCACAATTTTCTAAAATTTTGGAAAAGGTATTTGTAATTAGGTTAAATATTTTTAACTAAACATCATATCCTTAACGGGCAGCAATACGGTTTTAGAAAGAATCGCACTACTTCATTGGCTGTAATGGATTTTGTTGAACAAATTTCCAATGCAATTGAAAATAAGCAATATACTGTAGGGGTTTTTTTTATTACAGAAAGAATTTGATACTATAGGTCATACCTTGCTACTGGAAAAATTACAGAAGTATGGTATCAGAGGATTGGCACATGACTGGATAGCGAGCTACTCAGACAATAGTTTTCAGTGTGTCCACATTGGGGGGACAATTCCGAGTGTTTGAAGATTACTTGTGGGGTGCCCCCAGGGTTCAGTCCTTGGGCCATTGTTGTTTCTTTTCTATATTAATGATATATGTTTGGTTTCCAAGTATGTACGTTGTATGATACAACTGTGTTTTCTAGTGGGAATCATTTGGGACAGCTCCTGGACAAGATGGAGAATGAATCACATAAATTAAACAATGGTTTTGATTTAAATAAATTATCGCTCCATTTTGGTAAAACTAAGTGTATCATATTTGGGAATAAGTCCAGGAACTTAAGCAAAAATCTATTTCATGATATTGAAATTGTAACAGATACAATATTTCTTGGTCTTTATATTGATGATAGATTAAGGTGGAAAACATATTAACTATGTTAAATCTAAATGTCAAAAGCCATTGCAATTCTGCATAAAGCCCAGAACTTCCTCTCCCAACATGCATGAACCATTTTATATTATGCATTACTTGTTCCATAAATGACATATTGTGTCGAGGTTTGGGGAATACATATAGAACTAATACTAAACCATTTTTTTCTGTTGCAAAAGAAAGCTATAAGAATTATCAGTAATAAACCATATCGAGAGCCAACAAATCCATTATTTGCTTGTCTGCAAATTTTAAAATTCTGGACTTGGTTGATTATATTACAATACAGATTATGTATAAAGTCAAAATAAGCTTTTGCCTCTACATGTCCAGGATCTGTTTAAAATGATGGATTCCAGCTACAGTTTGAGAGGAACATTATTTGAGAAATTGAAGATCCGTACTACTGTTAAAAGTCATTGTGTTTCCGTCAGGGGTTTTAATACTTGGAATAATTGTCCTGATAATATTAAAATACTTGGTACACTGGTTGGTTTTAAAAGGCTTTACAAAAAGAACATATTTACCCATTGTAGTTTGAAGGATTAGGTTTACCATTTTTTGTCATTGTTCACTATTACTTGTTTGGTTGTGTTTTGAAATTTCAGTGATTGATTAAGTTAATTGTTCATGCACTTTCTTTTTCTTTTTGTATAGTTATCATGAGTACGTATGTATGTGTGTGTGTGTGTGTGTGTGTGTGTGTGTGTGTGTGTGTGTGTGTATATATATATATATATATATATATATATATATATATATATTATATATATATATATATATATATATATACATTTATTCTTTATTTTTAATGGTGTAATGGGAGGGTGCTTATAAGCCTTGCTTCTGCCTTCACCCTTTTGGCCACACAGGTTCTCTGTACATTGTTCCTTTTATGTTTTGTTACTGTCTTGTTGTTGCTCATCTGTGTGCCGGATAAATAAATTCATTTATTCATTCATTCATAAACTATTTAACCAGAAACACTGAAGTAAAGCCAAATCTTTGAATCTGACACATGTAGTCACGTAATGGAATAACCAAAAGAACCAAAAGAGCATTAAGAACAATTCACAATGCAGGTTATCAGGACCACACCAACCCATTGTCCATTAAATCTAAATATTAAAAATCCACAATATGATTGCGTTTAAGACATTTCAATAATGTATAAAGTGAAAAATAAGCAACTGCCCTTTAGAATTCAAGAAATTTTCACAGAGAGAGAGAGGGAAAATATAATCTACAGGGCTTGTATTATTTTAAATTGCAGGGGCTTGATCAACCAGGAAAGGTTTCTGTGTCTCCATTTGTGGCCCTAAAATATGAATGAACTGACGGAGGAACTCAAGCAATGTCCAATATTATTCAGTTTAAATATCAATATAAGAAATGATGTTCTCTAGATATGTGATGATGAAGAAAATGAGTTTTGTGCTCTATGAGTTGCTGAATTGTGAATGGAGTTTGTTCGGTAACATTGGGAATGTGTCCTATGAGTTGCATTGATTGAGCGGGTTTGAAATATGGAGTGTGAATAAATGTTTGTTTTTTTTTTTTTTGCTTCCCCCCACTCCTTTTTGGACTGGATTTAATTGGATGGATGTATAATTTTTTTATATACATATGTACAATTTTTATTTCTTTGGTTAATGGGGTAGGCATCTACAAGCGTTGTTTCTGCCTAACCCCTTCCGGCCGCATGGGTGCCCTCTGGACTATTTTCTCTTTCTTTGTTGGACTATTTTCTCTTTTTCTTTTGTATGTTTGTTAATTGCTTGGATCCATGTGTAAAGTAAGTAAGTAAGTCTCTTGTTTGCACTCGGGGTCGCCACAGCAAATCCAAGGTGGATCTGCATGTTGAATTGGCATAGGTTTTACGCCGGATGCCCTTCCTGACGCAACTCCCACATTACATGGAGAAATGTGGCAGGGGTGGGATTGAACCCGGAGTCTTCTGAACTGAAACCAAGTGCATTAACCACTTGACCACCATCCCTGCTTGGATCCATGTGTGCTAAAATAAATTCAATAATTCAATAACTGAATAAAAAGGCAACAAATACTGTTTTACAAGAGCAGTACATTATTAAGGTCTCAGTCTGTCTTTTTAACTTGGGACATTATTCTAGCAATTGTTATTGAGACATGTTCCTGTAGTATGAGCTGCTCTGCAGCATTAATACTCATAACCATATCCTGACCAGCAGATGAACGTCAAGCGTTTTGACAGCATGTCAAGTACAAGAACTAAGTGTGATGAACTTCATCTCATCGAGATAACATTGTCTTTTCATGTGCTTTAAAAAAACAACAAAAAAAACAAAATAAAAAAAAGGCCCTACAGTGTTCCTACGTTGTAACAGACTAGTGTTCTGAATAGACCACAGCTCATTCTTAATGTTTGAAATTTTTTTGTTTTGTTTTTTTGTTTCTGTCTTGACTCAGGACAGCAGTGCTGAATCAGTCCCCCTCAGGCAGGGAACAGCCTCCGGCTGTTAAACCCAGTGGAGTAACTTTCTGACAACGGAACTCTAGCGACTTGAATCAGATGCCCAGGTTAGGCTTCACACAAGCATGTATGGATAACTTTACCTAAAACTTGGATGTGCTAACAAGTAGTATGCTACTACCACACAGACAGAGAGAAGAAGTGGAGGGTGGAAACTCTGTACCATGGACATTTGCAAGTGTACCACCATGTGAAGCCATCTACCATCACTGAATGGGGCAAGAAGTGCTGTCTAACAGTGAAACTAGTCACTTTTCAAAATCATGGTGAAATCGTGAACATAAACAAATAGTACTGGCAAACAAAATATTTGATAAACGTGTTTTTATTTATTTATTTATTATTTATATTATTATTATTAGCTCTCATTAGGGGTGGCCACAGCAGATCCATTGTTTCCAACTCACCCTGTCCTCGTATCTTCCTCTGTCACACCAACCACCTGCATGTCCTCCCTCGCCACATCCATAAACCTCCTCTTTGGCCTCCCTCTTCTCCTCTGCCTGGTGATTCCATCCTCAATATCCTTCTCCCTATATACCCTGGGTCCCTCCTCTGCAAATGTCCAAACCATCTCAATCTCACCCTTCTGACTTTGTCTCCAAACCGTCCCCACCTGAGCTGTCCCTGTCATATGTTCATTCCTAATCCTGTCCATACTCGTAACTCCCAAGAAAATCTCAACATCTTAAGATCTGCCACCTCCAGCCCTACCTCCTGTCTTTTTGTTAGTACCACCGTCTCTAAGCCGTACAACATAGCTGATCTCACTACTGTCTTGTAATCTTCCCCTGCGCTCTTGCTGATATTCTTTGGTCACAAATCACTCTTGCCACCTTTCTCCACCCACTCCACCCTGCCTGCACTCTCTTCACCTCTCTACCACACTCTCCATTACTTTGGACAGTTGACCGCAAGTATTTAAAGTCATCAACTTTCATTACTTTCTACTCCTTGTAACCACATTTCTACTTGGCTCCCTCTCATTCACACACATGTACTCAGTCTAGCTCCTACTGACTTTCATTCCTGTTCTCTACAGAGCATATCTCCACCTCTCCAAGCTAGACTCAACCTGCTGTCTACTCTCACTACAGATCATAATGTCATCTGCAAACATCATAGTACATGGAGACTCCTGTCTGATCTCATCAATTAACCTGTCTACCATCAATGCGAACAAGAAAGGACTCAGAGCTGATCCTTCTAACAACAGTTTCAACCCACATTACACCCATATTGGCATCTCTTCACTGGCTTCTATTTCTGTGAGATCAGATTTTAAGGTTCTCCTATTAACTTTCAAAATTATTCACAGACTAGCACCTCCCTATTTCGCTGACCTAATCAAACCCTATGTACGGCCCGGACACTGCATTCTCTGGGTGCAGACACTACTTTGTGTCCATAGGGTGAATAAAAAGTCTGTCGGCCACAGAAGCTTCTCTTATCGTGCCACTGTTTTTTGGAATGATCTTCCTGCATCAATAACACAGTCAGATTCTGTGGAGACTTTCAAGTCCACACTTAAGATGCATCTATTCAAAGAAAAGAGAAATAATCTAACAGTGCACCCGTCTGGCCAATAGGGTGCGGGCAGAAGCAAAACTTGTAAACACCCACCCCATTAACCAAAAAAATAAAAATTGTACATATGTGTATATAAAAGTTATACCTAATACAAATATAAATTGATCTCTGAATTACAATTTCAAAAACACAAAATGTACAAGCAGCAGTACACCAAAACAAGACAAAAGCAATAAACCTAATTACAACCCCAATTCCAATGAAGTTTGGGATGTTGTGTAAAATGTAAATAAAAACAGATTACAATGATTTGCAAATCCTCTTCAACCTATATTCAGTACACCACAAAGACAAGACAGTTAATGTTCAAACTGATAACTTATTATTTTTGTGCAAATATTTGCTCATTTTGAAATGGATGCCTGCAACACGTTTCAAAAAAGCTGGGACAGTGGTATGTTTCCCACTGTGTTACAATCACCTTTCCTTCTAACAAACACTCAATAAGCATTTGGGAACTGAGGACACTGTTGATCCTTTGTAGGAGGAATTCTTTCCATTCTTGCTTGATGTACAACTTCAGTTGTTCAACAGTCCGGGGTCTCGTCGTATTTTGCACGTCATAACGCACCACCACATTTTCAATGGGCAACAGGTCTGGACTGCAAGCAGGCCCGTCTAGTACCCGCACCTTTTTGCTACAAAGCCACGCTGTTGTAACACGTGCAGAATGTGGCTTTGCATTGTCTTGCTGAAATAAGCAGGGACATCCCTGAAAAAGACAATGCTTGGATGGCAGCATGTGTTGCTCCAAAATCTGGATGTACCTTTCAGAATGGATGGCGCCATCACAGATGTGTAAGTTGTCCATACCATGGGCATTAACACACCTCCATACCTTCACAGATGCTGGCTTTTGAACTTTGCACTGGAAACAATCTGGATGGTCTTTTTCCTCCTTTTGTCCGGAGAACATGATGTCCATGATTTCCAAAAACAATATGAATGTGGACTCATCAGACCACAGCACACTTTTCCACTTTGAGTCTGTCCATTTGCATCTGTCCACATTCAAATTGTTTTGGAAATCATGGTCATCGTGTCCTCCATGACAAAAGAGGGAAAAGACCTCTGGAGGTACAGCTGCCACCTCCAGAAGTTCTCTGATGACTCCGTCATTGTGGGCCATGTGTCTGAGGGAAATGAGCTGGAGTACCAGTCAGTCATCACAGACTTCGTGGACTGGTGTGAGTGCAACCACTTGTGTCTCAATACCAGTAAGATGAAGGAGATGGTCATCGACTTCAGGAGGAAACCACCACCACATCCACCAGTGAACATCCAGGGGGAGGATATAAACCCTCAATCTCAATTCTCTTTGTACCCCTTCCCCTTCCGCTTGGCCCTACCTCTACCCCTATGCCTACCCCTTTAAAACAAGGGGTAAGGTGAAGGGGTATGCCTCTAGCCCTATGAACTGAGACACCGCTCCGCCTTAGGAGAAAAAAAAAACTGCCAGTGTCAAACTGCCGTCTTCACTTTTTGTTAACATGGCAACCAAAATGCAACTTGTTGCAGTAGCCTGTTTGCTCTTTTTATTTTCTCGCCTTTCTGCGTAAATGCAAAGAAATAGAAGTCATCGCAGATTTCTTTGACGCATTGCAATCATGTCATGTTAATTAATTTAATTAATTTGTAATGTATAATAATAATATTATTATTATTAATAATTAATTGATTAGTATTTGTTAATGTTAATGATACTAGTAATTAATCAATAATAATAATTATTATTTGATTAATCATTAATTGATTGATTAGTAATTAATGAATTAGTAATTAAAATTATTTATGATAATTTATTAATTTATATAGTGCCAAATCATGACTAATCGCCTCAAGGCGCTTCACAAACATCATTTAAAAGCAGAATAAAATGAAATAAGATTAAAACACAATAAAAAAAAATTAAAACATAAATAAGTAAAAGAAGTAAATAATAAAATAATAAAAAAGACACACAATTATAAAATACTAATGATAAAACAGGAAAACTGTTTATTTATTTAAAATAAATAAACACGAAATATATCAGTCTGTGTGCAATGAATGTATACATTATACAAGTTTCACTTTTTGAATGGAATTACTGAAATAAATCAACTTTTTCATGATATTCTAATTATATAACCAGCACCTGTATGGTATGTTATGGGCTGCATCTAGTTCTGTTAACCTATATTTCTTTTTCACATTCTCCCATTTTTGCATCCAGCCCTATTTCCTTTAGAAATTTCCTTGACAAATAATAGCAGTCCTATTAGGACGTCAGGTTATGTATGTATATACATGTATATGTGCGTCTGTATATATTTTCCAACTTAATCCCATTGATGAACTTCTCATTTTCTGCCTGAAAGCTTATTAGGAGACGAGTGTGTTCAGGGCTCCTGTTTGTTTACTAATACACACACATTACAGACCACTCCTCCCACAAGGCGTGCTCACAGGCGAATGACGCAGCTGACAGGCGTGGAAAAACTCACGCATGCGCACGAAGGTTCAAGCTTGGCTGACTAAAACATATGAATCAAATCCATATGGTTTTTGAAAAAAATAATAGGTCGGATACTTTCTAATATGACCTCGTATTTGTCAGCTCAAGAAAAGCACAACAGGCCAGGAAATAAATAAGACTAATTTGAGAGCTTGTGAATGTTATCACAAGTTGCAATTGGTGAATTTTATGGGATGCTATTCCTGTGTGCACCATCATCCCAAAAATGGCTTATTTTGATGGACACATTAAATTACCTTGCAGCTGCTCATGTGCAACAATTTCAGATAGAATTATGCATCACCTGATTAAAAAAAGATACATCCAGCGATATTATTTTTGTATTTAATGGCACCATGCCAGGTCTGTTGTGGTTGCTCCCATCATGTATTGAATTAATTTTATTTATTCATTGTCTTTTGACAATTTATTTTTTTGTACTGTATCAGGCTGAATGGTCTGGAACTGCAGGACACAAATGCACGACTCAAGCAACAGCTCTGGCGTGGTCAAACCAACAGGCTGGAGGTCAGGTACACACAAAGAGGCAGGCAGAACTTTGGAACGCAAGGACAGAGCTGGATTGAGAGCACAAGGCACGACAAACTGGCAAGAGACAAACACACCCAGTGAGTTTAAATAACTGCAGGTGGTAATCAGCAAATCAGGGACAGGTGTGCATGGAAAGCACCAGAACAAGGCGTGGCCAGAGAAAGAGAGAGAGAAGCACCCAGCAAGAGAAGAAGCCAACCAAACCCAATGAAATGCAAAAATAACTAACAGCACAAAAGAACAAACAACCCAGAACACCAAGCAAAACTCAAACCATGACAACTTGTGTTTATCTCTCCCAACAGTCATATGTTTGGGAGCCAGTGTGACTACCTATAGTTATTAAACTACAGGTAGCCACACTGGCTACCTGTAGTTTAATAACTTTTCTTGCAGTTCTTCAATTTTCTAGAGTCTGTGTAACCGAGCAATGCCGACATCTGTGAGAGCATTATTCACCCACATGACCAGCAAATATTCAGTGATGCTGCATGGAGTCCTGACTTCCCAAAGGAACTGCAGAGGAGATGCACAGACTGCAGAGCTGGTGTTAAGCCTCAGTCACATGGCACTAAGGAAGGACAATAAAGCCCTAAAGAAACAAGAATTCTGGACTTTTGTTGACTTTCGGAGGCATCATATAACCTTCGTTCAGCTTCATTCCTTCAGCTGGCGCTTCATCAGAATTTTCAAACTGTTGAAAAAGTTGAACGAATACCGCCGACAACCTCAATTCATCCATATTTCGTTTTGCTTTCGTTCTTGACAGTTTCTTATCGTTTGCCGAGTTTTCATAACATTAGCATTTCATTTGAATGTCATCCAACTTCGTTCAACCTCTCAAGTCTGACATATTGATGAAGGTTGACAAACGTAACAATATCTAACCGAATCAATAACTAAAGGTTTGATGAGCTGAATGAAACATCCTTGTATCACTAGTGAATTGTTCATTTTGGGGATGAAAAAGCAACATTTTCATACAGAAACAATAGCGTTAAGAACGTTTTATCAACTACTTTAATCAAACACATATTTCAACTGTTTGTGGCTGGCCTGCGTGTGCCTGCGTGTGCATGTCTTCAGGAGTGGCCTTCATCTGACACAGACAGTTCCCCATGGCACATGCATCAGCCATGGGCTAAAGTGTACAACAAGGTGCAGACATGCTGCAAGAAATCAGAATGTGAAGACAAACAAAACTTCTTGTTGTGATAGTGCAGCAAATAACTGAAACAATACTTCACATGGTGATACAAGCACCAAATCCAGCACAAATTCTCCTTAGACATTGCTGTTTTGAAAAACGACCAGCCACTTGAATTTTCAATAGGCGGCCATGTAGGGGTCAATTGAAGAATTACACAGTGGTTAAAATATAAAAATGCTCCAATCATATTGAAAACTATACATATTGTTTGTCTGATCATAAAGATTCCTAAAAGGTATCATTGGACTATCTATGACTGAATTTTATGGGGTAAAAACCTTATGAATTGTGACAAAGGTCAATTTCAGTTTGCACAGGGGTCAAACGTTAAAGTTGCTCCAATTTTAGTAAAACTTGGATTAATAAATGGAATAGTTTTGACTGTGTTGACTGCTTGGTCTCTAAAGTAAAGGTCAAATAATGTTGACGTCCATTGAATTCTATGATATGTGACGTAACGTGATAACTAAGCATGATACATGGTGCAAAATATTCCTTTTTGAAACCCTATTAACTCAGCCAATAATTTTCATCACCTTTAAACAAAATTGGAGCAACTCTAACTTTTGACCCCTGTACAAACTGAAACTGAACTTTGTCACCATTCTTGTTTTTACCCCATAACTCTATAGAATTAGCCATAGATAGTCCAAACTATACCTTTTTGGAATCTTTACAATCAGACAAATAATGTGGTATAATTTTCAATATGACTGGAGCATTTTTATATTTTGACCCCTTTGTAATTCTTCAATTGAATTATGTGAAGCGCCTTGGTGCGACTTTGTCGTGATTTGGCGCTATATAAATTAATAAATTAAATTAAATTAAATTGACCCCGACATGGCTGCCAATTGAAAATTCAAGTGGCTCGTCCGTTTTTTTCAAAGAATATTATCTAAGGTGTATGAGGTCTGTGATTAAAAAAAAGTGGTCCTTTTTATTTTTTTCAAAAAATAAATGGATTTGATTCATATGTTTTTACGTCAGACAAGCTTGAACCCTCGTGCGCATGCGTGAGTTTTGTCATGCCTGTCAGTGACGCCATTCGCCTGTGGGCAGGCTTTGAGTGAAGTGTGGACTCCCCCTCCCGTCGGAATCTCTTTGTCTGAGACGCTGCAGGGAGACGGCGTGCGTTGCTTTATCAAATTTTTTCAGGACCTGTGAGGGATATCCGTGTGGACACTATTCGAGAAATTCAGCTGGTTTTCGGTGTAAAGTTTAACGGCTGATGAGAGATTGTGGAGTTTCTTTCGCTTTAAGCACAGCCCACAAAGGGGATCGGCGCGGCGTGGTCGGAGGTGGCGTCCGTCTGGCTGTTTCGAGCTTAAAACATCCTAATTTAAAACTCTGTTCACCCAGGACATCGTCAGAGAACAGAGAAGTTTCAGAAGAGGCCGGCATGAGGAGTTTATGCGGACATTCCACTGTTAAAGGAGATTTTGTAATAAAAGAACGTGCGGACGAATTTGCCGAGTCGGGTCCGTGACAACACCCCCAAATCTGTTCATGCCGCCACAGGAAAAACACCTCCGTGTTGAGTATCTGAGAAATTGTTTAACAGCTGGGCATGTTCCAACTTGTCCGTTAAGGTTTCCAACGGAGGTGTTTTTCCTGTGGCGACCCCCCGCAGTCGGGTCCGGCCTGACATGCGAATCTGCCCGCACGTTCTTTCATTACAAAATCTCCTTTAACAGTGGAATGTCTGGATAAACTCCTGATCCTGAATTCTTCTGAAAGTTCTTTGTTATCTCACGACGTCTTGGGTCCACAGAGCCTGAAATTAGGAAGTTTTCAGCTTGAAACAGCAAGACGACACCGCCTCGGAGCACAGATCACCATCAGGCGCCGTGGGCCGTCCTTATGGCGACAGTAAAACTCCAAACTCTCTCATCAGCCATTAAAATTTTCACCGAAAACCAGCTGAATTTATCGAATGGTGTCCACTCAGTTGTGCCTTACAGTTTTTGAAAAAAAATTTTATCAACAAAGCAGCAGTCTCTGAGCCATTCCTAAACAATGAAAAAATCGACGAGAGGGTGGGCCACTCCTCACTCAAAGACTGCCCACAGGCGAATGACGTAACCGACAGGCGTGAAAAAATTCTCGCATGCCCACGAGGGTTCAAGCATGTCTCATGTAATCACACGTGATTCAAATCCATATAGTTTTGAAAAAATAATAAGGTCCGTTACTTTTCTCACAGACCTCATACTTTTGCCAAATTCGGTGCTTGTATCACCATTTGTTGGATTCCTCTGTAAATATTCTGTTATCTGCTGCACTATGAAAACAAACAAATCTCTCACCTGTTGTCACACACACTATAAGTACTACTGTGGAAATGAGGACAAGGCTGGCTGTGCTCGGTTTTATACCCACTTCGTCACGTCATTGTGAATTTTTCATTTTGATTTTGTTTAAAGTGTCGAGTTTGACGTTCGCTTCATTTGTCTTCATTAGTTTCAGTTTTGTTTCATTCCTTTTTTCGCTCTTGATTCGCAGGCTTTTCAGTGAAGAGAACGTGCAGGATCTTTTGTGGATTTTTTCTCATGATTTGTGACTTTTTTGACTTTTTATCCTTAGTCCACCCTAAGTCCTGTGTGACCCCTTAGCAGCGAGTAAAGAGGAAGAAATGTAAACCTGCTATCCCGCCACTCATCATGTTGATGTGAAGAAGCAAATGTTATACTCAACAAAATATAACGCAACACTTTTGGTTTTGCTCCCATTTTGTATGAGATGAACTCAAAGATCTAAAACCTTTTCCACATACACAATATCACCATTTCCCTCAAATATTGTTCACAAACCAGTCTAAATCTGTGATAGTGAGCACTTCTCCTTTGCTGAGATAATCCATCCCACCTCACAGGTGTGCCATATCAAGATGCTGATTAGACACCATGATTAGTGCACAGGTGTGCTTTAGACTGTCCACAATAAAAGGCCACTCTGAAAGGTGCAGTTTTATCACACAGCACAATGCCACAGATGTCGCAAGATTTGAGGGAGCGTGCAATTGGCATGCTGACAGCAGGAATGTCAACCAGAGCTGTTGCTCGTGTATTGAATGTTCATTTCTCTACCATAAGCCGTCTCCAAAGGCGTTTCAGAGAATTTGGCAGTACATCCAACCAGCCTCACAACCGCAGACCACGTGTAACCACACCAGCCCAGGACCTCCACATCCAGCATGTTCACCTCCAAGATCGTCTGAGACCAGCCACTCGGACAGCTGCTGAAACAATCGGTTTGCATAACCAAAGAATTTTCTGCACAAACTGTCAGAAACCGTCTCAGGAAGCTCATCTGCATGCTCGTCATCCTCATCGGGGTCTCGACCTGACTCCAGTTCGTCGTCGTAACCGACTTGAGTGGGCAAATGCTCACATTCGCTGGCGTTTGGCACGTTGGAGAGGTGTTCTCTTCAACTCTATGCGAAGGAGATGTGTTGCAGTGCATGAGGCAAATGGTGGTCACACCAGATACTGACTGGTATCCCCCCTCAATAAAACAAAACTGCACCTTTCAGAGTGGCCTTTTATTGTGGGCAGTCTAAGGCACACCTGTGCACTAATCATGGTGTCTAATCAGCATCTTGGTATGGCACACCTGTGAGGTGGGATGGATTATCTCAGCAAAGGAGAAGTGCTCACTATCACAGATTTAGACTGGTTTGTGAACAATATTTGAGGGAAATGGTGAAATTGTGTATGTGGAAAAAGTTTTAGATCTTTGAGTTCATCTCATACAAAATGGGAGCAAAACCAAAAGTGTTGTGTTTATATTTTTGTTGAGTGTATATAGTCCCTGAGGCCCATTGGTGCCCGTGCTTGTCCCTGGATTCTGTCGCATAAAATCTTGCTCTACTGATTAACACCTTGAGGTGTAATATTGGTGAAGTGTGATATTTTGTTTCACTGAGACATATTTGCATTAGCTCAGGTTTTTTAAATTATGCCCTTTAACCCTCCAGTGACCGAGTGGGGTCATTAATGACCCCGGGTGTATATTTTTGTGCACCATTTTTGGAAAAAAGTTTGCTGAATTTGTCAATCTATTTGGTCTGCATTTGTTGATAGAATTTTGCAAGGATCAGCCAAGCCAAGATAAAGTATTGACATATTTGCTCATTACCGGTTCTTTTATATTTGATGCAAAAATTATCCTACCATATTAGCCACTAAAATAGCTTGGTCGCTTGAAGGCTAAATGCATTCATTCATTTTCAAAGCCTGTTGGTTGCAGTGGCAGTAGACCAAGCATCGCATCACACACTTCCCTATCCTCAGCAAAGTCCAGTAATTCTTCTCGCAGATGGCTTGGGAACGCCTTGGTTCCCAAGCCATCTTGGTAAATATAATAACTCTCTCTCTCTCTCTCTCTCTCTCTCTCTCTCTCTCTCTCTCTCTCTCTCTCTCTCTCTCTCTATATATATATATATATACGAGGTCTGTCAATAAAGCAACGGTCCTTTTTATTTTTTTCAAAAACTATGGATTTCATTCATATGTTTTTACGTCAGACAGCTTGAACCCTCGTGCGCATGCGTGAGTTTTTCCACGCCTGTCGGTGACGTCATTCGCCTTGAGCACTCCTTGTGGGAGGAGTCGTCCAGCCCCTCGTCGGAATTCCTTTGTCTGAGAAGTTGCTGAGAGGCTGGCGCTTTGTTTGATCAAAATGTTTTCTAAACCTGTGAGACACATCGAAGTGGACATGGTTCGAAAAATTAAGCTGGTTTTCAGTGAAAATTTTAACAGCTGATGAGAGATTTTGAGGTGATTCTGTTGCTTTAAGGACTTTTCACGGTGCGAGACGTCGCTCAGCGCTCTCAGGCAGCGTCATCAGCCTGTTTCAAGCTTAAAACCTCCACATTTCAGGCTCTATTGATCCAGGACGTCGTGAGAGAACAGAGAAGTTTCAGAAGAAGTCGGTTTCAGCATTTTTATCCGGATATTCCACTGTTAAAGGAGATTTTTTTAATGAAAGACGTGCGGACGGGTCCGCGCGTCGGGACGCAGCCGACGCGGCGGCACAGGAAAAACACCTCTGTGTTGATAGCCATTTGTAAAATCCAGGCGGCTTTTGATGGCTTTCAGTGGAGTGAGTATATGAGAAATTGTTTATTAGCTGGAGATGTTCCAACTTGTCCTCAAGGCTTCCAACAGAGGTGTTTTTCCTGTGGCGGAGCGTCGCGGCGGCTCCGAGCCGACGCTGCAATCCGCCCGCACGTCTTTCATTAAAAAAATCTCCTTTAACAGTGGAATATCCGGATAAAATGCTGAACCGACTTCTTCTGAAACTTCTCTTTCTCTCACGACGTCCTGGATCAATAAAGCCTGAAATGTGGAGGTTTCAGCTTGAAACAGGCTGATGACGCTGCTGAGAGCGCTGCACGACGTCTCGCACCGTGAAAAGTCCTTAAAGCGACAGAATCACCTCAAAATCTCTCATCAGCTGTTAAAATTTTCACTGAAGACCAGCTTAATTTTTCGAACCATGTCCACTTCGATGTGTCTCACAGGTTTAGAAAAAATTTTGATCAAACAACGCGCCAGTCTCTCAGCAACTTCTCAGACAAAGGAATTCCGATGAGGGCTGGACGACTCCTCCCACAAGGAGTGCTCACAGGCGAATGACGTCACCGACAGGCGTGGAAAAACCACGCATGCGCACGAGGGTTCAAGCATGTCTGACGTAAAAACATATGAATGAAATCCATATAGTTTTTGAAAAAAATAAAAAGGACCTATACTTTATGGACAGCCCTCGTATATATATATATATATATATATATATATATATATATATATATATATATATATATATATATATATATATATATATATACATACAGTGTTGTGAAAGTAACTTTGACAAGTTACTTTTTTAGTTGCTTTATACAGTTACTTTATGCAGTTACTTCATTCACAGCTTCATGCAATTACTTTATTAGAATCTGCTGGAAACTTGCAACTAATAAGTAATGTAACTAGTAATCTAACTTGGTTACTGTTAAGATTGAGCAATCAGCAAAGTACCTAATAGTTACTTTTCTGAATACTAAATCTTAAAAATAACCAAGTTAGATTATGAGTTACTTTATTAATTACATTCAGCAGCTGCCGACAAGTTGTCAGCAGCTAATAATGAAGTAACTGTAAAATATAACTGTATGAAGTAACTTTTCAATGTTACTTTCCCAACATTATATATATATATATATATACGAGGGCTGTCAATAAAGTTACGGTCCTTTTTATTTTTTTCAAAAACTATATGGATTTCATTCATATGTTTTTACGTCAGACATGCTTGAACCCTCGTGCGCATGCGTGAGTTTTTCCACGCCTGTCGGTGACGTCATTCGCCTGTGAGCACTCCTTGTGGGAGGAGTCGTCCAGCCCCTCATCGGAATTCCTTTGTCTGAGAAGTTGCTGAGAGACTGGCGCGTTGTTTGATCAAAATTTTTTCTAAACCTGTGAGACACATCGAAGTGGACACGGTTCGAAAAATTAAGCTGGTTTTCAGTGAAAATTTTAACGGCTGATGAGAGATTTTGAGGTGATTCTGTCGCTTTAAGGACTTTTCACGGTGCGAGACGTCGCGCAGCGCTCTCAGGCGGCGTCATCAGCCTGTTCAAGCTGAAAACCTCCACATTTCAGGCTCTATTGATCCAGGACGTCGTGAGAGAACAGAGAAGTTTCAGAAGAAGTCGGTTTCAGCATTTTATCCAGATATTCCATTGTTAAAGGAGATTTTTTTAATGAAAGACGTGCGGACGGGTCCGCGCGTCGGGACGCAGCCGCCGCGACGCTCCGCCACAGGAAAAACACCTCTGTTGAAAGCCTTAAGGACAAGTTGGAACATGTCCTGCCTGTTAAACAATTTCTCATATACTCACTCCACTGAAAGCCATCAAAAGCCGCCTGGATTTTACAAATGGTTATCAACACGGAGGTGTTTTTCCTGTGCCGCCGCACCGCGTCGGCTGCGTCCCGACGCGCGGATCCGTCCGCACGTCTTTCATTAAAAAAAATCTCCTTTAACAGTGGAATATCCGGATAAAATGCTGAAACCGACTTCTTCTGAAACTTCTCTGTTCTCTCACGACGTCCTGGATCAATAGAGCCTGAAATGTGGAGGTTTTCAGCTTGAACAGGCTGATGACGGCGGCTGAGAGCGCTGAGCGACGTCTCGCACCGTGAAAAGTCCTTAAAGCGACAGAATCACCTCAAAATCTCTCATCAGCCGTTAAAATTTTCACTGAAAACCAGCTTAATTTTTCGAACCGTGTCCACTTCGATGTGTCTCACAGGTTTAGAAAAAATTTTGATCAAACAACGCGCCAGTCTCTCAGCAACTTCTCAGACAAAGGAATTCCGACGAGGGGCTGGACGACTCCTCCCACAAGGAGTGCTCACAGGCGAATGACGTCACCGACAGGCGTGGAAAAACTCTCGCATGCGCACGAGGGTTCAAGCATGTCTGACGTAAAAACATATGAATGAAATCCATATAGTTTTTGAAAAAAATAAAAAGGACCCTTACTTTATTGACAGCCCTCGTATATATATATATATATATATATATATATATATATATATATATATGCTAAAGTCCCTTGAATGGAATATTCAGTTCACAGTACACTTCCCCCATTTGCTATGTCTTAAACATTAGCAAATTGTACGTATTAGTTGTCATTTTGACAATAGAATGTCAACAGATTCTACCTCAGATCTATTCACCAACCTTCCTATGGCCTTCCATTTATGCTGGTTTTAGGACTGTTATGTCATGTTAGGTTGCTTCAAGGGAGTTGTCTTCAGAGCAGGATGTTGGCTTATAACAATGTTAGCATCTACAGTTGTGGTCAGCAAATTACATACGCTCATAATAGTCATGAATGTCATTGTAATTTTGAGTTGTTAATCATGTCTTTGTTCTTTTGTTTGGGTGGAATGATTGTACAACAAACATTATCAATGACTTGAAAAAAAGAATTGGGGGCACAAATTTGAATTCATTTGGAGCTTCTCTAATCCACATAGTGTCAAAATTATACATACAGGCTCAAATATGTACATACACCCCCACTAATATTTGGTGAAATGTCCCTTAGCAAGCTGGTCGAGCTAGATGGTTTTGGTAGCCATCAACAAATTTCTGGCATACTCCTGGCTGAATATTTGACCACTCTTCATTGCAGAATTAGTAGAGTTCATTTAAATTGGTTGATTTCTTGGCACAGACCTGTCTTTTAAGAATTGGGTTTTGGGAAGACCATTCAAGAAGGTTACTGTTAGCCTGCTTTAACCAACCCATATTATTGTCCTGTTGGAACATCCAGTTGTGGCCAACTGTCTAACTGTTGATTTGAGGTAATGTTGAACAATTTGAAGGTAGTCCTCCTTCTCCATTATTCCATCCACTTTGTGCAATGCACCAATCCCACTGGCAGCAAGACAACATCAGAGCATGATGCTACCACCACCATGCTTGACAGTTGGTATAGTGTTCTCAGGTTTGAAAGCCTCACCTTTACTCCTCCAAACATATCTCTTATCATTGTGGCCAAATAAGGTCAACCTTTGTCTCTGACCATAAAATGTTTCACCAGAAGGTATTTGGCTTGTCCATGTGGTGAGCTGCAAACTTCAATCTATCTTGAAGGAGCAAGGGCTTCTTTCTTGGTTGGCACCCTCTCAATCCATGGCGATTTAAAACCTGCTTTACTGTGGACGGTAACTGTGGTGTTCCAGCAGTTTCCAGTTCATGGCAGGCCTGGCCTTGGTCGTTCCTGCGTTATTTCGAAACATCCCAACCAGTTTTGTCATATCTGAAGATGAGCGTTTAAGTCTCCTTCCAGACCTCAACTACACAGATTGAATCTACTGACAGCCAAGTTCCCATACATGAAACCAGGTTCGGTTACCATGAAAGCCACCTGCAGGCGCCCCAAGGCTGCACCCAAAGAGATGTGCTTTAATTCAAGAGCCTACACTACCCCTTTTCACATTTTCTCATCTTGTCCAAGGAGAAGAGGGAAGCCCAGGGCACATCGGCCAAAAACAGAGGCAGATTAGGAAATGAAAGACCTAGAGACAGAGAGAGAGAGAGAGAAAGAGAGAGAGGAGAGAGAGAGAGAGAGGAGAGAGAGAGAGAGAGAGGAGAGAGAGAGAGAGAGAGATGGTGTAATCTTGCCCTTGTGAAGGAAAGTTTCTGTCTCACGGACATTAGCCTGCTTGTGGGAATGTGTCCATTGTGGTCACTATTTGCCTTACACCATCAGCTGATGCAGAGGTAGCTGTGACATCAGTCCTGATGCTTTCATTACATCACTGAGGACTGTAATCATACCACACAGGACACAACATGGGCTGCATTTAATCAGTGCTGTCCAGAGACAACAGAGGTGGGCCGAAGTCACTGTCAAGTCATTCTCAAGTCATGAATCGGTGTCTCAAGTCAAGTCTCAAGTCAGCTTACAAACAAGTGGTGGTCATTAGAACTTGAGACTTGACTTGAGACTTGCTGATTCATGACTTGAGAATGACTTGCTGGTGATGTCGTCCAACCTCTGAGAAACAACAAAACAGCAGACCTCTTGTGTGCACCATAGACCTACCTTGAAGAAATTAAAAGACAGCGATCACATAAGCTCAATGGGCGAGTAAGTTTTAAACGCTTTACTTCAGCAGATCAAACATGTTACACCTAAGGCACGTGTTTTATTGCAGCACCAGGCATCACAGCTGAATAAAGAGCTCCACTGTCATGTCACACAGGGAGCCATCTGTTCAGACGCCATTTGTAATTTCCCACGATGTTTCAGGCAGGACACACAAAGGTGACAAGTTACTCAAAACGTACCACAGTTTCGTGTGGTTGTGGTATTTTTATTCATCATGACATTTTATTATAAAAAATATGTTGTCTTTACTTGGCAGTGAGTAGAGTTTTTGTTTTTCTTATAATATTGTCTCTGTACATCACTATAGTAGAGTGGAAATGAAACAGTAAAGATGTACGTGTACTGTAGACTTTGAGCTTTAATTCAAGGGGTTTTACCTGTTTGTATTTCATTCCTTCACAATATGGTCTTCATCAGTTTTGAGTAGGCACAGAATTCCCAGTGGTGGGCACAGATAACCAAAAAATTAACTTCGATAACAGATAATCAGATAACTGAAAAGTTATCTTTGATAAAGATAAAACACTAAATCACCCAAAAATGTATCAGAAGTTACAGATAACCGATAACTTCCAATATTATCTCTGGCACATTTACAACTACTAGTAAAACAAATTTAATAGCTTCTAGTAATATTAAAAGTAATAAGAGACCTAAACAATGAGACCACACTTTGTTCTTTCAACATTTTGCCCCTGCTGGAAGCTCTTGTTTACTACAGCGCTCCCAGCACAGAGGCACCCCAAGAGCAGCCATAAGATCAGTTCTCTATCAATTACAATGCTCCGGTCAGGCGAAGGTCTTGAAAAATAGTCATGCTGAGTTATGGTTTTGATTTATAAATAACATTAATACCGATAGAATAACTCCATTAATGTCAATTCTGCCATTTGTACAAAGTTAAAATATAACATATATCTTTTAATGTTGAATAATGCACTAATTCTGAGGTTTTGTAACAGACAGATCGCAAAGGATTTTGGGTAAAAGTGCCTCTGCTAAACACTGATTGGTTCAGTCATTCATTATGTAAACCAATATGTTAATGTGACGTCTGTCGTGTGTTGGTGTTTAAAGATAAATGTGCTTTTGTAAAATATTCCATTTTTTATTTGTAAAAACAGGCATTTTTATGGAACCCTGCAAGTGTCATTGCAAAATGTTTTGCATGTGGAGAGAATGTGCGCATGTTTTATGATGTTGTAAAACGTGTTTTACACTGTGCAAGATGATTTTTCATGCAGGAATTTTTTGGACCGAGTTTCAGGTTAATCGTGCGTCCTGCATCGTGTAGTGTACGTGGAGTATCAAGCTGCGGTCAACATCTGACAACCACCTCCTGATCGCCGATCGTATGGTCGAATGAGAATCAAACCTGTTTGATATATTATTGTGGTCGGCCGTCGTGAGGGTTTCCTGCTAATGAAAAAGCTACAAACACCAAACGCTTGCACTGTGCCTGTGCAAACACTGCAGAGCTGTCTTGTAATGTTATTATTATTATTATTATTATTATTATTTTGCTTTTGTTTTGTTTTTAAACTTCATTTGTCTGCAGAGGCTTGAGATGCTTTTCATACAAGCAGTTCTCTTCTGTTAGCAGAGGGTATAACTGTGCATCTGTTACAAAACTTTTAACAGGTGGGTGCTGAACTGATTTTAAATTTTAAAAATGCTTGTCACTGTTCGGCTTTGTTTATCGGTTTAAACGTTATCGGACAAAAATTAATCGGAAGATAATTGGTCTGATAATGGTTTTTAAAGTTATCTAAAAAGATAATCTGATAATGAAAACATTATCGTCGATAATTATCTATTATCGGAAGTGGGCCCACCACTGAGAATTCCCCCATAAGTGTCTATACTGAATTGTGAATTACAAATATTAGACTGTATAAATAGCCTGTCTGACATTAATAAATGGTAAAAACAATGCCCTGTTTTACCTAAGACATGAAAACCTAACAGCTATGAGAGTCCAACAGTGCGGAACGCATGTGAGTCGCAGGTTGTTTGCAGAGTTTAAATAAGTGTGATTTCATGTCATGGTGACTGTCTTCATTTTGCTGCAGTTACAGTAAACCACAGCCTGAATGGAAGAAGTGCAGCTGCTCCTTGCTTACACAAACTGTTTAAAAAAAGGACCCTCACAGAGAGACTGGAGCTCCCGCTGTCCCTGTCACACAGCCGTACAACCTTCTACTCTGCTACAAACAGTCAGTGCAATTAGTGCACACAAAAATGTCTGTCCATGTTAAGAGTTGTCATCTTTGCCCTGTGTAGCCATGATCCCATGGAACTGAGTAATGCTCTCAAAGCACATGCACAGCCAAGGTGGCTGAAAGTCCATATGTACAGAAAAATAATGAGTATTCCAACTGTTGTTGGTATAAAGTTTTCAGTTTTGCTCGTTTTCTCTTTTTTCTAGTTGTCATGATTTTGACAAAAACTATTTTTTATTCAGTGATACTGTTCATATTGCAATTTAAAACAACAGTTAAGTATTTTACAAAATATTATGTATAACAATGGACACCTTGTTTTCATTCAGGACCACAGACAAAAGTTGCTTATTTTCATTATTCATGAAGTTACTTTTAAAGCAGAGGTGGTGGTCAAAATAAAAATCACTTCCTAAGGGCCCCTTCACACATAACACAATTTAAGTCAACTAGCGCACGAAGGAGGAATTGCATGCCAATTGTGAAAAATAGGAGCTGCCTCCAACACCTCGTACACCTGTTGCTGCAATTATTCACACACACCAGCAGCTGAAAGAGTGTGCCCTGTGAGAGAGCATTTGATCCCTCTCACGGCAGATGTCAGCCAAATTCCAGCTGATACACACGAACATCCAACACCACTCGTTCGGCACTTGGAAAATGTGTGGCCATTTGCACTGTCAGCAGGAAAATAGTGAGCAGAGGACCACAGAGGGCCACTGGATGTGAAATTTGTCTAAGTGCCCCCACAAGTGTGGCGTTGTAAAAAGCAACACACGTGGTGTGCATGTGTATTGCGCATGTGTCACACCCCCACACACACATGTGGCATGCAGGGAAAGAGCACACTTGCATGACATGCTGATATGTAATTACAGACATGATCACATGGGTGCCGGACAGCCACGTCTGAGCGCACACAACTGGGCTGCAGCAGTCTGCCGACTGCTACATGTGAAACAGACCATCAGATCATGCAGCAACCGATCTGAATGTCACATGTGTCCAGCCCGACGCGTGTCCATCAGAACACCTGCGCCGCAGGACCATGACAATATGTCAAGCCAACAGTGCCACAAATATACCACTTTCAGTCACATATCACCAAAAATACGCTGTAACAAATGCTGTGTTGTCAGTTATTACGGCGCCTTTATTCTCTCTTTAAAAAAAAAGTTTATCTCCTTGTTGATCTTAGACATTTTACACTCCTGTTATAAGACAGTGATTGTAGCGCAGCGGTAAAGTTCTTGTCTGGTAATCTGAGCTTTAGTAAATTGCAGGTTCGAATCCTGCAAGTGGTATTTATTTTTTTATTTGACCAGAATTATTTAACCGCAGGGTTCTGTATTGTGTCCCCTTTTATTTGTTACTGATATCAACCCAGTGATTTTCACTAATTATACAGCTGTTTTTTAATTTTTCTCCACATTAGCGGCGCGATGTGGTGCAAAACATCCAAGCTGCTCGCACTGTGTTCGTATACATGCACGAACCTGCACGAAATTGTCGCAGATGGGTCGTTCAAGCTTGTGCGATTGTACGTCCCTCAGGACAGCAGGTGGATGGTTCGTGGTTCCCCATTTCATGTTTGGTTCACTGGTTGTCTTCCGGTTTCTGCGTCGTGTTATGTGTGAAGGGGCCCATATTCTAGGCAATGTTTCCTGCCAATTCATTTCTCTGAATCAAATTTATTTGACTTTTTGGTGATCAGGTTATGAACTCTGGTGTCCCCACCCATTCAAATACAGAAGCTGAAGGGTTTTAACCATGCTCAGGCTCCCCAGAACCATTTGTTGAAAAAAAGTCTGAAGGACCTAAATGACATTCTGAGGTGCTTCAAGGCATATGAGAGGCAAATAAAGAAAAATGCTTGAAAAAGCGGGGGATCTGAGGGGGGGCGGAGCTCCCCCTTCAGAAGCTGAAGGGTTTTAGCCATGCTCATGCTCCCCAGAACAATTTTACTGAAAAAATCTACAGGACCCAAATGACATGGTCATTAATGTCGGCAACATGAAACATTATTTTCATGAATACCTTTAATAAACCCTTATGTGTGTCATTGAAGCCTACAATAGTTTATCAATAACAAATTGTGTCAGTCTATTTAAAATACCTTCATTGGGAGACCTTCATACACCCAAGCAATTTTTAACTATGTTTATCACATACAATCGACAAGATATATTTGCATCAACCTGCGTCGATGTTTGGTCCAAGGCTTTGCCTTAGTTATATTACCTATGATTACTTAGTTTGTTTAACTACTCCAGGTATAGCTAACATCTTGACTGTTTCAGTGAAACTCCACTGTGGTGATGTTTTGAAGCAAAATTACAAAAATCATTATTGTCTAGATGTATTTGGACAGTAATTACAAAAATCATTACTGTCTACATGTATTTGGACAGTAATGATTTTTGTAATTTTGCTTCAAAACATCACCACAATGGCCAGCAGTGTGATTGGATATGGCAAGCAAGTTGAGACAAATAAAAGTGGCATTTCTGTATTTTCACCTTCTTTTTCTGTCTGTCTCTGGTGCTACTGCACTCCCTACTTTAATCTCTTCTGGGCACAATTTTTGATTGTATCAGTATTTATCAGTCTTTCCAATGGCTCCCTATCCTGTCTCTTATCCTTTTAATTTCATTGTGTTTCTTCTCTAATGGAATTCTGAAGCTATCCATTAAGGTGGTCTTGTTTTTCAGGTTATTTGATGTCTGTACCTGCCTCTCTCAGGCTCGATGTGCTTCACTTTTTCCAAATATTCTTGCGTGAGCACTAACATTTTTTGCCTTACCTTTCATTTTGCTTGGCTTGATGCGCAGTCTTTTTGTGCATCATGTGATGGCAACTCTCTTCCCCCCATTCCTCTTCAACTTTGACCCTCTCACCTTTACTACACATGCTGCATTTTCTCACAACCACAATTAATTACAAAATTATATAATTATAATATAAAAATGAGTATAGGTATTCGGAACCATTACCATTGCAAAGTCAGTATTAGCCTTTATTGCATATTCCCTTTTTGGATTTTATTTATTTATTTATTTTAACTTTATAGTGTCAACTCTGCAGTGTGGATTTTCCTTATTTACTTGATTCACAAGTCAAATAATCTGCACTGATAACTGGACTAGACACAACCCGTGTTGATTACTGCCAGCTTTCTTCACTCAAATCATCAGTTAAATAGAATTGAGTCAGCAGTGTTGACAAAAATGTCTCACCCAGTAGCACACAAAGCCATGGCAAGAAGAAGGTGACTGAAATACATTAGCATATCATAAGAACCCGGTAATATGGGAGGATGGATGATGCCAGAGATCACTGATAAAAAAAAAATGACTGTATCCTGGCTGTGGTATGGCGAAAGAAAGCCCAAAAAGCTGGAGTTGTACATGTTGTAAATGGACTGCATTTATATAGTGCTTTTTCTATCTGCATCAGACGCTCAAAGCGTTTTACAAATAATACCTATTGATAGTCCTGACAGCTTAAGTGCACCATCCACCCCATACCGAGGCTGAATCGTCAGGTTAGAGATGTCAGCCAATGTTAAATGTATACTTAGGCCAGAGTATCTGACATTGCTACACCTTAGGGTGCTGGCATCACACACAATGCAACAATCTGAGCTAATAAAGATGGACATAGAGAGGACTTGTGACTTCCCCAAAAGATGTCAGAATCGATTAAATTCTTTTTGGTCCCCTCCCCTCTTGCTCAACTGGTATTCTTCCACCAGTTTGTCTTGTCTGTGGCAAGACAGGTAAACGCCTGAAAAAATAGTGAGGTTGAATACTTGGGATCATGTCAGAACTTTGAGGCTTGTGAGAAAATACAGGACACAGCTAAAAAAGTTAATGATAAGAGTATGTTGCTGAAATTTATTGGAACTGGCTTGATTGTAAAAGAGGCCAAATAATATCATTCCTGTAAATGTGCCTACCTGATGTCTGCTAGCAGAGCTGCCAATAAAGAGCAGCCCGTTGGTGATGAAAAGGATAATACTTCCTGTGTAGCTCTTGACAACATTTATGCATAGATTGAAAGATCTGATATAACAATCAACCAGAACTGATTACATTAATTTATGGGCATTATTTAGGCTTTTGCATGTCAACTGAGGAAGCTCCTTTGCAAAGTACTCATAGTCTTGTGTGCAATATTATGAATAACTTTAAATGCCATGTAAAAATTGAAGCACCCCTTGGAAAAAAGTCAGGTAACATCATTTAACGAAGGAAAGGCGATGTAACACAGTGATAAACATACCACTGTCCCAGCTTTTTTGAAACATGTTGCAGGCATCCATTTTAAAATGAGCAAATATTTGCACAAAAACAATAAAGTTTATCAGTTTGAATATTAAATATCTTGTCTTTGTGGTCTATTTAATTGACTATACAGTAGTGTTCAGAATAATAGTAGTGCTATGTGACTAAAAAGATTAGTCCAGGTTTTGAGTATATTTCTTAATGTTACATGGGAAACAAGGTACCAGTAAATTCAGTAAATTCTCACAAATCCAACAAGACCAAGCATTCATGATATGCACACTCTTAAGGCTATGAAATTGGGCTATTCGTAAAAAAAAAAGTAGAAAAGGGGGTGTTCACAATAATAGTAGCATCTGCTGGTGATGCTATAAACTCAAAACTATTATGTTCAAACTGCATTTTTAGCAATCCTGTGAATCACTAAATCAAAATCAAATCAATTTTATTTATATAGCGCCAAATCACAACAAACAGTTGCCCCAAGGTGCTTTATATTGTAAGGCAAAGCCATACAATAATTACGGAAAAACCCCAACTGTCAAAACGACCCCCTGTGAGCAAGCACTTGGCGACAGTGGGAAGGAAAAACTCCCTTTTAACAGGAAGAAACCTCCAGCAGAACCAGGCTCAGGGAGGGGCAGTCTTCTGCTGGGACTGGTTGGGGCTGAGGGAGAGAACCAGGAAAAAGACATGTTGTGGAGGGGAGCAGAGATCAATCACTAATGATTAAATGCAGAGTGGTGCATACAGAGCAAAAAGAGAAAGAAACACTCAGTGCATCATGGGAACCCCCCAGCAGTCTACGTCAATAGCAGCATAACTAAGGGATGGTTCAGGGTCACCTGATCCAGCCCTAACTATAAGCTTTAGCAAAAAGGAAAGTTTTAAGCCTAATCTTAAAAGTAGAGAGGGTGTCTGTCTCCCTGATCCGAATTGGGAGCTGGTTCCAGAGGAGAGGAGCCTGAAAGCTGAAGGCTCTGCCTCCCATTCTACTCTTACAAACCCTAGGAACTACAAGTAAGCCTGCAGTCTGAGAGCGAAGCGCTCTATTAGGGTGATATGGTACTATGAGGTCCCTAAGATAAGATGGGACCTGATTATTCAAAACCTTATAAGTAAGAAGAAGAATTTTAAATTCTATTCTAGAATTAACAGGAAGCCAATGAAGAGAGGCCAATATGGGTGAGATATGCTCTCTCCTTCTAGTCCCTGTCAGCACTCTAGCTGCAGCATTTTGAATTAACTGAAGGCTTTTCAGGGAACTTTTAGGACAACCTGATAATGAATTACAATAGTCCAGCCTAGAGGAAATAAATGCATGAATTAGTTTTTCAGCATCACTCTGAGACAAGACCTTTCTAATTTTAGAGATATTGCGCAAATGCAAAAAAGCAGTCCTACATATTTCTTTAATATGCACATTGAATGACATATCCTGATCAAAAATGACTCCAAGATTTCTCACAGTATTACTAGAGGTCAGGGTAATGCCATCCAGAGTAAGGATCTGGTTAGACACCATGTTTCTAAGATTTGTGGGGCCAAGTACAATAACTTCAGTTTTATCTGAGTTTAAAAGCAGGAAATTAGAGGTCATCCATGTCTTTATGTCTGTAAGACAATCCTGCAGTTTAGCTAATTGGTGTGTGTCCTCTGGCTTCATGGATAGATAAAGCTGGGTATCATCTGCGTAACAATGAAAATGCTGCAATGCTGTCTAATAATACTGCCTAAGGGAAGCATTTATAAAGTGAATAAAATTGGTCCTAGCACAGAATCTTGTGGAACTCCATAATTAACCTTAGTCTGTGAAGAAGATTCCCCATTTACATGAACAAATTGTAATCTATTAGATAAATATGATTCAAACCACCGCAGCGCAGTGCCTTTAATACCTATGGCATGCTCTAATCTCTGTAATAAAATTTTATGGTCAACAGTATCAAAAGCAACACTGAGGTCTAACAGAACAAGCACAGAGATGAGTCCACTGTCTGAGGCCATAAGAAGATCATTTGTTACCATCACTAATGCTGTTTCTGTACTATGCTGAACAGGGGCGTAGGTTTGCATATGGACCATAGGGACAAGTCACAACCAATATTTTGGGATGGCAAAATAGTCCCTACCAATATTTAGAATTTTTTTTATATAACAAAATCATTCACTATTTTTTTGCGAACTCGATACTATAATTTTAGTCGTCACGTTTTGTGTTTTCGACGTGCCAGAGTGACAGGGTTACCCATGTTGCAATTTCATTAGCTCACGTTCTTCTCACATGGACGTAAACAAAGCGCATCTCGTGGCAGGCAGTGCTTAATTTGTAAAGTGGGAGGTCCCAGAGCGCAGAGGATGGGTGGCTCCGGTGTAGTGTTGCCAGATGTACGATAATTATCGTATTTGTACGATAGTTTTGCCCTCTGTACGATGTACGATCAATAAATGTACGATCAATAAATGTACGATCAATAATGGGAAAAAATCCAATATGTACGATAATTTCAGTTGGTTGCCCAAACACGCATCTCTCTCTGACACCCAAGAATCATTTTGCAGGTGTTGCACTCAGGCGGCATCAAATGCTGGCTTTGGGCGACCGGGACAGTCATTTGAACGCCCGCCCCCTCTCCATACAAAGTAATGAGTTCCCATCCAATCTTTACCGTGACAGGAAGATTCCCCAACCAACATCTTTTTTTTTTTTTCGAAACTTTATTTCAACAAATGCAATAACAAACGAACAAAACACAAGAGCAAAGAGATATACAAGAAGAATAAAAAAAAGTTAAAGTTCCTTATGGAGGTGTCAACATTTCTTTCTGTGTTCAACAAAATCTGCACAAGTGGCCATGGCATCGGATGACGACAGCGACCTCGAGGTTGAATTCGACTCTTTCTAGTCTGGTAATTAACACGTTTGTGTCCCTTCACAGAAAAAAAAAATCTTTCTAGTCTGGTAGTGCATTTGCTTGTGCATTTGCGTTCTTTTTGTGCCATAGTTTCCCCATTACTATAATTACTGTTTAAAAATGTGACATAAAATTCTTTGTAAATTAAAAAAAAAAAACGCTAAAATAGCTACGTTGTATGCGTTTTGTTTGTGTACGATAATTTCTCCCAAAATACGATAATTTTGAGGTTTTGGTACGATAGTTTCATATTTCATATCTGGCAACACTGCTCCGGTGCAGAAAAACAAGAAGGGCGGGGGCTTGCGAACAATGCTGTGCGCCACACTTAAAATAAACTGCACACCCACACAAACATGCACGCACACCTTCACAAATGACACTAACACCCTGCCTTTTCCTCAAAAATTACTACATTTATGTTTGCTGTCTGTCTCTGAACTTTTCTGTCACTTTTGCGCTCTTTTTCATACTTTTCCCTCGTTTCAAAAGTCACCGAACGCACTTTACCGTAATATATGCAACATATAGCATACTGGTGGAAAGCATGGGTTCTTGGCTTGCTGTCAGTGTTGAAATTCTTCAGCGTGAGGGCTTACATGAGAACTTACGGTAATGAGAATCAGCGGCGCACTAGTGTGAAACTTCCATGTTTTTCCTCTGCGTTATGACATCACAGGCTTATGTTTACTGTAATACACCATATATATCATTGTAAAGCCCTTTTTTTTTGTTGGCAAATTAGGTTGCCAGATACCTACAACTGCATTATTGATGAAGAGAATAGATTATACATCTTGGTTGCAAAAACGTTTTTTTTTTGTTAGCTCCACAAGTATTTTTTTTGTTGTCTTGTTCTCTCAGGTGTAGGCCTATAGAATAGATTCGTGATTTTGGGTGCAATTTTGTTATTTATTTGTTTGTCTACACACACACTGCCTACACACTTAATAATGTAAATAAAGTGTTAAATTATTCAGCATTATGTCGTCATATGTTATGTATTATGCTGTACTTGTGCGTCTAATGGTATGAGTGGGTTAGGGGGTGGTGGTGGTGGGCAGGGGGGCGGGGGGGTGGTATTGTCCCTACCAAAGCTGAGACCAAACCTACGCCCTTGATGCTGAATTCTAAACCCTGACTGAAACTCTTCAAATAGACTATTCCTCTGCAGATGATCAGTTAGCTGTTTTACAACTACCCTTTCAAGAATTTTTGAGAGAAAAGGAAGGTTGGAGATTGGCCTATAATTAGCTAAGATAGCTGGGTCAAGTGATGGCTTTTTAAGTAATGGTTTAATTACTGCCACCTTAAAAGCCTGTGGTACATAGCCAACTAATAAAGACAGATTGATCATATTTAAGATTGAGGCATTAATTAATGGTAGGGCTTCCTTGAGCAGCCTGGTAGGAATGGGGTCTAATAGACATGTTGATGGTTTGGAGGAAGTAACTAATGAAAATAACTCAGACAGAACAATCGGAGAGAAAGAGTCTAACCAAATATCGGCATCACTGAAAGCAGCCAAAGAGAACGATATGTCTTTTGGATGGTTATGAGTAATTTTTTCTCTAATAGTTAAAATTTTATTAGCAAAGAAAGTCATGAAGTCATTACTAGTTAAAGTTAAAGGAATACTCGGCTCAATAGAGCTCTGACACTTTGTCAGCCTGGCTACAGTGCTGAAAAGAAACCTGGGGTTGTTCTTATTTTCTTCAATTAGTGATGAGTAGTAAGAAGTCCTAGCTTTACGGAGGGCTTTTTTATAGAGCAACAGACTCTTTTTCCAGGCTAAGTGAAGATCTTCTAAATTAATGAGACGTCATTCCCTCTCCAACTTACGGGTTATCTGCTTTAAGCTGCGAGTTTGTGAGTTATACCACGGAGTCAGGCACTTCTGATTTAAGGCTCTCTTTTTCAGAGGAGCTACAGCATCCAAAGTTGTCCTCAATGAGGATATAAAACTACTGATGAGATAAACTATCTCACTCACAGAGTTTAGGTAGCTACTCTGCCCTGTGTTGGTATATGGCATTGGAGAACATAAAGAAGGAATCATATCCTTAAACCTAGTTACAGCGCTTTCTGAAAGACTTCTACTGTAATGAAACTTATTCCCCACTGCTGGGTAGTCCATCAGAGTAAATGTAAATGTTATTAAGAAATGATCAGACAGAAGGGGGTTTTCAGGGAATACTGTTAAGTCTTCAATTTCCATACCATAAGTCAGAACAAGATCTAAGGTATGATTAAAGTGCTGGGTGGACTCATTTACATTTTGAGCAAAGCCAATCGAGTCTAACAATAGATTAAATGCAGTGTTAAGGCTGTCATTCTCAGCATCTGTGTGGATGTTAAAATCGCCCACTATAATTATCTTATCTGAGCTAAGCACTAAGTCAGACAAAAGGTCCGAAAATTCACAGAGAAACTCACAGTAACGACCAGGTGGACAATAGATAGCAACAAATAAAACTGGTTTTTGGGACTTCCAATTTGGATGGACAAGACTAAGAGTCAAGCTTTCAAATGAATTAAAGCTCTGTCTGGGTTTTTGATTAATTAATAAGCTGGAGTGGAAGATTGCTGCTAATCCTCCGCCTCGGCCCGTGCTACGAGCATTCTGGCAGTTAGTGTGACTCGGGGGTGTTGACTCATTTAAACTAACGTATTCATCCTGCTGTAACCAGGTTTCTGTAAGGCAGAATAAATCAATATGTTGATCAATTATTATATCATTTACTAGCAGGGACTTAGAAGAGAGAGATCTAATGTTTAATAGACCACATTTAACTGTTTTAGTCTGTGGTGCAGTTGAAGGTGCTATATTATTTTTTCTTTTTGAATTTTTATGCTTAAATAGATTTTTGCTGGTTATTGGTGGTCTGGGAGCAGGTACCGTCTCTACGGGGATGGGGTAATGAGGGGATGGCAGGGGGAGAGAAGCTGCAGAGAGGTTTGTAAGACTACAACTCTGCTTCCTGGTCCCAACCCTGGATAGTCACGGTTTGGAGGATTTAAGAAAATTGGCCAGATTTCTAGAAATGAGAGATGCTCCATCCAAAGTGGGATGGATGACTTCTCTCCTAACAAGAACAGGTTTTCCCCAGAAGCTTTGCCAATTATCTATGAAGCCCACCTCATTTTTTGGACACCACTCAGACAACCAGCAATTCAGGGAGAACATGCGGCTAAACATGTCACTCCCGGTCCGATTGGGGAGGGGCCCAGAGAAAACTACAGAGTCCGACATTGTTTTTGCAAAGTTACACACCGATTCAATATTAATTTTAGTGTCCTCCGATTGGCGTAACCGGGTGTCATTACTGCCGACGTGAATTACAATCTGACCAAATTTACGCTTAGCCTTAGCCAGCAGTTTCAAATTTCCTTCAATGTTGCCTGCTCTGGCCCCCGGAAGACATTTGACTATGGTTGCTGGTGTCGCTAACTTCACATTTCTCAAAACAGAGTTGCCAATAACCAGAGTTTGTTCCTCGGCAGGTGTGTCGCCGAGTGGGGAAAAACGGTTAGAGATGTGAACGGGTTGGCGGTGTACACGGGGCTTCTGTTTAGGACTACGCTTCCTCCTCATAGTCACCCAGTCGGTCTGCTTTCCCGTCTGCTCGGGATCTGCTGGAGGGGAACTAACGGCGGCTAAGCTACCTTGGTCCACACCGACTACAGGGGCCTGGCTAGCTGTAGGATTTTCCAAGGTGCGGAGCCGAGTCTCTAATTCGCCCAGCCTGGCCTCCAAAGCTACGAATAAGCTACACTTATTACAAGTACCATTACTGCTAAAGGAGGCCGAGGAATAACTAAACATTTCACACCCAGAGCAGAAAAGTGCGGGAGAGACAGGAGAAGCCGCCATGCTAAACCGGCTAAGAGCTAGTAGCTGCGCTAAGCTAGTGGATTCCTAAAAACACACAAAGTGAATAATGTGTAAATAATTTAGAGGTGATTCAGCAGAGGGAGTGCTTTAGTTAAGTCACGTGAAGATTACACTGTGAAACAAATCGTTATCTAGTTAACTAGATCAATCTAACTGCGCAGATTAAACAGCTAACAGATACAGCAAAATACCACTGTGCTCCGGAACAGGAAGTGATACAATACCGCAGTGAGAGCCAACCACCAGTAGAGGCAGTAGAGTAAACTACTAAACTAGTATTTAGTTGTATAACCACAGTTTTTCATGATTTCTTCACATCTGCGAGGCATTAATTTTGTTGGTTTGGATTTTGCTTGTTTACTAGTGTGCTTGGGGTCATTGTCTTGTTGAAACACCCATTTCAAGGGCATGTCCTCTTCAGCATAAGGCAACATGACCTCTTCAAATATTTTGACATATCCAAACTGATCCATGATACCTGGTATGAGATATATAGGCCCAACACCATAGTAGGAGAAACATGCCCATATCATAATGATTGCACCACCATACTTCACTGTCTTCACTATGAACTGTGGCTTCTAACTGTCACAGCACTTACAGGTAACTCCAGACTGTCTCTGATCATCCTGGAGCTGATCAATGGGTGCGCCTTTGCCATTCTGATTACTCTTCTATCCATTTTGATGGTTGTTTTCCATTTTCTTCCATGCGTCTGTTTTTTTTTTTTTTGTCCATTTTAAAGCGTTGGAGATCACTGTAGATGAACAGCCTATAATTTTTTGCACCTGCGTATAAGGGTTCCCATCTCCAATCAACATTTTAATCAAACTACGCTGTTCTTCTGAACAATGTCTTGAATGTTCCATTTTCCTCAGGTTTTCAAAGAGAAAAGCATGTTCAACAGGTGCTGGCTTCATCCTTAAATAGGGGACACCTGATTCACACCTGTTTGTTCCACAAAATTGACGAACTCACTGACTGAATGCCACACTACTATTATTGTGAACACCCCCTTTTCTACTTTTTTTTTTTACTAATAGTGTTGGGAAAGTGTCGTAACACGGACCCACAACAGGGGGCGCAAATGAACGGACAATGGATAAGAAAAGGAGTAACAATTTAATGTTGTGAAAGTACACAAAGGAATACAAACAGAAATAATGGGTGCCAATTGTACACAAGAGGACTGTGGGCAGGCTCGAAGATAGGAGACCTCTGATGATCGAAGAGCCGGAGCCCACACCGCTTCCACCACCAACGGCCTGAAGAACACCGGAGCCGCCAAGTCCTGAGTCCCCAGGTGGTCTCTGTCCTCCGTTGTCGGCCCTGGTACTGCTGGCAGACAAGAAACAGAAGGCGGTGAGTGTGAGTCCTCACACCCAGCAACCTTTACACTCAATTCCTCCGGGAGGGAAAGCCTCCACCTCCAGATACGTTTTCTCTCGTGCAGCTCCTGTTTGTCCCTCTTCTGGATCTCCACAGGAATGCGGCTGCACACAGAACAATGTTAGACAATCGGTAATTCAGCAGAGAAGGTTACCTCTAGTGGTAGATGATTTCTCGGCGAGGAGGTGGAGTTGTAATCCGCTTCTTATGAGGTGGGTGATGAGAGACAGCTGGTGTGGTTGACAAGTGACAGCTGTCACTTCCAATGGCTCCGGCACCCTCTCATGCTTGAAGCCCGCACTCCAAGCAGGGCGCCGACTGGTGGTGGTGGGCCAGCAGTACGTCCTCTTCAGCGGCCCACACAACAGGACCCCCCCCTCCACGGGCGCCTCCTGGCGCCCGACCAGGCTTGTCCGGGTGTCGGTGGTAGAAATCGACCAGAAGGGCCGGGTCCAGGATGAAGCTCCTCTTCACCCAGGAGCGTTCTTCGGGTCCGTAACCCTCCCAGTCCACCAAGTACTGAAAACCCCGGCCCTTCCGACGGACGTCCAGGAGCCGACGAACAGTCCATGCCGGCTCCCCGTCGATGATTCGGGCAGGAGGTGGTTCGGGTCCAGGGGTGCAGAGTGGTGAGGCGTGGTATGGCTTGAGTCTAGAGACATGAAAAACCGGATGGATCCGCAGTGAAGCCGGGAGTGTCAGCTTCACTGCGGCCGGACTGAGGATTTTGGCGATGGGGAATGGCCCAATGAAACGGTCCTTCAGTTTCTGGGATGTCACCTGGAGCGGGATGTCCTTGGTGGATAACCACACCTCCTGCCCCGGTTGGTATGCAGGGGCCGGGGAACGCCGGCGATCTGCATGGGTCTTGGCCCTCGTCCGGGCCCGCAACAGGGCAGAACGGGCGGTCCGCCACACCCGGCGGCACCTCCGCAGGTGGGCCTGGACCGAGGGTACCCCGACCTCTCCCTCCACAAGTGGGAATAATGGGGGCTGGTAGCCCAGACACGCTTCAAAAGGGGAGAGGCCGGTGGCAGATGACACTTGGCTGTTGTGAGCGTACTCGATCCAGGCCAGATGGTTACTCCAGGCCGCCGGATGCGCGGAGGTGACACAGCGAAGGGCCTGTTCTAGGTCCTGGTTCGCCCGCTCTGCCTGGCCGTTCGTCTGTGGGTGATACCCGGACGAGAGACGTACGGTGGCCCCCAGCTCCTTACAAAAACTCCTCCAGACCTGCGAGGAGAACTGGGGACCACGATCCGAGACGATGTCCGACGGTATCCCATGCAGACGCACGACGTGGTGGACCAGGAGGTCTGCTGTCTCCTGGGCCGTTGGGAGCTTTGGGAGGGCCACAAAGTGGGTCGCCTTGGAGAACCGGTCCACTATCGTCAGTATGGCGGTGTTGCCCTGGGACGGCGGGAGGCCCGTGACGAAGTCCAGGCCGATGTGGGACCAGGGGCGATGAGGCACAGGCAGGGGTTGGAGGAGACCCCTGGTCTTGTGATGGTCCGCCTTGCCCCTGGCACAGGTGGTACAGGCCTGGACGTAGTCCCGGACGTCGGCTTCCAGTGACGCCCACCAGAAGCGCTGCTGGACTACTGCCACGGTCCTACGCACTCCGGGATGACAGGAGAGCTTGGATCCGTGGCAGAAGTCCAAGACGGCAGCCCTAGCCTCTGGTGGGACGTAAAGTTTGTTCTTCGGACCGTCTCCCGGGTCCGGGTTCCTTGCCTGGGCCTCCCGGACGGTCTCCTCCACGTCCCAGGTGAGGGTGGCCACGACAGTGGACTCAGGAAGGATGGTGTCGATGGGGTCCGACAACTCAGCCTTGGCCTCCTCTTCGTGCACCCGGGACAGTGCATCGGATCGTTGATTCCTAGTCCCGGGGCGGTAGGTGATCCGGAAGTCAAAGCGTGCGAAGAACAGGGACCAGCGGGCTTGCCTGGGGTTCAGCCGCTTGGCGGTCCGGATGTACTCCAGGTTCCGGTGGTCTGTAAAAACCGTGAAAGGCTCCGTAGCTCCCTCCAACAGGTGTCTCCACTCTTCCAGAGCCTCCTTCACCGCGAGGAGTTCTCAATTGCCCACGTCATAATTCCGCTCAGTGGGGGTCAACCTGCGGGAAAAGTAGGCACAAGGATGGAGAACCTTATCAGACTCCCCGCTCTGGGACAGCACGGCTCCTATTCCTGAGTCTGAGGCGTCCACCTCCACTACAAACTGGCGAGTAGGATCAGGCTGCACCAGAACTGGCGCAGACGAAAACCGGCGTTTCAACTCCCTAAACGCGGCCTCGCACCGGTCCGACCAGGTGAAGGGGACTTTAGTGGAGGTCAGGGCGGTCAGGGGGCTAACAACCTGACTGTAACCCTTAACGAACCTCCTGTAGAAGTTTGCAAAGCCGAGGAACTGTTGCAGCTTCCTACGGCTTTTTGGTTGGGGCCAATCCCTCACCGCCGCAACCTTGGCCGGATCCGGGGCGACGGAGTTGGAGGAGATGATAAACCCCAGGAAGGACAAAGAAGTGCGGTGAAACTCACACTTCTCGCCCTTCACAAACAACCGGTTTTCTAACAACCGCTGTAGGACCTGACGTACATGCCGGACATGGGTCTCAGGGTCCGGGGAAAAGATGAGTATATCATCCAGATATACGAAGACAAACCGATGCAGGAAGTCCCGCAAGACGTCGTTAACCAATGCTTGGAACGTCGCGGGCGCATTGGTGAGACCAAATGGCATGACCAGGTACTCAAAATGACCTAACGGGGTGTTAAATGCCGTCTTCCATTCGTCTCCCTTCCGGATCCGAACTAGGTGGTACGCATTCCTAAGATCAAGTTTGGTGAATATTGGGCTCCATGCAGGGGTGTGAACACCGAATCCAAGAGGGGCAATGGGTATCGATTGCGAACCGTGATCTCGTTCAACCCCCTGTAATCGATGCATGGACGGAGTCCGCCGTCTTTCTTGCCCACAAAAAAGAAACCAGCACCCATCGGGGAGGTGGAGTTCCAGATCAACCCGGCGGCTAAGGAGTCCCGGATGTAGGTCTCCATTGATTCGCGTTCCGGACGTGAGAGGTTGTACAGTCTACTGGACGGGTACTCAACGTCCGGAATCAAATCAATGGCACAATCGTACGGTCGGTGCGGTGGAAGAGTGAGTGCCAGATCTTTGCTGAAGACGTCAGCCAGATCATGGTATTCCACGGGCACCGCCGTCAGATTGGGAGGGACTTTAACCTCCTCCTTAGCCGTGATCCCGGGAGGAACCGAGGATCCTAAACACTCCCGGTGGCAGGCTTCGCTCCACTGCACCACTGCCCCAGACGGCCAATCAATCCGGGGATTGTGCTTCACCATCCAAGGAAAACCCAAAATCACTCGGGAGGTAGAAGGTGTCACGTAAAACACGATCTCCTCCCTGTGATTCCCAGACACAACCAGAGTCACGGGCTGGGTCCGGTGTGTAATTAACGGGAGTAGAGTGCCATCTAGTGCCCGTACCTTCAAAGGCGAAGGCAGAGCCACTAGAGGGAGCCCCACTTCCTTTGCCCATCTGCTATCCAACAGATTCCCTTCGGACCCCGTGTCCACCAGTGCTGGGGCGTGAAGGGTTAAATCCCCACTCAGGATTATCACTGGGATTCGTGCTGATCTGCGGGGTCTCCCCGTGTACAAGTTATGGCCCACCCTTGGCCCAGTTTCTAAGGGCGGGCGTTGGTGTTTGACCGTTTGGGGCAGTCTTTTAACATGTGTTCACATGAGCCACAGTAAAAACACTCCCCGCGGGCCAGCCTCCTTTGTCTGACATCAGATCTCACTTTGGCCCTGCTCGTGTCCATAGCTTCGTCAGCAGGGGGAGCTGTTGCCACACGGAGCCCACTGGCAATGGAGCGTGGGGACGACGTCACCCTTTCTGACCCGGAAGAGAGAGGGACGGCTTGTGCCCGGCCACGCCCCCCGGCCTGCTCCCGACGGTGTTCATTTAAGCGGTTGTCTAAGCGTATAACCAGATTGACAAGCCCGTCGAAATCCTGCGGTTCGTCCTCAGCCAGTAAATGCTCCTTCAGTACTGGAGACAGTCCGCTTATGAAGGCAGCGCGGAGCGCAACGTCATTCCAGCCAGACCTCGCAGCCGCGATGCGGAAGTCGACAGCGTAATCAGCTGCGCTCCGACGCCCCTGTCTCAGTGACAGCAGCACGGTCGAGGCAGTCTCGCCTCTGTTGGGATGATCAAACACTTGTTTGAATTCCCGTATAAACTCAGCGTATGATGTCAGAAGCCATGAATCCTGTTCCCAGAGCGCTGTAGCCCAAGCGCGTGCCTCACCTCGAAGCAGATTAATTACATAAGCCACCCGGGTGGCGTGTAATGCGTACATAACTGGACGCTGGGCAAAAACGAGCGAACACTGCATTAGGAAGTCTGCGCACGTTTCCACACAGCCTCCGTACGGTTCGGGAGGACTTATGTAAGCTTCAGGGGACGGTGGGGGGGGTAGTTGAACGGCCAGTGGAACATCTATATTAGGCTCCGGGCCAGCAGGAGGAGACACTGCAGCGACGCTCGACTCGCGTGCTTCCACTCTGGCGTTGAGAGCCTCCATCCTCCGACTGAGGATTGCATTTTGCTCAGTTACCAGCTGTAACTGAGCAGTGAAAGCGGTAAGGATTTGCTGCAGATCACTTACCACACCTCCTGCTGACGCCCGCGCTCCTTGTTCTCCCATTGGCTGTTCAAGCTGTGGTTGACGCCCCTCGGGATCCATGACGAATGGCCGAGAAATCCTGTTGGGAAAGTGTCGTAACACGGACCCACAACAGGGGCGCAAATGAACGGACAATGGATAAGAAAAGGAGTAACAATTTAATGTTGTGAAAGTACACAACGGAATACAAACAGAAATAATGGGTGCCAATTGTACACAAGAGGACTGTGGGCAGGCTCGAAGATAGGAGACCTCTGATGATCGAAGAGCCGGAGCCCACACCGCTTCCACCACCAACGGCCTGAAGAACACCGGAGCCGCCAAGTCCTGAGTCCCCAGGTGGTCTCTGTCCTCCGTTGTCGGCCCTGGTACTGCTGGCAGACAAGAAACAGAAGGCGGTGAGTGTGAGTCCTCACACCCAGCAACCTTTATACTCAATTCCTCCGGGAGGGAAAGCCTCCACCTCCAGATACGTTTTCTCTCGTGCAGCTCCTGTTTGTCCCTCTTCTGGATCTCCACAGGAATGCGGCTGCACACAGAACAATGTTAGACAATCGATAATTCAGCAGAGAAGGTTACCTCTAGTGGTAGATGATTTCTCGGCGAGGAGGTGGAGTTGTAATCCGCTTCTTATGAGGTGGGTGATGAGAGACAGCTGGTGTGGTTGACAAGTGACAGCTGTCACTTCCAATGGCTCCGGCGCCCTCTCATGCTTGAAGCCCGCACTCCAAGCAGGGCGCCGACTGGTGGTGGTGGGCCAGCAGTACCTCCTCTTCAGCGGCCCACACAACAAATAGCCCAATTTCATAGCCTTAAGAGTGTGCATATCATGAATGCTTGGTCTTGTTGGATTTGTGAGAATCTAATGAATCTACTGGTACCTTGTTTCCCATGTAACAATAAGAAATATACTCAAAACCTGGATTAATCTTTTTAGTCACATAGCACTACTATTATTCTGAACACTACTGTAGGTTGAAGAGGATTTGCAAATCACTGTATTCTGTTGTTATTTACATTTTACACAACATCCCAACTTCATTGGAATTGGGGTTGTAAGTCATGGCGACTGCAATCAGGGGGCTTCGCACTGCTTGTGACAACTTTCTGAGTACTTGGTGAGGGGCCAAAACCTCAAGCAGTCAGCAGCAAAACTGGGTCTGGGTCATCGCTTTGTCTTCCAACACACACGACCCAAAACATATGTCTCTCCTGATGAAGAACTACCTCCAGAAGACCAACATGAATGTTATTGACAGGCCTGCACAAAGTCCTGACATGAGTCCCACTGAAAATCTGTGGGGTGAGTTGAAGATTAAGTTCCATGCCAGAAGACCATCTAATATAAGGAGTCTGAGAGATCCATCAAAGAAGAATGGACTGGGATTCCTTAGGAAACATTTCTGAGTTGCTGAAAACTACAACAAATGATTGTAGGTTGTTATCAAACAAAAAGGCCACAGAATTGACTATTAGCGTTGGGGGGCTAATAATTTTGACCCTGGTAGTTTTTGTTTTAGTGAAATAATTTTGTTTCTGTGTTCAAAAGTAAAATATTGCAAGCATCCAATATAAAACTAGGATGTTGAGAATTGCTATGTTGAAAATCCCTTCCTTTGTTAAAAAAGCAGTTGAAAGGGGGGCTAATAATTTTGCCCTCATCTGTAAAGCAAAATAAACCTTGTCAGTTACATTTTTGACTTCTGTTGATGTTTTATCCTTGCCTATAAACAACACTGAGAAGCATCTCTTTTGGAATAAAATGATGTTGAGACAGCAAAGAACACATAAAATACATGTGGCTATGCAAGATTTCATGATGTATGGAATATTTTCATTCTGGTGTTTTTGCAGAACTGCTGATCCACAGTCTGGAAGTGGCAATAAAAAAGTTCCTCTTTGCTGGCAACACAGCTGATTGGTTTGCTTCTTGCCTGAAAAATGAAAAATGACATTATATGACTCAGTCTAATGAAAACAATGATGTATGAGGCGGCAGTGGACATTTCATAATGTGTTAACTGATTACCTTGGGTTTCTTCCATTGCACTGGGTGGTGTTTTCCCTTGTAGTACTGGCAAATCGACAACAAGCAGCAATGACACTCTTCCTTATTGTCACCTTCCTAAAATAATGGCCTAAGTCATGTTTGGAAAATATGACTTAGGCCATTATTTTAGGAAGGTGACGTTATAAGAGCTTCATATTGTCAGTTAATGTAGCAAAACATTTATTGTACATCACAGTTGTGATGCACATTTCAGAGTAAACATGACATTATTGTCATAGCATCTCAGTATAACATATAAGCAAAGCCAATGGATAACTGTGCATTACAGTTTTACATCTATTTAGTCTTCGCTGTACAGTTGTGTTCAAAATAACAGCTGCGTGTTTAAAAAGTGAGTAAAGCTCAAAATCCCAATAATAGCTTTTATTTCCATACATGCAAATGCACTGGGAACACTGTACATTCTATTCCAAATCAAATCAAGAAAAAAAATGATCAAATTTGTTAATGCTTTACAGAAAGTGGAGAAAAAAGAATATTAGGTTGTTCAAAGAATATTGTCTGCATTTTTCTTTCTATGAAAAAACAGGTAGCCCTTATTTATGCACAAAGGCAGCAAATGTTGTACATGCTGGTTGTAGTGTATTTCTGAGTAACATGGATCATTCCAGACATTGATCACAAGAACAGCGTACCTTAACTAAAAAGTTGATTGCAGAAGGGCAAACATATAAAGAAGTGCAAAAAATGATAGGCTCCTCAGCTAAAATCAATCAATCAATCAATTTATTTATATATGGTACTATGAGGTCCCTAAGATAAGATGGGACCTGATTATTCAAAACCTTATAAGTAAGAAGAAGAATTTTAAATTCTATACTAGAATTAACAGGAAGCCAATGAAGAGAGGCCAATATGGGTGAGATATGCTCTCTCCTTCTAGTCCCCGTTAGTACTCTAGCTGCAGCATTTTGAATTAACTGAAGGCTTTTCAGGGAACTTTTAGGACAACCTGATAATAATGAAATACAATAGTCCAGCCTAGAGGAAATAAAGGCATGAATTAGTTTTTCAGCATCACTCTGAGACAAGACCTTTCTAATTTTAGATATATTGCGTAAATGCAAAAAAGCAGTCCTACATATTTGTTTAATATGCGCTTTGAATGACATATCCTGATCAAAAATGACTCCAAGATTTCTCACAGTATTACTAGAGGTCAGGGTAATGCCATCCAGAGTAAGGAACTGGTTAGATACCATGTTCTAAGATTTGTGGGCCAAGTACAATAACTTCAGTTTTATCTGAGTTTAAAAGCAGAAAATTAGAGGTCATCCATGTCTTTATGTCTGTAAGACAATCTGCAGTTTAGCTAATGGTGTGTGTCCCTCTGGCTTCAGGATAGATAAAGCTGGGTATCATATGCGTAACAATGAAAATTTAAGCAATGCCGTCTAATAATACTGCCTAAGGGAAGCATGTATAAAGTGAATAAAATTGGTCCTAGCACAGAACCTTGTGGAACTCCATAATTAACCTTAGTCTGTGAAGAAGATTCCCCATTTACATGAACAAATTGTAATCTATTAGATAAATATGATTCAACACCACCGCAGCGCAGTGCCTTTAATACCTATGGCATGCTCTAATCTCTGTAATAAAATTTTTATGGTCAACAGTATCAAAAGCAGCACTTGAGGTCTAACAGAACAAGCACAGAGATGAGTCCACTGTCCGAAGCATAAGAAGATCATTTGTAACCTTCACTAATGCTGTTTCTGTACTATGATGAATTCTAAAACCTGACTGAAACTCTTCAAATAGACCATTCCTCTGCAGATGATCAGTTAGCTGTTTTACAACTACCCTTTCAAGAATTTTTGAGAGAAAAGGAAGGTTGGAGATTGGCCTATAATTAGCTAAGATGCTGGGTCAAGTGATGGCTTTTTAAGTAATGGTTTAATTACTGCCACCTTAAAAGCCTGTGGTACATAGCCAACTAATAAAGATAGATTGATCATATTTAAGATCGAAGCATTAATTAATGGTAGGGCTTCCTTGAGCAGCCTGGTAGGAATGGGGTCTAACAGACATGTTGATGGTTTGGAGGAAGTAACTAATGAAAATAAGAAACCTGGGGCTGTTCTTATTTTCTTCAATTAGTAATGAGTAGTAAGATGTCCTAGCTTTACGGAGGGCTTTTTTATAGAGCAACAGACTCTTTTTCCAGGCTAAGTGAAGATCTTCTAAATTAGTGAGATGCCATTTCCTCTCCAACTTACGGGTTATCTGCTTTAAGCTGCGAGTTTGTGAGTTATACCACGGAGTCAGGCACTTCTGATTTAAAGCTCTCTTTTTCAGAGGAGCTACAGCATCCAAAGTTGTCTTCAATGAGGATGTAAAACTATTGACGAGATACTCTATCTCACTTACAGAGTTTAGGTAGCTACTCTGCACTGTGTTGGTATATGGCATTAGAGAACATAAAGAAGGAATTATATCCTTAAACCTAGTTACAGCACTTCTAGTGTAATGAAACTTATTCCCCACTGCTGGGTAGTCCATCAGAGTAAATGTAAATGTTATTAAGAAATGATCAGACAGAAGGGAGTTTTCAGGGAATACTGTTAAGTCTTCAATTTCCATACCATAAGTCAGAACAAGATCTAAGATATGATTAAAGTGGTGGGTCGACTCATTTACATTTTGAGCAAAGCCAATTGAGTCTAATAATAGATTAAATGCAGTGTTGAGGCTGTCATTCTCAGCATCTGTGTGGATGTTAAAATCGCCCACTATAATTATCTTATCTGAGCTAAGCACTAAGTCAGACAAAGGTCTGAAAATTCACAGAGAAACTCACAGTAACGACCAGGTGGACGATAGATAATAACAAATAAAACTGGTTTTTGGGACTTCCAATTTGGATGGACAAGACTAAGAGTCAAGCTTTCAAATGAATTAAAGCTCTGTCTGGGTTTTGATTAATTAATAAGCTGGAATGGAAGATTGCTGCTAATCCTCCACCTCGGCCCGTGCTACGAGCATTCTGGCAGTTAGTGTGACTCGGGGGAGTTGACTCATTTAAACTAACATATTCATCCTGCTGTAACCAGGTTTCTGTAAGGCAGAATAAATCAATATGTTGATCATTATTATATCATTTACTAACAGGGACTTAGAAGAGAGAGACCTAATGTTTAATAGACCACATTTAACTGTTTAAGTCTGTGGTGCAGTTGAAGGTGCTATATTATTTTTTCTTTTGAATTTTTATGCTTAAATAGATTTTTGCTGGTTATTGGTGGTCTGGGAGCAGGCACCATCTCTACGGGGATGGGGTAATGAGGGGATGGCAGGGGGAGAGAAGCTGCAGAGAGTTGTGTAAGACTACAACTCTGCTTCCTGGTCCCAACCCTGGATAGTCACGGTTTGGAGGATTTAAGAAAATTGGCCAGATTTCTAGAAATGAGAGCTGCTCCATCCAAAGTGGGATGGATGCCGTCTCTCCTAACAAGACCAGGTTTTCCCCAGAAGCTTTGCCAATTATCTATGAAGCCCACCTCATTTTTTGGACACCACTCAGACAGCCAGCAATTCAAAGAGAACATGCGGCTAAACATGTCACTCCCGGTCCGATTGGGGAGGGGCCCAGAGAAAACTACAGAGTCCGACATTGTTTTTGCAAAGTTACACACCGATTCATTGTTAATTTTAGTGACCTCCGATTGGCGTAACCGGGTGTCATTACTGCCGACGTGAATTACAGTCTTACCAAATTTACGCTTAGCCTTAGCCAGCAGTTTCAAATTTCCTTCAATGTCGCCTGCTCTGGCCCCCGGAAGACAATTGACTATGGTTGCTGGTGTCGCTAACTTCACATTTCTCAAAACAGAGTCGCCAATAACAAAATTTGATCCTCGGCGGGTGTGTCGTCGAGTGGGGAAAAACGGTTAGAAATGTGAACGGGTTGGCGGTGTACACGGGGCTTCTGTTTAGGGCTACACTTCCTCCTCACAGTCACCCAGTCAGCCTGCTTTCCCGGCTGCTCGGGATCTGCCAGAGGGAAACTAACGGCGGCTAAGCTACCTTGGTCCGCACCGACTACAGGGGCCTGGCTAGCTGTAGAATTTTCCACGGTGCGGAGCCGAGTCTCCAATTCGCCCAGCCTGGCCTCCAAAGCTACGAATAAGCTACACTTATTACAAGTACCATTACTGCTAAAGGAGGCAGAGGAATAACTAAACATTTCACACCCAGAGCAGAAAAGTGCGGGAGAGACAGGAGAAGCCGCCATGCTAAACCGGCTAAGAGCTAGTAGCTGCGCTAAGCTAGCGGATTCCTAAAAACACACAAAGTGAACAATGTGTAAATAATTTAGAGGTGATTCAGCAGACGGAGTGCTTTAGTTAAGGCACGTGAAGATTACACTGTGAAACAAATCGTTATCTAGGTAACTAGATCAATCTAATTGCGCAGATTAAACAGCTAACAGATACAGCAAAACACCGCTGTGCTCCAGAAAAGGAAGTGATACAATACCGCAGTGAGAGCCAACCACCAGTAGAGCAAAATGCAAAATGATCACAAATGCTTTAAAATGGGAAGCAAATCCAGAAAGATGTACAAAAAAATGGAAAACCACCATTCAAATGGTTAAAAGAATAGCCAGAATGGCCAGAAGACTCAGCCAATGATCAGCTCCAAGGTGATCAATGAAGGTCTAAAATTACCTTGAAGTACTGTAACAATCAGATTCTTACGTGAAGTCAAACTACGGACAAGAAGCTTCCGTAAACTCCCACTGTTGAAAAAACGACATGCTGAAGAGGTAACAATTTGCCAAACAACACACTGACTGACCGAAGGAGAAATGGCACTAATGGACTGATGAAAGCAAGATTGTTCTTGTTCTTCATGGCTCTCAAGTGAAGCCACAGTACACTGTGAAGACAGTGAAGCATGGTGGAGTAAGCATATGGTATGATATGGGGATGTTTATCATACCATGGTGTTGAGCCTATTTATCACATACCATGGATCACGGGTCAGTTTGAATACGTAGATCAAAATACTTGAAGAAGTTATGTTGCCTTATGCCAAAGAGGGAATGCCCTTGAAATGGATGTTTCAACAAGACAGTGACCCAAAACACACTATCAAGTGAGCAGCATCTTGGTTCCAGACCAACAACATTAACATTACGGAGTGGCCAGCCCATTCCCTGGACCTTATCCGTTAGAAACTTGTGCAGTGACATAAAGAAATGCTGTTTCTGAGGCAAAACCTAGAAATGCAGAGGAACTGTGGAATGTAGTCCAATTGTCCTGGGCTGGAACACCTGGTCACAGGTGCAGGACTTCAACTCCACGCAACATAGATGTAAAGCAATCAGAATCAGTGGTTCTACAACAAAATATTACTTCAGTGATTCAAAGGAAAGCTAAATCTTCAAGCTCTTTTCAGTTTGTACAGTAAATGTTTCAGTTTGTAAAGAAACATGCAGACACTACTGTGTTTTTAAACAGACTAACTAAACAGAAAATTACTATTTCTTCCATTTCTGAAAAAGTAATAATAAATTGGGCAATTTTTTCTTCATGTTTTGTTTTGAAATAGAATGTACAGTGTTCCCAATGCATTTGCATGTATGGTAATAAAAGCTATTATGAGGATTTTGAGCTTTACGCACATTTTAAAAACACTGCTATTATTTTGAACACAACTGTACTTTATGATGTTGCAGCTTTTCAGCTACTCAAATCAGTTTGAGTTTCTCTCAGAAACTGACTTTTGTTCATTTTTAAGATTGTGTGTAAAAGTGAGTCCCTTCGGCTGCTCCCTTGTTCACACTCAGGCTTGCCACAACAAATCTGAGGTGGCTCTTCATGTTTAACCCTCTGGGGCCGACACCGTCATATATTTGATGGCTAAGACCAAGCTTTACTAAATTAAATAACTTTTTAATGATATGAGATAGAAACTTACTTTTTTGTTTTTTGTTTTTTTTTTTTTTGCTGAAAAGTTAACTCCGCGGACTTTTGAGCCAGCCATCAGCCATCTTTGTACTCCTCACAGAAGCTGTGTGGTGACATGCGCATGTGAGTGTCCAATCGGAATTGGTTCACCGTCACATGGTTTTCCAAAATGCAATTGTAGGGCAGATTTACCTCACGCGAAAAGCCAAAGATCATTTCCAGGAGTGATATGTTACTAGTTGGCCCATTTGAATAGCCCCCTGGGTGCTCCAATGAGTACATACTATTGGGGTCCAATGCGTCTGCGCCATTACGCACAGCGATCAGTGAAAGCAAACGGAGCAGACGGAGAGCCTCTGATGACAATCTCACGTGCTCAAACAAAGAGTGTGTAACTATCAGGATTGCTCCACTAGTTTGCATGTGAATGTTACTGGATAACTCTGTTGCTTTCTCAGCGTAAAGCACTGTTTACCATATCAATGGAATGAGGGGGGAGGGCCGCTCCTCAGACTGTAAGGAGCCAAAGTGGGCTAAAGTGTGAATGAAAGCTGCTTTAGGGGCAGCACAGAACACTCCAAAACACAGTAGAACTTGCAATTTGTGATGTAATCTTTGTGTAATAGCAGACAGAAATTGCTGTGAGATGAAGACAAAAAAAAAAAAAAACCACATAGACCATGTTGTATATATTGTTCAAATGTGTTTATTGTTGAACCTTTTGTTGTACAGTCTTTCACACAAGACCTCAAATTGCCTTTATAAGGTGTCAGACAGTTGTTATTATAGTTTGCTGTGTGTTTTGAATAAATGTGTGTGGAAATTATTTCCGCTTTACTTTCCTTTCTTATTTCAGATTGTAAACCTTTATTTACACTTATAAAACCCAACAAAGCATATATATAATGAAAACACAGGTTGTCCTGAAAAAAGAGACATAAACTTGATTGTGCATGCAGGGAGGCGCTGTTAACAGCAATAATAAACATTTATGCCAGGCGAGTGAAACTGTCCAAAAAATGCCCTCGGACCCCAGAGGGTTACTTGGCACAAGTTCTACACCGGATGCACTCCACGTTACATGGAGAAATGTGGCAGGGGTGAGGTTTGAACCAAGAACCTTCCATACTGAAACCAAGTGCACTAACCACTTGCCCACCACCCCATAATTTTTTACGATGAGTTTTTCAAGTAAAGAGCAAATTTGTGAGTCCACATTTTCTGCTCAATGCCAAAAGTGTTTTTGTTAACTTAAATTTTTTTCTCCACAACTTTCTTTGCAAAGCCTTAAACTTTTTTCTAAATTCTTTCAAAGAGTTTAAATTGATCTTCCACAGGTTTTAGAAGCTGCCAGAGCATTTTTGACAACAAATGCATACCAGCTTGGGACTCCAACAAGGGCAGTCGCATCTCCTCCACTCTCCCTTTTCTCTGCTCTCTGCTTTAACCTTCAAGTCCCTACTTCACCAGACTGTGAATTCCTCAAATTATATTGGATACTAGTTTTATTGGACTACTATTGGATTAAACATGGAACTGATCAGCTGGTCTCTGAACGCTATTGACACCATCTTTTCTACAAGAAGGTCAGGAATGGGGATCCTACCTGCCCAGATGGAACGTATCCTGCTGGCTATGTTCTTGACTCCTGGGGGTCGTGGCATGTTGCATGCTTGGCGCCTTTCTCCGTTGAGGACGTCGAGGATTTATTCATATTTGTTCTTATGGTAGCAGGGCTGGTACTTTCTGGCTTATGTGCTGCCCTGATCTACCGGAAAATTGGCAAGACGGCAGCATCAAGAACCACGGCCCCTCGCTTGTCCATCATGACTAACAAGGTGGGCAAGGCAGTGCATTCTCAGACTGCTATGACTTTTGAACTCAGATGCAAATTGGATGACATCTTGGAGCAGATGCGTGCCTTGCAGATGAAGTTGGAGATTTCCGAGGCCGGGGAATATTCTTAATTCATAATTGGGAATATTCTTAATTCATAATTTTGATTTGGTTGTTCAAGTGAAGCTGTAAAAGGTGTTTTTCACTGCTCAAACCACAACACCGAAGGCGTATCAGCCTGAAGGACAAATTGCCCGACTGTTTCTCCTCCAGAGGAATGTCTTCAGGCCTTGGTGATTATTTGGCTGTTTTCTTATCTCAACTCACAAAGACAATAAACTGTTTCACAGGACTGAAGTATGCTCCACTCCCTCTCCCCACCCCCTACCCCCCATCACACACACACCCCACTCCGGCTTCTGCTCATGTCACCCCCTTCTCTTCTGCGGGGGCGGCGCAGTTTTAGCTGCTGCTGGTCCCCGTTCCCCCCCCCCCAAGCTTCAAATTTAGTGCACATAAACAATGTCAAATGTGTATGTGCTGTCTTTAATTCTGATGTGTGCCATTATTACGGTAAACAAGTAATAATTGTGGACTAATTGCTGTCTGAGGTAACTGGAGTGTAAACATAATTCCTCCACTGTGAGATCAATAAAGTATATCTCATCTCAAACACCAAAGCCTTCATCCTGGGTTGGTCAGTGAACCAAACATCTATGGAACTGCCAAACCAGTACATTCAGTCCTGCTGAGAAACCAACCAAGGCATCCGCATGCCTGTAGTCATTTGGAATGACTCAGTGGGTTTTACCTCAATGCAGGTCAATTAAGGAAGGCCAGCAAATGGTGAATCAGGAAAATGAACCGGACCAAAATGAGCCTCTTCACTCCACCCGATCCAAAGGACCCAGATAAGTGAACCTTCAAGGGATCCGATGGACTTTGCAGTCAGTGATGCAAAGTGGCTGTCTTTGTTTCATCTTTTTAATAATCATAATAATAATAATAATAACAATAATTTGTGAACGCAATATTTGCCGCTAAATTGTAATCAGGTTTATTACCTCTGCCAAGGAGGTTATGTTTTCGGTCACATCTGTCTGTTTGTTGGTTGGTTGGTTGGTTGGTTGGTTGGTTGGTTGGTTGGTTGGTTGGTTGGTTGGTTAGCAGGATTACTCAAAAAATCCTCAACGGATTTCAATGAAATTTTTACCAGGGGTGTATCTTGGCCTAACTTAGAAGTCATTCAATTTTGGTAATGATCCGGAACACGATCCGGATCCAGTAATTTTTTTTTCAGGATTCTTTATCATTGCAGATATGGCCAATTTCAGCATTTTTGCATCTAACTTCATAAAGACGGCTCACAAACGCTGAACAAAAATTAAGTTACGACACAACAATAATTTAGCATTTGTTTCTCCTTATTGAATAAACTTATTAGAAAATAAAAAAAAAAACTTCTGTAGTTCATGCAGTTTCTCTTTATAAATACATTTGCTGAAGATCTAAGGGTTTAACCCTCTGGGGCCGACGCAGTCGTATACAACGGCTGAGACCAAGCTTTACTAAATTAAAAATAACTTTTTAATTATACAAGATAGAAACTTACTTTTTTTTTGCTGAAAAGGTAACTCCGTGGACATTTGAGCCACCATCCACCATCTTTGTACTCCTCCTGTTTACGGTGCAGGTGGGGAGCTGTTGACCCTGACTGGGGATGTAGTCGGGCGGTGGAAGGAGTACTTCGAGGATCTCCTCAATCCCATCGTCACGTCTTCTGAAGCGGAAGCAGAGACTGGGGACTCAGAGGCGGACTCATCCATTACCCAGGCCGAAGTCACCGAGGTGGTTAGAAAGCTCCTCGGTGGCAAGGCTCCTGGGGTGGATGAAATCTGTCCTGAGTACCTTAAGTCTCTGGATGTTGTGGGACTGTCTTGGCTGACACGCCTCTGCAAGATCGCGTGGCGTTCGGGGACAGTGCCTCTGGATTGGCAGACCGGGGTGGTGGTCCCTCTGTTTAAGAAGCGGGACCGGAGGGTGTGTTCCAACTATAGGGGGATCACACTCCTCAGCCTCCCCAGTAAGGTCTATTCCAGAGTACTGGAGAGGAGAATTGGACCGATGGTCGAACCTCGGATTCAGGAGGAGCAGTGTGGTTTTCGTCCTGGTCGCAGCACACTGGACCAGCTCTACACGCTCCATTGGGTGCTCAAGGGTTCATGGGAGTTCGCCCAACCAGTCCACATGTGTTTTGTGGATCTGGAGAAGGCGTTCGACCGTGTCCCTCGGGGCACCCTGTGGGGAGTGCTCCGGGAGTACAGGGTCCGGGGTCTTTTGCTAAGGGCTATCCGGTCCCTGTACGACCACAGCAGGAGCTTGGTTCGCATTGCTGGTAGTAAGCCAAACTTGTTTCCAGTGCACGTTGGCCTCCGCCAGGGCTGCCCTTTGTCACAGGTTCTGTTCATTATTTTTATGGACAGAATTTCTAGGCGCAGCCAGGGTGTAGAGGGGGTCTGGTTTGGGAACCACAGAATCTCATCTCTGCTGTTTGCGGATGATGTGGTTCTGTTGGCTTCGTCAAATCAGGACCTTCAGCGTGCACTGGGGCGGTTTGCAGCTGAGTGTGAAGCGTCCAGGATGAAAATCAGCACCTCTAAATCCGACGCCATGGTTCTCGACCATAAAAAGGTGCTTTGCCCTCTTCAGGTCGGTGGAGTGTCCTTGCCTCAAGTGGAGGAGTTTAAGTATCTCGGGGTCTTGTTCACGAGTGAGGGACGGATGGAGCGTGAGATTGATAGACGGATGGGTGCAGCATCTGCAGTGATGCAGTCGCTGTATCGGACCATCATGGTGAAGAGAGAGCTGAGTATGGGGGCAAAGCTCTCGATTTACCGATCGCTCTATGTTCTGATCCTCACCTATGGTCATGAGATTTGGCTCATGACTGAAAGAACGAGATCGCGAGTACAAGCGGCCGAGATGAGTTTCCTCCGCAGGGTGGCTGGGCGCTCCCTTAGAGATAGGGTGAGGAGCTCTGTCACTCGGGAGGAGCTCAGAGTCGAGCCGCTGCTCCTCCACGTCCAAAGGAGTCAGTTGAGGTGGCTCGGGCATCTTTTCCGGATGCCCCCTGGATGCCTCGCTGGAGAGGTGTTCCGGGCACGTCCCATTGGGAGGAGGCCCCGGGGAAGACCCAGGACACGCTGGAGGGACTACATCTCTCGGCTGGCTTGGGAACGCCTTGGGGTTCCCCCGGAGAAGCTGGGGGAGGTGTGTGTGGATCGGGAGGTCTGGGCGGCTTTGCTTGAGCTGCTGCCCCTGCGACCCAACTCCGGATAAAGCGGAAGAAAATGGATGGATGGATGAATGTGTTACTAGTTTATTATAGTTTGCTGTGTGTTTTGAATAAATGTGTGTGGAAAATTATTTCCGCTTTACTTTTTCCTTGCATATTTCTGATTGTAAACCTTTATTACACTTATAAAACACAACTATAGCATATATATTTTGAAAGTACAGGTTTTCCTGAAAAAAGAGACATAAAACCTGATTGTAGGATGCAGGGAGATCTGTTAACAGCAATAATCAAACATTTATGCCAGGCGAGTGAACTGTCCAAAAAATGCCCGAGGACCCCAGAGGGTTAACCACTGAATTTGAAAAATGATGGTAGATGCGTGAAACAACGTGGAATAAGTTTCTTTGCCAAAGGGTATTCCATGTGACATCAGTGACCCTATGGCCTTAGCAGAGGTTTGCGCTCTCCGAGTGCTTATAGTTCTTATTCATTGCTATATTTAGTGCCTTGTTCTTTTCTTATTCCTTGCTTTTCACGTCTCATCAACATATCATGTCACTAATAAAATACAAATCATTGTCCATATTTTCAGATTCTCAGTCACCTGTGTTTATACCTGCACATATGTGAAAAAAATTCTGTAAATATTACACCGATTGTCTTGTGTCCAGTTGAAGACAAATGTTTAATCCAGAATTTATGACTTTCAGATCAACGACTGATTAATATTGAATATTACATTTCCTGTTTCTAAGCAGGTGGTGCCCCTTTGATCTATTTAAATTAGAACCCATGAGTTTTCCTCACCCTCAGCTGTTTCCCCATCTTTGCAATCTTACTAATTGTTCTTGACTTGCAGCTGATTGGCAGCCACCAGAAACCTGACGCTGAAAATGCCAGCAACGCGGCAGGAGGATCAGTTGTGTACAACTGCTCGAGTAGCCAGTCTAACAGGACAGTACAACAGATGCATCTGTGAGGACCAAGCCATCACCCTCTGTGACGGATGGGATGAGGGGTAGGTTTGGAGAAATATAGCATTTTGATCCCAGTATTTACAGACTGGGAATCATTAACCACACATAAAGGCAAGTAACCTAATCATCTAACAAACACCACCTTGTCTACCCTCAAGGCTCATAATCTGTTTCCAGTCTTGTATACAGTACCTCAAAGTGATACTTGAGTGAAAGCACAAGTGTCTTAGCATAAAATTACTTTGGTAAAAGTTAAAAGTCTCCTTTAAAAATATTACTTGGGTAAAAGTCTTAAAGTATCTGATACTTACTGTACTTAAGTATCAAAAGTAAAATTCGCATATAAAATGTACTTAAAGTAAAAGTATTGAGTAAAAGTAAAATCCAAAACAAGTGGAGAATGAAACAGCGACATGAAAAGAACCAGCAGGGTGCTTCAGCCTGTGGCCAAGCAGTTGGTGTTGGTGAAGGGATGAGTGAAGCAGGTGGATGTATACAGCTGTACAGAAAGCTGTCGTTCTTTTTCTGAATACGCAGTTGTTTTACTGGAAGCTCCCCACACACTCATTTTCCTGTTAAACACAACAGCCAGGCCCTTGTGAAACAGACCAGTCATTTATAGCTACACAGTTGTGCCAAATTTAAGGAAAAGTAAAAAAAAACAAAAAAAACAACAACTTTTCACCACAACAAACCACTGCAAACTTTGTCACCACAACAAACCACTGCAAAGCAACCAAACACACTCTTTGTGCTCTTGAATATGCGAAAATTTCAAATAAAATAAAACGAAACAGACACGCCGGCCAGTTTTGTCAGTTTTCCCCTTAAGTGTGCATTAACTCAGATGCGCTGGACTCTAGCGGGAGCCAATCCGTGTGTGTGTGTGTGTGTGTGTGTGCGTCAGTGTGTGCACATTTGGAATCCAAAGCGCATATGGTTTTCACCCTCCACGGTCTCCTCTTCCTCAGCGGGGACCCTGATTCAACCAGTCATGTTTTATTTTTCATCTTTTAAACGTGTTTTATGTCAAACACGACACTTGATGCTGCAGGAGAGAAAGGCGCTGTGCTCCGATTAAAGAGAGGATTGTGTCTGCTGCGCCCCAGCCTAATTACTTTCACCTCTGCAAACAGGCATTGCCTAATCAAATTTCTTTTATACGAGGTCTGTTAGAAAAGTATCCGACCTTTTTATTTTTTGCAAAAACCATATGGATTTGAATCACGTGTGATTGCATCAGCCAAACTTGAACCTTCGTGCGCATGCGTGAGTTTTTTCACGCCTGTCGGTTGCGTCATTCGCCTGTGAGCAGGCTTTGTGTGAGCAGTGGTCCACCTCTCTCGTCGGATTTTTATTGCGAATAAATGTCTGAACGATTTGGAGCTTTGCTGCATCAAATTTTTCCAGAAACTGTGAGAGACCTCCAGGTGGACACCATTCGGACAATTCAGATGGCTTTCAGGGACGATTTTATGGGGATTATACAGATTAAGGAGTGCTCCAGCTGTCTTAAAGACCGCCCACAGCATCTGAGAGCGCGGCGCACTCGACAGGCTAACACCCCGCTGAAACAACCAGATCATTTCCAGCGTGAACGCTTTGTTGATCCAGGACGTCGTCTGACTTCCACAAAAATGGCAGAAGACGTGGACATCAAGACTTTTTCGGCACATTCCACTATTACAGGAGTTTTTTTCATGGAAAGAGAAGTGGAGGGATACGCCACAGAGCCGGGAATGGCACGGGACAAAAGCACCTCCGTGTTGGTCTCACAGGATGGCTTTCAGATGGCTTTCAGACGGCTTTCGGTGGCTTTTCAGTCGTGTGAATATCCGAGAAATTGTGAATGAGCTGGACATGCCAGGACATGTCCTGTGAGGCTTCATCACGGCCTTGCTTTGCGCCATGCGGCTCCACCGCGATGCGCGGAATTCCTCCGCTCCTCTTTCCATGACAAATACTCCTGTAACAGTGAAATATGCGATTCATTTCCACACTGGACGCTGTGTTGATCCGGGACGTCGTCACAGGAATTGCGGAAGACGTGGACATCAGCACTTTTTCGGCACATTGAGACAGACGTGCAGAGGAATTCCGCGCGTCCCCCCTGAACCCCCTGAACCCCCTCTATATACGGGCTTGAGTATTAAGCTTGTAGACTCTTCTCAAATGTCATAAAACTGTCAATCTCTATAAGGAACGAGGAGAATTAATGTTGAATAATCCCTTAATAAAAAAACAGCTGACATGCCGGCTAAAACAGCTGTTACACTGTTTTAACCCGCATGTCAGCTGTGTATTGCCAGTTAATGGGCGTGGAATGTCTCCGTGATGACACAGATATATATTTATTAGATTGTTCACAGTTATATACAACACTTATTAGTGTTTTATCAGACACGATTTTAACAGGCTGCATTTATGACTAATTGCCGCAGGTGCACTAAATTTTCTCACAGCTGCTGCTTTTACCGTGACTGCATGAAAATGAACAATTAACACTTAAAAATGAGTCATCATAACACAACATCACACTTATGTAAACTTTAGAATTAATCTGTGCCTCAGCTCACTGAAGCGCACGCTGGGACGCTTCTATTAACTACATCACCTGTCGGAAACACTCGAGTACTCACTAGTACTTTGTTTTTGGAAGTCTCCATAGCTGTTTGCTGCGAATGCCATATACTTTGAAACCGGTCACAGAAGTGCACAAAGTAATCCTGGTGGAGCAGCGGATGGCCACTAACAGCTTAAATCTAAATTGCTACAACCCCTGGCAAAAATTATGGAATCACCGGCCTCAGAGGATGTTCATTCAGTTGTTTAATTTTGTAGAAAAAAAGCAGATCACAGACACAAAACTAAAGTCATTTCAAATGGCAACTTTCTGGCTTTAAGAAACACTATAAGAAATCAAGAAAAAAAGATTGTGGCAGTCAGTAACGGTTACTTTTTTAGACCAAGCAGAGGAAAAAAATATGGAATCACTCAATTCTGAGGAAAAAATTATGGAATCACCCTGTAAATTTTCATCCCCCAAATTAACACCTGCATCAAATCAGATCTGCTCATTGACATTGACCCTATGCCATGACATTGACCCTATGTGTCTTTTTGCAAGGAATGTTTTTGCAGTTTTTGCTCTATGGCAAGATGCATTATCATCTTGAAAAATGATTTCATCATCCCCAAACATCCTTTCAATTGTCCAAAATATCAACATAAACTTGTGCATTTATTGATGAAATAATGACAGCCATCTGCCCAGTGCCTTTACCTGACATGCAGCCCCATATCATCAATGACTGTGGAAATTTACATGTTCTCTTCAGGCAGTCATCTTTATAAATCTCATTGGAAAGGCACCAAACAAAAGTTCCAGCATCATCACCTTGCCCAATGCAGATTCGAGATTCATCACTGAATATGACTTTCATCCAGTCATCCACAGTCCACAATTGCTTTTCCTTAGCCCATTGTAACCTTGTTTTTTTTCTGTTTAGGTGTGAATGATGCCTTTTGTTTAGCTTTTCTGTATGTAAATCCCATTTCCTTTAGGCGGTTTCTTACAGTTCGGTCACAGACGTTGACTCCAGTTTCCTCCCATTCTTTCCTTTTGTTTTGTTGTGCATTTTTCGATTTTTGAGACATATTGCTTTAAGTTTTCTGTCTTGACGCTTTGTCTTCCTTGGTCTACCAGTATGTTTGCCTTTAACAACCTTCCCATGTTGTTTGTATTTGGTCCAGAGTTTAGACACAGCTGACTGTGAACAACCAACATCTTTTGCAACATTGCGTGATGATTTACTCTCTTTTAAGAGTTTGATAATCCTCTCCTTTGTTTCAATTGACATCTCTCATGTTGGAGCCATGATTCATGTCAGTCCACTTGGTGCAACAGCTCTCCAAGGTGTGTTCACTCCTTTTTAGATGCAGACTAACGAGCAGATCTGATTTGATGCAGGTGTTAGTTTTGGGGATGAAAAATTACAGGGTGATTCCATAATTTTTTCCTCAGAATTGAGTGATTCCATATTTTTTTCCTCTGCTTGGTCTAAAAAAGTAACCGTTACTGACTGCCACAATCTTTTTTTCTTGATTTCTTATAGTGTTTCTTAAAGCCAGAAAGTTGCCATTTGAAATGACTTTAGTTTTGTGTCATGTCTGTGATCTGCTTTTTTTCTACAAAATTAAACAACTGAATGAACATCCTCCGAGGCCGGTGATTCCATACTTTTTGCCAGGGGTTGTATGATTTCAGTGCGACATGTCCTTTCGGGGACATGTATCAGAGTAAAAGTATACATTTTAATGAGAAAATGTAGTGGAGTAAAAGTGAAAGTCACCATATGTTATGTGCCGACGCGGGTTGAGGAGCGGACCTGCGTCTGACTGAACCCAGCGCTAAATAACTAGGAAGCGGTTCCAAAAACAAAACAATTTTATTTTTCCCTCTTGTGCAATACTCGGTGTACAACATAAAATAGGGTTTGTCTGGCGGAGTGAAGGACGGCGCGCTCTCCAGCGCCCAAAGGGATCGAAGCCCGGAGCTTCTGGACTCACATTCACCACCAAACACCCCCCAGGTGGACACGACAAACTGACTCTGTGAAGGATAGAAGAGGTGAGGTAAGTCAACAGCTACAACTAATATCCTTCAAAGGCACACACTATCAGCAACACATTCAGGTCTGAATTTAAGCTTTATGTAAATGAGCAGCTTCTCACAACAGGTGGAGGATCATTAGTCCGCACGCCATGGCCGTGAGAAGCGAGCTGCACAATTCTCATCAATGTTCAAATATACTGCGTAATAAAATACTAAATTACTATTAACACTTATTCAGACAATCAATCACCTCTGATGTGTGCTGATAGCATGTGTCCCTCACCCGTCCTCCTTCACAGGCACGATGTGTCAAACCCAGGCGCGGTCCTCAGCGTCTCACAAACGAACGTCACAAGGTCGAGTTCCCGGCAATTCTGCTTGAATCACTCATGGCTTATATGCAGAACGCCATCTCATTATCTGCTTCAGCTGAAAGTCTTTAAGTTTGCACGTGAGCATCATCCACAGGTGCTGCAAATCATGCTGATGAGGGTGAAGGACTCTTCTGCCAGCACCTTCTCCACAGACAAAAACCAGTTTGCATACCACCTGGAGAGCAAAGAAAAGAAAACAACACAAAAACATCCAGCCAAACCCCCCAACACACAACACCATAAATGTAAATAAAGTACAGATATGTCAAAATTCTACTTAAGTACAGTAACAAAGTATTTCTACTTCATTACATTACAAAACTACCCACTTCAAACCTTCTTATGTTATATGAGAGGCTTGGTATTCTGCTTAACCACAATAAAAAAGGTTGCATTCTTCTTTGAGTCACCTTTTCCCATCAGTCTTGGTTGTTAACATATCTGTAGTGATGTGTATATTCTTCCTTTACTGTATCATGGCTCATTGCCCACCAGCACATCTTTTGTAAAGCACATGAGGTCTTACTTTAAGACATTCCCATGGGTTCAACAATGAAAAACTTGCAAGCAAATCTTTATTGTTGAGAATGTTGACTATTTCTTTGTCCTACTGGGAAAACATCCCAGGGTAGACTCAAAACACAATGCCAAGATTATACATGTATATTTTATCTGGCCTGTATGTGCTTTGGGATGGCGAGGAGGAGTTGAAGGGTATGGCTGATAAAACAGTTGTCACTGCTACCTCACTATCCCAACCACAACAGAGAGATGGTTAAGTACTTTCCCAGAAAAGAAAAGTTAAATTGATTAAATACTGTACAATTTTTTCCAATGCTTTTGACTCATATGGAGTTTGTTTTATGTAGATGCACTTGGAAAAGTGCCTGGCAACTATATTCAGGAGTGAGTATGGTTTTAAGTATGAGCATAAATCAAAAAATTGGATATGATAGTACCTATATCTGAAATTGTACCTGTATGTACTAATTTCTTTCATTATATATATATATATATATATATATATATATATATATATATATATATATATATATATATATATATATATATATATATATATATATATATATATATTGCCACTTCACAAAGCTCCTTTTGAGCACTTTTAAAATTCCATTAGTGTCCCTCCAAATTAAAATATAACGCAATGCTAAAATACCCTTGGCTGTATAGACATAGTCTTTATCATTTGCAGTTGTTCAATTGGTATATGTGTGTTTATGAATATTGTTATTTACATTAATTATTAAGATCCTATTGTCTTATTTATAATTTATAGATGTTCAACCAAACCCCTCCATTTTGTCACATGATAATTTCACAAGGAACACAATGGAAATAAGCGTTTATACTTCATTCTGTTATCTGGTATTATTGATACATTCACCTCTGTATGTTTATACTGATGTTGCAGAATAAACTCAATGAATAAATGAATGAATCAATCATAAATAGTATTTTACTTACATTTTAATGGCGTGTGCATGAGGGCGTGCTTGTGCGCATACATGAGCTTTTGAAAAGACCGTAAGTTATCTTTGACTGCACGTGCACGGTAACGTCCGCGAGATATCTTGTAAATCACTCCATAGGTGTTATCAGGTTACAAAAATAGCATTTTCAGTTTTAGAGGAGCTTATTTCTCACTAGCTTTTACATAATATACTGTCTGAGACACGTTAGATTTACAGAGAAGCGAAACTGTTTCGCAGATTCCACCATATTAAATTATCAGCCAGAGAGAGACCAGCCAGTGATGTTACGGTACCTGTCTACTCTGATTGGCTGTCACACACCCCCCCCCCCCCCCCCAAAAAAATGTATTTGCATGATGCACAGCATAAAAATAGGAAAGAGAATGTGACCTTTTGACCTCTTAAAATAGGTCAGGGTTAGCCAACTTTGAACTTGACCAAAGTCTATGTCCCAAGAATGTTCCCTGTGAATTTGAAGAACCTGACCATAATAGGAATGGACTTATGCCGAGCACAGACGGACAGACCAACAGATGGCCAGACTGATGGATGGCAAGTCTTCGTAATACCTGATGGCCATATTTTGTTTTGATAAATGCATTCATGATTTTTTTTTTTTTTTTTTTTTTTTTTTTTTTTTTGCATCAGTTTACTTCATTTGATTCTTTAATGAGTAACTGTGGGTAGAAAAACTTGAAATAGCATCTGGAAATTATTTAAATCACTTCACTTTTCCACATTGTGTTACGTTACAGCCTTACTTCAAAATGCAATAAATTTCATTTTCATTTGCTCCCGGTGTGTAGTGAGTACCTTGTATGGCAGCACCCTCACATCAGGATGAATGTGAGGCATTATTTGTAAAGTGCTTTGAGCATCTGATGCAGATGGAAAGTGCTAAATAAATGCAGTCCATTTATATTTACCATTTAACAAAATGTGGAAAAAGTGAAGCACGGTGAATACTTTCTGGATGAACTGTATACATTCTTTATTTCCTCAAAAAAAAAAGCACAATTAGTAATTATGTCAAGTTAGAAAGCTTCATTGGTATCAAAACCTACAAATGACATCTGTGTGAACTCAACAACAACATGAAAAATGAAGATAAAAGCCATTACCATCAAAAACACTTTGACTTCCACCCGTTACTACAAGGCAAAGAAAAAATGGCTTTCCTTCTGCAATTTTATATTAAAAATTAACGCACATTATTTTCACTGGTCAAATTTTGACCACTTTGTGAGCCAAACTTTATGAAATAATCTGAAGGAGGTGTCTTTCATTTGGGAGGTAATGCACATTTCTAAGAGTGTCCTATAAATCCTGTGGCAATATGGAAACTGTTTAGGTGACAGAACTTAATTTCAATTTCAATTTTCAATTTATTTTCATTTATATAGCACCAAATCAAATCAAATCAATTTTATTTATATAGCACCAAATCACAACAAACAGTTGCCCCAAGGCGCTTTATATTGTAAGGCAAGGCCATACAATAATTACGGAAAAACCCCAACGGTCAAAACGACCCCCTGTGAGCAAGCACTTGGCAACAGTGGGAAGGAAAAACTCCCTTTTAACAGGAAGAAACCTCCAGCAGAACCAGGCTCAGGGAGGGGCAGTCTTCTGCTGGGACTGGTTGGGGCTGAGGGAGAGAACCAGGAAAAAGACATGCTGAGGAGGGGAGCAGAGATCAATCACTAATGATTAAATGCAGAGTGGTGCATACAGAGCAAAAAGAGAAAGAAACACTCAGTGCATCATGGGAACCCCCCAGCAGTCTAAGTCTATAGCAGCATAACTAAGGGATGGTTCAGGGTCACCTGATCCAGCCCTAACTATAAGCTTTAGCAAAAAGGAAAGTTTTAAGCCTAATCTTAAAAGTAGAGAGGGTGTCTATCTCCCTGATCTGAATTGGGAGCTGGTTCCACAGGAGAGGAGCCTGAAAGCTGAAGGCTCTGCCTCCCATTCTACTCTTACAAACCCTAGGAACTACAAGTAAGCCTGCAGTCTGAGAGCGAAGCGCTCTATTGGGGTGATATGGTACTATGAGGTCCCTAAGATAAGATGGGACCTGATTATTCAAAACCTTATAGGTAAGAAGAAGAACTTTAAATTCTATTCTAGAATTAACAGGAAGCCAATGAAGAGAGGCCAATATGGGTGAGATATGCTCTCTCCTTCTAGTCCCTGTCAGCACTCTAGCTGCAGCATTTTGAATTAACTGAAGGCTTTTCAGGGAACTTTTAGGACAACCTGATAATGAATTACAATAGTCCAGCCTAGAGGAAATAAATGCATGAATTAGTTTTTCAGCATCACTCTGAGATAAGACCTTTCTAATTTTAGAGATATTGCGCAAATGCAAAAAAGCAGTCCTACATATTTGTTTAATATGCGCATTGAATGGCATATCCTGATCAAAAATGACTCCAAGATTTCTCACAGTATTACTAGAGGTCAGGGTAATGCCATCCAGAGTAAGGATCTGGTTAGACACCATGTTTCTAAGATTTGTGGGGCCAAGTACAATAACTTCAGTTTAATCTGAGTTTAAAAGCAGGAAATTAGAGGTCATCCATGTCTTTATGTCTGTAAGACAATCCTGCAGTTTAGCTAATTGGTGTGTGTCCTCTGGCTTCATGGATAGATAAAGCTGGGTATCATCTGCGTAACAATGAAAATTTAAGCAATGCCGTCTAATAATACTGCCTAAGAGAAACATGTATAAAATGAATAAAATTGGTCCTAGCACAGAACCTTGTGGAACTCCATAATTAACCTTAGTCTGTGAAGAAGATTCCCCATTTACATGAACAAATTGTAATCTATTAGATAAATATGATTCAAACCACTGCAGCGCAGGGCCTTTAATATCTATGGCATGCTCTAATCTCTGTAATAAAATTTTATGGTCAACAGTATCAAAAGCAGCACTGAGGTCTAACAGAACAAGCACAGAGATGAGTCCACTCTCCGAGGCCATAAGAAGATCATTTGTAACCTTCACTAATGCTGTTTCTGTACTATGATGAATTCTAAAACCTGACTGAAACTCTTCAAATAGACCATTCCTCTGCAGATGATCAGTTAGCTGTTTTACAACTACCCTTTCAAGACTTTTTGAGAGAAAAGGAAGGTTGGAGATTGGCATATAATTAGCTAAGATAGCTGGGTCAAGTGATGGCTTTTTAAGTAATGGTTTAATTACTGCCACCTTAAAAGCCTGTGGTACATAGCCAACTAATAAAGATAGATTGATCATATTTAAGATCGAAGCATTAATTAATGGTAGGGCTTCCTTGAGCAGCCTGGTAGGAATGGGGTCTAATAGACATGTTGATGGTTTGGAGGAAGTAACTAATGAAAATAACTCAGACAGAACAATCGGAGAGAAAGAGTCTAACCAAATACCACCATCACTGAAAGCAGCCAAAGATAACGATACGTCTTTGGGATGGTTATGAGTAATTTTTTCTCTAATAGTTAAAATTTATTAGCAAAGAAAGTCATGAAGTCATTACTAGTTAAAGTTAAAGGAATACTCGGCTCAATAGAGCTCTGACTCTTTGTCAGCCTGGCTACAGTGCTGAAAAGAAACCTGGGGTTGTTCTTATTTTCTTCAATTAGTGATGAGTAGTAAGATGTCCTAGCTTTACGGAGGGCTTTTTTTTATAGAGCAACAGACTCTTTTTCCAGGCTAAGTGAAGATCTTCTAAATTAGTGAGACCCCATTTCCTCTCCAACTTACGGGTTATCTGCTTTAAACTGCGAGTTTGTGAGTTATACCATGGAGTCAGGCACTTCTGATTTAAAGCTCTCTTTTTCAGAGGAGCTACAGCATCCAAAGTTGTCTTCAGTGAGGATGTAAAACTATTGTTGAGATACTCTATCTCACTTACAGAGTTTAGGTAGCTACTCTGCACTGTGTTGGTATATGGCATTAGAGAACATAAAGAAGGAATCATATCCTTAAACCTAGTTACAGCGCTTTCTGAAAGACTTCTAGTGTTATGAAACTTATTCCCCACTGCTGGGTAGTCCATCAGAGTAAATGTAAATGTTATTAAGAAATGATCAGACAGAAGTGAGTTTTCAGGGAATACTGTTAAGTCTTAAATTTCCATAGTCAGAACAAGATCTAAGGTATGATTAAAGTGGTGGGTGGACTCATTTACATTTTGAGCAAAGCCAATTGAGTCTAATAATAGATTAAATGCAGTGTTGAGACTGTCATTCTCAGCATCTGTGTGGATGTTAAAATCACCCACTATAATTATCTTATCTGAGCTAAGCACTAAGTCAGACAAAAGGTCTGAAAATTCACAGAGAAACTCACAGTAACGACCAGGTGGACGATAGATAATAACAAATAAAACTGGTTTTTGGGACTTCCAATTTGGATGGACAAGACTAAGAGTCAAGCTTTCAAATGAATTAAAGCTCTGTCTGGGTTTTTGATTAATTAATAAGCTGGAATGGAAGATTGCTGCTAATCCTCCGCCTCGGCCCGTGCTACGAGATTCGGCAGTTAGTGTGACTCGGGGGTGTTGACTCATTTAAACTAACATATTCATCCTGCTGTAACCAGGTTTCTGTAAGGCAGAATGAATCAATATGTTGATCAATTATTATATCATTTACTAACAGGGACTTAGAAGAGCGAGACCTAATGTTTAATAGACCACATTTAACTGTTTTAGTCTGTGGTGCAGTTGAAGGTGCTATATTATTTTTTCTTTTTGAATTTTTATGCTTAAATAGATTTTTACTGGTTATTGGTGGTCTGGGAGCAGGCACCGTCTCTACGGGGATGGGGTAATGAGGGGATGGCAGGGGGAGAGAAGCTGCAGAGAGGTGTGTAAGACTACAACTCTGCTTCCTGGTCCCAACCCTGGATAGTCACGGTTTGGAGGATTTAAGAAAATTGGCCAGATTTCTAGAAATGAGAGCTGCTCCATCCAAGTGGGATGGATGCCGTCTCTCCTAACAAGACCAGGTTTTCCCCAGAAGCTTTGCCAATTATCTATGAAGCCCACCTCATTTTTTGGACACCACTCAGACAGCCAGCAATTCAAAGAGAACATGCGGCTAAACATGTCACTCCCGGTCCGATTGGGGAGGGGCCCAGAGAAAACTACAGAGTCCGACATTGTTTTTTTGCAAAGTTACACACCGATTCAATGTTAATTTTAGTGACCTCCGATTGGCGTAACCGGGTGTCATTACTGCCGACGTGAATTACAGTCTTACCAAATTTACGCTTAGCCTTAGCCAGCAGTTTCAAATTTCCTTCAATGTCGCCTGCTCTGGCCCCCGGAAGACAATTGACTATGGTTGCTGGTGTCGCTAACTTCACATTTCTCAAAACAGAGTCGCCAATAACCAGAGTTTGATCCTCGGTGGGTGTGTTGCCGAGTGGGGAAAAACGGTTAGAAATGTGAATGGGTTGGCGGTGTACACGGGGCTTCTGTTTAGGGCTACGCTTCCTCCTCACAGTCACCCAGTCAGCCTGCTTTCCTGGCTGCTCAGGATCTGCTGGAAGGGAACTAAGGGTGGCTAAGCTACCTTGATCCGCACCGACTACAGGGGCCTGGCTAGCTGTAGAATTTTCCACGGTGCGGAGCCGAGTCTCCAATTCGCCCAGCCTGGCCTCCAAAGCTACGAATAAGCTACACTTATTACAAGTACCATTACTGCTAAAGGAGGCCGAGGAATAACTAACATTTCACACCCAGAGCAGAAAAGTGCGGGAGAGACAGGAGAAGCCGCCATGCTAAACCGGCTAAGAGCTAGTAGCTGCGTTAAGCTAGCGGATTCCTAAAAACACACAAAGTGAATAATATGTAAATAATTTAGAGGTGATTCAGCAGAGGGAGTGCTTTAGTTATGGCACGTGAAGATTACACTGTGAAACAAATCGTTATCTAGTTAACTAGATCAATCTAACTGCGCAGATTAAACAACTAACAGATACAGCAAAACACTGCTGTGCTCCGGAACAGGAAGTGATACAATACTGCAGTGAGAGCCAACCACCAGTAGAGGCAAGCAAGAGTTTATAAGCAAATCACAACAAAGTTGCCTCAAGGCGCTTCAGACAAGAAAGGTCTAACCTTACCAACCTCTAGAGCAGCACACAGGTGACAGTGGTAAGGAAAAACTCACTCTGATGATTTGAGGAAGAAACCACAAGCAGCCCAAACTCAAAGGGGTGACCCTCTGCTTGGGCCATGCTACCAACACATTTATAAAACAATTCACAAAACGAATATACACGAAATGTTGCTGGTGCACAGGACAGGAGGGTACAGAAACAGAAACCAGACACCACACCCATCTCTGGATAGAGCCGCACTTTAAACAGAGAGGAAAGAAAGAACAGAATCAGGCATCAGAAAGTATGGAACATGGGAGAGGTCACTTAAAGTGATTTTTTGCAGGGGCATGATAATTTGTGCACGTGTCCCTTTAATTGAGCCCTCGAATGAATAAAACGTGCTCTCAAATTAATAAAAGGTGCACACGTTTTCCTGGCCATGATAATTTGTGCGCACGTTTTCCTGGCCGTGATAATATGTACACATTTTCTTTTAATTAAACCCTCGAATTAATAAAACGTGCGCACGTTTTCCTTTAATTGAGCCCTCGAATTAATAAAACGCGTGCACGTTTTCCTTTAATTGAGCCCTCGAATTAATAAAATGTGTGCACGTTTTCGTTTTGTCCAAAAAAATGAACTCCATAATATGACCTAAATTGTCATCCTCACGACGGGGACGTGCTTCGCCCTCAGCATCCTTTTTAATGTGCTTAAACTCCAGATGATGCCATGCTGGGTAGCTAGAGTTCTCTATATGTCCTTGTGCGCCCAAACCATGATGATACACCCTGACTTTTATTACAGAGATTAGAGCATGTCATAGGTATTAAAGGCATTGCGCTGCGGTGGTTTGAATCATATTTGTCTAATAGATTACAGTTTGTTCATGTAAATGGGGAATCCTCTTCACAGACTAAAGTTAATTATGGAGTTCCACAAGGTTCTGTGCTAGGACCAATTTTATTCACTTTATACATGCTTCCCTTGGGCAGTATTATTAGACGGTATTGCTTAAATTTTCATTGTTACGCAGATGATACCCAGCTTTATCTATCCATGAAGCCAGAGGATACACACCAATTAGCTAACTGCAGGATTGTCTTACAGACATAAAGACATGGATGACCTCTAATTTCCTGCTTTTAAACTCAGATAAAACTGAAGTTATTGTACTTGGCCCCACAAATCTTAGAAGCATGGTGTCTAACCAGATCGTTACTCTGGATGGCATTTCCCTGATCTCTGGTAATACTGTGAGAAATCTTGGAGTTATTTTTGATCAGGATATGTCATTCAAAGCGCATATTAAACAAATATGTAGGACTGCCTTTTTGCATTTACGCAATATCTCTAAAATCAGAAAGGTCTTGTCTCAGAGTGATGCTGAAAAACTAATTCATGCATTTATTTCCTCTAGGCTGGACTATTGTAATTCATTATTATCAGGTTGTCCTAAAAGTTCCCTAAAAAGCCTCAGTTGGTTCAGAATGCTGCAGCTAGAGTACTGACGGGGACTAGCAGGAGAGAGCATATCTCACCCGTGTTGGCCTCCCTTCATTGGCTTCCTGTTAATGCTAGAATAGAATTTAAAATTCTTCTTCTTACTTATAAGGTTTGAATAATCAGGTCCCATCTTATCTTAGGGACCTCGTAGTACCATATTACCCATTAGAGCGCTTCGCTCTCAGACTGCGGGCTTACTTGTAGTTCCTAGGGTTTGTAAGAGTAGAATGGGAGGCAGAGCCTTCAGCTTTCAGGCTCCTCTCCTGTGGAACCAGCTCCCAATTCAGATCAGGGAGACAGATACCCTCTCTACTTTTAAGATTAGGCTTAAAACTTTCCTTTTCGCTAAGGCTTATAGTTAGGGCTGGATCGGGTGACCCTGGACCATCCCTTGGTTATGTTGCTTTAGACGTAGACTGTGGGGGGGTTCCCATGATGCACTGTTTCTTTCTCTTTTTGCTCCGTATGCATCACTCTGCATTTAATCATTAGTGATCGATCTCTTTTTCCTGGTTCTTTCCCTCAGCCACAACCAGTCTCAGCAGAAGACTGCCCCTCCCTGAGCCTGGTTCTGCTGGAGGTTTCTTCCTGTTAAAAGGGAGTTTTTCCTTCCCACTGTGGCCAAGTGCTTGCTCATAGGGGGTCGTTTTGACCGTTGGGGTTTTTCATAATTATTGTATGGCCTTGCCTTGCAATGTGGAGCGCCTTGGGGCAACTGTTTGTTGTGATTTGGCGCTATATAAGAAACAAGTTGATTGATTGATTGACCAGATCCATTTCTAATGGGGAAATGTATTACACTGTCTCCTGGTTTGTTGACTATTAGCCAACATTTATGTGTCAAGACAATACTGAGTGCACATTTTACAAATTGTGGCTACGTTTAAGTAGATCGTGTCCTTGTTTTACTCAAACGATGCTTAAAATGTATAATAATATAACAATATAATAAAACGTGCACACAATATAACAAAATGTGGGCACAATATAATAAAACATGCACACAATATAATAAAATGTGCGCACAATATAATAAAATGAGTGCATAATATAACAAAACGAGCGCACAATATAATAAAACGAGCACACAATATAACAAAATGTGTGCACAATATAAGAAGACGTGCGCACAATATAATAAAACATGCGCACAATAAAACGTGCGCACAATATAACAAAACAAGCACACAATATAATAAAACGAGCGCACAATATAACAAAACGTGTGCACAATATAATAAAACGTGCGCAATATAATGAGCACACAATATAATAAAACATGCGCACAATATAATTAAATGAGCACACAATATAATAAAACATGCGCACAATATAATAAAACGTGCACAAAATATAATAAAACGTGCGCACAATATAATAAAACGAGCGCACAATAAAACATGCACACAATATAATAATTAATAACAATATAATAACATATAATTACAATAATAATATAATAATATAATTTCTCAAATACGGCACGCTCCGTTTACTAATAAAATGAATTAAAAGAGTAAAAAGCATAGTAACATGCTATGCCAGTATGCTAACCATACGAAAGGGAAAATACGAGGTCTGTCAAAGTATAGGTCCTTTTCATTTTTTTCAAAAACTATATGGATTTCATTCATATGTTTTTATGTCAGACATGCTTGAACCCTTGTGCGCATGCGTGAGTTTTTCCACGCCTGTCGGTGACGTCATTCGCCTGTGAGCGCTCCTTGTGGGAGGAGTCATCCAGCCCCTCGTCGGAATTCCTTTGTCTGAGAAGTTGCTGAGAGACTGGCGCTTTGTTTGATCAAAATTTTTTCAAAACCTGTGAGGCACATCGAAGTGGACACGGTTCGAAAAATTCAGCTGGTTTTCGGTGAGAATTTTAACGGCTGATGAGAGATTTTGAGGTGATACTGTCACTTTAAAGACTTCCCACGGAGCGGGACGTTGCGCAGCGCTCCCAGGCGCCGTCGTCAGCCTGTTTCAAGCTGAAAACCTCCACATTTCAGGCTCTATTGATCCAGGACGTTGTGAGAGAACAGAGAAGTTTCAGAAGAAGTCGGTTTCAGCATTTTATCCCGATATTCCACTGTTAAAGAAGATTTTTTTAATGAAAGACGTGCGGATGGATTGCAGTGTCGGCTCGTAGCCGCCGTGACGCTCCGCCACAGGAAAAACACCTCCGTGTTGATAACCATTTGTAAAATCCAGGCGGCTTTTGATGGCTTTCAGTGGAGTGAGTATCTGAGAAATTGTTTAACAGCTGGGCATGTTCCAACTTGTCCTTAAGGCTTCCAACAGAGGTGTTTTTCCAGTGGCGGCGCCGCCGCGACAATCCGTTCGCACGTCTTTCATTAAAAAAATCTCCTTTAACAGTGGAATATCTGGATAAAATGCTGAAACCGACTTCTTCTGAAACTTCTCTGTTCTCTCACGACGTCCTGGATCAATAGAGCCTGAAATGTGGAGGTTTTCAGCTTGAAACAGGCTGAGGACGGCGCCTGGGGGTGCTGCGCGACGTCCCGCTCCGTGGGAAGTCCTTAAAGCGACAGTATCACCTCAAAATCTCTCATCAGCTGTTAAAATTTTCACCGAAAACCAGCTGAATTTTTCGAACCGTGTCCACTTCGATGTGCCTCACAGGTTTTGAAAAAATTTTTATCAAACAAAGCGCCAGTCTCTCAGCAACTTCTCAGACAAAGGAATTCTGACGAGGGGGCTGGACCACCCCTCCCACAAGGCGTGCTCACAGGCGAATGACGTCACCGACAGGCGTGGAAAAACTCACGTATGCGTACGAGGGTTCAAGCATGTCTGACGTACAAACATATAAATGAAATCCATATAGTTTTTGAAAAAAATAAAAAGGACCTATACTTTATTGACAGACCTCGTAAGTGTGTATTAAGTCTGGACTTGAAAGTCTCTGCACATATCTGACTGTTTTATTGACGCAGGAAGATCATTCCACAGAACATTAACCGTCCACTGTCTTATTTTTTAGTTACTCTGCCTCTGTATTTGTTCTTTGTGCAGCTGAATTTGCAGCATCACACTCGGCTCTGCTTCTGTTTACAAAAATGTTCCCGTAAGCCTTATGATGGGACAATCTTATCAAAGTCCCTTTCAGCCTCTGCACAGCTTAACACACCTGCAGCTGATTTTACTCTGTCAGCAGAAGAACAGTAGATGAACAGAACAATCTTCATGGGGAAGTAGATATGTCAAACACAAATCAGAATTTGTGATTAAACTCCACAAAAATCCTCATAGTAGTAAAGAGATTTTTCATCTGTACAAGTCTGCATTATGCACTGATGGGCCTCTATCTCCCCCTACTGGACAGCCAGCATTTGTAAAGGATCAAATAATGTACATCTGACTGTGTTCAGTCTCCTATACACTTCTGTACTGTAAATTAGTTTATACTGCTGTTTGCAGCAGGAACACTGAAGTGTGTGTCTCCACTGATAATTACTGGAGCATAGAATTAGTAAATAAATTACTTTAGAAGAGTTAATTTGTAGTCCATCCTACATCGCTGTTAAACCTTCAAGTACTGCAGCGTTGAGAGGTTCACACAAGGCCCAGGAAGAACTGCAGCAGAGCCTCACCAGATCACCAGCCACAGTGAACGAGTGAGTAAATGAGTGCATTTAACCACTGTAGACTTTATGTGTATACAAATGTAGTGGTTTATGTATTATTATTATTATTATTATTACATCAGTTATTCATCAGAACATCTCATTGGAAATGGCCAAATATTTGTTTGCTAACACAAATCACTTTTTCTATTTTACTCAAAAAAATAACCAATTAACTTAATGTTTTGATTTCTTTATAGTACATGCCAACAACAAAGACCAGTATGATCAAATAATTCTACAAACTGTTCTATCAGAGAAACATTCTGCATCCAATGTCATTATTTCAATAACAAGCCAAATACGTATCAAAGTGAAACAGGTACAAGAGTAATCCTTTACCTACTGACTATCACTACAACAAACATTTTCTCCTGCAATTTCAGGCTTGCACAGAATTGCATCCAGTGTAACATGCATAGGAGCCAGGAGAAGATGACAACATATGTGGATGTACGTTTGAAAGAATGTGTTATTGAATTCCTCATGGCGGAGGGTTGTGCACCTGTGGACATTCATCGACAAATGACTGCTTTCTCTGATGATGCGTGTGTGGATGGCAGAACACTCAGGAGGTGGGCAAGGAATATGAAGTGCAAAAATCCTTCCATGACGTGTGTGCATGATCAAGCCTGTAGGGGGCGCCCATAACAGCCACAGATGCACAGCATCATGTGTGGCTGCAATGGCATAGTCTGTTGTTTGAATGAATGAATGTTTGGGACTCAACAACACTGTCAACTCTGATCAATATGTGGACACTTGGCAAAAGCTGTGAACAGCTGAAGTGGGTTCACCATGACAATACTCATCCACACACAAGGACCCACTGCAGCAGCTCAAATTTTAAGAGCTCTTATCACACCTGCCACACAGTCCAAATCTCACACCGCCTGACTTTTTTACTTTTTCCCAAGTTGAAAGAACACCTGAAGGGACATCATTAAATTAATGATGCAGATGTGCAAACAGTTGTGTGTCACTGGCGCCAAGAGAAGACACCCACTTTCTTCACTGACAGGATGCAAAAAGTTGTCCGGCTTTGGCCTAAGTGTGTGGAAAAGGAAAGGGAAGGTGACTACATTGAAAAATAACAACACTGTCTGATAGAGAATAATCCAAGCTTTAAGCAGATATGTGATATATGTGAGTATCTTGCTTGTTATTGAAATAACTGCACAGGAGACAAAATGTTTCAGCAGACCATGTTCATCAATCACAAAGACATTCAAACAGTGTGGTACTGTGTGGGAAATGTGGCTGGAGCAGCCAATTGTCAAAAGAGACCAGTGAGGTGTAGCCGTAAAGACACTCAGTCCAAAAAGCCTCTGTGTCTGGAGAAACTGCACATAGTGAAATGTTTTCCTGTTGCAGCACCAGTTATATAGCTTCATGGTGAAGTGGCACAGATGTTGTTCATTCGGCTGCTCCCAGTTTTGTTCGGGGTCGCCACAGCGGATACAGCCAGATCCACATTGGTAATTGGCACAAGTTTTACGCCGGATGCCCTTCCTGACGCAACTCCAGTTTTACCTGGAGAAACACACACAGCCGCTGGTGTTCCAAAGAGGTCTCCCATCCAAGTACTAACCAGATCTGCTCTGCTTAGCTTCTGACATCTGACGGGATCAGGCTGACACAGAGCAGACCGGCTGCTACACAGAGCAGACCGAAGATTTGAATTTCAACAACAGTTTGCCAGAAGGCACACTGGTGACTTAAGACTAGAGCTCATCTGTTTTTATGTCCGCCAAGGACGTAATGAAATAATTGGCATTTATTTATATATTTATTTGTCCGTCTGTCTGACTTACTTTTAGCAAGATTACATTAAAACTGTTGCATGGATTTTGATGAAATACAACCCCAGGCAAAAATTATGGAATCACCGGCCTCGGAGGATGTTCATTCAGTTGTTTAATTTTGTAGAAAAAAAAAGCAGATTACAGACATGACACAAAACTAAAGTCATTTCAAATGGCAACTTTCTGGCTTAAAGAAACACTATAAGAAATCAAGAAAAAAAAAAACGGTGGCAGTCAGTAACGGTTACTTTTTTATACCAAGCAGAGGGAAAAAAAATATGGACTCACTCAATTCTGAGGAATAAATTATGGAATCACCCTGTAAATTTTCATCCCCAAAACTAACACCTGCATCGACTCCGATCTGCTCATTAGTCTGCATCTAAAAAGGAGTGTTCACACCTTGGAGAGCTGTTGCACCAAGTGGACTGACATGAATCATGGCTCCAACACGAGAGATGTCAATTGAAACAAAGGAGAGGATTATCAAACTCTTAAAAGAGGGTAAATCATCACGTAATGTTGCAAAAGATGTTGGTTGTTCACAGTCAGCTGTGTCTAAACTCTGGACCAAATACAAACAACATGGGAAGGTTGTTAAAGGCAAACATACTGGTAGACCAAGGAAGACGTCAAAGCGTCAAGACAGAAATTTAAATCAATATGTCTCAAAAATCGAAAATGCACAACAAAACAAATGAGGAAAGAATGGGAGGAAACTGGAGTCAACGTCTGTGACCGAACTGAAAGAAACCGCCTAAAGGAAATGGGATTTACATACAGAAAAGCTAAACAAAAGGCATCATTAACACCTAAACAGAAAAAACAAGGTTACAGTGGGCTAAGGAAAAGCAATCATGGACTATGGATGACTGGATGAAAGTCATATTCAGTGATGAATCTTGAATCTGCATTGGGCAAGGTGATGATGCTGGAACCTTTGTTTGGTGCCGTTCCAATGAGATTTATAAAGATGACTGCCTGAAGAGAACATGTAAATTTCCACAGTCATTGATGATATGGGGCTGCATGTCAGGTAAAGGCACTGGGGAGATGGCTGTCATTACATCATCAATAAATGCACAAGTTTACGTTGATATTTTGGACACTTTTCTTATCCCATCAATTGAAAGGATGTTTGGGGATGATGAAATCATTTTTCAAGATGATAATGCATCTTGCCATAGAGCAAAAACTGTGAAAACATTCCTTGCAAAAAGACACATAGGGTCAATGTCATGGCCTGCAAATAGTCCGGATCTTAATCCAATTGAAAATCTTTGGTGGAAGTTGAAGAAAATGGTCCATGACAAGGCTCCAACCTGCAAAGCTGATCTGGCAACAGCAATCAGAGAAAGTCTGAGCCAGATTGATGAAGAGTACTGTTTGTCACTCATTAAGTCCATACCTCAGAGACTGCAAGCTGTTATAAAAGCCAGAGGTGGTGCAACAAAATACTAGTGATGTGTTGGAGCGTTCTTTTGTTTTTCATGATTCCATAATTTTTTTTAGAATTGAGTGATTCCATTTTTTTTTCCCTCTGCTTGGTCTAAAAAAGTAACCGTTACTGACTGCCACAATTTTTTTTTCCTGATTTCTTATAGTGTTTCTTAAAGCCAGAAAGTTGCCATTTGAAATGACTTTAGTTTTGTGTCATGTCTGTGATCTGCTTTTTTCTACAAAATTAAACAACTGAATGAACATCCTCCGAGGCCGGTGATTCCATAATTTTTGCCAGGGGTTGTATTCACCACAGATAGATATTAGACAACCTGGTCTCACTGCAAGTCATGATTCAGCAGCACAAAATATACTATTGGTTCGTGATATTGTGACAAAAAGCACCTCGTTTTCGTCACGGCAGCACAGATTAATTCTAATTCATTCCGTGATAGCTGCATGAAATTAAAAGTGAAGCGGGGGGTGGGGTGCTTATGGTTAGGGTTGAGGGAAGGAGTAGGGTTAGTAATAGTGAGTTAAAAAAAACCCTGTCACGAAAATTTGACTCATTTCGTCACGGGAGCACGAAAAAAAAATGAGACTGGGTTGATATTAGACCAAGAAAGCCTCCATTAACTTCTGGAGGTTATCCAGATCAAGATCAGGATTCTGGATCAAGTTTCACTTTATATAGCCTTTGAAGGATTACAGTGGTCCCTCGCTATATCGCGGTTCACCTTTCACGGCCTCGCAGTTTCGCAGATTTTTTTTTTTGTGCAATTTTGCATGCTTCTTCTTCTTTCTTTTTTTTACAGCGCACTGTGTTCTGCGTCCTCATCAGGTGGGCCAGTCGCCATCACCGTGATTGCTGTCAATGCCTCCGATGCGCTTACCGAGTCTCCGGGCTCGGTAAGCGCCGCAGCGGGCCACTCACACCGCCCCACTGTCTGCTGTGCGGAGTTGCAGCCAAAATCTGGCAACAGGTCCAGAGACTACACTCACTGTTTTGATGCAGAGTGCTCCAGCAGCCCGAAAGGATAGAATTCAGCAGCGCTGCACGGTCTCGGTAACCGCAGGTGCAGAGCTCCGTGGCCACTGAGAGAAGTTTGTATCCTTTTAATGACTTGGATTCTTTGCAGGTCCCACATCCGTCCCGCAACGGTAACACCGGAGGCAGTGAGCAAAGGGAGAGCACGCGCATTGTGTTCTGTGTGTGTCTGTTTATAAGAATCTTCTCGCCTAGAAAAAAAAAATAGCGCCAACAACTACCCATAACTGTGTTCTTCACTCAGAAAAAGACACCTGCACCGAGGTGTCACTCAATGGAAAAAGGCGCTACAGCAGAGCGGTGCCAGGATGAAGAGGCGCGATCAGAGGAACTGTGAAATACTGGTCAGTCACTATTAATAATTTCTTATATGTGTCCAACCTCGTAGGTTGATCGTTAAAATTAAATTTGTTAGTTCTACAAGCCATCATAATTATTTATAGGAAAACGTTCTATTTTTATTTCTCAAACAGATGTTTGGGCCTGAAAACAGGTTTTGATCTTTGGTTTCATTCTATAATACTGGACTTATTTTTCTACTAAGGTTTGAACTTTGAGAGTGTTTACACAGGAGAGAAAAGTGAGAAAATGTTAATGCCTGTTTGAGAAAAGTGTACAAGGTCTATTAAAAAAGTATCCTACCTTTTTATTTTTTAAAAAAACTATATGGGTTTCATTCATATGTTTGTACGTCAGACATGCTTGAACCCTTGTGCGCATGCGTGAGTTTTTCCACGCCTGTCGGTGACGTCATTCGCCTGTGAGCACTCCTTGTGGGAGGAGTGGTCCAGCCCCCTCGTCGGATTTTCATTGTCTGAGAAGTTGCTGAAAGACTGGCGCTGTGCTTCATCAAAATTTTTTCCAAAACTGTGAGGCACATCCGAGTGGATACCATTCGACAAATTAAGCTGGTTTTTGGTGAAAATTTTAACGGCTGATGAGAGATTTTGGATTGTTTCTATCGCTGTAAGGACTTCCCATAGAGCGGGACATCACGCAGCGCTCCGAGGCGACGTCGTCATCCTGTTTCAAGCTGAAAACCTCCAAATTTAAGCCTCTGTTGACCCAGGACGTCGTGAGAGAACAGAAAACTTTCAGAAGAGGTCGGGATCAGCAGTTTATCCGGATATTCCACTGTTAAAGGAGATTTTTTTAATGAAAGACGTGCGGACGGATTGGTGCGTCGGCTCGCAGCCAGCACAGCGCGCCCGCCACAGGAAAAACACCTCCGTTGGAAGCCTTAAGGACAAGTTGGTGTTGTGAAAGTGTAGTGACACGGACCCACAACAGGGGGCGTAAATGAACGGACAATGAACGAGTCAAATATGAACACTTTACTGTTGTGGAAAGCACAACCAAACACAGTAGATTACAGAATGTGTACAATAGTCAGTTAACAAAGGTGACGTGTGGGCAGGTTTGAGGACAGAGGACGTCTGTCCTGAGAAGAACCGGAACCACACGATTTCCTCCACCACCGAACCTGGAGAATACTGGAGCCGCCAAGTCCCGAAAACCCCAGGTGGCCACCGTCTCCGCGTGTCGGATCTGCTACTGCTGGCGAGGAGCAGAGACAATCAGATGTGGGTGTGTGAACACCCAGTAACAACAATGGTGGAAATTCCACCTCCACCTCTCATTCAGAAAGCTGGCACATGCAGTAGTACGTGTACTTATCAAAGGTTTGGAGTGAAGACGTCAGTCCAAACCCAGCCTCCAGCTGCAAGCACTCACAAAACCTACTGCAAAAATAACACAAGCAAATACTGTCTATGGTAGACAAAACAGTGGCTGAGATCAAATTACCTCCTAAGGTAGACAATATCTTGGCAACGAGGTGGAGATGACGTCCGGTCTTTATGGCGTGGGATGATGAAGTGTAGATGGGTGACAGCTGTCAAGAGATAATGAGTGACAGCTGTCACCCCCGGCTGTGTCCGAGGCGGCAGCGCCCTCTCGTGCCTGAAGCCCGCACTTCAGGCAGGGCACCCTCTGGTGGTGGGCCAGCAGTACCTCCTCTTCTGGCGGCCCACACAACAGTTGGAACATGCCCTGCTGTTAAACAATTTCTCAGAAACTCACTCAACTGAAAGCCACCAAAAGCCGCCTGGATTTTACAAATGGTTATCAACACGGAGGTGTTTTTCCTGTGGCGGGCGCCGTCCGCACGTCTTTCATTAAAAAAAATCTCCTTTAACAGTGGAATGTCCGGATAAACTGCTGATCCCGACCTCTTCTGAAAGTTCTCTGTTCTCTCACGACGTCCTGGGTCAACAGAGGGTTAAATTTGGAGGTTTTCAGCTTTCAGCCTCGGAGCGCTGCGTGACGTCCCGCTCCGTGGGAAGTCCTTACAGCGATAGAAACAATCCAAAATCTCTCATCAGCTGTTAAAATTTTCACCGAAAACCAGCTTAATTTGTCGAATGGTATCCACTCGAATGTGCCTCACAGTTTTTGAAAAAATTTTGATGAAGCACAGCGCCAGTCTCTCAGCAACTTCTCAGACAATGAAAATCTGACAAGGGGGCTGGACCACTCCTCCCACAAGGCGTGCTCACAGGCGAATGACATCACCGACAGGCGTGGAAAAACTCACGCATGCGCACGAAGGTTCAAGCTTGGCTGACGTAAAAACATATGAATCAAATCCATATAGTTTTTTAAAAAAATAAAAAGGTAGGATACTTTTCTAATAGACCTCGTATAAAGTGTGTAGTGAGGGGTTTTACAGCCTTAACATGTCTATAATAATTGTAAAAAATAACGCTGACTACTTCGCAGATTTCACCTATCGCCGGCTATTTTTAGAACGTAACTCCCGCGATAAACGAGGAACCACTGTACTGTTAGCAGGATTACTTCAAAACTGCTGCACAGATTTTGATGAAATTTTCAGAACAGATACATATTAGGCCATGGAAGACTCGATTACATTTTGGAGGTGATCTGGATCCAGATACTGGATCACGCTTCACTGTATATAGGCTATAAAGGGTTACATCAAACTACTTCATGGATTCTCACCAAATTTGTACCATGGGCACATATTAGGACATGAAAGACTCCATTAATTTTGGAGGTGATCTAGATCAAGATCCAGAATCTTGATCAATATTTCACTTTATGTAGGGTTTGAAGGATTACATCAAAACTACTTCAAAGATTTTCACCAGATTTGCACCTCAGATAGATATTAGGGCAAGGAAGACTGCTCTGCATTTTGGAAGTGATCAGGATCCGGATTGGTGGATGTCAGAAATCTCTGATTGTTCTTGTCTTGTATATAAATCCTTCTGTGTCACTTCACCATGAAGCTAAGAGTGGTAGTTTAACAGACAAATGTTGCACTCTGCACAGTTTCTCCAACCACAGTGACAGAAGTCTATAACTCCTTCAGAGTTGTCTTGGTGGCTTCTCTCACTTGTCTCCTTGCAGGGTCAGTGTTTTTAAAACTGCCTGTCCCAGACATATTATCTATACAGTGCATCCGGAAAGTATTCACAGCACTTCACTTTTTCCACATATTTTATGGTACAGCCTTATTCCAAAATTGAGTAAATTCTTTTTTTGTGTGTATCAAAATTGTACTCACAACACCCCATAATAACAACATGAAAATTTTTTTTTTTGCAAATTTATTCAAAATAAAATAAAAAATAAAATAAAGAAAAAAACCTAAGAAATCGTATACATAAGTATTCGCACCCTTTGCTCAATACTTCCTTGATGCACGTCGGGCAACAATTACAGCCTCAAGTCTTGCAGAATATGATGCTACAAGTGTAATGCACCTATCACTGGGCAGTTTTGCCTCTTCCTCTTTGCAGCACCTCTCAAGCTTCATTAGGTTGGATAGAGTGTTAGGGATGACCCAGAAACTGAAAGATAGTGCCCAAAGTGCAAACACAACCTGGAAACAGAATGGCTGTTTTACAGTTTATTTTGCGTGAGATACAGGCAGGCTTGGCTGGTGCAGTCTGATAGCTGAAGACATGAAAGGCCTAGGCAGGGCAGGCAGAGGTGGTGATTATGAGTAGATCAGGATCAGATGGGCAGGCCGGAGGAGGGAACACAGAGTCCCCACCCAGCAACAGAGACAGACATACAAACATGACACACCAGGGAGGGAAAATGACAAAACACACAAGGAAATGGTAAAGCAAAGCCTAAACCCTAACATAGGAAGCGTCGGTGCACAGCCATTTTCAAATCTCTCCAGAGATGTTCAATCGAATTCAGATCTGGGCTCTGGCTGGGCCACTCAGGGACCATCACAGAGTTGTGGTAAAACCACTCCTTTGATATCTTAGCTGTGTACTTAGGGTCATTGTCCTGCTGAAAGATGAACCATCACCCCAGTCTGAGTTCCAGAGCACTCTGGAGCAGGTTTTCATCCAGGACGTCTCTGTAAATTGCTGCATTCATCTTTCCCTTAATCATGACTAGTCTCCCAGTTCCTGCCACTGAAAAACATCCCCACATCATGATGCTGCCACCACCATGCTTCACTGTAGGGATCGTGTCTGGTTTCCTCCAAACATGGCACATGGCATTCACACCAAAGAGGTCAATCCTTGTCTCATCAGACCAGAGAATTTTGTTTCTCATGGTCTGAAAGTCCTTCAGGTGCCTTTTTGCAAACTCCAGGGCGGTTGCCATGTGCCTTTTACTAAGGAATGACTTCCTTCTGGCCACTCTACCATACGGATTGCTGCAGAGATGGTTGTCCTTCTGGAAGGTTATCCTCTCTCCACAGAGGTCTGACAGACCACTGGGTTTAGACAGCCAGCCGTATGAAGAGTCCTGATGGATCTGAGCTTCTTTCATTTATGGATGACGAAGGCCACTGTGCTCATTGTACCTTTAAAGCAGCAGAAATGTTTCTGTACCCTACCCCAGATTTGTGCCTTGAGACAATCCTGTCTCGAAGGTCTGCAGACAATTCTTATGACTTCATGCTTGGTTTGTGCTCTGACATCGCTTCCAAATCATGTCCAATCAAATGAATTTACTCCAGATGGATAAGAATTAAGCTGTAGAAGCATCTCAAGGATGATCAGTGGAAAGAGGATACACCTGAGCTCAACTTTGGGCTTCATGGCAAAGGCTGTGATTACCTATGTACATGTGGTTTCTTAGGTGTTTCATATTATATATATATATATATATATATATATATATATATATATATATATATATATATATATATATATATATACACACGAGGTCTAATAGAAAAGTATCCGACCTTATTATTTTTTTCAAAAACCATATGGATTTGAATCACGTGTGATTACATCAGACATGCTTGAACCCTCGTGGGCATGCAAGAGTTTTTTCACGCCTGTCGGTTACGTCATTCACCTGTGGGCAGTCTTTGAGTGAGGAGTCGCCCACCCTCTCGTCGATTTTTTCATTGTTTAGGAATGGCTCAGAGACTGCTGCTTTGTTTGATCAAAATTTTTTCAAAACTGTAAGGCACAACTGAGTGGACACCATTCGATAAATTCAGCTGGTTTTTCGGTGCCTGACGGCGATCTGTGCTTCGAGGCGGCAGCGTCTCGCCGTTTCAAGTTGAAAACTTCCACATTTCAGGCTCTGTTGACCCAGTAAGTCGTCAGAGAACAGAGAACTTTCAGAAGAAGTCGGCATGAGGAGTTTATTCGGACATTCCATTGTTAACGGACATTTTGTAATGAAAGAACGTGCAGGCAGAGTCGCATGTCGGGCCGAACCCGACCACGGGGGGTCGCGACAGGAAAAACACCTCCATTGGAAACCTTAACAGGCAAGTTGGAACATGCCCAAGCTGTTAAACAATTTCTCAGTTACTCACTTGTTGAAAGCCATCAAAAGCCACCTGAATTTTACACATGGTTTTCAACACGGAGGTGTTTTTCCTGTGCACACACAGATTTGCCGAGTCATCACGGAAACGACTCGGCGAATTTGCGCGCACGTCTTTCATTAAAAAATGTCCTTAAACAGTGGAATGTCCGCATAAAGTCCTCATGCCGGCCTCTTCTGAATCTTTTCTGTTCTCTCACGATGTCCTGGGTCAACAGAGCCTTAAATTAGGATGTTTTCAGGTCGAAACAGGCCGACGACGGCGCCTGGAAGCACTGCGCGACGTCCCGCTCCGTGGGAAGTCCTTACACCGACAGAAACACCCCATAATCTCTCATCAGCCGTTAACCTTTTCACCGAAAACCATCTTAATTTCTCGAATAGTGTCCTCTCGGATATTCCTCACATGTCCAGAAAAAATTTTGATAAAGCAACGCGCGCCGTCTCGAGCAGCGTGTGAAACAAAGGAATTCAGCCGAGAGGGCGGGACCACATCTCACTCAAGGCCTGCCCACAGGGAAATGACGTCACCGACACACGTGAAAAAACTCACGCATGCACACGAGGGTTCAAGCATGATTGGTGTAATCGCACGTCATTCAAATCCATATAGTTAAAAAAATATATAAAAGTGTCGATTTCTTATCTAATAGACCTCGTGTGTATATATATATATATATATATATATATATATATATATATATATATATATATATATATATACGCAAAAATAAATACTTTTTTTACATTGTCATTATGGGGTATTGTGTGTAGAACCTTGAGGAAAAAATGAATTTCATCCAATTTGGAATAAAGGTGTAACATAAAATGTGGAAAAAGTGAAGTACCGTGAATACTTTCCTGCTGTACAGTGCCATACCATTTGTATTTCTTGTTAACTGATGATGCAAATGAAGTTCAAGACATATTCAGTGACTAGTAAATGTTCATGTGTCTATTCCCTGACATCTAAAGAAAACAGGCCAAAAACATGATGATGCATTAAAAAATTACCTATATTTTGGTTGTCCAATTATTTAAGACCTCTGAAAATGGAGGAACTATGTCTAAAAATGTCTGCAACTCCTAAATGCAATACTTTAATTAAACCACCTTAAAGCTGAACGTGTACACTACAATCACATATTAACTGCTTTATTTTAATTCTATTGTGGTACTGTAGCCAAAATTTAAAAATGTTGACACTTTCCAAATATTTATAGATTTGACTCTAGCTCACAATTAAAAAAGTATTGCTGCTATGGTTGCAGGACATCAAAGTTTACCTGCTCAAAGAAGCATATATGTGCACAAGGTGCCTGCAGAGGACTCACAGGCACAGAGCTCTGCAGGAACAAGGAGACATTCTGCCAGCTGCTGTCACACTCAAAGCCTCAGTCATTACAATAAGCTGCCATTGTTAGAGTTTGGAGGTTGATACAAAGTGATGGAAATGTCAATAATGACCCTCTGGACATTCAGAGGAAATGCTCTCACTGTGATGAAGACATCATTTTGATTCACAGTAGGTAGACACCATGACATCTTCAAAATACGAGGTCTGTTAGAAAAGTATTGGACCTTTTTTTTTTCAAAAACCTGATGGATTTGAATCACGTGTGCTTGCACGAGCAAACCTTGAACCTTCGTGCGCATGCGTGAATTTTTTCACGCCTGTTGATTGCGTCATTTGCTGGCAAGCAGACTTTGTGTGACGTCGTGTGCAGCGCTCTCGTCGGATTTTCATTGCAAGGATAAAGACGGAATGACTGGAGCAGCGCTACTGCCTTAAATTTTGCCAGAAACTGGGCGACAGCCAGGTGGAAACCATTGGGAAGGTTCAGATGGCTTTCGGTGACAATCCTATGGGCATCACACAGATTAAGGAGCGGTACAACCGGTTTAAAGACGGCCGCACAACGGTGGAGAGCGAGCCACGCTCCGGTTGGCCATCAACAAGCTGAAATGACCAGATCATTTCCAAAGTGAACGCTGTGGTGATGTAGGAATGTCGTGTGACTATCCGAGAGATTGCGGAAGAGGTGGACATCAGCACTTTTTTAGTACATTCCATTGTGACAGAAGATTTGGCCATGAAAAGAGTGACGATGAAATTCGTGCCAAAGCTGCTGACGGCGGATCAAAAGCACCTTCGTATTGAAGTCTCATAGGACATGCTGTGACATGCCCACCTCTTCCACAATTTCTTGGATAGTCACACGACTGAAAAGTCACCGAAAGGCGTCTGAATCTTCCGAATGGTTTCCACCTGGCTGTCGCCCAGTTTCTGTCAAAATTTGATGCGGCACTGCTCCAGTCGTTCCGTCTTTTTCCTTGCAATGAAAATCCGACGTCCTCACACAAAGGCTGCTTGCCAGCAAATGACGCAATCGACAGGCGTGAAAAATTCACGTATGCACACGAAGGTTCAAGGTTGGCTCATGCAAGCACACATAATTGAAATCCATCAGGTTTTTGCAAAAAATAAAAAGGTCTGATACTTTTCTAACAGACCTCATATAGAGAAATCAGCAGCACAAAACTTTCTCCTCAAACCTTTCCTTCACATTTCATAGTCAAAGAAACTGAATTCCTCTTTCAAACATTTGCTTGCACACACTTGGAAATGATGCAACTCATTTAACTAAACAGGTTCAGTATAGAGAATTAGGCCATGTAATGTTAGTGGGTGGACAAGTGAGGAGAGTGTGTTGAGAAGGTGGAGGGAATATTTTGAGGCTTTGATGAATGAAAAAAATGAGACAGAAAGCAGGCTGGATGATGTGGAGAGAGTAAACCAGGAAGTTTAGCTGATTAATCAAACAATCAATCAATCAATTTTTTATATAGCGCCAAATCACAACAAACAGTTGCCCCAAGGCACTTTATATTGTAAGGCAAAAGCCATACAATAATTACAGAAAAACCCCAACGGTCAAACGGCCCCCTATGAGCAAGCACTTGGCGACAACAGGAAGGAACCTCCAGCAGAACCAGGCTCAGGGAGGGGCAGTCTTCTGCTGGGACTGGTTGGGGCTGAGGGGAGAGAATCAGGAAAAAGACATGCTGTGGAAAAGAGGAGAGATCAGTCACCAATGATTAAAAGCAGAGTGGTGCATACAGAGCAAAAAGAGGTGAATAAAAAGAAACACTGGGTGCATCATGGGAAACCCCCCAGCAGTCTAAGTCTATAGCAGCATAACTAAGGGATGGTTCAGGGTCACCTGATCCAGCCCTAACTATAAGCTTTTTCAAAAAGGAAAGTTTTAAGCTTAATCTTAAAAGTAGAGAGGTTGTCTTTCTCCCTAATCTGAATTGGGAGCTGGTTCCACAGGAGAGGAGCCTGAAAGCTGAAGGCTCTGCCTCCCATTCTACTCTTACAAACCCTAGGAACTACAAGTAAGCCTGCAGTCTGAGAGCGAAGCGCTCTATTGGGGTGATATGGTACTATGAGATCCCTAAGATAAGATGGGACCTGATTATTCAAAACCTTATAAGTAAGAAGAATAATTTTAAATTTTATTCTGGAATTAACAGGGAGCCAATGAAGAGAGGCCAATATGGGTGAAATGCAGCATTTTGAATTAACTGAAGGCAACAGGATAGTAGATCCTGTCCCTGCAGGATCTACTATCCTGTTGTCCATGTCCACTCTACAATCCACTGCTTATATGAGCCTTTTATTCTCCTGCATTTTGGCTCAGAAGGATATATGATGTCAAATTTCTACAGCATGGCATTTAGCAGAAGGATTTTCCCGGTTTAAAGACACATATGTCCGCTGTGGGAGCTGGATATGAGCAGAATGCCATTTAATGAAAGCATATTGTCATACTTCCTCACCGTTTGTGCATCCCTCACAATAATCACATCAAAGAACTCCCTGCCTACATCCTCACAGACAGAGAGAGAGAGAGAGAGAGAGAGAGAGAGAGAGAGAGATGTGGGACAACAGTCTATCAGAGGCTACTTCACCAGCCATGTTCCATGCCCGTTTGCAGTTTGGTTGACTGAGACAATGCAGATTAAGTGTCTCATTCAAGGACACAGACGAGTGTGAAACATAGACCTGGATTTGAATCCCAGTCTATATATTGGTAGTTCAACTCCTCAGAGAGCCACCTGCTTTGCTAAACATAGTTTGACAAAAAAAAAAAAAAAAAAATCACCACTTTTATACTCCATCTTCTTTTGACAAGTCAGGGGATGGATACATAAACTATCCAAATTTCTGAGTAAGTGTTATACCAGGGTTCTGTTACATATTTTTGGCCCAAATTTCCATCAGACTGCAAAAATTAGGAAATTTGGCCTGATTCATCAAAACAGCAAGCAAAATTTGTGTACTATTACTGCTGATTAAACCGTGTCCAATGGCACAAGTACTTGTGCACAAGCACCTCACAACACTGCTGTATACAGTCCATGTGATACTCCTGCAGTTATTAAATCACATTTCCACAAAGTTTCTGTGGTTATTACCACATCTTTGCAATAAGCACCCAAAGATATTGTACTTTTCAACAAAGCTAAAATGTATCTGTTAACATCTCAAAACTGTGTTCTGTTGAAGAGTGTGACATGTTTTTCATGGGATTTGTTATGTGGGCCGCTGAAGAGGAGGTACTGCTGGCCCACCACCACCAGAGGGCGCCCTGCTTGGAGTGCGGGCTCCAAGCACGAGAGGGCGCCAGACCCGGAAGAAGTGACAGCTGTCATTCATCCTCTGCACCAGCTGTCACTCGTTCATCATCATCATCATCATCACCATAAAGGCCGGACTGCAACTCCACCTCCTCGCCGAGAAATCGACTACTGAAGAGGTAATTTCTCTGCTGACTCATACGTTGTGTAATAATCTGAACTTCTGTTGCAGCCGTTTTCCTGGTGTTTTCCTTATCTGTGGGATTGGCGTTTGGTGTGACAGCGACGGCTTCGCCTCACACCCCAAACCAGATAAGTGGTTAATCAGGAGCTGCACGAGTGTGTGATTGGAGGTGGAGGTGCTCCCTCCTAACTGTGTGCAGACTGTGGATTACTGAGTGTGCGGACTCACACTCATTCATCTTATCTCTGCTTTCTGCCAGCAGTACCAGGGTCGACAACCGAAGACAGAGGCCACCTGGGGACTCGGGACTTGGCGGCTCCGGTGTTCTTCAGACCGTTGGTGGTGGAAGCCGTGTGGGACGCGGCTTCTCTCTCGTCGGGGGTCTTCTATCTTCGAGCCTGCCCACACGTCACCTGGTGTCAATTGACTTTGCAAATTTTGTGTATTTAGTTGTGTATTATCACAACATTAAATTGTTACTTTTTGGCTTATTCATTGTCCGTTCATTTGCGCCCCCTGTTGTGGGTCCGTGCTATGACACCTTCCCAACAGGATTCCTGCTATGGGTTTATCTTAAAGATGAGAAGCAGAAGGAGGCTTCTGTTGAACAAACAGTAGGTTGCTGTCACTGCATGTTCTACCAACATGGCTACAGACATCCAACTTTTGCCACGTACATATACACATGTATAATACAATATGGTACATCTTCTCATTGCTCTGGCCAAAGCATAGGTATCATACAAGTGTGTGATATCTGTCCTTTTGTAAGAGCTACTCCAGGCTGCTATGCTCGACATCACGCACTGCTTGCTCCAAAACAGAAAATGATGTGCATTGTATTTTCATTTTAGCTTAAATTGTAAACCTGGCATCAAAATAACTCAGCAGCCTAATCCACATTTAAGCAGAAATTATTTATTTCAAGAAGCACTAACAAATACAAATCTATGGGTGTCTTCCTAGTCTTCCAAAATGGGTGTATGTATGTATGTGTGTGTGTTTGTATATACATGCATGAATAGACATATACAGTGCATCCGGAAAGTATCCACTGTGCTTCACTTTTCCCACATTTTGTTATATTACAGCCTTATTCCGAAATGGAGTAAATCAATTTTCCCCCTCAAAACTCTACATAAATGATAAAAGATTTTTTTTCAGATTTATTAATAATAAAAAACAAACTAAGAATTCACATGTACATAAGTATTCACATCCTTTGCTCAGTACTTTGTTGATGCACCTTTGGCAGCCATTATAGCCTCAAGTCTTCTTGAATATGATGCCACAAGTTTGGTGCACCTATCTTTGGGCAATTTTGCCCATTCCTCTTTGCAGCACCCCTCAAGCTCCATCAGGTTGGATGGGGAGCGTCGGTGCACAGCCATTTTCAGATCTCTCCAGAGATGTTCAGTTGGATTCAGGTCTGGGCTCTGGCTGGGCCACTCAAGGACCTTCACAGAGTTGTCTGAAGCCATTCCTTTGATATATTGGCTGTGTGTTTTGAGTCATTGTCTTGCTGAAAAATGAACTGTTGAAAGTTCCTACTGCTGAAAAACATCCCAGAGGCATGATGCTGCCACAACCATGCTTCTTTGTAGGGCTGGTGCCTGCCTGGTTTCCTTCAGACATTTGGCATTCACACCAAAGAGTTCAATCTTTCTCTCATTTTTTTTGTTTCTCATGGTCGGAGATGGGGTTTGACTTTTGGTTGTGATGTGTTCCTTTTTTAAGCCGACTCCAAAACAATGTTTGAAAAGCTTTCAAAGCAGTATTTTCAATTTGCAGTATCAGTGGAATGATCTGGCACCATCCCCAATCACCTGTTCTATCTATTCTTTTATTCTGGTTTCAGTTTTCTGTTCTGATGTTTACTGTTCTGTATTTTATGTCATATTCACCCACGTACTAGCCATCATGTTTCCATATGGAGCTGCTTCCTTAACTCCACTCTTCAGTTGATGATAATGTGAGGCCTGCAGCAGGCATATCTGTGGGATATTGCATAGGCAAAAGAAAACTGCATTTCTGATTCATGCAGTGCAACAAATTCCCCTTGAGCTAAACATTCTCATTGTGCCATTTTTTTAAGAGGAGGTAAAAGAGGTATTCCGTAATGAGGCCCTCAAATACTGACGTATTTGGTGAATGAGTTGGATGACTGCTGCATCTTGCATGCATCTACATTTTGTGCACAGATATATTTCTTCACCAGAAAAACTCTCACTTCTGATTCTGCAGTCTAAACAGCAATGCACCAGATGCCAGGACAAGTTTGGACATGTCCAGCTCTCCACAATTTCACTGATACTTACTGGACTGGTAAGCATTGAAAGCCGAGATAGACATGTCCAAACTTGTCCTCTGACACGCCGAAATGGAGGTATTCCTTTGTCTCGCTTCCAAAGCGAATCGGTCGTGACGTGCGAAGCCTCCGCGCGGCTTTCCATGACAAAGTCTCTTGTTAAAAGTGAAATCTGCCAGAAAATGGCTGATGTCCAGCTCTTGTGATAACCAGAGAAAGAGCACACGATGGTCTCGTATCCACAGAGCCATCCGTTTAGAAATGGTCCGGTGGCTTGTGCTGCGTCGTTGCAGCTCAGAGCGTGGCACGCCGAGCGTCCTTAATGGGGTCCTTAAAGCTGTAGTAACAGTCCTTATTCTCTGTGAAGCCCGTAAAATTTTCACCGAAAGCCAGATAAATTTTTCGAATGGTTTCCAGGTGCCAGTCTCTAACAGCTTCTGAAAAAAGTCTGATGGAAAAAAGGTCCTTTTCATTCCGCCATTTCCAGACAATGAAAATCCGACAAGGGGGCGGGACCACTCCTTCCCAAGGCGTGCTCACAGGCGAATGACGTCACTGATAGGTGTGGAAAAACTCACGCATGCGCACGAGGGTTCAAGCATGTCTGACATAAAAACATATGAATGAAATCCATATAGTTTTTGAAAAAAATAAAAAGGACCGTTACTTTATTGACAGACCTCGTACATAGCGTATTCATGACCAGCTGGATGTCATATTCTTAACTTATACAGAGCATTTCAATGAATTTTCACAGACGACTGCAAGTTCCAATTACGCAATGTACGTATGAGCAAGCTGGCAGGAATTCTCCTGGCCGTGGTCTTAAGGAGGATCCATGATAAATAGAAGTAAAGAAAATCTGTAGTTTTTTGTCAAAAGTGCTTCCTTTCAGACAGGGTCGGACTGGGAACAAATTTCGGCCCTGGCATTTTTCCTCTGGACCAGCCCACTATTGGCCCGACCGAATCCACCCCCAAGCCCACCCGTCCATACCGAACCCCCAATGAACAAATACTATACACCTAAAAACCATGAATACACACCTAAACACACACTTTCACTGTCATTTCACCTTGATCATAGTACAAAATGGAAGCAAAAGCACACAAGCGGAAAAAAGCTTTTGTGTCCCCAAAGTGTGTGTGAGAGAGAGAGAAAGGTAATGTGTGTGTGTGAGAGAGAGAGTTAGAGAGAGAGGGAGAGAGAGAGAGAGAGAGAGAGAGAGAGGTAATGTGTGTGTGTCGGAGAGAGAAAGGTAATGTGTGTGTGTTTAGTTTATCTTACCTTACAGCAGACAGTCTCGGGGATGGCCATGCACATGTTAGGCGATGAGAAGGCGTCTCCTTAGGCTGTTCTTTTCTGCTACCATGTCAACAACTGTGTCTGTGTCCAAGGACATCAAAATGTCTTTTTCACTTGACATTAGCATGAATGCCTCCAGGTGGTCCTGGGCTGTAGTGCTCCGTAACCGGTTTTTAATAAATTTCAGTGTGGAGAAGCTGCGTTCACATGCCACTTTGGTAACAGACAGGGTGAGAAGGAATTTATATCCCAGTCCAATAAGGTGGTAGGCATCCGTTAACAAATTGTAACGAGAAAGGATGTGGTAGCAGCACACTGGACAGTTTTTGCATGATGTGCAGGCCTTAGTCAACACTTCACATTCCCCGTCACATTGGTCCTGTCCATAGTCATCGTCATTCTCAGTGCTGGTTCTCACCATATATTCCTCCGAAACAGACAACTTCAGTCTGTCCCAATGAGAAGCCAGACTTTCCAGCTCCCCCTTAAGGGCATCTGCAGTAGCACAGCTGTCATATCTGAGAAGCTGTTTACTCAGCTCTTGGAACTGTGATGCCTGCACACCTGTTGATTAACGACCTAATTATGGATCATCACTTGGACATTGGGTTATGTGAAACCTGGGTCAAACCCACAGCTGTTCTTCCTCTGAATGAGGCCTGCCCACCAGCATATACATTTAGTCATGTGTCTCGTGGTGCAAAGCAAGGCGGGGGTGTTGCTTTTATTTATAAATCTAGGTTGACCTTATTGACTGTTGGGGGACATAAATATAATTCGTTTGAGCATCTGACTGTCCGCTCTGCCCATGATGCTACGTACTGTCAGGGTGAGAAGTATGGAAATCAGTCATGTTATTTTGTCACTGTTTATATGCCTCCCAGCCCATATTCTGAATTCTTAGATGAATTTTGTGTGTTCATCTCTAGCCTGTCAGCTAGTGCGGACAACATTTTGATTATTGGTGACTTTAACATTCATATAAATAAGCCCGCTGATCCCCTTTGCAAATCATTTATGGAACTTGTGGATGCGTTAGGATTCCAGCAATGCATTCAGGACTCGACGCACATTAGTGGAAATACCCTTGATTTGGTTCTCACGCATGGCCTTGCTGTCACAAACATTGACATTCTGCCTCTTGCCTCGGTGGTCTCTTACCACTCATTTATTAGGTTTACATTTACGTTGCCACGTTTAGTGGAGCGAAAGCCTTGTCTACTTCTGCGGTGACGCATTAATCACAAACTATGACTGAACTTGAAGCCAGACTGCCTGAAATTTTGGCTTCAGGGTTGGAGAATGTTCCATCAGTGGATAGTCTTGCAGATGGCTTGAATTCAGTGCTCAAGGCTACACTGGATAAGGTTGCACCTCCTCTTTTAAGGCCATGCCTTCCCAAGGCACAGTCGCCTTGGTTCAATGGTTACTTGCGTGACCTTAGACAGAAGGCTAGAGGTATGGAACGGAAATGGCGTAGTTCCAAATTACAGGTGTTCCACGTTGCATGGCGTGATGATATCTTAGATTATAAGCATAAGCCAGTACTCCTGGCTACAAAGCGGGCCTATTATTCTGATTTGATCAATCAATCAATCAATCAATTTTTTTTTATATAGCGCCAAATCACAACAAACAGTTGCCCCAAGGTGCTTTATATTGTAAGGCAAGACAATAATTATGTAAAACCCCAATGGTCAAAACGACCCCCTGTGAGCAAGCACTTGGCTACAGTGGGAAGGAAAAACTCCCTTTTAACAGGAAGAAACCTCCAGCAAAACCAGGCTCAGGGAGGGGCAGTCTTCTGCTGGGACTGGTTGGGGCTGAGGGAGAGAACCAGGAAAAAGACATGCTGTGGAGGGGAGCAGAGATCGATCACTAATGATTAAGTGCAGAGTGGTGCATACAGAGCAAAAAGAGAAAGAAACAGTGCATCATGGGAACCCCCCAGCAGTCTACGTCTATAGCAGCATAACTAAGGGATGGTTCAGGGTCACCTGATCCAGCCCAAACTATAAGCTTTAGCAAAAAGGAAAGTTTTAAGCCTAATCTTAAAAGTAGAGAGGGTGTCTGTCTCCCTGATCTGAATTGGGAGCTGGTTCCACAGGAGAGGAGCCTGAAAGCTGAAGGCTCTGCCTCCCATTCTACTCTTACAAACCCTAGGAACTACAAGTAAGCCTGCAGTCTGAGAGCGAAGCGCTCTATTGGGGTGATATGGTACTACGAGGTCCCTAAGATAAGATGGGACCTGATTATTCAAAACCTTATAAGTAAGAAGGAGAATTTTAAATTCTATTCTAGAATTAACAGGAAGCCAATGAAGAGAGGCCAATATGGGTGAGATATGCTCTCTCCTTCTAGTCCCCGTTAGTACTCTAGCTGCAGCATTTTGAATTAACTGAAGGCTTTTTAGGGAACTTTTAGGACAACCTGATAATAATGAATTACAGTAGTCCAGCCTAGAGGAAATAAATGCATGAATTAGTTTTTCAGCATCACTCTGAGACAAGACCTTTCTAATTTTAGAGATATTGCGTAAATGCAAAAAAGCAGTCCTACATATTTGTTTAATATGCGCTTTGAATGACATATCCTGATCAAAAATGACTCCAAGATTTCTCACAGTATTACTAGAGGTCAGGGTAATGCCATCCAGAATAAGCATCTGGTTAGACACCATGTTTCTAAGATTTGTGGGGCCAAGTACAATAACTTCAGTTCTATCTGAGTTTAAAAGCAGGAAATTAGAGGTCATCCATGTCTTTATGTCTGTAAGACAATCCTGCAGTTTAGCTAATTGGTGTGTGTCCTCTGGCTTCATGGATAGATAAAGCTGGGTATCATCTGCGTAACAATGAAAATTTAATAATAATAATAATACTGCCTAAGGGAAGCATGTATAAAGTGAATAAAATTGGTCCTAGCACAGAACCTTGTGGAACTCCATAATTAACTTTAGTCTGTGAAGAAGATTCCCCATTTACATGAACAAATTGTAATCTATTAGACAAATATGATTCAAACCACCGCAGCGCAGTGCCTTTAATACCTATGGCATGCTCTAATCTCTGTAATAAAATTTTATGGTCAACAGTATCAAAAGCAGCACTGAGGTCTAACAGAACAAGCACAGAGATGAGTCCACTCTCCGAGGCCATAAGAAGATCATTTGTAACCTTCACTAATGCTGTTTCTGTACTATGATGAATTCTAAAACCTGACTGAAACTCTTCAAATAGACCATTCCTCTGCAGATGATCAGTTAGCTGTTTTACAACTACCCTTTCAAGAATTTTTGAGAGAAAAGGAAGGTTGGAGATTGGCCTATAATTAGCTAAGATAGCTGGGTCAAGTGATGGCTTTTTAAGTAATGGTTTAATTACTGCCACCTTAAAAGCCTGTGGTACATAGCCAACTAACAAAGATAGATTGATCATATTTAAGATCGAAGCATTAAATAATGGTAGGGCTTCCTTGAGCAGCCTGGTAGGAATGGGGTCTAATAGACATGTTGATGGTTTGGATGAAGTAACTAATGAAAATAACTCAGACAGAACAATCGGAGAGAAAGAGTCTAACCAAATACCGGCATCACTGAAAGCAGCCAAAGATAACGATACGTCTTTGGGATGGTTATGAGTAATTTTTTCTCTAATAGTTAAAATTTTTATTAGCAAAGAAAGTCATGAAGTCATTACTAGTTAAAGTTAATGGAATACTCAGCTCATTGTCAGCCTGGCTACATTGCTGAAAAGAAACCTGGGGTTGTTCTTATTTTCTTCAATTAGTGATGAGTAGAAAGATGTCCTAGCTTTACGGAGGGCTTTTTTATAGAGCAACAGACTCTTTTTCCAGGCTAAGTGAAGATCTTCTAAATTAGTGAGACGCCATTTCCTCTCCAACTTACGGGTTATCTGCTTTAAGCTACGAGTTTGTGAGTTATACCACGGAGTCAGGCACTTCTGATTTAAAGCTCTCTTTTTCAGAGGAGCTACAGCATCCAAAGTTGTCTTCAATGAGGATGTAAAACTATTGACGAGATACTCTATCTCACTTACAGAGTTTAGGTAGCTACTCTGCACTGTGTTGGTATATGGCATTAGAGAACATAAAGAAGGAATCATATCCTTAAACCTAGTTACAGCGCTTTCTGAAAGACTTCAAGTGTAATGAAACTTATTCTCCACTGCTGGGTAGTCCATCTGAGTAAATGTAAATGTTATTAAGAAATGATCAGACAGAAGGGAGTTTTCAGGGAATACTGTTAAGTCTTCTATTTCCATACCATAAGTCAGAACAAGATCTAAGATATGATTAAAGTGGTGGGTGGACTCATTTACATTTTGAGCAAAGCCAATAGAGTCTAATAATAGATTAAATGCAGTGTTGAGGCTGTCATTCTCAGCATCTGTGTGGATGTTAAAATCGCCCACTATAATTATCTTATCTGAGCTAAGCACTAAGTCAGACAAAAGGTCTGAAAATTCACAGAGAAACTCACAGTAACGACCAGGTGGACGATAGATAATAACAAATAAAACTGGTTTTTGGGACTTCCAATTTGGATGGACAAGACTAAGAGTCAAGCTTTCAAATGAATTAAAGCTCTGTCTGGGTTTTTGATTAATTAATAAGCTGGAGTGGAAGATTGCTGCTAATCCTCCGCCTCGGCCTGTGCTACGAGCATTCTGGCAGTTAGTGTGACTCGGGGGCGTTGACTCATTTAAACTAACGTATTCATCCTGCTGTAACCAGGTTTCTGTAAGGCAGAATAAATCAATATGTTGATCAGTTATTATATCATTTACTAACAGGGACTTAGAAGAGAGAGACCTAATGTTTAATAGACCACATTTAACTGTTTTAGTCTGTGGTGCAGTTGAAGGTGCTATATTATTTTTTCTTTTTGAATTTTTATGCTTAAATAGATTTTTGCTGGTTATTGGTGGTCTGGGAGCAGGCACCGTCTCTACAGGGATGGGGTAATGAGGGAATGGCAGGGGGAGAGAAGCTGCAGAGAGGTGTGTAAGACTACAACTCTGCTTCCTGGTCCCAACCCTGGATAGTCATGATTTGGAGGATTTAAGAAAATTGGCCAGATTTCTAGAAATGAGAGCTGCTCCATCCAAAGTGGGATGGATGCCGTCTCTCCTAACAAGACCAGGTTTTCCCCAGAAGCTTTGCCAATTATCTATGAAGCCCACCTCATTTTTTGGACACCACTCAGACAGCCAGCAATTCAAGGAGAACATGCGGCTAAACATGTCACTCCCGGTCCGATTGGGGAGGGGCCCAGAGAAAACTACAGAGTCCGACATTGTTTTTGCAAAGTTACACACCGATTCAATGTTAATTTTAGTGACCTCCGATTGGCGTAACCGGGTGTCATTACTGCTGACGTGAATTACAATATTACCAAATTTACGCTTAGCCTTAGCCAGCAGTTTCAAATTTCCTTCAATGTCGCCTGCTCTGGCCCCCGGAAGACAATTGACTATGGTTGCTGGTGTCGCTAACTTCACATTTCTCAAAACAGAGTCGCCAATAACCAGAGTTTGATCCTCGGCGGGTGTGTCGTCGAGTGGGGAAAAACGGTTAGAAATGTGAACGGGTTGGCGGTGTACACGGGGCTTCTGTTTAGGGCTACGCTTCCTCCTCACAGTCACCCAGTCGGCCTGCTTTCCCGGCTGCTCGGGATCTGCCAGAGGGGAACTAACGGCGGCTAAGCTGCGTTGGTCCGCACCGACTACAGGGGCCTGGCTAGCTGTAGAATTTTCCATGGTGTGGAGCCGAGTCTCCAATTCGCCCAGCCTGGCCCAAAGGTATGAATAAGCTACACTTATTACAAGTACCGTTACTGCTAAAGGAGGCCGAGGAATAACTAAACATTTCACACCCAGAGCAGAAAAGTGCGGGAGAGACAGGAGAAGCCGCCATGCTAAATCGGCTAAGAGCTAGTAGCTGCGCCAAGCTAGCGGATTCCTAAAAACACGCAAAGTGAATAATGTGTAAATAATTTAGAGGTGATTCAGCAGAAGGAGTGTTTTAGTTAAGGCACGTGAAGATTACACTGGGAAACAAATCGTTATCTAGATAACTAGATCAATCTAACTGCGCAGATTAAACAGCTAACAGATACAGAAAAACACCGCTGTGCTCCGGAACAGGAAGTGATACAATACCGCAGTGAGAGCCAACCACCAGTAGAGGCCTTGATCAATAAAAACAAGCATAACTCAAAGTTTTTGTTTGAAGCTGTAGCTTTTCTCATTCATGGACGGCCACCTGTTATTCACTCTCCCTTTTCAGCACAGGACTTCTTGGACTATTTCAAGAAGAAAATTGAGGATATTAGGTTGAGCATATCTCAGCAAGCCTTGGTCCAACCACCGCATACTGCTATGGAGGTGGATGGTCCCACTGAGGTGTTACCCAGATTTACAGATTTTGATGGTATCTCGCTAGGCGTGCTGACAAAGCTCGTGACATCTACAAAAAGCACAACCTGCTTATTTGATCCCATTCCAACAAAACTGTTTAAGGACCTGTGGCCCATTCTTGGGCCGACTGTGCTGGAAATGATAAATCTCTCATTAACCTCTGGATCTGTTTCTAAATGTTTCAAGTCTGCAGTGATTAAACCATTGCTGAAGAAATCCAATCTCAACCCTAGTGTATTGAAAAATTATAGACCGATATCAAATCTATCATTTTCTTCTAAAATCCTGGAAAAAGTGGTTTCGTGACAGCTCGTGGACTACCTCACTGAGAATAATCTTTTTGAGTCATTGCAGTCTGGTTTTAGAAAATATCACTCCACAGAGATAGCACTTACTAAAGTTGTGAATGACCTTTTGCGAGCAATGGACTTGGATACCACTACAGTCTTGGTGCTGTTGGATCTTAGTGCTGTGTTTGATACTGTGGATCATCATATTTTACTCGACAGACTGGAGAATCAATTTGGGATTATGGGAACTGCCCTTGCATGGTTGACATCATACCTGTCTAGTCGTTCTTACTGTGTGTTGTGTAATGGCATTTCTTCTGATTTTAGGGATATGAAGTTTGGGGTTCCGCAGGGATCCGTTTTAGGCCCTCTGCTTTTTCCCTTTATGTAGCACCCCTTGGGAATATACTGCAGCGTTTTGGGATTGTCTTTCATTGCTATGCTGATGATACCCAATTGTATATGCCGATAACTGCTGGTAATCTCATTCACATAAAATCTTTAGAAGATTGCATCAGTGAAAAGTTGGATGTCTACTAACTTCCTCCTTTTAAATTCTGATAAGACTGAAGTGATGGTTCTTGGTCCAGTGAGGTATCGACATCAATTTGATCAGCTAGCGCTTAGCTTAGGTTTGTGTGTTATACATTATACGGATAAAGTGAGGAATCTTGGGGTAATTTTTGATCCTATGTTGTCTTTTGACCTCCATATTAGAGACATTACGAGGACTGCTTTCTTCCATTTGCAAAATATAGCGAAGATTCGTCCCATCCTGTCTATGGCTGATGCTGAGACTTTGATTCATGCATTTGTCTCTTCTAGATTGGACTATTGTAATGGTCTATTTTCTGGTTTACCGCAGTCCAGGATTAGGGGTCTTCAACTGGTTCAAAATGCTGCTGCCAGACTTTTGACACAAAGCAGAAAATTCAACCACATTACGCCTGTTTTGGCATCCCTACACTGGCTCTCAATCGCTGCAAGATCGGATTTTAAGGAACTGTTATTAGTTTATAAGATTGTTCATGGACTTGCACCTCCTTATCTGGCTGACCTGGTAAGCCCGTATGTACCAGCTTGGCCCCTGCATTCTCAGGGTGCAGGACTTTTATGTGTTCCCAGGGTGAATAAAAAGTCTGCCAGTCACAGAGCTTTCTCCTACCGTGCCCCAGCTCTGTGGAACGATCTCCCGGCACACATATGGCAGTTGGATCCTGTGGAGACTTTTAAATCGCGTCTAAAGACTCGTTTGTTTTCCTTGTTTTATCATTAGTTTTATGATGTGTTTTTATTCTTGTATTCTTTTATGGTTGTTTTATTATTGTGTTTTTTAATTTTTAATTCAGTTCTTTCTGTTTTTATTACGTTGTGTGAAGCGCCTTGAGACGATTTCATTGTGAATTGGCGCTTTATAAATGAATAACTTTGAATTTTAATTTTGAATTTGAAATTTTGAATGGTGGAGAAGCTTTTACGTATGAGTGTGTTGCAAAGTAATGACTTATTAATGGTCTTATCAACAAGAACTCAAGACAATTTCAGTTATTTGAGATAAGGGATATGTTTACACCTATCCCAGAGTGAGCTAAATCAGCTAAATTGCATCTCCAGTATCCAGAAAGATAAAGATAAAGTTCAACTGTATTTATCCTGAAGGAAATTATTTTGCCAGACTACAGAAACCATAAACAATGGTTAGTTAAATACACAATTACAAAAAATGTTGGTGTTATCAATCTTTTTTTTTTTTACAATAAGTACAACAAATTGCACCTGGAGCTCTGCTTCAGCCGCGAGATGATAGCTGGATGGAACCTGGGAATCTGCCCCAGGTGCAAGCAGACTGCCAGATGGCACCCTGCACTCCTCCTCAGCTACAGGTGGATTGCCAAATGGTCCAACAGGATCTGCCCCAGCCGAATGGTTGGATGGCACCTTGGGATCCGCCTCTGCCACGGGTGGATGGCCGGACGGCACCTGGAGCTCTGTTCCAGCTGTGGGCAGATGGCCGGACAGCACATGGAGCTCTGCTCTAGCCATGGGCGGATGGTCAAAGAGTGCCTTGGGATCTAATTCGGCCATGGGCGGACTACCAGAAGGCCCTACAGGATCCACCTGTGCTGTGGATGGATTGTGGATGCCCCCACGAGCTCCGCTTCAGCCACAGGGCAGCCAGGTTCATCCACACCTCTCTAAAACAATCTACAGCCATTAAAAGTCCCCACCCCCACCCCGGAGCCAAGTAGTGCAGGAGCTGGGTGACTTTTATTCAACATGAAAGGTGCAGAAGGTCTGTAGTATCAAAAATGCTTATTAGGCTAAACTGTGCCAGGAAATGTGATTCTTAAGTTTCGCAAGTGGTGGGTGTGGCTAGGGGCCACACCCAAATTACCCCCCAAAACGGGTTCATTTAACATGGGAGGTGCAGACTTTATTGCAGTGACAATTGATGTGGGACTGTTCACTGAATGGAAAATCCCAACTTAAGAACATTTATTTTGGTGGAAGCACTAATTAAGAACATAGTTAATTAGCGCTAATTACAGTTTTATTTAACATAAAAGGTGCGAAGTTGAAACAACTTCATTACATAGTGCCACATCTCAGTAGTCAGGAAAATTAACTTAAGAACAAAAATGATGGTGCAAAGACCCCTTTAGAATGTCATACCAAGATACCCCCAAATGGTATTATATAGCACAATAGGTTTAGACTTAATTTCAATCACTGAAGGGGTATTCACTGAAACCCTATTGTTAAATCCTTTTGGAAGGTCACAGTTGAAACCAACTTCATTACATAATACGACATCTCGGGAGGTATGAGGAAAAAGTAATGCCGAAAGTCACTCCTTACAGATAAAATAAGAAGGATGGTTTGTATAAAAGCAAAGAGGTATAATATATAATATATGCTTTTATACAAATTATCATCCTTAAAGTATTAAATAGCAGACATCATAATGCTCCTACCTGTGCAATTGGTATATTCAAATGCTATACTTTCTAAAACATGTTGAATGACCATCAGTGTTGCCACAGTTACTTTGAAAAAGTAATCCAATTACTGATTACTGATTACTCCTTGAAAAAGTAACTTAGTTACTTTACTGATTACTCAATTGTAAAAGTAACTAAGTTAGATTACTAGTTACTTTTTAGTTACTTTTCCCAGCTGCCGAAAACAACCCTCTGCCACCTCAACATGATAATGATACCTGTTTTGCCAAAACTCACTTTATAGTCACCCTTTCTTGACTTCAATGAAAATAAATACGTTTTATAAAAAGTAAAATAAAGACCTCTTTCTTGACCTCATATTTAACTGTTGACAGCACTGTAACAGTAAAACTTGCAATTTCGAACCTACATTGTTTATAAATGTAACTATTAAATTCTAACATTTTTCTAACATTTAAATTCTCTATAAACATTTTTCTTGTCGAAATTATTATTATTTTAAGCAATATTAGTAGTTGTAGTAAAAAACGGCTTCAAAACTGGACCTTTAATCTAGGGGTGTTGTGGGGGGCACATCCCTGCCCCACGCCCCCATTCCATCTGGATTCGCCCCTGCTTTGGTGTTTGAGCACAAAGAATGGATAACATTTATTTATGCAAAAAACATGACCAGATTTACAGGTAAGAAAGTTTTATTGCGTTTTCACATCATGTGGTTTAGTGCATTTGAGTGGAAAATAGTGTTAGTTGTTGACGTGTCGCGGAGGATCAGCTGTTTTTAACGAGACGATACAGAGTGGCTCAGCTCACAATTCTAAATAAAGGAGGAAAAACAGTATAAAAATGTCTTTGTAAAGCGCAGTGCAGGTGTGCTGATCATCGTGCTTTAAGAGGTGACGACGAGTCGAGCAGCTGCAAAAAAACACAGATTAAAAGCTCACAGTTCGCTTAAAGTGGGCAGTTCAGTTGAACCCCGACCTCCTGCCCACAGACCAAGTTTAATGCTGCTATCGACCCACAATGAAAAATAATAGTAACGCACAGTGACATGGAGAAGTAACTTTAATCTGATTACTGATTTGGAAATATTAACGCGTTAGATTACTCGTTACTAAAAAAAGTGGTCAGATTAGAGTAACGCGTTAACGCGTTACCGGCATCACTGATGACCATTAGGTAATCAGAGGAAAAAAGGTATAACTACTATTTTGGGCAAAATATACTTTGTTCAGAAGACAAAATTGGATAGTCTTCCAACGTTTTAGCATTGTAGATTGACATGAAATATGTATGACTGTAACTAAAGCCATCTAAATATAGGCATATGCAAGCTATCTAATAATACATTTGACACAACAACATATTCACAATCAAAATATCTCAGAATACATTTGTCTCTGAGTATCAACAACATAATCACAATCAAAATTAGCTGTTGTGTTTTCGGTTTGCTCCATTCTGATTACAGCATTTACTTAGTAGGACAACAAATTATTGAATTTATATTACACCTGTAGTAAACTGCACTTTTACCCAATGATCAAGATGGACACTTCTTATAAAGGAGCTAGTAAGAGAACCATCAAAGGAACCCCTGAATGTGGTGTAGCTGACAGTGTTCGCTTCATTTTAACTACCGCTGGTGGCTTTGAGAGCTAAATTGTCAATGATTTATTGTCACCGTGCAGCCGCTCGGTGCAAAGCAACACCGTGATGAAGCCTCACGGGACATGTTCTGGCATGTCCAGCTCATGCACAATCACAATTGGATATTCACACGACTGGAAAGCAACCGGAATCCGTCTGAAATCCACCTGAAAGCTGTCCTGAGAGACCAACACCGAGGTGGTTTTGTCCCGCGTAATGAACGGCTCCGTGGCGCGTACCTCCGCTTTTCTTTCCATGAAAAAAACTCCTGTAACGGTGGAATGTGCCGGCAGTAAAGCAGCAGTAACACCCCGTAATCTGTTTAATCCCCATAAAATCGTCCCTGAAAGCCATATTAATTTTTTGAACGGTGTCCACCTGGAGGTCTCTCACAGTTTCTGGAAAAAAAATTGATGCAGCAAAGCTCCAAATTGTTCAGACATTTATTCGCAATAAAAAATAGACGAGAGGGATGGACCACACCTCACTCAAAGCCTGCTCACAGGCGAATGACGCAACCGACACGAAAAAACTCACGCATGCGCACGAGGGTTCAAGCTTGTCTGACGCAATCACACGTGATTCAAATCCATATGGTTTTTTAAAAAAAATAATAAGGTCGGATACTTTTCTAACAGACCTCGTATATTCATATATCTTCATATCAAATCGCAAACAGCAGAGATCAGAGAGTCAGTGCATTCTGTGGCCACAGAGCTGTGAAGTAGAGGTGGGCGATACCAGTAATTTTGGTATTGATCCAATACCCAGTAAATACAGGCCCAGTATCGCCGATATCGATACCAAAACTTTTTCATATTTAAGCTTCATAGATCCAAAGGATCCAAAAGACCTAGGATAGAATTTCACCAAACATTATAAGTGACAACAAAATACTTTATTATCACAATCAACATTTTTGTTTAAAAAAAATATCACTCAACACAACTTAAAACAAAATCTCCTGAGGTAGAGGGCTGACAAACCACAATACAAGGGTGCGCTACTCCATGTTGTGTGACACAGCGCAGTGCTGCTCTTACAGACGGAGAGTAGACTTTGATGAATCTACGTCCACAGCAGTCAGTGCGTGCGGGAGAGAAAAAAAAGCTTGAGTATTGATCTTTTTACATGAGGATCGTTCAATATCAATACCAGCATTGGTATTGATATTATTGATATTGATTATACGATTATATATATATATATATATATATATATATATATATATATATACGATTGATCTGCCCACCTCTACTGTGAAGAGCAGCAGCTGAAAACAGCGTTCCTGCTGCGCTCTGAACTGAAGAAAAAAATACCGCACCATGAAAATTCTACATTAAATAATCCAGAGGTCCTTCTGTGTCTGTATGTGATGATATATTTAGAAATTTACAGTTTATTTGACAGTTGAATGACTTTGTGTTTTCAAAAAGCTCAGAGTTTGAAAAGTAGAAGAGCGATCAGCGGGGTAGGGAGAGACAGAGAAAGAGAGCAGAGGAGGAGAGGGAGGGAGATAGATAGAGAGAGAGAGAGAGAGAGAGAGAGAGAGAGAGAGAGAGAGAGAGAGAGAGAGCAAGAGAGAGAGAGAGAGAGAGAGCGGAGCAGGAGGGGTGGAGAGGAGGAAGGGCACAGATTCAGTGAAAAAAGAAAGTGAAACTGATTCACAGGTTTTTCATTTAAAAGAGCAGGTCTGACGAACAAGTCCAGGTTCAGCTCTTGTTCAAACAAGGCATTTAGGTGTTATATTGTTAAAAAAGAATTGCCATACAGTCCCACTCAAAAATGTTGAAAAACAAACCAAAAAAAAAAAAAAAAAAAACTGTCAGGATGACAGAAAAACTGCCTGCTTCACTGGATTAAAAACTACTGTGTGTCAGGGGTTGTGTTTGATCTGCTTTTATTTCTTGGTTGTAGGCTGTTTTTGTTTGTAGGCTGTCTTCTCTTTTTTGTTTATCTCCTTGTTGGATGCTTTTCTGTTTGGGTCTTTCTGTCTTTCTTAAAGGTGGGCGTGTCTGTCTCTCTCTCTCTCCCTGGTCACGCCCCCCTTCTAGTGCTTTCCATGCTCACCTGTGTTCAGTTTGCAGCTCATCGCTGGGGTGCATATATACTGCTCATTCTGCTTTGTTTCTTTGCCAGATTGATGCGTCCTGTGCCTTCTTTCCAGCTTTCGTTCGTGTTCCATAGTCCTGCCTGCCTCAAAGTGATTCCGACCTCCTGCCCATTTGTTCCGACCACGATTAAGCCTGATGTTAATAATACTACTGCTGTTGTGTTTTCTGGACTGTCTACCCAGTACCGACCACTGCCTGTCATACCACTAAAGTTTGTCAACCAGAGCTGTGTTTGTGAGTCTTGCATTTGTGTCCAAACCAAACCTCCTGGCAGATCAGTCTGGCCAATGATGGACACAGCAGGCTCAGACCCTTTTCAGCTAGCGGTACGACACCACAGCCAGCAACTCGCGCAGCAGGAAGACCAACTCACTAAACTGAGTTCAGGAATTAGCGAACTTGCTAAACGCCAGGACACTTTCATGTCCACAGTCAGCGCACAGATGACACAGCTTCTGGCGCAATTCAGCCCTCAGGCTTCGTAGGACGTGGCCACCGGGGTCTCCAGCCCACCTTCACCAGGGCCGCCAGCAGCCGCACCGATTCCCGCCTCTGCTCCAGTGGTCTGTAACCAACTGTCGCAACCGGAACGTTTCTCTGGAGAATCCGGCGACGTCAAACCGTTTATTACACAGTGTGAGCTCCACTCCGAGCTGATGTCCCCCATGTTCCCGACAGACAGAGCTAAGATCGCATATATGATCACTCACCTTTCCGGTCGAGCGGCTGCCTGGGCAACAGCGGAGTGGAGCTGACAATCTCCCGCCTGTGCTTCTCTCCCGGCGTTTACCACAGCTCTCCAACAGGTTTTCCAGCACACAGCCCCGGGATGCGAGGCTGCGCGCTCCCTCATGAGGCTGAGGCAGGGCAGCCGCCGGGTAACAGACTACACGATTGACTTTCGCATTCTCACAGCCAAGAGTGAATGGAACCCGGCGGCCCTCCTCGATGTGTTTTTCCAGGGTATGTCTGCAGATATCCAGGATCAGTTAATAGCCGCCGACCTGCCGGATGATCTCGATGAATTGATAGCACTGGCCATCCGCACTGACCGCCGTCTGCAGGACCGTCCACGGCGAGTAAACCGCAATTCCGACCACCGGACGGACATGCCTCCAGCCCGTTACTCCTCCTCCTCCACTCACGCTCGGCCTGAGGCCCCACCACACAGTACTGAGGAGCCAATGCAGCTGGGGAGAATGCGACTGTCATAAACAGAGCGACAGCGCCGCCGTGAGGATGGCCTCTGCTTCTACTGTGGACATTCAGGACATTTGATTTCCAATTGTCAGGCCAGGGGTGCCACCGTGCGGCCAAGATCTGAGGTACGGGTGAGTCTAAATTCCATCTCCTCTGTTTCAACTCAAAATATAATCCCAGCTAAATTAACATCTGACCATATCACCATAGACATATCTGCTTTTGTAGATTCAGGTTCTGATGCCAATTTGATCTTGTCCTCTCTTGTCAGGCACCTTCACCTTAAAACGTTTAAGCTCCCGCGCCTCCTGGTGGTACGTGCCGTGGATGGTCACGTGCTTGGTGAAATCACTCACCACACTCAGTCTGTCAAACTGCTAATCTCCCACTCTCACTCTGAATCAATTAGCTTTCATGTGATGGATAATATGACTCACCCGATCATTCTGGGGCACCCCTGGCTTCAACGCCATGGACCAAATTTTGATTGGATGAAAGGAGAGATTATATCCTGGAGTCCATCTTGTAGCAATGTATGCTTGCCAAAGTCTGTCTGTAGTTCGCAGGAAAGCAACCCAGATCTTACTGGGGCCCCGTGTGCTACCATGATCTCGCAGCTGTTTTTAGCAAAGCAAAAGCTAAATCATTACCACCACATCGCAGTTATGACTGTGCCATAGAGCTTCTCCCTGGGGCAACTCCTCCAACTCCTCGGGGAAAGCTATACTCCTTATCCGCACCTGAACGCCAAGCTATGAATGAGTACATACAGGAGTCCTTAGCGGCAGGGTTAATACGCTCATCCTCTTCTCCAGCAGGGGCGGGTTTCTTCTTTGTAGGAAAGAAGGACGGAACACTCCATCCCTGCATCGATTACCGCGGTTTGAATGAGGTCACAGTGAAGAATCGTTACCCGTTGCCGCTAATCTCTTCTGTGTTTGAATTGTTGGAAGGTGCCAGAGTTTTTACTAAGCTCGACTTACGTAACGCATACCATTTGGTAAGAATAAAGCAAGGTGATGAATGGAAAACGGCCTTCAACACTCCCTCTGGTCACTACGAATACCTCGTGATGCCATTTGGTCTCACGAACGGGCCTGCAGTGTTCCAAAATTTAGTTAATGATGTGCTACATGACTTCCTGAATAGATTTGTTTTTGTCTACCTGGATGATATCCTCATTTTCTCCCCCGATCTGACTGCTCATATTCACCACGTTCGCCAGGTATTGCAAACATTATTGCAAAATGGGCTGTTTGTGAAGGCAGAAAAATGCGAGTTTCATAAGTCCACGGTCTCCTTTTTAGGTTTTCTAATTTCCGCAGGGGAGATTAAGATGGACCCTGCAAAGGTGGTGGCAGTACAGGAGTGGGCGGTACCCACCTCCCGTAAGGAGGTGCAACGTTTCTTAGGTTTTGCTAATTTGTATCGGAAATTTATTCTAGGATTCAGTTCAGTGGCTGCTCCCCTGCATGCTATCACCTCGTCCCTCCGCCCGTTTGTCTGGTAAACGGAATGTGACGTGGCGTTCCGAGTAATAAAAGATCGCTTCACTACGGCCCCCATGCTACTCCTCCCTGACCCTGCACAACAGTTCGTGGTAGAAGTTGATGCCTCCAATGTAGGTGTGGGGGCCGTTCTGTCCCAGAGGAACCCCACTGACAACAGACTTCACCCATGTGCCTTTTTGTCAAAGAAATTGACCCCCACAGAACGCAATTATAGCATCGGCGACCGCGAGCTGTTAGCAGTTAAAGTGGCTTTGGAGGAGTGGCGGCACTGGCTGGAGGGGGCACAATTCCCGTTCATCGTTTACACTGATCACAAAAACCTAGAATACCTCGCTCTGCCAAACGGCTCAATGCCCGTCAGGCCCGATGGCAATATTTTTTTAGTCGTTTCAATTTTACTCTGTCCTACCGCCTGGGCACCAAGAATGGGAAACCAGACGCCTTATCTCGACTGGGAGATCCAGTAGACACGCCTGTAGATCCAGGAACGATCTTACCCGCTTCATGTTTTGTGTCCGCCTTAACCTGGGACATTGAGAGTAAAATTAAATCAGCAGTCGGGGATGCACCAGTTCCTGCCGGGTGTCCGCGGGGAAAACTTTTTGTTCCACCAGATCTCAGGAGTGAGACGATCCACTGGTGTCACGACAGTCGGATGTTCTGTCATCCCGGAATTAAGAAGACCTTGTTTGTAGTGCAGCAAAGATTTTGGTGGCCAGGCCTAGTAAAGGACGTCTCTGAATACGTATCTGCCTGCCAAGTATGCGCAATGCATAAATCCTCTAACCAACCACCTGCAGGGTCCCTGTTACCTTTGCCAATCCCGTCTCATTCGTGGTCTCATATAGCCGTGGACTTTGTAACCGGCTTCCCTCCCTTCAAGGGACACACTGTGGTTCTAACTGTAGTAGATCGACTCTCCAAGATGGTTCATTTATTCCTCTACGGAAACTACCGTCAGCCAGGGAAACAGCTGTGGTTATGCTAAACCAGGTCTTTAAACTACACGGCTTACCACAGCATATAGTCTCCGACCGGGGCCCGCAGTTTGTATCCCGATTCTGGCGAGAGTTTTGCCGTCTCCTCGGGGTTACTTCCAGTTTGACTTCGGGTTACCATCCACAGGCCAATGGGCAGGCGGAATGGATAAATCAGGACCTGGAGAAAGGTCTGCTGTTGCTTGTGTCGCGGCATCCTGCCTCCTGGTCGGACCAACTTCCTTGGGTTGAACTTGCCCATAACAGTTTGCCCTCTTCTTCCACCGGTTATTCCCCCTTCCATGTTGTTTTTGGACACCAGCCTGCGTTTTTTCCCTCGGTTAACCTTAACTCGTCAGTTCCCTCGGCTCTCGGTTTGATTCTTCGTTGCCGGCGAACCTGGGAGCATGCTCGGACGATTTTGTCCCGTTTTGTGGGAGCTTATAAGACGGCCGCTGACCGTCGGAGGTCCGCGGCCCCATCCTACCTCCCTGGGCAGCGGGTGTGGCTCTCTACACGGCACTTGTCACTTCGGGGTGTGCCTAAGAAGTTGGCTCCCAGGTTTGTCGGTCCCTTTCCGGTCGCCAAGGTTGTTAATCCTGTTTCGGTCCGTCTCTGTCTTCCTCGGTCCATGCACGTCCACCCTACTTTCCACGTCAAGCCTGTTCGGTCGAGCACTTTGTGCCCTCCTGCCGTTCCCCCGCCCCCCGCCCGGTGTGTGGATGGTGGCCCGGTCTTCTCCGTGTGCCGGCTCCTGGCCTATCGCCGGTGCGGTCGTGGTTTTCAGTATCTGGTCGATTGGGAGGGTTATGGCCCCGAGGAGCGGTCATGGGTCCCCTCTCGCTTTATTTTGGATCCTGTGCTTATTCGCGACTTTCATGCCGCTCACTCCGGTTCTCCTGGGCCGTCCGGGGCCGGCCGTGGTGGAGGGGGTACTGTCAGGGGGTGTGTTTGATCTGCTTTTATTTCTTGGTTGTAGCCTGTTTTTGTTTGTAGGCTGTCTTCTCTTTTTTGTTTATCTCCTTGTTGGATGCTTTTCTGTTTGGGTCTTTCTGTCTTTCTTAAAGGTGGGCGTGTCTGTCTCTCTCTCTCTCTCTCTCCCTGGTCACGCCCCCCTTCTAGTGCTTTCCATGTGTTCAGTTTGCAGCTCGTCGCTGGGGTGCATATATACTGCTCATTCTGCTTTGTTTCTTTGCCAGATTGATGTGCCCTGTGCCTTCTTTCCAGCTCTCGTTCGTGTTCCATAGTCCTGCCTGCCTCAAAGTGATTCCGACCTCCTGCCCGTTTGTTCTGACCACAATTAAGCCTGATGTTAATAATACTGCTGCTGTTGTGTTTTCTGGACTGTCTACCCGTGTACCGACCACTGCCTGTCATACCACTAAAGTTTGTCAACCAGAGCTGTGTTTGTGAGTCTTGCATTTGAGTCCAAACCAAACCTCCTGTCACTGTGTGTCATTTTTGAAGAAGAGAGTAAATGCTATGTCCATTAAATATTAATGTGTTTTTGACATTTTCAATTTTATTTAATTTATTAACTTAGACTTTGACAGAAACATGCAAAAAAAAAAAAACTTTGATCTCACAACATAAATATAATTTTTTTGTTTATTATTCTTGTTTTCAGTGCATCTAAAACATCTCAAAATTAGTTAGAATAGGGCTTGCCAATAATGTTTTAGTGGTATAAAACCACGATAGCTAAGCTATAAGCCACGATCGCATCATTTACCCAGTACCAAAATAGTCCTAGCTAGAACCCTGGAATGCAGCGCGCATGTTTCCCAGACTGGACAGGGTAAATTTTTTTTATCTTGCATCCATCCTTGATTTTGTGTCAGCGTGAACCCTGCCTTTTGGCAGCCCAGTTGACAAAAATCCACAGTAATGACGGAGAACTTTAATGCCTTTAGTCTTTACTTTTTACTTTTACATTACTCAAACAAACTATAACCAAACCTTAAATGTCTCTGTACTACACACATTTAACAAATTCCTGTTGTTACAAGGAAGTCTCTACCTATAGCTGTCTGCCTCGCTGGACCTGTTTCTCACTCTCTCTCTATTTTTCCAATTTTGCAATGCTTAAGAGATCTGTGGCTGTTAAATTAACCACCGTGGAAGCATACCGGAGAATTTTAATCTCACTTCTTGGCTTTAGTGCACACACATGTGCACATGCAGACTGGTTATTTCTGACAGTAATTAAGAGACGTTTGACTTAAAAGAAGGACAACATGGGAATGAACAAAGCTTTTTTAATCCACATATTTTGCATCTTTTGTATGACATTTATTCCACGGAAGCGTGAACCATCCCTTTAAATATTCCATCAGAATGTACAATGACAGTTCTCCCATGCTCCACTGTTTTAGTCAGTCGAATTCTTAGACTGTGTTCAAGGCAAATTAGTCATTTTTGCACACGGTCTGTAGTGTGATTGCTGAATTTACAACAGGAACGCTTTACACTACTGTGTTACACACAACACCACTGGTGAGTTAAGCAAAGACACAGGCAGAAGATCAAAGACAATAGGAGGGTAGTCCTGAGGCAATGGTGTCCTTGTGGGAAACAGCAATCGGGTTAACCAGATGAAGAAGCAGAAGGACAGGGCACAGTCATGAAACTTACCAGGCAGACAGTTCAATCAGTCGGCAAGGGTCAACAAACATGAGGAAGCTTAAAGTGTGCATCACTAGTAAAGGCAGATTAAAGTGCATATCAAAATCATCATTCAAGTCCCAACTCAAAACCTATCTATTCAATCTGGCATATGACCTGTAGCTGGAGTCTGTCACTTGTTTTTATGTAGATGTTTTGTTTTACTAACATTTGCCATTTTTTTTTTATGCTTTTACTTTTTGTAAGGTGACCTTGGGTGACTTGAAAGGCGCCTCCAAATAAAATCTATTATTATTGTTATTATTATTTGTTATGTGGGCCGCTGAAGAGGAGGTACTGCTGGCCCACCACCACCAGAGGGCGCCCTGCTTGGAGTGCGGGCTCCAAGCACGAGAGGGCGCCAGACCCAGAAGAAGTGACAGCTGTCATTCATCCTCTGCACCAGCTGTCACTCGTTCATCATCATCATCACCATAAAGGCCGGACTGCAACTCCACCTCCTCGCCGAGAAATCGACTACTGAAGAGGTACTTTTCTCTGCTGACTCATACGTTGTGTCATAATCTGAACTTCTGTTGCAGCTGTTTTCCTGGTGTTTTCCTTATCTGTGGGATTGGCGTTTGGTGTGACAGCGATGGCTTCGCCTCACACTCCAAACCAGATAAGTGGTTAATCAGGAGCTGTACGAGTGTGTGATTGGAGGTGGAGGTGCTCCCTCCTAACTGTGTGCAGACTGTGGATTACTGAGTGTGCGGACTCACACTCATTCATCTTGTCTCTGCTTTCTGCCAGCAGTACCAGGGTTGACAGCCGAAGACAGAGGCCACCTGGGGACTCGGGACTTGGCGGCTCCGGTGTTCTTCAGACCGTTGGTGGTGGAAGCCGTGTGGGACGTGGCTTCTCTCTCATCGGGGGTCTTCTATCTTCGAGCCTGCCCACACGTCACCTGGTGTTAATTGACTTTGCAAATCTTGTGTATTTAGTTGTGTATTATCACAACATTAAATTGTTACTTTTTGGCTTATTCATTGTCCGTTCATTTGCGCCCCCTGTTGTGGGTCCGTGCTACGACACCTTCCCAACAATTATTATTATTATTATTATTAAGACATCAAACGAGCTGACTATTCTAAATAAATAAATAATAAATGGCCTTCTTATCAATCTACCCATTGTCAACCCAGAGAACATCGTAAATGTAGGTCTGTGGCAAGGGGACACTCGTGTTAAAATCCGCACACACCCTGTGGTAGCATTCAGTGATGCTAATCCAGAACTGTATTTAGTCCCAAATTTAAAATTGTACATAGTCACCAAAGTTACCTGTGCCCTAGCAAACCTTTCATCTTGGACGACACAGGTGGTATATGTGGTCTTAAAGCCCTTACCGGCCAATCCCACTGTCCTACTATTGTCATGCCATTGAATCAAGGCATGGACACCCAAGTGGAGTCACCCCAGAAAAGTCTGCCATACTAGTTTACGACCATCATGACCAGTGATGCCGGTAACGTGTTACTCTAATCTGACTGTTTTATTCAGTAACAAGTAATCTAACATGTTAATCTTTCCAAATCGGTAATCTGATTGAAGTTACTTCTCCAAGTCACTGTGCATTACTATTATTTTTGCACTGCTGGTCAATCGCAGCATTAAACTGGCCCATAGGTAGGGGGTCGGGGTTCATCTGAACTGTGCACTTTTCCCACTTTCAGCAGTTTTCAGCAGCAGCTTTGAGTTGAAAAACAGTCATCTTTCAAAGCACGATGACCTGCATTGAGCTTTATAAAGACATTTTGTACACTTTATTCCCTTCATTTAAAACTCTGAGCGCCGCTCTGTGTGTCCTTGCTAAAAACAGCTGATCCACTACATGTTAACAACTAACACTTTTTCCCACCCAAATCCACTTAAACTATCTTTCTGAGGACGACATGCCATAAAACGCTGATGTAACTTTCTTACCTGTCAATCTGTATGTGTTTTATGCATAAATCAATATTATCCATTCTTCCTGCTCAAAGGCCAAAGCAGAAAGGGAGAGTGGGGGGTGGGCACAACACCCCTAGATTAAAGGTCCACTTCTAAAGCTTTTTTTTTACAACTACTACTAAAACTACTTAATAATAATAATAATAATAATAATAATAATAATTTCAAGAACTAAAATGTGCGGAGATAATTTACATGTTAGAAAAATGTTAGAAATAATTTGTTACATTTATAAACAATGTAGGTTAGAAATGAAAACTTTTACTGTTACAGTATTGTCAACAGTTAAATAGAAAGACTGACTATTTTATTTTTTATAAAAACAAGTATTTATGTTCCAGTGGTGGGCACAGTTACGCTAATCCGCTAAGCATTGAAGATAATGTTTTCATTATTGGATTAGCTTTTCAGATAACTTTGAAAACCATTATCGAACTAGTTATCTTCCATTAAGTTTTGGTCTGATAATTTTTAGACCGCTAACATATTTTTGCAGATGTGGTAAACAAAGCTGAATAATTACAAACATTTATGAAGTCTAAAATCATTTGAGTACCAGCCTGTTAAATGTTTTGTAGTAGATTCGCAGTTCTGTCTTCTGCAAACAGAGGAGAGCTGGTTTTAGAAGAAACCTCTCTATCCTCTGCAGACAAAGGATAACTGATCACAAAAAAGAAAAATTTCTTTTGACCCCATACTGATATGTTGACAATATCACCCAAGTCATCCAGAGGCATACAGTTTTAACTTATGGTTAAAATTTCAACCAAACTAATTTCGGACCTGCCGAAATTAACGTCACGTCTGAAGTTTTATAAAGTGAAAATATTAGATCTAGTGTGTTTTAGTTTTAATGTAATGCACTAATTTCGAAGGTTTTAGTGTGGACATGCTGTCTCCAGGGGCATTATGGGTAATGTCAGTACATTCACCACAGAAGAAATGCATTTGAGACGATCTGATCAGGCTCCACATGGACAACAGCATTAAACCCTTGTATATTGTGCCTAAAACTCTCGTGAATATATTCTCTGGGTTTATAGATGTTGTTATTGTTTGTTTTATGTAAAAATGCTAGAAGCAGCTCAGGGTGCTTCTCAATTATTTTCAGTTGGAATCATTGCAATCAATTCCTGTTTGCTATTTAAAGTCCTGCTTATGTCAAACACTGTCTGTCAGCTTTGTTCCAGAGTAATATACAGTGAGGAAAATAAGTATTTGAACGCCCTGCGCTTTTGCAAGTTCTCCCACTTAGAAATCATGGAGGGGTCTGAAATTTTCATCTTAGGTGCATGTCCACTGAGAGAGACATAATCTAAAAAAAAAAAAAAAAAAAAAAAAAAAAAAAAAAAAATCCGGAAATCACAATGTATGATTTTTTTTTAAAATAATTTATTTGTATGTTACTGCTGCAAATACGTATTTGAACACCTGTGAAAATCAATGTTAATATTTGGTACAGTAGCCTTTGTTTGCAATTACAGAGGTCAAATGTTTCCTGTAGTTTTTCACCAGGTTTGCACACACTGCAGCAGGGATTTTGGTCCACTCCTCCATACAGATCTTCTCTAGATCTTTCAGGTTTGGAGTTTCAGCTCCCTTCAAAGATTTTTTATTGAGTTCAGGTCTGGAGACTGGCCAGGCCACTCCAGGACCTTGAAATGCTTCTTACGGAGCCCCTCCTTAGTTGCCCTGGCTGTGTGTTTGGGGTCATTGTCATGCTTTTAAATACAAGAAATACAAAAAAATAAAGAAATAAAATTTCGAAAATTATCTTCCTCAAACTCAAACTTAAAGCAAATCTCTAAAACTTGATAAAACCTGTAAATAAGAATCAGTTTTATTGCCAGTTTTCTTTAGACAAGTCAGAGGATGGAAACATGAACATTTCCAAATCACTGAATATGTCTTGGACTTTATTTACATCAATTATGAAGAAATACAGAAGTTTCTTTCACCAAAACATCAAATCTAGGCTTTCATCTCAAATGTACTTTTTATCAAATTGTAGCTGAACTTTCAGGTCTTCTTTTTAAGAAAATCCTCGTTGCTTTTCAGTCTTGTGAATATCTGAGAAATTGAGCATGAGCTGGACATGCCCCAACATGTCCTGTGAGACTTCATCACGGCGTTGCTTTGCGCCATGCGGCTCCGCCGCGACGCACGGGATTCCTCCACTCCTCTTTCCATGACAAAAACTCCTGTAACAGTGGAATGTGCCGTTCATTTCTAAACTGGACGCTGTCTTGATCCGGTATGTCGTCTGACTAGCACAGGAATTGCAGAAGACGTGGACATCAGCACTTTTTCGGCACATTGAGACAGACGTGCGGAGGAATCCCGCGCGTCGCAGAGGAGCCGCATGGCGCAAAGCAACGCCGTGATGAAGCCTCACAGGACATGTTGGGGCATGTCCAGCTCATGCTCAATTTCTTGGATATTCACACGACTGAAAAGCAACCGAAAGCCACCTGAAAGCCGTCCTGAGAGACCAACACGGAGGTGGTTTTGTCCCGCGCCATGAGCGGCACGGTGGCGCATTCATCCGCTTCTTTTTCCATGAAAAAAACTCCTGTAACAGTGGAATGTGCCGAAAAAGTGCTGATGTCCACGCCTTCTGCCTTTTTGTGAAAGTCAGACGACGTCCCGGATCAACAAAGCCTTCACGTTGGAAATGATTTGGTTGTTTCAGGGGGGTGTCAGCCTGTCGATCGGCACTCGGAGCGCGCCGCGCTCTCAGATGCTGTGGGCGGTATTTAAACCGGCTAGAGCACTCCTTAAACTGTGTAATTCCCATAAAATCGTCCTTGAAAGCCATATTAATTTTCCGAATGGTGTCCACCTGGAGGTCTCTCACAGTTTCAGGAAAAAATTGATGCAGCAAAGCTCCAAATCATTCCGCCATTTCCTTAACGACGAGAGGGGTGGACCAGTGCTCACTCAAAGCCTGCTCACAGGCGAATGACGCAACCGACAGGCGTGAAAAAACTCACGCATGCGCACGAAGGTTCAAGCTTGGCTGATGCAATCACACGTGATTCAAATCCATATGGTTTTTGAAAAAAATAAAAAGGTCCGATACTTTTCTAACAGACCTTATATAGTGCAGCAGATAAGAGAATATTTAGAGTGGAATCCTACAAGTGGTGATACAAGCATCAAATTCAGCACAAATACTCCATAGGCGGCCAGGTAGGGGTCAACTGAAGAATTACACAGGGGTCAAAATTAAAATATGCTCCAATCATATTGAAAACTATACCACATTTTTTTTTTGCCTGAAATTGACCTTTGTCACCATTCTTGCTGTTTTTACCCCATAACTCCATAACATTCAGTCATAGATAGTCCAAACTATACCTTTTTGGAATCTTTATGATCAGACAAGTAATGGGGTAGTTTTCAACTTGATTTGAAAATTTTTAAATTTCAACCCCTGTGTAATTCTTCAATTGGCCCCTACCTGGCTGCCTATTGAAAATTCAAGTGGCCAGTCGTTTTTTCAAAACAGTAATGTCTAAGGTGTATTTGTGCTGAATTTGATGCTTGTATCAGCATTTGAAGGATTGTTTCAGTTATCTGCTGCACTAATAAGCCAACAGAGCATGAGTCAGCTGCTGTCTGTTAGCATTATTAGTCTAAAATCATCAATATATACACATCCATATATAAGGCAACCTGAATTAAAGGAGAAATGCCACTTTTAACAACCTGGACCTCATTTCTGGCATAAAATATGTCGTTTACTTACCAATATAACATGGGCAGTGCCAAGGGGGTGTTAGGGGGTGTATAATAAAATAGAATAAAAAGACTAAGATGCAACAGATTCAAATTATTGAGACCTGTGATAGGCCTGTCTAAACAGGTATGTCTTGAGGCATTTTTTAAAAGTTTCCACAGTTTGTGGAGCTTTCTGATGGTCAGGGAGGGAGTTCCAAATATGAGGGACAGCTGAACAGAAGACACTGTCTCCCATTGTGTGAGGTTTGGTGTGAAGAGGACGGAAAAATTAGTACTGTATGAACGGAGGGAACAGGAGGATGTGTGGGGAGTGAGGAGGTCTTTGTGGTATGTGGGGGCATTGCCATGGATGCATTGGTGGGTGATGAGAGCAATTTAAAATGGATTCTGTAGGTGATGGGGAGCCAGTGAAGGTTATGGAGAATAGGTGTCATATGCTCCTGTTTATGTACTTTCATCAGAATTCTAGTTGCACTGTTTTGAATGTATTGGAGTCTTTGAAGGTTTTTTCCCAGAGATCCCGGATTTGCGCGTCGCCACCCAGCCGCTCATCGCGTGGCGCCACAGCAAAACGCCTCCGTTGGACGCATTACAGGACAAGTTTGAACATGCCCAGCTGTTAAACAATTTCTCAGATGCTCACTCGACTGAAAGCCATTGAAAACCGCCTGAATCTTACGAATGGTTATCAACACGGAGGTGTTTTTCTGTGGCGCAGCGCCATGAGCGGCTGCGTGCTGACGTGCGAATCCGTCCGCACGTCTTTCATTACAAAATCTCCTTTAACAGTGGAATGTCCGGATAAACTGCTGATCCCGAGCTCTTCTGAAACTTCTCTGTTCTCTCATGACGTCCTGGGTCAACAGAGGCTTAAATTTGGAGGTTTTCAGCTCGAAACAGGCTGACGACGGCAGCTCGGGGCGCAGTGCACCGTCCGGCTCTGTGGGCAGTCCTTAAAGCGACAGTAACACTCCATAATCTCATCAGCCGTTAAAATTTTCACCGAAAACGGTCTGAATTTCTCGAATGGTGTCCACTTGGATGTGCTTTACAGTTTCAGAAAAAATTTTGTCAAGCAAAGCGCCAGTCTCTCAGGAAGAAGTCAGACAAAGGAATTCCGAAGAGGGGGGTGGACCAGTGCTCACTCAAAGCCTGCCCACAGGCGAATGACGCAACCGACAGGCGTGAAAAAACTCACGCATGCGCACGAGGGTTCAAGCTTGTCTGACGCAGTCACACGTGATTCAAATCCATATAGTTTTTGAAAAAATAAAAAGGTCTGTTTCTTTTCTAATAGACCTCATACAGTTGGATGCAAAAGTTTGAGCACCCCTGATAATTTTCATGATTTTCCTTTATAAATCATTGGTTGTCTGGAACAGAAATTTCAATTAAATATATAGCAGACAAACACACTGATATTTGAGAAGTGAAATGAAGTTTATAGTATTTACAGAAAATGTACAATAATTATTTAAACAAAATTAGGCAGGTTCATAAATTTGGGCACTCTTGTTATTTTATTGATTTGAATAAATTTAGCACTAATTATTGGAACACAAAATTGGTTTGGTAAGCTCATTGACCCTTGACCTCATTACATATAGATGAATCCAATCATGAGAAAGGGTATTTAAGGTGGCCATTTAGAAATGTTTCTACTCTTGTATCTCTTCTAAAGAGTGGCGACATGGGAGCCTCTAAACAACTCTCAAATGACCTGAAAACAAAGATTGTTCAACATCATGGTTTAGGGGAAGGATACAAAAAGCTATCTCAGAGATTTCAGCTGTCAGTTTCCACTGTGAAGAACATAGTGAGGAAGTGGAAGGTCGCAGGCACAGTACTAGTTAAGGCCCGGAGTAGCAGGTGAAGGAACATATCCTAAATGTGCTTAAATATGCATGAACCATTTGTGCTTTTTCCCATTCAGAATCATGTTCAAATGTCAAACACTTGCTGGCATGGGTGGAGCTAGAGCGGAGGCCGGGGTTTACCTGGACTCTCCTGAAATCTGATTGAACACAAATGATTGACATGTCACGGCACCACACGTCTGGTTGAAAGAGCTGCATTTTCAAATCAGTGAGTCACAATGACTGCTGGGTTCCTCCTGTCCAGTAGTTTGTGGTGTGTACCACAAAAAGTTCTAATCCACCTTAGGGCCCTGTCCCACTGGGGAGAGGATCAATTGTGTATGAATTGAGTACACAAATTGTGGGCGTTCGTTGTCGTCCGCAACAAAAATGGCCAAAAATGACAAATGTCCCAGTATGAATTACGGATATATTAATAATATATAGCGAATATATGATGAACAATCACGGTTGTATAACACATGTAGTGAGGAAACTGATCCGACACATTGAGATTATCACGGCAGTATTACGGGTGCATTATGAATGCATCGCGCACGTGTTGTGCGTGCACGGCATCTGCATTGCGGTCATAAAATAAGCGCACTCGGGCCTTTTGGCATCACTATTCACACCAACAATACAGGATCTGGAGCATTTGCTGGACTTGGACAAGTTGATCACAGAGTTAATATTAATTTTGTCATGCGAGGGTTAACTGTTCATGAGTTTGGGGAGCAGGAGGGGGGAAGCCACTCCGGGTGTGAGACGTTTTTTTTGTTTTTTTTTGAGAGTGTCACAGAAAACAGACTTCAGCGTGAGTTGTGGCTAAACAGCAACTCTTCCTTTTGTTGGTGTTAAATAAACGTCCTGGAGGAGACACGATTGCAGCACCTACGTCTTTGTGGATTTACACAGCCGCACCGGCACTGACTGGCAGGTATGTCGCTTTCTGCCCCATATAGTACTTTGGGTTTACGTGACATGTTTGTTATGCATTCACAGATTGTCCGCAAATCAGCTGCAAAGCAGATGTAATAAAACGCTTTATTTGTGGCCAAGTTGTATGCATTCGCTACAACATATTTTAGTTTGTGATGTGATGATTAATATCACTTTGAGGAGATGGAATCAGTTAATCATTGAAAACACCTGGTGGAGGCAGTGGCTGCAAATAAAACCTGCACCCTCTTGGCCCTTTCTGGAACAAGTTGCCCACCCCTGATTTTGACCCCTGTCTAATTCTTCAGTTCACCCCTACCTGGCTGCCTCTTGAAAATTCAAGTGGCCAATTAGTTTTTTTAAAAGAGTTCATGTCTATGGATTATTTGTGCCAAATTTGATGCTTGTATCACCATTTGCAGGATTCCACTCTAAATATTCTCTTATCTGCTGCACTATATGTGAGAGGTAAGATGCTGCTCCTCAGTGTTTTTCAGTTGCCCTCAAAAGTATTGGAACACTTAGTATTTCACACATTTTAATTTGTTTATTCCATTTCAAATACATTTTTTTCCTAAAATTCTTCCTTAACTCAAACTGAAAGAAAATCTCTACAACTTGATGGAAATTAATTAAAAATATAAAGTCCAGCTTCCTGATGAAGTGGTGTAGAGGAGGATTTTCTTAAAAAGACGACCTGAAAGTTCAGCTACAATTTGACAGAAAGTACATTCGAGATGAAAGCCTAGATTTGATGTTTTGGTGAAAGAAACTTTTGTATTTCTTCACAATTGATGTAAATAAAGTCCAAGACATATTCAGTGACTTGGAAATGTTCATGTTTCCATCCCCTGACTTGTCTAAAGAAAACTGGCAATAAAACTGATTATTATTTACAGGTTTTATCAAGTTTTAGAGATTTGCTTTCAGTTTGAGTTTGAGGAAGATAATTTTCGAAATTGTATTTCTTTATTTTTTGTATTTCTTGTATTTAAAATGGCATAAACAAATTAAAATGTGTGAAATTCCAAGTGTTCCAATACTTTTGTAGGGCACAGTATCCTAACCTTATGATGAGTGCAAAATGAGTGTGGTATTAGTACTGCTTTGTTTAAGAATGTTTATTTTTCACTGTTGCTGCACTTTGTGTTAAATCATAGTTATATTGTAAATCATATTGATATGAAAATTCAGTAAGGTATATCTTCTATTATACATTCTAAATCTAAGGTGGAATTCTACTTCTGTTTAGTAAGGTACACCTAAATATCTTTAAAAAAAAAAAAAAAAAAAAAGAGAGTAGAGCCACTTAGGTGCCTGGTCTTGAGAACCAGGGATGGGAAGTTGAAAAGCTTTTTTATCCCATGGGAACTCTCCCTACCCACCTAAGCAGCTCAAGAATATGGACAGTATGTATATAAGTGACATTTACACGACAATTTATATGACAATATTGAAATACGATAATTTTGCCATATTGTACAGCCCTACTGTCAACTAGCTGAAGACTTTGAATATTAATTTACATCTACATAAAAAAAATGCTTAAAGTGGCAGGGGGTTAAGAGAGCTGTCATTAGGGAGGTCAGCTGAAAAACAAAAAACAAAGAAAAATGCTTAAAAAGGTGGAGAGTATGGGGGGCAGAGCTCCTCCAGAAGCTGAAAGACAAAAGAAGGAAAATGCTTAAAAAGGCGGGAGGTTTGGGGTGGGGGGGCTCAAAAGTTTTAGTCATGCTCATGCTCCCAAAAACCATTTAACTGAAAAAAGTCTGAAGGACCTTAAGGACATGGTTAGATGGTGAGGAGTTTTTCCATGTGAGAGACAAATAAAGAAAAATGCTTAAAAAGGCGGGAGGTCTGTTAGGTTTTTGTCATGCTAATTCTCCCCTGAAGCATTTACTCAAAATAAAGTCTGAAGAACCAATGTTTATTCTACAACAATAAGCTTCTTCTTGCTTTACGGTTTATTCCTGTTGCCATTTCACAGTTTTTCACTGTAATTTTCACGGACATTTTTTACAGTGCACCATGTCATTTTGGTTACTGTATTATTCATGGTGTAAATACCTTAAATAAAAAAACATGCTGTCAACGATATTTTTTACTATTTTAAGATGTGAAATATAGAGTGAAAAACTGAAATGGCAATGGTAATAGATTGTAATATTAAAAACAGCATATTACTGTATAATTACTTTAGGCATCAGACATTCGACAGATCAAAAAAAAAGCAGCAACAGACAATGTACGTTTAACCCACAAGGTGCAAAGTGTTCTGATAAGGTGCCTTGCGGTAGTCTGTGTGGATTCTACTGACCAAAAATATTGTCCAGTGTTACAGTGAACAAGTGCTAAAAGAAATAAATAGCCCACAATTCCAATAGTCCTATAATAGTCCAGTATGGAGAAAAAGGTGTCGTATTCGGCTATGACTTGGTGCAATAGTGCAGTGATTACAAATTCAAGTGACCTTAGATTTAGCTTTGTTTTAGATTCATGAGAAATACTAGCCCAATTCATAGAATTTGTTTTCATTCTATCTTTTATAATTTCCCTTATTCTTTTATCTATTTTCTGTATTATTACCATCGTCAGGCCTATGGTATTTAATCATATACAGCCTAGGCCTAATACTCCTGAATCATACTCCAGCCCAGCAGGTGGCAACCAACCCTCAAAAATCCCCCCCCCCCCCAAAAAAAAGAAGAAGACGACAAAGAGGGACTTTTCTGCGGTCCAGCTAAATCGGACATCACTTATGAGAGAGAGAAGCAGCTAGTCCCTCGTCTGCGTGGTGAATATTCGCTTTGAAGGAGAATATATTTGTGCTGAAGGAGAAGTTTTTCAAAGGAGAGGAATCCACAAACTGTCTGCACGTGCGTATGCCTTTCTTTTGTTTTGCTAAAGATTTTAATCTTGTTGTTGATTTTGAAATGCAATACCGTTAACTAAGGTGGTGTGTACATTGTGCAGACTTCTTTTTTTTTCTTCAAACTGCTAGTGTTAGGTAGAATTTCTCTGCACCATCCTTCCTTTGAGATAGCTTTATCATTTGGGTAATATCGAGCTGCTTGCTTCTTGATATTGTTTTCAAACAATCGCCATATTGCATACATGTGAATATTTGTTTGAATGAGGTATCGTTTTCACCAACCCTCGGTCTGTTTGTCTGTTCATGTTAATAGGGATTTCGATTTTGGTGATGGTAAGGCCTGGGCATTAGCCCGGGCATTTGCCCATGCAAGCGGTTTGTTTGTTTGATTACTCAAGGTTTGGAGACAATAAAAAAACCTGCTTGAATCACTGGCTACTGTGTTTAATATTGGTAATGAGCAGTGGTGGGCACACTTCCGATAACAGATAATTATCGAAGATAATGTTTTCATTATCGGATTATCTTCTTAGATAACTTTAAAAACCATCATCGGACTAATTATCTTCCGATGAATTGCCGTCCGATAACTTTTAGACCGATAACGTAGTAAACCAAGCTGAACAGTGAAAAACATTTTTTAAAACTTAAAAGCAGTTGAGACCTACCTGTTAAAAGTTTCCTAAGAGGTATATTGTTCTACCCTTTGCAAACAGAAGAGAGCTGTTTTCAGAAGAAACCAATCTATCCTCTGTAGGCAAAGGAGAACTGGTGACCCAAAAAAAAAAAAAAATTTCCTTTAACACCATACTGATATAATCGCAATATTACCCAAGTCATCCAGAGGCATACATTTTTAACTTATGGTTTAAATTTTAACCTACTCATTTTGGACAAGTTATTTAAAATTACTGTCATGTCTGAGATTTATAAAGTGAAAATATCAGATATATGTTTTCGTTTTAAAGTAATGTGCTAATTTTAAAGAACCAATCAGTGTTTCGCAGAGGCACTTTTACCCAGAATGCTTTGCGGTCTGTGTTTCAGAATTAGTGCATTATTCAACATTAAAAGATATATGTTATATTTTAACTTTGTACAAATGACAGAATTGACATTAATGGAGTTATTCTATCAGTATTTTCACAAAACCATAAGTTAGTATGACTTTATTTTTCAAGAACTCCGCCTGACCGGAGCATTATGATTAGTAGAGAGCTGATTTTGTGGGTGCGCTCAGGATTTGTCTATGCAGCATGGTCAAACATAGAAGTACTGGCTCATTCTTTGGGTCTTTGTCGCTTTTGATGCTTTCAAAAGCAATTGTGTTAAAAGTCAATTTCAGCTTCTTAGTAATTGCAAATGTACCAGAAAAAACACTGGAATTTATCGGTTATTGATTATCTGTAACTTCCGATACATTTTTTGGGTGGTTTATCTTTAGCGAAGATAACTTTTCAGTTATCTGATTATCTGTTATTGTAGTTCATTTTTTGGTTATCTGTGCCCACCACTGGTAATGAGTGTAATGTTTTTGCCTGCATTCTAGTGATATTCTGGCATCCACAGGTGCTGGTAATTCATTGTAAATCTTATTTCAGATTTTAACAGGACTTGACCCTAAAATGAGGTAATAAATGATGTGAAATGGATGGGAATTCCCCTTAAAAGCAACAGTTATAAACTGTGAATTAAACAGTCATACTGATGAGCCACACAATTGTGCTGTTGTTTTTAGCAGGAATAAACCATAAAATAGGGTAATAAATTATGTGGAATGGATAGAAATTCACCTTAAAAGCAAAGGGTTTATACTGTGAATTGAACAGTCATACCGTCAAGGCATAAATAATTGTGCTGTTGTTTTAACAGAAATTGACCATAAAATAGGACAATAAATGCTGTGGAATGGATAGTATTTCACTTAAAAAGCAACAGGGTTACATTGTGAATTGTACAGCTATACCATGAGCCTATATACAATTTCACCGTTATTTTAACAGTAACTCATCTTTATTGGAACATTTTCAAACTGTTGTTTTTACAAGTGTTAATATACCTTACCGTGAAGCCATATACAATATCACTGTATTTTTTACGGTGAAAAAATGGCAACCACAGCTGCCAGTTTTTCACCATAAATTTGACAAGATTTTTTTTACAGTGTGGCATGCTGACGAGCTTCGCTCATTCATGTCTGTGACATATGCATATTACTCATATGCGCATAGTAATCAACATTTATCAATGCTTAATAAACATAAATAATAGCTAAGGTTAATTACGCGATATCTATATCTTCAAATACTTTTGAAATATATATTTGTTATGCTTCTGAACTGTGTGTTGTGTGCGCCAAATTAAAGGCATGTTATGTTTATGATTATATTTGCTTTTGCTTTAATTATTAGTTTAGTTTCTTATCATGCTGTTTTAAAGATGGTTTACTTATATAATCATTTTCAAAGTGTTGTAAATGTGACGTGTCCTTTTTTTTGTTGAGGCCTAGAAAGATACGTTGAGAAACATCCATATGCTGCAAACAGCATACGGAACAGGATGCCAGTACTGACCACAGTCAGCAAGATAAGGGTATGATTAGACTTGTCAGAATGTTGTGCAACCTTGAGATGTGTACCGTGGTATAACCGCGGTGATGAGACTTCCTGACAGTCCTTCAGTTAGCAGTTTTTGCCCAAAAGAATTTCTTACCAGTTTAGGCGCAGTGCCACTTCAGGAGCAACAGGAAGCAAGAAGACTGCACGGCGCACGTGGGCAGGACCATGCCACAAAGCAGAGGGATGAAGACCATTCATATGTATTAGCAGAGAAGTATAAAAGCAGAGTCCAACCCACTGTTCGGGGTTCCGCCTTGCTGTCAGCTTGCTGGACCACCAGACTGCTGGTTGGAAGCTCTCAGCTCCTGGGACCCTCAGAACGTCTCGGTATGTTCAGATTCATCCTACTCATTCTGTTATATTCAAATTCTGATAATTCTGTTACATTTAAATTCTGTTTAATAAATCTCTGAGCGGTGGTCTAGCCATCAGAGTAATTGTGTTCAAATTTAAATAACTGGTCAAATCCATCTTTCAAATCAACGGACGTGCGGAATAAGAGTGACGGGGGTAAAGGCGAGGTCACTGGAGACCCCTGTAATATCCCAAGACAGGCCAAGAAAAATCTCAGATAACCTGAAGCGAAGAATGGTGAGAACAGTCATTGTCAACCCACAGACCTGTTCCAAAGAACTACAACATGATGTTGTTGCATATAGTGTCTCTGTGCATCGTTCAACCATACAGCGCACTTTGCACAGAGATGCTGTATGATGCTGTAATGCAGAGGAAGCCTTTTCTGCGTAGACGCCACAAACAGTGTCACTTGAGGTATGCTAAAGCACATTTGGACAAGCCAGCTTCATTTTGGAAAAAGGTGCTGTGGATTGATAAAACTATAATTTAGTTATTTGGACATAACAAGGGCAGCATGCATGGCTGAGAAAGATCACAGCATTCCAAGAAAAACACTTGCTACCTGCAGTAACATTTGGAGGTGGTTCCATCATGCTGTGTGGCTGTGTGGCCAGTGCAGGTACTGGGAATCTTGTTAAAGTTGAGGGTCACATGGATTCCAGTCAATATCCGCAGATTTTTGAGAACAATGTTCAAGAATCAGTGACAGAGTTGAAGTTATGCCAGGGCTGGATCTTTCAACATGACAACGACCCTAAACACTGCTCAAAATCTACTGAGGCATTCATGCAGAGGAACAAATACAACATTCTGGAATGGCCATCTCAGTCCCTATATATATATATATATGTGTGTGTGTGTGCGTGTGTGTACAATCATTCCACCCTAGCACAAGAATAGCTCCTTAAACACTCCTGAAACTGAACCCTAAATTTGTGTCACCTGCAATCCCACAATGCAGTACAAGCATGTTTTGCATGTCAGTAATTTCAGTCATTTTTTGCCAAAGCAGCACAACATATTTGTATATGAAGGTAGCTGTTTAAGACAGCTTACATTAAAATTCAAAATTCATTATGATGAAACATTTTTCATTCTTAGGCAGATTTATGAGAATGTAGACAGAGAGTAGATGTTGGACTTGTTTGCCTAGGCTTATCAATATTTTAAAGTGTTGTAACAGTATTTGTATAAAAATTTAATATAAAAAAATTTAAACCAGTTTCTAAGTAAAGAACAAAACATTAAAAAACACTTTTCTTTATTTGAAATGCTTCTCAGAACCATCAGTATATTTCCTCTAATGTCACCACAAATGGGTGCAATTTGCAAAACCAAACACGTGCATGTGACAAAGCTCAAAAATGAAATTTAAAAAGAAAAAAAATCATATAGTATCAAAATGACTTTCATAGCAGCTAAAGTATGTTGTAACAATCAGTACCCATACTGCACAAGCAGTTTGTTTGTTGACATTGTTAAAAATCTTGGTCAAAAAGGTTTCACTTAGGGTACTATCTCACTGGACTGTGAGAGCGTGTAAGGGAAACTGTGAGGGAAATCATTTGATTTTGTGCAGCGTTCACAGGGTACTGATTTCCCAGGCTTGACTCGCAGGGCATTACACGAATCGCTTCTGGATTTTGGACTGTTCAAAGTTGGTGAGCCGGCAAGGGTCCACCCAATATGCTCCCAGAACCATCGCTAATGACTGTGACCCTCTGCATGTACTCACTGGTACTCCGAATGTGAGAGATTCATAAGAGAACTGTGAAACTTGTGCATTTCAGGTTTTTATTTATTTATTTATTTTTACTGAGGAGTAAAATAGAAGTTGAGCTTAACATCCTGTGGCTGTCCAGTGGTTCATTCTGGGCTTCTGGGCTGGATAAAGCTCATGAGCAGAGAGCACCCAGTGCAGCTGTTCCAGGTCCAGGCAGCGCTTTCGGGTTTATGAAAAGTCAATTAATCTATGGGTTTGTGATATTGTCACGAAAATGGGGAGCTTATTGTGAAGGAGCACAAATTAATTTTGTGACAGATGCACAAAATACAGGGTAACGGGGAGGCCTGGGGGGAGTTATGGTTAGGTGAAGCGGGACACGTCCGTTGTGGTTAGAGATAGGAGAAGGGTGAAGATTATAAATAGTAAAATAAAAAAAATAAATAAAAAACACGTCATGAAAAGAACCCCATTAGTGCAGCAGATAACTGAAACAATCGTGCAAATGGTGATACAAACACTAAAGTTGGTACAAATACTCTTTAGATATTACTCTTTTGAACAAACCAACTGGCCACTTGAATTTTTAATAAGCGGCCAGGTAGGGGTCAGCTGAAGAATTACACAGGGGTCAAAATTAAAAATGCTCAAATCATTTTGAAAACTACACCACATTATTTGTCTGATCGTAAAGATTCCAAAAAGGTATAGTTTGGACTATCTATGACTGAATGATCAGGAGTTACGGGGTAAAAACAGCAAAAATGGTGACAAAGGTCAGTTTCAGTTTGTACAGGGGTCAAAAATTAAAGTTCCTTCAATTTTGGTAAAAAGTGATGCAAATTATTGGTTGAGCTAATAGGATTAATAAATTGAATAGTTTTGATTGTGTTGAATGTTTGGTCTCCAAAGTAAAGGTCAAATAAGGTCAACGTCCATTGGATTCTTTGACATGTGACATATGTTACCCCGTAACATGATGACTAAACATGATACATGGTCCAAACTATTCCTTTTTAAAACCCTGTTAACTCAACTAATAATTTGCATCATGTTTTACCAAAATTGGAGCAACTTAACTTTAATGCATTAACTGTATCATAGTGAGCCTTTGAACTTTTCAGCCTACCCTCGTATGCTGACCCCTGATGTGGAGTACAGCAACTGTTTTGCCAGTGAGAATATTTACTTCCCCAAACTCTTGACAGGTATTTCATGGAATTCGGCACCAGCCACTTTTGGATGCAATGTAATAGTGTCATCCTCTCTTGACTGCTGCTTGGCAAAATTCACAAACACCTAAGGGGGGCACAGAAACATAAGAATTAATCTACTGCCCTCTGAACCACAATGCCTTCATTGTATGGGAAAAAAATGAGGCTGAATGCAGGACAATGCAGAAAAGTTTGTGTGAAAAACAGTTGCCCATACGATACATGTGACAGATAATATACACTGTAGAAAGCTTTTTACAACACACTTTAATATGTAAGCTAATTTCTTAAATTGCATGGCTCACAATATGTGATGCCCTAGGGTTCTGTTCTGGGCCCACTATTGTTTTCAATGTATATAGGACCCTTGGTTGAGAATATACATTGCTATGTCATTAGTTTTCACTACTTTGCTGATGATGCTTAGCTTTACATGTCTGAGTACATCTAACATCTAATATATGGTGAACTTGGAGGCATGTCTGATTCCTGTGAAATACTGGCTATCAACAAATTCCATAGTTTTGAACTCTGGAGATTGAAATTATGTCACTGGTCCTGCTTAATACAGATATCAGTACAGTTAATCTGCATTATCTATGGATGCTTGTTTGTTCCATCATGGTGAAAAAGCTTTTGAAAATGTGTAATTTGTATTTTGACTTTGTATTTTGACATTCACAACATTGCAACCGTTTGACCTTTGTTGTCCATGATGGATGCAGAGATACTGGGTCATACCTTTGCTTCTTCTACAAGTAATTATTGTAATGTTTTGTTTTCTGGCCAATTATGTGTCAGTATTGGAAGATTTCAAATGGTCCAAAAAGCACAACTTCAAGAGTGCTCACCAGGATGAAGATGTTTGTTAAGGTTGCTAAATACTGGTTTCTTTATACTGTCTCATTGTACATGTTGAAGCAAATTTTAGGGTTGTGTTGTTACATATAACGGTTTGAATAGTATAAAGGGATTTTTTTTAATTCATTGGCTTTGTTGAACATTAGTTACCTTCTTGTAGTTTGTGTGCTCAAGGTACAGTTTTACTCTGAATCCCAAAGGTGAGCAAGAGGCAACTGCGTGCTGATAATGGATAATCTGATTCCAATGGCTTGTGTAAATACAGACTGAAACATAGCTATTTTTATGACCTATGACTGTTGCATTGCATTAATTATTTGTAGTAATTCTTGTGTGGACTGGTGATATACTGCATTTATTAAACTGTTTGGATTTCAATCTGTACATTTTCTTTGTTTAGCTCTAACTCTATGTTTGTTATTATTTAAATGTCTTAATGTCTGCATTATTAGTTTTAATTATCTGTAAATACATTTGTTTTAATTTCTCAATGTCTGTTGCAAATGATTATCTTGAAGATGTTAACTGTTGAAGACACTATAACAGGAAAGTTATTATTATTGGTGGTAGTGGTAATAGTAGTGAACAACAGTATTTTTTAACTAAAATGAGGAACACACCCTTTAGTCACTGACCTGATCAAGTGTAGTCTGAGACACTGAGTAGTCTTCTATGTTGAGGTTATCCTTGTTGGTTAGGACCATCTGGAAGATCCTTGCCAGCGAGGGTGATGAGAGCTTGTACTGCAGAGTGTTGTGGTGTTTTTCTCGCTGGATGCAGCCAGGAAAGGTGCTCTCCATGAAAGCTTCTGCAGGGTTCAGATCTGGGGAAGACCCAGGTTTAGCTGCTCTAATTTTCATGGTCACCACATAGCCATCACCAAATCTGTACCCACACCGGCAGGACAGGAGGATATGAGAATGAAAGAACAGCAAAGATTACATTACATTACATTACATTACATTAGATAGATAGATAGATAGATAGATAGATAGATAGATAGATAGATAGATAGATAGATAGATAGATAGATAGATAGATAGATAGATAGATAGATAGATAGATAGATAGATAGATAGATAGATAGATAGATAGATAGATAGATAGATAGATAGACAGATAGACAGACAGACAGACAGACAGACAGACAGACAGACAGACAGACAGACAGACAGACAGACAGACAGACAGACAGACAGATAGATAGATAGATAGATAGATAAGAAATGAAGGACTGAAGTAAAGTGACCAACTTGTATTTGAGATGCTGAATGGTGCCCAAACACTTAAAGGAGCCGTTAACCATTATAGCTAATCGGGTGCACAGTGCTTCACACTCTTGCATACTGCAAAGGCAGAAGACATCAGAATCAAATTTTTGCACTCACAAATTTGCATGCATACACCCACATTCTGCATATTTTACCTGTGAGAAGTGAGGACTACAGCTCGTCGGTCCTGAATGACACTCATGATTGTATTCCACAGAAAGCGCTTGGACAGGGGGTCCATGCCTGTGGTGGGCTCATCCTAACATATCAGTAACAATACAAACAGTAATATGTAATAAAATCTTATTTGCATTGGTTTCTATCCATGCTCATGCAGCTGTGATTCAAAGTTATCCTCACCAGCAGGACCAGAGCAGGGCAGCCAATCATGGAAATGGCTGTGGACAGTTTCCTCTTGTTACCTCCACTGTAGGTGCCAGCAGTTTGGCCGGCATACTCAGACAGACCCAACTTCTGGATAGCCCACTCTGCCACCTGACCATGTGGTATAATGCAGACCTCAGTAAATGTGTCTACTTAATTACAATCATACCTGCAGATCACATCTGCATCATCGCTTTACAAGCTTGTCTCAGTGTCAGATTGGCTGCAACATTTATGAAAACACGCAATAATGCCCTTAGTGGCCAACAAGACCCTGTGATTAATAACCAGGCTGGTTATTAAAACACTGTCCTCACTTGTATCTGTCAAGTCTGGAAGCATGTGCTGGTGCTGCATATCACCACATCCACCATACCACAAAACCTCACCAGGTACTTAATGTTAATCACTCAGGCAGGCAACCGGTCAATCCCCAAATCTCTAAAATAACCATCTATCTGCCACAGCCAAGTGAAACATGGGCATCCCCTTGACCTTCTCCAGCTGCTGACATCCTCAACACTGAAGCACCTGCGTGCTGGATCATGGACAGAGAAATGTGCCACGTGGCCAGAATGTCATAGCTGACACTCCCTCACAATGCAAGTGATACTCCTAATTTTTGTTTGTTTGATGCAGAGTCATTCCAGTAAGTAGCCAAGGATCTTCTAAAGAGACAGAGTGCCAAAGACATCTAGTCATCACCTTAGGTCACTGGTTAGCATCAAAGATTCCCAACCATACAGCAAGACAGGAGGCACCAGGACACTAAAGACTTGGACTTTTCTCCGTCAAAAACATCAGCATCACCAAACAAATCTGTCCAGTGACCTCAAGACTCCATGAGCTCATCCTAGGCCTGTCCTGAGCTCAGAGACCAAAGACCCAGAAACATGAATATCACAACCAACATAAGTGAATGTTTCCCCAATTTCAACACTTTCACTACATACAAGATTCACTTCTGATGACTGTGTCCAGGAAGTCATTTAAAGACTGGAACTTAGTCTTCATCCAGGGCAATCACAAACCCAATCACTTTGATTCATCACTCAGCTTTTCAAGCACTGCAGTCAGAGAATCTATTGATTCTGCAAAGGTCACAGCATAGTCTCCGAAGTCAAGGTCTGTAAACCATTCCTGTATCTATAAGAACGGAAAATTTCGGAGCTGAATCTATATTAGCTGTTACGGGGTTACAGAGATTTTGCGGACCCACCCACTCACTCACTTCATCATTCCTGCCATTGCTAATGACATGGAACACCACAGCAAGAGCATGCATTATAATCAGTGAGGTCTTGTTATTGTGCCTCGAGACAAGGCACTATAAAAAAAAGCGGTGACGATAGTTTGAATATTTACACAGGATACACTTCATTCTGTCTCAGATCAAAATCAAGGATAGAGGAATAATTGGAATACTGAGCAATTGGTATGTGCTACCAATGCAGGGATGATCAATATTATGGCCCACTCACACGGCACATGACGATTCCTGAACAAAGGGAAAAAGTAAAAAAAGTCACAATTTGTTGAGAAAAGGTGGATGAAAAGAGCTTTATCATCGAATATCCTGCAAAGCCAAAGCGCTAAAGGGACAAAAGAGGAACTTAACAAAACGAAAGCTAACGATCTCGACACTTTAAATGAAACGCACCTGGAGCCACAGCTGGAGCAGTGTGTGTCTGCATCTGAGTTCCAGGACTCGGTGCTGGGACGGAGCTCATAGCACCTGAGTCCCGGAGAAACTGCAAACAGAATCTGTGGAGATCTGTGCGCACGTCAGTGGACCCACCTGCTCCGGTTCCTCGTCCAGAACAAAACAGGGATCATCTCCATCATCAGAACCCACATTATCTGACACGCTGCGTGCTACATCTTGCTCCAATAAAAAAAAAACAATTAAAAAAAAACTCTGGTGTACCGTGGTCACTGCAGTATCACTGTATTACATTACTAAGCCATATATATTGATCTACAACAGAAAACTGTCAAAAGGGGGAATAAATATAAGCGTAAAGATGACTGAATATATCAGAGCAGTAAACTGATCAGTCCGTGTGAACGCACATTGACTCACATGTGTGGTTATTTCCACCAGCTGCAGCTGATCCACAACGTGAACTCTGCCTTCCAGAACAGCTCTTTATATAATCTTTTGAATCATCTACCTGTTGCCACATGTACATAAGGGCTGGATTGTCATTCCTACACTCATATTTTTATATTTAATAAAAAATAAGCACAGGCAGGAGCTGCAGCTGTTGCTGCCGCTGTGTTCAAGTACCGTCGGAAATTAGACAACTTTTTAGTTGTTTCAAATTCAGGAGTTGCTTGTGGCAAAATAATTGTATCCACAAAAAAAGATTAATTCTTCCCTATATAAGGTGCCTGAGCCCATTGAAGTTGACCCCCCCACCCAGATAAAAAAGTCCAAGCAAACAGGCTGAGTTTGCCCTGTAATTTCCGACGGTACATGAACGCAGCGGCAGTAGCAGCGCTCACAAACCGCTTCTGCACTGTGTGAAAACATTCAGCCGGTCGAACGAAGTCAAACTAAACAATAATGTTACAAAAACTAAACAAACAATTAAAAAACATCAAGAACGACAGCAAAATGAAACACGGACGAATTGAGGTTTTCGTTGCCCTTCATTCAAATTTTTCAATAGTTTAAAAATCCTGACGAAGTGCCAGCTGCAGAAATAAAACTGCACGAAGGTTAAACGATGCCAACGAAAGTCCAGATTTCTTATTTCATTAGGGCTTAATTGCCCTTCGTTAAGTGCCGTGTGAGTGGGCCATTACTCTGTCAACGTGCAACTCATCTGGCACTACTCATATACATCTTAAATGTTTCTGTATCTCTTAGTAATTAAAATGGTCTTGTCAGTTAAACACTGAAGTTGTTGGACATAATGCAATTCCAGACTACTTCTGGTGTGTCTGTGTTATTTATCCATACACAGAAATATAAATCATTCCTGGATGAAAATAAAGGCAAAAACATGAAGAGATCATTTCAGAATAGGTCCACAAAATTCTTAGTCAAAACCAAAACACAAAGTGAGCACACATAAGAGCGAGACAAAGATGGAGAGGAAGACGAAGGTCATGCCATTAATATAAAAACAGTTCCATCTCACCCTGCTGATGTCTGATTCTGGGACTCCACGGAGGCGGGCATAGAGGTGAAGATGCTCTCTGCCTGTCAGCAGCTCATCAATGGCATCAAACTGTGGGCAATAGCCCATGTTCTGATGGACATCCAGAATGTTGGTCAAAATACTGCCATTGAAACACAAAGGAGCAATGATAAGGAGCACTCTTTGTCATGGACAACGCACTCTATCACATGAACATGTGCTGTACAACTGTACGTACTTCTCAGGTAAGTGGCAGAAAATGATTGAATGACTATAGAGATCCAAATTTTAACAAACTGATTTTGTAATATAAAAATAATGTATGTATTTTACCAACACAAATACACAGAGAAGACAAGAACTCAATGATATCTGTTCAGGGTATTTATGGAAGGATGACTGCTGGAATGACTTTGTGTGAAACAAGCAGTTAACTTGCATGGTGAGGGAGCATCAGCATAACATTTTTGTCATGTGGCGAGTGTCTCTGGGACTGATCCTTCACACACGTGCCTCAGTGTTGAGGACCCCAGCAGCTGGACAGGACAAAGATCCACCCACATTTCACCTGGCTGTGGTAGACAGATTTTTCCTTTTGAGAGATGGTGATGGACTGGTTGTCTGCCTGGGTGGTTGACATCCATGGCCTAAGATGGTTTCATGATGTGGTTAGATACAGCGATGCTCCCCAAATAGAATTGTGTTTCGACAAGTTCTGGGATTCATTGTACACATTCTATTCAATACTTGGGTTTATTAAAGGAATAACAAAACTAAGAAAGGCTCATAATATGGGAAAAGAGCAAAATCAGAACCTTCAGGCTCTGAACGCTTTTGTACAAACAAAATTTTGCATGTGTAGAAGGACAAAAACAAATCTGTATTAATCAAACAGGTGCATGCCATTCGTATACACAAAAATAAGTATCTGGGGCCTCATGTACAAAGTGTGCATATACACAAAAACCTGGCATACACCCATCTCCACGTCCACATGCAAATGTATCAAAAGTGACTTGAGCGTGGAAATGTGCGGTGCATCACGCAAAAATCCTGGCTGGTGTACGTACATTTCTACAGCTATTGTGCCATCTCTGACATGTACAGGTGACGCAGGGAACTGTTAATAGAGTGAAAACATGAAGTCATCAGAGTGATGTGCACATCAGGGACACACTGATGAACCTTTAACACACCCACATGTTTGCAATTATATGGATGGATATAAAAGCGCGTGCAAAGTGATGCGTAAAATGGCACTAACAGTGGCTGCGTTAGCGTTGTTAGGGGACCTTACAAATGGTGCATAAGGGTGTATTCAGGGAATGCAAGGATTTACTTGCAAATGATGACAATTGGCTCATAAGCCGATTTCAGTTATCAAGGCCACTGTTACTGGAGTTGCGCATATACAGAGAGGAAAATAAGTATTTGAACACCCTGCGGTTTTGCAAGTTCTCCCACTTAGAAATCATGGACGGGTCTGAAATTTTCATCTTAGGTGCATGTCCACTGTGAGAGACATAATCTAAAAAAAAAAACAAATCCGGAAATCACAATGTATGATTTTTTTAATAATTTATTTGTATGTTACTGCTGCAAATAAGTATTTGAACACCTATCAACCAGCAAGAATTCTGGCTCACACAGACCTGTTAATTTTTCTTTAAGAAGCCCTCTTATTCTGCACTCTTTACCTGTATTAATTGCACCTGTTTGAACTTGATACCTGTATAAAAGACACCTGTTCACACACTCAATCAATCACACTCCAATCTGTCCACCATAGCCAAGACCAAAGAGCTGTCTAAGTACACCAGGGACAAAACTGTAGACCTGTAAAAGGCTGGGATGGACTACAGGACAACAGGCAAGCAGCTTGGTAGAAGACAAAACCTGTTATGATTATTTATTAGAAAGTGGAAGAAACACAAGATGACTGTCAGTCTCCCTCAGTCTGGGATTCCATGCAAGATCTCACTTTGTGGGGTAAGGATGATTCTGAGAAAGCTCAGAACTACACAGGAGGACCTTGTCAATGACCTGAAGAGAGCTGGGACCACAGTCACAAAGATTACATTAGTAACATATGATGCTGTCATGGTTTAAAATCCTGCAGGGCAGCAAGGTCCCCCTGCTCAAGCCAGCACATGTCCAGGCCCGTTTGAAGTTCACCAGTGACCATCTGGATGATCCAGAGGAGGCATGGGAGAAGGTCATGTGGTCAGATGAGACCAGAATAGAGCTTTTTGGAATCAACTCCACTTACCATGTTTAGAGGATGAGAACAACCCCAAGAAAACCATCCCAACCGTGAAGCATGGGGGTGGAAACATCATACTCTGGGGGTGCTCTTCTGTAAAGAGGACAGGACAACTGCACCGTATTGAAGGGAGGATGGATGGGGTCATGTATTGCGAGATTTTGGCAAACAACCTCCTTCCCTCAGTAAGAGCATTGAAGATGGGTCATGGCTGGGTCTTCCAGCATGACAATGACCCCAAACACACAGCCAGGGCACCTAAGGAGGGGCTCCGTAAGAAGCATTTCAAGGTCCTGGAGTGGCCTGGCCAGTCTCCAGACCTGAACTCAATAGAAAATCATTGGAGGGAGCTGAAACTCCAAACCTGAAAGATCTAGAGAAGATCTGTGTGGAGGAATGGGCCAAAATCCCTGCTGCAGTGTGTGCAAACCTGGTGAAAAACTACAGGAAACGTTTGACCTCTGTAATTGCAACCAAAGGCTACTGTACCAAATATTAACATTGATTTTTACAGGTGTTCAGATACTTATTTGCAGCAGTAACATACAAATAAATTATTAAAAAATCATACATTGTGATTTCCGGGTTTTTTTTAGATTATGTCTCTCACAGTGGACATGCACCTAAGATGAAAATTTCAGACCCCTCCATGATTTCTAAGTGGCAGAACTTTCAAAATCGCAAGGTGCTCAACTACTTATATTCCACACTGTAACTGTGACTGGCCCAGAGCGTAATACAGTGATGGTTGTCTGTGCCCACACAGGTGCTGACCACGCTGGACATCCTGGCATCAGGGGCATTCCAGCGTGAGCTGGCTGATTGGTCAGGAGTGTACCAGTCAACCTTGCACCGAGCCATGCCAGCTGTGTGGAACGCAATCATCCAAATCTCATTCAGGTACATTCCAACATTACAGTGCATTTTGCAGCGAGAGCCGGTTTCTGGAATGTAATCGGAGCTGTTAACTGCACACATTTTGCTATTATATTATTAGATATTATTGATGTCTTTGTTTATTTTTTCTTGATGGTGAGCTGCAGAGCTTCTCAACAGCACACTTTCATACACTTTCATACATCATTGATATTTGTGCTTACACCAGATTCAGGGTTTTGGTGTACGCCAACTTTTAGTAGAAAGTCCACGCAAGTCTTCGTACATAAAGCCCCAGGTGTTGATAAATCCCATGTCCAAAAGCACATTCATGGTCATTTGCATTCAGAAACACCCTCAATTAACCATATATGGCAACAAAATATTCATTGTTCCTCACCAGAATAACATAAGAGAGCAAAAAAAAAAAATCAATTTATGTGAAACTGAGATTAATGATTTTATGCAATGCACAGCAGAAAGATGGAAATTATTAAAAATAAATAAATGCTCCACTAAGTTCACAGTAATCTATCCACCAGAACATTCACTTAGTGTCACACTGTTTCTTAATTTATTCAATAAAATCAATTATGGACATAATTTTAAGAAGCTTTAATATGCTCACCACAACACCTACTGTAAGACCTTGTAATTAACAGAATACATAGACAGTTATCTATAGTTAGGGGTTCTACAATCCTTTGTGCTCCTCCTGTAACATCAACGTCTTGTCTTTATACAACCCCAATTCCAATGAAGTTGGGACGTTGTGTAAAATGTAAATAAAAACATAATACAATGATTCGCAAATCCTCGTCAACCTATATTCAATTGAATACACCACAAAGACAACATATTTAATGTTCAAACAAATATTTGCTCATTTTGAAATGGATGCCTGCAACACATTTCAAAAAAGCTGGGACAGTGGTATGTTTACCACTGTGTTACATCACCTTTCCTTCTAACAACACTCAATAAGCATTTTGGAACTGAGGACACTAATTGTGAGTGTCATGATTGGGTATAAAAGGAGCATCCCCAAAAGGCTCAGCTGTTCACAAGCAAAGATGGGGTGAGGATCACCACTTTGTGAACAAATGCATGAAAAAATTGTCCAACAGTTTAAGAACAATGTTTCTCAACGTTCAGTTGCAAGGAATTTAGGGATTTCATCATCTACAGTCCATAATACGAGGTCTGTTAGAAAAGTATGCAACCTTTTTATTTTTTCAAAAACCATATGGATTTGAATCACGTGTGCTTGCATGAGCCAACCTTGAACCTTCGTGCGCATGCGTGATTTTTTTCACGCCTGTCAGTTGCGTCATTTGCTTGTAAGCAGCCTTTGTGTGAGGATGGGTGGAGTCTCTCATTGTTTTTTCTTTGCAAGGAAATGGTGGCATGACTGGAGCAGTGCGACTGCATCAAATTTTGCCACAAACTGGGCAATAGCCAGGTGGAAACCATTCGGATTATTAAGACGGCTTTCGGTGACGATCCTCTGGGCATCACACAGATTAAGGAGCGGTACAACCAGTTTAAAGACATCCGCACAATGGTGGAGAGTGCGCCACGCTCCGATCGGCATCAACACGCTGAAACGACCGGATCATTTGCAAAGTTAACATTGTGGTGATGTGGGACCGTCGTGTGATTATCCAAGAAATTGCGGAAGAGGTGGACATCAGCACTTTTTCGGCACATTCCACTGTGAAAGAAGATTTTGCCATGAAAAGAGTGGCGGTGAAATTCATCGGCACGAAGCTGAACACGCAGCAACAGCGCTTCCGTGATGAAGCCTCACAGGACATGCTGTGACATGTCCAGCTTGTCCACAATTTCTTGGATAGTCACATGACTGAAAAGCCACCGAAAGCCGTCTGAATCTTCCGAATGGTTGTTATATATAATATAACAAGCATTTATATAGGATGTTCCAAGGAATTCAAAGCAGTAAACAAAATAAGCAAGTCCATTCATGTGCTCCTTTTTTACTCGTGGTCACCAAAGCAGACCTGAGGTGGATCTGCATGCTGACTTGGCACAAGTTTTATGCCAGATGCCCTTGCTGGCGCAATTACACATTACAAGGAGAATGGGCACCGGTGGCCTTGAACAAGGAACCTTTTGCACTGGAAAAGCACACTTAACTGTTCGGCCACCACCCGTGCAAAGCACTAAACAAAATAAACTCTAATGAAAAAGAATAAATGCCAATAATAAAAAGTACACTGTAACCATACACAAAAATCCCAAATTAAACGAGCTGAGAACAGAAAAAAGGTGCGATTTTTATGTTTGCTCTCTTCAAGAGGCATTTTTTTTTAACAGGTGTGACTTATACTTTGGTAGATACAGTACACACATCTGTAAATCTAAGTAGAAGTTGCTAAATGCCATGCTGTGTGTAGAAATGCTCATACACATGATTTAAGCACAAATCTGTGAGTACGAATTCAAGATAAATGAGACCCCAGATGATCAGAACAAAACATCGGCATGTTTGCTTTTGTATCAGAATTGTATTAGAATTCTCTAGTGGTTCATTCCCACTTAATGGGCAAAGAACCCACCTGTAACCAGCAACTGAAGCCTCTCCTGAAGTAACGTCAATGTCTCCAGTCAGCATCTTAAAGGTGGTGGTCTTTCCTGCTCCATTTACACCCAGCAGACCAAAACACTGCAGAGAATCAGAGGACATAAAAAAAACAGAGGAAAACATATGAAAAATAAAGAAAATTGTGTATTTCCTTTGTGGCCAAACACTGTCAGTCAATCATGCAAACCTCTCCGGGAGATACTCCAACACAGATTCTGTCAACTGCAGGGGTCATCGTGCCAGAGTACGTCTGTAAAGATAGAATGGAAGGAAAGGAATGTAGAAATCAAGAAAGGAAATACTAACACATGGAAATATTATTGCAGACACATGCAGACACAACAAAAAAATCAATTGTTTGAATTGAATCTCAATTATAAAGGCAATATTTGTTGGGGAAGTGTCGTGACATGGACCCACAACAGGGGGCGTTAATGAACGGACAGTGGAATAGCCAAAAAGTAACAATTTAATGTTGTGAAATGCACAACGAAGTACAGACGATACAAATATTGCAGAATGTCAATTATACACCAGGTGACGTGTGGCAGGCTCAAAGATAGCAGACGTCTGGTGCGAGAAGAGCCGGATCCCACACAGCTTCCACCACCAATGGATCTGAAGAACACCGGAGCCGCCAAGCCCTGCGCCCCAGGTAGCCACTGTCTTCAGCAGTCAGACCCGGTACTGCTGGCAGAGAACAGAAACAGTTTGTGATGAGTGTGAGTTCGCACACTCAGTAATCCCACAGTCTGTGTTCAATTAGGAGGGAGCACCTCCACCTCCAATCACACACTCGTGCAGCTCCTGTTTAACCACTTATCTGGTTTGGGGTGTGAGGCGAAGCCGTCGCAGTCCACACCAAACGCCAATACCACAGAATAAGGACACCGTCACAGGAAAATGGCTGCAAATGAGATCAGACTATTACACAAGGTTTTTAGATTCAGCAGAGAAGTTACCTGTATGGTAGCTGATTTCTCGGCGGGGAGGTGGAGTTGCAGTCCGGCTTTTATGGTGGTTGACGTAGATGAGTGACAGCTGGTGGTGATGATGTGACAGCTGTCACGCCACTGGTTCCGGCGCCCTCTCATGCTTGAAGCCCGCACTCCAAGCAGGGCGCCATCTGGTGGTGGTGGGCCAGCAGTACCTCCTCTTCAGCGGCCCACACAACAATATTTCCAGAGCATATCTCCATTAAGGCCCAAAAAGAACATGTTTGCAATTAGATATATACAGTGGGGCAAAAAAGTATTTAGTCAGTCCCTGATTGTGCAAGTTCTCCTACTTAGAAAGATGAGAGAGGTCTGTAATTTTCAACATAGGTACACTTCAATTGTGAGAGACAAAATGAGAAAAAAAAAATCCAGGAAATCACATTGTAGGATTTTTAAAGAATTTATTTGTAAATTATGGTGGAAAATAAGTATTTGGTCAATAACAAAAGTTCAACTCAATACTTTGTAACATAATCTTTGTTGGCAATGACAGAGGTCAAACATTTCCTGTAAGTCTTCACCAAGTTTGCACACACTGTAGCTGGTATTTTGGCCCATTCCTCCATGCAGATCTCCTCTAGAGCAGTGATGTTTTGGGGCTGTCACTGGGCAACACAGACTTTCAACTCCCTCAACAAATTTTCTATGGGGTTGAGGTCTGGAGACTGGCTTGGCCACTCCAGGACCTTGAAATGCTTTTTACGGAGCCACTCCTTCATTGCCCGAGCGGTGTGTTTGGATTCATTGTCATGCTGGAAGACCCAGCCATGTTCCATCTTCAATGCTCTCACTGATGGAAGGAGGTTTTGTCTTAAAATCTCATGATACATGGCCCTGTTCATTCTTCCCTTGACATGGATCAGTCATCCTGTCCCCTTTGCAGAAAAACAGCCGCATGATGTTTCCATCCTCATGCTTCACAGTAGATATGGTGTTCTTGGAATGCAACTCAGTATTCTTCTTCCTCCAAACACGAGTTGAGTTTTTACCCAAAAGTTCAATTTTGGTTTCATCTGACCACATGACATTCTCCCAATCCTCTTCTGGATCATCCATACGGGCCTAGACACGTCCTGGCTTAAACAGGGGGACACGCCTGGCACTGCAGGATTTGAGTCCCTCTCTGTGTAGTGTGTAGCCTTTGTTACTTTGGTCCCAGCTCTCTGCAGGTCATTCATCAGGTCCCTCCGTGTAGTTCTGGGATTTTTCTTTACCGTTCTCATGATCATTTTGACCCCACGGGATTACATCTTGTGTGGAGCCCCAGATCGAGGGAGATTATCAATGGTATTGTATGTCTTCCATTTTCTCACAACTGCTCCCACAGTTGATTTATTCACACCAACCTCCTTGACTATTGTAAATTCACTGTTCTCAGCCTGGTGCACATCAATTTTCTTCCTGGTGTCCTTTGATCGCTCTTTGGTCTTGGCCATGGTTGAGTTTGGAGTCTGACTGTGTGAGGCTGTGGACAGGTGTCTTTTATACAGATAACAAGTTCAAACAGATGCCATTAATACAGGTAACAGGTGGAGGACAGAAGAGCTTCTTAAAGAAGAAGTTACAGGTCTGTGAGAGCGAGAAATCTTGCTTATTTGTGGGTGACCAAATACTTATTTTCCAGCATGGTTTACAATTAAATTCTTTAAAAATTCTACAATGTGATTTTCTGGATTTTTTTTCTTCTCATTTTGTCTCTCATAGTTCAAGTGTACCTCAGTTGGACAGGGTAGTCTTCTAACTAATAACAATTTTTTGGGCCACCTTTCCTCTGTTGTGAGAAATAAATACAAAGACACTGACATCCACAAAATTTAGGCCCAATCTCAATTCTCTTTTGTACCCCTTCCCCTTGGCCCTACCCCTACCCCTATGCCTACCCCTTTAAAACAAGGGGTAAGGCAAAGGGGTATGCCTCTAGCCCTATGAACTGAGACACCCCTCCACCTTAGGGGGAAAAAAAACTGAAATAGAAGATAGAAAAACAGAAGAAGTTGCAGATTTCTTCGATGCATCGCAATCATGTCGGAGAATTTTGTAGTATTAATAATTAATTTAATAAATTTGTAATTTATAATAATAATAATTAATAGTATTAATAATCAATTAATTAGTAATTAATTAATGTTGATACTACTAATAATTTGTCATTAATAATAGTAATAATTAATATTGTTACTTGATTAATCATTAGTTGATTGATTAGTAATTAATTAATTAATTCATTAATTAGTAATTAAAATAAATAAACACTTGAAATATATCAGTTTGTGTGGAATGAATGTTTACATTATACAAGTTTCATTTTTTGAATGTAATGACTGAAATAAATCAACTTTTTCATGATATTCTAATTATATGACCACCCCTTGTATGTATGTTTTGGGCTGCATCTAGTTCTGTTAACCTTATATTTCTTTTTCAAATTCTCCCATTGTTTGCATCCAGCCCTAATTCCTTTAGAAATTTCCTTGACAAATAACAGCAGTCTATTAGGATGTCAGGTTATGTATTACACATATACATGTGTGTGTATATATTTTCCAACTTACTCCCATTAGTGAAACTTCTCCTCATTTTCTGCCTGAAAGCTTATTAGGAGATGAGTGTGCTCAGGGCTCCCTGTTTGTTTACTAAATACACATCTGACAGACCTTGAAATCCAACAGCAGGGATTGATATTATCCAAACATTTATGAACATACAAATTAATGTGCTTGTCCTTTATCATGATTTTCTCCATTGTGAGATACAAAAGTGTCTTATCGTAGCGTTCGTGTGTATATGCATTATAACTCCTCAGCACACGAGTGAAGTTACGATATTCTTCAGAACGACAATATATGCAACATGCATCCAGCAGCAAAGACGTTGCTGTTATAGGCAACTGCCTGTAAAGTTTTTTGGCAAGTTATAACTTTCTAAACAGCGTAATTTGTAATGAAAGCTGCTTTCATTTGTGCGGCTCTGGGTGCCATGTTTGTTTCTTTAGAGACAGCAGTAAGCTCCTCCTACCCCTCCAAACGGAGTGTGCATCCAGATTCACTCCGTTTGAAGGGGTTTGTAGCCCTCCGCCTAGCCCTCCACCTCGCTCCAAAAAGAGAATTGAGACACCCCTCTGTCTCTCGTGCCCGCGTAAAATGGAGGGTAAGGGGTAAGGGGAAAGGCCAAGGGGTAGAATTGAGATTCAGCCTTACTTTTGATCGGGAAAACTGACTTCACTTGCCACTTAGTTTTACCCTTAATGTATCCAAAAAAACACTAATTTATAAGGGGGTGTCTTTATGCATGAAAATATGGCATAACTGCAGCAAATATATATGTAGTTTTGCAGATATAGCTACTGATTGACTGTGCCCCTTGATTCACCGTGCCCCGGTTTCGCCTATATATATATATATATATATATATATATATATATATATATATATATATATATATATACAGTTGTATGTAAATGTTTGGGCACCCCTGATGATTTCCATGATTTTCCTTTATGAATTATGTGTTGTTTGGATCAGCAATTTTAGTTAAATACGAAGTCTGTTAGAAAAGTATCCGACCTTATTATTTTTTTCAAAAACCATATGGATTTGAATCACGTGTGACTGCGTCAGCCAAGCTTGAACCCTCGTGCGCATGCGTGAGTTTTTTCATGCCTGTCGGTTGCGTCATTCGCCTGTGAGCAGGCTTTGAGTGAGGTGTGGTCTACCCCTCTCGTCTATTTTTTATTGCGAATAAATGTCTGAACGATTTGGATCTTTGCTGCATCAATTTTTTTCCAGAAACTGTAAGAGACCTCCAGGTGGACACCGTTCGAAAAATTAATATGGTTTTCAGGGACGATTTTATGGGGATTAAACAGATTAAGGAGTGTTACTGCCCCTTTAAGGACAGCCCACAACTGCTGAGAGCGCAGCGCACTCCCAGCGCCGATGGACAGGCTGACACCCCGCACAAACAACCAGATCATTTCCAACGTGAAAGCTTTGTTGATCCGGGACCTCGTCTGACTTTCACAAAAAGGCAGAAGATGTGGACATCAGCACTTTTTCCGGCACATTTCACCGTTACAGGAGTTTTTTTTCATGGAAAAAGAAGCCGAGGGATGCACCACGGAGCCGTTCATTACACGGGACAAAACCACCTCGGTGTTGGTTTCACAGGGCGGCTTAAAGGTGGATTTCAGACAGATTCCGTTTGCTTTCCAGTCGTGTGAATATCCGATTGTGATTGTGCATGAGCTGGACATGCCAGAACATGTCCTGTGAGGCTTCATCATGGCGTTGCTTTTTGCCATGCAGCTCCGCCGTGACGCGCGGAATTCCTCCGCTTTTGTTCCTCTTTCCATGACAAAAACTCCTGTAACAGTGAAATGTGCCGTTCATTTCTAAACTGGATGCTGTCTTGATCCGGTATGTCCTCTGACTAGCACAGGAATTGTGAAAAGACGTGGACATCGGCACTTTTTCGGCACATTAAGACAGACGTGCGGAGGAGTTCGGCGCGTCGTAGTGCAGCCGCTCGGCGCAAAGAAACGCCGTGATGAAGCCTCACAGGACATGTTGGGGCTTGTCCAGCTCAAACTCAATTTCTCGGATATTCACATGACAGAAAAGCAACCAGAATCCATCTGAAAGCCGTCCTGAGAGACCAACACCGAGGTGGTTTTGTGCCGCGTCAAGAGCGGCACGGTGGCGCGTCCCTCGGCTTCTTTTTCCATGAAAAAAATACTCCTGTAACGGTGGAATGTGGCGGAAAAAGTGCTGATGTCCATGTCTTTTCACAATTCCTGTGCTAGTCAGAGGACATACTCTTACAGTTTCTGGAAAAAAATTGATGCAGCAAAGATCCAAATCGTTCAGACATTTATTCGTAATAAAAAATAGACGAGAGGGGTAGACCACACCTCACTCAAAGCCTGCTCACAGGCGAATGAAGCAACCGACAGGCATGAAAAAACTCACGCATGCGCACGAGGGTTCAAGCTTGGCTGACGCAATCACACGTGATTCAAATCCATATGGTTTTTAAAAAAATAATAAGGTCGGATACTTTTCTAACAGACCTCGTATATCATATATAGCAGACAAATACAGTGATATTTGAGAATTGAAATGAAGTTTATAGGATTTACAGAAAGTGTGCAATAATTAGGCAGGTGCATAAATTTGGGCGCCCCAACAGAAAAAATACCTAAATATTTAGTAGATCTTCCTTTTGCAGAAATAACAAGCTCTAAACGCTTCCTATAGCTTCCAATCAGAGTCTGGATTCTGGTTGAAGGTATTTTGGACCATTCTTCTTTACAAAACATCTCAGGTTTGTTGGTTTCCAAGCCTGCTTAAAATCACACCACAGATTTTCAATAAAATTCAGGTCTGGGGACCGAGATGGCCATTCCAGAACGTTGTACGCCTTAGTAGATTTTGAGCAGTGTTTAGGGTCATTGTCTTGTTGAAAGATTCAGCGCCGGCACAACTTCAACTTTGTCACAGATTCTTGAACATTGTTCTCAAGAATCTGCTGATATTGACTGGAATCCATATGACCCTCAACTTTAACAACATTCCCAGTACCTGCACTGGCCACATAGCCCCACAGCATGATGAAGCACCTCCGAATTTTACGTACTGTAGGTAGCAAGTGTTTTCTTGGAATGCTGTGTTCTTTTCAGCCATGCATACCGCCCCTTGTTATGTCCAGATAACTCAATTTTAGTTTCATCAGTCCACAGCACCTTATTCCAAATGTACAAATGTGCTTTAGTATATCTCAAATGACTGTTTGTGCCATGTATGCAGAAAAGGCTTCCTCTGCATTACAGCATCATACAGCATATAGTTGAATGATGCACAGAGACACTATCTGCAGCAAGATCATATTGTAGGTCTTTGGAGCAGGTCTGTGGGTTGACTATGACTGTTCTCACCATCCTTTGCTTCAGCTTATCTGAGATTTTTCTTGGCCTGCCACTTCGGGCCTTAACTAGTACTGTGCCTGCGGGCTTCCATTTCCTCATTATGTTCTTCACAGTGGAAACTGATAGCTGAAATCTCTGAGATAGCTTTTTGTATCCTTCCCCTAAACCATGGTGTTGAACAATGTTTGTTTTCAGGTCATTTGAGAGGTGATTAGAGGCTCCCATGTTGCCACTCATTAGAAGAGATGTAAAGAGGGGAAACATTTGCAAATGGCCACCTTAAATACCCTTTCTCATGATTGGATTCACCTGTGTATGGAGGTCAAGGGTCAGTGAGCTTACCAAATCAATTTTGTGTGCCAATAATTAGTGCTAAATGTATTCAAATCATTAAAATGACAAGGGTGCCCAAATTTATGCACCTGCCTAATTTTGTTTAACTAATTATTGCACAGTTTCTGTAAATACTATAAACTTCATTTCACTTCTCAAATATCAGTGTGTTCCTCTGCTATATGATATATATAACTGAAATTTCTGTTCCAGACAACCAATGATTTCTAAAGGAAAATCATGAAAATTATCAGGGGTGCCCAAACTTTTGCATACAACTGTATGTAGAGCTGCCCCAAAGATCTGATTTCCTGGTTCTGCTCCTTTTTGTGAATACATCTTGAAAATTTAATAACTTTTTTTAGTAATCCTGGTACACATCCAACAAGCCAAAAAAGCAATATTGCTAAAATCATTATGGAGGGAATTATTATTGGGGGGGAGGGTATTTTTCAAATAACTAAATTATTAAAATATTTCTGGAAAAACCTTTATTTATTTTATTGTTCTGTGACATTTTGCAATATCTAACCTTGGACAGGTTTCGTATGTTTAAAATGTCATCTGTTTTTCCGTCCTTCCAAATACGTTCTCTTTCCTGGGCCACATCCACATCTTCCTCTACAATATGAGGCTTTGGGCAATCTGATATCCTGCCAATAGAAAAGCAGTCATTTAGAAACAGCAGAAGAGCACCTAGTGAGTACAACATCATCAATGCTGAAAAACCAAACAGTTTTCAAAACATTTTTTTTTAATACCGCGAAGACATTATAATAATGCCTGTCTGACTGTACACTGTATTTTATTGTAGGTTTGCAAGACATGTTACATGGCAAATGTTATGGACAGGTGAGGCTGTGCTCTTCCAAACCTACACCTCATTCCACCACAGTGATTCTAAGTGATGGCACAGTCCTGACAGAAGTTGATGACTAACTTCCACTGTCAAGTTGAACTAGCTACTTTTTGCAGTTGCACAAGGTTTATCCTTCTGTCACAATTTTGGGCATCTCCAGTGCTGGGGTTCATGTAGATCAGGGGTGGGGCAACTTGTCCCAGAAAGGGCCAAGAGGGTGCAGGTTTTCTTTGTAGCCACTGACTCCACCAGGTGTTTCACTGATTAACTGATTCCATCTGCTCAAAGTGATATTAATCACAGAAATCGCCTGGTGGAGTCAGTGGCTGCAAAGAAAACCTGCACCCTCTTGGCCCTTTCTGGAACAAGTTGCCCACCCCTGATGTAGATGATCCTCCAGTCAACTGTGAACTCTAAAATTGTGGTGACATTGCAAATATAATGAAACTGTCATGCCCGGCCCAGTTCCAGGTTTTCATCCGTACTTTGCCTCTTTATTTAGTTCATCCCCTTCTGCCTTGCTTTTTTTTAATTAATTATTTTCATGATTTGCTTATTCTCTGTTCTAGTTTTGCTGTTCTCATTTCAGTTGGTTTCTGTTGTACTTTTAGATTGGGTTCTGATTTCTGTTTATTAGTCTGTTCCTGTTTAGTTTTGCTTTAGTATTGCTTTCCTGATCAGTTCTTATGTAGTTTCTTTTGTTCGCATGTTCATGTTTGATTTCAGTTCCTGTTTTTGTAGTTTTACATTCTGTGTTAGTTTGATCTCACTCCCAGTTATGTTCTAACTCCACAGCCCTGCACCTGCTATTGTCTTTGTCTTTGTTCATTATTCTGTTATTCCTCACACCCAGCTTATTATGTTCACATCACTGCACCTGCCCCATGTCTTTGTCTCCCACCTTGTTTATGTCTGCTTTGTGTTTTTGTTTACTCCCACTCTTGCACCAGCTCACGTGTCTTTGTGTATTACATCACTTCAGCTTGTGCACTCCCCTCCTCACATTCTTGACTGTGCCACGCCCCCTTCTAGATTGTTCCTCACGTGCACCTCGTTGACACCACCTGTCCCCCATTTCACACTAATTAGTCCACATGTAGTTAAACCCGACAGTCCTTCACTTCCTTGCCAGATTGTTGTCACAGTACATTTTCCAGCTCCCTTCACAGTCCTGTTTTTCTCAAGCCGTGTATTGAACTACTGCTCTGTGTTTCCTCGACCATGCCTCTTGCCTCATCCCAGATTTCGGTGTTTGCTCGTGCCTCTGACCCCTGCTCATTTATGACTGCTTCTCTGCCTAATCCTCCTTGTACTTCTGCTTTGCTGACTGACCACATGTGTACTGAAACCAAGCCTGGAATAAAGACCATGATTTCTCCTACACCTAAGCCTAGTCTGGGAGTTTGCATTGTAGGTCCAGCCGCCATGGTAGCTGGGCAGCCACCTGTTCTGACAGTACAATCTGGCCAGAACATGGACCCCGCAAGCTCCACTCCTGCCTTGGACTCTGTTGCTGCACTCCCAGATATTGAGGTGATAAAGAGGATTTTTTCTGACCTCTCTTTTTTTTTTTTGTCTGTTTTTGTGACAGTTACACTCCAAGAGAAAAGTTTGATTATCTTGATCAAGCCTGGGATCTTATGTTCAAACCAATGACTATTTGACTATTTCCCAGAGCTTCTGAGCCTGGATGATGTTTTTTGTGAACAGAAGCGTCCAGATTGGATGAAGCACCCTGAGGCCTACCTGCCATCTGATGATGATGAGTCAGACTAGACGGATGTTGGCGAGGAAGAGGTTCTGAGTCAGAGCAGTTAGTACTACAGAACACGGCTTTGTCACTATTTAAAATACAAGACTTATTTTTTGAGTATCAGGACTGCCACAGTCTGCAGAGCAAACAGCGCATTTCGTCGGCACTCAGTCAGATCTTTTTAGCTGAGCCAGAGCTGTTAAACAGATTCCCAGAGCTGAGAGACATAAAGACGCAGTTTCAACAGGGTTGCGTCCTTCCTGCGTTGAAGACCCCATGGACTTTTTCTTCAAGTCTGAGCTCACTGCCACTTGTTGTGAGAAACAGCACATCATAACTATTTCAGACGCCACCCTCTCTCCACCCAGGCACGAAATAACACAGACGCTGGCCACTTACCTCATGTCTCCTGTTCCAGAGATGTCACCTCCAAAGTCTACTCCAAGGAGAAACCCAGTGGTGTCCAGAATTTCGCACCCAGAACCCGTGGAGCCACTTATCCCGGTCGCTAGCTCCACAGCGCACCCGGAACTTGTCACTCTGGTGCCAGTGCCATGAAGGTGAGTGCCACAGCCTCAACCTCAAGCTTCAGCCTTAGAGATCCCTCCACCAATGATCACCTCTGTTCCTGTGTTGCACGACTCCTCTATTGTGATCATTCTTCCAAGATCAGCTGATCACATGCCTCCGAGATCGCAAATAGAGCCATCGGGAGAAGCCCCATCATCCTGGAGCCCAGCCTCGGTGTGGCGCGCAGCCTGCTGCCTGAAGATGATGTCGTCATGGCATGTGGCCTGCCGCCTGAAGATGGTGCTGTCATGGTGCGCGGCCCGCCGCCTGAAGATGGTGTCGTCATGGCGTGGCCCGCCACGTGAAGATGGTGTCGTCATGGTGTGTGACCCGCTGGCTGAAGATGGTACTGTCATGGCACATGGCCCGCCACCTGAAGATGGTGCCATCATGGCGTGCGGCCCACTGCCTGAAGATGGTGCCTGAAGATGGTGCCGTCATGGCGCGTGGCCCACCACTTGAAGATGGTGCCATCATGGTGCGCACCACGTCGTCTTGTCCTCTGATTGATACACCCACAGTAGGTCCAGCTTCTCTGCCACCTGCAGCCCGCTCAGACTCTGCTTCCGCATGTACCATGGCCACAACGCAGATGACGTCACGTCCATCTGCTCCCTCACCCTTGCCAGCTTAGATTCACTGTGCTCTGTCTCAGATTCTCCCACAGTGGCTGCTGAAGGACTCTCCCCGCCTCCTGTGTCTCGGCCAGTGGTGGCATCAGAGGGGGGCACCCGCACGCACACCGACAGTGCAGCTGTCCCAGAGCTTCTGCAGCCTGTTCCAGCATCTGTCCAGAAGATAACCTCAGAGAACTGTGACTGTGGGATGGTTAGTGACTTTTCATTTTTCATCTGGTTTATGCTGATCTGTTTCCATGCCTCTGACATTGTTGGAAACCTGTTGAAAGCATCATGTCTGAACCTGAAATGTTTTTCATGTATGCTCCTTTCAAATTTATTATTTGTCATGTATCTTATGAGGAGCTGCAGATTTAATTCTGTCTTCAGGTCCTCTCAGGGAGGAAGCTGTGACTGAGTCCCTGGTTTGGTTCCCTACAAGGTTTTTCTGTTCTGATACTGTTTTAAATCTTCCTGTGCGCATCCTCTATTTTTTTGAGAGAAATTGTTTCCATGATTAACTCGTTTGCTGATGAAATCTCTTTTCTAAGGTCGGTTAACAATTTATGCTGTCGGGTGCTTTACTTACTGTGTTTTTGAATTAAGCATTTCAGTGCGCCATGTACGCTCCTCATGAAATTAACGATTACCTTATGCCTAATGTGGAGCTACATTATCCCTTTCTTTGGATCCTATTTGGGAAAACACTGTCGCGTGGTGGAAAGGAACTCCTCTCATATGATAGCAGAGTCCTCTCATTGGTTCTTGACTGGTTCCGTTCTAGATTTTTCTTGGGGAATTTGTTGGTTTTCGTAGTTTTAGAAGGAAGTGGTTTGTTGGATCACACACCTGAGTACCTCAGTTAAGCTTTTCCCTGGTATTCACATTGGTATGCTGATTGTTTCTTTCAAGCCTCCACCGAGTTCATTAAGTCTCTGGCTCCTGGACTCGTGGGACCGGATTAGTTGCTGGGAGTGGGATTTCAGGGCGCTTTGTGTTACTCCCACTCTTTGGGTATGTGTTATTTTGTGGGTCCTGGTTCTTCATCGGCTACCATGGGTTCTCCGTAGGATGGTCACCTCCCTAAAACATTCAGTTTTTGCCCTTTGTGGTTCCACGTGTTTCAGTTCTGAATTTATTCCTTGAGGTTCCTCTGATTCCACCATAGAGGCCTGTGTCCCTAATTGTCGATCCCCTGATTCGGTCATGGGTTTTGAAAGGCCTCCGGGCAGTCCTCCAGATCGTGCCTTCAGCCGGCCCCCTGATCTTTAGATGCACCAGGTTACTCCTTGTCCTCGTCCTGTTTTCCAGCTGTTCCTTCCTTTCCCAGTTTTTGATCGTGGTATGGGTCATCCTTGCCATCTCCAGTTTTTTAGGCCCTTTTGTGTGTACCCATGCCTCTTTGTTGTTTTGTTCGCATGTTCATGTTTGATTTCAGTTCCTGTTTTTGTAGTTTTACATTCTGTGTTAGTTTGATCTCACGGCCAGTTATTTATGTTCTAACTCCACAGCCCTGCACCTGCTATTGCCTTTGTCTCTGTTCATTATTCCGTTATTCCTCACACCCAGCTTATTATGTTCACATCACTGCACCTGCCCCATGTCTTTGTCTCCCACCTTGTTTATGTCTGCTTTGTGTTTTCGTTCACTCCCACTCTTGCACCCGCTCACGTGTCTTTGTGTATTACATCACTTCAGCTTGTGCACTGCCCTCCTCACATTCTTGACTGTGCCACGCCCCCTTCTAGATTGTTCCTTACGTGCACCTTGTTGACACCACCTGTCCCCCATTTCACACTAATTAGGCCACATGTAGTTAAACCCCACAGTCCTTCACTTCCCTGCCTGATTGTTGACACAGTACACTTTCCAGCTCCCTTCACAGTCCTGTTTTTGTCAAGCCGTGTATTGAACTACTGCTCTGTGTTTCCTCGACCATGCCTCTTGCCTCATCCCAGATTTTGGTGTTTGCTCGTGCCTCTGACCTCTGCTCGTTCATGACTGCGTCTCTGCCTAATCCTGCTTGTACTTCTGCTGCACTGACTGACCATATGTGTACCAAAACCAAGCCTGGAATAAAGACCATGATTTCTCCTACACCTAAGCCTAGTATGGGAGTTTGCATTGCGGGTCCAGCCGCCATGGCAGCCGGGCAGCCACCCATTCTGACAGAAAGGCATCAAAGGGCTGATGCATACCCAATGTGGACAACACACCGCAATATAAATGTTCACATATAAATATACAAATATACAGTGCATCCAGAAAGTATTGACAAGGCTTTACTTTTTCCACATTGTGTTACTTTACAGCCTTATTCCAAAATGGAGTAAATTCATTTTCCTCTCAAAATTCGACTCACAACACACCTTAATTACATGAAAAACTTAAAAAAATTTGCAACTTTATTAAAAATAAAAAACTAAGAAATCACATGTACATGAGTATTCGCACCCTTTGCCTAATACTTTGTTGATGCACCTTAGGCAGCAATTACAGGGTCAAGCCTTCTTGAATATGATGTAACAAGCTTAGTGCACCTATCTTTGGGCAGTTTTTCCCATTCCTCATTGCAGTACCTTTCAAGCTCCATCAGGTTGGATGGGGAGCGCTGGTGCACAGCCATTTTCAGAACTCTCCAGAGATGTTCAATCAGATTCAGGACTGGGCTCTGGCTGGACCACTCAAGGACATTCACAGAGTTGTCCTGAAGCCACTCCTTTAATATCTTGGCTGTGTGTTTAGGGCCAGTGTCCTGATGAAAGATGAACTGTCGCCCCAGTCTGAGGTCAGGAGGCACTCTGAAGCAGGTTTTCTTCTAGGATGTCTCTGTACATTGCTGAATAATCTTTCCCTCAATCTTGATTAGTCTCCCAGTTCCAGCCACTGAAAAACATCCCACAGCATGATGCTGCCACCACCATGCTTCACTGTAGGGATGATATTGGCTACATGATGAGTGCTTTCCAAATTGTTTGAGCTTTGTCTCATCAAACCCGACAATTTTGTTTCTCATGGTCTGAGAGTCCTTCAGGTGCCTTTTGGCAAACGTCAGGCAGGCTGACGTGCCTTTTACTATGGAGTGGCTTCCATCTGACCACTCTATCATACAGGCATGATTGGTGGATTGCTGCAGAGATGGTTGTCCTTCTTGAAGGTTCTCCTCTTTCCACAGAGGAATGCTGGAGCTTTGACAGAGTGACCATTTGGTCCTTCTCCCCCGACTGCTCAGTTTAGGCCGGTGGCCAGCTCGAGGAAGAGTCCTGGTGGTTCCAAACGTCTTTCATTTACAGATGATGGAGGCCACTGTGCTCATTGGGACCTTCAAACCAGCAGAAATGTTTCAGTACCCTTCCCCAAATGTGTGCCTCAAGACAATTCTGTCTGTCTCGGAGGTCTACTGACAATTCCTTTGACTTCATGCTTGGTTTGTGCTCTGACATGCACTGTCAACTGTGAGAACTTATATGTAGACAGGTGTGTGCCTTTCTAAATCATGTCCAATCAACTGAATTTACACCAGGTGGACTCCAATTAAGCTGTAGAAACATCTCAAGGATGATCAGTGGAAACAGGATGCACCTGAGTTCAATTTTAAGTTTCATGGCAAAGGCTGTGAAAACTTATGTGCCTGTGAGTTCTTAGGTTTTTTTTTATTTTTAATAAGTTTGCATAAAATCTAAAAAAAAAAGCTTTTTCTCATTGTCATTATGGGGTAGTGTGTTTGTAATTTTGAGGGGAATAAGGCTGTAACAAAAAAAGTAGTAACTGTGCAACGCTGTGAATACTTTCTGAAGGCACTGTACATAAGTCTGTAATGGTGTTTTTTTACTGTGTACGACTTAATCATAGAACCTTTGTGTGACATCATTATAAAGTCATTCATACTAATCAATCACAAATATTTTGCTGATCAATATATAAGATCATGCAGGTTCAGATTCAGGTGATGTTATGCATGCATTGAGCATTCTTGGATGCTGACATATTCAAAAATAAATAAATAAAAATGTGTTTTTCGGACTACGTTTATGGCCACCTTGACCTTTGACCAAGCTACTCCAAAACGTAATCCCCTCTAGATATGTATCCAAGTAATATTACCACCAACACTGAATGAAATCCATCCAACCATTTTGAGTTAGGTTGTCCACACACACACACACACACACACACACACACACACACACACACACACACACACACACACACACACACACACACACAAACACACGCGCCAGTGGAAATAATACCCTGCTACCGCTGCTTATCGACAAACAGGGTAATGAACAGCTGAAAGCATTTAAAGCTGCAGGCACCTGTGGGACTGAGAATGAACTTCTTCAGGCAGGTGGCAATGCTGCTACCATGGCACCGCTGGCAATCTTTGCTTGTATTCGTGATGTCGGTATAATTTCAGCAGACTGGAAGAAAAGGACTTGGTGTCCCTCTGAAAAGGAAAGGGTTACCACCTGAACTGTTGTGGACTGGTTGCCTTGGATCCTGTTTGGCAATGAGCCATTCAGACCATTCCATAGGGTGATGTAGTGATGTGCAGCACGGTGACCTGATCTCTGTAGTTTGATCTCTGAAGCTGATCAGACTTGTTACTTCTGGAAATGTTAGTGACTGAGCAGAAACAGTCTGAAACAAGCAAGACTTAATCTTTTTTTCTTTTTTCTCTCTCTTTCTGCTTTCCATCTCACTCAAAGTTGTGCTTAATAGTATTCTCTCTGGAATAAGCGGGTATAGAAAATGGATGGATGGATTTGAGCATCTAATTTTGACAACCTCAAAGCAGACAAATGTCACTCACACCTGTGATCTTTTGTGCCCCTACTCAGACCCAGGTTGTGAACCATGGGATTAGAAAAGCAGGTTGCGTGGCAAATTATTAACTTCATGAAAGGAACAAGAAAGGAGACCTCCCGTGTGTGAGAGCGTGTGCGTGTGTCTAAGACTTAACATTCACGGATCTTACTGTCAAACTCAAAAATATTCAATCAATTACGAATACAGCAGGGATGGGTATCGATATAGATTTTATCGATATCGATACCATTATCAATTCCACTTATCGATCCGATCCCTTATCGATTCCCTTATCGATATCTCTTGTGAATTTTTTTGTGTACTAAAAGCAGGCTTTACAAGTTTTCTATGTCAGCGGGGTCAAAGAGCTTTTTCTTATCGTGCACCCGCTCTGTAGAACAGTTTTCCTGCGACCGTGAGGCAGTCAGAGTCCATGGACATTTTTAAGTTAAGACTTAAAGCCTATTTTATTCTCTTTCTTATGAATAGTTTTTACTTTTAAAACTGTTTTATTATTTTACTTCCGTTTTAATTATGTATTTGAATTTTTTTTTTTTTTTTATTTATTTAAATTTTTATGTTGAACTGTTGTGAGGCGCCTTGACATGGCTTTTGTTGTGATTTGGCACTTTATAAGCTGATTAAATTGAAATTGAATTGAAATTGAACAACATTTATTGAGTCTTAAAGTAAATAAATATGAAATTGGTCACTGGATCCTTAAACTTTGGACATAATAAACTCTACATGGTGGATCCTTGAACTCTCGACATAAATAGAAATAAACAAAATCTGTTGTTTTGTCAAAAGCATTTCCTTTCAGATATTATTGGCATGAATGTCTTTCCATACATCTGAGCTGAGCTCTTACAGCTGGCTGTGCTGCACGCCAAGATGTAATTCATAAAGAATGCAGGACGTCTCATTTTGGGAGGAAACAAAACATTTTAGTCGATTGTAGTTTCCTTGTCTGTCTTACAACGTTTGCAAGAGGTTGTCATTTTATTTAAAGCGGCAATTTGTTTTGAAGTTATTAATTCCGACAGGATGCTGTCTCAGCAGAGAGCCACGCAGTGTTTGGAACTGTGCCAACGGAATGGAGGATGATTCTCGTTTCTTGACTGCAACAAGACAAGAGTCCCAGTTAATGACTTTAATGCACACAAAGTGACTCACGATATTTTAATGGCTTTGAGAGGGGTTAAGAAGCGGACTTGCCGTTTCTGAAGAGCAGTGAATCAAAGAACCAATGAGCTAGTGGATCGAAGCATTGCTCCAATGGTCCACGCTTCAAAGTGGTGTCGCACTGCAGAAACGGTTGATTACAGAGCCGCTGCAGGGGTCTGCAATCAACGTAGAGGAATGATCATTTTCCCGACACAAACACAAAAACAATGGCTGCTCTGAAGAACCGATAAGGGAATCGTTAAGCAAAAAGGCTATTGATATCAGTGGATCGAATAAATTTCTTAACGATACTCAAAAAGAAACCGGTTCTCGATACCCAACCCTAGAATACAGTGTCTCATATATTAATCTGGTTTGTGGAAAAAGATACCTGCTTGGACTTTTTGGGGGGGGGGGGGGGGGGTTTACCAGATGCAGATAAAAATTTTCATGTCTGTTGAAACTTTACAGTGCCTACCAGTGATCCAAGAGAAGAAACGATACTGGAAGAGAATGTTAAGGAGGAAGTAGACAAATCCCTCAGCAGTCATGCAGAACAGGTTCTTCCCAATAAAGCCCCAGTTGTATGGGTCTGGACTGTAGTCCTCTCCTGGTGGAACATGAACAGAAAACATTCAAAGAAAAGACACCTTATAATATGTGACATGTAGGTGTGTGTGGAGGGGGGCAGTGTTGCTTAAATACAAAGTTTTGTCAGCTAAAAGAAATTGTGTATTTTTAAATGTGAATAGCATTCACACATTAGTAATTTATACAATAAATTTGAGATACAGCGCCCTACAAAAATATTGAAACACTTGGTATTTCACACACTTTAATTTGTTTATGCCATTTAAAATACAAATATAATGCAATGCTAATGCTCGGCCGGATGAGCATAAAGCTAGGTAACAGAATGTGACCTTTTGACCTCTTAAAATAGGTCAAGGTTAGCCACTTTGAACTTGTCCAAGGTCTGTGTCCCAAGAATGCGCCCTGTGAATTTGAAGACTCTGGCAGTAATAGAGCTGGACATATGCTGGGCAGAGACAGATGGACGGATGGCTGGATGCATGGCCTTCGCAATACCCAATTTTCTTAAAAAGAAGACCTGAAAGTTCAGCTACAATTTGCCAGAAGGTGTGAGATGCAAGCCTATATTTGATGTTTTGGTGGAAGAAAATCCTCCTCTGTACCACTTCATCATGAAGCTGTATGATCCAATTGGAGACCCCTAATGCTGGACTGCTGTAAGCCAGAAAATAGAACATTGCAGTAGTCCAATCTAGAAGAGACAAACACATGAATCAGGGTCTCAGCATCAGCCATAGACAGGATGGGACGAATCTTCGCTATATTTCGCAGGTGGAAGAAAGTAGTCCTTGTAATATCTCTAATGTGGAGGTCAAAGGACAACTCCCCTCCTCTCCCTACCAGCCTACCAGTCTCAACTGGACAGTTACAGCCACACATTCTGCCACATCCACTCTAGAATGTTTGCACTATATGCTATTTGCACAATTTTTGATTTTCACACTATATAAATAACTATATAACTGTCATAACCAAGTATAACTGTCCTAATACTATTTTTAATACATTTCGATGATTTTTTTTTTCCTTGCCATATATTGTTTTGTGTGTGTCTTATGTTGCTACAGTTGTTCTCAAAGTTTAAATACCCTGATAGAAATTTGCAGAATTTGCTCGGTGCATAATTTCTCCAATCACAGCCACAGAAGCCTGTAATTTCTTTTGGGTTGTCTGAGTGCCTTGGTGGCTTTCCTCACCAGGGGTGCATTACTCTAATCTGACCACTTTTTCAGTAACGAGTAATCTTACGCATTAAAATTTCCAAACCAGTAATTAGATAAAAGTTACTTCTCCAAATCACTGTGCGTTACTATTTTGTATTTTATACAGTATAAATCAGGGGTGCCCGACCGGGAGATCACAGCATTTAAACAGGCCTGTGGACAGAATAACTCCAAGTTGAAAAAACAGTTGTCATCTGTCAAAGCGTGGTGACGGAAGCACACCTGCACTGAGCTTCACTAAGACATTTCGTGTTTTTTTTCTTTCTTTAAAATTGTGTGCTGAGTGTACTCGCTAAAAACAGCTGAAGACCCACAACGCATTAACAACAAACACTAACGCTCTTTTCCACCCAAATGCACCTAAAGTCTCCTTCTGAGGATGACATGATGTAAAAAGATCTCAGTCTGGTCATGCATTCTGCATAAATACACGTTATCGATACTTCCTGGTCAGATGGCAAACCAGGGCGAATCCAGACAGGAAGGGGGCGTGGGGGGGGGGGGCGCGGCCCCCACAATACCCCTAGAGTAAATGATGATTAGGGGAGATGATGATCTAGTGGTTAAGGTGTTGGGCTTGAGTCCAGAAGATCATGGTTCAAATCCCAGCCTGACTGGAAATCACTAAGGGCCCTTGGGCAAGGCCTTTAATCCCCTATTGCTCCCGGTATGTAATGAGCGCCTTGTATGGCAGCACCCTGACATTGGGGTGAATGTGAGGCATAAATGTAAAGCGCTTTGAGCGTCTGATGCAGATGCAAAAGCGCTATATAAATGCAGTCCATTTACCATTAAAGGTCTACTTTTGAAGAAATGTTTTTCATACTCTACTACTACTACTACTACTACTAATAATAATAATAATAATAATAATTTCAACAACAAAAATGTTTAGAAAGAATTTAAATGTTACATTTATAAACAATGTAGATTCTAAATTGTAAGTTTTACCATTACAGGGCTGTCAGTAGTTAAATATGAGGTGAAGATTGATTGTATTTTTTTATAATACAAGTATTTATGTGGTCAGCACGGCGGCTTAGTGGTTAGCACTGGTGCCTCACAGCAAGGAGGTCATGGGTTCAATTCCCACCTGTGGAATTCTGTGTGGAGTTTGCATGTTCTCCCGTGTTTGTGGGTTCTCTACGGGTGCTCCGGCTTCATCCCACATCCAAAGACATGCAGGTTTGGTGATTGCAAACTTTAAATTGTCCGTAGGTGTGCATGTTTGTTTGCCGATATGTGGCCTGTGACAGACTGGCATCCTGTCCAGCGTGTACCCCACCTCACGCTCTATGACTAGTGGGATAGGTTCCAGCCCCCCCATGTCCCTTGATAGGAGTAAGCCGTTCAAGATGAGTGAGTGAAGTACTTCTGTTCATTGAAGTCAAGAAAGCGGTTGTGTGCGTTTCTCCAGCGTGAGTTCATCCAGGCCCGAGGCATCGGTGGCGGCAGTTCATCCAGGCCCGAGGCATCAGTGGCGGCGATACATCCAGGCCCGAGTGACCAAATACTTATTTTCCAGCATGGTTTACAATTAAATTCTTTAAAAATTCTACAATGTGATTTTCTGGATTTTTTTTCTTCTCATTTTGTCTCTCATAGTTCAAGTGTACCTCAGTTGGACAGGGTAGTCTTCTAACTAATAACAATTTTTTGGGCCACCTTTCCTCTGTTGTGAGAAATAAATACAAAGACACTGACATCCACAAAATTTAGGCCCAATCTCAATTCTCTTTTGTACCCCTTCCCCTTGGCCCTACCCCTACCCCTACCCCTTTAAAACAAGGGGTAAGGCAAAGGGGTATGCCTCTAGCCCTATGAACTGAGACACCCCTCCACCTTAGGGGGAAAAAAAACTGAAATAGAAGATAGAAAAACAGAAGAAGTTGCAGATTTCTTCGATGCATCGCAATCATGTCGGAGAATTTTGTAGTATTAATAATTAATTTAATAAATTTGTAATTTAATAATAATAATTAATAGTATTAATAATCAATTAATTAGTAATTAATTAATGTTGATACTACTAATAATTGTCATTAATAATAGTAATAATTAATATTGTACTTGATTAATCATTAGTTGATTGATTAGTAATTAATTAATTAATTCATTAATTAGTAATTAAAATAAATAAACACTTGAAATATATCAGTTTGTGTGGAATGAATGTTTACATTATACAAGTTTCATTTTTGAATGTAATGACTGAAATAAATCAACTTTTTCATGATATTCTAATTATATGCACCCCTTGTATGTATGTTTTGGGCTGCATCTAGTTCTGTTAACCTTATATTTCTTTTTCAAATTCTCCCATTGTTTGCATCCAGCCCTAATTCCTTTAGAAATTTCCTTGACAAATAACAGCAGTCTATTAGGATGTCAGGTTATGTATTACACATACATGTGTGTATATATTTTCCAACTTACTCCCATTAGTGAAACTTCCTCATTTTCTGCCTGAAAGCTTATTAGGAGATGAGTGTGCTCAGGGCTCCCTGTTTGTTTACTAAATACACATCTGACAGACCTTGAAATCCAACAGCAGGGATTGATATTATCCAAACATTTATGAACATACAAATTAATGTGCTTGTCCTTTATCATGATTTTCTCCATTGTGAGATACAAAAGTGTCTTATCGTAGCGTTCGTGTGTATATGCATTATAACTCCTCAGCACACGAGTGAAGTTACGATATTCTTCAGAACGACAATATATGCAACATGCATCCAGCAGCAAAGACGTTGCTGTTATAGGCAACTGCCTGTAAAGTTTTTTGGCAAGTTATAACTTTCTAAACAGCGTAATTTGTAATGAAAGCTGCTTTCATTTGTGCGGCTCTGGGTGCCATGTTTGTTTCTTTAGAGACAGCAGTAAGCTCCTCCTACCCCTCCAAACGGAGTGTGCATCCAGATTCACTCCGTTTGAAGGGGTTTGTAGCCCTCCCCTAGCCCTCCACCTCTCCAAAAAGAGAATTGAGACACCCCTCTGTTCTCGTGCCCGCGTAAAATGGAGGGTAAGGGGTAAGGGGAAAGGCCAAGGGGTAGAATTGAGATTCAGCCTTACTTTTGATCGGGAAAACTGACTTCACTTGCCACTTAGTTTACCCTTAATGTATCCAAAAAAACACTAATTTATAAGGGGTGTCTTTATGCATGAAATATGGCATAACTGCAGCAAATATATATGTAGTTTTGCAGATATAGCTACTGATTGACTGTGCCCCTTGATTCACCGTGCCCCGGTTTCGCCTATATATATTATTATATATATATATATATATATATATATATATATATACATTGTATGTAAATGTTTGGGCACCCCCTGATGATTCCATGATTTTCCTTTATGAATTATGGTTGTTTGGATCAGCAATTTTAGTTAAATACGAAGTCTGTTAGAAAAGTATCCGACCTTATTATTTTTTTCAAAAACCATATGGATTTGAATCACGTGTGACTGCGTCAGCCAAGCTTGAACCCTCGTGCGCATGCGTGAGTTTTTTCATGCCTGTCGGTTGCGTCATTCGCCTGTGAGCAGGCTTTGAGTGAGGTGTGGTCTACCCCTCTCGTCTATTTTTTATTGCGAATAAATGTCTGAACGATTTGGATCTTTGCTGCATCAATTTTTTTCCAGAAACTGTAAGAGACCTCCAGGTGGACACCGTTCGAAAAATTAATATGGTTTTCAGGGACGATTTTATGGGGATTAAATTAAGGAGTGTTACTGCCCCTTTAAGGACAGCCCACAACTGCTGAGAGCGCAGCGCACTCCCAGCGCCGATGGACAGGCTGACACCCCGCACAAACAACCAGATCATTTCCAACGTGAAAGCTTTGTTGATCCGGGACCTCGTCTGACTTTCACAAAAAGGCAGAAGATTGACATCAGCACTTTTTCCGGCACATTTCACCGTTACAGGAGTTTTTTTTTGGAAAAGAAGCCGAGGGATGCACCACGGAGCCGTTCATTACACGGACAAAACCACCTCGGTGTTGGTTTCACAGGCGGCTTAAAGGTGGATTTCAGACAGATTCCGTTTGCTTTCCAGTCGTGTGAATATCCGATTGTGATTGTGCATGAGCTGGACATGCCAGAACATGTCCTGTGAGGCTTCATCATGGCGTTGCTTTTTGCCATGCAGCTCCCCGTGACGCGCGGAATTCCTCCGCTTTTGTTCCTCTTTCCATGACAAAAACTCCTGTAACAGTGAAATGTGCCGTTCATTTCTAAACTGGATGCTGTCTTGATCCGGTATGTCCTCTGACTAGCACAGGAATTGTGAAAAGACGTGGACATCTGCACTTTTTCGGCACATTAAGACAGACGTGCGGAGGAGTTCGGCGCGTCGTAGTGCAGCCGCTCGGCGCAAAGAAACGCCGTGATGAAGCCTCACAGGACATGTTGGGGCTTGTCCAGCTCAAACTCAATTTCTCGGATATTCACATGACAAAAAGCAACCAGAATCCTCTGAAAGCCTCCTGAGAGACCAACACCGAGGTGGTTTTGTGCCGCGTCAAGAGCGGCACGGTGGCGCGTCCCTCGGCTTCTTTTTCCATGAAAAAAATACTCCTGTAACGTGGAATGTGGCGGAAAAAGTGCTGATGTCCATGTCTTTTCACAATTCCTGTGCTAGTCAGAGGACATACTCTTACAGTTTCTGGAAAAAAATTGATGCAGCAAAGATCCAAATCGTTCAGACATTTATTCGTAATAAAAATAGACGAGAGGGGTAGACCACACCTCACTCAAAGCCTGCTCACAGGCGAATGAAGCAACCGACAGGCATGAAAAAACTCACGCATGCGCACGAGGGTTCAAGCTTGGCTGACGCAATCACACTGATTCAAATCCATATGGTTTTTAAAAAATATAAGGTCGGATACTTTTCTAACAGCCTCGTATATCATATATAGCAGACAAATACAGTGATATTTGAGAATTGAAATGAAGTTTATAGGATTTACAGAAAGTGTGCATAATTAGGCAGGTGCATAAATTTGGGCGCCCCAACAGAAAAAATACCTAAATATTTAGTAGATCTTCCTTTTGCAGAAATAACAAGCTCTAAACGCTTCCTATAGCTTCCAATCAGAGTCTGGATTCTGGTTGAAGGTATTTTGGACCATTCTTCTTTACAAAACATCTCAGGTTTGTTGGTTTCCAAGCCTGCTTAAAATCACACCACAGATTTTCAATAAAATTCAGGTCTGGGGACCGAGATGGCCATTCCAGAACGTTGTACGCCTTAGTAGATTTTGAGCAGTGTTTAGGGTCATTGTCTTGTTGAAAGATTCAGCGCCGGCACAACTTCAACTTTGTCACAGATTCTTGAACATTGTTCCAAGAATCTGCTGATATTGACTGGAATCCATAGACCCTCAACTTTAACAACATTCCCAGTACCTGCACTGGCCACATAGCCCCACAGCATGATGAAGCACCTCCGAATTTTACGTACTGTAGGTAGCAGTGTTTTCTTGGAATGCTGTGTTCTTTTCAGCCATGCATACCGCCCCTTGTTATGTCCAGATAACTCAATTTTAGTTTCATCAGTCCACAGCACCTTATTCCAAATGTACAAATGTGCTTTAGTATATCTCAAATGACTGTTTGTGCCATGTATGCAGAAAAGGCTTCCTCTGCATTACAGCATCATACAGCATATAGTTGAATGATGCACAGACACTATCTGCAGCAAGATCATATTGGTCTTTGGAGCAGGTCTGTGGGTTGACTATGACTGTTCTCACCATCCTTTGCTTCAGCTTATCTGAGATTTTTCTTGGCCTGCCACTTCGGGCCTTAACTAGTACTGTGCCTGCGGGCTTCCATTTCCTCATTATGTTCTTCACAGTGGAAACTGATAGCTGAAATCTCTGAGATAGCTTTTTGTATCCTTCCCCTAAACCATGGTGTTGAACAATGTTTGTTTTCAGGTCATTTGAGAGTGATTAGAGGCTCCCATGTTGCCACTCATTAGAAGAGATGTAAGAGGGGAAACATTTGCAAATGGCCACCTTAAATACCCTTTCTCATGATTGGATTCACCTGTGTATGGAGGTCAAGGGTCAGTGAGCTTACCAAATCAATTTTGTGTGCAATAATTAGTGCTAAATGTTTCAAATCATTAAATGACAGGGTGCCCAAATTTATGCACCTGCCTAATTTTGTTTAACTAATATTGCACAGTTTCTGTAAATACTATAAACTTCATTTCACTTCTCAAATATCAGTGTGTTCCTCTGCTATATGATATATAACTGAAATTTCTGTTCCAGACAACCAATGATTTCTAAAGGAAAATCATGAAAATTATCAGGGGTGCCCAAACTTTTGCATACAACTGTATGTAGAGCTGCCCCAAAGATCTGATTTCCTGGTTCTGCTCCTTTTTGTGAATACATCTTGAAAATTTAATAACTTTTTTTAGTAATCCTGGTACACATCCAACAAGCCAAAAAGCAATATTGCTAAAATCATTATGGAGGGAATTATTATTGGGGGGAGGGTATTTTTCAAATAACTAAATTATTAAAATATTTCTGGAAAAACCTTTATTTATTTTATGTTCTGTGACATTTTGCAATATGTAACCTTGGACAGGTTTCGTATGTTTAAAATGTCATCTGTTTTTCCGTCCTTCCAAATACGTTCTCTTTCCTGGGCCACATCCACATCTTCCTCTACAATATGAGGCTTTGGGCAATCTGATATCCTGCCAATAGAAAGCAGTCATTTAGAAACAGCAGAAGAGCACCTAGTGAGTACAACATCATCAATGCTGAAAAACCAAACAGTTTTCAAAACATTTTTTTTAATACCGCGAAGACATTATAATAATGCCTGTCTGACTGTACACTGTATTTTTGTAGGTTTGCAAGACATGTTACATGGCAAATGTTATGGACAGGTGAGGCTGTGCTCTTCCAAACCTACACCTCATTCCACCACAGTGATTCTAAGTGATGGCACAGTCCTGACAGAAGTTGATCACTAACTTCCACTGTCAAGTTGAACTAGCTACTTTTTGCAGTTGCACAAGGTTTATCCTTCTGTCACAATTTTGGGCATCTCCAGTGCTGGGGTTCATGTAGATCAGGGGTGGGGCAACTTGTCCCAGAAAGGGCCAAGAGGGTGCAGGTTTTCTTTGTAGCCACTGACTCCACCAGGTGTTTCACTGATTAACTGATTCCATCTGCTCAAAGTGATATTAATCACAGAAATCGCCTGGTGGAGTCAGTGGCTGCAAAGAAAACCTGCACCCTCTTGGCCCTTTCTGGAACAAGTTGCCCACCCCTGATGTAGATGATCCTCCAGTCAACTGTGAACTCTAAAATTGTGGTGACATTGCAAATATAATGAAACTGTCATGCCCGGCCCAGTTCCAGGTTTTCATCCGTACTTTGCCTCTTTATTTAGTTCATCCCCTTCTGCCTTGCTTTTTTTAATTAATTATTTCATGATTTGCTTATCTCTGTTCTAGTTTTGCTGTTCTCATTTCAGTGGGTTTCTGTTGTACTTTTAGATTGGGTTCTGATTTCTGTTTATTAGTCTGTTCCTGTTTAGTTTTGCTTTAGTATTGCTTTCCTGATCAGTTCTTATGTAGTTCTTTTGTTCGCATGTTCATGTTGATTTCAGTTCCTGTTTTTGTAGTTTTACATTCTGTGTTAGTTTGATCTCACTCCCAGTTATGTTCTAACTCCACAGCCCTGCACCTGCTATGTCTTTGTCTTTGTTCATTATTCGTTTATTCCTCACACCCAGCTTATTATGTTCACATCACTGCACCTGCCCCATGTCTTTGTCTCCCACCTTGTTTATTGTCTGCTTTGTTTTTTGTTTACCTCCCACTCTTGCACCAGCTCACGTGTCTTTGTGTATTACATCACTTCAGCTTGTGCACTCCCCTCCTCACATTCTTGACTGTGCCACGCCCCTTCTAGATTGTTCTCACGTGCACCTCGTGACCCACCTGTCCCCCATTTCACACTAATTAGTCCACATGGTATTAAACCGACGTCCTTCACTTCCTTGCCAGATGTTGTCACAGTACATTTTCCAGCTCCCTTCACAGTCCTGTTTTTCTCAAGCCGTGTATTGAACTACTGCTCTGTGTTTCCTCGACCATGCCTCTTGCCTCATCCCAGATTTCGGTGTTTGCTGTGCCTCTGACCCCTGCTCATTTATGACTGCTTCTCTGCCTAATCCTCCTTGTACTTCTGCTTTGCTGACTGACCACATGTGTACTGAAACCAAGCCTTGAATAAAGACCATGATTTCTCCTACACCTAAGCCTAGTCTGGGAGTTTGCATTGTAGGTCCAGCCGCATGGTAGCTGGGCAGCCACCTGTTCTGACAGTACAATCTGGCCAGACATGGACCCCGCAAGCTCCACTCCTGCCTTGGACTCTGTTGCTGCACTCCCAGATATTGAGGTGATAAAGAGGATTTTTTCTGACCTCTCTTTTTTTTTTTTGTCTGTTTTGTGGACAGTTACACTCCAAGAGAAAAGTTTGATTATCTTGATCAAGCCTGGGATCTTATGTTCAAACCAATGACTATTTGACTATTCCCAGAGCTTCTGAGCCTGGATGATGTTTTTTGTGAACAGAAGCGTCCAGATGGATGAAGCACCCTGAGGCCTACCTGCCATCTGATGATGATGAGTCAGACTAGACGGATGTTGGCGAGGAAGAGGTTCTGAGTCAGAGCAGTTAGTACTACAGAACACGGCTTTGTCACTATTTAAAATACAAGACTTATTTTTTGAGTATCAGGACTGCCACAGTCTGCAGAGCAACAGCGCATTTCGTCGGCACTCAGTCAGATCTTTTTAGCTGAGCCAGAGCTGTTAAACAGATTCCCAGAGCTGAGAGACATAAAGACGCAGTTTCAACAGGGTTGCGTCCTTCCTGCGTTGAGACCCCATGGACTTTTTCTTCAAGTCTGAGCTCACTGCCACTTGTTGTGAGAAACAGCACATCATAACTATTTCAGACGCCACCCTCTCTCCACCCAGGCACGAAATAACACAGACGCTGGCCCTTACCTCATGTCTCCTGTTCCAGAGATGTCACCTCCAAAGTCTACTCCAAGGAGAAACCCCAGTGGTGTCCAGAATTTCGCACCCAGAACCGTGGAGCCACTTATCCCGGTCGCTAGCTCCACAGCGCACCCGGAACTTGTCACTCTGGTTGCCAGTGCCCTGAAGGTGAGTGCCACAGCCTCAACCTCAGCTTCAGCCTTAGAGATCCCTCCACCAATGATCACCTCTGTTCCTGGGTTGCCGACTCCTCTATTGTGATCATTCTTCCAAGATCAGCTGATCACATGCCTCCGAGATCGCAAATAGAGCCATCGGGAGAAGCCCCATCATCTGGAGCCCAGCCTCGGTGTGGCGCGCAGCCTGCTGCCTGAAGATGATGTCGGTCATGGCATGTGGCCTGCCGCCTGAAGATGGTGCTGTCATGGTGCGCGGCCCGCCGCCTGAAGATGGTGTCGTCATGGCGTGGCCCGCCACGTGAAGATGGTGTCGTCATGGTGTGTGACCCGCTGGCTGAAGATGGTACTGTCATGGCACATGGCCCGCCACCTGAAGATGGTGCCATCATGGCGTGCGGCCCACTGCCTGAAGATGGTGCCTGAAGATGGTGCCGTCATGGCGCATGGCCCACCACTTGAAGATGGTGCCATCATGGTGCGCACCACGTCGTCTTGTCCTCTGATTGATACACCCACAGTAGGTCCAGCTTCTCTGCCACCTGCAGCCCGCTCAGACTCTGCTTCCGCATGTACCATGGCCACAACGCAGATGACGTCACGTCCATCTGCTCCCTCACCCTTGCCAGCTTAGATTCACTGTGCTCTGTCTCAGATTCTCCCACAGTGGCTGCTGAAGGACTCTCCCCGCCTCCTGTGTCTCGGCCAGTGGCGGCATCAGAGGGGGGCACCCGCACACACACCGACAGTGCAGCTGTCCCAGAGCTTCTGCAGCCTGTTCCAGCATCTGTCCAGAAGATAACCTCAGAGAACTGTGACTGTGGGATGGTTAGTGACTTTTCATTTTTTCATCTGGTTTATGCTGATCTGTTTCCATGCCTCTGACATGTTGGAAACCTGTTGAAAGCATCATGTCTGAACCTGAAATGTTTTTCATGTATGCTCCTTTCAAATTTATTATTTGTCATGTATCTTATGAGGAGCTGCAGATTTAATTCTGTCTTCAGGTCCTCTCAGGGAGGAAGCTGTGACTGAGTCCCTGGTTTGGTTCCCTACAAGGTTTTTCTGTTCTGATACTGTTTAAATCTTCCTGTGCGCATCCTCTATTTTTTTGAGAGAAATTGTTTCCATGATTAACTCGTTTGCTGATGAAATCTCTTTTCTAAGGTCGGTTAACAATTTATGCTGTCGGGTGCTTTTACTTACTGTGTTTTTGAATTAAGCATTTCAGTGCGCCATGTACGCTCCTCATGAAATTACGATTACCTTATGCCTAATGTGGAGCTACATTATCCCTTTCTTTGGATCCTATTTGGGAAAACACTGTCGCGTGGTGGAAAGGAACTCCTCTCATATGATAGCAGAGTCCTCTCCTTGGTTCTTGACTGGTTCCGTTCTAGATTTTTCTTGGGGAATTTGTTGGTTTTCGTAGTTTTAGAAGGAAGTGGTTGTTGGATCACACACCTGAGTACCTCAGTTAAGCTTTTCCCTGGTATTCACATTGGTATGCTGATTGTTTCTTTCAAGCCTCCACCGAGTTCATTAAGTCTCTGGCTCCTGGACTCGTGGGGACCGGATTAGTTGCTGGGAGTGGGATTTCAGGGCGCTTTGTGTTACTCCCACTCTTTGGGTATGTGTTATTTTGTGGGTCCTGGTTCTTCATCGGCTACCATGGGTTCTCCGTAGGATGGTCACCTCCCTAAAACATTCAGTTTTTGCCCTTTGTGGTTCCACGTGTTTCAGTTCTGAATTTATTCCTTGAGGTTTCCCTCTGATTCCACCATAGAGGCCTGTGTCCCTAATTGTCGATCCCCTGATTCGGTCATGGGTTTTGAAAGGCCTCCGGGCAGTCCTCCAGATCGTGCCTTCAGCCGGCCCCCTGATCTTTAGATGCACCAGGTTACTCCTTGTCCTCGTCCTGTTTTCCAGCTGTTCCTTCCTTTCCCAGTTTTTGATCGTGGTATGGGTCATCCTTGCCATCTCCAGTTTTTTTAGGCCCTTTTGTGTGTACCCATGCCTCTTTGTTGTTTTGTTCGCATGTTCATGTTTGATTTCAGTTCCTGTTTTTGTAGTTTTACATTCTGTGTTAGTTTGATCTCACGGCCAGTTATTTATGTTCTAACTCCACAGCCCTGCACCTGCTATTGCCTTTGTCTCTGTTCATTATTCCGTTATTCCTCACACCCAGCTTATTATGTTCACATCACTGCACCTGCCCCATGTCTTTGTCTCCCACCTTGTTTATGTCTGCTTTGTGTTTTCGTTCACTCCCACTCTTGCACCCGCTCACGTGTCTTTGTGTATTACATCACTTCAGCTTGTGCACTGCCCTCCTCACATTCTTGACTGTGCCACGCCCCCTTCTAGATTGTTCCTTACGTGCACCTTGTTGACACCACCTGTCCCCCCATTTCACACTAATTAGGCCACATGTAGTTAAACCCCACAGTCCTTCACTTCCCTGCCTGATTGTTGACACAGTACACTTTCCAGCTCCCTTCACAGTCCTGTTTTTTGTCAAGCCGTGTATTGAACTACTGCTCTGTGTTTCCTCGACCATGCCTCTTGCCTCATCCCAGATTTGGTGTTTGCTCGTGCCTCTGACCTCTGCTCGTTCATGACTGCGTCTCTGCCTAATCCTGCTTGTACTTCTGCTGCACTGACTGACCATATGTGTACCAAAACCAAGCCTGGAATAAAGACCATGATTTCTCCTACACCTAAGCCTAGTATGGAGTTTGCATTGCGGGTCCAGCCGCCATGGCAGCCGGGCAGCCACCCATTCTGACAGAAAGGCATCAAAGGGCTGATGCATACCCAATGTGGACAACACACCGCAATATAAATGTTCACATATAAATATACAAATATACAGTGCATCCAGAAAGTATTGACAAGGCTTTACTTTTTCCACATTGTGTTACTTTACAGCCTTATTCCAAAATGGAGTAAATTCATTTTCCTCTCAAAATTCGACTCACAACACACCTTAATTACATGAAAAACTTAAAAAAATTTGCAACTTATTAAAAATAAAAACTAAGAAATCACATGTACATGAGTATTCGCACCCTTTGCCTATACTTTGTTGATGCACCTTAGGCAGCAATTACAGGGTCAAGCCTTCTTGAATATGATGTAACAAGCTTAGTGCACCTATCTTTGGGCAGTTTTTCCCATTCCTCATTGCAGTACCTTTCAAGCTCCATCAGGTTGGATGGGGAGCGCTGGTGCACAGCCATTTTCAGAACTCTCCAGAGATGTTCAATCAGATTCAGGACTGGGCTCTGGCTGGACCACTCAAGGACATTCACAGAGTTGTCCTGAAGCCACTCCTTTAATATCTTGGCTGTGTGTTTAGGGCCAGTGTCCTGATGAAAGATGAACTGTCGCCCCAGTCTGAGGTCAGGAGGCACTCTGAAGCAGGTTTTCTTCTAGGATGTCTCTGTACATTGCTGAATTAATCTTTCCCTCAATCTTGATTAGTCTCCCAGTTCCAGCCACTGAAAAACATCCCCACAGCATGATGCTGCCACCACCATGCTTCACTGTAGGGATGATATTGGCTACATGATGAGTGCTTTCCAAATTGTTTGAGCTTTGTCTCATCAAACCCGACAATTTTGTTTCTCATGGTCTGAGAGTCCTTCAGGTGCCTTTTGGCAAACGTCAGCAGGCTGACGTGCCTTTTACTATGGAGTGGCTTCCATCTGACCACTCTATCATACAGGCATGATTGGTGGATTGCTGCAGAGATGGTTGTCCTTCTTGAAGGTTCTCCTCTTTCCACAGAGGAATGCTGGAGCTTTGACAGAGTGACCATTTGGTCCTTCTCCCCCGACTGCTCAGTTTAGGCCGGTGGCCAGCTCGAGGAAGAGTCCTGGTGGTTCCAAACGTCTTTCATTTACAGATGATGGAGGCCACTGTGCTCATTGGGACCTTCAAACCAGCAGAAATGTTTCAGTACCCTTCCCCAAATGTGTGCCTCAAGACAATTCTGTCTGTCTCGGAGGTCTACTGACAATTCCTTTGACTTCATGCTTGGTTTGTGCTCTGACATGCACTGTCAACTGTGAGAACTTATATGTAGACAGGTGTGTGCCTTTCTAAATCATGTCCAATCAACTGAATTTACACCAGGTGGACTCCAATTAAGCTGTAGAAACATCTCAAGGATGATCAGTGGAAACAGGATGCACCTGAGTTCAATTTTAAGTTTCATGGCAAAGGCTGTGAAAACTTATGTGCCTGTGAGTTCTTAGGTTTTTTTTTATTTTTAATAAGTTTGCATAAAATCTAAAAAAAAAAGCTTTTTCTCATTGTCATTATGGGGTAGTGTGTTTGTAATTTTGAGGGGAATAAGGCTGTAACAAAAAAAGTAGTAACTGTGCAACGCTGTGAATACTTTCTGAAGGCACTGTACATAAGTCTGTAATGGTGTTTTTTACTGTGTACGACTTAATCATAGAACCTTTGTGTGACATCATTATAAAGTCATTCATACTAATCAATCACAAATATTTTGCTGATCAATATATAAGATCATGCAGGTTCAGATTCAGGTGATGTTATGCATGCATTGAGCATTCTTGGATGCTGACATATTCAAAAATAAATAAATAAAATGTGTTTTTCGGACTACGTTTATGGCCACCTTGACCTTTGACCAAGCTACTCCAAAACGTAATCCCCTCTAGATATGTATCCAAGTAATATTACCACCAACACTGAATGAAATCCATCCAACCATTTTGAGTTAGGTTGTCCACACACACACACACACACACACACACACACACACACACACACACACACACACACACACACACACACACACACACACAACACACGCGCCAGTGGAAATAATACCCTGCTACCGCTGCTTATCGACAAACAGGGTAATGAACAGCTGAAAGCATTTAAAGCTGCAGGCACCTGTGGGACTGAGAATGAACTTCTTCAGGCAGGTGGCAATGCTGCTACCATGGCACCGCTGGCAATCTTTGCTTGTATTCGTGATGTCGGTATAATTTCAGCAGACTGGAAGAAAAGGACTTGGTGTCCCTCTGAAAAGGAAAGGGTTACCACCTGAACTGTTGTGGACTGGTTGCCTTGGATCCTGTTTGGCAATGAGCCATTCAGACCATTCCATAGGGTGATGTAGTGATGTGCAGCACGGTGACCTGATCTCTGTAGTTTGATCTCTGAAGCTGATCAGACTTGTTACTTCTGGAAATGTTAGTGACTGAGCAGAAACAGTCTGAAACAAGCAAGACTTAATCTTTTTTCTTTTTTCTCTCTCTTTCTGCTTTCCATCTCACTCAAAGTTGTGCTTAATAGTATTCTCTCTGGAATAAGCGGGTATAGAAAATGGATGGATGGATTTGAGCATCTAATTTTGACAACCTCAAAGCAGACAAAATGTCACTCACACCTGTGATCTTTTGTGCCCCTACTCAGACCCAGGTTGTGAACCATGGGATTAGAAAAGCAGGTTGCGTGGCAAATTATTAACTTCATGAAAGGAACAAGAAAGGAGACCTCCCGTGTGTGAGAGCGTGTGCGTGTGTCTAAGACTTAACATTCACGGATCTTACTGTCAAACTCAAAAATATTCAATCAATTACGAATACAGCAGGGATGGGTATCGATAAGATTTTATCGATATCGATACCATTATCAATTCCACTTATCGATCCGATCCCTTATCGATTCCCTTATCGATATCTCTTGTGAATTTTTTTGTGTACTAAAAGCAGGCTTTACAAGTTTTCTATGTCAGCGGGGTCAAAGAGCTTTTTCTTATCGTGCACCCGCTCTGTAGAACAGTTTTCCTGCGACCGTGAGGCAGTCAGAGTCCATGGACATTTTTAAGTTAAGACTTAAAGCCTATTTTATTCTCTTTCTTATGAATAGTTTTTACTTTTAAAACTGTTTTATTATTTTACTTCCGTTTTAATTATGTATTTGAATTTTTTTTTTTTTTTTTATTTATTTAAATTTTTTATGTTGAACTGTTGTGAGGCGCCTTGACATGGCTTTTGTTGTGATTTGGCACTTTATAAGCTGATTAAATTGAAATTGAATTGAAATTGAACAACATTTTATTGAGTCTTAAAGTAAATAAATATGAAATTGGTCACTGGATCCTTAAACTTTGGACATAATAAACTCTACATGGTGGATCCTTGAACTCTCGACATAAATAGAAATAAACAAAATCTGTTGTTTTGTCAAAAGCATTTCCTTTCAGATATTATTGGCATGAATGTCTTTCCATACATCTGAGCTGAGCTCTTACAGCTGGCTGTGCTGCACGCCAAGATGTAATTCATAAAGAATGCAGGACGTCTCATTTTGGGAGGAAACAAAACATTTTAGTCGATTGTAGTTTCTTGTCTGTCTTACAACGTTTGCAAGAGGTGTCATTTTATTTAAAGCGGCAATTTGTTTTGAAGTTATTAATTCCGACAGGATGCTGTCTCAGCAGAGAGCCACGCAGTGTTTGGAACTGTGCCAACGGAATGGAGGATGATTCTCGTTTCTTGACTGCAACAAGACAAGAGTCCCAGTTAATGACTTTAATGCACACAAAAGTGACTCACGATATTTTAATGGCTTTGAGAGGGGTTAAGAAGCGGACTTGCCGTTTCTGAAGAGCAGTGAATCAAAGAACCAATGAGCTAGTGGATCGAAGCATTGCTCCAATGGTCCACGCTTCAAAGTGGTGTCGCACTGCAGAAACGGTTGATTACAGAGCCGCTGCAGGGTCTGCAATCAACGTAGAGGAATGATCATTTTCCCGACAAACACAAAAACAATGGCTGCTCTGAAGAACCGATAAGGGAATCGTTAAGCAAAAAGGCTATTGATATCAGTGGATCGAATAATTTCTTAACGATACTCAAAAAGAACCGGTTCTCGATACCCAACCCTAGAATACAGTGTCTCATATATTAATCTGGTTTGTGGAAAAAGATACCTGCTTGGACTTTTTGGGGGGGGGGGGGGGTTACAGATGCAGATAAAAATTTTCATGTCTGTTGAAACTTTACAGTGCCTACCAGTGATCCAAGAAGAAACGATACTGGAAGAGAATGTTAAGGAGGAAGTAGACAAATCCCTCAGCAGTCATGCAGAACAGGTTCTTCCCAATAAAGCCCCAGTTGTATGGGTCTGGACTGTAGTCCTCTCCTGGTGGAACATGAACAGAAAACATTCAAAGAAAAGACACCTTATAATATGTGACATGTAGGTGTGTGTGGAGGGGGGCAGTGTTGCTTAAATACAAAGTTTTGTCAGCTAAAAGAAATTGTGTATTTTTAAATGTGAATAGCATTCACACATTAGTAATTTATACAATAAATTTGAGATACAGCGCCCTACAAAAATATTGAAACACTTGGTATTTCACACACTTTAATTTGTTTATGCCATTTAAAATACAAAATATAATGCAATGCTAATGCTCGGCCGGATGAGCATAAAGCTAGGTAACAGAATGTGACCTTTTGACCTCTTAAAATAGGTCAAGGTTAGCCACTTTGAACTTGTCCAAGGTCTGTGTCCCAAGAATGCGCCCTGTGAATTTGAAGACTCTGGCAGTAATAGAGCTGGACATATGCTGGGCAGAGACAGATGGACGGATGGCTGGATGCATGGCCTTCGCAATACCCAATTTTCTTAAAAAGAAGACCTGAAAGTTCAGCTACAATTTGCCAGAAGGTGTGAGATGCAAGCCTATATTTGATGTTTTGGTGGAAGAAAATCCTCCTCTGTACCACTTCATCATGAAGCTGTATGATCCAATTGGAGACCCCTAATGCTGGACTGCTGTAAGCCAGAAAATAGAACATTGCAGTAGTCCAATCTAGAAGAGACAAACACATGAATCAGGGTCTCAGCATCAGCCATAGACAGGATGGGACGAATCTTCGCTATATTTCGCAGGTGGAAGAAAGTAGTCCTTGTAATATCTCTAATGTGGAGGTCAAAGGACAACTCCCCTCCTCTCCCACCTACCAGCCTACCAGTCTCAACTGGACAGTTACAGCCACACATTCTGCCACATCCACTCTAGAATGTTTGCACTATATGCTATTTGCACAATTTTTGATTTTCACACTATATAAATAACTATATAACTGTCATAACCAAGTATATAACTGTCCTAATACTATTTTTAATACATTTCGATGATTTTTTTTTTCCTTGCCATATATTGTTTTGTGTGTGTCTTATGTTGCTACAGTTGTTCTCAAAGTTTAAATACCCTGATAGAAATTTGCAGAATTTGCTCGGTGCATAATTTCTCCAATCACAGCCACAGAAGCCTGTAATTTCTTTTGGGTTGTCTGAGTGCCTTGGTGGCTTTCCTCACCAGGGGTGCATTACTCTAATCTGACCACTTTTTTCAGTAACGAGTAATCTTACGCATTAAAATTTCCAAACCAGTAATTAGATAAAAGTTACTTCTCCAAATCACTGTGCGTTACTATTTTGTATTTTTATACAGTATAAATCAGGGGTGCCCGACCGGGAGATCACAGCATTTAAACAGGCCTGTGGACAGAATAACTCCAAGTTGAAAAAACAGTTGTCATCTGTCAAAGCGTGGTGACGGAAGCACACCTGCACTGAGCTTCACTAAGACATTTTCGTGTTTTTTTTCTTTCTTTAAAATTGTGTGCTGAGTGTACTCGCTAAAAACAGCTGAAGACCCACAACGCATTAACAACAAACACTAACGCTCTTTTTCCACCCAAATGCACCTAAAGTCTCCTTCTGAGGATGACATGATGTAAAAAGATCTCAGTCTGGTCATGCATTCTGCATAAATACACGTTATCGATACTTCCTGGTCAGATGGCAAACCAGGGCGAATCCAGACAGGAAGGGGGCGTGGGGGGGGGGGGCGCGGCCCCCACAATACCCCTAGAGTAAATGATGATTAGGGGAGATGATGATCTAGTGGTTAAGGTGTTGGGCTTGAGTCCAGAAGATCATGGTTCAAATCCCAGCCTGACTGGAAAATCACTAAGGGCCCTTGGGCAAGGCCTTTAATCCCCTATTGCTCCCGGTATGTAATGAGCGCCTTGTATGGCAGCACCCTGACATTGGGGTGAATGTGAGGCATAAATGTAAAGCGCTTTGAGCGTCTGATGCAGATGCAAAAGCGCTATATAAATGCAGTCCATTTACCATTAAAGGTCTACTTTTGAAGAAATGTTTTTCATACTCTACTACTACTACTACTACTACTAATAATAATAATAATAATTTCAACAACAAAAATGTTTAGAAAGAATTTAAATGTTACATTTATAAACAATGTAGATTCTAAATTGTAAGTTTTACCATTACAGGGCTGTCAGTAGTTAAATATGAGGTGAAGATTGATTGTATTTTTTTTATAATACAAGTATTTATGTGGTCAGCACGGCGGCTTAGTGGTTAGCACTGGTGCCTCACAGCAAGGAGGTCATGGGTTCAATTCCCACCTGTGGAATTCTGTGTGGAGTTTGCATGTTCTCCCCGTGTTTGTGGGTTCTCTACGGGTGCTCCGGCTTCATCCCACATCCAAAGACATGCAGGTTTGGTGATTGCAAACTTTAAATTGTCCGTAGGTGTGCATGTTTGTTTGCCGATATGTGGCCTGTGACAGACTGGCATCCTGTCCAGCGTGTACCCCACCTCACGCTCTATGACTAGTGGGATAGGTTCCAGCCCCCCCATGTCCCTTGATAGGAGTAAGCCGTTCAAGATGAGTGAGTGAAGTACTTCTGTTCATTGAAGTCAAGAAAGCGGTTGTGTGCGTTTCTCCAGCGTGAGTTCATCCAGGCCCGAGGCATCGGTGGCGGCAGTTCATCCAGGCCCGAGGCATCAGTGGCGGCGATACATCCAGGCCCGAGGCGTCAGCTACATCCGAGGCTAACGGCGGCTACATCCGCGGCTGGCGGCGGCTACATCCGGGGCTGGCGGCGGAGGCATCGGTGGAGGCGGTTCATCCAGGCCCGAGGCATCGGTGGCGGCGATACATCCAGGCCCGAGGCGTCGGCTACATCCGAGGCTAACAGCGGCTACATCCGGGGCTGGCGGCGGCGGCAACCGAGGCTGGCGGCGGTAACATCTGAGGCCGCCTACGGCTACATTCCTGGCTGATGGCGGCTACATCCGTGGCTAGCAGCGGCTACGACCGAGGCTGGGGGCGCCTGTGAACGAGGTTAGCAACGGGGAGGGTTGGTGTGCGGTGACCGGACCTGTGGTGGTGGAGGTTACGGGTGAAAATTGTTTTTTGCAATTAACAGTGGCCATACTAAGCCACGATAGTTAACATGGCACCACCCAAGAAAACGGAGAAACTTGAGGAAAATATAGAGGAGATAAAGACCTCAATAAACCAGATATTAAAAGACATGTCTAATTTAGACAAGCTGACGGTGGAGATTAAAGAACTCCAAAAACTGGTTAAAGAGAAGGACAAGATCATTAAGAAACTTGAACAATGTGTAGATGAACTTGAACAATTCACTAGAAAAGATGATGTTACAATATCTGGACTAGAAACAAGGCATCGGACATATGCAAGGGTGGTGGATTCTGGTGTAGCCAGTGGGGAGAATGCACCACCTGAAGAACGACAATCATTGGAACAGCAAGTTACAAACTTTTTATATCAAAATGGTGTTGACATCCATCAAGACACAATATCAGACTGCTATACTGTTCCAACTAAAGATAGAAAAAATAAACTGTCTAACATTGTTATACGATTTACAAGCAGAAAATATAAAAATGAAGTATTAAGACAGGCAAAGAATTTGAAAGGAACAAGTGTCTATATAAATGAGCATTTAACAAAAAAAAATGCAGATATTGCTAGGGAAGCAAGACTATTAAAAAAACAGAAGCACATTGTTGCTACATGGGTCTGGAATTGTAGGGTGTGGATTAGAGTAAAAGAAGGAACAAACAGTATACAAATCAAAAACATGGAGGACCTTACAAAATACAGACCTGAATAGACAATCAAATATGACGTCTGTTGGTAATTGGACCAACAAAAAAAAAAAAATCTGATCAAACATGGAAACAGATGATAAAATATATGGCATAGACACTAATATTGATGAAAGTATATTTGACTTAAAAACGATTGGTTGCGAGTATTATACGGTAGAACAGCTAAATAGTGAAAAAATTGCAGAAGATACCCTGTCACTCTTACATATAAACAGTCGAAGCTTGTATTGTAAAATGTCGCAAATAAAAGATTATTTAAATCAGTTTAAAAATAAATTTAATATTGTTGCAATCACTGAATCTTGGCTTAATGATGATCTCATGACTGATGTTCAAATAGAGGGATATGAGCTGTATTTTGTGAACAGAAGAGATAAAAGGGGCGGTGGTGTTGCTCTGTACATCACGGCAGATCTGATATGTACAATTGTAGAAGAAATGACAACTGTGGATGACATCATAGAAATTGTAACAGTGGAACTTGTACATGAAACATCTAAAAATATTTTAATCAGTTGTGTATACAGAGCACCAGACACTTGTGTTGTGAAATTTACAGATAGAATAATAGAGCTATTCCATCAAATTAAAAACAAAACGCTTTTTATATGTGGAGACTTTAACATTAACATAGAGAGCTTCAGTTGCCAAAGAATAAGTGATTTTGTGAATTCAGTGTATAGTTGGGTTTAATGATTATTTTTCAAATGTAGGATCAAGTCTGGTGGGAAATAAACCAATAGTAGAAGATACATTACATACACTTGTAAATACGGTCAATAGTATTTTCCTGGACAATGTGGAAAAAGATGAAATAAGAAATATTGTAAAAAAAAACTGTGTAAGCAAAAGATCAACTGACCATGAAGATTTAGACATGACTGTAAAAAGTATAATAGAAACTGTTATTGAACCATTTACTTATATTTGCAATCTGTCTCTGTCAACAGGGATTTTTCCAGATGAAATGAAAATTGCCAAGGTAGTCCCATTATATAAAAATGGAGACAAACATAAATTCTCTAATTACAGGCCAGTATCATTGCTTCCACAGTTTTCTAAAATTATGGAAAAAGTTTTTGTGACAAGGTTGGATAAATTCACTGAGAAACATCATATTTTAAATAATGCTCAGTATGGATTCAGAACAAAACATTCGACAGCTATGGCAATTATGGAATTAATAGAGAAAATATCAACAACAATAGAAAATAAGGATTATTTTGTAAGTATTTTTATTGACTTGAAAAAAGCTTTTGATGATATTGACCACTCAAGATTGCTTCACAAGTTACAACAATATGGAATAAGAGGTATTGCACATCAGTGGGTAAAAAGCTACTTAGAAAACAGAAAACAGTTTGTTCAGATAAATAATATCAAATCAGAATTGTGTAATATTGCTTATGGAGTACCACAAGGATCAGTACTTGGACCCAAACTGTTTATTTTGTATATCAATGATTTTGTGAATGTATCTAATGTGCTTGGTAGCATTTTATTTGCTGATGATACAACGCTGTTTTACTCTGGATCAGATATACAGGAAGTAGCACAAGTGATAAAAACAGAATTGGAAAAGGTTAAGCATTGGTTTGATATAAACAGACTGTCACTAAATATTAATAAGACAAATTTCATATTGTTTAATGACAGAGCAAAAAAAAATAACGTGTTATTACAAATAGATGGAATGGATATACAAAGGGTAAAAGAAATGAAATTTTTAGGAGTCATAATTGATGAAGATCTTACATGGAAGTCACACATAAATTACATAAAAGGAAAAATAGCGAAAGCCATTGCTGTTTTGCATAAAGTAAAATATTCATTAAATAGTTATGGTTTATTAACATTGTACAATTCATTGATTTTCCCATATTTAACTTATTGTGTAGAAATCTGGGGATCAGCATATACAACTTATATACAACCTTTGTTTATTCTGCAGAAAAGGGCTTTAAGGGTGATTAGCAACAGTGGTTTTAGAGATCCATCTAATCCATTGTTCATTAAGTACAGGGTACTTAAATTTCGTGATTTGGTCGATTTGAAAATATTACAAACAATGTACCAAGCAAATAAAAATACTTTACCAACAAACATTCAAAATATGTTTGAGAAAAGAGTAAGTAGTTATAAACTGAAAGGAATAGAAGTCTTTAGAAAACCAAGATACAGAACCAGAGTAAAAGAACGGAGTATTGCAGTAAATGGTGTAAAATTATGGAACAATCTCAACAAAGAAATTAAAGAATTAAGGTCGCTTAAATTATTTAAAAAACGTATTAAACTAGATGTATTAAGTAAGTATGAAACTATAAAATAAGTTAGTGGGCTGTAGGGAAGTAAAAAAAAAAAATGTAATTTGTTAATAATGTATAAAATGTTTTAAGTTTAAGAGATGTAATCTATTTAATAATGGTCATAATTATGAAATAAGTCAGTGGTATGTGACAAGTTAAAGAAATACAATCTGTTAAATAATGTTGAAAAATGACGCTGGATATTGAAAGATTGTATTGTAAAAAGGGGCAGAAAATATAAGACTTGTTCTTCTCTCTGCTCCTTTTCATTCTGGTAATGGAGATGCTTTATTTCTGCTTTTCTGTTTTTTTTCTTTTAAATGAATGAAATAAATAAAAAAATAAAATAAAAAGAAAGACTGACTTTTTTCATGTTTTACAAAAACTTTTTTTTCAGGAAATAGTATTTAACTTAATATGTCAGGACATACATTGTTTACTTTACGATACTGTTAAAAATGCACTTCCAATAAAGTGAGTTTTGACTAAACTGGTTATCATTTTCATGTTGAAATGGCAGGGGGGTGTTGTTGGCAGCCGCTGAAAGTAACTAATAAAGTAACTAGTATTCTTAGGCTCAGGGAGGATGTAGGGCAGCGTGGGTTGGTAAAGCCCGTTTACACATAGACGGTTTTGTCGGCGGGTAGTACGTAGACTGAAGTTCGTGGTAGTTCCGGCTGTTTTCACAGTGGAAAGGGGTGGAGCATTTTGACCGCCATACTATCCGTAAATAGGCGGATAAAACACCGCTAAATCCGCCGAATAAAACGGCATTTTGACGCTGTAGCATCCGGCACACGTCAGGCAACGGGGGTTAATACCCAGTTCTATCTTTCACAATCGTAGGTTAAGATGCACGTGAGAACGGCGGTGTTCTGCTGCCACCGATAATGCCCTGTGTACCGGTGGTTAATACCCAGGTTTTTATCCAGGCAAATCCTGCGTTACTCCAGGATCATTTGCATATAGGCACCGCCCCCAGAGTATAATAGGCTGAAGCAGCAGGAATACATGCCTCTGTCACTGCAGGGGGAGGGAGATCATCCTCAGCCTTTTCTTCTCCTTCCTTTCCCCCTCCTCAACGTGTTGCTCCATCTCCACCACAGGCCTCTCCTCTGCTTCTGAACCAGACCTCTTGGTTTCCTTCTTCTTTAAGTCCTTGCCGCTGCCAACTTTCTTTTAGGAGGAATACTGGAGCTTCTCTGCAAAAATATCTTGAGCTGGTCGCGAATGAGAGGCCTGCATGCAGCGTGCTAGCGTTTTTATACTGACCGTCGCCTATCGACCGTTTGGAACGCCGTTTTAACCGGGAGGTGGCGTTTAGAATGGTGTACTGTTTGCTAGCGCCGCTGTTTTGTCTGCCTCTGTCGCCGGTTAAAACGCTGTTGTGTACGCCGATGTGGGCTCTATCTCCATTTTATATGCCGTTGATTAGGGATACAACGCCGGCCGCCGAATAACGGCGGTGTAAACTGTGGCAATACAGGAAGGGACAGGATGAAACGGCGATTAAAAAGTATCAAACGCTGTTGTTCGCGTTGTCTCTGTCGTCACGCGAATTCTCCGGGAGCGCTCCTGGAATTATTCGACATGTTGAATAATTTTTTCGACGATTCCCGGTGAAGCCGGAACTAAGCCACGCCCCCTAGCGCCGGCGTTAACAATGGCGTTTATATTTTTGTTGATTGTATGTATAAAACTGGTTCACAGATAAAACTCCCTATCTCAAAATGTGAAAAATGTGTATTTCTTCTTCATAATTGATGTAATAAAATCCAAGACATACTCAGTGACTTGGAGATGTTCATGTATCCATCCCCTGACTTGTCTGAAGAAAACTGACCAAAAAAAAGAACTGATTATAGGGTTTACACAAAAATGTTCCATTACTTATGCAACCCAACATCTTGGCTTTGATATTTTTAATTAATTTATATTAAATTGTAGAGATTTGCTTTGAGTTTGAATTTCAAGAAAATAATTTTTGAAATGTTTACTTTTTTTTTTTTTTTTTTTGTATTTGAGATGGTATAAATAAATTAAAATGTGTGAAATACCAAGTGTTCCAATACTTTGGAGAGCACACTATGAGACCACTTTACTTTGTGAAAATTGTTAAACACAATAAATGTGGAGGATGATATGCAGCGTTTGCATGGTGCTAGCTGCTAGTGAACCCACAATAAATCATTCAGTTATGCAGGTTCTGTATTTTGCCTTGTTATAGGTCCAAACCAGCTAAGGAGTTGGTTAATTCAACATGGGACGTGTGGCTGAGCCACTGTGACTGAAAGGAAAGAAAGAACAGCAGCTTTGGCTGAGACCTTGTGATTTACTGTTGTTGTTATTGTTTTAAAAAAATGTTACGTCCAACACATTAATTTCTATGTCTGTGCTCTGCGCATGAAACATTAATTTCTTCATTCATTTTCTACCGCTTCTCTGGGTCTGGGTCATGATAGCAGCTGACCAAGCCAGGCGTTCCCAAGGCGGCTGGAAATATAATCCCTCCAGCCTGTCCTCGCACTTCTCCGGGACTTCCTCCCAATTGAACATGCCTGGAAGACCTCCCTAGGGAGACAACCACCACATTATCTTGGTGGAGGGCTTTGTGTGCTCCAGTGATCCTGGGTGCTGTGTTGTCTGGAGCATTAGCTCCTAGTAGGACCACCCTTGCCAAATTGGTACCAGGCGAGGAGACATACAAAGGGTGATACAATAGACTCTTTATGATGGACCCAAAAAAGGAGAGAGCCATTTTGCCTGGATTAGAAGCCAGAGAGAAGAAATGGTTTGAGAGAGGTGTCAAGGAAGCATTCTTTGTAAAACAGTTGAAACCCAGCCTTAACCACGGAGCGGGTCTCAGACACGCTTTGTCCCCTGTTTACAATGTGGTACTCAGGTCAAAGCAGTTTCAGTCTTTGTTCATGGTAATGAGTCATTCACGTCATCAGGAGAGAGTCATCAAGGGAGCCATCAGGAGAGGCTTCCGTCCTGTCATTAGGAGAGTGCTAACTAGAGCACAATAGGTGCTAATTAGAGCTACTGTTTAGTCACTAGCCTATAGCAGTCAGCCTCTCGGTAGGTGGGGTCTGGTTAGGTTAAAAATTTCCAGCTTTTGTTGGCTTCTGGTTTATTCTTCTCTACAAGAGACAGAAGTCAGACTACCAGAGCAAGAATTTTAGCTGAGGAAGCTTCTGTGATTTGAAGCGAAATGTCCTCACGTCAAGCAACCCAGTCCAGTCGAAGATTCAAGCTTCTCTACTATGAAAACCACCTGGACAACTGAGAGCCTACACAGAAACTTTGCCTGGATTAGGGAAACTGGGGCATCCTCCTGGAGTCAGGCTTGGCTGGGAGCTCAAAAGTGAGCGCTTAGTGTCCAGGTCCACAGCCATTGGACTTGCTCGGGCTCAGCCCAAAAAACAACATGGTGTCACCACCTACAAGGGAACTGTAAATGGTCTCATGCGCTATGTTACAAGAAGTGGACAAGCGCAAATGCCAACATGAACCGACAGCTGGTTATAGTACCATGAAATAGTTCACAATATATTTTACTATGATTTTGTAAATCATGTTGCAGCTTCGTACTTGACTGAAGCCTTAACATAAAATGCAATGTATCTGATTTCTGTCAACATTAGTTCAGGCTGTTGGGATGTTATGACAGCTGGAGGCTTTTCTTGTTATCAGTATTTTATTTCTTGACTTTTGATGGATATTTACCAAATCGAGCATAGACGTCAGTTATGGCCTGGTTCATGGCCATGTCTACAAGACCGCGGCCCAGGCAGTAATGGGGGAAGATGAGCAGCACTGTCTTTAGTAGCTGGTTAAACTTGTACAGAGCCTAAAAAGAGATTCAGTAAACAATAATTAGAGGCAGACATGATTTTTAGGTTTGCAGTCAAACTGTTGTCAGTTTTTATAGCATATGGTAAAAAGAAATGATGTAGTCAGACAGCTGTCAGTTTTTATGGCACGTTATAAAGTACCTCAGTAGTACTTGGTTTAAGAATTGTGACATATAGTAATTAACAGTCATTTCTTTAGCAATAATCTCTGCAATAAAACACACTGAACTGCATCTTAATAAGTCACGAGTGAACAAAATATCAATGCAGTACATTTAGTAATGCAGCTGATTCAGAAACAAAGTACCAGAAAGTACCACTGTATTTGTTCTCCTACATAGAACATGGTAATTACTTATTTGATTAAATGAAGATGGTATTTGGTACAAAGTCTGCCTGCCGAATCTGATATATGTGGGATTATCCTGTAGTGTGCATAATTATGCTGACTGCTGTAGTGTACCTGTGTTTTATATCAGAAATGGGGGGAAAATTCATACATTATACAAGCAATAGGTTGATGCAGAGTCCAGAGTCCATACATATATATATATATATATATACGAGGTCTGTCCATAAAGTATAGGTCCTTTTTATTTTTTTCAAAAACTATATGGATTTCATTCATATGTTTTTACGTCAGACATGCTTGAACCCTCGTGCGCATGCGTGAGTTTTTCCACGCCTGTCGGTGACGTCATTCGCCTGTGAGCACTCCTTGTGGGAGGAGTTGTCCAGCCCCTCGTCGGAATTCCTTTGTCTGAGAAGTTGCTGAGAGACTGGCGCTTTGTTTGATCAAAATTTTTTCTAAACCTGTGAGACACATCGAAGTGGACACGGTTCGAAAAATTAAGATGGTTTTCTGTGAAAATTTTAACGGCTGATGAGAGATTTTGAGGTGATACTGTCACTTTAAGGACTGCCCACGGAGCGGGATGTCGCGACGCGCCCTGAGCCGCCGCTGTCTGCCTGTTTCGAGCTGAAAGTTTCCAAATTTAAGCCTCTGTTGACCCAGGACATCGTGAGAGAACCGAGAACTTTCAGAAGAGGTCGGGATCAGCAGTTTATCCGGACATTCCACTGTTAAAGGAGATTTTATTAATGAAAGACGTGTGGACGGGTCCGCGCGTCGGGACGCAGCCCGCGCGGTGCGGCGGCACAGGAAAAACACCTCCGTGTTGATAACCATTTGTAAAAACCAGGCGGCTTTTGATGGCTTTCAGTTGAGTGAGTATCTGAGAAATTGTTTAACAGCTGGACATGTTCCAACTTGTCCTTAAGGCTTCCAACGGAGGTGTTTTTCCTGTGGCGGCGCGCAGCACCGGCTGCGTCCCAACGCGTGGACCCATCCGCACTTTCTTTCATTACAAAATCTCCTTTAACAGTGGAATGTCCGGATAAACTGCTGATCCCGACCTCTTCTGAAAGTTCTCTGTTCTGTCACGACATCCTGGGTCAACAGAGGCTTAAATTTGGAAGCTTTCAGCTCGAAACAGGCAGACAGCGGCGGCTCAGGGCACATCGCGACGTCCCGCTCCATGGGCAGTCCTTAAAGCGACAGCAACAGTCCATAATCTCTCATCAGCCGTTAAAATTTTCACAGAAAACCAGCTAAATTTCTCGAATGGTGTCCACTTCAATGTGCCTCTGTCTATATATATATATATATATATATATATATATATACACATACGTGTGTGTGTGTGTGTGTGCGCGCGCGTGCGTGCCTGCTCTTACAGTGGTGTTCTCAAAAAGGTCCAGGATGAAGGTGATGGCACTGCTGTTGATGCCAATGAAGAGGTTGATACATGACAGAGACACGTAGGCGGTGCTGGGAATGCTGAATATGTAGGACATTGGGTACATCATTGGTGTGACAGACCAGCTGAGACAAAGGGTGGAAAAGTGAGTGCAAACTGTAGTTACATGTCTAGTCACAACATTTACATCCTCTAAACAGGTAATGGTTTTAGTCCCATTTGTTTGTTTGTTTGTCAACAGGATATGACAAAAACAGTATTAGGTGAAGAGGAAGACCTTTGGCCAAGGAAGAGCTGATTAATCTTTTAGGCAGATTTGCATTCATGGATAAGGTTTTATTCATATTTTTACAATGCCTCCCACTGAGTTCCATATTATTTGTACTTTGGCACAACAGGACCCTTATCCTTATCTCACTGGGCTGTTACTGTTGAGGAGTGGTTAGAGAAACAAATTTGCTGCAAAAAACATGAATTATTGGCAAATTTTCATATGTAATCTCACTGAATAGGTACTTACAACAGATTTGCACATGCCATCCAAATTTCCGCCGAATGTCGCACAGACTGGCAGCAAAATTATGGCCAAAAATCACAAGTAGTCTGCATACATATTGCACGAGTGCCTCTAAAATGCCACGTGGCACTCTTCCAAATGTGGAGCATGGCCTTTGCAGGTGCAAGAATCTTGGTGAATCCCAAGTGGCACTCGTGCACTGAAATGGCAACACGTCTTTGAACAAACTGCTCAGAATGGGTGGGGCTTCTATGATGCTGCTATTATGTGAAAAGAGGCTGTGGAATCACCCCAGACTGTAGCCATGGAAGGGAGAGCCCTGCAAATAGTAATAATAATAATAATAAAAAGCCTAGCGCGACTCCACAGAGGAGGGAAAAAAAGGAAGAAAAGTGTTGATGGACGTGCAATCACCGAACTGATGAATGTTGCCAAGAGTGACAGCTCACTGCATTATGACAATACCATATATAAAATTTCAGAGGAAAACACAATAAAGGATTAAACTTATTCCATGCCCTACGATAGACTGGCGTCCTGTCCAGGGTGTACCCCGACTCATACATATGACTGCTGGGATAGCCCCCCCCATTATCTTGAAGAAATGTGAATGCAAACCTCTGTGCACATTTCGTGAAATTTCACAACTTCTCTCACAAATGCTGTTCACACTGTTTCAGCCCACTCAAATACCACCCTTACCTGGACTCTACTTCCGTTAAGAACAAACACAAATGTTTGTCATGCTTTATCCAAATTGTGTGTTCTCTGAGTGTCCTCTACTTGTAGAATGATTACAAACCCTTTATTATACTGTGTGTGGTGCTAAATGTTAATGCAAATAAATCATCCCTATTTTGATGTGGATGTTATGGAAAATTATCCACATTTTGAGGTTGGTGGATATGAAGGACTAAGACTACAGGTTTTCCTTTTTTCCAGCCACCTCAGCAGGTAATTTCACAAATTATCAGGACCAAGCCACAACCTCCATTGCTGAAAAAAGAAGTGAAAGTGGAAGTGGAAACTCTTGTAGTTCCTTGAATGGCCACTTCAGACTGGCTCCAAGTCATTCCCCATAGGACCCCCCCATGTTAATTTGTCCAACTTTACAGCTGAGATAAACATGTTCAGAAAATCAGTTTGGGTCTCTATAGCTAGTTTCATTCTTCATGACAACTGGGACCTGAAGCTTCCTAAAGTTTAGCTGAGCCGTGGCTTCATCAGCCTGGAACAATTCTCAAGGTCGGTCATCTGGGCATTTAACCTCGAGGAGTGGGTTTTGTCGGAGAAAACATCAGTGAACTCAGTATAAATACACTGTATTTTGGTCACTTTTCAAACGGGTGAGACTTATCAATAAAGTCAATTTAATGAACAATGGTTTATTTCAGGTCAGCTTGGTGTATAAATCTCATCAATCCAGGCAATGATAGTTGTCAGCTGGCTATTAGAAGCAAGTTAGAGCACTGGTGGGCACAATTCCTCTAATTATCGAAGCTAACAGTTTCATTAGCGGATTAGCTTTCCAGATAACTTTGAAAACCATCAGCGGATCATTCAGGTTCCGATAATTTTAGTTCCGATAACTATTAGACCGTTAACATTTTTTGCAGGCATAATGAATAAAGCTTAAGAGTTGAAAACATTTGTAAAGTCTGAAAACAAGGATTTTAATGCCTGCCTGTTACATGTTTTATAGCAGACAGACATCCATGAATGGTAGGGCTCTATCCTCTGCAGGCAGAGGAGATCTGACTACCAGAGAGAAAGGAAGAGGGAGGGAAGAAAAAAAAAGTTAATTTCTCTTCACACCATACAGACCTGCCAGTCATTTCACTGGAGTCTTGCACAGGCAGACAGTTTTGACGTGATTATAATTTTAAGCAAACTAATTCCGGACAAGTTATTAAAATTAACATCACGTCTGTCGTTTTACAAACTGAAAATATCAGCTATATGTTTTAGTTTGAATGCACTAATTTTTGAAGGTTTTAGCGTTTAGACACACATGCCGCATTGGATTATCGGAGCATTAGTTTCCTGACGTCAGTGGTTGGCTGGTCGGTAACAAACAATTACTGAAATGCGTGGTGGGTTTTACAAATAAATCTCTATTTGTCAATACATTGCTTTTTTCATTTGTAAAAAAAAAAGGCAGTTTGAAAACTGAAAACTGGCACACTGCCATGAACACTGCTGTACACTGCAGTGTTCATGGCAGTGTGAACAGCCATGAAAATTATCTTTTTTTCCACTCTCCTTTCTCTCTGATCACCAGGTCTCTTTTGCTGAGAGACGGCAGTTCTGAGACAGAAGCGCTGACTCGTTGTGTCAGTAGCTGCTGTGTACTGAAGTTAATACTATGCAATTATAGACTTCTGATGAGGTATACCCGTGATTATGTGGAGCTGACCATCAGGATCCTGACCAAGTCCACATAATCATGGGTACACTGAAATCAAAAGTCTATAACTGCTTTATTATATGGTAAACAAGAAAATTGGGAGTTTGTCAAACATACTAAAACTGAAAAATCAATCTCAAGTTTCAACTCTTTATTATTACTGTCATACTGCACCAACTGACATCCCATCAATCGACTGGAGATTCCTGTTAAGTCCATGACAAAGAGTCATCAGGCTTGTTTTCTTATAAAGTTCACCATTCGCCTGTCTAGCTTCTGCGTAAAATCGACCGAGTACTCCGTCAAGCATCTGTCTGTCATAAGTTTCAAAGTTGGGTGCATGTCCCTTTTCAGTGACGTACTTGCGAAACAGGTTGGCTGCTGACTGTGTATTTCTGCAGGTGTTCTTTGCATCTTTTTTGTGTAAAATTTGTTTTAAGTCAGCATCGCTAACAGACGCAAAACCTGTCTTCTGCCATCTTTTCAACAAACTGACAACCAAAGTAGGCATTGTATCGCGTTATCTGATTGGTCATTATCGATAGAAGGTATCGTTCGATTAGCTAGCGGCGCCGAATGCGAGGTGTACTCGTTTCGCATGCACGGGCTACTCAGCTCCACCAGCAGTCAACTCAGCATGTGGTACAGCTCAGAAAGTGGCAAATGGGCCAATCAGAAGTTGGAAAAATCCCATACCATATAATAATGAAAGTTATCAGTTTAACTTTTATGTTACTTCTGCAACATTTTTTTTAGAGATTTATCAGTTTAGCTTTATAAAAGTTAGCAGATAAACGGTTATCAAAGCTAACTTTTTGGTTAGCTGTGCCCACCACTGAGTTAGAGACAATAAAAACTGACTGATTTCAGTAGAACAGCATATAGACCAAACGTGTTTTCACCGAGTGGCCAGTCACGGAATTCTTGCCTTCGAATTTGCCACTTTGCCAAAGTGATATAGCGCCGACCTTGACAATACTTGTTAGGGTTGTAAGAGTGAACAACAGCCCCGCTTTCACTGAGCTAAACAAGAAGTCCACTTCAATGACTAAACTATAGGAAGCGTCACCTGGATGACTGAGGACCTACACAGAATAAGGGATGTGGTCGCTTTGAGTGGCAGCTGTGTGCTGGAGCCAAGGACCTGCTAGCAGTGGCTGCTCGCTGCTAGCGACTCGACTCAATCAAGTTGACTGCTATTTCTGACTATATTATTCCAAATATCTGATATAATATGGCCTGCTGTGTGGTTAACTATACTCAACGATCATCAAATAAGTTGGTGTTTCAATATTCCTGTTGAGTGAAATTTGAGTATTATTTAATTTATGTTAGAACAGTCAGCGCCAATAGAAAGGTATCCATTTTCAGAAAAGAAGCTTGTATAAAGTGCTCAAGGCATTTTCTGTTAAAAGCAGACAACAGACTGATTCCTATGCATTTTGACCTGCCAAGTTCAAAAATTGCTGTTTCTTTACCCCTTCACGCCCTAATTTGCATAAAGCAAAATGGCCACTAATTACATCAAAACTGCATCACAATTATGGTAGTATATGTACAATAAAAGCAAACTAAATATCCTTTTCTATGTAATTTGACCTGCTGAATTCAGATATTGTTGTGGGAAAGCTGTATCCTTTGACCCTAATTTGAATAAAATAAAATGGCCACTCATTACATGAAGCTTTTCAAAAGTCTGCTTGTGTTTGAATTAGAAGAGAAAATATAACCTATTTCTATGTGTTTTGACACGCTGAGTTCAATTATTGCTGATGGAAAGCTGTATCCCTACTCCTTCACCCCATAATTAGCAAAAAATTAATTGAGTGACTGCCTGGTAATGTTGCTGGTAAAAAAATAAAAAAAAGTAAGTCATCTTTGATTTGATCAAGGCAAGCAAATGAGCAAAATGTCATAAAAAAGAATGATAGTTTAAACTGAAAAATGTTTCTGGGGTAAATATGCATGTCTCTAAAGGTCAAATGTGGTTAAAACTATTCTAATATTTTGCTTCTGCTGCCATGAGATCACCACAACCAACAAGAGCAATGTGCAGATCACGATCAAACTCTGCAACCTTCAAGGGCCCATTTGAAAGTACTGAAGGCACATCTGAGCCTTACAACTGGACCAGTGGAGGGACCTGCAATGGGTTCCTTGGTGTCTTGAGACATTGACCTTTTCTCTAGTCTCCAAATATTTGTCTTGTTGGTGAACCAATTGTAACAGGATCTATGCCATTTTAGATTTAGAACTCAATATCCTCTCAGTTTGTTCTCCATATGTTTGAGCTTGTGACAGACTCTTGCACTATCCTGCAACGTAGCCCTTCCTTTGTCACTACCCTGAGCAAGATTTTCTTTAGTGTAGTCCTGACAAATGATGCAGACTGTTGTGGGCTGCCTGTCCCTGCTTCTGCCACTGCTTCTCTCTCTGTCCTCTGTACAGGTGGTGCGCCTCAAGCTGATCGACACACCTGATCCTCATCTCATCAGCACCTGCATATGAACCCCGGCTCTTCACTCCATGTTCATCAGAAACTCAGCATACCTTCCACGGTAACTAGCCTCCCTTTGTGTGTTCCTACGCATTGTTAATTCTGAGCTCCCAAGCTCATAAGACTTTCTGTATTTTTCTGCTGTCAGTCTGAGTTTTCTAGCTCAGCGTTTTGTTGCCACTTTTCTCCAGCCTCAGTTTGTTCCTACAAGCTGCAGCTCATTTCAGGGTGCCTGTTTGAGTTTTCTAGCTCAGCATTTGGTCGCCGCTTTTTCCTAGTATCAGCTTGTACCTACAGCTGCAGCTTGTTTCAGCGTTCTGGACTCAGCTAAGACAAACTGTTTCTCTAAGTTACTGTGATTCTAAGTGACCGAGTCAATTCCAAAAGGTAGAAAACCTTTTGGAATTGATTCGGTTCTGTACTCACCCATCTGTGTATCTTCCTCAGACCACGTCGACAGCTTGCAGGCGGCCACCTGGCTCCAGATCATGGAGCTGTATACAACCCCTGGCAAAAATTATGGAATCACCGGCCTCGGAGGATGTTCATTCAGTTGTTTAATTTTGTAGAAAAAAAGCAGATCACAGACATGACACAAAACTAAAGTCATTTCAAATGGCAACTTTCTGGCTTTAAGAAACACTATAAGAAATCAGGAAAAAAATTGTGGCAGTCAGTAACGGTTACTTTTTTAGACCAAGCAGAGGGAAAAAAATATGGAATCACTCAATTCTGAGGAAAAAATTATGGAATCATGAAAAACAAAAGAACGCTCCAACACATCACTAGTATTTTGTTGCACCACCTCTGGCTTTTATAACAGCTTGCAGTCTCTGAGGCATGGACTTATTGAGTGACAAACAGTTCTCTTTATCAATCTGGCTCCAACTTTCTCTGATTGCTGTTGCCAGATCAGCTTTGCAGGTTGGAGCCTTGTCATGGACCATTTTCTTCAACTTCCACCAAAGATTTTCAATTGGATTAAGATTCGGACTATTTGCAGGCCATGACATTGACCCTATGTGTCTTTTTGCAAGGAATGTTTTCACAGTTTTTGCTCTATGGCAAGATGCATTATCATCTTGAAAAATGATTTCATCATCCCCAAACATCCTTTCAATTGATGGGATAAGAAAAGTGTCCAAAATATCAACGTAAACTTGTGCATTTATTGATGATGTAATGACAGCCATCTCCCCAGTGCCTTTACCTGACATGCAGCCCCATATCATCAATGACTGTGGAAATTTACATGTTCTCTTCAGGCAGTCATCTTTATAAATCTCATTGGAACGGCACCAAACAAAAGTTCCAGCATCATCACCTTGCCCAATGCAGATTCGAGATTCATCACTGAATATGACTTTCATCCAGTCATCCACAGTCCACGATTGCTTTTCCTTAGCCCATTGTAACCTTGTTTTTTTCTGTTTAGGTGTTAATGATGGCTTTCGTTTAGCTTTTCTGTATGTAAATCCCATTTCCTTTAGGCGGTTTCTTACAGTTCGGTCACAGACGTTGACTCCAGTTTCCTCCCATTTGTTCCTCATTTGTTTTGTTGTGCATTTTTGATTTTTGAGACATATTGCTTTAAGTTTTCTGTATTGACGCTTTGATGTCTTCCTTGGTCTACCAGTATGTTTGCCTTTAACAACCTTCCCATGTTGTTTGTATTTGGTCCAGAGTTTAGACACAGCTGACTGTGAACAACCAACAGCTTTTGTAACATTGCGTGATGATTTACCCTCTTTTAAGAGTTTGATAATCCTCTCCTTTGTTTCAATTGACATCTCTCGTGTTGGAGCCATGATTCATGTCAGTCCACTTGGTGCAACAGCTCTCCAAGATGTGATCACTCCTTTTTAGATGCAGACTAACGAGCAGATCTGATTTGATGCAGTTGTTAGTTTTGGGGAATGAAAATTTACAGGGTGATTCCATAATTTATTCCTCAGAATTGAGTGAGTCCATATTTTTTTTCCCTCTGCTTGGTCTAAAAAAGTAACCGTTACTGACTGCCACAATTATTTTTCCTGATTTCTTATAGTGTTTCTTAAAGCCAGAAAGTTGCCATTTGAAATGACTTTAGTTTTGTGTCATGTCTGTGATCTGCTTTTTTTCTACAAAATTAAACAAATGAATGAACATCCTCCAAGGCCGGTGATTCAATAATTATTGCCAGGGGTTGTATAAGAACTAGAGAGCGCAGTAGCGCTGAGCTGTGTGCCGACAAGGATTCGTGATCGCCATTTTAATTCCAGGCAAGTTCGTGATTTCCGTGCATAGAAGTTCACTTAGTCTCGTCAAGAAACAGGTGGAATATGCCAGAAAGCTGCGCATGTTGGCAAAGCCATAAACGGAGGAACAAGGGAGACAATATTTCCTTCCATAAGTAAGTGGTTTGTGGTTCTTCTTGTCACTTTGTCCGTGATATTTGGATGATAAACAGCTGTATGTTTCCTGCCATACCTGTGTCGCCCGATGACACGGACCATTAACTCTTCACTTATGTCTAGTTGATATTTTCCACTGTTAGACCAATGTCTAGTTAAAATACTTGTCGTTAGTGATTAAAATTGTTCGACAAGACTGGGGATTTTTTTTTATTTGCACCTTAAAATAATGAGATTATAATGACCCGCACTGTGCCGCTCACAGTCACACCCACACATAGAGATGTGTACCCACACCACTGACTTCATGAATGAAACTCAGTCAATAAAGGATAATTATGTAAAAATATAACATATATAAATGTATTGTAATGGTTTTAGGAGCCGCTGCTACGTTGAACACAGCAGCAGCTCAGCCTAGCAGTGTATCTTAACAGCGCAGATCCATGTAACTTTCAATACTAATATTTGGGAATGTGTGAGTGTCAGGGTAAGTTTAATACTTTCCTGACATAATTTAATTTTACTGCCTCGATATCCAGGTCAAAATGGCATTTTAACACACATTTTGCGAGCATTTTTCTGAGTGTGTTCAGTTGCGAATCTCCATTAAAAATGCATTAACATCCGGGAACTTCATCAATATTTTGCCCGGTTAGGAGGCGTCATGTCGCTGTCCATGAAGGGACGTTTTCATTTAGTGTGGAGCAATGGGACTGCACACTCTAGTTCTTATATACAGCTCCATGCTCCGGATCCACTTCAGCCTGGGTTGACTCCATCAGAACCGCAGCTCCCTGGTTGCACCGCTGAACAGGCCGGTCTCCACTCGGCTAGGCTGCCTTCAGCACTTTATCTCCATTGTACATAATCCTCCCTTGTAAATAAACCAGTGTTCTAGTGCAGCAGATAAGTGAATATTTACTGAGGGATCCTTCAAATGGTGATGCAAGCACCAAATTTGGCACACATACTCCTTAGACATTACTCTTTTAAAAAGGCCGGGTACCCACGTGAACTTTCAATAGGTGGCCAAGAAGGGGTCAATTGAAGTATTACACAGGGGTCAAAATTCATCAAAATGCTCCAATCATATTGAAAGGTATTCCATATTATTTGTCTGATCATAAAGATTCCAAAAAGGTATAGTTTGGACTATCTGTGAATGAATGTTCTAGAGTTATGGGGTAAAAACAGCAAGAACAGTGACAAAGGTCAGTTTCAACTTGTACAGGAGTCAAAAGTTAAAGTTGCTCCAATTTTGGTAAAAAGTGATGCAAATTATTAGTTGGGTGAATACGGTTTTAAAAAGGAATAGTTTGCATCATGTATCATGCTTAGTTATAATGTTACAGGGTAGCATATGTCACATGTCATAGAATCCAATGGATGCTGATATTGTTTAACCTTTACTTTGCAAACCAAGCACGCAACACAGTCAAAACTATTCCATTTATTCATCCTATTAGCTCAACCAGTAATTTGCACCACTTTTTACCAAAATTGGAGCAACTTTAACTTTTGACCCCTGTACAAACTGAAATTGACCTTTGTCGCTGTTCTTGCTGTTTTTACCCCATAACTCCATTCTTGCTGTTTTTACCCCATAACTCCAGAACATTCATTCACAGATAGTCCAAACTATACCTTTTTGGAATCTTTATGATCAGAAAAATAATATGGAATACCTAACAAAATGATTGGAGCATTTTTAAATTTTGACCCCTGTGTAATACTTCAGTTGACCCCTTCTTGGCCGCCTATTGAAAGTTCACGTGGGTACCCAGCATTTTTAAAGAGTAATGTCTAAGGAGTATGTGTGCCAAATTTGGTGCTTACATCACCATTTAAAGCATTTTTTTCAGTTATCCGCTGCACTATTCTGATTCATTCTGCCTCATCTCTGCTCCCAGCTCTTGGGTTCGACTCTCGCTCCAGCCCGAACCATAACACAGACATCACCAACTACTGAAGAATCTCATTTCATGCTGCCTAAGGCCTCCAATTTTCAATTCAAGACAACAGATTGTATTGAGAACAGTCTAAATTTTTGATCACCACTGAAGTATGCAACAAGAGAAAATACTAACAAGAGGAAGTCACTCCACAATTGAAGTGATGAACGCTACAAACCTTAATGGTAGAGAACACAGAGATTCAACTTTATTATCTTACTACCTAACACTTTCAAGATTATATGCAAATCAATCTAGTGACAAGGGACACTGGCAACCTAACACAGTGTATATAAAGAGAATCAGCAAACAAGAGACAACACAAATCTAATGCTACTAAGGGCCCTGTCCCACTGGCGTTTAGGAGGATTTGCGGATGGAATGCGCACAAAAGTGGCCCACATCTGCCAAACAACCACAATAACCGTGTAACATTCCTGTATGAGTCGGCCGCCATCCGAACACGTCCGTGATCATCCGCAGAGGCACGCATGTCCGAAGCCAGGATTTTTGAGCGGCTCAAAAATCCTGCTGCAGATGAGATCCGCATCACTGCCTGAACACATACTGAAGACATACGCAGGACATACACAACCAACACGCCGCATATCCACAACCGACGGGTTGGCGTGGCTTGGCGGTGGACCGGGACAGCATGCAAAACAGATGACGCGTGCCCAGCACGGCCACATCACGGTCGCAAATGGTATGTCGCACATGCAGACAGAGTGGGCACGGATGAAGCGAGTGCATCACGCCCGCTGTGCCCCTCATGGGGGCGCCTCTGCGGTCGCCTTTGCTTCTGTTCCCTGTTATATCCGCTTTTCTTCCTCATGTATTCGCTGATCCACCCCGGGACATCTGTCATTTCCGCCCACCTTTGTTGCGGACGCTCAGCTTTTGTCTCCTCATTTCACGCACAAATCCTCCTAAACACCAGTGGGAAGAATAATATACTACAAAACCAATACCACAATATTGGAACTTGTCCATACAAACCAACACACTAGAACATGAACATGCACAAATATAGATGAACAAAGTATCTCAGAGTCTATTTAACATGTGTGAAAGGATGAACTCCACAAATATACCAGGGAACAATGCAGACCATGTCTATGCTGTGGCTGCTGTTGCTACTGTTGAGTCAATGTGGCACCATGTGCCTGGCCACTGGGCAGTGAGGCCTGCCCTCTGGTGTCAAAGCTGTATACATTATATGTGTTGTACTGAGCCAATTATATAGGTTTTCACATAGTATTATCATTATATTGTTCAGCATTTATGATGAAAAAATACACAAGAGTCATTCACATGCCATCAAGGAATGAATATAATGATACTGTCATGTTTAAATCCACAGGAGATGTTTTTCAACAGGTCAGTATACGTAAGTAAGATTGACAAATTAATGCATTTGTAGGCCTGACTGTGCATCAGAGGCATGGGGGAAAATTGGTTTTGTTGCCAATTTCTTTTGCAGAACAAGTTTCTACAACTTATGGAAACAATAAGTGGCCATGCTGTTTCATGTATATTAGGAATGAAGAAGAGAAGATACAGCTTGCAAATAAGAAACTATGAACTCAGCAGTTCAAATAACCCAAAGATAAGAGTTTTCATTGCCTTTCTTGAGCAAAAACAAGCAAACTTTGGGAAAACGTGAAAAAACGGGTGGCCATATTTTTATGCAAATTAGGCAGCGAAGGAGTACAGATACAGCATACTAACAACAATATTTTAATTCTGCAGGTTAAAATACATAACAATAGAACTTTTATTTCTGTTTCTAATGCAAATACAAGTAAACATCAGGGAAATGTGACAATGGGAAACCACTTTGCTTTATGCAAATTAGAAGGTGAAAGAGTAAAGATTCAGCATGCCATCTGCAATTTTTGAACTCAGGAGGTCAAAATACATAAGAATCAGCCTATTGTCTGCTTTTGACAGAAAATGCCTTGGGTATGCTACTTATCTGAAAATAGAACCTAACTACCAAGTCAGCAATAATAATAGTTAGCTTGGTAACATTAGGTCCACTAGTGGTGCAAGATAGTGGGCATATTCTGGGTTCATTTGTTGCCCCAGGGTCATGCAAATCTTGGCCAAGCTCCACCTCTTTATCCGTTTGGGTTGGCCGGGAGTTAGATGGAGTCAGGCACTGCCACATTGCTGACATTTAGAGCAGTCACATTTCAGCTTTAAAACAGCTCTTCAGAAAACTTATGAGTGACATCACAAAGGATGTGTCCAGTATACAGGCTACAATGTATCTGGAAAGTATTCACAGCATTTCGCTTTTTCCACATTCTGTAATGTTACAGCTTTTTTTCAAACATGGCGTAAATTTTTCCCTCAAAATTCTACTCACAACACCCCATAATGACATGAAAAACATGAAAGAAAAATTTTCTTTTTCAACTTTATGAAAAATAAAAACCTGAGAAATCATATGTACATAAGTATTCATACCCTTTGCTCAGTACTTTGTTGATGCACCTTTGGCAGCAATTACAGCCTCAGGTCTTCTTGAATATGATGCCAGAAGCTCGGCACACCTTTCTTTGGGCAGTTTTGCCCATTCCTCTTTGTAGCACCTCTCAAGCTCCATCAGCTTGGATGGGGAGCATCGGTACACAGCCATTTTCAAATCTCTCCAGAGATGTTCAGCCAGATTCAGGTCTGGGCTCTGACTGGGCCACTCAAGGACATTCAGAGTTGTCCTGAAACCACTCCTTTGATAGGTCCAGGTCTGTGTGCTATGTGCTTAGGGTCATTGTCCTGCTGAAAGATGAACCGTCATCCCAGTCTGAGGTCAGATGTGCTCTGGAACAAGTTTTTATCCAGAATGTCTCTGTATATTGTGGCATTCATCTTTCCCTTAATCCCGATTAGTCTCCCAGTTCCTGCCACTGAAAAACATCCCCACAGCATGATGCTGCCACCACCATGCTTCACTGTAGGGATGGTGCCTGGTTTCCTCCAACCATGATGCTTGGCATTCACACCAAAGAGTTCAATCTTTGTCTCATGAGAGAATTTTGTTTCTCATTGTCTGAAAGTCCTTCGGGTGCCTTTTGGTAAACTCCAGGTGGGCTGCCATGTGTCTTTTACTAAGGAATGGCTTCCATCTGGCCACTCTACCACACAGGCCTGATTGGTGGATTGCTGCAGAGATGGTTGTCCTTCTGGAAGGTTCTCCTCCCTTCACAGAGGAATGCTGGAGCTGACGGAGTGGCCATCTGGATTTTGGTTACCTTCCTGACTAAGGCCCTTCTCCCCTGATCGCTCAGTTGAGATGGGCAGCCAACTCTAGGAAGAGTTCTAGTGGGTCCAAACTTCTTCCATTTACAGATAATGGAGGCCACTGTGCTCAGTGGGACCTTCAGAGCAGCAGAAATGGTTCTGTATCCTTCCCTGATTTGTGCCTCGAGACAATTCTGTCTCAGAGGTCTACAGAGACCTCTGAGACCTTTGACAGAGACCTTTGACTTCAAGCTTGGTTTGTGCTCTGACATGCACTGTCAACTGTTGGACCTTATATGTAGACAGGTGTGTGTCTTTCCAATGTATGTCCAATCAAAACTGAATTTACCCCAGGTGAACCTCAATGAAGCTGTTGAAACATCTCAAGGATGAACAGTGGAAACAGGATGCACCTGAGCTTCATAGCAAAGGCTGTGAAAACCTATGTAAATGTGATTTCTTTGTTGCTTCTTTTCTTTTTTATTTTAGAAATTTGCAAAACTCTCAAAAAATCACGTTGGCATTATGGGGTGTTGTGTGTAGAATTATGACAAAAAATGAATTTCATCCATTTTGAAATAAGGCTGTAACATAACAAAATGTGGAAAATGTAAAGCACTGTGAATACTTTCTGGATACATCGTATGACAAGGACTTTAATTTGAGGGGAAGAGCTAATCAAGCAACCTGTTGAGGTGATAGGTTCAGCAAATCCTGCAGTCATGACCCTTTAGCACACACTGTTGCCCAGCACTGATTTTGAATATTAAGCAAATAGTAAATACAATTTTTAATAAAAACAGATGTGTATTCCTACCCATAGAGCATAAGTAGAGCAATAAATGGTTGGATGTTGGTTTCTGATGTATAGCACCTCTTTTCAAAAAAGATGAAGATCTGGACCACCAGTGCTGCGCTGATGGAGTAATTCACCTGAAGATGGAACATAGTCAAAGAAAATACAAGTTTCTTTAAGAAATAAAAGTGCTTTGAGATTGTGGAGTCTTTCTCTTGATGTTTGTTGGAAGAATCATATGAATGAATTTTTAATACAGCAAAGCTGACAAGGAGTGAGGGTTACTGCACCATATCCCAGAGGAAGTTGGCGACCCAGTAGACCAGTGGGCTGACACCACTGACAAACTGCAGGTGTTTGGCCTGGGTTGCCTGCTCCTGGATGAGATAGACGACAAAGCTGGCTGGGACAAAGGACATGGCGAAGATGACACAAATGGCCACGACTGCATTCACTGAAGTAGTCAGGCTGGGAAAAAGAGTGAGGAAAGGTTCAACGATGTCACTGAACAATATTCATAACTTTTTCCTCCAGCATCAGTGTCAGATTTTGTAGTGTAACTAGATCAGCATTCTATGGAGCTGGCACTCACACAGTGATCTCTGAGAGCTCTTCTTTGGTGAGGTTCAGTGGGTGGTTGATGACTGTGATTCCGTATTCATCCAGGTTAGCTCCTTTAGGCAGGTAGGTGCGAAGAATGGCATTGTTGGCGATGTTCATGAAAGCCACCATAGCATGCCAGCCCTTATTGTTGTACCATACCTGTGCAGAAACAGCGGTGTATGTACTCTGACAACTGCTGCTCCTATCAAAGCAATCCTATTTTATCACAACATCCAGGCTAAAGGCCAGTTTTCACATCTGTGCTGCAGCACATCTGTGTGGCTTCTTGCTGATGTAGAGAATTATAGGGAAACAAACAATGCAGAGGGTCATTTGATGCGCAGCCTTGACAACACTCAGCAATATGTCATCTCTTCTGCACATCAAAAGAAGGTGGTTGGGTGAATTTATTATTGTAATTACGTGGTGGGCTTAAACCACATCAAAATAAAGCAGGCGGAGCAGCTCGATGTTAACATTAAAAGCAGAGAAACTACTTTCTTCTCATCTTTGATGCATATGCTGCACATACATAGTATACCAAGGTGGAATTTTAAGAATTCCACTACCACAAATCCATACTATTTCTTCTGTCATTAAACATAGGGTTGGCAGTAAAAAATTTGAGCGCTCTTGAAAACATTTGGGAAACTGATCACCTCACGTTTAATAAGTAAACCTTGACGTAAAACCCAAGTTAATTGGAACATTTGCTAAACTTGGGTTTTTCTTCTACGTTTATTTGGAGAAAGTGGGTCAGTCAGGGTTCCAACTTTTTTTTAAGTAAAATTGAGATGTTAGAATTTACAGGGAACTCAATCTATTGGCTGGTTCCTGTTTTTGGACTTGCCTTGACATTATTCTCTGTGTCCATGTACCGGAAGAACGTTCCTATATCCTTCAGGGTTTGTTTGCAGTATTCACCCTGAAATGAAAAATGGGAGGAACATGACTAAACAAGAGTCATCAGGACATGACATATTCCCCCGGTCCCCACAAACCAGTAATAGAAAGTGTCGGGGATCACCAAAGTACACATCTATGCTAAATATGAATGATATTGGTCAACTGGTTCTTGAGATAACATGCCTACAAGGGTGGCAATGACAATATCTTGAATATCTCACCGTGATCTTGAAATTAACCCCTTCACCATAATCAACTGGTGTTGGGGGATCACACAACTACACCCTTATGCTACATATGGTCAAGTGGTTCATGAGATATTGTGTTAACAATGGTGGCAATGGCAGTATCTTGAATATCTCACTGTGACCTTGAAATTGACACCAAGATCATTGTAATTAACTGGTATTGGGGGATCACCCAAGTACACCCTTATGATAAATAGAATTAAATTGGTCAGTTGGTTCTTGAGATATTGTGCTAACAAGGGTGGCAATCACAATATCTTGAATATCTCACTGTGACCTTGAAATTCAGTTCAAGGTCACTGTAATCGACTGGTGTCGGGGGACCGCCCAAGTACACCCTTATGCTAAATATGAATGAAATTGGTCAATTGGTTCATGAGATATTGTGCTAATGAGGGTGGCAATGGTAATATCTTGAATATCTCACTGTGACCTTGAAATTGAGTCCAAGGTCACCGTAATCGACTGGTGTTGGGGGATAACCCAGTTACACTCTTATGTTAAATATGAATGAAATTGGCCAATTGGTTCTTGAAATATTGTGCTAACAAGCAAACGCAGACGGACGGAGAGACAGACATGCTGATCGCTATATCCCTAGTATTTCATACCGGGGTATAAAAAGGGAAAAACATTTACCAACATGTTTACACACAGCCATTTTTTAAAAGACCAACCCCAGTAACGTTGAGCAGTCGTCCCAGCTGAACAGCAAAATCATTGATGGTCTTTGGGTGCAGTGCTAACACTGGAAGCCGTCCTCCCACTGATATACCTCCATACCTGCACACCACAAGAAAAAAAAAAAAATCACTGTTGGCATTTAACTGGCTAAGTCCACAGGTTCTGAATATCAAATATGTACTATGCAATTCCAACATTTAACATAAACGGCTGCATGTTTCAGACTGTGAAACAGTTAGAATTACCTTTGTTCATTTACCCAATATTTGCTCTTCAAGCTGGAAAGAGATGGCACACACAATGAATACTTTCATATACTTCATATTTGCAAAATACCAGACTACAAATATCCCAACACCATATTTTGTTTTAACATCTGTTTTGACTAAAATGTACACTGTTTACTTTTAGGTGGTAATTTTATGGAGTTAAAATTGTCTCATTAATATTTGTAAATGCACACAGGGTGATCTACAAATAATCATTGATTTGCAAATGTGTTCAGATATCCACAAATGCAAATTTCATATTTGTAACTTGTAAATTGGTCTTTGCAAATAATGTATTTGCAAATATAAAACTTAATTTGTAAAAAAAATTACATTTGTAAAACTGGAAATTGTATTTGTGAATTGAGTTTCAGCATTTGTGGATCACCAATTACATGCATTCATCGCTTTCCTCTGCGACGTCATTTTGAGACATTCTTTTCGCGAACACAGATCCACAAACAAATGCCGACTGATTCACAAATACACACGCACACTGGATATCCACTAGATGGCAGTGTGGTTCCATTCATTGATGTGGCAAGCTGAAACTATATGCTCCCAGATGACTCTTTGAGCGTTACTGAGTATTTAAAATGCTTATCGCAAAGCGTTTTTTTTTTACGACATAATGCAAGATTTATAAGTCCGCGGACACTGATCTGTGTGATACAGGTACAAATCAGTTTCCTCGGATCCGCGGAGCCTAGCTGTTGTGACAGTTGTCGGGACTGGTTGGTTGCTGCGGTGACGCTGTGTGGCTCCTGTGCGAAGCTTAGCTAAATGTAGCAACTTTTAGAACTTTCAAGTTTTTAAAAGAAGAATTTTGCAGCATGTCTGTGTCACGGAGCACGCACAGGCGCAATGCTGTTTAATACGCTTATTTGAACCACTGCGTTAAAGAGTACAACACTAACACCCCGCCCCCTTTCCCATGATGAAATCCACGGACACATCATTTTAAAAAATAATTCAGCTTGCCACATCAATGAATGGAACCACACTGCCACCTAGTGGATATCCAGTGTGCGTGTGTATTTGTGAATCAGTCGGCATTTGTTTGTGGATCTGCGTTCGCGAAAAGAATGTCTCAAAATGACGTCGCAGAGGAAAGCGATGAATGCGTGTAATTGGTGATCCACAAATGCTGAAACTCAATTCACAAATACAATTTCCAGTTTTACAAATGTAATTTTTTTTTTTTACAAATTAAGTTTTATATTTGCAAATACAACATTATTTGCAAAGACCAATTTACAAGTTACAAATATGAAATTTGCATTTGTGGATATCTGAACACATTTGCAAATCAATGATTATTTGTAGATCACCCTGTGTGCATTTACAAATATTAATGAGACAATTTTAACTCCATATAATTTTAAGTTTTTCATTTTGTCATTTTCTTTAATACTGCAACATGTGATGTATTTTGAAGAACACCCTTATGACATCACAAACATCTATAGTTATCCTGTTAACAATCAGACTGCTGGGCCTCGGCAGAGGTATGTGATATCTGAGTGCCCTCATTCCCTCAAGTTAGAAATGGCTACTACACAGTCAAAGAGGATAAAAAACCTGGTTCTGATGAGGCCGGGGTAAGTCTTCACCAAGAAGTCAGAGATGTTCCTGCCAGTTAGGTCCATGAGAACATCTCCTGTGGACTGGATTCTCTGAAATAGATAATTACATATTCAGTTTCACTTCAGGACAAACAAGTATAGAAGATAAGGATACAGATTTTGTGCATACGTGCATGTCTTTAAATGAGAAGCTATTGATCTTAACTAATTCCTGAGGGGAAGCACTTCCTTTTCTATTTGACATCTTCAAACTAATTAGGTGCAGTGTGAGTTAGAGCTGAAAGCAAATACTAAGAGCTCACAGTGCAGACAAGCCAGGTTTCAGCTTTCAGTCCTCATCAGGCGAACAATGTAGCAATTACACCATTTTTTTGTATATGGTCCTATATGAATAAATCATGCAAAGAAATATCGATCAATGTTGTCAGTTACGTGCTTTCCTTGTCATATAATCATCTTTTTTTTAAACTATGCTCCACTGCAGTAGTGATGTGTGCAATTTCCACAGGGAACCAGGGGACACCCCCACCCAAATTGTTATTGAACGGTGCAATATGTGGAATTTAATGAAACTTACAAGAATGAAATGAAATAAAAGAAATGAATATGGTAAAAATAAAAACAAAAATAAAATAAAAAAAAAATCACACTGAAATCTAGTCTTGTTTGTTTGTTTGTTTTTATCATGGTTGACCTTTTTATGGATTATGAATCATTATTATTATGAAAGATTTAACAGATTGGGGTCTTCAGACAACTTATCCATAAGGCCATGTGGCCTCATGACAAATCTATACGATAATTTTCTAAGGCCCAAATCTGTGTCTCTTTAGTTAGTTAGTCTGTCTGGCAAAAATAAATAAATAAATAATCAGATTATCATTTCCAGGCATATTGTAAAATTACTTGAAGATGTACAGTCAGATTTTTCTAAGCCAAACTGTAACTGTAAGTAGAGCATTTTTAATATATACATTATAAATTCCATTGCTCACAGTGGAGGCCATAGAATTACATATATGAAAGCTAGAGTGTACACTCCCTGTACCACAAATGCAACGCTGCCATGCCTACACGGGGGCCAGTGGTGGGCACAGCTAACCAAAAAATTTGCTTCAATAACAGCTAATCAGCTAACTGAAAAGTTACCTTTTATAAAGTTAAACCAATAAACCACCCAAAAATTTATCGGAAGCTACAGCTAACCGAAAACTTTCAATATTGTCTCCGGTACACGCTCAGCTAGCCGATTTTGAGTTTTAACACCACAATCACAAACCCAAACAATGAGTCACCACTTCTGTCTTTGTGTACCCCGCCCACTGCTGGAAGCTCCTGTTTGTTATGTATGTTGCAGCAGTGAAGCAGTTGAGAGGTGTTAAGTTCAACAACTCTACCGCAGTAGAAGGAACCTGACCACAAGGTTGCCACAAAAAAGAAAAAGTCATTATTCCTTGACATCATGTAGCACCCCCCCGTGAGGCAGAAGTCTTGGAAAATACAGCTGTTTTGACTTATGGTTTTGATTTCTAAATCAAATTAATCCGGGTAGAATAACTCCATTAATGACAATTCTGCAATTTGTACAAAGTTAAAATATAACACATATATTTTAATTTTACATAATGCACTAATTCTGAAGTTTTGTAACAAACACACATAGATGCCAAAGGGACTGTGGGTAAAATGAGCCTCCACTAACACTGACTGATTGACTCATTCATTCTATGTAAAAACCAATACGTTAATGTGACGTGTGTGTTGGTTTACATATAAATGTGCTTTTGTAAAATATGCCATTTTATTCACATGTAAAACAAAAAAAAAGCCATTTGCAAAAGCCAAAAGTCAAGTTGTGATGAGACAACCATCTGATTTAACCAGGGTCAAAATGCATAGAACACTGCCATCTACTGGCACCCAGATGCTCAGACTCTAACCCATAATCCTTTGCGCACCAGAGAGTTGCTGTGGTTTAAACAGCACAGAGAGAATCCACGACGACAATTGTAAATGAAGATTATACAACCAAAATGTACATTTTTATTTCTTTTCATCAGCTGCAGCAAGAGGCTGCAACAACTCTCCGGTGCACAAAGGATTATGGGATATCTCAATACTTAGGGCGAATACTTGCCATGAACACTACTGGCCAGTAGATGGCAGTAGAGACCATGAAAACTTGCCAAAATAAATATTCTAAATATATAATCCGTGTCTGCTACGTTTAATCTGGGTGGAATTTAATAAACGCAAACCGAATTTCAAACATCTTATATATATTACTCTGGAACAAAGATGACAAAGAGTGTTGTAAAGGTCAATAAGCACGACATTAAAGAGCAAACAGGAAGTGATTGCAGATCATAGTGATTCCAAATGAAAATAATGGAGATGCAACCTGAGCTTCTTTTGGCATTTTTGCATAAAACAAACACAATAACAATGTCTCGTATAAACCCAGAGAATATATTCACGAGAGTGTTAGGCACAATATACAGTACAAAGGGCTTAATGCTGTTGTCTGTGTGAAGCCTGATCAGAGCGTCTCAAATCTATTTCTCCTGTTGTGAACTTACCCATAATGCACTGGCACTGCCAAGGCATGTCCACACTAAAACCTTCAAAATTAGTGCAATACTAAACTAAAATATATAGCTGATATTTTCACTTTATAAAACTTCAGACATGACGTTAATTTAAATAACATGTCAGAAATTAGTTTGGTTAAAATTTTAACCATAATTTAAAACTGTATGCCTTTGGGTGACTTGGGTGATATTTCCAGTAAGTTAGTATGGTGTCAAAAGAAATGATCTTTTCTTCTTCTTCTTCTTGTTTTCTTCTGTGACCAGTTCTCCTCTGACTGTAGAGGATAGAGAGGTTTCTCCTGAAACTAGCCCTCCTCTGTTTGAAGAGACTAGAACTGTACATCTACTACAAAATATTTAACAGGTAAGCACTAAAATCTTTGATATCAGAATTCACAAATGTTTTTAACTGCTAAAGCTTTATTTACTACACCTGCAAAAATATGTTAGTGATTGGACCAAAATTCGGAAGACGATCGGTCCGCTGATGGTTTTCAAAGTTGTCTGAAAAGCTAATCCGATAATGAAAACATTAGCTTCGATAATTGGTGGTTAGCGGATTAGCGGAACTGTGCCCACCACTGACTGGGGTGCAGCCGCCACTACTAAAGAGGGCTAAAAGGACACAAAGTACCCGGATGTGCAATACAGCATGCATGTTGAGTGAACAAGATTTATCCAACTACATACATAAATGTAATTTTTGGAGACAAAACCTAAAACTACCATGGGAGAAATGAATTAAAACTTTATTGTAACTCTTTATCATTGATTGAATCCAATAATGCTTCAAAACTAGTTTCTTTTATAGATAAATTTGATTTGTAAATGTTTGGTTGCCCTATATTTTCTTTTCTTTTATTACATGTAGATAATATACAATAAGCCCCTTATGTTCTTTTACTTTTTAATTTTATGTGTGCAGCTGTTTCAAGATTTTGTACAGTACCTGTCTTGTTGAACTGAGTGAACTGGGAACATTTGGAGGTTCCCACTGTCCGATAGATCTTCAACTCGGCGGAGCTTTTCTAGCATCCCGGTGTAGGTTGGGGGCATTGAACCAGAATGGGCAATGTTCAAAGCTTCCACTGCTGAAGCTGCAGCAGAGAGCTGTGGCCTGAAGGTCTTAGGTGCCTTAAGGGGCGGCAACCCTCGAACACTGTGATGGACACCGGTGGTCAGGGAAGCCATCCGACGGAAGAAGGAGGCCTTCTTGGATACATTATATCGGAGGACTCCAGTGACAGTTGCAATGTACCGACAGGCCCGAAGCAGCCTCTGCTGTGGGGGAGGCAAAGCAGCTGGATGAGAGGAGTTCAGAGCAACCATGGAGAAGGACTTTCGGGCGACACCAAGGTGCTTCTGGTGGACTGTGAGGCACCTCAGCAGATGAAAACGGGAAACCATCCAAGCTGTCTACAGTAAAGATGGGACTCTGTTGATCTCAACTGAGGATGTAATCCGATGCTGGAAGAAACACTCCTGCATCAGACCGGAGTGCCCTATATTGTAGGGGCAGAGCTGGAAGCTGATGGAGGATATTCATCAATTTCGCTGGTGGAAGTCACTGAGGTAGTCAAACAACTCAGTAGTGGCAAGGCCCCGGGGGTTGATGAGATCCATCCAAAAATGCTGAGAACTTATAGCTGCCCCTTAACAATGTCGATCTACTGGTCTTGGATGAGATGTCTCTTCAATATTGCATTGAGGTCTGGGACAGTGCCTAGGGAGTGGAAAACTGGGGTGGTGGTCCCCATATTTTAAAAGGGGGACCAGAAAGTGTGTGCCAATTACAGGGACATCACACTACTTAGCCTACCTGGTAAAGACTACTCCAGGGTGCTGGAAAGGAGGGTTCGGCCGGTAGTTGAACCTGTGATTGAAGAGGAACAATACGGGTTTAGTCCTGGTCGTGGAACAACTGACCAGCTCTTTGCTCTCACAAGGATCCTGGAGGGGGCCTGGGAGTATGCCCATCCAGTCTACATGTCTTTTGTGGACTTGGAGAAGGCATATGATCGGGTACGCCGAGAGATACTGTGGGAGGTTCTGCGGGAATATGGAGTGAGGGGGTCCCTTTGCAGGGCCATCCAATCTTTGTACTCACAAAGCGAGAGCTGTGTTAGGGTGCTTGGCAGTAAGTCAGACTCATTTCTGGTGGGGGTTGGCCTCCACCAGGGCTGCATCTTGTCATCAATCCTGTTTGTGATGTTCATGGACAGGATATTGAGGCGTAGTCAGCAGGGAGGAGGGTTTCCAGTTTGGTGGGCTCAGGGTCTCATCGCTGCTTTTTGCAGATGATGTGGTTCTATTGGCTTCCTTAGCCTGTGACCTCCAACACTCACTGGATTGGTTCGTAGCTGAGTGTGAAGCAGCTGGGATAAGGATCAGTGCCTCTAAATCTGAGGCCATGGTTCTCAGCAGGAAATTGATGGATTGCCTACTCCGGGTAGGGAATGTGGTCTTGCCCCAAGTGAAGGAGTTCAGGTACCTCGGGGTCTTGTTCACGATTGAGGGGACAGTGGAGCATGAGATTGGCCGGAGAATGGGCACAGCAGGAGCGGTATTGCATTCACTCTACCATGCTGTTGTGACGAAAAGGGAGCTGAGCCAAAAGGTGAAGCTCTCAATCTACTGGTCAATCTTTGTTCTTACTCTCACCTATGGTCATCAGGGTTGAATCATGACCGAAAGAACTAGATCGTGGGTACAAGCGGCGAAATGGGCTACCTTAGGATTGTGGCTGGTGTCTCCCTTAGAGATAGGGTGAGAAGCTGAGTTATACATGGGGAGCTCAGAGTAGAGATGCTGCTCCTTCACATTGAAAGGAGCCAGCTGAGGTGGTTTGGGCATCTGGTAAGGATGCCCCCTGGGCGCCTCCCAAGGGAGGTGTTCCAGGCACATCCATCTAGGAGGAGACCCCGGGGAAGACCCAGGACTAGGTGGAGAGATTATATCTCCACACTGGCCTGGGAACGCCTCGGGATCCCCCAATCAGAGGTGGTCAATGTGGCCTGGGAAAGGGAAGTCTGGGAATTACGTGCCCCCATGGTGGGCCAGATGTGACTATATGTGGTAGGGAGAATAAGGGGCAGGGTTGCTTTGAGATGCTGGCGAGTTGAGTCTACAGCATCACTATCAGTGGCTACCAGCTGATGTGGACTGAATATGTTTGTTCTTATATCTGAGTTAACATGCCTTGCTATGCTGCTAGCTGTACTACGGACCACCTAAAAAGGCTGTGCTCCAATACTTCCATCAAGTAAAATTTGTTTGCGTTTAATCTGTATGTTAGCTCTGGTGACAGGGATTGGTAGCTTGTTGATGCTAGCTGCACTGTTACTCCGCGGTTACTGAGGCAGATGTTTTCAGAATGCAAACCTGCCCACTCACCTGTGGAGGGGGAAGTCCTCCGGCTCCATCAGGACAGTCTGGGAGCATGGTGAGTTTCCTGTCTGTGCTGCATTGGCAGTCTGGAGAGGGTCTGAAGGAGTTCCACTCTGGACCTGACAGCAGCTCTATCAGGGCAGGGTTAACCAGAGGCATCTCCCACTCCGTGGTGATGTTGTTACATGGGAACTCTCTACCGGTGTCAAACAAAACAGCACATTGCATCTTCTTCTTGGCCATTATGTCTGGAAAAATATACAGCTGAAACTTTTAGGTTACTCACTCCAGTGGTTCATCCACCATGCAACGAGTCCCAAAACCAGGTTTGTCCAGCAACACCGCACCAAGGTATCTCATCTGTCCATCCATAGGATGCTCATTACTGCAATATATATAGTACAATACAGATCCTTATGCCAAAATAAAACATAAAAAAATGAAACGCATGCATCTTGTTCACAGATATTTTAGTTAGGTTGAAACAAAAACTGGTAGCATGCTGGCTTAGTGGTTAGCAGTGTTGCCTCACAGCAAGAACATCTTGGGATCAATTCCCTCTTGGTGCTTTTCTGTGAAGTTTGTGTGGGTTTTCTCCAGGTACTCTGGTTTCCTCCCTCTTCCAAAGACATGCCGGTTATGTGAATTGGAAACTTTAAGATTGGCTGTTGATGTGAGTGAGAGCATGACTGTGTTTGTCTGTCTATATGTGGCCCAGAAATAGACTGGAGTCCTGTCCAGAGTGTACCTCACCTACTGCCCTATGACTTCTGGGATAGGCTCCAGGCCATCCCCATCCCCCACCTATGAACATTGATTGGACTAAGTGGGTATAGAAATTGAATAATAAATTAAAACTAGGCTAAAGAATTTAGTAAATGTCATATACTGCATTTAATTGCAATTAAATTGAGTTTCTTGATCTAGTCGAAGAGGTGCTCACCTGAAGAATGTGTACTGTCGCCCATACATCCAGGGAGTGAGGGTTAGACTAGGATACTCTCCAAAAGGTGGAAGAATCATTGTGAATGTCAGCGCTAAGAAAATAAAACTGGCTGGCAGCACAATCTAGCAACAGATGAGACAAGAACAACAAAAAAAACATTTAACACTCCGACATCAGCATACTGTATCGGACAAACTCCACGGGCTGTCTGCATTTAAAACTGCAAAAGCATATGGATTATAAATTCAGTTCAACATGCTGACAAACACTGCAGACTGAGCTGACCTGTGCAAAGAAGTCTTTGTAGGAACGTGTAGCATGATGAAACCTCTTGATCAGCAAGGCGAAGAACTGTTTGATGATCAGACAAAGGCCTTTGACCTTCTCGCTTCCCCCATCTGCATTGTCCTGTGGGAATCCACCTGGGCTCTGACCACTGGTTTGCACAGTCCCATCTGTTTCTGGAATATAGGGCTGAAATCATGTATCCCAGCTTAAATGTGCTAATGTATTTTAAAAGGCTGGTCAGCAACACTGTAAAACCTGATAGGTTAGACAAGCCAAATGATTTGAAGAAACAGATCATCTTAAACCCTTTAAGTTTTGATAACTTGAATAATGTAAATATGCAGATTTGTCTTATGACTTGCAATAAACTTGGTTGATTTGTGTTAAATTAACTTATTCTATTTGATGCATCATACTCATTAAATTTAAAGTATTTTACAGTAATTCATAACATTTTGAAAACTCATTTGAAATATTTTATGCAAACATGCTTTTATATATATAAACGCAACACTTTTGGTTTTGCTCCCATTTTGTATGAGATGAACTCAAAGATCTAAAACTTTTTCCACATACACAATATCACCATTTCCCTCAAATATTGTTCACAAACCAGTCGAAATCTGTGATAATGAGCACTTCTCCTTTGCTGAGATAATCCATCCCACCTCACAGGTGTGCCATATCAGGATGCTGATTAGACACCATGATTAGTGCACAGGTGTGCCTTAGACTGCCCACAATAAAAGGCCACTCTGAAAGGTGCAGTTTTGTTTTATTGGGGGGGGGGGATACCAGTCAGTATCTGGTGTGACCACCATTTGCGTCATGCAGTGCAACACATCTCCTTCGCATCATCCGTGAAGAGAACACCTCTCCAACGTGCCAAACGCCAGCGAATGTGAGCATTTGCCCACTCAAGTCGGTTACGACGACGAACTGGAGTCAGGTCAAGACCCCGATGAGGACGACGAGCATGCAGATGAGCTTCCCTGAGACGGTTTCTGACAGTTTGTGCAAAAATTCTTTGGTTATGCAAAGCGATTGTTCCAGCAGCTGTCCAAGTGGCTGGTCTCAGACGATCTTGGAGGTGAACATGCTGGATGTAGAGGTCCTGGGCTGGTGTGGTTACACGTGGTCTGCGGTTGTGAGGCTGGTTGGATGTACTGCCAAATTCTCTGAAACGCCTTTGGAGACGGCTTATGGTAGAGAAATGAACATTCAGTACACGAGCAACAGCTCTGGTTGACATTCCTGCTGTCAGCATGCCAATTGCACGCTCCCTCAAATCTTGCGACATCTGTGGCATTGTGCTGTGTGATAAAACTGCACCTTTCAGAGTGGCCTTTTATTGTGGGCAGTCTAAGGCACACCTGTGCACTAATCATGGTGTCTAATCAGCATCTTGATATGGCACACCTGTGAGGTGGGATGGATTATCTCAGCAAAGGAGAAGTGCTCACTATCACAGATTTAGACTGGTTTGTGAACAATATTTGAGAGAAATGGTGATATTGTGTATGTGGAAAAAGTTTTAGATCTTTGAGTTCATCTCATACAAAATGGGAGCAAAACCAAAAGTGTTGCGTTTATATTTTTGTTGAGTATATATATATATATATACAACCCCTGACAAAAATTATGGAATCACCGGCCTCGGAGGATGTTCATTCAGTTGTTTAATTTTGTAGAAAAAAAGCAGATCACAGACATGACACAAAACTAAAGTCATTTCAAATGGCAACTTTCTGGCTTTAAGAAACACTATAAGCAATCAGGAAAAAAAAATTGTGGCAGTCAGTAACGGTTACTTTTTTAGACCAAGCAGAGGGAAAAAAAATATGGAATCACTCAATTCTGAGGAAAAAATTATGGAATCATGAAAAACAAAAGAACGCTCCAACACATCACTAGTATTTTGTTGCACCACCTCTGGCTTTTATAACAGCTTGCAGTCTCTGAGGCATGGACTTAATGAGTGACAAACAGTACTCTTCATCAATCTGGCTCCAACTTTCTCTGATTGCTGTTGCCAGATCAGCTTTGCAGGTTGGAGCCTTGTCATGGACCATTTTCTTCAACTTCCACCAAAGATTTTCAATTGGATTAAGATCCAGACTATTTGCAGGCCATGACATTGACCCTATGTGTCTTTTTGCAAGGAATGTTTTCACAGTTTTTGCTCTATGGCAAGATGCATTATCATCTTGAAAAATGATTTCATTATCCCCAAACATTCTTTCAATTGATGGGATAAGAAAAGTGTCCAAAATATCAACGTAAACTTGTGCATTTATTGATGATATAATGACAGCCATCTCCCCAGTGCCTTTACCTGACATGCAGCCCCATATCATCAATGACTGTGGAAATTTACATGTTCTCTTCAGGCAGTCATCTTTATAAATCTCATTGGAACGGCACCAAACAAAAGTTCCAGCATCATCACCTTGCCCAATGCAGATTCGAGATTCATCTCTGAATATGACTTTCATCCAGTCATCCACAGTCAGTAACGGTTACTTTTTTCGACCAAGCAGAGGGAAAAAATCTGGATTCACTCAATTCTGAGGAATAAATTATGGAATCACCCTGTAAATTTTCATCCCCAAAACTAACACCTGCATCAAATCAGATCTGCTCGTTATTCTGCATCTAAAAAGGAGTGATCACACCTTGGAGAGCTGTTGCACCAAGTGGACTGACATGAATCATGGCTCCAACATGAGAGATGTCAATTGAAACAAAGGAGAGGATTATCAAACTCTTAAAAGAGGGTAAATCATCACGCAATGTTGCAAAAGATGTTGGTTGTTCACAGTTAGCTGTGTCTAAACTCTAGACCAAATACAAACAACATGGGAAGGTTGTTAAAGGCAAACATACTGGTAGACCAAGGAAGACATCAAAGCGTCAAGACAGAAAACTTAAATCAATATGTCTCAAAAATCAAAAATGCACAACAAAACAAATGAGGAACGAATGGGAAGAAACTGGAGTCAACGTCTGTGACCGAACTGTAAGAAACCGCCTAAAGGAAATGGGATTTACATACAGAAAAGCTAAACGAAAGCCATCATTAACACCTAAACAGAAAAAAACAAGGTTACAATGGGCTAAGGAAAAGCAATCGTGGACTGTGGATGACTGGTTGAAAGTCATATTCAATGATGAATCTCGAATCTGCATTGGGCAAGGTGATGATGCTGGAACTTTTGTTTGGTGCCGTTCCAATGAGATTTATAAAGATGACTGCCTGAAGAGAACATGTAAATTTCCACAGTCATTGATGATATGGGGCTGCATGTCAGGTAAAGGCACTGGGGAGATGGCTGTCATTATATCATCAATAAATGCACAAGTTTACGCTGATATTTTGGACACTTTTCTTATCCCATCAATTGAAAGGATGTTTTGGGATCATGAAATCATTTTTCAAGATGATAATGCATCTTGCCATAGAGCAAAAACTGTGAAAACATTCCTTGCAAAAAGACACATAGGGTCAATGTCATGGCCTGTAAATTGTCCGGATCTTAATCCATTTGAAAATCTTTGGTGGAAGTTGAAGAAAATGGTCCATGACAAGGCTCCAACCTGCAAAGCTGATCTGGCAACAGCAGTCAGAGAAAGTTGGAGCCAGACTGATGAAGAGTACTGTTTGTCACTCATTAAGTCCATGCCTCAGAGACTGCAAGCTGTTATAAAAGCCAGAGGTGGTGCAACAAAATACTAGTGATGTGTTGGAGCATTCTTTTGTTTTTCATGATTCCATAATTTTTTCCTCAGAATTGAGTGATTCCATATTTTTTCCCTCTGCTTGGTCTAAAAAAGTAACCGTTACTGACTGCCACAATTTTTTTTCCTGATTTCTTATAGCGTTTCTTAAAGCCAGAAAGTTGCCATTTGAAATGACTTTAGTTTTGTGTCATGTCTGTGATCTGCTTTTTTTCTACAAAATTAAACAACTGAATGAACATCCTCCGAGGCCGGTGATTCCATAATTTTTGCCAGGGGTTGTATATATATACGAGGTCTATTAGAAAAGTATCCGACCTTATAATTTTTTCAAAAAACATGGATTTGAATCACGTGTGATTGCGTCAGCCAAGCTTGAACCTTCATGCGCATGCGTGAGTTTTTTCACGCCTGTCGGTTGCGTCATTTGCCTGTGAGCAGGCTTTGAGTGAGGAGTGGTCCACCCCTCTCGTCGCTTTTTTTCATTGTTTAGGAATGGCTCAGAGACTGCCGCTTTGCTTGATCAAAATTTTTTCAGAAACTGAGAGGGACATCACAGTGGACACCATTCGAGAAATTCAGATGGTTTTTGGTGAAAATTTTATGGGCTTCAAAGAGATTACAGAGTGTTACTGTCGCTTTAAGGATGGCCCAGAGCGACTGGTGGTGCACCACGCACCGAAGCCGCCATCGACAGGCTGAGCGACCATTTCATTTCTAAACGGATGCTGTATGGATCCGTGACCATCGTGTGCAATTTCTCTGGTTATCACAAGAGCTGGACATCAACCATTTTCCGGCAGATTTCACTTTTAACAAGAGATTTTGTCATGGAAAGCCGAGCGGAGGCTTCGCGCGTCACGATGGATTCGCTACTGGAGCCTCCACTCCTCTTTCCATGACAAAAACTCCTGTAACAGTGGAATGTGCCATTCATTTCCAAACTGGACGCTGTGTTTTATCCGGGATGTCATCTGACTAGCACAGGAATTGTGAAAAGACGTGGACATCAGCACTTTTTCGGCACATTGAGACAGATGTGCGGAGGAATTCCGCGTGTCACGGCGGTGCCGCATGGCACAAAGCAACGCCGTGATGAAGCCTCACAGGACATGTTCTGGCATGTCCAGGCACATCCACAATTTCTCGGATAATCACTCGATGGAAAAACCACCGACAGCTGTGAGACCAAAACTAACTCAGCCCAGCTTTGGGGACTGGGAGCAACTTTGTGTTCAATCTTTTAGGGTCCTGTCTCACAGGGTTGCAACAGCCTGCAAATTTCAACTGCGAGGGAAATCGCTTGATGTTCGATGGGTGGCGCTCTTCCCTCACTTCACTCGCAGGGCATCTCCACCATTATGCCTGGGTTTTGAATTTTTCAATGTTGGCAAGGTGACAATGGTCCTCCCAATGTGCTCCCAGAGCCATTGTGGTGCCCTGTGACCCTCTGAATGCACTCGCTGCAACTCCTAACATGAGAGATTCATCAAAGAACTGTGGGCTTGGCCACACACATGAGCTGTGGTCACAATAGCGGAGATGGACAGATCATGTTTTGGAATGATCCTGTATCTATCATGTTAGCTTTGCAATTAAAGCTAGCTATAAATGTAATTAGTACGGACAGTTTGTGCAGTTATTGGCCTAATGGCAATTATACTAACATAACATGCTCTCTCTCTCTCTCTTTATGTGTGTATATATATATATTAGGGGTGGGCAAACATAAAAAATCTTAATCGCATTAACTCAATGACTTTCTGTGATTAATCATGATTAATCGCATGGTATATGTGAAGCACAAAAATGAATTCAAAAGCCACTTAAAAGCAGTTTTATTGAAAATGTAAATGAACGCTGCATTTGAAAATGTAAATTTCAACTGAAACACTCTAATGAAATCAAATACGAGTATAAAACCACTGGCAGGTCATTTGTTATCCTGTTTCATATCAAAATGAGAATCTGTAAAAAATAAATAAATAAAAAAACAGTAACCACTGAGGTGGTACCTGAGACTTGTATAGCTTTGGTGAAACGCAAATTCTGCGTTGCAATGATTACAGATAACTTTGCTTCTCTCCAATGCGCCATCCTCAGGGCTGGATCCAGAGTGAAAATCTGACAGATGCATTTTTGCCCAATGATAAAATAAAAATCATACGTGTCCTGTTATTCAATCTTCATTCTTTTATTCGTGTGCAACATACACTGTCACACTTTTTTTTATGTATTTATTATACTTCATGGACCATAGTGAACACTTCTTATTTGTATAAATATGATGTCCTAAAAAATAACACTACAAGTATAACAAAAATTGACTGTAAACAGGATCAAATTTATTGACCAAATCTTTCAATTATACCTGAATCTAATATGATTTTTTCAATCGATAAAATCAATAAAAATTTGACTGCATATATTCTTAATAATATATTGAGATACAGACAGTTCACAGAAGACATTTTCCATTGATACAATCAAAATTGGAAACAGTCCAGCAGGTAACAATATTCATGTCCATGACTAAATATACTAAAACAAATACATCACAATTGTACACATACCACAATTTGATATGTGTACAATTGTGATGTATTTGTTTTAGTATATTTAGATTTTGTTGTGATTTTGCACTTTATAAGCCAATTAAATTGAACTGAAATTGAAAATTTTATTGAGTCTTAAAGTAAATAAATATGAAATTGGTCACTGGATCCTTAAACTTTGGACATAATAAACTCTACATGGTGAATCCTTGATCTCTGGACATAAATAGGAATAAACAAAATCTGCAGTTTTTGTCAAAAGCATTTCCTTTCAAACATTATTGGCATAAATGTCTTTCCATATGTCTGAGATGAGCTCTTAACAGCTGCTGTGCTTCACTTCAGGATGTAATTTGAAAAGAAAATACAGCACGTTTCATTTTGGGAGGAAAAAACGTTTTAGTCAATTGTAGTTTCTTCTCTGTATTACAACGTTTGGAAAGAGGTGTCATTTTATTTAAAGCGGCAATTCATTTTGAAGTTATTAATTCCGACCGGACTCTGTCTCAGCCGCGCAGCGTTTCGAGTTGTGTGAACGGAACGTAGGGCGATTCTCTTTTCTTGACAGCAACAAGACAAGAGTCCCAGTTAGTGACTTTAATCCACACAAAAGTGACTGACGATATTTTAATTACTTTGAGAGGGGTTAAGAAGCGGACTTGCCGAAGAGCAGTGAATCAAAGAACCAAAGAGCTACTGGATCGAAGCAATGCTTCAGTGGTTCATGGTTTCAAAGTGGAGCCGCGCTGCAGAAACGGTTGATTACTGACCATTGAACACTGAATATCCGACTTTATTTGTACGTCGTATGACTCTGAAACTCGGAAAAAATCCGTATAATTTACGGACTATAGGTTGACATGAAAACCACCGAAAAGCTGTGTTCACCGCGGGGACACATTCGGCACTATTCAGGATTATTCATGATTTTTTTTTTACCGATGACGAACGATGCGTAAATAACATTTGACCGATGCAGCTGCATCTGTCCAAACCAGTCTGGATCCGGGCCTGACCCTGTAGAACTTTGTACCGAAAATGTCAACTCAAAGGTTTGGCGTCTTTCTGCATTTTGTTTTGTTGTGCATTGCATAGCCTGTACTTTTCTAGATCCTCGTGTCATTTTCTGTGTGAACTCAGCTATCAGCAGGAAGCAGCAGCATAAACTCGCTCCCGACTGACGCTTTCAAAATAAAAGGCAACAAACAGTCATAAAAGGCAAAAAAAAAAAAAAACACAGCATTAAGAGGAGGAACAAAATTGTCGGCGATAATGACCTCAATAATTAACGCAACGTTAGCGCGTTAATGTTGCCCAGCCCTAATATATATATATATATATATATATATATATATATATATATATATATATATATATATATATACATGCATGTATGTATGTATGTATGTGTGTGTGTGTGTGTCACGTGAACAGCTTGTAGTTTAAATTCCATGCCGTACTTTTGTTTCTGATCACATTTACAAAACACAATGATCTGAACTATTTTAGCCTCTCACAACTGACCTGCAGTATCTTCACAGCCCACCAGGTGGCTGCAGCCAAACTCTGGAAACAATATTAAATAACTATTGTAGAAAGGTTTTCTACCACTGTTCATGTGGTTCAGTTCCAGCAGCTATGTCATGCGTAACTCACAGCATTGAGGAGCAAAACGAAATCTAAATATGTTCTGGAAGACAAACGCAAGGTAACCAGTTGTTTCAGAGCAAACCAAAACAAAATGTTTCGGAGCTGGAGACCCCTGTTAAAAGATATGCAATTAGTATGCATGTTGATCTTGTTTCTGCACTGTTTGATTCCAGCCTGACATGAGTTGACAGGATGGTTTTTATATTTATTTTATTTATTGCATTTTGTTTTTGTTTGTTTACTTTGACACTCCTTGTCATGGGTGGCTGTGATTTAACGCTCACTAAACAATCATACTGGCAGCAGGAGATGTGATTTGGGACTTGGCAGTGACACACAATGCGTTTGTGAGCGGGTGAGGAATCAGCTTACAAATGTTGGTTGCTGTGAGGTAAATACAAGCCAACCAGTTGTTTTGAGGACCCAGTAGGCATACAACACCAGCAACAAAGTTGGGAGTTCACGCTTAGTCTAGCGACATTTAGGCACCGCTGCACATGAGGACTCAGAATATAACAACGGTCTATTAGGTCACCAAAAGGCAGGTTTTACACTAACACCTTCCTGACAAAAAAAATCAAGGCCAGATGCAAGCTATAAAATTTACCATATTCAAAAATCTATTTTTAGAAGAACATCTCTTTGCTTTGTTGTTCTTCCTCCTAGCAGCAAGTCCCTGTCTGTTCCTCTGTGTCCTGTTTGCACTCGGGGCAGTGTGTTTGAGTGTGTCACGGCAGGGTGACGACCGACACAATGAGCAGAGTTTTAAAAACATATTTAAAATCATATTTTTAAACTTTTCTTTTCTTTCAAAGTCTACTCTGAGTGTCTCTGTGAGTGTCCTCACTGCGGTTAAACTAAAAATACAGCTGCAAGGCCCGTGATGCATAACAACACTACCATTTTAAAATGTTTTTGTGAGGACAACATAATGTAAAATGCACTCATAAAACCTTACCTCTGTCAGGCTGCACTTTTGACATAAATACATAAATTCTTAATTGTTCCTGCTCAGAAATGCCAAACCAGTGGCGCACCCAGTTGTTAAGAGGGTGCTGTGTTCCCACTTTTGAAGACATTTTTAACCAAGGCCAAAATATGGCCATCAGGTATTGCAAAGGCCTTGCGTCCATTCATCTGTCCGTCTGTTACATCCAGTTCTATTACTGCCAGGGTCTTCAAAATTCACAGGGAACATTCTTGGGACACACACCTTTAACAAGTTTAAACATGGGTAACCTTGACCTATTTTAAGAAGTATTTTAAGAGGTTAAATTGTCACATTTTGTTTCAATCTGTTCAGTTTGTTTTTAAGTGGCAGCGGTGACAGCCAATCAGAGTGGAGCTGCACCGTGACGTCAGTGGCTGGTCTCTCCAAAACCACTTTGTTTTGTGAGTTGTTTATATACATGTATATTATGTAACAGCTAGCGAGAAATAAACACTTTTAAAACTGAAAACACTGTTTTTGGAACCTGATTACACCTCTGGAGTCATTTACAAGACATTTTGCGGACGTTATCGTGCACACTAACCTCCGCTAACTCAAAGCTAACTTCCTATGGTGTTAAATTTGTCTCCACAGAGGGTGATCTACAAATATTCCTTGATTTGCACAACTTCCGCTTGTTAGATAAATTATATTGTCAAAGCCATGTTTATCGTTTATTATCATCTATTAACATCTGCTCATTTGCAAATTGTTCTTTCTGTATGTTAAGAATCTGCAAACTGTTTTCTTTCAGATATTCACAGCTGCAGCCTGTTTATAGTTTTTAGCAAGCTTCAGCAAAAACCACTCACTCTGTACCTAAAAATCAGGATGATTCAGTTGTTTGCAAATGTATCTACACATGACACATGAATGATTCAGTTGATTACAAATGTATCTGCACAAACATGTTGTGACGATGGACTCAACTCACTCCTCTTATCTTTTGTTTTCTTTACTCAATAAAAGGGCCATGCAATGAGGGGACATCAGAGAACTGCACAAGGCTGTCAGGCTCTGTGTGTCTCTCCTATGCAAAGCCCACTAAAGACATGTCGGCTCTCTGTCTGGCTCTTTTCTTGTATGTCTAGCCGAGAACAAACCTGACATATTTTAACAAACTTTGTTAAGTAAACGATTATTTATTTTCTAATTTAACAGGGTCAAATTAGAAAAAACAGTTACAGGGTGACTGTAAAAGACGGACAGCGTCACGTCAGTCTGACAGGGTCAGAATAAAAAGTCCACTATACGACCAAACAGTTACAGGGTGACTGCAAAAAACATGACAGGGCCATGACAGAATAAAAAAGTCCACTATACGACCAAAGACGTAACAGGGTTACGCCAGAAACATCAAAGTCCACTATATGACCAAATTAACATCAAAAGACCACTATAAGATCAAAGTACTATCAAAATGCCATCAACGTAACATCAAAAGACATCTAACAGTGTGAAAAGTAATAGTGATCAAATTTACGCAGGATTTTACAACAGGATGCGACAGAATACAGCTGTCTAAATGAATGAATGTGATTTGAATGACTGTATGGACGGAATGACGAACAATTCCAGGGGACAAAAATGAAGAGTCTCTGTAAATTGAGAAATCATTCATACGCACCACACCTGTTTGTGTTGAACGACGTGACTGAAAAGAGGCACTAGGCAAGGTCACCCACCTCCTCCAGGAGGTTGAAGTGGTTGACACTTTTCAGTCAAACTGTTGACCAAACAGTAAATAAGGGAAAAATAAATTGTCTGTTTAGGATTCCCTAGGAATCGAACCAACAGACGACCAAAATGGGGAATACACAATCGTGTTGCTATTGTTGCACAAAAAACAATTCACCTGAAGGTGATGTCAAATTTATGATAAAATGCGATCCAGAAGGACAGAAATATGTGGAAAAATGGAAGAGAAAACACGACTTCAAGGGCAAACTGATTGTGTCGGACACTATCAGACAAAATAACTGAGAAAAAGACCGAAAATTCATAGAATTTAATATACTAATCTAATACCGCTCTTGTTAAAAGCTCATGTACACACACACGCAAGGTCTCCTGCAATTTCCTCAAAATAGTTCAGTTGACCCAGTTTATCAGGTTTCACAGTTACGCCAAGCCAAGCATGTGGTGTTTTTCGATAGCAATCAGTAAGTATTAAACTTAAACCACATTTGCTCGACAAGCTGTCCTGTTTATACTGTATATGAAGAATGCTCCGAAAATAGTTCCAGATCAAAATACCCAGGCTGAAGCTCTCTGCATTAAATTATTTCTATTATTCCACAGGTCCTTCATTCTACCATCAACCAGACTGTATAATGTGCACTGCAACCATACAAACCCACTCCACTGACGCTGTTACTCGAACTTGTGCAATAGGTACATGTGCAATAATCTGTTACAATTTCATGTTAAGTGTCACATTTTGTAATCATTTTATTTTTTTAAGTGCCTTTTTACCTCTGTCTTTGGGAGCTGCTGTAACAGTAAACTTTCCCTACTGTGGGATTAATAAAGTTTATCTTTATCTTTATTACAAAAGAAACACTATCCACTACAGCTGGGTATCGATTCACATTTCAAGAATCAATTTGATTCTGATTCTTAAGATTCAGAATTGATTATTTTGATTTGATTCCATCCGATCCAATATTAATTTCGGTTAGTGTTATTTAAACCGTTTTTGAGCTGTTACCTAGATTGTCTAGTTATACAACATAATACTAATATTAAACTGACATTTGACAGCAAATTAATGAAGTATTGGCAGTTGATGCTTATAGACTGACGGCACAGACCAATCCCCCTCCCAGAATGATAGAGTAGTATTTTTATTTTACAAACATACTGAAGGGCAGAATTACTGAACAGATCCAGGGCAGCCAAAAGAGGGCACCAGAGGTACTTGGTTCATTGACCCTGACACAGGTGCATTTCTACACGCTTCCATTGTTTTGGCCTGATGCCTCCTTTCTTTTGGGTTTAAATAAGGCTGTAACAAAGATTTGTTGCCATTTTTTCAACCAGCATCTGTCAGCTAGTTCCTGACTTTCATATGCCGTGCTCTGATTGGCTAGCTGTTGGCAGTAAGCTCTAACGCTATTGGTCAGTGGGAACCGATCCAATATAACTTTTGGTCATAGCCTTTTTGGATCTGTTTGGATCCAACATAACTTTCTGGTGCCAAGCATGACAAAATAGTGGAGAACATACATATATATATATATATATATATATATATATATATATATATAAGCCAAAAGCTGCAGTCACCTTGTGGTTGTTCCGTTTCAACTGCCACTCTGCTGAATCCACAGAGACTGGCTCGAGAAATCTGCTGCAAGAATTTCTTATCTAAGAGAATTGTAGTTGGATACAAAGGACACAACTCGCATGAGGAGGGGTAGAAGCAAAGGGCTCAAAGAGGTACAACTCCACATTTACACACAATAACACAACAGGAGACACGAGTGGCACAATGGAAAGTTTTTCTTTTACCTTGTATATTTTTGCAGTTGGTTGCACTCCCGTCAGCGGTAACCTTTAAGAAAATCTACAAGAAAAGCACATTTCTTTATTGACAGGAGCCAAATGACAGCTGCTGCAACAGTTGCTTGTGCTGCTCAAACTGCCAGAAACTGATTCAAGAAAGCTCACCTTCATGGCTGAATGGCAGTTTACACTGTTAGAGTGTGTTTGGTTGCCTGTGGGTGAGTGGTTTGCTGATGTCTGCGTTGTGAACAGCCTGTGATGGTGGTGGGGTTATTGTACCACCAGGCAATGAAAACAGCTGCATTTTACTGATGGCAACTTGAATGTACAGAGATGTTATGATGAGATTCTGAGGTCCACTGTCATGCCATTCAAATTATTCAGAGTATATGTACAACTTTATATTAGTTGTACATATACTCTGAATAATTTACTGTTAAATTTCACTATCTTTTATTTGGCTAAAAATTACTTGCACCACAGAAAGCACCTTTTTGGAGTTGTACTCAAATCTCATTATAATGCAAATTACAATGACAATAAAGACAATTCTGATTCTGATTCTGCTGCCATCATCTCATATTGCAATGTGAGAAGCATGACAATGTTGATATGTCACATAATTTGCATGTCTACGATGGTTTGGATTGATGTGTATGACAGCTTCTGCCAATTCCTGCCAATATCCAGCAACATCACACAGTCACTGAAGAGGTACAGATCAACAGATCACACAGGCCACAATCAATAATCTGATCAACGCTACAGTGCATCCAGAAAGTATACGCAGCACTTCACTTTTTCCACATTTTGCTATGTTACAGCCTTATTCCAAAATAGAGTGAATTAATTATTTTCCCCTCAAAATTCTATTCACTACACCCCATAATGACAACATGAAAGTTTTTATTTTTTATTTTATTTTATTTTTTGCAAATTTCTTTAAAATAAAAACTAAGAAATCACATGTACATAAGTGTTCACAGTCTTTGCTCAATATTTTGTTGATGCACCTTTGGCAGCAATTAAGTCTTACTGAATATGATGCCACAAGCTTGGAGTACGTATCTTTGGGCAGTTTTGCCAATTCCTCTTTGACAAAATCGTGATGACACCAGGCCTGATTGGTGGACTGCTGTAGAGATGGCTGTCCTTCTGGAAGGTTCTCCTCTTTTTACAGAAGAATGCTGGAGCTCTGACAGAGTGACCATCGGGTTCTCAGTCATTTCCCTAGATATGTAGATAAATACTTAATTAATCCCAAAGGAAATTATGTGGCGGTCTGTGGCCGCCATATAATTTCAATAATTATGTGGCCATTCACACAAATAAAAGCACACATACTAAATACAGCACAATTAAAATCAAAGTAAAAGTAAAAGGAGTGTAAGGCACTACATGGGACATTTCTGGCTCACATATCATCTCCTGGCTGAAGTGGCTGCATTATACAGCCTGATGGCACAAGGGACAAAAAAGTTCTTCAGTCTCTCAGTGGAGCATCTCAGTGAGAGGAATCTGTTGCGTGCGGAGCTTCTCTGGTGGGAGAAAACCGAGTTCAAGGGGTGGTTCTGATTGGACAGGAACACCCTGATCTTGGAGAGTGTCCTGTGCTCCACCACCTTCTCCACAAAGTCCAGACACAATCCAAGGCCCTTCACCAACAACTGCTCAGTTTAGATGTGTGGCCAGCTCTAGGAAGAGTCCTGGTGGATCCAAACTTGTTCTATTTCCATTTGATGCACTGTGCTCATTGAGACCTTCAAAGCACCAGAAATGTTTCTGTACCCTTCTCCAGATTTATGCCTCAAGATAATCCTGTCTACAGACAATCCCTTTGACTTCATGCTTGGTTTGTGCTCTGTCCCAACTGTCCCAACTTGGTTTGTCCCAACTGTGGGGTCTTATAGGTAGATAGGTGTGTGCCTTTCCACATCGTGTCCAATCAACTGAATTGACCCCAGGTAAGCTGTAGAAACATCTCAAGGATGATCAGTGGAAACAGGATGCACCTAAGTGTGGCAAAAGATGTGAATACATATGTACATGTGATTTCTTAGGTTTTTGTTTTTTAATAAATTTGCAAAAATCAAAAAAAAAAATAAATAAAAAAAAAAAAAATATATATATATATATATATATATATATATATATATACACGAGGGCTGTCAATAAAGTAACGGTCCTTTTTATTTTTTTCAAAAACTATATGGATTTCATTCATATGTTTTTACGTCAGACATGCTTGAACCCTCGTGCGCATGTGTGAGTTTTTCCACGCCTGTCGGTGACGTCATTCGCCTGTGAGCACTCCTTGTGGGAGGAGTCGTCCAGCCCCTCGTCGGAATTCCTTTGTCTGAGAAGTTGCTGAGAGACTGGCGCTTTGTTTGATCAAAATTTTTTCTAAACCTGTGAGACACATCGAAGTGGACACGGTTCGAAAAATTAAGCTGGTTTTCAGTGAAAATTTTAACGGCTGATGAGAGATTTTGAGGTGATTCTGTCGCTTTAAGTACTTCCCACGGTGCGAGACGTCGCGCAGCGCTCTCAGGCGTCGTCGTCAGCCTGTTCAAGCTGAAAACCTCCACATTTCAGGTTCTATTGATCCAGGACGTCGTGAGAGAACAGAGAAGTTTCAGAAGAAGTCGGTTTCAGCATTTTATCTGGATATTCCACTGTTAAAGGAGATTTTTTTAATGAAAGACGTGCGGATGGGTCCGCGCGTCGGGACGCAGCCGCCGCGACGCTCCACCACAGGAAAAACACCTCCGTTGGAAACCTTAACGGGCAAGTTGGAACATGCCCAAGCTGTTAAACAATTTCTCAGTTACTCACTTGTTGAAAGCCATCAAAAGCCGCCTGGATTTTACAAATGGTTATCAACACGGAGGTGTTTTTCCTGTGCCGCCGCACCGCGTCGGCTGCGTCCTGACGCGCGGACCCGTCCGCACGTCTTTCATTAAAAAAATCTCCTTTAACAGTGGAATATCCGGATAAAATGCTGAAACCGACTTCTTCTGAAACTTCTCTGTTCTCTCACGACGTCCTGGATCACCGACAGGCGTGGAAAAACCCACGCATGCGCACAAGGGTTCAAGCATGTCTGACGTAAAAACATATGAATGAAATCCATATAGTTTTTGAAAAAAATAAAAAGGACCATTACTTTATTGACAGCCCTCGTATATATATATACACTCAACAAAAATATAAACGCAACACTTTTGGTTTTGCTTCCATTTTGTATGAGATGAACTCAAAGATCTAAAACTTTTTCCACATTCGCAATATCACCATTTCCCTCAAATATTGTTCACAAACCAGTCTAAATCTGTGATAGTGAGCACTTCTCCTTTGCTGAGATAATCCATCCCACCTCACAGGTGTGTCATATATACCAAGATGCTGATTAGACACCATGATTAGTGCACAGGTGTGCCTTAGACTGCCCACAATAAAAGACCACTCTGAAAGGTGCAGTTTTGTTTTATTGGGGGGGATACCAGTCAGTATCTGGTGTGACCACCATTTGCCTCATGCAGTGCAACACATCTCCTTCGCATAGAGTTGATCAGGTTGTCAATTGTGGTCTGTGGAATGTTGGTCCACTCCTCTTCAATGGCTGTGCGAAGTTGCTGGATATTGGCAGGAACTGGTACACGCTGTCATATACACCAGTCCAGAGCATCCCAAACATGCTCAATGGGTGACATGGCCGGCGAGTATGCCGGCCATGCAAGAACTGGGACATTTTCAGCTTCCAAGAATTGTGTACAGATCCTTGCAACATGGGGCCATGCATTATCCTGCTGCAACATGAGATGATGTTCTTGGATGTATGGCACAACAATGGGCCTCAGGATCTCGTCACAGTATCTCTGTGCATTCAAAATGCCATCAATAAAATACACCTGTGTTCTTCGTCCATAACAGACGCCTGCCCATACCATAACCCCACCGCCACCATGGGCCACTCGATCCACAACATTGACATCAGAAAACCGCTCACCCACACAACGCCACACACGCTGTCTGCCATCTGCCCTGAACAGTGTGAACCGGGATTCATCCATGAAGAGAACACCTCTCCAACGTGCCAAACGCCAGCGAATGTGAGCACTTGCCCACTCAAGTCGGTTACGACGACGAACTGGAGTCAGGTCGAGACCCCGATGAGGACGACGAGCATGCAGATGAGCTTCCCTGAGACGGTTTCTGACAGTTTGTGCAGAAATTCTTTGGTTATGCAAACCGATTGTTTCAGCAGCTGTCCAAGTGGCTGGTCTCAGACGATCTTGGAGGTGAACATGCTGGATGTGCAGGTCCTGGGCTGGTGTGGTTACACGTGGTCTGAGGCTGGTTGGATGCACTGCCAAATTCTCTGAAACGCCTTTGGAGACGGCTTATGGTAGAGAAATGAACATTCACTACACGAGCAACAGCTCTGGTTGACATTCCTGCAGTCAGCATGCCAATTGCACGCTCCCTCAAATCTTGTGACATCTGTGGCATTGTGCTGTGTGATAAAACTGCACCTTTCAGAGTGGCCTTTTATTGTGGGCAGTCTAAGGCACACCTGTGCACTAATCATGGTGTCTAATCAGCATCTTGGTATGGCACACCTGTGAGGTGGGATGGATTATCTCAGCAAAGGAGAAGTGCTCATTATCACAGATTTCGACTGGTTTGTGAACAATATTTGAGGGAAATGGTGATACTGTGTATGTGGAAAAAGTTTTAGATCTTTGAGTTCATCTCATACAAAATGGGAGCAAAACCAAAAGTGTTGCGTTTATATTTTTGTTGAGTATATATATATATATATATCCTTTTCTGACACTGTCATTATTGGGCATTGTGAGTAGAATTTTGAGGGGACAGTTAATTTACTCCATTTTGGAATAAGGCTGCAACATAACAAAATGTGGAAAAAGTGAAGCACTGTGAAAACTTTCCGGATGCACTGCATAAAAAGATGTGACAGATTGTGCAAGGAAAATGGTGGTGACTCCAGATAGCAATTGGAATTCTGCCCTCGTCCGCCTTCCCCCAAATAAAAAAATAAATAAATCTCCTCCTCCTTCTCCTAGATCTGCTGTACATTTCTGAGTGGCCTTTTTGTTGTGACATCTGTGCAATAATCATGCTGTTTAGGCAGCATCTTTTGATATTCCACATCTGTAAGATAGATGCATTATCCTGGTCAAGGTGAAGTGCTCACAAACATACATTTTACCAAGTTTGTAAACACAATTCAAGGAAAACAAACCTTTTTAATTCATAGAATTCTTAGATCTTTTACTTCAACCCATGAAAAATCTGAACAACAAGAAAAATGTAGCATTTATACTTTTGTTGATTGTAAGTAAGCCAGTCTCCCATTGTTGATTTCCAGCCCCAATTGATGTCCTGATTCCAAAAATGAGGAAATCTTAGCCGATGGATGACAGCAGCAGGCTAAAGATGAATGTCATACTATATACCCCAGATTAGTTCCAATTACAAGTGACCTTGGATGTAGCCCCATTGCTTTTGGGCATGCTCACAATGGTACTGTGTGCAGTCTACGCATGCCACTACACGCCACTACAAAAACTACAATGCATCTGTTACATCTGAAAACTGCCTTCTCTTAAAGAATGTGACATGCCTTTCATGGGATTATGGATGTATATTATATTTGCATAGGAGATTTAAAGAGGTCAGCAAACATTGAACGCAACTTTGAATAATAAAGGATTATTAACCGAGCAAGTGGGTATAATAATTTGTTTATTATATGGCTATATATACAAGTATATATAAACATGCAAATTTACAGTATCACCTGAATATGAAAGCTGCTGATGGTTTTAGGCTTGTTGTCAGACCTTTTTCACTTCACCTCCATGAAGAACTTGCTAACAGATGGTCCGGTTGTTAGCTGGTAAGCTTTCAATCTGTGTGTTTTTTTTTTTTTTTATGTTTTTTTTTATTAAGAACTACAGGAAACGTCTGACCTCTGTAAATGCAAACAAAGGTTTCTGTACCAAATATTAAATAATGTTTTTCTATTGTATCAAATACTTATTTCATGCAATAAAATTATTTAAAAATCATACAATATGATTTTCTGAATTTTTTAGATTCCGTCTCTCACAGTTGAAAATTACAAACCTCTAAATTCTTTGTAGGTGTGAAAATGTAAAAAATCAACAGTGGATCAAATACTTATTTGCCTCCCTCTATTTTTTTTTTTTTTTTTTAAACAGCAGCAAGAAAATCACGCAATCAGCGCAGCCACAGCACACGGGTCAGTTTATGTGGTTAAAACAGCCTCGTTAAAGTTTCATCCTGCTGAATGAGACATGGAGGTAAAGTACACTTTAAATACTTTATCATACCAAAGTTAACTTGCTTTAATATCTGTCACTGTTTTATCAAATGTGGGAGTTTGTGCATTTACCGTGTTTGGCTTTAATGATCGTTAATTAATTAATTAAGAGCTTCACTGAGCTTGACAGGCTTAAAACTGTTTAAAAATGTTTCATTCATGACACTTTTCATTCAGTCAATGGGCAGATTTAAAAATGAAATGGTATTGGAGTCAATAACATAATTATTAAAGGGGTCATATTGTGCAAAATCTCCTTTTACATAATATCTCCAAAGTCCCACAGTTCTATGAATGTTTTCACAGATGTTCTCCTGATTTAAGATGAATTTATGTCACAGTTTGTTTAACACCTCTGTGACATATGCAATAGAAATAATTATTCCTGAGAATATTTTAAACATGTTTAAAACTCACAGTTCTCTACAAAACACTATTCTTACCACTGACAACATCCTATTTCAGGCCCTGATTAGGCATCCGGTGACCCCCCCCAATCGCAGACAGTCTATAATGGGATTCAAGCTGTAAACTGGTTAGCATTCATGATAAAGGCTTAAGAAGCTAATGTTTATTTTTAAAAAAATATTTTCCATAACCTCTAACCCTGACATTATTTTCAATGTACCTCCTCCAGTGATGTGTCAGACACGCCAAAGCTGCTGAGGCCAATGTCCATCAGTGTTTCCTCCAGCTCCCTGAAGAGGCTGGCATAGGCTCTAGGCTGGAAGTCATGGTTTGGCAGCAAGAAAGTCAGTTCCTGACCAATAGCCTCAATCAAACGGGCCTGTGGCACATGGTGATGGACCAGTGCTGTGATCCTTTCCAAGTTACCTGCAGATAAATGGGAGAGGTTAAATTTGAATTACTTCACATTTTATCAAAACCTTCCTTGCTTGTTTAAAATCCCCATCATAGATAGCAAGAATGTGGAGGAACCATGCCCAACATGGACAACATTGCCATATTGCCATAATCCGATGGAGTCGGGAGAAAAGAGGCGTGGTCAGCAGTGTCAGAATGCATCCAGATTACCTTGTCCACACCTGCACAATGGCATCCAAAGAGCATGTAGACAACAGACAGCTGTCAGACGGCCATAAAAGGTGCTGAAGACTGCCTGATGTCCAAATGGCTGGATGGAAAACACAGGACCGGAGTGGGAGGCAGTGCTGTGTTCCTCACACGCACGTGCGCACAAGTGCGCAGCACACGTGTGTTTATGGCTCACGTGTGCCCCTCGCACAAGCATGGGACTGAAATTATCACTCAGTCTTGTGTCTGTGTGTGTGTGTGTGTGTGTGTGTGTGTGTGTGTGTGTGTGTGTGTGTGTGTGTGTGTGTGTGTGTGTGTGTGTGTGTGTATGCATAACGCTGCATGAGCCACTAAGTGCGCACGTGGGGTGTGCGTGCACAGGGTGCATGTGCATGTGAGCGTGCCACTGGACAGCATCACTGAAAGTTTGCTGGGAGTGGGCCAAGCAGTCCCATGCATCACACAGAGCTTTTCCATGGAACTTTAATTTCTTTTCTTGTGTGTGTTTTTGCTCACTTCAGCAGCACAACACAACTCTGGAAACCACGATGGTTGGATTAGCACATTTTTGATTTTGGGTGAGAGGATTTTAACCACAGGCTGCCGGTTTCAGCTCCACATCCATGACTGCACTGTGAAACACTCCTGTTTACTCATGTTTATTAATGCTGTCACAACCTGGCACTACAGTTCCATGTCATATCTCCTACAGAGTTAGAAGATGATCATATAGTTCAGCTGTGAGATCCGTTCAGCTCAAAGCCTGACGCGTGCAATGCGGTGCTACTGCGCACCGTGGAGAGGGGCCGCTGCCTGTGTTAGTAGTTCACATTATTAATAGTTAATAGTTCACATTATTTATGTCACCCATGGGAAGGAATGGACAAATATCTGCACTGTAAGATCTATTGTGGATATAACAACCTGTTCAGATTTGCGGCGGCGTGCACACAGTAGCGCACGGTGCTTTCGGTTTGATAACCGCTGTTCACATTCACTGTACATGACAATAATTCATAATTATTATTATGATGAAGTGTGCCACATACATTTCAACAGTTCCTTTGTGCTCCGGGGGGAGGGGGGTGGACATTATTATGCGTGGCCAGTGAAGGTCATATCGGCGGGCTTTGCTGTGCCAGATCTACCTCGAGGTTCCCTTGTATGCGCTCAAATCATTTCAGATCCCATTTTGCCTCCATCGGAATATGTAAATTGCAGTCAGATGGTCCTCAGATTGCACATGGACCACCACTAGATAGGTGTCCCATCTTGATGGCACCTGGAGGGTTTTGAACATGTGCATCACACTCGGGGCCGCCGGCCAATTTTGACCAACTGTGTGGACTCTCGCAGATGGCTGTCAGAACGTTTTGGAACTGAAATCTGACATTTTTCGGATGTGCGCCGATTCGTCATTCTGATGCCATTCTGCATGATTCTGGCTATGTGTGACGGGGTATGAAGGAGGCACATCAGCCACTTTTTCAGTATATTAGTCAAAGGATGTCTGGGTGATGCATGCTTTAAAAAAAATCTGCAGATCTCTAAGAAACAATCTGTGTCTGTTGCTTGTTATCACGAAGTTTAGTGGACAGTGATTTGTTGATAAAAATGGCCTGTCTCTCATTTTTTTTCAAAATTCTTTAAAAGTGATCTACTGTATGTCTGATCCTTGATCTGGATCTGTCCCAAGTCTACAAGCGTCTGTTGCAAAAATGGCCAGACATTTTCACCCATTTTTAATGACAGTGCAGGTAATGACCGCACGCCCTGGTTCACAGCTAAACAGCTCACAATAAAGTCATGGCAGAGGTTCCTTTTCTACAGGTGGCTATCCACTGTCTTTCTCACTCTGACTGTTGGACTCTTGTCCTCTAATTTCTCAATTTCACCAGGTTCTGGCTCATGGACAGAGTTGTCTGAACATGAAACAACGGAAAAATAGACCGGTATTGTGAGTGGTTGAATTTGCTCAGGTGATCCTAGTGCAAGGCATAAGCAATATCTCAAGGGTGCTATAGAACTTCAGCAGGCTATAGGACTGAATCAATCAAAGGATGTCTGTTATTGTGAGAAATGTCACAAACAAATGTCAATTTTATGGTGGGGTTATGGTGGAGTTAGTGAAATTTGTGTCTGCTAATAAAATCCCCTCAAACAATATGATATAGCTACCTATGGTGCAAAATCACATTGGGTAACAGATACAATACGTGGTATGAGTACAGGTAGGTGTGTAGGCATCAAGTATAGTAAGCGGTCTGACTACATTCGAGAGAATAACTATGTACTGTTGACCAAAATGAGAGAAAGATTAGAATCTATTTTGTTGTGATTATTATCGAACAGCCTTAAAGCACAGTTCAGTAGACGAGTGTGTTCACATTATAATAGTGGAGTTAATGAATCGTGGCCTCACCGTCCATATGTCTGTCCGATGTCTTTCCGTCATCCTGGTTCTCTTTGAATTTTGAGCACTTTGAGCATTTACACAAGCAACTCTGAGTACAGTCACAGCTGACCTGCAGGGCCACATGTTACAAAAACAATGTACATTTTTTAAAATTATTATTTAAAATTGGTTTCACAACCATCCTAACCCCAATTAATATCACAGTATTTTTTTACATGCAACAATGGGACCATGTTAAATGTTTAGCTTAAATAAGATGCTATGATATCTGGTTCCTACCACTCTCGTGGTAGACCTACTAAAATAAATACTATTATTTATATTATATGTCATTTATGGTACAATTGCTCAGTAATGCACTTGTTTGGAATTTAGAGCCCAGTCCCACTGGGGAGAGGATTAATTGTGCATGAATTGAGTACACAAATTACGGGCATTCGTTGTCATCCGCAACAAAAATGGCCAAAAATGACAAATGTCCCAGTATGAATTACGGATATATTAATAATATATAGCGAATATATAATGAACAATCACGGTTGTAATGCATGTAGTGATGAAACTGATCCGACACATTGAGATTATCACGGCAGTATTACGGGTGTATTATGAATGCATCATGGACATGTTGCGCGTGAACGGCATCTACATTGCGGTCGTGAAAGAAGCACACTTGGGCCGTCGGCGTCACTATTCACACCAACAATACAGGCTCTGGAGCATTTGCTGGACTTGGACAAGTTGATTGGAGTGAACAAGCCGTGAACAGGGTGAGTGGTGACGTCAGCGGATCGCATCAGAACACAGCTCGTCTGAACAATTGTAACAAGAAGTTAAATCTGTTATAAACATAGGAATAAATACTATAACAGCTGCAGACAAGAAGGAAAAACACACAGCTGTTTTATCAAGCCTTGACAATGTAAACAAGTCAAATACGAGGGTAGGCTGAAAAGTTCTAAGGCTGACTATGATGCAGTTGTCGAATTGAACAAATTCAGGGTTAGTTTTCTACATAGTCTCCCTGTAACTCCACACACTTCTTCCAGCGGTGCTTGAGTGCTTCGATTCCCTTGGCATAGAAGCTTTCATCTTGAGAGTCAAAATAGTCCTCAACGGCAGCCATCACCTCATCATTGCTCCGATAGTGCTTCCCAGCCAATTTTTTTTTCAGGTTTGGGAACAGATGAAAGTCCGAGGTTGCCAAGTCAGGGGAGTATGGCGGGTGATCTACCAGTTCGAATCCACACTCGTGGATAGTGGCCATGGCCACTGTTGACTTGTGAGCTGGGGCATTGTCTTGATGGAACAGCACCCCTTTCGTCAGCTTTCCTGGTCGCTTCTTTTTGATAGCCTTGCGTAACTGTCTCAGTAGGTTAGAATAGTACTGTCCATTTATGGTTTGTCCCTTTTCAAGATAGTCCATGAACACAATGCCGTTGGCATCCCAGAAAACTGAAACCATGACCTTCCCCGCAGACGAGACGACCTTGGCCTTCTTTGGAGGTGGTGACCTTGGGTGTTTCCACTGCATTGATTGTTTTTTTGTCTCTGGTTCAAAGTGTTGAACCCAACACTCATCCTGGGTAAGAAAACGTTCCATGTAATTGGCTGGATCCTCTTCAAATTGCGCCAAGTTTGCCTTCGACATGACTAGCCTGGTGCGTTTCTGATCAGGCGTCAGAAGACGTGGCACCCACCGAGCTGACACCTTTGACATTCCAAGTTCTTCATGCAGAATGTGTTCAATTCTCTCACAGGATATTCCCGCAGCATCTGCTAGCTGATTAATCATCGATCGTCTGTCGTCCATCACCATTTCATGAACAAGGTCAATGTTTTTCTGGGTTGTGGCTGTTGCAGGCCGCCCAGACCTTGGGTCATCTTCAAGGCTCTCTCTGCCCCTCTTAAATTCAGCTGCCCACTTCTGCACTGTAGATATGGAAGGAGCTTCATCCCCTTATGTAGCAACCATATCCGCATGAATGTCCTTGGGCTTTAACCCCTTCTTATGCAGGTACTTAATCACACCGTGATGCCAGATTTTGTCCATTTTTGCTGTTTCCCTCTACCATGAACTTTCAAACTTGGCTATGAACCACAAACTACCTCACAACCTGGAAGAAAATAACACAGTTAGTCATCAGAAGAGTTGAACGTAATGCATGCCAAGTTTTATTGAAATGGCATTTCTCCTTCTTGGTGAACCTTAGAACTTTTCAGCCTACCCTCGTAATTACCTTTTTAGACGGCTCAAAATGCTTTGAGAGGAAGCTGCAGCTGGGCCATTCGCGTGCGCGGCCCAGCTGCAGCTTCCTCTGTGATTCAGGAGGTAATTAGAGCCGTTTTCAACAGCCAATTTACAGAATAAAATGATTAATCCACCACAAAATAATTATTTTATATACGCAGCATCCAGCGCAGAGCACGTGGCAGCCGGTAGAACAAAGATCGGCGTCCAGCTGTGAACACAGCGCATCTGATTTGCATCTGCCGCAAATCAGATGCAAAGCAGATGTAATAAAAACGCTTTATTCGTGGCCAATCTGTATGCAGTCGCTACAACTTATTTTAGTTTGTGATGTGGACATGATGGGCATGCAAAATATCTGTTTTACACACTGTCCCAGTCTGCTGCCAAGCCGCAAATCCCTGTCAGTTGCGGATATCAGCAGATGACGGTGAATATACAGTGCATATTTGAGTATACGAGGTCTGTCAATAAAGCAACGGTCCTTTTAATTTTTTTCAAAAACTATATGGATTTCATTCATATGTTTTTACGTCAGACATGCTTGAACCCTCGTGCGCATGCATGAGTTTTTCCACGCCTGTCGGTGACGTCATTCGCCTGTGAGCACTCCTTGTGGGAGGAGTCGTCCAGCCCCTCGTCGGAATTCCTTTGTCTGAGAAGTTGCTGAGAGACTGGCGCGTTGTTTGATCAAAATGTTTTCTAAACCTGTGAGACACATCGAAGTGGACACGGTTTGAAAAATTAAGCTGGTTTTCAGTGAAAATTTTAACGGCTGATGAGAGATTTTGAGGTGATTCTGTCGCTTTAAGGACTTCCCACGGTGCGAGACGTCGCTCAGCGCTCTCAGCCGCCGTCGTCAGCCTGTTCAAGCTGAAAACCTCCACATTTCAGGCTCTATTGATCCAGGACGTCGTGAGAGAACAGAGAAGTTTCAGAAGAAGTCGGTTTCAGCATTTTATCCAGATATTCCACTGTTAAAGGAGATTTTTTTAATGAAAGACGTGCGGACGGGTCCGCGCATCAGGACGCAGCCGACGCGGTGCGGCGGCACAGGAAAAACACCTCCGTGTTGATAACCATTTGTAAAATCCAGGCGGCTTTTGATGGCTTTCAGTGGAGTGAGTATATGAGAAATTGTTTAACAGCAGGACATGTTCCAACTTGTCCTTAAGGCTTTCAACAGAGGTGTTTTTCCTGTGGCGTGCGGACCCGTCCGCACGTCTTTCATTAAAAAAATCTCCTTTAACAGTGGAATATCCGGATAAAATGCTGAAACCGACTTCTTCTGAAACTTCTCTGTTCTCTCACGATGTCCTGGATCAATAGAGCCTGAAATGTGGAGGTTTTCAGCTTGAACAGGCTGACGATGGCGGCTGAGAGCGCTGAGCGACGTCTCGCACAGTGGGAAGTCCTTAAAGCGACAGAATCACCTCAAAATCTCTCATCAGCCGTTAAAATTTTCACTGAAAACCAGCTTAATTTTTCGAACCGTGTCCACTTCGATGTGTCTCACAGGTTTAGAAAAAATTTTGATCAAACAACGCGCCAGTCTCTCAGCAACTTCTCAGACAAAGGAATTCCGATGAGGGGCTGGACGACTCCTCCCACAAGGAGTGCTCACAGGCGAATGACGTCACCGACAGGCGTGGAAAAACTCACACATGCGCACGAGGGTTCAAGCATGTCTGACGTAAAAACATATGAATGAAATCCATATAGTTTTTGAAAAAAATAAAAAGGACCGTTACTTTATTGACAGCCCTCGTATATTGAGTATGTATGGAGTATGTAAGGCGGATATCATCCACAGCCAAAATTTTGTGCAGCTCAAAAATCCTGGTAACGGAAAAATGTGCCTCTGCGGATAATTGCGGACGTGTGCGGGTGTCGGCCGACTCATACAAGCATGTTTCACGGATATTGCGGATGTTAAGTGAATATGAGCCAATTTTGTGCGCAATCCATACGCAAATCGCAGGGCCCTTAGTAATTGCACAACTCTTGATTTTTATTTTAATTCAACAGTTATGTCATGAAAGTGAAGTTGAGGTCAACATCATTCAAAATAATGAAAAATAATGTGTCCCACAAAGTAATGCATACTTGTATGCTCATGGCTCATAACACATCTTTTGCAGAAAAAAATATAAATAACAACACTTGTATACTACAACTTCCATTCAAGTGAGAAGGAAGAAGTGGAATGTTGGAATGTTGACTTTTTCCAACTCGGCCATTGGGTATTTATAAGTGTCCAATGTAGTCTGGACATCTGTAAAGTCTTGCTCAAATTTTTCTGTTGTCGCAGTTTAATCCTGCAGTGGATAGTAGGAGTTGCTGATGGTTTGTGGAGCAGAACTGGGTCACTGTCTTACATCCAGATCATAATGTTATTGTGCTTCATGTACAATGCTGTCAGACATGACTAAGGATGGGTATCGAGAACCGGTTCCTTTCGGGTATCGTTAAGAAATGATTCGATCCACCGACATCAATAAGCTTTGTGCTTAACGATTCTGTTATCGGCCCTTCAGAGTGGCCGTTGTTTTGGGGGGTGTTTGTCAGGAAAACGATAATTTCTCCACATTGATTACAGACCCTGCAGCGGGTCCGTAATCAACTTTTCTGCAGCGCGGCTTTGCTTTGAACCTTGAACCAATCAAAGCAGTTGTTTGCAGATTGAAGCAATGCTTCGATCTATTGCTTTGTTTATTCTTTCTTTCTTTCGCTTAATTTTCCCCCACTAAAACCCTAAAGAGCATACGTCTGTGAGTATTATTTACCTTTTCTATGTTAAACCGACCTGTTATGGTCTTCTGAAACAGTTGATAGATGTATTTTATAACTTAAAAACGGGAGCGACGCTAATGCGTTAGCATTTCTATGGCATTTTCAATGTTAAAAGTTAGCATTAAGCAGTTGCATCTGTCATCACGTTCGGGTGCATTTGTTTTCAAATTGTAATATTTCTTAAATTTATTTTTGTTTATATATTAATAATCTAATGATTATTATATACAATATATACTTATATACAATTTTAGAGAATGAGACATAAAGAACCTGAAAAGAAACACAACAGAAAATATAAAAGCAACTAACAATGAACAGAATCGTCCTCCATTCTGTTCACACAGCTCCAAACGTTGCGCGGCTCTCTGACGAGTCAAGTTAGAACGATAGAATACAGTCTGAATGAATAACTTCAAAGCGAAACACCGTTTTGTTTATTTTTATTTATGTCCAGAGATCAAGGATACAGTGACCAATTTCATATTTATTTACTTTAAGACTCAATGAAATACATAGAAAACCTGTAAAGCCTACTTTTAATACAAAATTCACGAGGTATCGATAAGGGAATCGATAAGGAATCAGATCGATAAGCAGAATCGATAATGGCATCGATATCGATAAAATCTTATCAATACCCATCCCTGGACATGACTTACTGTAGTATGTCTCAGAATAAGGTGTTGTCCCATGTGAGGCAGACTTTAAGCCTTTTCCTCACCTTTGTGGTCCTTCCAGTCATGGTTTGTGCAACCCCGACCACTATTGCTACATTGTGTTGCATGCCACTAAAAACTATTTTTTTCTTTGTAACTGCCAAGAAAACCAATCTTGTTTTTTACAGTTGATTTCCAGTAGCTCTTTCATGTGTGTTGGCTATCACAAAAATAGAATTCTGACAGTCAGTTATCAATGTGTAATAAGTCACACTCGATGTGTCACAAATAGACTGCACACAAAACTTTGCAATCCTAAGAGCTCACCTTTGACGTGTTGTATTTCATACGTCGCACAAGAGTGAGGTAGAAACCAGCACCAAAACAGTTTTTGAGGAAAATGGGTGAGCCACAGCAGTAGAGGCGTCCCTGGGAGATGATAGCTACACGATCGCTAAGCAGGTCGGCCTCATCCATGTGGTGGGTGGACATGATCACTGTCCGTCCTGTGAGAGAGGGACAGTGACAAGAACAGAGAGAATTTAAAGTGTGAGAATAAAGCGCGCTATAATGTTTACAGATGAGATTGCATTTTCATACAGATCAGTTTCCATTTTAATAACTGAGGTAATTCTATTCAAGATGATTCTGAGCTGACGACCGCAGTTAAACAAAAGCACCGCGCTCATAGAGCGTAAACCTCAGCCAACACTAGTCTCCAATTCCACAAATGTTTACCTTGGAAAAAAATTCAAGGTCAAAGTCCTGTTAGATGTGACTTTTCATAAGTTAAAATAGATGTGATTAAATGTCAGGAGTATGTATTTACTTCATGGACTTAAAGAATTAATTTTGGTACACGTCAAGGAATTTGATTTTCAACACAATTTAGACCAAATGTGGGCCACACACTTCGGTGGATTCCAGCTTTGCCATGGCAATTTAGCCACAGATTACGTTAGTAATTTGGATGACGGTCAAGGACATTGGGCTCAAATGTCAGGTTGCCATATCCCTTACTGTCTTCATGGGCACCTACTATTAACCAGTTGAAATCAAAACTGCAGTGGTACCTGTACGATATTTGAGCAGTAGGTCCCAAATGGAGCGTCTGGAGTAGGGGTCAACCCCTGATGTGGGTTCATCCAGGATCACTACTTTAGCCCCTCCAACGAATGCCAATGCAACTGACAACTTGCGCTGCATTCCTCCTGAATTAAAAAAAAAATCAAATGGTTTTATGTAATGCATTTGGAGACAAGTCAATTGTGGACATCGGACAAGCAGACAGACCTGACAGGTTTTGAACTAGTTCATGTCTTTTGTGTGGCAGACCCATATCCTGAAGCATGTTCTCCATCTCCTCTTCGGCCTCCGCTATAGGACGGCCCTTCAGCAGGGAGTAAAATAGGATGTGCTCTGCTACAGTCATGCTGAAAGAAAGGACAACAGACATACACTTTCAACTATCAACACCCAACAACAGTGGTCTACAACTCGACAGCTACGAGGAAACCATTTCCAAATCAAACTATGAATTTTTCAAGATGTGCTACATGAATTTTCTGCAGAAAATCACAAAACAAGAGGTGCTGTAAAACTACATCTGATACATCTTTTAATTAATGCATTCTTCTACAAATAATGTATCACTTTAAGAACCATGCATTGATCAACATTTTGTTGTTCCAGCTTCCTCTGAATAAAGCAACATTCATAATTTTCTGCCCATCATTGACAGGGTGCTATTAGCAGCTACTCCCATGTTGTGATCTATAACCAATGCAACCTCATTATGCACGTCAAAGTGCTAGTGATAGGTCAAAATAATGACAAGGGCCACCAGTTTATGATCTGCCCTCAACATACTTTATGTTGCTGACATATAATTTTTATTTTACAATAGCTTTCTACAATATTTTGACTGAACATTGAAGGGTATATGTACTGCTGAAAGAGGATGTTGTGCTGAGGGCACATTCCCAAAGACAGTCGGATGGCGTCCATGTCTGAGCGGATGTCCTTGCCATAAATGGTGGCGGTCCCTGAGGAAGGAGGATACATTCCAGTCAAGATTGACCTGTGAAAGAGAAAGGCAAGTATAAGGACAGACAAGAAATGAAGAGGAGGAAAATATGTAACTATACAGGCAGGTGTAGAACACCTCTCTTGTATTTTGTACATTTAAATTCTAGTTTGTGTTTCTGTGTATATTCTTGCAGAGCCGCAGTGTTACATACATAGTGGTGGTTTTCCCAGCCCCATTGTGGCCCAGAAAGGCAGTGATCTGGCTCTCATAGAAGTTAATGCTCAGGCCGTCCACAGCTGGCTGGAAGCTACCCCCAAAAACCTTGACCAAGTTTTGGATGCAGACACCCTGAACCAGGTCAACTGGATCTGCCTCAAAGAATGGCCGGCCTGCACACAGAAAACACATTAGAACAAGAAGAAGGGCAAAGTAATGGATGAGTAATGTTTAAGAACCTTCCAAATCCTGAAGTAATGGTCAAGAAGTGAGAAACCAATCAACAGAAAAAAAAAAAAAAAAAATCAAGTACTTTAATAATCGAATCATGATCAAAGTAAATTGTCTGGGAAGTGTTGCATTGCTTTGATTTTTCAGATGTGAGGCTCTCCGCATTTTGTCTGATCATCTTAAACTGCTTTCACACTGTTCCACATAATGATGAATACATGGACTTAAACTACTTCAAAAATGTTTAACTTGGATGTAAACTAAATGTTATCCCATTTTAGCTAAACTAAAAATCACAGTTACAAGTATAAACCAGTAGCAAAATGACATAAAAGTTGTAATTTAGCTGCAGTGCTGTGAAAAGGTTTGTGCTCTTTAAGCTTTTGCAAATCTTGATTTTTTTTTTTAATCATTATTATATGATATTGCAACGTTCATCGTGACGTTGAAAAGATGACGAGGAGTTTAAACAAATGGCTCTTTATTCTGCAGCAAAATAATTGTTACTATCGGCCGTAACCACGCCAGCGACACTGCAACACTCACAGCTCAGCTCAGAACAACTCCTCGGTCTTTTTTTCTCCTCAACTCTCTCTGAAGGCGCAATGCGTGGAAGTGGATGTGCATCCCCTCTGTCCCAGTGGAGGGCCTCCTGTTTTCCCCTACGTGGCAGCTGGACCCTATATACCACCTCACCCAGCCTCTCCAATACCTCACAAGGGCCCGTCCAGTGACAATCTAGCTTAGAGCACCGCCCCTTCTTCCTCCTGGGACTATACACTCACACCAGGTTCCCAGCCTTAAAGTTCCTCCCTCTGGCCCTCAAGTCACAGTTTCTTTTCTGCCTCAAGCCCACTTTCTGCAGCTGGTCCCGGGCAAAAGCATGCACAGAGTCCATCCTGTCCTGGAGCCTCCTGACGTACTCTGGACCTGGTGGCACCAGTGGTGAATCTGGTGTTCTGCCAAAAGTCATTTCTGCTGGTGTCCGCAGCTCTTGCCCCAAAATGTGCAGGGCAGGAATGCCTGAGGTGGAATCCTGCACAGCCGACCTGTGGGCCAATAAGAAAAGAAAGAGGTGCATGTCCCAATCACACTCATGTTCCGCAGTGAGGATGGCAAGTTGTTTTGTCAGGGTTCTGTTGAATTGCTCAATGAGTCCATCAATCTCAGGATGTAACGGTGTAGTCCAAGTCTGCATCCCCAGGCGTGCAGCAAACACACCCGACTCAAAAGTTTCTACTTGGTCACTGTGAATGGCCTCCGCTGACCCAAATCTGGTAAACATGCCCTCCACTAGGGCATCTCCACCCCCTGAAACAGTCTCCACCCCCTGATTTGGTATGGCATATGCCTCTGGCCATTTCATGAAATAGTCCATGACGGCCAGCACGTAGCAGTTCCCTTTGTTTGTGCAAGGGAACAGGTGCCGTGGGCTGCCTTTGTCTGCCTCTCTCCCCTCCTTTCTCTCTCCTCTTGGGTGTTGTTTTTCTGTTTTCCCTCCAGGTGGTGCACTGTAGATCCGAGGAGCACCTGAAACTTATCATCTCCTCGCACCTGAGGCTCGTGAGCTCCTGATCAGGAGCGAGTTACTTAAACCATGGCTTTGAGCTAAGTCCTTTGAGATACTGTTACTCTGACTCTGATGCTTCCATGCGCTCTGTCTTCTGAGAGATTCCCCGAGACGCCTCTGTGCGACCTCTGAGCTTCCTGCAGCTCTTCTCAAAGGTAACCTGGAACTTCTACTTTCCATAATAAAGCTCTTTGACCTTTGGTGTTTTTAGACACCTTCCTGCGTGGTTTCTATGCCACTACCTGCACTACGCCACTTTGGACTCGCAGCTGTGCAGCTACTCCTAGCACTCAGTCTCAGAGCGTGCTGCTCTGCTCCGTTAAGCTAAGTTCCTGCCGCCTCTGAGTTTGTGAGATTCCACCTCTCATTCTGATCCTGTCAGTGACTGTGCATTACTAAGAACTGTATGAACTGTTATGCAGAACTCCTAAGAACTTCCAAGTCATTCCTGAAGCCAAGTCAATCTTAATTGAACTGCGTCATAAAACGTGCTGCTGCTGACCTCTGTGAACAATTCCTGAACTGTGAATAATTCCTGAACTGTGAATGTTTCTGCATTAAGCCTTCCTGTGAACATTCTGTTGTTAAAGGCTTCCAGTGTTACGAGTGCAATCACTCACCTTTGTTCTCCTCATTTCTCAGACCGTTCCTCCGTCTTCGGCTCTGAGAGTCCCACCTGACTCCGGTTCCTGTGCCACACTCCTGGGTTTCATTCCCACTCACTAACTCTCAAACCTGACTCTGTGTGAACTGCAGCTCCCGGCTTTCCACCGCTACAAACCTGTCTTGGCTCTACAGGCACCAGCTCCAGCTTCAACACTATTAAATTCTTTGTTAATCCATTATTGTAAATACATTTCCTTTTGTTCACTCCTGTCTCATCCTTGCTCCCAGCATTTGAGTCCATCGCCTGAACCAGTTCAGTCGTGTCTGGACCTCTAACCACAACAATGGGCCCATTAAGTCCACTGCCACCCTCTCCATTGGAGCTCCCACTGCCAGTTGCTGGAGCTGAGCATGAGGCTGATCAGGTGGACCTTTGTGCACAGTGCAGAGGTCACAGCAGTGGAAAACGTCCTTGACGTCCTTCCTAAACTGACCCCAGTAAAACCCTTGCCGGAGTCAATGGCGGGTTTTTGAGACTCCAAAGTGTCCTGCCCCTGTAGCTCCATGAGAGGCTTTGAGCACCGACTCTCTCAGTGCCCTAGGGTCCACCACCTGCCACCTTACTTCCCCAGTAGGTGGCTCCTTCCAGGCTCTCTGAAGCATCTTTCACCCAGAGAGCCCCAAACTTTTCAAACAGTCCTTTAGTGGCAGGTGAGCACCCAGCGACCTCATTCCACTGCGTTTTTTTTTTTTTACCTGACTCTACACACTGTAGCACGGATTGCAGATCCACATCATGTTTCTGCTGTGCTCTCCATCCAGGTGAGTCAACAACCTGCACCCCTCTGCAGACCAGACTGTCCCCATCCTGCATGGGGCCCGACTCCTCCTCCCCCCTGAGCTCCTTCTCCCGGGCCTCTCTCTTGTCACAATATCAGCAGCTGTTAGTGGCACAGGGGTGCCGGGACATGGCACTCCACTTGAAAGACATTTGGCACCAATTCTTCCAGCCAGCATGCTATCTGTCCTTCTGGCTCTTTGAAAGACATTAACCACTGGAGAGCTAAATGATCAGTTTAGACAGTGATGGGCAGGCTGCACAGGTAGTACTTGAAGGGCCTTATCGCTCTCACAATAGCAAGAAGTTCTCGACATGTCACACAATAGCGCCGTTCGGCTTTGTTGAGGGTTTTACTGAAATATGCTACCATTTTCTGTCCCTCTGGCCCCTCTTTGCTCAACACTGCCCCCATCCAAACATTGCTGGTGTCTGTGTCCAGGACAAATGGCAGGTTGGGGTCCAGAGGGGTGAAAATGGGAGACTCTGTCAAAGCCTTCTTCAAAGAGCTGAAGGCCTGTTCACACTGGGTGTCAAATAAAAGTCACTGTCTTTCCTCTTTAGGCAGAACAGAGGTGCAGCTATACAAGAGAAGCCGTGCACAAACTGCCAATAGTAGGACATTAGCCCAATGAAGCTCTTTAGCTCACACAGGTTGGTGGGGACCGGCCAATTCCTCACGGCTGCACTTTAGCCTCCAAAGTGCCTATACCCTCTCCCCCGACTCTGTGTCCCAAAAACTCCAACTCTTTCCTCATGAAGCAGCACTTGTCAGGGTGGAACTTCAGACCTGCTGCTGCTATTCTCTGTTGAACCCGCCGCATGGCCCCCAAGGCTACCTGGAAGGAACTTCCATGGACCAGGATATCATCAAAGTAGACAAGACATTCCTGTCGAGGGATGTCAGCCAGCACATTTTCCATCAGTCTTTCGCATGTGGCCATTGCATTGCACAGGACTTGAAACTGCCACAACCCCCTGCCAATACAGAAAGCAGTCTTTGGTCTGGCTTCAGGGCACCTGCCAGTACCCGCTGCATAGGTCCAATGAGGAGAAACAAGATGAGCCAAACACCAAGGCCAGGGACTCCTCAATGTGGGACAGTGGGTATGAGTCTTTCTTGGTCACACTGTTTAGTGGTCTGTAGTCGACACAGAACCTCATCTTTGAACTGTTCTTCTTATTGTCCATCACAACCCCTGAGGCCCTTGGGCTGTCAGATGGCTTGATAATGCCAGCTTTCAGCATTTCGTCAATTGCACAGTCAGCAGTGTGCCAAGAGAAGGTGGCAAGGGTGCGTCTTGATGGGCCATGCATCACCAGTGTCAATTTCATGCTGTACCTCCTCCTCAGTCAGGGCAAAAATGCCCTTGTGTTCTAACAACACCTGCCACAGATCTTCCTGTCATCTGGTTTCTAAGTGATCACAGCTACGTTTCCATAACCCTCTTTCTGCTGCCAATCTGTCCACCTCACCTGCTGGGGCCTGCTGATCCTGGGCAAGTGAATTGGGTTATGGGGGTGGAGATCAAGGGTCGAGGAGGAGGAAGAGCTTGGAGCGGGGAGTCCCTCCCATGTTGCGCCTCTGTTGCTGTTAAGGTTGGTGAGTGTGGCCTTAGGGTCTGTATGGGGTGCACCGTATCAACCGTGGGACCCCCTGGGAAAGCCAGTGTTTTCTTCCCCAGATCTAACACACAGTGGGCAGCCCAGAGGAAGTCCAGTCCTAATATGCAGGGGCCCTACATTGCTGCAACCCACACCTTACAGTCTGCTGACAGACACCCCCCCCCCCTCCCGCCCACTTGTATAGCCACCACACCTCTTCCAACATAGGGGCTAGTTCGCCGGTCACCGTGCGTACTTTCATCACAGTAGGTTCCAACTCTGTCCCTACTGGGACCACGTCAGGTCTCATCAGTGTTGCAGTGAAGTCTGTGTCAACAAGGGCCACCCTTGCAGCCCCCGCCAGGGTGATAGGGACATGATAAAAATCTGACATGAGTCCATCCCACCACCCTCGCCGATTCACCAGTGCCATCTACTTCTGGGAGAAGTGGAGCGCTGTTTTGTGGTCCATGAAAATTCAGTAAGGTATATTATTGAGTTATGATTTTTTGAAAATGTGTTCAGGGTAAAAGGATAGGGATTTTTCCAGTTTTCCGAGATTTTTTCCTGACTTTGACCTTTGACCTATGACCTTGAAAACTGAATCAGTTCTTGTCTATCAAGATATGACTCTTCGGTAAAAAAATTCAGACAAACAAACGGGTGAAAGCATAACCTCCTCCAGCTTCATTGGCAGAGGTAATGATATGAAAAGTAATTCCATAGTAATTTTTTTTTCTAACATCAGAAAATCTCAGCTGTAGCAGCACCAGTCAAATAGCTGCAATTATTTAAAAACCAATCCATATCACTGGATATATCTGTAATTTATATTCAGCTGTATAGATGGATATATTTACAATATACAGTATCTCCAAACAGTGACTAGGGTGCAGCTTTAATGTTCTCTACCATCTTTCTCTTGGTTCTCCTTTACAACCCTTTCACGAAGGTCCTGGTGTTCACACGACACAATCTCCTCCAGAGCCTTGGGTTTCTGGTGATTTTGGTTCTCCTCCTCTTTAATATTGTCCTCCTCTCCTTGCTTGTTTGCCAGGTTATCAAAGCCTTTTTTATCCAAATCTAACGTGTTGCTGCCTGTGAAGAAAAAGGAGCAGTAGGTAACAGCACCACTTGGTAACAAACAAGGATTGTGGTGTGCCTCGGGGCTTAGTAATGGGATATACAGTGAGACAAATAAGTATTTCATCCACTGTCGATTTTGCAAGTTTTCCCACCTACAAAGAATGTAGAGGTCTGTCATTTTTATCGTAGGTACACTTCAACTGTGAGAGACAGAATCTAAAAAAGAAATTCAGAAAATCACATTGTATGATTTTTAAATAATTAATTTGCATTTTATTGCATGAAATACAGTAAGTATTTGATACAATATAGGCCATAGGATATGTAATGAATATATGCCTAATTTTTCATTTTTGTGCAACAATGGTGGGAGCAACCTAAAACTGGTATGGCTGTGTGGGAAATGTGGCCCTGATCAGGAATATCAATGTCCCCACCCTGAGGGGTGCTCATGAATTTATGATGTGCAGTTGATGAAAATGCGTTTTCCTATGGTATGTCAAGTGAATAGTGGTTAATGTTTTCCACAGATCATCAGACTGATGATTAAATGAGAACATTGCCCAAACTATTGTGAAGTACTGCAAGGACTTTTCTTGCATCTGCTGGGGTGGGGTGGGGAATTTGACATATTTGATGAAAAATTATTAATAGCAGGTGATCTCACAATGATATATAACATTTTTGGTGGGGCAACGTGAAGCAGACAATGTTGGAAAATACAGTAATTATAGATTACAATGTACTAATATTAATGGCAATACTTACGTAAAAAAAGCCACAGTGTTGCTGGGGTGGGGTCAATTATTGTCAAATACCTTCTTTGTATGAAATACTGTAAGAAGTCCACAAATTTGGCAGTTTTATGAATGATCTATGCTTTACCTATTTGAAATTATCACTTGACTTCTCTTTGATGCAAGTATCAGGACTCCAAGGATAGTGGGGTCGACAGAGGATTAAACACTGATTTGCCTCACTGTATATGTAAGTTTGTGTATCCGGAGCATCAGTTGCAATAAAGAAAGAGCTGTCTTTCATTCTTTGGCATACTTATGTATTTTCTCATGAGGATTCAAGTCCTGAAAACAGCAAGGTGATTGGAACAGTATTTTTTGAGAAATCAGTAAAGGCCCCTGCACACATAACACGACTGAAGCCAATTAGCACACGAAGGAGGAATTGCATGCCATTCGTGAAAAAAAGGAGCTGCCTCTAACACTTCATACACCTGTTTGCTACCCTGTTGTTAAGCTCTGATATAACACATCATGTGATAAATCTGTTTCTGGGTCCAAACAAAACAATGCTGACAATTGTAGTGGAACCTCAACATACGAGTTTTTTTGAACTACTACATAGGTGTCACTTGCAATGTAAAAACAGTGAAATACACCACTACCTCAATTTTGATTCATTGATATTTGCATTTACTGTTACCTACCTTTTGTGGGTAATTTTGTCATAAATTTGATTGCAAAACAAAGTCTGCATGAAGGACTTCACATGTGTTTGTCTTTTAACCAAATATTTCCACTTAGTTTGGGGAGTCCATCTCTTATAGTTCTGCTGGACAAACTTCAGCCCATTAACTATTATATTTATAAGACATCAGTATTACAAAAACAAATGTTGGGCAATTGTTTTGATTAAAATGATTGGCATTTGGCTTATGTCTAAAACAGGTTAACCCGGGCAGCGCCGGGTACCCCAGATAGTTTTTACATAAAACAAACGCAATAACAACGCCTAAAAACCCAGTTAATATATCCAGGAGAGTTTTAGGCACAATATACAGAGAGTTTTATGTTGCGATGTTAATGCTGTTGTCCATGTGCAATGGTTTAAGTGCAGCCTGATCAGAGCGACTCAGTGCAGTTCTCAATGTAGATGACAGCGCACCTTTTTTGTTTGGACCCGGAAGTTGAAAATCACATGATGCTTAACAACATCACACTTAACAACCGGACAACTATTCGCACACACCAGCAGCCGAAAGACAGAGTGTGCCCTGTGAGAGCCCATCCAATCCCTCTCGCGGCAGGTATCGGTCAAATTCCAGGTATCACACACGAATATCCAACACCGCTTGCTGGATACTTAGAAAATGTGTGGCCATTCCCACTGTCAGCACAAAAACAGTGAGCAGGTGATCACTTTCGAGCTGGCTGTGGAATTTGTCTAAGTGCCCCTACAACTGTGGCATTGCAAAAAGCAACACACATGGCATGCATCTGTATCACACGTGTGTGAGTGTGTCACACACCCCCCCCCCCCCCCCCGCAACACATGTGGAGTGCGTTTGTTTCGTGCCCCCCACACTTGCATGAAATGCTGATACTGTATGTACGAGGTCTGTCCGTAAAGTATAGGTCCTTTTTATTTTTTTCAAAAACTATATGGATTTCATTCATATGTTTTTACGTCAGACATGCTTGAACCCTCGTGCGCATGCGTGAGTTTTTCCACGCCTGTCGGTGACGTCATTCGCCTGTGAGCACTCCTTGTGGGAGGAGTCGTCCAGCCCCTCGTCGGAATTCCTTTGTCTGAGAAGTTGCTGAGAGACTGGCGCGTTGTTTGATCAAAATTTTTTCTAAACCTGTGAGACACATCGAAGTGGACACGGTTCGAAAAATTAAGCTGGTTTTCAGTGAAAATTTTAACGGCTGATGAGAGATTTTGAGGTGATTCTGTCGCTTTAAGGACTTCCCACGGTGCGAGACGTCGCTCAGCGCTCTCAGCCGCCGTCGTCAGCCTGTTCAAGCTGAAAACCTCCACATTTCAGGCTCTATTGATCCAGGACGTCGTGAGAGAACAGAGAAGTTTCAGCATTTTATCCGGATATTCCACTGTTAAAGGAGATTTTTTTAATGAAAGACGTGCCACAGGAAAAACACCTCTGTTGAAAGCCTTAAGGACAAGTTGGAACATGTCCTGCTGTTAAACAATTTCTCATATACTCACTCCACTGAAAGCCATCAAAAGCCGCCTGGATTTTACAAATGGTTATCAACACGGAGGTGTTTTTCCTGTGCCGCACGTCTTTCATTAAAAAAATCTCCTTTAACAGTGGAATATCCGGATAAAATGCTGAAACCGACTTCTTCTGAAACTTCTCTGTTCTCTCACGACGTCCTGGATCAATAGAGCCTGAAATGTGGAGGTTTTCAGCTTGAACAGGCTGACGACGGCGGCTGAGAGCGCTGAGCGACGTCTCGCACCGTGGGAAGTCCTTAAAGCGACAGAATCACCTCAAAATCTCTCATCAGCCATTAAAATTTTCACTGAAAACCAGCTTAATTTTTCGAACCGTGTCCACTTCGATGTGTCTCACAGGTTTAGAAAAAATTTTGATCAAACAACGCGCCAGTCTCTCAGCAACTTCTCAGACAAAGGAATTCCGACGAGGGGCTGGACGACTCCTCCCACAAGGAGTGCTCACAGGCGAATGATGTCACCGACAGGCGTGGAAAAACTCACGCATGCGCACGAGGGTTCAAGCATGTCTGACGTAAAAACATATGAATGAAATCCATATAGTTTTTGAAAAAAATAAAAAGGACCGTTGCTTTATTGACAGACCTCGTATGTACAGACATGATCACATGGGGGCCGGACAGCCACATCTGAGCTCACAGAGCACAGTGAGGCGCCTCTCAGCTGATCACAGTACACTGGCACCTGGAAATGATGCCTCAGTGCACACGACTTGTAACATTACAAACACAGAAACCGCCACCAGGACAGGTATATAAGTAATTACTACAATAACTACATACATAATTACATGCCAAATAACTAAAATGATTGACCACATAACACAGAAACAGTATGACACTTTGGTCTGGGCAATGAACGGACAAGTGAGCGTGGCCCCAAACAGCAGCAGCTGTTGAGATCTCTGCTCCTGGATGTCACAGCTGGGGAACACGTACCATGTTTGGAAGGACATGACCTTACAACTTTCCTCTGTGAGGCGCGTCTCTGCCTGTTGTCCTCACATGGAAATACATAAAACATCTATCGCCGTTGCACCAGGCTGCAGCGGCCGCAAATAGTGCACCTCGACAGGCTGCTCCATGTGAAATACGCAGCAGGCAATCTGAATGTCATGTGTGTCCTGTGAGCAATGCACCGCATGACTATGACAAGCCAACATTGCGACAATACGCCACTTTTAGTCACATATCACCAAAAATACGCCGTAACAAATGCCATTTTGTCAATTATTACATCACTTTTCTCACCATAATTAAAGACGATGAAAACTTCCTCTTCTGTTCATCGTCTAATTTCTCTTTTTTAAAAAAATACATTTATCTCCTTGTTGATTTTAAGCATTTTATGCTCCTGTCATAAGATAGCGATTGTAGCGCAGTGGTAGAGTTGCTGTCTGTTAATCAGAGCTTTTGTAAATTGCAGGTTCGAATCCCACGAGTGGCATTTATTTTTTATTTAACCATGGTTATTTAACCCCAGGGTTTTGTATTGCATCTCCTTTTATTTATATCAAACCAGTGATTTTCACTAATTATACACCAATATCTAATCTATCAGGGTCCACTGATTGTATTAATTATTTATATACCTGGCTGGACAGAATAAGAGATAATGAGAGCGCCCTGCTTCATTCATGTCATTTCACAACTATACATCTGTGACCATGGGTCATATACAGAGGCACAGAGGGATCATACTTGTGTTGTCCACTCAGTAAGAGGGATTAAATATTGGACACTGCGGTATTTTTATGGTGTGTAGTTTATTTTTTTATCCCCACACCAGCGGCACAATGTGATTCCACACACTCCTGCTGCTCGCACTGTGTTTGTGTACACAAACAAGCGTGCACAAAACCATCGCAGTGGGATCATTCACCTCTACCTGACCGTATGCCCCTCCCGACGTCGGCTCCATGTTTTTGGGGTTCGCTTATTCGTGTTGGTTTGCCGTGATTTGCCCTGATTCCTACTTATTCATGCTATGTGTGAACGGGCTCTAATTTTTGAAAACAACAAGCCTGTTTATGTTGCACTTCCACAATAAGAGCCTGTATTTCAAAATAATTCTCTTCCAAATCATCCTCTAACATCCCAGACAGCAGATTCAAATCTGGGCATTTTCTGTATGCATGTGACCCCAAACCCAGAATTAACATGTTCACACTCCGGACAAAACAGCAGAACTGTGTCTCAACCGTGTCTCACACAGGCCTAAAAAAATGAAGACAACAAAAAAGAAATTTGATCTAATATAAAACTTCAATTATTCCTAATTTCTTGACATGGAATATTATACTGATTAAACAGCTTCAGAAAAGCTTATTGACCACAAAATGTCATTTCTGAAAATTGAACACAACTGAAAACAGATTAAATCTTTCACAAAAGCCGAGAAATTTTTCTATGTCAATACTACATAACTGTAAACAGATATTCCCCAAAAGTCAGCTGCCCTCCGTATATAGTGCAAATGACCACATATATAAGAGAGAGAGAGAGAGAGAGAGAGTAGTAAATTCAATTAATTCATGAATTTAGTTCAGAATCATACAGGAAGTGTTGCAGGACTTCACCAAGGATAGGGAAGTGTTGGAAGAGCTGCTTGGCATGCTGCTACCGCAACCCAGAACCACATTAGGGGCAGAATATAAATGAATGAATGACTTTTAATTTTAGAAGAAAAAATCGGCATGTCTGTACCTGTAGCTGGAGTGACGGTGTTGAGCCAATAACAGGGTAGCAATGGAAAGTAAAATGGTCGCCCGATGCCATACTGTCCTATGATGAAGAGAAATACATATATGCAGTCACATCCATAGTATTTGGATAGTGATATAATTTTTGTAAATGTACCTTTGTATAATTACACAGTGGAGTTGAAATGAAACAATTATGATGTGCTAACTGCTTAGACTTTCAACTTTAAATTCAAACGGTGTAACAAAAATATCACATTAACCATTTAGAAAGCACAGTCGCATTTGCACAAAATGCCTTCAAAACCAGTAAATGCCTTCAAAACCAGTATGCCTTCAAACAACTGGTAGGAGGGGTCTGGTTAGGTTTAAAACTCCAGCTTTTGTGGCTTCTGTTTATTCTTATCTTCAAGAGTCAAGACAGAAGTCAGACTACCAGAGCAAGAATTTTAGCTGAGGAAGCTTCTGCGATTTGAAGCAACCCAGTCCAGTTGAAGATTCAAGCTTCTCTACTATGGAAACCACCTGGACAACTGAGAGCCTACACAGAAACGGTATGGTAAATCTGTATGAAGGAGGCAGTTCTCAAAACTGAGTGACCTTGCAATGAAGACAAGTGAAGGAAGCTACCAAAACACAGATGACAACATGGAAGAAGTTATAGGCTTCTGTGGCTATGACTGAAGTAACTGCTACATTGCACATACAGTGCATCTGGAAAGTATTTAGAGTGGTGCACTTTTTCCACATTATGTTATGTTACAGCCTTATTCCAAAAATGGATGAAATTTATTTTTTCCCTCAAAATTCTACACACAATACCCCATAATGACAATGTGAAAAATATTTTTATGAGATTTTTGAAAAATTAAAAAAAAAAAAAAAAAACAGAAATCACATGGCCATAAGTATTTGCAGTCTTTGCCATGAAGCTCAAAACTGAGCTCAAGTGCATCCTGCTTCCACTGATCATCCTTGAGCTGTTTCTACACCTTAACTGGAGTCCACCTGGGGTATATTCAGTTGATTGGACATGATATGGAAAGACACACACCTGTCTACATATAAGGTCCCACAGTTGACAGTGCATGTCACAGCACAAACCAAACATGAAGTTAAAGGAATTGTCTGTAGACCTCAGACAGGATTGTTTGAGGCACAAATCTGGGGAAGGGTACAGAAATATTTCTCCTGCTTTGATGATCCCAATGAGCACAATGGCCTCCATCATCCATAAGCTGAAGAAGTACACATCCACCAAGACTCTTCCTGGAGGTGGCCGGCCATCATAACTGAGCCATCGGGGGTGAAGGGCCTTAGGTGACCAAGAACCCGATGGACAGTCTGTCAGAGCTCCAGCATTCCTCTGTGGAGCGAGGAGAACCTTCCAGAAGGATAACCATCTCTGCAGCAATCCACCAATCAGGCCTGTATGGTAGAGTGGCCAGACGGAAGTCACTCTTTAGTAAAAGGCACATGACAGCCCACCTGGAGTTTGCCAAAAGGCACCTGAAGGACTCTCAGATCACGAGAAACAAAATTCTCTGGTCTGATGAGACAAAGACAAAGCACACAGCCAAGACATCAAAGGAGTGGCTTCAGGACAACTCTGTGAATGTCTTTGAGTGGCCCAGCCAGAGCCCAGACCTGACTGAACATCTCTGTGGAGAGTGCTGAAAATGGCTGTGCACCGACACTCCCCATCCAACCTGATGGAGCTTGAGAGGCGCTGCAAAAAGGAATGGGTAAAACTGCCTAAAGATCGATGCACCAACCTTGTGACATCATATTCAAGAAGACATGAGGCTGTAATTGCTGCCAAGAGTGCATCAACAAAGTTTTGAGCAAATATTTATATACAGGTGATTTTAAATTTTTGTTGTTGTTGTTGTTTTATAAATTTACTAGAATAAAAAAAACATGTCATTATGGGGTGTCGTGAGTAGAATTTTGAGGGGAAAATGAATTTCCTCCATTTTGGAATTACGCTGTATATCAAAATGTGGTAAAAGTTAAGCACTGTGAATACTTTCTGGATGCACTGTATCCGAACCATATGTCTGCCACATGACAGTTTTTGCTTTCTCCTCTTTGTCTCACTGACCAGGAAAGACGTTGTCCAGATACCAGGCCAGCACAGCATACAGCACAGTGTCCAGGCCCATCATACAGATGGAGGTGAGGAAGGAGAACTCATCCCCCTCCAGAGGACTGGTTTGGATGTTATCCCACTGCAGGCCTGAGCCCTGCTCCTCGTACCGTGACAGATAATCCGTCCCAAAGCCAAACGCTACCTGAGACAGCAGACTCTGGCGGAGGATTACAGAGGATGGATGGTGTTAATTTTAAGATTGCAGTACTTGATATAAACCAAATGTAAATGCACAGGCTACAGGACTACAGATGAGAAACCATCTCTTGTGGATGTGATGGATGACATTCCTTCTGCAGATGACTTGTAGTTTGTTTCGTCAGAATACATCAAATTTAAAAAAAAAAAAAACATACATTTTTTCTTATTTATCAGGTTGGGATTCTACTTTTGGATTATTTTCCTTCATGCTTTCAGCTGCTTTTGTTCATATATACTTAAATTATGTTAATTTATCACTAGTTTGCAGAATTGTGCAGATATGAATCTTTTATGAATCGGAATGCTTTTCATTCCCAATTTGTAGGCTGCACACAGGATGTTTGAGGAGCCTGATGGGACGAAAAAGAAAACTGCCATGTGCATTTCTAAATCCTTCCCCCTTCAGCCTTAGTTCCTCAAATGACCAGTCTATGACTCATCTGGACCTATAGCACCCCTAAGCTACATAGCATTCATCAGATATAATTTATGCATTGCACGAGTATCATCATGCTATTCACATAACCTAAAATGTAATTTTTTATTCATGTTTGCTTTGGTATACCAGCATGACTAGACTTGTTTCAAGGAACCAGAACTTGGTGAAGTTGAAGAATGGAAGAATTAGAGAGAGTACATGAGAACAGCGCCACCTAAAGGGGAGCAGCCTCTATCCTGATTGTGTGGTTTGTTGTTAGCTGTGTAGTGTTTCTGTTGTTCTGCTTGTGAGTTTTCCCAAATTTACATTTGTTAGTTCTGTGTATTATGTATTCTACATGTAATTTAACATTGCATATGTAGAATGCACTTAAAGTGTAATTTACAATGAGATTTACACATTTACCACCAGTGATGCCGGTTACTCTAATCTGACCACTTTTTTTTAGTAACGAGTAATCTAACGCGTTAATATTTCCAAATCAATAATCAGATTAAAGTTACTTCTCCATGTCACTGTGCGTTACTATTATTTTTCATTGTGGGTCGATAGCAGCATTAAACTTGGTCTGTGGGCAGGAGGTCGGGGTTCGACTGAACTGCCCACTTTAAGCGAACTGTGAGCTTTTAATCCACGGTTTTCTGTAGCAGCTCGTCCTCACCTCTTAAGCGCGGTGATCAGCACACCTGCACTGAGCTTTACAAATACATTTTTATACTTTTTTCCTCCTTTATTTAGAATTCTGAGCTGAGCCGCTCTGTATCGTCTCGTTAAAAACAGCTGATCCTCCGCGACGCGTCAACAACTAACACTATTTTCCACTCAAATGCACCTAAACTCTCTTTCTGAGGACCACATGATGTGAAAACGCAATAAAACTTTCTTACCTGTAAATCTGGTCCTGTTTTCCTGCATAAATAAATGTTATCCATTCTTTGTGCTCAAACGCCAAAGCAGGGGCGAATCCAGATGGAATGGGGGCGTCGGGCAAGGATGTGCCCCCCTCACAACACCCCTAGATTAAAGGTCCAGTTTTGAAGCCGTTTTTTATTACAACTACTAATATTGCTTAAAATAATAATAATTTCGACAAGTAAAATGTTTAGAGAGAATTTAAATGTTAGAAAAATGTTAGAATTTAATAGTTACATTTATAAACAATGTAGGTTCGAAATTGCAAGTTTTACTGTTACAGTGCTGTCAACAGTTAAATATGAGGTCAAGAAAGAGGTCTTTATTTTACTTTTTATAAAACAAGTATTTATTTTCATTGAAGTCAAGAAAGGGTGACTATAAAGTGAGTTTTGGCAAAACAGGTATCATTGTCATGTTGAGGTGGCAGAGGGTTGTTGTCGGCAGCTGGGGAAAGTAACTAAAAAAGTAACTAGCAATCTAACTTAGTTACTTTTACAATTGAGTAATCAGGAAAGTAACTAAGTTACTTTTTCAAGGAGTAATCAGTAATCAGTAATTGGATTACTTTTTCAAAGTAACTGTGGCAACACTGTTTACCACAAACTCTATCACCACATCACTAAATAAGCATCCACACATCTAGTCCCATCCAGTCAGGTCGTGCCCCAGAGCATGTACTGGTAAAACGTGTTGCCGCTTCCACCACATTACGGATCCGCCGTGGCATTAAACCTTGGACCGCCTAGACTACTGGATGACAACCACTCAGTCCAAAAACTGGTCCAACCCCATCTTTCAAAAGTAGCCATTTATCTGTCGTGGCCATGGGACATGTGGATGTCTCCTTGGTCTTTTCCAGTTGCTGAGGTCCTCAACACTGCATGCTGAATAATGCTCAGAGAAACGTGCCACATGGCTGAAAGGTCAGAGCTAAAATTCCCTCATGATGCAAGTGATACCTCTTATCTTAGTCTCCTTTAGTTAGCTGTTGTTAGACATAAAGTAATTCTAGTGGTAACCAAGGATCTTCTGAAGAGGACTGGCACCAAAGACATCCAGTTTTCACCTTATGTCACTGATTAGTGTCAAGGATTCACAACAATTCAGTAATACAGGAAGCCATACTGTACAGGAGTCTAGGATGTCAGTCCCTCCCCCCAAAAGACCAACCAAAACTGGGGATTTTTTCCCCCAAATGAGACGTCCCCCATTCTTTATGAATTACACCCTGACATACAGCGCAGCCGGCTGCAAGTGCTCAGCTCAGAGGCAGTGGAGTTAAATTTGTCTCATTAAAACATGAAAGGAAATGCTTTTGACAAAACTACAGATTTTGTTTATTTCTATTTATGTCCAGAGGTCTAGGATCCAGTGACCATGTACAGATTTTATTGATTTTTGTTTATGTCCAGAGATCTAGGATCCAGTGACCAATTTCATATTTATTTTACGACTCAATAAAATGTTGTTGACATAGAAAACCTGTACAGCCTACTTTTAGGACATAGAAAATTCACAAGAGGTATTGATAAGCGGAATCAATCATGGCATCGATATCAATAACATCTTATCAAAACCCATCCCTAATCATCAGTTAGGAGAGCTGTGTTTTGCTGATCATGATCCAGTACTGAGGCATCTGCACACTGTGGCAAATACATAGATGGCTACCTTTGAGAAGTGGGGGTGGACCTGTGGTCTAACTGGGTGGCTGATAATCAACATCCGGTGTAGTTCCATAATTTGCATGGTATCACCGTGTACTCTCAGACTTGAGCTGACTGGTTGGATGGGAAGGACTAACCAGCAGGATCTTCATGTCTTTGGTGATGTGCTCTTGCCAGGCGAAGCAGAAGATATGTGGTAGATAAAAAGTGAAATAGACGATGCCACAGCAGGCTGCTGCCAGGTTAGCCTGGTTGAAGAAAACACTGAGGAGGAAGCACTGCATGACGGTTGCCGTGGTGAAAGTTAGCAGAAAGAGGAAGAGGATGAGGGGATTGCTGTAGTTCAGCACCCTCCCTGCCTGCACACCAGAGATGGAGAGAAGCATACACAATGAAAATGACCATGAAATGTCCATGTCCATGTAGGAATATTAAACAACATAAGTGTTCTAAAATGTTTGCTGAATGATTAACATCTTTCCTGAACTTATACTCTATTAAAGATGCCATATTTTGCAAAATCTGTTTCACTGTATCTATCATTTACAGTTAAAGATGGTTTCATGTGAAACATCCTCAGAATTCTGCAATAATACCTTTATCCGTTACCCTGTTACAAATTGGATTTGGTCACTAAATGGCTCATGTGAACCTTCCATAACATATGTCCCTGGAATCCTGCTTCCTCTGTAAGACACATACATAGAGCCAGTCTGCATTCTTGGACAACACACTCAGTCTGTGACAGATGGATGGCTCAGGCACTGCATTGCTCCAGAAGAAGAAGAATACAGACTGCATTTCTATCGCACTCTTCTATCTTGCAGATGCTGAAAGCACTTTACAAATGATGCCTCGCATTTACTTCCATAGCCAAAGCTGTGATGTTCTCAGCAACAGTGTCTTCGTATTAATAAATAAATGAAACAGGCCCTTAAAAAAACAACCTGTTTCTGTATGCATCCCTAATCATCTTCGGCAGCCATTTCTAAACTAAAGAATGCCCGAGCCCATGTTGAAATGTGAAAATGAGCCCACCCAAATCTTTTTGGGTGGGTTGCCAGACAATGTGTCAATCAGTTTAGTGTCATGTTTCATCATTTGCATTGTGAGAAACTAACATTTCTTAAGAATGTTTGAAATTTTCACTAACTAGGTGCAACGTTGAACAATGTTGGTTTCTCAGAATTCATTTTCTATACATGCTTAGTCCAATCAAGTGTTGGGGGGGAGCAGCTGGAGCCTATCACAGCAGTCATACGGTGAGAGGCGGGGCAGTCTCTCATAGGGCCACATGTAGACAGATAAATAAATTCACACCTGCACACACACCTACGGTCAATTTAGACTCACCAATTCACCTAACCTGCATGTCTTTGGAAGGAGGAAGCTGGAGCACCCAGAGGAACTCACGCAACCACTGGGAGAACATGCAAATGCCACACAGAAAGGCCCACACTTTTTGGAATCACTGGTCAATGGGGTATTTTTTATAATATCCAATCACCAACTGAAAAGATTTTCCCCACGATTAACAGGATATGCATCAGATTAATGAAGTCAGTCTACACAATTTCCATCAGTAATTGTAAAAATTGTTGTATAAACATCTCTGAAAGTTTTAGATTATCATAGGTACAGATGAGTCTCATATTTTAGGCCATATCAGCATCTTTTATCATAATAATTTGCAATTATTTATTCATTCACTCAGTGATTTCTGTACCGGCTTACTTCAATTAAGGATCACAGGGGTGTGTGTGTGTGGGGGGGGGCAATTCCAATTATTCTGGTATATATTGAATTAAATAGCCAGTGAGACATGTTTGGGTTTGTTCACATACATTTGTTTGTTTGCATGTGATTTATGAAGACCTACTGTAAATCACAGCGTCCTGTGACCACTAAGTCCAGTGCTGTTTTTATGACTTGACCCCTTTAAATTGCTTCATCTGAATTTTCAGATTTATAAAACCCATTTTCACACTTTAAAAAATATAACCGATATCACTGGTCCTGTATGTACAACTGTTTTAGGATGGATGGTGCAAAACATTCACATGCAGTACAATGTTTTGGGTAGTTATCTGGTATCAGTTAAACTGTAGTAATGACAAAGATGGTTGGTGATGCATTCGAAAGCATCATTTTGTGTGATTCATATTAGACTGTGAAGTACAGAGAGGCAAATGGCACATCAGTGATATGGGTAATGGAGAAATTTCCCTGTTATTTGGTTGAAATAGCTGTTGTACCCAAACATTCCACTAGAGGTCAGACCAGCACTTTGCAAGGCATCAGCTGAGAACCTCAGCAGACAACATGATTTCCAGATTTGTAAAGTACACTGGTTATTCATTGCTAAGCTCAGTCCTGCAGAGGAGCTGCAGTAATTCCCATGATATCATCAACAACGCCGAGCCACTATCATTAATTAATTATTTCAAGGAAAACATCTTAATGATTCACATGAAAATGAGTGATAGGGAGACATTTATATACCAAACAGGTTCGACCATCAGAGACACACTGCGTTACCCATGAATAAGGTCTGATAGCATCACAGGTGTGGAAATAAATAATGGACAATTGAGTGAAAATGAGACTGGTAGCCTTTTCATGTACAGTCACTGTAAATTATTTTAAGAAATGTGACAACTTATATTTCACCTCTAGCAATCATGATACCTCACACTGTTTGGCACACATCAGTGACTGACTGAATGATTTGTTAATTTTTAATGTTCAATTAAACCTATTACTTTTTATTGCAGAATCCTGCTCTAGTTCTAGGTGATGTAGGTGATCCAAGCTGACAACCCATTCTTTTGTATAGTATTTGGGGGGGGGGGGGGGGGGGGGGGGGGGGGGGGGGGGTGATGGTAGACAGGGTCATGTGGACATTTCAGGAAACATAAAGAGCAGTAGTGAAAATTTTATGTCATACTTTTATGAGAAAAACATTTTTTCATATACAGTGCTGTGAAAAAGTGTTTGCCCCCTTGACCCTTTACATGTTAGATTTTTTTTTAGGACATCAAAAAACAAAGCAAAAATTCAGGTCTTGTATATTCAAATTCCTAAAATCATGCACTTTAACTCACAGTGAAAGGTAATCGCTACATCATGAATTAAAAGAAACAAATATCTAAAAGCCAAACTGATGGTGTGAATAAGTAAGTGCCCCCTTTCATGTAGCACATGTAAACCATCACTTTTATATACAGTTTTCTTCGGACAAGTCAGGGGATGGATACGTGAACATTCCCAAGACAATGACTATGTCTTGGACATTATTTACATGAATTATGAAGAAATACAAACAGTATACCACTCTATGATAAACCTGTGTGGAGTAGATAGTTCTCAAAAACTGAGTGACTGTATAAGAAGGTGAAGAGTGAGGAAAGCCACCAAGACACCAGGACAACCCTGAAGAACTTATAGACTTCTGTGGCTGTGATTGAAGAGATTGTGCAAAGTGCAAGTTTTGCATTTTGTATCACCACTCCTGCCTTCATAGTGGAGTTGCACAGAGAATAATTTTCTTTCAACAAAACATCAAATCTATGCTTGAATCTCCAATGTGCCTTCTGGCAAATTGTAGCTGAACTTTCAAGGGGTTTTTTTTTTTCCTTTCTTTTTTATAGAAACCTTCTCTATACCACTTCATCATGAAGCTGCCTAACTGGTGATGCAACACTCAAAACTTGCACTGTTCTTCACTTCTGTAATGAAAGATCAAGAGATTGTCTACATGAGTGCAAGAACATTTAGCTTCTCACCATAAAATATCAAATTTGTTAGAGTCTGCAGTGAGTATTTCATAACGGGTTCGTTCTCTTTGTTTACATTATGTCTATGTGTTAACACATAAAAAGACTGAGTGAAACGGGATTTAAATAATTCCCTGAAATCATGTGAGCATAGGCTCGGCTTAGTACATTCACTAAAAGAATAAAGACCGTGTACCGTGTATATTTTCCAGATACACGGTACATGTATACAACAATATACGTGTACCGTGTATCTGGAAAATATTCAGAACAGATTTCTTGTTCCACATTTTGTTATATTATAGCCTTATTCCAAAATTGATGAAATTCATTTTTTCCTCAAAATTCTACACACAACACCCCATAATGACAATGTCAAAAATGTTTGTGAGATGTTTTGCAAATTTATTAAAAATTAAAAAAAAAACAAAGAAATCATATGTACATAAGTGTTCACAGCCATTGCTGTGAATAATTGAAAAATTGCATCCTGTTTCCACCTGGGATAAATTCAGTTGATTGGACATGATTTGGAAAGGTACACACCTCTCTACATATAAAGTCTCACAGTTGACAGTGCATGTCAGAGCAGAAACCAAGCATAAAGTCAAAGGAATTGTCTGTCGACCCCTGAGACAGCATTTTCTCAAGGCACAATTCTGGGGAAGGGTACAGAAACATTTCTGCTGCTTTGAAGGTCCCAATGAGCACAGTGGCCACCATCATCTGTAAATGGAAGAAGTTCGAGTGCACCGGGACTCTTCTTAGAGCTGGCCGCCCATCTAAACTGAGCGATCGGGGAGAAGGGCCTTTGTAAGGGAGGTGACCAAGAACCAGTTTGGTCACTCTGTAAGAGCTCCAGCATTCCTCCATGGAGAGAGGAGAACATCTGAGAAGGACAACCATCTCTGCATGAATGCCAGGCATCATGTTGGGAGGAAACCAGGCACCATCTCTACAGTGAAGCATGGTGGTGGCACCATCATGCTGTGGAGATGTTTTTCAGTGGCAGGAACTGGGAGACTAAGTCAGGATTGGGGGAAAGATTAATGCAGTAATGTAGAGAGACATCCTGGATGAAAACCAGCTCCAGAGCGCTCTTAACCTCAGACTGGGGCAACGGTTCATCTTTCAGCAGAACAATGACCCTAAGTACACAGCCAAGATATCAAAGGGGTGGCTTCAGGACAACTCTGTGAATGTCGTTGCGTGGCCCAGCCAGAGCCCAGGCCTGAATCCAATTGAACGTCCCTGGAGAGATCTGAAAATGGCTGTGCACTAATGCTCCCCATCCAACCTGATGGAGCTTGAGAGGTGCTACAAAGAGGAATGGGCCAAACTAAAGATAGGTGCGCAAAGCTTGTGGCATCATATTCAAGAAGACCTGAGTGTTGTGGTCCAAGTCTGGTGGGTTGTTTTGTGAATTCTGTTCTTGTATTTCCTGTCTCTTATCTTTTTTGGCCCTTTTTGCTCCCATCCTCTTCTGTCTGGTGTGGTAATGAGCCTTTCTCTCTCTCTCTTTCTTTCATTTGTCAAGGCTCTCCACTGTCAGTCCCAGTTTCCCATTTATTTGTGCCACGCACTGCCTTCTTTCCTGGGTTTCACTTCTGTTTTTATCACAGCCTTCTCTTCTAATGTTTGGTTGGACTCTTTAATCCCATCTGGTGTTCCGTTATGTTGTAGTCCCTGTCTGAGTCCTCTATCTCCCTCTCATTTCTGTTTGAGGTCCCTAAACATATTTAGTTCTGAGTCCTCTACCGCCCTCTTTTGTCTGTTTGAGGTCCCTACATGTATTTAGTTCTGAGTCCTCTTCCTCCCTCTGGTGTTTGTTTGAGGTCCCTACACATATTTTGCTCTGATTATTTCCACCTGCCAAAGTCTACAGCTGTCTCTAATGTGTTTGTATATTTAAAGGGAATTTGGTTCATCCTGGGTTGTGGGTCCATTGTTGATTGTTGTGTGTTTGGCATCCTGTCCCGTGCCTTATCTCTTACCACTGAGTCTTGTAAGTACTCTGTTTAGTAGTACCATTCTTGATTTGAACTGTGCCACTCATCTTTTTGAAGAAGCTCCATTGTGGATTCCAGGGTTTTACTTTTACCTCCTGATGAGAGATTATTATTCCTTTGTTATCCTGTGTATGAACTTTCCTGTTTTTTTGAAACATATCTACCTCAGTTTAACTCACTCTTTTGAAGAGATGATTGCTGAGTTTGTCCACTCTGCTATTAAGCAGTTCCCTACGTTTTTCTGCACTTCTAAGTCCTCTGAGTTTATCCCCTCTGCTATCAGCAGTGTCCTAAGTTTGTTCACAACTGTAAGACTCCTGTGTTTGTCTACCCTGCCGCTGATAAGCTGATTCCTGAGTTATCTGCACTTTTAGGAAAGAGTTTCCTGAGTTGTCTGCACCGTTAACAAGGAGACTCCTGGGTTCATTTGATCCTTTAAGAAAGAGATTCCTGAATTTGTCTGCCAAGAAAATTCCTGAGTTATGACTGCACCTTTTGAAGAAGCTTCAGTTAACTCTCATCTACACCCATATTGACTCAGTGTTTCTGTGAATCTCCACCATGTAAATAAACCAATCTTTTCTCCATCCTTGTGTCTGGGCTGTCCTGCACTTAAGGGTTCCTTGTCCAGTGCCACCCTGACTGTAACTCTGAGGCTGTAATAGCTACCAAAGGTGCACCAACAAAGTATTGAGAAAAGGGTGTGAATACTTATGTACATGGGACTTCTTTTTTTAATTTTGAATAAATTTACAAAACTTTCAAACTCTTTTATGTTGTCATTATGGGGTGTTGTGAGAATGCACTGTATATACAGTCTATGGTGAAGACCAGTGAACCTCCTTTTTGTTTTCTTTTGCATTTTCTTGTGATTCTATCTCAGCTAGGACAACAAGAAAATTATATTTGGACACATCCTAATCTTTAAGTCATGTATTTAAGTCATATTTCCTTTTTTTCCAAAGCAACTGTTCTTGTGGGTTTAATCAATGGACGCTTGTGGGCATTTTGTCTGATGGAAATTTGTCCTCACCATGATGATGGAAGTGAGAAGAGCCGTGCTAGTGGCCATCATGAGGAAGCTGTCAATGAACCAGGTGGACCAGATGACACCGTTGGTGACCCCCATTGCCTTCAGAGTCTCCTTCAGGCGCAGTTCCTTCTCCAGAACAATGCTCTTGACTATCACAGAGACAGAGTAGACCCAGGCCAGCACCATGAAGATTGGGAAACAACGGTTCAACGTCAGCATGAAGCTGGAGCACAAGAAAGATAATGAGATTTAAAAATTTGCTGATTGTGGAAGGTAAATGTTACAGTGTGGCTGTTATCACTTTGCTTCTGAATGACACCAAATAAAAGTCAAATTTGCAACTTTTCTGGGAATTTTCTCTCTTACAGTATTTGCTTATCAAAGACAAGTAACATACAATACAATGAAGTGTGTGTGTGTGTGTGTGTGTGTGTGTGTGTGTGTGTGTGTGTGTGTGTGTGTGTGTGTGTGTGGTGTGTGTGTGTGTGTGTGTGTGTGTGTGTGTGTGTGTGTGTGTGTGTGTGTGTGTGTGTGTGTGTGTTTTCCACTAACAGATCATCTACATAACAAGGGTAGGGCATCTGCTGTAAGTAAACTCCTAGGGGCCAGTCTTTGCCCGTGTGAGTCTTGATGACCCCATGCTCGATTATGTCTTGGAGGTAAGCAAAGCCGCCCCACACATAGCGGAGGTCATCCATAGGATCTGCTCTAGGTCCAGGGTCCCAATACCTGAACGAGACGGACTTGTTTAATGTGCAGGTTTATCATCGTTATAGGAAACTATACTTGAGTTTGTGTCTCACCTGTCTTTGATCTTATTGGTGCGTTCCACAATGTCAATATCCATCCTGATCTTGAACTTAACATGAGGTGGGACCTTGCTGGACCATGGGTAGATATTCACAAACACGAGACCTGCCCAGAACTTGCCCTCTTCCAAAAGGTCCAAGGCACGATGAGTCACTTCATTCTCATCACTCAGAGCCACAAATTTATCCAAAATTACACACTGGGTGAGAGAAGACAAGAAAGTCAAAGAAGGTTGTGTAAATGGACTGGTCAGAGGCTGGAACAAGCAAGACAAGGGTCACCAAGATAAAATAGCTTCATGAAGCCCTGGACAGTGTTAACTCACATCCACTCATCCCAAGAGTTTTATTGTCCTCTCTTACCTTGATCAAGGAAATCTGGACACACAAATAGGAACCAAATCACCAACACTTCAGTTAATGGGTAACTGACTCAACTGACAGAGCCGTGACTTGAAAAGGTGACAAGTGTAAATCTCAGAAAGAAGAACCAATTATCCATCAACTGAAGAGTTGATGATTCAAATGCCATTTGTGTTCATAAATGTCCTTGATCAATAAAAAGGAGGTAAAGATAGTGAATGTGATGTTCCACTGTACATCATTTGGTGAATCTGTTTTCAAATCATTTTAGCACCAAAATCCCCCCAAAAACCTGTTACCCAACTGAGGATTGAAATTGGGCATAAAAAATAGTGTTACAGAACACTGCGAACAATCAGGACAGCTTTAAACATGTTTTAAAATTTCATGACGTCAGGATAAATTGTGATCTAAAAATTGATAATTTGCATTTAATTGGTGGAAATTGCGCGTAATCGTGGGGTAAAATAGGTGAATGTGGACAAATGGCTGTAATATGTAATAATCAGGATCAACCGTTCTCTGAGCAGGAGCCTCCTTCTGATCCTCCTCTGCAAGATGAAACCCATGAAAAGCATGTTTTATCTTCATCAGAAGACAGGTTTGAGATTTTAACAGACATTTTAGTTTTTTGGAAAAGTGGGGGGAAACCGCCGAAGTAGGAAGTACAAAAGAATTGTGTAATGAGAATCGTACATACTGAGGTGCATTGTCAATAATCACTTACAATCATATGTAAGTGGATATAAAATAGCAGGTACTATGAATTTTACTTGCTATTTTTAAAAATTCAGGCCTGATTTCCTCAATTTTGAAATCAAGATGGAAACTGGGACCCAAAATCGGCAATGAGAGACTACCCTAAGATGAAAACCACTATTGAAAGACTTTCTTTCATTGATTTATAACAGTTTTGAGGCATATGTCGTGACATTATCCATATTTGTCAGAGTTTGGACTGTTGGATTGTGTTTGTGTTCTGTCTGTCACGTGCTCTGCTTTTCTGCTTGGGTTTTATCTGTCCTGTTTTTTCTTGTCTCTCTTTCCTGGCTCTTGGTGGTGGGTGTCTCTCTCTGTCAGGCCACACCCTGGTTCTGGGAGTTTCTCCACACACCTGTTCTTGATTTGCTGTTAATCACCTGGGTGCTTTTAAGCCTCACAGTTTGTCTTTTTCCCTCGCCAGATGGATGCGCCTCGTGCCTTCCAGCTCAGTTTTTGTATTCTTGCCTTGTTCTGTTTGCCTCATCGTTTTTGACTTCCTGCTTGTGTACCTCTACCACGCCTGATGTTTTGGATACTGTTGCTCTGCTTGGACTGCCTTTCTGTGTACCGACCCCAGCCTGTTTACTCAGTAAACACTTTTACGCCACTGAGCTGTGTTCTTGTGTCCTGCATTTGCATCCAGCCTGTCCTGCCTATCATCCCTGATAATATTATCCATCATGACTTTCATCATCCAGCCACTTTTGTTCTTGTTCACAATATGGTATATATATATATATATACAGTAGTGTTCAGAATAATAGTAGTGCTATGTGACTAAAAAGATTAATCCAAGTTTTGAGTATATTTCTTATTGTTACATGGGAAACAAGGTACCAGTAGATTCTCACAAATCCAACAAGACCAAGCATTCATGATATGCACACTCTTAAGGCTATGAAATTGGGCTATTAGTAAAAAAAAAGTAGAAAAGGGGGTGTTCACAATAATAGTAGCATCTGCTGTTGACGCTACAAACTCAAAACTATTATGTTCAAACTGCTTTTTTAGCAATCCTGTGAATCACTAAACTAGTATTTAGTTGTATAACCACAGTTTTTCATGATTTCTTCACATCTGCGAGGCATTAATTTTGTTGGTTTGGAACCAAGATTTTGCTAATTTACTAGTGTGCTTGGGGTCATTGTCTTGTTGAAACACCCATTTCAAGGGCATGTCCTCTTCAGCATTAGGCAACATGACCTCTTCAAGTATTTTGACATATCCAAACTGATCCATGATACCTGGTATGCGATATATAGGCCCAACACCATAGTAGGAGAAACATGCCCATATCATGATGCTTGCACCACCATGCTTCACTGTCTTCACTGTGAACTGTGGCTTGAATTCAGAGTTTGGGGGTTGTGTCACAAACTGTCTGCGGCCCTTGGACCCAAAAAGAACAATTTTACTCTCATCAGTCCACAAAATATTCCTCCATTTCTCTTTAGGCCAGTTGATGTTCATACAGCCTTGGCACGATCTTTTCACTGAAGTGGGTGCGCGAGGGAATTTCATAACGTGGCTCAAGCACATTAAGCAGATGTTTAAACCCCTTGTTTTGCACAACGGAGTATGGCCTCATGTCTGCAGCTATAAATACTCCGATAGCGTTTGTTATAGCTTTGGCCCTGTCAGATTCTGCTGCTAAAGGGTGTGATATGGCTTTCTCGTGCCACAATGCCGACATACCGTAATTGTTTTACCCACCACCCTTCATCCATCATCAATGTATGTGACAGGGAAGCCGAAATGCGCCCATACATGCGATTTAAATGATGCAGGGGGGTTTTCAAGCTCCTCTCCTCCTCCGCTAGCCATGACTACCGCTGTGCTTTTCTCCTTTGGATTGAACAGGTGCGCGGCCTCCACACGAACACGCCTCCTTATTTAGTTATTTATTTCGTCAACCAGTCCGCGGACCACATACATACCGAACCGCAGAGAGAAATCCGTTCGGATCACGGATCAATTATGATCCGTTGCACCACTAACCAATAAGGGAAGGATTTCGTGAAATAAGGTCTGCCTTTGTCATGCCCATGTTGTACTTTATAAAAACTATTTTAGTCCATTGTTCGAGGTTGTGAACGGATGGATCTCCTGCAAGAGAGAAGTTCTTCAGAATCCAGCCTTTTTTTTCCACTGACTTTGAATGAATTTAAAAGTGCAAAATAGCTTGACTTTGTATTTTGTGAGGGACAGTATTACAGTAAGAAAAGGGGATTTCTTCTTGATGAGATGTTAGTAAATGGTTATTAAAGGGTGTGTGCCAAAGTCATTAAAAAAACTTAAAAATACTGATACTGGTTCTCAATCCAAATGGCATTGGCGCAGGTTAATGCCATTCACACTCCTCGCACATTCACATTTGTAGTGACACTTTAGCAGCGGTTGTCTTTTCCCTGCAAAGCGTATCTGAGGCACCCTTTCACCAAAAGCTATTGCAAGCAGCGATGGCCTTCATCCAGGGGGAGACACAAAAGCCAAAACATTTATTTGCCACCACGTTCCTATGCATCACCAAACTGCCAACCCACCCGATCACAAAACACAAGCACAATTTGTCCTGCAAACAAACACAGGATGCATTGAAATTCAATAGGACAATATGCACTTAAACACACATAAGCAGCAATCACAAACACCAACTGTCCTTTTGTTCTCACACTGTAGACCCACTGTGGACTGTGATGTGCATGCATGCCACCAACGTGCAGCCGAACAGACATCAAGTTTCATTGTCGTAGATTTATAAAGCATCCTGGACCGAGTGACAGCCGTGTCTAATCGGCCTCAATCGTTCCCACTTTCCCCCGTCACACTCAAGTGCTGTAAGCTGCAGCTCGGACAAAAACAACCAGCACAAACCATCCACCCCAACCGTACTTCCAGGTGCCCCTCGTGTCACCCTCTCGGCGCAAAAGGCTTCTCATCCTGATCAGCCTTCGCAGGGAAAAGGGTCATTTTAATTTTGTTCCAAATGCATTGGCCCACTTTAATGTGTACAGCCCTGATGGAGAACTAAATGAAAGAAGGCCTGGACTGTTTTTCTTTCAATCTGCACTCCATCAGATGTAAACAAAAGCAACTTGACAGCTCATTTGTTGCTCTTGCTGTGGCCCACCTGGGTGGATTTCCAAGTGTCTGGATGGCGGACAAATCGCAGAGCCCAAAAAAAGCTTATCTAAATGCTCCCATCACAACAAGAGTGGTAGTGGGCACAAAACGGTTAGGTAACCAGTGCACTGGAATCAACATCTATTACAGACTGTGCTCATTTGAACAATTTCTTGAGTTGAACAATTTCTTGAATTGTGTTTTCCAGGAATTGAACATTCCAGGTGAAGGGTAACAGGGAAAAAAAAGATCTACATTCTTTTGGTCACAGCAACTGGAGAAAACATTTAAAAGGGGTTTTCAAATTATCTTGACCCTTTATTTTCATCTGTAAAATATAATTTCACAAGTCCTTTCAAGTTTATTTAAATGTACAATCCTTACTTAAAAAAACTAATAAGAAAAAACATAACACTTTGACCATAATGCACATAAATAATTCAGTCTCTCAAACCATGACTGATGGGTTTCACCATATTTGGTGCAGAAATTATGACTCGTGGAAAAGTTAATTAAATGTTTTCCATTTATTGCTTAATTTAATATAAAAGATATGAAGCTCTATCTTTCACCTGGGCTCGGTTTCACAAAGCAGTCTAATCTTTTAGTCTGCTAAACTTATTTAGTCGACTACGGTGAGTCGCCCAACATTATCCATCTCATCTCCATTTCACATCGATGGCTAAACTTGTAGATTAGCGATCTTATGTTAGTCAATGAGTTTCTCGGGCATAGCGGCCTTGCAAGTGCCTTTGCCAAGAAATGCCTCCAATGCGCAAGAGTTTTGTTTTCTTCTGGGTTGGTTGTTGTCTTGAACTATCCAGCCTTTGTTTTGCCTTTACAGCCTTTGTAACTGGCTTTATTAACATTTATGGACACATACGAACTGCAGAATGACGTGCTTAGCACTTAGCCTAGCAGTTGTTGTTCTACACTTCTGTCAATCTTTTTGTGCACACAACACTGCTCAGTGTAACAGCGACGCCCAGTGGCTAATGTGAGAACCGTCACAAACATCATGAGAGTTGTCTGCTACCAAAGTGGATGAAGCTCTCTTCTTTTGGAGGAATACAAGCGACGTGCAGGTGCTCTTGAGTGTTGGTACATCATAGCCGCTATTTTTTTGAGGTAAGACACTGAAGTGTTGTCGACTAAAATAAGATTAGCCTCCTCTGTACCAGCCTAAAAACTTTAGTCGGGTAGCGCGAAACTTTAGCTGACTGAACGCTTTGTGCATCAACTAATTTCAAAAATTAGTCAACTAAGAGTTTATTTGACTAAACTCGATTAGACTACTTTATGAAACTGGGCCCTGCTGCAAAACATGGAGCACACAGCACAACCCGAGAGTCATTTTCACACATGATAGTTCTAGATTTCACATCAAGCACTCACACTGTGTAAGTACAGAGTATAATTCCACTGATCTGTGCGCCCACGGATACGCTGTCTAAATATGAGGTGTTGTCAGGATCAGTCTTGGTGCATTGTTATTGTGTGGAAGGAAGCAGAAAGCAGTTGCTCCATAGACCAGCAAAAACCAGGTCTAAAGTCAAGCACAGAGTATTTGTGTTGTTTAAACATTCTGACAGGGATTATGCAGGTTCACGGTGTGCAAAGGTCAGGTCAGGTCTAGGATCATGTGTTTATGTCACATGTCACCACATCCACCACAATATGAAACTATATTGGGTCCTGGATGATAAACACCCAGGCAGACAACCAGCGCAACAGACACAATCCATGTAAGGATTTATGAACCTTACTGGTTCATGACCTCACCCCAGGGCACTTTGGTGACTGTTGTTGGCTGGAGTACCCTGACAAGTTGACTCACCTGATTGACAGGTAAGAAGCACATGTGCCTTCTATTAGAAACAAACATGGTGCATATTTGAAGTGAAGAAAAGCATAAAAATATGCTTTAATAACGTGCACCACAGCAGCTCTGACAGAGCACTGACTGGCACAACACTTGCGAAGCGAGATGGAACATACAGAAGGTCTCAGGTTCACTCCCGGACTCGCCCTTTCTGTGTGGACTTTGCATGTTCTCCCCATATTTGCATGGGTTCCCTCTGGGTACTTTAGTCCCTCCTTCTTCCAAAAACCTGCAGGTTAGGTAAATTGGTGGCTCTAAAATTGAGTGTGGCTGGGTTTGTATGTCTATATGTGTGTCAGCCAGTGGTGGGCACACTTCCGATAATCCGATAACAGATAATTATCGAAGATAATGTTTTCATTATCGGATTATCTTTTTTAAATCTTTTTTTTAATCTTTTTTATCATTTTAAAAACCATTATCGGACTACTTATCTTCCGATGAATTGTCATCCGATAACTTTTAGACCGATAACGTAGTAAACCAAGCTGAACAGCAGCAAACATTTTTAAAATTTAAAATCAGTTGAGACCTACCTTTTGAAAGTTTCCTAAGAGATGTATAGTTCTACCCTCTGCAAACAGAAGTTTGCCTAAAACTCTCGTGAATATATTATCTGGGTTTATAGATGTTATTGTATTTGCGTTTGTTAAATTCCACGCATCTTAAATCAATGTAGCAGACACGGATTATCTGGAATTTTGTTTTGGCAAGTTTTCAAGGCCTCTACTGCCATCTACTGGCCAGTAGTGTTCATGGCAGTATTCACCCTAAGTACTAAGCATCTGGGCAGCAGTAGATGGCAGTGTTCTATTTATTTTGACCCCGGTTATATCAGATGGTTGTCAAATCAACTTTTTGGCTTTACAAATGGCTTTTTTTTTTTTTTTTTTTTTTTACAAATTAAGTTTAAAAACAAAACAACAACAACAGCAAAAAACATTACAAGACAGCTCTGTGGTGTTTGCACATGCACAGTGCGAGCGTTTGGATGCTTGTAGCTTTTCAGCAGCCAGACCAGAATAATATCAAACAGGTTTGATTTTCATTCGACCATACGATCGGCAATCAGGAGGTGGTCGTGAGATGTTGAACACAGCTTGTTACTCCATGTACACTCCACAATGCAGGACTCGCAATTAACCTGAAACGCGGTCCAAAAATTTCTCACACGAATGAAAAATCATCTGAAAAAGGGCCAAAACTCACACAGTGTAAAGCCAACATTTATGTGTCAACAAAATATTGAGTGCACGTTTTACAACATCATAAAACGTGTGCACGGCACTAATAAAACGTGAGCACATTCTCTCCACATGCAAAATATTTTGCGATGACACTTCCAGGGCTCCATAAACTGTTAAAGGAGATTTTTTTAATGAAAGACGTGCGGACGGATCCGCGCGTCGGGACGCAGCCGGTGCGGTGCAGCGGCACAGGAAAAACACCTCCGTGTTGATAACCATTTGTAAAATCCAGGCGGCTTTTGATGGCTTTCAGTGGAGTGAGTATATGAGAAATTGTTTAACAGGCAGGACATGTTCCAACTTGGATAAAATGCTGAAACCGACTTCTTCTGAAACTTCTCTGTTCTCTCACGACGTCCTGGATCAATAGAGCCTGAAATGGGGAGGTTTTCAGCTTGAGCAGGCTGATGACGCTGCCTGAGAGCGCTGAGCGACGTCTCGCACCGTGAAAAGTCCTTAAAGCAACAGTATCACCTCAAAATCTCTCATCAGCCATTAAAAGTTTCACTGAAAACCAGCTTAATTTTTCAAACCGTGTCCACTGCGATGTGTCTCACAGGTTTAGAAAAAATTTTGATCAAACAACGCGCCAGTCTCTCAGCAACTTCTCAGACAAAGGAATTCCGACGAGGGGCTGGACGACTCCTCCCACAAGGAGTGCTCACAGGCGAATGACGTCACCGACAGGCGTGGAAAAACTCACGCATGCGCACGAGGGTTCAAGCATGTCTGACGTAAAAACATATGAATGAAATCCATATAGTTTTTGAAAAAAATAAAAAGGACCGTTACTTTATTGACAGCCCTCGTAGATGCGCAGTTCTATCCTCTACAAACAGAGAAGTGCTGGTTCGAGAAGAAACTGCTCTATCCTCTGCAGGCAAAAGAGAACTGGTCATAGGAAAGAAAAAAACTCATTTCTTTTGACCCCATACTGATACGCTGGCAATATCAACCAAGTCATCCAGATGCATACAGTTTTAACTTGTGGTTAAAATTTTAACCAAACTAATTTCGGACAAGTTATTTAAATTAACGTCACGTCTGAGGTTTTATAAAGTGAAAATATCAGATATATGTTTTAGTTTTAAAGTACTGCATTCATTTTGAAGGTTTTAGTGTGGACATGCTATGCCCAGTGCATTATGGGTACAGTCACGACAGGAGAAATGCATTTGAGACGCTCTGATCAGGCTCCACATGGACAACAGCACTAAAATCTTTTTATATTGTGCCTAAAACTCTCGCGAATATATTCTCTGGGTTTATAGATGTTGTTATTGTGTTTGTTTTATGTAAAAATCCCAGAAGCAGCCCAGGTTGCTTCTCCAAAAGCCAAAAAGTCTGTTAAATTGTGATTCAGGCCATGTGATATAATCGGCGTCAAAATGCATAGAACACTGTCATCTACTGGTGACCGGTTATATCACAGTGTTGTCGACTGCACGATTTTAAAATTATCTGTAGGTTTCCAAAACCTGAGAGACCACACACGTGGAGATAAAAATAAAAAAAACATAGATCTGACAGGTTTAGTTGTACAGTGTGTGGTGTCAGCCACACGGTAAAAACAACACACACAAATAGATTTCGCACATGAACATTCCCAGGTCAGACACCTCGCTTTCTGATTTCCTGCATGTCACATTTAACTCCTCACATCCTTCTTAACACACCACACACGGCAAGAATATCTGATAAGATTATATTTAGTGTCATCACGATTGTCGGGGCGTCCTTAAGATTGTAGGAAAAGGGGAAGATCGGGTCCGATATCGGCCTAATTATATCGGCCTAATTATCTTGCCATGTGAACCAGGCTTGATGTTATGACACCTCACAGAGTGACTGATTAATTCGTTATTATGACGCCGCACGGAGCCGCTAACCGATCGGATTTTATGACACCACACGGAGCGACTAATTAATTTGTTTTGACACCACACAGAGCCGCTAACCGATCGGATGTTATGACACCACACGGAGCGACTGATTAATTCGTTTTGACACCACACAGAGCTGCTAACCGATCGGATGTTATGACGCTGCATGGAGCGACTGATCGATGTGTTATTGACGCCGCACCGCAAAGTTCATCAACCAAAATACCAACATTCTGGGCACAATGAACATGTTTTCACTATTATTTAATTTCTTTGTGTCACTGACATCGTTATTCAAGCATTCAAATATCGCCACACAACTCCAACCACACACAAGAAAGTTTTTTGACAGTTCTTGTTATTGAAAGAAACCTTGTCTCCCTAACCGGATAGAGTTATGATGTCACCATGCGTGTGCTTAGGCGCTGTCTAGCGGATCTTCAAAATTTCTTTCTTTTTTTTTATACAAATGAAAAAAAATGACATATTTTACAAAAGTATGTTTATTTGTAAACACCAACAAATGCTACATTGACTCACTTGTGTTGGTTTTTACATCGAATGAATGAATCAACCAATCAGTATGAGCAGAGGCTTAGTTACCCATAATCCCTTTGGGCATCTGTGTGTTAATGTTCAAGTTTTCAGAATTAGTGCATTATTTTAAAATTAACAGATATGTGTTATATATCACTTTGTACATTTTAAGAGATCACATTAGTGTAGTTATGCTATCCGGAATAATTTTATTTATAAAGCAAAACCATAATTCAAACCTGCTTTCCATTTCAAGACCTCTGCCTCATCGTTGGACCACTGTATCCTGTCAGGGTAAATGATGTTTTCCTACAGCAGGGGCAGAGCGCACAAAGACAAGTGCTGGCTCATTTGTTGTTTGGGTTTATGATCGCCTTTGATTTATTAAAACTCTGGCAGTTTTTAAAGTCAAAATCAGCTTTAGTAGCTGAGAGTGTTGTTGCTGTTCATTTGGCTGCTCCCAGTTTTGTTCGGGGTCGCCACAGCGGATACAGCCAGATCCGCATTGGTAATTGGCACAAGTTTTATGCCGGCTGCCCTTCCTGACGCAACTCCAGTTTTACCTGGAGAAACACACACAGCCGCTGGTGTTCCAAAGAGGTCTCCCATCCAAGTACTAACCAGATCCTGCTCTGCTTAGCTTCTGAGATCTGACGGGATCAGGCTGACACAGAGCAGACCGGCTGCTTAGTAGCTGAGAGTGTATGGGAGGAAAAATTGAAAGTTATTGGTTATCTGTAGCTTCCGATAAGTTTTTAGCCAGTTTATTGGTTTAGCGTTAAAAAAAGATAACTTTTCAGTTAGCTGATTACCAGTTAGCGAAGCTAACTTTTTGGTTAGCTGTGCCCACCACTGCTTACTACATACTATGTGTGAAGGGGCCCTAAAATTGGAACCTCCATCCAATTTTGGTGGTGTAGTTAAATCCATAACAGAAAAATGAGAGTGATTGAGGCACTTTTGATTGAGATGTAATGCAAAATGTACACCAAATGAGCATTTCAATATTAATTTGAATGTCCACAAAATCCACAATTCAGATCAGATCCAAATCAAACTTTGCCGGACAATACTGAGTGCCAGTCTGCACCTCACGTTCAAATGTGGGTGTGATTGTGGTACGTTTGATTAAAATATGTCATGTTTTAGCCTTGGACCTGCCTAGAATCTGTTTTTGCCCCCCAGTCTCCGTCCATTTCCCTGTCTTGGTCCTTCTGTTCAGCTCTGAGTGTTTATTTTCTGTTTCTTCCACTTTGGTCTTGGTTTTATGATTTGTTACACTTCAGCCACTTCTTGAGTTCTGTTCTAGTTTAGTCTTCATCCTTTACTTTCTGGTTATTCAGTCACTCTGTCTTGAGCACATTTGTCCCTTAGGTTTTTCTGTACACTCTGGTCACATGTTGAGTTCTCATCTAGTTTAAATCCAGCCTTTAATTTTCTGTTCTGTTTCTGTTTTTTCATTTGTTTATTCTGTTTCCCTCACATTTGTATTTTAGGTATCATTATTTCCTAATTGTTTTAACATTTGTTTTGTCACTGTCAGATTCGTCTTTTTGCTGCTTTTGTCTGACACGCCCACCTGTCACTCCATTCGTCTCGGCCAGCCACGCCTTCTTTTCTGCACCTGCATCTCATCACGCCCTGATTATCCTCTGCTTTTAAACCCCTTGTTCTCCACTACTCACTGCTAGTTCGTTGTGCGTTTTGCCTTGTTCCAAGCCTCTCGTGTGTTTTCTGCCATAGTCTGTTTTCTTGCCGTGTATGACCTTCACCTGTCTTGACCTTGCCTTTTGCCTGAGCCAGTTAACCTGCTTCTCTGTGCCTGAATCCTGCTTGTTTTTTGACTCCGCTTTTGCCTCCTCCGATACACCTGTTTGCCCGTGCTGGAACTCTGCTTGTTACTGACCACGCCGCGGCCTCATGACTGTCTGTACCTCCACCTGCCTGCTTGTCACCCAGTGTATCGACCAGAGCCTGTTTTTGATTAAACCTTTTTCTAAATCCCACCTCTGAGCAATGAGTCTGCATTTGTGTCCACCTGCCTGTCGTGCCAAGTCCTCACAGTTCCTGACAAAATATACTGTAAAATATACATTAAATGGGATTTTCAATGTTAAATTTAAATGGCCACAAAATCTGTAATTTGGATCAGATCTGGATCAAACTTTTAATAAGGGCCCCTTCACATATAACATGACATTGGGCGAAAGAAGCAGAAATCGGAAGAAAATCCGCCAACAAAAAATGAAATGGGGAACCGCAAAACATTCTACCTGCTGTCAGGAGGGACGCACAGTCAGACAGGCGTGCGCGATACAACGACAACGGTTTCATGCACGGTTGTGTGCATGCACAAATACAGTGCAAGCAGCTGAGTGTGTGGCACCACATCGCACCATTGCTGTAGGGGAAAAAAATGAAAACCACACACCATAAAAAACACCACAATTTCTAATACTTAATCCCTTTTATCGAGCAGACAATACAAGTATGATCCTTCTGTTCCTCTGTATATGACCCGTAGTCATAGGCGTACAGTCATGAAATGACATGAATGAAGCAGTGCACTCTTATTATGTCCACATCTGCTGGCTCTGCATGTCCAATGAGGGGCGCGTTGAAGCACAGACAACGCGTCATGTGGACCATAGCTCGTGAGTGACGTTACATTCAGATCGTCAGCTGAGTGTACACATGATCAGATGGTTCTTTTCACCTGGCACAGCCTGCGATGTGCACTCTGTGCACTCGCTCCAGCCTGTTGTAAAGGTGATATATGTTTTTATGTATTTCCACGTGAGGACAGCAAGCACATGCACGTGTTGGGGGAGCGGGAGCGGGGGTGCGATACACACACAAGCCATATGTGGGGGGGCACGATACACACGTACACCACATGTGTTGATAGGGGAATGATACACTGGCATGCCATGTGTTGGGGGGGTGGCACAGCCGCACCCATGTTTTGCTTGGTGACGCCACAGTCATGGAGTACTAAGACAATTTTCACAAACAGCTCGAATGTGATCATCTGCTGTCTACACTCATGCTGGGATTGTGAATAGTCCGCCTTTTCTAAGAATATGAATACTCACATCCCCATATTGATTAAGCATACGAATGGTGCTGTCTGTGAGGTTGATGATGTCCCGCCAGTCAAAGTCAGGCATGCCGACAGGACGGTCCTCTGGCGAGCCATTGTGCAGGAAGTTGAGGACATGTTTGGAAAAGAATGGCACCTCCTCCAGGCTTCTGTCAATAAAGTCCATCACTGCTGGATTGTTGATGGTGTCCTGAAATCGTAATTAATTGTAACAAGTTGTTAGAACTTACTTTTCTCATTTAAACCACCACGTTTTGTAGAACCAGTTGACATAACCACATTAAATAAATAAATGTAAAATTTTTTAGAGCCTGTGTGACATCAGCAGTAAAAAACCTGACTGAAGCCAACTTCTGAAACTGATGATAGGTTAATAGAAACCCATATTCCTATGTATGTACTGTCTAATATGCAGTAAGGGAACAAATATTATACAAATAATGGATGGTAAGGAGTCCATCATAGAGAAATATTGGACGACTTGCCATCCATCAATCATTATGTTCTCCAGCCCCCTCCCAAATTAAGCAAACAACAAAGAGTCAAGTAAATTAGATCAATTTATTTAGTTGTGAACAGCATATGATTGATTCTGATGCGATGAATGCTTCTAAAACATCAGTAGCGTGCTTGTCTACCTTCTCAGTGTTTTTGTCATCCTTGGAGTTCAATATTTCCACCAGTTCCTCCTCTGTGAACTCAGCAAACCTCGCTGGCAGACGACTTTCTGCTGTTGTTGACATGTTTGTTGCCATTTTTCAACCAGCGTCTGTCAGCTAGTTCCTGACCGTCGTATGCCGCGCTCTGATTGGCTAGCTGTTGACAGTAAGCTCCAACACCATTGGTCTAACACCGATCCAATGTAACTTTTGGTCCTAGCCTTTTTGGATCCTTTTGGATGCAACATAACTTTCTGGCGCCAAACATGCCAAAATACAGGTAAATGATGGACAGAAAGGCTAATCTGTGATTGGCTATTGTAATCTGAGTGGAGAACATATAAATATAATTGAATGGACAGACAGACATATAACTGAATGTGGAATTGGGTCTGAATTTTTTTTGGCTTTTTCTTATTTATAGGTACTTGTTGTTGCTTTTATTACTTATTAATTATATGTTATTAATGCATTGAGGAGTTGACAGGAAAAAAAAAAAATCAGTTTATACTGCATATGCCAAGTATGCAAATACTCTGTCTAAAGTGACAACAAAGGAAATCTTGAATCCCGATACAAGATGGATGGCTAGTTGAGTCCATCCCCTTCAGGTTTTGAACACAATAGCGCCAAAACGATAAATGCTATCATCTTGTAACTCACTAAATTCAAATGTCAAATAATGACGACAGTCCCTTTCATACATGGTGAACTTTGATGGACCAAATCAATCAAAATAGCACATTTGTTTTGCCTATGTAATATCCCACACATTTGCCCCCTGCTAGCTTGTGCATGCTGGATTGATGATGGGTATACTAGCAAGTATGATCTGTAAAACAGACCTTTCTAAACATAAATCCATTAAATCAGAGAATTAAACCATTGGGCAGTGCAGTCTCGTTTGAGGGCGGGTGCTAAAGGGGTAAAATATGACGCACATGACGTACTTTCTCTACTCCCAGGGACAGAAACATAGCACTTTCTCTGAGCCGTTGAGCAAATTACACCCAAACAAAGTGAAATTGCAAAGAAAAAGTAGGAATGCGGTAGAAAGTGGACATGTGTTATGGTTTGTTTATGACCCGGAGTTCAAACGTGCCGAGGCGATTGTGCAGGCGAGAGAACACTCTGGTTAGCTGTGTAGGCTAACACGACGTCTCACATTTGCCTCGTCTTTCCTTCTCCACTGGGAACTAAAAAAAACTGTGCTTTTTGCAACTGCTTTTTTTGAACTGGTAATTGCAGCCAAAAACAAAACAGTACACCATTTTCTCATGTGAAGTTATGCTGTGTACATATTGCACAACGGGAGCAGCTGTCCCCATAAGTGGCCAAATCCCACGACATCACACAGGGTTCAAACGAGACAGCGCTTCCCTATTACTTTCTGATTGCTTCATAGCAGTTACATTCTGAAAGTCACATGACATGGTCATAACCCCACACAAAGGTGCACCGCTCTGCATCACTCAGCACACTTTGTGGCATTCAATCCATTTTACCATGAATGCACACTCTTGCACTGGTATAACACATGTGGCTATTGATTCATTGTAACGAAAACCAGGATTCCAACATTTGCTCCATTTCTCACCATGTATGCAATAACATTCACAGGGCTGTATATAGGAATGTGAAAGGGGGGGTTTAAATCCTTGAGTTGGGGGTCCAGTGGGCTGCAGGGCCCCCGGTGGGGTCAAGGGGCAACGACCTCGTGGGGGGCTTAGGGGGGCGAAGCCCCCCGAAGCAGAACCTTTTTGAGGATTTTGAGGAGTAAAAAGCTACATAAATTTAATTTGAAACCCAAAATGTATCATTTTAGGAAATACATTTTTAGATACAAATAGTCCTTGCTTGGGATTGGATCAGTTGCCATAAGAACCACCCAGGAAGAACCAAGATAACATTAATGCAAACTTTATACCTGCCTGTCGGTTGCGAATGACGCAACCGACAGGCGTGAAAAAACTCACGCATGCGCATGAAGGTTCAAGCTTGGCTGATGCAAGTGCACATGATTCAAATCCATATAGGTTTTGCAAAAAATAAAAAGGTCGGATAGTTTTCTAACAGACCTCGTATTTAGTGGTATTAATATTCGCGTTTACATTATGAATATTTACATATATGTACGTTATGTATTAAAATAGCGGTATTTAATTTGGCGACCTTGTTTAACTCGCGAAATTCGCATAATAAATCCCATGCGAATATTTGCACCTTTACAGTATTTGCAACAGGAAGGAAAAGCTCCCTTTATTTCTCAGCTTATACAAACATGTTTTTACAAACCAGACAAGTGTAATTGTTTGTCTACATGGGTATTTACAAGCCTACTAATCTGTTTGATATCAGAGGAGGATAGGGACCAGGGAGCAAAAATTCTCAACCCCCATGGGAAAAGTTTATCTAGCAGTTTCCCCTTTCATCACTTAAGGGTTTACTCTGGCAGAGGAAATTGAAACTTGAGGGTGTGTGATGATAGCTGTGTAACAGTTAGTGCTTGTTGCTTATTATCAATGAAAAGAAAATACATAACGTTGATATCCAGATCAGAAAAATATCAGCAGAATTCTCGGGGGGGGGGGGTTCGGTTGAACCCCCTGAACCCCCTCTATATATGGGCATGATTCAATAACAAAACCAATCCTGTCAACTGCTATATTGTTTATATACATAAGGTATAATGTGTTAAAACCATTTCTGTGATTTCAGTTTTGTTCATTCTGTGTCACAATGTGTTGTTGTTATACCCGAATCATCTTTGTTTGAATTCCATCCTGGAAGAAAGCCCATATCTGAGGAGCTACTTCCTCCCAGGCTTTCACCATAATCTTCAGCCTCTCCAGCTCCTCGAATGTTGTGTTTGCCTGTCGGATATATGGGGAGTTTAAGATGTTTGGAAAAACACGTAAAATTGATTCACACCTGTCCAGATGTAAATGCATACACACACACACAGAGACAAAATTTGTTTTCTTCAATATTTTTCCAAGTGCTTTTTTTGCAGAGCAAGCAAGGAAGTTTTAACACAGCACTTTCAAACATCCTAGTTACATTTTGGATGCTACAGAAACAATATTACTTCACTAAAACCAATGACGACCAGGGTCAACATTATTAGACCCTTAAGAACTGACCTTTTTGTTGAACCATAGCAGAAACCACTGTTGTGCAATGATGTGCTTTAACTTTGTAATTGTCATGTACTGTGTGGTCATGCCTTGGTTGGGGTTCTGTTTCTTTTTCTGTGTAGTTCCTGCATTGTTAGTATGGTCTGATTGGGGAAGATGTTGGTTTGTGCTGTATGTGTGACTTCTCTTGCTGGGTGTTTCCTGCTTGGGTTTCTCTGTCCCTATTTCTCTTATCTGTCTCACTTGGTGCTTGGGGGGAGAGGGTCACACTCTGTCTAGGCCACACCCTGTTCTGGTTCTTTCCACAGTTCTTCCTAATCTGTAGCTCACTACTTGGTGTATTTAAGCTTCACTGGTTGCACTGATAATTTGCCTGATCGTTGCACTTTGTGCCCTCGCTTTCAGCTCCGTTCTTTGTATTGTTCAAGTCCTGCTGCCATGTGTGCTTTTGACCCTCTGCCTGTTTTTCTCGACCACGCTGCTCGCCTGATGCTTTCGATCTGTTTGCTATTCTTGGACTGCCTCTTTGTGTACCGGACTCCATTGATAACTTCAGTAAACATCTTATTGAAGCAGAACTTCTGTGTCCAGTCTCGCATTTGTCTCCAGCCATCCCAGCTACAGTATCCTGTCAGAACGATCAGGCCAACGATGGAGACAGTGGACTCGGACCATTCCAGTTGGTGGTTCACCACCATAACCGCCAGCTGGCAGAACAGGAGGATTGCCTCACAGCTATAAGTGCTGGTTTATCAGATCTCGCCAAGAGGCAGGACACTTTTGTGACTTCTGTGAGTGCTCAGATCGATCAACTGGTTGCCACCTTGACTCATCAGGCCTCGTCCATCCCAGTCACCACCAATCCACCACCACCAGGACCAAGTGCTGCCCTGTCTGTGCTTTCAGCGCCCCCTGTTTGCAACCAGCTTTCACGGCCAGAACGGTTCTCTGGAGAATCCGGAGACACAAACCCGTCCTCACTCAGTGTTACCTCCATTTTGAATTAGCGTCAGCAATGTTTCCGTCCAACAGGACAAAGATTGCATTCATTATTACTCACCTGACCGGCCGGGCAGCAGCATGGGCTTCGGCAGAGTGGAGCAGGCAGTCTCCAGCTTGTGACTCCCTACAGGCGTTCAAGACAGCATTCCTCCAGGTGTTCCAACACACATCACTGGGCCAGGAAGCGGCCCGTTTCCTGATGTGGCTTTGTCAAGGAAACCGACGCATCGCAGATTATCCCATTGACTTCCGCATCTTGGTGGCTAAGAGCGAGTGGAACCCGGCTGCTCTCCACAATGTGTTTTTCCAAGGCCTGTTGGCACAAATCCAGGATCAACTAATTGCTGTCGACCTCCCGGAAGAGCTGGGCCAGCTGATAGCACTGGCTATCCGCACCGACCACCGGCTGGCGGACCGGCCTCGACATGACTTACGCCCCCCATCCCAGCGCTCGGAGGCGTTCCCTGCTCATCACACCGGGACCTCCTCCTCCAGATCCGGCTCCAGTTCATCTCACTCTCCCCCGGAGGAACCCATGCAGTTGGGATGCACCCGGCTGTCCACAGAGGAGCGGCAGCGCCGAAGAGACCAGGGCCTGTGTTTTTACTGTGGTCAAGCAGGTCATGTGGTCACAGAATGCCAAGCCAGGAGTGCTCCCGTGCGGTCGCTATCGGTACGACAGGTGAGTCAGAATTCCATAACTTCAATTTCTCCCCAAAATGTTATCATGGCGAGCTTTGTTTCCGATCATTCGTCATGTTCTGTACCGGTATTTATTGATTCTGGTTCCAATGCTAATTTACTGCAATCCTCTCTTGCCAGGTCTCTACACCTTAAGCTGTACCGTCTCTCACGTCCGCTGGTTATGTCTGCCGTAGATGGCCATGAACCCGGTCAAATCACTCATCGCACCCAGTCTGTTCAGTTGCTCATAGCCGGTACACATTCTGAAACCATAAGCTTTCACGTATTTGATAGAATGACTCACTCTGCCATTTTGGGGCATCCCTGGCTAAAAAAACACTGTCCACAGATAGACTGGTCTGCGGGACGAATCAATTCTTGGGGTCCCGCTTTTTCAGGGCGATGTATAGTCACGTCCACAAGGATCACCTGTTCTCCTAATCCTGATCTTATTGGAGTTCCTCCGAATTATCACGACCTAGCAGAAGTGTTTAGCAAAGCAAGGGCTAAATCGCTTCCTCCACACAGAGCTTATGACTGTGCTATTGAGCTGCTTCCCGGGGGCAGCCCTCCTTGAGGGAAGTTGTTTTCTCTGACTGCACCTGAATGCATCGCCATGAATGTTTACATCTGTGAGTCTTTAGAGGCTGGCTTGATTCGTCTGTCATCCTCACCCTCTTTTTTGTCGAAAAGAAAGACAAGTCACTCCAGCCCTGTATTGACTATAGGGGACTTAATGACGTTACAGTTAAGAACCGTTATCCCCTACCACTAATCGCTACCGCATTTGAGCTACTAGAGGGCACCAAAATCTTCACTAAACTCGATCTCCGCAATACGTACCATTTAGTGCGGATTAAACAAGGTGATGAATGGAAGACTGCATTCAACACTCCCACCGGTCATTATGAGTATTTAGTGATGCCCTGTTATGTGTCGGACGCAGCTCGGAGAACCGACCAGCGTTTGAAGGACCCAGTATGAAATAAGCAGAGCACGGTACAAAGGCTAACTGAATTTAATACATAACAGTGAAAATATAATAACAGAAAGGTGCGGTCTGGCGTGGTGCGCTCCCAGCAGCGCTAACGGTCTGGAGCCAGAAGCTGTTTCGGACCCAAGGACCCCGCCGACACCCCCCAGGTGGCCGCAACAACCGAGTCTGTGAAAGAAGGAACCATTATGTGAGTCCACACTCTACACACAGAACACTTAAAGGTGTACAAACAGCAAACACTTCCTGGCTTGATTGCTGATCAGCTTCCCAACCTGCAGGCATGGAACATCCAGTTCACAAAACTCCACTGCAGTGGAAGCTGATACATGACTAACAAACAGCTCAATACAATAAGGTGTGAGGGACACCACATTTACTGACTGTATAACTGTTAGTCACAAAATCTAACGTACCTCAGGAAGTGTGCTGACGAGCGTGAGACCTCACCCCCTCCTCTTTCACAGACTGTGCATCAAACCTGGACGTTCTCAGCATCCGCTGTTGATGAGATGGCTCCCAAGACGACGATCTCACCCGTCTGGTCACAAGGTCGAGTCTCTGGCAAATACACACTGTGCACTCCAGTCTTAAATGCCAACATGTTCCACTCCATCCAGATGCACCACAGCTGTGAGTCCTGACGAGTCGCAGGTGATCAGGGTGAGGTCCTGACAGCCTCAGCAACACAGCCACTCAGTCCCAAATGCACGCCACCTGGGAGGAAACCAAAAGACAAACAAACCGGCAGCCAGGCCCCCCCAGCCATATAACAATGCCCTTTGGCTTAACCACTGCTCCTGCTGTGTTTTAAAATCTGGTCGATGTTTTATGGGACTTCCTGAATAAGTTTGTGTTTGTATATTTAGACGACATTCTGATCTACTCTCCCGATGTTGATGCTCACTTCCGATATGTGTGTTTAGTCCTTGAAACTTTATTACGCAATCAGTTGTTTATCAAAGCCGAGAAATGTGAGTTTCATAAATCGACAATATCATTTTTAGGATTCGTAATTTCCTCAGGAAAGATTCAGATGGACGCAGAAAAAGTAGCCGCAGTGCGTGAGTGGGCAATTCCAAGGGACCGTAAGGAGGTCCAAAGGTTTCTGGGCTTTGCTAATTTTTACCGAAAGTTCATTCGTAATTTTAGTTCAGTGGCAGCTCCTTTACACAAGTTAACCTCATCCCTCCAAACCTTTCATTGGTCGCCAGAGTGTGACGAAGCTTTTCAGGTCCTAAAGAAACGGCCCCCGTGCTTCTCCTCCCTGACCCCGCCAGACAGTTCGTGGTTGAAATTGATGCTTCCGATGTTGGTATCGGGGCCGTTTTGTCCCAGATCGATCCTGTAGATAAAAGGTTACATCCTTGTGCCTTTTTATCAAGAAAATTAAGTCCAGCTGAACGCAATTACCATATCAGCGATCGCGAACTGTTGGCGGTCAAAGTGGCCTTGGAGGAGTGGCGCCACTGGTTGGAAGGGGCACAAGTACCATTTTTAGTATGGACTGATCATAAGAACCTCGAATACCTGCGCTCTGCTAAGAGACTTAATTCCAGACAAGCTCGGTGGTCAATTTTTTTCAGTCGGTTCAATTTTATGCTATCATTTAGGCCGGGATCCAAGAACGGCAAGCCAGATGTTCTCTCCCGACAGGAGGACCCGTCGGAAGAAACGTCAGACCCTGACACTATCCTACCCGCATCCTGTTTCCTCTATGCGCTCACTTGGGACATTGAGACCAAGATCCGGACCGCCACACAAGACCTTCCTGTCCCTCAGGGTTGTCCTCCGGGTAGGCTGTTCGTTCCGGATACATTACAAGGTGAGATCATATCTTGGGCACACAACATTCGTTTCGCCTGCCATCTGGGTATCAATAACACGGTAACTCTCATCCGAGAAAGGTTCTGGTGGCCGCAATTACTTTCTGACATCACTGAATACGTTGGGGCTTGTCCTACCTGCGCAATGTGCAAGTCCTCTACTACCTCTACTTCTACCTCTACTGCTTCAGTGCATTTGGAACTGGGAATCTCCTTAAGGTGGAAGAAACCATGAAGAAAGAAGGCTATGTGAAGATTCTGAAAGAAAACCTCAAGCAGTCAGCAGCAAAACTGGGTCTGGGTAATCTTTTTGCCTTACAAGATGACAGCAACCAAAAAGATGCGTCTCCTGGTGAAGAACTACCTCCAGAACATGAACATTACTGACCAGCGTGCACAAAGCGCCGACTTGAATCCCACTGAAAATCTGTGGGGTGAACTGAAGACCAAGGTCCATACAAAAGACCATCAAATCTGGAGGAGCAGGTTTCGGCCCTGTATTTGTTCTAGTTCTCACTGGTTCATTTTTCTTTTTCCACCGTCTGCCCCATTTTGATTTTATTACTGTTTTATTTTGGTCTGTTTATTCTCATTCTGGTCTGGTTCTGATCATCCTTTTTGTGCATTATACTTTTGTCCCCGGTTTAGGTTTTGATTTATCATTTAATTCTCTGTTTAGTCATTTGTTGTATTATTTGTTAGTCACGGGTTTTGTTTTCTGTTCTTTTGGTTTGCTATGTTATTTTCTGAGTTGATTATTACATTTATTCTTCAGCCATGTTCAGTTTGGTTCTAGTTTTGGTTATAGTCTTTTCTATCTTATTTTCTGAATATGTATAATACCTCAGCCATGTTCAGTTCAGTTCTAGTTTAGGTTTTTGTCTTTTATTTCTCTTGCTGTTCTCTCCTTAGGTTTGTCACTTTATTTCTTAGTTGCCTCTTTTATTTCATTTGCACGTTATATTTTTCACCATGGGTTTTTCTGTCATTTACTCCTCCTGACCGCTTTGTTTTTCACTCATGCACTCTCTTGCCTTTCTTCCCTCTTCTTTGTTTCACTTAACCACACCTCTTTCCAGAAACTTTTCCCCACACATGCAGCTTGTTTTCCAATCACTTTCTGCTCTATTTAAGTCCATTGTGTTCACCTCCTCACTGCTCGTTCATTGTAGTTCACTGTCTTCGTCCCAGCTCTGTTTTTTGTCTTTTTCCTGATTGCCTGTGTTTGACCCTGCCTTGTTTTTTGGACCTAGCCTTTGTCTCGCCCTCTGATCTCTCTGACACTGTGTTTCTGTGAACTTTGCTCATTGTTTGACCACGCCCCAGCCCATCATTCTTCTGTACTTCTGCCACGCCGACTGCCTGTCTGTGTACCGTACCTTAACCTGTGATTTTTGGATAAAGCCTTTATACTCTTACATCTGTGTCCGTGAGTCCTGCATTGGTGCCCAGCCACCCAGTGTCTGCAGTCATGACAAGCTTGAGAGATTTTCCAAAGAAGAATGGGCTGGGATTCCTCAGGAGACATGTCTGAGACTTGTTGAAAACTACAACAAACAACTGCAGACTGCTAATGCGCAAAAAGGACACATAATTGACTATTAGCATCAGGGGGGCTAAAATGTTTGATCCTGGTAGTTTCTAGTTTTTGTGAAATAAGTTTGTTTCTGTGTGCAAAGTAAAATTATGTCATCATCCAAAATAAAACTAGAATGTTTAAAAATGCTGTGTTGAAAAGTCCTTGCTCTATTAAAAAAGCACTTTGGAAAATTTGGAAGAAAACATTAAATTTCATTGAGGGGGCTAATCTGTCCTCATGTGTACATGTCCAGAAAAGCATGCAAATGAGGTGCTTACACATTTTGCAGAAATCCATATATTATTTTTGAAGAAAACCCACCAACTCAAACAGGCTTACTCATCTGCTGCTACATACCATTCCCACATTAAAGCCCCTGTGAAAACAGGCTTTGCAAAGACAACACTTACATTCTCACACAAAGAATTCCTGTGGGCCTGATAACCACTGACTGTGCAACAAATGCACTCACCGCCAAACGGGCAAATATTTACTGTGCAGTTATCACTAAAACCCTGGATGAGTGTGGGTATAGAGTATTGTGAGGCAAATACCAAAGGCTGGCTGCTTCTGGATTCAGTCATGTGCAGCGCCGGATGAAAGCACCCAAGAGTACACCCAATTAAACGCCTTCTTCCAGTGTGTGTCTGATTTTAGGTGACAATGGGGACAAAGAAGCTGGGTTGACAATGGAGGCCGTTGGTGACGACTGGCCAAATGCATTCAGTCTGCCCAGTGAATTCTGGTTAAATTCCCACATGTCAGGGATTCCTCATTTCCTCAGGCAGCTTCAAACAGCAGGAAGCTGCAATAGGAGGGCAAAAGGTGACACCTTCAGGTAAAAAAGCAACTGAGGGTATTGGAAGGTTGGGGAGATGTGACATGTTCTGCACATATAGTGCGGTCCATAAGTATGTGGATAATGATTCAGAAAAGGATGTATTTTTTGCCTCTGTTCTCCACCACAGTGGAGTTGAAATGAAACAATCACAATCACAGACTTTCAGCTTTAATTCAAGGGGTTAAACAAAAAATAGTATAACATTAACGATGTAGATATTTTTATATCTACCCTATATTTTCATTGCCCATAGGTAATTTGGCAATCTAAATATCATGAGATGTTGTTTGTGATTTTACAGCCAGTTAAGTAAAAAACTAAGAAATCACATGTACATAAGTATTCACACCCTTTTCTCAATACTTTGTTGATGCACCTTTAACAGAAATTACAGCCTCAAGTCTTCTTAAGTATGATGCAACAAGCTTTGTGCACCTATCTTTGGGCAGTTTTGCTCATTCCTCTATGCAGCACCTCTCAAGCTCCATCAAATTGGATGGGGAGCATCGGTGCACAGACATTTTCAGATTTCTCCAGAGATGTTCAATCATATTCAGGTCTGGGCTCTGGCTGGGCCATTCAAGGACATTCGCAAAGTTGTGCTGACACCACTTCTTTGATATCTTGGCTGTGTGCTTAGGGTCATTGTCCTGATGAAAGTTGAATCGTCGCCCCAGTCTGAGGTCAAGAGCACTCTGGAGCAGGTTTTCATCCAGGATGTCTCTGTACATTGCTGCATTCATCTTTCCCTCAATCCTGACTAGTCTCCCAGTTCCTGCCACTGAAAAGCATCCCCACAGCATGGTGCTGCCACCACCATGCTTCACTGTAGGGATGGCATTGGCTAGGTTATGAGCAGTGCCTGTTTTTTTTCCCCAAACGTGGCTTCATGTTTGGTTTGTGCTCTGACATGCACTGTCAGCTGCGGGTCCTTACATGTAGCCAGGTGTGTGCCTTCCAATCAACTGAATTTACTCCAGGTGGACTCCAATTAAGCTGTACAAGTATCTCAAGGATGATCAGTGGAAACAGGATGCACCTGAGCTCAATTTTGAGCTTCACGGTAAAGGCTGTGAATACTTATGTACATGTGATTTGCAAAAATCTCAAAGGAACTTTTTTCACATTGTCATTATGGGGTATTGTGTGCAGAATCTTGAGGTAATCGATTAACCTTTTGATCATTCTTTATTTTTATTGCAATTAAGATCCCAATCTGAGCAGGAAGGAAAGCAAACAGAGCCTTAAAGGGTGGGAAAGAGGAAATGCATGTTTATGTGTGATCACATACTGAGGTGCCCGTAGGCTGTTAGTCGTTGCCACAGCTGATCAGCTTGTGTTCTTCTACTCCAATCTAGCCAACCATGACTGCCGCCCCCAAGAAAGCTTTGGACCAACACATACAACTACACACAAAAGGTTGGACACCACATGAACAAAACAAATCCCCTTTAAATACAAAATGCTGGAATCCCTTGTTTAAAAGAAACCCCAGCATAAGAATTATACAGTAGTATAAAAGATATAATGGTGTAATATATGAGATTTTGTTTCTTTTATTATCTTTCCATCTTTTTGTTCCTGTAGGTGTTACACTTTTTCTGCTTATCTCATCTGTCACCACATTTCACTGACACTTCAATAACCAGGTACTCCATACTAAGATGTATACCAATGCAAACTTCATTTTAAATTTTATTTACAGTAATTAACAACTATGTGGTGCGATTTTTATGGCTTTTTGCACTATAATCACTTGTCTTAGGCCTCTGCCATCCTAACATTAATTCATTCACAGCTCACATTAGAACGCTGCACCAGGAGTTGATGAAGTAGAATACAATACAAAAGAGAGAGGAAAAGATGTGCATGTGACTGAGAGGGTTCAGCACAAAGCTGTAGTGAAATTAATTAAACATGCTGCAAGTGTATGGTAATTTAAATATGCTTGACTATGTAAGTGAAAAGAAGAGTGATGGCACACCTGCATTACACTACTTGGGGTGAAAGCACAACCATACGAGGAACTAAATACAACTTGAGTGCTTGAAGTGTAAAATGCACATAAAGATGCTGTGGCTGCAGGCTGATCTGTATCTGCACTGAAAGTCATGAAGTTTAACTCATGAAGAAATAATAAAAGAACTGATTAATTTTACACAGGTCAAATCTGGCTCTGAGAGTTTTAATTGACCCACATTGGGCCTCATCTTGACAATCTATAGTGTACAGTCTAAAGTGCACAGTGCCTGTTCGTTTGTGGAGTGTCCAACTCCACTGTGTTATGTATATGGTGCAAAAATCGGAGTGTAAAGTAAATTATATATGTAGAATATGAAATATGAATTACTGTACACAGATCAGAGTATAAAGTGTCATTCACTTTAAGAGATGTGTTCCCTTAAATCTGGTGCATTGCTATTTAGATGGTGAACTCGGTGACAGAAATGGGTTTTCTAGTGAGGAAACAGATTTCGTGCAGGCAGTTTATTTACAGTGGCAGCAGTCATCCACTAAAACTCTTCCTCTGACCACCCAGTCTATCTTATCAGATGCAGACCCTCCCACGTCCAGCCTGCCCTTAGAGCTAATGAACCCAGTGAGGAAGCCAACCTCCCCTCCCACCACCAAATCATGTCCAGTCAACTTAATTTACTCCGGGTTGACTCCAATTAAGCTGTAGAAACATCTCAAGGATCATCAGTGGAAACAGGGTGCACCTGAGCTCAATTTTAAGCTTAATGCTAAAGTCTGCGAATACTTACGTATACATGTGATTTTTCACATTGTTATTGTGGGGTATTGTGTGTAAAATTTTGAGGGAAAAAAAAATTTCATCCATTTAGGAATAAGGCTGTAACATAACAAAATGTGGAAAAATACCTTCTGGAAGAACTGTAAGTTCAACACTTTCACCACATTCACAGACTTCTGATGGCTGAGAGCGCGAAGTCAGTGAAAGCCTGGATGTTAGTCTCGATCAAGGACAATCACAACTCAGACACTGAGATGCCTCCCTCAGCTTCTCAAATTCTGGAATTAGGGTATCCATTGATTCTACAAAGATCATATTATCATCTGGGAAGTTAAGATCAGAAAATCTTGCTTTAATAACAGTAGGACGTAGGTTTCAGGACACATTTCTTATGAACTGCAGTATTTACTGGGGAAAAAACCTCAGAAATTCTGCCCCTCCTTTATAACTCGTGTTCATATAAGTCGATTTGTGGACCCTGAAAATTTAGACTACTGTATGAAAATCAGTTTTGGTTTGACCGTTTTTGGGAGGGATCATCAGTGCGGACGATTCTGGACGATGACTTCTTCTTCCCCCTCTGGCTGCTACATGTGGTAGCAGCTGGTGTCATATCCAAAAACTTTGACTCGTCTAGAATCATCCGCATTGACAAAGCCCTCATCCCTGACATGCAGCAGCTGGATGAGGAAGAGAAAGATTCCGAACGCACTCCAGATGAAGAAATCACCACCATCCAGGAAGGAATCACACTTCAAATGGTCAAAACTATTGTAATACGGCAAGATAAGCTGATTGTAAGGTTTTTTGGACAACCTCATTAACTTGCAGTTTCAGATAACTTGTGGCCCAGTTTTGTGGACCCCGACTTGCGCACGTTGAGAAGGCTTATGTGTACAGTACTCACAACACCCAGTTATGATGACTGAGAATTCAACTATCAAGTATTTACAAGCTTCTGTTAACTAATGTGTTTTAAACTTTTTATTTCTCTCTCTCTTGCTGTGTGGATACCTCTGGTGCTATTAGTCAGAATTCTATCAAAAATACTTGGCTGGGGTTGTTCAAACATTGTATGAACAAAGTTCAGAGCTTGACTCCAACTGTCTTCGCTTTATTAAGCAAATCAAACAGAGTAAAATGTACAGAGTGACTGGTACTACTTACATTTCTTATGATCTGCCTTACAGCAGGTGAATCGGGGGCATAAAGGATCCGGCCCATCAGCATAGGTTTGACAGAGTTCCACAGTATGCTGGTAGCAGGGTTGGACTCCATCTCTCTCATCAAGTCATTGCAGAAAGGAGCTGCAGTATAAGGTTATATATAACTTGACATACTCTAAAATGGAATTAAAATGATGAATTTGACCCTGAAACAGTGTAAGTTTGTGTCCAGATAGAAGCTTCCATCTGGTAGAATCATAGTTTGTTCCTGTAGAAACTACATTTAACTTGGAAATGAAGGTTCACTTGAAAAGACATGTTAAGGTAACTTGGATAGTTCCAAAGAGGGGGAGCGCAAGGGATGGGTATCGAGAACCGGTTCTTTTTGAGAATCATTACGAAATGATTCAATCCACAGACATCAATAGCCTTTTTGCTTAACAATTCCCTTATCAGTCCTTCAGAGCGGCCGTTGTTTTTGAGGGTTTTTTTAATCGGGAAAATGATCATTTCTTTACATTGATTGCAGACCCTGCAGCGGGTCTGTAATCAACCGCTTCTCCAGCGGCTGTTCTTGAAGGTTGAAGCAACAAAGCAGTGCTCCGACCCACTGCTTTGTTGGTTCATTGCTTCACTGCTTTTCAGAAGCGGCAAGTCCACTTCTTAATTCCTTTCAAAGCCATTTAAAAATGTGAATCGTGAGTCACTTTTGTGCGGATTAAAGTTACTAACTGGGACTCTTACCTTGTTGCGAGCAAGAAACGAGAATTGTCCTCCATTCCGTTCGCACAGCTCCAAATGCTGCGCTGCTCTCTGCCGAGTCAAGTTAGAGTCCAGCCAGAATTAATAACAAAGCGAATCACCATTTTAAATCAAATGACACCTCTTTCCAAACGTTGTAACACAGACAACAGACTAAAACATTTTTTTCCCCTCTCAAAATGAGACATCCTGCGTTCTTTATGAATTACATTGATGGTGACTTGCAGCACCACCGGCTGAGCTCAGCTCAGAGGTATGGAGTGACACTTATGCCATTAATATCTGAAAGGAAATGCTTTTGAGAAAAACTACAGATTTTATTTTTATTTATGTCCAGAGATCAAGGATCCAGTGACCAATTTCATATTTATTTACTTTAAGACGCAATAAAATGTTGTTGACATAGATAACCTGTAAAGCCTACTTTTAGTAGACAGAAAATTCACAGGAGTATTGATAAGGGAATTGATAAGGAATTGGATCGATAAGTGGAATCGATAATGGCATTGATAGATAAAATCTTATCAATACCCATCCCTTAAGTTCAATTAATATTATTTATGTTAAAATGTGTTAGTTATGCAAAAGATATTTAAAAACACACAGAGATGTTTAAATGTTTTTTTTTTAAATACAATGTTTAAAATATGACAAAAAGTAAAAACAGAAGAATAGAAAGTTCTTTAAAAACACATTTAAAATGTTTGAAAAGGGTGTAAAACCTGTGAAAGAATAGAAACTTCTTTAAAAGCATGTTTAAAATGTTTACAAAGGCTGTAAAATGTGTAAATTCATGGACAGTTCCTTAAAAATGCACAAATACTTTTAAAATGTGTTTAAGATGTGTAAAAGAATAAAAAGAAGTGCACGAAGATGTTGAAATTGTGTGTATATGTGTTGGGGGGGGGCAGCTATTCATTTGTTCTCTGAGGGGGGCTCACTCTCCCACACTTTGAAAACCCCTGGTTTACAGCATGCAAGTAGAATCAAAGAGTCAACCAACTGAGACTCCAAACCCTAAACTATGATTATAATTATTACCAGAAGAATCGGCATTTCAACCAGCAAAAACTCCAAAGAGTTTCTACTGGTTGAAACTACCATTCCACCAAATTGCAGTAGCTACCATAACAAATAGGTTTTTTTTCTTTTTCTTTTTAAACACATTATATTTCTTTATCACATATACACTCAACAAAAATATAAATGCAACACTTTTGGTTTTGCTCCCATTTTGTATGAGATGAACTCAAAGATCTAAAACTTTTTCCACATACACAATATCATCATTTCCCTCAAATATTCTTCACAAACCAGTCTAAATCTGTGATAGTGAGCACTTCTCCTTTGCTGAGATAATCCATCCCACCTCACAGATGTGCCATATCAAGATGCTGATTAGACACCATGATTAGTGCACAGGTGTGCCTTAGACTGCCAACAATAAAAGGCCACTCTGAAAGGTGCAGTTTTATCACACAGCACAATGCCACAGATGTCGCAAGATTTGAGGGAGCGTGCAATTGGCATGCTGACAGCAGGAATGTCAACCAGAGCTGTTGCTCGTGTATTGAATGTTCATTTCTCTACCATAAGCCGTCTCCAAAGGCGTTTCAGAGAATTTGGCAGTTCATCCAACCAGCCTCACAACCGCAGACCACGTGTAACCACACCAGCCCAGGACCTCCACATCTAGCATGTTCACCTCCAAGATCATCTGAGATCAGCCACTCGGACAGCTGCTGAAACAATCGGTTTGCATAACCAAAGAATTTCTGCACAAACTGTCAGAAACCGTCTCAGGGAAGCTCATCTGCATGCTTATTGTCCTCATCGGGGTCTCGACCTGACTCCAGTTCGTCGTCGTAACTGACTTGAGTGGGCAAATGCTCACATTTGCTGGCGTTTGGCACGTTGGAGAGGTGTTCTCTTCACGGATGAATCCCGGTTCACACTGTTCAGGGTAGATGGCAAACAGTGTGTGTGGCGTCGTGTAGGTGAGCGGTTTTCTGATGTCAATGTTGTGGATCGAGTGGCCCATGGTGGCGGTGGGGTTATGGTATGGGCAGGCGTCTGTTATGGACGAAGAACACAGGTGCATTTTATTGATGGCATTTTGAATGCACAGAGATACCGTGACGAGATCCTGAGGCCCATTGTTGTGCCATACATGCAAGACCATCACCTCATGTTGCAGCAGGATAATACACGGCCCCATGTTGCAAGGATCTGTACACAATTCTTGGAAGCTGAAAATGTCCCAGTTCTTGCATGGCCGGCATACTCACCGGACATGTCACCCATTGAGCATGTTTGGGATGCTCTGGACCGGCGTATATGACAGCGTGTACCAGTTCCTGCCAATATCCAGGAACTTCACACAGCCATTGAAGAGGAGTGGACCAACATTCCACAGGCCACAATTGACAACCTGATCAACTCTATGCGAAGGAGATGTGTTGCACTGCATGAGGCAAATGGTGGTCACACCAGATACTGACTGGTATCCCCCCCAATAAAACAAAACTGCACCTTTCAGAGTGGCCTTTTATTGTAGACAGTCTAAGGCACACCTGTGCACTAATCATGGTGTCTAATCAGCATCTTGATATGGCACACCTGTGAGGTGGGATGGATTATCTCAGCAAAGGAGAAGTGCTCACTATCACAGATTTAGACTCATTTGTGAACAATATTTGAGGGAAATGGTGATATTGTGTATGTGGAAAAAGTTTTAGATCTTTGAGTTCATCTCATACAAAATGGGAGCAAAACCAAAAGTGTTGCGTTTATATTTTTGTTGAGTATATTACAACAAAAATCTTCCCTATACTTGTAAACCAGCCCTCGTGAGATACAAGAAAAAAATAGGGCTGATAAGTAATACACTTGTCCTATCAGTTTTACTGGCATGGAAATTGTGGCAATAAAATCAGGGTGATACAAATTTTAAAACAGGGCGATACAAAAAGACATTGAAAATACCAGGCTTTGTATTGCCCTGCTTTACGCCCATTTTGTGTTACCCTGGTGACAAGTGCAGGATCGTATCTGTATCAGCTCTCATCCTTCGGACTCAGGCTGATAAGATAGACCAGGGCATGATACAGGACATGATACATAAACAGATGTGATAAGGTATACGTATACACCTTCCTTCAGTAGACAGTGTCCTGCATTACATGATACAGTTGACTTACTGGCATTGTTGTCATAGTTGTAGGTGCCCTGTGCCCGGCTGCTGCTGATGCCCAGGAAGGCTTTATAGTTGTTGTCTTCATACCAGTTGAATGAGGTGACTCGGGCAAAAGCCCCCTCAGTGTAACCACAAACCAGGCTGGAGGCAGCAGCCATCAGCTGCCTGAAGGAAACATTGTTCTGGAAGAGAGGAGTTATGACCTGCAGAAGATCCCTGGAACTACTCCTCTGGTATAACTGTGGAAGTGGTAACAGAAACACACACAGTAGATGAGAACATATGATAGACTACTCCAGATGTGAACTAACAGTTAGCTCATGTCATGATGTTACATTGAAATATATGAATGAAAAAAATAAACTCTGAACATTTAAACACTGTTAATAAGATATGTATGTAAATTATTAAAGATGATGACCATGTTTGAGATTTTGTTTTTATTTATTTATTTATTGTGCCTTCATTTTGTGTAGCGTTTACAAAAGCAACACGGGTGAGCTGTTCCTGTAAGAGTTTATTAATGTAACACAGAGATAAACTGTGACTATTAATACTGCGATTCACTACTTTTGATAAAGATGACAGTGTTCTGGGTTTTATATTTTATTTATTCATTTTTCGTTATTCCGTGTGCAGCTGGAGACTGCTCCACACAGACGTTAGGTGGCTCAGCAGAAGTAAATTTCTGGAACGGTTTTCTGAATTGTTGCCCGAAATTAAGGAATTTCTGAAACGTTCAAATCATGATGAATATGCACAGCTTTTGAATTTAGTCTTTCTTATTTCTTGCCTCATCCCAGTGCCAGATGTCCCACTACGGTAGGGAACAACTTTTCCAACTTTAATTAGCTGTTGTGTAATTTGAGTTGTTTGTTGTTGTGTTGTTACAGGCCAGTCTTAGGCCTACTTATGCTTATTCTTTGCACCATGCACATTTACTTCAATAATGCATTATTATTGTTAAAACTTTATCTATGTGCCAGGAAATTGTGTTTATTGGTGCACAATAAATTGCAGCTACGTTATGGCTTTCGATATGGCTTGTTACATCTCGATACACTGTCAACATTAAAAGTAGATCTTGGTTCAAAAATGTTGGGCACCCCTTTTCAAATGGCACCACACAAGATGTCACATAGAAAAACTATTTAGATAGTGTTAAATAAACAGCAGAGAGTAAAATGCATTGTGGGTAAATGATTAAAGGAAAGATAAAATCAACAGGAGTTACTATGTAACCTTTTTTTTTTAACCACTGAAGTAAAAACAAATATTGGACACATTTTTATTGCCAATGTGAAAAAGATAAACAAACAGATTCTTTATTAACCTTCATGTCCGGCGCTTCAGTTGTTCTTTAGCTATGCTGTGTTGACTCTATTTCGATGTTCCCATGGTGATGTATTTTTTATGCTAATCAAGTCATATTTAGCCTTCCTCGTGCGTATTATAAGACCCCCCCCCCCCCCACCCACAAAAAAAAAAATCTGTGTTTGTGTAAAAGTTCAGGCAATAAGGTTGTAGCTCGTTGTCTACCTTCCTGACGTTAGAAACTAGTGGTGTTTGTCTTTCTACAACGTTTCTCTTAAGATCTATTGAGCCGTGAACTTTGAATCTGTGAATATCTTTCTAACTTTACCTAAGTAGGAAACAACCATATCCTGAGAGCTAAACATAGCGGGAGGTGAACTTTTGAATGGACCCAGAAATGTGTTGCAGGCGTTTTACCTCTTGTAGTTTCTCAGATGCAGCAGAGATGGTCCGAACCCAGAAAGGAATGTCGATGCCTTCAGAGTGATTATCCAGCACAAGAGGAACCTGGAAAGAAAAACATATATAGTTTATTTAATATGAAAGCTTGTTTTTCCATTGTTACTCTGTAATACACTGTGTGCACAATTGTTAGGCAAGTTGCACTCGTGAGAATTAATTTTATTGTTGTTTATTGTTAGTTTTATTGTTGTTTATTGTCTATAATAAAACTATTTCATCATTGTTCATATCCTCAAAATACCAGTAAACTGTTCATTTTTCTTGTATATTTGTAAATAAAATGTAAATATTCCTGCTGTTGTTTTATTGTATTTAGGTGGAAACAGTGTTGGTAAATTGTATCGTAGAAGTTACAACTTTCATATTTGAGACTGATTAATGTTTGAGACTGATTAATTAATAATGTTTAAATTAAAGTTCCTATGGCTTTAAAAACATAGGTGGTGCCCTGCAATTTCTGAGGTAATTAAATATCATTCTAATGAAATAATGTCGTGTGACTTACCTGGGTCCCTACAAGGAGGACCTTTCAATATTAAAGATGAATAAATCTTAATATTCAAATTCCTTGCATTTCTGGTCCGCCCATTTGATCCAAATAATTATTAAATCTTAAAGCTGTTAATTATTTTGGTGGCCTGCTGATGAGGTCCAGTCCAATTTCATCCAGTTTAGAATCTTAATAATTATACTTTCTACAGCTTGTGCCACCGTGTGTGGCCAAAGTTTAAACTTTAACAACTGCCAAAAAATATTTTTCATTTTCTGCACCACAGACAAGCTCTAAACAAAGGAAATATCTCAGCCTTAGTATTTCTTCTGTTTTTCTTGTTGCTTAATGCTGACAAATTATACTGTATTTGTTGTCTTCCTGATTCTGTTTTCTTCTCTCTGAGATGCAGCTCCATCCAGAGATGGATGTGGTGTCTGTTTCTGAAACCCTCCTGTCCTGTGCATCGGAAACATTTCCTGTATATTCATTTTGTGAATTGTTTTGTAATTTCTGTCAGTAGCATGGCACACATTTCATTGTGCAGGGAACATGTTCCTATGTGCAAATAACAATAAAATTCTTTTGAATCCTTTGAATCCTTTGAAGTAGCCACATCATTGTTGAAGCCACACTGTTCAAAATATTAAAAAAAATAGCGATTTATAGTCCGGAAATTTTGGAGCGTGCGTGTGAAAATCCCACATTGAGAGGTTGACATCACGCTGCTGTAAAGGGGTATTGGGTCAGTAAGTATCATTTTATGATTACAAGTACGAGTAAATGAATACGGGATCAGGCCGATACCCGATACTGGTATCGGAATCAGGGCATTCCGAGTACAGGCGCTGATGAGTGGTATGGAGGCGGAGAGTCATCAGGCATTCTGATCCCTGGTCACCTGGGTCAACCATCTACACCAGTGTGTTCTTAACTGCAAACCCTTCTCCATGTTCTCTGCAGTCGTCAGCACTCTTTCCTTGCCAAAAGAAGGTGAAGTACTTCTCCATGAAAGCTCCCGATTCAGCCAGGTGTGTTTCTTTCAGAGCAGCTATGTCTACCTTCAGTCTTAGTAGCTCGTTGTTGATGGCCGCTGTCTTTCTTGCGTCACTGATGTTCTGGAGGTCATCCAGTCCAGTTGTCATGGTGCAGACTTGTCAACATCCCAGTTTAAGAGCTGATCTCTTACTGTTTGTGTTCCTGTCTGGTGAAGAAGTTGTGGTCTGCTTGTCGGATATACTTATCCCCATGCACCCGATGAAGAAGGCAGACCATGGACTGACAGCACCTTACTGGTTGGGGACTGCCCAATTTGACATGGGCAGTAGCTGTCCAATGAGATGCAAAGTTCTCTCCCACCATCGGAAGCAACCCCTGGTACCACACTCTACGCCAATTGAGCATTATAGCAGTAAGGTGTCACCCGTAGACTGCTGCTTCCCGTGTTGTTTAGACACTGTGAAGCGAAGCTGGAGTGTCCTGTCCAGGGCGCAAGCCAAGGCAGGACAATGTGGAGGATCAGCTGTTGTCCAAGTAGCAGGTCCCCCTCCTCTATGACACTGATTGATCCAATGGAGCGGCAGGGCCGATACAGTTTGGGACCAGCGTCATCACAGGAGTTGCCACAGCGTGACTGCATACAACCTCAAACTGGCTGTGGAACTCCAGCTCCAGATTTTTCCTCAAGGTTTACTCCTGAAGCCTGTCCCCAAAAGAGATGACGCCACAAGGCAGCAGAGGTTTCTAGCAGTTTTCTTCTCCATACTGGTGGCAGGTATACCCTGACCTGACCTTGCAAATTAGAAATGACATTTCTTCTTACTAATGTTGTTATATTACATAGCTATTATGATTAATAATAGTAGCAGTAGCAGTAGCATAATTTAGTGGTTATGTGTGTATGGACTTAAATTAGTATGTTGAAAATTTTTTTACTCTGTTCTTATTTCAATGTTGATTATTTTTAATTCAGTGTAGCAAATATTTTTATTTTATTTTATATATTTTGTTTTTGTTTTTTGTTTGTTTTTTTTGTCTTTTGAATGCTTTTGTAATTTGTATTGATGTTTAATGTAGTTGAAAAAGGTAGTCCAGAAAGTGCTATACAAATAACAGTTTTATTTTTATTGCTGTTGTTGTTGTTACAGTTAATATGAATCTTTCTGTCCATGATGGCATCAACTGTACACCACAAACTGGAATCATGTTTTTGCGATTGAAGAAAAGCTGCATTTTGTTTCCCACACACCAGGTGCTGTATTTGCTGAGCACTGCATTCTACTGAGGATCTGTTGCTTTTGTCTTACCAGTGATCTTGCATCCAGCTTCCAAAATAATAGACTAAAGTCCAGGAAGCAACACAAGGCCAAGACACACAGCTGCCAGAGGAGACATCCTTCCTCTTACACATTCCTTCCTATGTCTCTCTCTCAGTGTGTGTGTGTGTGTGTGTGTGTGTGTGTGTGTGTGTGTGTGTGTGTGTGTGTGTGTGTGTGTGTGTGTGTGTGTGTGTGTGTGTGTGTGTGTGTGTATAAGTAGTTTTTAGATGTGCGAGAGAGACTGGCTCGAGCATTCAAAAGTAACCATCTGTCTGCCACAGCCAGGCAAAATGTGGGTGTCTCCTTGGCCCTCTCCATCCACTGCGATCCTCAACACTCAGGCACCTATGTGCCCAGAGAAATGTGACACATGGCCAAAATGTCATAGCTGACATTCCTTTACAATGCAAGCGATACTGTTCATCTGAATCTCCCTCAGTAAACGTGTATTGAAGTGTATCTAAGTACCAAGATGGCGGTACGCACAGTTGCAGCAACCCAGCGCTCATTGAATTTTAGCAGCTTTTTAAAGTAATGTGTGGAGTATAGTGGAGCTGAACTGCTAAGATTTCCAGATTACACCCACTACATTCAGGACGCAAACACATGGAACTTTATTCCTTCGGAAATACAATGCTCGTCAGCTAGCATGCAGTTCATCACCATCTTGACGCTGCTATGGTGCAGACGGCGGACACACAGAAAGCAGAAGAGGGGCAAGAAAGCTAGGCTACATGTTAGGCTAAAGGCTAACCCCCACAGGCTGGCCATCCTGAGTCCTTTCTCGCCAACACCCAGTCACTGAACAACAAACTAGAGGAACTACGACTGTGAACCACCATGCACAGTCTGGACGACTGTGTGATGGTTGTAACAGAAACACCACCATCACCGGCCTCTCAGCCTTCAGAGCTGACAGAGCAAAGGACTCTGGTAAGAGCAGAGGAGGACTTTATATTTATATAAACAGTGACTGGTATACAGATGTCAAGATTAAGGACACACACTGCTCCCAGGACCTGGAGTATCTGATGCTGCAGTTCAGACCCTTTTATTTGCCCAGGGAGTTTACATTAGTTGCCATAACAGCTGTTTACGTGCCACCACAAGCTAATGCTAGGTTAGCCATGGAGCGGCTACAGCTTTCTCAGACAGTATTTTAATGGCAGTAGGGGACTTTAATCATGCCAACCTTAAGTCTGTCCTGCCTAAATTTTACAAAAATGTGAAGTCCCCACAAGAGAGAAGAACACCCTGGAAAACGTCGACATTAACATCCCAGATGTAAATAAGGCCGCCACCCCCTGCCACATCTAGGACTATCAGAACACCTTTGTCTGGCCCTGACTCCTGCATACAGACCACTAATCTGTCGACAGAGGACATCTATTTAAACAGTCCAAGTGTGGACTAAGGAGGCCACTTCAGCCCTGTAGGACTGGGCTGACTCCACAGAATGGGGAATGTTTGTTGAGGGGCATCAGAGAATCCAAGCACATATACCAACAGCACATAGAGGAGCACTTTAATAGCAACACCTCCAGGGGATGAAGGTACTCACCAGCCACAAAGTCACTCAAACAAATACAAACACCACAGACAGCACCTTGCCGGACACTTTGAACCACTTCTTTGCTCGTTTTGACCAACAGAACAGCGAGGCCAACACCTCACAAGCTTCAGCTGAGAATGATGACTCACTACAGCTGCACCAGCATCAGGTCAGATACACCCTGCACAGAGTCAACATGAGGAAATCAGATGGTCCAGACTGAGTCACCGGAGGTGTTCTTAAGGTCTGTGCAGACCAGCTAGCAGAGGTTTTCACCATCATCTTTAGCCTTTCACTACAACAGTCTGTAGTCCCCTCCTGCCTTAAGACAGCCACAATTGTCCCGGTCCCCAAGAAAAGTACAGTGAGCTGCCTCAATGACTAGCGTCCAGTTGTTCTCACCCCCAACATCACTAAGTACTTTGAGAGACTGATCTTCTCTCATATCAAACACACAATCTCGACCAACTCTCGGGCAGCACGGTGGCTTAGCACTTGTGCCTCACAGTAAGAAGGTCATGGGATCAATTCCCGGCCTTTCTATATGGAGTTTCTCCATGTCTGCGTGGGTTTTCTCCAGGCACTCAGGTTTCCTCCCACAATCAAAAACATGCTTATTTAGGGTACGTTCCTTTCTCTGCCCCTGATCAAGGCAGGGTCTACATCTGGAGTTGGTCACCGAGTGCTGGACTGTGGCAGCCCACTGCTCCTAGTAGTTAGATAGTGTCAAACTGTAATTAGGATGGGTTAAATGCAGAGGACAAGTTTTGTTGCATGTATGTATATATGTGCAATGACAACAAAGTTTCTATTTTATTCAACATCAGTTTGCTTATTGAGGAAACAGATCGACAGAGAATGTGAGCTCAACAGCTCTCCACACACCTGGGCCAAAAGAACACTTATGCTGTTTGTGGACTTCAGCTCAGCATTTTATACAATAATCCCCCACAAACTGGTCATGAAACTGAGCAACTTGGGATTTGGCAGCTCACTGTGCTTTTAGAGACTGGGATTCCTGAGGAACAGAATACAAAATATCAGAATGTGAGATGACACCTCATCCACTCTTATCCTGGACACTGGAACTCCACAGGGGTGTGTCCTCAGTCCCCTATTCTACTCCCTCTTTACACACGATGGCTCTCTCATCCACTCCACCAGCAGCATCATCAATTTCGTCAAGGACACCACCGTGGTACGTCTGTTAAAAGATCACAACAACTCAGCCTACAGGGAAGAGGTCTGACACCTGACAGCATGGTGTTCTAACAATAACCTGGACTTAAACACCACAAAAACAAAACAAATGATTATGGACTTCAGGAGGTCGAAACACACCAAGCACTCTGCCGTCCTCATACAGGGAGAGGAGGCTGAGCGGTTGGAGAGCTTCAAGTTTCTCAGAGCGCACATCTCGGCTGACGTCACTTGGTCCACGCACACCTCTCACCAAGTGGGGAAGGCTCAACAGAGACTTTACTTCCTCAGGAAGTTAAAACAAGCCCACCTCCCTCAAAACCTGCTGATGAACTTCTATCGGTTAACGATAGAGAGCCTCCTGCACGGTGTGGTTCAGCAGCTCCACAGCAAAAGACAGAAAGAATCTCCAGCGGGTGGTGAGGGCAGCCGAGTGTATCATTGGGACCGGACTTCCTCCCCTCAAAGGCATCCGTGCTGCCCAACTCCTCAGGAGAGTCAGCTGCATCATCAAGGATACCACACAACCTGGACATTGCTTGTTTTTCCCCACCAGCCTGGAAAGCGATACTGGACAATAAAAACTCACACAAACACACTAAAAAACAGCATTTTTTCCCCTCAGGCTGTCAAAGCTGTGTCACCCCTTCCCCTCCCACCTACCAACCTACCAGTCTCAACTGGAGAGTTACAACCACACATTCTGCCACACCCACTCTAGAATGCTGGCACTATATGCCATTTACATCATTTTAAACCTGTAAATAACTGTATACAACTGTCATAGCCAAGTATATAACTGTCCCAGTACTATTTTTTTCTATTTCTATTCTGTTTTTTACATGCCATATATATATATATATATATATATATATATATATATATATATATATATATATTTATATTGTTTTGTGTGTGTTATGCTGCTAATTTAAGAATGAAGAGCTGCTAAGCTGTCTTTCATTATCTAATGACAATGAGAATGAATCTATCTATCTATTTGACACAAAGTAATTTCAGCAGTACCCAAGGATCCTCCAGAGAGACCAAGGACCAAAGCCACTTTAGGTCTGAGAATCATACAGTACACTGAGACAGGAAGCACCAGGACCTTAAAGACTTTTGACCTTTGTTCTCTTGCAAAGATATGCCATGCTTCTCTTCAGTGACCACATGACTCCATAAGCTCTTTGAAGGCCTCTCTTGACCTCAAAGGAGGAGGACCCAGAGACATACAGTAGTGTTCAGAATAATAGTAGTGCTATGTGACTAAAAAGATTAATCCAGGTTTTGAGTATATTTCTTATTGTTACATGGGAAACAAGATACCAGTAGATTCAGTAGATTCTCACAAATCCAACAAGACTAAGAATTCATGATATGCACACTCTTAAGGCTATGAAATTGGACTATTAGTAAAAAAAAAAAAAGTAGAAAAGGGGGTGTTCACAATAATAATAGTGTGTCATTCAGTCAGTGAGTTCATCAATTTTGTGGAACAAACAGGTGTGAATTAGGTGTCCCTTATTTAAGGATGAAGACAGTACCTGTTGAACATGCTTTTCTCTTTGAAAGCCTGAGGAAAATGGGACGTTCAAGACATTGTTCAGAAGAACAGCGTAGTTTGATTAAAAAGTTGATTGGAGAGGGGAAAACTTATATGCAGGTGCAAAAAATTATAGGCTATTCATCTACAATGATCTCCAATGCTTTAAAATGGACAAAAAAAAAAAATGGATAGAAGAATAACCAGAATGGCAAAGGCTCACCCATTGATCAGCTCCAGGATGATCAAAGACAGTCTGGAGTTACCTGTAAGTGCTGTGACTGTTAGAAGACGCCTGTGTGAAGCTAATTTATTTGCAAGAATCCCCCGCAAAGTCCCTCTGTTAAATAAAAGACATGTCCAGAAGAGGTTACAATTTGGCAAAGAACACATCAACTGGCCTAAAGAGAAATGGAGGAATATTTTGTGGACTGATGAGAGTAAAATTGTTATTTTTGGGTCCAAGGGCCGCAGACAGTTTGTGAGACGACCCCCAAACTCTGAATTCAAGCCACGGTTCACAGTGAAGACAGTAAAGCATGGTGGTGCAAGCAACATGATATGGGCATGTTTCTCCTACTATGGTGTTGGGCCTATATATCGCATACCAGGTATCATGGATCAGTTTGGATATGTCAAAATACTTGAAGAGGTCATGTTACCTTATGCTGAAGAGGACATGCCTTGAAATGGGTGTTTCAACAAGACAATGACCCCAAACCACAAAATTAACGCCTCGCAGATGTGAAGAAATCATGAAAAACTGTGGTTATACAACTAAATACTAGTTTAGTGATTCACAGGATTGCTAAAAAAGCAGTTTGAACATAATAGTTTTGAGTTTGTAGCGTCAACAGCAGATGATACTATTATTGTGAACACCCCCTTTCCTACTTTTCTTTTACTAATAGCCCAATTTCATAGCCTTAAGAGTGTGCATATTATGAATGCTTGGTCTTGTTGGATTTGTGAAAATCTACTGAATCTACTGGTACCTTGTTTCCCATGTAACAATAAGAAATATACTCAAAACTTGGATTAATCTTTTTAGTCACATAGCACTACTATTATTCTGAACACTACTGTAAATGTGGGTTCCAAGATAAGTGAACATCTCTAGCTCAACAAAGTTCAACACTTTCACAGCACATGGATCCATTTCTGATGTCTGAGTCAAGAAAGTCATTATAAGCCTGGATCTTATTCTTGATCCAAGTCAAATGTGGGAGTATACACTACTGCTGTACTTCATCGTATCCACCATACCACTGAACGATCCTGGCTTTTGGATGGTAACTGTCCAGGTCACCTCTCAAAGCTAATCATCTACATCTTCCACTGCCAGGTGAAAAGTGCATTGATCCAACACAGTGGCAAACCCAGACATTCTTGATTCCTCGCTTTGCTTCTCAAGTGCTGCAATCAGGGTATCAACTGATTCCACAAAGATCACAGAGTCAGCCGTAAAGTCAAGGTCAGTTTCCTGCCAACAAAAGCACCCAAGCCACTTTTTTCCACAACTCTACCCAACACCCATTCCACACATGCACTAAACAGCGTAGAACACATCCCTGATGAACACCCGTCTTCATTGGGAAAATTTCATAGATTCTACCCCCACTCGGTACAGCATTCACAGTATCTGTGTGTACCTATAGGGTGGCTACAATGTCCAGCAACATCTTTGTGAGCCCACAAATTCTCATAATTTCCCAGACAGCAGCTTGATCAAGTGAACAAAAGGCTTTGCAAAAATCAACACAGGCTGCAAAGAAGCACTGCCGATATTCACACGTGTTCAATGACAGGTCGCAGAGCTAGGATTGGTTGATGACTGGCTTATGAATGTGAAGCCAGACTGTTCCAGTCACTGCTGGCCATCAATTCAAAGGGGAGATATTTTAGGAAATCAGTTTTTAACTAGTTTTTACAGTTATACATGACTGTTGCAATTGTCCTTACAATCCCACAGTTCTGTGTCTGTGCATGCATAAGCTCCAAGCCAGAAGCAAAATGTAGTACTTCTTTAAAACTGAATGAGCAATTCTGACACTTGGCCACACCCCATAGGATAGGATTGCCTGGGGAATGATGGTGCAGAATGTGCATCTTTACTCCTCAGTGATTACTGAACACAGGAATGTCTCAGTGCTAAGCTCATTAGAGAAAGAGGCCAAGTCTTAGCTAATGTTTCACAACCTCTCTGCGTCACTAGGGCCTCTTTCAAACTGGAATCACTCACAATATCATCTTTTAGATGTACAGTGCATCTGCAAAGTATTCACTGTGTTTCACCTTTCCACATTTTGTTATGTTATAGTCTTATTCAAAAATGTATTAAATTAATTTTTTCCTCAAAATCCTACACACAACACCCCATAATGATAATGTGAAAAAGGTTTCGTTTTTTGTTTTTTTGTTTTTAGATTTTTGACGATGTATTCAAAATAAATAATAAAAAAAGAAATCACATGTGTATAAGTATCCACAGTCTTTACCATGAAGCTCAAAATTGAGCTCAGGTCATCCTGTTTCCATTGATCATCCTTGAGATGTTTTTACAGCTTAATTGAAGTCCACCAGGGGTAAATTCATTTGACTGAACATGATTTGGAAAAACACACCTGTCTACATATAAGATCCCATAGCTAATAGTCTAATAATCCCACACCTAACTACAGCGGATGTGGAAAAGTTACGTGAGGACGGTTTACTCCAGAGGCCTGTTCAATCCCCGACCCCCACTCCTGCATCCAGCCCACAGTGGAGGTGCCATGGACAGAACCTGAGGAAGCAGAAGTGGGGCAATCACAGAGGTATCCGGGCTAGGTTAGCCACCAGACCTTACCGGCCGGCTATCCCTTCCATCACCCTGGCCAACGACAGCGTCCTGGACCATGCTGTCCAGCTAGCGCAGCTAACATGCTACCAGGCGGACAGAGCGCTCGTCAAGGGGGCAAAGTCCAGCGCTGGAGGACTCTGTGTTTATATCAGCAATGCCTGGTGCCACAATGCTGTTGCTGTTTGCAAGCACTGCTCACCACTGGGGGAGCTGATGATTATTAAGTGCTTGCCATTCTACCTGCCGAGGGAATATACTGCTATTCTGCTGGCAGCTATATACATCCCTCCCAGCTCCAACAACAACAGGAGTGAGGCACTGAACGAACTCCATCAGCACATCAGTGAACAGCTGACAGCCCACCCTGATGCTTCCCTCACCCTGGCTGGAGATTTCAACCATGCCAACCCCAAGAATGTGTTTCCACAACTCCATGGACATGTCAACTTTCCCACTAGAGGCACCAATATCTTGGACAATGTTTACACCACACACAAGGAAGCCTACAAAGCTTCCTCCCTCCCCCACCTTGGGACCTCCAACCACTCCGCTATTATGCTAATGCCTGCATACAGACCACTGCTTAAAGTCACAAAACCAGCCAAAAACTGGGTGTGGCCAGAGGGGGCATCAGAAATGCTCCAAGACTGTTTTTCCACTACTGACTGGAGCATGTACACACAGGCAGCCACCTACAACAACACCACAGATCTCCAGGAGTACACTGATACCGTCACTGCCTACATGAGGAAGTGCATGGATGACGTCACGGTCTCCAGAACCATCACCATTTGAGCCAATCAGAAACCTTGGCTGACAGGGGAAGTCCACAGGCTCCTGAAGGCTTGAAACGCTGCCTTCAGAGCTGGGGATGAGGTGGGCCTAAGGACAGCCAGGGCCAACCTGTCACGAGGAATCAGAGAGGCTAAGAGACAGTACTCCAGGAAAATCGCTGACTGCTTCAAGGACAGCAGAGACTCCAGAAATCTATGGCAGGGAATTCAGACCATCACAGACTATAAGCCCACCCCTCGGACCTGCGACAACTCCCCCTCTCTGCTGAATCAGCTGAACAACTTTTTCGCTCGCTTTGAGGCAGACAACAACATTCCAGCACAGAATATCCCTCCGCTTTCTGACATCCAGGTGCTGTCATTACCTTCGGAGAGCGTGAGGCGAACACTCAGAAGGATCAACGCAAGGAAAGCCCCTGGTCCCGATGATATTCCTGGTCGGGTCCTGAGAGACTGTGCTGAAGAGCTCAAGGATGTCTTCATGGACATCTTCAACATCTTGCTGAGACAAGCTGTTGTCCCGATGTGCCTCAAAGCCACCACCATCATCCCAGTTCTGAAGACATGGACCACATCAAATCTGCTCTCCCCCCCACACAAAACCCCTACCAGTTTGCATATCGGTCCAACGGCTTGACCAACAATGCTATCGCCACTGCCCTCCACTCAGCCCTCACTCACCTGGAGACCAAGGACTCGCATATCAGAATGCTGTTCATCGACTTCAGCTCAGCATTCAATACAATCATCCCCCAGCAGCTCATCCACAAACTAGTCCAGCTTGGACTCAACACCTCCCTGTGCAACTGCCTGCTGGGCTTTCTGACGAGGAGACCACAGGCAGTTCAGGTCGGCAGCAACACCTCCAGCACCATCATGCTGAACACAGGAGCCCCCCAAGGATGTGTGCTAAGCCCCCTCCTCTTCACTCTGCTGACCCACTGCTGCACATCTACATCCATTTCCAACCTCTTCATCAAGTTCGCAGACAACACGACTGTGGTGGGTCTCATCAACAACAACGATGAGACAAGCTATGGGGGTCGACAAGCCCCGACCCCCATCATGTACTCCTACAGGGATACCGTCAAGAGATCCTGACCAGCAGCATCACTGTATGGTACGGTGCCTGCACCATATCCTGCCGCAAGACCCTACAGCACACTGTGAAAGCAGCTGGGAAGATCATCGGTGTTCCTCTCCCCTCTCTGCTGGACATCGACCACACCCTGTTGTGAAAGTGTCGTGACACGGACCCACAACAGGGGGCGGTAATGAACGGACAATGGATAAGCCAAAAAGTAACAATTTAATGTTGTGAATCGCACAACGAAGTACAGACAATAACAATATGGTGGAATGTCAATTATACACAAGGTGACGTGTGGGCAGGCTCGAAGATAGAAGACGTCTGGCGAGAGAAGAGCCGGATCCCACACAGCTTCCACCACCAACGGATCTGAAGAACACCGGAGCCGCCAAGCCCTGCGCCCCAGGTGGCCACTGTCTTCAGCAGTCAGACCCGGTACTGCTGGCAGAGAACAGAAACAGTATTGATGAGTGCGAGTTCGCACACTCAGTAATCCCACAGTCTGTGTTTAGTTAGGAGGGAGCACCTCCACCTCCAATCACACACTTGTGCAGCTCCTGTTTAACCACTTATCTGGTTTGGGGTGTGAGGCGAAGCCATCGCAGTCCACACCAAACGCCAATCCCACAGATAAGGACACACCACAGGAAAACGGCTGCAAAGAAGTTCAGATTATTACTTTGTAAGTCAGCAGAGAAGTTACCTGAATGGTAGCTGATTTCTCGGCGGGGAGGTAGAGTTGCAGGCCGGCCTTTATGGTGGTGGTGATGTGAATGAGTGACAGCTGGTGCTGATAATGAGTGACAGCTGTCACTCCCGGTTGCTATGACGCCCTCTCATGCTTGAAGCCCACACTTCAAGCAGGGCGCCATCTGGTGGTGGTGGGCCAGCAGTACCTCCTCTTCAGCGGCCCACACAACACACCCGCCTCACCTGCAAAGCCACCAGGATCGCAGGTGACCCTAACCCTACCCAACTCACAGTCTTTTTACCCTTCTGCCATTGGGGAGGAGACTGCAGAGTCTCTGGCCCAAAACCAGCAGGTTCAAAGACAGTTTCTTCCACCAGGCAGTCAGGATGCTCAACTCCCTCCCTTCTCTTTGCCCACTCCCCCCACACACACCTCACTTTATCCTCCCCCATTGCACTATTGCATCCACATCAGGACCGCCTGTACTGATACTGCTACATTAGTATACAGTCATTGCACTATCATCAGCATACTGCCACTTGCACCACTGTATTATGCTGTTATGCTGTACTCTGTTAGACAAGTAATGGACCTTTTTATTTTTTGCAAAAACTATATGGATTTGAATTATGTGTGATTGCATCAGCCAAGCTTGAACCTTCGTGCGCATGCGTGAGTTTTTTCACGCCTGTCGGTTGCATTATTTGCCTGTGAGCACGCCTTGTGGGAGGAGTGGTCGAGCCCCCTCGTCAGATTTTTATTGTCAGGAAATTGGCTGATCGACTGCAGTTTTGCTTCATCAAAATTTTTTCAGAAAGTGTGAGAGACAGCCAAGTGGAAACCATTTGGAAAATTCAGATGGCTTTCGGTGAAGATCGTATGGGGATCACACAGATTAAGGACAATTACAACTGGATTAAAGACGGCCCACAGCGGTGGATGGCGTGCTGCGCACCGAGCAGCGATCGACAGGCTCAAACGACCAGATCATTTCCAAAGTGAACGCTTTGTTGATCCGGGACATCATCTGACTACCAGAGAAATGGCAAGACAGCTGGACATAGCACTTTTTCGGCACATTCCACTGTTACAGGAGTTTTTGTCATGGAAAGAGGAGCGGAGAAATTCACCACGGAGCCGCTCATGGCGCGGGACGAAAGCACCTCCGTGTTGGTCTCACAGGACAAGCCCTAACATGCCCAGCTCTTGCAGCATTCGGAAAATTCAGACGGCTTTCGGTGGCTTTTCAATCGTGTGACTATCCGAGAAATTGTGGATGAGCTGGACATTCCACAACATGTCCTGTGAGGCTTCATCACGGCGTTGCTTTATGTTCTGTGACCTGCGCCTCCGTCCCAACGCGCAAATTTCTCCGCTCCTCTTTCCATTACAAAAACTCCTGTAACAGTGGAATGTGCCGAAAAAGTGCCATGTCCAGCTGTCTTGCCATTTCTCTGGTAGTCAGACGACGTCCCAGATCAACAAAGCGTTCACTTTGGAAATGATCTGGTCGTTTGAGCCTGTCGATCGCTGCTCGGTGCGCAGAGCGTCATCCGCCGCTGTGGGCCGTCTTTAATCCAGTTGTAATTGTCCTTAATCTGTGTGATCCCCATAAAATCTTCACCGAAAGCCATCTGAATTTTCCAAATGGTTTCCACTTGGCTGTCTCTCACACTTTCTGAAAAAATTTTGATGAAGCAAAGCGGCAGTCGATCAGCCAATTTCCTGACAATGAAAATCCACTGAGGGGGCTGGACTACTCCTCCCACAAGGCGTGCTCACAGGCGAATGGCGCAACCGACAGGCGTGAAAAAACTCACGCATGCGCACGAAGGTTCAAGCTTGGCTGATGCAATCACACGATTCAAATCCATATAGTTTTTGCAAAAAATAAAAAGGTCCGTTACTTTTCTAACAGACCTCGTATTACACTGTTATCCACTGCACTCTTGTATTTAATGTCATACTGTTTACAATGGTACACTTTTGCCATTTGCACAACAGCATCATACTGTTATACTTACACGGCCTACACTGTTTATACTGTTTCATATTATTTTTATTTTGTAAATCAGTAATATTTATGGTAAATTTTTTACTTAGCTTAGTAGTAGTTTTTATTCTATACTGTGCACCGTGGGTCTGAGAGGACTGATATTTCATCTGTGCTGTATGTCAAGTATGTATAGCATATTTGACAAGAAAGCTGACTTTGACATTTGACTTTGACTGTAAAATTCTGATCCAGGTGGGATTTGAGCACAGCTCCTGATGTAAAAATATGATGAACAACTAAAGTTGTACAGAAATAATGCCACACTTTTATAGAAGTGATGGAGACGTAATATTCTTTTTTTTATTAGAGATCAGCTACGTCTGTACGACTTCTAGCTGAGACACCGGAAATGAGGTGGACCCTTTTTGATGAGCTGATATGCAAAATTACCTCAGAGTGTAGCAACTTGAAAATAAAAACTGCAAGCTGGCTGTTGCTAAAAGTGGCCTATTACATCACACTGCTTGAGAACCGTTGAGTAAAATCCACATGCAGCCAAATCTTTTGCGTTGTGCCAGTGTAACTTCAATATAAATTATTCATCGGGTAGTTGGCTTAGCCGTTGCGGCCCCTAAAAGCTGTTTGCAAATTGCAAATGTAGCAACATAAAGGGTGTCAATCATGCAAACCTCTACAGTGGGTCTTCTTGTTCATCAAGTAACAAGAGAATTCTGATTTAAACAGATATTTCCATAAGCTTTTTACTGACAAAGCATAGAGCATGGTGTAAGAAATCTACCGTATGGACATGAGCTCTGTAGAGTTATTACAGTGCCAATATTAAAGAGAGGTAAGGAAAAGTCAAACTTCACAATAAGTGATGCCTTTGCAATATAGTAATCCACTGATAAAGCAAAGCATCCACGAGGTGGGAGATAGGATTACTGCAGGTATTCATTGTAAAATATGTTTTTTTTTTTATCTGCATTTTTTTATTTTATATACAGCAACAATTGTTGAAATCATATATATAATACCAGTTAGGATTATCATCCTTTAAAATCCCAGGATAAGCAGTACTGACCAGGCGGAAGACTTTAAAAAAATCTACATTGGCGTAGAATTTGTCCTCAATGATCTGCAGCCGCTGTTGGGTCAGGATGCACAGAGCATTGCGAACAGAAGATAGCCCTCGGCGACTGGGGAAAATCAGGAATCGCTCTAGCAGCTTTGTGTTGCAGGCAATGTCCTTTAGATGCAAGTCTGGAACCCCAAAGGCAAACTGGAAAAAGGTTAAAGTGGACAGCAGACATTAGTATAACTGAAAACATACATCCCAACCTCTCAGAATATTCACGTTCAGCAAACAGAGCATCAATTCAAAAGCTCCCTTTCCTCCATAGAAGTTTAATAATGTTGTTGAACATTTATCCCAAGTGAAAGCTCTGATGAAGATTATTTTCGGTATTTTTAAAACTGTACTGCAACAGTGTATTTCAGCTCACAAGTCTGTCTTCTATATTTCACAAGGATGCCTAGAAATCAAACAGATGGGTATAGACTATCCCTCCAATGCAGGTTTTTTCTCGAGTAAGTTTTTTTTGTTTTTTTTTACAATAATACAATGGTTCATTGTAACTCCTCTACTTTTCAAGCCAAAAATCCTGTGGTCCCCAGATAACTTATCAGTATTTTTTTAATAAATACTGAAAATAAATAAATTGCTTGAACTAGAACTTGCTGTCAATGAATGTTGCTCACACTGAAAAAAAAAAAAAACTTTAACCCTGAGTGAACCACAAACCTTTGTCTGGGCTACAATTTTGATTGACTCAGTAACTGTTTGCTGATTGAGCGTTACTGATTTTTCTCATGTATTGCATCAAAACACTGTTCACCATTTACCAGACTGAATAAGTCATGACATGAATTTGAATTACACCATTCCACAGTGACTGCACTCACTAATGTGAAAGAATTGTTGTTAGTTGTGGGTGGAAATGCCACGTTAGTGTTGTTCAGTCTCAGTATAGCCTTGTTCATTATGCATTGTTGGAGATCAAATGTAAGTATAGAGTACCACAAGGTTCTGTTCTAGGTCCACTGTTATTGACCCTTTATGTAGCCCCTCTTGGTCAGATTATATGTAGCTATGTGATTGATTTTTTACTGTTATGGTCCAGCCACAAAGAGAATATGACCAATTAACACTGGGTGACTGTGTAATTTGTCAGAGTAAATGAATCAAAAATGTGGTAGTAAAGTTTGATCCAACATTGCCATTTGATCTGCACAGTAGAAAAGAGAGAAATATTGCTAATTTTCATTTGCATAATATTCCAAGTATCAGGCCTACTTTGTCAACGGCTAATGCTGACACCTATTCTTGCCTTTGTGTCCTTCAGAAATGGATTATTGCAACATACCCTTTTCTGGTCTGTCACAACAAAAGTGCAAGATCTTTTTTGTGATCAAATTTTTATTTCATTTTATAAAAAAAGAGAAAAATAATGTAAATAGGCATATACATATTACATAAATTATTCACAAAAAAGATCTTTTAAGATGAACAGGAATGTGGCTGCTAGAGTTTTAACTACAACCAGGAAATGTGATCACATCACATCTGTGTTGGCCTCCCTTCACTGGCTTCCTGAGAGCGGATCTGAAGGTTTTACAGTTAACCTGTAAAATTCTTCATGGTCGTGGACCCGCATATCCAAGGGAACATTATTGAGCCGTATGCACCGACCCACAGTTTGTGATCTGGGGGTACATGGTTGTTTGGTGTTTCAAGGTTCAAGAAGCAGTTAGAATGTTCTCTGGCTTTGGACTATCATGCTCCTGTCTTGTGGAATAATCTGTCTGTGGATATTACAGGGTCTACTTCAGTAGAAACATTTAAGGCCAATCTTAACATCTGTTTGCATGCTGTTTATATATTAGCGTATGGTTTTCATTTATTTTAAATGACTTTTCAGTCTATGTATGTGTATGGTTTGGTTTCTGTTTTAAATCTGTTTAATGTTTAATCTGTTATTTTATAATCTTTTTTTTTTACTTAACATTAATTGTACAAGACATTATAAATTTTGACTTGAAAGTGGTTTATAAAAAATTATGATAATCGTTCTTGTTGTTATTGTTAATTATTGAAATATCATGTCACTCCTTGCAAAACAGACTTGTAAACTGAGTAGAGCTTCACACTTCCTCCTTACTTTTTAAATGCACATTTTTAATCCATGAATGGACAGATGGACTAAAAAAATAAATTCACTTCGCATCCTGTTTCACAGTAAACGTGAATCATCATGACTCATTTCAGGAGAATATTATTCACAGAGGGCATTTTATTCACATTACTGGCAGGCTACCATTTAGTCTGCAATATTTTGAACTTCAAGGACAGACTCATGTTTTTAGTACATACTATCAATGAGTGTTGGAAACTAATGCAGAAGGATGGAGTACCTCTAGGGACTTAAAGGAATTCCAATCAACTGGTCATATATTACAGATAATGCGGTATACGTGAGCGTTTTGCTGTTTCTATTTGTACTGATTTCCCAATCTTCAAGTTATATCATTTAATCCCTGTATGTGAACTTGTCAAACAGTAAAAGAAAGAAGTTGTTCCCAGAAAAACTACAGAGGGAACAAAGTATCACTTGGACCTGGTTGGATCTAGGGTGTGACAGCCTGACATGAATAGTCCTCTTTACCTTGTTATTCGCTGTATGAAACCTCTTTGTTCTTTTGTTTCTTTGTGTGATATGTCACAACCACCTGACCAATAATGTACATATGAGGGGTAATGGATTATAAATTACAGGAGTATGTAATTCTGATACCCTCTGATAGGCTGCCATCCTACCCGGGATGTACCCCACCCTGCCCCCCGTGACTGCTGGGACAGGCTCCAGCTCCCCATGACCCTTGACTGGCATAACAGGTATAGAAAATGAATCAATAAATATAATGCTGATACAATTTGTAACTGTGTTTAATTACAGTTACAAATGAAAGAGTAATATCTGCTGACAAGTTTTTTTTTTTTTTTTTTTTGTTTTTTCAAAAATGGGCAGATTCTGTACAAATGCAGAATGGGTCTCCTATTTTTTTTGTCCTGCTACCACCACCACCCCCCTTCGGAGGACAACTTTGTTTTTAGTGCCATGATTAGTTTCAAATGAGACGATCTCATAATATTACAATCTCAAAATATTACATTCACACAAAAGATCAAATAAAAAAATTCAGTGCATCCTCCACCAATCCCTTTTTAGTGAGAAAATGCTTACACAGTAAAATCACCAGTGTAAAACTAACACTGATAGTGTTAGTTTTACACTGGTGATTTTACCGTGTATGGAAGGAGGCCTCAGATATGCCAAAATATACAAAATGTGAGACAAATAACACAGAACAAAGTGAGACAGATGAGAGACAATACAGGGTGATATATGAATAGTACAGACAAAACAAGACTGAGAGGACAGTTTAACAAGCAGGACCAGGCACAGAGTAAAGATATGCTGTTACAATCCTGTGGGGTGAACTGTGATAAAGTGGTTGTCTTTGGGGATGCTGAGGTTTATCATGTATGCTGTGTATCTGTGTGTATGTGTGTGAAGTTGTGGGAACTGATGTGTATGGGTGGAGAGAGAACAATCAGTAGAGAACAGAAGAGATAGTGATCAAGTGGTGGTGATGAAGGGGAGCAGAGGGGTGTGAGTTTGCTGAAATATGCAGTTGAAAGTTATGTTTTGGTTGGAATTAGAAATGATAAAAATGGATTCCAGTTTCATTTATGTTACTTTCTTTTTTTTTTTTTTTTGAGCATTATTTCTCTATAAAAATGTATTGTGAAATTAGGTTGGTCCAGTGAGTGAGTGAGTAAGTGAGTGGTCCTAGCTCTAGAGGACTACTTTCTTAGCAACAATTAGAGAGATGAGCAATGGATTTTTGAATTTCAATTTCAGTAAGTTGCAATTTATGTCATTTATATAGCACCAAATCACAACAAAGTTGCCTCAAGGTGCTTCACATAAGTAAGGTCTAACCTTACCAACCCCCAGAGCAAGCACATAGTGGTAAGGAAAAACTCCCTCTGAGGAAGAAACCTCAAGCCGCCTAGACTCAAAGGGGTGACCGACCCTCTGCTTAGGCCATGCTACAGACACAAATTACAAAACAATTCACAAAATGAATATACAGGAAATGCTGCCGGTGCACAACACAGGAGGCCTGCAGAAGAAGACACCCACTCCCATCTCTGGATGGAGCTGCACCACAAACAGAGAGAAAAAAACAGAATCAGGCATCAGAAAGACAACAAATACGATATAATTTGTCAGCATTAAGCAACAAGCAAAACAAAACAAAGGCTAAGGTGATGGCCGGCCACTAGCCCTAAACCCAGAAGTCAGATAAGGTTGGTAAGTTAGGTAAAGCTGAGGCCATAGCTCACTGCGTTTCCTAATAAAATGAATTAAAAGAGGAAAAAGCATAGTACCATACTATGCCAGTATGCTTGCCATATGAAAGGGAAAATAAGTGTGTCTTAAGTCTGGACTTGAACATCTCTACATAATCTGAATGTTTTATTGACACAGGGAGATCATTCCACAAAACAGGGGCACGATAAGAGAAAGAGAAAAAAAATTTAGATGGGATGTGAACTTTGAAAATATCACCAAGGAGACAGAGGGGTGTAGATAGTGGGATTCTCAGCTCAGGATGGTAGAGAGTGTATCAGTGACAGTAACCCATACAGAGTGAACTGCTTGATAAGCCAGACTGCGTGAAGACAGTTATCTTTGCTACTTAATGTGCACTGTGAACAGATATATGAGTTGGCCACTCTCATTTTAAACATTGTGCTTTGAGTGATGTGGGCTCTGTGTATGACTTTATATTGCATATGTTGTAAGTTGATGTTAGTGGTCATGAAGAAGGTGTTTTTAGAGTTGTTCCTAGAAGTCAGGGTTGGGAGAGAGGACCAGGTCATTTTCCCACTTGGTTGTTGGAAGTGTTATATTTAAGTTGTAAAAAAGTGTAAATAGTTTTGAGACTAGTTTTTTGAGTTGTTGATTTTCAGAAGTTCTTCAATTAGCTGAGATGGTTGTGTGTTTAGACATTTTTTTTTCTTTGATTCTTGATTTCAGGTGTTGATATTGAAGGATTTGGTCTCTCCCAACCCCATATTTCTGTTGAAGTTTGTTAAATGACATGAACTGATTATTCTCAAATAAGTGGTGGAAGTATGTGATTCTTTTTTGCTCCCACGTGAAAAGTCAACCGGTTCGTTTTGTAAAGGGCCTTTCACACCGAGTGCACCAACATGGCAAACATCACTCTAAAACCCATTCTTTTCAATGGGAAGCATTGCGGAAACGCTGCATCGCAGTGTGCGTGCAAAAACTGGTCTTGCACGATGCTCTGCTATGATCGCGTGCTCCAGATTGTGAAATTTTAAAAACATATTATTTATGTCTTGCGAGTTTTGGATAATGGTTCCTGAAGAGTCCAAAATTGATGGGATGATTGATTTCTCTTTTTTATGTTGGATTTGTGAGATGCTTAGTTCATTTGTTAGATGTTTCATTTTTTTTTCTATTGTTGCTGTTTTTAAACTATATAAAGAGTAATGCAGAATGAATTTCCCATTACATTGCTGTCAAGAGTAGCAAAGTAAATGGTGCTACTGCCTGAAATAAACTGTCTGCAGGCTGCAAGCTTCAAGCCCCACAGCTCTAAAGACTATAGGACCATGAATGCTACATTCTCTGAAGCAGCTTACAAGGTTTCAAAGACAGATAAGTTACTCATATTACCTTCAGTAAGTGTAATTTGTGTCAAGACATCACAAATACATCTGTTCATTTGCGATTTAGTGGAGAAAGCATCAAGCCGTTGTTAGATTACTGCTTATTAAAGCTTCTTAGAACTCTGGTAGAACTGTGCTGCATTGAAGACTTTAAGTAATTTTATACTCATGATGAAGCATGTCCCTTACAAAAATGCACATCTATAAACTTTCTTTTCTCTCTTCTTCATTTGTATTTGGCATTGAGATAATACAATATTTTCTTAAGAAGCAATGGTAAACATATTACATGACTTTAATTTCATGGTTGTGGGATTAGATGAAAAAAATGTTTGTTTTAAAATAATCTTCACAATCCCAGTGAGTTCCCATGCACCTGCTCAGGCCTGATTTGGGCATTGACGAGCTGATAGACAACTCTTTCTGACAAAGGAACGTCTCTCAGCAGGAATGAAGTCAGTATCTCATCATCCTTTAAGATTGTCTCCACCTTTATTCCTCTGCCTACAAACGGAAACAGAGAGAATAAATATAAACAAAAATAAACACCTCTGGTAGTGTTTTCAGTCCCATTTGTTTGTCAGGTAGGTAGACAGGTAGATGGATGGATGGATGGATGGATGGATGGATGGATGGATGGATGGATGGATGGATGGATGGATGGATGGATGGATGGATGGCTTTATCAATCACTTGGCAAGGTCCCTCCTGGAAATTAACGTTCCATTAGCAGTACAGTACTGATAAAAACAATAACAGTACACAATAGTAAAAAAACAAAAAATGCTAAACAATACAAACTGTAATACTGGTCGAACTGTATAACAAAACAGATTGCACTATTCACGACAAGATTGTACTGTTCATATTGCACTAGAATCTTAGTGATAGAACATTATGCAGTATGCTACATAATGCAGTATGTTGTTGTGCATGTGGTAGTCAGTAAACCTCACTCCCTAAAGGACTCTGTGGGCACACAGGCCAGAGCCTGGGTTTTAGCCTTCTGGTCAGAGCACCTGCCTCCCATGCTGGAGATCATGAGTTTGTGTCCCGAGGAGCGACAGTGAAGTGGAGACATACACAATGCAGAGGTTAAACTGGTACCGTGACCCGGATGGGAGTAAGGCTTAGGTGGGTGAGTATGACGGAAGAGAGCAGGAGTTGCCGTAAGCCTCAATCCCCAATAGCTAATGGACTGTCTGACCACAATGGCCAGGGCCCGGGTTTTAGCCTTCTGGTCAGAGCGCCTGCCTCCCATGCCAGACATCGTGAGTTTGCATCCTGAGAGTGAAGTGACAAGAGAAGTGAGACATCCACAACGCAGAGGTTAAACAGGTCCAGTCCAATCTGTTGTCCACCCACAGCCCGATGTACTTGTAGTTGTCTACCATCTCTACCTCATGACCCTCAATCAGAACTGGTCATGGACATGGCCTTGACTTCCTAAAGTCCGGGACCAGCTCATTAGTCTTTGAGGTGTTGATCTGCATGTGACTTCTGTGGCACCATACAACAAAGTCCTCCACTAGACTCCTATACTTGTCCTCTCTGCCATCCCTGATAAACCCCATGATAGCTGTGTCGTCCACAAATTTCTGTCTGTGGCACAGCTCTGAGTTGTAACAGAAGTCTGAGGTGTATAGAATGTAGAGAAGAGGGCACAGCACGGTTCCCTGTTGTCCTCCTGTGCAACTGAATACAGTGTCAGACATGACGTCCTTCAGTCAGATATACTGTGGTCTGTCAGGGAGGTAGTTGAAAATCCAGGTCACCAAGAAAGGGTTCACTTGCACCTGCATCCTATCTCACAAAGTCAAGGAAGAGTTCAGTAAACTTTGAGCCTGATGTGGTTTGGAATCATTTTTAATTGATATCTTTATGTCTCCTATGTCCATGTTTTCTGTACTTTGGATAACAAGAGGACTGTTGGACCTTGGTGAATTCATGCACTCTCTGAGTGCCCTTACATTGTTAAATCTCCTATAAACAACCACAGATTGCTGCCATTGTGAAAGTTTGTGAGATATCTTGTATTCTAGGCAGCAAACAAGCAAAAAAAAATTGTCTGTTAAATGGCATGCATGTGCTGTTGTTGATTATTGTCTACTAACATGGATTTGTTTGACCTCCTCCATGTCAGGCACTGGGGTTGGTTAAACATGATACTTAATGAGGCATATTTTGAGCGAGTCATAAAATATCTCTAGAAACTGTCTAACAAAAAAAAAAAGTGCCGCCATGCTGCCCTGTGTCAGTATTTCCACTGACCTGTCAGTGCATGAATGGAGAGAAAGAGAAAGAGAAAGAGACAGACTATAGAACCCGACAGTTTTGTTGATCCAACCTACACCAAATTTGTTGTGCTGATAGCTTGGTTCACTGGGCTCCTTTTGGACATATTTAAGATATGTTTTATTGCACATTTAATAGAATAATCACATTTCTTGTTCTATACTGTTTAATCTATGGCAGTCTGTCATGACTACAAAGAGCTTAATGGCCATCCCATATATGGGTAAAGAGGTGGTGTGTTGGCTCCACCCCATGTAACCTGGTTGGGATGAAAACGTCTTTATCTCTAGAATTATGGCGTGACCGCAAACAAGGCTAACAGGCTAACATTAGTTTGGGTGTTATTAAAGCATGTTTTTTTTATGGACAAAACAGTGGATTTATTCAATGAGTGGCTTTGCTGGGACATCAAAAATTATGACTGCATTATTGTAGAGAAGCTTGAATCTTCGACTGGACTGGGATGCTTGACGCGAGGACGTTTCGCTTCCAATCGCAGAAGCTTCCTCAGGTAAATTACTTGCCCTGGTAGTCTAACTTCTGTCTTGACTCTTGTAGAGAAGAATAACAGAAGCCAGCAAACGCTGGAGTTTTAAACATAACCAGACCCCTCCTACCGAGAGGCAGACTGCTATTGGCTAGTGACTAACAATTGTATGTGGGTGCCCAAGATGGTCCCTGGATAAAGTGCAGAAGTCCCAAAGAACAAAGAGAACAGACAGACAGGAGACGGAGCCAAGAAGAAGAGGAGTGTCTCTCCCTTATTTAGCAGGAGTAGGGGAAAAACTACAGAGGATCTTCAGACAGCACAAAATCCCAGTTTACTTTAAACCTATTAACACCTTGAAACAGAAATTAGTTCACCCTAAGGACAGGATCCCTAGATAGCAGAGCAATGTAGTGTATTCTATCAGATGTCAGGAAAACTGTAACAAACACTACATAGGTGAGACTAAAGCCCCTTTCACAATGGGGTATTCGTAGAGCTGTGTATTGCAGCGTTGTGTTTCATTTAAATATGCCCTAAATGCGCGCATACTCAGCCTTTGTCCGTGCTCGTGGATCTGCTTGCAGCTGCATCTGTTCGCTTTTTAATGTGTGCACCTTGCCGCTATTTAATACCAGTTCCCTCCTGTCAGCTGTGCAGAACACATCACTGTACTTGGAAAACAGTGGACTGTATCATGACGGTTTTACAGTTTCATTACTGCCACGTATGTAGCCAAAGCTGCTATTTACTGCCTCTGTGGAAGTGAGCTCTGTTCTCTCCTGCACGATGTGGTGCGGTTCAGAAACAGAGTCATTTAACATTATTATTATTATTTTGTCTTGATGGATCATTTTCATTGTGTACAGATGCTGCTGAGTCTGGCTATGGTAAAGGCTGCTGTGACTTTTAAAGCTCTGGTTGCTCCAATCAAGTCTGCTGATTTGATCAGACCTGATCGATCCGGGCGTTTGATGAGCGCACCAACATGCAGCGAGTGCGCTTCTATTTTAAAGTCACAGGTTTGATCAGACACACAGAGAGAGAGAAAGAGAGAGAGAGCGAGAGAGAGAGAGAGTGAGGGAGAGCACGCGACAGAGGGAGAGAGTGACTGACCTGCTGTTTCTGGATTTCTGAGTTGAGGTTTGATTCCCTGTTCTGAACACACAGGCGCTGTGGGCTGTGTGATCATCAATTCTCAGCTGATTCCTCTGGCTTCACACACTCAGTTTTCGGTTGTGTACAGGAGCGCTGTGTTGTACAGACTTGCATGCAGTAATGCTGTGCTGTGCAGACTTGCTTAAAACTCTGTCCAGCACTCTACGCCGAGGAAAATTAAACATGTTTAATTTCTTCCGTCCTACGCGCGTAGCCCTCAACATACAGCTGCCCTGTCATTAGGAGGGTGCTAACTAGAGCACAGTAGGTGCTAATTAGAGCAACTGTTTAGCCCCTTTCACATTGGCGTATTCGTAGAGCTGCTTATTGTGACGTATTGTCTACGCTGAGTTGAGCAGCTCTCTGCCCACTTTTAGCAGCTCTACGTTGAGTTTTTTCTCCCTACGCAGCACTATGTTGAGGGCTACGCGCATAGGATGGAAGAAATTAAACATATTTAATTTTCTTCGGCATAGAGTGCTGGACACAGTTTTAAGCAGGTCTGCGCAGCATAGCGTTACTGCAAGCAAGTCTGTGCAACACGGCACTCCTGTACACAACCAAAAACTGAGTGCTGCATCCAGGGGAATCAGCTGGAGAACATGAGAATATGATCACACAGCCCACAGTGCCTGTGTGTGCTCAGAACAGGGAATCGAATCTCAAATCAGAAATCCAGAAACAGCAGGTCGGTCGGTCGGTTGCTCTCTCTCTCTCTCTCTCTCTCTCTCTCTCTCTCTCTCTCTCTCTCTCTCTCTCTCTGTGTCTGATGAAACCTGTGACTTTAAAATAAAAGCGCCGTTGCTGCATGTTGGTGCACTCATCAAACGCCCTGATCGATCAGGTCTGATCAAACCTGAAAAGAGCTGTGACTCTTTAAAATAAAAGCCTCATCGCTGCATGTCAGTCAGATCGGCATGTCAGATCGATCAGGTCTGATCAAATCAGTGGATCTGATCGGAGCAACCGGAGCTTTAAAATTTTAACGCGTCATAGTGTTTCATTCACAGCAGCCTTTTCCACAGCCCAGACTCAGCAGCATCTGTACACAATGAAAATGATCCACCAAAACAAAAAATACTAATAATAATGTTAAATGACTGTTTCTGAGCCACACAACACCATGCAGGAGAGAACAGAATGCACTTCCACAGGGGCAGAAAATAGCAGCTTTGGCTACATATGTGGCAGTAATGAAACTGTAAAAACCTCATGATCCGGTCCACTGTTTTCCAAGTGCAGTGATGTGTTCTGCACAGCCAGCAGGAGTGAACTGGTTTTAAATAGCGGCAAGGTACACGCAACTGTGTGCACACATTAAAAAGCGAACACACGCAGCTGCAAGCAGATCTATGAACACGGAAAAAGGCTGAGTACGCGTGCCTTTTGGCCGTATTTAAATGAAACACAAGCCGCAATACGCAGCTCTACAAATACGCCAATGTGAAAAGGGCTTTAGTCACTAGCCAATACCAGTCTGCCTCTCGGTAGGAGGGGTCTGGTTAGGTTTAAAACTCCAGCTTTTGCTGGCTTCTGTTATGCTTCTCTACAAGAGTCAAGACAGAAGTGAGCCTACCAGAGCAAGAAATTTAGTTGAGGAAGCTTCTGCGATTAGAAGCGAAACATCCTCGTGTCAAGCAACCCAGTCCAGTCGAAGATTCAAGCTTCTCTACTATGGAGACCACCTGGACAACTGAGAGCCTTTACAGAAAGACTGCATTATTGCCTCAGGAAATTACTGTTGATTGGAGCAAATGCCAGGTAAGCCAGAATACCTGCTAACACGTTAATGTCGCTAACTTGAATTACATGAAAGATTCAATTGGAGGAAATACTGAAGCACGCACTTCTTGGGCAATCTGTTTGGATAATTAATTGCACAACATTTATCATGCAATACTCAGAAATGCTCCTTATTTAGCAGTTAGCATCATGCTATGTGATGCTAGCTAAAAGATGACATTTTCAAAATATGTGAATGATTAAATCCATCATGAATCATTGTTTCATGGTGCTAACCTTGAAGTCTTGGCCAGGTCATCAGCCATATGAACATAAAACTTACAAATAAATTATAACAATAATAAAAAGCCTTATTTTTCTGTGTTTATTAGTAGATCGCAAGCCAACTTTAGATGTACATGCTTCCACCTACTGTCCTGGAGTGTGTAGAGTCATGGCATTATTATATGGCTGCAATGCTATACACGCTGTGATTGGCAGATTTATGGTCTGATATTTTCCCCTATCAGACCGTTACCATTACAATCAGTCCAGATTACATATCACATTCATTACAAACCAGAAAGCTAAAAATACGATTAGAAAAACCAAGTCGGACATGAAAACACTCCATACATATCTAAACAGTATCGGAAAACACGTACAGATTGAAATCTTACCAGTTAACCTGACCGTCTGTTAAGAGATGAAGAAAGCAAACAGGTCTGACTACGTGCCCAAAACCGTCAGCAGCTTTCATATTCGAGTGATACCATAAGGTCGCGTGTTTTTATATAGCATAGCCATATTACAAACAAACTATTAACCTCGCTTGCTCGGTCTGTAGGGGAATATCACACCTCTGTGTTTTTCGCATGGACCTCGCTAAACGCTCAGTCTGTACTGTCAACACCTCGGTCTGATATTTTCCCATAGAGACGTCGCGCTCAGTTAATAATCCTTTAATACATGTTCCTGTGGAGAGAAAATAGCATCTTCTGTGACTCTATGATTACTCGTAGAGGGTTAAGAAGGACTGTGAACTGCTTTGTCAGCAGAGAAAGTAAACAGCTTAGATTACAAGCCTTTCTTAAGACTTTGTGATGTAATCCTGTCACACACACTGTCCCACACTCAGACAGACTGATGAAAAAGCTACAGTCAGGTCTGTAAGTATTACTGGACAGTAACATAGTGTTTTGCGTTTGTACCTCTGTACAACACAACTTAGGAATTAGGGCCATTTGTATACATCATACCTCAGTTTTCACAAGGAATTGGACAAACAAAATACAGGATAATTTTTCATGCAAATAATTAATTTCAGAACCAGGACGGTGTAGGATGTTCCCAAAAACTGAGTGACTATGCAAGAAGGAGACTAGTGAGGTGAAGCTACCGAGACACCCACACAGCTCTTAAGGAGATCTCTGGTTGTGATGGGAGAAACTGTCCACAGTGCAAATTTATCTCTGTTGCATGTCCAGTTAGTTGAAGAGTTTCAAAGTGGAGTGGTATTGAGAAGGATTTCATTAAAAAGATGTGAAATTTCAGTGACAGTTTGCCATAAGGCACATGGTGACACAAGCTTTTCCCCTGCCACCTGTATCAGAAAACCAATCACTTTCTCACTTCATGCTGGTGTTGCTACTGTATGTAAGACCAGAATCATGAACATGGTATGTTTTTGAACCTATAGGGGGCACATAGCTGTCCCTGTACTGATGCCATGGACTCTGACACAGTATCAGTATCTGACTTCCCTGAATGAGAATGCGATATGCCTTCTAGTCATTTGAATTTAAGTCCATTGCTTTGTTTAGACCCACCATGACAATTGTCAATTCAAGTCAAAATCTGGGGGCATGCATTGGCTCTACCATACAGGTGAATTGCTGCAGAGATGGTTAGCCTTCTGGAAAGTTCTCCTCTCTCCACATAGGAATGTTGGAGCTCTGACACAGTGACCACCGGGTTCTTGGTCACTTCCCTGACTAAGGCCCCTCTCCTCCGGTTGTTCAGTTTATACAAGTGGCTTGCTCTAGGAAGAGTTTTGTTGGATCTAAACTTGTTCCATTTTTGGATGAGGGAAGCCACTGTGCTCATTGGGACCTTCAAAGCAGTAGAAATGTTTCTGTATCCTTCCCCAGATTTGTGCATCGAGACAGTCTTAGAAGTCTACAGACAATTCCTTTGACTTCATGCTTGGTTTGTGCTCTGACATGCACTATCAACTGTGGGACCTTATATGTAGACAGGTGTGTGTCTTTCCAAACCATGTCCAATCAACTGAATTTACCCCAGATGGACTCCAATTAAGCTGTGGAAACATCTCAAGGAGGCTCACTGGAACCAGAATGCACCTGAGCTTCATGACAAAGGATGTGAATACTTATGTACATGTGATTTCTTAAGTATATATATATATATATATATATATATATATATATATATATATATATATATATATATATATATATATATATATATATATATATAAAAATTTGCAAAAAAAAACTTTTTCACAGTTTGAGGAAAAGATTAATTTACTCCATTTTAGAATAAGGCTGTAACATGACAAAATGTGGAAAAAGTGAAGTGTTGTGAATACTTTCTGGATGTACCATACAGTAAAACATGAAGCATTAGTGCTCAAAAGACTTAACACCTTCCTTATCGAGTCAAGTGACAAACTGTAAATTATTTAACTGTTGCTAACCAGATTAAATGTATTCAAATGGCTTGTGGATCTCCAGCTAGATGAATTTATGAGCCTTCAAAGTAAATAATTTGGTAACTCTGCTTTTAAGCACGAGTAATAGTCACATAAACTTCTAACTAAAAGCCCAAATGTTACTGGGAAATCCATGAAGGTGCCAATTAGCCAAAAAATCCAGGTTGAAAAATGACAAGATTTTACAGTTCTTGAACCCAGCAGTACTGACCTGAGACCTGTTCAGGCTGTGTGCGTAGGGTGTCCATGAAGTTACTCATAGCAGTAATTTCCCTCCAGAGGCGATCAATCTGCAGAAAGTTTGGATCTCTAAAGAGAAGCTCATGTGCATCAGAGTAGAATCGTGACAATCTGGAGAAAAAGATCAACAACAGATCAAACAAATTTTCGTTGTGATTCTTTTGAAATGTAATGAGACAGGAGAAATGTTTTCTTGCACTTCAATCATAAATGAAAGGTTTCAAGTTTATTTTTGTTCAAAACTGCCTCCTTCTAGGAGCACAGGGTGATACTCACATGGAATTGTTGTAGTTGGACACCAGCCCAGGAGATTCACCTTGGGTTGGGTATTGAAAACAAGGGTTGTTGGCATTGCAGAAGATTCCTTGGATCCATGGCAGGATACCTGAGGAGGGCATGGCCTTGTTGGGGAAATGGCCTGAGGCAGAGAAGGCACCATTAGATTTCAGTTCTCCAAACAAATGAGTAATCATGAATGAGAAACCACACGTCAGAAATGGTGCTGGTTGAACAATCCTGATATTGTTGTGGAAAGAGTTCTTTGCTTACATTCATGTTGACGGTAGAGCGGATTCAGTCGTCTTAACCAGACAAGTCCCATAAACAGCACAATAGGCCACATGATCTCCATGAAGAAACGCACCTGGTACAAATTTTTTACATTTCACTCAAGTAGTTCTTGGAAAGCAACTGATTCTATTATATATATATATATATATATATATATATATATATATATATATATAGATAGATAGATAGATAGATAGATAGATAGATAGATAGATAGCACTCACACACACAAACAATCAGCAAGCTTCACAGCACACACACATACACACATTCCACCTCCAAATTCACTCTCTCAAAGTAAAAAAAAAAGAAAAAAAAAGAAAAAATTGAAATCTATCCACAAAACACAAAAGGAGTAAAATCCTGAACATGCCAGACTCACTGTTGTGTTATGGATTCATTTCCAAATGTAAACTCCACGTGATCAGAGGTGTGCATGCGCGAAAGAGAAATTGCTGTCTGCAGCCCTGCCTCGATTGTTGCATGTAAAATAACATCCATTAACTCCTGGAACTAAAGTATTCTGACTTTTTCCAGTGTAACAAATCCATCTCTGTGTCCAGGCAGTCTGTTACATCCATGTCCACTGCTTCAGTAAACCAGCATCCACACAAACAGCGCGTCACCACACTTTAGGCTCCAAGATCCGACACTGAAAAAGTTAAGAGTTTCAGGGTGAAGCGTGTCGTCTCGTCTCTGTAAATCCGAGCCATCACTTTCAAACAGCAGCTCAGAAGTTTTGTTCTTCAGATGGAGCAGGTTCGTTTCCCTCTGTTTGTAAGTCATTGGGATATTTCTGTTTTGCTAATAAGTGCGTCACACACTGAAATATGTTGAGAATTGAAGAGTGAAATTTTTCCACAAATGCACCTACCAACGCTCAGAGTGAGAGGAATAAAATACATCAGAGGTCACTAATTATTAGCACGTGTGCAGAGACATTTACAGTCATGAGTACGTTTACGTCGTCCTACTAACTGGGACGTTAAAAAATATGAGATATGTCCTTTAAGGTTGGAAGGTGGGATTGGTGCTTGTAATGCATTTTTCTTTTCCAAAAGATATATTATCAGCAGTATACACTTTCAATTCAAACTACATTTAAAATGTGTACTTCCTGTTGAAAAGCGAACCCTGGAAACCAGCAACAATACTTGCATTGCACTATGCGCCCTTTGCACAGAGTGAAAGACAGGACCCCAAGTGTTGGATGTAATGGATATATGGAGTGACTTTACCCTTTGTCGCTTGCGGATCGTCCAGTTCTTCCATAGTAGGAGTCGAATCTGTCTTCCCACCCCCATGGCTCCCCCTTTTCATTCCCAAAGGAGCTGTGACCAGCTGACAAACCTGTAGCCAACCAGCAGTCACCAAAACTGTGTTATGGGCTAAATAATGGAAATGACACTTTTTGCATTTTTACAATAATAAAAAGAGTACCCTTATTGTGCACAGTTGAATGCAGGATTTACCATTACAATCCTCTACTGATTTTTTAAAAATTTGTTTAGCTAGCTTTAAATTATTTCTACAAATGTATTATTTATAAAAAAAAAAAATCAACTGAAATATATTTAAAGTCAAAACATTAGTTTAGGTATATTACAGAGGCATTTGTCCATTCATCCACTTAGTACTCCTAGTTAAGGCTAGTAGTAGCTGTTTAATAAGGTTAAGACCTTTCACACGGTCAGTGTAATGCTTTACAATGCCCTTTTCACTGTCTGCACAAGGGAGGTCAGTCCTCAAGACCCATTGTAACAGAGTACACAAAAGTACTCTTCTAATACCGCTAGAGACCAGTACATTTTACCCACATCCTGCATGCAGTCTAGCAAAATCAGAAACTACATCCAAAAACCAACGCAGTGCAGCATCATTGACCTCATCATCATTTAATCTCTGTTCACAAAGATGCTTATTCACATTTCCAAGCAGAGTGGAGTCACCAGAAGTCAGGTGAGATGAGAGAGCAGTTCATTTCCATCCAAAGTTTGGCTGGTGGGGACTGTCGCAGTACTTTTGTGGTGAAAGACACCGCAACAGATTTTTATCCTTGGGCTTCTTGTTGCTAAACTGGCCTTAGGTTGGTGGTCTTCATAATATTCACCACTATAATACCACATGGTAGTGTAGTGTAATTTGATCAAAGACAAGCGATGTGCTGACGAAAAAGCATCTTCTGTCAATATGCTAATGCTATAAGATGATTATGTTGTGTACAGTAATATTTTAATATTTTATTTTTGGAAGAATAAGTACAGTAGTGTTCAGAATAATAGTAGTGCCATGTGACTAAAAAGATTAATCCAGGTTTTGAGTATATTTCTTATTGTTACATGGGAAACAAGGTACCAGTAGATTTAGTAGATCCTCACAAATCCAACAAGACCAAGCATTCATGATATGCACACTCTTAAGGCTCTGAAATTGGGCTATTAGTAAAAAAAGTAGAAAAGGGGGTGTTCACAATAATAGTAGCATCTGCTGTTGACGCTACAAACTCAAAACTATTATGTTCAAACTGTTTTGTTTTTTTTTAGCAATCCTGTGAATCATTAAACTAGTATTTAGTTGTATAACCACAGTTTTTCATGATTTCTTCACATCTGCGAGGCATTCATTTTGTTGGTTTGGAACCAAGATTTTGCTCGTTTACTATTGTGCTTGGGGTCATTGTCTTGTTGAAACACCCATTTCAAGGGCATGTCCTTTTCAGCATAAGGCAACATGACCTCTTCAAGTATTTTGACATATCCAAACTGATCCATGATACCTGGTATGCGATATATAAGCCCAACACCATATTAGGAGAAACATGCCCATATCACGATGCTTTCACCACCATGCTTCACTGTCTTCACTGTGAACTGTGGCTTGAATTCAGAGTTAGGGGGTCGTCTCACAAACTGTATGCGGCCCTTGGACCCAAAAAGAACAATTTTATTCTCATCAGTCCACAAATTATTCCTCCATTTCTCTTTAGGCCAGTTGATGTGTTCTTTGGCAAATTGTAACCTCTTCTGCACATGGCTTTTATTTAACAGAGGGACTTTGCGGGGGATTTTTTGCAAATAAATTAGCTTCACACAGGCGTCTTCTAACTGTCACAGCACTTACAGGTAACTCCAGACTGTCTCTGATCATCCTTTTGCTGATCAGTGGGTGAGCCTTTGTCATTCTGGTTATTCTTCTATCCATTTTGATGGTTGTTTTCCATTTTCTTCCACACATCTCTGGTTGATGAACAGCCTATAATTTTTTGCACCTGCGTATACGTTTTCCCCTCTCCAATCAACTTTTTAATCAAACTACGCTGTTCTTCTGAACAATGTCTTGAACGTCCCATTTTCCTCAGGCTTTCAAAGAGAAAAGCATGTTCAACAGGTGCTGGCTTCATCCTTAAATAGGGGACACCTGATTCACACCTGTTTGTTCCACAAAACTGACAAACTCACTGACTGAATGCCACTACTATTATTGTGAACACCCCCTTTTCTACTTTTTTTTACTAATAGCCCAGTTTCATAGCCTTAAAAGTGTGCATATCATGAATGCTTTATCTTGTTGGATTTGTGAGAATCTACTGAATCTACTGGTACCTTGTTTCACATGTTACAATAAGAAATATAGTCAAAACCTGGATTAATTTTTTTTTAGTCACATAGCACTACTATTATTCTGAACACTACTGTATATACTCTTTTGCAGAGATTAATTAATAGCATTCAGGAAAAGCACACCTGATTTATTCAATAATGCATACTAAATGTATAGTCTGAAAATTAATGTGTTTTTAAAAAAACAAGAGACCAAATTTTGGAACTAAGGCTGTAATTTCACTTCTCCCTTCACTCATAATATGAAGTTGGGCGAATCAGGCAGAATAGGCCAAACCCAATATATTCGATCTGCACTCGGGAGGGATAGATGTTCGGGCAAGCGCGAAGGAATGGCATCCAATTGCCAGCGAGAATACCCAGAATGTGACATGAAGCTGGCCGAATAGATCGGGCGAAGTCGGTGTGCAGCAGCACCCGAATCCATGTCAAATGCGCTGAGAACACCGAATGAATACCTACAAATAGGCCAAATGCAGCCAGAACACAGCACGAATACCCCCAAGACCAGGCAGAATGCAACCTGACTGCACAACATACTCAGACGCCATTCGTGTCACTCGGGAGGCCACATGACACACTCTGACACCATTTGTGTCGCTTAGAGCGGGACACAGGGCACAGTCAGTTACATCCTGGGCCCACGCAGGTGCAATCCACCTCATCCGTGTACCACCCAGGCCATTTGGCCACAGTCTGTGGTGGCTGGCCATTGCATTGTCAACCAGCTGCATTCACATTGTTTCGACCGCTGTCGGGGTGCCGTTTCGACCACTTGAATTGCAGTCAGACTGCGGTGAGTCAGCTCCTCGACTGCCCTTGGGCATTCGCCACCTCGAGCGCACCTCAAAACTACTGTCATGTACACTACAGTCGGGCTGGCCGCACGAATGGGCCTGGCTGTTCTAAGTGCACTGTGACTGCTCTTGGAGGTCTTTGGATTGCACGTCAATTTGGCCGAGTGTAGGTCAAATGGCCATTCGGGCATCATTCGCTCTCATTTGCCCAGGAGTGTGAAGGCTGGCTCGATTGTGACTTTCGGCCAGGATTCAACGTGGCTGAACATTTCGTACAGCTCCGCGACCACAGTCCAAATGGTCCACCCTGCATATGACTTGCTGTACGAATGTTGTGACTGCAGTCAGATGGCGGTACGACCTCATCTTGACCGCCATTCGATTGAGTTTTCAAAGTGAGTGGGCCGCAATGGTGGTGTGCATGTGCTGTAGCCGAACGGCTGTGCCGACTGCTGTACGAGGTGTTCGGATGCGGCTCGACTTTTCATGAATGTCGTTCGAATCCTCCTTCATGCGCCATTCGGTGTCATTCATGTTATGTGTGAAGGGACCTTTAGCAAAGCATTTAATTCTGAAGAAAAGGAATACTGAATTGAAACAAATATAATGGTGAAAAATTATAATTTAAAATGGTACATTTTAGTGACCCAGAGATGAACTCTCCAGGCCTGGAAATTTTCCAAGAAGTAGTCTCATCACACCTGCATAAAAGATGTCATTAACAGCTGTTTTTATTGGTGTAAGCTTGGAAAGACCACCCACTTGGGGTGGGGAAACTGACCCCTAAAATGTATAAAGGTGACTGTAACCCTTTGTGTTCCGAAGCAGTCCGGGTGTTTATTGAAGGCTGTGGATTGCTTCCTTTGCTAGCAAATAAAACTGTTGTTCTGGGACGTTAATTTCTTCTTTGATTCTGAACAGTTTTACAGTGATTTTTGAATATTTGAGCACAGCTAAAATTCTTAGACGTTTTGTTTTGGCACTGTCCTGAAAACTCCACCAGAGTAGTCATATGAGGTCTTAACTGTTCTATAAGACAGCAGCCATTGGCTTCCTGGTGAACATTGACTCCTTGAATTTGACAGATCCAAAGTGTTTCCACTTCTTGAATTCCTGTTCATGCCCAGAGTCATACTAACATAACTGGTTTTTCATCACCAAACTGAAGTAGGAATCATTTGGGCTACAACTAAAATTTGGCCAAATAAATCAGCTGACAATCACCCGAGATTCGATTTCATCTGAAACATTTTGGAGAACATCTTGCATAAAGTTTGGTCGCATTCCAGATGTGCCAGCGTGTTTGCAATGTCAGCAGCTGATGTTCACTTATTTCTAAAAGCTTTGGAGGTACTGTACAGATTTTCAACCTTGGAGTGATCTTTAGACTAGTGTCTACCCTGTTTCTCAGTCACGATTTGATGGTTGTATACAAACCCAATTCCAATAAAGTTGGGACATTGTGTGAAATGTAAATAAAAACAGAATACAATGATTTGCAAATCCTCTTCAACCTATATTCAATTGAATACACCACAAAGACAAGATATTTAATGTTCAAACTAATAAACTTTTTTGTTTTTGTGCAAATATTTGCTCATTTTGAAATGGATACCTGCAACCCATTTAAAAAAAGCTGGGACAGGGCAACAAAAGATTGGGAAAGTTGATGAATGCTCAAAAAACACCTGTTTGGAAATAGGTGAGTGTCATGATTGGGTATAAAAGGAGCATCCCAAAAAGCTCAGCAGTTCACAAGCAAAGATGGGGTCAGGATCACTACATTGTGAACAACTGCATGAAAAAATAGTCCAACAGTTTAAAAACAATGTTTCTCAATGTTCAATTGCAAGGACTTTAGGAATTCCATCATCTACAGTCCATAATATAATCAGAAGATTCAGAGAATCTGGAGAACTTCCTACACATAAGCGGCAAGGCCAAAAACCAACACTGAATGCCCGTGACTTTCGAGCGTTCAGGCAGCACTGCATTAAAAACAGACATCATTGTGTAAAGAATCTTACCGCGTGGACTCAGGAACACTTCAGAAAACCATTGTAAGCTAACACAGTTCGTCGCTACATCTACAAGTGCAAGTTAAAACTCTACCAATCAAAGCGAAAACCATACATCAACAACATCCAGAAACACCGCCGCCTTCTCTGGGCCCGAGCTCATTTGAAATGGACAGACACATACTGGAAAAGTGTGCTGTGGTCTGATGAGTCCATATTTCAAATTGTTTTCGGAAATCATGGACGTCGTGTCCTCCGGACAAAAGAGGAAAAGGACCATACAGATTGTTACCAGTGCAAAGTTCAAAAGCCAGCATCTGTGATGCTATGGGGGTGTGTGACATGGGCATCTTACACATCTGTGATGGCACCAACAATGCTGAAAGGTACATCCAGGTTTGGAGCAACACATGCTGCCATCCAAGCAACATCTTTTTCAGGGACGTCCCTGCTTATTTCAGCAAGACAATGTCAAGCCACATTCTGCACGTTACAACAGCGTGGCTTCGTAGTAAAAGAGTGCGGGTACTAGACTGGCCTGCCTGCAGTCCAGACCTGTCGCCACTTAAAATGTGTGGTGCATTATGAAGCACAAAATATGAGACTGTTGAACAACTGAAGTTGTACATCAAGCAACAATGGGAAAGAATTCTACTACAAAGCTTCAACAATTAGTGTCCTCAGTTCCCAAATGCTTATTGAGTGTTGTTAGAAGGAAAGGTGATGTAACACAGTGATAAACATACCACTGTCGCAGCTTTTTGGAAGCGCGTTGCAGGCATCCATTTCAAAATGAGCAAATATTTGCACAATAAAGTCGATCAGTTTGAACATTAAATATCTTGTCTTTGTGGTGTATTCAATTGAATATAGGTTGAAGAGGATTTGCAAATTATTGTATTCTGGTTTTATTTACATTTTACACAACATCACAACTTCATTGGAATCAGGGTTATAAGATGCAAAAGAGCTTCTGCAGTCTAAACATGCACCTTCGTAGATTATTTTTCCATCTTGCACTAAAGATTCAAAAAATGTAACAATAGGTCTGTACTCAGTCCCATCCAGGAAGTGCCTTGTGGCATAACTCACAAGAACCATATGAATAACACGGGTACCTTAATATACATACAGCAAAGAGTCTATTACAAGAACTGCATTTATCTCGAACCATGGTAGCCTCTGTTTGCATGAAATAACAAAATAACTTAAATCCATGTAATCCATGTAAATGTAATATAATGTGGTAGGTGACAAATATTTCAAGTACACCTATAGATCAGTGAAGCACTTACCCCAGATGAATAGTTGTGGATTGATTCCAAATGAATACAGCAAAACAATAAATCCTGGATCCAGTGTTTGATGAGGCTGCTAGTGCAGTCACTTTCCAGACCTCGTGAGTAGTTAAGAAGATTGATTTAATCGCCTTTCTTAGTGCTGATGGGTGACTAACAGCTCTCATCCATTTGTGAAGACATACGTCACATGATCTAAGTTTGGCTGCATAATCATACATGTACTGAATGATTTTGTGTAAATTGTAAGTAAATTTAAATTTCAACATTATAAATCTTTAGGTAATTGCTATGTGTTGGCTGAGATCGGTTTATTGTAATAGATCAGCATTGCATAATGAGAACTCGTGACCCCAGAGTAATCTGATCATCACATTACACATTTTCAAAACAATGAAAATGATTTGTGATTTTCAGAAGCAATCACTCATATTAACAGCTGTAATTGTTGCATAAACATATGAGAAGTGATTCTAAAGCAATTAAAGTGCAACTGACATGATTTTCACCGATTCACATTATTTTGTGATAGAATGGTGTTTTGTTCTTTCATTAAAAAAACAGATTGAATTACGATGCTAACACACATTATTTTGGCAAAATCTTACTCCTGAAGTGCACCAGATGACCTTGCACGGCAAAAAGCAACTGAAACAGAGCAATCTCAGTTACTGCGCTGGTCTCAGGTGGAGAGGGTCCACTAGTCGTAGGGTGCACAGGTCCGAACCTCTTTATATTACTTCATGGTGTATATTACAACCCCAAACAGATTTTAAAGTTCACAAATAAATGTAATACTTTTAAATAGCTAACAAAATTGATTGTTTTGTTCATTTTTTTTTGTTCTGTTGACATACACCATTAATTCAACTTCTTCATAAAGAAAGTTGAAAAGCTGAGATCATGCATGACTGTAAACGATGCTAACTATATTAATAACAATGTGAAACAAATTATGAGTGGGATAGCTTGTTCTCTGGAGTTCAGTACTGTAAATGAGGAGAATGTGGAGAAACTGCTACTCTCTCTACCTGATGATAAATCACCTGGTGTTGATCATCTTGATGGCAAAATTTTCAAAATTTTTGCAAATATTTTGAGTAAACCAATATGTCATATTTAATAGAGCATTGCTCAGTGGTGTTTTTTCTGAACAATGGAAAAGGTCTAAAATTGTACCTTTACTAAAGGATGGAAAATTAGGGTTCACTGTCTCTAACTGCAGACCAATTCATATTCTCCCTGTTTTAAGTAAAATATTTGAAAAGTTATTGTTTGATCAAATGTTACAATATTTTGTGACAAATGATCTGCTTACAAATTTGCAACATGCCTACAGACCTGGTCATTCAACTAGTACTGCATTGGTGCACATGGCAGATCAGTGGTTAACAGACATGGATGATAGAAAACTAGTGGGTGCTGTACTTCTAGACTTTACAGCTGCATTTGATGTAATTGACCATGAAATCATGTTGTTAAAGCTAAAATATTATGGGATCTCATCTATGTCTCTCTCACTGATAAGAAGTTACCTTACTGACAGAACTCAGCAAGTATTTTTTTTTTAATGGAAGCTTTTCTAATCACAAATGTATCATGTGGTATTCCACAGGGTACCTGTTTGGGTCCACCCTTATTTTCAGTATTTGTAAATGATTTGCCTAATGATGTTATGACTGCGGATGTAGTACTATATGCAGATGATGTAACTTTGTTCTGTGCATCTCATTCAATCACTAATCTTGGCCAAAACTTACAAACTCAACTTAATGTCATTATTAATTGGGTTGAGGAGAATAAATTGGTTCTAAATATTTCTAAAACCAAATGCATTGTTTTCGGTACTAAATATATCTTAAATAGACCTTGTGACTTAAATTTGACTATTGATGCAACTATGATAGAGCAAGTGTCCAAAACTAAACTTTTGGGCATTAAGTTTGATAATCAGCTCTTATGGTCTGATCAGATCAATCAGACTGTGTCCAGGATGGGCAGAGGTGTCGCTTTGGCTTGAAGGTGTGCCATACTGTCCACCCTTGGTCATGAAAACAGTGGTCCAGTCCTTGGTTTTGTCACATCTGGAGTACTGCTCAGTCATTTGGTCTAGTGCTAGACAGGGGCACCTGAAAAAATTGCAGCTTGCGCAGAATAGAGCTGCCAGGGTAGCCCTTGGTTGTTCTCATAGAATGAAATGCACACCACCTTAGGGTGGTTAAAGGTACAGGATAAGTTAAATATAAAGATACTTTGTCATATGCATACTGCCATATTCAAAGGGTATCCAACTTTCTTTGTAGATAAATTGTGGCTACTATCATCAGCATGTTACTCGGCGGGTTAGCTTTGGTAATTTAGTCGTACCTTTCTTCAGTCCAACTGTATGAGGAGCAGTGTTATTTAGATCCTCAGAAGCATGGAACCATTTGCCTGGGACATACGGAAAATAAATTGTAGATATTATATTAAAAATATTTAAAAACAAAATTGTATGAATGAACTAAAAAAAGCATAGACTTTGGACTGGATTTAATGTGAAGAATTATGAATTGAATCTGTTAAATGTATGCAGTATTAATTGTTGAAATGTAGTTGTATTGTGATTTTAAGTTTTTGGACCCCAGGAAAACTAGCAACCACTTTGTGGAAGCTAATGGGGTTCCAAATAAATAAATCACCTTTAATTGTACTGTTCAATCTGTTGAATCGAAAAATCAACAAACTGGTAATTCACCATAATTAAATGGGTTTTTATTTGTCACTTTTGTAACATTACTTAACTTACTTTAACACAATATGTAGTCTACCATAAATGTAAAAACAATGTCAACATGCTCTCCTTAATACTAGGACTAGTTGACCCTAGGACTAGTGGGGAAGTTCCCATCTCAGGCCCCTCAGTACATGCAAACAATGTCAATCCACCCAAGCAGCTCAGAGGAAAAATATTATTTTGTCAGTGGCTGAAAACTCAGATATGAGGTGGACACTTCAAACACTAACAGAGAAGATAATGTGACAGCAAAATTTGATCAGCCTGACAGGTTTGAGCCAATTTAATGGGGATTCAGTCAATAGGAAGAGGATTCCCCATGATTTACAACAGCCTAACAATATTAAATGGTCATATACATTTATTAAATATTAGTCATATATAAATTCCCAGGATTTTGCCAACACACATTTAACACCAGACTAGCCCACATGGACACAGCGTTTGTTTTATTTTATTAAATGGACATTTCCTATCTTGCTTCCTTAGATAAACCCCATTTGCACAAACACTTTATTTTTTCAAATATCTCCGTTGAGGCACATAGAGAGCAGACCGGGCCGCACCATCCTGCTGTGGCCAGCTGTCTCTGGCTCTCTGTATGGATGGCACAGGCCCATTGTTCAATGCCAGTGCATCAGAGATCACAGAGCCTGCTCCAGAGAGGCGCACTGCCACTGACAAAATGCAGCCTGATCTTTATTGTGTAAATCAGAATTATTGTGCAGAATTATTGAGCATTCATCTGTCTTTGTTGAATAGTCAAAACCCAGCACACATCTGTAATGCAGAGGCATGCGCAATAATGTATGTCCGGATGTGACCTCAATCAATTCAGGGATGATTTTTCTTCTTCTATCGCTGACCAGAACACATATACTTTAAAAAAAGTGGATTGGAAGTTGTACAGGACTTTCCTGGGACATTTTGCTGATATTTCATTATGATCCTTGTGGTATTCCGGAAAATTCTGATACTGCAGTAACCAGCGTTACCTGCAGGGGCGCTAAGTGCCAATATAAAAGGCTGTGATGGCAGCGCAGGCAGTCGCAGAGGTAGAGTGAATGGAAGGAGACAAGACGGTTGTTCTGATTATTGCTGTAAATAAATGTCCATAGTTCCGGTGCTGCTTTATCGTTTCTTCAAGCTTACTGAACCTAAACTGAGCAGTACACGACAATCCTCACATCTATACACTAACAGAATGGAGCTGAAATGAAACCATTGATGTCCTCCAGTGTAGACTTTTAGCTATAATTCAAGGGGCCGAACAAAGTTGGCATTAACCATCCTGTGATGGACTGGCGGCATGTCCAGGGTGAACCCCACCTCTTACCCAATGACCTCTGGTATCTCCTCCAGCCCACCGCCACCCTTAATTGCAATAAGCACGCACAGAAAATGAATGAACGGACCATTTCGGAATCATGGTCATTTCTACAGTGACTCGATTTTTAAAGAGGGGGGGGAAAAAAAGGAACTGGACAAACTAAATTGAGGATTTTTTTTATGCAAATCATCAGGTTTCCTGCCAGTTTTACTCAGACAAGTCAGGGGATGGATACATGAACATTTCCAAGTCACTGAATATGTCTTGGACTTCATTTACATTAATCACTAGGAAACACAAACTGTATAGTACTCTACCGTAAATCTGCCTAGAGTAGGCAGTTCTCAAAAAGTAAGTGACTATACAAAAATCCCATTGAGGGAAACCACCAAGATAGCCAGGCAACTATGAAGGAGTTAGTTTTCTGTGGCTGTCACTGGAGAAATTATGCATAGTACAAACCTTGTCACACTACCAGTCACAGCTTCATGGTGGGGTGGAACAGAAAAAGACTTACAGACAAGAAACAAAATGTAGAGCTAAAATTTCATATCTTTGTAAATAGTTTTTAATTTCTATTACTGTACCTACTAGGTCACACTAGCAAGGCCAGCCATTAGTTAACAATAAACAGACAGGCAGATTACATTTTCTGCTGTGGTATTCTTACAAAGGTGCAGCACAGAGGTGCAGTGGCCCCTGTACATCTGAGGTTGCATCAGAATTGGCATCCTGCATAATACTTGCTCCAAATCAACATGCAAATCCATACCAGATGTACTGTGGTGACCCCGTGCAACAAAAGGGGAGACACCAAAAGAATTGTATTTAATATATGTTAGAAGTGATATTGAGCTATATGATAGCCACTATATACTTCTTACTTTCACGTGGCAACACCTTTTCTTTTCTTCCTTGCCGACCTGCAGCACCCATAGGAAAGAAATGCAAAGAAGAAATGTAATTTCTTAGAGGAGAGGCAAAGCTGACGGCAGGGAATCCGTCCCTGATGAAAGAACTGCAGCGGACGCATGAGTGCGCGCGCGCACACGCATACGCACGCACGCACACACACACACACACACACACACACACACACACACACACACACACACACACACACACACACACAGCAATTACAACTTTAACTTACCATTTTATAAAATTTAAAGAGAAACTATTTGATAAATAATTATCTGAAAGTTTTCATGTACATTTTAGTAAGTTACAAAATTGTGTTTTTCATGTACCTGTTTTTGTTGTTTGCTTTTAACAATGAACTTAACATTCTGCCAATGTACATTACCATAAAAACAGATGCCCTTTCATATACAAGATGTGTTTCATACTACACAGAAACTGACCTCTACGATTTAGGCCATTACAAAACTACAGCCCTTATAAAACGACGACAACAATAATAATAATAATACTAACAACTGCTTTGGCAATTAAGAAAGTATAACTGTTACATAACTAAAAACAAAGATATGCCATGTTGACATTTCTCAAGGTTTTTCAGTTATGACAAGTTTAAACGTATAAAACGAATGGTTGTTACTCTTTGCAATATTACCAAATATCAACATAGATAACCAGTAAATCATGTAATAAAAATCCTTTATATATGCTTTATACACAAGATATAAGGAAAACATAATTACCAAAATGTAACAGTTTAAACATTTCAGACAGAACACAGAAAAAAAAAAGAAAAAAGCTTCATGAAAGCATAATGTTGGGTTGGTCAACATAACATCTGTACATGCACTGCTGTAACAACTCAATCATTGTATTTGGTATATAAACATAGGTATGTAATGCTGATATGAACAAAAAACTCAAAAACAATGTCATTGCACAGCTTTAAAACAATTATAAATATCTCAATCAGGTGTCAGTGAGTGGTAAACAAGTGATTGGTACATGAAATATTGGTGAAGCATGCTAAACGTATGCAGCATTTTAAGTGCATCCTGTTTGTTTTTCGAAAGCCAAAGGTACAATGTTTTATCGCACAGTGCTACCATTATAGTACATTTGATCTTTTTTTCTTCTGAATCTTTAAAGTTTATAATAGTTCCTTCATTAACAGAAGATGTTGAAACATTGTGTTATAGACAGCCAGCCACGCCCATTGCGTGCTTAAAGATTTACAATGATTACACAAAATGAGCCTCTCGGTGTTCCACCTCTTGGAGGTGTTTAGACCTTAGTCTCTGGTACACTGGTTTGGCCTGATTTGGAACAAGTTCTTCAAAGCTAGGCGACTGGGACATGGCCAAATCCTCGGTCTCATTGTCTTCCTGAAAAGGATAATCTACTGACACTTCCATCTTTATCCCTAATTCCTCCTCTTCTTCCTCCTCAGTACTATGAGATGGCAAACAGTTCTGCAGCATTTTAGCTTTTCTCCCTGAAGGGGGCTTGTAGAAAGTTCCTGGGGGAGGCTGTAGAGTCCTGGGTGCCCTGAAGGTTGTTGGCACAGGGCCGTATTTGGTTGGATCTTCTTCATTTATCAACATCCTACTGGGTTGCAGTGCAACAGCATAAGATTTGTTGGGGTAGACAGTGCTGAGCGTGCTCCCTGTAGTCCGAAAAGAACATGTTGTGGAGGACAATGACATAGAAATGGATACTTGCTTTGCATCCACTGTAGTATTCTCTGAAGGTGAACTGGCTATAATTGCAGCAGTCCTGGAAGCAACATCATGTTTGTACTGTTTGTCCCATGTCCTGCGTAATGTTTGGGTGTCAATAAATGTACTACGGTAATTTGAACCCACAAGCGTTGTTTTCTCATCTTCGTCCACCTCTTCAATGGACTGGTTACAAATGTTCTCTTTTCCATCATTGTGGTCAGCATTGTTTTGGGAATTACACTCATCCAGTTCGTCTCTGTTAGATATCCGTTCAACAGGCATGCTAACTGGTCGGGAATTAAACTTGTTACGAGTGTGTCGAAGCTGGACCTTGGAAACGCTGATATGATGAGACCGAGAAAGGCCTCTCTCGCCAGCTTTTGGGACTTCAGGAATACTTGATGACAAAATCCCATTGATGGTCAGTGAATCCACTTCGTCAACTTCAAACAGAGAGATACAAGAGTTAAACATAAACAGCCCTATTGCCAATTGACCAAAAGAAGGAGTAAAAAAAAGAAGAAACAAGAAATTAAAAATATTTAGTCCGTGAAAATAACCATGTGTATTTATACAGTTCATCTGGAAAGTATTCACAGCACTTCACTTTTTTACACATTTTGTTATGTTACAGCTTCATTCCAAAATGGATGAAATTCATTTTCCCCCCAAAATTCTACACACAATACCCCATAATAACAATGCAATTTTTTTTTTTAAGATTTTTGCAATTTTATTAAAAATAATAATAAAAAAACCTAAGGAATCACATGTACCTAAGTATTCACAGCCTTTGTCATGAAACTCAAAATTGAACTCAGGTGTATCTTGTTTCCACTGATCATCCTTGAGGTGTTTGTATAGCTGAATTGGAGTCCACCTGGGGTAAATTCATTTGACTGAACATGATTTGGAAAGGCACACACACCTGTCTAAGGTGTAAGGTCCCACAGGTGACAATGCATGTCAGAGCACAAACCAAGCATGAAGTCAAAGAAATTGATGGTACATCACCAAGACAAGATTGTCTCGAGGCACAAATCTGGGGAAGGGTACAGAAACATTTCTGCTGCTTTGAAGGTCCCAATGAGCACAGTCACCTCTATCATCTGTAAATGGAAGAAGTTCAGATCCACCAAAACTCTTCCTGGAGCTGGCCACCCATCTATAGTGAGCTATCATCGGAGAAGGACCTGAGTCAGGGAGGTGACCAAGAACACAATGGTCACTGTGTCAGAGCTCCAGCATTCCTATGTGGAAAGAGGAGAACCTTCCAGAAGGACAACCATCTCTGCAGCAATCCACCAATCAGGCCACTATGGTAGAGTTGCCAGATGGACGCCACTCCTTAGCAAAAGATCTATGGCAGCCCACCTGGAGTTTGCCAAAAGGCACCTGAAGGACTCTCAGACCATGAGAAACAAAATTCTCTGGTCTGATGAGACAAAGATTGAACTCTAAGGCATGAATGCCAGGCGTCATGTTTGGAAGAAACCAGGCACCATCCCTACAGTGAAGCATGATGGTGGCAGCATCATGCTGTGGGGATGTTTTTCAGAAACTGGGAGACTAGTCAGGATTTAGGGGAAAGATGAATGTAGCAATGTACAGAGAAATCCTGGATGAAAACCCGCTCCAGAGCGCTCTTGACCCCAGACTGCAACGACAATTCATCTTTTAGCAGGACAATGACCATAAGCACACAGCCAAGATATCAAAGGAGTTGCTGCAGGACAACTCTGTGAATGTCCTTGAGTGGAAATAAATTTGCAAACATTTAAAAAAAAAAAAACTTTTTTCATGTTATTATGGGGTGTTGTGAGAAGAAATTTGAGGGACAAAATGAATTTACTCTATTATGGAATAAGGCTGTAACATAAAATGTGGATCTCCCTACGGAGATAAAAGTCAAATTCTGTAGAGACACTCAAGTCCACACAAGACTCAAGACACATCTATTCTCCCTCTCATATGGCTAGCATACTGACATAGTATGGTACTATGCTTCTTATCCTTTGAAATTAATTCATGAGCAATGGAAAAGGTCTCGGCCTCACTTCATCAAAATTCAGTTAAGCTTAGGGCTCGTGGAAACTGAGTTTCCACCTAGCTAGCAGCATGTGATGTCACCACGCTAACATGCGCTAAATGGTTTGTAAATCCTTCCAAAGGTGTTATCAGGTTACAAAAACAGTATTTTCAGTTTAACAGGTGTTTATTTCTCGCTAGCTTTTGCATAATATATGACAAAGAAGTTATATTTACACACAAAGGAAACAGAGTTCCACCTAACGAGCAGCATGAGACGTCACCACACTAACGTCCGCGAGATCATGCCATAAAATTAGGTACAGAATGCGACTTTTTAACCACTTAAAATATGTCAAGGTTGGCCATCTTCGAACATGTCCAAGGTCTGTGTCCCAAGAATGTTCCTTGTGAATTTGAAGACTGTGGTAGGTCTGGACTTATGCTGTACATGGACAGACGCATGGACGCCAGGTCTTCGTAATATCTGATGGCCATATGTTGGCCTCGAGTTGTTGTTCATTCGGCTGTGCCCGGTTTTTGTTCGGGGTCCCCACAGCGGATACAGCCAGATCCGCATTGGTAATTGGCACAAGTTTTACGCCGGATGCCCTTCCTGACGCAACTCCAGTTTCACCTGGAGAAACACTCACAGCCGCTGGTGTTCCAAAGAGGTCTCCCATCCAAGTACTAACCAGATCCTGCTCTGCTTAGCTTCTGAGATCTGATGGGATCAGGCTGACACAGAGCAGACCAGCTGCATATGTTGGCCTCGAGTAATAAACTGAAAACTGAAATGGAATTAAAATTGAAAAATGTGACACGCTGTGAAAATGTTCCGGATGCACTGTATATACAGTGGGTAAAGTAAGTATTGAACACGTCACCATTTTTCTCAAAAATGTATTTGTAAAGGTGCTATTGACAAAGTTTTCACCAGATGGTGATAACAAACCAAGTAATCCAACATACAAAGAAATCACACCACATCTGTCCATAAATTAAGTTCTGTGTAATTATGTGAAATGGAAAAAGTATTGAACATATGATGAAAGGGAGGTGCATAAAGGCAAGGAAAGCCAAGACACCAGCTGAACTTTATTAGTAATTAGAAAGCAGTCAAATGGTAAATGGACTGCATTTATATAGCGCTTTTCCATCTGCATCAGACGCTCAAAGTGCTTTACAATTATGCCTCACATTCACCCCGATGTCAGGGTGCTGCCAGACAAGGTGCAATAGGGGATTAAAGACCTTGCCCAAGGGCCCTTAGTGATTTTCCAGTCAGGCGGGGATTTGAACCCATGATCTTCTGGACTCAAGCCCAACACCTTAACCACTAGACCATCACCTCCCCTACAGTCCTGCCCTTTTTCAGTACAAATTAATATCAGTTTGTTCAGTCCCAACTGATGGCCTATAAAAAGGTGTGTCATTACCAAGGTGTCACACAAGCAACATCTCAATATGGGTAAAAGCAGAGAGCTCTCTCAAGATCTTCACAACCTTACTGTTGCAAAACATACTGATGGCATTGGTTACAGAAGGATTTCTAAACTTCTGAATGTCCCAGGGAGCACTGCTATTATCTGAAAGTGGAAAGAACGTCATTTCACCATAAACTTGCCACGACCAGGTGCTCCTCACAAGATTACTGACAGAGGACTGAAAGGAATTAACCACTTCAGAAAAACCTGAATTAGAAGGAACAATTGTTTGAAAGAAAACAATAAGTAATGCACTCAACCGCCATGGCCTGTATGTACACTCACCATGCAAGACTCCATCGCTAAAGACAAAGAGTACAAGCTTGTTTAAAGTTTGCTGCACAATATTTAGCCAAGTCTGTAAAATACTGGGATAGTCTGATCAGATGAGACCAAATTTGAGCTCTTTGGATGCCACACCATACACACACCATAAATGTCACTGCACATCATCCTAAAAATACCATACCAACAGTGAAGTTTGGAGGTGGGAACATCATGGCGTGGGGCTGTTTTTCAGCATACAGCACTGGCGAATGTCATATAATTGAAGGAGCGATGAACAGAAAAATCTATCAAGACATTCTTGTTTAAAATCTACCAGGATGATGATGATGATGATGACACAAAGGGGAACATTTCAGCAAGACCTTGACCCCAAACACACAGCCAAGGAAACTCTCAACTGGTTTCAGAGAATGAAAATAAAGCTGCTAGAATGGCCCAGCCAATCACCTGACTTTAATCCAATCGACAATCTAAAGAAAGAACTAAAGATCAGAGTTCATAGAAGAGGTCCATGGAACCTTCAATATTTGAAGACTGTGTCACACTTGAACAATGCACGTGAGTAGTTGCTTCATACAGGAGGCATTTTGAAGTGGTCATTACCAACAAAGGCTTTTGCATGAAGTATTAAATAAATTTCAGTAAGCATGTTCAATACTTTTCCCTTGTGTCATTCCATTTTATTTCTCTGCATCTATGGATTACCTGAGTTGTTATGGATATATGGTGAAAGTTTCATGTCAGTAGCACCTTTAGAAATATATTTACTGAGAAAAATGGTGATGTGTTCAACACTAATTTTAACTGCTAAATGACAGATTTTTCTAAAGTGCAATTAATGCATCCATGTTTTGCGACCTTCAGCCCGGCCTGTAGTTTGGGACATCGCAAAACAATGCAACATGGATGGAAATCAGAAACAAATCCTCCTTGAGCCGAACTGCAAAAAGCAAAATTAATATGCATAATTATTGCAAGAATCTCTCCCAGTCACCACTGACAGATCTCAGGATGTATATGTACCCACTTTTTTCTTCAAAGTTTAACTCCAGACACCCCAGTAAAACATGTCCACAAAATAGGAGGCAAGACCAAAAGTGGACAGAGGGTTGCCCAGTTATAAAATTCATTCATATAATGCACTGCATCCAGGCTGCTGTTAAGAATCACAAAGTTTTATATGGTTTTAACTGAAACTTTGTCTTCAGCACCAAAATGTCTGATATGAAACAGGAGTTACTGAAAAGGAGTTTTAATGGCACAAACAGATTGATCAAATTTTGAGAGAACATTTGAAGAAAAATGGTTGCAAATACATTTGGAGGCGTTTATTTTTATGATGATACTAGTCAGAATCTTTGTGGTAGATGTCAGATTGCAACATCTAACGCAGACAGCACTGGGAGTTTTTAATGCTGTGCTGGTCTCAGCTGACTGCCAGTAAGATAAAAAAAATACCAAAAATAATCCAATTAGCGCACTGCCAAAATAACAGTTACTCCACAGAAGATTTGGCCATATTTGTCCATCAACGTTATGAACAAAGTGTGCCTTACAGAGACCAATGAAAAGATGCAAGGCCAGTTACAATGTGTGCCTGCCCTATTGGATCAGCGGCAGAAATAAGTTTGCGTTGTATGCAGATAAAACACTGGCAAGATAGGCCGTGACTGTGGCTCCAAAGCTGTGATAACCAATGAGACGTTTTTCAATTTAATGTGACGAGGGCACAAGTCACATGCTCTTCCTGATCTATATGTATTAGGATTGTCAATCGATTAAAATATTTAATCCAATTAACTGCATGATTGTCCACAGTTAACTTTGCAAAATTGTAAATGAGTCGCAATTTTTATTATGTCTTCAATGCAAGCTGCTTCTTCATTTTTATAATCATTTTTTTAATGAACACATTGTTTTTTATACCTCATCAATTCCACTTGATACAGAATTGTTGTAGTATAACTTGGACTCAGAGTAATAGTGTCTGAATTATGTTTTTTGTTGTTAAAGTATGTTCATTATTGTTTTTGTTGCATGTAAAAAAGTGTCTTTAAATGTCTTCATAAATGAACCTTTACTCAAACATGCCTATGAATTGCCTGTGTACAAGGTCTATTAGAAAAGTATCCGACCTTTTTATTTTTTTCAAAAACTATATGGATTTGAATCACGTGCGATTACATCAGCCAACCTTGAACCCTCGTGCGCATGCGTGAGTTTTTTCACGCCTGTCGGTTGCGTCATTCGCCTGTGGGCAGGCTTTGAGTGAGAAGTGGTCCACCCCTCTCGTCGGATTTCTTTTGTCTGGGAACTTCGTAAAATTTTCACCAAAAACCAGCTGAATTTCTCGAATGGTGTCCACTTGGATGTGCCTCACAGGTTCTGAAAAAATTTTGATAAAGCAAAGCGCCAGTCTCTCAGCAAGTTTTCAGACAAAGGATTTCCAACGGGAGGGGTGGACCAGTCCTCACTCAAAGCCTGCCCACAGGCGAATGACGTAACCGACAGGCGTGAAAAAACTCACGCATGCGCATGAGGGTTCAAGGTTGGCTGATGTAATCGCATGTGATTCAAATCCATATAGTTTTTGAAAAAAATAAAAAGGTAGGAAACTTTTCTGATAGACCTCGTAAACAGGAGCTACACAGACAACAGCAAAGAAAAACGTTTTTGTGGAAATCACTACATACATGACTGGCCAGGAGGCAGGTAATATCACACTCACCATTCATCAGAAACAGTGTATTTGGAGAGATTTTTTTTTTTTTTACTTCCACCACATAGCTGGAAGCCTATTATTGCTCCATGCATATGAAACAGAGCGAGATGTGTACTGTTTGAAGAGCTGACAACAGGCATAGTATAGCAAAACAGACAATGGCCACATACTTATTAGGTGATTCTTATTCAATTAATCAAATACAGATCAATCAAACAACACATTAATTGGGGATTTCTGCTCAAGTAGGTTTGTTTCTGCTTGCCATCCACACACTGCTGTAGGGTCACAAAAAGTAAGTGCATTAATTACACGTCCAAAAAACTGTGCTGCTAAGAGGAGTTATATAAGTGTGTGTGAGTGTGTGCAGAATGTCTATATTCAAATAATCTGCCTACATTTCTGAAGGTGGCATTTCCATAGGTCAAATCATTCTTTACTGGTACATGGTGAACAGAATAACCTCCAGAAATGCTTCTAAAACAACTAACACAGTCTTAGAATTCTGATGTGTTGTGAACATACTGTAACTACATAACAATACTGACCAGGTTCAAAGTCACTTCCCTCAGGGCTTGGTGTGCTTTCCTGAACCTCAGCCAGTTGGTGGAAGACAGGAATAATTGAGGACGGCCTCTTATACACCTTAGAGCTCTGCAGTGATGGTAAGACACACGACTGATGAGGTCACCAAAAAAACATAGTGCCACTTCATGATAAATAGGAAACCTACAAATGTATGATAATGTAAAACTGTTCCACATGCACTGTCACAGTTTGTGAAATGGAATGCAAAGGCATTACAAACAGAGGAAACATTTAATTTTCTGCTATACCTCCTGCCTGGCCTCCTTGATGTCTCCCACGGACCTAGAGTGCCTTCTAAGCTGCTGCTCCTTCTCCTGCTGTGTCATGTAGGTAATATGGCGAGGGTGGGCAGCCTCAGTAGGCAACATCCCTCCTGAATGACTGAGGGGGGTATCAAAGAGCATCTGGTAGTGTCTGATCAGAAGCTCTACAATAAGCGCCTGATAGGGGTAATCCACCAGAGAGGAAAGGGAAACTTCAGCATCAGTTTGCCTCGGCTTTATCAATGTTGGCCCAAAGACGATGCCAAGGTTACTAGCCGTCATCTTATTCTCCTCTGAATGCTCCATCACCCTGCAGATAGGGATAAGATGGAAGGAATGATGGCTGACATCTGTATTATAATAGCCAAGTGGCCTCTTTGTGCAAGTATGCATGCGTATATATGGCTTTGATCACGGAGAAACTGGGGAGAGCTGACATTTGCCGTTTGGTATGCTTATTATGTACTTTGGATCATGGATGAATGCTATGAAAACAGAAAGGTGACAGGACTAATATTTTAGAGAAATTAGAGATATAGCGAACAACAGTGAACGATGGGCGTTGTGCTGCAATGTACCATTCCTGTCATTCACCTGTCAAAACACAGCTGATCTGCGCTGATATTAAGTGATATTAGTGACTTAACTTGCCGAACTACGTGTGCGTATACACGAAAATAATGCATGCCAGTTAGACATGGAATTCTCACTGACTATGGTGTGTGTGTGTGTATGTATATATATACACACACACACACACACACACACACACACACACACACACACACACACACACACACACACACACACACACACACACACACACACACACACACACAAAAATAACTACAGCAAAGCACTCAAAGCCCAAATATCCGCCAACATGAGTTTCCCATTCCACATTTTTACCTTGCAAAAACTTTTCAAGGTCAAAGTGTTGTTAGAAGCGGCTTTTCATAAGCTAAAATATAATACAAAATATAGATGAAAAGGGCTTTTCAATGTTAAAATATTCGTTAAATCCGCAATACGGATCAGATACGGATCAAACTTAGTCTATTCGTTGAGAGTGCCAGTTTGTACCTCATTGTCACAAATGACTGTGATTGAGGTACTTTTAATTCAGATATAATGCAAAATGTACACCAAATGGGCTTTTCAATATTAAATTCAAATGTCCACAACATACACAATCCAGATCAGATCCAGATCAAACTTTGTCAGGTGACGGTGCGTGATTAAGATATAATGTAAAAGAGGCATTAAATTGGGGTTTTCAATGTTAAATTTAAATGGACACAAAATCTGTAATCTGGATCAGATCCAGATTAAACTTTGTCAGTCGACAAAGGATACCATCCTACATAACACTATCAAAGACGAAAGAAATTTAATCTTTTTTGGCAGAGTTATGAATTTTTGAATATTCGTTCAATGTTAAAGATAGGGATTTTTCCAATTTTTCCTGACTCTGATGTTTGACCTTGAAAATTGAATCAGTTCTTGCCTATCAGGATATAAATCTTCACTAACAACATCATAATGATAAATGCAAAATTGTGGGCTTCAGGCTGTTCAAAAACAAACAAACAGGAGCGAAAACAAACTCTGCCTACTTCGTTAGCCGAGGTAAAAATGGCCCTCGAGCCAGATTAATTCATGATCCCTCTGTGATTAACAAAAAAACTGATTAAAAGAATGGATCCATAAGAATGGATCCATAAGAATGCCTTTCCTCCAAAGACACACTCTTTTCGCAGTGTGTAGGTCTATATCTGCAAAACTGTAATTGAAGATCAGCTATTTACTTTGTTATAGGCATGCTACAGATGTCTAAATGTCTGTTGTTTAGATAAAATCTTGTATTTTTTTCTATTTCTTGCAATTGGACTAACTTTTTACTCTTTTTTTCTTTTCATTTCAATTATGCACCATAAATGTTCTTAAATGCCTCTGGATTATGAGACACATGTCCTCACAATACAGTTAAGCGTACAGTAATAGGTGCCCTGCCACTGCTTTACTGTTTCAGAAGCATGGATATTGAAATTTTAAGACTGTGATATATATAGTTATGCCCGTGCTGCATTTTAGTGTCATATAAGGTTTAGGCCATACTGCCCAGCCCAGTTCATAATATCTAAACTTTATGCTTAGACTACTGATGTTTGCTACCACAGCAAAATACAAGCACTAGACAAATTACTGCAAACTGTACAGCTTACTGCTGTACAACAGATCAATGTACGACCTCCAAGTTTCTGACAAAGTAAATTCTTGGCTGATATTTGCATATAGTTTGTAAAGTCGCTGAAGTCAACCAGAAAATGCAAGTCTTAGAAAAACTGGACTCAAAGTGTTTATACGAATAACTTTGACATGTGCAAACTGCATTTACTAAATCCCATGGATTATTCCCAAAAACCAGACCACCAACCTTTGCTGGTCAGACTGAGGTAAAAGTGATTGAAAATAAAGCTCCTAGCTATACAGTGCACATTATCTTTGATTTTTCATAAACCAAATTGCAGACTTCCTTGTCATTTTATTTTATTTTATTTTTGCCTGAGACTGACAAACGCCTGTGACCTCCCTACCGATGCAAATGCTCCATGAGGAACTGCAGGGTTTTGTAATGAGTTGGTGGCAGCTGCCTCAGCAGGTCCTTGATCTTGAAGAGGACCCGGCTGAGATCCACGCTGAGCTGCGCTGGTGTCGCCTGAGTGGATCCGACCCGCACTGCCTCCAGTTCTTCCGCAATGATGCTCTGGCATTCTTTGGCCAAACCAATGAAATCGTTATAGTAACGGAAGAGGATGATTGGCTCTGGAAGCTATCAAGTATATGAGAAAGTATGGAGAGATTAAAAAGTACACAAAACAGCGAAGTTCAGAACAAACGGGGGGGTTGATAAATTTACAAATAAGGCAAAATTCGAAGAGATAAATATTTAAGTACCTGCTGAAAAAAGGAAAGAATTTCATGAATTGGTTTTTGACCATTTCATGAAATGATTTCCCTTGTTACGCAGGTAGTTAAATATTTCTATACAAGGTCTGTGAGAAAAGTGTCCGACCTTATTTTTTTTTTTTAAAAACCCATATGGATTTGGAATCACGTGTGATTACATCAGCCAAGCTTGAACCCTCGTGGGCATGCGAGAGTTTTTTCACGCCTGTCGGTGACGACATTCGCCTGTGAGCACGCCTTGTGGAAGGAGTGGTCCAGCCCCCTCGTCGGAATTCCTTTGTCTGAGAAGTTGCTGAGAGACTGGCGCTGTGCTTGATCAAAATTTTTTCAAAAACTGTGAGGCACATCTGAGTGGACACCATTAGAGAAATTCAGCTGGTTTTTGGTGAAAATTTTAACGGCTGATGAGAGATTTTGGAATGTTTCTATCACTGTAAGGACCTTCCCATGGAGCGGGACGTCGCGCAGCGCTCCGAGGCGACGTCGTCATCCTGTTTCGAGCTGAAAACCTCCAAATTTAAGCCTCTGTTGACCCAGGACGTCGTGAGAGAACAGAGAACTTTCAGAAGAGGTCGGAATCAGCAGCTTATCCGGACATTCCACTGTTAAAGGAGATTTTTTTAATGAAAGACGTGCGGATGGATTGGTGCGTCGGCTCGCAGCCGGCGCAGCGCGCCTGCCACAGGAAAAACACCTCCGTTGGAAGCCTTAAGGGAAAGTTGGAACATGCCCTGCTGTTAAACAATTTCTCAGATACTCACTCAACTGAAAGCCACCAAAAGCCGCCTGGATTTTACAAATGGTTCTCTGTTCTCTCACGACGTCCTGGGTCAACAGAGGCTTAAATTTGGAGGTTTTCAGCTTGAAACAGGATGACGACGTCGCCTCGGAGCGCTGCTCGACGTCCCGTTCCATAGGAAGTCCTTACAGCGATAGAAACAATCCCAGATCTCTCATCAGCCGTTAAAATTTACACCGAAAACCAGCTGAATTTCTCGAATGGTGTCCACTCGGATGTGCCTCACAGTTTTGGAAAAAATTTTGATCAAGCACAGCGCCAGTCTCTCAGCAACTTCTCAGACAATAAAAATCAGACGAGGGGGCTGGACCACTCCTTCCACAAGGCGTGCTCACAGGCGAATGACGTCACCGACAGGCGTGAAAAAACTCACGCATGCGCACGAGGGTTCAAGCTTGGCTGATGTAATCACACGTGATTCAAATCCATATAGTTTTTTAAAAAAATAAAACTGTTGGTTTCTTTTCTAATAGACCTCGTACATCAAACATTTGATTATAAATGTAAAGTCCCTTATTTTTATATGAGTGACAAGCAGTGACACCCCACCCACCTGTCTCAAATAGAGTTTGAGTACGTTGCTAATGTCATGGGGATAAAGATCGGAGAGCTCCACCAGGTCTTTCCCATTTTCAAACGCCTGGCACAACTTCTCTACCCGAGACTTGGCACCATTCACACGGTAGATACCCTTCAAAGCCACAGAAGGCAACACAGTTAGTGCACAAACACGTGACACAATTTTCAGGATCACATTGGGCAAAAACTGTGAGATACCCTTCAAAGCCACAGAAGGCAACACAGTTAGTGCACAAACGCGTGACACAATTTTCAGGATCACATTGGGCAAAAACTGTGATACTACACCATGTAACAAATAAAAAAATCATAATAATCATAATAATAACTAGCGCAATCAGAGATTTCTGACATCTGCCAAGCCAGATCTGGATCACCTCCACAATTCAGTCGATTCTTCCATGTCCTAATATCTATCTGTGGTGCGAATTTGGCGAGAATCTGTGAAGTAGTGTTGACATAATCCTTCAAAGCCTATATAAAGTGAAACTTGATCCAGAATCCGGATCCGGATCACCTCCATAATTTAATGGAATCTTTCATGACCTAATATGTATCTTTGTTGAAAATTTTGTCAAAATCTGTGCAGTAGTTTTGATGAAATCCTGCTAACAGTAATCCTTCAAAGCCTATATATAAAGTGAAAATTGATCCAGAATCCGGATCCGAATCCAGATCACCTCCAACATTTAATGGAATATTTCATGGCCTAATATGTATCTTTGTTGAAAATTTCGTCAAACTCTGTGCAGTAGTTTTGATGTAATCCTGCTAACAGTAATCCTTCAAAGCCTATATAAAGTGAAATTTGATCCAGAATCTGGATTCGGATCCAGATCACCTTGAAATTTTCATGGACTCTTCCATGGCCTAATATCTAACTGTGGTGTAGATTTTTTGAGAATGCGTGAAGTAATTGTTGACATAATCCTTCAAAGCCTATATAAAATGAAAATTGATCCAGAAACCACTGACTCTCTCTGCTCACGTTGCAGCAGAGGCTGTATTCTTTACGGAGGTTGAGGCTATATGGAGTGGGAATTAACATCTTGCTTGTTTTTTTACAGAGCAACACTTGAGAGTCTTATTCGTTATGGGATTACAGCATGGTTTAGTACCCTGTCTGTCCAGCTGAAAAACAAGCTTGCTCACATCCATAAAACAGCCATGAAAGTAGTAGGGCTTTACCTGTAAGATTACCTGTCTATTCAAGCCTTATATGAAGAGGCAGTGGTAAGAAGAGGTAAAATCATTTCAAAGGACCCAGAGCATCCTCTTTACAGTGAATATCTCCTGTTGCCTTCAGGACGGAGACTGAGGGTGCCACAGTGCCGGACTAACAGATTTAAGCTGTCCTTTGTCCCATTTTCTATTAAACTGCTGAACACTAGATCTTCACGTACATCAGATTTTCTGCACAGTACTTAACCTGCACTTTACCAACTCTGTGGCTGAATGTGTGTTGTTTGTATCTGTTTTTATTGTGTTTTTTTTTTTTTGTATTGTTTTTAAGCAATATGTAGCACTGTGCCCAGGACAAATCTCCCTTTGGGGACAATAAAGTTTTTTCTATTCTATTCTATCCAGATCCGGATCCACATCACCTCCAACATTTAATGGAATCTTTCATGGCCTAATATGTATCTTTGTTGCAAATTTCGTCAAACTCCATGCAGTAGTTTTGATGTAATCCTGCTAACAGACACACAGACAGACAGATGAATAAATAAATGCTGATGATTTTATTACATCCCCGGCGGACGTAATAATAATAATACACATTTCTAAAAATAATGCATGTCAAATGTGATTTGCAAATTAAACACTGTACAATGAAGTAGCTGGTGCTAAATGCTTAGTAGCTTCATATGGATTAAAACAGCTGTGGTTGCTACTGAGCCCAATACTCCGACACACATGAAAAGATTTAGATTGGTACCAACATTATAATGATACAATGATACAGATCAATTTTACCCTCTTCTTGGCTGCCTACAATCAGTGATGACTGATAATGTTGCTTTTTTAATTTACTCTTATGTCATTCAGTGTTTTATGTGTGGTGTTTTGCTGTATTTTGCTGTGTTTTGTTGTATATTGTAGGCAGTGGTGGGCAGAGTTCCACTAATCCACCAACTAATTAGGGAAGCTAACCTTTCTGTTAACTGATTAGCTTTTCAGCTAACTTTGAAAACCATCAGCGGACCAATTAACTTCTGCTAAATTTAGTTCCGATACCTTTGAGACCGCTAACATGCTTTTGCGGGCATAGTAAATAAAGCCTGAAATTATACATTTTAGTTCCTGTCTGTTACGTGTTTTGTAGCAGACAACTACAGTGGGGAAAATAGGTATTTGATCCACTGTCGATTTTGCAAGTTTTCCCATCTACAAAGAATGGAGAGGTCTTTAAGTTTTATTGTAGGTACACTTCAACTGTGAGAGACAGAATCTAAAAAAAATTCAGAAAATCACCATGTATGACAGGCTCCAGTCTTCCTATGACCCTTAACTAGAATAACTGGGCTTAGAAAATGAATGAATGAATCTTTTATATTGGACTGAATTTACCTTCATGTTGAGTGCTCTGTTCTCAATTTCTGATGTGCACTTCCGTATGATGAAGGGGATGCCATCCTGACTGTCCCTGGCTGCCTGGGTGAAGTCGATGCCGAAGAGGTGCAACCGGCCTTGGAGCTTCTTATGACCACACTGAATGGCTAGAGTTTCTAAACACTTCTTGTGGCAGGCCAGAGAACACTGTAGACAGATTGAAGCATAAAACAAGCTGAACGTTCAACATACATCCTGAAGGCTGCGATAAATACAGACAGCAGTTAACTGTCCACTTACATATTTGCTGCACTGAAGCACTAAATGCAAAAGAGATTAAGATAGAAAATACAATTGAAACAATAATTTAATAAAGACAATTCATGCAGCACAGTGGCTTTGTGGTTAGCACCGCTGCCTCACAACAAGAAGGTCATAGGATCGATTCCCAACTGTGGCCTTTTTGTGTGAGGTTTTTATGTTCTCCTTGTGTTCATGTGGGTTCCCTCTGGGTGCTCCGGTTTCCTCCCACATCCAAAGACATGTAGGTTAGGTGGATTGGAAACTTTAAATTGTCCGTAGGGGTGAGTGTGTGTGTTTAACTATATGTGGCCCTGCAACAGATATGGCGTCCTGTCCAGGGTGTACCCTCTCAACACACCCTATGAATGATGGGACAGGTTTCAGCGAACTGTGACCCTTAATTGGGGTAAGTGGTTGAAGATGACTGAGTTAGTGAGTGAATTCATGCAAGACTTCTAGGGCACTCAGCGGAGCCAATAGCTCTACCAAGGTCCAAAAAGTCATATGTTAAAAAACATCTTTACACTGTATCTCATACTCAAGTCCTTGAGTCAAGATTTTATTTTAGTACAAAATATGCATAAATTACAGTTTTTTTGTCAGTTAATTCTTTATTTAAGGACAGTTTAAGAAGTGTTCAATTCTAGTCACTTTCTCAGTCTAATTACAGTACACCAAAAAGTCAGTTTGCAAAGCCAGAAATCAACCTACTACAGGATTGACCCCATAATTAAGCTGTGAAGTAGATTTCCTTATTCCTCACCAAAAACTCTAATCCTTGCTGGACCTCATCTATTGAGAAAAAAGCCAACAAAGCATGTACCTCCTTGTTGGACCATCTGTCACCTCCACTATTCATATTCCATTTTGGTTCTTCTGCTCTTTCGCTCATTTTACAAGTCTGGCTTGGGAGTTGTTGTCGTCTTCTCTCTTGTCAAGTTAACAACAAATCAGTGTTGAGCCTTACCCAAAGGTTTTTCAGCACCACCCAAAAGTACCTATTGTGGCGCAGGGACTTAGTGTTATCTAACCCCCCAATAAAAAGCCCTGAAAATGACCTTTCATTGGTGGTCTCAGTGGTGGAGAAACTCGCCTAAAATACATCCCTAAAATGCCCTACAAGTTGTTGTGGCGGAAACAGGATTAAAATCAGCTGCATGTGTGGCAATGTGCTTGCAAGCCATTACATAAATTTTACATAAAATTTCACATCATATAATTTTCTTGTCATTTAGTTCAGTGAATAAAAAAAAAATAAATAAAACGAAGGGAAAAACTAGGGCTACAATAAACAGCAGGGTGACGCCATTTCAAAAAATGAACAAAGGCTCTTCAGTGTCCAATGCCCATTCCCCCGCAACTGGGACCATTTGGTGGATTTGGCCTCTGAGGACAGCAAGCTGCCAGTTTCAATTTTTGTCTGTATGCAAGCATTCCGAGGAGAGGACAGGTTGTCTCTGTTTTATATTTTTCTGTGATTCTGTCTGCTGGAACTGCAGTTCAGTCTCTGAATGCTGTGGTGTGTTATTACTCCACAAAGAAATAAAAAGAACGGTTACCTCTTCACACTCTGCTCCCTGAAACACCACCAGACCGTCGCACTCGCGACACTTTGACGGTGCACGGAGCTTCCTCAGCTTGTGGGTTTGAGATGCCTTAGACATCTGGGTGTTTCTGAAGGGTCCTGGAGAGCTGGCCGTCTCTATGACAATCTCACTCAAGCCTGCAGACAGGGCACAGGGGAGAATGAAAAAATTAGACTACCATTTCATCAGACTCCATCTTGTTCTTCTCCCTGCCTCTACAAATAAAGTATTTTCCTGCCCTCTGTAGAATGTAACACTATTTTACTACTACATAGTAACTGCAAGCTAATTCCAGTTCACCAAACACCAGTTACAACTTGTTTTGTCTGCTTGGGTTGACAATAGACAAGTGAAGAATTACAAGAGCACAGCAGACTGCATTAAAACAAGAACAGATAGTATTTTTGCATCAAACCAAGTCAAGCTAGATGTACATATCACTAAATCCATGTTCAACAGAGGATGTACTTTCTGTGGCAGTTAAGGAAGTTCAACCTGCCAAAAACAGTGATGGTGAACTTCTACACTGCCATCATTGAGTTCATCATCTCCTACTCCATCACAATCTGGTACACTGCTGCCACTGCTAAGGACAGGAAAAGACTGCAGAGCATCATCCATGCAGCAGAGAAGGTGGTCGACTGCAATCTGCCATCACTACAGGACCTGTACACCTCCAGGGCTCTGAGGCGAGCAAGGAAGATAGGCTGGAGGTCCAATGACTGGTGTCCAGGTGCAGCTATAACAACTTGGTGCTGAACACCGAGAAGACAGTGGAGATTATTGTGGACTTTAGGAAGAACACAGCCCCTCTCCCCTTCATTACCCTGGCACGCACCCCCATCACCATAGTGGACACCTTCTGTTTCCTGGGAATCACGCTAACCCAGGACCTCTGGTGGGAGTCCACCATTACTTCTGTTGTCAAGAAGGCCCAGCAGAGGATGTACTTCCTGCGGCAGTTGAAGAAATTCAACCTGCCAGCAAGGATCATGGTGCAGTTTTACACTGCCATCATCGAGTCCATCCTCACCACCTCCATCACTGTATGGTATGCTGGAGCCACCACCAGGGACATACAGAGACTACAGCGCATTATACGTTCTGCCGAGAAAGTGACTGGCTGCAACCTTCCATCTCTTCAGGACCTGTACACCTCCAGGACACTGGGGCGTTCAGGTCGGATCAGAGCCGATCCTTCTCACCATGGATATAGCCTTTTTGACCTCCTCCCCTCAGGCAGGAGGCTATGGTCCCTTCGGACCAGAACCTCCCGCCATAAGAACAGTTTTTTCCTCTCTGCTGTTAGCCTCATCAACAAGAACTTTTAGAACTCTAGATTGTTGCTGTCACCATTTATCATCACCATTTATTTATCATAGCTCATACATTCTGTACATTTTGTAACATTGCTATAGTGTTAAGTTTTATTATATATTACGTACTTGTTTTACTACTATTTTTTTAATGTTAGCACCAAGTACCGCAGCAATTTCCTAATGTTATGAACTTGTTCACTCATATGGCAATAAAACTAATCTGATTCTGAAACCATGACAGCATCATGTGTTACTAATGTAATCTTTGTGACTGTGGTCCCAGCTCTCTTCAGGTCATTGACCAGGTCCTCCTGTGTAGTTCTGAGCTTTCTCAGAAGCATCCTTATCCCACAAAGTGAGATCTTGCATGGAATCCCAGACCGAGGGAGATTGACAGTCATCTTGTGTTTCTTCCACTTTCTAATAAATAATCATAACAGTTGATGTCTTCTACCAAGCTGCTTGCCTGTTGTCCTGTAGTCCATTCCAGCCTTGTGCAGGTCTACAGTTTTGTCCCTGGTGTCCTTAGACAGCTCTTTGGTCTTGGCTATGGTGGACAGGTTGAAGTGTGATTGATTGCGCGTGTGAAGAGGTGTCTTTTATACAGGTAACAAGTTCAAACAGGTGCAATTAATACAGGTAAAGAGTGCAGAACAAGAGGGCTTCTTAAAGAAAAATTAACAGGTCTGTGTGAGACAGAATTCTTGCTGGTTGGTAGGGGGTCAAATACTTATTTGTAGCAGTAACATACAAATAAATTATTAAAAAATCATACATTGTGATTTCCGGATTTTTTTTTTTTAGATTATGTCTCTCACAGTGGACATGCACCTAAGATGAAAATTTCAGACCCCTCCATGATTTCTAAGTGGGAGAACTTGCAAAACCGCAGGGTGTTCAAATACTTATTTTCCTCACTGTATTTCAACTGTTACACTTAAGCAGCTACTCTGCACACATGCCACATAACATCAACAGACTTTTGCATGATTAAACAACAGTAATAATTTCGAAATGTTAAATAGTGGTTATGATCAGTGCTACTGTGTGATTGTTATTCAAAACACTCCTGCTGTCAAACATATTTTACATACTGATATGACAGCTTCTAATAACAGGCTGAACTTCCAAGAAAATGTTTTACAGTCAAGAAAAAGAAAAAAAAAATGCATTCAAAATATCAGTAAACGTATTGGAGACAAATACGAGGTCTATTAGAAAAGTATCCGACCTTATTATTTTTTTCAAAAACCATATGGATTTGAATCACGTGTGATTACATCAGACATACTTGAACCCTCGTGGGCATGCGAGAGTTTTTTCACGCCTGTCGGTTACGTCATTCGCCTGTGGGCAGTCTTTGAGTGAGGAGTCGTCTACCCGCTCGTCGATTTTTTTCATTGTTTAGGAATGGCTCAGAGACTGTTGCTTTGTTTGATAAAAAATTTTTCAAAACTGTAAGGCACAACTGAGTGGACACCATTCAATAAATTCAGCTGGTTTTCGGTAAAAATTTTAACGGCTGATGAGAGATTTTGGTCTGGTAGTGTCACTTTAAGGACGGTCCACGGTGCCTGACGGCGATCTGCGCTTCGAGGCGGCAGCGTCTCGCCGTTTCAAGTTGAAAACTTCCACATTTCAGGCTCTGTTGACGCAGTAAGTCGTCAGAGAACAGAGAACTTTCAGAAGAAGTCGGCATGAGGAGTTTATTCGGACATTCCATTGTTAACGGTCATTTTGTAATGAAAGAACGTGCGGGCAGAGTCGCATGTCGGGCTGGACCCGACCGCGGGGGGTCGCGGCAGGAAAAACACCTCCGTTGGAAATCTTAACGGGCAAGTTGGAACATGCCCAAGCTGTTAAACAATTTCTCAGTTACTCACTTGTTGAAAGCCATTAAAAGCCGCCTGAATTCTACAAATGGTTTTCAACACGGAGGTGTTTTTCCTGTCGCGGCGCACACAGATTTGCCGAGTCGTCACGGAAACGACTCGGCGAATTTGCGCGTACGTCTTTCATTAAAAAAATGTCCTTAAACAGTGGAATGTCCGCATAAATTCCTCATGCCGGCCTCTTCTGAATCTTCTCTGTTCTCTCACGATGTCCTGGGTGAATTAAGCCTTAAATTAGGATGTTTTCAGCTCAAAACAGGCCGACGACAGCGTCCGCTCCGTGGGAAGTCCTTACACCGACAGAAACACCCCATAATCTCTCATCAGCCGTTAAACTTTTCACAGAAAACCAGCTTAATTTCTCGAATAGTGTCCACTCGGATATTCCTCACAGGTCCAGAAAAAAATTTGATAAAGCAACGCGCGCCGTCTCGAGCAGCGTGTGAAACAAAGGAATTCAGCCGAGAGGGCGGGACCACATCTCACTCAAGGCCTGCCCACAGGGAAATGACGTCACCGACGCGTGAAAAAACTCACGCATGCGCACGAGGGTTCAAGCATGATTGGTGTAATCGCATGTCATTCAAATCCATATAGTTAAAAAAAATAAATAAAAGGGTCGGTTTATTATCTAAGAGACCTCGTATAGTCAGTTCTAGCAAATAAAATGTCTGAATGTGTTTGAACACCACTGGAAGATCTCTACATAGAGTCAACATGAAAATATTTTGTACAGACCAATTTTGACACATCTTTAGCATTTGATCATGTTTATACATGGGAAACATATTTTTTAAAAAATGTAACTATTACAGCAAAGTAGTAAATAAAGCTAAAATTATATATATATATATATATATATATATATATATATATATATATATATATATATACACACACACACACACACACACACACACACACACCCATAAAGTAATGGATACAATGACTGCTGTTAAAAACACAGTGCAATGGATACATGACCTAACATACACACGGGAATATGAATTGATGGGGATATATGAGAGTGTATGGTATAACTCACCATTATCAAACGGTGAAGGAGGCTCCCTCTCATCGAGGTCATCAGCAGATGACATGGTGCCTGTGGAGGGGGTTCTAGGTAATCTCCTCTTAAAGTCCCCTAAACCGCAAAATAGGATACGCCAGTCAGTCTACATAGTCAACAGTCTTAGATCCTACATTAAGGTCGTGGTGAAGATGAGAAGAACTGTGTGCTGGGCCAAGACAGCTTTCTGAATTTAACGCGTCACATGATAAGGCATCATCAACCTTACATCGCTGAGATCTGAAGATTCCCAGCAGTGCACTGTACAAAATTAATACCATTACATGACTTAAATGGACTTCATTATAGCATGATGTTAAACTTGTATGCTGTCAATATTCTGAAAGACAATTCAGCCAAACAGGAAGTGCCACCACTTAAATTAACCTAACATAATTAACATGATTAAATTAATCATGTACAGCTTGTAATGTTCTACTAGCCTATTATGCCCACTGGCTGAGCAAAATACTTTCTGTTCACGAATGATAAAAAAAAACAAACCCGAGCGAATATACCATATTTTTCTCTGCATAGCCACAACTTTATCCAAAATTTCAGTCTGCCCATTTTACAAAGTTTGGTGCAATATACTACATCCATATTAAAAAAAGATCACCAACTACAACAATGTTTTTACCACATTGTTATTTGCAAATGTGGAAGTTTGTTCTTGTCCCAGGAAAAAGTGACATGAAAAAACTCACCTTGAAATTAAGAAAGAAAAAGTAAACAATTAAACATTCTAAGTCATAATTGTGAGATGAACGTCAAAACTCTTTAGTATTTCAAAATTATGACACTGAAATTCAAAATTTTAATTCTTTTTAATTTCATAATTTTGACTATAATTGTCCCACAGTTACCACGGTGCGTGTGCATGTGTTCTGTAGTAACTACACAGGCATAAATTTGACCAGCCAAAGCATTAAATTATGAGAAAGTGAAGTGGAAACTAGGCTGTCACTATGACTCAATCCACCTCAAACATCAGTGGGATCTTGGTTCTACAGTTTGAGCAATCAGGACATTTTCAACATTACAGCTTCTGTATGGCGTGAAAGCCATAATCTTGAACTTGGCCGCTCTCCAAAACAAAGGACTGCACCATTGTTAATGTCTAACAAAATGCACTAAATGATAATGATACACTACAATGACTCCTCTGGGTAGGTGATATCCTATTCCAGCTTTGAAGAAGCAGAAATCTGGTCAACAGCAGCAATGAACAATGAATCCTAGTCGCTCTTGTCATATACTCCCACACATATCATAGTCAGACATCTGTGAATCAGTGAATGAATGTGTCTGCAATATTCCTGTAAGAACCACAGCATATTCAGCTCTGGGACAGCACGGTGGCTTAGTGGTTAGCACTGTTACCTCACAGGAGGAAGGTCATGGGATCGCTTCCTGCTAGAGCTTTTCTGTATGGAGTTTGCATGTTCTCCCCGTGTTTCTGTGGGTTCCCTCCAGGTGCTTCGGCTTCTTCCCACATCCAAAGACATGCAGGATAGGTGGATTGGTGACCCTAATGTGACCGTAGGTGTGCACGTGTGTGAATGTGTTTATCTACATGTGGCATTGCGACAGATTAGCGTCCTGTCCAGGGTGTACCCTGCTTCACGCCCTATGACTGCTAGGATGGGCTCCAGCAACCCATTCGCCCTTGACTGGAGTAAGCGGGTATATAGAAAAATGGATGGGTGAATGGATATTTGGCTCTGAAATTTTGGGTGCTGATAGATGCAAATGAGGACCAGTAAACCTCATTTTTTGGGCCATGGGGGCATCTTTAACGTGCAAAAATAAAAAATAAATAAAAACAGCAGACAGGCTGCTTTTGAAGCTTTGTTACAAATTGCAGGGTCCTGGTGGCCACAAAGGCCACTGTTGCTTCTCTTACGAGCAGGGCACTGTTACAGCTTCTGTTTGTTAGCAGGAATTAAATGAACATGCAGTTTCTATATGATGATGTCTCAGTCAAAGACACTGAATGCATTAGAAATATAATCTCTATAGTCTTGATGTATGCAGGTGCATTGCAGACTGAGGCATGTACAACAAAGATGCACTAAACTCAGCTGTGAAGTTGCTTCACTCTCTCATACTAACAATGCTGGAGAAACACCAAGTTCAGATGCTTAAAGAGAGAGAGAGAGAGAGAGAGAGAGAGAGAGAGAGAACAGGTTCACATGCTTCAGGGCCACTTCCGACTGGGGAATGTCCCTCCTGTCTATCCTGCGCCATGTGCGCCAGCTTAATCAGCGCCATCAGATGGGTAGACCTAATGTTCAGACTTGAGTGTTGATTAATGAGTGGAGGTAATCAGGGTTTACTTTTCTTGGCTGGGTTGCAACAAACACAGGTTCACAGGAATGTGTTTTCCAACAGTTCAAGCATAAAGTGCCTGTACCATACACAGTCAGCAGGTTAGAACAACATAAGTACAATTCCAATGCTAATTGGATATTAAGTAATGCAAACAAACGGTTGTGTTTATTTCTGATCATATACAAAATAACATTTAAGATTCCTCAATAGTAAACTACATTGTTGTCTGGGCCCACATACAAGTGCAAAATTATCTCCCCTTGACAACGTCAGACCAGAATTCTTTTCTGTTGTGCACATCTTCATATGGTGTGCTGCCATTGTGTGGAGTTTTCTTGAAATCCTTCAAGCAGTTTAGGAGGAGCTGCACTTAAAGTCAGTATCATATTATGTATCAGTTATAGGTATCAACCTTTCCCAAATTTGACAAAACTGTACACATATTCATACAAAATTGTTTCCTGTGATCATATTTTAAATTTCACCCTTAAACTATACTGGTGTCAATAATTCTAACCAAAATTGTACTCCAGATGAGGTTTCCATTGTGTAAACACAAAGTTTTTACTGGAAAGCAATAGTGAGATATAGCCAGATTTAAAGAAACTCCCCTCATGTATGTACACAAAAACCTATTCTACATGAGGTACTCACAACCCTAAGTGTCCACAGTTTCAGCATCACTGCAATATACCAAATCTCAAAACAGCCTTCCCTCATTAGTATGCAAATGTATGTACAACACACCACCAAAATCTAGTCTGCATAAGAACCACCTACACTTTTAATATCATGTACATATCACACATGAACTGATCTTGAGGATGCATGTATACAGCAGTGTATCTACTAAGAGACACACAACATATACATGACAACACTGTGCATCCTGATGTACTAAGATTCACTGCATAAATGACAGCAGGTGGCAATGTGATGTAGAAAGCAGCATGTAAATGAGGATTTTGCATGTGTTAATGACCAGAAGTGGAAATGACATTCATTCAGCTACTTGCAACTATTTGCTTTGGGTTTCATTAGACAAGCTCTGCCCACATAACTGAGCGTGGTTTACACACTGCCAATTAGATTTGAAAAGAAAAAAACAAACAAAAGTTCAGAATTCCAATTCCAGTATTGAAGCAAACTGGTGAATAATTTTGTGTTCTGCTGGCAGAATCCGCAGACAGGCAACCATGCATACAAGCATAAAGGTAAACAGTTAATTCTTAATATGCACAATGTTTACAATGAAATGATTTTTTTTTTTTTTTTTTAATTGTACATATAAGTAAAGGCAGCACTCTCTGCTGCTGTAACATCAGTCTGTCAAGAGCAATGAATAGGGAACCACAGTCTCGTTTGAACCCCTACGTGATGGTGTACTGTTTTGTTCCAGCTGCAATCACCGAAGCAGTCACAAAAAACTGCAGGTTTTTTGGTTCCCAGTGGTCACGGGAAGACGAGACAAACGGGAGAGGTCGTGTCAGTACGTTTTAGCTTACACACCTTGAGCTGCGGTCTCTCGCCTGCACAACCACTTTGACATGTTTGAGATCCGGGTCATAAACAAACCGCAACACATGTACACTTTTCACCGCGTCATCACTTTTTCTTTGCATTTTCACTTTGTTTGCTGTGTAATTTGCCCAAAAACTCTGAGAAAGTGCCATGTTTCTGATGGAGACATACGAGGACTGTCCCCGGAAGTAGAATTATGCTCTTTCATTTTACCCCTTTTGCACCCACCGTCAAACGAGACTACTGTACCCAATTAACTCCAAGGTTTCAAACACACAAAATGCAAATGCTATCTGCACCCGCAAAATTTCCTTTTGACCTTGATACATCATAGTTGCTTGTTTGCTCCCAAAATTTTATACACTTGGGTGTCTCCACCCAAATGTTCAAAATATGCACATTTTGAAATTGCATATTCATGAAGTCAAGCAGAATAAATGGGCAGTATGCGATTTTTGGCACATTTGAAATCATCCTCAGTGTGCACGGTTAATAAGTCAGCTTCCCCTTTTTGTGTGAGTACAATGATGTTTGCACGTTTTTACTCGTGCAAACTTTTAGTAAATCAGGCCCCGTGTTTGTCCACAGTGGTGGCACATAAAAATGGCTACTACCTGGACTTGCAGTGGGTGAGTCCATGGACCGAGACTCACTGCTCCCTCCAGCGCTTTCAGAATCACTGCACATCCCTCCACCCTGACCCGAAACCCAGGGACGAAATGGCGTCTGAATCCGAAGTGCTGGTTTAAAAACACATCACAACAAAGAAGGGAAAATAAATGAAAACTTACTTTTGCATGTTGGTAAATGAAACTTTTATAATTTTGTATGTTACAAATTGCCATGGCTAATGTTCTGGCATTTGCTTTCTGGTCTTTGGGTCTGGTCTACACGTTATAGGTCTGGTGATTATGCTACAGTTCGTATTCCTTGTGTGATCCTCCATGTTGTTAATCTTTGAGTGAAATCTCCTCCATGCTATGCTCCCTCCTGGGAGCATGTGTATATTTGTTTCCAAAATTAATTAATTCAAATAATATTTATCCTTCATAATTCTATCACTGCAGCTCCAGACTGTCTCATTGGTGTACCAGCTTTCTCGCGTTTCTACTGTTCTGATCTTTGGTTACTGACCTTGTGCCTGTCTGGTTCTTCAGCATTTGGTGTCTACTGGACTTCCTCCGTTGTATGTTTAACCATTATTCACCTTTGGATAACATCACTGGATTCCGACTTTCCTGTTTGTTGTTGACTGAACTGATTAACTGTGTACCAAACCCAGAAGTGTTATCAACCACATCTCAGTGAGACTGGCAGTACCCCAATATCAGTGTGTAAGTGTGTGAAAGGGTGAGACATCGCTGTAAAGTGCTTTTGAGCTCGAAAGCACTATATAACACAGTCCATTTACCATTTGTCTGCATGATTACATGAAGGAAAAAAAAACATTCAACACATTATGTATGCTTCTTATACACTGCAACTTTGTACTCAATGCGTCTGAAGTGATGCTATGCAGGCTGAACACATTCATGTGACATTTTTCAAACTAAATAAACTCTTCAATCTGAACAGGAACAGCAGGCTGATGGTAATAATATACCTTGGATGTCGGTGCTGTTATTGGAGTGTCTTTCTGCAATCTTGGCAGGATTCGCACTGATGGGGCTTTCTACTTCTTCTGCACCAACAAAGTCAAAGGTCATGGATGAATGGCTGCCACTTAGTGAGCGTTGGACAAAATGCATCCTGGGAGAGAAAAAAATGTGTTGATGCTGTAATCACAGTGCTATAACACTACAGCTGAGTGATGACCAACCAACTTTGAAATGCAACTATGAGTTTGTTGTACAAATAACACAACTGAAAGCTATGACAGCACAATGGTGGCTATCATTCTTGCCTCCAAGCAAGATAGTCTGGGGTATGATTACACCATCCACTCTGGTATCACATGCTTTCCCTGCCATTGACTAAATTGGCAAATTTCATTGGGCCTTCGTTATTCTTTGATTCTTATTATTAAAAGACAAAGTAGAAGTAAGTTCTACACAGGCCCTCGGGCCCATCAGACCAGTGCTTACCCCGAGATATCATAGCCTGGAGTAAATGAGAGTCTAAAATTCCCCTTGGATAAGATGTCATGCCCGTGGAAATTACTTCTCCATTCAGGTTCAGCACCCATTTACAACTCAGTGGATTTGGAGCTGAAGTGTCTTGTCCACGGACACAGAAAGGTGGTGTGAAGTGCATCCCTGGAATCTCAACCTCTTATATATATATATATATATATATATATATATATATATATATATATGGAGTTAAAGTTTATCAGAAAAACAATACAATATTTGCCAGAACCCAACTTCAAAACTACAATATCAGACATATGATTTGATATTTATAGTCTTACTTAATTAGATTTTTGTCTTATTATGTAAACTCATAGTTCACATTTAAAGATATTCTTTCTGTCAACAGTTTTACAGTGGATCAGTGTCTCCCGTCTCTCTGCTACCGTGTCAAATTACCAAGTACTTTTGCTGATAGCATCAGTGTTGACAGGACCCCCGAGAAAATACCAAATCTTGACATGGGCCACGCCTCAACATCAAAGGCAGCATGTGATTAGGAGTAATGGTGATTAAGTGGTTCTGATAAACTTGGGAACCTGCCAGCAGAAGAAGAATATGTGTCCCATGGAGAGCTGCAGCTTATATTTAAGCTTTTAAAGACCAGCGGTGTGTTTTTAAGTTTCCTTTCCTTTCATGAAAGCTTCTTGTGATTAGAGAGATCCGAGTGGGGTGGGTGGAGCAGAATACAGGAAAAAAACAATGCAATAACAAAGCAGCTTCTTATTTCCAACTGTCTAGTGTTTTTGAGCCTATAAATCAAACCTGCCAGCGAAACTCAAAACGAAGGGCTTCCTCCACAGAAAATACAATAAGTGAGTGAGTAAGTGAGTAAGTAAGTTCAAATGCGTAGAATGACTGGGATGTTTTAGTCAGAGTAACGGCACAAAACGTTCATATTGTTGAAATGAGTAGTCAGTTATTTGAGATGTCAATCCACAAACAATGAGCAGCTAATTTTAATTTTAATACCTGCCGAATACTAAAAATACCTCAAACATTTTTTTAACTGCTCCAAGCCTGACATGTTGTTTTTGAAAATGCATTTATGTATGGTTCTTTATTACTAATGGACTGCATTTATATAGCATTGTTCCGTCTGAATCAGAAGCTCAAACACACACACACACACACACACACACACACACACACACACACACACACACACACACACACACACACACACACACACACACACACACACACACACACACACACACACACACACACACACACACACACACACACACAGATGTCACGGTGTTGCCATGCAAGGCATTCACTACACATCGGCAGCAATTTTGGGGATTAAGTACATTGCTGAGAGGGCCTTTAGTGATTTCCAGTCGATGGGTAAACACCTTACTAATAAAATAGTGTAATCTGGAAGTAATCTGGAATTAATCTAATTAAAAAAACACTCTAGTTAATTTAAAATTCTAACATGACTCAAAGCATATACTAGCTTTTTAAAACTTTTATTTATTTTTAAATTTAAACAAATGAGAACTTGGTTGCAGTGGCAAAACCTTTTTTCCGGTAAAGACAAACTGAATATTTTTCACATAATGCAAGAAATGTGAGATCATCTATGGGCTCTGGGATGCTCTCATCAATGTTTTAAACTAAACATTCACATACAAAAAACTGACAAGTTAATACATAATTTAAAGAAGCAATAACTACGGCTTTAGTGGATACACTCTTGTTTGAAAGCTACAGAAAGGGCCACTTTAAAAGATGTTTTGCGACTTAAGCAGTAAGACCACTGGCTCAGCTTTTCTCTCCCATGACCATCATCATTTCCACAGGAAGTCCTGGCAAACAATTGTCTTCAGCTTTCTAAAACAAGCTGCCTCACAACACCAACTCCTCCATCACCGTTGAGTTGCGCTGAAGTTAACCCTCGACTTTATTCACAACTACGGTTTCAACCCCAACATTTATAATCTGAAAGAATCTTAAACTAGAGGTTTTAAGGAGCAGGTTTTCTTAAAGTTGATAAGTCAAGCTAGAGTAAATATATGGAATCACATCACAGTGATTCTGATAAAAAATTAATTCACACATCTACAGATTCAACCAAGCCAACTTTATCACAGAGGGAATTCAGCAAGACACCCATAATGTCTCTGAAGGCTTCTGTGGCTGTGACTAGAAAAACTGTACATAACGCCACTTTTGCTTGTTGCATAACCAGTTATACAGTTCAAAGAAAAATGTTGTTTAAATTTAAGTCACATTTTGCCTGAAGGCACATACGGACTTGACTCTTGAGTTTACCCGTTCTGTTACATGAAAATCATTTTTCTGTTGCACTCCACTATGAAGCTGTGACTGGTGAGGCAAGAGACAAACGTTGTTGTGGATGCCTCGGCTCAGTTTTTCAGAACTGCCTACTCCAGACAGATTTACCAAATTGCTTGTGTTTCTTAATACTTGATGTAAATAAAGTCCAAAGCATGGTAGACTGAAATGTTTATGTATCTATGACTTGACTTGTCTAAAGAAAACTACCTGTAACAGTGATGATTTGTATGAACAATAATCATAAAACGGCTTTTGGGGACCGTATAACAGCATGAACGTCCGCAAATCATTAGACACAAGGAGGTTATTCCCATTCTAATTTAATTCCATCGTTTGCATGGTTTATTTTTCTGTAGGTAATTCGGTTGGCGAGGCTTACCATCGAGCAGAGGCAGTGTCGCTCCAACAGCGGTCAGGGCACGGAGTAATCCATCAAACGTGAAAATCAATCAAATGTGAAATGATGTGGATTCTGATACAGAATTACATTTCACATTTGATTCCATACTTTCATATGGTAGCTTAAATTCACCTATTTCAGCAGAGGCGGTGGTACGCGACTTTTTCTCGCTCTCAGCTAACAGCGCTAACAGCTAGCAGTGCGCGCAGCCGGTGTTCTGTCTCATCAGATAAATCGACAGTTCTGCGTCCTGACAATATTGGGACAGGAATGACATTCGAGAGGAATGACACCTTGTCAGAACACCGGTCAGGGCATGGAGTAATACATCCAAATGTGAAATGGTCAAATATTTTGCCACCATTACCCCGATATTATACGGTCTGAAATCTCACACAATTAACCAATCAGATTCTCGGAAAAAATATAATTGGATTGTAATTAAGATCATCATGTTATGTTTAAGTCTGTGTATGTATGAATGTGGTCTCTCTGCTGGCTGCACAACAAATTGCCCCAACGGGGATAATAAAGACACCTTGATACCTTGCATCTCTAGTTTGACTCTTTGAAAATTTACAGAGCATTACAAGAGAAGCTGGTTGCAGTCAATGACAGAGAGGCATCAGCATTTACTTCTGGAACCATTTTGAATTTTTTCTTGACAAGAACATCTTACAGCAATATTCTGGCTCTCACCCTGTGTTTGCATGATGGCTGAATCAAAGGAAAGAGACTCTGGGCGACGTGTGTCAGTGGGTAAACGCCTGACAAAGTCGATATAGCACTGGCCTGGTTCGTACAGCTTAGCGTTTTCACAAAGACTTTGGTGGTTGACAGGTAGTGACACAACCTGGGCCTGCTGCAGCTGAAACCAATTGACAGTCACCTGAAATGAAGTATAAAAAGAATCACTGTTTCTCCCAGAAATTGGGCTCATGTATCATGCATGCTGTTCATTACAAAGTACAATAGTGTTCTGACTGGTTTGATTAACCATTAAGCCAAAACAAATCTGAACTTACAGCCTTCAGAGTGAGGTCACACTGAAACACCATCTCCCGGAGCTGTGTGATGATCTCACTCTTTGTGTGTGCAAGATCTATCTTCTTCACCCCGACATCAACCTGACAAGTGTTGAAGTATTCCCTGGCCTCCTCAGACTGTCGGCACAAAGATCACGTCATCAAAATTCTCAATGCTGAGAAAGACAATCACAGAACTAGTGTAATTACAATGGCCAGATGTTCTATGTTTATTTACAGATGGGTTACGGTATGTATCACAGTATATCGGTAGGCCTTAAAATTTCAATATAAATACTTTGAAAGGGTAAATCAGTGGTGTGGCAATTATTACTGCACTATTAATTGTATTACTAAATATTTCATCTCATACAGAGGTATTTTAGAACCTTTGTTAGGTAAAACAACAATAACTAAAAAAATGCAAACCCATTTTAACAACAGATGCAAAACTCATCCAAATTACAAAACCAATAGGGCGGTCTTCAGTTACAGTGTTGTTGGAACAGGCCTGCTTTAGCTCCAAATAAGGTAGCCCTGTTTAAACACGTCAGAGGTAAAAACTTGCGGTGTGCCCATTTACTTGTACTGTTGAACAAATCATTCATGAAGCAATCAACAAATAATATTTTATTTCTCTGATTGACAGTTTTGATTTAGCTGAAGGTGGTCGAACTCTATTCACGCTGTAGCTCTCTCAACAACTGCTGTGTTGTGTAAAACTCTCGCAAGAAAGTGACTGTGGTGGCGCCAAGCAAAAAACAAACAAAACAAGAGAAGCCAAAACAAAGTAGTTAGTGAAATTTGCTCCTGTGGTGGAGGTTTCACAAATTAGAAGGGAGTCTGTAAACGTCATGTGTTTCTCTCATGTTTTCCAGATGGTTTTCCGGGTGTCGCAGACCGAATGGTCCCCGCTAAAAATCGGTCCGCCCTGCCTTCACTGCGTCATTTCGGTCATTTATTCTTTTACACATCTTAAACACATTTTAAAAGTATTTGTGTGTTTTTAAGGAACTGTCTATGCATTTACACATTTTACAGCCTTTGTAAATATTTAAAGAACTTTCTATTCTTTCACACATTTTTCACCTTTGACTTTTCTGTTATGAGTTGGTTGTTTGTGAGTGAATTTCTGTGATGCGTGGGTGTCTAATAATTCAATTAAATTCAATTACACCCTTTTCAAACATTTTAAACATGTTTTTAAAGAACTTACTATTCTTCTACTTTTATCTTTGTCATATTTAAACATCGTTTAAACATTTAAACATCTGTGTGTTTTTAAATGTCTTTGGCATAACTAACATTTTACACATAAATAATAAGGGATGGGTATTGATCAGATTTTATCGAGATGAATGCCATTATCGATTCCGCTTATCAAGCTGATTCCTTATCAATTCCCTTATCAATACCTCTTGTGAATTTTCTGTGTACTAAAAGTAGGCTTTCCAGGTTTTCTTTGTCAATAACATGTTGAGTCTTAAAGTAAATAAATATGAAATTGGTCACTGGATTGTTGATCTCTGTACATAAATAAAAATAAACAAAATCTGTAGTTTTTCCCAAAAGCATTTCCTTTCAGACATGGCACAAATCTAACCCTATACCTCTGAGCTGACCTCAGGCAGCCAGCTGCGCTGCACATCAACATCAATGTAATTCATAAAGAACGCAGGACGTCTCATTTTGGAAGGAAATAAAATGTTTTAGTCTGTTGTCTGTGTTACAACATTTGGAAAGAGGTGGCATTTAATTCCTTTTGAAGTTCCGACCGGACTCTGTCTCGGCAGAGAGTGGCGCAGCATTTAGAGCTGTGCGAATGGAATGGAGGATGATCCTCATTTCTTACCTGCAACAAGATTCCCAGTTAGTAACTTTAATCTGCACAAAAGTGACTCACGATTGACATTTTTAAATGGCTTTGAGAGGGGTTAAGAAGCGGACTTGTTGCTTCTGAAAAGCAGCAAAGCAATGAACCAACAAAGCAGCGGGTCGGAGCACTGCTTCATTGTTTCAAGCTTCAAAGCGGAGCCGTTACAGAAACGGTTCATTACAGACCCGCTGCAGTGTCTGTAATCAATGTAAATAAATGATAATTTTCCCAATAAAACACCCTCAAAAACAATGGCCACTCTGAAGGACTGATAAGAGAATCGTTAAGCAAAAAGGCTATTGATGTCGGTGGATCAAATAATTTCTTAATGATTCTCGAAAAGAACCGGTTCATCCCTCGAACCCCCTGAAGAACTCTGGTGACCCTCAGGGCCTCACAGTTTGAAAACCACTGATTTATGAGGTTTTACCGTGTCATCTGATGGTTAATAATACCATTAATCACTTTGATCGCTTTGGGCAGGGGTGGGCTACTTGTTCCAGAAAGGGCCAAGAGGGTGCAGGTTTTCTTTGCAGCCACTGATTCCACCAGGTGATTTCACTGATTAAATGATAACATCTGCTCAAAGTGGTATTAATCAGTGATTAAGCTGGTAAATAAGCATTGAACACGTCACCATTTTTTACAGTAAATATATTCCTAAAGGTGCTATTGACATGAAATTTTCACCAGAAATCTTTAACAATCCAGGTAATCCACACATACAAAGAAATAAAATCAAAGCTGTCCATAAATTAAGCTTTGTGTAATACTGCAAAACAGAGCTGGGACGAAGTCACTGCCAAGTGGTCAATCTGCAAGTCTCAAGTCAAGTCTCAAGTCAGCTTGCAAACAATTGGTGAACATTATGACTTGAGACTTGACTTGGGACTTCCAGATTCATGGACTTCGTCACACCTCTGCTGCAAAATGACACAGGAAAAAAGTATTTAACACCTGAAGAAATGGAGGTGCAAAAAGGCATGGAAAGCCAAGACACCAGCTGAAATCCATCAGTAATTAGAAAGCAGTCCTGCCCGTTGTCAGTGCAAATTAATATCAGCTGGTTAACTGCCAACTGATGGCCTATAAAAAGGTATCTCATTACCAAGGTGTCACAAGAAAGAGCTCATGATGGGGAAAAGCAAAGAGCTCTCTCAAGCTCTTCGCAACCTTATTGTTGCAAAACATACTGATGCCATTGGTTACAGAAGGACTTCTAAACTTCCAAATGTTCCAGTGAGCACTGTTGGGGCCATAATGTGAAAGTGGAAAGAAGATCATTTCACCATAAACTGGCCACGACCAGGTGCTCCTTGCAAGATTTCTGACAGAGGATTGAAAAGAATTATCAGAAGAGTTGTCCAAGAGCCAAGGACCACTTGTGGGGAGCTTCAAAAATATCTGGAATTAGTAGGTAGAATTGTTTCAAAGAAAACAATAAGTAATGCACTAAACCACCATGGCCTGTATGCACGCTCACCACACAAGACTCTATTGCTGACAAAAAAGCATGTTGAAGCTCATTTGACAATTGTTGCACAACATTTAGACAAGCCTGTGAAATACTGGGAGAGTACAGTCTGGTCAGATGAAATCAAAATTGAACTCTTTGGATGCCACAATACACAGAATGTTTGGAGGTCAAATGGCCCTGTACATCATCTCAAAAACACCATACCAACAGTGAGCTTTGGAGGTGGTAACATCATGGTGTGGCAGCATCTGGCACAGGCTAACTTCATACAATTGAAGGAAGGATGAATGGAAAAATGTACCGAGACATTCTTGTTAAAAATCTACCAGGATTATAAAGATGAAATGAGGGGCATTTCAGCAAGACAATGATCCCAAACACACAGCCAGGAAAACTCTCAACTGGTTTCAGAGAATATAAATAAAGTTGCTAGAATGACCTGACTTCAATTAAATAGAAAAGAAGAACTAAGAACTAAAGATCAGAGTTCATAGAAGAGGTCCACGGAACTTTCAATATTTGAAGACTGTTTATGTTGAAGAATGGGCCAAACTCACACCTAGTTTCTCCATACAGGAGGCATCTTGAAGCTGTTATTACTAACAAAGGCTTTTGTATGAAGTATTAAATAAATTTCAATAAGCGTGTTCAATACTTTTTCCCTGTGTCATTCCATTTTATTACACATAACTTAATTTCTGTACTTATTTGTTTTGGCTTCTTTTTATATGTGGATTGCTTGGGTTGTTCCAAACATTTGGTGAAAATTTCAAGTCAACAGCACCTTCAGAAATATATTTACTGAGAAAAATGGTGACGTGCTGAATACCTATTTTACCCACTGTACACACTCCTGGAGTCAATTTGGCAAACTCCTGATAATCCTGTCAACAATACAAAAACATGCCAGCTCCTTTAATAAAGGGGAGTAGTGTACGTCACCACTTGGGACAGCGCTAAATACAGTCCCAGAAAAAATAGTTGAAGTACAAAGTCGAAGCAGGTTTCACTCTCATAACACAGCAGTATGTCACCTCTCTCAAGTAGATGATATAGATCATAAAAGAAAGGTGAAATTCATCTGCATTACATGACGGCTGATATCAACGTCTACCATCTGGTCTATTATATTGTTGTGGTTCAAGCCCATCTCTGGACCCCAATGGTACATTCAACTACTTCCTTGTGGCAAAGCATTTTTTTTTTTAACTAATTGTGTTTCCTTTCTATCAGATGAAGTTACATAAACATACCTCAAGTCACTAATCATGTGTCTTCTGCAGTTTGAAATATTTGACAAAGGTAAAAACAAACCAACAAAGAACTGGAATACATGTCCATGACCAGTATTTCAAATATGGTGTCAGTTTTGTGCAATGAAATGATTTAGTAGATTTTTCTACATATCAAACCCTGAAATACAAAATGTTGAGGCACCAGAAAAGGCTGCATTGACCAACACAGGAGGTGTGATACCTTCTGGAAAGCCTCCTCCTCCAGCCTGCGTCTTTTCTCCAGCTGTTTAGCCACAGCTGCTCCCCCTGTTCCAACAATCTGCTCCTCTTCCAGGCGGCTGGTACACACCTTGGCCTTCTCATACTCCTCCAGCCGCTGAGCCTGCAGCAGCCGAGCCTTCCTCAGAGCACTGTCTGCCTCATGCTAAAGACACACATACACATTTTTAAGTGCCATTTTAATCAAACCATTCTGTGTTTTTCTTAATGAACTCCCCATAAAATATTAATAGGTAAAAAGTAATACATAATAACCACGTAAGAACCACTATAAATATGTATTCCACAAGTCACCCATACACTAACAGACTCAGACTCACTTTTATTGTCACTCGACCCTTATAGGCAGAACGAAATGCAGTTTCTCCTGGTCTTGGTGTAGTTAACTAGGACAAATTTTTTTAACCTAACCTATTGTATAAACTTTTGCAATGTGCAATATGCGCACCCTGTGGCCATAGAATATAAATACGAGGTCTGTCCATAAAGTAATGGTCCTTTTTATTTTTTTCAAAAACTATATGGATTTAATTCATATGTTTTTACGTCAGACATGCTTGAACACTCGTGCGCATGCGTGAGTTTTTCCACGCCTGTCGGTGATGTCATTCGCCTGTGAGCACGCCTTGGGAAGGAGTGGTCCCGCCCCCTCGTCGGATTTTCATTGTCTGGAAATGGTGGAATAAAAAGGACTTTTTTTCCATCAGAATTTTTTCAGAAGCTGTTAGAGACTGGCACCTGGAAACCATTCGAAAAATTTATCTGGCTTTCGGTGAAAATTTTACGGGCTTCACAGAGAATAAGGTCTGTTACTACAGCTTTAAGGACCCCTTTAAGGACGCTCGGCGCGCCGCGCTCGGCGCGCCGCGCTCCGAGCTGCGACGACGCGGCACAAGCCACCGGACCATTTCTAAACTGATGGCTCTGTGGATACGAGACCGTCCTGTGCTCTTTCTCTGGTTATCACAAGAGCTGGACATCAGCCATTTTCCAGCAGATTTCACTTTTAACAAGAGATTTTGTCATGGAAAGCTGCGCAGAGGCTTCACGCGTAAAGACCGATTCGCTTTGGAAACGAGACAAAGGAACACCTCCGTTTCGGCGTGTCAGAGGACAAGTTTGGACATGTCTATCTCGGCTTTCAATGCTTACCAGTCCAGTAAGTATCAGAGAAATTGTGGAGAGCTGGACATCCATCCAGAGCCATCCGTTTAGAAATGGTCCGGTGGCTTGTGCCGCGTCGTCGCAGCTTGGAGCGCGGCGCGCCGAGCGTCTTTAAGAGGTCCTTAAAGCTGTAGTAACAGACCTTATTCTCTGTTAAGCCTGTAAAATTTTCACCGAAAGCCAGATAAATTTTTTGAATGGTTTCCAGGTGCCAGTCTCTAACAGCTTCTGAAAAAAATTCTGATGGAAAAAAAGTCCTTTTCATTCCGCCATTTCCAGACAATGAAAATCCGACGAGGGGGCAGGACCACTCCTTCCCAAGGCGTGCTCACAGGCGAATGATGTCACCGACAGGCGTGGAAAAACTCACCAGTGGTGTAGTCTATATTTTTGAAGTGGGTAGACTGTGTTTTTTTGCCCGTCATCAAACCCGTGCATTGCGCCCCGGTTATTAACATTTTTAACACCATAACAACAAATAGATCTATACTTTCCATCTGATCATTTATATTCTATATTTGCCACTATAAATGTGAGAAATGTGTCAGAATGTAAGTAAGTCATTTGCACCAACTGCAAAATACAGTATACAACAGTAAATCTAAAAGAGTGATTAAAAAATACAAAGATCAAATACATTTATTTTTTGGCATCTGAAAACCTAATTTAACAAAGAAATTTAATCAGGTCATAAACCAGGAATAAACAATGTTTAAATCCAGCCAAAAGTATCATATGCAAGCTACTGTGCATTGTTTAACAGTAAATAAGACAACTTTAAGTCACAGTCACTCAAAAAAAAAAGTGACTGTGACTCCTTGTTATTAAGAAAGAAAAGTTCTCTCAACAATAATAAGGAGCAGATTATTGCCTCCCAACTAAGTATATTGCAAGAGTTCACTTTTCCTCCCTCTATTTAGTATCGGATATGAGCCTGTACTGTCAAATTCAGCAGCTGCAAGATTCACCCTTCATATAATCCACATGGCCCCACGTTGTTTGTGGACAGTTTAGACGCATAAACAAAAACAAAACAGAACACACCGGTCTACATGAGCATGCACTGGCTGCAGAGCCTCACGCCTCCTACCACAATCTCTGTTGAAATTGACAGTCCATCACCAGGTCCAGACAGGGGACTGGAACCTGTAAGCTTTGTGGTCCATAAGGAAACCTACCCAGTATAAACAAGCTAGTATTAGTATACGTTAAGTTCCATTAAAACAGCAGCTAGGCTGAAGGACAGAAGCTAGCTCCCAGAAAATTCATATACAATGAAAATATGGTAGATGCTTTACTTTGCAGAAACCTTTTCAACCCATGACAAAAACATTGTAGGCCAAATCAGTGGCACAAAAGTATAGTATGAAGACAACCAACTAACTAACTAAGACAACCATGCAACTACTGAGAGTATGCCACTTACCAATTCCAGTCATTTTAAAACTACACTATCCAACAGCCAACAGGACTCAAGCTCAAGAGACATCTGTAGATTACCGGCAAAACTCTATTATTTTTTAAAAAGCTGTTTCATTTTATATTTTAACAATAAATGAACAGATCATTAAAAATGTCCACGAATCAAAGTCAAAAGACATTTGCACAAGTAGAAGCTCTCCACTTATTGTGCTCAAATTCATATTTTAGAAATGACTCTGTCCTGATAACAACATTAAAGGCAATTATATATTTTGTCAAAATTACAAGTTGAAATGAGCATTAAAAAAAAATTCATCAAGAGGTTTGTTTATGTCACAGAAATCCTACTTTACAATCACTGCAGTCATTGTTAAATTATTTCCTGTTGCATTTATAATAAACATTTGTATTTACTTACAGTGTCTGTTTTTCTGGTTGAAATGAGATATAAATAATCTACCAGACTTAAAAAAAATGTACAAATTTCCATGTTATATTGTCTAAAAATAAATATCCGAGGTTCCTTATGTTAAACAAGAAATTATCTAATCTGAAACAACGGATGGTTTTAATTTACAGATGAAAGGTTTCAAAAGAACCATTTATTGATTTATTTAGCTATTTTAATTACAAGTGTTTAAACTTTTTTAACAGTAATCAGAAATTCTGAGGTAACAAACAACAACAAAAAAACATTTGCAAGGATTTTTCTTCATAAAACTGCTCCATAAATCAGCAGTCCTGTGACACGTTTGTTTTGTACAGATCAGTGGTTTATTTCTACACCGATCCATTTTGTACAGATCAGTGGTTTCTACCACTAGTCTTCCGTGTTTTGGCCCAACGCGTCGTTCCTATTGGACAAGCAAAGGTATGTCACGGCTCAGAAAGTTGGATTGGCTTGAACTTTGTCTACGTCAGCCTGCCGACAAGCGGCAATGCGCGCTCCCATCAGCATCTAAAAAGTAACGCGTCTCATTGAAAATAATGCTTTTTAGACTGTTTTTTGACGCGTCTGAGGTATTCAGTGTGAAAGGCCCATTAGCTTAGTGAACAAATAAAAAATAGCTGTTGTAGGCTAGCCCACTTACCAGAAATGCAGACAGTGCCAGGTTTATCTCCTCCACTCAGGGTGCAAACTTCATCAATCGGCCCTGAAGCAGCAGGTGGACGTTTTGGAAAAAAAAAAAAAAATCTAAAACCGAGGCCTGTTTTCTTTTCATTTTTTCGGGAAATAATCACCATCGATACTTCCAGCATTGTTCTTGTTTGTGTGTGGCTTTCACGCTGATTAGCTGGTAGCCCCGCCCCATCTCTCTATGAGCCAATTAAAACTCTTATCTAGCAGAGCGAGCGGAGGTGGGACATACGGTGCACTCTGCAGTGATGGACGCCTGATGGCTGTCTTTTAAACGGAGAAAATAAAATTACAGTCAATAAGCGCTTATTTTATTTACACCGTCACGTTCCCTGGGGCAATTTGAAGTGGGTAGACGGAAATTTTTAGGTGAGTAGACGGCGTCTACCTGCGTTCCACGTAGACTACACCACTGAAACTCACGCATGCCCACGAGGGTTCAAGCATGTCTGACGTAAAAACATATGAATGAAATCCATATAGTTTTTGAAAAAAATAAAAAGGACCGTTACTTTATTGACAGACCTCGTACAAGGCACAGGGTCGGCAGCAGCAGCAGCGTTAGAGTATTAAGAAGGTGACAATGTGCATGTAGTGCAATGTTCACAGTTTGGTGGTGGATAGTAGAGAAGCTTGAATCTTCGACTGGACTGGGTTGCTTGACGTGAGGATGTTTCGCTTCAAATCACAGAAGCTTCCTCAGCTAAAATTCTTGCTCTGGTAGTCTGACTTCTGTCTTGACTCTTGTAGAGAAGAATAAAACAGAAGCCACAAAAGCTGGAGTTTAAACCTTTGGTTTTTGGTTTGTTTTTCACCACTTTCATCCCTGAATATGTCAATCGTGAGTCACTTTTGTGCGCATTAAAGTCACGAACTGGGACTCCTGTCTTGTTGCAACAAAGAAATGAGAAGCGTCCTCCATTCTGTTCACACAGCTCCAAACACTGCGCGGCTTTCTGCCAAGTCAAGTTAGAACGATAGAGTCCAGTCAGAATTAATAACTTCAAAGCGAAACGCCATTTAAATCAAATGACACCACTTTCCAAATGTTGTAAAACAAACAAACTGCAATCGATCAAAACATTTTTTCCTCCCAAAATGAGATGGCCTGCATTGACGTGAAGCAGCCGGCTCACCTCAGCTCAGAGGTATGGAGAAACATTCATGCCAACATGTCTGAAAGGAAATGATTTTGACAAAAACTACAGACTTTAATTTTATTTATGTCCAGAGATCAAGGATCCAGTGGCCAATTTAAAATGTTGTTGACATAGAAAACCTGTATAGCCTACTTTTAGTACACAGAAAATTCACAAGAGGTATCGATAAGGGAATTGATAAGGAATCGGATCGATAAGCGGAATTGATAATAGCATCGATATTGATAAAATCTTATCAATACCCATCCCTAAGAGTAATGCTGAGGAAGCCTTTTCTGCGTACACGCCACAAACAGAGTGACTTGAGGTATGCTAGAACACATTTGGACAAGCCAGCTTCATTTTGGAATAAGGTGCTGTTGACTGATGAAACTAAAATTGCTTTATCTGGACATAACAAGGGGCGGTATACATGGCTGAAAAAGAACACAGCATTCCAAGAAAAACACTTGCTACCTACAGTAAAAAAGGTCCAAATCATTTCCGCCATTTCCTCGCAATGAAACAACGACGATAGTGGTGGACCAGTTCTCACTCAAAGACCTGCCCACAGGCGAATGACGCAACCGACAGGCGTGGAAAAACTCACGCATGCGCACGAAGGTTCAAGCTTGGCTGACGTAAAAACATATGAATCAAATCCATATATTTTTTGCATAAAATAAAAAAGGTCGGATTCTTTTCTCACAGACCTCGTATTATTGAAAATCTGTGGTGTGATTTTAAGCGGGCTGTCCATGCTCGGAAACCAACAAACCTGACTGAACTGGAGGTATTTTGTATAACCCCAATTCCAATGAAGTTGGGACACTGTGCAAAATGTAAATAAAAACAGAATACAATGATTTGCAAATCCTCTTCATCCTATATTCAACTGAATACATCACAAAGACAAGATATTTAAAGTTCAAACTGATAAACTTTTTTGTTTTGTGCAAATATTTGCTCATTTTGAAATGGATGCCTGCAACACATTTCAAAAAAGCTGGGACAGTGGTATGTGTACCACTGTGTTACATCACCTTTTCTTCTAACAACACTCAATAGGCATTTGGGAGCTTGAGGGACACTAATTTGTGAAGCTTTGTAGGTGGAATTTTTTTCCCATTCTTGCTTGATGTACAGCTTCAGTGTTCAACAGTCCGGGGTCTCCATTGTCATATTTGCACTTCATAATGCGCCACACATTATCAATGGGCAACAGTCTGGACTGCAGGCAGGCCAGTCTAGGACCCGCAACTCTTTTACTATGAAGCTACGCTGCTGTAACACGTGCAGAATGTGGCTTGGCACTGTCTTGCTGAAATAAGCAGGGAACAATCTGGACGTTGCTTGGATGGCAGCATGTGTTGCTCCAAAACCTGGATGTACCTTTCAGCATTGATGGTGCCATCACAGATGTGTAAGGTGCCTGTGCCATGGGCACTAACACATCCCCATACCATCACAGATGCTGGCGTTTGAACTTTGTGCTGGTAACAATATGGATGGTCTTTTTACTCTTTTGGTCCAGAGGACACGATGTCCATGATTTCCAAAAACAATTGAAATTGGGCTCATCAGACCACAAAACACACTTTTCCCTTTGCATCTATCCATTTCAAATGAGCTTGGGCCCAGTGAATGCGGGCTGGCGTTTCGGATGTTGTTGATGTATGGCTTTCGCTTTGCATGGCAAAGTTTTAACTTGCACTTGTAAATGTAGTGACGAACTGTGTTAACTGACAATGGTTTTCTGAAGTGTCCTGAGCCTATGAGGTAAGATCCTTTACATAATGAGTTGGTTAATGCAGTGCCGCCTGAGGAACCGAAGGTCACAGGCATTTCAATGTTGGTTTTCGGCCTTGCCGCTTACAGTGCAAACTTCTCAAGATTCTCTGAAAGTTTGATTATATTATGGACTGTAGATGATGGAATCCCTAATTCCTTGCAATTGAACATTGAGAAACATGGTTCTTAAACCGTTGGACTATTGTTTTCATGCAGTGTTCACAAAGTGGTGATCCTCGTCCCATCTTTGCTTGTGAACGGCTGAGCCTTTCGGGATGCTCCTTTTATACCCAGTCATGACACTCAAAATTAGTGGTCCTCAGTTCCCAAATGCTTGTTAGAAGGAAAGGTGGATGTAATACAGTGGTAAACATACCACTGTCCAGCTTTTTTGAAATGTGTTGCAGGCATCCATTTCAAACTGAGCAAATATTTGCACAAAAACAATAAGGTTTATCAGCTTGAACATTAATATCTTGTTTTTTGGTGTATTCAATTGAACACAGGTTGAATTGACATTTTACATAATGTCCCAACTTCATTGGAATTGGGGTTGTAAAGACGAATGGTCCAAAATACCTTCAACCAGAATCCAGACTCTCATTGGAAGCTATATATTTCTACAGAAGGAGGATCTACTAAATATTGATGTATTTTTTGTTGGGATGCCCAAATTTATGCACCTGCCTAATTTTGTTTAAAGAATTATTGCACACTTTCTGTAAATTATATAAACTTCATTTCACTTCTTAAATATCACTGTTTGTTTGCTATATGATATATTTATCTGAAATTGCTGATCCAAACAACCAATGATTTATAAAGGAAAATCCTGAAAATCATCAAGGGTGTCCAAACTTTTACATACAACTGTGTGTGTGTGTGTGTGTGTGTATATGGGTAATTTGTGAAGAATCCAAATTAAATTTAGTCAATAATATGAACGTAAAGCCCTAAACCACCCTGGAGACTTGTAACAAATGAGTTCTGTTAGCACTACAGGTCAATGTTGCCATTAGCCCATTTGGCGGCAAAGGACATTGAAAGCTTTCTTTTGATATGTAAAAATTACATAATACACCAGATAAGGTTACATCAACATGCAGTCAAAGATTTGAACACCACACAAAAGATTTGCCATAATGGAGTAGATGCAAGATTTTAAACATTTTTTTGCTCTTTCAAGTGTGTTTTTCTTCAGACAACACCACTTTCATTTGTACCTTGGTGATACACAGAAAGCATCTTTTAGTGTGCGTTTCTGACTGTCTCTTTTTAAAGTGATGTGCTCACCATTTTCTTTTGCTCTCTCTGCCACTGTTCCTTCATCTCTTTTTCGCAATCTGTCCCAATTCATTCTTTCTGGCAAGGAGTGGCTAGAAAAGACCAAAAAAAGAATTAAGAACTAAATTTCTATTAATAACTAAATTTCTATTTTAAAAAGACAACACATGCACACACATATATCAGCATGTAATTTCGTCTATATATATAATATATATATATATATATATATATATATATATATATACACATATACATACATACACACCACCACACACACAAACCTTCAAAAGCTAGTTGCTAGTTGGAGTACCTGTATGAACTTGTTGCTTTGGAGTACTGCTGCAGTTTGAAGTACCAGCTGGCTGTATTCAATGTCATTCTTGAAAGCAGACATGTAGATTTCACGGAAGGCATAAACTCCTAGAATGATGAGGAAAAAGTCTTAAATTCACTGCCAAATGTGAAGAATTCTTAGCTGAAGTACAACAATACAGACAATCAACAAGTACAACCCCTGGCAAAAATTATGGAATCACCGCCTCGGAGGATGTTCATTCAGTTGTTTAATTTTGTAGAAAAAAAGCAGATCACAGACATGACACAAACTAAAGTCATTTCAAATGGCAACTTTCTGGCTTTAAGAAACCACTATAAGAAATCAAGAAAAAAAGATTGTGGCAGTCAGTAACGGTTACTTTTTTTAGACCAAGCAGAGGAAAAAAATATGGAATCACTCAATTCTGAGGAAAAAATTATGGAATCACCTGTAAATTTTCATCCCCAAAACTAACACCTGCATCATATCAGATCTGCTCGTTAGTTTGCAGCTAAAAAGGAGTGAACACACCTTGGAGAGCTGTTGCACCAAGTGGACTGACATGAATCATGGCTCCAACACGAGAGATGTCAATTGAAACAAAGGAGAGGATTATCAAACATCAAATTGATTGTCCCATATTTAACTTACTGTGTAGAAATCTGGGGATCAACATATACAACCTATATACAACCTTTATTTATTTTGCAGAAAAGAGCTTTAAAAGTGATTAGTAACAGTGGTTTTAGAGATCCATCTAATCCATTGTTTATTAAGTATAGGGTACTTAAATTTCATGATTTAGTCGATTTGAAAATATTACAAACGATGTACCAAATTAATAAAAATACTTTACCAACAAACATTCAAAATATGTTTGAAAAAAGAGTAAGTAGTTATAAATTGAAAGGAATAGAAGTCTTTAAAAAAAACAAGATTTAGAACCAAAGTATTGCAGTAAATGGTGTCAAATTATGGAACAATCTTAATAAAGAAATTAAAGAATTAAGGTCGCTTAAATTATTTAAAAAACATATTAAATTAGATGTATTAAGTAAGTATGAAACTATGAAGTAAGTCAGTGGGCTGCAAGAAAGTCAAAAAAAAAAAAGTAAACTTAATAATGTTTGGAGTGTCTTAAGTTTAAATGTAACCTATCAGTGATGTAATCTATTAATTAATGGTCATAATTATGAAATGGGTCAGTGGTATGTGACAAGTTAAAGAAATGCAATCTGTTAAATAATGTTGACTATGATGCTGTATATTGAAAGATTGTATTGTTAAAAGGGGCAGAAATCATAAGACTTGTTCTTCTTTCTGCTCCTTTTCATTCTGGTATTGTGGTGCTTTTGTTTTTTGCTTTTCTGTTATTCTTTTAAATGAATGAAATAAATATATAAAAAAAAAACTCTTAAAAGAGAGTAAATCATCACGCAATGTTGCAAAAGATGTTGGTTGTTCACAGTCAGCTGTGTCTAAACTCTGGACCAAATACAAACAACATGGGAAGGTTGTTAAAGGCAAACATACTGGTAGACCAAGGAAGACATCAAAGCATCAAGACAGAAAACTTAAAGCAATATGTCTCAAAATCGAAAAATGTACAACAAAACAAATGAGGAACGAATGGGAGGAAACTGGAGTCAACGTCTGTGACCGAACTGTAAGAAAACCGCCTAAAGGAAATGGGATTTACATACAGAAAAGCTAAACGAAAGGCATCATTAACACCTAAACAGAAAAAAACAAGGTTACAATGGGCTAAGGAAAAGCAATTGTGGACTGTGGATGACTAGATGAAAGTCATATTCAGTGATGAATCTCGAATCTGCATTGGGCAAGGTGATGATGCTGGAACTTTTGTTTGGTGCCTTTCCAATGAGATTTATAAAGATGACTTCCTGAAGAGAACATGTAAATTTCCACAGTCATTGATGATATGGGGCTGCATGTCAGGTAAAGGCACTGGGGAGATGGCTGTCATTACGTCATCATCAATAAATGCACAAGTTTATGTTGATATTTTGGACAATTGAAAGAATGTTTGGGGATGATGAAATCATTTTTCAAGATGATAATGCATCTTGCCATAGAGCAAAACTGCAAAAACATTCCTTGCAAAAAGACACATAGGGTCAATGTCATGGCACAGGGTCATGTCAATGAGAAGATCTGATTTGATGCAGGTGTTAATTTGGGGGATGAAAATTTACAGGGTGATCCATAATTTTTTCCTCAGAATTGAGTGATTCCAATCTTTTTCCTCTGCTTGGTCTAAAAAAGTAACCGTTACTGACTGCCACAATCTTTTCTACTTGATTTCTTATAGTGTTTCTTAAAGCCAGAAAGTTGCCATTTGAAATGACTTTAGTTTTGTGTCATGTCTGTGATCTGCTTTTTTTCTACAAAATTAAACAACTGAATGAACATCCTCTGAGGCTGGTGATTCCATATTTTTTGCCAGGGGTTGTAGTAACCATCTGCTCCAAACTGACTCACCTGTTGACTTGCAAGTGTCTTCGCGGTTTCAGCCATTTTAGCATAACTCTTTGCACACTCGATATCTGTAAAAGGAACACACCAATGTTTAAAGATGTGCTTGAATTTTACCACATACTGGGTTGTTCATACTACTCTTTATAGTGCCACTGACCTAAAAAATTAAACAACGGCTATATTTTCAAACACTAGCACACTGTAGCATCATTCCTTTTATATACAGTAAACTACTGTAATCTGACAATGCCGTCAGTTTGGGGAACAAATCTCCAAAGTTAATCAGAAAATCCAGTGTAAACCAAGGTGCATGGGTAAAACAAACACGAAGTGTGACTGCCTGATAACAAATGTGCTGTATAGCTTGACTGTGCGCTTTGCGTCATTGTGTTGACTGGCCGAGTATTAACCAAACCCATCATTAACCACAGTGTACAAAACAAAGCCCTCACATTACACTCTCAACCTTGAGCTTGGATAAGATTTTACCTTTTGAGTCCAGCTCAGGTGAACGAGAATATTCTCAGCCTTTGTGTACTCTTTCTTTCAATAACTGTATTTTAAATCAGCAAAACTTCTTAAAAAATCAATAAACAAGCAAGTTAGGGGTAAATCTACTTCCTATTTAAAAAAAAAAGAAAGAATGCCAACAGTAAATGCATTTAAGGTGGAGATTTGTGCAACTGGTTAATCAGAGATATTCAATCAGGAGCAATTCAAGTGGACCACTTGGCAGTAATGTAATTTTTCAATTCTGCCTAAAATAAATATTAACAAGCATAGTAATAGATTGCCAATATTCAAGGGGGCTGCTCTGACTTAATTTTACAAAAATTATCTATTAGAATGTCCTGTAACAGCACGGGAGGGTAGATATCAGGTAATTACCTCATATCTACTGACCAAAACAGAAGGTTGGAGGTAATGTGACACTGTTACTTCCCCAACCAAGGTTAGTACACATATACTGATGGGTGGACTGGCACAATGCAGATGAAGCAACTTGTCCAAAAACATAGACAAGCAGCACACAGACGTAATGGTAGCTCAACTTCTACCCCACTGAGCTCACATGTAGGGAGTTGGGAACAACTCAGGCGGATACCAGATATGATCTTTAAAATTGTATATTTAATGGATTAAAAGTACATGCTTCCATGCAAAGACGGCACAGCCAAAACAAAACGTCAACAATAATCTTTTCAAAATAAAAACAATGTAATGGGGCTGAACATTAGGCTATGGCAGTGCTATTTTCAACCTGGGCATCCCAACATCCTAATGTACTATATGCAGTGGTGGGCACAGCTACCCAAAATGTTAGCTTTGATAACCATTAATGCAATAACTGAAACGTTATCTTTTATGATGCTAAACCAATAAACTGCTAAAAAAATGTATCTTTATTACAGATAACCGATAAATTTAGTATTGATTCAGACCCGGCCACGTCAGATTACACTGTCAGCTTCTGATAAACCAGTTTCACTTTAAGTGCCACAGGGGCTTCTGGCTAAATTCAAGGATCATAAACACAAAAAGAACGCACGAAAAATGAATTAACAAAAACATAAAACCCCAAACAGTCATCTTCTTTCAAAAGCAGTAAAACACAGTATTAGAAGTCACAGTTTATCTCTGTATTATATACACCGTCATTTACGAACTAAAAAGCTGCTGCTTTTTCACACACTTTGAACCCTGCGGCTTAAACAACCAAAATACGTCCACTAATGCATTGATTAGCAGACTAAAAGACACGTAGTAAATATAAATTCTTACCTGTTAGTTTCAGGGGATTCATTAAATTCTGAAGAAAAATATTCCACATAAAGTGTCCTGATTATCCAAAATGGTGTGTAAACAGTAAAGAGAAGTCCTTGCACCTGCGCCGTGAGATCTCCTCCCTCCCAAAGAGTCTTGGTGATTAAATTATCCCATGCCACAAAGAAATAAAATAAAATAATGTTAAAATGAGTCTGTTTTGTTTGTGTCAAGTGGATGGTAACAGTGTAACGTCCAAAGTGAACCTGAACTACACTACCCACAATGCTCGCTGTGTCAACCAGCCAATCACATCTTGCATCATCAACAAGCGACAGCCAGTCTGCCATAAACCACTGATCTACACACGACAGGAATTAAAATGTTTGATTTTAGGGTTTACAAAGATTTTTGACCGTTAAACTTTGCTCACTTTACCAAAAAAAAAAAAAAAAATGTTAGCGGAATAAAAGTTAGCAGAACTAAATTTATCGGAAGATAATTGGTCTGATGATGGTTTTAAAACTTAGCTGAAAAGCTAATCCGCTAACAAAAACATTAGCTTTGATAATTATCGGTTATCAGGTTAGCTGAACAGTGACCACCACTGGCTATATGATAGCGAACCTTTGTTTTTTTTGTCACACTATATCAATACTTGCAACTTCAAAATCAGTTATATATCTGATTTCCCGAGGTTACACCACGTGATGCAGTTTGGATGCTCACAAATCAAAAATAAGTTGCATTAACATCACATCTTCCAAACCACTGAAGAAATGGACTACCTCACATTTAGATATCAATGTCTAATCTTGATGTGCTGCTGATACCATTTGCCACTTCATTTGCAAAAAGAGCACAATATAGTTCTACCAGTTCTATTTATGCAGTCGCATAGTGACAGATGCTACAAAGCAGATGACTCTGTGTGTGCCGGAAATACACCTCTATTAATCCCATCTTCACAACCCCCTGGGCACCTGCACCCTAACTCACCCATGCCGAGACGCTTTTCCACCCATGCCAGCAGCTCTTTGGTGTACTTGGACCAGGCCTTTGCATAAAATAGCACAGATTCCACCCCACCGTCTTGTTGCTGCAATGTCCTGTCCACCTCTTCGGCCCGAACTGGTGGAGACGGCCCTGCTCCCACACCAGTAACCCCACAAGAAAAGTTACAAAACATTGGCTTAAACATGGGAGTGTGTACAGTATGTATTTAGCCACATTTCTGACTACGTGCAAAGGAGAAATGTCCATGCTGACCTTGGGTGAGACTGATAAGAGCTAATACCCCTTGATGGTAAGTAATGCTGACGGCTAGGTGAATTAATAAGCAGTAAAGCTTGCATTGCTCTTAACCCCAGATAACTCCTACACTTTCACACAACATCAGCAGTGTACAGCAGCTGTGTGCTGTACATGTCTGTCTTACCTGGAAGACAATCTTTCTCATGACTGGATCCTCCAGATTCCACTGAGAGGTTCTCAGAAGACTGAAAAATGGGCAGATTGGGGGAGGGGGTAGTTGCATCATGAGGATAGGTTTCCTACCGAAGGTCTGGTGCACTGATAGCATGCTTTAAAAAAACAAGGCTTATCAGTGCTCTAACTTCCCTTTTAGGGTAATTATGAATCCTATTGAAAGAAAACAACAGTGCATCATGTCAATCAGTGACTCGCTGAGGCCATTTCAGGAACATACGTCAATCCACAAACCCTCTACCGACCCCTGAACTCTCAATGGTTCATTTTTCATGTAGTCTACACTCTACTTGTCAGTTAAGGTACAGTAAGCCACATCCTGGATTTCATAGAATAGGGGGTGCTTCATGATTTCAACATATGTCTGGGAAGGGAGGTTTGATAATGGCTCAGCTTAATGCTAACTTTAACACTGAAAATGCCACAGATATGCTAACGGCCCCGTTTTTATGTTATAAAATAAATCTGTTTCAGAAGACCACAACAGGTCGGTTTAACATAAAAAAGGTAAATATCACTCATAGATATATGCTCTTTAGGGTTTTAGCAGGGAGAAATTAAGATAACGCGAAATAAAACAAAGAACCAACAAAGCAGCAGATCGAAGCACTGCTTCATTGGTTCAAGGTTCAAATCAAAGTCGCACTGCAGAAACGGTTGATTATACAGACCCGCTGCAGAGTCTGTAATCAATGTAAAGAAATGATCATTTTCCTGACAAACACCCCCCAAAAACAACGGCCACTTTGAAGGACCAAGAAGGGAATCGTTAAGTAAAAAGGCTATTGATGCCAATGGATCGAATCATTTCTTAAGGATACCCGAAAAGAACCAGTTCCCGACACACAACCCTAACAGCAACATGTTTTTTTTGTTTTTTTTTTATAAAACTCACATTAACTTATCTTAGTTAAACACCTAAATAGATATTTTGGTTGAACTAACCTCCATAATAACAATGTTGCAAACAAGTTGCCGCAAACGCCTGTTTATACTGACAACGAAATCTCGGCCTCTCAGTGAGAACGTGATTACACGCGAGATTTGACACCGTAAAGGGGTCAATGCACAAATGCCACATAACTGAAGGTGTTCACGCATTAGCAATAAAAAAAAAAAAATCTATTTCACACGTAATTATTGTTCCATCCACAGTATTTAAGCAAGGTGGTTCATAACTAGGCTGCGTTACACTGGGGGAATGTACACACACAGCTATGCGCACAGAGCACAAACAGCTGTGCATCGTCCCACACCAACTCAAAGATGTGTTTATTTGTGTGACACAGCGTGGCACCTCAGTGACAATAATGATCATTTGTCGCACCAAAATGTACTTTGTGCTCAGTGTGGAAAAGCACAGAAATGTGGCCCACCTGTTATGCATGGACACATTTATTCTTAAAGAAATAAAGTTTAAGTAAACTGTTTATTCTTTAAATATGGCTGATGTTTTTCCCCTATTCTGTGTATGAGGAGGTGGCCGCGTCTCCGCTGTCAGAACAGCAGTATGTCAAGCGCAATAAGTTAACACCATGGTTTCAAACGTGCAAAATACAGCCGCTATCAGCACCCTCTGAATTTCCTTCTAACTGTGATAAATCATGTTGAGTGTGCAAACATTAGCTGGTGGCATGCTCCCTGTCACAATTTTGCACATTTGGGTGGACAAATACCAAATTATATTTTCAAGAAGACAAATAGACTAAATGAACATGATCATTTTGCGCATTTGAATGACAGATTCCTCAGATGTGCATTGTTAGTAAATCAGCATACAAGTCTATTTGCGAGTGCTATTGTTTTTGTGCACATTTTTACCCGTGAACCTTTAGTAAATCAAGCCCTTAGTGTTTTTGTCTAGTTTTATGCTCTCTTATTTTTTATTTTATTTATTTATTTTTAATTATGATTATTCTTAGCACTGTTGCTTCAAAGTGAGAAGGTCCTGGGATCGCTTCCCACCTGATCCTTTCTGTGTGGAGTTTACATGTTGTCCCCATGTTTGCGTGGGTTCCCTCCTGTGCTCTTAGCTTCCTCCCACTTCCAAAGACATAGGTTATTGGAAACTTTAAATTCACGATAGGTGTGAGTGACAGTTTTTCTGTCTATATGTGGCCCTGTGATAGACTGGAATCCTGTCCTGGGTGTACCCCACCTCTTGTCCATTGACTGCTGGGATAGGCTCCAGCTCTCCTGTGACCCTTAATTGGAGTAAGATGGTATAGAAAATGAATGAATGTCATTCTTAGACTGGGTCCTACTGACAGTGTATCTTGCCTCTCGTACACTGACTACTGTGATAGGCTCCAGCTCCCTGTGACCCTTAAATGGACTAAGCAGGTTTTGACAATAAACTGTGAATTTTAATACATTTTATTCTGTGAAACACTTTGTTTGTATTGTGTTAAAGTACTATATACATAAAACTATTATTAACCAGCTTAGAAAGCACATTTACAAATTCAGCATCATATGATGCATCAAAAACACATAAATCCAATTATGTTCCATTGAAGACATTAGACTAGAATCATTTTCTTTCATGAACCTCTCCATATGGTGTGCAAACATGTCAAGTTTCACTAAATTTGACCAACCTGTTTAATAGGAGTTGGACTTCAGAAAAGGGTGATTCCTGTATACCCCCAAGCTTGTGCTTGCAGAGGGGTGAAAAAGTTGAAGTTTAGTAGGTGCCAAGTGACAATGGCTCACAACCCAACAGTTATTGATGAGATGGTGACTGAGCAGGTGGACACTTTTAAATATCTGGGCATTCAGATGGACAGTAGTTTAAGATGGAACGCCCAAGTGGAATTTCTGTGTAGGAGGTTGGCTCAGAGGCTGTATTTTCTGCACTGACTCAGACTGTTTGGTGTGAGCACTCCTGTCATGCTAATATTTTATTCTGCTGTGCTGGAAAGCATCATTACATACAGCATGACAGCATGGTTTGGCACTGTGACTGTACAGTTAAAATCAAAAATCATGTACATGGTGAAAACCACTATGAAAACGATGGGCATAAAAGATTACCCTTCCTTCAGACCATCTACGAAGGGTTCTGTAATGAAGCACACAGGATCCTGAATGACCCGTGAGACATTCTGTTCTCCGAGTACGACCTGTCACCTTCAGGGAGACGGGGTGTAAAACCATCTCTCATTCATCCCAGCACCCATCACAGTACTTAATAAGGAAAAAGGCACATCTAGATAGGATCTCCTTACTAGGAACTTTAGCATTTGCACTAATTTGCATACGGGTTTGTAATGTAACTATTTTTATAGGGCTGTGAATTTTATAAAGAAAACTAATATTCTTTAATAAGGAAAAATACATATTGAATTAAAAAGGAAATATTAAGGTAACATTCTTAACATTCATAGGATCTTCTTACTTGGCATTTTAGCATTTGCTTTTCTTTATACACTGGCTTTTAATGTAGCTACTGTATTTTATAGGGTTGTGAATTTTATCAATAGTGTTACTTTTTATAGGTTGGTTTTAGGCAGGTTTTATACTTGGGTTTTAAAATTTGTTTTATTTTTGTGATTTTATCAATGATGTATCTGTGTGTTTGGGTGTTTGTGTTGTGCAGCACTTATTGACAGACAAATTTCCCTGCTGGAGCAATAAAGTATATTTGATTGATTTGACTGGTTACTGTAGTACTGACATTTGTCTGATAACAAAAGCTTTTTGCTACAGGAAAACAATGCAAATGCTGTACTCATCTCACCCTGCTCCTCTTAGTTAGGGAAAGCCCCAACACCGGTCCATTCTCTACATCTCCCATAAGGAAGTCGGAAACTCTGAAAAAAACAAACAAGACACAGAAACAATTTTCTCAGGAATTCAAATTCTGCCATGCATGGTGCGACTGTTGTGCAACAGAGTGTCAGCTGCAGATGCTGTGATGAGATCGGACTTACACATTTCCAAATGTGAATGCCAACGTGTCGATAGCGGTGTAGATCTCCCCAAACAGCCTCTGTTTGTTCTCCTCTTTCACCTCCTTAAAGTTGACTCCTGTCAAATTGGGATGATGTCGGGTTAAGTCAGTTTCTGGGAGCAAAGGTAAATCCTGCATAAGGACATGAGGACATTGTGCACTACCATTGATGTGGTGTGCTGAAGGCACAAATTCCAGGCTGTGATTCATCATCATCCATGACAGCACACGGAATTATTCTGTACTCATCAATTTTTGTGACTGTTTGCAACATGAGTAAAGCTGAACTGCTTTACCCTGTCATTTTATTAAAGCAAAATTTAATGAGCAGTGATTATTTCCAACTGCCCAGTTTTAGAACCAAATAATAATATACAGTCAGGTAAAGAAAGTATTTGGATAGTGAACATTTTTGTGACTTCACCTCTGTACACGGCTGTAATAGTGTTGAAATGAAACAATCAAAAGGTACTTATGGTGTAAACCTTCAGCTTTAATTCAAACAGTTCAAGAAAATTATCGCATTAAAAGGAGAAGCTCAACTTTCTTCAACCTAGACTAATTTTTAGATGTTTTGTGGGCCATCTTTTCACTCAGGACAAAAAACAATTTAATCATGCATTGATTATTTAGACTGCAAACACTGCCACATCACACAGAAACTAACCAGCTATTTTATGTTACTGAATGGGGCAATTACAACTCTCAGTTCTGTAAGACACAGCTCTTCTTCAGCAGTCAACCTATAATGCCTCAGTGGACAGGTGCAATGGAAGAGGACGGCTAGGCTAAGGTAAGCAACTAGGTGGATAATTGGTCATTCAAGTTTATTTCCAATGTATGCATGCTTAGCTCTACAAGAAAACATGCAAATAGACATTTTTAATGACATTTCCACATGATCAGTGGTGGTTATAAGCATTTATTCTGTTTTCATTGCCCCATCCAATAACATTTATGAGCTGGTCAGCTTTTGCATGCTGCAGCAATGTTTGTGTTCTACACAAATAATTCATTCATTTTCAGCCGCTTATCTGGGTCCTGGCCGAGGTGGCAGCACAGCAAGCAGCTCATCCCACACTTCCCTATCCTCTGCCAAGTCCTATAACTCTTCCCGGGGTATCCCAAGGCGATCCCAAGACAGCTAAGAAATATAATTTCTCCAGCGTGTCCTGGGTCTTCCCTGGGGCCTCCTACCAGTTGGATGTGCCTTGAACACTTCCTTAAGCCTGGTTCACACGACAGGATTTTAAAATTATCTTTAGGTTTCCAAAACCTGAGAGACCACACACGTGAAGATAAAAAATCATGGATCTGACAGTTTTGGTCGTACAGTGTGTGGTGTTCAGCCACACGGTAAGGACAACAACACCACACACGAACAGATTTCATGCACGAACATTCACAGCTCAGACAGGAAATCTCACAAAATCTCTCGAGATTAAACATGACTTCAGAGTAAACAAAGGGAGGTACTTTGTGGACTATTTAAAACAGAGGGGAAAAAACAATACAAAAAGAAAAAGAAAAGGTGTTCTTTAAAGGAGTGGAGACAGCGCGACCACCGGACTTTCTGGTAAGTCAGAACAGCTGTTTTGATTTTATTTTCCACTCCGTGCGTCCGTCACCTCGCTTTCTGATTGGCTGCACTTCACATTCAGCAGGCTGTGTGTACATTTTGGTTGGAGAACACCAAACACACTGCGATATCGGGCCAAAAAAATCCAACATGTTGAATATCCCTGATTTGCGCTCCTGATGCCCTTCCGAGCAGATCATAGCGCGCTTAACACACCACACACGGCAGGAATATCTGATAAGATTATCTTTAGCGGCATCACGATTGTCAGGGCGTCCTTAAGATTGTCGGAAGGGGATGATCGGGTCCGATATTGGCCTAATTATCCTGCCGTGTGAACCAGGCCTTAGGGAGACAACCAGGGAGCATCCTTACCAGATGCCTGAACCACCTCAACTGGCTCCATTCAATGCAAAGATGTAGTGGCTCTACTCTGAGTCCCCTGAGTCCCTCCAGAATAATCAAGCTTCTCGCCCTGTTCAGAAGGGTAAGCCCAGATACCTGACGGAGGAATCTCACTGCTGTCTCATGTATCTCTGATCTTATTCTTTCAGTCATTACCCAAAGCTCATGACTATAGCTGAGGATAGGAGCATAAATCGACTGGTAAATTGAGAGCCTCGCCTTCTGGCTCAGCAACATTTTCACCAAGACGGATCGGTACAACGTCCGTAAAATTTCACAAGCCACTCCAATCCATCTATTGATCTCACATGTAAAATTTCTGCTACAGTTTCCCAGAAAGCACATGGGATATTCAAGCTGATATTTGATGTATTTTCTTATATTAAAAAAAAAAAAAACAAAACAAAATTTAACATTATCTGCTCAACTCAACCATGAAGCTGTACAACTGGTGATGCACGAGACAAAAGTTGCATGAGGCACAGTTTCTTCAATCACAGCCACAGATGCCTAAAACTCCTTTGGAGTTGTCATGTGCGTCTTGTTGGCTTCCTTCACTGTTCTCCTTCTTGCATAATCACTCAGTTTTTGAGACCTGCACACTCCAGACACATTACTATGCAGTACCATACTGTTTGTATGTCTTATTTATTGATGTAGGAAAATCAGGTTCAAGACATATTTATACTTAGTGACTTGGAAATGTTCATGTTCTGAAAAAAACAGGCTGTAAAAGTGATGACAAACATTAACAGCAATCCTTATATTTAGTTTATCCAAATACTTAAAAAGAAGGAACTGTGGATAAAAATGGCTCTAACTCCTAAATGGTCTTTGTAATACGTTTCTTAAATCCCTTGAATTAAATAAAGCTGAAAGTCTGCACTACAAGCACATCTTGGTTGTTTCATTTCACATCCACTGTGATGTCATATAGAGAAAAGTCACAAACATTGTGTAACTGACTGTCCACATACTTACACACCTAACTGTCTGCACATTTGATGCATCCAGAAAACCTTCAATTAGCAAAAATAAGCCAACACTGCTCATGTATATATTCAGCCGTAATCTAGAACGCCAGCAGTTTCCTGTTGCGAGTCTAAACACAAAGATGACTATGGATAGAATCGAGAGAAAAACATCGGTGTAAATCTGGCTGTAATCAGTCTAAACAAACTTCCTTTCCTCACTAAACAGAGAGAAATCAATTGGCACAGAGATGCTCAGAAAGCGAGAGCATACACCGAGCAATAAATCAGTGATGCTACTGACCGTGATTTCCTCAGTCTTTCCTTTTCAGCAGAACAATAGTGTTTTCTACAGCTGAGTGACGCAAATTGAGATTTTTAAATAGCAACATGGATGAATCCTACTGTCCAAGTTCTTTTCCTGTTGCTGAACATTAGCCAGCACCTTTGTTTAGGATGTTTTTGTTCCACAGGAGAGGAAAACCTGATAGCGGACAAAAATGTGAAATATTCTTGAATGGACATCTACGAGGAAAACTGCTTTAACAGGATAAACCGCCATAACTCTTAATATTGTCACTGTTACTAAAGTGGACCCTTCCAAATAGGGATACCTTAACAAAACTGACCAGCACAAGCCTGCCATGACCTACTACTGCATCCAGGCTCATGGAACAAATCACCTGTAGAGTGCTAGAAACGGCCGGTGAATAACTACCCACCTGCCAAAGAGCAATTACTACACCATCAGCCTAGATGGTTATCCAGTCCTTCTGTCCAAATCAAGTGGACGGAAAATCCATTTCACATAGAACACCACAAACATAGTCCTGTGTATAATTCCATGATCCAGTATCCAGCACTTCCATCTCAAAAAGAAAATAAATAAATAGAATACCATGGACAGTGATAAATCCAAAAATATATATATATATAATCAAAAACTCAAGTGGGAAAAACATTCATTAATGTTTTTTCTGCATGCCGCTAAAAACGGTTTGGGTTCCAGTGTCCATGAGGTCCTGCGAGCTTTGGGTCACGCTCACCATTTAACCACCACCATTCAAAATGCTCAGTTCTTGTGCGCCTTCTCTTCTGTCCAAACTTAACCCCCAACAGGACATCCTGAGACTTGCTGGAATACAATGTGCATACTCACTCCTGCCCCAACGTGGAAGTTACATCATCAGGGAAAAATGGTATTGTTTCAGTTGAAACACACAACACTTCAGAAACAGTCATTGGCTATGAAGTCTTACACAGAAATCAAAAATGGCAGATAATCACAAAGTACTTTAAACGTTAAGAATCAAAGTATTGAAGTAAGAAGTAACAAAAGTGTTCTTGTGTTGAAGAAGAAAAATGCAACAAAACTGCCTTAATTAGCAATCGGTGAGCATGCTCAAAAAATAATATCCCCCAGCTCTACCATACTTGTGGTAGTTATTATATATCAGTAGCAGTAAATATTTTGTGATGAAATAGCTGAATTATGAAACTGGTCGACCTCTGTACAGCTAGTTGACAAATATGATGCATTTACAAAAAAAAGTCCAATTATCTCCACTTGAAAAGGTTGGACTGAAAATAATTCCCTTTATGCACATCTTCTTGTGGTGTGCTCCCACTGTGAGGTTTCATTGAAATCCACAGCACAGATTAGGAGGAGTTGTGCTTATGAGGCCAATATCATAAAGTATGATATATCAGTTAAACACAAAATTGAAATTTTTGACCCTTGAAGATGTTGAACCTGAATTTTTTTTTCCTCCCTGCTCGGGTTTGGGCAGTTGCATGCATCAATCGTTCATTGCCGATATCTGACTGACATCATGATGTAGAACCATGGTCAAATGACCTCTTACCACACAAATCAACAAAAAGAACTAACTACATAAATTCACAAGTAAAAACTGTTCATCCTCGAGTGCTCCAAATTAGTGACCTTGTCACTGTGTGTGTAGGTCAGGAAGCAAGTCATTCTGGTCCACAAGTGGCAAAAAAATGTGTCTCAACTATGAAACTCATAACAACTACAAATAGCACAAAAACATTTTTATCAGTTTAACAATAAACTAATTTAGAGATCCACAGAATAATAAAAATCTATTGATTTTTGGAATCTGTTGTCATTAATGCTGAAGTGCTGAAATGAACATGAATATTTGAAAATGTATTTATATATTTGAAAATGTACTTCACTCGCTGTTTCTATGTGTCATCAAAATGCCAGAGGGTACACAAATAGTCAAGTTCCTACACACATGCATTCGTGCACACCCAAGTGTGTGTGGAACTAGTCCAATTATTTCACTGAAGGTACGCTGAATATTCAGTGCATCCATAAAATATTCACAGTGTTTCACTTTTTCCACACTGTTGTATGTTACAGCCTTATTCCAAAATGGATAAAATTCATTTTTTCCTCAAAATTCTAAACACAATACCCCATAATGACAATGTGCAAAAAGTTTTTTTCAAGATTTGTTCAGATTTATTTAAAAAAAAAAACAACAAGAAATCCCATGTACATAAGTATTTACAGCCTTTTCCATGAAGTTCATAATTGATCTCAGGTGCATCCTGTTTCCACTGATCATCCTTGAGATGTTTCTACAGCTTAACTGGAGTTCAACTGAGGTCAATTTAATTGACTGGACATTATCTGGAAAGGGACACACCTTTCTACATATTGAATCAACACTTAGGCGTGAATGCCAGGCATCATGTTTGGAGGAAACCAGGCACTGCTCATCACCAAGCCAATACCATCCCTACAGTGAAGCATGGTGATGGCAGCATCATGCTGTGAGGATATTTTTCAATGATAGGAACGGGGAGACTAGTCAGGATTGAAAGAAAGATGAATGCAGCAATGTACGGAGACATCCTGGATGATAACCTGCTCCAGAGCACTCTTGACCTCAGACTGGGGTGACGGTTCGTCTTTCAGTAGGGCAATGATACTAGGCTCACAGCCAAGATATAAAAGGAGTGGTTTCAGGACAACGGTCAATGTAAATGGATTGCATTTATAGAGCACTTTTCCATCTGCATCAGATGCTCAAATTGCTTTACAATAATGCCTCACATGCAGACCGATGTCAGGGTACTTCCATACAAGGTGCTCACTACACACCAGGAGCAACTAGGGTATTAAGGACCTTGCCCAAGGGCCCTTAGTGATTTTCTGGTCAGGCTGGGATTTGAACCAAGGATCCTCTAGTTTCAAGCCCAACGCTTAACCACTAGACCATCACCTCAGTGTCCCTGAGTATCCCAGCCAGAGCCCAGACCTGAATCAGATTGAACATCTCTAGAGAGATCTAAAAATGGCTGTGCACTGACACGCCCCATCCAACCTAACCTGATGGAGCCTGAGAGGTGCTACAAAAACAAATGGGCAAAACTGCCCAAACATCAGTGTGCCAAGCTTGTGGCAACATATTCAAGAAGACTTGAGGATGTAATTGCTGCCAAAGGTGCATCAACAAAGTATTGAGCAAAGGGTGTGAATACTTAAGTATATGTAATTTTTTTTTTTTTTTTTTTTTTTAATGTTGTCATTATAGGATGTTGTGAGTAGAATTTTGAGGTGAACATGAATTTACTCCATTCTGAAAAAAGCCTGTAACATAACAAAATGTTGAAAAAGTGAAGCACTGTGAATACTTTCTGGATGCACCGTAAACACATGGTTACTTTTCAGTTCCCTGTATCTCAATTCCTTATAAAATTTTATTTTTTCAAAAGTGCTACAGCTCCTCCATGCTCTCCCTCCCACCACCACCAATGCAAATGGAGTGAAGGTATACTTATGGGATTCTTGGGGAGCCGCCGAATTAAGGATTGAACCGAAGGCCAGATCATAATCTCTGGGAATGAGAGACTGAATATGATTCCTCCATCTAACTAACTCCCTCTGGACTGGCAGACAAAGAACAAAGGACACAGATTCTCACATATTTGACTACCAAATATGTTATTCCTCTGTATGAGGTTTCAAGCACATGCTGTTCAATTCTGAGTACTTGAATAACTTCACTTCTTTGACGCAATGCTACAGAAACATTCCCATGGACATTCTTTAGAGCGTTTTAAGACTTGGGAAGACAGTGTGAGAAACAGAAGAAGAGTGAAAGTCCAGGACAGAAGATTGTCTGGGGAAAAGAGGGGGATTAGATAAGCAGAGACAGAAAACAGACCACTGGAAGAGAGGAGGAGTCAGGGTATGATGTGCAGGAACATGCATGTGAGGGAGGGCATCACAGCTCACCTTTGACCCTGGCGATGACGGTTCCAGCTGTACTGAGGATGTCCACTGAGTTGAGGCTCTGGTGTTTGCTGATTATAGCCTTCAGAACGCGGAGAAGCTCCCCGAGATGCTCGTGGACCGCCTGATGGAGGCAGTCCTGGTGTTCTGGAAAAACAGAAAGTTGTTTTTACCATGAAGAGAAATTCAATTTTCTACAACTCCTGTATATATTTTTGTTATCAATTCCTGAGTTCGCTTCATCGAAGAACTATCGTTTGATACATTTAAGGACCAATCACACTCTGCACAAAGCAGCACAAAGGCTAATGCAAGTGTCACTGCTAGTTTCCACCTGGCGCAACTGTCATCTTTACACCCAGCACCTACATCCTCCAAATTACCATTTGGCTTGTGCTCATGTGGGGGTGTTGGTCACAAAAAAAAGGTCTGCTCACACACAGAGCTGGCATGCACGCAAGCAAATCCTGATCTAAAGTCCAGCACAGTGAAGTTCATCAGTCTGATGGAAGGTAAGCTGTTTCACAATGTATGTACGCTGTGCTTGCCTGTACATATCACGGTCAGTCACTGACAACAGTGCAATATTAATATGATGGCATACAATGTATCCAGAATGTATTCACAGTGCTTCACTTTCTCCACATTTTGTTATGTTACAGCCTTATTCCAATGAAATACTCCTCAGAGAATCTTTTGAAAAAAATCGATTGGCCACTTGAATTCTCAATTGGCAGCCAGGTAGGGGTCATTTGAAAAATTACACAGGGGTCAAAATTAAAAGATGCCCCAATCATATTGAAAACTATGTCACATTATTTGTCTGATCACAAAGATTCCAAAATAGTTTGGACAGTCTGTGACTGAATGCTACAGAGTTATGGGGTCAAAACAGCAAAGGTCAGTTTCAGTTTGTACAGGGATCAAAAGTTAAAACTGCTCCAATTTTGGTCAAAAGTGACGCAAATTATTGGTTAAGCTAATAGGATTAATAAAAGAAGAATTAATACATAGAATAGTTTTGACTGTGTGGGCAGCACAGTGGCTTAATGGCTAGCACTGTTGCCTCACAGCAAGAAGGTCATGGGATCGATTCCCACCTGTGGCCTTTCTGTGTGGAGTTTGCATGTTCTCCTCGTGTTTGTGTGGGTTCCCTCCAGGTGCTCCGGCTTCCTCCCACAACCAAAGATATGCAGGTTAGGTGGATTGGAAACTTTAAAAATTGCCCATTGGTGTGCGTGTGGGTGTGAATGTGGTCGTCTATATGTGACCCTGCAACAGACTGGTGTCCTGTACAGGGTGTACCCTGACTCATACCCTATGACCAGACCCCTGTGACCTTTAATAGGAGTAAGCGGTTGAGTAAGTGAGTTTTGACTGTGTTGAATGTTTGGTTTGCAAAGTAAAGGTCTATCAATGTTGGCATCCACTGGATTCTAGGACATGTGACATATGTTACCCCGTAACATGATAACTAAGCATGACACATGGTGCAAACTATTCCATTTATTAATCCTATTAACCAATAAGTTGCATCACTTTTTCCCAAAATTAGAGCAACTATAACTTTTGACTCCTGTACAAACTGAAACTGACCTTTGTCACCATTCTTGCTGTTTTTACCTCATTCAGTGAGAGACAGTCAAAACTATACCTTTTTGGAATGTTTATGATCAGACAAATAATGTGGTACAGTTTTCAATATGACTGGAGCATTTTTATAATTTGACCCCTGTGTAATTCTTCAATTGACCCCTACTTGGCTGCCTACTGAAAATTCAAGTGGTCAATCAGTTCAAAAGAGTAATGTTTAAGGAGTATGTGTGCCAATTTTGGTGCTTGTTTCCAGAAATGAACAATCGTTACAGTTATCTGGTCCAGTATTATGAAAGAGAGCGTGACTGATTGATGATCTATGATTGATGATAAGACTGTTGCTCTGGTGGTTGGTAAGGTTAGACCTTACGTGTGTGAAGCTCCTTGAGGCAACTCTGTTGTGATTTGGCGCTATATAAATGAAAATAAATTAATTGAAATTGAATGATCTGCAAGAGTAAAATAGACTTTTTGCATATTTAAAGTGAAGAAGAGTTATTAATGTGTTTTTAAAACATACACCGTGGCTTTGTGGTTTAAGCAGCAGTAGCACTGACTGGCTGCTCACTCCAGTGGCATATTTGAAATTAAGCAAGAGGGAACACGCACTGAATTATTGACTCGGGATCTGATACCAATCAATCAAGAAAATGCCTTATCAGCCCAAGTGTGATCAATTCAATGAGCTTGGGACATCCCTAATTCTAAGGTTTGTACACACATGGTTTGGGATATTTTAAAGCACTGTTTTCAGCACCATACAGACACCCGTGTGTTTTCATTTCAGCAGTTTGTGGAAAAAGAGTTGAGGCTTTGTGTTTTAATCAGACTGAGGTTGAAAAAAGTGAACTTGTCCTGCAAAGGTCTGCACATTTATAATGTGTTATAAATCTTCAGTGGGCTGAACAAGTGGATCAAGAACAGTAGCTATTTAAAAATTTCAGTCTTATTAAGACTGGGAATAACGACGTGGCATTCCAGCTTCGTTAGTTTAAATTGTGACCATGGCAGCCGCATCAGACTCCTGCCATCCGTTCACAGGTCTGTACAACCAACAAGACTAGAACGCAGAAGTGGTGCAGGGACTTCACAGACCTCAACAATCTTGCAGAAATGCAGTTCACATGAAAGCTGAGGTTATAAATAAACATGATCCTTCAGTAATTAGTGGTTAGGCAGCCACCTAACTAAAGAGAAGGCGGAATGTCAGGTATGTGGTCCTGTGTACTTCCTAACAGAGAGTCACTGTGACTTCAAAGGGGCACAAAGCCCTTTGCTATCAGGAGACCTGGGTAATGAACTCTTAGCAGGGTTTGTGAGCACGATCATGATAAGGCTGTTCAATGACAAAATGCAAATAAGCACAGAAATAAAGAAATATACTTATGAGAAAAAGCCAGAACAATAAAAGGTAATGACTAGAGTTCCCTGCCCTCTACTGTAATCACACTAAAGTACAGGTTGCCCGACAAGTTTTCAAATGTTGTCGTGTTAGTCTGGTGTACAAGTCGTTTGTTTCATAAAAGCCACAAATTCCTAATGAGAACAGACACAAAAACACACACATACAGACAGACAGAATGGATAGAGGCAGCCAAAGCCACGTTTTGTGCTGACGATCACCGCTGGATTACTACCCCTCGCATGGAAAGGGGGATCAGAAAGACTCTAGCCATCTCCTATTTTTTCCATTATTCATTAGCCCTCTTTTTCAGAGTGGAACAAAAAGTGCCGCCAGTGGGGCTGATATTTTTGGGACTCAACACCCACAATGATAATACTATGTCAAGCCTGACTCTGAAATCCAGCCAACTGACCAAGAGCTTACAATCATAATAACAACAAAAAAGCAGCAAGTGCGTGTCTTGGCACATTGGCCATAATTCATAAAAACTGTCAAAAAAACAAAACAAAAATCAATTAATCATCAACCTACAGTATTAAAGAAACTTTTATTCTTTGTGCATAGTGCGATTATTTTTATGCAACACTGTCCAATGAATGAGTCATGTCTGAATGTGCAGTCAAACAGTCTGTAACCCAACACACAGCATAAACCCAAAGAACTGACCAAAGTGTTAGAACTCAAGATCAATAGGTAAAATGAGTGTTGGACATGAAAGTCAATAAACTTCAAAACACATGAAAGGATAAGAACTAAACTCAGCACTGTAAGTCCAAAAGCATTAAAGGCAATGTTACGTAAGACAAACCCAAACAGACTGTTCCAGAACCACATGAACTACTCCATGCCAACGTGCCCTCCTGCCTCGATTTTGCCAAAAGCTTCTCCACAGGATCTGGAGAGTTCTTTCCTCCTCCATAGCAACCATCTTAATCCATCTTCATCAGATGCCATGCACAGCTTCTTCCAGTGCCAAGGACCTGGTGCCTTTTGATGACGACAACCTCTTGTTCTTTTGTTGCAACTGTCCAGTTCTCAACAAGGCAGGAACCCAGAACCAGTGGTGTGCATCTGGCACCAACACCCATCACAATGGGGCTCAATACTTCCAGACAACCAATGCATATGGATATACAAATAAGATAACTGTAGTAGTTGGCCTAAGAAAGCAGTTTTCTCAAGGTATGATATAAACTCATGGATTCAGTTTCTCTGACTCTTTCTGAAAACCAACCTCAATCATTTAAATGGCCATAAGAAAAAAAAAGTGACACAAAATGAAGGGGAATTCCACATTGATTAAAAAAAAAAAAACTTTCCAACACATTCCTACAAAGCACGTTTTGGCTCAAAAACCAGTTCTGTATGCTACGTTATGTACATGTGCACACAGCTGAGCCTGTTTGTGGATGGATCTGTGTGGGATTCATCACATTTTAAAACCAGTTATCCTGGAAAGTGAGTAGATTTTATAGCCTATCAGCATCAACTGTCGTATGGCTGGGGGGGCCTGGCTGCCTTTTTGTTTCTGTCTTTTGGTTTTCCTTCCAGGTGGCTTGCATTTGGGACTGAGTGGCTGTGTAGCTGAGGTTATCAGGACCTCACCCTGATCACCTGCGGCTCGTCAGGACTCACAGCTGTGGTGCATCTATATGGATTGGAACATGGTGGCATTTAAGACTGGAGTATACAGTGTGTATTTGCCAGAGACTCGACCTTGTGACCAGACGGGTGAGATCGTCGTCTCGGGAGCCATCTCATCATCAGTGGATGCAGAGAACGTCCAGGGTTTGATGCACGGTCTGTGAAAGAGGAGGGGGTGAGGTCTCACGCTCGTCAGCACACTTCCTGAGGTACGTTAGATTTTGTGACTAACGTTTATACAGTCAGTAAATGTGGTGTCCCTCACACCTTATTATATTGAGCTGTACGTTAGTCATGTATCGGCTTCCACTGCAGTGGAGTTTTGTGAACTGGATGTTCCATGCCTGCAGGTTGGGAAGCTGATTAGTAATTAAGCCAGGAAGTGTTTGCTGTTTATGTACACCTTTGAGTGGTCTCTCTGTGTGTAGAGTGTGGACTCACATAATGGTTCCTTCTTTCACAGACTCGGTTTGTTGCGGCCACCTGGGGGGTGTCTGCGGGGTCCTTGGGTCCGAACGGCTTCTGGCTCCGGACCGTTAGCGCTGCTGGGAGCGCACCGTATCACCACCACGCCAGACCGCACACTCTTTTGTTGTTTTGTATCACATCACTGTTATGTATTAAATTCAGTTAGCCTTTGTACCGTGCTCTGCTTATTTCATACTGGGTCCTTCAAACGCTGGTCGGTTCTCCGAGCTGCGTCCGACACATAACATCAACACTGTTCATCCTACAATCTTCATATCACTCAGGCACTATAGCTGTTACCTCAGACATAACATTGCCAGCTAATTTTTTTTAGCCACACATTAAAACAACCATGAAAAAGTGGACAGGTTGCGAAATAAATCAGCGCCATCTTGCTACTCCCCAAATCTGCAACAGAATCGCAACTATTTATATGACATTTTTTTAAATGATGGAAAAATTTATGCCGGTGTCATAGACTGAATGGTCCCCCCTAAAAATCAGTCCACCCTGCCTTCGCTGTACATGCTTCATTAGCCGCGGTTAACCTCTTATCACCTCTTCTCACCTCGTTTCTGCTTAAAGCTGCACTCCAGCCATCATCTATCTCAGCGACAGATATCTGATGTTTTTGTACAACCAATATTTCCACATAAATTCAGCAATATTTCATCATAAAAGACAGAGGAAGCGATCAGAGCGCTGCAGCTACATGAGTAGCTATCTGATGCGTTCACTGCGCATCGGTTATTTCAAAGCGTCACCAAGTATGACCTCATTTCTGTTTAAAACAGCCTTGTTTCTGCTTAGAACTGACTTTAGAATGATTTAAGAGATTTTACCTTGTCATCTGATGTTTAATAATCACATTAATCCATTTGATCACTTTGGGTGAAGAGAGTCCGTCTCAGATGAGCTGCTGTGGTCTGAAATGACGCATGCACAGTGGAGGCAGGGCAGACCGTTCAGTCTGCGACACCGGTATTATCGTGCATGGGCTGATATGGCACAGCTCCAGCAGGTAACAAGAGACGAGAGCAGCAGGTAAATCAGTACAGCTCCCTGCAGTGAATGCAGGCAGAGCAGCGGAGTTTCTACGTTCCATGGATTGCTGTGCTTGAATTTATCCATACAGTCCATGGCTGAGATCGATGTTGATAAATTCCTCAAGCTTTGGCTCCATCATCCCACTCCTGACACACGCACACACACTTTTGTTATACCGTATTTTCCGGAGTAGGCCTATCACTCACAATGACGTGTAAGTTGTACATTTTTTCTGTAATTATCAGCTCTTTAAGTTGGGATTTTTATGCATTGTTGTGTCGTACTTTTTATTACTGGCATTTATTCTTTTATTCATAATTCATTTTGTTTAGTGTCTTGATTCATGAGAAAGTCCTATATACAGTGGACTCTCGTTTATCGCAGGAGTTACATTATATAAATAGCCCGCAATAGGCGAAATCCGCAAAGTAGTCACCGTTATTTTTTAGAATTATTATAGATGTTTTAAGGCTGTAAAACCCCTCACTACACACTTTATACACTTTTCTCAAACAGGCATTAATATTTTCTCACTTTTCTCTCATGTGTAAACACTCTCAAAGTTCAAACCTTAGTAGAAAAATAAGACCAACCTGTTTTCAGGCCCAAACATTTGTTTGAGAAATAAAAATAGAACATTTTCCTATAAATAATTATGATGGCTTTTAGAACTAATGAATTTAATTTTAACGATCAACCGACAAGGTTGGACACATAAGAAATTATTAATAGTGACTGACCAGTATTTCACAGTTCCTCTGACCGCATGTCTTCGTCCTGGCGCCGCGCCGCTGTCACGCCTTTTTCCACTGAGTCACACCTCGCTGCAAGTGTCTTTTTCCGAGTGAAGAACACAGTTATGGGTAGTTGTTGGCGCTCTTTTTTCTTCTGGGCGAGAAGATTATAAACAGACACGCAGAACACAATGCACGTGCTCTGCCTTCGCGGTGCCGCGACCAGCCTGCTTGATGAGGACGCAGAACACAATGCGCTGTAAAAAAAAAAAAAAAGCATGCAAAATTGGACTAAAAAAATCCGCGAAACTGCGAGGCTGCGAAAGGTGAACCGCGTTATAGCGAGGGACCACTGTAAATAGCTACTAGATTTATTATTATTAATAACCAATGTGTGATTTTTCAGTATATAAGTCACACCGTAGTATAAGTTTTAGGACGTCCCACACTAGTACAAAAAAAAAAAAAAAAAAAAAAAAAAAAAAAAAAACACGACCCATACTTAAGAAAACACAGTAAACTATAAACTTTTTTCTTTAGTGATTTGGACAGCTTGAAATCCATGTTAGCTCAGTTCATTATCTTTGGTTTTTCAGACTTATTAGCTGTCTCGGGGGATGTTACCAGATAAAGACAAGTAACACCCATATCTCCATCATGATATGATAAGGGACAAAGTTTGCAACAAGTCACATCATCCCTGAAGCCTTTAACTAGTGCTGGTCAGGTTCGAGCCCATTTATGACCATTATATCCTTGACTGATAAAATCCACATAATGGCCTAAATCTTCTCTGTGTACACTGTAAAGACTCTTCATGGACAGAGTAACTGAATCTCAAGTCCTGCTGCATCAAACTTGGACGAGCTTGGGGTATATTAAGTGTTCGCCTAAACCCTGAATGCCGACGAGACAGAGGCTCTTCTTTTGGAAAGCTCCATCAGCTTCAATCTTCAATGGCTGTTTGAGGCCCATTGGACAATTCTAAATGGAGGATAATTAGCAACACATTATGGAGCATCCCCCAGCCCAGCAGGACACGGGATAATGTACAGAGACGGACGATTTAGCCCATCAACTGCTATTCTGGGAAAGACACAAAAGGGAGAAGACTTGTTCCCAGTGGGAAAAGCCTGGCAAAAGAACATCTCACTGCTACTTTTTGTTTAGAACATTCACTTATCGATGAATGGAACAGACAATGTGAAAAATCCTGCAGTCATAAACTGCGTTTAATTCACTGCTATGAATTGTTGGCAATCTGTTAGAAAAAAAACAGCTGGGAAAAGCATTTTGTTTTCTATGAGGACTGAGTTTTAAATAAGGACTTGTTTGATTGCAGAAAAGTCAACTATTGTCCCCGGGGGCCACGAGCAAACAGAGAAGATGGTCACTTCATGGGCCTGTCACATGAAGCCTTTATGGAACAATAAATCACATTGGCAAGTCTTTCACTTTTCACAGGAGATAAAGCTTGGAGTGTGTGTGTGTGCCTGTGTGTGTGCGAATGTCTTTGTGTGTTATGTTCGGGTTAGTTAGGTTGGAAAGATTGATAGAAGAGGGGCTTTGGTGGGTATGAGAGTTTAAAAAAAAAAATAGGGGAGGGGGGGGATGGGTGGTTGCGTGTTGTTTGGGATTTGTCCCAAATTCACCCCTGCACCCCACATCCCGGCTTCAGCGGGGGTTATGAGAGAGACATTCCAGGCCATAATAAGCCCGGGTGAAAGAAGGCTGCAGGGGGATCAGACTGATCCTGATGAGAAGGAGGCCACGGATCAGGAGCTGGTCACAGGCTGCCAGCAGCACATTGCCAGGTTTTTACTTCATTAGCGTCATGGAAACCCGGCATTCCAGTCTCTTGTTTAGGAGCAGGGATGGGAGCTACAGGAGCAAGGGGAGTAGGAGGATCCACAACAAAAACATTGCTGGATCATTGAACGTCGAGATGGCATCTCTATAAAAATAAACTTACACCCTCAACTGAATAGGTTCAAATATCTCATGAACTTTCAAACACATACCCATAAAATTATAATGTATTTAGGAGGAAAGTGGTGAGACGAATAAAACATGTAGTATAAGACGACACGATGCACAGTCACGTACGGAGATATCCTGATGCTAAAGGAACCCTGGCCGTCAACACACCTAGCTTGCCACAGCCATAATCAAGACAGTTTACCCATCAACGCAAACATTTTAGCAATCAATATCAAAATGAACAATGGGGAAGGAGTGAGTCAATTAAGGACATACAAACAAGGACACAGACAAAGGTACAGACGTTTCACAGAATACCAAAGGACGAAGCGAGAAGAAAGCAGTGGTTAAGTGCCAGCAACAGGAGAGACCTACTGTAAGTCAAAACGCTGGGAACCAGGTGACGAATGACGAAGGTGTTTGTAGTGAACACTTCATCGAAAGAATGTTTTCTATCACAAATGTTGTCCTTTCATGAAACTTTTCATTTGTACCGAATAAGGCACACCATTCATCAACATGTCCACTTTCAGCATGCAGGCATGCTCCAATGAAGAAAATAAAACAAAAAATACATATCGGCATAACTATAGGAAGTGTTTGTAATTTTCTCATTGACTGAACTGAATAAAGCTTAATTTATGACCAAATATGTGTAGATTTGTTAGAATTCAAAACTCACTCAATTTGTCAATTCACAGCTCGATTTCTCTGTTGGCATGCTGTATGGATCAGGACGACTTCTCAATCCTTTACTACACCACAGCTTGATGAGGTATCTTTGCCGAGATTCCATGTCTACCGTCTTCACACATTTTGAAACACTGGGCATAATTTTGTCGGTTATAAGAACTGTTGTTACACTTCTTTGGCTAACAACAATGGTGCACCTGGCTGCAATGTCGATGGTCAGAATCGTGTGCACGCACAAGAATGACATCACTTTGAAGATCCCTGCATTTTCCTACATTACAACACATTCTCTCAAGTCTAGAACAGGGATTCCCAAAGTGTGGGCTGTGGCAATACTGCAGGTGGGCTTTGAAATTACAATAAAAAGGTCTGATTTTTAATACTGTAATAAAGTTAAAAATAAACTAAAAATGTTTGATTGTTTTTAAAATAAACTCAGAAGTAATAAATAAAGCCATGAGATTTAAATTAGACATCGTCAGTGTTCATTTGTCTAACCAACTTCTCTCTCTCACACACACACACACACACACACACACACACACACACACACACACACACACACACACACACACACACACACACACACACACACACACACACACACACAAACTGTGATGAAAGATTTCAGATTTCAATGTTTGAGAATATCTGCCCTAGACCACTGGTCCCCAACTCTACTGGGGCACCTTGCATGGCAGCATGCTGACATTGGTGAGTGTGCCATTGTTTTTTTGTGTTATTTTTTTTAAAACCTTGAGCATCTACTGTATATCAGCATAAAAGCATGTATAAAAGCATGTGGTCCATTGGTCTCTGATCACACTATACCAAACAAACAAACCACTACTATGGTAAAGCAGGGGTTTTAGCTATGTGGAAGCTCACCGACTAAACCATGAACCATAAATCATGGTTTAGTTATGAATGATTATGTCAGGTTAGCGACGGAGTGGCTGTCACCAGCACCATGTAAATCAGAGCCCGGTGCTCATTCTCACTGTCCTTCTCCCTCGCTCATGAGTGCACACACATCACAAATAGCATCAGACAGTATTTGTCCCTCACCGTGTGAAACAGTCACACTCCGACTGCTATGTCCCTTTAACTATGTGTGTAGACTTTCAAGGCTGCACACTTGAATCTATGACACTTCCCACAACAGACATACTCGCATTTGCACCTCACAGTTTAGCAATTAATCATTCCAATGAACCCGTAGGTACCACTCCCACTGCCAAACCCTGGTAGCACACTTCCTGTCTGTTAAATACCCTGGTAATGAGTGTGCCGTTTCAGTCACATGACCAAAACCAAAGAAAAAAATAGTCCTCCCCATTTTATTATTTATTTTTCAATTTCAATTTATTTCCTTTATATAGCGCCAAATCACAACAGAGTTGCCTCAAAGCGCTTCACACAGGTAAGGTCTAACCTTACCAACCCCCAGAGCAACAGTGGTAAGGAAAAAGTCCCTCTGAGGAAGAAACCTCAAGCAGACCAGACTCAAAGGGGTGACCCTCTGCTTGGGCCATGCTACAACATAGATTACAGAAATAATACTGTATAATTTGCCAGGATTAATCAACAAGAAAAACAGAAGAAATACTAAGGTGATCGCCGGCCACTAGCCCTAAGCTTCACTAAAAGACCCAGAATTTAGGTGAAGTTGAGGCCGCGGTCCGCTCCTATTACTAATAACATGAATTAAAAGAGTAAAAAGCGTAAAACAAAACTATACCAGTATGCTAGCCATATGAAAGGGAAAAGAAGTGCATCTTAAGTCTGGACTTGAAAGTCTCCACAGAATCTGATTGTTTTATTGATGCAGGGAGATCATTCCACAGAACAGGGGCACGATAAGAGAAAGCTCTGTGACCCGCAGACTTCTTATTCACCATAGGTACACAAAGTAGTCCTGCACCCTGAGAACGTAAAGCCCGAGCCGGTACATAAGGTTTAATTAGGTCAGCTAGGTAGGGAGGTGCCAGTCCATGAATGATTTTATAGGTGAGTAGCAGAACCTTAAAAGCTGATCTCACTGGGACAGGAAGCCAGTGAAGAGACGCCAAAATGGGTGTAATGTGGTCGAACTTTCTGCTGTGGTCGAACTTTCTGCTTCGTGTCAAAAATCTGGCTGCAGCATTTTGTAGTCCAATCTAGAAGAGATGAACGCATGGATCAGGGTCTCAGCATCAGCCATAGAAAGAATGGGACGAATCTTCGCTATATTTCACAGGTGGAAGAAAGCAGTCCTAGTAATATTTCTAATATGGAGGCCAAAGGACAACAAAGGATCAAAAATTATCCTAAGGTTCCTCACTTTGTCAGTGTGATGTATGACACACGGGCCTAGGCTGAGTGTTAATTGGTCAAATTGATGCCGATGTCTCACTGGACCAAGAACCATCATTTCAGTCTTTTCAAAGTTTAAAAGTAGGAAGTTTCTAGACATCCAACTTCTCACTGCTGCAAGGCAATCTTCTAAGGATTTTATGTGAACGAGATTACCAGCAGTTATCGGCATATATAACTGAGTATCATCTGCACAGCAGTGAAAGGTAATCCCAAAACGCCGCAATATGTGCCCAAGGGGTGCTATATAAAGGGAGAAAAGCAGGGGGCCTAAGACAGACCCCTGAGGAACCCCAAATTTCATGTCACTAAGGTTAGAGTTAGTGTTACTGTACAAAACACAGTGAGAACGACTGGTCAAGTATGACGTCAGCCATGCAAGGGCACTCACAGTAATCCCAAAAAGATTCTCCAGCCTATCAAGTAGAATATGATGATCCACTGTATCAAATGCAGCACTGAGATCTAACAGCAGCAGAACCGTAGTGGTGTCGAAGTCCATTGTATGCAGAAGATCATTCGCCACTTTAGTGAGAGCCGTCTCAGTGGAATGATATTTTCTAAAAGCAGACTGCAGTGGCTCAAAGAGATTATTCTCAGTAAGATAGTATACGAGCTGTCGTGACACCACTTTTTCCACAATTTCAGAGCAAAATGATAGATTTGATATCGGCCGATAGTTTTTCAATACACTAGGGTCAAGATTGGGTTAATTAAGTAATGGTTTAATCACTGCAGATTTGAAACATTTAGGAACAGATCCAGAAGTAAAAGAAAGATTAATAATTTCCAGCACAATCGGCCCAAGAGTGGGCCACAGGTCCTTAAACAGTTTTGTTGGTATAGGATCAAATAAACAGGTTGTGCTTTTTGTTGACGTTACGAGTTTCGTCAGCATGTCTAGAGAGATACTATCAAATTCTGTAAATCTAGGTAACACCTCAGTAGTGGCGCCCACCTCAATAGCAGGGTGTAGTGGCTGGGTTAAGGCATGCTGGGATATGTTCAACCTAATGTTATCTATTTTCTTCTCAAAGTAATCTAGGAAATCTTGTGCTGTAAAAGGAGAGCCAGCTACAGGTGGTTGTCCATGAATAAGTGTTGCCACAAGAACTTTGAGTTATGCTTGTTTTTGTTGATCAAATCAGAGTAGTAGGTCCGCTTTGTAGCCAATAATGCATGCTTATAGTCTAAGATAGCATCACGCCACGAAAGGTGGAATACTTCTAATTTTGAATGACGCCATTTCCGTTCTAGACTTCTTGCTTTATGCTTGAGGTCACGCAGGCAATCACTGAACCAAGGTGACTGTGTTTTGGGGGAGCGCGGTTTTAACACAGGTAGCGCAATCATGTCGAGTGTAGTGTGGAGCACTGAGTTTAAACTATCCACATGTCTGTCTACTGACTGGGTATTTGTCAAAAGTGAGGCTAAGACATCAGGCAGTCTAGCTTCTAGTTCAGTCTTAGTTGAGGAGTTGATGCATCGCTGCAGTGATAAATAAGGTTGTTGTTCCACTAAACACGGCAGCGAAACTGTAAACTTAATAAGTGAGTGATCAGAGACCACTGATGTAAGAGGCATGATGTCAATATTCGTGACAGCAATACCACGTGCAAGAACCAGATCCAGGGTATTTCCACTAATATGCGTCGAATCCCAAATGTATTGCCGAAATCCTAATGCATCCATAATTTCCATAAATGATTTGCAGAGGGGATCAGAAGGCTTATTTATATGAACGTTAAAGTCACCAATGATCAGAATGTTATCTGCACTAGTTCACAATTTAGCGATGAACGCACCAAATTCTTCTAAGAATTCAGAATATGGGCCAGGAGGCCCATATACAGTGACAAAGTAATACGGCTGATTTTTATTCTTCTGACCTTGGCAATGCGTAATATTCTGAGTGGAGCGGAGAATCAGATGCTCAAACGAGTCATATTTGTGACCCCCAACAGCTAATAAGCTAAACCTAGATTTATAAATAAGAGCAACACCCTGCCTTGCTTCGCATCACGAGGGACGTGACGAAATGTATATGCTGGTGGGCAGGCTTCATTTAAGGGGAGGACAGCTGTAGGTTTAAGCCAGGTTTCACATAACCCAATCATATCTAAGTGATGATCAATAATTAAATCATTAATCAACAATGATTTTGAGGACAGTGATCTTATGTTAACGAGACCCAGTCTAAGGACCTCAGTGGGGTTGACAGTTGAACTGTTTGGGTTTAGGGGTGGTTCCAGAGTAGCATATATAAGATGCCTAGAAGTAGGTTTAGGTTTGAGACATTCCACGCGCGTTGTAGGTAGCAGACACGAAATCTTTGCTATTACTGGAACAACCACTGGGCCATCCTCAATTTCAACATGATCCAATATAGTAATGGGTATTAAGTTTGCAAAGCATATCCCTCTATGATTTTTATGGACACGTCTACGGGAGCAGGCCACAGTCTCAACTCAATTTCCCTCCGTGGCAGATAAAGTGCACTATCACCATAATGGATTTTCTGCACTAATTTCCCTGCTAAGCTAATGGATTACACATCCACATTTGTCATAAGCCTTGCAGGGTCTCTAATCACCTGCTCCATGGCCTGCTGTAGATTCCTAATGTTACCCTCCCTGTAGAGCTCTATCTATGTTCGCAGCCAAGATGGCGGCACCTTCCCCAGTAGGGTGGAGGCCGTCCGGCATCAGCAGGCCACGGCGGCCCCAGAACGAAGGCCAGTTATCAATAAAGCTAAAGCCTTGCTGTTGACAAAACTGCGCCAGCCACCTATTTAATGATGTCAGCCTGCTAAACGCCTCATCAGCACCCTGGGAGGGGAGAGGACCAGAGACTATTAATCGATGCCGACACATCTTTCTGGCAAGGTCACAAGTCCTCTCTATGTCCATTTTTGTGACCTCTGAGTGCTTCATCCTGATATCATTGGTGCCGAAGTGAATAACTATGTGACTATATCTCATGTCACGTTCCTTCGTCTGTCTTCCCTTCTGCAGCGTCAGCACCCTAAGATGGGTTGCAATGTCAGGAGCTCTGGCCCCAGCAATACATTTAACGTCAGCCAGCGTCTGTAACCTGACTTTGCAGGTGATAGAATCCCCTATCACTAAAGTCCGCTGTTTCGGCCTGGAGATAGGAGTGGAAGTCACTTGTGGGCTCGGAGAATTCACATCAGGTAAATCCAAGGGGGAGAACCGATTCACAGTTCGCAGTGGCGAGTGTGATCGGGGTGCCACAACCGGGCACCAAGCCCTACAGGGCTTCCTCTGCCTCGCCATAGTCCGAAAACCGTCCTCCACAGCTGGCGTTTCCAGGCTGATGCTAATGGGCCCGCTAGCCGGCCCAGCACTAACCTCATCTGGAGTGCCCGTAACATCTAACTCCACTGCGCTAAGAAGCTGCTCTAACTTACGGACATGGCTCTTTAAGAGAGCCACCCTATCTTCCAACATCACGTAGGATTTATGGAGGGTGTAAAGTAGGTAAAGTAGTGTACTTTGTGCACTAGGAAATTCAAGAGTCTAGCCAAGCAAGCACAAGCTAACCAATAATGGATAAGCTAACTACTCCTAAGGCTCACACAGATGCAAATAAATGAATTAAAGTTCACAGCAGTTACACTGAAAGAGTAGCAGAAGTATTAGAAATGTAGGAACAGTAAATATATATATATACCACTCCTAAGATTAATACAAGAGTAAAGTACTAAGCTAAAGTTCACAACAGTTACAGTAACAGTTAACTAACAGAAGTATATAAATAAACGAAATGAAAAAATGTAAACGAGGGTCCGGAGTCGCTAACGCAAGCTAACCACTAGCGAAAATGCTAGCCGCTCCTAAGATTTACACAGGAGTAAAATAATTACTTAAAATTCACAGTTCAACTGAAAAACTAACAGAAGTATTAACCAGGTAAAAAGAACCAGCTGTAAAAAGAACCAGCTATAAAAATAATGACGGGTGGGAAGGGAGGAGTCGACCTAGCTAGCGAAAGCTAACTGCTAGCGAATGCTAACTGCTAGTAAATGCTAACTGCTAGCGAATTACAACAGGACTATAGTTAAATAATGTTCAGAGTAGATACAATTAATAACCAGAAGAGTGCTAAACAGAAATAAAAGAAACATATACAACAGTGTGAAGTTCAGAATAGTGTCACAACAACAAACAATCCGTCAGAAACAAGTTGCCAGATCTGTGTTTATTTATTTATTGCTTTATATGTTTCTTATTAAAAGTGAATATGCATTGTCAAATGGCTTGTTGTTTGCCTTGTGGCCGTGCCCATTTGTTTGGGGTCAGCACAGCGGATCAAGCATAGATCCACACTGGGATTTGGCACAGGTTTTCCACCTGAACTGTCAAAAAGGTTGTAATGTAAGAAATTAATAGAATCAGAATTTTATGTTTATGATTCTGAAGTGCAGTTTACATTTTGTTCATTTTTATTTATTTTTTGACTGTTTACGTGTTGGTGTTTGTTTGTTTTTTTATATTGTTGCACCCATTCCTGCAGGAAATAATCCCTCAATGTGTTTTTCCAACACGTTGCCAGAATAAATAAATATAAAATAGTGTTTTCAGGTTGATAGAACCATTTTCTGAGACTAAATGAGCCTTTACTGGAGGCATTTAAGTGAGGATGTCCTACTAACAGATGATGCGGCCAGCGTACAGCCTCTCGTACCAGGCAGAGAGAGGCGACAGACTATGTGACATTCTCCAGCCTCTAATGATTAGCTTTGTATCAAAGATCATCTACAGATCAGATCCATTTTACAGATAAGAATTTGTATTTCCAGCAAGTGGTTAAATAAAGTCTCTGCAATATTCTATAAATGGAAGCAACACTTGGATGCACCAGTGTATCGACCCCATCGACCCCAGAAGTTTAAAATGTCAACTCAAAAATTAAACAAGCAATTACTATTGAGGTATTGACATATTATTTCTAATTTAGCATAATGGGCAGAGTAATCATGCAGCTGTGATTTTCCCAAGCTGGTGTTGTTTGTCCCGCGCCATGAGCGGCTGCGTCCCGACGCGCGAATCCGTCCGCACATCTTTCATTACAAAATCTCCTTTAACAGTGGAATGTGCCGATAAAGTGCTGATCCTGACCTCTTCTCAAACTTCTCTGCTAGTCACACGACGTCCTGCATCAACAGAACGTTAAATTTGGAAGTGATCTGCTCGTTCCAGCTTGTCATGGAAAGCCGCGCGGAGGCTTCGTGCATTACGACCGATTCGCTGATGAAGCGAGACAAAGGAACACCTCCGTTTCGGAGTGTTAGAGGACAAGTTGGGACATGTCTATCTCGGCTTTCAGTGCTTACCAGTCGAGTGAGTATAAAAGAACTTGTGGAGAGCTGGAATCTCTTGTTAAAAGTGAAATCTGCCGGAAAATGGCTGATGTCCAGGTCTTGTGATAACCAGAGAAAGAGCACACGATGGTCTCGTATCCACAGAGCCATCAGCTTAGAAATGATCCAGTGGTTTGTGCCGCATCGTCGCAGCCCGCAGCGCGGCGCACCGACCGTGCTTAAAGGGGTCCTTAAAGCTGTAGTTAAAGTCCTTATTCTCTGTGAAGCCCGTAAAATTTTCACTGAAAGCCAGATAAATTTTTCAAATGGTTTGTAGGTGCCAGTCTCTAACAGCTTCTGAAAAAATTCTGATGGAAAAAAAGTCCTTTTCATTCCGCCATTTCCAGACAATAAAAATCCGACGAGGGGGCGGGACCACTCCTTCCACAAGGCCTGCTCACAGGCGAATGACGTCACCGACAGGCGTGGAAAAACTCACACATGCGCACGAGGGTTCACGCATGTCTGACGTAAAAACATATAAATGAAATCCATATAGTTTTTGAAAAAAATAAAAAGGTACGATACTGTATGGACAGACCTCGTATGTATATGTATGTGTGTGTGTGTGTGTGTATACACAATAAAAATCATGTCCAATCAACTGAATTTACCCCAGGTGTACTCCAATTAAGGATGATCAGTGGAAACAGGATGCACCCAAGCTCAATTTTGAGCTTCATGACAAAGGCTGTGAATAAATATGTACGTGATTTCTTTGTTTTTTTTTTTTTGTTTTTTTTTACTTTTATAAATTTGCAAAAATCTCAAAAAAACATCTTCACATTGTCACTTAAGGATGTGACCGATATGATCCAGTATCGGGATTGGCTTCCGATACAGACATAATTCAAGTATCAAAAAATAGTGAACCAACTTGCGATGTTTTCAGATACCGGTGAGGAGCCACTGTGAAACCTCTCCACTGCTGCTGCTTGCTCTCCGCTTTGTTTTCTGTCGAGCATGAGGAGGAAGGGGGGAGCTGTTTGAGAGAGCTCTCTTCTGCGTTCAAAGTGTTCAAAGCCATAGGCAGCGGCAAATTTCCGCTCGGTTCTCTGGTTCATATTGTCTGTTTGCTGAGCATGGATTTTTCAGAAAAATGAACTGAATTGTTGTTGAAAATGTGTGCTGAAAAGTTAGCCTTTTCAGCGTCCCAAGGCTGTGAAATGCTATGAAAAGCCAGCTCAGAGCACAGCTGAAGAGGACAGCCAAACAGAGATTCTGCCCGCTGAAAGGAAAAAAAAATTATCATTAAAATCCTTCAGTATTAATCCAGAGTTCATCGTGTGAGCATCGCTGATGATACATTTAGAAATTTATGGTTTATGTTACAGGTGAAAGCCTTCGTGATTCAAAAATGTTCAAAGTATGTTCAGCAGGAAAACAGCAAGAGAGAAAGAGCAAATCAGAGAGAAAGAGAACGGGCAAGAGAAAGAGAATGGGCAAGATAGGGGGGGGGACTTAATTTTTACTCATAACACTGGCTTTGACAATGTAAACATATGTTTTCCATGTCAATAAAGCTCCACTGAAATTGAACATTGAGAAGGAGAGAGAGGGAGAGAGACAGAGAGAGCAAGAGGGAGAGATAGAGAGACAGACATCAAATCTAGGCTTTCATCTTAGACATACCTTCTGGCAAATTGCAGTTGAACTTTCAGGTCTTCTTTTTAAGAAAATCCTCATATAGAATCAACAATAATGATCATAATAATATTAAAGCAAACAGAGCCCTGGTATCGGAACAGTATTGGCATTGGAAGATATCCAAATTCAGATATCGGGATCGTATCGAAAGTGAAAAACTGCAGATCGGTGCATCCCCACTGTCACGATGGGACACTGTGTGTACAATTTTGAGGAAAAAATTAATTTCATCCCTTTTAGAATAAGGCTGTAACATAACAAAAATGTGGAAAAAGTGAATCACTGTGAATACTTTCCGGATACACTGCAGCTGCATGATTCCAGACAGGTGCACTGTTTTTCTGAGCTGATTTTTTTTTTTTTTTTTTTTTGCTTTCCTGAGCTCTGCCAGAAAACAAGAAACTAAGATGTGTGCTACCTCGGAGTCATTTCATTTGTGCACTCTCTGACTGACACTCCTTAAAGTACATACTCACCAGAGCTTTATTCTCTATTTGAACTCCAGGGAAATCCCCAGTTCGAACAAATTAAAATATGCTTACATGATAGCAGGGACAATGGAATCAGTTTGAGTGTGTGTGTGTGGGGGGGGGGGGGGGGGGGGGTAACATGCCCAGCTCTTGCACCATTCGGAAGATTCAGACGGCTTTCGGTGGCTTTTCAGTCGTGTGACTATCCGAGAAATTGTGGACAAGCTGTACATGCCACAACATGTCCTGTGAGGCTTCATCACGGCGTTGCTTTTTGTTCCGCACCATGAGCGGCTCCATTCCAACGCGTGAATTCCTCCGCACGTCTTTTCATGACAAAAACTCCTGTAACAGTGGAATGTGCCAAAAAAGTGGTATGTCCACCTCTTCTGCCATTTCTGTAGTAGTCAGACGACGTCCCGGATCAACACAGCGTTCAGTTTGGAAATGATCTGGTTGATCGCCGCTCGGAGCGCGGCGCGCCCTCCGCCATTGTGCGCCATCTTTAAACAGGTTGTAACACTCCTTAATCTGTGTGATCCCCATAGAATCGTCCCGTCTGAATCTTCCGAATGGTTTCCACCTGGCTGTCTCTCACAGTTTCTGGAAAAATTTGATGCAGCAAAGCTCCAAATCGTTCAGACATTTTCCTCACAATAAAAATCCGACGAGGGGGGTGGACCACTGCTCACTTAAAGCGTGCTCACAGGCGAATGACGCAACCGACAGGCGTGAAAAAAAAATCACGCATGCGCACTAAGGTTCAAACTTGGCTGATGCAAGCGCACATGATTCAAATCCATATAGTTTTTGCAAAAAATAAAAAGGTCGGATAGTTTTCTAACAGACCTCGTATGTCACAAAACTGTCCTAAAAACTCAGTATCGGCCGTCCTCTCTTCCCCCGCTGTCCATGTGCATTTGTTTTCCATGGAGCCAGTGAACACAATCCATGGAACCATGGCTACCAAGGTGGGTAATGACAGACAGTATCCAGGGGTCAAAATACATTTTTTAATCTACTTGGACTGGTGCTAGTAACAAAAAAATTACTTGCACCAAAAAAAAAAAAAAAAACTTACTTGCACAATCAAAAGTCAGTCTTATATCAACCTTAAAACTCCTCCTCTTATGTGTTAAATTCTCTGGGGAGAATTTGCCACCGCTGCTGCTGCTGCTCTCCCCTCAGTTTTTTTTGTTCACGTGCGCGCGCGAACGAATCGTCCGTGAAGATTATTTTATTTATAACTACACAGATGTATAATAAAACAAATGGTGACTGGTTTATAACACAACTATGACAGCGTTTCAGAGGAGAGAAAATGAGGAACTACAGAGCCCTGGAAGTGTCATCGCAAAATGTTTTGCATGTGGCGAGAATGTGGGCAAATTTTATTATGTTGTGCGCTTGTTTTAAGCAACGTTTGAGTAAAACAAGGGCATGATCTACTTAAACATGGCCACAATTTGTAAAACGTGCACTCAATATTGTCTTGACACATAAATGTTGACTATTAGTGAACAAACCAGCAGACAGTGTAATACATTTCCTCATTAGAAATGGATCTGGTCAGGGTGTATCATCATGGTTTGGGCGCACAAGGACATACAGAGAACTCTAGCTACCCAGCATGGCATCATCTGGAGTTTAAGCACATTAAAAAGGATGCTGAGGGTGAAGTGTCTCCCCATCGTTAGGATGACAATTTAGTTCATATTATGGTGGAGTTAATTTTGAACGAAAGGAAAACGTGCAAACGTTTTATTAATTCGAGGGCTCAATTAAAGGAAAACATATGCACAAACTATCATGGCCAGGAAAACGTGCGCATGTTTTATTCATTCGTGTGCCCAATTAAAGGAAAACGTGCGCACAAATGATCATGGCCAGAAAAAAATATCACTTTAAGTGACCTCTCCCTGGGTTCCGTAATGGAACAGCAGAACTGGTGACTGGTTTATAACACAATGATGACAGAGTTTGAGGGGGAGAGAGAGAGAGAGAGAGAGAAGAACCGCAGCCAGTTTTTTTTCTTTTCTTTGTTTATATGTGCACGCGCGAACACAACAAATAGCGCACAGCAACTCGCTCCGTGTGTGTGAGTCATAAAATGCAGGGAAGACAAAGACAACACACTGGAAATAGTTTTTGTTCCTTATTTATTCCTTTATTGGTTCATTTTACTGGTGCTTACACTTGATAAAACTTGGATAAAGTTACTTGCACCAGTGCAAGTGCAGTATAAAATTATGTGCACCGCTCGAATAATACGTGCACAAACTAGCACATGCACGTACTATTTCAAGCCCTGGTATCATATAATAAATTTTGAGGCCATGTATATTTGCATTGCGTTATCTATCAAATGTAAACCATAACATTACGGTGAAAAAACAAAAGGCTAGTAAAGATTACTGCTTATGTTTATTTTCTTAACTTAACCTAATTCAATGGAAGCCAGAACGAGGTTGACTCAGGTGTGACCCTTGCTCAGTCACACACTCTTTTTTGCTTGCTGGCTTCCTCCAACAGCAGTTTTCTTTACTTTTTTTGATGGCTCTGCCATGAAAGAAATAAAGCCACTGTTGGCCTGTTCTTAAAGCTGCTAGCTACCCGGTGCTTAGACAGGGGGAAATGTATGTGTTGTTGCAGCGCCGTAAAGCAGTTCGTGTTTCTTGCAAGACCCAAGACATTCTCATTCAAAGGCGGTCAGGTTGATGTTCGTGAAGTTGCAAGGCTGATTTTCTGCTACGAGATACTTAGGGGGAGACCTCTTTTCTCCTCGGAACAAGATTTTAATTACTCCAAAAATATAAAATTACAGTAAAAATATTGCATAGTTCCCCTTTAAACAGCAGATTACATACAACTCAGACTAGTTAGCTGTAAGTAAAACAGGCAAGAATGAAATTACCTGGCAAGCTCCAGGAGTGGGGCTAGTGACCACTCCAAGTCGTGACTTAACGCTCTGGGAATTACTAGATTTTAATGTGCAAAATTATTACTTTGGAGCCTAAAAATAACCCGTGACTCTGACTAAAGTTAAATGGTGTGGTCAGTACTGTGGTAAAACCTTAAGACTTGCATAAAGTATGTCTTAACTTTGAGCATGAAACAGTAATGCACCTGTCGATTCACACACACAAGAACTTGTTTTAACTATTTTTGAGACACAATGTACCTTACAAACGCACAAGGTGAATGCCGAATAATTATCTGAGACACACCTGGAATGTGCTGAGTGCTCTCATCAAAGGAAAACAATGCTCATCTCTTTTACTTCAGCACATGGAGAAGGTGGTCCTGCTGTTACATGTTCTACTAGTTCATTCAACAGTATTTAGGATTTTCTTTTACTCAAACACCTCTTACAGCATTAACTGGAGAATACTAATTTGTTGTCAGTTTGAGGAGAAACACAGAAATTGAAGAAGAAATCCACTGAGCAGGGGAGTTTATGACATTTATCACATAACAGAAATTATCTGTGGAAACAAAAAGACTGAATTATGCCAAATTTGGAAAAAGCAAAAACCTTCATCAAAGTCATAGTTTAGTTGGCAGCACAGCCTCAATAATATCATCTTACTAGTCATTTTGGGATCATGTGCACAATGCTAAAATGCTGTATGACTACCTCACATTTGTAACATTTCCGCACTCTGGTCGGCATCAACATGCTGAAATCACCGGATCATTTCCAAAATGAATGCTGTGGTGATGTGGGACCATCGTGTAATTATCCGAGAAATTGTGGAAGAGGTCGACATCAGCACTTTTTCGGAATATTCCACTGTGACAGAAGATTTTGCCATGAAAAGAGTGGCAGCAAAATTCATCGGCACAACGCTGATGGCGTAGCAACAGCGCCTCCATGTTGAAGCCTCACAGGACATGCCCTGACATGTCCAGCTCTTCCACCATTCAGAAGATTCAGACGGCTTTCGGTGGCTTTTCAGTCGTGTGACTATCCGAGAAACTGTGGACGAGCTGGGCATGTCAGGGCATGTCCTGTGAGGCTTCAACAAGGAGGCGCTGTTGCTGCGCCATCAGCGTTGTGCCGATGAATTTCACTGCAACTCTTTTCATGGCAAAATCTTCTTTCACAGTGGAATGTACCGAAAAAGTGCTGATGTGCACCTCTTCCGCAATTTCTCGAATAATCACAAGATGGTCCCACATTACCACAGCGTTCACTTTGGAAATGATCCGGTCGTTTCAGCATGTTGATGCCGACCGGAGCGCAGCGCGCCCTCCACCATTGTGCGGACGTGAGGGTCGCCACAGCAGATCCAAGGTGGATCTGCTTGTTGATTTGGCACAAGTTTTATGCCGAATGCCCTTCCTAATGCAACTCCACATTACATGAAGAAATGTGGAAGGGTGGGGTTTGAACTGGGAAACTTGCTGAAACCAAGCACATTAACCATGACCCCCTTAACAGTTCTGTTTTTTGAGCAAGAGCTTAACGTGAATTACTTTAATGGAGACTTGGCATTATTTTTCGTTATTTCATTTATGCTATATTTTGTTGGCGTCAGGGGTTCTGCACTATTATAGCTGAAACATGTATTTCTCTATGTGTTGACAGTACGTATTGCCTAAGCCATATCACGGCACATTATCACACTATATAACTGTGACACAAATGTAGTACCCCCAAAAATGCTCAATTATATTTTTTCCCAGAGCATGTTGTGATCAATGAGCATAACTGGAGTCATTATGGACTCTGATTTTAAATTGGATAAGCAGGTCAATGCGGTTGTTAAATCCAGCTTTTATATCTTCGTTTTTTTTAACCAAAATTAAATCAGACTTGGAGACTTTCAGACTTTCAGCGACTTGAAGCGCGTCATGCGTGCTTTTACGAGGTCTGTCCAAAAACTATCGGACCTTTTTATTTTTTTCAAAAACCATATGGATTTGAATCACATGTGATTGCATCAGCCAAGCTTGAACCTTCGTGCGCATGCGTGAGTTTTTTCACGCCTGTCGGTTGTGTCATTTGCCTGTGAGCAGGCTTTGTGTGAGCAGTGGTCCACCCCTCTCATCGTTTTTTTTTTATTGCGAATAAATGTCTGAACGATTTGGAGCTTTACTGCATCAATTTTTTTCCAGAAACTGTGAGAGACCTCCAGGTGGACACCGTTCGGAAAATTAATATGGCTTTCAGGGACGATTTTGTGGGGATTACACAGATTAAGGAGTGTTACTGCCGCTTTAAGGACGGCCCACAACTGCTGAGAGCGCGCCGCTCTCCCAGCACCGTTCGACAGGCTGAATCAACCAGATCATTTCCAATGTGAAGGCTTTGTTGATCCGGGACGTCGTCTGACTTCCACAAAAAAAGAAAAAGGCGTGGACATCAGCACTTTTTCGGCACATTCCACTGTTAAAGGAGTTTTTTTTTCATGGAAAGAAAAGCGGATGGATGCGCCACCGTGCCGTTCATGGCGCGGGACAAAACCACCTCAGTGATGGTCTCACAGGACGGCTTTGAGATGGCTTTCAGACGGCTGTCGGTGGGTTTTCAGTCGTGTGACTAACCGAGAAATTGTGGATGAGCCTGGACATGCCAGAACATGTCCTGTGAAGCTTCATCACGGTGTTGCTTTGCGCCATGCGGCTCCACCACGATGCGCGGAATTCCTTCCCACGTCTGTCTCAATGTGCCGAAAAAGTGCTGATGTCCACGTCTTCCGCAATTCCTGTGCTAGTCAGAGGACGTCCCGGATAAAACACAGCATCCAGTTTGGAAATGAACGGCACATTCCGCTGTTACAGGAGTTTTTGTCATGGAAAGAGGAGCGGAGCAATTCCGTGCACTGCGGTGGAGCCGCATGGCGCAAAGCAACGCCGTGATGAAGCCTCACAGGACATGTTCTAGCATGATTCAAATCCATATGGTTTTTGCAAAAAATAAAGAGGTCCGATACTTTTTGGACAGACCTCGTATTTCTTCACGCATGGACTACTGCAATTCACTCTTTCTTGGACTTAATCAAAATACACTTCACAGATTGCAGTTAGTCCAGAACGCTGCTGCACGCCTCAACTGGGAGCAAAAAACATGAACATATTACACCCATTCTTGCGTCTTTGCACTTGCTCCCTGTTAATTTTAGAATTGATTTTAAAATTTTATTATGTGTTTTTAAAGCTTTAAACGGACTGGCCCCACAATACATTGTAGACCTCCTCCAAATCTACTCCCCAGCGCGCGCTCTGAGGTCTGAGGGCCATCTCCAGCTCGTGGTGCCTAGGACGAGACTCATGACCAGGGGGAACAGGGCCTTCTCTTTTGCTGGGCCCAGACTCTGGAACGCTCTGCCTCTCCACGTTCGAACAGCACCCACAGTGGAGTGTTTTAAGTCTCGTCTGAAGACCCACTTTTATTCTCTGGCTTTTAGCTCTGCGTGACTTGTATGGTCCTCTGTTGTCTTTTGGCCCAGTGTTTTATTTATTTATTTATTGTTTTTGTGTTCATTTATTAGTATCTGAGTTGGTTTATTGTCTTGTATAGTTTGTATAATCATTTTATGTGCAGCACTTTGGAAACTGTTCTGTTGTTTAAATGTGCCATACAAATAAAGTGGATTGGATTGGATTGAACTGAAACATCCTTGCAAACCCATCTGACCGCCACTAGTACAGAAGGCCCCCACAGGATTAGGGTTATAATTAAAGCTTGGACTATATTCGCTGGCAACATCAATAAAAAGCATAAAGGTCCCTTAAAGGACTAAAAATGACTTATTATAATATTTAATATAATATGTATGTGTGTGTGTTCGCTATGCACAGACACAGTAATTTAAGCCAGTGATTCTCAACCGGGGTGCCCGGTTGATCGATCGTCAGGGGTGCCGTGGGTATTTTTCATATTTGCGATTATTTTTCATATTCGCGATTACCGTGAATTATTTATTTTATCCACAAAGCATAAAACGACAGAATCTGACGTCAAACGTGCTGCAGCCTCGCTCTCGTCTTAAGGCGGGACAATAACAAGAAGGCTGACGGCCGATTAAAACAGTGCCGTCTTCTTCAAAAGCCATCTAAAATGCGGAGCTGTTGGTGTGTGTGTCTGTGCCTGTGTGTCTGTGCCTGTGTGCGCGCGCGCAGAGTTAACAGGCTGCAGACTGCGAGGGAGGGGGTGGGTGAGGGAGATTCCTGAATGCAGGTTCAGTGCGCAGCGAGCGCAGAGCAGAGAGAGGATTTTAACCCGAGTGAACGTTAACAAAACGGAAACGTGAAGCTGCCTTTACTTCTCTCTGAACTTTTCTCTAAAGGTGTGATTCTGCCGTTACCGTCCTGTTCACACCATGTGCGTGTCGTATGCTGAATTTATGAGATCATGAGATGAAATAAATGGTCAAATATCTTTAAAAACATATTTAAAAAATGAGAATATATGAATGAACTGAGCCACAAAAAAACAAAAAAAACAATGCTCAGATGCACAGATCACAAAAAGCAGGTGAGAACTCTGAACTTTAACAGCTGTTATTTTCCAAAGGTATTTATTTGTTCAATCTTGAGCTTAATGCAGTGTTTAAGCACAAAACGTGACTGATAAGGAGAAACAATTTCAGAAATGCAGCAGAAACAACCACAATTCAGAAAAAGTTGGGACTGTATGTAAAATGAAGAAAAAAATAAAAATGTTGCACCATTCCCAGTTTCTCCACTCACAGAAGCCAAACATTCTTCCAGAGTTGTGTAATTATACTACAATAGTAGAATATAAAGAAGGGGAAAAAAGAAAACAAAATAGACAATATATTCGTCAATCGCAATTATTTGTCTGACAATTAATCGTCTCCAGAAATTCCTAATCGTGACAGCCCTACTTGAGATCAGAGCGCAAAATGCTTGAGGATTTTCGAAATGCGGTGTTTTCTGTATCGATTTTCTATTAATAATAATAATAATAATGATATTTGGGTTTTGCGCAAAACCAGAGGTAATAGCATTATAATATTATTTTGGTTGGTGGTGTGCCGCAGGATTTTGTAAATATAAAAAGGGTGCCGCGGCTCAAAAAAGGTTGAAAATCACTGATTTAAGCAATCGACACCAAACCTGCTATGGTGATTTGGGGCACCAAGAGGGAGGTCACTGGAACCCTTAGGGTGAAAGTGTGTGTGCACAAACCCACACACACACGGTCAACCTTATATATTAGATCATGACCCGCTCACTGGAGCCCTTATTTTCACAGTTCATGTGGTACTTAGGTCAGGTAGCAAGCATCACACTTTACTTACTACGTAGTAGCGGCTGGCTAGGGTACACTTTAATTACAATCCAAACAGGTCAGTGCGCACCACATGAGAGTTAAGCTGCACATTTTTTTTTTGTTTTTTTTTCCCAGTTAAAATGTACCTGCTGTGTACAGCATGGCAGGGCATTGCAGTGATATGACATGCTTTCACCTTTCATTATATGGTATGGGATTTTGCCAACTTCTGATTGGCCCACTCGCCACTTTCTGAGCTGTGCCACGTTGACCGCTGGTGGAGCCGAGTAGACCACGCATGAAGAAACAAGCACACCTCGCGTGCAGTGCAGCGCTAGGTAATCGAGCGACGCCTTCTATCCATAACGACCAATCAGATAACACGATACAACGCCTACTTTGGCTGTCAGTTTGTTGACAAGATGGCAGAAGACAGGTGTGCGTCTGTTAGCGATGCTGACTTAAAACTAATTTTACATGAAAAAGATGCGAAGAAAACCCGCAGAAAGACACAGTCAGCAGCCAACCTGTTTCGCAAGTACGTCACTGAAAAGGGACATGCGCCCAACTTTGAAACTTATGACAGACGCTTGATGGAGTACTCAGTGGATTTTATGAGGAAGCTAGACAGGCGAATGGCGAACTTTCTAAGAAAACAAGCCTGATGACTCTTCGTCACGGACTTAACAGGCATCTCCAGTCGATTGATAGGATGTCAGTTGGTGCAGCATGACAGTAATAATAAAGAGTTGAAAATTAAGATTGATTTTTCAGTTTTAGTATGTTTGACAAGCTCCCAATTTTCTTGTTTACCATATAATAAAGCAGTTACAGACTTTTGATTTTGGTGTACCCGTAATTATGTGGACCTGGTCAGGATGGGGTTCACCGGTGAACCCCATCCTGACCAGGTCCACATAATCACGGTACACCGAAATCAAAAGTCTATAATTGTGTATTATCATCGTTCACTTGAGTCTAATGAATGTCATAAATTGCTCTATAAAAATTAATGATGACAACATACACACAATGCAATGCAACTTACTGTACCTTAACTAAAGTGACATGAAATATACAATGACATGGCTAAAATTCTTCTCTACTACCCGTAAGTAGAATGGGTAACTCAGCTAGTTTAATATCATTCTTGTATTAAGTGGCTTTTGGTTATTTTTCTTGGAGACATTGGCTAAAAATATCATTCATGCTTCAAAATGCACTATTCAAACACAAAAAATGAATGGAAAATGAAATTTTCTGAAGTATTTCATGGTGAAACAATACAGCTGTGTTATATTAACCAACACAGAAAACATTTTTTATGAAAGATCCAAGATATTATAACTACTGTTGATGCATCCCATTGACAGTAAAACAAGAGATGATACTTTGAGTGGTCAACTGCCCAGAGGTTTTGGTACAATATGACTTTGCAACATTCCTTTCTCTGTGATCCTAGCTATGCTCAGTCATGCATTGAAAATCACGGGACTGATGCATTATATATGCTTCAAAACATTTTAGAGAATGGAGGGGTGTGTACTGCCACAAAAGCAAGTGTGAAATCACTCAACATGACAACTGGGTCTGTAAAGGTCCAATCAAACAGAAAAACAGCTCAGGCCAAAGGGAACTCAATAGGATATTCAACAAGCAAGCAATGATTAACGCCAATCAAAACCTCTCAATATGTGCTTTCGACTTCAGTCATACCTGAACAATCCAGCTGCTTACCTCCTGGATAATCAGTTACAACTTTGGTCTGGCAGATGTTTAAATGAAAATATGCATTCGTCAAAAGACTACAGTTTAGAAAAGGCTTGAGAAGACACAAACAACCAAATGTGGATCTCCAGAATGACTCTGCTGCTGTCCCACCTGTAATGAAATATGCATGTTTAACCACAACCCCAGCTCTTTTCCAAAAGGCTCCACTTAACCTTTAACACTTGGTAATGGTCACAACAGTAGGTGGCCAACACATCTCTCAACACAGCCCTCCCTTGTATACTTCCTGTAGCCAGTGGACCTGGTGCAATGCTCTTGACAGACCACCTGCAGTCCACTCTAAGGATTAGTGGATTACATTAAATGGGTAAAAAAAACAAAAAAAAAACAAACAGAATTTTTACTTCTCCTAGACTTCTGTGGAGTCCCCAGGGCATTCCCCACTGTTCTACTTTTGAAGCTGCCTTTCCAACAGTCACATGCTCAAAGAAAACACATTTATGAAAGAGTTCTGGGTTAAGCAAACAGCACATTCCAACTACAGTGCATCCAGAAAGTATTCACAGCGCGTCACTTTTTCCACATTTTGTTATGTTACAGCCTTATTCCAAAACGGAGTGTATTCAAATTTTTTCCCTCAAAATTCTACTGTTTATGATTCTGAAGTGAAATTTATGTTGTTTTTTGTTGTTGTTGTTTTTTTTTTGTTTTTTTAACTGTTTACGTGGTGGTGTTTTTATATATATTGCTGCATCATTCCTGCAGAAAATAATCCTTGAAATGCAGTTTTTCCAAAAATTATTTACTTTGTCTTTAAGAATAAATAAATACAAAATAGTGTTTTCAGGTTGATAGAACCATTTGAGTGAGGATGTGCTACTAACAGATGCTGCAGCCAGCGTACAGCCTCTCGTAGCAGGCAGAGAGAGACGACAGACTGTGACATTCTCCAGCCTCTACAACTGACTCTGTGTCAGAGATCATCAAGAGGTGAGAGCCATTTTACAGATAAGCAGTTCCAGCAAGTGATCTAATGAAGTCTCTGCGATATTCTGCTGTTAATCTATTAACAGAAGCAACATAAATGTCATCTCAAAAATTAAACAAGAAATTACTATTTAGTTATTGATGCATTACTTCTAATTTACCATAATGGGCAGAGTAATCATGCAACTCAGCTTATTTTCCCAAGATGATGTTTCAGACTCTGACCCCAGCGCATACAGTGCATTCGGAAAGTATTCACAGCACTTCAGTTTTTTCATATTTAATTATGTTAGAGCCATATTTCAAAATTGAGTAAATTATTTTTTCCCCTCAAAATTCTACTCACAATAAATAATGACAACATGCAAATTTATTAAAAAACAAAAACTAAGAAATCACATATACATAATAGGTATGTGAATCTCATCACTGACAACAATTCGATACACATCTGGATACACTACCAGTGATACATGACAACACAATGCGATACGATTCACCCTTGTTCCCGATTCAGTGTGATTTGATAAGTATTTGATGGTGATTCAATTTCTCACAATGCGATACAATTAGGGATGGGTATTGATAAGATTTTATCGATATCAATACCATTACTGATTCCGCTTATCAATCCAATTCTTTATCGATTCCCTTATCGATACCTGTTGTAAATTTTCTGTGTATTAAAAGTAGGCTTTACAGGTTTTCTATATATCAACAACATTTTATTGAGTCTTAAAGTAAATAAATATGAAACTAGTCACTGCATCCTTGATCTCTGAACATAAATAAAATCAATAAAATCTGTACATGGTCACTGGATCTTTGAGGTACATGATGGATCCTTCAGATATTAATGACACAAATGTAACTCCAAAGCCTCTGAGCTGAGCTGTTGCAGCCTGCTGTGCTGCATGTCAGGATCAGTATAATTCATAAGAAATGAAGGATGTCTCATTTTGGGGGGGGGGGGGGAAACGGTTTTGGCCAGTTGTAGTTTACTGTTTGTATTATAACATTTGGAAAGGTGTCATTTGATTTAAAATGGCGATTCGCTCTGAAGTTACAAATTCCAACCGAAATCTGCGCGGCTCTTTGGAGCTGTGCACTTAGTCCCACAAAACAGAGAATGTTATTATCATTATTATTATTTCCATTACCTGATGGACAACTTCAGTTTACGCTCAGGCAGGCCCTCATGCCAGAGAACCATTGCGTAAAACTCTGGTGTGGAATGGAGAATGATTCTCTTTTCTTGCCTGCAACAAGACAAGAGTCCCAGTTCGTGACTTTAATCCACACAAACATGACTCACGACTGCCATCTTTAAATGGCTTTGTGAGAGGTTAATAAGAAATTGCGGACTTGCTGCTTCTGAAAACAAGCGAAGCAGAGAACTAGCAAACAGCGGGTCAAAGTGCTGCTTCATTGCTTCAAGCAGACCCGCTACAGTCTGCAATCAACATAGAGAAACGATCATTTTCCCGATAAACACCCTCAAAAACAACAGCCACTCTGGTCTCCCAAACTAAAGGACTGATAAGGGAATCGTTAAGCAAAAAGGCTTTTGAAGTCATCATGTTTGTTGTGGTAGAAATTTTTGTTCTGGCTTCCGTCCGTGGTGCATTCAATGTGCCTCAGAAAAACCAAATCAATGCAAGCAGGCAGCAAGTGATTCATCACAATTTCACTCATCAACTGAATCAATGCATTTGCATCACACACGTTTGTTTCTAGATACCGATTCGCACTGATTCATCTCCACATGCCTAATACATAAGTATTCCAACCCTTTGCTCAATACTTTGTTGATGTACCTTTGGCAGCAATTACAGCCTCACGTCTTCTTGAATATGATGCCACAAGTTTGGCGCACCTATCTTTGGACAGTTTTGTCCATTCCTCTTTGCAGCACCTCTCAAGCTGCACCAGGTTGGATGGGGAGTGTCACTGCACAGCCATTTTCAGATCTCTCCAGAGATGTTGAATCAGATTCAGGTCTGGGCTCTGGCTGGGCCACTTAAGGACATTCACAGAGTTGTCCTGAAGCCACTCCGTTGACATCTTGGCTGTGTGTTTAGGGTCATTGTCTTGCTGAAAGATGAACCGGTCAAGAGCACTCTGGAGCAGGTTTTCATCCAGGATGTCTCTGTACATTGCTACATTCATCTTTCCCTCAATCAGTTCCTGCCACTGAAAAACATCCCCACAGCATGATGCTGCCACCATCATGCTTCACTGTAGGGATGGTGCCTGGTTTCCTCCAAACATGATGCCTGGCATTCACGCCAAAGAGTTCAATCTTGGTCTCATCAGACCAGAAAATTTTGATTCTCATGGTCTGAGAGTCCTTCAGGTGTCTTTTGGCAAACTCCAGATGGGCTGCCATATGCCTTTTACTAAGGAGTGGCTTCCGTCTGGCCACTTCACCATACAGGCCTGATGGGTGGATTGCTGCAGAGATTGTTGACCTCTCTCCACAGAGGAATGCTGGAGCTCTGACAGAGTGACCATCTGGTTTTTGGTCACCTCCTTCACTAAAGCCCTTCTCCCCCGATCGCTCAGTTTAGATGAGCGGCCAGCTCTAGGAAGAGTCCTCGTGAATCTGAACTTATGGATGATGGAGGACACTGTGCTCACTGGGACCTTCAAAGCAGCAAAAATGTTTCTGTACCCATCCCCAGATTTGTGCCACAAGACAATCCTGTTTGTCTCTGAGGTCTACAGACAATTCCTTTGACGTTATGCTTTGTTTGTACCCTGACATGCACTGTCAACTGTGGGACCTTGTAGACAGGTGTGTGTCTTTCCAAATCATGTCCAATGAACTGAATTTACACCCAAGTGGATTCCAATTAAGCTGCAAACAGGATGCACCTGAGCTCATTTTTGAGTTTCATGGTAAAAGCTGTAAATACTTATGTACATGTGATTGCTTAGTTGTTTTTTTTTGTTTGTTTGTTTTATATATTTGCAAACAACCTCCACAAAAACCTTTTTTTCACATTGTCATTATGGGGTCTTCTGTGTAGAACGTTAAGGGGAAAATGAATTTCATCCATTTTGGAATAAAAATGTAACATAACAAAATGTAGAAAAGTGAAGTGCCGTGAATACTTTCTGGATGCACCGTGGGACATTTTTGCTGCCTTCAGTTGTTAGCAGAACATGATTTAAAAAAAATTATGCTCGATCAAAGCTGAAATTAGGAAATCTTTCTCCAGCAGAGAACACAAGATGTAACCACGATTGCAAGTTCAACAAAACTATTGTAGCCATGCCAATTATCCTAATGTAAAAGAGTGACATACATGGTCATCTTATATGCATGGATGCTTCTCCATTTTGTCCTTCACATATAAATGAAGATACCTACTGTGGAGAGAAAAATTTGTTTTTATCTTTTGGTCATTTGTTATTGGCGCTGTCAGGCAAACTGAAGACAGACAGACAACCTTTGTCTTTTAATTCTTTGACATCTCTCAAATCAATAGTAAATCAGACAAGACATGCACATCCAGGATGTATAAAAAAGCTGTGCTGGATCAAAAAAGACAGCTCAAAACCAAAACATTTGCACAACCTGAACGCTCCCATGCAAAAAGCTTTATTAGGTATAAGGCCTGGATGATGTACCTAATAAAGCTTTCTGCACGGGAGCATTCAGGTTGTGCAGCTTTTTTTGGTTTTGATCTCCCAAATCACTGCCAACATCATCTACTTTGGTGTGAGGCACTTTAGGTTTGGCATTTCAACTATGCTTTTTTCTTGTTTTAAAGAAAAACAGCAAATCCCCCATCATGCAGTATCTAGATCAGAGGTCTCAAACAGATTCCAGAGAGGGCTAAGTGGATGCAGGTTTTCTTTGCCACCACCCACTCCACCAGGTGATTTCACTGTTTAACATCACTTTGAGCAAATGGTATACAAATAATGAATGTTCATGAGTTTAATGGTATGAATATTTCATGAGGTGAAAGCTGGGACATACCATTCAACGAGGTTTCAAATTAAATATTTGTTCCACTGAAAGAATGTAAAAACATTCATTATTTGTTTTATATAACGGCTAAAATAGATCCTTGTCATTTGAGATTTTATTAATTTCTAAACAACAGAAAAGGGACTTTTGGTGTTCCACTGCTGCTAAAGTTCAACTTGTGATGTGTAGTCCAGTGATGCAGTGCACTTCATACTTATATAAAAAAAGACTTTGTTTAGTTCCTCAGTCCAGCTTTTCAGTTTTTCATCTGAACAACTCTTCATGTATCCAGACAGCTTACAGCGGAGTGGATTTTGTGTGTGTGTATGTGTGTTACAAGAATTAGCGTCGTCAGTTAGCTCAATCAAATCGTCATCTCTCTTGTGTCATTGTCCCGCATGTGCGTGCGCTCACACAACCAGATCGGTGCTTGTGCACACATGTACTACAAAAAAAAGACTGTGCACATCCTCAGTGCAGCAAAAAAATAAATAAATAAAAATATCACATCAGAAATTAGTCCAGCTTTTCATTCTAACTTCCTGCTAACAGCCTCCAGACAGCGCAGTGGATTTGTTTTGTGTGTGGTGTGTATGTGTGTGTGTAAAGTGCAACGGTACCAAATGTATGGAACCAAATTTGCACTCTAAATGCAATGTAACACAAATGGGACCAATAGTCCATGTCATGTGACAAACAAAGCACCAATCAGGTTAAACACTTTCAGGTTAAACACCAACTATCCAAAGATGTACTTTCAACACACCTGTCAAAAGGCAGACCTGGAAGGTGAGAACATTGAGTTTGGGGAGCAAACATAGCAATGAGAACAAGATACCACTGTTTAATGTTTTAATCATTAGAGAATGGAATGTGTATGGTAAAAGGCTTCAACAAAATATTCACAGTGTACCTATTCCAATTATCTGTTAATTTTCAATCATATGATAAGAATTTACAAGGGGTGATATGTTTTTTTTTTAATGAATCAGTTAAACTGCACTAAATGAACTGCACCAATTTAATTGCAAGTTGAAGCATGGTGGTGCTGTGGACAGCACAGTTGCTTTAGAAGAAGAAAAAAAAACTGTTCCTGATTTGCATATAATGTTTACTGGAAGATTTTCATTGTGGTATTTTGGTTTCTTGCATGGTTTCTCTCCAGCCCTCTGAATTCCTCCCGCAACCCAAAGCACTAACCTGTGTCTCGGTGTGAACGGTAAACTGTCCGTATAGCCCTTACATTAACAACAATATTTGAACCAAGAACGTTTGCTTGTTTAATGCTTGCATTTGACCACTAGAAAAGTCCATCACAAAGTTGTGTTCCTCCTGTATTTTCTGAATTGTGACCTTTCTCACACTTTGACAAGTGGGTGAGAGATTATACCGCAGTGCAAAGAAGGGTTACACTTTGCGGCTCTTATTCATGTTTTCAGAAACACATCATCTTGAGCCCAATTTACGATAAACCGTTTTGCAGAACAAACTGTGCTGTCCTTTTATACAGGACACTTTGACACGTCTACTGCACTGTTCCACAAAGGAGGATCATCTGCCTCAGGGAGGAAATGTACTATGTTGACTATTTCTGTTGGCAACTGGCTGCATTATAAATGTATTTGCACACATACCTGCCTATGTATTAAACCATGTAGGTTTAACAGCAGGATGAATATGTTATTTTAAATGAGTCAACACCCCCGAGTCACACTAACTGCAAGAATGCTCGTAGCACGGGCCGAGGCGGAGGATTAGCAGCAATCTTCCATTCCAGCTTATTAATTAATCCAAAACCCAGACAGCGCTTTAATCCATTTGAAAGCTTGACTCTTAGTCTTGTCCATCCAAATTGGAAGTCCCAAAAACCAGTTTTATTTGTTATTATCTATCGTCCACCTGGTCGTTACTGTGAGTTTCTCTGTGAATTTTCAGACCTTTTGTCTGACTTATTGCTTAGCTCAGATAAGATAATTATAGTGGGCAATTTTAACATCCACACAGATGCTGAGAATGACAGCCTCAACACTGCATTTAATCTATTATTAGACTCAATTGGCTTTGCTCAAAATGTAAATGAGTCCACCCCCCACTTTAATCATATCTTAGATCTTGTTCTGACTTATGGTATGGAAATTGAAGACTTAACAGTATTCCCTGAAAACTCCCTTCTGTCTGATCATTTCTTAATAACATTTACTCTGATGGACTACCCAGCAGTGGGGAATAAGTTTCATTACACTAGAAGTCTTTCAGAAAGCGCTGTAACTAGGTTTAAGGATATGATTCCTTCTTTATGTTCTCTAATGCCATATACCAACACAGTGCAGAGTAGCTACCTAAACTTTGTGAGTGAGATAGAGTATCTCATCAATAGTTTTACATCCTCATTGAAGACAACTTTGGATGCTGTAGCTCCTTTGACAAAGAGAGCCTTAAATCAGAAGTGCCTGACTCCGTGGTATAACTCACAAACTCGCAGCTTAAAGCAGATAACCCGTAAGTTGGAGAGGAAATGGCGTCTCACTAATTTAGAAGATCTTCACTTAGCCTGGAAAAAGAGTCTGTTGCTCTATAAAAAAGCCCTCCGTAAAGCTAGGACATCTTACTACTCATCACTAATTGAAGAAAATAAGAACAACCCAGGTTTCTTTTCAGCACTGTAGCCAGGCTGACAAAGAGTCAGAGCTCTATTGAGCCGAGTATTCCTTTAACTTTAACTAGTAATGACTTCATGACTTTCTTTGCTAATAAAATTCTAACTATTAGAGAAAAAATTACTCATAACCATCCCAAAGACATATCGTTATCTTTGGCTGCTTTCAGTGATGCCGGTATTTGGTTAGACTCTTTCTCTCCGATTGTTCTGTCTGAGTTATTTTCATTAGTTACTTCCTCCAAACCATCAACATGTCTATTAGACCCCATTCCTACCAGGCTGCTCAAGGAAGCCCTACCATTAATTAATGCTTTGATCTTAAATATGATCAATCTATCTTTATTAGTTGGCTATGTACCACAGGCTTTTAAGGTGGCAGTAATTAAACCATTACTTAAAAGGCCATCACTTGACCCAGCTATCTTAGCTAATTATAGGCCAATCTCCAACCTTCCTTTTCTCTCAAAAATTCTTGAAAGGGTAGTTGTAAAACAGCTAACTGATCATCTGCAGAGGAATGGTCTATTTGAAGAGTTTCAGTCAGGTTTTAGAATCCATCATAGTACAGAAACAGCATTAGTGAAGGTTACAAATGATATTATGGCCTCAGACAGTGGACTCATCTCTGTGCTTGTTCTGTTAGACCTCAGTGCTGCTTTTGATACTGTTGACCATAAAATTTTATTACAGAGATTAGAGCATGCCATAGGTATTAAAGGCACTGCGCTGCAGTGGTTTGAATCATATTTATCTAATAGATTACAATTTGTTCATGTAAATGGGGAATCTTCTTCACAGACTAAGGTTAATTATGGAGTTCCACAAGGTTCTGTGCTAGGACCAATTTTATTCACTTTATACATGCTTCCCTTAGCCAGTATTATTAGAGGAGCATTGCTTAAATTTTCATTGTTACGCAGATGATACCCAGCTTTATTTATCCATGAAGCCAGAGGACACACATCAATTAGCTAAACTGCAGGATTGTCTTACAGATATAAAGACATGGATGACCTCTAATTTCCTGCTTTTAAACTCAGATAAAACTAAAGTTATTGTACTTGGCCCCACAAATCTTAGAAACATGGTGTCTAACCAGATCCTTACTCTGGATGGCATTACCCTGACCTCTAGTAATACTGTGAGAAATCTTGGAGTCATTTTTGATCAGGATATGTCATTCAATGCGCATATTAAACAAATATGTAGGACTGCTTTTTTGCATTTGCGCAATATCTCTAAAATTAGAAAGGTCTTGTCTCAGAGTGATGCTGAAAAACTAATTCATGCATTTATTTCCTCTAGGCTGGACTATTGTAATTCATTATTATCAGGTTGTCCTAAAAGTTCCCTGAAAAGCCTTCAGTTAATTCAAAATGCTGCAGCTAGAGTACTGACAGGGACTAGAAGGAGAGAGCATATCTCACCCATATTGGCCTCTCTTCATTGGCTTCCTGTTAATTCTAGAATAGAATTTAAAATTCTTCTTCTTACTTATAAGGTTTTGAATAATCAGGTCCCATCTTATCTTAGGGACCTCATAGTACCATATCACCCAAATAGAGTGCTTCGCTCTCAGACTGCAGGCTTACTTGTAGTTCCTAGGGTTTTTAAGAGTAGAATGGGAGGCAGAGCCTTCAGCTTTCAGGCTCCTCTCCTCTGGAACCAGCTCCCAATTCAGATCAGGGAGACAGACACCCTCTCTACTTTTAAAATTAGGCTTAAAACTTTCCTTTTTGCTAAAGCTTATAGTTAGGGCTGGATCAGGTGACCCTGAACCATCCCTTAGTTATGCTGCTATAGACTTAGACTGCTGGGGGGTTCCCATGATGCACTGAGTGTTTCTTTCTCTTTTTGCTCTGTATGCACCACTCTGCATTTAATCATTAGTGATTGATCTCTGCTCTCTTCCACAGCATGTCTTTTTCCTGGTTCTCTCCCTCAGCCCCAACCAGTCCCAGCAGAAGACTGCCCCTCCCTGAGCCTGGTTCTGCTGGAGGTTTCTTCCTGTTAAAAGGGAGTTTTTCCTTCCCACTGTCGCCAAGTGCTTGCTCACAGGGGGTCGTTTTGACCGTTGGGGTTTTTCCGTAATCATTGTATGGCCTTGCCTTACAATATAAAGCGCCTTAGGGCAGCTGTTTGTTGTGATTTGGCGCTATATAAATAAAATTGATTTGATTTGATGTATTATGTGTGTTAGTGGAGGATTCCAGCAGAGCTTCCATGTTAAGTTTTAAACTTTTCCTGGTCTGTTGCCAACTGTTCTGACATGCATATTTGTTTTGCAGAATGACAGTGACGCATCATATACATGTGAGTAATTGCAGACTTGGTCGCACAACTGCTCTTCAAAACAATCCACCATTTCTTGTTGCTGCTGATCATCCCCGTAGTGCCCCTACCACTCATTCGTATACTGTATCATGCAGATGTGTCACCTTAACGTCTTAGAATGTGCACAACCAATGGACCAAACAGACTCACAATATGCGAGGCAGCCATCATGTGTTCCCAAATGCATAGGTAAAAACAAGTATATGCCACCATGCCACCTTTACAGTACGAGCCCCTATCGGCAACTGACTCAGAATGACTCGGCAGAGATCGATGCCCCCAGACGACCAAGAAGCTAAGCTTCACTGCGTCATCGATCATTTTAAGACGTTTGTTTACATTTACTGAAGTAGCACGTTTCACTCATTTAGGGCCCGGTCACACGGCACGTGACAATAACTGAACGAAGGAAAAAAGTCACAAAGTCACAAATCTGAGAAAAGGTGGACGATTGACAACTCTTGTGAACGAAATAGTCGTCAAGAGATTTAGAGTCATTTAGAGGCTAGATTGCTACTATATTTTTAGCATGGGAAGAGCTGTATAAAAAAAGTGAACTTGCCTTTCAAGTGCTCTCCGTGTTCGCACCCTAATTTATATGCATGTCAATCATAATTATGTTTAATCTCTTGACAAGCTTGTCGGCAGCTGCTGAATCTAACTAATAAGGAAACTACGGTAGTAATCTAACTTGGTTACTCTTAAGATTGAGTAATCAGCAAAGTGACAAATCAACTAGGTAACTAATAGTTACTTTTCTGTAACTTTTTATTCACCCTCAATCTTAAAAATAGCCAAGTTAGTAGTTATTTATTAGTTACATTCAGCAGCTGCCAACAAGTTGTCCACAGCTGCTAATGAAGTAACTGTATAATGTAACCGTATAAAGTAACTAATAAAGTAAGTTTTCAAAGTTACTGTGGCAACACTGTTCCCAGGTCAGCAACAGTTTTTAGTTCCATTGTTTGAGCTAAAGTTTTATGTAATAGAGACACTTGTTTGGCTGAGAAGTTGTTGTATTCTGTCTTACCTTACTGGACAAACTGATTATTCTAGGTCTGCCTCATCTCTGATTTTGTGACTGTTGAAGCAAGTAACGCCTGGATTGAATAGTTTGACAAATAATGTTAAGACATAAAATAAAGGACCTGGTTTGATTTCAGGAGGTAGTGAAGCTGGGCATAAAGCTTATTGCCATAGCTTGTAAATTTATACTGAAAATGTAATACAATTAAAATTTATAACAGAATGTTAAGTAGGTTTGTAAGCAAACTACTGATTGTTCACTTCATACCGAGCGTTAGCAAAACACTCTTCAGCCTGTCAAGAGCCAGTGTCTCCCGTTAAATCCATTGTTGTGCATTTTAAAATAAATGTTAATTCCACTCCATTAAGTGTTCTCCATCCTGACGCATGACTTTGATGCACGCACTTGATGCATGCACTGCATTGTGTCGTGCAGGAGAGTAAACTTGTCATTAACGGATGTAGACTGAACATGAGAGGGGCGCCAGCACATGTAATTGCACAAAGGGAATTTTGAAATGTTCCAAAAAATCTTTCATGCATAAATGTCGTGCAAGGTTGTGTGATCTATTCACCAACACTACATGCACCTCGTCAAGTCCGATAAAGAAGAAGTGAAGAGTGCGAGTGGTTGCATCGGTGCACCGCATCAGAGCACAGCTCGTCCGAACGATTATAACAAGATGTTAAATCTATCTAAAACATACTTTAACAGCTGCACACAAGAAGGAAAGAACATGCAACTGTTTTACCAAGCCATGACAATGTAAACATGACAAATAATTACCATTTTAGAGGCCTCCAAATGTTTTCTCCAGCTCGTTCAGCAGGTGTGCAAGAACAGCTGTGACTGGAGCAGTCCTCTGTGATTCAGGAAGCTATTGGAGCCGTTATCAACAGCCAACTCACAGAGAAAATGATTAAACCGCTATGAAATAATTATTTTATATACACAGCGTCCAGCGCACAACGCGTGGCAGCCAGTGGAACAAAGCACGGCGTCCAGCTGGGAACATGGTGGGTTGGATCGTCACGACGATGTGCGTGCAAATGCACGGATCAAAGTCGTGCAAATGTCAGGGAGCCTTTAGATCATGTGTTTTTAATGAAATTAGCATGTGCTGTTGTGATTTCTATTGAAGAATTCTTTTAGTTCAAGAAAATTAAGTTGACCTGAATATGATGGATGTGTAAAACTAAAGAGAATTGAGCCATCACTTGAGTCCTGCATACTCAAAATAAACAAGTTACTATAATCCAGTTATTTAAGTTAATTTGAGTAGGCTACTGCACACTCACAATAATTAAGTTAATCAAATCTGATTCATCTAAGTCAGGGGTGGGCAACTTGTTCCAGAAAGGGCCAAGAGGGTGCAGGTTTTCTTTGAAGCCACTGACTCCACCAGGTGATTTCACTGATTAACTGATTCCATCTGCTCAAAGTGATATTAATCAGTGAAATCACCTGGTGGAGTCAGTGGCTTCAAAGAAAACCTGCACCCTCTTGGCCCTTTCTGGAACAAGTTGCCCACCCCTGATCTAAGTCAATAAATTACTTTTTTAAGGCAACAAGTTTGCATTTTTTTTAAATAAAGTCAATGTATTATATTTTACAGTTTAGCCATTTGCAAGAGAACTGTTTAGTTTTATAATTCAAACAACAAATCACTATTTGTGCATCTTCCCCCCCTAAATAAACCTTTAACCAGCAATAGCACACACTAAACATTTCAGTGATTAACCACCATTAACATATCTAATAATTGAGGAAATTGAATAAAATCTGACGCTCTCCTTCCAAGTGCCTGTATCTAAAACAAATGTTTTCAGATTTCTTTTCCCTGCCACATGCTGTGCAGGACAGCAGGGAGTCATTTAATACCATCTTGTCAAATACGGGTATTTTAATCAAAAACAGTAAAGACAAAGATTCAGCAGCTACTTACAGCCTTTTTTCCATAGGATTAATTTATTATCTTTGTTTCAAATCTTTAATCCAAGATTAGTCTACTGATCACGCAACCATATGAACAGCCGAATAAATCTACATTCGACAATATGCTGCAACCCCGCCCCCCCCCCCCAATCCCCCTTCAACACATACTCCTCCACAGGTCGATTTAGCCAGTGTGGCCTGTGCAATATTTCAGAAAATATCATTTCTGTGGCGGGACTCTGTTCCAACAGATACTCAACATGAAATGACTCAGGGGTGGATAATCGGGACATCCCTAATTTATTTCTGAACATACAAATATTGGAGTTAAAATTCAGGGATGACAATCATTCTGAAGACCTGTGTTAGTCTAGGACCCAGCTGAGACATGTATGCATCATGTAGGAGAGATGTAAGAGAGGATAACTCGGCTGTTGTAGACTAATATGACCCCAATGAACAACTCGGGACATCTGCCAAAATCTCTATCCGGGATGAACAGCCCGAAAATGACCAAACCTTTTTTTGTCCTGAGTGTTACTTCAAATATAGCTTTTCCAAGGGATTCAAAATGGTTCAGAATGACCAGAAGGGTCATAGAAAAGTGTAAAATTTCTCATTTTGATATTTTAAAAGATAACCACTGGAAAACATTTGGTCAAACAACCTACATACAGTCTGAAATCACCACATATTTAGTAACTTAACCTTCCTGGGCTATGGGCTGTTGGGAAATTTCCCTGATAATCTATAAAACATTTAAGATCTCTAGATACTGCTGTCTGCTAAAGGAACAAGTTTTGTTTTGAATTTTTGACTTTAAATCAATATTCCATTGATAACAGTATGACTGAAAATAAAATATTATATTTGGCAAATGTTTGTTTTCTTTCTTTTCTTCCGATGTACAGTAATAAGTTGCCCCACTTATTTGAGCCATTTTCTCTTAAAATATCAAAAATGAAATTTTACACTCTTCAGTGACCCTTCTAAACATGTACTGGTCATTCTGAACATTTTAAATACCTTGGAAAATCTATAGGTGTTACAGTTTATAAAATACAGTTGTATTTGAAGAAATATTTGGGATGAAAAGGGCGTGGTCATTTTCAATCTGTTCATCCCAGATAGAAATTTTGCCACATATCCAAAGTTGCTTATTTGGGTCATATTAGTCTAGAACACTTGAGTTATCTTCTACTAAATAATGTGCATACATGTCTAAAGTTTGGTCGAATAAGGCAAAACAGCACGAAACAGTTGCAATTAGCACACCACGAAACGTGGAATAAATAAAAAATAAAAACCAGCTTGCACCTGTGGAACCACATTGCACCAATTATGTGGAATAAATAAAAAATAAAAACCAGCTCGTACCTGTGGAACCACATCGCGCTACTGATGTGGAATATTAAAAAATAAATAAATAAAATAACACCCACAGGATTCGTACCTGCACTTTACTGATTGTCAGCCCAAAACTTTACCACTGAACTACCATCACTGGCCTGTAAATGGTGGGGGGAAAATGCCTGAAATCAACAAAGAGATGGATGTATTAAATAAATAAATAAATAAAACCATACACCATAAAAAACACAGCATTTTATATTGAATCCCTCTTATCAAGTGGGCAATACAAATATGATCCATCTCTTCCTCTGTAGATGACCCATGGTCACAGACATACAGTCATGAAATGACAAGAATAAGAAGTAGTTCGCTCTTCTCATGTCCACATCTGCTGGTGCTTGTCCAGCTGGCCCGCAAGGCGCACGCGTGTCCTGCCAAACATGCATGTCTTGTGGACGGTGCACCACAACTGACACTGCGCCAGATGGAACAAAGCTCATGTGCATGACGTGAATGTCTGCTGCGTGTTCTGATATGACAGTCCATTTCCACCTGGGGTAGCCTGTCAATGGGCTGCACTGAGGGAGCGCACACACGCTGCAGCCCACAGCATATATCACTACAGCGATTTATTTCAATTTATTTTCATTTATATAACGCCAAATCACAACAGAGTTGCCTCAAAGCGCTTCACACAGGTAAGGTCTAACCTTACCTGTGTTACCTTACGATATATGTTTTTATTTATGTCCACGTGATGACAGCAAACAGACACACACACATCACAGTGGGCAGTTGTTAGTCCATGTCTGTCCAAACACAGTATGTGTTGTTCAGCTGGGAAATCCAGATAGACAGATCTGGACAGCCGCTACAGTGGGCGGACACACCTCCTTGAAAATATGGTTAGACCAAAACAAATTGTCATTAAACTTAAATAAAACAGAGATGAAGTGGACGTGTAAGAGTCACTAGGTGTTCACAGGAAACAGTTATTTATTTCTATATTTATTGATTTATGTATGTTGTTAGTTGGTTTTATCTTTTTGTTGTGTTTTGTTTTATCAGGTTCTTTGTCTCTTTCTCTAAAATTGTATTGTAGCATTACTGTTATTAGTACTATTATTGCTGTTGTTGTTGCTATTATTATTATTAATATATAAATAAAAAATTTAAAAAATTACGTTTTATACATTTGACTCTTATGACAACAAACGCTGAGCCATTAATTATTATACAGAAAACAAATGCACACAAACATGCTGAGATGCGAACAGTTTAATGCTATCTTCTACACTGAAAATGGCATAGATATGCTAACATGTTAGCATCGGCCCCGTTTTTAAGTTATAAAATACATCTATCAACTGTTTCAGAAGACCACAACAGATTGGTTTAACATAAAAAAGGTAAATATTACTCACAGACATATGCTCTTTGGGATTTTAGCAGGGAAAAATTAAGATAAAGCAAAATAAAACAAAGAACCAATAAAGCAGCAGATCGTAGCACTGCTTCAAAGCTCGCTGCAGGGTCTGTAATCAATGTAGATAAATGATCATTTTCCTGACAAATGACCCTAAAAACAACAGCCACTATAAAGGACCAATAAGGGAATCATTTTTTTTTTTTTTTGCCAGTTTGCACTCGGCCGAGACAGACGTATTTTTCTCTTCTCCCTCCCTCCTTATCTTTCCTGCTTCTGTGGCATGTTGTCTGTGAGGCTGCAGCTTTGCTCTTCTGGAAAACAACAAAAATGGATCAGTTAAAGTGGTCTCTGAACGCAATTGACACTATTTTTTCTACAAGACAATCGGGGGCGGAGGACCCGACCTGTCCTGCTGGGACGCATGTGATGGGTTACGTGATGGACCCGTGGAGGAGATGGCAGGTCATGTGCCTTTACATGCTGTCTGTGGAGGACGTCAAAGATGTGTATATATTTGGCTCAGTGGTGACCGGCTTTCTGCTGTGTGGAGCGGGCATAGCGCTGGTTTACCGGAAAGTCAAGAAGGTGGAAGCAGCTATAATTGGCCCGTCCAGGCTGCCCCACATGACTGATTTGATTGGAAGGGCAGTGTCAGCTCAATCGGCGGGCGTTAACCGCGCGTTGGATACCATCTCCGGGAGGATAGCGGCGCTGGAAAACCACTTTGATCGTCAGTAAGACCGCATCTCCTTTCTACATTCAGATGTATTGAGAGCCACTCTGTTCTCAGACTGTGGAATCTTTCAGGCGTCTGCTAATCTGGATATTCATTTGGCTTCCCAAAAACACAGCTGCAATTCAAGGCCGCTGCGATAAAAACCTCCTGAAGGAAGAACAACACTTATGCCTCGCTCCCCAGTCTCTCCCTCCCTCAGCTTCTCCAGCTCTGACGTTGACTGTGGACAGTGAACTGTTCAGGGCTGAGCCCCTCCTCCTTCCAGATGGATGAACAAGGCCGTTGACGGCGCCTAAAGGCTGCCTCCAGGTGTTCTGGTAAAATGGACTTTCAAATCTCGGTTGTCGTCTTTCGTCTCCTGTCTGTGTGTGTGAGATCATTGTTTTTTGTGCTGATGGGGTTTTTTTTTTTCCCTGCATTGCTGCTGTGTAATGCAGCAGCTATGAAGGTTTTTCTATGCCATGTTTTTACCTTGTGTGTGCTTTTATATGTGTTCATGTACCGGGCTGGCTCATGTGTGTTATGTGTGTGTTGTCTGTAAAGAGCCGGTCATGGTTTGCTCAGCCCTGCTGTAGACCTAGGCAGGGAAGTACATCTGGAGCTGGTCCCCGGGCGCCTAAAGGCGACTTCTGCTCCTAACTGGCAATTAGGATGGGTTAAATGCAGTAGACACATTTCATTGTGCAGGGAACATGTTCCTATGTGCATATGACAATAAAATTCTTTTGAATCCTTTGAATCCTTTGAAGTTAAGCAAAAAGGTTATTGATGTCGATGGATCGAATAATTTCTTAACAATACCCGAAAAGAACCGGTTCCCGATACCCAAACCTAACAGTGGCTGTCTGCAGACAGTTGTCGTGCCAAGAGTGTGAATGGCCACACATTTTCTAAGTGCCAAACGAGCGGTGTTCGAAGTTTGTGCGTGTCAGCTGGAATTTGGCCGACACCTGCCGGGAGAGGGATTGATGGGTTTGCACAGCGCACGTCTTTCAGCCGCCGGTGTGTGCAAATAGTTGTAGCAACAGGTGTACGAGGCGTTCGAGGCAGGGATGATTTTACATGTTTTGCACACGATTCCTGCTTCATGTGCACTTCGACCAAACTTTGCACTACGTGTGAAGGGGCGCTAAGCTACGTCCTCTACTATGTATTTTTTTTTCCTGAAAATGTGAGAAATAAAAATACAGTATACTAATGCATGCATTTAAATTCTGTTGTGTAAAAAGACAACACATCTAAACCTACCACAGCTCTGTGTGAAAAAACACAGACTTTAAAAGTAGGGTTCCATCAATGTATTAAGATAATACTTTGTTTCAAGGGAAAAAAAAAAACACATTGTGACAACATCACAAACACAAAAATATACCAGTAGACTTAATATTATGGGGGGGGGGTTGCAGTTGATTTGGGTTGCAAAAATAGGTTTTATCTACAAAGTGGTGCAAAACAGGGTCACTTTTAAGGTGAGTTTTGTTATCAGCAGTATAAAATACATTTAAAGTGTTGAGGAAGTGAAATCTTGGTTATCCCATGTTATGTGCAGTGTGTGATCAAGGTCAGTGGAAACTATAATTTCATGGTTCCACACCAGGACTGTCATTTGATCTTCAAGGGACAACATTTATGTAAGGAAGAAAAGCCAGTTTCCCCTGTGCAAAAGATCATTTACAGTGACTTTAAATATGTTTACTGTAAAGGAACCAAAAAAGGAGCCTTATGCAGACAAGAAGCAGCCTTATGGAGGATCCCAGCCCCGATGGGACAGACTGTCTAAACACAACCCACTTACTGCCATTAACAAGGCTTGGAATAGTTCATGAAAAAAAAAATCCAAAGTAGTGCTAATTTTAGGCCAGAATTTCTCAGGGCGATTTTGAACACAAATCACTCAAATGACTGAGGTTTTTTCTCTGAGGACCCAGACTGGAAGCAGTTTCCCACAAAGCATTTGGAAACATTTATTTTCCCACATCAACATATTTTACAAAAAAAAAAAAAAAAAAAAAGGATAAAAAGGAATCCTGAATATAAGGACGGCAACTCAGAAAAACATTTTGATGCTCTGCCAAGAGGTTGTGATTCAGTCCCATTACACAACGCCTGTGGAGCGATTTTAGTACGTAGCTGTTAATCATTCAAGCAAAGAATCACCTGTTCACAGTGAGAGATGAGCCAACAACATCCACACTGCCAACAGATAACGCCTGTGACACAGCTGATAAAATAAGGCGGGGGTGTACATGTCATACAGTAACAAATTATAACCGGGACGAATGACAGGGCTGTGATAAGACAGTACCATCGTTCACAAAAACAGTTATTATGCTGTGCTGAAGTCAGCACCAGGGGGCGTTTAGTCACAACCAGGGTTGGGCCTACTGAGTTTTTTTTTTCTCCCTAAGTCAAACACAAACTAAAATTGACCTCAAGACGAGACTTGACTATCAACAATGTTACACCGCATATTGTCATCTTACATTTCAGACCTGCTGTGCCTGGAAACAAATGGCTGTTTGTTCTGCAGAAATGCTGCATATGTGAGACAGGGGAGGCGGGGAGGAGGCGGAGGGACCATGCAGGTTTTATTTAGTTTGAAACAAGACCACTGAGGTATTAGATCCTCACCCCTGCTGATCTGTTCCTCACTTTTGAGAAGAACTTCTTTCGATCCCCATGTGAAATGTTGCAATATGTCAATATTAGCTCAATCCTAGTGGATAAATCTACTCTAATCGAGCCAAAACATCCCGAAATATAGTTTTGGTTAAATTAAAGAAGGCTATATTATCTCCCAAACAACAATCACCAACAATTTTTTTTTTTTTTTTTGTCGTATTTATAAAATGTGGAGTTGACATAAAAATCACAGCCAATACATTTGGCTATAATCTGTGAAATAATTAGTTTTTCTTTAGAGCAATAATTGGAAAAATACCAAGAAACATGTTTCAAGGTCCTTCTAAATTATATACGGTACACTGAATGCAGTTGCAGTACTGTTTCTTTATTTTAATAAAGTTACAGGAATGAAGTTAAGGAATGAACTTTGTTCTATCTTAGCATAAACTAACACCGCACCTAACATGACCATGAGTTGCGTGCCACTACTCTGAGCAATGGGGTGTATAATGTGCTTTAAAATAAATAAATAAATGCATATTTACATACATACACTACCAGTAAAAGGCCTGGACACAGTATTAACTGTGTCCAAACTCCACAAGGCAGCCGTCACATTGAAAATGCCTTTGGATCCATACGGAAACACCCAAAGTGTGAAAAACAGGGAGGTATATTTAGAGTGACTCTTTTCTCCACACAGTGGAAATAGCTTGTGACAATATTTTCACCATATATATTAGCCAATGACAACAATACAAAATTCTATTAGTAGCTACCCGGCTGCCGCTTCTTCCCACCTGGTTGCTGGTGAGCACACGGCCCAACTGTGAGCGTGGAGTACATTATTGGCAGGTGAAGCTCTCAGTCACCTCAATCAATTATGCTGGAACAAAATCACCCTGGAAAAGAAACAATCCAAAATCTGTTCTAATTTGTATTGATCAATGATTTTTATTTGTTTAGATATTTTTAAGGTAGCATTTCAGTTACAAGCAGATACCAGCCAAAATACAGTGCTCTCCAAAAGTATTGGAACACTTGGTATTTCACACATTTTAATTTGTTTATGTAATTTCAAATGCAAACAAAAAAAAAAATCTAAAAATTATCTAAAATTAATTTAAAATATAAAAGCCAACATGATGGGTTTCATAAGTCATGGAATGCTTTGGTATAATACCTGTAAATAATCAGCTTTATTGCCAGTTTTCTTCAGACAAGTCAGGGGATGGATACATGAACATTTCCAAGTCACTAAAGATGTCTTGGACTTTCTTATGAAAAAATACAAACAGTATGGCACTCTATGGTAAATCTGCATGAAGTAGACAGTTCTCAAAAACTAAGTGACTCTGTAAGAATGAGAAAAGTGAGGAAAGCCACCAAGACACCCTGAAGAAGTTACAGGCTTCTCTGGCTTGATTGGAAAAATTGTGGATAGTGCATGTTTTGCATTTTGTATCCCCAGTTATACAGCTTCACGATGAAGTGGTATAGAGGATTTTCTTTCATCAAACCTAGGCTTGCAACTCAGATGCACCTTCTGGCAAACCATAGCTGAACTTTCAGGTCTTCTTTTTAAGACAATCCTCCGCAGTACCACTTCATCAGCCAAAGACTTGTAGTGTCAGCTCCTTAAATGGTGATTTGTCATTTTTAATTTTATAAATAATCATTGTAAATAATCAAATTTTGGTCTTGGGGATTTTTTTTAAACTTGAAATCAAGCAATGACTTCTGCAAAATGGAACAAGCCATTTTTACTATGTTCATGATAGAGTTTCAACCCCACTCAGAATTTTTAAAGATGACGTGTCCATTTTCCAGGTCTCCTGAAATTAAAACTGTATCAATTAATTAAAAGGAAAAAATGCCTTGAATCCTCTTCTGAAAGTTGCTTTACATTGACTTGCACCGTAAACTGTTTGCTGGTTCCATTTTCATTCTTAAACAGCTGATACACAAAACCAGTCATCATTCTTGACCACATCAGACCGTGACAACACTGATGACATACGTGTCTTTGCCAGAGACGCAGCCACAACATTACACCTTCTCAGAAAATAGATTATGAGCTCCATGTAGCATGTGAAACACTCGCATCAGCATGCAACACCAAAACACTGTGCCAATTGAAAAACAGACATGCTGGGGGCAAATCCTGAAGCATGTTTCCAGACCATGTTCAAGATGCATCAGAAATTGGAAAATTATGAGCTCCAACTCGATCAAAGTGATTTTTCAACACAAGGTCAGATTGTGATTTTTTTTTAAAGCTAAAAAACCTGTGTATAAATTCAGTGCCACAAATTAACCCGACTTGATATCATAACAACTACAATCATGACTTTAACATTACAAATGTTGTTTTCTAACTTAACAAATCATATCACGCTGCAGAGCAGGTCATGGGTCGTGTATTACATGCTGAAATGACAATAAATGAACCCTGAACCTATCATCCCTGGTTCTCAAGACCAGGCACCTAAGTGGCTCTACTCTACTCTTTTCTACTCTCCTATTTTACTCTTCCTTTTTAGATATTTCAATATACCCTTATATACTAGCATAGTTCCACCTTAGAATTGGAATATAATATATAAGATATACCTTACTAAATTTTCATGTTGAAATTAAACTAATCACGTAGCAGTTTGTTGTATTTGCATTCTTTATATATTAGTGATGCTGCTCATGTTACAGCTGTTGCAAAGATATCTGAAATAAATACGACAGTCACTGAGTCATGACTTTTCCATCATACAAGCAGCTGGAACAAAACGTGTTCCTTGCAAAAACAAGGACAAAGTACAAATACAAGGCTACAGGTATGAGTCGTATCTCAAGTGGCAGCCGCCATAGGTATTAGCATTTCTATGCAGGGGCACCCTGATGCTCCAAGCAGATATGACAAAACCAAGTAGCATCATGCGGTGACTAACAGCGTAATTATTTCAGGACTAGTTCTTTGGGAGAGATTTCTTAAAAAAAAAAAAAAAAAAATCCCTAAAAATGTGAAATTCTTTTTCAAGAACTTTTTTTGCAAATGTGAGTTTTGGTAGAAATTGTGCATAACAGACCTGAAAAGTCGTGAAATTTCATGTGCCACAGAGTAAAAACAGAAATAAGATGGATAAGATGCATAGCACTACTGGATTAGGAGTAGTAATACTGCAATACACTGTTCATACACTGTTAATGTGACTAGGCTCTGTTGTAGTTGCTCAGTGACAGAACATCATTAAAAGGAATCATCTTGCTCCTGTAGCTATGTCCAAAGTGCAGATATGTTCACAATGGCATTCACACTGTTTTCAGAGTTGTTAAAATGAATGAACGCATTTCGGGAACTTGAAAGTTCACAACTTAAGTTATCCAAAAATTTACCGACATCTTACATGTGGCACTGGTCAACCAGAAAGGCCCTCCAATGATCAGAAGTTATTTGTTTTGCTTTCTGTTTTTCCTCTCTTTTCTAAAGTGGCCATCTAACACACCTGGAATAGGAATGTACGAGGTCTGTTAGAAAAGTATCGGACCTTTTTATTTTTTGCAAAGACCATATGGATTTGAATCACGTGTGATTGTATCAGCCAAGCTTGAACCTTCGTGCGCATGCGTGAGTTTTTTCACGCCTGTCGGTTGCGTCATGCACCTGTGAGCAGGCTTTGTGTGAGCAGTGGTCCACCCCTCTCATCGTTTTTTTTATTGCGAATAAATGTCTGAACGATTTGGAGCTTTGCTGCATCAATTTTTTTCCAGAAACTGTGAGAGGCCTCAAGGTGGACACCGTTCGGAAAATTAATATGGCTTTCAGGGACGATTTTATGGGGATTACACAGATTAAGGAGTGATCCAGACGGTTTAAAGACCGCCCACAAATGCTGAGAGCATGCCGCGCTCCGAGCTCCAATCGACAGGCTCAAACTCCGCTGAAACAACCACATCATTTCCAACGTGAAGGCTTGTTGATCCGGGACGTCGTCTGACTTTCACAAAAAGGCAGAAGGCATGGACATCAGCACTTTTTCAGCACATTCCACTGTTACAGGAGTTTTTTTCATGGAAAGAAAAGCGGAGGGACGCGCCACGGAGCCGTTCATGAGGCGGCACAAAACCACCTCCGTGTTGGTCTCACAGGACGGCTTTCAGGTGGACTTCAGACGGATGTCGGTTGCTTTTCAGTCGTGTGATTATCCGAGAAATTGAGCATGAGCTGGACATGCCCCAACATGTACTGTGAGGCTTCATCACGGCGTTGCTTTCCGCCATGCGGCTCCACCGTGACGCGCGGAACTCCACTCCTCTTTCCATGACAAAAACTCCTGTAACAGTGGAATGTGCCGTTCATTTCTAAACTGGACGCTGTCTTGATCGGTTATGTCGTCTGAGTAGCACAGGAATTGTGAAAAGACGTGGACATCAGCACTTTTTTGGCACATTGAGACAGACGTGCGGAGGAGTTTCGCACGTCGCGGTGGAGCCACATGGCGCAAAGCAACGCTGTGATGAAGCCTCACCGGACATGTTGGGGCATGTCCAGCTCATGCTCAATTTCTCGGATAATCACACGACTGAAAAGCAACCGACAGCCATCTGAAATCCACCTGAAAGCCGTCCTGTGAGACCAACACGGAGGTGGTTTTGTGCCGCGTCATGAAAGGCTCCGTGGCGCGTCCCTCCGCTTTTCTTTCCATGAAAAAAACTCCTGTAACAGTGGAATGTGCCGAAAAAGTGCTGATGTCCACGTCTCCTGCCTTTTTGTGTAAGTCAGACGACGTCCCGGATCAACAAAGCTTCACGTTGGAAATGATCTGGTTGTTTCAGCGGAGTTTGAGCCTGTCAATCGGCGCTCGGAGTGCGCTGCGCTCTCAGCAGTTGTGGGCGGTCTTTAAACCGTCTGGATCACTCCTTAATCTGTGTAATCCCCATAAACTCGTCCCTGAAAGCCATATTAATTTTCCGAAAGGTGTCCACCTGGAGGTCTCTCACAGTTTCTGGAAAAAAATTGATGCAGCAAAGCTCCAAATCGTTCAGACATTTATTCGCAATAAAAAACGATGAGAGGGGTGGACCACTGCTCACACAAAGCCTGCTCACAGGTGAATGACGCAACCGACAGGTGTGAAAAAACTCACGCATGCGCACGAAGGTTCAAGCTTGGCTGATGCAATCACACGTGATTCAAATCCATACGGTTTTTGAAAAAAATAAAAAGGTCAGATACTCTTCTAACAGACCTCGTAAACTGATGAGACGGTGGAGATACTGCCTCAAACACAGACACAATCTGCAACACCACAGGTACAGTGCATCCAGAAAGTATTCACACCTCTTCACAATCTCCACCTTTTGTTATGTTACAGCCTTATTCCAAAATGGATTAAATTAATCTTTTTCCTCAAACGTCTACACACAATATTACCAGTGTTACCCAACAAGTCATGTGACAAATCAGTTGGAATATCTATTTTATTTTAGAAATATTTTCATTCAAAATCATTAAAAGACAAATTCATTTTCCCTTTCATTTACAATATCTAATATTGAAAAGATGCTATACAGTCTTTTTTGGGTGGGGGGGGGATTTTGTGGTATCTACTTGTAATTGCTTAACTGGAATCTAGTGGATAGGACAGCCTTCCACAAACTTTTAAATATATTTTGCTGGAATGTTGGACTATTCCTCCTGACAGAACTTGTGGGATTCAGATCAGGGATTGGAATAGCCACTTCAACATTTTCTGTTTGTTGTCTGCAAGCCAGTGTGTTTGGTGGGTCATTGTCCCATTCCAAACAAAGTTATGACCAGCTGTTAGCTTCCTGAGTTGAAGTCTTGAGGTGCTGCTTGAGATTTTCCAGATAGTGCTCCATCTTCATATTGCATTTATCGTATGAACTACACCAGTCCATAACACTATTCAACCCTTATTAAACACTATTTTTTTCATCCATTTTACCTCATATGACCAGAGAACATTCCTCTAAAAGGCTAAGTCTTTGTTTTGGTGATAATTTTTGAGCGACTGTATGTTGATTAAGGAGCGATGCCTCATCTGTAATCAACACATTTTTTGTATTCTAGTTGTGATCTTGAGGTTCTGCTGGACCTTTCAAAAGAAACAACATTCATCCCTGGGTGTTTTCGTGTTGTCCTACATGAACAATGTGAAGTCTGTATGACCCCAAGATTCTCTTAGACATTTAAACATTGGATTGTATAGTTGCTCATGGCGTCTTGAATCTTTTGAAGATGACTTAACAGGAGGAACTTGTGAAGATCCATGATTTTCCTATTGATCTCTTGGGTTCATTCTTTTGATTTTCTGATGCTCTTAACTGGAACAAAGCACTGGTTCTATTGATGAGGCTTTAAATATAGCTATAGGTGCCGCAAGTAACCAGGAATTACGTTAATCTGAAGCTTCTAAATATAACACAATTCCTAAAAAAAAGGCACTTAGCCGTATGAGAGTTGTTGTCTTTAAGGCACTGTCACACCTTGATGATTTAGCCTGCGTATGCCGGCCGTTTTAAAAACTCTGGTGCACGCTGTCATATGTCTAATAAATAAATGCAGCTGTCACACCTTGACAATTATCCAGTGTCTGCCGACAGCCCCGTTTCAACCCGGTGGTTCTGGTCGGTACTGCACGGTGTGGTGCAAGTCAGAAACAGAGTAATAAAACATTTTCTTATTTTTTTTATTTTGATTTCTTATCTTGGTGGACCATTTTCTAGGGGTGTCGGAAAAAAAAAAAAAAAAAAAATCGATTCACGTCCAAATCACAATTCTTATTTATTATGATTCTGAATCGATCCAAAATGTCCAAGAATCAATTTTTTAAAAGCATTTTTTAAATAAATAAATAAATAAATATTTTTTTTAAATAATCTTGCTTACTCGCTGCGTGTACTATTTGGCAGGCAACAGCTTCCATACTACAGCATCCCCACGAGGTTCCGGCGTGCTTCAAACACTCGTGCGCTGCAGAGTTCAGTGGCTGTAGCTTAGCATGGCAGACGAAGAGCTAATTCAGCCAGCACCGTCTTTGCTGAAGGCAAATGTTTGGGCGCATTTTGGATTTTATTATTTGCTGCGTAAGAAGGAGCTTGACATGACTTATGTAGTGCAAAATGAAAGTCAAGTACTTCGGAAACACTACTAATCCGCAAGCCCACATGCTACGCTATCACCCGGAACTAAAAGAGGGGAGCAGCGGTCTCTGCCGACTACTGACCAGCGCTTTGCTAAACTGTCAGCCACCTCCGAACGAGCAAAGCAGATAAGTAAATTTACATCTAGAATCACTTGATTAACCTTGTAAAGCTGCATTTTCTTAAACATAAACATTTTTTAAGTAATATAACTATTTCTCAGAGCTCTTTGAATTGAAAATCGATTCTGAATCGAATCGTCACCCCAAGAATCGGAATCGAATTGAATCGTGAGTTGTTGTACGATTCACATCCCTACCATTTTCACTGTTTACAGAATGCTGAATCAATCAATCAGGTCATTTGATGATCACACCACAGTGACGGCGCTTTAAAAGTTTAAATGATCACAGCACCTCTGTGTGTTCAGAGCGCAGCACTGACATGAGAAACGCATCTGCAGCAGAAAAAAAACAGAGGGATTTGCTTTAAAACGCTGTTTCCAGCCACGAATTAAAGGATTTTCCGAGGTAATTTTTTAAAAAATCAGGAGCTTTTTGTGGATTCATGTCCATCTGTGATGGTGAAATGGACCGAAATTAACAGGTCAGACTTTAGATTTTTTCAGTGTGTGAATGAAACAGTTGTTCTGCATAAAGACTGCAGCTTTCAGCCAATCAGTGGCCACCATTAATGGACGGATTTAGACTTATGAGTAAATTACAAGAAACGTGTGCCAACAATCACATAACTTACCTACAACTGATGTCCAGCATGTGCAGGACATTTGAGTCACACGCTGGGACTTGTTGAAAGTTTTCAGCATGCCCAAAATTTTTTGAGGAGCTCAGCTTATCAGGACAGGGTGACAGGCACAAAGCCTTTGCAATACCCAATGGCCATATTTTGATGGCATCAGGTAAAAATAATACTGTCAATTTCTGAAATGTTCTCTATTGCTTATAAAGGAGCCCAGTGGCTGGAGAAGGCCAAAGGGACGCCCGTATTTCACCTACTGTGGCAGACAGATGGATAATTTTGAGAGGTGGGGATGGTCTAGTTGTCTGCCATTCAGGACACAAGGTGGTACAGAGTGTGTGCGGTGAACGTGGTGATGCGTGGCATACTCCCAGACCTAACCCGACTTGACTTGCATATAGAGGCAGTCACCTTTTTGTACGTAAACCTTTATGCCACTGAAAAATCTAACGGTAAGTTCAGAAACTCAACTAAATTTATTCCTTAACTTTTATTTTTAAACAGCTTTAGATAGAAATTACTGTAAGTAAACATTCTAAAGGACTTGTCACAAGTATTGTTTGATAAGAAATATGTGGATTTGGGGAAACTTATGTTTGACCATTTCTGTCAAAGTGTATCTGTATGCCTTCTGGCATGTAGGACATCGAACTGTCAAACACTTTGTGTATCAATCAGATATTACTTTTAAAAGAGTCATCATGTACTGTTTTTCTCAAATTGACTCATAATTGACAGTGTGGTTAGTGGACCTGTAAATTACAGACAGATACATTAACACAAAAATGGGTCGGCAGCCAGCAGTTCACTGAACATTTCAAAATAACTGCACTCTATCAAGTTTTATTCTCGCGTAGCAACTATAAACTGCTTCCATATTGCAAGCTGGTTTGTTAATGAGAAGCTGATGACTATGTAGCCTCGTTACACAGCAACCAGTGTGCCACATGCAATCTGCTTTTAAACAAACCAAACACACGACTGTGTATTTATAGTGGATAACAAAATTAACACCACCTATTAAAACTACAATATAAACTATAGGTACAACCAGTTAATTTAAAGCCAGATTACTTCCACACCATGAAGTTGCAGACTTGCACGTGATGATTTACAGCTTTGATCTGTGGCATGGTGACAGGTCACAGAAAAAGTCTGTCAAGCTTTAAAAGTGCCTTTTGCAAGTCAGACTCTTTACAATGCCCGCCTGCACAGCTGGGTCAAGCACTTTCACTGACCTCTCCCGACAAAAAAATAAAACAAAAAAAAAAAAAGGCTGGAATTCCTTCGTCCAGAGCCTGGGTGTCATGGCACAGTTGTAATTGATGGGGGGAAAAAAAATAGCATGGCCTGCCACATGCACCTTCAAACTATCTCCCAAACATCTAGGATTATAAACTGAGTCTGATCCAAAAGTAAACACTGAATATACTGAGCAAGGAATTATACCCCCCCCCCCCCGCCTCCCCAAGGTCACTGTTTCTCATGTCGACGTGGAGTCCATGTCTCTGATGGATGTTCTCTTGCACCTCCTCTCTACTCTGACCCTTTTCATTCACGTCTTATATGTACTTCCAAATTGGCCTTCTCCTGCTCTTCTTTTGTACTTCCATTGTCATCACTCGTTTACAGAGTTATTTCATTTCTACAACTTTATCGCACCTTTGAATCTCTCCTTTCTTATTCTATCCAGCTTTGTAATGCTACATCCATTTCAGACATGTTTAACATATTTCAGCCACATTTTGTCAGGATTCCCCTCAGAACCTGGTTTTAACTCTGTTTTACCACTGTCATGTGTTAGTTTGTCCACTAGATGGCACCAGGGCTTAATTTGAGGGGGAGCAAGCCGGAGCGCGCTCCAGAACCTCTGACGTTGGCTCCGCCAGCTATTTATACTGGATCCGTGATCCGCCACCTCTCGACTAACAAAATATTAAAAAAAATCACGGCAATTGCTCTCACTGCCAATCACACCGCCGCCCTCCTGTCTGCTGTGCGGAATTGCGCCAAATCTGGCAACAGGTCCAGAGGCTACGCTCGCTGTTTTGATCCGGATGTTGACCGTAGCCGCAGAGCTCCGTGGTCTCCGAGAGAGGACTTGGATTCTTTGCAGGTTCCGCATCCGTACCCCCTGAGGCAGTGAGTGAAGGGAGAGCCGCGCATTGTGTTCTGCGTGTCTGTTCATAATCTTCTTGCACAGAAGAAAAAAAGAGTGTGTTACACAAGAGAGAAAAGTGAGAAAATGTTAATGCCTGTTTGAGAAAAGTGTGTAGTGAGGGGTTTTACAGCCTTAAAACATACTTCGGGGATTTCGTGCCACGTTCACACCGGGCGACGGACGCGCCTCCTTCACCCGGTGTGTTGCTCTGCTTGGGTGGACTTTCGCTGCGAAAATTCGCCCCGGTGCATCATCAAATAGGAGGAGCTTCCATTCCACTCTGCATCAAGTCATCATGACAGACCGTGATCACACGGAGTATCATTATTTGCTGCAGGAGCTGCGTCTGGATGATGGCCGCTTTCAGCGGTCCTTCCGCCTCTGCGGGACCCAGTTTGAGGACCAACTGTCCCGTTCACGCGCGCACATGTAAACAATTAAAAAAAATAAAGAAAGAAACTCCGCTGCTTGCTGCAGCTCGCTCCTCCCCCAAAAAACTCTGTCATAATTGTGTTTAGAAACCAGTCACCATTTGTTTTATTATACATCTGTGTAGTTAATAAAATATTCTCCACACAGACGATTCGCGCACGTAAAAAAAAAAAAAAAAGAAAGAATGAAACTCCGCGGCTTGTTGCTCCTCGATCTTTCCCAAAAAACCTCATAATTGTCTTTAGAAACCAGTCACCATTTGCTTTATTATACATCTGTGTAGTTAATAAGTAAAATAATCTCCATGGATGATTCCCTCGCGCGCGCACTTAAAAAAAAGAAAAAGAAACTCCACTCCCACTGCTGTGGGGCTGCTGCTCGCTCCAAAAACTGTCATGATTGTGAAATAAAGGACAAAAGAGACATAAGTCCTGCTCACAGGCTGCTACCAGATACAGGACATGTTCACATCTTCAAACTCCAGACATCTCCACGTCACTACATATCCAGTCCCTGATTGGTCATCGCGGCGCGACGAGACGAAAAAATTCAGATTTTTCAACTGGGGGGTGTTTGGCGGTAACAAGGGCAACACAACGTGACGCCACGCAATATCGGCCTACAAATGCGCAAAACGCTCAAAATCGTTTCATTCGCGTCGCGCTGCACGGTTTGGCGACAAAACGCGTCCTAGGGATTACATGGCAACCTGTGGCTGCAGTCGCTCGCGTCGCGCCAGTGTGAACGTGGAGAACGTAACTCCCGCGATAAACGAGGGACCACTGTACATCATTAAACAGGAATTTGTACTCTATCCGGATTTGGTGTGACTAGTGTTATTAATGCCCAGTTTATTTTCGGTGTAGCGCACAGCGTTGTTCGCAAGCCCCCCCCCCCTTCTTTTTTTTTCTGCACCGGAGCCACCCATCCTCTGCGCTCCAGGACCTCCCACTTTACAAATTAAGCACTGTATGGCACCCTCAGTTTTGTTTCACACCTGGATCAGATGACTGACTGATTATTGATAGACTATTTAAACACTGATTTTCTGTTCATGTATTTCCAGATACTTGTGTGCCGTGTTTGTCTGTTGCCTTGCTTGCCTCCTTTTGCCTCGCCAGCTTCCAGAGCCACCTTTGATGATCCAGGCAGTCTCCAAGAGGATCAAACCTGAATGTCATCCTGTGACCTTGATTGCATCTTCCAGCTGTGCACTTAAGATGCCGAAGTGTCCCGCAGCTAAAGCTCAGGTAACCTGGCATCCCCTTTAATTCCCATATTAGAGTGAACTGTCTTTTCCTGATGTTCCAGACGATTCCAGTACGGCTCCCAAGCGGACCTGGATCCTGGCTCTGACTACCTGCAAAGGAACGTCACTTTGGAATTCCTCGGCTCTTGGTGTAGAGCACGTCTCAACTACACGCCAGTTAAGTTCCTCCTCGTCTCAGTGAGATCCCATTCTCACTCGTCCCTGTTTGCGACTGTGCTATGGTAAAGAACTGTTCCAAGAACTCTTCCTAAGAACCACATGAATTCTGATATCAAACAATTGAGAACCCAGTCCTGCTTAATTATGACTGCGTCACAACATGCAGTACTTGACCTCTGTCCGTTGGATACAACTTAAGAACTATGAACAATTCCTGAACTGAGAACTTTGTTTCTTAAGAGGAGAACTTTATTTCCTGACCTCTGAAACAACCTGTGTTAAACCTTTTATGAACTGTGACTGTTTAGAGGCTCCAGCGTTATGAGTGCATTCACTCACCTTGTGTGTCTTTATTCCCCATAGTTCGTGGTCTCAGAGGCAAGCGTTCCACCTGGTCCTGAACCCTGAAACTTTAGTTGATATTATCCTTCAAGACTGGCTCGGGATCCTGCAGCTCCCTTATTTCACCGCCAGGAGGCAGGCCATCTCTCCACACTGCAGGCACCCCAGTGTAGCACTTTTACTTTATTTATTAGAAATAAATACATTTTCCTTTGTACTCTTCTCTGTGTCCAGCTCCCTGCATTTGGGTCCATTGCCTGTAACGGCTCGGTTCCACCCGAACCTCTAACCATAACACATTTAACTTCTCCTAAGAGATGGGTCGATACATTTTTCCAGCTCCAATCAGATTCCAATACACAACTTGCCAATACCAATACAGATTCCAATAAAAGCTCTTTTTGTTCTTGTTAAACATCATGTGCCTTCTTGTTCCTTGCAATCACAGGATGCTAGCTTGCGCTATGTTCCCAGAGTTAAGAAGAAGTCATCAGGTTTTACAGCCTTTGCCTACACAGCTCTTACATTGTGTAACAGTTTGCCTGTTGATATTAGAAAGTCCATTTTTGTTGAAGCTTTTAAGGCAAATCTTAAAATTTATATTTCTTCTGTTTACCTGAAACTAGATCAGCCTCTGGGGCTTCACACGCTGATAGTGCCACATGTCCGCCCACAGCCTCCGTGTGCATACAGCATCTGAGCATGCTCACACTCTTGTAATTTAAAAAAATATAACGCAATGCTAAAATACAATCGCCCGTATGAGCATTGTGTTCTGTATAATTTGCAGCTGTTTAAGTAATTATTAGGTTCCAAAAACTGAGTTTGCAGCAATCAACCAGACTGTGATGTTACGGTGCAGCTCTACTCTGATTGGCTGTCACCCACGCCACTCAAAAACAAAACAATACTAACGTGTGCTAAATGTCTTTTAAATCACTACAGAGGTATTATTAGGTTCTAAAAAGAGTGTTTTCAGTTTTAGAAGTGTTTCTCACTCACTTTTATATAATATATGACAAAGAGGTTATACTAACACACAAACAAAACAGAGTTTTGCTACCAGCCTGTGACGTCACCACACTAATGTCCGCTAAATGTTTTGTCAATCCTTCCAGAGGTGTTATCAGGTTACAAACATAGCGTTTTTAGTTTTAGAAGTGTTTATTTCTCGCTAGCTTTTACATATGTTGGCCTCAGGTAAAAAAGGTGTGCAGTTATTGTTCTGATAATACTTAAAGAAAACTTGTGAATAATTAAGATGTATTCTGTCGATTGGATGCACACAGCGCTTTATGCAGGGAACAGTTCTAAATCCACACACTGAGGTCTATGTATGTGTGCTTGTCTGTGTTTGACCTGTGTGTTTTTGTTGTGGATTAAGGCAACGGGACATGCAACATGTACAATTAATTAATTAATTAATTACAGGTTGGTGTTGAGTTTCAAAATAAAGAAATATAAACCTATACAGCATAGTTCATTAAACATATTTCTGCCTAAACATGAAAGTGACATAAATGACAAACAGCAATGATCAATAAAAAATTCTTTGCGCTTAGCACAATAATGAATTAATTAGAGTCAGACATTTTATCTTTCTTCACCAACCACTAATTCATTAAATACACCCGACAGAAAACACAGTTCTTTCCAGTAGTACTACTAGAATTTTTAAGGTTATATTTTAGATTCACCACTGTGGTGATTCAGAAGCAAAGTAGGTTCACCACATCCTGTATTCATTTGACAATGTGGCAAAGGCTTAAATCGGTAATACCCCATCACACAAGAGGCTGAATGAAAATTCAACCCACATTCGGGAGGTGTCGAGTTGCATACGTGGAGGTCGCACAGCATTCTGAGCACCGGCTAAACAGTCGGGCACAGTTGTGCAGCTGCCCCGAATGTTTAGCTCATGTTCAAAACATTCAGGGTGAAGTCAAAGTGGAAAAATATCGAACGGCAGTCGAAATGCCATCTGACTGCATTCTAAACAATCAGACGGCATGAAAATGGCATTCGTGACATTCTGATCGTGTTGGGGGGGGTGTTCGACATGTTTCCACCACGTCGAACCCTGGCCGAATGTCCCGAATATGCCTGAACACAACATGAGCGCACCTCGAGTGCTGCTGGACTGCATTCTGCCGAATCGCAATTGGACCGCAATTGTACGGCTTGTAAGTGCATTTTTATTGTTCTTATTGCATTCTGGCAGCAGTCCAGGTACAGTGTTCCACCTACATTTGTACTGCTTTAGGAGATTCATGCACACAGCATGTGCACGAATCACTTGAGGCGGGTTGGACCACAATCTGAGTATTTGGACAGCAGATGTGGCACGAATTTTGTTTTTTGTTTTTTTTTTTTCTCTATATTGGACCTGATACAGATAGTGGAACGGATCCATCACTACTTCTACTGCAGTATCTTCACTGCCTTTGTGTTTGCTGCATACATTATTGTTGGTCTTACCGCCATCTTTACACCCTGACTTGGATTCTCTGACCACACAACACTCAAAACACAGATACCTCAATATTGGTATCGGTGCTCGCGCTGATATTGATGTTATTTGCAGTGGTGGGCACAGTTTAGCTAATCCGCTAACCAATAATTATGGAAGCTAATGTTTTTGTTAGCGGATTAGCTTTCTGATAACTTTTTAAACCATAAGCGGACCAATTATCTTCCAATAAATTTAGTTCCGATAGCTTTCAGTCCCCTAACATTTTTTTGCTGGTAAAGTGAGCAAAGTTTAACGGTCAAAAACATTTGTAAACCCTAAAATCAAACATTTTAGACACTGTCGTGTGTTTGTGGCAGACTGGTTGTCGCTTGCTGATGACGTCATCATTAAACGCAAGACATGATTAGCCGGTCAACGCAGGGAACATTGTGGGTAGTGTAGTTCAGGTTCACTTTGGACATTACAGTGTGACCATCCTCTCGACACAGAAACAAAACAGACTCATTATTTAATTTTTTTTCTTTGTGGCTGATAGGATAATTTAATCACCAAGACTCAGTGGGAGAGAGGAGATCTCACGGCACAGCTGTGTTACAGAGGGACTTTTCTTCACCGCTTAGACAACGTTTTGGATAATCAGGACGCTTTATGTGGATTATTTTTCTTAAGAAATGAATGAATCCCACTAAAACTAACAGGTAAGAATTTATATTTACTACGTGTCTTTTACTCTGCCAATCAATGCATTAATGGACGTATTTTGGTTGTTTAAGCCGCAGGGTTCAAAGCGTGTGAAAAAAGCAGCAGCTTTTAGTTTGTAAATGATGTTGTATATAATACTGAGATAAGCTGTGACTTCTAATACTGTGTTTTACTGCTTTTGAAAGATGATGACAGTGTTTGGGGTTTTATTTATTTTTATTCATTTATTTTTCGTGTTCTTTTTGTGTTTGTGATGCTGGGAATGACTTGATCTTGAATTTACCCAGCAGCCCCTGCAGTGCTTAAAGTGAAACTGGTTTATCAAAAGTCGACAGTGTAATCTGATGTGGCCGCGTCCGAATCAATACTAAGAGTTATCAGTTATCTGGAACTTACGATATGAAATATAACTTGTCAGTTAGCGGATTAATGGTTATGGAAGCTAACTTTTTGGTAAGCTGTGTCCACCACTGGTTATTTGGAATACTGGATGTCAGTCGGATGAGACCTGTACACGCACAGCCAGCAGCATAGCAACAGAAACCTGTCTTGATTTCACGCTACGCTACGTAAGGCTGTGAGCAAATACGATGAACCACAGTGAATGAAATGTTCCTAAATCTGTTGCCAATAATCTTGCAATTCCTGAATCTCTGACAACAAAAGCACTGTAAACTAGAGATCTATGAGCAAGCTCACAAATGACCTCTGCAAATGTACACAAAAAAGGGGTGTCACAAAAACACTAAATCTGAGGGAAAAGCTACTCAAAACAAGTGAAATTATCTGTCTATGCAGCAAGATCATTTCATTGACAAGATTTCTTGAATTAAGGTTGTTAAATCTAGAAAGAAGATTAGACTGTAAAGTTGAACACTTAAAATGAGAAATTAACTCTCAAAACAAGATAATTTATCGAACACAAGTTTTTTTATATGGGTAACAACCAAATAATTTGCAATCCAAATGATAAATGTGACGTATTAAACAACAACAACAAAAGCCCAATTATCTCGACAGGAAGATGTCAGACTGTAACTCCTTCATGTGCATCTTCAAATGGTGTGCTACCGCTGTGTGCCCTTTGAAATCCATAAAACTATTTAGGAGTTACACTTATGATGTCATTATCAGATAATATTATACATAAATTGCCCTGCGACAGACTGGCATCCTGTCCAGGGTGTCTTCACACTCTATGAATGCTGGGATAGGCTCCAGCCCCCCGTGACCCTTAACTGGAGTAAGTGGTTGAAGATGAGTGAGTGATTATACATAAATTAAGGACAAAAGTCCACTTATCTCCCATTTAAGATGTCAGATCTGAATTAATTTCCTTCACAAACACCTTCATATGGTCTGCTACCATTGTGTGACGTTTCATTGAAATCTAAAAACCATTATAGGAGGAGTTCACCTGAGGAATTAAGCATCATATGATGCGCCAATTAAACACAAAAGTCCAATTACCTCCTTTTGAAAGTGTCAGACCAGAATTATTTCCCTTCATGCACATCTACATATGATGTTCTCATTGTGTGAAGTTTCACTGCAATCCACTCAACCATTTAGAAGGAGTTGTGAATACAATGCTCATTGACAGATGTATGTTTGTTATGGGTATGAAAATTTTTATGGCCTCTGGATTAGTCCAAAGACATTCTATTTATTTTATTTATTTATTTTAAAGCCATAAACATACTTAAAAGGAACCAATGTAAATAACATTTTCTGCAAAATACATATTTGAATTCTAAAATACAGACTTCAACTCCAGTTCTGTGCTTAAGCTCACAAACATTTACCCATTACTACACCATACTAGAAATCTGCATGTGTGTGCATACATACATACATGCAGTGCATCAAGTATTCACAGTGCTTCACTTTTTTAACATGTTATGTTACAGCCTTATTCTAAAATGGAGTCATTATTTTTCCCCCCTCAAACGTCTACTCATAACACTCCATAATGACAACATGAAGTTTTTGGTTTTGTTTTTATTATTATTATTTTTTTACTATTTATTTATTTATTTATTTTTATTTTTTTTTTGCAAAATTTACTAAAAATAAAAAAAAACTGTACATATACACACATACATACATACATACATGTATGTATGTATGTATGTGTATATACATATATACACATACATACATACATGTATGTATGTATGTGTATATACATATATACACATACATACATACATGTATGTATGTATGTATGTATGTATGTATGTATGTATACATATATACACATACATATACACATACATACATACATACATATATACATGTATGTATGTATGTATGTATATATACATATATACACATACATATACACATACATACATACATACATATATACATGTATGTATGTATGTATATATACATATATACACATACATATACACATACATACATACATACATACATACATGTATGTATGTATGTACGAGGGCTGTCAATAAAGTAACGGTCCTTTTTATTTTTTTCAAAAACTATATGGATTTCATTCATATGTTTTTACGTCAGACATGCTTGAACCCTCGTGCGCATGCGTGAGTTTTTCCACGCCTGTCGGTGACGTCATTCGCCTGTGAGCACTCCTTGTGGGAGGAGTCATCCAGCCCCTCGTCGGAATTCCTTT